>NW_023605305.1:93503677-96027602 GCF_014898055.3 Talpa occidentalis | reverse complement strand
TTCTTTATTTCCATAACTCCAGGGCAAGCTTTTCTTCACTGGGAAAATATAATATGAAACATAATGTTTATCTTTTCAGCCAGCTGTAATGGTGCAATTCAGTGGCATGCAATTTCTATATATATTGGTGAATTTCCTGAGTCCACCAAGCTCATGTCACTAGCCTAAGCAGCCTACGGAAGAGACTAATAAGAGCATACGCCAAGTGAGAATCATGGAAGTCTCCAAACTTCCTATCTTCTTTTTTGGGTTTTTTAATGGTTTATTCACTTTTCAATTCAAGGGACTTTTACTGTAGGAAGTCTACCTAGAAAAGACTGTGCCACACTGAGTGGGAGATACAACATTATAGACGATCTCTTATTTATCAAGAACTTATCTACCGGAGAAAAAGTGGGACCCCCCAAAAAAATCATCAAACCAAATGAAATTTGAGAGAGAAAACAAGAGCTAAGAAGTGAAAGGAGAAGAAAGAGTTAGGTTTAACTGGGGAAGATCAAGAGAGGAATAGGATTTATAAGGAAGGAGAAGGATGGTCTTGGCAGTAAAGAAGAGTGCTTGGCATATTGTAAGTGACCTATGAGAGTTTCTTGCATAAATGAATGAAATGCAAGTGTATGGCAATGAGTAAATGAATGAGGACCAAATGTGAGCTGTGGTAGAAACTGAGGAAAAACAGGGAACTATGAATAATTGTGTGAACAGTTGGATGTGGTCAGGATGTGTGGTGAAAGGCACTATCAAGATGCTATGAGGCAGATTAGAGAAACTATTAGCCAAAAAGCAATTTTCACTAAATACCCATCAGAATGAATAGAAAACCCTGAGGAAAGGACTATAGATAGAATGAAAGCCCCAGTCAACCCCGCCCTTTGTAAAGATCCTTCCTTTTTTTTTTTTTTTTAAAGATTTATTTATGCATACAAGAGCTGGGGTAGAGGCCAGAGGTTTGGGGGGTAGGGGAAGAGGATTCACCAGAGACAGTGGGGAGCAGAACAGGCAGATCCACTGAAATACACTGCGGGCGAGTCAGGAGAGGTCTGCTGCATCATGTGGGTCTCTTCCCTGGCCAGCGAAAGAGCTTGTGCTGCAGTGGCTGCTATGAAGAGCTTCATAGTGCTGCCTCTTAACCCCTTGTGCCACCTGGGAGGCCCCAACCCCGCCCTTTGGAGGGCTCTCAGGGCTCTGAAGTGGGAATAGGGTGGAGGTAGCTCTCAAGAGTTAAGACAGAAATTGAGACCAGAGAAGAAAAGCTTAGCGCACTCTTATTCAGTGAGTCACAAAATTAAGAAGCATTGCTGTACTGACACAAGCATGGATGAAAGGTCTACCCAGGGGGTTCCTATGGCCACAGAGCTGAGTCAGACAGTACTATCTTCAAGGCCTCTATCCTACTTTGGAAAAGGAAAAGGTAGTTAGTAATTTTGATATGAACTGAAAAGTGCTGTACTAGAGGTATGTGTTAAATGAAATGACATAGGGTGGGAGGAGCGATTAGTGCCACACTGCAGGGGTCAAGAAAAAAAAACCTCATAGACAGATGACTTTAAAGTCTTTGAAGTATAATGTAGAAGTTTGTCAGAAAAGAAGAAATTCCAGGCAGAGGGTACAACACAAAGGGCCATGAAATTGCAAGGCAAGTAAAGCATTGCTTCATACTCTAAGCAGCTGCCCACTAATCTATACTGAAAAAACTAAGACTGCTGGAGATTATCCATCTGGAAACCCCCACAGCTGCTCTTTGAGAACTACCGTGTTAAAGGAGAAAAGCCAACCCCTCGAAATAGCCAACCTGGCCAAAAAAACAATCAAAGAAGCTTATAGTTGAACAGTGTTGTCCAACATTCATATGAATGTCAGCTTGATTAGTAACAAGTTAGTCAACTTGATTCCTATAAACGTACCTCATAAGTAGTCTAATTGGATTCCTTAGAAATGTCAGGTGACCACTATTATTACCAGCTTATACTCCTACACATCAAGTTAGTATTTTTTTCCTAATAGTCACATTTGTGCATTTACCCAATAAGCTTGAATACAGTCTCATGTAGAACTGTCATAAAGGTCCATGATAAACTGAATTAACAACAGGAGTTTTACCAGGTGGGCAGCCCGCAGCAGTGGAGCTGTTAAGCATTTACTCCTATTTATTGAGAGTACAGTTGGTCCAAAACCCATCTTTCCAGGCTGGCATGTCTACTTGGTAATTAAAGTGAGGTTTTTATATGGCTTAAAATATTTTAATGTGGCCATGCCCTGAGGGTCCTCAGCAAAGTGTTTGGCTTAATAAACTTAATAACTAATTAAGACACTCTCAATTTGAACCCTCATTAGGTTAATTTTTTAATGAGTTTCAGAATGTCTCTCAGGACATTTCTTCCCTAGATGTGGTGAGAAACACACATACACACACACCATACATGCATACGGCAGGTAAGATGTTAGTCTTTAATTTGCCAGTTCTAGCTGTGTAACCTTGGCAAAAGTCACTGAAATTATCCAGGCTGCTCTTTCCTTATCTGTGAAGGAAAGGTTTGGACAAGAGTTGCAAAGATCCTTCCAGTCCTTACCTTTTATTTTGCCAATAGTTGAATAGTTATTCTCAATATTTCCCTTTTAAGGGGGCAGAGGGTTCTAAACTACAAAATACACTGTATGTGTGAGCATATGTGTGTGTTTTTAAATGAATTAAACAACCTGGGTACAATAGAATTAGGGTTGGATGTATTTTCAATGTGTGGAAAAAAATCCTTGAAATATTTCACTAACTGATGCACAGATAAAATTTATAGACAATCTCCAGATTACCATGGAATATCAGATAACCAAAAGGTGTTTATTTTCCCCAAACTACTCAACCCCTTTGCTCTTGAGGACTTGAATTGTTTTCTCTACAGGAGTTATGTCTAGAAGACCCCATCAGCAATTGGTGGAGAACTCTTAACGAATGTGCCTCCCTCCTGTAGGGATCTGAGGGAAAAGAAATCACTAGGCTCACCTGTTCCTATCTTTTCTCCCATTACGATGTCAGGCAGATCACATCATGGGAAATTTACTTTGATGGGAGAAGAAGGAAAAGATGTCAGAGAAAGAGAAAAAAATATCTATTTAATTCATGAATTGTCCTTTTTCCTTCCCAAGTTGACTCGGGGGCTACCATATCTAGTGTCTTCCTCTTCCATTCAAAGTCAAAACACACATATACCTCCACCCCAGCACCACAACCACTAGAATAAAATACTGAATCTGGTCCACCTAGTGCCTACAAAAATAATTGTCACTTAAAAAAATTGCAACTTAGTAATTAGTTTGAAATCCTAGTTCAAATGATCACTTGCTTTTACCTTGAGCAGTAATTTAGGGGAGATGATCTGAAAGACAAGCAAGGTCTCAGTGGTCTCACTGAGTTCAGCCAAATGTTGATTATCCAAATCCATGACAAATCTGCCTTGCAGTTTCTTCGTGGCATGACTCCTCTCCTTGCATAGTTAACTCATCTTTAAGAATGAGCAGATAGCTTGCTGTCCAATTTGTTCAGAGCTGGCTCTTCCCAGAAAGGCAATATTATTTTATTTAAAGTTCATTTAATTCCCAGAATTCTAGAAACATCCCTATTTAAATGTTAGAATGAAAACACATTCCAAAGTAAAGTGAAAAAGTGCACTCTGATCCAAATCATGGAAAATGAAGAGTTGACTGGGAAAGTTCCTGCTGTGTGAAAACTGGCTGAAGGCATGCCTGGTTTTTTTTTTATTATTATTATTCATAAAGACTTCAGTAACATTTTTTTAAAGATTTATTTATTTATGCAAACAAGAGCTGGGCCAGAGATACTGGGGGTGAGAGGATTCACTAGAGAAAAAGTGGGGAGCCCAGCAGGCAAATGGAATGAAATACACTGCTGAGGGGAGCAGCAGGTGAGACAGGAGAGGTCTGCTGCCCCATGTGGGTCACCTTCCTGGCAAACTCCTGCTGTAGACAGTTTCATAGTGCTGCATCTTAACCCCTTGGCCACTAGGGAGGCTCCAGCTTCACTAACAATTTAAGGGTCATAGCTATGGCTGTTAAATCCATTGGCTGGTTAATGCTAATACTCTTAAGTCTTAATTATTTGGGAAAGTTAGTTTGCTTTTTACGATGCTCAGGAGCAAGGTGACAATATTGCAAAAAGGAAATTGAGACTCATATTAGATGAGTTCCCAACACAGCAATAATAGAAAATAATAGAAATAACAATGGAGTGACAATGTGACAAAGTGGCAATGGAGAATTAGTCCTTGGGACTTTCTAATATCTATATTGTAACTTTAAAATTCTCTAAAAGTCAACATTATGTCTGAGTAATTATGGTTTAATGTGATTATTTGATATCTTTCTGAGATTGTCTCCATGAGATCATCTTATTCCTAATTCTACAGTCTGCTTCCCTACCCTGTACCCTCTTATGAGACTTCCAGTAGCTGTATATCCAGGATGGCTTCCAGAACTCTTTTTAGGTTGAAAACTCTTCTGCTGATATGGTTCTACTTCTACCCAAACAACCTAATTTGTAATAAAAGCTTAGAATCTCAGGACTTTGGCAGTGGGGGGGGGGGGTTGGGGGGGACACCAGAGTACCTAAAAACCCAATAATGGGACTAATTTATAAGAAATAAAATAGAAGGCCTGCTGCTGGTCCATCATTTCTTTGTCTTCTAACACTTGCTCACTTGTGTGTTCTCTTTTACTCTTTTCCTTCCCCTGTTTATGACTTTTGCCAGTTGGCACTCAGTGATCCTACTGGACGTTAGTTTAAACCAACACTAGGGCTAAGAAGAATGCCAACCAACCCCAGTCTGTCCAAAACTTTGAGGCAGGAAGAATCTTGCTTATACTTTGCTAGGCTTGATTTACACACAGGTGCTGCTCTTTTGCTATGTGAAGCATGTCTGAAGTAAGCTTGCAGGCATGATCCATCCAAGATTCACATTTTTGCTCTGTTACCTAACCAGGAGGAGCTCCTGGCCATTCTTCAGCATATTAGGGCAACAAAGTTGACTCCCTCACAGGAGCCTATCAAACAAATCATTGCCCCTATATGGTATTGATGGGAAGGTAGAAATTGTGGTAAACATCCCTAAAAACAGATTTTTTTCTGCCTTCTTGGTAGGATGTTTGTAAATGTAGTCATGGCAATAAACACAGAACAGCCTGATGGAAAGGTTAAAAGCAACTTTAGAAACCCTCCTGACCAGCAGTTTCCAAACATAGTTCATGCACATAAGAATGATGGTGGCATTTGTTAAAAAGTTCGATTCTCAGACACTAAACCAAGATGCTCTAAATCACAGTCTCCAGGATCAGGACCCTAGGGCTCTATTTCAAGTAAGTGTCTCATATGTTTCAGAACCTCTGGGAGGCCCAGCCACAGTTATCCACTTGTTCTACATGCTTTTTTGGGGGGGGCGGAATGATGACTGAGAATGATCATAATGGCTTCTTAGGGAGGATCAGGATTCAAGGCAAAGTTAGAAAAATTAAGATTTTTAAAAATAAGCTGGTGAATACTTTGAGCAGACCTCCAGTGACCTTATCAAGCTCTGTAAAGAGCCTAAACTTAAAACAGATGGAGACTGTACAGCAAGCTGAAGCCATGCTCCAGCTGTTGTTATTCAAGTAACCTTTGCTCCTGTAGAATCGTGCTGAGTACATGGGGTCTGGGGTTGGCACAGATCATCAATCCATTCAGCCAGAAGCCCCCTGATCCCAGGCCAGTTGTCCTTCGTCCTCCGTGTTCCCTTAATACCCCAATCACTGCCCTATCATACAGCTCTTGTCACACTGTATTGAAACAATAATTTTCTCTTCACTTGTTTTTTTTTTTTCACTGTAAATTCCATCTAAGCTTTTTGTAATCATTGTATTGCCAACATCCCTGCAGTAAAAACTCAGTATGTGCTGAATGAAGGTTTCTTTTTTAGATAGTTCCAGCTTGGTTAGAATTTTCTCTGCAGTAACATTTATTTTGAGCAAATTTATTCTGAAAAGCAACCTGAGTGCTTCACAATACTACTCCACTGAAAATATGAAACAACATTCACAAAGGTTAGGTGCACCCACCAAATCCACAGGGCCTGTTTTTGTAAATAAAGGCTTACTGGAACATAGTGATGCCCATTCATGAATGTTATCATGTATAGGTGCTTTCACGAAACAGTAGGAGGGTTGGGTAGTTACAATTGAGAGACAAAGGTTATATGACTCACAAAGTCAAAAATATTTACTATTTGTATCTTAACGGGGGAATTTGCTAACTCTGAGAGTCCTGGAGACCAGGCTGTGTGATGACAGACACATTGCTTAGCTTCTTTAAAGTTCAGTTTTCCTCATTTGGGTAGTGGGGATAATAATGTTCTCTATCCGCTAGGGCTCTTGTTTACAACAAATGGGAAAATCCTTGTAAACCTGCACATAGTAGGTTTTCTGTAAATATTAGCTATTATATTTGTGATATTTAAAAGCTTGTCTATATTTTGGGTCCTTTTCCTGCTATTCTTCTGCTTTAAAATTAAAAAAAATAAAACCAAGATTTTGTTTAACTTTAAAGAAAATATTGCTATTTGAAAGAACTTTGGTTCAACCACTTCTTAGAGATAAAGTATTCAACTTCCCAGAATAAAGACTAAAAATTTCATTTCTATAAAGAAATCCAAGGCAATATATTTAAGGGGCATATCAAATATGCTTTGATATGAGGCGCTTGTTTTGCACAAATTTCAATTGTAATAGACAGAAGTGGGACTTGACTTCACAGACATTTATCTCAGAATTTGGTCATCTTGCACATTACTCCATTGCTTCTAAAACCGAACACCCATGGCAATTCTATTAAATGTCTTGAAAAAATGTGGAGGTGGAACACTAAATATATCAAATGTTTTTGTTGCAAGAAAGGTCTTAATGATAAATAAGAGACCAAGCCAAGAATCTCCAAAGGCATCTTTTCCGTAACTCATAATCTTCATTGCTGGAAAGCCAGCTGACCACTCTTGTTCAGATAAATTGCTTAAGTCCTTTAATCAGAGAGATGTCCTTCAGAGGGGATTGTAGCTCATATAAAGGAAGACAGCTCTCTGACTCACCTAACATCTTATTTATTAGTTTTTCTTTCTGATCACGAAGTTAAAATGGAATTTCAGTTTTTCCTTTAGCACCCAGGATTTCCAAAGTCTTGGCATTGACTAAAACCCCCCTTCATAGGAATTTTCAGCAGTAAGCATCTCCTACCTTGATTCCTTTCAGTATTCATTACCCATCTGAGGAGGTTGCTGCTTGGGCATTTGTCTAATTACCCATAGCAATGAGAACTTGAAGTTTTTGTTAATGTATAAATTCACGCTCTAAAAGTTGGACTGTAGTGTAGATTCATATATTTGGGATGTTCATATGTTGATTAGGATCTATCCAGAACAAAGAAATGTCTTTTCACATTTTCTCTTGAACTCCAAGAGATAAGCTCGCCGTAAGCTTGAGTTTATTCAGATCTTCCAAGAAGCAGACACCCTGAAGAAACTAGACATGCTCAGGATTTACTGGGGGAAAGGTCATGAAGGAAATAGGGGCAAATAGGAGTACACAGGAAGAGCTACCGGATTGTGACACAAGTCCAACATACATGAAAGGAGAGAAGGGGAAGGAGAATTGGACTGCAGCCAGCTCTGAGGAAGAACTTAAAAATTGGGATTCTTTTCCACCACTGACAACCCAACCAGGATAGATATGCCAGAACTTATGGCCCAACCAGGCAGATTGCTTGTTTGGACATGTTATAGAGCATTTCTCTGTAATGAGCCCCACTCAGAGCTGACAATCTCCCACGACACAGATTTAAGGGGTGACACAATATTTCTAGGTGTAGAAGGTATAGAAACCAAGATGAGCATCAGGCACAGTGCTTCCTTCTTTATAGTAGAGGTTGTTAGACCATTATACCCTGGAAACTTTATTCAAGTGGCAGATCCCTGAATCTTCATATAGTTTATTTCCCCATCTCTGAAATGCATGCACCTTACCAGGGTCTCCAGCACCCTAACCACCTCTTGTGTTTTGGCCTGATCAATCTGATGTTATTGATGTAATAATGTTCTGAGGGGAGCCCAGTTCTGTTTTTCAGATGATATTGTGATAAATTGTAGCCCTGGAGCAAAACTATGATTTTATTCATTCCCTTGACTTTATACTTCTTCAACGTCCAAATTTGCTGATCTCAATTATACTTGAGGACAAGGGAAATGACCTCCATTTGGATTCATGGGCCCTATGAACCTATGGTAAACTAGGCTTCACCCAGGACCCTAAGGATAAGCTCATACAAATCTATTTGCTTAGTTTATGCTCCCCAACCAGAAAATCAATTCTTAGAGAGCCACAACATTGCAGGTCTTAGCTTCTGCTGTATCTCCAGCACTTTCAAGAGTGCTTGCTACATAATAAGTGCTCAATAACTGACTAAATCTGTTGCATTATTATTTTAATTTGCAATGCCTTAGTTATAAGTAAGCTTGTATTTCTTGTTCTATAAAATACCTTTTCTTCATCATTATTGTTATCATTAAAATATGATAATGACGATAATAATAATAGTAAATTTTGCTTTCTCTGTTCCTGGCCACAAGCAATTGCCATTTCACAGCAGACAAAAGGACTGATCCAATCTCAGAAATCTGACTGCATGAGGTGAATTTGGCAGTGGCCTGGATTATAGAGACCATGAGTACATCCTAACCCCTTATGTTCCTTTTGCATCTTGTTGTGAACTCTAGAGAGGCACTTACACTCCATTGTATATATATAGTTACCTTTTTATTTGCCTATTTCTTCCAAATGACCAGATTCCTTAAAGGAAGGAATTTTGTCCTGTCATCGTATACAACTGGGACCTAGCACAATGCCTGACAAAAAGTGGGAAATGAGTAAGTTAAGTGAATGTTCATGAATAATTGAATGAAGTCAGTCTGCCTGGGCTAAGCAGCAACTAGCACTTCTATTTAGATAAAAAACAGATTGCTTCTGTGCTTCTAAAATGATGCCCCATATTCAAGCACCAACATGGCAAATGATTCAGTTATCTAACTGGATTTGGACCCAAACTGGACTCAACTCTGGGAGTTTTGACAAGGCACTTTCTGGACTTTTATCCTGAGGCATTCATTACTCTATGTGATATGTGATAAATGTCTTTAAGAATAAATATTGCTTCAAAATAGAAAACAAAAAAGATAATGCTCTGTTGACAGATTTAAAAGTTATTGTGCCATGAAAAGATTTAATCTTACATATGTGTATATATTTAGATGCATAACGGATATATATGTGTGTATATATGTATATAGATACATCTGCATATATATAAAAATAGTCATTACTTAAGGCTAGTTTGACTTTGTAGGTAAATACAAAAAGACAAATAGAAGTTCATGGTTCAAAGAATAGTCTGTATTTCTGCTATGGAAGATAATCATTTGGCAGTTTAAATAGAACTACTTTAATTAAATATGCCAGTGTATTTATTCAACAAACAATCAATTAATAGTTATTGTGCTTATTGAACAATGACAATGCCCCAGGAACTATCCTCAGCAGGTGGGATACATCAGTGAGAAGGAGACAGAGAGAGCCTCCTAGTCATGTGAAAACATAATAAAATTATAAGGTATTTTTTAAAACAATTTATTTATGCATACTAGAACTGGGGTGCAGGTCAGAGGTGCAGGGGTGAGAGGATTTACCAGAGATAGAATGGGGAACAAAACAGGCAGATCTACTGACATACACTGCTGAGGAGAGCAGCGGGCGAGTCAGCTGCACCATGTGGGTCATCTCCGTGGCCAGGGATCAAACTTGTGCTGCAGTGGCTGTGGATAGCTTCATAGTACTGTGACTTAACCCCTTGTGCCACCAGAGAGGCCTATGGTATTTTAGATAAATGGGGGAAAAAAATTGAGCAAGACCAGGTGGTTCAGGAGTGCCAGCATATATGTGTACCTGGTGGTGGTCAGGGGAAGGGGAGTGGCAGGAATAGGGCGAATGACAGGAGTGAGGGGAGGTGGAAGCTTTCAGAAGTGAGTCCCACTAAGAAGTGAGATTTGAACAAAAACTTAATGAAGGAAGAAATTAGTAAAGTAGGTAACTTCTAACTGAATGTATCAAATATTATCTATAGGTATTGCTTCAATACAATATTTTAATTAAATTAAGAGTTTCAATGGTTATTTTCAAAATGAATATTTAAATTGAAAGGCATAATTTTCAATATCAAAATATTTAACAGAACTATAGTAAAATTTACTCATTATTCTTTTCTGTTTGTCAGAAGGAACCCATGTTTTAAGCTAAAGCTAATGCAGGTAAAAATGATTAAGATAGCAAAGAAGAAGGAAAAAGGTAACAGGGCAGATATTAGCACTGCCAAAATGCTGAAGAAATTCCTAGACTTTTGAGTAGTCAAGGTTTCTTATTATATGGCACAGAGTGAGGAAGTTCAAAAAAAATGCAATAATAAGAAATTATTAGGGGGGGAGGTTTGCTATTGGCCACACCAAGTTCAAGTCTTTCTTATGAATTATTTCATATAATTCTTTTCAATAGAACTCATTTTATGAATGAGAAAACCAAATCTTAGAGAGGTGATGTAATTTACTCAAGATCACATGTGAGGTCAGGATATGATCCCAAATTTATGACTTTAGAATCCACCATCACACTCTATTGCAATTCTACCTCTCTGCCACATTTTACTATTGCATTCATGTATTGGAAGGGAGATAAAATGTAGGTGAATTAAATCTTCACCAGAGCAGAGGAGAAATATAAATTGCATTTGACAATCACATTGCACTTCTACCTGGTCCCAGAACTTAAGAAAGGACATAATTCACACGCAAGCCTTGTGACTGGATATTGAAACTGTAAAAACTTATCTTAAATGAGAACACAACAGCCAGCACCCCAGGATCTACGATTGCTAACACACCTGTTGAGAATCTGAGCCCATGGTAGCCTGGTTTTATACTTTAGTGGGGCTGTGCTAAGGTAGTTTGAGACTACGTTGTACAAATCCAGGGGAAAAAATGCTGAGCAGACAACTGATCTATTTCTAAGAAATGAAAGTAATTTCAAAACAGAATGCACTATTGCATAAGCCAAAGATGAACAAACCCTTCAGGAAGTTAGATAGGATAATGGAAAGATCCTTGAATTCTACCATTAACTCATGAGACCTTGGACAAATCGTCTTGCCTCTACAAACCTTCCTTTCCTCATACACATGATACCATAAAGCTTACAGAATGCCAATGAGTGTACTTCCTAGAGGGACTAATGATTGTGTGTGTGTCACAAATAACTTATATGTCTCTGGAACCAGAAATTTGATTCAGGAAACTTAGAATGGGAAACCCAAGTGCTAGGGAGGCTATGGATACCAAAAGTTAAGTTATCATGGATTCATTAAGAATTGGCTAACTGGGCCTCCCCTGGTGGCACAGGCAGTTGAGTGCAGCGCTGCGAAGTTGTCCGCAGCTTCTGCAGCCTGTTGGATCCTGGCCGGCCTCCACATGGTGAAGCAGACCTCTCCTGTCTCGCCCACTGCTCCCCTCAGCAGTGTATTCCTCAGTCGGCCTGTTCTGTTCCCCACTCTGTCTCTGGTGAATCCTCTCACCCTCCCGTGCATCTGGCCTGTACCCCAGTTCTTGTATAAATAAATAAATCTTTTTTTTTTTAAAGATTTATTTATTTATTTGTTTGTTTATTTATTTATTTATACAAGCACTGGGTATAGTCAGAAGCGCGGGAGGGTGAGAGAATTCACCAGAGCCAGAGCGGGGAGCAGAGCAGGCAGAAGGACCGAAGTACACTGCTGAGGGGAGCAGCGGGCGGCAGGAGAGGTCTGCGCGCCATGTGGGACCCTCCTCAGGTGGCCGGGGAGCAGCCGGGTATCGAACCAGCGCCGCAGAGGTCGCCGGCAGCTTCGCAACCCAGCGCTCAACCACTGCGCCACCGGGGAGGCCTAAATAAATAAATCTTAAAAAAAAAAAAAGAATTGGCTAACAGACCCTGAAGAGTCTTCTTAGAACCAGTTATGGAACCTAGAGTTATGTTTCGCTCAGGCCCTCTCTCTGTTCTACACCCTGAGCCCTACTACCTTGCAGATGAAAAGAAGGAAAAGCCACAGCATTAAGGGGCCTGAGTCAAGAAATGAGGGGGAGAGAAGAGTGGAGGGAAAAAGAAAGGCGAGACATGGCGATATTGTCAGCTCTTGGATCTGCACAGTAAGTACAATAGTCGGGAAATGTCAGCCCCTCTCTGCCAGGAAGGAGAGGTGCTCAGACTCCTATGCAAAGCTAAGAATTCCCCAGCATAGTTTGGAGGTGTGAGAATATTGACTTTGTTGAGAACAGTTTCTGGAGTAGCCTGGGTTTCAGGAGGTCCTAGAGTTTGTGCAGGCAGGAAGGAGCCCAGGAAAAAAACATGCCACAGAAGGAGAAGAATGGCAAGGACCACTCTCCAGCTAGTGCCTGGCATTTGAGCCTGGCTGACCCCAAGTCTAGACATGTCAGTCAATTTTCCTGTCATCCCCTACTCCCTTGCTAGCTTTGATTTAGAAGGGTCAACCCTTTCTCTCATTCCAATTGCCTGAACTTTGAGCAGGTTTTGATTTCATTTAATCAAAAACAGCTTGACCAGAAAGAATACCACCATGTGTCTTGCTTGTTGGCTCATAAAATAGTCCAGAAATAAAGGCAGTCTGCTTCTCTCCAGTCTCCCTACATCCACATACCTGCTTCTGTGCCAAATCTGTAACAGCTGCTAAAGTTCAGAGGCACCCTGGAATTTTGGACTTTGGCTGCACAAGACCAGAGACATCTCCACACCCTCTTGGTTCTGGCGTTGCCCATTGTTTCTCGTGAAATGACCCTTAGCCTTGTGGCACTCACTAAGACCAGACACCCCCACCTTTGAAGCAAAGGGATTCAGAGCTTTGAGGATAGGGCTAAGGAAAAAGTTATTGGCAGCTCCCAATAAAATGATGCTATGGAAGTGTGTAAGAACATCCCATAGATGGATGATTGGGCAATGATTGAGAATTTGTTTCTTCATGGCTGAGTAACAATTCTCCGCCTTCCTTTCCAAGGGATGGTCTGGGCCTGGGCTCCCCATAGCCAAATATTAGGCCTTACTGTCTCAGACAAAACTGAATCAGTGGGGTTAAAATATCCTGTCCATGCAGCTTATGGAGCAGGGCCAGAGTCAGGAGGGTGACAGGGAGTCAGGAATGCCAGGTCATCTCTGCCAGGGCAGTTTATAGATACAACTCACTGTGAAGTCAGACCAGACCAGCAATGCCAAGATAGGAGGGGAGAGCCAAGTGGGGAACAGCAAAATCACATGGGGAGCCAGCAAATAGAGGGAAAGTCAATCAAGGTGCTGGAGTCAGCAATGGAACTAAAACAAATGACAGACCGAAGACCAAATGCAAGTGAGGCAGGGAGGCTATGTCTAGGGAGTGGAATAGAGTTTATTAAGATGAAACTGGCAAACTGCCATAGCCCTTCAGTGCATTTAATATACCTTCTTAACATGCAGAAGCAAGGCCTTGAAGTGTCAGTTTCTCACTAGTCTTCCAGCACATGAGCCACCACCTGCTGGGAACATAAGCTCTGAGACAAAGTGAGAAGGACTTGTAAGAGTCAGGGGAAAGGTAAGGCCAAAGTGGCAGCCCAGAGGAAAGAATGGCATTACGAGACAAAGAGAAAGCAATGGTACAGAAAGTACTGCCCATTTTAGAGATCTCAAGGTGAACACAATTCACACAGGAGAGCAACTTAAGGAAATGGTCTTAGTGGAGTCTGGCAGACACTGAAAGTGGACTGAATGGAGGATTAGGAGATTCAAAGTGAAATCTTCCAAGGAACTCTATCCGATAGGAGGTGGAGAAGAGTAAGAGATGCCCAGCCCCAGGAAACAGGGGCAGGCAAGTGTGATGTGGGGAAAGCAGATATCAACTTGATGGTGGGAATAGGGTGGGACTCTTGTAAGTCAACTCAAAAACTTTAAAGAAGAAAGTGAAAGGGAGCTATAGTGAGGCACACAGGGGTGTTCAGGGAGAAGCATTGCCCAAAGGCACTGAAGCTTCTGGGTCTAATGTTTCTGCCAGTGAACCAAAAACCAATTCCAGACCTCCACTCACTAGTAGGACAAGAGCTATTTATGTTTTTCCCAAATGGTCTTGAGATAGAAGGGGCAGACTTTAGATGCCGGGGTACCAATAGCAGGGTTCTCCAGAGGTCTGTTCAAACTCTCCACCATAGCAGTCTTATTGGTGTTGTTAATTACCCCTTTGTCATTGGGTGGAGCTCATTTGCCACATTACTTCACAGAGCACCGATAGGCCTATGGATGGGTTGTCCCTGGATGAGACATCCAAATTTCATTGAGGTCAGGTTGTAAGTGATGTGACCTTTCCTCAAAAAGGGCAATGGGCATTCCAGGAATTGAGAGTGTAAGAGATTCCTCTTCAACACAAAGAGTCCATCCCATTTGAGGCAAATTCCAACCAGAAGTTAAAGTAATACAGAGATTTGCTCTTAGAGAAATAAAAATTGGTGAGGTTGCCAGAATCAGAGGTTCAGGAGGGAAAGAGTCAGATGTCAGTCAGATAAACAAGGCATACATGACAGAA
The DNA here is from genome assembly GCF_014898055.3 of Talpa occidentalis. NCBI lineage: Eukaryota > Metazoa > Chordata > Mammalia > Eulipotyphla > Talpidae > Talpa > Talpa occidentalis. Next base: position 96,012,883 of record NW_023605305.1, on the reverse strand, counting down.
AATGGGAAAAGACTACCACATAGTTCATACTTGAATGCCTACAGCTTGCCCTAGCCATATCAGATTCAAACATGGGATAATATGATAAATGGTGATGGATTGATAGACATCCTATCTTGGTCAAGATTAGGTCAGAGATAAGCCATTTTGAACCAACACACAAGATAATGCTGGTCCTCTGTAGAAATTCTGTAGATGTCTTGCTATTTTATAGGGAGGGAACTTTTCCTCTCTGAGTTTAATAGTGGGTCAAGATATACTTCCTGGACTTTGGACTTGGAAACTCTGAATTCAAACATTCCACACAGATCTTTCATTCCATTTGAAAGGGCATTATATGTATTTAAATTTTTTCTTTATCACGTGTGTTAGTTTCCTGTTGTATATCCAACCACAAAGTTGAATGGTTTAAAACAATAGATTTTTATTTTCTCACAGTTCTGGAGGCTGGAAGTCCAAAATCAAGGTGTCAATGGGACCATGTTCCCTATGATGCTCTTGAGAAGAATCCTTCCTTGCCTCTTCATGGCTTCTGGTTGTTACCAGCAGTCCTTGGTATTCCTTGGCTAACAACTTACATTGCTCCAACTTCAACTTATCTTTATATGGCCATCTTCCCTCTATGTAGGATTCTGTGTCTCTTTTTCTTCTTATAAAGATTCCAGGCATCAGATTAAGGCCCATCCTAAACCAGGATGACCTCATCTTAATGAATTATCTCTGTAAAGACCCTATTTCCAAATAAGGTTATATTCTGAAGTTCCAGACAGACATGCATTTGACGGAGATAGGATGCTGTTTGACCCAGTAGAACATGCTAAATAAGCATGTCCTAATATTTGGCCAAATTAATAATGGCAAGAAAATCCTGTGCTTTTCTTGGTTTCCTCTATTTGTTACTTCTATCTCTAAAATGGACAAGTGATAAAAAGATGACTGGAATTACAGAACCATAAATCTTTGATCAGCTGCCTAGCACTGCCATGGATTCTCAAGGGACCGGGAAGAAAGGACACATATTAAATGAACTACTTATCATCAACAAAAAACTATGAACCAGAGACACTTTTAGGGGGGCAGGGGCGGGAGGGGAGGGATTGGGGTCAGAATGGGGGGGCTGCAATTGTATGGGGAATATAACAATAAAATTTATTATCTAATAAAAAAATAAATAAATGAACTACTTATCACTAGCAAGGACATTGGCTTTAAATTCCCTTGTCCCCCCCCCCCAATTCCTAGAGATTTAGGATGAACCACTGACACAATAAAAACAAGAAAATTTTTTCTTATAGATGCAGAGGCAAGACCATAAATTTCTATAGTGACAAGAGGTCATAAAGATTCTTGCAAATGAAAAATGTTCCAAGGGAAAGAGAAAGTTGATCTCTCTACAGAGAAGCAGCAAGCACCAAAGATAATGGTATGGACTTTGGAATGGGTTTTGATAAGAGTTAAAACCTATTTTCTCACTTACTAGCTGGGTGACTTTGTACAAACTAATTAGTCTCTTTTAAGGCTCAGTTTCTTCATTAAAACAATAGAGATAGTAATATCTTCTGCACAGAGATTTATGAGAGTAAATGAAATAATATTTGTAATGCATTTAGTACTGGGGGAGTGTTAGCTATAATCTTTACGAAAGTTTAGAACAATTGTTTTAAGTTGCCCATATCAGGCCTTTGATCTCTTGGATCCCATACTAATTTTCACTGGAACGTCACAGAGCAAGAATGTCCGCCCATGTAAAAGGCACCCCAAGATCCTCTGTTGTCAACTACCAGAGAGACAAAATCTTCAGAGAGCACTGTGCAGGACTCTGTGTCTCTTATTGTTCAGAGATTTTAACCTAGAGGTTGTGAACTCCCACTTCCCAGGCCAGATTCTGACTCTCTAAGTTTTCCTTGGCCTGAATAAAATTTTTAAAATTTAGATTGTGTTGTCCACATTAAAAAAATCCAAAGATATTCTTTTAAAACTAAATTTGGGGCTCAAAAAATTAGGAAACCAGGTAGTACTATATTTAGTTTTTCCTATGACTAGCACATCATATACTCTACAAATAAACACACTCTGAGAATGAGAGGAGGTGAATTGGGACTTTTGGGTGGTAACCCTACCCATGACTTCAGCGTCAGAAGCTAAGTGGTCTGGATCCTATGGGGAATCTGCCTTTCTATTTGCCCCTTCTTCTATGGTTTTAAGTTTTCAACATCTGTTTTAATACTTTTGTCTATCACACATAGTAATGGCCATCTCAGCAGAATCCCACATTTCTGACCTGGGTACCAGCTCCTAGCTCTAAGAAGCAAAGATCATGGGACAAGTCACCAGTCAATGCATATGCATGTGCTGGACTTCACTCAGGTGCTATCAGGGATTCTGATAGAATTCCAATAGCATAGCCATATGTGTGAAATGTCATTAGCAATCTGTCACCACCCTGGGTCTTATCCATTAGTTCTCTAAATCATATGGGCATATATCATTGGGCTATGTCACCTGTGTCTCAATATTCTTTTAGTCATTTCAAGATTCTTGAAGTGCCTTCTGAATAGTAAAAGGACTGTTTTGCAAGGAACATAAACTGACTCTTTGAAAATTCTTAATTTTCAAGCAGTTCCCATCCAATGACTGGATTGTATTCCAAGAAGGTGCTTATGAGTCTAGTATAAATAATCTAAAAAATATGTTTCTATAGAAACCAAGTTGTTGCCTGCCCTCACCACACATACACACATCAGAAATAAAATGAAATAAATGCACCATAGACTATCTAAAGATTAATACTGTTAAATCTGTCCTTGGGTGTTTGCAGTTGGAACTCTATGTTTATGTATGAAAATGTATTTTTCAATATTCTTTCTTTTTTAAAAGTATTCACTCTTTAGGAATTCTGAACCAGAACAATGGTGGGAAAAGTAACTTACCAAGGGAGCTTGGGGGCAGTGTCCTCTTCTGCATATTTATTTGTACAAAATATTTGTTCATTTAATATTTGTAGGATAAGTACATTCTGTGTAGTAATTATCAAAACTCTTTACTACCTACAATATGAGATGAATACAAAAATGTCATGGCTTGTTCAAAGTGGGTTATCTGAAACGTAAAATGTGTTAAAACTATTTAGATCTACCGGGTGTGTTGAAAAAGAGTCTTATTGAGGAGACAGATGACCTTGCTATGAGTTCAATCTCTGCTATTAACTTGCTGTACAACTTTGGGTAAATAGCTTACCCTCATTGAGATACAGTTTTCTTATCAGAAATCTGAATAGGAATTATAACAATTATCCACATTTCACAGACTTGTTTTGAAGATGAATTGAGATAATGCGTGTGATAAAGCTTTGTACACTGTAGTGCTATAGAACCAAAAATAATTTAAAAGTAAACTAATGCTTTTTAAGCTCTTATTATCCCAAGCACTGCGATGGAATCACTATTAATAACTAGCCACCGATACTAATTGCAGTGGTAGCAGTAATATCCTTAAAATTGCCACCCCAAATCTTTCTTTGTGGGATACAAATAAAGAGATCAGGGCAACCCTTCTACTCAGAGCAGAAACCAATCCACCTCCTCCAACTGAAAATACTCCCAGAATACCAGGCTTGTAAACATCCTGCCTTCTCATTTTAATGACAATGTTACAATGGATATGGTGCCCCATCTCCGCCTACACCCCAGAGGAGGAGTCATATTGACTCACAGCACCTTGTGAATATTATGAAGAAATGTCCCATTTAAAGAGTAGGATATGGCAACTTTCAGCCAGACTTAGACTTAATGTTTCTCTGGGGTGAGAAAGAGGAATGGCTTTGGGTCCACCTAGAACTTATTCCTAGTATTATTTTGTTCCTAGAATTTGAAAGATGGTGGTGCCCTGTGTGTCAGATTGCTACATCTGCCCTAACAATGCGCCACAGATTGGGTGATTTAATAGAAAGTCATTTTCTCACAATCCTGGAAGCTAAAATCAAGGTGTCAACATGGATGATTTCTTCTAGGACCTGTAGAGGGCTATCGTGTATCTCTGTCTTCACACTGTCTTTTGTCTGTGTCTTAATTTCTTTTTATAAGGATACTAGTCATTTGGATTAGGGCCCGCATGAATGGCATCATTTTAATTTATGTACCTCTTTAATGACCCTATTTCAAATACAGTGCATTCTAAGGTATTGAGGCTTAGGACTTCAACCTATGAATTTGGAGGCAACACAGTTAAGCTCCTAACACCTTGTCAGAGAAATATGTGAGCTTTGTTTTCAAGAAATGTTCCCTGTGATCTCTATCTTCTTATCTTTTCCTCCTCCCCTCAGTCCTGCTCCACCCCCACGACCAAAACCATCTAGTCTTTTAAGTTTTCATCACACTTCAAACACTGCTTCACAAACAGCATTTCTATTCACATTGGCAGCTCCATTTCGCCAACTTAGGGAGTTCAAGAAAGGCTTATGCAAGTGAAAAATACCAATTCTCTGTGGAGTATCTTTTAGGAGTCCTTCTAGAATCCACTGTCCCGTGATCCACATCCTATACTCCGTTTTTTAGCCTCTGAGTAAATTTGAGGTCTATCAAGACCTCTTATCTACTGGCCTACTTGTTTCCTTCTGGTTTCTTGGTAAGTTTGCTTTATCTTTTACTCATTTCTCCAGAATGTAAATTTCATTTTCCCTTTTGGTTCTTAGACATAACCCAGAAAGAAGTCATTAGAAGTTGCCTTCATCTTGCTGGTTCCAACTAAGGATATTGTCTTCATCTACTTCCAGGAGATCTAAAGCATGCTTTACCTCACAACCCAACTCTGTCTAACTCCTAAGCAAGGCAACCTACTGTCTTGACATCTGTTTGCCATTCCGAATCTGTTCTCCACCCTGAATATGCTAAGCTGCTGGTTTCAGTGATGTTACATAACAGGTATTTCATTAGTTTTTGGGCTAGTAGGATATAGGCTTATATATGTGACCTTATAAACTGTAGCACATTAGCTTCCAGATAAAATTAATTACACTGATGAATACCCTAAATTGAATATGCCATCAAACACAATAAGGATGGCAAATCCATGACAATATTTTTCAACATCTTTGAAGCAAAGTGGTTTAACAGATATTTAGACATCAATATTTTAGGATAATTAATATATTGTACTACTTTTTCCTGTATTTAGATTCTTCTAATTTATGCCTTTCATTGTCAGCTATTGAGATAGTTTTAGAATAAAATCATTTAAATGCAGTATCTAAATAATAGGGTAACAATAGTTTTTCTGACGCTATGGAATGTGGCATCCTCTTGAATGAACTTAAAAGGAGAGTTCGCTGAAGCAGGTTTGTAAAACTAAATATTTTTCAACTTTTACAAGCGGTCACTTCCCAATCCTCAGGCAAGCATGCTACAGGCAACCACCCCTATATAAATACGCAGATAAAAAGACAAACACTCATTAAAGTCTCTAGTGGCAGCATTGTTTCACAGAGTTCAGCAATATTTGTTCAGTGGGTAGATAAAGAAAGAGATTAGCAGTGTTTCCATTGGGTTTATGCCTTCCTAAAGCCAACCAGCCCTCTCCCAGGGAGAAAGGTAGTAATATTTGTGAGTGCTTCACCTTGCCTCAGGACAACTTTCTACTTCTAGAACAAGCCAAGCTCTCCTTCATTCCATGCTAAGCCACATTTTTTTCAAGGTCATTATTTTTTTGAAACTTGATAAGCCCTCCAAAATAATAGGAGGTAATTTGTTGACCGAATTTTACACACACACACAAACACACACACTCAGACACACTCACACATATAAATGTCTCTCCAGGACAGGTGGCCTTCTAGCCATCATGCTCTTTGCTGTAATTCATTCAAGTGATTTCATTCCTCAGTTGAAATTATGTTAGTATAGCTTACATATTTATTTATTAACAAAGGATAATTCAGGTAGGTACTCCAATTGAATTTCATAGACTTACAGACATTTTAAAATCTTGATCTATCAATTAGTGTAAAAAAAAAACTTTGGTCTTGGTTCCTGTCTAGTTAGGCCAATGACTAACCATGTGATTTCTGGGAAAACTGGACTTGCCTTTAAAAAATAAAGGCAAGGGCCTTCCTGGTGGCCTAGGGCTTAAGTCTCAGTGCTACCACAGCAAAGGTGCACCAAGACAGCCTGATTTCGACCCCAGGCCAAAGAGATAACCTACATGGCGCAGCAGACCTTTCTTGTTTCACCCAAAATGCCCTTAACAGGGCATTTCAGTAGATCTGCCTGTTCTGCTCCCCACTCTGTCTCACATGAATCCTCTTACCCCCAGCACCTCTGGCCTGCACCTGTTCTTTCATCCATAAATAATAAATAAATCTATAAAAAATAATAAAATAAAAAATAAAGGGAAATGGAGCAAACAGATGAACACTAACATCCCTCCAACTCAAAATTGTGGTATATCTTGGGAAAAACAGAGTTCATTATCCCACCTTGTAAGGTTTCTTGAGTATCAGGTGTCATGATGTACTCCATAGCACAGTGGCTTCCTCTGGATGGAATATTCCGGGGAGGGCTGTATTTGCTTTCTTATCTAGTCAGCATGTGGTGGAATAGATGCAAAACAATAGCAATAAAGATGTCTATTCCTCCCCTTTAAAGACAAAAGAAAATAATTTCAGTTCCTAGAGTTATTTATGATTCTTTCAGATAAAGATTGAGTGAAGTCATTAAATTTGGCATGGGCTAGTATATTGGTTACAAGCAGCTTAACAGAAATCAGTGTCAAAACAAAGCAATAGAGTTTCTCTTATCTGATTTAAAAAAATCAAAGTGTTAAACTAATCTTTGCAAAAGATACATCTAGTATTTGGGTGTATGTACTATCATTTTCTTTAAACCTTTTCGTTTATTCATCAATTCCAAGTACTTTTCCAGGGGCTGGGGATACAACAGTAAACAAACAAACAAAACAGGCAGAATTCCTTCTATTATAGGAGCTTACATTCCCACATTAGTGTGAGGAAATAAAAAATATATCCAAAGAAACTAATAAATCTCTACCAAATCACTGGAGGGTAGTGCTATGCAAAATTTAAAGGTAAGGAAGACATGGAGAATCAAGAGGGTGACGGCTGTTTCTGTGGGGTCTTTGGGGAACACAGCAATTGCATGGAACATTTGAGGAGAGACTGGAAAGAAGCAGAGAGCAAATTAGATAGATATGTGGGGGCGGGGATGCTGGGAGGTATGGAGGAATCCCTGTGTGGGTGGAGGGAACAGCAAAGGCAAAAGCCCTGAGACAATAGGGCACTAGGCACATTCAGGGAACAGCAAGAAGGACAGAGGGGCAGAGGGAGAAGAGGAGTGTTTCTCCACTATCTTTTTTTCTAAGAAAATTATGATCAAACTTCTTCTTAACATCAATTTTTATTAAGTCCAACAAAAACTCTTTATTGAAGCTCTTTTGTTCTTTGCCTCAGTTTTTCATTGGTAAAATAGGGATAAGAATAGTACCTCCTGGGCCTCCCCTTGGGGCGCAGCAGTTGAGCGCTGGGCTGTGAAGCTGCCTGCAGTCTCTGCAACACCGGTTTGATACCCGGCCACCAGCGAGGGTCCCACATTGGCGCACAGACCTCTCCTGTTGCGTCCGCTGCTCCCCTCAGCAGTGTATTTCGTCAGTCTGCCTGTTCTGTTCCCCACTCTGGCTCTGGTGAATTCTCTCACCCTCCCGAGCTTCTGACTGTACCCAGTACTTTGTATAAACATATCTTTAAAAAAAAGAAAAAAAAAGTATCAGGCTTAAAAAAAAAAAAGAATAGTACCTTCTGGGGTTATTATGAGGACTAAATGACTTACACAATATAATGAATAATTGAGACAATGGCTAGTGCAGTGTAAACCATGCAGGGCTAATTATTATTACCATCAACATCACATTCATCTCTTTATTCAAAACAATATCAACAATTCTATTTTTGACATATATATATATATTTGCACTGGCCATTATTAGTGGGACAGTTTCTTACATACATTGTTAGAATTCTAGGTAAGGTAGGTGGGTCAAGTACAGAGGTTTATGTCATAAAATGTCTTACAGAAAGTGAAAGAACATATGAAAACTGGGATTTGAAATTTCATAATTTAATCTAGACATAACTAAGTATGAGATATTCATAGGCTCACTTGTGTTTTTCTTTCTTTTTCAGTTAGTTACCTCTCTACATGACAACACAGAACTCTTGGATGTTTGCAATGTCTTTCACATCCACTTCCAGTATGTGGTCTGAATTGGTTCCTTGTTTCTCAATTACAACAATCATGGAATCAAGATTAATAACCTGCTCGGTGAGTTTTGCCCACTTTGGAATCTCTCAGATCAAGGGCAGCAGCAGTGATAGGGAACCTGCCTACTTCCAGGTCTGCATCCCTTATTTCTTCTCCTGTGTGACATTTAATCAATGCCTGGCATATTGGAAGTACTCAGTAAATATTTGTGAAATGAATAAAAATAGAATAGGTTTGGTAGAAAATGTTATGCTCTTCTAAAGTGACTGTCAATAAAGCATGGCAGAGAAAAGAACACCTGTCCACTCTACCTGCTGTGGAGGTGGGCTCCCACCCACACCCACCACATTTTCATTACCAACCACTTTACCACAAGGCAAAGGGTATCTGGAACAGGCTTTGCATTAGGCATAAGGTTTTCATGGCCACTGAATTTTTTGTTCCACTAGTTATAACAAGTTGAGCAGAGACTGTGCGTGCACGCACGCGCGCGCAGACACACACACACACACTCTACACTCTGGAAGGTTTTATTTTTATTCGTGGCCCACAGGTCATTCCCTCAGGGGAATGAAAATATTTAGTAGCAGCACCTTCTGTACTAGACATGTAAGTAATATAATACTGTAGATCTTCACAGTCTAATTAGCATAAATGCACACTGCCAAATAAAATAGGGAATAAGAACCACAAGTGTCATAAGAATAGAAGTTTATGCATCATATAAGGTCAAATGGGATGATTGATTTTCAATGAAGGGAACAGGAAGGTTTCAGAACAGAGATGATATTCTCCATATTGTGAGAAAAATAAAGAGCATTTCAATAAGCAGAGTCATTATGTGTTATTAATAAATACTGTAATTATAGCAATACTATATATACCATCTCTCATATGTTTCATTATTAATCCAACATTCAATTGTCTCTGATTTTTGGTTTGCTTGTCTGTAACTCCTTGTCCTCTGAAGCCATGATTCTGAGTCACTTTAAAAAGTATTTGCTTTGTAAGAAAACCAGGTTGGCTTGAAAGGCCCAGGTACCATATTTTTTATGTTCATGCTTTCTCAGTTATCATTTGCATGTATTTTCATAAAAGTGAATCACCACCATCTTTCTCTGAGATTGTTTTCAAATATTATATTCCTCCAGACTGATGGAGATATCTAATATAGTTTTAAAGAAAATTTAAGGGGAGGATGGGATTGAGAAACTCTCCTAAATTCCCTTCCTAAATGCATAATTACAACATTTTTATTCAGCTACTATTGCGTGCCTGTTATGTCTCCACATAGAGGACAGGAAAAATATTCTTGATAGAGTTAAGTGTTATTTAACAACTTTACATATACTTTAATCAAGAGAAATGCTGCGGGTTTTCTTAAATATATACATAATGTGTGATTCAACGTCTAGATAAGTGCTTTAATTTTGCTTGGTTCTTCCCCCTACAGAGTTGCTAAGTCCCATTACTCGAGGAGCATTTTCTGGTAAGAAGCAAAAAGCATGCGCTCAGTATTTACTGAACAACTTTTATCAGACAGGTATTGCACATAACAGTTGATGTTTTCGGTTTAGTTTTCTCAAAATGACTATGGAAGACAGAAAGGCGTTGCAGCCTTAAAGTCAAGTACAAAGTGTGTTTTTGTTCCGAAAGGAACAGGGAAGGAAGGTGGGAGAAGAAGGTGGGCAAAACAAGGTGAAGACTAGATTCTGGACTGCTAGGAATTCTAAGTGTCCACTTGAAAAATATCCACTTCAACAACAAGGACAGAGGACCTGCTCCCTGAGCGAGGGTGGCGTCGGGAGCCTCCAGCCGCGCGGGGTGGCCAACAGGTCCTGCAATGTTGGGGCCAGTCTGCGGGCCAGGCAACAGCTGACAGCCAGCAGCCGCCCCCACCTGCCGCCCAGCGCCAGGCTCCGCCCCTCCGAGCGAGCGGGCCAATGGGCTGGAAGCGGGGCCTGGTCCCCTCCCCCGGGCGAGCGGGCCAATGGGCTGGGCGCAGGGGTGCCACGCCCCCCTGAGCGAGCGGGCCAATAGAATGGGTGCGGGGCCGGGCCTCCGCCTTACGGTAGGCGGGAGGCGAGGCCGGGGGCGGGGGTGGGCGGGGCGGCCGCGGCCGGCGCGGTCGTGGCGGTAGCTGCAGGGGCGTCCGCGGGCCGTGGGGGATGGGGGCGGCGAGCTGCGGCCCGTGGCGGCTGCTGCTGAGGCGGCCGCGGCCGTGAGTGTGACGCGGGCGTCCGCGACCGGCGCGGGATGGAGCCCCGCGGTGAGTGTGGCGGCGGGGCTCGCTCGGCCGGGGCGGCGGGGCTCCGCCGGGGTCGCCCGCGGGGGCCGCCCGCGAGGTGCCGTCCAGGGTCCGGAGGTCACGCGGCTGACCCGGGCCGGGCGACTGCGGGCTGCGCGGAGGGCGGCGCCCTCGGGCCGGGTGGTCGCGGCTCCGCGCCGCGGGGAGGGTCCGGCGGGCGAGGGCGGCGGGGCCGCGGCGGGGAGCCGGGAGGGGGAGCGCACCCGCGGACCCCGCTGTGTGCTTGGACTTAGGCTACGCCCCTCGGACCACCGGGGAGAGGCTGCCGGGCGGGCTCCCCTCCCTTCCAGGCCCTCCTGAGCGTCCTCTAGCCCCCCGCCCTCTTCTAGCCGCGCGTCCTCCTCAGCTTGCTCGCGGAATTCCGGGGCTCCCCTCCCCTTTCCCCTCTGGTTTCCTTCTCCGGCGGGTCTTCACGGTCTTCTTTCTCATGCGGGATCTTTTTGGAAGTTTGGTGGCGTTTCTGCAATTTCCTTCTGACAAATGCCAAGGCTGAGATAAAATAACAGACATCTCGTGTTTCGTATCGACTTTTCCTTATCACACTTCGCCTCTCTTACGTCCAGGCTGTTTATTATTTTTTTTGCGAGGGGAGGGGCGCGCTGAAGGTAGAAAAACATCCCCTTTCCTTTTACATCCTAGTGCCCCCCTCTGGTGCGTCTCCGACTCTCATCCACACCCCTCCCTTCCTACCACCGCCCACCTCCTCTTCCCTGTAGCTGTTCCTTCACCTCCACATCTCCCCCGCTTGCCCTGGACCTGGTCCTGTTCTTGTCCTTTGCAAAATAGGAATGGCAGGCAGGGGGTTGCAGCTACTAGGAGAGCATATCCCTGTGCGTTTGTTTCCCTGGTTGTCCAGGAATTTCTGAAATCTGGTGCTGGGAATTTCGACCTTCCTTTGGCTTCAACAGAGTAGCCCGGGACTCTACTGTCTTTGAGTCCCTATGACCTGTCCAGGACATTTCTTGCTTTTTCACTCCCCACCCCTCTTCAGAGACTAGAGTTCTACCCTCCACCCCCATCTTTTTTTTCCCAAAACCTTCGACATCTTCTGTCTTAAGTTAGTGGATCTTTTGGGGGGTGTGAGGACGTGTCTTGTCAAAGTTCCACTACCACCCTTTAGCTGGAATAGCCAAGGAGCTTTTTGTTTCCCATATTCTCTTTCTTTCTGCCTTTTTGGGAATTTACATGGCCTCTTTAGTCAGTTTGGGGGAGGGGGCTTCGTCTTCAAGGAAAAAAACTTTCAGAATTATTTATGAAGGAAATAAATTCCTCACTTAGAATGAGTAAAACAATCACAACGAATTATGGGAGTCTTGGAGATTTGAGTCTCTTTCTGTAGAAATTCCCTTTGGGCAGTCTGCCCCACATGAGGACTTAAAATGCTTCCTGGTTATAGGAAGTGTGCAAGCGAGGAACCCTGATGCTCAAGCTTCATTATCTTTGTGGGACAAACAGCTAGAGTATCCTAATTTTGAGAGGAGTTCAAGAGTGAGCTTGAGGGAAAGTACGATAGCCCGGGGTAGAAAATGTTTTATTCCTAAATTGGCAGGAGCTAGAACTTTGCCTGCACCAGTTTGCAAATCTGTGGTGGCTGGTCATTCCATCTTTGCCCACCTCCCTAAAATAGAACATCCATCTAAATTATCAGCAACTTCACTTTCAGCTGTAAAAAACGCTGGACCTAGGAATGTGGGCTTCTACAATACTGCTATTGCCCCAGGGGTTAGTACTATGATGAACAAAGCTAATGCTCTGAAGACACCCTGGAAGGATTTGCATTCCTGAGCCACTGGCCATTCATTCAGCCATCACTCAGAAAATTTAGTGTGATACCACTTTATGTTAGACAAAGTCCTGCAGACCTCTTGGATAGAAGTAGAAAATTCAGAATAAATAGAGCTCAAATCATAATACCTTGGGTTACCCATGAGAAGTATGTTGAATGTCCTATGGGAGGGTATAGGATTTATTTTCAGTGGAAGGTAGGGGAAGACTTCTTGGAAGAAGTCACTTTTTGTGTGACTTTCAAGGTAAGAAGGCAAACAGGCCTTTCTGGGAGAATGGCTGATTATTTTAAATTTATATTAGGATGTGGTCGGCTTCCAGAATTCTGTTTTGAAGGCCGTTTTGTTTGTTTTTAATTTCCCACCACACTGCTAATGTGATGTGGCTCCAATTGTGATTGAGCCACAACACATAAAGACACAGTCAAAGAAACAAAGAAATTTAAAAGGGAGATTAGGAGCAGTTTTGGTATGATGAAAACTTTTGTAGAGGGTTTGCACTTTCTTCATTGTCTTTTTTTTTTTTTTCACTCTGATAAGCAAGAGAGTCATTTGATAATACTGCCCCCTAGATAAGAACTTCTCTTTTTCTTTAAAAAAAAAAAAAAATTTCCAAGTTTGTCACAGAGAAAGTCTTCTTTTACCATAGTCTTCCTTTTTAAGAAAGGGGATGGAAAAGATGGTGAGCTTTAATGTATTTTGAAAATTATTGAGGGAGGAAGTTGAGTTTGAGGGGCCATTCAAACCACCTCCTACATACAATTCTTTTTTCTAATATTTATTGACCACTGACTGGAGTAACATCTAATTTATATGCACTTTGAGGAGGTTTTGACAAATAAATGCAAACTTGTAATCAACATTGTAATCAAAATATAGAACATTTTCATCTTCAAAAAGTTCCTTTATGCTCATTTGGAACTCCCATACCCAACTCCTGTTCCCAAGTAACCACAGATATGTTATTAGTTTATTAAAGATTTATTTATTTATGCATACAAGATCTGGGGTACAGGCCAAAGGTGTGTGTGGGGGGGGTAAAAGGATTCACCAGAGACAGAGCTGGGAACAGAATAGGCCAACTGACTGAAATACACTGTTGAGGGGAGCAGCAGGTGAGAGAGGAGAGGTCTGCTACACCATGTGGGTAGCTCCCTGGCCAGCCAGGATTCAAACTGGTGCTGCAGAGGCTGAGAATAGCTTCATAGTGCTGTGTTTAACACCTTGCGCCACCAGGGAGGCCCTGTTAATGATTTTTTTTAATTCAGATACAATTCACATCCACATTTATATGAATTTCCAGCATAATGATTCAATATTTGTCACTGATAATATATTTTGTTACTTAAGACTAGGTTCATTTCTTCTAGAATTTCATGTAAATAGAATCATACAATATGTATTCTTTTGTGCCTACCTTCATTTAGCATAATGCTTTTGAGATTCATCTGTGGTTTTTGCTATTTTGTGGGTGTTTATTAAGTAGTATTCCATTATAAGGCCACATACCTCAATTTGTTCTTCCTTTTATATCTGATGATGGACATTTGGGTTGTTTCCAGGTTTTGACTGTTAGGAAAAGAGTTATTATGAGTGTCTGTACAAGCTTTTAGATGAGTGTATGTTTTCCATTTCTTTTAGGTCTATAAAAAATAGAATTGCGAGATTGTATGGTAAATATATGTTTAATTTTTTAAGAAACTGCTATGATGTTTTCCAAAGTGATTGTGTACCTATGTAACAACAATATATGAAAGTTTTAGCTGTTGTATATCCTCACCAATATTTGCTATTTCAGTGTTCAATAGAAATTTTAGTAAATATTTAATGGTATCTTAGTGTGATTTAAATTTGCATTTCCCTGAGAGTAATTATGTTGAACACTATTTCATGTGCTTATTGCTCATTTGTATATCTTTTTGTGCCACATGTGTTCACACCTTTTATTCATTAATTTATGGGGTGGTTTTCTTAGTGAGTTGTAAGAGTTCTTGGTAGTATTTGGATAAAAGTTTTTTTGTCAGATAGTGTCTCCCAATTTTGTGATTTGTATTTCATTCCTTAACAGTTGTCTTTCAGTTGTTTAAATTTTGACTAGTGCTATCTTTTAATGTTCTTATTTTTTGTTTCTGTCTAGAAAGTAGTTCTTTACATTTTCTCCTATGTTTTCTTTTAGATCAGGGAGGCTCAGACTTTTCTTTCTTTGTCTTTTTTTTTTTTTTAAGTTTTATTTTTTTTATTTACTCATACAAGAACTGGAGTGTAGGCCAGAAGTGTGGGGAGGGGGAGTGAGAGGATTCACCAGAGACAGAGTAGGGAGCAGAACAGGTAGATCTACTGAAATACAGTGCTGAGGGGAGCAGCAGGCCAGATAGGAGAGGTCTGCTGTGCCATGTGCCTTAGCTCCCTAACCAGGGATTGAATTTGTGCTATGGTGGCTGAGGATAGCTTCGTAGTGCTGAGACTTTACCCCTTGTGCCACCAGGGAAGCCCCAGATTTTTCTTAAAGGACCAGATCATAAGTATTTTAGGTTTATAGAGTATATTACCTTAACTACTTAACTGTTGTAACTCAAAAGCAATTATTGACAATACATGAATGATTGACAATATATAAATGATTGTGCATGACTGTGTTCCCATAATATTTTTATTTATAAAATCAGATAGCCCAGAATTTAAATATTGATAGGTTTAAGTGACATGATTAGGTATATAATATCTGCTGAGTCAGTTTTAGGGTATGCTGTGAAGGAAAGGCTCAAGGTTATTTTTTCCACATATGGGTATCAAGTTATTTCAGCACCATTTATTGAAAAGACAGCCTTTTCCCATATTGATATTTTTGGCACTTCTTTTGAAAATCAATTGCCCATAGATAATTCTGGTCTGCTTTTTGTCTTCTGTTCTTTCGATCTGTATCTTTATACCAGTAACATACAGTCCTGACTACTATAGCTCTGTTGTAAAATTTGAAATCATGCAGTATAAGTCGTCCTCCAAACTTGTTCTTTTTCAAAACAGTTTTTGGATATTCCAGGTCTTTTATGTTTTAGGCTCAGCCTGTCAATTTCTACAAAAAACCAGGAAAGATTTTTGTTTGGAATTACTTGACATTATTGATAATTTGCAAGAAATGAACGTCTTAACAGTATTGAGTCTTCCAATCCTTGAATCCTGACTAGTGTTTTGTAGTTTTAAATTTAGGGTCTTGTGTGTGTTTTGTTAAATTTACTTCTAAATGTGTGTGTTTTTGATATTTCTATAAATGATAATTTGTTTCTAAAATCTCATCCAATATTTGTTGCTAGTATATAGAAATAAAATTGATTATGGTATATTAATCTTGTATCTGCTACCATGCTATAGCATTCATTATTTGTTCTAGTTTATTTATAGGCCCTATAGGATTTTCTAGCTCTGATGTAAACATGCCAACTTGGCATCAAGTGTTTTACTTCTTTTCTTTTTTTTTTAAGATTTATTTATTTATGCAGGCACGGCAGGAGAGGTCTGTGCGCCATGTTGGACCCTCGCTGTCGGGCGGGGATCGAACCAGCGCTACAGAGGCTGTGGACAGCTTCACAGCCCAGCGCTCAACCGCTGCACCACCAGGGGAGGCCCGTTTTACTTCTTTTCAATCTGTGCTTTTGTTCTTTCTCTTGTTCTATTAAACTAGTTTAAGCCCTCAGTAACCATACTATCCTGATTTTAATGGGAGAACATCTTTCATCATTAATTAGGATATTAGCTATAGTTTTCTTAGATGCCTTTTATCAATTTGAAGGAATTCTATTCTAGTTGTGTTTTGCTAACTGCTTTAAACATGAAAGGGTTCAAAATTTTGTCAGGTGGTTTTTTTTGTGCATATATTGAGATCACATGGTTTTTCTCTGTTGAGTATTAAACTAAGCTTGCATTCCTGGGACAGATCCTTCTTGGTTGTAATGTATTATCCCTTTTATGTATTATTAAATTTGACTTGCTAATACTGTTAAGATATTTGGTCTAGGGCCTCCCCTGGTGGCGCAGCGGTTGAGCGCTGGGCTGCGAAGCTGCCTGCAGCCTCTGCAGCACTGGTTCGATCCCCAGCCACTGGCGAGGGGCCTACACGGCGCGCAGACCTCTCCTGTACAGACCTCTCCTGCCGCGCCCGCTGCTCCCCTCAGCAGTGTATTTCGTCAGTCTGCCTTTTCTGTTCCTGCTCTGGCTCTGGTGAATTCTCTCACCCTCCCGCACTTCTGACTGTATCCGGTGCTTGTATAAATAAATAAATCTTAAAAAAAAAAAGATATTTGGTCTAATTTTCTTTTTCTTTTTCTTTTTTAAAAACATTTATTTATTTATGCTTACAAGAGCTGGGGTGTAGGCCAGAGGTACAGGTGTGAGAGGATTCACCAGAGAAAGAATGGGAAGCAGAACAGGCTGCTCTACTGAAATACACTGCTGAGAGGGGCAGTGGATGAGACAGGAGAAGTCCAAGAATCAAACTGGTGCTGCAGTGACTGGCGATAGCTTGATAGAGCTATCTTTAACCCCTGCGCCAACAGGGAGGCCCTGGTCTAATTTTCTTGTAATGTTTTTGTCTGGTTTTGGTGTCAGGGTAATGATGAACTTCTTAGTTGGAAAGTGTTCTTGCCTCTACTATTTTTGAGAATTTTTGTCTGTTTATTTTATCTGGTTCAGTAGATTTCACCAGTGAGACCATCTGGGTCTGGTGTTTTCTTTGTGAGAAGTTTTAAATGATGGATTCAATTTCTTTAATACGTATGAGGCGATTCAGATTTTCTTTTTCTTGTGTCAGGTTTATCATTGGTATCTTCCAAGGAATTTCTATTTCCTTTGAGTTGCTGAATTTATTTGCAAAGTTGTTTGTAACATTCCCTTATTACCCTTTTATCATTTTTATGAAAATTAAGGTAATATTTATTTGTAAGTATATATAGGTTTCAGATGTATAGTTGTTTTTGCCTTAATAATTGTATCACACAGCAACTCCCACCAAACCAGTCAACCCCCTCTACCTGCTCATCCCCCCACACCCTACCCCACTCCCACCCCCCTCTTTCTATTCTGTTGTCAGAGTCTAAGTATATTTTTTTTTGTTCGGTTTGTTCTTTTGCTTCATTTCTTTATATTCCACAGATTATGAAATCACGTAGTATTTGGCTTTTTCCTTAAGGTTTATTTCATTTATAGTCCCTTCAGTGTTCATTTATATTGTCACAAATAACAAAATTTCATCTTTTTTTATGGTATTCTATTGTGTGTATACACACATCCTGTCTAATCACCAGTTATTGGGCCTGTTACCCTTTCAATATCTGTAGGGTTTGTAGTGATATCTCTTCTCTTAGTCATGATATTTGTAATTGGTGTTTTCACTTTTTGATCAGTCTATCTAGATATACTTATCGATTTACTTGAACTTTTCAGAGAATCAGCTTTTGATTACATTGATTTTTTGTTACCTGTTTCCTGTTTCATCGATTTCTGCTTTTATCATTACTTCCTTTTTTTTATTTTGTATTTAATTTGTTCTTTGTTTTCTGGCTTTTTAAAGTGGAGGCTTAGATCATTGACTTTAGACTCTTTTTTAAAAAAAATATAAAAATGTGTATTTAATCATTGCTCTTTGTATACCTTTGAAGTGTTATATTTTCATTTTTATGGAGTTCTCTACAAATGTCTTATTTGGTCAAGTTGGCTTGTTAGCATTGTTTAAATTTTCATATCCTTACTGGTTCTCTGTTACTTTTTCTATCAATTCATGAGAAAGGATTGTTGAAATCTTAACTAAATCATTGGGTTTGTCTATTTTCTTCACATTTCTCTTAAGTTTTGCTCCATATATTCTGGCTCAAGTTTTAGGGTCATACACCTTTAGGTTGTTATGTCTTTAAGAAGAATTAATTCATTTATCATTAGGAAATGCTACTCTTTATCTTTGGTAAAACTTCTTATCTGATAAAATAGAGCTACTTTTGCTTTTTTATGATTAGTATTTGCATAATGTTTTTTTCCTGTTCTATTTTAAGTCTGTTTCTTTATATTACAAGTCTGCTTCTAATAAGTAGTATACAGTTGAATCTTAACCCCCCCTTTTTTTCTTACAGCCTGCCGCTTCATTTATGCACCTTTATTCAAAATAACTTGGCAATATGATCTCACATTGAAATGAAGTTTTTTAAAATATCATTGAAACAGGAAGGAGTTAATTGTAATATGTGAAGATCCAACAATGCCTGTTACTCAAAGTAATGGCAGTATGAGTAAACATAACAAAATTCACTCATGGTCCACTGCAGAAACTATGCCACAGATGCCACCTGCTTAATTCTTATTTTAGTCATTTAAAACTGTGAAAAACTAGTACATCTTGGAATTAATGAGATATGGTAATAACCATAACTACTGGTCAGTAACACCAAAGTTTCCCCCACTAGGTATATGGTCTCCATGTTATTAATAAAGGAATATGTCAGGCATATATTTAATTAGATGTAGGTTTTGATAAAAGTCTCCAGAAAGAGATTTCTAGAAACTCATTGAACTAGACCAGAAAGATGAGTCATACTTTATTAATCCAGTCTGACAGTCTCTGCCTTTTTATAGTATTTAGAATACTTATATTTAATGTGATTATTGATATGATTAGGTTTGTCTATCATATTGCCATTTGTTTTTAATTTGTCTCCTCTCATTCTTTTTCTCCTTGTTCTGCTTTTCTTTGGATAACCTTAAGAAATTCCATGTGTGTACATTTGTTATAAGTACTTCTGAAGATTTTAATATACATTTTAAACTTATAGTATACCTTCAAATAATATTATGTTGTCATATTATGTATGAACCTTACTGAATACCTTTATTTGCCTCCTCCCTTATTTGTACTGCTATATAGTTTGCTTTTATAAATGTTATAAATGCCACAACATAATATTATTAGTTTTATTTTATTTTAAAGATTTATTTATGCATATAAGAACTGGGGTACAGGCCAGAGGTGCAGGGGGTGAGAGGATTTACCAGAGACAGAGTGGGGAACAGAACAGGCAGACTGACTGAAATAACACTGAGAGGAGCAGCACCTACAAGAGAGGTCTGCTGAGCCATGTGGGTAGCTCCCTGGCTGGCTGGGGATGGAACTCATGCTGCAGAGGCTGCTGATTGCTTCAAAGTGCTGAGCTTAACAACCCCTTGCGCTACCAGGAAGCCCCTTCTTAGTTTTATTTTAAACATCAAAATTTTGAAAAAAGAAACTTAACAATGAGACACATCTTGAAGTTTTGTTGGACTGAGTCTAGAATATTTCCATTAGGATTCTGTTAGATGTTCTGTGAACACATGGCCTGCTGAGATCTTACCTTGGGAGTTCAACAGGTTTCTCTACTCTGACTGATGAAAACCAAGAAGTCTCCTAGCCCTGTGGGAGGCTTTGGAATTGTTCAGGTACAACTCCCTGGAAATTCTTTGCCTATCCTATGGAGTTTCACTCTGCACACATGAAATTTACTACTCAGTAAGAGAATTAAGTGATTGCCTATGTAAATTTCTGGAGCTCTTCCTCGCTATCTTCTTCCCCTCTGAATGAGCATTGACTCCTCAATTTAAGGAGAGTAGCACACTCTGCTTGGCTTCCCCCTTCTTGTGCCCACAGTGTAGTTTGTGCCAGAGAAAGTTGGGATGATTGTAGGGCTCACCATATTTATTTGTGATCCCACCTCTCAAGAATCACAGTCCCCTGCTTTGTATTCCGATGAACAGTATAGTGGAAGGGAAAATCTGTCTCATTTCTTCCTGCACTTGCGATATCTTTTAAGACTTTTTTTAATCTTCCTTGAAATTTATTTTTTTAGGAAATTGTGTCATTTGCCCTATAAAATGACCTGCAGTCTGGATTTGGCTGTTGCCATCTTGTCTAGTCTAATATGTTCCTCTGTATTGCTTTTAAAGTGGTAATTGGAACTAGAGCAAAGTTCTTAACCTTGACACTATTGACTATTTTGGGCTGGATCATTCTTTGTAGGTGACGTGATGAATGGTTGGAGAGTGACCTGAACATGTAGGATTTTTAATAGCATTCCTGGCCTACACCCACTAGATGTCAGTAAAACTCCCTCCCCAGTTGTGATAATCAAAAATGTTTCCAGACGTTGTCAAATATTTTTCAACCCATGTTCTGTTATGAAATATAATTTATCTAAATACAGGATCAACTATAGGACTATTAAGACACCTACCTGACAGAAATATCAAAGCAGTGAATCTGTGAAAAACAACTTAGCAGTATCCAGTTGAGGCTTCATAGAATGAATGACCCAACAGCAACATTATAGGGGATTTGAGTTTCTGTTTGATAAGGAAAAATACTAGAGATGATAATAATGTAAAATTGTAAAAATACAAGTAAGTTCTTTTAAGTTATGTTGCTTCCATAAGTGTTTTTCTTCAACCTGTTTAACATTTTAAGATATTGAACTTTTACTATATATATATAAACTAATGTTTTTTCTTTGTCTTCAAACACTCTACAGTTTAATTATAAACCAAGAATTTTGACTTGCAGAAAGATATTGTTGCAATAATGAGCTTTTCATACTTGAAACTTATTTGTGTGGAAGAAATACTTTACATGTTGAGGGGGATTAACAAAATATTGTTTTTGATTTAAAGGTGAACTACCATTTTTTAAAAATGTTTCCAAACATTGTTCTTATTAAGGAAGAAGGGTAGGGAGATGACGTGTTTTTTAAAAAGTTTAACAGGAAGATTGAAATTGAGAGACTTCTCAGAATTTCCCTCAAAAGGCTTATAATTTAAATGTCTAGATAATATTCATTGAGACCCACTTTGTGTTAGGTTCTATGCACAATAGTTGGCTCTTCTGAGGTGGTTTAGAAGTTGATCTGGTGAGATAGGCCTTGAGATTGACTCAGATCAGATCCAAGACACAGATTCCTTCCTTGAGCTCCCTAAAGGCTATCCCACCCAGGCCCTCCTAGGTCTTTGGAATCCTTTCTCCTCAATGATGTGCTTCAGTTTGGTCATCAGTACTTTTGACTTGATACAGTTATGTTTAAGACTTAATGGGCAAGTTAAAAAAATTAAGTCTGAGAAATAATTGTAGAGCTCGGGTAATCAAGGATCCTGGGATTCTCGTATTTCTTCTCCATGTAACAATCTAGGGGCTTAATTAATTTCACATCCCTAGAACTGTTTGAGAGAGGTGTCCCTCTTCCCTTTCTTCTCCAGTGGGTAGTCTCTTTTTTTCTCTTTCTTATCGTCTGTCTCCATCTTATTTTCTCTTTCTTTACTTGTCTCTGAATCTTCCTTGGTCTTCCTGCCCTCTCCTTTCTGCAGTGGATTCTCTCCTTCTCACGCCTCTCTTGTCTTTCTTTCCTGCTTTTTCTCTCCCACCTCCACCCTACATACTCCACATACCCCACATACTCCCCATCAGACCTTGTTCAAGACATTGTCAGTTCTTCCATTAAAGGAACATGATCCTTTTTATTAAGGGGAATGCTGGAGAAGATAGCACAAAGTGTCATTTTAAGGTAGATATAAGGAGGGCCTCCCCTGGTGGCGCTGCGGTTGAGTGCTGGGCTGCGAGGCTGCCCGCAGCCTCTGCAGCGTAGGTTCGTTCCTGGCCGCTGGCAAGGGTCCCACAAAAAAAAAAAAAAAGTAGATATAAGGAAATGTTTGAGGTTAAGTGACTTCTCTCAGAAATCTTATTTAATCAGGATTGCTCTTTTCTAACCCCTTTTTGCCCCCTTTTAGCCTGGAAACTCCTGAGCTCTTCTTTTAGATTGCTTAATTTTGGGGCATCATCAGTTTCCATGGTGAGATTCCATGGTGAATTTTTCTTTGTATGTGTCCTTAGAAAGGCAGTTTGACTTTAAGATTTCTTGATTGTCTGTGACTTGTCCTTGGTACTGTTGTGTTTGGGGTTTGAAGGAGGAAATTTGTGTAAGTTGAGTCTAAAGGATTCAGCATGGAACTCAAAGTAACAAAGGAGGTGAGTATTTCATGTTTATCTTTTCCAAGTATTATCTGAATTTGCTTTATTTCCCCCCAGGATTGTTTTTCCTATAAAGGTTCAAAGTTATGAGAGATGTTCCTCTTTTTTTCCCCCTGTAGTTGAATGTTCTGTCTCTCTCCTTTCCTGCACCCTCCCCCTTCCCAACTCCCTATGCATTTGTTGGCTCTACCATGCTCACATCCTTTTTGTCTCTGCAATTCTCACTTCTCATTTCTTGTTCATCTACCCATTCGACTTTCACGTTTTTACTGTCTTCCTTGATTTTTGTCTCTCTCCCCATTTGTCTTCACCTTGGATTACTCTTGTACACACTCTCCACTGTCTCTTCTGCATTCTCCCATTGGTGAAAATTTTTCTCTCTGCCCACAGTCACTGTCTGATTGTCCACCAGTTCTTTCTAAATGTCCTGGCGCTGAGTAAATGACATTGCTCGTTCCAGGGAATAGTATGCTTTAGAAGCTTACGTGCTTTCAACCCCTGCTGCTTTCTTTAATTATTCCATCTTCTAAGCATTTCTCATTCTGAGTGAGTTTGAGAGTGCTGTTGAGGGAAGTAGGATAGAAAATACCTCTACGGAGGACAGAATAGTTCCCTGGTTTTGAGGCTGTTCATCCTTCTGAAAAATAGTTGAGCTAAGCATGTGTTTTATTTCCCGCCTATCCCCCCCCCCTTTTTTTTTTTTTTTTGCTATGTTTATCTTAAAGGAGTTGGAGAAAGAGGAACAAGGTGGTCATAAGTACTTTATAAGAAATGTAGATCGTTCATTTGAGAATGCAGTGACTCGTTCCTAACTTTGCTCCGCCTTATCCTGCCACCAGCCGCGCGGGGTGGCTCACTGGTCCTGCAATGCTGGGGCCAGTCTGCGGCCGGGGAGCAGCTGACAGCCAGCGCCCGGCGCGCCACAGCCAGCAGCCGCCCCCACCTGCCGCCCAGCGCCGGCCCCGCCCCCCGGGCGGAGGAGCCCACGGGCTGGGCGTGCGGCCAGGCACGCCCCCCACGGCGCGCGGGCCAGTAGGATGGGCGCGGGGCCGGGCCTCCGCCGTGCGGGCAGCGGGAGGCGAGGCCGGAGGCGGGGGGGGCGGGGCGGCCGGGGGCGGGGGTGGGCGGGGCGGCCGGGGGCGGGGTGGGCGGGGCGGCCGGGGGCGGGGGTGGGCGGGGCGGCCGCTGCCGGCGCGGTCGTGGCGGTAGCTGCAGGGGCGTCCGCGGGCCGTGGGGGATGGGGGCGGCGAGCTGCGGCCCGTGGCGGCTGCTGCTGAGGCGGCCGCGGCCGTGAGTGTGACGCGGGCGTCCGCGACCGGCGCGGGATGGAGCCCCGCGGTGAGTGTGGCGGCGGGGCTCGCTCGGCCGGGGCGGCGGGGCTCCGCCGGGGTCGCCCGCGGGGGCCGCCCGCGAGGTGCCGTCCAGGGTCCGGAGGTCACGCGGCTGACCCGGGCCGGGCGACTGCGGGCTGCGCGGAGGGCGGCGCCCTCGGGCCGGGTGGTCGCGGCTCCGCGCCGCGGGGAGGGTCGGGCGGGCGAGCGCGGCGGGGCCGCGGGGAGCGCGGGGCTGTGACCTGAGGCGACGGCGACGCTGGCACCGCGGCGAGCGGCGCCCCCGGCCCGGGCACTGTCCCCGCAGCGCTCCACGGCTTAGCTCGTCAGCCTCTCGTGGGTCCTTGATTTAACTCCCTTGCACGGGGGGACGAGTTGAACACCGACCCGAGCGCGGCGCCGGTCAGCAGCTGCGTGCGGGCGGTTTACCCCGCAGTCCGCCGCGGCCGCGGCCCGGCGCTGCCCCAACAGGGTCTCATTCCTGAGCTCGCTGAGGATTTCCGCGGTACATTGTTTCTCCGGTCTGTGTTTTTGGACTGAGGAGCGGCGTTTCCTTCCGAGGCCGCCTCCTTGGTAATGGTTTTTCCTAATTCCGTTGTGGACGTGTTTGGAGAGTGAGGGGGGCGGGGCGGGGGCTCTGCTTTTTAAAATCTCCTTTTGACGGGTGAGCCAAGTCTGAGAATTTTCAAACTGGAGCCCTCGTGACTGACAAGCCTCGTGTTTCCATCTTTATAGTTTTCCCCTCTTCCTCCAGAAGAAATTGAACTCACACCTTTTCGGAGGGCAAGGCTGCTAACTGCTCAAGGCGCGAACTAGGAGCCCCTTCCCGTTCCTCCTTCTGTCTTCTTGACTATCTTTTCCGCCCCATCATTGCCTGCTCCCCTTTTTGGTCGCTCTGTATTTGAACTCTAGCATGTGGAATATGCTCTTTGGCACGGGGTAGTTGTGACTGGTCAGGGGGGAGCCCTGTCTGTGAGGAATGCTAGACATTCTGCAAGGGTGGGAGGTTGGGCAGCTTCCTCTTTTTCCTAAGTGCTGGGTTCTACTGCGCAGGAACGAAGAGCGGTGTAATGCATACATTTCTTTCGAAATTACAGTTACTCGATTATTATTGAAAAGTTTTTGACGTGCTGTTACTCTTTTTTTGTGGGGGAAAGCCTTTTAAAAATATAATCAAACATCTCCAGGATGAATTTTTCACATTTTTAAAAAGCATTAGAGTAGATTTTTATCAAATCAGAAAGTGTGCCAAGAAAGTAGACGTCTGAAATATCTGACAATGTTTTTTCTGAGGTAGAAGTAGAAGATGGCAATTATAAGTACGGTTATCTGGGGCCAGTTTTATACTTTAATTAGGCAGCCCAATGCCTAAAATGAAAATGATGATGCATTTAGGAATGGGGAGCTGGGTATTTGATTTAACACTGTTGCTGAAGTTTTGGAAAAGCCTTGTTTCTGGGTGTGGAGAAGATTGTATTCAGTTTTCTAATGCACCTATTACCCAGAATCTAGAACATAACAGAGGAAGTGGAGAAAACATTTTTAAGTATTGATGGTTTGGAGTTGGAAGGCACACATGGAGAATTTCACAAATACTTTGCTCAACAATCTGTTTGCACAGTTCAAACTTCACTTGGAAGCCAGTTAGTCGGTTTCCATGGAGTAAGTTTAGTTTCTGGACGTTTCCAGTCCTATGTTTCTTGTTCACAATCTATAGATATATTGTAGTGGAGTCACATCTTGTAGATTCAGAAACAATTTTCCATGATAAACCACTGCTGGTTACAATAGCTAACATTTTGAGTCACAATGATGAACCAGGCACTGTACTAACTGCTTTTCATATTATTTCATTTTATTAAATTGCCAGTTGCGGTCTGTTCATAATTACATTTTCTGTTACCACCAACCAAAGAAATTTTTTTGGCATTTGTGCAAGTAGTGTATATGATTTTGAAAAGTGTATATATTCCAGACTTTCTCATAAAGCTCAGTTTCATGCAAGTTTGGATTATCTGTGCTATTTAAGATTTTTTTATATTCCGTTTTTCATTTTGAAATATGAAAGGTTGTAAAGTATGTATCACAAATTTAGTACATTAATCACCATAATGCTGCCTAAAGATAGAGTAAAAACCTTTTTACTTCTCCACCATTTTTGTTTTTTTATGGATTTTTCTTAGCTTTGACTAAAAATGCTTATGCATTTTTTAAACACTTTTAACAACTCTGGGTTACTAATTTGACCTGGTTACTTAAATTCTTTTTGCTGAGGCAGGTGAATTATTTTATTTGGAAGTTATGATATATGTGATAATTTTATAACCATCTATTACCAGTGACAGTGACCAGTTCCTTAATATAGTAAACTAAAAGCCATCAAAATTAATCACTGACTTTTGAGGTAAGTTGCAAAACTGAAAATGTTAGGTTAGTCTTCTCAATTAGGATTTGTAGAAGAGCTGCCCAAATAATGCCCTTGAGTATTTTGTTTTTGTTGGAGGGGGGGAAGACTTAGGTATAATAGTAGTGCTAAAAAAATAGTGCTCAAAATATTGCCTTAGATTTATTTTGGGAATTTTCTACATATTTGAGGATTAATGTCATAGAGGTTTAAAACAAGTTTTAGTATAGAAATAACATTTTTCATAAATTACTGAAGATTAACAAGAATATGGAATAAAGGAACTTTGAAAGCTGTTAGAGACATGTTGGAAGCACTTTATTTAATAATCAGAAACAGAAACAATAATAAAATTCCAACTTTGATTTCAGTCATTGCCTTCAGCAACTTCATTTGCTTGATTTTTCTTGAAATTTTTAAGTGAACCATTTTTGTTTCTATTAAAATTGATTGAAAATAAACCCATTATTCATTCTATAAATTTATTATTCATTCTGCAAATCGTCTTGAGTAGTTCATCTTTAATAAACCAAGCTCTGTTCTGTGAGTGGAGAAAACTCGGTTAGCTAACAGACATGGTCTTGATTTCCTTGAGATATAATCTAGATAGGAAGATACAAATCATCTATTCGAACTTTGATAATTGCAATGATGAAAAGTATAAGATGCTATCTATATATACAACATCAAATAGGAGATTCTGCTCTAGTTTGTTGGTGGTTTTGGGTTGGATTGGCCAAGGAAGGTGTCTTTGAAGAATTAGTTTTTGAACTGAATCAGAATGAATAAATGAAGGGGGAGGGTCGTCCAGCAAGTGGGACTGCTTATAGACAGGACCTGAGTCTAACAATCTTTTTCATTATGAGTATGAAACCAATTTGGTGGGTTGCAACCATCATTGTAAAAAATGAAGTGGGATAACATAGGAAATATCTGAGTTCAACACTTGGCTTGTTGGTCAGAATCTGTTTTAAGTTTTAATGCATTCCTGTACACACCTGATATACATATAGTAGCTCAGACAAGAGCTGATGATAATAGTTCACTTAGTGTGATAGTAGAGACAAGTGGTTGAAGAGCTGTGGATTAGGAAGAAGGAAAACCAGTGGAGTCCAGTGAGCTTTAGGAAAGAGTAAATGATAAGGTAATATATCTTATGTATCATCCAGAAATGAATATTTCAAAAGCTTTCTACTGTAAATTTTATAGATATTAGTAGCTCTACCATTTTGAAACTATCCAAACATTTGAGACAAAGTATTTGAAAAATGTTTTAGTGATAGTGCTTGAACTAATTTAATTCCTCCAGTCATTTCCTTTTTGATTTCAAGAGATACAAGCAAAATTAGGATTATTACATCTGGAAAGATTAAAGATGAGGGTACAGAAGAAACAGATTAAGATTTTCTTGAGTTCCACCTATGAGCCAGGACCTGGTGTTTTAACATATGACATTGGTAAATTTTGTCTTCCCCTTTAAACCTCCTACAAGCCTGTTTGCAGATTGTACAGGTCACATGTTTAGTTAAGTATTTAGCCAGGATCCACATCTAAGTCTTTCTCATTCCCAAACGTGGTGTTTTTACTATATCATCCTGAAATACCAAAAATTTATTTCAATAATCATACATTTATTTGTCCAACCAAGGTATGTCAGATTAGTAGACAATCTTAGAACTTGTTTTTAACAAAGTTAAAAACTTGACAACTCATCAGTGTGTGTTTGTACACATGCATGTGTTGCTGAGAATTAATTGTAATTGAACTTCTTTTATGTGCTGGACACTTCCATACTATTTCATTTAATACTGACAATAACTCCATGAGATAGGTATTGTCAAGATGTTACCCTTATTTTATAAAGGAGCATGCCAAGGAAGAGACGATTGCCACCTTGTCAGATCATACATAGTACGTGGTGGGAGGGAGTTCGAAAGCAGATCTTTCTTTTTTCAGAGCTCATATTTCATCTTTATTTTTGATGTTGTTATCACTGAGGGAGAATATGTCCTTCTACAAAGTGACATTTCAGAACAACTTTTACTTACTATTAAAAAATCTCTGCTAGTTAAGAGAACATTAGTAAGAATGTGGATTTTGGCAACAAGGCAGATACCGGGTTAAGTGTGAGTCCATCATTTATCAGCTGAGAGTTTAGACAAGTTATTTAACCTTTAAACTTCAGTTTCCTCACTGTGACATAAAGAGAATGATAGTTTGCACATCATAGAGTTATCAAGGTTACTGACACTTAATAAATGGAAGCTGCTTGTTGTTTTTAATGGAATGTTGGGGTGGGCTCTGGGCTATTTGTGAAAAAGCTATTATGTTTCCCCTTGTTGATGTAGTATTTGTGTTTCTTTCTTTTTTTTTTTTTTTCTTGCCCCCTTAAGGATTTCAGTTTATCTGACTGCTATATGAAAGGATGATTGCTCACAAACAGAAAAAGACAAAGAAAAAACGTGTTTGGGCATCAGGCCAGTTCTCTACTGATGTTACAACTTCTGAAATGGGGCTCAAATCCATAAGTTCCAACTCCATTTTTGATCCGGATTACATCAAGGAGTTGGTGAATGATATCAGGAAGTTCTCCCATATGTTACTATATTTGAAAGAAGCTATTCTTTCAGGTTTGTCATTTCTTTTCTCTTAGTATTTTTACTGGGTAGTTTGTAAAATTTTAAATGCCATCCTAGCTATAGATAAGTGTGTACACAGTGGTAGGAACAGGGTATCCTGCTTTAGTTATTTCATGACTTTTTTCCCCTCAAATGTTTGATGTTTACAGTGTAAATAAACATTATAATCAGATACAGTGCCATACATAAAAGAAACTTCGGTAAATGTGAACGAACAAAAATTACAAACAATTGGAAATTAGTCCTTGATTCTTTGTAGTTAGGCCCATTTGACAGAGGAAAAATTTAGATCATTGGAGTTTTTACATTCTGTTCCTAATAACCAGTGCATTTATTAGTCTTTAATAAGCAGAGTAATGTTTATAATTTACATTGTTGACACTTCTACCTAGATTCTGTTTTCTGTGTTGTTTCTAAAACATAATCTAAAATTACTGCATTTGAGTGAATTTTTCTCAAAAATCAGACTCTGTTCTGCTGTTCTATAAACTCTTAAGTTAAGGGATAAGCATCTCTTCCCTGTCTAGTTAGAAATGGATAATGGAATGCAAGGCTTGAGTCTCCTAAAATAAAGGGTTATATCTGCACTCCTTGATTAGTTAAGTCTTTCAACTTTTAGTGCCTCTTGTGTATCCAAATTTGATGGCAATGATAATTATGAAGTTACAGCTCCTATTATTTTGAGATTAAGTAGCAGTTCATTTCCATGTGCATAATGATATGATTGCTATGGAAAATGAAGATTCCTAGTGTGTATGAGACCTCTTGAGGTTTCAGAGACATAAAATTTCAATAAATATTTTGTACGTGTGTAAGTTAAATATTCAGTTTCTGATATACTTCTGAAAAACAAATTAAACCACATCTCGTACTTTTACTGAATACTGTTTTTTGAAGAGTTTATTTTCTAAGGTGACTGTAATTATCAGGTTGAAATGCAAAAAGTAACTATACTTGATGTATAGCCTCAATTTCAGTTTTTAAATTTTTCTTAAAATGACAATCACATGACAGTCATGTTGCCTACATTCTGTTCATTTCAATAACTTGATTTTAAGGTCTAATTATGGATGATTAATAATAATAAAATTATCCTGTTATTGTGGAGAGATATTTTATTTATTTATTTAAAAACATTTGTTTATTTATTTATACAAACACTGGGTACAGTTAGAAGCACGGGAGGGTGAGAGAATTCACCAGAGCCAGAGCAGGGAACAGAACAGGCAGACTGATGAAATACACTGCTGAGGGGAGCAGTGGATGTGGCATGAGAGGTCTGCGTGCCATGTAGGACCCTCACCGGTTGCTGGGGATCCATCCGGTGCTGCAGAGGCTGCAGGCAGCTTTGCAGCCCAGCACTCAACCGCTGTGCCACAAGGGGAGGCCCTGGAAAGATATTTTAAATACACTAAGTATTATACTGCTAACAGATTTCTTACTAAAATAACAGACATGCCACTTGTTTAAAGAAGCATAGCTTTTTAATAAAGACTTGTTCTTAATTAGGATAATTGTTTTAAATTTGTCTTTTAATTTAATTACAGTAAAACTTATTCTTTTTGATGTATAGTTAATTAACTGGATTAATTTTTCAAGTGAACTTTAAATAACCAACTAATTTAGGGCAAAATCTTATTTTAATGTATTAAAATAAAGTTTTCATTAATATTAATATTTTTTGTTAGGATTTCTGTTTTTGTTTGCCCTTGGAGGTTTATATTATTTAAAATCATCTCGTATACTTATCCTTTATTTCACAGATTAAAAATGATGGTAATTTAAAACAAGTCATTTTTTTATCACCACTGTTTTACTGAGTTTTAATTTCTTAAATAATTCAGAGATTAGGAAGGAAATGGTAATTGAGAAAAGACAGAAGTGGTAGTAAGTATAAGACAGCAAATGGAGATACACCTTGAGATAAAAGGATGCATATGGAAATATGTTTTTAACTGAAACTTAGTATTAAAAATATTTTAATAAAATCAGTACTTCAGGTTTTAAATAGTTGTATCACTAATAATAAAAATGCTTGCTACTTATGACTAGTAAATTAATTTTAAAATACAAAAATATTTGTATGATAAACTTTTATTAGTAAACAGTGACCAGAGAATTTTTATTATTTACCTTTTGATTGATTTTATTTATTTTTTTAAAGATTATTTATTTATGCATATAAGAACTGGGGTACAGGCCAGAGGTGCAGGGCATGTGAGGATTCACCAGAGACAGAGTGGGGAACAAAACAGGCAGATGGACTGAAATACACTGCTGAGGGGAGCTGCAGGTGAGATAAGAGAGGTCTGCTGCATCATGTGGGTCTCTCCCTAGCCAGCCATGTATCCAGCTGGTGCTGCAGAGGCTGCAGATAGCTTCACAGTGCTGTACTTAACCCCTTGCACCACCAAGGAGGCCCTTTGATTGATTTTAATATTCTTTGTTCTTCAGGGGGCCTCCCCTGGTGGCGCAGCGGTTGAGCCCTGGGCTGTAGGGCTGCCTGCAGCCTCTGCAGCACCGGTTCATTCCGGCCGCCAGCGAGGGTCCCACATGGCACGCAAACCTCTCCTGCTGCATCTGCTGCTCCCCTCAGCAGTATACTTAATCAGTCTGCCTGTTCTGCTCTCCGCTCTGGGTCTGGTGAATTCTCTTACCCTCCCGCACTTCTGACTGTACCCAGTGCTTGTATAAATAAATAAATAAATCTTTTAAAAAAAGGTTTAAAAAAAAGTATGTATGTATGTATTCCATCTCATAATAAATCTTGGATTTAACAAGTATTTAATATCTTTGGATCACTATTATAAAGATTTGGAAATATACTCTGATATTGAAATACTCTGAGATCGATTTTTGTTTTTGTTTTTTCCCTTAAACAGGTAGTATTTACAAACATAAATCAACTTCATTACAAAATGTGAGGGAGATGATCTATAATGACAGGCTTTATTTAATTTTGATCATAATTTTCAGGTTCTTAGATTATCAGACTATTTCTTGTTAATGAAATTGTTGTTACAAGAATAATAATGAAATGCAATCTTCAAGAAACAGGTAAAAAGTTAAAAATTCTATTACCACTATTTAAAGTGGTATTTTTATGTATGTTCCTGTAGACAGTTGTCATGCGTTTTTCCATCCAGGTTTTGAGAAATACCCTGGAACATATGTTCTTCTTTAGTACCACCATAATTGTAAACTGGCCAGACAGCAAAGATAAAACTTTCTTGAATTTTTTTTCTTTTTGAGAGAGCCTTCTCTCAAAAATTTTGTCAGTGGCTTTGCCATTGTTTTGTCTTTTGCATCCTTAAGAGGAAGGATGCCGGCTTTTTGTATTACTGCCTTTTAATTCATGTTAGTTGGTGATTGAAAAGCTAAAAGGCTACCTTTAAAGAATATAGAATGTATGTGTACAATTAGATCACCATTTGATGTAATCCAGGTACCCATCATGAGGCAATATGTGCAAAATCATTTGACTGTTGCTTCAGGTGTTCAATCATATTATTGAGGTTAGGCTTAGATTAATAGCTGTTGATTGTTTTATAGACATATTTTCCTTTCCTTGAACTAATTACAGAAATAATACATAATTGTTTAAGATGCTTCACATTTTATAAGGTAGTTTTACTTATAGACAATAATCACACAATCCCCACAGAAGCAAGTATTTCAGCCACATTTCACAGATGAGTTGTATGTGTAACTTAGATTATGTTATTTCATTAATCTTTTATTGCTGATAAAGTGTGACTTCATTTGGAACCCAGAGGTCATAAAGACAGAATGGTGTGTTCTTTCTGTGTTTTCCTAACTGCTTCACATTGCAGGCATTCAAAACTCGCTGCTTTGTTTTCATTAGCTAATTTTGTTTTCCACGGGGATTATGTCGACTTGCATGATTCAATATGGTAGCCTTCAGTGGGTATTTTAATTTAGTTAAATTGAAAATTTAGCTCATCAGTTGGGGTAGCCACATTTCAAGTCCTTATTTGCCATATGTGACTATTGGATACCATAATGGACAGTGAAGTTGCAAAGATTTCCATCATTGACCTTTCTTTTGGACAATGGTAATACAGACATTTGGCCTTTATCAGTCTTGAGAATATGGAAATGAATTCTTGAGCTGTAAGTATTTTTGATTTCTTAAAAAGAAACCTAGAAAAAGTTATCATTGAAGCAAATTTAAGAAAATTTAACCTAGAAATAGGTGGAATCCCTTTCCTTAAATTGCCTTTGGAGTGTGTAGTTTTCATGCCCTTCCTCAATTTGAACACCAGTTCATCTGTTTCCAGCCTGTTTATAATTTGGTTGAATTGATAGTGAGAGTGACAAAAAGAGCTCTGGGAAGAGAATCACATATATGATATAGGTTATAGGCCTGGTTCTCTACTGAGTGGTTTGGATTATGGCATGTCAGTTAATAAATAGTTAAGAATGATGGGCCTCCCTTGGTGGCGCAGCGGTTGAGCACTGGGTTGCGAGGCTGCCCAGTCTCTGCAGCGCCAGTTTGATCCCCGGCCACAGGCGAGGGTCCCACAAAAAATAAAAAAAAAAGAATGAGGTGCATTCATCAGATACTGTTTGTCTTAACACTTCTGAGATTCAACATTTTATTGGAGTTGGAGATTTTGCGTTGTTCTGAATACTGAAAGTTCAAACCTAAAGAAGACATCTATTAAGTATTTGTTTTCAAATTGTATAATGCATTTAGAGGACATTCATCTCCCACCAGTTTATAGGATTTCTTGAATGTGAGTTTTATGATAACTATTTTACGTGTGGTTTTGTGAAATTTCACAAGTGAGAATGTGAAGCTCATATGCAAAAGTTGATGAGGAACTGTTTATAGAAAATAAGTGCCTGCCAAAGAGTTCTGTGTTCCTATCAGTTGACTCTAATATTTTGCTTTATAAATAAAAATGGAGAGCTTCATGTGGGACTTAGGACTGTGAAATACTTGCTTTGATAGGGTAAGAGATAGTTTGTTGATACTTTATCCACTTCATCCTGCTTCTAGGAGTAGGTTACTTTAGTTAGTAGCAAATGTGAAATTTTACATCTCTGTTCAGTATTGTTTAGATACATTATTAAAAATTGCATGGGCAAATTTTTTTTTTAAAGATTGATTTATTTATACATTCAAGAGCTGGGGTGTAGGCCAGAGGTGTGGGGAGAGGCGGGGATGTGAGAGGATTCACCAGAGACAGAGTGGGGAGCAGAACAGGTGGATTGACTGAAATACACTACTGAGGGAGCAGCAGGTGAGACAGGAGAGGTCTGCTGTGCCATGTGGGTCAGCTCCCTGACCGGGGATTGAACTCTTGCTGCAGTGGCTGCAGATAACTTCATAGTGCTGAGACTTACTCCCTTGTGCCACCAGGGAGGCCTTGTATCTTATTTTAATATGCTGGAGACACTCAATTATGCATATGTCCTCAGTGTTTAATTATGACACTGCAGAGTAATACCAATAGTAACGATCCTTAATTCCAGATAAGATTCATAAATGTTTTCTAGCTTATACAATAATCTTAAAGTGTGTCTTTGTGACATACCTCCCCATTCCCAGGTAGAATACCATGGAAGCTCGGAAGTAGGGAAGTTCAAAAGTGCAAGCATTTTTTTTTTAACTATTTTTTTTTAATTTAAATAATAAATTTTATTTTTATATTCCCCCATACAATTGCAAACGCCCCATTCTGACCCCAATCCCTCCCCTCCCGCTCCCCACCCCCCAAAAAGTGTCTCTGGTTCATAGTTTTTTGTTGATTTTGATTTTCACTTTCTTATATTCATTTTCCTGGTCCCTTATTTAAGTTTTCTAGATTCCTGCTATGAGTGAGACCATCCGGTATTTTTCTTTTTCTTTTTGGCTTATTTCGCTGAGCATGATCCCTTCCAACGCCATCCATGTTGCTGCAAATTGCATGTGTCTATCTTTTTTGAATGCTGAGTAATATTCCATGGTGTATATGTACCACATCTTCTTGATCCAGTCATCTATTTTTGGGCATTTGGGCTGTTTCCAAAGCTTAGCTATTGTAAATAGTGCTGCTATAAACATAGGGGTGCAGGTGTTCTTTGGAATTGATGTTTCTGTGTCCTTTGGGTAAATACCTAGGAGTGGAATTGCTGGATCATATGGAAGCTCTATGTTTAGTAGGTCCAGAAATCTCCACACAGCTCTCCATAGTGGTTGGACCAGTTAGTGCAAGCATTTTTAATTGAGCTGGAGAGAATAGAGCAAATTAATTAATATTTGCTGGTACTCCATTTTGCAAAGTTTTCATTGCCATTATAAAATATAATTGCAGGAAAATCAGTTGTCAAATTCTTCTTACACACAGCCTTTTGATTATAGAAAACCATTTTAAAGTGGATTTTAATAAAAATTACTGTTAGTATGGTAGTGCTTTGTTTTTCTGTTTTGTTTAATTAGACGAGATATGAAGAAAAAACTAATCAGTGTCAAATAAAGTAGTTAGCTCTCTAAAAAAAAGCTTTCTAATTTAACAGTATATCATTTTTATTTTGTAAAAACATAAAAGTGATAGCTTCTGATGAATTCTGTGTCCTAAATTTGACAGAACTATATTTAGAAGAGGTTATGTTAACTTTCCAAAGCAAATCTTATTGAAGAAAAGGAGTTAAAGTTTAGTAGCATTAAATAATGTTTTGTTTGTGAGAGGAAATTCTGTCTAAATTTTCATTTTTAATTGAAATCCTGTTTTATAGATTCACCCAATTTTTACCAGGCTATGTAAATTTAGTTCACTGAATGCTAATTTTATCATTGCTACCTGGCTGCAGGTTCTACAATGTGGTAGAAATTTTGAATTGTTACAAACATTAAGTTGCTAGTTTCACTGCAGAATTGAGGCTGGGGGTGGGTAGGGAGTGGGAGAGGGGTTGTTTAGAGGAGGAGTTGAGATAAAGGGGGGAGGAGACCCCAAAAGTCTATGGTAAAAGCACTATAGATGCTTTGGTGTGGTGTGGTAACATTCACCTGAAGAGGTGTGAACCTATTCCCATAAATTACATACAATGTTGCAAAGCAATATTACCTCAATAAAACAAAAAAATAAAATGCTTCATTTGTAGTTTCAAAAAAAAAAAAAAAAAAAGAAATTGCTAGTCTCAGATATTTCCTTCTGCTGTTTTTAGGAAATAAACCTCTCTGGAAGCGATTTCTAATGGGTATCACAAAGGAGAAATTAATGTAAATGTTAATAGATTGTGACTTACTACCTAGGAGGTGCCAAGTGGATCTTTGTGGAATGAGGTATAGGTGTGAAGTGCACATGTGCCAGTTCTTAGGAAAGTGCTTTCCCTTTCTGCCCATGTCTATAAACGGTTTACATAGTTTAACACATTTATAGTAGTAACTGGTATATTTGATTGGAGTTAAAGCCTATTAAATCACAGATTGTAGAATACCCTCAGGTGGAATCCCCACTATGTGCCTTGCTAATTGTTTGTAGTCTTAGGCAAGTTTATTTACCATCTCTGTGCCTCAGTTGCTACATCTGTTAAAAGGGGATTATAGAACCTACATCACTGGGAAGTGAAGATTAAATGAGTTCATATGTGTAAAACTCATAATAAATATTTTTAAATGTCAGCTATTATTATTTTACAATCCCCAAGTGACTGGGGTTTGTGAGTGAGTGTTCAGAATTCACTTTTATCCTGTAAATTCAGAATACATTACAGCAAAAAAAAATAAATAAATGAAGTGAGTTTCCTAGAGATAAGTTTTGAAACTTTTTCCTTCTTGTTGTTTTCATTGTTTTCCCAGAGAGGCAAGCTGAATTAACAAGACATTTTAAAAATTGTCAGTTTTTTTTTTTTTTTAATCAAGGAAAACACCATGATTTTTTCATTTATTTACTTAAGCATTTCCATGAAGTGTTTGCAATATAAACACTGTGGTATTGTGTTAATGCATGAGAACCAAAAAGTAGAGCTGGCTAATCTGTTTTCTCTTGATAAGAAGAATAAAACAGAAAAGAAATGGCACAAATGAGTGAAACATTAAATTAAAATCCGGCTTACCATATTACATGAAAGGTAGATAATCAAGCAAAGGTTTGCATACAGGAGTTTTACTGTTCTAGATTGCTAGTGTTAAGACTTTGGTTTGAACATTTATTCACATATATAATATTTTTGTGCAATATTAATTAAATTTCATTGCATTTACAATGTAGCAGCCATGATAAAATTTTTTGTCTTATATGATTAAATTAAGTGCTTTAACTTGATAGGTATATAGCCTTCATTATGTTTTATTTCCAAGTTACTTATGAATTTAGATTTTAAGTATAAAATGAAACTGAAACAACTTTAATGTCTCTTTTATTAGCCAAGATAGTGTGGGATCTTGCTATAAGTACGTTTGTTATTGAACGCAATTCTGTGTGAGACAGTTTTCAAAGGTATATAGTTTGAACGGCTTACAGATTTATAATAATAATAGCAGCTGTTTTGTGTCTTTTAATTTATTTGATGTTCCTTATGAGGAAACTAGAATAAGTATTCTTATTTATTCCATTTTACTGATGGTGAATCTGAGATCAGAGAAGCTAAGCGTTTGTGTATGATCATTTCCAGGAAATGGGAGATCAAGCACTGGGAACTTTTTAAAGTTTCTTGATTAAAATGTATTGTTTTCTACCTACCAATCAGCCACATTTTCTGTATTGGGGAAGAACAGTTACTGCCTCTTTTGCTTTGTTGCCTGTGATACAAGGTTGAGGATATTTAGTAATAGTGTTGGAGTTACTTAAAACTTTAAGTTAAATTTCCAGTGAAAGAGATTCTTTTGCTTCATAAAAATAATTTGATATAACTTTATTCTTTTATAAGGGAAATAGAACATTTGATAAAAATGGAACTTTTTTTTAACCACTAATGAAACACGATTAAAATCTTGGTAATTTATAAAGCCCCACCTTAAATATTATCAGAATATACTGATATCCTAGCAGTTGATTCTTCTACTCAAAATAGAAGAAAGTTTATGAATCTTTGCAATTAACATTTCATTTATTTGTATTCATTTACATTGATTTCTAGGCTTCAGAAGTATATTCAGTCACAGGACATGGGAATTGTTTGTGGGCTAACTTTAGGCTTTTCTGAGTTATTGCTTATCTGAATTTTTTACTAAAATAATTCAGTTACTGTTTTTCACTATTTTGATTTGGAACATCATCAGTATCACAAGGGTTTCCTTGTGGAAAAAAGATTTCAATTTGGTAAAATATTACTGAATATTTTCCTGCAATTTTTAAAGAAAAACTATAGCAGGGTTTCTCAGGACTCCTTATATTGTTAAAAATTATTGAGGATCCCAAAGAGTTTTTGTTTAGGTTGCCATTTATTGTGTTAGAAATTGAAACTAAGAACATTGAAAATCATTGAATAATTTTGAAATATACTTATTTCAACATATTTAATTTCTCTGACTGTGAAAACGCTAGAATTTATTACTTTGGCTTATTTAGGTATCAATGCCGTTAGAATTTTGTAGTTCTTACTTAAAATCCAAAGCAAACTTTGAATATTGATAATTAATTGTTGACACTCAAAAGTCAAACTCTTTTGGCCTGAGACCTCAAAATATGGGTCCCTAGGTATATTCATATTTGTAGATTATATTGTGAAAATATCAATAGGAATAGAAATGACTGACTTTCCCTTTCTCTTGTTTTCTAAGGCTAACAGTTTAGGTCTCAAAGAGAGTACAGTATAGTGCTTTATAGTACTAGATAATCATTTAACTTTGGTTTTGATAAGTAGGCAGAAGTATTACCATAAAATGCAGAACTGTGGAAAATGTAATTGTTAGTTCTTGCAACTATTAAAATTGTATTTTTCCCCAGAAAGTTCTTCTATTTTGAAGTTACAGTTCCATTTCAGACCTAACTTCCGTTATTAACCTATTTCTACTGCTGCATAAATTAATTGTGAAAATAGTTACAAAACATATGGAAGGCTTACCATATTCACTCACTGTTGTGCTTTATGTGTTTTTTTTTTTAAAGATTTATTTAAAAAAAAATGAACAGGCCAGAGATGGGGGGTGGGCAGGGGGAGCGCTGAGAAGATTCACGAGAGACAGAGTGGGGAACAGAACAGGCAGATTGGCTGAAATACACTGCTGAGGGGAGCAGCGGGCAAGTCAGGAGAGATCTGCTGTGCCATGTGGGTAGCTCCCTGGCTAGAGATTGAACTTGTGCTATAGTGGCTGCAGATAGCTTCACAGGTTGCATCTTAACCCCTTGTGCCACCAGGGAGGCCTGTGCTTTATGTGTTTTAACTCATTTAATTCAACAATTCTATGAACTAGCTACCATTATCTCTCTGTTTTCTATTATCCTGGAGTTGGGATTCAGATTTTATAGTCTGATTCTAGATGCTTCACTTTTATTAAAAATTTTTTTTCACAATTATGTTTGTTTAGGTAAAGTTGTTTTATACTGTTGTATCTGCTTTGGGGGTTATAGAGTCAAACATCTACAAAGGTTCAGACATTTACAAACATCTGCTTTGTGGGTTATAGGTTCAAACATCTACGCCAGGCCCACCACCAATGTAGAGGCTATGCTTTTAACCAACCAGTAAACAATATTGCCTCAATTTAGTGAAACTGCCAAACTAATACCCACAATTATAAGACAAATTAAACAGATAGTGACTCTTTAAGATAATAACTTTATTAGGCAGATAGCTGTATACTCACATTAAAGTGAATCTTTTAATTATAAAACTAATATATGCTTATAGGAAAAATTCAAACTACATAAAATTCTTAAAATCGTGTACCCATTTGTATTTCATTTTTAAATAGACTATCTTAAAAGCAGTTTTAGATTTACAGAAAAATAGAGTCCAGAGTTCCCAGATACTCCTATGTCCAGTTTCCCCTATGGCACCTTATATTAGTAAGATTGCAATTGTTAGAGCTGATGGACCAATGTTTTATAATAATGATACATTACATTATTTTATAATAATGATACATTATTATTCAGATTTCCATAAATTGGCCCTAATGTACTTTTTCTCTTCCAGGATCCTGTCACATTACATTTAATTGTCATGTCTTTGTGGGCCCTCCTTGGTTGCAACAGTTGCCCAGACTTGTTGCATTTTTAATAACCTTGACAATTTTAAGAAGTACTGGTCAAGTATTTTGTAGGATCTACTTTGATTAGAATTTGTCTGATTTTTTTTTTTCTCATTAGTCTGGGGTTATAGGCTGTTGGAAGAAAGATAACAGATGTAAAGTGCTGTTTTCATGTCACTTGAAGGGTGAACATGATTTATCACTGTTGATGTTGACCTGATCTGTATTAAGTAGAAGTTGGCAAGTTTCTCTCCTGTAAAATTAATCTTTTTAACCATCTTCCATTCATATTCCTTATATGGAGTCTCTGCATATGCTTCACCTCCTTGAGGACAAAATATTGTATAAATTATTTGAAAATCCTATCTATAAGAAATGTATCTCTTTCCCCACTTACTGATTCATTCAGTCATTTACTTGTATCAGTATGAACTCATGAATATTTACTATGGGTTATAATCAAGTACTGCTTTATTTGTTGATCAGATTGTTCCGGTTTTGGCAATTGGCAGTTCTTTCATTTGGCTCCTATTCACCTATGGCATATCCTCTTCATTGTTCTTTTTACTCTTTATGGAACTGCAGAATGTTCCTGGCTCATCTTATATAGTTCCTGCCACACTCTGAGATATAGCCGTTTGGCCAAGGAGCCTGACTTGTTTTATTGAAGAATGGTATTAGAAACCAAGATCAAGGTGCTGGGTATGCTTGTGGCTGCTGGTGTCATTTCTTTTAGTCCCTCTTAGTGGACAGAGCGAAGAAATACATGTGCCTTCCTAACCTGTGTATGCACAGGTTATTTACAATTACTTAGAAATATTTGTTGTTTTTTTTAATAAATATTTCTGTATGTAGCCACCTATTAAGTTAAACAGGAATTCTTACTGAATTATCCAACTCTAATCCATCATCACAGGGATCATTACAGTTTCCTCCCTCTGCTTATTTGTAAGTTTCCATTCCAGTATTGAGATACCTGGCTTCCACCATCCACTACCAATTTACTCAACAGTTCTTTTCCAGTATAGAGGTACAGCAAAATTGAAATTGTTAACCTGAACCCTCATAAAGGACACTTTATCAACTTGGGTACAGTACTTTTGTGCATTTCCTTTGCCTTTAGTATTACAGATTTTCTTTATTTCCAAGGTTACTTATTCAACCAGCACCTATTTTCCTGTATTTCTTTTCCTATCATTAAATTTTGCTGGATAAGTCAGATTTTCTCTCACACTGTTCTCTTTGCTTTCATCACTACCTGAACTATTATTCTTTGCTTTTTCCTGGAATATATTTTGCCCTTATAGCTATAGCTCCCCACCTTGTTCTCTCCTTGTGTCTTATCCTGTGTGTCTCTCCCTTGATAATGCTGTTAGTGAATGGAATATTTGATAGGTGATGGTAGAATTTTTTGGTCTTTATGCCATAGACTGGCCTTATTTCTAGCATTGTCATTTAGCCTTTTTTAAAAAAAGTAATTGTATAACTACAAAATGGCAGTATTTAAAAAAATTTTTTTTGAGCTATTTCAGTAGGATGGCAGTATACTATTCAGTGCTTGGTTTCTGCATTTTTCCTCCCTGGGTACAATTCTGTCTCCAGAGATTATTAACATGGTGAACTTGGGTGTGCCTTAATTTTCTCATCCGTGCAATGGAGATTTTAAAATTATCTGCCTAATGTGATTGATGTGAAAATTAAATGAGATAATATCCTTTAAGTGCATGGAAGCACTTCATAAATGTTAATTATTAAACACTAGTGCTATGTAAGGTTACAGAACCAAAAATTACATCAAGGTATTGTTTTTAAGTAGTTGTCTTTTCAGACATTTGAGAATTAGAGTTTTTAACGCTTACTGTGATTACATTTTCTGGTTTCCCTAGGCTGGTGATCCTGGAATATGCCTCTTGTGCTAGCATGACTATGAGTAGTGTCTCCCATTTTCACTTGCTGGAGTGTTTTGGTTTGGATTATGTTATGGTTACCCTATTTCCAGGGGTAATAAAGGCTATCGGCATCCCTCAGATCAGGGATGGTGTAAAGGAGTGGAGTAGGCTGGCAACAGACTGGTGGAGACTGAGAAAGAATGCACGCCTAAGAGAGCTGCAGTGCTCTGGTCCTCCCTGTGGCCAAGAGGAGGCGGACCTGCTATAACAAGACTTGCGTTTTCAAGAATAGTCTGTAATTTTTAAAAAATCCACCAATTTTTCAGCATTGGCAACTAATTCACATTTTCTAAAAAGCACAAAAATTCATTGAGCCATATAAAGATAAATGCATTTTATTCACATGTAAAGCACATCACAGTTTGAAAAATGAGTGGGTCACGTTGCAGGCCGTATATATATTTGCCTACAAGTTGCTAACTTCCAGTATCTGGTGATTAATGTAAAGAATTAATTCTAATGTGGAAACTTGTAAGTGTTCTTTAATATTGGCTAATATTGTAGAACTTTAACTCTGTTACTATATATGATAAAAGTGTGTTATAATAGAAACTTTAAGACAGGAAAAAATTTATTAGCTTATGAAGTTGCCTCAAGGGAAAACCGGAAAGCACAGTTACTGAGAAAACTGAAAAAGGTAGTGCTGAATTGATCATAACTGAGAATCAAATACTTAATTAATTAAAATAATTTAGGATTTTCCAAAGACAATATAGATTGTATGTAGTTGCTATGCTGAAAATAGAAGTGCACATCTAATAGGCAAAAATTGTGAAGTTAATACTGCTATTGAAATGTGCTTCAAAATGGTTTTTCATAGTTTAGATTCCCGAAACTTGAAAATAAATTTTAAATAACTCTTTTCTCCTTTTAAAGATTGTTTTAAAGAAGTCATTCATATACGTCTGGATGAACTTCTCCGTGTTTTAAAGTCTATAATGAATAGACATCAGAACCTCAATTCTGTTGATCTTCACAATGCTGCAGAAATGCTTACTGCAAAAGTGAAAGGTAAGGAAAATCTGTAAAAGTGGGTTGATATGGACAACAAGAATGCAAAAAGAACACATTTTGGTCCATAATGACTAGCACCCTCTGTTCTCCTGTCCTTGGTATGATGTGTATCACAGACTTTACATATTCTTCAATATTTTAAATATTCCCACAGTCTTACCAAAATTCTCTATTTGACAGAAACACTCTAAAAATGCTAATTGAAATAAGTGACATTTAAAGTTTTGAATTTTTTTGAAAGCGTTCCTGCTCTTTTTCTTTTTAAAGATTTATTTTATCTATACAAGAACTGGAGTACAGGCCAGATGTGCGGGAGGGTGAGAGGAGTCACCAGAGACAGAGCAGGGAAGAGAACAGGCAGAATGACCGAAATATACTGCTGAGGGGACCAGCGGGTGAGACAGGAGAGGTCTGCGGTGCCATGTAGGTTGCTCTGCGGCCAGCGGGGATCAAATTGGCACTGCAGAGGCTGTGGACAGCTTCACAACACTGCACTCAACCGCCTGCACCACCAGGGAGGCCCCGTTCATGCTCTTTTGAAGTGTGTTATTAGTGTATAAAAAAAAAAAAAACTGTTACATGAGGACAGTTGATGCTAGAAAATGGCTGGTCATTTGTAATGACTGCACTTAAATGGTAGAACCAAATGGAGAAAAAGAAGTCTTCTTATTTTTAAAATGTGAAAAAATGAAAGTAAAAAGTAAGAATGTACATATGTGTATGTGCACATGTGTGTATACACGTACACCTTTTTTACATGTGCTAAAAGAATCAAGAAATGGAACATTATCCTCAGATGAAATGACTTGCCATCCAAAAGTGTTCAAATCTTTTATTCTGGGCTGTAGAATATAAGGAGGATAGAAGGTAAGGGGAATATCTGAAAAGAGATGAGCCTGAAGAGAGGGAGTTCAGTTAGAGATTAGAAATACTGGACTATATGAGGGTTTGATCTAAGGCAAAAGCTAGGGTGTGTTAGAGGTGGGGCATGGTTGTTACAGAAGAGGGGCATTGATGTTCGTTTGCTGAAACATACAGCAGGTGGAATGATAGGGAGGGATTTAAGCTGAAGTTTGGAGATGAAGATGTAGATTTGTTGATGTGTAAGTGGTGATGAAAGAGAATAACACCAACTGGTAGGATGCAGAATATGTAGAGGACTAAATATGAGATCCCGGAAATAGAGGTAAGACAACGGAACATGAGAAATACCTACAAAACTAGGGAAATGATCTGGAAAAAAATGTCATGGAAGTTAAAAAGTGCTGGCTTCTAAAATCATCAATACTAAATGTCACTGATAGGTATTACAGATTCAAATAATGTAACTAAACAGTGGCTTACCGTGGGTTGAGTAAGGAGAGGAAAGGAGACTTTAGCATGTTCTGAATTTCAGAGGTTGAGTAGGCATTAACTGGGTTGGTGTGGTGAGGTGGGGGTGCAAGTGTGTTCTATATAAGACTTTTGTATAAAAAGTCTGGATATGAAGAAGATAGATTGGTGAAATACTCATAACTAGAAAGGTCAAAGGGCAAGTGTCAAGGGATGAGGCTGTAAGATAAAGTAAAACCTTGTCAAAAGACAGTCCATATAATTAAGAACAACTTGCCCCCTATGTTTTGACATAGATTTATCATGTTTGTGAGAATCTTGTTTTTGTATTTCAAGCACTGAAAAAATGTAGATGACTTTAAATGGAAAAATGGATTGCTTCTGAGAAGTGTGACTTTAAAAAATGTGCCTAGTAACTAAATTAGTTTTTAAATAGACTGTTTATAAGTGCCATTTAACTTGACATAGATAGGGATATTTGTGTCTATAGATAGTAAAATTTCCATGCTTAGAAATAGGGACCCATTCAATTGTTGTCAGTGGCTATTGTGTGTAGTCAGGATGTCCTGGGGAAGGAG
The DNA here is from genome assembly GCF_014898055.3 of Talpa occidentalis. Taxonomy (NCBI): domain Eukaryota; kingdom Metazoa; phylum Chordata; class Mammalia; order Eulipotyphla; family Talpidae; genus Talpa; species Talpa occidentalis. The sequence continues at coordinate 95,968,110 of NW_023605305.1, read as the reverse complement.
TGTGCCTGTGTATAGTTTGTGTCCACATTCCAGAAACAGACTTGAAGAGAGAGGCCACTTAGCTGCCTTGAAGATCATTTTTCTTTGAGATAAAGCAATCTTTTGAATATTATTTCCCACTATGACTGTCTTTACCCTTGGGATTATTATTTTACTTTTGTGTTGGAGGAAATCTAAAAGATTATTTTGTTGTTGGGAAACTTACGCTGTGTCAGTAGGATTCCATCAGACTAGAAAACTTAAAAAATAGTGTTTTCTTTGGTGTAAGTTTATGTCTTTAAATAAAAGTTTCCCCCCACTTATTGTTGAAGAGTCTAATCAATAATCTCCCAATTAATGAAAAATATTTAGTGACCTGAAAAATTGAGGTTAAATCAGAACTTATTCTGTTATTTAACAAATAATTTAGTTTTCAAAACCTAGAAAGGTAAGGGTTAGGTCGAAACCAACTTTGAATATCCATTCTGTAGAAATCTAAGTGTTTTTTATTTTCTGACTGTTTTAATAATTTCAAAAACCATAAAGGTAAAATTTTATTTTAAAGTGAAAAACTTAAAAATCATTGTATGTTAGGATCAGAGAAACTGAGGAATGTGGAGCTCATTTAGTTATAGCTGTGATTACATTTATGGGGGGGTTAATAAATGTTATCACAGTATTAAAAAAACAGAATAAGTAAATAGCTTAAGTATTTTATTGTTTGGGACAAAACTTCTTCACACTGTACTGTGGAAATGTACACAGAATAAAGTTGCAGTTTTTGGTTAGGTTCAAGTTAAAGACATTCATTAGTAAGAAATCTTCATATGTGAATATTCCAGAAATTTCTATAAGCCATCTGATCAGAACAACTGGCTCTGAATACTACCTGACTTTGGAAGATATTGGCATACATTTGAATTAACCTCAGAATTTTTCAAAATAACCCTTATTTAAAAAATTACTCTATAGTCAAAACTAAAACAATTTTAATTGAACTTTCCTTTTCAGAAAAAATAATAAATGAAATAAGGCATTCTGTGAAATGTGGACATCAAACTGTCAATGCCATACACCAGGCAATTATAAATAAAAACAAAACCATACACAGAGTAACTTTAGAATCAGGAAACTATAATCTCAGTGTGTGCTATCCAGGTTTGAATGATTAAACCTATCAATTTCTGTACATGAAAGTGAGAAGTCAGAATGTTTGACTTCTCGTTTTTTATTTTAAGTGTGGACCTACCATCTATTATACCTTTAAAAAAAAGTTCTTAGCTTCCCCACCTTCATTTTAGTAGTGATTTGTATTTCCTGTGTTGCTTTATTATAAAGCAAGAAATTCAGTCTCACAAAATATTTGCAATATGATAAGAGAGATATAGCTTATTGTTGAAGTAGATAAATATAATCTTCATCACTCAGTAATTTATTATGTATTTCATATTTGTGTTTTTATTATTTACAGTTATTTTGGTCAGTTTTATTTGTAATATAAATTAAAAGAACCATTTATTTAAGTTTTTATATCTGTATTTTGCTCTACATTTAAAATTCAGCAAACACAAAAATAAGCTTTAATTATGCATACAAAATTGTAGCTGCCACATATTTTCTTTCTGTTTGAAAATCTTAATTTTTAATAGGCAATCAATTCACTTGGTTCATAATACAAATGGCTAAGAGTTTTCAATGGTGATAAGTCTTTCCTACTTCAGATCTTTTGCTACCATTCTTTCCCTAGATAAGCAGCAACTATTAACTATTTTTTTGTTTCTTTCCAGAGACATATAATACAAATACAGCATGTCTTTTCCCCAATATTTTTGATATAACTGGTAGCATTTTGCTTCTTGCTCATTGTTCTGAGTTATCTATACGTAAAAGATTTACTTACTACTTTTTAAATATTTTTTTAAGGCTGTGTGGTAATCCGTATACTGAGCACTATAATTTATATAGTAATTGCTTGGATTGTTGCCAATTTTTTTCTGTTACAACAATGGTACAGTGAAGAGGTAGCCATGTAAACTCCTAGATCAGTAATTACTGGCTCTGAGGACATGCACATTTATTTATATTTTTTATATTGCCAAATGACTTCATTTGATACTGCCAAATGAAGACTTTCTGTCCTGATAGCAGTGCTGAAAAGATTGTTTCCTGTATCTCTGCCAACAGAACTGTGTTATTCAGTCTGATAGTAAAAATTTGTTCATCCTTTCATGTGAATTCCCCCTTTATTTTTTCTTGATAGTTGGTCTCTGTGTGTGTTGAAAAATTGTAAGTGAAATTAGCCCTTAATCTTTAATATAAATTGCATGTTTTCTCTAGTTTGTTTTTATCTTTTGATTTGCTTGTGGTATTTATTTCTGCACTTAAGTTTATCAATCTTTTTTATGTTTTTGGATTTTAGATATTAAGAAGGACTCCTCTGGTTTTTTCTTCTAATTTTTTTATTATATCATTTATTATTTTAAGTCTGATACATTCTAGAGTATCTGTGATACTCTTTATTGAATAAAGTAATAACTGCTTTATTGAATAATTTATCTTTTCCCCACTGAATTGAAATGCCATCTTTATCATGAATACATGAATTGTTATATTTCTGGGCATAATTCTGTCCCATTTACTTGTTTAGTCATGTTCAATACTGTAGTTTATAGTATATTTTAGTATCTGGTGGGGATAGCTCCCTTTTCCATTACTCTTTTTGTTCAGGATTTTGTTTTTTCATTAGGATTTTTGAATTGACTTGTATAATTTCAAAAAATATCTGTTGGTATTTGAGGGTGATTTGAATTAAATTTATAAAGTAATTAAGAATTTACATGTTTACATACTGTATTTACATACTATATTTTTAAAAATATAGTATGCATTTCATTTATTATGTTATAGTATTATAGTAGCATTTCAGGTTGTCTTTGTGTTTCTAAGAAGCAACTTAGTTTTCATTATGTAAATCTTGTACTTTGTTTCCCCCCAAAACATACTTCTTTCCATGCAAATGGTGACATTTCTTCCATTATATCTTACAGTTCAGTGGTTTTCAAAATGTGAGCCCTGATTTTTGACATCAAATTTGTGGATTATGACCAGCATTTTTTTAAAAGATATATTTATTTATACAAGCACTGGGTACAGTCAGAAGCGCAGGAGGGTGAGAGAATTCACCAGAGCCAGAGTGGGGAGCAGAGCAGGCAGAAGGACCGAAGCACACTGCTGAGGGGAGCAGCGGGCGGCAGGAGAGGTCTGCACGCCATGTGGGCCCCTCACCCGGCGACCAGGGATAGATCCTGCGCTGCAGAGGCTGCGGGCAGCTTCTGCGCCACCAGGGAGGCCCGTGACCAGCATTTTAAAATATGAAATAGAATAGAGAGCAGCTGAGAATTTGAAGAACAGCTAATAGTGTGAAAAGATTGGTGACAAAGACACACATTAGCAGGTTGTTAAATAGCCCACACTAAAGGTATAAAATGTGATTTTTTTTTTAGCTAAGTCAGTGGCAGTAGGACTAGAAAGGAAGACAAAAAATATTTTATGCATGTTTTGAAAGCAAAGCTAATGAGCTAATGAATATCAGGAAAACAGATTTGGAAGGATAGAGCAGAAGAGTAGGTAGCGTTCAGCTGCGATCACAGTACTTGCGGGTTAAGACTGGAAAGAAGGGTAGGAAATATATCAAGCATTGGAAATGTTTGTCTAGAACTCAGAGGTTAAAAACAAGACAGGTAGTTTTTGAGATTCCTTGAGTGATAATGTATAGATAAGGAAGCCACAATGAGAACGGCAGGTAGAATGAGAATGACTGTGAAGTATGAGTTGCTTACAGATAGATACATGCATGTGCCCATGTTTACTAACATGCTTGTAGGCGTCTCACATTTGTTTTCCCAGTCTTTCAACTTTTCAGCAGTTGCTATTTTACATAAGAAGGAGAAGAAGAAATGGAAGCTAGGTAATGTATCCAGAGTAACACAAGAGGTGGTGGAGATCAGATTTGAACTTAGGTCTGAAGCTGAACTTAGGTCTTTACTTCTAGTCACTATAACAAACTGCTTCTAAGAGAGCCGAATACTTCAAATGGAATGAGGTCGTTAATATTTGTAATAATTATAACAGCTGATCTTATTTAGAATGTACTTGTTGTGTGCCAGACCCTGTTAACTTCTTTGCATGGATTATTGCATTAATCCTCACAGCACATTTTTGAGGTCAATGCTATTGTTAAATGAGCTCTTATTTTGCAAATAAGAAAGCTGAAACAGAGGCTTTTCCAAGGTTGTATACATATTAAGTAGAAGAGTTGTTTAGAGTTGCAGAATGGTCAAGTTGGATGAAAGCTTAGGGGAAAAAAGGCCCTCAATTTTTATTAATAGGAGATTATTGTGGACAGGGGAGCACCTGGCGAGACAGAAGAGGTCTGCTGCGCCATGTGGGTTGCTCCCCAGCCAGCGGGGATCAAACTGACACTGCAGAGGCTACGGACAGCTTCACAGTGCTGCACTCAACCACCTGCGCCACCAGGGAGGCCCAGAATTATATTTTTTAATCTGCCAGTCATAATTAGTGCTAGGAAAAAGAAAGAAGTTTGGATAGTGTTATAAATGTTTTTTCTTTAAATTCTAGCAAAGTTAGAAATAGATTAGCCTTTACGTTTTTGCTCATATTATAAATTATTTAAAGTCTCTTCCAATAAGATTATAAAAGCTGCTTTATTGAGGTATAATTGATAGATATAAACTACATATATTTAAAGGGTACAGTTTGATAACTTTTGACGTGTACTCTTATGGATTTGTCGCAGTCCAGATAATGCATGCCCCTTTTTCATCCTGTTCAAAATACTTTCTAATTTCTTCTTCTTTGACTTACAGGTTATTTGGAAGCGTGTTTAATTTCCAAATATCTGGGGATTTATCATAGGTCTTTTTGTTATTTTTCATTTCGTTCCATGTAGTCACAGAGCTTATTTTGCCTGATTTAAATCCTTTAAATCCCATTAAAACTTCTTTTGTGGTCCATAATATTGTGCATTTTGAAGTTGTTTATTTGGTGTGTATATCTATAGAATTATGTCCTTTGGAGGAATTGACTCCTCATTATAAAATAACCTTCTTTTCCCCTTGTTTTCTTTATTCATGAATCTGCTTTGTGTGGTATTAGGCCCTAAGCAGGGCAGTTGTAGACCTTACAATTAAGTTTGTTTCTTTTCTATCAGGATTTTTGGCCTTTTTGGCTTGATACTCAATGTCTTGAAAACCATTGTTTCACTTTTTTTGAGCAGGTTTCTTTTCATTTCTAGCAGAAGTGTAAGCCTGTTTTTCCATCTTGGCTAGAGCAGAAATCCAAAAATATCTTTCAAATATTTTTTAAAATACTTATTTTATAATCAATGGGGCTTACTTACAGTGATTCTTAGGTTGTTTGTATCAGGATATTTAGCAGAATCTAATGAAAAGTATGGGCTTTAGCTTCTTCTATCTATAAAGGCTTAAACAGTAAAGTCTTAGTTGTAATTTTATGGGGCTTACAGGCTTGAGGTTTAATTCATCCCTGCTGAGGAATCCTTGATTTCCTTCCAGTAAGGAATTTCAATCATAGTTGCATGTTAGAATCGCCTAGGAGAGCTTTTGAATGAATATCTGTGCTTCACCAGACCTGTAAAGTCTGAATCTGAATCTGGGATCCAGTCTTTAGTTTTAAAACTCTCTAGATAACTCTAATATGTAGCCAAACTTAGTAACAACTGTTTTAAAGCATGGGATGGCTTCCTCTCTACTTGGTTTCTTTGCCTTTATTGGCAAGGACCTCTGGAGGGTGGATAAAGCCAGCCAGTTAAGGCCTTTAATTCAACCTGAGTAGAATGGTTTACTTTAAAAAATTCCACCTTCACATTTTCTTGGTAAAATTCAGCTGGACTTTTAACCCAGGTACATACAGAATAATTTATAAAAAGAATCCTTGTCCAATATGTGTCACAATTTGCTTTACCAAAATGTAAAATGTTAGACCATCCCTATGGTTAAAAAAATAAAAAAGCTGTATGTCAATTAGCATGAACCTCAAAACCCAAGAGCCTGTAAGAAATAAGACTGTAGTTAATTTATAAATCATTAGGTGCTTTTTATGTAATTTGCTTTGTATATAGGTGTCATACTATGTCAAATGTCTATACGATTTCAATTATTGGTGATTTATGGTGAAAATATACTTCATGTTCATGTCAGTGAGCTACAGTATGTTTAACTCATATTTTAAAATGCCAGAAAGCAGTAAATAAGAGAGAATAACACAGACCACTCACTCTTAATGAGAGAGTTCTGGTGTGGTGTGGACTTTGTGACTCTAAAACCAATTGATTTCACATTGAGTCACTTTTAAGATGTGTGAAATTATGTAATGCTTGGGGCAGTTTGGAATGCCAGCTACTTTTATGCATGCTGATTCTTTTCTTCGATTTCTTTTATAAAGAACTTGACTATCATAACCTATTCGTGTATTAGGTTTTTCAGTTTCTGGATCTTCTAATGTTTCTAGAAGTAATGGTGGATTTTTAAAGGATTAAATGACTGTAAATTGCGTTTGAAATGCTTGCTCCCTCATTTATTGTAACCACCTTTTCCCTCTAGCTGTAAATTTCACAGAAGTTAATGAAGAAAACAAAAATGATCTCTTCAGAGAAGTGTTTTCTTCCATTGAAACCTTGGCATTTACCTTCGGGAATATGTAAGTAGACAGTTGTCCTTTAAAGACATTTGAGCATAGGTGATTGAGTGAGAGATTTCCATGTTAATTCAGTAGATACATGGAAAGTAAAGTATTTACAAATGAAATACATCACAGCTTTGGAAAACCTGCATTCTGTGCTCCTTTATTACTACAAAATAACTATTTGGAAGCAACATCCATTTGCATATGATTATGTTTGTGGTTTATGTGAGTGAATTCTAGGCATTTATTTCTAAGGTTCTCATGTTAAAAAAGTTTTTTTCTAGATGACATGTTGAATGTAAAGCTGGTGACCAAGCAGTGTAATGACTTTTGTCTTTTCCTTTTTTAACTCCTCTGCATAGTCTTACAAACTTCCTTATGGGAGATGTAAGCAATGATTCATTATTGCGATTGCCTGTTTCTCGGGAAAGTAAGGTAAGCCAAGTTTGTGTGAAAGAAAAGACTTCAGTATTTTTAACTTGATATTTTGAAAATTTCTTAATTTTTATCTCAACATTTTTTGAGATAGTTTTTGAATTTAGAATTTATTATAACAAGAAAAATAGATCAGTCATTTTAAATAAGATAAATTATGGTCATTTTCAGAAACAAAAATTTAAACGAACCTTTTAAGTCAAACTCATTTCAAAACATGTTATTTTATAGTGTCTTATGAAATTAATATATATGCCATCTAATCCAAATTTTTAAAAAATAATATTAAGTCATTTTTTTCCTCCTAACCTTGTCATCTTAAAGACTGAAAGTGTTGATCTTTTCACACATCCTGCATTTTTTTACCATGAAACACTTTACTAACAAGCCTGTAAGTCTTAATTTTCCCTAACAGCATTCTTATGTCAGAGGATTGGTGTTCTGATTCCCAAATAGATGAAAAATTGATGTGACCTGATAGAATGTGAGTCATGTATGTAGAGTATTGGTAGTAATGTTTTCACACTTGATCTTAGCTAAAACGCAAAGGACATTAGCATTATTTTTATTTGATTAAATTCTTTTCTCCAAATGCAAGATATTTAAACAAACTCAGTTAGGGACATTTCCTGTTCAAGATGACATTTCTGGATCATTTCCTGCAGATGATGAAACCCAAAAAGTATTTCAATAAATGTTTAGAAATGTATCAGACATTTGTGTTATATCAAAATAATATAAAAAATTCAGGTCACTCTTAAAAATGATACAAAATATGAATGACTATTTAAGGTATTTGCTCTATGTATTACAGTAATGAGGAAAACATTGTGACTATTTCTGAAGTCATTTATTTCCATTGGTGAATCAGAGGCCAGAGTATAAGCCCTATCAGAATGATGAATTTTATCCTGTGATTCATGATTGTTCCTTAACTTATCTTTTCAAACTTGCTAATTCTTAATATATAATAAAACATTCTGACAAGGCTCTAAATAATTTAAATTTTAGGTGTGAATCATATTTCCTGTTCCTTGCCTCTCTGGTGCACTCATATTTATACTAATACTTAATTACTTTGTTTAACAAACAGTTTTGAAAACATCCTTGAAAAATAATAGTTGCTGTTTATTTAATAGTGCCTACTATGTACCAGGCACTATGTGAAGCCTACATCATCTTAATCCTTAAAATAGCTTTATGAAAGTATGTTCTTATCCCTATTTTAGAAAAGAGCAAACCAGTTGAGTAATTCATAGCACACTGTCATATAACTACTAAGTGATAGAACTGGACTTCAAATCCAGGTCTCTCTGATCCCTTTTGCATTGAATCCCTGTATACTCTTCATTGCTCAGCTAAATATATCAAATTTAAGTTCTCTCAAATTTTGTAGGTAATATTTTCCTGCTCTGTCTAGTAAAATAGCCGCTTGCTACATGCAGCTCTTTAAATTTATTTTAATTAAATAAATAAAATTAAAAATTTACTTGTTGTTTATGTATTAGCCACTTTTCAAAATGTACAAACAACTACATGGAACTAATATCAGTAACTATCTTATTATCTTATTAGATAGTGCAGATATTGGAACATTTCCATCATCATAGAAACTTACACACTTAAGTTGTCCAATAAACTTCTAGAAAATGCTTGTCATATGATAAAGTTGCAAAAGGCCATTTTTACTATATAATAAATGACTAGAAAAGAGGTCTTTGGCTTCCATTTAGACAGCAGTCTATTTAGATTGTGTCTGTAACTACTTAAATTTTGAGAGCTGCAGAATTGAAATATTGAATGGATTCACTAACATTAACTAGTGCTGTTCGTAAACAATAAGGTTATTCATTTTGGACCTTGAGAACTACTGCTGTAAAAAGCTATATAATTCTTATAAATGTTCTGGTATTTTAACAGACTTTTAAGGCCCTTTGAGTTCTAAATACTTGAAATTCCTTAGTTGGAATTATGTCAGAGTAACAAATTAGAGTGAAAAATTTCTGAAGCAGAGGTCTGTTATCTTCTGCTCTAATCTTAAATTTGTTTTCTTCCATGTTGTAAGTCTTTTGAAAATGTTTCTGTGGAATCAGTGGACTCATCTAATGAAAAAGGTAATGCTTGAGTTATTTAAAACTTTGTCAAGTGTTCTGTAGTTACTTTCAGTAATCTCTTTTTGCTTAGTAACCTAATGTATTCATATTTACCATTGAGTGATATTTAAAGTTTTAGATATAAAACTTCAGAGAAAAGCCTGCTAGAATAGAAAGATGATCATAGAGACTTGTCCTACTAGAACAGAAAGATAATGATAGAGACTTGTCAAGAATTATATAGGACTTGTAAGTTGATGAATGATAGAAATACATATTAAGAGAAAAAATACATTATAATTAAACAATTTTAAACTCAAAATTAAACTCTGAATTTTTAATTCTAAATTTGTCTCCTGTGTAGTTTTAACTAGTTTTTTGAAGAACTTAGGATTTGAGTGATTTGAAGATCTTAGGATTTACGTGATTCTTCATTTAGAATTATGTGATCACGTTTAATGTATTCTTACTTGATTTTTTTTTTTCCCCAGGAAACTTCTCTCCTATGGAACTAGACAATGTGCTATTAAAGAACACTGGGTCTATAGAATTGGCTTTGTCATATGCTAAAACATGGTCAAAATATACCAAGAACATAGTTTCATGGGTTGAAAAAAAGCTTAGCTTGGGTGAGTTGTTCTTTTGGGGTATCTGATTAACTTTGGAGTGTAAAAAACAAAATTGTTTTGTAATTCACTTTCTATAGACTCTGAGTAAAATGATTCCAAATTAATAGCTGTTTCATTATACTGAGTAACATCATTGTCCATTTTCTCTTCTTGAAATTGAAAAGATGCTTAGAATAAATGTAGTTAATGAACATGACTGTGGACCAAACCACAGATTTGGGGACATAAAAGATAAATAGAATGACTTTACCATTAAGGAAGTAATACCATAATATGTAAAAAGAAGTGTAATCATATACAAGGAAATAAAAGTAACAAAACGTATAAGCAGAAGACAATGGAAACATATAAGGAGTATCTTAATAGCTATTATTTTCCCAGTGTTTTATGGTTGACATAATGCTCTCCCATCCATGATCTTATTTAATCCTTACTAAAACCATGGAAAGGATGCAAGACAAGAATTACTATCTGAGTTTTGCAATTGAAGCAATTGAGACAAATGATTGACCCAAGGTCAGAGAGCAGATTTGCCTAAGATCATAAAGCAATGGCTGGAAGAACATAGAATTTACCCAAAGCCCAGACTCTTTCTGCTACATTATTTGTTTTCTAATAGGAAATGGCCATCACGATCCACCTGTGATTAGTCTTATAAAAGGATAATATGTAAGCATAGGTTCCAACTCCCTCATAGAGGTGAGGTCTAAACAAGTATACTTTGAAAGTTTCCTATTTGCTTTTGATGAGCACTTCCAAATAAGAATCACAGCATCATATCATAACATAGACTAGTATTTCTGATCACTTTTTAATTGGGGAATTGCAAATAATTTTACAGTGTGGAGGGAAAAACAAGTTAATTTTCTCTTCTCTTGCCTTTTTTGACCTTTTCAGAGTTGGAGTCAACTAGAAATATTGTCAAGTTGGCAGAGGCAACTAGAACTAACATTGGAATACAAGTAAGTGTTCAATTCAAACTGAATGAACTTCTGATAGTGCTATAGGGCAGGGAGAGCGGCACCCCAGAAACCCCAAACCTGCCTTCTCTAAATAGGTTCTGCCATCTGTAGCATCAACACAAAACATACAGACTTTTAATGGAAAGGAACTTTAATACAATTAATAAACAATACAGAAAAAACAAAGAATATAGTTTCTAAATCAAGCACCCAAAGCTACCTATCCCCTGTGGGTTAAATTCCACTCATACAGGGTTGGCCCAGAGCAAAGCCCGAAAGCCTGCCACAAGTCTAAAGCACCTTTCCGCAGGGACTCATTGAAAAGGATCAGAAACAACCAGACAAGATTGGGAGGAAAAGAGCAGAATCAAAAACAAGATAAAAACTGCTGTTGTTAACCTCCCCACGGGTCTCTCACCCACATCTGTTTCAACCAGTCCACAACCAAGAAGCAAATGCAGCTTCTTCACTTCACATGTCTCTCTGCTCCATGTGCCTCCTCCAGGTCTCCTTCTGGCTTTCCATCCTGCTTCCTTCCTCCCCCAGTCTCCTCTCCAGTTTCTTCTCCTCCCTGCTCAGCTCCACCCTCCTTGGGTGGCACAGGGAACCTGGAACCTCCCCCGTTCCTGGGCACCACCCTGTTACAATAGTACATTGCAAAATCAGAAAACATCATGGTTAATATTGGAAAGAACTTAAATGTTAATGTTTTTACTGACAAAATAAAATCCTTTTAAATTACATAGGTACCCATTGAGAAAAATTAAGAAATTTATCATTTTATATAGATACTGTCTTGTTAGCTACTAATTTTGCTAACTAGCTTGATGATTATAATTAGTTTTCATAAATACTTTTCTCATATAGTCCTATTTAGGACTAATCACTCTTCTGAAAAAAACTTTAAACTTGGGAAAAAAAGGTAGTAGGGGCTCTAGAACTCTTGTGCCATTTCATTGAAAAATTTACTTTTAAATTTTAGGAATTTATGCCATTGCAGTCTCTATTTACCAATGCTCTTCTTAATGATATAAAGAGCAGCCACCTTTTACAACAGACAATTGGAGCTCTCCAAGCCAACAAATTTGTGCAGGTAAAAATTTGCATTATAAGACACTTTTTTCTTTTAAACACCATGCCTTTAGAAAACAGCTTTTTTTTTCTCTTTTTAAAAATAATATCCTTGACAGCCTCTACTTGGGAGAAAGAATGAAATGGAAAAGCAAAGGAAAGAATTAAAAGAACTTTGGAAACAGGAACAAAATAAAATGGTTAGTATTATACTGGAGTTTCATCTACCAATTTGAATATTTCTCATCATCTGCAATACATAATATGCATCTTCCCTGAGAAATGCATACTCTGTAATTTTTCTAAATTCTTTCTTAACTATTTTGCCAAATATCCTAAAGAAATTTATATATCACAGGTTTTTTCTTCTGTATTTAACACTTTTTTTTTCTGTGTAGCTCGAAACAGAGATTGCTCTTAAAAAGGCAAAATTGTTATGCATGCAACGTCAAGATGAGTATGAAAAAGCTAAATCTTCCATGTTTCGTGCAGAAGAGGAGCATCTTTGCTCAAGTGGTGGTGGATTAGTAAAAAATCCCAACAAGCAGCTAGAAAAAAAAAGAAGACTGGAGGAGGAGGCTCTGCAAAAAGTAATGACCTCATTTTGTTATTTGCAAATTGAACTAGCTATAATCTGCTAAGGCTTTTGTTATCCAACTTCAGCATACATGAGGATCATGTAGATGATTTGTCTAAGCAGATTGTCTAACTATAGAGTTTTTGATTTAGCCAGTCCTGGAAGGGGGCCCAGACAGCTTATATTTCTTACAAGTTCCTAGGCTATGCTGCTGTGGATCTGACTTTGAGAACCACTATTCAAAGAGACTTTTGCAGATTCTTAGGAAATTATGGGTTTGTTTGTACAATAGATTTCTTAGAAAAGGCAGTAGTTTAATATTTTTTATTTGATTAAAAAAGTCTACTTTTTAGGAAACTATGTATGTGTACTAATCCTAGGACCTGTTTAAAAGATTAGGCTGGAACTTTATATTATTTATGAAATACGATTTGATAAAGAAATTCTTTAAGATTATAATCTCAAATGGTAAATATGACTAGAAGTGAACCTTTTATGGACAGATATTATACTAATTATAAATCATATATAATTGTCCATTAAAGTCAGGTGCCCTTGAATTACTGACCAAAACAGATTGTTACCTTTAGAAATATTCTATTTAAAACAGATTTTAGAAATTTCACGCATAAAGACTTTTAAAGTTGAGCTTTCTACATTAAGTGTTTGTATTAAAATATAGATTCTATCAATCAGTCTTATTTTTTCCCCTGGGTATTCCCAAAGGTAGAAGAAGCAAATGACCTCTACAAAGTTTGTGTGACAAACGTTGAAGAAAGACGAAATGATCTAGAAAATGCCAAAAGAGAAATCTTAATTCAACTTCGGAAACTTGTTTTCCAGTGTGATCTTACTCTGAAAGCTGTAAGTAATTCCTTCAGTTTTTGAAGGCAAGAGGGAAAAAAAAGTCTGTATCTACAAAAGAGAAGGAGCTGCCAGATGAGTCATGATACTTATGGGATTTAATTTCTGAGCATAAGGAACATTTAGAGTGAAAACTGACTTTCAGTTTTTAATAGTAGTATATGGTTTGAGTTACATATTTTATCTCGATCCCCTCTTTCCCCCATGGATTAATGATTGTTCAATTACTATTGAAGTATGAGAGTTTGGAATTGCCTCTAGTCCACTGTCTTTCTTGGCTTGGTTAACAAAATAGATTTCATCCCTGAGACATCTTTTAGCAATGCAACTTATTCTTCATCAGAATTTGAGTAAACTAAATATTAAAATTGAGCCCAACGAGTCATCTGAAGATAAAGCATACTTCTCTCAAGTGTTTTCATTTGCCTCTATAAAAAGAATTTGGTAAAAAAATTTAGATACATAAACCTTTTTGTGTACATTTCACAAGTTTTAACACTTGTGTAACACTGATTCTTTCCTTTATTTCCATTTACCTAAATAATAAATCCAATAACTTTGTTTTTAAGATCTTTTTCAGCAGTAACATTTCCTTTTTTATATCTTTCATATCTCTGCTGAAACTTCAGTCTTTCTATATTTCTAGGTTGTTTGCCCCTAATTTCTTTCAATGCTGCTTTAGAGTCTTTTTTGGATAACTCAAATAGTTGAGTCATCTCAGTGTTGATGTCTATTCTTTTGTGAGTTGTTGAGATTTTCCTGCATCTTCATATAACAACTAATTTTGGATTATATCTTGGACATTTTCAGTATTATATTATGTGACCCGGGGTCTTCTTTATTACCTGTATTAAATGTTGATTTTTTTAAATTTTATCAGGCATTTCATCTAGTTAGATTCACCCTTTAGCTCCTAAGTGGCTACCTTCTAGGTCTTCTGGCTAGAAAAGTATACCTACTCTGCTGCTATTAAGGGTCAAGTTGGGGAATGATAAAAAGGGAAAAAGAATAATAAGGATTTTATTCCTCTCACTCTTCCAATCGCAATTCCTTTGCCATAGAGAATTCCCCTCAGAATCTTAGATATCTGTCCATCTGCTACTGCCATCATTGCCATCTGCCACAGGACCACATCTTACGGCATGGGTCATGTTTCAGGGCTGGGGCAGAAGAGAAGATATGTAAAAAAGAAATGAGAAACTTTTCCCCCATCTCTTGTCGTCACATGTCTTTGAACAGAAGCTAAGTATTGGCTGGGAAACGTAGTAGCAGACAAAATAACAGGAAGCATACCCCACTGAATTGGTCATATTTAGCTTATTTTTTTTTAAAGATTTTATTTATTTATTTATACAAGCACTGGGTACAGTCAGAAGCATGTGAGGGTGAGAGAATTCACCAGAGCCAGAGCGGGGAACAGAACAGGCAGACCGACAAAATACACTGCTGAGGGGAGCAGCAGGCGAGACAGGAGAGGTCTGTCGCACCATATTTAGGATTTTTTTTTTTCCCACCGTTTACCTGCCACCATTTTTTCCCCCTGTGACAGCTGATTCACGCATTCTATCTAATGTCTTTAGGTGGATTCATTGGGAGACTAGAGAACATAAGCTTAACTTCCATATGAATCAGATACCCTCCTTAAATTTTGTTTGCCTTGAATGTTTGGATGGGTAGCTTAGGGCTAGACTGGGTACTCAGGCCTTCACTCACCTCCTTTCCAGTGCCAAGATGCTTGAGAAAGTGGGCGTGACTAGCAAGAGAAATGCCAGAACAAGGAACCAGAGAAACCACGTCCATCCTTAGGTCCAGGGACAAGGTTGTATCACAATAGCCATCCATGCCAAGTGAGCTTTTAAACAAAATGTTGTGACATATTTGAGGCCATTACTGTAGCTGTTGCAGCACCTCCTTTATAAGGAGAGGCTCACGCTGACCCCTGACAGCATCTTTCCAAGTTCTTAGAACACAGGACAAGTTATGTGATTTTGGGTAAGGGTGGTAAAACTTGTGAAAAAGTGATGAAACTTTTGGTGTCCACAGTTCAGAAGAGATCTTGGAGAAACTGAGGCAGAATAAAAGCAAGAAATGAAATCATATCCTTGAGAAGCTTTTTATTGCTAATGGGGAAGGGGCTATTGAATAGGAAGATATATTTATTTTTTTCCACTTTAGACTATGCTGATTTATTTCTTTGTATATATATATTTTTTACATCATTCATTTTTTTACAATGTATGCTTTCTCATCTCAGTTATAGTTCCCATGAAATTCCCACCACCAGTTCACCCATGCATCATTGCTATAGTCCCTTGTACTCTTCCCACCCATTTTGATCCTACTCCCTTCTTTCTCCCCACCCCCACACCTTCAAACTGTCTGGTTTATAGTCACCTGTTGATTTTAATTGTCACCTTATTATAATAACTTTTTTTTTCTGATCCCTTATTTGTATCCTCGGCATTCCTCCTATAAGTGAAACCATTTGGTATTTTTCTTTTTCTTTCTGGCTAATTTCACTGAGCATGATCCCTTCCAGTTCCATCCATTTTGCTACGAATGGCATGAGTTTAACTTTTTTCATTGCTGAGTAGTATTCCATTGTGTATATGTACCACATCTTCTTGATCCATTCATCTGTTTTGAGGCATTTGGATTATAGGAAGATATATTTAAATGCACAGCAGAACAGGAGGAAAAAATATATACACACACACATTTATAAGAAAAGAGCTCAAGGCAATAGAAGCTTTAAAAGTATCACACGTTAAATAGAGGTTCCAAAGTCTCTGATCCCAAACAGCTTAGAAGTCAAAAAGAATATTCAAGATAACCTGATCATGCCCCTTTCATTTTGTGATGGGGTTTCTGATTTCTAGAAATTGAAAGAATCACTCAGGATCACACCATGCAAGATGGCTACCCCAACCCTCATCCCTGCCTTCAAGTTGGATGCTGTCTATCCTGAATGTAAATTAAAATGATAATAGTTTCATAACTTCTGGTATGCCTGGGATTTCCTTCTCATCCAGTTTACAAGTGACAGAGAGGAGAGACCACACTTTCGTAGTACTACTTTATTTTTTAAAATGTTTATCTAAATGGCAAGGGAGAGAGAATTAGCACATGTGAAAAACTGGAGAGCAGTGTCTATCAGTGTGTAAAGAAGACTTTGAGTTGAACAGTTCTCCAAACTTCATCAAATACCCAAATTTATGAAAATCACGATGGTATATAATATGTAGAGACAATTTACAGAGATATTTTGTACATGCATATATGTCTGTATATGTGTATGTGAGTAAAATTTCTTACTTGCTAGAGTTATTTTGAACCAATTTAATCAGTCAATTTTACTTATTTTGTGTGGATTATGTGGCATTTTTCACATGCAGATGCAAGCAGATAGTAAACCTAACATACTAGGTAAGGACCATGACTTCAGATTTATTTTCTCTATTTCTACTCCTCTAACAAAAGCAAAATTTGAGGGTTTTGGTGACTTACATTTGAACACCATCTCTCAGATTGTTTTAAAATTTTTTAATTTTGACTCTTGCATGTATCATTACAGATGTGATTGCAAGAAAAAAAGTCATTTGAGATATAAATATTTTAGACACTCAGCTAGATTTACTTCATGAGGAAAATACAAAAATCAGATTCCCATCCCAGCAAAATTTTAACTTACATCATGAGCATCAAAGATTACTTCTGAATATTTAATTATTATGAAGTACTAAAAGGTGTCAGATGTAGATTATAATTATATTACTAAGTAAAGGGAAGAAGAAATGACCATGAGTCAGTCATGGAAGAACTAATTTAATCAGTAGGCTTTAAAGAATGGTAGAAATTAGAGCAGGGATTTTTCCTTTTGTTTTTAAAACATTCGATAATAAATTTATCTTTAAAAAATATATAGGATAAAAATTATATTGAACAAAAATACATTTTTTAATTACTGCTAAATTATATGGGAGAAACTTTTCCCATTGATTTGATCATTAGGAAAATTTATTTCAGCACGGCCTCCCTGGTAGCCCAGAGGTTAAGTCTCAGCACTATCCCTCCCACGACCTGAATTTGATCCCTGGCCAGGGAGCTAACCAGTGTGGTACAACAGACCTCTCCTTTCTTACCCTCTGTTCCCTTAGCAGTGTATTTCAACAGATCTGCCTGTTTGGCTCCCTACTCTGTCTTTAGTGAATACTGTCATCCCCCATATCTCTACCCTACATCCCAGTTCTTCTCTGCAAAAATAAAAAAATAAAATCCTTTTAAAAAAAAGAAAAGAGGGGCCTCCTCTGGTGGCGCAGCGGTTGAGTGCTGGGCTGCGAGGCTGCCTGCAGCCTCTATAGTGCCGGTTCATTCCCCGGCTGCCTGCGAGGGTCCCACAAAAAAAAGGAAAAGAGAAAAGAGGGCCTCCCCTGGTGGTGCAGGCAGTTGAGCGCAATGCTGTGAAGCTGCCCACAGCCTCTGCAGTGTAGGTTCGATCGGGGCCAGCTGGCGAGGGTCCCACATGGCTCAGCAGACTTCTGTTGCACCCGCTGCTCCCCTCAGCAGTGTATTTCGTCAGTCTGCCTGTTCTGTTCCCAGCTCTGTCTCTGGTGAATCCTCTCACCCTCCTGCATATCTGGTCTGTCCCCCGGTTCTTGTATAAATAAATAAATAAATCTTTTTTTAAAAAAAGGAAAAGAAAATGTCTTTTAACAGCTCTCAGAAAAATGTATACTTATCAGTGTACCAATGGAGTCACTAAAAATTAGTTGTAGACAGTGAAAGCTGAGCATAAAGTAGGAAGTCCTTTGTACTTGAGTGGGCAATACCAGAAAATAAGCAAAATTACAGTATGACCTCAACTGATAATGCTTTCTACTGCTGTATTCACCTTGTCATTTCCCCTTTATGATTTTTGATTCTCATCTGTATCATTGCACATGCTACACTTTGGGGACCTAGAAGAAATAAGACTCAGTAAGTCTGTGACTCAAGTAGATTAAGGGATTAACAGGTGATTTTTGAGGTATTTATCAGCAAATCCTGTAGGGTCCAATCCATGGAGACCTCACTCTAGCATTCTGTTAAGGGAGGGAGGAAGCTGAATACTTTAGGGAAAAGAGAAAATAAGATTGGGTTACCAGTATTTATTAGTGTTTAAGTCTTTATTATTAACAAATACCCAAAGATAAACTTTCAGCAGATGAACCAGTTACTCCATTATATTCATTTAACTTTTTAATTGATGTTTTTAAAACTGGATTCATACAGTTCATTTTAAAGAATTTTAAAAATCGAGAGCTATTCTTCATATCAAGGAGTAAGTTCAGTTTACCATTAACTGGAGAATTTCATGACAGCCCGTTGCTGGACTTAAACTTTACCATAAGCAGCTTGAATTTCCTATGTTTCTTGGAAGAGTTAGGGCACAAATAAGCTATTCTGTTATGTGCACTTTTTTAAAATTTTTTATTTATACAAGAAAGGGGTACAGGCCAGATGCGTGGGACGGTGAGAGGATTCACCAGAGACAGAATGGGGAACAAATCTATTATGTGCACTTTTAAAATACTATTTTTTTAAAAATATTTATTTAAGCACTGGGTACAGTCAGAAGCGCGGGAGGGTGAGAGAATTCACCAGAGCCAGAGCGGGGAGCAGAGCAGGCAGAAGGACCGAAGTACACTGCTGAGGGGAGCAGCGGGCGGCAGGAGAGGTCTGCGCACCATGCGGGACCCTTGCCTGGTGGCCAGGGATCGAACCGGTGCTGCAGAGGCTGTGGGCAGCTTCGCAGCCCAGCACTCAACCGCTGCGCCAGCAGGGGAGGCCCTTAAATACTATTTTGCTAAGTCTCAGTTATTCTTAGGGAAGATGCCTATCTCTCTTGGAATGGACTTAAAAGCTATCAGAAGTTTAACACATCATCTAATTCTCAAGAGATAAAGAGGAAACATGGCAGTCTTTGAAATAACATTAAGTCAGTCAAAATGTAGCATTCATTCAGTATCACTTCCCAAAAGTACATTCCCTACTCAGGAGCCAGAGTGGCATTTTAAAAAGAAATCAATTTCTTGTATAGCTCCTCACCAACTTCCTATTATGCTTAAATCTAGACTCTACCATGGTTTAGGTGATTTCATCCCTTGTTGGCTTCTTCTCAGACTGAAGCTCCACTTCTTTCCATATACTTTCCATGAGCTTCAACATATTGACGTTTCTCATTCACTTTTGCCCTTTTGCACTAGGGTATTTGTACTACTTCTTCCATTGTCTGCATTGGTCTTTTTTTCCCTAAGATTTCTTATTTATTCATAGAAGAACTGGGGTGTAGATCAGAGATATGGGTGAGAGGATTCACCAGAGAGAGAGTTGGGGAGCAGAACAGGAATATCTACTGAAATACACTGCTGAGGGGAGCAGCGGTCAAGACAGGCTCAGTCTGCTGTGCCATGTGGGTTAGCTCCCTGGCTGGGGATCAAACACAGGCTGTAGTGGTGAAAGCTATGAAGAGACTTAACCCCTGGGCCATTGGGGAGACCCTGCATTGGTCTACTTCCTGAAACTTTGCATTGAATCTTTTACATGAGGTCCCAGAGAAGCCTTCACTAACCTACTGTGTCAAAAGTGCCCTTTTGCAAACACAGACCTATTTGTATTCCATTATTTGATGGTCTTGTACAGTATTCATAGCAGTTTTCAGTACCATATATTGTATTAACTTCATTTGTTCAGATACCATCCTCAGGAGAATATAAACTCTATGAGGACTATTTACTATAATGTACCCAATGCCTAGGCTTTTGTAAACATTAAATTAATTCATGGTTTGATGTGGCATATTGTAAGCACTTATCAGTTGCTACTGCTGTTACTGTAGTAGTAGTGATAATGTATTTAGGCATTTGTGGAAAATCTGGAATATTGTGTTTTGAATAGATTCAAGATATTTCCTAATTATAAAAATTGAGTACTGTAGAATGCTTATAAATAACAAGGTATTTCTGTTTTTATAGGATTAATAAAGTGAAAGTGAAAATATTTGTACTCTGGAATCCCCCCACACACATTTTTTCACTTAACAGTTTAGATAATTGTGGTCAGATTATCATAGTACAGAACTTGGAATCCTCAAAAGCACAATGCATTTCTTAAAATCATGAACTGCTGAATTTTTCTGTTTAAAGTCTGTTTTTCTGGAGTCAGTCAGGAGTAGATATAGGATTACTTTTTCTTTCCTGATCTAGACCTTACACAAAATCAAGCAACATAATATGCTCACAATGATATTCAGCATTGTCTGCCTTTTTCTGGGTGCTGCCTACTTGAAATAGATGTATATTTACATAGCATCTGTATAACATGAGTTATGTTTGCCTTTTGTCTCTGTTTGCAACCATAGGTAACAGTTAACCTCTTCCAGATGCAGCACCTACAGGCTGCCTCCCTTGCAAATAGTTTACAGTCTCTCTGTGATAATGCCAAGCTCTACGACCCAGGCCAAGAGTACAGTGAATTTGTCAAGGCCACAAATTCAGGCGAAGAAGAAAAAGTTGATGGGTGAGAATTAATATATAGATGACTATTTAAAGAGATAAAACATTCATGGCTAGAGTTCATATCTGACATATGTTAGTATCTTTTATAACATTAGCCTAATTCACTTTAAAATTTTTGAATTTCTTTATATAAGATATAGCTCATTTAAGTGTAAAGCTTTTCATCTTAACAGTGATTAGAAATCTTTTGAGAATGGCAAATCTTAGGCTTATCTATGTCAAATGTACATATAGTTAAACCACATGTTGTACAGAGATTACTATATATTAGAAAAGTTTAACTATGACATGAATTACAGGCTTTGCTTTTGCTGTTCTTTTCTGTTTAAGCCTTATAAATACAAATAATGGGTTTTATTAACATCTCTTTTAAAGAAATTGACCCAGTCAATATAGTTTAATATTTACAGTGCATTCATTAACTTAATAGATTTTTCTGAAAATAGAATAAAATAAACAGATTATTAGTCATTCTTCTCAGTGATTGGTTTGTTTGGTTTTTCTTAGGAATGTAAATAAGCAATTAATGAATAGTCCTCATACATCTGGATATGGACCTACCGACTCTATGGAAGATGTTGTACGCCTTCCCGACAATTCTAATAAGATTGAAGATGACAGATGCTCTAACAGTGCAGATATGACAGGTTGTTCAAATTAAAGAGCATTGATTTATGAAAGCTCAAATTATATAAATTTGGTTGTTAAATGAGTTTCAAATCTGGAAATAAAAATCAGGCTTTGAATTGGAATTTTATGAGACCTTATTCACAGTTGTAAGTGCTATCCCTGTGGATTGTTGACCATTGTTTAAAGAAATTGGACTTGTCTCATTTTATAATCATGTCAGTATTTTGCCTTATGAAATCCATCTCTAGCCAAGTTTGACTTTAAATATTCTTTTCTTAAAGGTCCTTCCTTTATAAGGTCATGGACGTTTGGGATGTTTAGTGACTCTGAGAGCACCGGAGGAAGCAGTGAATCTAGATCTCTGGATTCAGAATCTATAAGTCCAGGTACATTTGTATTTAAGTCTAGGAGTGAGAATTAAGTGGAAAATTAAAATACTCCTTTTGGGGATATTTTTAAACTATTTTTCTAATGAATTGTTGTTTCATAAAGAGGAATGTGAACATACATAGTATAGCATAATGAAAAATAATAAAATAAACCCTTAATATATTTACCATCTATCATCCTGTATCCAGAAGTCTGAGATTGGAAGCAAGTTTTACTTGGTAGTTAATAAAAGAGTTGGCTCTATTAGTCAAAAAATATGTTATCATCCATTTCTAAATTTTTCCAGTAAATGTTCAGACAGTTGTATCTACAATTATCTTTTAGGAGACTTCCATCGAAAACTACCACGAACTCCATCCAGTGGGACTATGTCTTCTGCAGATGATTTAGATGAAAGAGAACCACCGTCTCCTTCAGAAACAGGTATTGCATTTGCTTTTATGAGTTTTCACTACATCAAGTTCAGTCAGTAGCACTGCATGATATTAGGAAAATAGATTAATTTAAAAAATTACAACATATTAAACAAAATACATTTTAATGACTTAAATATATCCTAAGAAATAATGTACCAGTATGGGTTGATTGTGTAATAATCAAATGTTACAAATACAAGTATAAGAAAAAGCAGAACTGCTAGATCTAAAATTATTAGCATGGTGCTAAAATAAATAAGGTTAGATATTTTGATCTTTTTTTCAGTAACCTAATATGTAACTGTAGTATGTGAGACTTTATGAAAAACCCTCTTGTAAAGAAATAGTGGAAAAAGCAAGGCAGGAAAAGTGAATAAGTATAATTCCTGAGAACAAAGACAGTTGTGGGTGTTGAAGGATAGACAAGCCAGTTACCTTAATGACTTGAAATACCTGTTTCAGATACCTGTTTCAGCATGATATCCTAAATATGAATATCTGACCTCTGGTGTAATATTGATACATAACTATCTGTAATTTTATAGTGAATTAATAATAGCTTTATTCTTAATGCAAGAAAAGGTGGACACATGCAGCTGGTTTTCTGTGCAACTTTTATAGGGATCTTTTTTAAAGATTTATTTATTTATGCATATAAGAGCTGGGGTATAGGCCAGAACTGTGGGGAGGTGAGAGGATTCAACAGAGTGGGGAGCTGAACAGGCAGATCTACTGAAATACACTGCTGAGGGGAGCAGCAGGTGTGAGACAGGAGAGGTCTGCTGCGCCATGTGTGTTAGCTCCCTGGCCGGGATCAAAGTTGTGCTGTAGTCGCTGCCCATAGCTTCATAGTTCTGAGAACTAATCCCCTGTGCCACCAGGGAGGTCCTACAGGGACATTTAAAAGAATGTAATGCCACCTTTCCAGCTTAATGAAAGTGTATTAATAAAAAGAGTTACAAATTTGCAGATTCTGGAAACATCATACCATGCTGTTTTAGAATGGGTTGTTTACTGGGTTGGTGTTGACTTTTACTCATAGCTAAAATACTTGATATATTTATGCCTTGCAAATTGGATGCTTATTTTGATGTTTCAGCTTCAATATAATGGCTTTTATAATAGATTAAGGTGTAAAGATTTTTCAAAACACAGTATCATGTAGTATAATTTTTCTGTTATCTTTAACAGTTCTTATATGTTAATCTATTTCTGTTGCAAGGACCCAATTCCCTTGGAACATTTAAGAAAATATTGATGTCAAAGGCAGCTCTCACTCACAAGTTTCGCAAATTGAGATCCCCCACTAAATGTAGAGATTGTGAAGGCATTGTAGTATTTCAAGGTGTTGAATGTGAAGAGGTAAGATCTTTCTGGAATTATATTAGCCTTTTAATGCTTATTGCTTTATACTTTTCTTGTTAGTTTTAGTTGTTAGCGCCCTTTACAAATATATTTTTAATAAATTGAATTACAATGTACCTTTCAAAATTTTATATTTCAGCTTGTTCTTAAATGTATTTCAGGTGCCACAAGTAATACTTTTTAAATTCATTTTTGTTGTGTTACTACTGTTCTACCTGTAGTTTGCCCAGTTGTAAATAAGTTTTAAGTTGAGTTAACCAGTTTTAAACTATCATATTTTGTAGTGTCTTCTTGTCTGTCACCGGAAGTGTTTAGAAAATTTAGTCATCATTTGTGGTCACCAGAAACTTCTGGGGAAAATACACCTATTTGGAGCCGAATTCACACAAGTTGCTAAAAAGGAACCAGATGGCATTCCTTTTATACTCAAAATATGTGCCTCAGAGATTGAAAATCGAGCCTTGTGTCTACAGGTACCTTCCAGTTCTTAAAATTAAGATTTTAAAAAGACTAAAGGAAAACAGTGTTCTCATTTCTTAATAAGTAACTGAATTTATTTAGGTTCATCAGGAAAACAATTACCTCATTTGGCACCTAGTGTTAGAGGGAAAAGGATGTCCTAAAGCCAATTCCATACAGGCTTTGTGGACTCTACCCCCAGCCCAGGCCAAAGCCAAAGACACTGGGAACTCCAAATCCCATCACCACCAAAGGGAAGGTGGCTGGGACCTGAGGGTGGGGTTAAGCAGCCAGGTTGGTATAAAGCCAGATACTTGGGCTTTGGAGGGGTTCCCCCATTTTGGCTCTCCGCCAGCTCGCAGGGTCCCGCCAGCCCTGAGAGTGCCTTTGGGTTTCCAGGTCGGCGAATCGGGTAGGATGCATTAAAGACTTTATTTCCCTATTTTCTCCCTGAGTTGTACATTTTCCTTATTTCCTTTTCCCTTGTAAATAAACCTTTTATTAACCTTTTGTGTATGCCTGTAGTGGAGTATTAATAGGTCCCTTTTAAGCGCACAGGTGAGGACCCACAGCCAGGCAACCCACTCAATATCAGGGCTGCCCTATAGCAGCTGGCGCCCAACGTGGTTTAGGACATCCTTTTCCCCCTAACACTAGTGCTTTTCTAAAATACTTATAAAAATGGAAGGAGACATTTCAAATATATTCACATATCTGCATTTTATCCTTTTGTAATAAAGCAGAATTTTACAAATTTTCCCCCTTTCTTCTCAAAGGGAATTTATCGTGTATGTGGAAACAAAATAAAAACTGATAAACTGTGTCAAGCTTTGGAAAATGGAATGCATTTGGTAGACATTTCAGAATTTAGTTCACATGACATCTGTGACGTCTTGAAGTTATACCTTCGACAGGTAAAGATTTTACCCTTGAAACCTACCATTAAGTAGAAAAGAACCAAAATATGTTTTTGCTGATAACATTTCCTTTGTATTCATTTTCATTAACACGACCATATTGTTGTTTTTCTAAGTATTGATGTGCCAATTAGGGGGTATATAAAATTTATGAAGAGTTTACAAATCAGTAATAATAACACAAACACTCTTTTTCCATCACCTAACTTAAGGAAATAGAACATTACTATACCTAATAGAAGAACTTGTGTGCCTCTCCCTAGTTGCAGTCCTCAACCCCACCCGAATGGTATTTTCCTTACCTTCTTAATTCTGTTTTCTTGCTAGTTTTAATACATACTGTGTATTCCTAACCATTGTATCAGGTTTTGGAAAACTGATCAAGAAGTTTAAATCTAGCTGTGTAAGGAAAGGCCGTCATTCACACTGTTAAGTAAAGGATTCAGTAAGTAGATCAGTGTCTGAGTCAGAGTCTCGCTTTACCTTCATTGATATTTTTAAAAAAGCTGTTGAAGGAAGTCACTGGGTAAGGTTATGCATGGATTCTGGAGCATTAGGCAGTACTATCCTATATAGCTGGGACCTGGAAGTTCAGAAGAAATAAGATGGTCAGGGAGTCACCTGCTCCATACTTTCTGTGCCTCACTGTTGTGCCTGTAGTTAAGATTAGTGGTGTAGATTCAAAGAAAACACTTCTGTGGGTGAAATCAGTAACTATCATGGCTTAGGCAACAGCTCATGAAGGGATTGTAGGAACAAATCAGTACGTTGTCATGATGAGCCAAGTTTAAAAAAAAATGTTTGGGCCATGTTCAGCTGCTTTCTGTGCTCAGGTGAAATAGAAGAGACAATTACATTTACAGAGGACATAGTAACAGTCCTTGACATGTCCCTCCCTGGAGTTCTATTGCTCCATCTGCATCTTTTTTAATGTGAATAGCTGTCATCCTGGGATTTCTCCTCCTCTTTTGTGAGGCAAACGTGAGGCCTTCCTGTTTTTGATTTCTCTGTTTTTGTATACCTGTCCTTGAGTGAGATGGAATAAGAGTAAATATTTGAAAGCATATTTATCTGTAAATGTCTTTATTCCACTTTCTTGACTGGAAATGAAAGACTGTGGATAGTTTGAAAGGTTGTAGTATTCTAGGCTGGAAATTATTTTTTCCAGAATTTTGAAGGCATTTTTTATTGTTCTCTTTGAAGCCTGAAATCCTTCTCATTCCTACTTTGTGTATCACCTTTTGTTTTTGCCCCTCCAACAGCTTGTATAGTCTTCTTTTTCTCCCTACTATCCTTGATAATGCCTTGATGTGTGGATTATTTTCAGCCACCATTTTGGGCGTTCCATAATCGCTATCATTCTAGTTACTTGTTCTTTAGTTCTTGGAACTTTTATTTTGTAATTCATGTCCTCTCCTTTCTTTCTGGAACTTCTATTTAAATGCTTGACAGCTTGTACTGGTTCTTTATTGGTTTGTTTTTTATTTTTTTCAATTTTTGTTTTAATACTTTGTAAGAGGTTTCTTCAGCTTTATCTTTCACTCCTACTGGAAACTATTTCATTTTTGA
This sequence comes from Talpa occidentalis, assembly GCF_014898055.3. Classification (NCBI taxonomy): domain Eukaryota; kingdom Metazoa; phylum Chordata; class Mammalia; order Eulipotyphla; family Talpidae; genus Talpa; species Talpa occidentalis. Next base: position 95,941,475 of record NW_023605305.1, on the reverse strand, counting down.
TGTATTGCTTTAATTTCTAAGAACTCTTGTTCTCTGCTTCTTTTACAGCATTCATTCTGTTCTAATATAATCAACTTTCATTTCATCTGAGGAATACTGTGAGATCAGAACTTCAGGGTGGAAGCCACACTCAAATCTTAGGATATTAGAGAGTAGCTTTCATTTAACTCACATGCCATTTGGGAAATTTGAAGTTCCAAGCAGGTTAAGTGACCACCTTCAGATCCTAGAGCAGTGGGAGGTAGAAATTGATACCAAGGCTTCCCTTCTTTGGGACCAGCAGGGGAAAGCGGAGAAGCTGGTGCTGCCTCACCACAGATAGTCTAGGACATAAGCTAACCAAAGGCATCACTGAACAAGTGGAAATGTTGAACTCAGTTATGGCAGTACACAGATCAAGGTGGCATACCCTTTGACCTACTTATGGCAATCCAGGTTGTATTTAAAATTTAGATAAATAAAATATAGATAGTTTCTTTATTTTGAACCTTATTTTCTTAGCCTAATCTTTATTCTGACCCAAGTAAAACACAAAGACTCTATAGCATTTTACTGCCTCCCCTATACCAATAAAAGTCAGAATATAAGCTTTTCCTAATTAATTTGGTTTATTTTGTTCATTATCCTGGGTTTATTTCAGTAAAAGAGTTGAAGATGTACTAACTTTGGAGCAGTTAAGAATGTAATAGGTATAGGAAAGATCCAAGTTATTAAATCTCATCAGTGCACCTTCAGATTTAGAGTTAACTCCTGTTTAACACATTTAACTTTTAGCAGTGATGTCAGATTATATCCGTAGCAAACAAATGGACATTTCTAAATGTGGATTGATCTTACACTGTGTTACTCTAAGGAGACATGCTAAACCATTAAGCACCATTTCAAGTGATTATTAGCAGGAGGAAAAATGAACAGAATGACATTCCTAATGTAATTTTATTTCTTTAGCTCCCAGAACCATTTATTTTATTCCGATTGTACAAAGAATTTATAGACCTTGCAAAAGAGATCCAACGTATAAATGAAGAACAAGAGACAAAAAAGGATCATCCTGAGGACAAAAAGTGTTCAAGCATATGTATAGAAATAAACCGAATTCTTCTGAAAAGCAAAGATCTTCTAAGACAATTGCCAGCATCAAATTTGAACAGCCTTCATTACCTCATAGTACATCTTAAGCGGTAAGAACTTCATTTAGTAGGTGGATAATTGCTGAGGGTTTCATTTGTTTTGTTTTGTTTTATTAGAAATATGGTAAAATACACATAATATAAAGTGTACCATTGAATATATACTCATGCAGACGTTCCCTCACATGCCTCTTATGGACCAGATTCTGACTGGGAAAACAGGATGAAAGTGACTGTCAGCTGTTGTGCTTGTCAACTTGGGGGGCAGACCTGTAGACAAGTGCAATGCTGCATCATTCTTGTTCTACCAGCAATGTGCACAGTATGCAGAAGATGGGGAGAGGGAGATTGGGGAATAAGGAATAGGGAAGGTAGTCTTGAGCCAAACTTGAAGAACTGAGTAGTGGTTTGATGACAAAGAATGTGCAGAAGGCAGAGGGTGATAGACACAGAGATATAAAAGATCATTTTGCATTTGGGAAATAATTTGGTTAGACTAGCATATAGCAAGCAGTAGCAGGAACTGAGCTAGTTCAGGTCTCATAACGCCTTACTACTTGGTAGATGAGTTCACTGTCATTCTTCTGTGCTCACTAAAGAATTTTGAGCCAGGAATTTAACTTGCTTAGATTTTCCTTTTAGATCTTTCTGGCTGCAGATTATAGGGAAGGTCTTTACTACAATTCAGGTCTCTTTGAATAGTCGTAGAAATAAAAGGGATGAAACTTGAAGTGGGGCCAGAGCAGAGCGAGTGGCAATAGAAAAGAGATCTTTAGGAGGAAGAATCAAATAGGCTTGAAGACTGGCTGTGGATAGCGAGAGAGAAATTGACAATGATGTTTAAGTTTCCAGCATAAAAACCTGCAAGAATATACTGTCTACTAAGCATAGATCAGTTTTTATGGATCTTTTAAAATTTCTGCTGGTAAAACTGTGGTAGTTTCTTCTACTTAAATTTTATCCTGATGCTATGAAATTCCATTTGGTGTCATCAATATTTAATCAAGTAAATATATCCTTTTCCTAGATTTCTGCAGAAGTCCTCCACCCTTCCCACACCGTAGTAAAAGAAATTTAATAGCACATCTCATACAGCTTTGTGTTTTCTAATTCTCAGGGTTGTAGATCATGCAGAAGAAAATAAAATGAACTCCAAAAATTTGGGGGTAATATTTGGACCAAGTCTCATTAGGCCACGGCCCACAGCTGCTCCTGTCACCATCTCCTCTCTTGCTGAATATTCAAATCAAGCACGACTGGTCGAGTTCCTAATTACCTACTCACAGAAGATCTTTGATGGGTCCCTACAGCCCCAGGATGTGGTCGTGTGCAGTACAGCTGGTGGTGCACTTCCCATTGAGCAAGGTTGTCTTCCAAAGCCTCTGTTATCCCCAGAAGAGAGAGACCCAGAGCATTCCATGAAGTCACTGTTTTTCTCTTCAAAGGAAGTAAGTTTTGACCTTTGTGGAATTGTTCTGGAACCTTGTAGTTGTATTGAACCTTGTAGTTTAGATAATAATTGAAAATCTCTGAACCGTTTATCTTGAGGTATGTTTTGCCTCTTCAAATTTAAAATTTCTCTTCCTTAACAGGAGATCCATACTGCAGACAGTGAAAGCAAAATTTTTGAACCAGCTACATCATTTGAGGAATCAGAACGCAAGCAGAATACATCAGAAAAATGTGATGCATGTCTCATTGGTAAGTGGCCATGTAAAACACCTTTGGTGACTTAAAACTGTTCCAATAAACACTGATTAAAAGTCAAGTTGAGAAGTTAAGTCAGAAAAGGAAGCTTCAGTAATGATGTACATCTGAAGCTTATATAATGTCCTAGTGCAATATTATTGTAATGAAATTTTTAAAGCAAATTTTAAAGCTTTATTAGTAAATGGACTTTTGCTAGTGAATGAAAAAATTGGCCTTTTAATATACCTTGCATTTAAATGAATGCTATTTTTCAAAATGATCATTCTTATCAAAAGATATCTTGGAGTTCATAGGTGTGTTTTGTGTTCTTGCTGAAATTTGTTTTCCTATTTGTCATCAAAGGCAAGGCAAAAACATGTTGAGTAGTATGATAGATCATTTATTAGTATCTTTTGTTACTGTAGATCATTGAGTTCCTCTAACTCTTCATAAGGAGTCAACTAGGCTCCTAAAATTCAAAAAATTTAGACCCCTAAAATTCCTAAAACTTTTTTCAAATGCTTTTATCTGTCACATGCCTTTAACGTATTAAGCATATTTGTGTATATGCCATTATTTTCTTGACTGCAATCATTTATTCCTTCACTGAATGATAATTTTCATTGGCAGTGATTGATAGCAATCAAGCTGGTAGAAAAGCTTCCATTTGTTACTGTAATTCTATAATTACTAGAACTAATATTTTAAGTTTTAAAAATGCAGCCATACATGTTCAATGTAATGTATAATTAAACTGATAAGTGATCTAGCCTAACAGGGTTTAATAAAGCAGTGGATCGAAAATATTGAGTACTACCTGCTGTATACTAAGCTATGTGCTTATTGTTTGATTCCATTTGCTATACAATAGGTAGTGTTAGCCCATTCTATCCATAGACTAACAATTGGAGAGAGGTTAAATGATGCCTCTAATAAATGGGATCTGAACCTGTTTTCAAATGTGCACTTCGCTAACCCATGAACTAGGGCTCCAATTTGAAAATAGTAATAACAATAAATACTGTTTCAGAGTGCTTATTATACACCAGTTATTTTAGCATTGTCATGATTAGATCATTTAGGCCACACGTCAACACAGATACAATTATTTTTGGACAGATGTAGACACTTAGTGAGATTGCCTTGCCCATTGTAAAAGTCACCAGCCTGTGCTAAACCCAGCAACTGGCATCACAGTCTGTACTCTGGTCCATTATGCTCTAAGCCTACCCTCACAACCTAAGAATATTCTTCAGTGGGTACTTACAGCCCAGCCACAATGAGTCAGATCCTTAGAATGGTCTATAACTGGGGGGAAGGACATGGAAAGCCAAAATGAGACAGTTGCCTTGAAAGTTCCGGGCAGAGCAGACAGCAGACTCTGGAAGGAAGGTGAGCGGAAAAGAGGATGACAGGTGACTCTGATGGGCTTCTGTCTACACACCGCAGCCCAAAAGACTGAACGGAGGGGCTGGAGTTTTCCAGAAATGGGAGACTTTTAGAGCAAATGCTGCAAAAAATGGACAGGACTTAAAGGGGCTGAAAGTTCTAGTTTGAGAAAACATGACTATGGGGCCAGACTGTTAAGAGGAGAAAGTAAGTCTGGGAGGAAAGAGTAAATGGAGAGAATGGCATGTTTTACTTAAGATAAAGTCGTTCATCCTAATTTGACAAGATGAATGTTATAGTCCATTTATTAGTTGATCAGAATTCAGGGCATCTAAGCATCTCATACGATGTACTCTTACTGTGGGTTCTTTATAACTGAAAAGCGAGTGAATTAGCAGCCTTGGCACATCTGCATTTGGTTGGTGTGTGAATTAGCTTAACTTTCCTGAGGTTAATTGACTAATGTCTGCCAATTGAAATTTTGATGACCAGCAAATCCCTGTTCATGTGTGGTGCATAAAAGTTACTTCATCGGGTGTTTTTTTGTTTTTACTCACCTGTGTTGGATTTTATAACCATGTATCGTAAATACTTAATAAATGACTTAAAGATAGAATTTTGACATTTTTATTCAGAGTGCACCTTTAATACTGTATATAACTCCTCTGCAGAGATAATTGAGAATAACCTGGAAAAAATAAGTAAGGCCCCTGTTTTTCTGAGTGATGTTCATCTATAGCTCACTTAGACTCTTGTTACCTACTTGCCATGAAGTTTGCTTTTTAAATAAACCTTTACCTTTTGCAGACCACAAAGTGCGTCTGCTTGCAGACCAGGAGCTTGAATCAGTACCAAACAAGCAGGAAATTGTTTGTAAAACGTCCAAGGCGCTTGCTCTGAAGTCTGATAGGGAAACAAACAGTGTGGGGAGGCCGCCTCCAAGGATCAAGATCAGACCTGTGAGCTTACCCGTAGACAGACTGCTACTTCTTGCAAGCCCTCCTATTGAGAGAAATGGAAGAAATATGGGAAATGTAAACTTGGACAAGTATTGCAAGAATCCTGCCTTCGAAGGAGTTAATAGGAAAGATGCCCCTAGTATTGTTTGTTCCAAATTTGATGACTTTGACCTGCAAACTCTCCAAAAAACTCAGGAGAAAGAATATGAACAGGATGACTTGGCTGCAAAAACTGCAGTGATTGTGCCCAATGTCCTCCAGGAAAGAGGGGTGACAAGCATCAGGATCAGCGGGGACCACCCAGTCAGTGCCACCCAGCCCAGTAAGCCATACCCGGAACCAGTCAGATCAGCAAGACAAATGTCAGAGAAACGGTCCTCTGACTTGTGCCCTCTGACTTCTGTCAGAGCACCCAGAACTCTGCAGCCCCAGCACTGGACAACCTTTTATAAACCTCGAGCTCCCACTGGCAGCCCAAGAGGCAGTGAAGAGAAACCTGCAGCATCCTCTGCAGCCTCTCCTCATGGCACAGCTCACCTTCCCCAGGCACACGTGCTGCAACCAACTCCAGACTCGGAAAACATATCCACTTGTCCTCTGCAGCCGACGAGTAAGCCAAGAGAAAACTCTGAGGAGCACGGCTTGCCTGATGTGCCTCCAACCTGTCAGAGACCAAGGCTAAAACGCATGCAACAGTTTGAAGACCTTGAAGATGAAATTCCACAGTTTGTGTAGGATTATCAGAATCTAGCTTTTCATTTTGTTGTTGTTTTGTGTTCTTGTGTTTGCTTTGTGAAAGAACATTTTGACGGGGCCCCTTATATATAGGATTGCCAAATCATGCTGTTGTACTGTGTTATCCTGTGTTGGTTTTATTGAATGGTAGAATGTTTTGATAGGGCCATATTTGTGCCTCACTGGAATTAAACTTAAATCTGTGTTTTTGAAGTTGTGAATAAATAGGTGGACTCACTTTTTTAAAAGTTCAGTGGATTTTCCCCATACAATAATTCATTTAAATGTATCCCTAATATATGATGTAGTTTTCAACTAATAGGTGCAATTGGGAAAACTCAGATTTATTTTTTTGAAGTGAAACTAAGTGCTTATTTATAAAAGAAATGTTTCTGAATGCAAGTGCCTGAAAGATCTTTCCTATGATCGTTTTATTCCCCACACAATTTTATAGTGCATCTTTGGCCATATTTGCTTTTATTGTATGTATGTAATCTTTTACTTTTTCAGTTGACAATTCATTTAGTTTTTAATATCTACCTAATGCCCAAAAGTCTTGCAAATCTGTATTTAATTGCATCTTAGTTGCCAGTTTTTACATGAGAGTAAATTATACAAAGAAAATGCACTTAAACCTGTTTCTAAATTATATAGTTCAGTTATGTCTTATTTGACTTTTGATGGTTTTAATACATTTAATAGTTGTTCAGCAATTCTGAACCTTTTGATATTTTATATAATGGTCCCCAAAAAAGTTTTTAAATTCAGTGCATTTCCTCTTGTTTTTGTCTGGGTTGTTTTTGTTTGTTTGTTTTTTTTAAAAAAAAACTATTCCTTTTGTATGAAAAGTTTTCACTTATGAATATAATTTTATATACTTTTCCTACCAAGACTTTTAACTATTGACAATGTATGTTTCATTTGAATCATGCGAAGATTTATTTAAGTTGGTTATTAGAGTATAGTTAAGTAAGCCTCATTGTTTGGAATTTGAGAGGTGTAGATAGATGTTCAGATTGATATCATTTATAAAACTCCCAGTTTGTAGAACTAATGAAGTTCTTTTATTTTCTGGGTTTGGTCATTTTGCCTAAAATAGGATATAAAAAGGGACAAAAAAATAAAATAGCCTCTTTTTGTAAGTGTGAATTCTATTTGTAGTAAATGCTTTTGTATGGCCATGTTATAATTGATTTTAAAATATACATAGATATGTATATACGCAGACCCCCCACACACGCATACATATACATATATACATACATACATATACATACACACACATACACACACACACACACACACACATATATATACCTGTTGAATGTTTTCAGCTCCTCATAGCATCTCCGAAATTGTTTGATCTTTAGTTATGACCACTATGGATTAGTGGTTAACACTTAGGCTGATACATGCCTTGACTATAATATGAATGTACTTTATAGGAAGCTTTATATATATATAGTTCCACATGGCATTAAGGACTAGGGAGAAATAAATAACCTACCCTTTTGTGCTAGAGCCTTGTTTGTGATGCTCATTGTACAAAATATAAAGGACTGGTATTGTTAAAAAACCTAAAAAGAAAATAAGAGCCAGCATTTTTTGTGTGCCATGAACTCTGCTAAGTTCCTACATAAATAATTTGGTTTCACATTCACAGCAGCCTTTGATGGTTAGGTATTTCATTATTCCTTTTGTTACAGGTAAGGAAACTAAGGGTTAGTTATATGTTCTAGATATAACAGTTGGAGTTAAATCGCAAATACAGGACTGTAAGATTCTGATTGTTAGTGCTCTTTATGACTAATTACAACGTGGTAGCAGATGGTGTTTAGCAAAACAAAATGCACTTAAAAAATTTTTATTATAGTAAAATATTCATAACATGAAATTTACCATTTTCACAAATTAGAAAGCATGCTTTTAGATTCCTTTTAGTTTTCTTTTAATGTATGAGACAAGCCAAAGACAGTATTGTATCAACTAGCTTCTCTATTTCCCTCACTGTTAAGCCTCACAAATGAGACTTTTACTTTGATTCCTGTCTACCTTTAGGACCATCTTGTCCAGATTAAACCCTCAGTTTTAGGATGCTTTCTAGTTCCTTGGGGGCATAAATTAGCAAATATCTCCTAAGAAGATGTCGCTGTTTTTAGAGTACCCGCACTAGCCCTGTGCCCTGCTGTGCAGGAGTGTGGCAGTCACTCATCGGGAAGTTGTTTTATGACACGTGGAAAGAATTTGAGCCAAGGGAAAGGACAATAGTGGGGAATCCTTTTAGAGCTGCCAGACCACCAGGAAGCTTTTTTTGGAAAGCATATTGTTCAAGTTTCTGAGAAGTCATTTGTGAGGGGTTGGTCATGACATCCCTAGATAGATTTGTTTAAAATGCTTAATTAGAATTTATGAGAACTTAATTAGAATTTATGAGTCCTTAAAATTACTTTGCATGCACCTTAGGCATTGTGTTTCTTTTGATACAGAGATGAAGAAGATAGGTCCCTCTGAGGGACTTGTTGCCTAGAGAGCTCAGAAGCAAATAGAACCATACCTCTCTTGGTGGTTTAAAAATGGTACTGTGACTACACTATTCCAGGTAACACTGTATTTGTACCACTATAAAAATTCTTTTAAGTGGCAACCATTGCATATTTTTAAGACAAGCTATAGTCAGTATAATTCTTTGGGTTTCTCTTTCTTAAAGACAGAAGATTACCTTAATGTATGGATATGAGTGTATATGTAGACAATTCAGTAACACCCAATGAGTTTATGTGCTGCATTCTTATGCAAAGTTATGTGCTGAAAAGTTGTAGCATTCATAATCAGTACGAAAAAATGGTTGTATTCTGGTGTATTAGCAACTAATAGAAAATGAAAGTTTTTAGAAAGATCTCTTAAATAAAAGCTTAAAAAATTCAAAGTACCTATGACTAAATATAACAAGATCTTCATGGAGTAAATTTTAGACTATATCGAGAGCCACTCATTCTAAATGGAGTGTTCTATGATATACATGGATTGGAAACTTCAAATATACAGATGTTCTTTGATCTTGTATTTTATAGATTCAATATAATCCATCAAATGTAATTTGGAGCCATTTCAAATTAAGTTATAGACATGATGCCCCATTACTCCTAAATACTTTAGTGATATTTTCTTAACCCTTGAACACTCCTACGTAATCATAGTATGACCATCAAAACCAGGAGATTAACATATGTTTAATCAACAGGCCACTTTCAAATCTTGCACATTGCCCTGATGATGTTCCTCTCTGCTCTGTTGTCTAAGTGCAGGATTATGTGGATTTAGTTATCTTGTCTTTCACCTCTTTCAATCTGCAATAGTTTTTCAGGTCTTTTTTTTTTTTTCCATGACCATGAAACTTGAGATGTATAGGGTTTATCTAATAATTCCCATGACTAAATTCAGGTTATACATTTTTTGTCAGAAATATTGCTGTATTCTTATTAGAGGAGATGCAAAATATCAAATTGCCCCATTCATGGGGAAACTAACTTTTGATTAGGATAGTACCCGTCAGGTTTCTCCTTTGTAAGGTTAATTAAAAAAAACCTGTGAGATTTTTTGGGGACTATGTAAATGCCATGTTCCTCATCAAATTGTCACCAGTTTTGAGTCCATTAACAATTCTTTCCTGGATCGGTTATCACTATTCTGGTTGCCAAATGGGTGAGTCCATCTTTGCTTAAGCTTTGATAATTCTGCATAAGGAAGAGCAGTCCCTTCTCCATTTGTTCATTTGTATCAGTATGGACTTTCGAATTCATACATTAATCAGTGAGTTAGAATATATCACTGTCATTTACTTAGATACTGAACTTTTCCCAGATTGAGTCTGCGGAAGTCCCTTCAAGCTTACCTCTACTTTTGGCTTTTTGGCCCATGTTTTCTTGCCACATCATGTTGTTCCAAGCTTATGCTTTTCCCCACCCTAGCCCTTTTCCAAAGAACCCTGATTCCTTTAAATGGAAAATAGTATATTGGAGACCAAGAACTGGAAAGTGCTCATTGCTGCTGGAATGTCATTGCTTGTAAACCCTGTTGGTGCACAGATAAACAAATACCAGTGTGTATATACACATAGACATGGTCTGTCTGTTTATCTACACATATACATTGAAACCCTTGAGTTCATCCCGATACTTATAGTTCTAACTCAGTATTTCAGGGTTAGTCCTGTCCATATTTGTAATTCCTTTTCCTCATAGAAATCTGGCTCATAAAATCCTAAATATGTTACTTGCTCACTTTATTTTCCAACCTCCTGATAATGCCAGCTGTTGCAATGGCCCACCTAGCCCCAAATATACCAGATACTCAGCCATTCTTGACCTGGTCCTGACCACACATCCCTAACAGGCCAGTCAAATCATAGCCTGTGTTGAGGACCAGGCCAAATGATTTCTTGGCCCCAGTGATACCAATCCTGACCTCACCATTTAAATCCTGGGTCCTGGTCATCTAGTTGAATCCTCAGCCCCAAGTAGAAGGGAGGAAAGGGACAAATTCATGATCTTTTGAAAGTCAGTGACTATTAAATATATGTCTAATGAGTTTCCTAAGAAAAGCTTTTAAATGGTTATAAATGTTTAAACAAATGGACACAAATTTTTTTAAAGATTTTATTTATACAAGAACTGGGGTAGAGGTCAAATGCTTTAAATTATTATGCTATCTTAAATCTAATATTTGCAAATAATTTTTGAATATTAAGACTTCCTGTAGTAACTAAACATTATATTATGCTTCCTCTTTATGTCTTTACAATCAACAAGTTTAATTGTTCTCTATAAAATTAGCATACACATAAGAAATTAGAGTAAAGAGGACAAATTGTCCATGTTTCTGACTTACAAGTCCTATTTGGGTTTATTGTTGACTTTAAGTGAATAAATAAGAGCCATATATCACATGAAAACCTACCTCAAGTTTATGGAGATGGTTCTACCAACTCATTACAGGATATGAGAACTCTTCCTTGTAGCATTTCAAGAACTGGAAAGAACAGCTGATGCAACTGTGAATAGACCAGTGAACTTTTAATTGCCTAGAGGATGCTGATAAATACGAATGCAGCCCTGAAGTTTGAAATCAGGTCATAGACAGTGTGTGGTAAGATCTTATTTACAATTGTAGACTCAGCCTGACATGTATTAGTTGCTGTTACCTGTATCTTACTCATTTTACATCAGAAACTCATTTTTTGAGATTTACTTCCAACAAAATCAAAATGCTTCTGTATCCAACTATCTTCTTTAAAGTTGTGATAATTCATCTAGTCAGTTGCCATAGAACCTGTTGTGGTTCAAGACAGGAGAAGGTATAGAATCAGTGAATTCTCCATCTACAAATGCAGATACATAATGACAGCTTTAAATGATTTTTTTAATTGGATCATAAATGCAGGGGTGTGTAAATGTATATGTATCATTGAGAGAATGAACTATTTGGGGTATTTTTTTAAGATTTATTTATTTATACAAGAACCAGGATACAGGCCAGAGGTGCAGGAGAGTGAGAGGATTCACCAGAGACAGAACAGGCAACAGAACAGGTAGACTGACAAAATACACTGCTGAGGGGAGCAGCAGGCAAGACAGGAGAGGTCTGCTGCGCCACGTGGGTTTTTCCCTGGCCGTCTGGGATTGAACCTGTACTGCAGAGGCTGCGGACAGCTTCACAGTGTGGTGCTCAACTGCCTGCGCCACCAGGGAGGCCCGAGAATGAACTATTTGCCCTCAATCCCCTGTTAAGGCGTCACCCATCTCCCCTTCCTGCACACATACCTGTCTCCTGCTATCTTTAATTTTATGTTAATTATTCCCTGGCTATTTAAAAGATTTGCTATCTTGTGTATTATTTCATTTGACCTGTTCTTTGGTTTTTTTGTTTTGTTTTAAATTTTTGCAAATAGAACCACTGATTATTTTGTGGCTTCCTACATTTAGTATGTTTTTGAGTAAGCCATATAGATGTTTGTAGCTACAAATACTTTTTCCTTTTTTTAAACTATATTCTTTTATGTTTATAAACTATAAAAATTTGTAAATATTTTTATCACTATTCATGGAATTTTAGGTTGCTTTCAGGTTTTTTGGTCACTGAACAATGCTGCATGGTAAACTGTCTTAAAATGATTAGGTTTTGTGATTAGGTTCATTTTTTTTTTTTTATGAAAAGAGGAACATAAGTGGTTATTTTTGTTTTTTATTTTTTAGATATAGTGCCTTTTTCTTATTCACCTCATTTACTATTTACCAAGGGAGATATTCTTCCCTGCCTTTTCTTGATGAGCAAGTAAAGTTCAAAAGGGCTAAAAACTGACTTGAGTTACAGTTACTGAGAAAGGGTGATAGGACTTGAACTCAGTTGTCTTTACTATAAATTCTGTTTTATTTCTAAATCATTCCCCATTTTCTAAGCCAGAAACTTAAAAATTATATACTTTTAGGCTATATATATTTTTTCTAGTTGCTAGGGTAAGTTTAGAGCTATATATCACAGCTCCAAATTCATTTATAGTATGTATAAGTTTAGATAAAATCTTTGCATGTAAAGGGCCTCCCCCCGTGGCACAGCGGTTGACCGCTGGGCTGCAAAGCTGGCCGCAGCCTCTGCAGCGCCGGTTCATTCCCGGCTGCTGGGTGAGGGTCCCACATGGCCCGCAGACCTCTCCTGCTGCCCGCTGCTCCCCTCAGCAGTGTACTTCGTCACTCTGCCTGCTCTGCTCTCCCCTCCATTCTGGCTCTGATGAATTCTCTCACCCTCCCATGCTTCTGACTGTACCCAGTGCTTGTATAAATAAATAAATAAAATCTTTTAAAAAAAAATCTTTGCACGTAAAAATTAACCAAAGTTTTTCTGGGTCGCAGTCCGTTTCATAGGTTAAACTTTGCTAATAGTAACAGGACAACAGAGCAGGTAACAGAATAAACAAGCCTATTCCTCCACACACTGTCCCAGAGTAGTTTAGAAAGCTGTGCAAAATGGAAAGCTACGAAGATGATAAGCATAAAAAGAACAGGATTTGGATGAGATCTCATAGGTTCTGCTGGTAACCCAGGAAAGCAATCCAGGTAAGAAATAGGCTGTAAATCAAGTCACTGTCTATGGGGACGATGACCTAAATTCTGGTTTAGTTTTAGGAATTGGTGACCCATCATGAATGTAGAGTTAGTGAAGCTTGAGGGTGGAGTTCTGTACGCTAGAGTAAAGGATACTTAAATGAACTAGGGACATAACAAATCTCTTCAGATATCAGAAGTGAAAACAGGATTCTGGTTAAACATCTCACTTGCTCCTTTAGGCAGAATGAGGTCGCATGACTGAAAGTTCAGCAGAGGCAGATTTTGTTCAGAACTCTATAGAGGCATTTATGACCAGAACTTTTTTTTTTTTTTTTTTTTTTCTGCATCTACCCTGCTCTTGAATGTGTTAAAGTCTCAAGAGATACATTACAATGGGATATTTACCTCCTTTTGGTTAACACTCTGCTTTTACTGATGCAGGCTGAATGCCATTAACTTTTCTGACAGTCTTGCCACACTTAACAGGATTGCTGAATCAGAATTTTGGGGTTGAATGGAACCTCAAAGGTATGACCAGAACTTTTAACATGGATGTATTATCTCATGATTTGGCGAATTCCCCAAACTAGGAAAGTGTTCAAGGAAAAAACTAATGACCTAAAAGGATTGTTATTAGAGAGGAAATTGGCCAGATCATTTGTAAAGACCAACCTATGATCATGATTCAGTGACCTTGAATTTAAATTTGAAGGATATATGTCTGAGTGCCACAAATCTTAAAATCACCTTTAAGCGATATTTTCACTATGCCACAGCAAAGAAACATTTAAACTTCATACCTAGACAACCCCTTCAAAGTGCTGGAGGTGGGGAGGGGGGATGTCAACCCCAAATTCTATGTAGAGTAAAAATATCCTTCAGAAGTGAAAGTGAAATAAAGACTTCTTTGACAAACCCACATTAATCAAAATTCTATAGAGAAGTTTTTAGATTATAGAGAAATAATTCCAGATGGAAATACAGAAATGCAGGGAAGATTCAAGACCTCTAGAAAGTGCTGACTGTAGTAAAATACTAGTGATATGGAGTATGAAGATTATGCAGTTAAAATACATGACAATGATGGACAAGGCAAAACAATGGAAATATTATAAGATTCTAGCATTATCAAGGAAGTGGTAAATGGTAATTTAATCAAGGTATCTGTCATATCAAAAAGAACAAGTTAAAAAGAGTAGGTAAAATATTGTGTTATCCAAAAGAAGACAAGGAAAAATGCTAAAGTGAACAGTGGGTCAGATAGAGGTTAAATAGCAGGAATATAGATGCTAAGACAATTGGCATAGACAATTCATATTTCATTCAAACCCATAAAACTGCCAACATCTGAAAATAAGGGCATAAAAATAAGTACAATACAGTTTATAGCTTTTTCATAATTATATGAATCATTTAGTACTGGGTTAGATGTAAGTATATATAATATATGAGTCAATATCTTCACATGTGAACAGGGCACAAATTACCCAGTACAGTGATCAGATTTATTTAAGCTTGTTTTTGAATAAGTCACAGTATTTGGAGTATGATTCACGAACATGTGATTTAGATCAGAGGTCAGCAAACCATGACCCCCAAGACCAAACCTGGCCAGCCATCTGTTTTCATAAATAAAATATTGTTGGAAACCAGTCATGCCCTTTTATTTACATGTGGCTTATAGCTGCTTCCCGCTACAACATCTGAGTTGAGTAGTTAGTACAGAAATCCTGTGACCTACAAAGTCTAAAATATTTACTAGCTTTTCCTTTAAAAAAAAAAGTTTGCTGACCCCTGAATTTGATGAATAAGTCAGTGTGAGCTAAATATTTCATTTGCTATTTTGATAAGTGTCTTTTTTTATAGTCAGTACCTCTTCTGGGTTTTGAATGATGTGTCTAAAATATTATATAAGATAGGCCAAAATAGCCTTAATTTCCATATTAGTATGTGCATATTTGCCTCTAGTATTTTATATGTTCTAGCTGTTAAATATCTAAATATATATATATTTATACATATACATATATATATATGTACACACACACACATACACACTTAATTTTATATCTTATTTCTAGGACTCGTGATCCTGAAACTGTGGTCAGTGAAACCTACACTTGGTTTTCAACATTTGGATTCATACTTCCCCTGGCTGTGATATGAAATATATTTTATAGAAAGTTGTATTATACTTCTATATGGAATTAAAAACTAGGGGGAAATGAGTAGCCCATCCTCTTTGCCCAAGAGCCTTGCTTTTAGTCCTCACTGAGTAAAATATAAAAGAATCATCTTATGGGAACCTAAAAAATCATGGTAGCTAACATTCACTAACGTCTGTTACACGCCAAGTACTAAGTACTCGCCATACCTTCTTGCATTTCATCCATGCAGGCTTAAGAAGTAAGTTGGTGTATTATCCCTGTTTCACGAATGTGGAAACTAAGACTTCTTTAAGATCCTTGCCCAAGATCACACAACAGGTAAAACTATAGTAATTGACAGAGCTAGGACTCACACATAGAATTGTCAGATTACAAAGCCAGGGCTCTTAATCTTACTATTAAGTAATCAGTGTTAGTATTTATGCACTTAAAAATGCCTTCACATGTCTTTTAACATGTGAAGACAGCCAAGCCAGAGAATATAATAGAATTACCTGGTAGAGTGACATCTTTATTTCCCTTTGCTGGTGAACCTCAGGGGGAGTATCATTCCTTCCTTCCTTACCTAATCTCCCCATCCCATCCCACCGCACCTCCCATCAGCACATTGCCATGAGCTGGGAAATCCTGCCTTTAGGGTCTCTGGCACCTCCTCCTACTTTTAATCCTTAGCCTGTAGTCACTTGTCAACTTCTAAGGCCATTAAATAAGAAAATAGTTCTTTCTATGGGAATCACTAGGCCAGAAAGTGACTTAGTACAAATGGGCAGAGATCTCGGTGATGGGAAAGGGCAATAGCATTGAGCCTCTACAAGCCCCTGGCAAGCACAAGTGCCCGTGGCTCATATGCTGCACACGTGTCTGAAGCAGTGTCTGAGTGTCTGGGTAACCTGACTTCATGGAGTGAAGACCTAATTACTAACATGGGAGTGCATTTGAAAATATTTGTTAGAGTACATTATTAGGGCAATGAATGTTTATGGACACAAACTGATACTGTTCCCTGTGGTGAAATTTCAGTTTAGAGATCTCAAAAGCAAACAAAATTAAGCCCCTCTCTTTCTTACCATTTACTTGAGAAGTGGTACTATGATTTCCTTTAAAGTCCTGCTACTATAATGCCTCTTACGTTTGTAAACTCTGGAATTTGTTCTAGGAATGCATGACTAGCCCTGTAATATAAAATCTGTCCTTTTATCTGGAGGAGGTGGGCTGGCAAACTATCTGCATTATACATCATGGGTGAACAAAACCAGAAGCATCTTGATAAGACTGCCTATCACAACTGCTATTTAGCTGCTATTTAACATCGTACTAGAAATATTGACTGATAGAATACAGAAGTAAAAAAGCAAGACAAAGACTGTAGAAGTAAAAAAAAAAAAAAACTTGGAAAGGATAAGATTAAATGATCACTGATTGTAGCTGAAATATAATCATAAACCTAAAAATTTGAAGAGAATCACAGACTATAAGAAATAAGAACATTTACTAAGATGATGGAGGTAGACACGCAGGACCCTGTGTCCACAATGAGCAGCATCTAACAGCTCTCCTGAAATACTCTCACTGACCTACCTGGTGATATGGTCTCTGGTGAGGGGTGACCACATAATTGGTTTTAACTTTTTTGATTTTATACAATATGTTTATCCTCCCAACTTTAATAATTTCTCTCCAAGTCCATGTCCTCAGTTTACCCAGTGGGATCTTCCTAAACTAATAGAGAATGTGGTAAGCTAATTAAGCCTTTTTCCCCCCTAATCAGTGTATTAAATTAACCTTCAATGGAATTTTGGGCAGGTTTATCAACTGAAGGCCACCTTGATTTGTCCCCTCCTCTGCAATTAGTGGTGGTCCTGCCTGAGGTTTTTCAATTTACATGTACTGGGTCTTTTGAGTATTTTCAAAGCGAAATCAACTTTCCAGGCAACGTTGTTGTACATACTTCAATAATCATTGTGCACGTCTCCTATAATAATACTTAAAGTCAGTTGATGCTGACCCAGTTAGAGCCAAGGATTAAAGAAATCTGCTTAGAATTGAATTGAGTCCACTGGAGTAACTGCCAAGAGAAACGCATTCCACAGAATGCCCTTCAGAGAACCTCTTATTAGCCTCACCTCAAATCTTTGATTTCTCTTCTCTTGACATGTGACTGCCTGGAATCCATTTAAACATGTATGTAATACATGTTCATACATGTTCATCGCATATTGCTTTAGTCTTTCATTTTTCCTGAACAACAATCCTATGCAGAACTTAGCTATTTGTAGCTCTATCCTACAACAAAAATTAAATAGCATGTAGGTCTAATACAAATTGCATATGCTCAAAAACTTTCTTTGTATAATTTTTAAACAAATTCAAATACTTACATCAGAATTATGAGAAAGTTAAGGTATGACTTCTTAAACCAGAATCAATTTTTGTGTCAGCCTTTAATTTGAAATTTAAAAAAAAAACACACACACAAAACACAGCAGTCTATTTTATCTCCCATCAACCAGATATAGTAGAATCTGCCCAGAAATCCCTCCACATTTCTCTGACCTCTGCTGATTCTGCATTTATCCTTCCATCTATACATTTTTTGTCACATTTTATGTTATCTTTTGCTACTTTGTTTTGTCAAAAATGTATTCTACCTCTCTTTTTATAGACTTATATCAGTATTTTATATCATAGACTAAAACTTCTTAGGATGTTGAACTTGTAACACTGTGGGCTTGAACCTTGCATCTGCATTAAGATCACTTGAGAAGGTTTGTACATCCAGTTGCTGGTCACTGTCTGCCCCTGAGAGTCTGATTCAGTGCCATGTGGTGACTACACGTCAATATTTTTTTTTTAATATTAAATTTTATTTTTATATTCCCCCATACAATTGCAAACGCCCCATTCTGACCCCAATCCTTCCCCTCCCGCCCCCCACCCCCAAAAAAGTGTCTCTGGTTCATAGTTTTTTGTTGATTTTGATTTTCACTTTCTTATATTCATTTTCCTGGTCCCTTATTTAAGTTTTCTAGATTCCTGCTATGAGTGAGACCATCCGGTATTTTTCTTTTTCTTTTTGGCTTATTTCGCTGAGCATGATCCCTTCCAGTGCCATCCATGTTGCTGTGTCAATATTTTTTAAAGCTGTATGGTTAGTGGTGACACCCAGCTAAGGGTTGAGAAATAATATTGTGCCTAATTCTATCCATTGGTACCCAGCATAACTGCCTGGTACATAGGCAACTCTCACAAACTGTTTACATAGTTGGTGAACTGGGTTGGGATCCAGCTTCACTTAAATATATAACATGCTGACAAAGCCACAACTGTACTTGTTGAGTTATATCATTTGAGTCCACCAACCTAACAATTTAACCCAGGCAGACTCAACCTCTTTTGTCATTAAAAAAAAATTTTTTCCTAAGGAGATTCTGGTTGCTAACAATCTAAGATTGCAGAAGCAACATGCCTTTATAGTTCATAAAACATATTTATGGAGTCTTTCCCTTTGAATGATGGTGAAGTATAGAACTTAATGTAGAATATACGTGTGTTGATTCTCAGTAGTGCACACTAAAACATATAATGTTATAATGCAATGTTACTTCAGTTAAAAAGTAAATGAAAAAAGTCCCCTGAATCAAGGAGAATAAAGATACATGACAATTAAATGCAAAAAAAAAAAAAAAATCCCAAAAATAAGTCATGCATTCAAGTCAAAGCTTCACAGAAGATCCCAGAACTGAACTATATGATTCAATAAGGTAAAATTCCCAAAGATTTGTGGGTGATAAAATAAAGCCAGTGTTATATTTTCTTAGTATAAACCAACTTCACTCATGGTGGGCGCTACCACAGTGGTTGGTTTGTAGTATTTCTGAAGCTGGTCTTACACCACAGAGCTTGAAAGCAAACCAGTGGGAAGGCCCAGTGGAAGACAGGCCTGTCTTTCTGATCTCTGGTAAGTAAGTCTTTTGCTAAGTCTGGGAACCCATATATTTAACATCTACCCCAGGCTTATTCTGATGCAGGGGGCTGACACCTATTGAAAGGTGACTCTGGGTTGGACTTTGCTTTATTCACTGCCAGTGGCTGAAGAAACTACAGAAAGTCTTCACAGCCTATATCCACATGGAATTTTCCTGTGCTGGGGCATATACCAAGCTTTTTAAAAGCCTGGTTTTTAAACAAAAAATATGTGCATGACAAACTTCTGTGTCCCTTGGAGGCATTTATTCCTGGTTGGAGCTTAGTCTTGGACCCAATATTTTCAAACCCAGGCACCTGAACTCTCATACCCAAGCTGCTGGCAATGTCTCACAAATCCTACCCTTTAATCTGAAAGAAAATAGAATACAGACTTTACTGAAATAAGGTCAAATATAATCATAACCTAGTCAAGAGAGAGCTCTGCTAAGTAATCTGACATGATAACAGCGCTCTCTATAGTGGAGAGCTGCTGATAAATGTTTACTGTTACAAAAGTGCTTAATTAGAATGGTGATTTCAGGCTGTGATGCTTTTGTTTGAGGAGAGAAGAGACAAAAACGGAATGGGGAGGCTTTCCAGTTGCCTGAGTACCTCTGTGATGTTCTCTCCTGGGAGCTAAGTAGGAGAGGGGCCTGATAACCTTCTGTGCCTGCCCTGCTCTGTATCCTTCTCTTTTCTAGCTGTTTCTGCTCCTGTCTCCCTTGCTCTCCATGCTTCTTTTCTCTTACTTTTCTCAGAAGTATGAATGAAGTCTGGGACGCAGAGCCTGTTTTTGACCATTAGGAGAAAAAAAATAGTCAAGCAGTACATTTACCTGCAGGCTCTAAATCAGAGTTGTCCTCCTCAGGACTGAAAGCATATAGTATGTAAAACTAACCTGTCTTTTCCTCCCTTTGAATGCTCACAGTGGTAATTAAAGCCCATTGTGATGGTTTCTGAAATAGAGAGGAAATAGGAAATTCATATCCTGAAACTGAATTGGGACCCCAGACATACTGCCAATATGTGGTGGATGCGTCATTGAAAAGTGTAGGAACCCTTTGCCATCCATCAGCACAGAGGAGGTCAGAATGGAAATCAGCAAAAAACAAATGACTCAGTGTTCCTTTTTAGAAAATGCCCAATTCCAGATGCCTGATTTCCCTGTTTAATTAAAAGGCATAAAACCACAACTGAATGATGGTAATCTAGGTTGGGGGTTACTGTTCCCTGCATCAGTGTCAATTGAAAAGGGGATGCTTCCCGCTCATGGAGGCATTGGGTAACTGTGCAGAACTTATGACATTGTGTACCAGGAAAAGGAGATAGAAGTCAAAGGAAGATTCAGCTGTGTATTTGTTTCCTGCTTTGTCAGAGACTCGTGGTGGGAAAGAATGAGGCCTGTGTTTCCGTCCTCATTTTTCTATTTACACGCTATGTGACCTTGGCAGGTCCTCAAGCCTTTTTGAGTGTTTCCTCATCTGTGAAATGAGAATAATATTTGCATGACAAGGCAACTAGAAGGAAAGATGAGTTGGTTTCCCTGAGTTAATGCACATTTCAAGTTCTATAAAAGTGTGAACTATTTTTGTTGCCACAAAGGTATTTGCAGAGATTGACAATGATTATTGAGTCACAAAAATGAAGCAAGAGAAAGGAGAGTGTACTGTTATTGCATTCATCAGGGAAACAGTAAATGTTTGAAGGGACGTACCTATTATCACAGGTATATTTTTATTTGTATGAAGATAGACCAACATTTAAAAAATTCGATCTTATCATTATAGATCTCAAAATATTAGGTAGCAAATGCATCAACAATAGATATTTCTTATCAAAGTGATAATGGTCATCATTTAATGCTCCTTTTAGACATGTGCAATGATAAGCTCTTCTTTTTATTATCACCTTAGCAAATCAGAGCTCCATGATGTAGGATTGCTCAGTAGATACTATCAGCAACAAACCTGTGCAACAGATACTATTTCCATTTTACAGATGATGATGGTCATTAAAATTAAAATTTTAAAATCTTTCCGAGGGTCATTCACCTAATAAGAAGTGGAACAGAGTTTCAAACCCAAGTGTACCTTTACCACCAGAACCATGAAGGTGATGGAAGCCACACTATTTTCCATTGAATTGAAACAGAAGTCTTATCTCTGTGACAAGTTGACTTTAAGTCCCTATCCTTGAAATTGATAAATGATGATGAGAGGGGCTTGAACATGCACACACACACACACACACAGGCGCCGCACACACACATCCCCACTCACATACAGCTTCCATCAGCCATGAGTTTACTAAGAAGTGTGATTTGACAGACTGAGTCAAGAATCAGAAAGCTTATTCCTGCCTATTCCTGATCAGCTCTGTGTCTCTGGGTAAGTTATTTAAACTCTCTTACTTTTCTCTGTGGGTGGGGGTCATAATATTTATTCAGCCCACCACACAGAGAGTTGTGTGGATCAAATGAGATAGTACATATGAGAGTATTTTGAGGTACTAAAAGGGATCTAAAATACTGAAATTTCAGGAAAGGTTTGATATAGTATGGGAACAGAAAAGAGGCATTAATCCCCTGCTGGTAACAGTTATACCTTTCATGATATATTTGATCATGAGGGCCTTTCAAAGTCTTGTGTGCCTACTGGTGGGACACAGAGTATTTTAAGGGGTAGATGAAAATGTATTTTCACAGTTCTGTACACTAAAGTACTCTTTAAAAATATAAACAAACACACAAACCAAAAAAAAACCTGTGGTTCCCTAAGTTATTACTTAGGATTCAGCTAAGTATAGAAAGTCAATCAATTTAAAATCAATTAAATAAAGTAAAAGTGTTACCTGGATCTGGCAATCATGGTAAAAGTAGAAGGCAAATGATTGTAGGAAGCACTGACAAAAGCTTGCTCTGTTTGGAAACAGTCTTATCTGAGAGGAACCTGGAGGCTATCTCTGGCTGATCTCTGATTGATCTCTATTGATCTCTTCACATCTTCAACAACATTAATAATAACAGTAAAGAGCTGTTTTGACAGTAGTTGTGTTGCCTCAAAGCTCACCCCACCTCCTCTACTCTGCTGGAATGCATTCACTCCATAAGGAAGGCAATTTGAGGCAAAGGATTGTTTCATTCCCTTTCTAAGAAATGTGCACTTAACCCTGCATTACATAGAGGATCCAAAACCGCAGATGTATCTTCTGCATAGGGCATGAGTATCTGCTTTGAAGAGTGAGAATTTACTTTTGATAGCATGACCTAACCTCTTTCAGAGGAAAAAGCCTAAGTTTCTAGAAATGTCAGTAATAGCCTTACTGGGATTCACTGCTCAGTTTAGGCTCTGAATGTTTGCTAGTCTGAGCTGCTACAGGTTGAAAGTCAGTGATAGATACTTTAACGTGAGTTGGTTTTGTCTTTGATGATAGGGCTTTCCTTAAGATAACTTGTCAGGCACTATTGAGAAATCAGTATTGGCCTGATGTGACTTGAAAAAACAACACAGTCTCTGGCATTAGGGGTCTTCTATGGACAATCTCCAAATATAACCTAACAACTTAAATAGCTATTGAGAAAAAAAAATAGAGAAACATCATCTATTAATAAAAAGAAAAAAATCCCCTTGTGTATTTTTTTGAAGATCTCCTGGTTTAATACAGACATTTGCTCTTATCATTTTATTAGCAAAATCCTGATTTTTAAAGCATAGAGAGGATTAGAGTGATTCATCAGCCAGCCATCAAATAGTGAAGGGGCAGATCATAGACCTGCATCCGGTTCTATTGGTTCCAGAGACCAGAACACCATAGCCCTCACAAATCTTTATTGACTGATTATGAGGAGCAGCCCTTTAAAAGGACTTCATTTTATTCAAGAATAAAAAGAATGGGGATTTGACTGAGCCAAAGGGATGGAAGCCATTTGCATACCATTCATAAGGGCTCCTAGAATGATTGCAGGGGTTGCTGGTTGGGCCCAGCACTGCCAGGGCCATGTGTGTCCACTGACATGACGGAGCACCATCCCCTGGTGGTGGAAGATGGGCTGGGCAACCCCACAAGCTGACACAGTGCAGGTATCTGAATATGAGGACCTTTCCTCCTCTTCTCTTTTCCACTCCCCCAAAATTGAGGAGGAGGCAGAGGGTTAGGGTGGTATGAGTCATTAAGGAAGGGGTCACACAGAGTTGCTCAAAGTGAGAGATTTCCCTTTCTCTAGAGTGGTTTTTTTCTCCTTTTGATAAATTTAGCCGAAGGAATCCGACAACAAACCACAAGCTTTCTTTGTAAGGCTGAGTAGGCAAGAAACATGAGAAATATTTTCCCACGCCACTTCTACCACCTCACAGAGTGCAGCCTGAGGAGTTTCCCCTTTCCTTCTGTTTCCCTCCAAATGCGAGGTCAAACAGTCACTGAAAATAGACAGATTTTGGTTATTGTTTGGTTTTACCAGTTAGCAGGTAGTTGAAAGGGCACTGGTCCTGATCACCCTGTTGCCAGGTTGCACCAGGAGCAGTGTGCCCGTGGTTGAAAGGTGTGCAGATACACAGGCCCCAGGGCTGAGTGTGCCTCCAGGCTAGGTGTGCCAGCCTCCTGACTGCAAATTCCTGCTGGCCGCTGCCCAGTCTCCTCGGCGGCGTGAGGAAGCATGCGCCTTCCACACAGGTGCTCAAATCTCTGCCACTCTTTTATCTTGTTAAAAGGACTGCCACAAAGCACTTGTTCTGGATTTGTCCAGGTCCCTGCTTCTCAAAAATGACTATTGGCGCCAGGATGACTCTTTCCCTTCTTTCTTCAAGCTTGTCACTTGGTGGTATTGCTCGCCTCTGGCAAGAGCCCTTTGGAATGTCTGACTCTTAGGGCTGAGCCCACGATGTCCAATGTACTGGGATTATAAGCTGCAAGTATCCCTGGGGAGGGAGGCTACTCAGGTGTTATCACCCTGTGCACAGCCAGCAGCTCAAAACTCCCACCAGAGCCCATGTGATAACAGCCCAGACTGTTATCTGCTGTGGCTGTGCAACCCTCCTCGGCATCCCCCCGAACCCTGTTATCTGGCAAGCATTTTGTACTTAATACCCAGAAATTGTAAAACTTCTGGGCTCTGGGGGATTTCAGGATGTCAAGTCAGCAAACCTCCAAACAGTTG
Source organism: Talpa occidentalis (assembly GCF_014898055.3). Lineage (NCBI taxonomy): Eukaryota > Metazoa > Chordata > Mammalia > Eulipotyphla > Talpidae > Talpa > Talpa occidentalis. The sequence continues at coordinate 95,917,187 of NW_023605305.1, read as the reverse complement.
TTGAAGTGTATGTATAAAATGCGCTTGCAGTAGCAACCTGCGTTCTCATTTTGATAGCAGTTTGATTGAATTTTATTCTAGGAGAACAGCAGATTTCTTTATACTGGGGTGTGTGGGTGACTCCCTCCCCCACTTTCTCACGTCCACGGAGACTTTCAAAGGTACCAGACTAAGACTGTTTACATGAATACATTTCCAGATCTTTAATTTCCACAAGAATGGTTTCCAGAAATTAACCTGCCTCTGACAGAGATGAGCATGGGGGAGGGGGACCGGCATATAGCTCAGGAGCAGAGCATCTGACTGCAGAGATGGGCATGCAGATGTGCCCCATGCAGTGTGAAGACTGAGAGAAGGTTTGGAGCAACTATGGAGATCTGACTGGGCTGCGTGTCCAGGAAAAAGAGGGGTATGGAGAAGTGAGGTGCGTGGTGGTGTGCAGGGCTGGCAAAAGTGGGGGTGAGACCCAGAAAGTAGGGCCTGCCTTTCCCAAAGACAGCAGACCTTCAAAAGGGTCCAACTCCCCTGTCATGAAAGTAACTATAACCAGGAAAAGACTCCAGGAAACAATTTTGTTGGACCAGATTATTGATGTCAACTGTCAAACTGAATTGAATAACTGTGCCTGTAATGTGTCAACTAATTAGATGAATATATCATCAAGCATGTCTGAGGGAGATTCTGTGAACAATTTGGCCCCTAAGATTTCTACATACTGTATATAAATTGCAGAAATCACCTTCCCATTATAGGTGGCTGATGAAATGTGTACTTGGCTAAGCAAAGGATCAGAGCAGGGCAAAGGAAAGATGAGACAATCAATTTGCACAAACATTTACTAATTTGTAATTCATGCAGTATTTTCACATTATCTCAATTACCGTATTCTTCCTATGCCACCTTTAAGCTAACAGGCACTAGGGTGAGCTCCCTCAACTCTTGGCCTCACCCGCTAAGAGAATCTGCACTGCACCTTCCTGGCTTCCCCACAGTGTCTCTCTGTGGAATGCAAGGTGCCCCTTCCCTGCCCAAGGCTAATTCCATCTCCTCCCTTCCTGGGACCCCATCAATCATTCCTCACTAACTTTAGCATCTCTCCTTCAACTGGCTGTTTCCCACAGAGTAGCATGATCCTGTCTTCAGGGAAATGAAGACCTGTTTGACCTGGTCTGGTCGAATCGCCCTCCAGCCACTGTCTCACAATCTACATTTGGAAGAATGGCCTCCTGCCTCGGCTGTCCCTCTTCCACCCTCTGCCATCAGGTGTCTGCCCTGCAGGTCAGTCATTAAATCCTGTGGGCAGCTTTTGATCTTTATTCTACTTCTCCTTTCTTGAGCCATTGGGGCCTGAGAACCAGTTCCTCTTTCTTGAAAGCATCCTTTTTCAGTGGCTTCCAGGACACCTCTTTTTCCAGACTTTTCCTGATCATCACTATCTCACCCTGTTCAGCCTCCTTCACTAAATTACCAAAAAAAAAAAAAAAAAAAAAAAAAAAAAAAAAGATTATTGTTGAAGTATAACATTTGTACATAGAAATGCACAACTGATAAGTTTGAAAGCTAATAATTTTCACTTAAATCACTAAGATCCAGATCAAGAGAGTTTCCAGCACCATTAGAAATGCCCCTTGTACCCCTTCCAGCTACCATATCTTCCAAAAGTCTAACCACCATCCTAACTAAATATCAGACATGAATCCTGCCTGTGCTGAACTTTACATAAATATGGACCAGGAGCGCTTAGTCGAGCTTACTTTCCTCAGCATTACAGATGAGAAAATAATCCATCCTTTTGTGGTATAGTTCATGCTCATTGTCGCTTGAGTTTTCACTGAGAAAATATCCCACAATCCATCTAACCATTCTTCTGTGATGGGTGTTTGGTGAGTTTTCAGTCTTTGCTATTAAATTGGGTGGAATGAAACACACAAGTACCTGCTTCCTATACAGGAAGCTCTCTAGATTTCCAACCTACACATCCCCCTCTACATATTTCCCAGGCAGACAGGCCTACCTGGAGGATGAATGGGGAAATATTTCTTAGACAGGAAAGTAGTATCTCCTGTGAATTAGTGAATCAAGAAAGAAGCTCATGGAATGTTTTCAGGTGAATAGTTTTTCAAATTGTTCTATCTTCATAAGCTAAAATTCAATGTCTCACATGAGCTCAAAAAGAACAACCACCTGGAGTGCAAAATTCTTACAGGCCAGATTCAATCAGTGCCTGCTGCTGTGCGATATTTACATAGAAAAGAATAAATTAGTAAAATTTAATTTCTCAGGGTGTGGGGCCATGACTTGCAATACCACTGAATGCTTAAGTTCTATAAATCTGGTCATTAATTGTCATTCAACAGCTAATGATGAGGTCTGGACCTCTTTTGTGACACTGGAAATGTTTCTAGCAAGACAAGTAGGGAACAGGCATGCTATTCTTGCTGCAGTGCCCTACCAAGTCAAAGCAAATACAGCATCTCGAAGCCACAAGGCTAACTTGAAGACCTTGTTAAGTACAAGTTAAGACTAGTGAACAGGTGAAATAGAGCTGTAGATATTTTAGGGAAAAGCAAACCTATAGGTGAGTCAATTCTGTAAAGAAATTTTTTTATGTGTTTGCTATTGCTTACTGAATAGTTAAATCATTTTATGCTGGTATAATCATTCTTCCAAAAAAGGTATTAATAGAGCTAGTAATCTATAGTAATAGATATTAATTTTATACTGTCCTAAAGAAGTAGAGAAAATGCACTACCCAATTCTCATGTTTTCTATTTTTTCTCCTCCCAAGTTATTTTTAAGTATGGGACTTTTGGAGATTATTTTTCTAGAGAAATTCCTGTACTCTGTGCCAAATGGTTTTGAAATAGTCATCATTTCTCCCTGATGATAAACTATGTGGTATTGCTTTTTGTTCTAAAAAACAAAGGCAAAATGTGTTTACAGTTTCACTTTGAGGTTCTTTAGAAAGAATTCTTGTAAACCTTAGTGAATGACAAATACATTTTAAGCAAAAAATTGGTTCAAATTGGAAAATATCAGTCTCCCACTTGATTCATTAACCACCAAAATACTTGAAGAACCAGTTGATAAAATTTCCAGTGTTCTGAAAAACTATGAAAGTGTTTTAACCCCAGCTTGTAATGTTTGGTGGTGGGAAAACTACAGTGACCACACCTGAGGGTTGAAATCATATGTTGTCCAAACCTTAAATTTAAAAAAAAAGGCACAATGACTGATGTTTTTTGTGTCTGCCACACGCTTGTTATGCATTCACACAGCTTAATACGTTTCAAAAAATTGTCAACCTTTTCCTGTAGTAGAGTGATAGACAATATTGATTATTTTGGAGTTCTTTTGCTTTCTTAAAAGATACTTGTGACAGTATGCCTCTTGTCCTTTATACTTTGCTGCAATTCTTTTAAATTTTAGACTCGTAGTAATATTGAAATCATATATCTTCCTAGGAATTTTATTCACATACGTTACAACACACTGCAAATATTTTTCCCTCTATGTCAGTTGGACCAGGTTATAGCCTCCTCCTGATTATGATAACTCACATTAGTCAGGAGTCTTTTAGTTGCAATGGATAGAAGCCAAACTTAAGCTAAGTTAGGCAGAAGAGGATTTTATTGGGAGGATTGGAGTATCTTAAGCTAAATTGCCTGAAAGAACAGCAGGGGAGCAGCTGTATCCCCAGGACAGCTGGAAATGAGGACGCAGCTGCAGCTCATGCTCTGGCCTCTCTCTGCATTCCCTTCATTCCCTTTTACTGCAGATCAGATTTCTCCCAGTGGTGGGGTACACAGCCTTGGGGCCTCTGCTAGCTGGTAATGTCACTTTTGGGCAAATTAAAAAAGGCGCTTCTCTGAGTAAAGGCAGACTCGCAGTTGCATAGTTTGGAAGCAGAAGGCACTTTGTGAAAAGAAAGGGCACTCCTTTTTCTTGGATACATCCCTATACCAGGGCCCAAGCTTTGGTCAGCAAAAGCATGTGAGATTTCAGCCCCAACCCTCTGTTCGCCTGGAGAACCTTGTACAGAGTACAAATGGGATCTAGTGACCCAGCGTGACCTCTGATTTCTCATCGCTTCTGCAATGATGAACTCATGCTTCTTGCAGGCCCATGTGACTGGGCTCTGAACCATCCAGTTAAGTTCAGGTAACCCCTTGTGACCAATCAGCTAGGGCAGGGGTACAAGGTTCACGAACAAGTCTAGTGCACACCTCTCCCTTGGCATTGGGGCCACCCCCAGGCAAGAGCAAATCTTTGAGCAGGCATCCAGCTGTTGGCAGCTTCCACCCTGCGCTGGATTGTTTTTCTATGAGTAACTTTCATGAATTGATGCTTGTGCATTTATCCCACTACTAACTTATCAAATGTCATTGAATAGGCTGGGGAAATATTTATGTTATTCGTGATGATTGGGTTTCAGGTTTTGACTGCCCAGTGATTTTGTTTTGAATTTGTAAGAATCAACTCAAAGTTAGAAATCAAGATTTTTTTCCCCCCTTTATCCTATGTTATCAGGCTCAAAACTGCTTTCAGACTCATGCCATCCTGCTTCCCACCTCACCTGTAACTGCTGTTCTCGAAGAAATTTAACATGGTCCTTGATGTGTTTGGGGAACATTCTATTTTCCTTAGTTTGGTTCAGTGTTGATGGCTACCTGTGGGAACTTATTTCATCATCAAATTGATCTTCACTCCAATATTACAGTGATTTGACTCATTTAATTTAGACATTTTCTGGAGCATTTTATTTTTCTCCACTACTGAATTTTCATTGGCAAAATAACTGGGGTAGCGGAGTCTCTTTTTTGGTAACTCTGCATTCTAACCCTTAGAACTGAGGATGATGGGAATTTTTAAGCTTCACCATTTGCCTTGACATATTTGTATGGCTGAAGATAAATGTGGTCACTGTAGTTCATCACATAATTTCACAACTCTCAACCCATATGTTGGCCCCTCGCTGGAAACCACCACATGTTAAGACATTTACATCAATTCCAGACTTAACACCCCAAATTCGTGTTAATGGTGGTACTTATGGAAATATGCAGCTCTCAACAACATTCTTGACTAACCAGATATACGCTCAGAAATATTTGAGGATATTGAGAACATAGGCTTTTATTTTGACATAATTTGTAAACAACTGTAGGTACCAAGGGGAAGGTTGAAAATCATACCTAAATATAGCTATAATATTTTAAAAATAAGTGCCCTCAACATTAAGGAAGTGTAAATCAAAATCACAATGAGATACCATTTCATACCCATTAGGAGGGCTTTTTAAAAAAATGGTAATTCCTTAAAAATTATAGACTCACTACATACCCATTTCTGGGTATATAAAAAAAAATTGAAAGCAAAAACTTGAACAAATGTTTGTACACCTATGTTCATAGCAGTGTTATTCACAATAGCCAAAAAGTACAAATAGTTCAAATGACTATGGAGATATAGATAGATACATACATACATACATATGTGTTTATATATGTATAAAATTAAATATCACTTGGCAATGAAAAGGAAAGATGGACTTTGTCAATAATTTTAAATGAAATAAGTCAGACACCAAAGGATATACAATGCATGATTCCACTTTGGTGAGTATCTAACTCAAAATTCAGAGATAGAAGAAAGTGGAATGGTTCTGCCAGGGGCAGGGGAGGAAGAAATGGGGAATTGGTGTTTAATGGTTACAGAATTTCCATTTTGCAAGATGAAAAATATTCTGGAGATAGACAGTGGTGATGGATCAACAACATTGTAAATGCACTTAATATCACTGAATTGTACACTTAAAATGATTAAAATGATAAATTTTATGTTATATATATTTTATCACAATTAGAAGAGTAGCAACCTCAGCAAACACATTTGTCCAGAAAAGAACAATGAGTTAGCTGGAAATAGTGCTATTGGGGTATTATCATTGAATCATAACTCAATGGAAAATGGATTATTTTAAAACTATAACAGAATGCAATTTTCATAGGTGCTATCTGATGACTACAACCTTTTTTTTCCCTTTGGAAACTGACAGCAGGCCTATTCCTTCAGCAGCTGTGGCTCCCGCATGGCAACCTACACACTGGCCCTACACAATGTATCCTCCCTGGGGAATCTGCTTAGTTACCCCAAGACTTAATCTTCTGTCTATATGCTGATGGTTCCCAAATGTGCATGTCCATTGCCAATGCATGTTAAGTATCTCCACTGGGATGTCACCTAGGGACCTCAAAATATCAAAGATCCCCTCTTTTCTCACACGTCTTCCTACCTCCAGTGGCCATTCTCTGGCATCCCCCCTCAGTTACCCATGTCTCACTATCCAGCCAAGCAAGCCACGAACCCCAGTCATCCTAATGTCTCCTTCTTCTTCACCAGCCACTTCAATTAAGTCATCCAGTCCAGCTGTGTCCCCTTCCTCCAATCCCTCCAAATGTCCCCTCTTACTGCCTTTGCTCAGGTCTTCCTTATTGCATTTAAGTCTACCACAGCCTCCTGCTTGAGATACTCCCAACATGCAGCAAGGTCTTTACAGCTCTGCACAAAACTTGTTTCTGTTTGGGGGTGACCTGAACCCACAGACAACTCAGAGATCCCTTTACAGGCACTCAGGCAATCTCAGTCGAGTTAAGACTCATCATCAGTTCTTCAGTCTGGTCCTCATTTTCCTGCCTAGTCTCCTCTTCCAGCTCTCCTCCATCCACACCTTCCACCCACCAGAGCATCCCTTCTCAATGTTTTCCTGGGCAGGAGAAGCTGTTGCTGCCTCCCTGTCTTTGCACTGGTTTTAGTAACGCATTCAGGAGCCCGGCCTTGTCATGTGTGACCCTGAGCAAAGTATTTAATCCCACTAAACTTCAATTCCTCTTTTGTAAAATAGAACAAATATCTACCTTGTAAAATTTAGCAAGGATAAAATGACATATACAAAAGCAGTTTGGAAACCATAATATGTTATTTTGTGATTCATCGAAGCCTGTCTATCTATAATGCCACTCAGTCGCCTCCAAGGAGTCTTTGTGATTTCCTAAACAGAAACCACTTCCTCCTCTCAGAAGCCTGCCTTGCACAACTCAAATGCTCTATTGCTTCCATTGATGCCCTTAAATTATCCAAAGTTCAGGTCTTATGTCTACAATCAGGGCCTGGAACGCCATGAAGTTAGCCTACTCTCCCACTCTATGACTTTACCTTCACCCTGTCAGCTCTCAATAATTTAGAGTATTTCAAAGAAAAAAAAAACTTCTGAGATTAGAGGAGGTAGAAACCAAAATTTCCCAGTGGTGAAAGAGCAGAGAGTCTTCTGCTTGGGGTGTCCCTTAGAATCATGGATATACCACCAAATAATGAGCACATCCAGAGGCACCCCCTGCGAGCTGGAATGACAATTGCTGGCCCAGCCATTGTTTCTCCCTAAGCCTGGCCTGTGTCAGTCATCACTGGTCAGACGTGACCTTTGTCTTGCTGAGACTGCAGTGTCCTAGCAGCTTTTTCTGCACAGCTTCAGGTGACCACAGTGGGATGATCAATTTTAGCAAAGAGATAAAAATCACTTTCTAGCCACAAAACTGAGAGATGCCCCCAAATAGCTGCCCTAAAGACAGAGCAAAATAATGGGCTAAAAGGGAAAGATTACTTTAGATCTGGCAAATGAATGCACTAGGGTTAAAGGGGCCGTCAAACCCTGGATGCTGGCTCAGGACTGGCTATTGTGGAGGACAAAACCCAAAGCTTCTATTTATGTAGATTTTGTCCCTTACTTGGAAGGTCAGAGATCAAAAGCCATCCCCTTTAAGAACCCCAAGAGCCACTGTTGATGGATAAAGGAATCTGAGGATCTTATGTTCCATGAAAGGCCCCCACCTCAATTTACTTGGTGCCCAGCAGTTGTGTCTAGGTTTCTCTTCTCTTCCTGAAATGGGGCCAACAGAATGTCTGCCTGCTTTCCTACACAAAGGGCATATGTGTAATTAATAGGATTATGCTTGGAAGGGGGAGACTAGGCTGTAATCACCCAGCAAAGGACGGACACATCACGCTCAGCAGGAGGTTCTGGGACCAGCATTTCTGTCCATTGCCGTCCTGCGCCGTGACTGCAGACGAGGACCAGGGAGAGTTCCCGGGGGTGCCAGCATGGCCTTTGCAAGACAGATCCAGCTCTTGCTCTGGAAGAACTAGACCCTGCGGAAGAGACAAAAGGTAACATGTGCAGCCTGTGGTCTCAAATTGAGGTGGTGATGGGTGGAGGGAGTAGAGTGGGGGAGGGTATGTGTGCAGTCAAGACACTGGTCACTATTAGCCCTGAACTAGTCGCTCAGTAAGCCTCTCCAATAAGAGTCTTCTCAGAAAATGGGCTTCTCTGTCCTAGTCAGAGGCTTCCTTCCAAGCCCCATGCAGTCACATTCGTATCTTCTTTTGTTGCCTTGCCTAGGAATGCATTGTCTGCCATGCCCTTCCCCAGACTTCTACCCCTTTTGCCCCCTGGGCCTGCCAGACTCATCCATATGCCTTTCAGCATCCATGGTTCACAGATGGAGAAGCCTAAGCCCCGAAGAATGAGCTCAAAGGGAGATAATGTTCTGCAAGAGTTTCCCAGCCCACAACACTGTAGCTCATTGGTCCTGTGAGGCTCAGGTGATCTGTAGGGTGCAAACCCCAACTGTGCCTCTTACAGACAATGGCCACTTATATTTGGTGAGATCTGATGCCTAACCAACCACCACGGACATCTACGAGCCCCTCAGTGAGCAGACGCAGGACGGGATGAGATCAGGGGCCTAGTAACATAACCCACAGATTGTACTTTGCAGTGACTTCTTTGCTCACTGGAACAATCCAAATTGGACGCTGAGAGCAAGAGCAATAAAAAGCAGTGAAAGCCAGAGAGCCCGGAGAGACACAGGCAAGAGCCACAGGAAGTCAGAGGACCCCAATGGTATACATATAAATGCCAACTGGCCTCTACATTTTTTTTTCTGGAAAGGGATGAAAAGTGGACTTAAGACGATGAAGAAATGATGCACTTTCCTACAGCTTTGCAGCAGCCTGGAAATGACTAAAGGTGCCTGAATAGGCGGAAGACCTGGGTGTGGTTGGACAGGGCTGAGGCTAGGAAGACAGGAACCAGGCAAGGCAGGGAGAGCTCAGAATCACCACTATGGGGAAGAAGAAAAAGATTTGTTCCAAACCTCAATTCAGGTCTGAGCTTATGTAGGTAAGACAGGGTCTCTGGGCCACTGGAAGGAATGTTCGGGAGGAGAGGTGCTGGGAACAGTGGAACAGCTGAAGACCTATGTTTGATTGTCTCTGTAAGGGCCAGTCACAGAGAATCTAATATAAAAAGGCATTAGCTGAGAGGAAGCCCAGCGGATAAAAGCAAATTCAGGGTAGCATGGAGACAGCAATGCAGGATGAATCTGCCACTCTGAGAGTGGAGGGAAATAAGGTGGAATTACTAAGACGTGGAAATGCAAAGGAGATGTGGGTAGAGTTGAAAAACCCTCTATGGTGAGGTGGGTTCATTCAGGCTGAGAACCTTGGCTGGGGAATCTCCAGGGTGCACCTAGTCTGGGTTGCCTTCTTTTCATGCCATCCTGATGGCCTGGAAGTTGAGATCTGTGTCTGGTATGACTCCACCTGCTGGCTTCCCCTGCTACCACATACCAGGTATTTCTGAAACAGAGGCCGCACAGCTGCTGCTACTGCAGGGCGAGAAGGGGCTTATAGGCTGGTGTGCATTTAGTCTGTGGCCAGGCCCAGCCCCCATAGCATCACCCTGGCTTGGGGAAAGTGCCTGGCCCTGGCCCTGGATTCCCTAAGTGCACAACCAAGAGCCTGCGTAGACCTCCCGGTTGGTCAGGTCTGGATGCGCAGCTGGGGTTCCGCGTTTGATGGGATACAGGAGTTAGAAATGGACGGAGCTGATTGGTGCTTCACCGGCACCAATCAAACAATTAAGATGGTAAACGGCCCAATCAGGCTTGAAAGGCAGTGGCTACAAGCCCGGGTTCCAGTCAGTCAGGATTCATTCAGACCTTGGGATCCGGACTCATCTGGGAGACTCCTGTGCACCTTGGGAAAGAACTTCGGAGACTTTGGGAGACCGCGGGAGACCTCCGAGACCGCTGCACCTGATCTTGGCCTCAAACCTCTGCCTTACGCTGCTCCCGCCTCCGACCCTGCCTGGCCGCCACTCTTAGCCTGTGCCCTTTGGCCTGGGCCATGTCTCTAAGAGGCTGTGAGCGCGCACAGGGCTGTGAGGCCTGTGCTCTGCACCACGGCCCTGCTGTGCTGTGTCCAGCTAGCGCTTCTGAGCCTCTGCCACCACCTCCTGGTGCTGGCGCTGTCCAGTCTGGTGTCCAACCCAGGCTAGCCCGGCCCTCGAATAGGTGTTGCTGCGTGCTTTGGCATTACTCCGCAGCGCTGAACCTCCAGCTGTGCTTGGGGTTAAATCTTGACACTGCCCCCTTGTCAGCAACCAGTGGCTCCAGCCTGGTGGGAGGGACAGGGCACCATCTTGAACCAACAGCCCTTGCTTGGGGCTACCGACTCTGCGGACACCATCTGGGGTGGGACATCCAGCCATTTGTGGCCTTAGAAAATCTTTCCTTTTCCCAATCTTCCATTTATTAATGAACCCTATCATGGTTTTGCCCGAGCCTGAATTTTGTTTTGCGATTGTGAGCGCACAGGTGAGAATTCGCAATGACCGCTCCCCTAGTCTTGGCACTGTCTTTGGCACTGTTTGAAGTAGATTGAATGTCCTTTGAACAATGCTTTATTTGCATGATGTCTGGGTAAGATGGAGTCACCTTCCTTACCCCAATATCTCTGAGAGGGGTCTGTGGCTCCTTCCATAGCTTTGAGTTATTCTGGAATTTCTGCTTCTACAAAATGATGACTAATAAAAGCACGCAACACACCCAGCCTATAACTCAGCTTCTAGGTTTTTAATTCCTCAAACTTCCCAAGTTTGGGGTATTTACTATTGTGAGCAAGAGCGAAAGCAGACACTGAATTTCCCCTTCCTTCTCTCCCAATCCCTAAGGGCATAAAATGAAAATCTCCAGATCTCTACTTTACTCCCTCCCTCTCTTCCTCTGTTAACATTTATAAAATATTACTCAGTGCCTGGCACTGTATTGTCACCTCATTTAACCCTCACCTCAGTTCCATGAGAAAGATACCACTATCATCCCAGGAGCACTGATGAAGTAACTGAGACTTCAGAGAGGGTTAGTGACAGGTGGGGCTGGACCTGGGGCTCCAGGACAGGCAAACAGACCCCACCCTGCTCCCGTGTGCCAAATCCTATCTAATAGGCTGGTCATGAAGACCACAAAGATAGGGCGGTCACCTCATTTAGCATCCAAACCAGGGCAGTTTTGAAAATAAAAGGGGGTACTATTAACATGACTCCAGGAAGTAATTAATATAAACTAACAGTGGGCCTGGCTGACTTGCCTGTGGGGTCACCCTGTGCCTCCTATTCAGTCAGCTGAGTTAGACACAGCCCCCACACACACAGGTACCCAACAGAAAGAGGGGTGCGACAGTGGAGGAGAATGCAGTTCAGGGTTGGGGACAGGATGAGATCTGGGAGCTTCAAAGAGAAACTGGGGTTAGAGTGGGTAGGAAGAGATTCCTCAAGGCATTCAACCCTGGAATTTGCATTTGCAGTGACCAAAGCTTTCCCCACGGACAAATACACATCTGCCGGATGTGCTGTGGGCCAGGCACTGTGCCAGGGAGGATTTAGAAAGAGCATGAGGTGTGGCTCTTGATCCTGAGAACTCAGTCTAGGGCTCCTAGCTATCATCTGTCCCAGCTTCTGAGTTAGGGCAGGATAGGCCTGAGGGGAGGATGAGGACTCAGGAGAGTAGAGGGCTTCTCATGTCCCAGACACCGGCCTGGGCACCTCGTCGGTGCAGATGCAAGAACTGGGCAGGTGCGTGGACATTGGGCAGCCAGCTAAGGGACCTGGGCTCTGCGTCCTGTTCCTCCAGGCTGAACATCGCGTCTGGGTTCTCAGTGCAGAATAGAAGAGACTGCTGTTCATTTCCAGCCTCGGGTACCCACTTTTAAATTGAAAACAGAGCAGAAGGGAAGAAAGTTGAACTGGCCAGGATTTAAAACAAGTACAACTCTGCCCTTCCCTGCGACCCCTCCTCTCCCATGTAGATTGAATGGTAAAGAGAGGGGGATGGGAAGAAAAAAAAAAAGACAGAACAAGGAAATACCAGTTTGGAAGGGAAAAAATTTCCACAGGCCCCTTCTGAGCCTTGGCTGGGCTTAATTAAAGTTACAGGCATGTTTAAAGGGAAGGGGTGGGGGGAGTCAGAACTGCTCTGAAAACATGTTTTTAATTACACTGTGGAATTTCTCCCTAGGGTATGCTGCCCACAGTGGAGCATCAAGGATGGGCCCGCTGCGGGTGGGGGCAACGAGCTGGATTCTCTGAGGGGAGGAGAAGAGGTTGTGGGGAGGACCTAATGGGCTGTGAAAGAATTGCCAGGGGTCTCTGTGCAGGGAGTGTTGTGTAAAACGTGCATGGTCCCTCCAAAACAAACCCATGCAGAGTTAGAATGATAATACGACCTCTCAACAAATGTCTTCCAAAGATTCCCAACCACTACCTATACCAGTGGTTCTCAGCCCAGCTGCACATTGGAATTACCTGAGCTGTGTTTAAAAAAAAAAAATTGATATCCCATGTCCAGAGATATGGGTGTAATGGATGGGGCACGAGTGATTGCAGAGGGGCAGGGATGATAGGCAGAAAGCATCCCTAATTTGGAGGTGAGGTGCTAATTCTAAGGCCAAACAAAGATAAAGGAGGAAAGAGAATCGACATGTGGCTTCCCACTGATGGAGGACTTTAAGTCATCACACCTTGCAAAGACTGAAATATGAGGATGGAGAGTGAGGGACGCCTGCTGCACAAGGAGTGCAATACAAAGAGGGGCCCAGAGCAATGTTAGGGGTGCAAAGAGGGATGAGATGCACTACCTTAAACTTGGGAATATTATCCAGGCCCAGGTGAGCCAGGTGGGCAGATCCCTCACCTGTGTGTGCTTAGTTTCTCAGCAAGTCCCAGGTTTCCAAACTGGCAACTAAGCAGGAATCTAGAAAGGGGAAGGCAAGGAAACATACATGGGACTGGAGCACAGGCCTGAGAGTTTGCAGATAATTTGAACTCTACCTCCCTGCCCTTCGGCTTTTACACGCTGCAATCTCCCTGCGACCCTTGTAAGAAATGAGAATCAGTAATGAATGGTTCCTGTTGTTGAGTGATATCTTGTGCTAGATTCTGCTCTGGGTGCTTTACACTGTTAACTCACTTCATCCTCACAACTACTGTGGGAGGTAGGTCCTGCTATCACTCTCATTTTACACATGAGACCCCTAGGTATGGTTATATAGCTAATAGGAAGCAGGGTTGGATAAGAACCACAGCACTTATATCAATCCTCAGCATACATTATTAAGATAAAATAATCCCACTTTACAGATGGGAAAACTGAGAGTCAGAGTGATTCTTAACCCAGACTTTCCCACTCCCAGATCAGCATCATTGTCTAGTGCATCAGACTAGCTAGACACTGCCACATGATAGACAGCTGACTTACCTGGGAGAAACGCAGGGTTGCTAGCATTCATCTTAAGTGTAGAGTCAGGAATGGCCACAGTGCAGGTTTTCTATGATCCAGCAGACTGGGTAAAGGAGAAGTCAGAGTCCTCAGTGGTTTTTGCAGGCTTTTTATTGGGATTTACCCGGTACACAGCAGGCAAGGGTGCTGGGGGGCCAGGAGGCTGGCAGGCCTCCCAGCCCCCAGCAGGTCTTCACTCTATCTGGGCTCTTCGGCCTTCTCTCTGCTTCTCTCTCGGCTTCTGCTGGTGTCCCCATGATGCCGCCCTTAAAAGTCCAGTCTCAGCCCAGATGAATCCCATCTACCTATGCCCACACCCTATTCCAGGTGCCCGCCATCAGGCATGCATTCAGGACCGCAAGGATCCATCATCTATCCTGATGGTGGGAAGGCAGAAAAGTCTGACATTTTTCCTTACCCTACACTGACTTACCTGGGAGAAACGCAGGGTTGCTAGCATTCGTCTTAAGGAAGCATCAGTGTATAGAATCTGAACTGATTGCCTCATTCCTTGGAGAAATCACCAGGAACAACTTCCGTTTCATCACTTGATATATCACTCACATTGCTAATTTGTCAATCTTGCTTCCTGACTACCCACTGACAGGAGGAACTGAGAAGGGAGGTCTCCAGGCAGCAGACATGCCCCTGGACATTATTGGGCACCTATTATGAGTCCTGTCCTATGTCGGGTGCTAGAATCAAAGATGTGACCAGGATAAAGGTGGTCCCTGACCTCAAGGAGCTTGCCATGACCCTGGAGTCTGACAAGTGATAAGCTGGGGAGTTGCAGGTGCTGTGGTGGGCGAGGATGAGAGCAGCGAGCTGGGTGGTGGGGAAGAGGCTCAGCTTGCCTCCTGTGATGTGCATGCCTTGGATGAACTGCCAGCTTCCCAGTGACTATCAAGTGTGCTTGGGGTCTGTCCCTTAAATACTGATGGGAATTGTTCAATATTGAGGGTTTGCTAGCATGTAGGAGAATGTGTAGGAAGGAATCCTGAAAAATGAGTCCCCTTCTCATTAGTCCTCTAAATAGTTCTCTTTGTGTGTGTTTCCTCTAAACACTCTTCCCAGAGTTATTTTGATAAAATATTTTGCAAAAAGTTACAACTACATAATCATGACCTGACCTCAACATTGCATTATCCTCACAACCCTCACATGCATTTCTGTCATGATCAGTAATAATTGGGTTGCCAGCAGAGCTTATTAGCAGGAAAGGAACATTTATTGAGCACCTGCTATGTGTCCATCATTTTGCCAAATATACATATATTTCTTTGGAAATAAAAGGTAAAAGGCCATGTGAATATAAACAGGTATCTCTCACTTTTCAAAAGTTCACTTTTCCTTCCCTGAAAACTATTTTGCACAGGTTGTATATTTATCACATCATTCCTACATAATTGCATGCAATTCCCTATATCTTACTATATGGTAGTGTTGTTATAAATTTTAGTGTAATTATGTGCAATTTGTTAGGTTATTTTGAGATTCTGGCATTGCTTAATTTTTTTCCCATACAAATTAATGACAACTACTTCTTTACTGTATACCATTTCAACTTGGGAAAGATTTCCTTAGAAACACTCTACTTTCTGATAATAGGGATAAACCTGCATAAGTCTCTATTTTTGACTATCTGCTTAAACTCTCCTTTAGATTTTAATGAGTTTTCTTCCTAAAATCTCTGGAGGGGGGATTGAATAGATGAACTATTCCCCAATCCACACCCTACTCTCTCTATCCCTGTCAGTCTCATACCTCCAACCTCCCCACCCCGCATGTGCAGTACCACAGGGTGTGGGGTTCTTCTTTGGAGTTGAGAATCCTCAAACTCTAAATTGAACCTAAATTTAAATACCAACTCTCACCTATATGCTGACATCATGGGTTCTTACCACATTGTAAAAACCCAGGACAGTGTTCCCTGCCTTGTGTCTTTAAGCAACAAAAAATAATTGAAAGAAAGGTGCTGATCTTGCACTAATGCAGTTTCCTAAAATAAAGGGAAGGTAGAACCCAGATGGACACCAGATCTTCTTAGTGCAAGGAAAAGGTAGTGTGGGAGAGAGGCTAAAAGAAGGAAATAAGGATAAAAGAAGGAAATCCTTCAGTTACGTACACCCCAGCTAAAATTCCCATTGTACAGACCAGTGCTTGGGCAAAGAATCTGCTCTGGGAATGTTTCCAGGAATATTTTAACATCGCTGGTCTTTCTTTCGCTTTGTTTTTCCAGCTTCGTTTTGTGGTGGAACTCGTGTGGCCCCTATCTTTATTTCTGGTCTTGATCTGGTTAAGGAATGTCAAGCACTTCTACAGCCAACATGAATGTAAGCATGATGGGGTATGATATGAGGGAAGCCTTGGCAAACCTGAGGTCCAGTCCTTTTGTTAGAAAAGTCTTGGGGGTTACAGGTGCCAGGATTGAATCTGCTTATCATTTTATGCCCATAATGCTGAAAACAGAGTATCAAGATTATATAACCTAATTTTTTTATCCTACACATTCTATGTAGATTCTGGTATGTAGTTACTGAAGAATTATGAAATTATATTTGTTTGGTTTTGATACCTTTGAAGGGAGGAGATAATAGACAATTTCTCTAAAAATTTGGGAGACCAATTTAGGGATACATTATATATGGTCAGAGAAAAATGAGAAAACATGCTATACAATCATACCCAATAACATTTTATTCCTTGGATCCCAGGGCTGTCCTGAGAGCTAGGGTGAGTCTGAGAGTGCCCTTATACCTTCCCCCTCCAGGAGAGTATAAAAAGTGATTTCCTCTGATTTCTGGTCAAGATGACATCTCCTCCCACTAGGCGACTGATGGGGAGACCTCAAGAGTTACGCAAAGCTACTCAGCCCCCTGTTCTTGCTCCTCATCCTTTTTTTTTTAAAGATGTATTTATGTATAGAAGACTGGTATGTAGGCCAGGGGTGCACCCTCTTTTTCATGTGTTCCATGCCCCAAGTTTGGCATCAGCCTCCTGTTCATCACACTGTTGCCCATAACCTGCACCGTCTTACAGCTTGGGTGTTAGTTCTCAGTACTCACTTGGAGGAACAGAACCCTTACTCCTCAAGCATCATCAACCTTGCCATGAGAGGCCTCATGAGCAAGCATCTCTGCACAAAAAGATACACACCTCCCTGTCCCCACCTCCGCACACCATCCTTGCTTTTATTAGAATGTTGCCTGTCTCCCCACTACACAGGGGGCATGAGAGGAGAGACTGTCTCTGGCACCAGCGCAGGGCCTGGGATGTATTAGATGATCCTGCTCCCTAAATGTTGGTGAATGAAGGAAAGCACCAGGGCTGCGGTCCTGCTTATTCCGCATGAATAACTCCCTTTCTTCATTTTCTGGTCAAAGGCCATTTTACCAACAAGGCGATGCCCTCAGCAGGAATGTTGCCATGGCTCCAGGGCATTTTCTGCAATGTGAACAATCCTTGTTTTCAAAGTCCCACCCCGGGAGAATCTCCGGAAATTGTGTCAAACTGTAACAACTCCATGTAAGTGTTGCAACTCCCACCACATGGGGACAGGAGGTGGTCCACCCTTCTGTTCTTGTCCTAAGCACATAATATTGAGTGTATTGCTGAGGTCTTACCTTCTTTGGATCAGGGCAGGTTTGTCTTCTGGAGCATCTCATGAGCCGTCAGAGTACTTAGGGAGAAAGCTTCAAACTAAGGCCGCATGGACATGATTTTTGGCCCATAAATTCCCAAGGTGTGACCACGGGTGCATCCAACAGCAGCAGCCTACGAGATGTGTCCGCTGGCTCAGGTCATCCATCTACTTGGGTGGAGGCATGACATGAGAAAAATTTGGTTCCCCTTCTGTTCCTGTACATCACTCTCTGCCCTGTCAACCCTGTGAGATCTCTGTCCCTTTAAAAGTCTTCTTGGACAGCTGAAGTCTAGAAAACATGTCAGGGAGCACTGCAAGGGTGAATGAAATCAGGTTTACAAGGCGAAGCTGCCTTCTCACAGTGGAATCTACGAGGTCCAGTATGTCTTTCTCTGGCATCTGCTGCTTTCACCTCTCTCCTCAGACCAGTGTCTTCTACTTTTCGCTGCGCAGGCAGACTTTGGTCTCCCAGTGCACAGTACCTCTGCTGGGCCAATCAGAAGAACATCCTTGAATACCGTTCAAATTTCTGGAAGCAAATCTGACTGGCCCATCTTCATTCTCCTTGTCCAGTGAGCCACGGCAGAGGTGTGTGTGCATGTACCTCAGGGTGCAGAGGAGGTGTGTGTGCATGCACCCCAGGATGCAGGGAGGAAGATGAGGATGAGCAGGCTGCCAGAAACTACCTGTGTGAATGGCCATAAGGGCAGATCTCAGAGAAGCGGATGATACCTGGGAAGACCCTCTGGGAATATCTAATATCTAATATCCTATTAGAGGCTTCTCTATGCAGGAGACACACAGAGCACAGGGTTGAGAGGTCACCCAGTCCTGCCCGAACTGGAAAACTAGACCCTTCCCCGACCCTCCCTCCCTCTTTTATCCTCTGTGCTACAAAGATAAACAATATCTCTTTCTCCTTTTGCCTTGGCATGTTGTAAAGATGGTTAATGTAATAGCCAGGTCAAGCACATGGTATCTTAATAAATATCACTAGGTATTAATGCTGTTGTTATGAATATGCCAGCTATGTCTTTATTAATGATAGTTTGTCTTTTTTACAGCTTGGCAAGGGTGTATCAAGATTTTAAAAAACTTGCAGATGCCCCAGAGAGCCAGCCCCTTGGCAGTATATGGGCAGAAGTTCGTACGTTGTCCCAACTCATGGACACCCTCCAGGCTCACCCAGACAGGATTGCAGGTAAGATGGGCTCCACTGTTCTAATCCCATTGGTGAGACTGAGACACAGGAAAGAGTGGAGAGATTTGGTGGGAAAATATACTCAAGGAGGCAGGGAGGGATCTGATTTAGAGGCAGGCTAAGGCTCAGAGAGCAGGAACAGTCTCATCCCAGGTAAGGCCAGAGACAGGCTGAGTCCAAGAGGAATGCCAAGAGAAATGGTGCTCTGGGAAGTCTGAGGCTAGATTAAGTACTGGAAGTGGGGGAGTGAGAGAGCAGGTGAGAGCAAGCTAATAGTATGTGTGAAAACAATATGAAGTAGCATTTTGGAGCCAGAGAGGTCAGAGACCATATGTTTATCATGACATTAAAATGCACAACTATTCCATTTCATCAATAATACTTAGCATCCCAGAGCCAGAGGCAAAGGAGGTGCAGAGTGGAGTAATGTGAGGTTCTGGCCTTGCATGGAGGTACTGCAAAAGGTTCAAGAGGTAATGAGGTTGAAAGCAGAGATTGAACTAACACATTTTGGGGCCAGGATGTGTAAGGGTGACTGAAAAGCCGGAAATACTAAAATGGGCCAGGGTAAAATTGAGGGGCAGGGAGTATATAGATCTGGGAGGGCCTGTGACTCTGTTTAAGGACTGAGAAAATTAAGGTCAGAAAGTGAAATCGTATAATGAGGAATAGAAACGTAATTTCAGTGGTGAACTTAATGTAGTATGTCCAGATGTTGATTTATAATGATGTACACCTGAAACATATAATGTAATGCAATATTAATTCAATAAAAACTTAAAAAGGAAAATGATAGCACAAAATAAAAATTAAAAAGTGTATTTAATGGTATTTCCATCAAAATCTCACAAAGAACTTTGAAAACTGGAAAAAACTTTTAAATCACATGAAAAATAAACAAGTAGCCATAGGGAGATACATACCCTACCAGATAGTAAAACCTGTAATAAACCAGACTATTTAAGGCATTTGGTACTGGTAGAATAATAAAAATGTGAAATAATGGGTCGATTCTATTATATATAAATAAATCTCACAATGATGAGTAAATTTAATGGGTAGGGGTATACACTATGGACTTGGAGGGGATGATGTGTCCCCGCAGGCTCACCAGTTGTAACAATGCTGCACCCTGGCGGAAGCTCTGATGTGTGGGGCAGGGAGTAGATGGGAAATCTGTACCTTCCTCTCAATTTTGCTATGAACCTAACACTGGTCTAAAATAATAGAATCTTTAAAATAATTTTTTAAATATGAGAATCCAGGACTTCCAAGGCAGGCAGGACAGGTGAGAACAAGCCCCCAGGTGTGGAGAGGAGGTGAGGGTTTAGGTGTAGGGCAGGCGAGTCCAGGCTGGATGGTCACATGTGGACACAGCTTGGAAGGGGAGTTGGCAGCTGCCTCTCCTGTGTGTCTCCTCCCAAGGAGAAAACCAAGGAACAGAGCCCACCCCACCACCCACACTGACATCTTTTTCAAACACAGGAGGAAGTTAGTGGTCAACAGCAGGTCCTCTGCAGATCCAGAGTGACTGGCCTGGCAGCAGCCAGGGTGTCAGCTGAACCCAGAGGTTACTGCAGAGCTGGGGTCAGGGAAAAGGTCACAAGGGTGGGGACAGTGTTCAGGGGGTGAGCTCAGCTGTGGATTAAGGGATCTGGAGAAGTCCCCTCCTATGATGGAGTTAGGGGATGACTCTCAGGATGACCTTAGAAGATGACAGGAATGAGGAAGGGGTCCCACCATGGAGATGTGGGGAGATGGATAGAAGAACTCCTGCTGAGGGGGTCAGGGGATCTGGACAAGAAAGGTGGGAAGTGGTGCCAATCAGTCGGGTCCTCCCTGCAGCTCACTGCACATTCAGCAGATGGTTGGTGAGTGCCTGCTGAGCAGGGCACACTGCCCGCCCCCTGGGGCTCCCAGCATAGAAGGGGGCCTGAATGAACATGACCACACCATGTGGGGGCCCCTGGAAAATCTGATCCTCCCATCTGAGCACCTTCCACCTATCCCTCCTCATGAGCGACAGGAGTGTGTTCAGATGGTACATGCAGCTGCTGCCTCACATTCTAATTCTTTCAAAAATAGTAACGCATACACTTCGGTGGCAATTCTCTACAAACCAGATCACAAACGCTGCATTCTTTGCTGCTCTGGGTAGAAACTCAGTGAGCTCAGGCTTGAAGGACTTCAAAAGGTAGGAGCACAATTAGCATTCTAATCATAAGGAAAGGGGGAGGGGTAGTCACCAACCAGAAGCCTTTTTTCCCCCAAGATTCAACAAATAGACCAGAACCTGGGGTGTCCAGCTCCTGGGTTGACTGTCTGCCCCATTTACCCAGCAGACATTTCATTTCAGTATCTAATCGGCAGCTGGAGTGTGTCTGGGAGGAAGTCATCTCAAACCACAATTTCTCTGTGGTCTTTTCCAGTGAGTCTGTGGGGACCAAAACCACTACTCCTAACCCCAAAGCAGGACTGATTTGGCGCCAACCTATTGGTGGTTCCTTCTATGCATCTTCAGACTGTGGAAAATATTTTGCGAAAGGAGCACAGCCTCAGAGGCACAAGGAGGAAGGTCACAGAGGCCATCCAAAGTCCCTCTTCAAAAAAATCTGGGGTCTGGGAGCACAGACCTCAGTAGAACCCCTGACTCTGGTGGTCATGAAAGGGTGCATGAAGGAATTCCAGGCAGGGACTCAAGTCCAGTCAGCACAGCAGACTACCTCAGTCTGTCCCAGGTGAACCCAAAGCCACAGTGAAGGGTTAAACCTTTGAAAGGAGGGGGCCAGAGGCGGCTGAGGTGTGCTTTTGCTTGTCAGTACCTGGTCACCTGGGAAGTATGCTGATGGCTGACCCAGGCAGCTCTCTCCCTTCCCAGCAAACCTGTAGTACTGCATTCTCGCCAGGGGAGGATTAATGGTAAAAAGACCAGCCTTGAAGCCCCCTCCCCTCTCACCCCCAAGCAAGCTCTGTGGTCTCTCAATCATCTTTAAACACCTTCCCTTGTGCCTCAAGCTCTTCTGGTTTCCATCCCACCCCAGCCCATGGCTCCCCCAGCTCCATGGCTCAGCAGCCCCCAACCCCCAGCTCTAATCTGCCCAGAAAAGAGAACAAGAAAAACCACATTTTAAACTAAATTTATTTTTCTTTCCTCAGGCCCCCAGTTCACATTTCTCCCTCAGAAGTTTAGAGGAGCTTCTGTCTGGTATCAGGCCACCTCTTACGTTGGGGCCCACGCTCTCCCTGCAGGGTGGGCTGTCCCCCAGGTGTGTGAGCCAGCAGCTCCTGCCCCTTCCCTCTGGGGCTATGGCAGCTCAGTCACCTGGTTGAGAGCAAAATTGCTCCCCATTTCCCTCATTTTTTGGTCCCTATCCTCAGCAAGATATTTGTATGTAAGGTCAGGTGAGTGAGTTAAAGAATAACGAAGAGATAAATAGTGAAATGGGACCAGACTCTAGGTCAAGACAACAAGTATTTATTGTGCCTCCTGTAGTTCACAGACTTTTGTCCAGACACCCCAATTCCATGCCAGGCTCTCATGCTGGTGTCAGAGCAAGGTGACTTCAAGGGCTCACCCCTGAGCACTCAGAATTGCTGGTAGGATGAGGGGTGTAACAGTAGAATCCACAGCTCCTCCTCTCAAAAGTCTCTGTGTCTGGGAGGGGAGGGGAGGGGTGGAGTAGCTGGAGACCAGGGTATATAATATAATGTTTATATAAAGAAGAACACTTGAGTAGAGGAAGGAAGAACAAAAGCGGGAGAACTAGGTTTGGAAGATGACAGGACTTATGTTTTTGAGGAGGAGAGAAAGCGAAAACAAAATAGGGCAGCCCCTCTTAGATCCCTCCATTTCTCTCGAGACTGTCCCTTGCTCCCCCAAAGCCTTTGGGCTTTCCTCAGTGAAGTGTAGTGACGCTAAGAGGCACCCACCATAGTGAGCAAGGCCGCTGTGTGGTGGGAGCTCAGAGCCAGTTGCCCTGCCCTACCTGTGTGGACAGGCCTGACCCATCCCATTTCATGAGAAGATTAACAGCGACTTCCATCTGGACAAGGCACTGCATGAGGATGGCCGTCACGCATTTGGGGGGTCGCCTGTGGCTGCCTGGTGAGGGGAAATTTGGGCAGGAGAAGCTGGGGTGCTGTGATGGTAGGACCACAAAGCGGCAGGGGCATTAGAGGGTTAATTAAAGAAGAACCAAGAGATAAGTAGTCAACCAGGTTTCTGGAGAAGTTGGGATATAATGACAGGCATTTCCACACAGACCCAAACCAAATGCTTTCTCTTGATGTTGAAATTATTTCATAAATATCTGGGCCCGTAGCCCTATTCTCTGGCCAGTTGCCCTGCAAACTGCAGCAGTGGCCAGCTTGAGGCTGTGCTGGCCTTGGAAGCAGGCAGAGGAGGTAGGTCTGACTCCCCTGAGAGGGCAAAGAGCACTATTAATGCAATCAGAACAAGCACTTATTGAGTGCTTACTATTTTCAGGCCTGGGAACTAAGCACTTTCCATTCCTTAGCCTGCGTCATTCCTGCAGTAACCCCCGAGCGGTAGCTGTGGAAATGTGAACACAGAGAGTTTCCATCACTTGTTCCAAGGTCACCTTAACTTTTAGGAAGCCTCCTTAAAAAGAAATCTCTGCTTCTTGCAAGTTTCGAGTGGATTTAGAGAGAATGTGATTGGGGTTGATCAGGACATGAAATTGCAATCCAGGCAATAGGTCGTCCCCTCTCTCCCACTTGAAGCTGTTCTTGCCCCAGTCCATGTCAACACACTAAACCTAGTGCCTTAACTGGGATGACAGAGATGAAAACAAGGGTCCTCAAACCCATGACCACTGCAGTGTGGACACAGCATGAATCTCCTCCAATCCTAGGCCTGTTTTTCTACCTTAGCACTGTTGACCCTTTGGACCAGATAGTTCTTTGATTTGAAAAAAAAGGTTTTCTGTGCATTTGGGGATGTTTCTCTGGCCTCTACCCACTAGCACCTCCCACTTGTAACAACCAAAATGGTTGCAGATATTGCTAAAGGCTCCCAAGAGGACAAAATCACATCCCTCCAGTTCCTCACCCCTACCCTTTGCAGAGTCACTGACTTAGACCTACCCCTCGAAGCATCTGACCAACCATCCAACAGCACCCAGAGCTCCCTTTTTCCATCCTCTGTGCCTTCTCACTCAATTTTTCTAGCTGCTTTGGCAGTAGATGCTGTGACTGTGTTGGTGATAGCCGACTGGCAGGAGCCCTGACTGCCAGGCACTCCCAGGAGACTCAAGGACAGAGCCAGCTTCTGATAGTCAAATTAGAAATATTTCCAACCCATTGTAGATGTTTCCCCTCTTTTGACCCATCTCCCCTCAACACCCTCTTCTTTCATCCATATACAGGAAGAGGAATACGAATTCAGGATATCCTTAAAAATGAAGAAACAATGACAGTCTTTCTCACGAAAAACATTGGACTCTCTGACTTGGTTGTCCACCTTCTGGTCAACTCCCAAGTCCGTCCAGAACAGGTAGGGGATGTCAGTGTTCAGTGGTGCTTGGAGGGGAGGGGTGAGCACTGACCCCTGAGAAAGATCAGGAGAAGTTGGCTCTTTTTCCCTTCTTGCTTTCTCATTCTGGGTCCATGATTCACGCAGCATAGCCAGGAAAATGCCTCAGCTGGGGAGCATTCCCATCTGAAGATGCTGTGGCAATACGAAGCCTGGAGACATTTAAAACAATTTGAAGGAATTTTAGAGATGATGGGCTCAACCTCCTCTTAAGCTGAGGAAAACAAGGTTTATTCATGAATTTGTAGAATATGTAGGGACCTTTTAGGTACAGCCAAGCCCTGATTACCAGAGCTTACATGCCAGAGGGCAGCAGGTGATAATCAGGTGAGCAAATAATTTTATGTGTTTCCAGAGTGAGGTAGACACTGGGAGGAAGAGCTAGCAGGCCCAGGAGTTAGGGCCTGGGGTGTGGGATTGGGGCAATTTTAAATGAAATAGATGGGGAAGGCCTTTCTGAGGAGATGGTACTGGAGCAGTTTGGCAGCCCTGCAAATAACTGGGAGAGCACAGTTCTGGGCCAGAAACTGGCCATGTAATATGTGAATATGCCAAGATAACCCTCCCAGGTCACAGTGTGACAATAGCAGCATGCAGCGCAGACCTCTAATTCCAGGCCCCTTTTCTTCTCAGTGCCAGGCAAACCCCTTCCATTCCCCTTGCACATTCTGATCTACCTCCTTATCCCCCGCCAATCTATTTGCTCAGTTTTCATAATCTCCAAATTTATTGAGAGCATTTTTACCACTAAGATATAACTCCCAAATATGTCAGTTTCTGTGTTTCTTGCATTAATAATGAGATGGGGGGCCTCCCTGGTGGCACAAGTGGTTAAGGTGCAGCACTATGAAGCTATCCATAGCCACTGCAGCACAAGTTTGATTCCCGGCCAGGGAGGTGACTCACATGGTGCAGCAGACATCTCTCCTATCTTGGCCACTGCTCCCCTGAGCAGTGTATTTCAGTCAGTCTGCCTGTTCTGTTCCCCACCCTGCCTCTAGTGAATCCTTTTACCCCCCACATCTCTGGCCTGCACCCCAGCTTTTGTGTGCATAAATAAATAGATCTTTTTTTAAAAAGTAATGAGAAGGAACAGATGGGGAAACTGAGGCAGCTGGTGTTTGCAATAAGCACAGTTATAGAGCTAGAAACTGTCAGAGCTGGAGCAGAATCCAGGTCTCATTCTTAACCCCCTGCTCCTTATCCAAGTGCAGTGGATCTCAAGGTCTGTGACCAGTTGCTTCAGCAGGGACTGGGAGCTTGTTAGGAATGCAAGTTCTCAGGCTCCCGCAGACTGAACAGTGATCTTTTCTAACAGGTCTCCAGGTGATTCTGACGGGCTCTCTTCTGGGGCCTCACGTACTCCTGCCCCAGCAGACTGGGTGTGTAGGCCCCTGGAGTGATGAACACAGTGAGAAAGCAAGATAAGCAGTGGTCCATGGTACAGACACCCCTCCTGCCTCTCCTGGCCAGGTCTGCACCTCCAGGCTCCAGGGGAGACTGAGACATAAACAGAGAATCTCAGGGCTGTGTCATTCTTGAGATAAATGTCTGCATGGGGTGATGTCTGAGCCCAGAGGAGGGAGGGGAGCCCATCTGCCTGTTTGGGGCTGGTGCTGTTGAAGGGGATTTTGAGTAACTTCCCTGAACAACAATGAAGAAGCCCATACCTGCTTTTCTGGATTTTCAGACCCTGAGGTTTTCACTGAAACTAGACAAGGGGGAGTGAGGGACAGCCCTGAGACAGCGCCGTGTCGTGGCCCTAGAAGCCTGGCGGCCTTGGAGCCCAGGCCCTGGCCCCAGTGGCTCCTGCAAGGCCCTTGGAGCCAGGCCTGGCTGCCTGGCCCAGCTCTCTTCCCCTCCCATCCTTACCCAAGGGGGTGACAGCCTCACTGATTGCTCATTTTCCCCTTTGCTTTCTCTTCATCTCATAAAATGTAAGTCCTGGAAATGCCTGTGATGATTTCCAGTTGGTAATAAAAGGGAGATGGAGATAAGGGCAGGAATTTAGGGGGAATTTCTTTCCAGTTCCTCAGTGATGTGATATTTGGATCACAGCGCAGTTGCTGTGTTGCTGGCATCGGGCTTGAGGTCTTTCATGTGGAGAGAAGAAGCTGGGGTCACCGGGTTGTGCCTTTATTTAGTGTTGCTGGTTCTGACTAGCAAACCCTTCCCTGGTCAGCAAATCCCAGAGCTTAGAGTTTCTGCTCTAGCAGGAGCTGTTCACACTGCCCAAGCTCCCTGTGTGGCTACCTGTCCACCCCGTTTCTCAGCCTGGCCTTAGCCTGTCTCCTCATCTCTATCCAGATCTCACCCTCTTCTGTGACTCCTTGCTAGCACTGCACACAAAAAGAACTTTCCTCTACGATGGCAATGTCCTCTCTCCTGCTGTCCAGCATGGTTGGCTGGTGCTTGAAATGGGGCTGGTATGGCTAAGGACCTGAATTTAAAATGTTACTCAGTTTTTATTACATTTGACCCTTGGACCCCTAAACAGTCAAAAATCCAAGTATAACTTTGGACTCTCCCAAAACTTAACTGCAATCATCTATTGGTGTCTGTAAAGGATAAGTTTCAGGACTCCCGAGGATACCCAAACCAGTAGATGCTCAAGTCCTTGATAGTAGGCCCTCGGTAACCAGGAGTTCCTCGTCCTCAGGTTCAACCAACCGGCATTCTCCAGTAACTGAATCCTTGAATTTGGAATTGCAGATAGAAAAAATTCTGCACATAAGTGGACACAAGTAGTTCAAATTGATGTTGTTCAAGGATCTGCTGTATATTAAGTTTCAATAATCACATGTGGTTTGTAACTCTCTAATTCATCAATTCCAAACATGAGGTTTTGCCATCGGTACTGAATACCTCTCCTGGTCCTTTCTGCCTGGTACCTGAGCACAGCTTGAAGGGGAATTACATCCCCCCTCCAACTCTTCCTAGGGGATAATTAGGCAATGAGAGGGATACAATTCTCTGGCCTGTTCTCATCCTTCCACCACAGCCCTGTGAACTTCTGGACATGCTTCCAGGCCAACTTATTTTGTTAATTCCTCAGTGAATGGTTTATTAACCCTCCTTTCTTTGTCTTGCCCCCACCCCTCCTTACTGGACAAAGAGCTAATAATAGGTAATAGTTAAGTACAAGTTCTGGGTTCAAATTTTAGCCAGTAACAGTAAACTGTGTGACCTCATGCAAATTAATTAACCACTCTATGCCCTCTTTTTCATTAGTAAAATGGAGATAATAAAAGTTCTAGGGGTTAAAAGAATTAGTACCTGTCAAGCACTTAGAACAGTGCATGGCACACAGTAAACACCCCATAACTACTAGCTATTTTTACTAGCCACTCTTAGTGCGGCCTCTTCTGCGCTCTGGTTTCACTGTGTTCAACCTAACATTTATAACTATCTACATGCCTGCATTTCCCGCCAGCCAGTAAGCTCCTAGAGGGAGGAGATTAGCTCTATTTCCTTTGTATCCACTATCCTAGTGCCAGCAGATTGGGAATTCAGTGAGTGAGCATTGAATGAATGAGAGACTAGAAGAGAATGAACCGGAGCTTTCCTGCTGTGTGATTTTCTCATGTCTCCTAACTTCTCTGTTATTACTTCTCCAGAACATTAGAGATTTGGACAAAATGAACTCATTGATTTCATCCACCTCGAAATGTTGTAGACCCTAGGATTAGAGTTGGGAGTGGGATTTTTGCCTGGGGATGAGAAGTGACGTGTGGGCTGACTGGGAAGGCTCTTATGGAACATGCACCCAGTTACAGAGACTGAAAGAGTCCAACTGACCCATGGTCAGTGGTAACCGGTGCCTCATTTAGAGACCAGGCTTCCATGTATGATCTGGGCTGTTTCCATGCAAGGGAATAATAAAGACTGCACCTACTCTGTTCTCCAGCCTCGAGGACTGTGTAATTGGAAGCCGTGGGGAGACAGTGGGTTCCAGGGAAGTTGAAATACTCGGGATCTTGTTCATTTCTGGGACTCCAGGAGTCCAGTTGCTGTGGCAAGTGGCCAATGGTTCCTGGCCAGGGTTGAGGCCTTCTTAGCCTCTAGAGGCCTTCCTGGGGATTGTGCTTCACTGACACAAGTGCCACAGGGGCAGTGGGATGTGAGCTACCTGGGGGTTCATGGCATCAGATAAGACACAGGATACCTGGTTAAATTTGAATTTCAGGTAAACAGGAAATAATTTTTCAGTTCAGTTATATAACCCATTTTGGATTCAGTTTGGAACATACTTACACTAAAATTTTTTGTTGTTTATCTGAAATTAAAATTTAACCTGGCATCCAATATTTTTATTTGCTGAATCTGGTGAGAGAGGAAATCACCCTGAATGTGTTCTAGCCACTCCCACCTCAGCATGGGGCAGTAGGTCCTCATGACATCTTAGTATCTGGTGCTTAGGGAGGTAGTTCTCAAATTTTAAATGGCTCTCTGATAAAATGCAATGTGGGAGTACATTAGATTCCAATTGCTACTGTAACAAATTACCAAAAACTTAGCGGCTTTAAACAACACATCTATTACCTTATGGTTCCAGAGGTCAGGTGTCTGAAAGTCAAGGTACCAGCAGGGCTGTAGTCCTTTCTGCAGCACCTTTTCTGCTTTGTAGAGACGGTCCACATTCCTTTGCTGGTGGCCTTTGCTCATCTTCGAGAGCAGCAGTGACCATCAATTCTTCCTTACATTACATTACTCTGACACTCTTTCTTCTGCCTTCCCACACTTAAGGGACCCCTGGGACTACCTTGGGACCAGAAGATAAGACAAAGAGATGTCTTAAAGTCAGTTGATTAGCAGCCTTAATTCCATTAATAATCTTAATTCTCCTTGCCAAGCTATATAACATACCCATACATACCCACAGATTCTGTGGGTTGGGACATGGACATCTTTGGAGGGCACTGGTGTTCCATCACAAGGAGATTTCCAGTGTTGCTTCTCCCCCTGCAGTTTGCTCATAGGGTCCCAGATCTATGGCTCAAGGACATTGCCTGCAGTGAGGCCCTCCTAGAGCATTTCCTGATCTTCAGCCAGCGGCGTGGGGCTCAGATGGTGCGTGAAGCCCTGTGCCCACTTTCCCAGAGCACCCTGCAGTGGATAGAGGACACCCTGTACGCCAGTGTGGGCTTCTTCAAGTTCTTCCGTGTGGTAAGGGAGGGGCTTAGCTGTTTGCCCCTTAGAAAGTAATTCCTGGGGGCAGTGGGGCCTGGTGGCAGGCCATTGGGAATTCATGAATCGCTGATAGGGGGTAGGGGATGTGAGGTTGGTGTTCAAGACAGTCCTTGAGGAAGCTCCAGGCTCTGAGGCCAAGGAATCTTGACTGATGGTATTTCTAGAGCCGTGGCCCAGGCACCAGGGAGTCCCTGGGCCATTAGGTATGTGGTGGAGGCAGGTCTGAGTCTATTCCAAGTGTGGGGTAAGTCCTCTCTACCACCACTAGCAGCATACAAAGGAGAAGGAGGCTTGGTTTTACTATGCCCCCCGCCATTTCCTAGCCAGGTGATTATGGGCAGGACAGTTGACCTTTCCTGCTCATGTACAGAACAAATATAATACTTTATAGACTGGTAGGAAAAGATATATGGAAAAGCATTCATAAATTTCAATAAATGAGAGCTTCACACTCACTGCTCTGTATCTGCTCTTGAACCCAATGGATACTGTTTCTAGGGAGGAAAAAAATAACAAAGAAATTTTTCTACTCTGAAAAGATTGCAAGGCCCTGATCTAGCTCAACCCTCTGGAACTGCATCCCAGACAGACTTTTCGGACCTGATAATAGCTCTTTTGCTAGAGGTTCTCCGGAGCAGCGGCTCTCACACTTCAGAGAGTATGAAAATTTTCATGGAAATAAGTGAAAGAAGCAAGCTCCAAATTCCCACCCCAGAGACTGAGTCAGGAGGCCTGGTCTGGGCCCAGAATCTGTCCTGCTACCTTAAGTGTTTCTGATGGGCTTGTTATAGGCCAAGATTTACGAAACACTCAAAATTAGATTCTTTCAGAGAAGGTGACATACATATTATTTCTGACACTGAGTTGCATTTTTTTCTTTCTCCTACATCTTAATTTCTGGCACTATGTTGTGGACAGGGCCTGTAACTGAGAACTAGTTGAGAAATTTGTCTTTTTGTGGTTGCTCTTTCAAGCCCCAGAAAACCCACTCTCAGCTTCTCATAAAAGGAAACTGAAAACATTTTAAAATTTAAAAAGACCCCATAGCTTCTGGCAGATTCACACTTCAACCTCTTCAAAGTGTGGCTTTCCTTGGAATGTTACTCTACAGTTTAGCTATTAATAAGGGAGGCCTACGCTGGCCTAAAAAGGGGAGAAGGGCCCAACCTACTCTACCGAGAGCCCAGGACCCTCTTGGTGCCCCATACTGTGGGGGGAATAAAAAGCCTGTGGTTCAAACTCCTCTGCCCAAAGTTCCCAGAGGAAACCAATTTTGGACACACTCCTTGGTTTTCTTTCAGAATCAGACAGAAGAGGAAGGCCATAAAGATCCTTATTCTAGGCAGCAGGACACCAGCACAGCTAGTAGACCTGTACCTGTGTCTTCAGAGCTGCTGGAGCACCCAGGGTCATTCAACCCTCTGGTCACATAAAAGGGGCAGGTTGCAGAATCTGCTATGTTTCCTTAGGGGATTCTGAGGTCTGGGCCTTAATAAATGTGAACAGGGGAGGTGCTTTTGCAAGCACCTGGACAACTGACAGATAAATAAACCTTCAGGGCATGACCAGTAATTCTGGGAGGACAGGTCTGGATGTGGAAGGATATAGGGGCACCTGGACTTTGCATTTGGAATTGGACCCAAACTCAGGTCATTGGTTCCAAAGTATTTATTTATTAGACAAGAAAGACAAGAAAGTCTCTCCTCCTGCCCTTGCATGCTTTCCCAGCAGGGCTAGAGCTCAGAACCCAGAGGACAACTTCGGCCTTGCACCTTCCCTGACCAGAAATGGGTCCTGTGTGCTCGCCCACCATCTCTGCATGTGGGCTCATTTTTCAAATCTGCATTGGCAGCTTGTAAGGGGCCAGCACTGTGCAGAGGTCAGGGCTCCAACCATGGCCACCCAGCTTACACTGACCCCCCCCCCGCCCCCATCACCCCTGAGACAAGCAAAAGGCCACATCCCAGCAACCAGGCTAAGAAATGCCAACACTGACAACATTTGACCCCAGGCCAGCGGTCACCAGCCTGGCTGCACACTAAACTACTGGGGAGCTTTTAAAACTACTGAATGCTCCGCTCCCACCCCCAGAGATTCTAATTTCCACTGACCTTCAGTATTTTTAAAAGCTTCCCAGATCCTTCCAATGTTCATCCAGAGCTGAGAATTACTGACCTAGAACATGGAAGCATTATTTACAGTGCCAATTTCTGGACTTCAATAATAATAATAAATATAAATATATAAAGATTATTATTATGATAAAAATAATAGTATCCCAAATGCCTCTATGGTTTTGAAGCACTTTCATTTGATCACCCATAAACCTGGGTGCTGTGGAGACCCATCCTCACAGTCCTTCTTTTGATGAGGTATGGCTCTCCTCAGCCTGGGAGCTTTCTACAGGGCAGTGTTTGTGGCCCTGGTGAGGTACCCATGTCCCTGAACCTGCAACAGGAAGCCAAATTTCAGGAGGTGGCACAGGCTTGCCCAGCAACAGGGAAAAGAAAACCTTACTCCTGGAGTAAGCTTTGTGGGCCACTTACCTCCAGAATTTTATGAGACTCAGATCCGAGGGTGTTTCTCCCAGTTTGGCACCATCGCAAGATTCCAACTGTCCAGAAGTAAAAAGATTAGAATTAGCAGAGGCCAGGCCTTTGAGGAGTTGGAATCTGAAGATGTTGCCAAAATAGTCGGTGAAACAATGAACAACTACCTTTTTGGTGAAAGACTTTTTTGTCACTTTATATCACCTGAAAAAGTACATGAAGAGCTTCTCAGAGGGTGACATGTGCCGTTTAACCCCCATCATTTCCAGCAGTGAAACCACATTACCAAAATCGGACTCTTCTCCAAAAGCTTTGGGTGGAGGAATAATTTAAAAAGAAAGAATAATTACCCTAGAAGAAATTGGCTAAAAAAGAATTGATTGTAATTCTTCTTTTTACACAAAATGGAAAAAAAATGCTTCAGACTTGTATGAAATCTACAAAGACCAGGTTTTACCTAAGAAGAACAAAAAGGTTTTGGTTACTCCCACCACTCCTGAGAAGACAGTCGAGAGCCAGGGCCCCAGCACCAATTTGTATGTGAGCAATTTTGAGTAAATGAAAATCTGAAGAGGTTAAAATGAACGATGATGATAAAGGTGACGAAATTGTTTTCAGACAGCCCACAGGTGGTATAAAAGAAGAAACACCTTCAAGGAGAAAAAGACAAAGAAAAAGCACCAATGAGTCTAAATGCTGAAAAATGTGGTTTTATTATCACATTTTATTATCACAAACCATAGTATGGTTTTTTTAAAATAATATTTTCTCATTATGATTATCTTAATATTCTTTTCTTTTTTATTTATTTATTTATACAAGCATTGGGTACAGTCAGAAGTGCGGGAGGGTGAGAGAATTCACCAGAGCCAGAGCGGGGAGCAGAGCAGGCAGAAGGACCGAAGTACACTGCTGAGGGGAGCAGCGGGCGGCAGGAGAGGTCTGCACTCCACGTGGGACTCTCCTCCGGTGGCCGGGGAGCAGCCGGGGATCCAAATGGCGGCACTGCAGGAGCTGCTGGCAGCTTCGCAACCTAGCGCTCAACCGCTGCTCCACCGGCGAGGCCCAATATGGTTTTATTATATTTGATTCTTGATATTTAACTAGATGCAATGGAATGCAACCATTGACAAATGTTTTCGAGGGAAAAGCTGTTGGTTCAAGTCTATAAGGAAAGCAGTCAGAGTTTCTGTTTGCTGCCCTTGCTGAAATCAGGGGGAAGCCACCTTGTAGGAGCCAGGCTCAGGGTGCCCCTTTGTCCTGATCCCCCTGGCTTTCTTTGCCCATTTCATAGCCATATTTAGGTGCTCTGCCTGGGTGGAAGAGTCACGGTTAATTGGGGGTGTGGAAGTGCTAAACTGCAGCCTTTGTCGTTAGCATTAAATAAAATAAAATCTTGCTTGACCAACAACAATGACAAAAAAAAGCAGATGAGGGGCTCCCAAGATGCCTAGAGAAGGAAGTGCAGGCAGGCCTCCAAGTTCTACCCCTTCTTACTGCTTTCTATATGTCTCTGGGGAGAAAAAACAGACCCAGACAAGTGTGCCCCAAGCAAAAAGGACAAGCACCCCTTCTGGTGTTCCTCAAAATATACTTTGCCCATTTGACAAATGGATGTAGAGGCTAAACATTTAAAAAATACATATGTACTAATATGTGTTTGGATTGCAGATGACAGCACTCACTTCTGATCTCCACAAGACACTCGGAGCAGACCCTCTGAGAGGGGCCTAGGCCAGGCGGGCCTCCATGCGACCAGGCTGTTGTTGCAGCTGGTTGGCGAGCAGCCACACTCAGCTCCACTCGGGGAAGGCTGTGCCTTCTGTTCTCCCAGGCTGTTTCTCACACGCATGCACACCAGTGTATAAATAAGGTTTTAGTAAATGCCAAGCCAGTGCTCATTAATAAAGAAAGAGGGACCGTTTCAGTAAACCACTGTAACAACAGCTGCTCCTGTTGTATAAAGAACTGGGGGTGTGCGTGGGGTGGGAGCGCAACCCTTGAGACCCAGGGACCCAGGGATCTTGCGTGACTGAGAGAGGGGAGATTGGGGGTGAGCACCAACTGGGCCAGCTGTGTTTTTCCTCAGCCCCTTGGAGATCAGAAGTTGTCATCCTCAATCCAAATGCAGTACCAACGACCTTATTCTACTGCACCAATCCTCATATGTACACACACACACACACACACACACACACACACACACACAGTGGGAGCCAGTGACCTAGGTGGCTGGGAAAGCAGCAAGCAGCCAGGTGGCTGGATTTTCTCCAAGGGGATTTAGCCCCTCTTGGTTTCTCTGCATTGAGATAGCTTGAAAGAGCTTGTCTTCACCTGTGGCCTCTCAGGCTTACTGCCCCCAGCTTGAAACCCAGCAGCTCAGACCTGGGCCCACGGTCTAATGACAGCCAGCACTGCCTGAAACGTTTACACCTCATAAAAAATGGTGTGTCAGTTTCGGGTGAGGGGTTGGGACGTTTCCCATCTGATTTGGCCCAAGGCATGCTTGCCCCTCCTCCTCCACCTCTCCTCCCTCGAGATCCTTCCTGTTTTCTCTCTGACTCTGGTGCACTGCTTTGAAATCTTGCTGAGAAGCAAATCTGTCCCTTCTGCTCTGAATGTTTATTTGTGGAAGTTCGGCAGGGGAACCAAGGCGGGTGCCAAGACCTGCCACACTGCTGGGAAATCTGAGTTTCCCTCCCTTCCCCCCTTCTCCATGGATGTTGATAGAGGAAATTTGGCCTCCCGGGCACTTTGGCCCCGGTTTTCCCCTCTGTGACTGCTTCCAGTGGGCCATGATTCAGCTTTCTTTCCTGAGATTGCTCTGTGGCACTTGGGCTTGGCTGACTTCTCTCTACCTGCATCTCTCTGACTGCAGGGTAGCTGAACACTGAATTCAGGGAAAGAAGGGCTGTAGGCTTCGGGGTCCTGACTACATGCCTCACACAGTGTCCTGCCTTGTTCTTGGCTCTGCTCCCTAAATTCCTGAATCATTGGGAATCAATGTGGGTGGACTGCCCACTGCACGGTACGAGCTGGCCCTGGTCTCTGCTCACTGGGATTATTCATTGCAGTTTGTTAAATTTCAACTATGCGTTTCCAATTTTTCAGATGACTTCGCCTCATCAAAATTCTCTGGGTCCCCACTGCCACTCCCAACCCCCAGTATTTTACAGAGAGGTTCCGTTAATAACTTGATTTCCTCCCCCTTCCAATTTCTGAATCTTTGGACTGTCAACTTTCTCCTCCTTCTGTTTGAGGGTTTTGAGGGTGAAGTAGAGAAAGGAGGGATATTCAGTACCAGCAGCATGGGGGATGGGGCTGTTGGGAGAAAACAATCACAAAATAAGTTGTTTGGTATTTTTCCAAAATTATTAAGCCACAGCAGGCATATTTGATTTACAGCATTAATATTTGTTTTGCCTACATCTACAAAATTATGTTCTTGTACAGTCAAATTTTCCTCTGGATAAACAGATTTTTATTAGAGAAGAGATAAAAGGAAATAGAGTCAAGGAGCATTAATGTATCTTACATGTACATTACACCCATAGGCTTGATTGCCATTGACCTTCATTTCATTTAGTCTCCAGGCATAGTGTAGGCTCAGACTTACTTTCATGATGGATCAGATGTTGTTTTTAGAAATTAAAAAATAAAGCTACTGAGAGGTCAAGGCAAACTTAGGACAGCAGCAGCCCCCTGTGAAGGCTGCTCTTCAGAACAGCGGGTTCTGGGTGCTGACCTTCATCCAGTAGGTATAGACTGAATGCCTGCGTGTTAGACAGCAGGTTCTCTCCAGCATAAACTGGTCTTGAGCAGATTCTGGCCTGTGATACTGCTTATCTCTATAGAACAGTAGTTCTTAACTTTTTTATGGATTAGGGTTACCTTTGAGAACCTTCTCTCTAGAGAAATATAAATTCACACAGACACAAAGAGAGTGGGGATAAGTGGGGCCACTGACGTCAGACCCTAGGTTAAGAGCTTTTGCAGCACAATTTCTTTCCTACCTGCCACTAATAGACATCCTTTCCTAAAAGTTCTCAGTATGGCCACAGATCCTTCCTTAAATCTCCTTATGAAGTAATAACTGTGACCCCTGAGTGGGACAAGTGGACCCAAAGGAGCGAGGACCAGAGGGTGGCAGGCGCTGGCACACACAGAAGACTGGGACCCAGCGCTGGGCTGGCCCTAACTTGCTGTCATTTAAAATGATCCCTTCCTTCTCCCCCCACCCCCACATCTATAAAACTGAGGTAGTGAGAACTACCTTCCATATCTCTTGGATTATAGCACACAGCAGAGAAGAGATGGAAACAAAAACCATTTTTGCGTTTACCAACTGCTTTGCAGATGGTCCCATTGTCCCTCCCTTACCCCACCCCAATCGCCCCATTGCTCTATTCCCAGAAATGACTTCTTCAAACACTTAGGTGAGACACTCTCCTTCCTCAGGCCACTCACAGTAGGAAGAGATCCATCTCACGTAGTGACCTTTTGACTACCCCTTGATGATCCAAACTTACTTTTGCTTTGATCAGCGGTAACTATAAGGACTGAAAGTCACCCCAGAGAGAGAAAACCTCATTTCTTTGAGTTAAAGGGAGTCCCATGACTTGTCTGTTCACATATCCCAGAACCCACCCTCTCTTTCTGACGCTCTGCCCCCTCCAGTCCTGGGAGACAGAATGTCTCTGTGGCTAGAGACAGTTTGGCATTTCCACCCCCTCTGAGTGATTTAGTCTGAATTCTCCATTCATGACGCATTTCCTGGTACTTAGGGTGTCCCCTCCTGGTGGCCCCTGAACCACTGAAGCAGGCTTCCTTTCTTTTCATCTGATGCTTAACAACTGTCAGGTTGCAACAAACATGCTTCAAATCCAGTCTCTCGGTTGCCTAGCAACAACTTCCCTCCCGGATAAATCTGGATTTCCTGTAGCAGCATCCCAGGACAGAGCAAGTGGCCTGTACAGACTGTCCACCACTCCATCTGGGTCTTTCAAGACAGCATCTCATCCCTCACTCCAGAACTTTTCCCTGGCTCCAGAAGAAGCCATCCCCAAAGACCACTCCATCCCTGAAGACACTTTTAACCTAAGGCCACCTCTTCCCTCTAGTATCAGGAAGGTCCTCAAGTTAGAAATCAGCTGTTTTCCAGATAGTCTTCTTCATATCTGAGAAAGTTGAACAAACAGAAGTTTCACTCATGAGATTGTGAGCTGGCAGTGTGGCATCTGTGTGATTAACCCATTAGATCCAAAGCATCAGCTAATACTGCTCAAACAAGATTTTTTTTCATAGAAAATATGCTTTATTTTGCCTTAAGAAAAAGTATTGCACCATCCCAGAGGACAGACATGTTTCTTTCTTGTCACTTGAGAACCCAGAGACCTTGTAGCCAGAATCTTCTTGACTGCTGGAGAGGACCTTGACACCCTCTTAAGTGTAGGATCAAGTTCCCAGTGACCCCGGACCAACTACAGCTAATGGGAAATGATCAAGATATGCCTTTTCCATTGACCTTTTTGTTTATCCAACCTTGCTTACGAGGTCTAGTCAAACCATAAACTTGGGTTGGCAGTGCTGAGTCCCGTAGCAGTGACATGGAAGGTTTAGTTACTTGGAAATTAGGAGCATTTGTGTAGCATAGGAAGCAGTGTGTGTGTGTATGTGTGTGTATGTGTGTGTGTGTGTGTGTGTGAGATGCTTGCCATTCTAGCCTATGACCCTTTTTCCAGAAATGTTTTCACATTTCCATTCAAATAAACTTAGTTTCTTCCAGTTCTTTTGGCAGGACCAATCCATTTGAACATGAATAGATAATAGGGGAGGGAATCAAGGGAAGAGGAGAGTCCTGGTAAAGTTAGAATTTATGGCAGCACCAGTTGGATAATTTGGTGACCAGATAGGTATTGAGGACTCCCTACAGGGTCTAGTCACTGCTCTGAGAAGTAAGTGGTAACAGCCTTCATTATTTACCACCCCTACTGCAAAGAGCTTATAGAAGAATTGCAGTTAGGTGCCTGGCACGTAACTGGAGCTCAGTAAATATTTCAATAATAAGTATATATTAAATTATTGACAAGATAGAAAAGAAAGTGTTAACCAGATTCAAAAATGCATCTGAAGCTGCCGTTCCTCCAGTGCCTGTCCCCAGATACCTGACTATCTCTCCAGCCATTCTCTCTTGTTGACCCTCCTTCTATTCTTTCCTCCACCTGTGGAACTGATGGCTCCTTTCCTGTAAGTCAATACCTTGTAGGAGCCATGGAAACTTAAACTTCAATAGACTCTCTTTTTCCACCAGGTTCTAGTTAATTTCCTTATTATTACATACATACTTACTGAGTATCTATTGTGTACCATGCCCTGAAGATATAAAGCAGAGCAAAGCCTATCTCTATGCTTGATGATGTGAGAGTAGTAGAGAGACAGACACACTGAAGATAATAGCAAACCAATATCAAAGTAATAAATGAACACATTAGGGATACATAGCCCATGGGAAAGCAGCTGAAGGAGCATTGCATTTGGGGAAAGAAAGCTTTCTGAAGAAGGTGAAGTGGTTTCAGATTAATTGGCTCTGGCCAATAGGGGCATGGTGAGGATGGAATGGAGTGGGGTGGGTTGATCTTTCTATCTACTAAGCCCTAGCATGATAAGGGTAGTATCTAAGGGTACAGGCTTTTCAGAGGCCAACAAAAATATCTGAAAGTTGAATTTTTTTTAATTATGGCTCTGAAATGCAAGGAAAGCATTAGAGTTAAAATTAATAAGCATTAAATCGAACATTTCAGGAAGGTAACATTATTCAGCTTTATTGTTAAATGTAATATTTGTAAATTTGAAATTCAAAAACTAATTTATGTTTCAGGTTTTTCCACTTTACAAACATTCCTAAGTATTCGCATTGATTACTGACAAACTGCATCAGATCACTCATTTAAGGAGTTGCTCATGGCCAAAAAATTTCAAAGGCACAATTAAGACTCTTAAAAATATATAATATAACTGATATTTATATTGATAGATATTGATAGTGTTGAATTGTGTGTTGAGTTTGATGTTGGATGGAGTTTTAGGACAAGAGTGGGCCAGGAGCCTATGGAGACAAAGGAAGGAAGGAAAGAATATGTCCATGTGGACAAAAACAAAACCATGGCTAATCTCCAGCCCATAGTCAAGTGAGGAAAACAGGCAACAAATTAGATAGAAAGGGACGTCATTAAAAGTAATGGGGCTTGGGCCTCCCCGGTGGCGCAGCGGTTGAGCGCTGGGTTGGGAAGCTGCCCGCGGCCTCTGCAGCGCCGGTTCGATCCCCGGCTGCTCCCCGGCCACCAGAGGAGGGTCCCACATGGCGCGCAGACCTCTCCTGCCGCCCGCTGCTCCCCTCAGCAGTGTACTTTGGTCCTTCTGCCTGCTCTGCTCCCCGCTCTGGCTCTGGTGAATTCTCTCACCCTCCTGCACTTCTGACTGTACCCAGTGCATGTATAAAACAAAACAAACAAACAAACAAACAAATAAATAAATAAATAAATAACATGCCTCTATTAAAAAAAAAAAAAAAAAGTAATGGGGCTTGTGGCTGATCAATGTCCAATCCCTTTGGACACATGAATGTGACAGGTCTGTATTTCCTGTGGCTCTGGGCGCTGAGCCCTCTTGGGGCTTTCCCGTCACCTAGAATGTGGTTGTATTTTCTCTGCACTGCTCCTTGGACTCTGGTCGTTGATTCCAGCTTCCTCAACTAAAGCCGTCTTTCAGGTGTCCCTTGGCTATCGTCCCTGCCATCTGAGGGCCCATTCTGCTCTGAGTTCAGCCTCCGTCCCAGGTCCTACATCTCCTGGCTGGGGGTTTTGACACTGGTGCTGCCTCCCAGGCTTCTAGCTTTGGTGACTTGGCAGAAAGAGATGCCACCAACTGAAGAATGGCACATAAGGACAGGAGCTGGTTTGGGGAAGAGGAAATGATCGGTTTAGGACAAGTTGCATCTGGGCAATCATCCAGCAGACGGCTGGAAGTTGGAGGTGCTGACTCACAAGTCATCCAAAGGTACTACAGTGAAAAGGTAGCAGATTAAGTGAGAAAAGGAATGAGACTCTCCAGGGAGAGTACAGAAGAGAGGAAGGAGGATGTGGAGGCCCTTGGGAACCTCAGCACTGAAAGGGAAGAGGGGGCCAGAGCCATTCAGGCAAAAGGGTGATGAAAATGTCAGGGGTGTGGTTGTTTATCTCAAATTCTTGGCACAAACCTTTCGTCCTTAGGGAAGAAAAACACACCACGTGGGACAGGGCATTCTATAAGCCCCACCATAAAAGTCAGTGTGATTGTACTAGAAACAGTGGTGAAAATGCAGAGCTCTGTGGAATTATCAACTGGTGGAAAATGTAAAATTAAATTGAAAAGGCTAATGGTTTTAGAAGGATGCATACCAAATCATGAATAATTAATAATAATAATTAATAGTGATTATCATGATTACTCCGCAGTAGGGTGCAGATTGCAGAAAGAGTTTTATTGTAGTTATTACTTTTGTTAGTTTTAAGAAGCCAAAGTCAATAAACTGGTTGACTTAGTAAAACTGAATAATTATGAATTTTCAATAATTTATTAATTTTTCATTTCTAATTGCACTTCCATTGCATCTGCTTCTAATACAACTTCAGTACAGGGGAAATTGATCTGAAAATAAAAAAATATGTAGTTTATTTACTCTTCTAAAAGGCAACATAGAAGAAGTAGATTTGTATAGTCTGATGAGCATATCATAGCTCTAAGCGTCTTCATTCCACTGCCCTGATTATTATTCACAACTGCTTCCTGACTGCTATAAAAAATGCAATGGAGAAGAAGTCTGAATGATACAAAGATTAAAAGATAGAGTCCCTTCCTGTGATAGTTAATTTTATATGTCAACTTGACTGAGTTCTGGGTTGCCAAGATATTTGGTCAAACATTATTCTGAATGTTTCTGTAATGGTATGTTTGGATCACATAAATATTTAAACAGTAAAGTTTTACTCAATCTACATAAGGCAGATTGCCCTCCCTAATGTAAATGGGCCTTATCCAACCAGTTGAAGTCTTGAAGGGAACAAAAAGACAGACCCTCCCAAGTAAGAGAATTCTTCCCTACCTGACTGGCTTTGAACTGGCATGTCAGCTTTTTTCTGCCTTTACACTCAAAGTGAAACAGTGACTCTTTTTGGATCTCCAGCCTTCTGACTAGCCTTATAGCTCTTGGGATTTGTGAGCCTCCATAATTGGATGAGCCAATTCCTTACAACAAATCTCATATATAAAAATATTTTATATATAATTACATATAAGTTATAAAGTAATATAAAAAATATATAGTATATATAAAATATATCTATTATTAACATATTTCATGTGGAAATTATATATTAAAATATATAAATTTTATGCATTATTGTATATATGATATATAACTATACATATATAAATGCATATAACACATATACATTTGCATATCTATGTAATGTGTTTCATGCATGTAATACCCACACATGCATTTTATGTGTGCATGTATAATATATGTATGTGTTTAACATATATGTGTCTGTGTAATATATGCATACAAATACATGCACACATAATATATGCACATATAAAACACACGTATGTAATATATAAACTGCATATGCATGTACTATATAATATATACAATGTCTATACATCCTATTGAATCTGAGTCTCTAGAAAACCCTAACAACTAACTTAATAGGTCATTTCATGGAACATCAGGTGTATAAACAGAGTTGATTTGCTTGTTGCTCTAATATGAATATTTATTTATCATATTTGATATATATTTAAGTGTCTACCATGTGCCCAACACACAGACATGGTTCCTGTCTACATGGAGCTTAGAGTTTAATAAGAGACACAGTTGACAAGCAAATGACAGAATAATTATGCATGGCGGGCCTCCCTGGAGGCGCAAGGGGTTAAGCACCACACTATGAAGCATTCCACAACCTCTGCAGCACGAGTTCAATCCCCAGCCAGCCAGGGAGCAACACATTTGGTGCAGCAGATCTCTCCTGCCTCGCCCGTTGCTCCCCTCAGCAGTATATTTCAGTCTGCCTGTTCTGCTCCCCACTCTGTCTCTCAGTATATTTCAGTCAGCCTGCCTGTTCTGCTCCCCACTCTGTCTCTGGTGAATCCTCTCACCGCCACCCCACCCATCTCTGGCCTGTACCCCAGCTCTTGTATGCATAAATAAATAAATCTTTTAAAAGAAAAAAGAATAATTACCAATGGTGCAGAGTACAAGAAAGGACATAGACCTGATGCCTTAAAGAGTGTATCAGGGCAAGGGCAAGCAAAATAGTTGAAAAAGGAGTCTCATCAAAATCATGGGGATAACTATCTTTCACATGGACAGTTGTATTATGAATGAGACTTGTGCCAGGGAACTTGAGAAACAGGCTGACAGGGTCGGGAATGTAGAAGGCGAACAGCCTGTTGGAGCAGCTACCACCAGCACGTGGGAGGCATGTGTGTCCAGCACTGGTACCAACCTTTGTTCCTGAAGGCAGTAGGGAGTCATGGAAGATCTCTGAGTGGAAGAAGTTGAGTGATTTGATTGGCCAGTTAGGTAATTCAGGCTACCCCAAGGAGGGTACAATGGAAAGGAGGAGTCTTGAGGCAAGGGACTAGTCAGAAGCCTGTTCTGATAAAATATTCTGGGGCAGAAGCAACTAGAGCCTGAGCAATGGTAGCCTTGGGAAGAAGACAAAACAGAGACAGGAATGTTTACTTAGTATTGATTCATCTGGTAATTCATTTATCCATACGTTTGTAAAAAGCCTCTTTTTCATTTTTAAAACTTTTTTATTATATAAATAAGTATAAAAGTAGAGAACAATATCCTGAACTTCTAAGCATCCATCACCCAGCTTCAACTATTGTCCAAATCTAGCCATTCTTGTTTTGTCTGTTCTCACTACTTTTCCTAGTGTCTTTTCAAGCAAATCACAGACAACATATCATTTTGTCCCTGCATATGTCCCTGTGTATTTCTGATAAATAAAAAAAAGTATTGTTTTAACAAAACAACAATGTTGTAATCACACCCTACAAAATTAATGACTTCTTAATACCCTACAAGTTCACCTTTTTTTTAACCTGGTTTATTCAGATCAACAAAATAAGACCCACACATGGCATTTTATTGATATCTCTTAGATCCCTTTTCATCTATAAAAGATCTAATTGGAAAGAGTTAGAAGGCACAGGGCTGGATGATAACTTGCCTTTGACATACATTTTCCCTTGCTGGCTTCCTCCCTTCCTCCCTACATTTCTTAGTCCCACCCTGCTATGGGAAAAACCATGCTTTGCCCAGCACACATTGAAGATATTTTCAAGAGTTTCAAAAAATCCTGGAAGACCAATGTCTAGACCTTGTGGTGAGGTTAAGGAGAGAACATGCTTCTCGGTGGTGTATAGTTTGAATAGCAGCTTTTGCTCCTTCTTGTGGCAAGAGCTCCTGTCTGCTTTGTAGCTCTCATGTATAGGAAAACTTTCATTCTACTCTTAGAAAATCAGCTTAAAATGCTAGAACCCCATGAGTACACCAACATTTCCATTTGGGTTTTAGGGTCAGAGAGGATGTGAGGACCCTTGCACCTACAGCAGGAACAGAGCAGGACCACAGCTAGAAATGAGAGCCTGGGCCAGTGGAAGCCTAACTCCACCTGCTTCTCAGCTGTGCCACTGCTGCATTTGTCCACCCATCATTTAGGAGAACCACACTGGCAAATAAAAAGCCCAGGCTTGTGGCTTGTGGTCCACAAATACTTGAATCAGAATTACATGTTGAGCCTGTTAAAAATACACATCCCCTCCAGGCCTAGTCAAGATGCACAGTTGAGTTTGAAAACCACTGCCTTAAAACTTAGAATTCAGTCATAAAGACATAAAATCGGTGACTCAATCTGTTTTGAAACAATGAAGAATGAGGTCATTCATTCTTCAAGTTTAGGACTTGAACTTGGTTTTGGAAAACAAGGTGTTCCCATCAGGCTCTGGGACTTGCAGCCAGCAAACTCGTGTGCTTCCATGTTCCATGTGGAGGTGGAAAGTGCATGAATAGCTCTGTGTGGTCACCTCGGCCAGGAGTCCC
The DNA here is from genome assembly GCF_014898055.3 of Talpa occidentalis. NCBI lineage: Eukaryota > Metazoa > Chordata > Mammalia > Eulipotyphla > Talpidae > Talpa > Talpa occidentalis. The sequence goes on along the minus strand of NW_023605305.1, from coordinate 95,873,220 downwards.
TGCTGTCAACTAAAGAATCTGCAGAGAAACTGCTTTCTTTAAAGCTGCAGGCAGCAGCAACTTTAAAAGAAAGGTGATGTAAAGGACCAAATTTTCCATAAGAAAGTAAATAGCACTGAACAGAGGAAGAGACACAACCTGCCTGAAAAGGACACAAAAGGAGCAAAGACTTTGAAACAATGACAAGGAAGCCCGGGAGTGTCCGGAGCCTGAGCGGGGTGAACAGATGGCCCCCTCTGCACGCAGCCTGTGGCTTTCCTCTTCCCTCCAGCAGCTGCATTCTGTTTTCCTTCCTCCAGGAGTCTTGTTTGGTGTCACTAAACCAGCAATCAGAATCACTTTGGCAGATTTAATGTCATCATGAAACTATTTGTGATTGACTAGCTCAGCAGGGTGACTTGGAATAAGAGCCTTTGATTTTCTCAATTATAAAAAAGAAATTTGGTTCTGAAAGCAATCTTGCAGAAGAGGTCCTGGGATCAGACAGAAGGGAGGAAATGTTTTTCAAGTATACAGGAGATCAGAGAGTGTCTATGTGTGTATGGGTAACTACACACACATATATGTATATATGTATATATGTTTATATATGCATATGTATATATACACATATAGGCATATAGGTATAATATATATACCCATGTATATATTTTTTTCCTATCAATTATAGTTTCCCACCCTGCTAGACAGAAATTCTCAAGGTATTGATTTGAGATCCTGGGGAAGAATATTATCTGATCTGTCACCAAGAATTCAAGAAGTAAGTAATGTATAGTAGTAATATAATGATAGTAGTAATTATAATGTCTCTATAACTTTATACCATTTTACCACATTTGCCATGTCAGGTAATTTAACTGCACTTGAAAATCTGTTCAAAGGGAAATACATTTGATTTTTCCATCTAGCAATTTCAAAGCACCATTTATGTCCAAATTATCCATGCTCCTGGGTCAGAGGAATCATCCTATGATTTCATTCCAGGAAGAAATGTCACCTTGTTTGATGTGGCACAGGTTATCAGTGGACTAACGCTCAAATCTGAGTCTTCTCAGTATTGACCTATCCCTTATGCTCTTCAAATCCACACAGCAGTGGTTACAGCATACTCTTACAGAGTGCTGCTCGAGGCTCTATTTTAAGTGTCTTACATATGTCAGCTCATTTCATTAAGAAAAGTAATTGATTTTTTTGTCTGTTGGTTTGTGAAGATGTGCACATTTTATTTAACATCCGGCTGCACAAGCCTATGCCCAGACAGAAACTGATTCTCTGCATAGTAGAGGAGCTGTGTTGGGGATATGATGATGAACTTTATGGGTACAGTCGCTGCCCTTGTAAGATGTATAATCCAACAGGGAAGGGGAATGTGAAAATACGATTACCTTCAGGTGCAATGAGTATTTTGAAAGAGAGCCAAAGGTGAAATATCTCTTCCCCCAAACTTTCCCCCCCTGCAGTATCTCAGCTGACTTAGATTTAACCAACCTGAAAGAGTACATGTTTGGAATCTGTCTTCATAAATCTAAGCTCAACTTGACTAAAGTGTGAGCTCTGCTGGGCAGAGGAAAGGGCCTAGAGTACTGATGGCCACCTGCTGCAGTGGGAGTCTCTGTTTAACATTCTTTTCTTCATAAGAATTTAAAAAATTCATATCATCATACTAAGGGTGACGTTGATAGAGAACTCAAAAAAAAAAAAAAAAAAAAGTCCCCAAAGCATATCAACATTCTTAATTCCCTGTGGGAGTTCTAGAAGTTTCCTTGATAGCAAGTTTATGCACTTGTGAACTAGGCTGAAGTCGATGGCCCAGTTTATATTAACTGATACTACAACACTTCTCCCCGGAATGGCCCCTTCATCTCTGAGTGCTTTGATTAAGTGAGCAACATAATAATGGTAATAATCCCTTACAAGACTGTCATAAGACCTACTGTTGTTGAAGCAATTTGAGATTCCGAGTTTATTATTGAAGCCTAGACTGTGATTATAGGCATGACTCACTCTGTGGATTCTGCACAGTGCTCAACAGTTTCAGAGGGCAAGTGTTGGCATGTGGACAGAGAGAGGGATGACAGGTAAACATCACTTACTGCAGCAGGGCAACTGTTTTCAGTCTCACCTGATTGAATCTAAATGTTTTTTTTTTTTTTTTTAATTCCCAAGTGCCTTTGAAAATGAGTAATAAAGTATGTTTGGGAATCAAAGCAGCATTGTCCTGGTTTTGTATTTTTCCCTAAAGCAAAACCAAAAGGCATTATGGGAACCGAGACCCTAGCAATGCTGTCAGCCCTTACCTTATTTCTCAGAGTTGCAGATCTATCTTCAAAGGACAGGGCCAGTGGGTACCCAACTGGAGGGGAAAAGACACAGAATTTTAAAAGTATTTTTCCAAGAATGGAGAATTTATTTGTTCTTTATTTGACCATCTTAAAACACACACACACACTAAGGAAAATCACATTTTAAGGAAATAGAAGAATTCACATTTGGTAAAATTGAAATAATAGAAAGATAATTGTCTAAATATAAGAAACTAAATTCTAAACTATTTGGTGAAAGATATTTGCTCTGACTCTGCCTTTTCTGGGATAAAACTATCCCTCCATCGTTTTATTTCCCATTTTTTCTAGTACCTCCATCTTGGTAAGAAAACAACCCAAGAACTGGCCCAGAGTGAAAAATTCTCTAATTTTCTCCAAGGACACAATCCTAGTGAACTCAAATAAAGGGGCTTGGAAGAGAGATGTAATATTAGAATGTTTTGGGGTTCACTCTCTGGTTTCAAGGCTCATCCTAATTTCCTCCTAGATCCTCAGTGGATGGCAGTGGGTTTTTATATTCTAGCTAGATTAAGGAATGCTGAGGATGTGAATGTTGTATTTAAATGTGGAAGTCTAACACCCCAAACTTTGGACTTAGGCTTCATAGTAGATTATGATTCTCATTGCCTAAAAGTAACTGAAACCTTTGCCTTGCCCTAGTTTATCCATCGGCCAAGTGTTCAGGACTTGCTATGGGTGACCAGGCCTCTCTGGACTGACGGTCCAGAGACCCTCACACAGCTGGGGGGCATCCTGTCCGACCTCTTCTGTGGCTATCCAGAGGGTGGAGACTCTCGGGTATTCTCCTTCAACTGGTATGAAGACAATAACTACAAGGCCTTCCTGGGGATCAGCTCCACAAAGAAAGATCCCATCTATTCTTATGATAAAAGAACAAGTAAGTCTTTTTCCTGTGTATAATCAGCCTCTGAAGTTGGTTAAGTTGATGGTTTAATGCTTCCAGGTTCTGGGGCAGCCTCTCCCTGAGACACATTGAGGGGTCTTGAGTGAAAAGACTTCAACTCCCAGAAGTTCATTTCCCTTTTGTAGACAGAGGGCAGTTGGTGCTCATAAAGGATTCTGGATGTGAGCCATGGAAAGAACTGAGACCCACTTGGAACAGGAACAGAAGGGATATTTCCCACTGATCTGATTGAACTAGGGTTAAGTTCTAGAGGAAGAGAAGAAACATAAATGAGGAGCAACCAGAATTGCAAGCAAAGCTCAGGTCAGAGGGCCCTGGCAAGTAAACACGGCCGTGGGGATGTTTTTCCAAACACAATGCACTGAAAATCTGTGTGTATAGTACTACGTTCCACATGACAGGTCCCTGGCAAGTAAACTTTCCCACCTTTTACAATTTTTTTTTTTTGGCTATGTAGGGTAAATGAATTGTCAGGCTTTTCTGCCCTCCCACCATTAGGACTGATGATGGATCCCTAGGGTCCTGAATGCATGCCTGATGGTGGGCACCTGGAGTAGTGTGTGGGCATACGTAGATGGGATTCACCTGGGCTGAGACTGGGCTTATAAGGGCAGCATCACAGGGACATCAGAGGAACAGCAGAGCAAAAGGAGCAGAATCACCAGAAGAACCAGAAGCGAGAGAGCACAGAAAGAGTGAAGATTTGCTGGGGGCTGGGAGGCCTGCCAGCCTCCCGGCCCCCTGGCACCCCTGCCTGCTGTGTACCTGGTAAATCCCAATAAAAGCCTGCAAAAGCCACTGAGGGCTCCAGGACTCCTCCTTTTACCCTGTCTGCTCAGGTCATAGAGATCCTGCTCTGTGTCTTCTTGCCATTACAGGCTGCTATTGGGGAAAGGAGGGTGGGTGTGGAAGAAATGCAACCAGGCGACCCTCTAGTTAAAAAAGGAAAAGAGGCAGCAAGGCACACAACAAGGTAGTTGGGCCATAAGACAGTCCCACACAACAAAGAAGTTATGCAGCGTATTGAAGGGAAATTATTGAGACTGAAGCTGAGATTCCAAGGGGAGGCCTTGTTTTCTCTGTCCCTTTCATCAGATCATGGGCAGGCTTCTCAGCCTCTTTCTAAAGCACAATAATCACGGGAAAGGCACCATCCTTTGTTCTCTGATGAGGCCCTTATTGAGATGCACTGTAGCATTTTGTTACTTGCTAATGATGAGCTTGTTATTGGTAGGGTGCAGCCTATTAATTTAGGTTATTTGTCAAATCCTCCAGCCTAGGGTTGAATGAGACATGTGATTTGAACACACTCAATGACTATGTTTAGCGCTGAGCAACGGGGAGTTTCTATAAAATCTGTCTCTTCTCTCCTGGCAGCGACCTTTGGTAACTCAGTGATCCAGAACCTAGAGTCAAATCCTCTAACCAAAATAGCCTGGAGGGCAGCAAAGCCTTTGCTGATGGGGAAAATCCTCTTTACTCCAGATTCCCCTGCGGCACACAGGATACTCAAGCATGTAAGATCCCAGCTGGTTTTGTCCCCTCTACCCTGGGTAACTCAGATGAGTGAGTGAGTGACTGAGCGAGTGTATTTTTTCACTGTGCTCTCCTAGTAGCCAACCTCATGTTTGTTTTTTGCTACACAGTCCTGGGCTCCTACCGCATCCACAAGCATCATTGGAATGCTTTCAGCCAGTGCCCCTGCCTGGGCCTCCTCAGGGCAGCCCACACTGAGGTTTTTTCCCACCACCTAAACACAATTCCTGATGAAAGGGTTCACAGATCTCTGAATCCTGCCTACCGGGAACAGACAACAGGGAGGAAGGGAACTATAGTATTTGCTCACAGGGAGTCCAAGTCTGACCTAAATGATGTTCTGAGACAATAGCACCATCAATTTTACATGTTCCTCTGAGATTCTGAGATTAGATTCTGTCCATCTGGGAGGCTGAGACATAGCCGCTTGTTCTAGGTAACAGGACTGGGAAAATAAAGCCACTTCTTTGAAAAGCCTTCCCCAAACATTGAGGGTTTGTAGCTGGAGCAGGGAAGATACAACCAATGATTCTCTGACATGTGTTTCTCTGGTCTTGTCCCAATCTCTGCCTGCTTTTAGGCCAACTCAACATTTGAAGAGGTGGCACACTTGAGAAAGCTGGTCAAAGCCTGGGAAGAAGTAGGACCCCAGATCTGGTACTTCTTGGACAAGAGTGTACAGATGGCCATGATCAGAGTACGGATGATATTAGAGGATGGGAGGGTGGGGGAGAGAGAGAAGGGCCTAGAAAATTCCATGTGTTTCCTTTTATGAGCAGTTAAGCACTACTGGAGTGAAATCAAAATAGAACAGGCCTGAGTTCTATCATCAAGTGGAATGGTTTTCTTTGGGTGGTTTAGGGTAGATGAAGATTGCTCAGGCTTTTGCACCAGTGGACTTTGTGGCTATCACCTGCGGCCTCAATTGTGCTAATGCAGGAGGAGCTTGAGAGCATGGGCCAAGGGGGTGAATGCCTGATGGTGGGCACTTGGAATATGGTGTGGGCATGCTCAAGTGTGCACGCCTGAGCCTAGAGGTTGAGGACGTAAGGGCAACATCACTCAGAGGATGGCTGCAGTAGAGAATGACTACAAGAAGATGAACAACAGTGGAAGGAAGAGACCACAGGAAAACACCAGAGAAATCCCAGAGGAAAGGGCGTATAGAGATTCCAGGGGGCCCAAGTTGCTGTCTCCCTGCTGGCTTGTTTCCCCTGCGTACTATTAAAAAACCTGTAGGGATGATGCCAAGGGCTCCAAGTTTCTCTTTTAAGCTGCCTGAACCGATGGTGAATCTACCCGGCTTGGGAGGGTTGCAAAGCACTTAGCAAATATATTTCTTCAATTGAGGAAAATGTAAAAACTGCCATAATACTAGTGATTTTCTATAATTTCTTGCTTTTGTGATTCACTTGAGGATCTTACATTCAAAACAGTATTACCCTAAGGGGCCAGGTCTGTAATGGAAAAAGTGGTTGAATGTGTCTATCTGCTCTAATTTCCAGCTCTGCAAAGGAGATGAGTCCTATATAAGGGGATAGGTCAAGGTGAACAAAAACCCTTAAGAAGAAAAAAACTTCCCATATTCCATTTCCCCTGTCCCTCTCCCCTCATCCCCAACAAACACATCTTCCTTCTACTATCATGATTCTTCCATTTCAGGGGAAGGGCATAAGTATTATGCCTTATAATGGAAGAAAACCCACTCTTTGGGAGACTTAAAATCCATATCCCTATTTTTTTTTTTTTAAGTTGGGAATGGCCCAAGAACAAGACCAAAGATCCCGTGGAGTTTCTGAATGCTGTAACTGTATTCCTTTTTCCCAGGACACCCTGCAGAACCCAGCAGCAAAAGACTTTTTGAATGGGCTCCTTGGTGAAGGTTTTCCTGTGGATGCCATGCTGCACTTCCTATATAATGGTCCCCGAGAGAAGCAGGCTGATGACTTGGCCAACTTTGACTGGAGGGATGTATTTAACATCACTGATGACTCTCTACGCCTGGTGAATCAATACCTGGAGGTAAGGCATAGCAGTTCCCTGAGACCCCCCGATGGGTGGAACCAGAGAAGCCTTAGCTAGTCAGGTAGTCTTGAGTTTCAGCTCTCATTTTCCTCATTGAAGAAACAGGAATTCCTGCAGCCCCTCAAACAGTGCTGACTCTTGTTCTCTAATAGCTTGTCCACATGTCAACAGTCCCCTCTTCACATGTCCTATCTCCTAACAGTTCCACGACTCCTTCCTGACTGCTCTCCCCGCCCCCTCACTAGCCCACCCTGTCCTGTTAGCCATTGCTTTGGTGTGTCATTGGCTAGCACCCAACAAACCTCAGCCCATCAGACTCAACATGTCTAAGGCCAAATTTGTGTTCACCCTCCCCATAAAACCTCTCCTCCTCCAGCATCTCCAACCCTGACTACTGTCTCCAAACTCCCAAGTAGAGATTTTAGTGTCACCCTGAATCCTCTCTCTTTCACCTTTCAGAGTAGCCATCCTTTATTGTTATTTTGTGCCACATCTGTGCTAAGTGCCTTTCCTCACATTAACTCCTTCAGTCTCACAACAGAGGGATGCAGAAGCCAGACATTAAGAGGTTAAATAAGACCCCCTTCACCCCACATTTGTTAGGTGCAGCAGACAGGATCCAGATCTGGTGCACCTGAATTCAGAGCTTGCCCCTCATCCATCTCTATGTCCTCTGTCATGTCCAATCACTGAGGACAATTCTGCATCCAGTTCCAGCGTGTGGGAGTCTCCCCCACACAATCAAGCAAATCTCCAATACCAGCTGTCCTATAATTCAGCTCAATTCTAACACTATCTACCTGGAGGTAAGATCTGATTCCACAGGTTTAGGGCTCAGACCCACACTGCACCCACCTGCACCTCAGATGCCAACCAAAAACCTAGATTGCCACCAATACTTTTGACAGACTAACTATAGATCGGAGGTCCCCACTATGCCCTCCTTGGGTCCGATGACTTCACAGAACTCAGGAAAACATTGACTTACTAGATCACCAGTTTATTATCCAAGGATGTAACTCAGGAACAACCAGATCAAAAAGATGCATAGGACAAGGTATGTGGGAAGGTGTGCAGAACTTCCATGCCCTCTGAGGACACCATTCCCCAACTTGAAAGCAATCTGAAGCCCTTCCTTTGGTTTTTATAGGAGGCTTCCTTATATAGGCAGGATTGATTATATCACCAGCACTGGGGCTGATTCACCCTCCGGCTGCCTCCCCTTCCTGGAGGATAGATAGGGGTGGAACAGAACATTCTATTAATCCTTTAATCACTGAATTGGTTTCCCTGGCAACCAATGCCCATCCACAGGTGCTTTCCAAAAGTCACCTCATTAACATAACAAGAGACACCTTTATCACTCTCCTTGGAAATTCTAAAGGTTTAGGAAATTCTCAGTGCCAGCACCAGAGAGGAACTTCCACTGTATATTTCTTATAAATCACAAAAGTAGAGCTGTGTCTACTCTATCCCCAAAGTATTTCTCAACATCTCCTCTCCTTTCTGGCTTCTCTGGAGCCATCTCTCCAGCACCCTGTCCTAGCAGCTTTTTCCTCACTGCAGTCTCAGGGCCAGTTAATTCTCAATGAGCCTTTTAGGTAAGTGCCATTAATATCCCATCTTACAAATGTGGAAAGTGAGGCACAAAGAGTAGGGTTTTAAACTCTGGTAGTCTGGCTCTAGAGATCGAATTCTTAACCCTTTAAGCAGTTTATATAAACAAAATACAAACAAATACTGCTTAGGAGGAGGGGAAGGGCAGCATTGGTGAAACCAGGCCCAGCCACTGAGCTGCTCCTCTAGGGATTATGAAGCTGCCAATCACATCCCTCCTTAGCCACCAAGACTTCCCACTGCATGCCATCCCATTAGCTGAACTAGGAGCTTCTAAGCAAAGACCACAGTGGCCACAGGTCAATGGCCCTCAGGGGATCCTGAGAGGGGATGATGGTGGCAAAAGCCCAGCATATGATTATGATAGTTTCTGATCTACCTGCCATTGGGGAGGGGGATGAACTGAAAGGAGAAGGTAGTGTGGGGAGGGTAGAAATGCATGAAGAAGAGGGGCCTCCCCGGTGGCACAGCGGTTGAGCGCTGGGTTGCGAAGCTGCCAGCGGCCTCTGCTGCGCCGGTTCGATCCCCGGCTGCTCCCCGGCCACAGGAGGAGGGTCCCACATGGCACGCAGACCTCTCCTGCCGCCCGCTGCTCCCCTCAGCAGTGTACTTCGGTCCTTCTGCCTGTTCTGCTCCCCGCTCTGGCTCTGGTGAATTCTCTCACCCTCCCGCGCTTCTGACTGTACCCAGTGCATGTATAAACAAACAAACAAACAAACAAATAAATAAAAACATGCCTCTATTAAAAAAAAAAAAAAGAAATACATGAAGAAGAAAGCAGTCTTCACATTTGGTTCTGGATTATTCTGCTTTTGTTCTTCTGTTTTGGGAAGTCTAGCGGGGTCTCAGAGATACCTCAACCCCCATCCTGAGGAATGCTCAGTATCAGACAAGGGATGGAACCCCTCCCTGAGGGCTTTAGGAGCCTCCCCAGGACAGTTGGCAAGTTTGTCCCTTCAGGGGCTATTTGAGGATGATGGACACTCTCCTTTTCTGACTTGTACCATAGAACTGTGCTGCTTCCTCCTGAGCCAGCCTCTCTGTGCTCTTTCTCTGCTATGCCAACAAGAAATAAAATTATTTCAGGGAAATTAAGCAAACCCTCTTTAAAATGAAAAGCATGTCAGTCTAAGTCAATGTGCACTCAGATGTGATATTGAATAAAGGCAGAAGCTCCAAGAACTAAGCAAAACTTGAAGCCTTTTGTCTTCATAGGAAATGGGAATGACTCAATAGGTCATTTCTCTTCAACTAATAGAAGGGCTAAATCCCCTTTCTTTCTGCTTGGGTGAGGCCTTAGTTACTGGACATTCCATTGAATAACCTGGAGAGTGTCCTATTCCCTGGGAGCTGCCTTGCTGGGTCATTTGTGTGTGATGTTAGGCTGCTGCTTGTGGAAACTTCTTACCCATCCAGTGGGGACAAATGGGCCTAGATCTCTGCTTCCAATTAGCTGTATCACCCTGAGAAAGTCATATTACCTGTTAAAACTCAGCGTTTTCTGTAAAATTCAGGTCATAATGTACCAGACCTCACTGGGTTATGTTTAAGGACAAAAGGAGGGAAATGTACAGAGTCCTCAGACATCATGCTGTTGTGTGGCTAGGCCTTTGTGTAAATTCTCTGCCCCTGGCTCCCTCCTCTGTTAGGTGGTGATGTCCTCCTTTCTAGGTGTGGTGATGTCCTCCTTTTTAGGTGGCTGTGAGAGCCAGGGCGTGGCAGAGACGTTCAGTGCTGGGCAGTGCTATAAACTACTTGGATTGTCTACCCCTGACCCACAGACCACGTGAGGAATGTACCTTCCTCTCAGATTCCAAAGCTTTGTATACACATTAACCAGGGACTGTGAGGTTACTCTTTACATTAGCCTTGGTGAATTGGCTTGGCATCAGGACTGCTAGACCATTCCTGAAGGAGAGTCCCAATGGGAGGCTCTCCTGCCATTGTGGCACTTCTGTGGATGATGGTCCAGTGCTCTAGAACTTTACTTATCCTTGGAATACCTCCTCAATAGGGGACTTTGATAATATTTTATCAAATTGATGTCATTAATTGATGTCATAAATTTATCAAATTGATGTTTATCAAATTGATGTCATAGCAAGTTCTGTCTTTCTCCTGACCCTTTACACTTAGCAGGGATAAAGAAATGATCAAAAGGCAGACCTCATGGTTCCAAGGTGGGCAGTGGACAAAGGAAAGGGGCAATGGTGCCATCACCTCTTGGGAAGTCTCCCATCTCTAACAGATGGAGAAATTCCTTCGAACAGGCCTTCCAATCACCCTCTTTTCCAAATCTAAGGAGGCTGAAAGCAAATGAGTCTTCCTAAAGGTAAATACCTTAAACTGGTGTGTCCATGCTTTCATAGTCAGAACTTACATTTGTCTTACGTGTATTTGACTTCTGGGGAAAAGCACAATTGGAAAAAATTAATAAATAATTTCTCTGATTACTTAGTCTTTGTTGGCAAAAGGTTAGGCCTGGCACAGATGGAATACTATTTAGCATTCACAGTGTATTTTAATTTCATAGTGTATTTGAATTTCAGGTCTTGGATTTCATATCAGGAAACTGAATTCAGCCAAACTTTAATATGACAATACCTCTGGTCAGGGCATAAAATTGTACTTTAACCATTCACAGCTACCTTTCCCTAAGTCTTGAAAAACCATGTATTCATGAAGGCCTGTCAACACAGTCGCTGAATGTGCATAACTCTTTATTTTCTACATGGTGATTATCTGCTGGGTGAAGTATCAGTAGTGGGGTTTTAGGGACTATTTTTCCTCAGTTCTTTGCATGCTCCCATCTGCAAGCCTCTACCCAATAAGAATGTACTCAAAGTGTGTTTTTCAAGCTAGCCTAAGAAAAAATAGGATCAGTAAGATAAAGCTACTGATCACATAATATCTTTACAGTCAGATGTACAAATACTTTTGAACTATCTGTCCTATTGCATTCTTCTATTGATTCATTGACCAGCTATACATTAGGAGGTGAGGGAGAAGTTGACACAGAGGTGGGAAAGGCACAGAAATCCACACCATGATGGCAATATCATTCCAAGGGTCATGAACTACATCATAGGAAACTCAGGGGCAATGACGTTGTTTTATGCCTTTTTGATATTTCAGAACAGAATGAGCTAGGGGAGGACAATGCATGGGGTTGGGGGTGTGGGGGTATGGCCAGGGTTTTGGCAGGAGGGAAGGGACTTGCACATGAGTCAACCATGCTCATTGGGCACTTTTATTTTATTTTTTTAAGATTTATTTATTTATGCATATAAGAGCTGGGGTATAGACCAGAGATGTGTGTGTGTGGGCGGGGAGGGGGGAGGGTGAGAGGATTCCCCAGAGACAGAGTGGGGAACAGAGCAGGCAAACTGACTGAAATACACTGCTAAGTGGAGCTGCAGGCAAGACAGAAGAGGTCTGCTTCACCATGTGGTTTCGCCCTGACCGGCCGGGGATCAAACTCATACTGTAGAGGCCGCAGATTGCTTCATGGTGCAATGCTAAACCCCTTGCGCCACCAGGGAGGCCTACATTGGGCACTTTTATATGTCAGCTCATGCGATACTCCTGACTGCCTTCCGGGTAGGCACAATTGTCATCATGTTATAGGATTGACTGTTGACTAGCCTGACATAGCACAGCAGATAAGCAGGGCATCCAAATACTGTCTGACCCCAATGAGGAAGTTCTATAAAATGAGGATGTTCTCAGTATGTATCATTTGGGTAAATTATACAGTGAATTGGATGAAAGCAGCACTTTCTTCAGGATAATAGACATATTCTGAATGGATCATACCTGTTTGAAAATAACTAGAGTTAGTGGGCCTCCCTGATGGCACAGGGGTTAAAGTCTCAATGCTATCAAGCTATTGCCAGCCACTGCAGCATGAGTTGGATCCCCAGCCAGGGAGCTATCCGCATGGCACAGCAGACCTATCCTAGCTCACCCACTGCTCCCCTCAGCAGTGTATTTCAGTAGATCCGCCTGTTCTGCTCACCACTCTCTCTCTGGTGACTCCTTTCACACACACACACACACACACACACACACACACACACACACACACACACACCTTCCCCTGCTGTATCTCTGGCCTATACCCCAGTTCTTGTATACATAAGTACTTAAAAATAAGTCTTTTGAAAAAAATAAATAACTAGAGTTAGAATAGGAAGCCGAAAGGACTTGAACTCATTCTGACATCCATATATTTGCATCTGAATAAATACAATTAATCCCTGACCCCTAGAAGGTCATATTTTATTGGGAGCATAAGCATGCCATTAAATACCACTATAGTAGTGGTATCTCAAAGGACTGCCAGAATAATAGCTCAATCTGATGCCATAGAAACAAGTTGCACAAATCCAGATTCAAAATGTCACAAATCCTCCAAAGACTGTCAATTCTTCCTCCAAATTATCTCTGAAATCCCTCCTTCCTTGCCAAGTATGCCCTTTGTTCACAGAAGCCTGTATCATCTCTCCTGGCTGGTCACCTACCTCCAGGGTCTCCCTGCTTCTGTTCTGCTCTCATTTCTCTCTAGGAAGATCTTCCTAAAACCACAAGCTCACCATAACCTACAGTCTAAAGCCCCTCAGTGACCCCCTCATTGCTGTAAAGTCCATCCTGGTGCAGCCCCTTTACCACTCTCCCAAGTTCTAAGGGGATGGCATGCTCCCTGGACCTCCCACCTTGTACTGACTGACCCTTCTCCTCGTTGCCCCTTTCCCAACCTCAGGACTTACCTCCTGCTTTGCAGGCCTTGTTCTAGGCACCTCCATCATAACTCTTGATGATCATTTGTTCATTGCCTCCCCACTCCGCTAGACTGAATCTGTGCTTATTTATCATTTGATTTCCCGACTCACGTTAGTAGAGCTGCAGTGGCATAGAGTAGTCACCCATAAATGCCAAATTAATACTGAAAATACACTTATATCAGGTTTTAAGGATCAAATGTGCCAGCTAAGCAAAACAGAAGGGCAATTTCTGACAGACGGTAGAGCATAAGCAAAGTGCCGAGTATGAACCTGCAGGTCAAGTTCAAGAGAAGCAGATAGTCTGCAGAGGCGGGTGGCTAGAGCATCTGGGGAGTGGGTGGGTGTGGGAAGAAACAATAATGTCTGGAGATGAAACTAGAGTGGTCAGCTGGCCTGGTTTGTGCAACATCACGGTCTCACTGCCTGAAAAATGAGGATAATAACGAGCCGGTGATTGTGTGTTATTCAGAGTGTGCCTGGTCCAGGAGTTTGCAACAAGATGTGCATTCACTGGTCTTTCTCTAGTCCTGCTGATTATTAAATATTTTGAATATAGTGGCACCCCACCTTTCAGGGTTGTAGGGGTGATTAAACAGGAAAACTTTGAGAATTACAGTACTCCGCCAGGTGAAGATGTCCTCCCTTAGAATCAGCTAGGCAGCAAGCATTTCTGATGGCTTATCTCAGTGTGAGGCTCTGTGCTCCAGCTTGGCCTTTTTATTTGTTTCATTTATTTATTTTAAAAACTGACTTTTTTTTAACAGCTGTGTATTTCCTGTCCCTTTGTTTTCCAATTGTGGTGCATTTCCTCACTCTATGTGGCTGAACATCTCAGATATTTTTTCACAGCGCCCAATGTCTTCAGTAAAATTTATTGTTGCACCTTTGACCTCTGTGTCACCATCCCACCAACTCAGACAGCCCAAAGCTATTTTATCCAGTGGCTTTTTCCATGTCATGGGAAATTAATCTTGAGTGTTATAGTCTAGATCTGCCAGGAAATTCATTCTGGGATATTTGCCCACATCCACTGGCATTTTTCAAAAGGAACCCCAGGTGTCTACATTAACACCAGCAGGACCACTTCAGGCCTCCACTTGCATTCATCAGCCTCTTTGTTCTCAGAGTTTGAAAGTTAAAGATGTCAGAGGCAGGATGACAGAGCCAACATCTCAAAGGATGTAGCACCTCCCTTCCCCCCAAGACCTGGTCCCTGACATGTCCTGGATGCATTAGTCAAACTATGTCAGCACAGGGTGCCAGACCCTTTGGAGTATCAAGTTCAAACAAAAAGAGAGGTTTTCTTTCTTTGCCTCCACTGAACAGCATCTCCCACTTAATAGATAATTTAATTTATCTATTACTTAATGTGTTTAAATTAGACTCAGAGAGGTCGCAATTGAAGAAGGGGACCTGCTGCTACTGCGGTTTTTCCACCCAAGGAGGTATTTGTTTTAGCGGTGTAAACAAATGACCGAGTTCTGAGAGATCTTGAACACAGCTGCCTGCCCTGAAGAGAGCTCAAGCCCCTTCCGCCAGGGTGAACTCTGTTTCCTGTTGAGTATCAGAAAAACAACCCACATGGACTTGCAGGACTTATGTGAACTTCAAATGGTGGTAGATCTGCCACCTGGTCTTTGCTACAGCAGTTGGGACAGAAGGGGACAGGGATCCCTATTTTTGCTTTATTGCCCCTGGCCTTTGTAGGGCTTTATGATGGTGCTCAACGTTCTGAACTCTGGCTGCACATTTGGCCAGAATCTTCCTCTGAGGTCATAAGACACTGTTGTTTTTATTCACTAAAGATGCCCTTGGGATTCTTCTCCCAATGGTGGTACTACCTTTGTTACACCCCTTCCACTAGCCCATTCTTATCTGCCTCCAACTTCCCTAACATCCACGATCACATGGATTTCTCTTTGTATGTAACCAAATAGCTTTTATATATAGACTCCACAGTGTCAGCCAAGTTAGAACCTATTATATTTTAACTCACAAGCTTATCACACCAAACCAAATATGTCAAAATCAATGATCTCAGCTCAGGGTCTGATCATTTGTCTTTGCCTCCCAAACACAGTCGTGTACACACTTCCACAAATATACATGGCCATTAGGCAAGATTTTAACACTGGGGACAAGGGCAACGTCCAGCAGGGAGTGAGGCCATGTGCTGTGAAGCAGGTGGCCTCCCCATAAGATACAAGGGTACATCATGTCAGACCTCAAACCATAACCCAGGAATGTCTGACTCATGTCCAAAGTGTCTTCCACAATTGCTCTGCCTTGACCTCAGAAAAAAATATGAGGATAACAGTCTAAATCAGCTTCCTAGGTAGATGCCTTTCACTTGATGGCCAATGAGCGGCTAGTAACTACTGTGAGTTAGGAGTCATCTGCTCCACACTGCCTAGGTGGGGATAGGGGCCTTTGACTTCTGTCAATAGCATCATTCTAAGCAAAGGAGGTTCTGTGGATTGGCTTAGAATGGCTGTATTCACAGACATATAATTTAAAGAAAATAACCACATTCCTCCCAGGATAAACAGCTGTCATGAATGAATAGTAACCTAGCAGGGGCTTAAAAGTCACTAGCCTCTGTTGACTTTCAAGATATATTGCAAAAACAGTAATAAAATGGTATTAGGTGAGCCCTCGTTATTTGTGAGACAGGTTAATATCCTAAGTGGTTAAATTAGGTTTTCTGCAGTGGAAGTCTCTTTGTCTCGTTAAACCTCCTACTGAGCTTGGGGTGATCATTTTAACTGACCTCATAAGATGCTTGTGAGGTTCAAGGGGTTAATAAAACAGAGTCCTTGGACCAGCTTGGGCACATATTGTGTCTCCAATAAGCATCAGCTTTTACTCTTACTGGGAGACTGGTGGACCTTCCCAAGCAAGTCACATGATCCTTAGCCCACCTATGGGAGTGAGGGATCTCAGCTTTACAGAGAGAAACAAAGGTGCCTAGGAAACAGCAGAGAGGAGATGACTCTTGGGCCTTTGTCTCTTAAACACTATGTGCTACCACTTTCCAAGATGGTGAAGATAACCCAAGTTTGACAATAGGTCAGATGTCTCAGGGTAGATATGCACGTTGGAGAACCTTTTAAGTTTTGTTTTTCCAGAGAATATCAGGGTACCAATCTAGGGGGACACAGCAGGAAATATGGCTGTGAATCAGTGCCTGATAAAACAGCTGGGCTGGAGCCCATGTCATCACAGGACTTAACAATGTCACTGAAAACATTGGCCACCTATTCCAGTATAGATTTCCCTTCAGGACATGAAAGCAGAGTTCAAAGAGAAAAAGGCTAGCAAGCTTGCAAAGTTACGTTACTGAAATGTATTTGTTTTTATTAGCTATTTTGCTTCAATGAGAGTTATGCTCTCATTAGGATTGTAGCAAAAATTTACTTTTTACTAATTTCTCCTGGTTTATAATCTGATTGGGGTGTCCAGGGCAATGCTCAAAACACACACTGTCATAAATGTATACTTCTTACAGCATTGGGGACTCCTAAATTTAAATCAGTTCAATTCTGGAAATGCTTACTAAGTTCCTGTTGTGAGAAAATACTATTCCAGAGACTACAGTGAACAAAACATGGTCCTCTGATCTCCAGAACCTTACTATCTCTAGAGCTGCTGACAATATAATAACCTGTAGCCACACATGGCTATTTAAATTAAATAAGGTAGAAAAGTCAGCATCTCAGGGGCACTGGCCACATTTCAACTATTCAACAGCCCTGTGTGGTTCCTGGCTGCCATATTAGATAAAGCAAGCAAAGAACACTTCCATCATTGCCAAAGTTCTGCTTGACAGTGCTGCTCTCTTGGATGGGGCAAAAGAACTCTTGGTCGCCCCTTGTTTGTGGTTGGGATGTGGTTTACTCGTAGAGACACCTGTTGGAACAGCGCTACCCTTCAGGTTTGACATTTGAAGTCATGGATTTAGATTCTGCTTCTGACTTAAATTGACCTGAGGTAAGAATGTTGTCCTTTTTGATGGGAATTTGTTCACCAGTAAAGCCGGGACATCAGACTACATGACCACTGTGACTCCTTCTGTCCAAATACCCTTTTTGTGAGTAAATTGATAGAATTGTGTGTTTGTATGTGTGTGTGTGTGTAAATGTATCCTTGTTAAAAGATTCTGCAAAGAATTTTCATCTCCCAAGATAACTTTGTTTTTCATCTTAGAAATTTAATTTTCAAAAAGAAAAGGAACAATTTCCTAGTTTAATTGTCAAGACTAAAATTCTATACATGAAATCCTAATCTCACCAGATTAATTTAAAAATGAAATTATTTTATTATTCATCTTTGTAGAACATCAAAATCTCCCTAAAGGAAACTTAAATGTGTTTCTTTTCTTTCTTTTTAAAAAATATACTCTAGCAGTTCAACTTTTTCCTCCGTGTCCGATTCTCTGTTCCTGCAATGGTGCTGTTGAGTTAAATACTGACAAACACCAGGAACCAGGTCCTTGGTCTTGGATGGTGGTGAATGTTTCCAAGTTACATTAGAAAGAAATCATAAAACAGCAAACTCTACATTATTTATATCCAGAGAAAATGAACATTTATAGGCAATCTCTGTCATAAGGCACTTAAGTCCTTCATCCCACTTAAGAACTGGCTAATGTTAGGCTCACCAATTCCTGCAAAATAGTTTAATAAAAAATTCCATTTCCCTTAACTCTATGATGTGTGACTGCACTTACTATTATTTCTGAGAGAAACGCCTCTTCCATTTCCTTTTAAAATCACTGTCTTCTTAGTATAATGTCACTTAGTGTAATGTTACTTGGCCCTGCAGACCCTCTCATGTTCCCCATTCTTACATCAGCTAGAAAACTAAGTCTCCTTTCTTTTTATCTACAAGTCTGAGGACAGACAGTAGAGATGCTTGCAAGCACGCGGAAGGCCCTGGACCTGGCTACCCTTGTCTCTCTTGATGTGATAGGTAGCACTTGGACCTTATAGTAGAAAGTGGGGAGGAAACAGGATCCGCTACTTGAGCTGCACAAGTGCGGGCAGGTCTCCTTATGTCCAGTTTTCTCTTCAGTAAAATGAGAGTTCCATTTTAAAATGAGGATAACTCACAGGCTCTGTGTGAGAGTTGATTATTCCTTTAAGCCATTTTATCAACTGCCTTCTAACCCCTTTCCTGCTAGCCCCCATTCTTTCACCAGTGATCTTTCAGAAAAATGATCTGATCCCATGAGTCATAAGCTTGCTCAAAACCTGACAGTCGCTCCCTATAGCTTTTTTAGATTTGCCTGGTTGTAGCACAGAATGCTGTGTCAATTAGTTGGTTACCCTCTTGTACAGGGAGGTCTTCCAGTGGGTCTCCACCCACCTTCCTAGTATTCATCTCCCACCACTCACTTCTGTTCACCTACTCGCTTTTCTGCACTTGAGAACACCCCAGAAACCATTAACAAAATGCCGATGCCCTGGCCCTGCCTCTTGAGAACTTGATTTCATTGTTTGGAGTAGGACCGGAGTATCAATTACCAGGTGATTCTGGTAGCTTTGCAGCCAAGGATGAAAACCTTGAAGTCTCCAGCTACCTCATGTGCCATTCACTGTGACTGAGCTGAGCTTTCCCTGCTTTCTTCCCTTCAGCTAATACTGGCTCAACCCCTTCTTCCAGGAAGCCCTCCCATACTACTCCAGGTAGACTTAGCTACCCCTGTCTGCTACCCTGGTTTTTCATTCATTAGTACCTGGCCATTCTGCATTACTATTGGTTTTCTCGAAGCGTCTCCCTCATTAGATCTTGAGTTTCTTTCAGGATGAGATTTTATCTTTTCTCCACACAGGCTCTGGCACATTGCAGGCTCTCCATAAGTATGTGGTGAAAACCTCTTGTGAGTTTGGTTCTAAGAAAGGGACATTGACACAATAACCCTAGTGTATAAAGGAATAGAGGTTAAGGGAAAAACTAGACCCAGTACAAAATAATGGTTTAACATATCTATAAAAATGGACAATCTCTAATATTCAAATGTTTGAAAATTTTCATTTTGCTCTTTTGTAGGTAATGAATTTTTTCTCTTCCAGGGAGAGAGAAAAGACATTAGGAAAGTGCTCCTCCACCCACATTGCTTGTCGTGAAATTGTAACTGGAAATGATTCTCTGACTAAGTCATTTTGGCTCTGTGTGATTTTCTCTCTTCCTCCTGTTCTTGCCTCAGCTGGTCATCCCCCTGTGTTTCCTGCGAAGCAGGAAGGTTCAGCACTAGGTCTTTCTCTCTCTCTCTCTCTCTCTCTCTCCCCCCCCACCCCCTACTCCCTTTAATCGGCAGGCTTTCAGATCTTCAAAGCAGCCTGTGTCCAATGTGACCCCACTCCCTCGCCTCCCCATGCTGGGGAGTGAGCACTGTAAGTATTTTTGTCATTTTGACGACTTGCATATTTGGACAGCCGGAGAGTGTGACCCTCACCAAGTCTGCAGGGATGAGAGCGAGTCAGCGTTTCCCAAGTCCCCTTTCACCCCAAATCCAGACACTGAAAAATTGACACCAGACCCCAGAGTTAAACAAACAGAAAGTTTATAGTTCTCCTTGCATTTGACCCATCCCCCGGGGTAGCAACCCTGGTCTTCTGCCTTTTTTGGCAATTGAGTCCTTGCTGTTGGTGTTCCTCAAACTCTCTCAACCTTTGTGATTATCTGCAGTGTTTGGTCCTGGACAAGTTTGAAAGCTCTGATGATGAAATTCAACTCACCCAATGAGCCCTTTCTCTGCTGGAGGAAAACAGGTTCTGGGCTGGTGTGGTGTTTCCTGACATGCATCCCTGGACCAGCTCCCTACCACCCCATGTAAAGTACAAGATCCAGATGGACATAGACGTGGTGGAGAAAACCAATAAGATCAAAGACAGGTGAATGTTTCAGGAAAACCCAGAAGGACCTGGGCATCCCCAGGGAGGTGAGGCAAGGAAAGAGGGCTCTTCTGGTCTCAGGCCACCCGTCTCTTCCTGGGGGCAGGAGGGCTATTTGAAAAAGGAGAGAGACACCTGGGTATCAAAGAATGAAATTAGCCAATTGGATCTGGCTAATCTCCTACTTGAGTCTAGGAGATCTCAGCTATCCTGTCTTCACCCCTCAGCTCAGCACTTGAACCTGGCTGGATTTGTACAATTTGAAGATGGATACCTCTAGGTATTGAATCATCTTCGCACAGAGATTCTGACAAGGTCACTGGGAAATTACATTTAGTACAGAAAAAGGGATTGAGACTGCATTCAACCTATGCATCAATAAAGTTAAATAAGAGGAAATATGATGATTTGTAATGCTCAAGATAGAGTCCCTGATTGAATGTAGTTACAAGTCATGTGTAGCTAATATAATATTATAACAGATTTAAACATGAGTTAGAAAATGGAGACCAATAGTTTGGAAAAGTTTAAAGGAATGTCTTTAAGAGAGCGAGTTCCAGGTTACCTCATCCCTCTCTCTGGTTTCTTCTTAGGTATTGGGATTCTGGTCCCAGGGCTGATCCTGTGGAAGATTTCCAATACATCTGGGGAGGGTTTGCCTATCTGCAGGACATGGTTGAACAGGGGATTACCAGGAGTCAGGCCCAGGCTGAGGTCCCCATTGGAATCTATCTCCAGCAGATGCCTTACCCCTGCTTTGTGGATGACTCGTGAATTGAGGCTTCTCACCCTCTTCCCTGACAAGATAATAAGGTGGCTGGTGGGAAATTCAGCAACTCTCCAGGGAGAAACCTGGGGGTTGGGACCACACTGGGGAGAATGGTACTATGGCTGAGGAGCCTGCTTCTCCCAAGCTCCAGGCAGGACCATAGGCACAATCTGTAAAGTGGTATGGGTAGAAAAGTGAAGGTGAAAATTAACACAAGGGAAGTGGAATTGAGGAGGGAACAAGACTTTTTAAATTTCCACTGCGTAGTGTGTTTGGTATGTGGAAGGAGTCTGGTCAGCAGGTCTGCCCAATGATTGCCAAATTAGCAAATCAGGATTCTGCATGCAAGTAGATTCGGTGCCTAGGAGCCTTGGAATAATGCAGCTCCTTCCCTAATTAACATTCCCATGATGTACACTTAATGAAAAGGTAGAGGAATGTGTTAGATGAGCTCAGGCCCTCCCTCCTTGCCCACTGCCTTCCCCAGGCCTGCACAATTGCTGGCCAGTAGCAAGCCAAGCAAGTAGCCTACTGCTTTCTGAACTTGGATTTGGGGGAGTGGAAGAAAGAGGGACAGAGAGGAAGAGGGGGCTGGGTGGGCTCATTTACCATGGTGGATGAGGCAGAAATCCTATTGCTGGCTTAGATATCAATGCCTAGAAAACAACTGGGAAGTTCACCATAGTGGTGTACTTGTTTGTCTGCAAGATTCAGAGAGTAGATCAACACACAGAGTTGTAAGAAAGGAGAGTCAGATTGTCACTTGGCAAGACATTAAAAGAGAGGCCAGTATGGGCACAAGAAACACTTTCATACCACTTTAGTCCTGTCAGTTCTCCCTCCTCAGCTCTAGAGAAAACTAAAAACCTTTCTATAGTCACTTTAGGTTTGGACTATAAGCTAAGATGAGAAATGGAGCCAGAAACAAAATTCCAGTTCTACTTTTAGGATCAGATGCAAATGGCTGGTTGGGAAGTGGCAGTAGACGTATGGCGGCAATAGGAATTCAGGCCATTCAGTATGGGAGAGAGTCCTCTAGTGGCTGGCCCCAGAAATGCAGCCTTTATGACTTGATGGTCTCTTTCCCTGGGGCCATCTTGATTGAAAGGATCCCATGCTGGAATTGGGCCAGTTCCATGACAGTACAACAATTTTCTGTAGATAATAATCCCAAAGGCTTTACTAACACATCAAGTCCAGGATAAACATATGTAAAGTTCACAATAAAGTAATTGCTGAATATCAGATTTACCCTGCTTGCTGGGGTAAATGAGAGCCATGGATCTACTCCATCTATGCATGGCTGGTGGAGTCAGTGGGTCACTGATTGATGTATTGATGGGTCAGTTGCTTTCTGAAGGTGCCACGCTGATATGTTATTTTGTGCCTCTTCCTGCTTAACTGGGGTTTATACTCCAGGGTAGACAGTGTTACACTAGTAGGCTCCCTTGGGAAGCCCAATTATTGATCTCAACATCAGTAATTTGTGGTCCACACTCTTGGGCATCACTGTCAGTTAGCATGTGCCTGTGTATTCCAGTCACATCATCAAGTCTGCAGTCCTTTCCAGTGAGACCTTACAGGGAAGTTTTTAACAGTGTTATATACATAGCATGATTTAATTTATACATTTTACTTATAGAGCATTCACCTAGGTTAACAAAAAAGCTACCATCTTGTGCTAAAGAAAATGTAAACCTTCAAAGAAAAAGTGCAGTGCCGTAAAAGATTCACATCATTAAATTACCAGTGAATTTTTTCTGCCTTTCATTCTACCTCAGCTTTGTTTTCAACACATCCATTCAACAAAAATTTACTCCACGTCTGCCAGGTATAGGGCATTCTACCACCCTGCTTCTCTCCTTTTGCTTCAGTTTTATGATCATCCTGAACCGCTGCTTCCCTATCTTCATGGTGCTGTCCTGGATCTACTCTGTCTCCATGACTGTTAAGAGCATTGTCTTAGAGAAAGAGTTAAGACTGAAGGAAACCTTAAAAAATCAGGGTGTCTCCAATGCAGTGATTTGGTGTACCTGGTTTCTGGACAGCTTCTCCATTATGTCAATGAGCATTTTCTTCCTGATGATATTCATCGTGGTAAGTTAGATGGAGAAAAGTTTACATACCTTTGCTCCTCCTACCTTTCCTCCTGTTCATGAACTTGTGCTTGGATCTGGCCATGAGGGATAACATGACATGTAGCTGTCTAACCATTTTAGCCAAGGCTGAAGACAGCAATCAAGTCTCCCCGAAGAGCCACGGTGCCATAGTGTCATCCCTTCCCCCGCTTTCTGCCCAGGAAACCATAGCCTACATAGCTTTTCCGGTATCATCCTGTGGAATATCTGGAGAAGCTGCTGTTAGCAAAGTCCAGCACAGGATGATTGGATGTGTAAAGGGATCTCCCTTTTGAAGAAAGGAGCACGAGGAGTGTTTTCCTGGGATTACGATCCCAACCACCTGTTGGGGAGGGCATGTGAGCAGCCTTTTCAGGGTATTAGGGGAGGAGACCCAGAATATTCTTTAATTAGCATCATGGTCATGTCGTTCATGGATTCACCAAAGAATACTCTGCTGCCTGCAAAATCCTCCAGATTTCTCTGTTTTAAAGGATGGAATTTGGAAGCTATCCTTTCTCAATGATAAGGAGGTTTTATAGCTGCAGGCATGCATCAGTCCATCCTCTACAAACTTGCAGCTCCCTCAAAAGTTAGACTTAGAAATAAAACATTTCCTAATACACTGCTATCCTTCATTTTTAGTTCCTCCACAATGGATATCTTTTGTTCTTGTCGAATGATATGGACATAAATTTAGGTCATTTTTAAATAAAATTTTAATGGGATATGGTATGAAATTCAGACTTTTGACTTTGTAAGCTCCTGATACAGCCTCATCAAGCTGTCCTGCCTCTTTATACCTCTGCATTAGGGAATTAGTGTTCTGACCCACAGACTGCAGCAAAGTGTCTGAATTCATGCTGAACCACATACAGTGATCTAAGATCAGTGATCAACCTGATCTAAAAATGTTCCATCATATATCCTGCCCAACCAACATATATCCAGTTAAACCAAATCCTGCTCCTTCTCTTTGCAGCAAAATGTACTAGTCTGAAGGGTTTTGGTTAGTGTTGCACTGGGATGCAGTGATCTGTGACCTTTGTCAAACCTTGTGCTGGTGCCATATCTAAATGAATGCCAACATAGAGGTCAGTTTACACAACCTGATCCCACACTGGTGTGGTTTTAAATTTGCAAAATTTCCCAGAGCTTCACAAAGATGAGGAGAGAAGCTGAGGAACTTATTTTCCTCTAAGGGCACCTTGCTTCTTCCTATCCTTCAGTCTGTTCTTTCCCCCACTAGCAAAATATTTTGTGTCCTCAAAACTAAAGGAGTCAAAATGCATTAGCATTTGACTTTTGCTAATGCATCAACATGCATGACATCTTACAATGGTCATGAGAATTGGTTCAACTTATTACTGATAAATGACATTGAATTTTGCCTTCTTAAGAATGGGCATTCGGACTTCAAAGCTTTTGGGACAATGAGGTTAAGAATTTTCACCAAGAGTTTCTTGCACAATGGGGTTTCTCCTTGTGGGAACCAGAAAATTGTTCCAGTGATGACGGAAACAGTTTTCCACACCAAAATAGGATTTTCTTTTGAATGACTCTCCCATCTTTCCCTTGTCCTTCCTTCCCATCTCAACCATTCAGGAAAGAAACTGGAAATTTGGGACAATGAGAAGGTTCCATTGTTATGAAAGTGGCCAGTAGAGGAAGCCCACACCAGTGAGATTGTTGGGTCAGCCAAGTGACTTTCCTCTGCCTTAAGTCAAAGAGAAAATACACAACCTTAGAAGTCTGCAGGATTTTGTTTGACCTGGAATAAGAAATTGACTTTATTTTTCTAAAAATAGCAACACACCATCTTAAAGTTCTTCCAGCTGAAAGCTACATGTTCAGTCATGGACTTGGCTTTTATCAAGTTGTATGTGATTAAGGAAAAGATGTGAGCTGTCCGGGGTGAGGTCCAAAGTAAGGAGATCTGAATCCTAATATTGACATTTTTTTTTAGATTTCTTCAAACTGGTTTTAGTTAAGAATGACTCTCTTCAACCCTCCTTTGCCACTTGTCTTATTTTATTTTTCGAGGTGTTCTATTAGTTACTGGCAGGCAGGAGAGCATGAATGAAGGAGAAATGGTAGCAACAGTTGATAAGCAGCACATCAGTTCCATTCAACTCTCTCCTCCCCATGACAGATTTTGCTAATAGATCTCTTTCCTAAGAGGAACCCAGTGGTTGGGGCATCACTTCCAGTTGATCAGAACCCATTCAAAGGATGATCCTATATTTACCTCTATGTTGCTGAGGAAAGACAACCTATATGTTCTTAGAGTCATGTGCAAAAGGCAAACAGGACAACCTATATGTAACTTAGAGTCATGTGCAAAAGCTAAAACTCCTCATAGGCTGCCTATAACAAAGGAGAACCAAGGACTAACAAATTGGCACTTCTCTGTTTATTCTGTAATGTAATTGAGAAGTGGATCACTTATTAAAAATAGTTTGTCCTATTTTCTACAAAGTGATCAACTCATTAGTTAATGTGGAGGATACTGAGTATTGCCCACAGGTTCTATGGAGTGTATTGACATGATATTAATGGGAAGGGAGGATTAATCTACTTGCAGGTGATATGGATTAATTACTAATATTTCCCCCTATTTGTGAGTGACAAGTCTCAGAATACAAGCACAAATGATTGCATAAAGCCCAGGCCCAAGGGAAAATGCTAGAGATTATGAAATGGTCTCCACCTCCCTTTCCTTGTCCTCGTCTACTCGGTATATCCTGCAGCTCTTGATGCTCCAAGACCCCCGTGCAGGTCTGCCTCTTCTGCACTAGGCTTCTGCATGCTATGCCCTTCCCACCAATAATTAGTGTACTGAAAGGCAGCCTAGTGTGTTACCTCCCAGGGAAAATGGCACTCATAGGGTTAAAAACTCAACATATTGAGACTTGAATGTAGAAGTTTAGACACCAAAAAAGGCTAGTGGGGAATATCCATCCATGATAGAGAGCTTCTGAGGGCACCAGAACCACTGCACAGAGGTCACCCCCTGAGGCCAGTACCCTGAATGTGTGCAAATTACTGACTCAAGTGCCTCTGGTTTCAGCATGGAAGAATCCTCCACTACAGTAATCCGCTCATCCTCTTCCTGTTTCTGTTGGCTTTCTCTGCTGCAACAATCATGCAGTGCTTCCTGCTCAGCACCTTCTTCTCCAGGGCCAGCCTAGCAGCCGCCTGCAGTGGCATCATCTACCTGACACTCTATCTGCCCCACGTTCTCTGCTTCGCCTGGCAGGACCAAATGACGGCCAACCTGAAGATGGCTGTGGTAGGTGACTGTAGGCCACCCCTAACCTGTGGTATGGTTCTTCTGAGGGGTCTAGAATAGCTTTGGAGGACTGATCACCTTTTGAGGGCATGCACTTTGCTTTTGGGGGACCTAAGACTAAAAGGCACAGGGGCAGAATTGGGGAAGTGGAAGCAGTCTTCATCATGAGCCACCTAACAGCTCTTCCTTACCAAACCTGCTTGATGAGTTGAGCCTGGAAAGGAATTGAAAACCAGTTCAGTTCTTGGGTCCCTTTGTGCATGCACACGAGAACAGCTAAGTCCATCTCACTTAATTTTCCTTTCACAGTGTTTGAGAAGATTCAGAAAGGAGGGAGCATGTCCCCTTGTCCCCACTGTTCTATCCAGAAAGACATTTCCATAAATTAAAAGTTTATGCTTCTCTCCAAAGGAACTTGATTAGCTCTACAAGTGTCTCTATCATGTTTGGGGCCACAGTGGGGAATTTCCCTATTCTATCTGGGTTCTTCCAAAGTTGGACACAAGAATAAATGGACAGATTAATAAGAGAAAAAGCCCAAATTTAATAATATATGAATGGTGAATTTGCAGTTATAAATTCTAAAGAATAATAGAGGAGACTAGGGATATTTATGCTCCATTTAGGGATCTGGGGCATCAAGAAGGCAGGGGTGGAGTGGTGGGGACTTCACATGACAGGCAAGAAAGGGTTACCTCACCCTTACTCTGAGAATAAAGATGAGCTTCTTAGATAGAGAGGACTTACTCACTGATAAACCTATATTTGGATAACACCTCCCCCCCTAGATTACATTCTTCTAGGTCATAAAATGGGGAGCAGCAGTCACTTCTCTGATTACAAAAAGGGCAGAAGCTTAGGAGTGATGATCTCTTTTTCGATTAGGAAGGCATAAGGACTTAGGCAAAGACAAAAATTTCTCAGCCTCAGGGAATTCATTGCTTTCAGCTTAAAATACTCTGCATGCCAAAGAGTTTTGAGGAGAAAGATTCTGAGAATTTAGGGGTGTCTGATTTGGACACTTTCACATGCTATGCCACTGCATGCACAAAGACTGGCAAAAATGAGCGAGCCTTACATCAGGCACTTTTTGAGAAGAAGACTCCAGAAACTAACTTGATTGCCCAAGATCTCTCTTAGTTCAGGACTCCAAAGCTAACAGCACTGTCTTTTTCACTAATTGTTTACAAAGCAGCCATTTCCATCTTCTTCTTAACCAGGCTAACCAGCTTCCAGGCCTTGTAGTATACAGTTTTCCTTGCCCTACCCGATTGTCCTGTCCACAGTTTTTATGTAAGAGGGTTGAGAAGGAACTGCCACCAACTCTCACTGGGAAAGATCTAAGGTCTGAATGGTTCTCATGACTTAAACTGAGTTGGTCTCAGAGCCAAGGCATCAGTGTTAAATAAAAAATTGCTGCCATTTATAGCACCCAGTTTTCTAAAATAATCACAATGGCCTAGTGGTAAGAAATCCTATGACTCCCTCTGTGAGCAGAGCCAGGCTATCCTGGTGCAGTGGGTGGAGGGACGGGGCTGTGAGGCCACACCTGGCTTCAAGGGCATGTGAATCTACCAGGAAACTTTAGCTCTTGGGGAGGATACACTACATTTCCAGTTACAGATTTCTTAATGGCCCTGTCCATGGGTGTTTCTCTTCAAAAGAACTTGAATCTGGATATCTCTACAAGTGTCTTTATCATGTTTGGAACCACAGTGGGGAATTTCCTGTCCATGGGATAGGTATGAATCTACCACAGTTAATGCCACATATAGACCTCACATGACTACAGAGATCCCAAAACTCCTTTTGGCATGACCCTTATTACTTCTTTTGGTCATCTTGGAAGCAAGGACCCAAGAAAGCTACTTTAAATGGTTTTTTTGAACATGTAGTTAAGGAATCCTTTCTTCCTGCAGAGAGACCCTCTAAACCCCACCCTGGGTCTTGCAGGGAGGCCTCTGAGCAGAGAAAATGGGAGCAGCCCATCCTTTGCATGTGCTCAAGTGCTTGCTGCTCTGGGGGAACCACCTGTAGGGGCTTCACGGGGAGCTTCCTCTTCAGACTTCCTTCTGCGCACTTGATCAGTTGAACTTTTCCCGCCACAGGAAACTAAGAAAAGAAAATGACCCCCCCCCCAGTCTAGAGGTGGGAAAAGCTAATAGTCAACATAATCTAAGGAGGCCGTGAGACCTCAGCAGATCATGAGGCTACCCCGTCTCTGGCCCCAAGCCTGCTCTGGGATACTGATGATTGAGGGCGCTGCTGGGCCCTCACAAAGCTGCACAACTTTGCTTCTTTGTCCTGCCGAGAATTGTGGGGTCTTAAGAAAGAAGTAGGCAGAAGAGGGTAAGGGAGGAAGGTACACCCAAGGGCCTCTGGTCCTTCTGCGTGGCATGCTTCATGGTATTTTCTTCCCTATTCCATAGAGTATGTTTCATGGAATAGGTGAGTGGCCTAGGGTGTATTGAGCAGGTATCCCTGAGACCAAAGTCATTTCCAGAACTCTCTTCCTTTGGGAAGACTGCCTTAGCCCCTCTCTTGGTGGCCTTATACCTGAACTCCACATTGACCATTTTCTTTTTCTTTTTTGGCCTCTCTACTTAAAGTGTGGGCATCTAGTTGTTGTTGGGTTGATTAAAAGACACTCTGCCCAGTCATCTATTTTTGAGCATTTGGGTTGTTTCCCATAGCTTAGCTATTATAAATAGTGCTGCTATAAACATAGGGGTGCAGGTGCCCTCCTGAATTAATGTTTCTGTGTCCTTTGGGTAAATACCTAGGAGTGGAATTGCTGGATCATATGGAAGCTCCATCTTTAGCAGGTTGAGGAATCTCCACACAGCTCTGGATAGTGGTTGGACCAGTTTGTACTCCCACCAACAGTGCAGGAGAGTTCCTTATAGAAGACTGGATCAAGAAGATGTGGTACATATATACAACGGAATATTACTCAGCAATCAAAAAAGATAAACTCATGCAATTTGCAGCAACATGGATGGAGCTGGAAGGGATCAGGGTCAGTGAAATAAGCCAGAAAGAAAAAGAAAAATACCGGATGGTCTCACTCGTAGCAGGAATTTAGAAAGCCTAAATAAGGGACCAGGAAAAATTCTAATTATAATAAAGTAAAAATCAAAATCAACAAGCAACTATAAACCAGAAACACACTATGGGGTTGTGGGGAGGAGGAGGTACTAGGATCAAAACAAGAGGGGTGGGAATTGTATGGGGACTATAACCAAGATGAAAATGTATACATTGTTCAAAAATGAAAAATGATGTAAAAAATATATAAAATAAAATAAAATAAGTCAAACAAACAAACAAAAAGACACTCTGCCCATTTGTTGTGCCCTCTTTGCCCCACTGCAGAGCCTGCTGTCTCCTGTGGCATTTGGGTTTGACACTGAGTACCTGGTTCGCTTTGAGGAGCAAGGCCTGGGGCTGCAGTGGAACAATATTGGAAACAGTCCCATGGAAGGGGATGAATTCAGTTTCCTGATGTCTATGAAGATGATACTCCTCGATGTAGCTCTGTATGGTCTTCTTGCCTGGTACCTGGATCAAGTGTTTCAAGGTAAGTGTCCCCTTCCATACAGTAAAAGTATTTGTTTCTCCTGCACCCCTATGTTTATAGCAGCACTATTTACAATAGCTAAGCTTTGGAAACAACCCAAATGCCCAAAAATAGATGACTGGATCAAGAAGATGTGGTACATATACACCATGGAATATTACTCAGCATTCAAAAAAGATAAACACATGCAATTTGCAGCAACATGGATGGAGCTGGAAGGGATCATGCTCAGCAAAATAAGCCAGAAAGAAAAAGAAAAATACCAGATGGTCTCACTCATAGCAGGAATCTAGAAAACTTAAATAAGGGACCAGGAAAATGAATAACTATAGGAAAGTGAAAATCAAAATCAACAAAAAACTATGAACCAGAGACACTCTATGGGGGGTAGGGGGTGGGAGGGGAGGGATTGGGGTCAAAATAAGGGGGTTGCAATTGTATGGGGAATATAAAAATAAAATTTATTATTAAAAAATGCAGAAGAATGCAATAACTGTATATAGTTTATAATAACACAAATCAAAATAATATACATTAAACATGTAAAAATGATTGCCTGTGGGAGTTGGAGATAGACATGGGAAATGGAGGTAAATGGGAGTGAATGGATCTACAGTCCAATAAATGAAAGAAGGAAGGCGAGAGGGAGATCTGGGTCCTCGTGCAGAGGAATTGTAGAAATGATTGACTATGCTCTTTGCTTCCTCTTTCCTAAATAAAAATGATCATTAAAAAAAAAGTATTTGTTTCTTTAGCTCCCAGCCCTTTATTTCTCATCTCATTTAAATCTCATTCTCCTTTGTTTGAATGGGGGCTTTCAGAACCAGCATTTGAAATTTAAATCCACGAGTCAAATATCCATCAGTAATGCAGTTAACTCTACTTTAAAACGGTTCCAGGATCTGACTTTGCTCACTATCTCTGTTTCAGCTTTCCCAGTTCAAGCCTCCTCCTTCCACCATCTTCTCCTACCAGTCCCTTTTCCACATTGTATTCAGAGATCCTTTTGGAATCTAGGTTAGATGGTGTCAATCCTGCTGTTCAAATCCCTCCAGTACTGGCTTTTCTTCTTGTTCAGCATAAAATCTAGTGTCCCAATCCTGGCCTGCAAAACGATTCATTATTGGTCCCCAGCTGTCTTCCTCATCTCATGGCCTTCCCTTCTTCCCATGTTTCTCTGCTCCAGCCACTCTAGCCTCCTTGCTATCAATATGTTAAGTACATTCCTCCTCAGGACCTTTGCACCTGCTGCTCACTGCCGGGAGCATACTTATACACACACACATGCACACACATGCACACACATACCCCCCTGAAGACTTGCTTTCTTACTTTGTTCAGACCTCTATTCAGTTGTCCCCCTATCATTAGCATCTTTGCAGAATAAAAATATCTAAATATTTACCCCTCTATAAATTCCATTCCTGCAGGGCTCCTGGCCTGTTTTCCTACTTCATTTTTGAAACATCACCATCTACCATGATGTGTCTTTCTGTGTCTGTGCATTGACTCTCTCCCCTTAGTGGAAGATGGGCCCGTCTGGGTAGGACCATGGTCCATTTTGCTCACTGTTATGGCATTAGTGCTCAGGCCTGACTTTTGGAAGATGCTGAATAACCTGATTAATCTGCATCATAGAAATTCAGCTCCCAAATCAAAATCAGTTATTTGCGGGCCTCCCCTGGTGGCGCAGGTGGTTGAGCGCCACTCTATGAAGCTGCCTGCGGGCTCTGCAGTGCTGGTTTGATCCTGGCCGACTGGCGAGGGTCCCACATGGCACTGCAGACCTCTCCTGTTGCGCCCGCTGCTTCCCTTAGCAGTGTATTTCATCAATCTACCTGTTCTGTTCCCTGCTCTGTCTCTGGTGAATCCTATCACCCTTCCGCACATCTGGCCTGTACCCCAGTTCTTGTATAAATAAATAAATAAATAAAATAAATAAATAAATAAATAAATAAATCTTTTTAAAAAATCAGTTATTTGCACAGCTTAGCATTTCCTTTGCTTAAATCATATTTTCCTTCAAATTAGTGTTTCCTTGTAGCTAGAGATGTCTCGGCTTCTGTGTGAATGGTCCTCAAGCCAACCAACTGCCCCCTGCACTATGGCAGCTGGGACCTCGGTCTTAGTGCCGTCGCCAGCTACAGGTCGAGGAGAGGAAGGCTGGGCCAGGTCCTTGGGGAGGGATGAACTTAGGCTTTCAGATCATTTCAGGGCAGCCTTTTGTCAGCAGAAATGTGTAGACGGCAGCCCTGGAGCAGGAGAAAGGTTGCTAGGCTGAGTCAGGAGATCTGGCTTTGGATCCTAGCTGTGTGACTATATTAGTTTCTACAGCTGCCATGACAAAGAGCCACAAGGGAGAGTAAAATAACAGAAATATACTGTCTCACAGTTCTGGGCTATGAAGCCCAAAATCAAGGTGTAGGCAGGATCACATTCTCTCTGAAACCTGTAGGGGACGATGGATCCTCCCTGTCTCTTTCTAGTTTCTGGTGGTTTTTCATAATCTTTGATGTCCCTTGGATTCCTTGGAGACACATCACTCCAGTCCTCTGTATCACATGTTGTTCTCCCTGTGTGTCTGTCTTCACACAGTCCCCTTCTTAAAAGGACATCAGTCTTACTGGATTAGAGACCACCTACTCCAGTGTAACTTAATCTCTGCTAGCTGATCCCATCTGCAATGACACTGTTTCCAAGCAAGACCACATCTGTGGTACCAAGGGTTAGAACTCTGGTGTCTTTCTTTCTACTATCGCTTCCAATACTGAATGTGTCAATGTGTCATTTTTGCCCAACACCAACCAATTCTCTGGTACCAGATGGGTATCCAACACTTCGACTTAATTCTGACAATAATTACCCAGAATTAGAGCCCTCCCCTTAGTCTCAGTTCCACAAGACTGCTTCCCCTTCAGATGCCAATCACAAATGCAGTGCCCAGGCTGCCCACACTTGTCCAGCTGATCTTAAATTGGGGGATTCTCACAACTCCCTCTCGGGTTCAGTAATTCACTGGAACAGCTCACAGAAATCAGGAAAGTGGTCTTCCTAGCAATTATATCTTTATGATAAAGAACACAGCTCAGGAACAGCTAAGTGAAAGAGATGAATGGGTGAGGGGGCATAGAGCTACCATACCCCCTCCATCCCCTACCCTCCCAGCACCTTGCTGTGTTCGCCAACCTGGAAGTTCTCTGTATTTCATTGTTCAAGAGTTTTAATAACCCAGTACCCAGCCTCCTCTCATTCTCTCTCGATGGGTTTGGTTTTTCTGGTGACTGGCCCCCTCAGGAAGTTATCTAGGGACCCACATGCTGAGTCACCTCATTAATATAAGCTCAGTTGTGATCAAGAAAGAGCCTTACGAGGAACAACAAAAAGCACTCCTAATATCAGGAAATTGCAAGGGTGTTAGGATCTTTGTGCCAGAAGCTGGGAGTAAAGATGAAGTATGTTTTACATTATTCCATACTTCAAGATATGCTTTTTGGGAGAAGGTTGCAGGCAGCACACAATCCACCCCAAACCAGGGACTTTGAACAATATACTTGCCCTTGCTCAGCTACAGGACTTTTTCTGTCTCACTGGGTCATTGGAAGGAGATACAATAAGCTAAAAATTACTTGGATTTAGCATTAGATGTGTACAAAATTCAACACTTTATTTTAGTGAAACTAAAGCTTTAATTGTTCAACAACTGATCAGTACCTGTTAGGCTCAGCAGCACCAGGTTCTAGGAAAAGAGTGATAGAAGAGCAGACTCAGTCCTGAGCAACTGACAGTCTAGCAGTGAAACGGAATAACTATTCAATAAGCCAAGAGCATATCCTAGAAAAAAAAAAAAAACAACCTTTTAGGGGAGTGAAATGTAAGAGATGTGGACTGGAAATGTGGGGGTCTTTTTCTTGAAATCCAGACATATCCAGTAGACTGGGTGGGTTGCCATCAGTGGTATTGAACCAGATTGCCCATGTTGGAATTCCCACACCTCTGTTTAATTCACTGTGACCTTGGCAGGTGATTCTAACTCTGTGTGCCTTAATTTCCTTATCCACAAAAATAAAAATGCTACCTATCTCTTAGGTTGCTTTGAGGATTCAGTGATTTAACACATGGAAAGGGCTTACAGTAATGCCTGACACAGGAAGCACCCAGCAAGTGTTAGTGATCATCATGACTAGTTTTATGTGCTAACTGTTGAAAAGAGCATGATTTAATTCTTGAAAGAGATGTGTCCTTGGAAAACGAATGCCAATTGAGATCATCAGTCTTAGGGTTACCGGGTCCACCCAAAAACCATGACTTTTTTAATTTAAAAATTTTGGACTTGTGGTAGCATGTGGATAGCTAGCTGCGTAGTTTTGTGAACTTTAAAGATCTACAGTTACAATTGATAAATTTTAGATTGTACGGAAGTGTGGTAGGGCAGGACCACATATGTATTTTCTCTTTATTTACTTGTTTATTTTTAGGGGACTATGGAACCCCACTCCCTTGGTACTTCCTTCTGCAAGAGTCCTATTGGCTGGGTGGTGAAGGTGAGTTATCTTAAATTGTTTTTTAAAACTCTTAATGCTTGAAACCACTTCCTTTGGCTATGCATGGAATGTGTGTGGGTTGTAGAGGTGGCTCTTACACCAAAGTGTACAAGTCCCAATTTATCAGCTGCCTCCTGAGGGCTCTGCCACAGCTTTCGGGGGTATAGCAGCACAGCATCAGGGGCCACGTTTTGTGAGTCATTAGACCAGGGTGATTGAGCATTAATAAGCCCTATGTCCAGCACACCTTGGGTCCAATGGATTAAATCACCCTAGTCAATGAAGACCAACTCACTTCAGGGTGTAAGTATTTTGCAACTTTTCAGATTAAAGCGAAGAGATCCACAGAATCAAGAAGCGACTTTGCATTTGTCTTCTGCTGCCCCTGTCCTGCTTTTTGATTCCTTGCCATCTTTTCAAGATACAAATAAATTCATTCTTCCAAAGTAAAGGCAAAAACTCCCAGACTCTCCTCTTGATCTTTGCTGTGGCTGGGAAGAGTGCTGAGAGGACATTGCCCAGAATGTATCTTAGATAAAATTTAGGTTTCTTACTGCACAAGACAGGAGGCCAAGGGAGAGAGCCAGACGTGGGGAAAAACACAGATTCTTTTTGTGAGGTATAAGAAAGCAAAGAAATTCCAGAGTTGAGGGCTGGGGGCTACCCTGGAGCTAGGAGGTTCTGGAAGCAAAGGAAATACTTTCCAATCTGTTTGTTCCTCACCTACCTGCTCTTTGCTTTGTATTATTGGGCTTGGGCCAGGATTTGTCCTTTAAACACTGAGGTAGATGTTTGTTTTCTCTAGGGGATTAGCCTAGGGCCTTTAAAAGGCTTTGGGTGGGTTTCTTTCTTTCTCATGATTCAAACAAATAGTGCTTGGACAGCTTAGTACTTTTCCATTATGTTGGTGGGTCTGTCTTGTCAATCTGTAAACTTTAAATTTCTATAATAATCAAGTTACAATCTGCTGTAATTGGGGATTTTCAACATAAGAATATGTTCTGGAATGTTTCTAATGTCAATGAACATCAGGACTTGTGAACTTTTTTTTTTTCTCTACAATTTCAGCAGATACTCTGACTCTCAAAAAAAATTTAAGTGTGCATTTTCAAAAATGAATCACATATATTATTGCTGACAGAAACCAAATATTTTTCACCTGTCCCACAGGCTAGACTGAAACAGATTCCTGAAGTTCTTTGCAATCAAAAAAGAGCTGAGTGTCTCCACCTACCCAATCCTGAACCCCTTCACAGATGCAAAATGGAGCCCAAGAGACATCCAGTGTCTTGCCCAAGTGTTCATTGGTCACTTGGGTCAAATTCTAGATACAGGATACAGATTACTTGGCAAGGAATTCACTCCAGTGACTAACAATTTAGAAGAATATTTTTATGGGACAGGACTATAGGTTCTCAGGTGGTGGGTAGGGTGTGGTGACATACATCTAAGGAGGTATGAACCTAATTCTTTATATTACATATGGTGCTATAACCAACAATATCTCAATTTAAAAAAAATAACCTTCAGAAGGAAAAATGAGAAGTACCAGAGGTAGCAGGTCCCTGTCACTTGCCACCCCACCACACTTTCTGCAAATATGTGGCATGGACTGAGAGGCCTGGTTGGCTACTGCTTTAAAAACCTCACCCTGCTCACGTGTGCACTTGAGACAGAGCCTTGAGATGCTTGGCATTGGCAGTTTCCGCCTCCCCTGCTTTCCTCTCTGGCTGGCTTGCTCTTCTGCTCCTCTTCCCTTTCCAGGATGTCCTGATGTCCTTTTTAAACCAAATGCCAAGTTTACAAAAAAAGCATCTGTGTGTGTGTGTGTGTGTGTGCATGCTCATAATATAAGAATATGTGTTTACACAATACTTCCCAATTTGTGCAGGCCTGTACCTCAACTAGGCTTAACTGCTGTTAAACCCCCAATATATGAATGTCCATAGAGGTTGCTTTCTCAGGTAAGTCATTTCTCAGTCAGTAATTTGAGCTGGCTGAGTGTCAGGTCACCTTGAATGGACTTTTTCTCAAGGTTCACCTTGACTTTGACATATTTTAGATTGGAGTGAAAGTCTGCTGATGAGCTAAAGAAAATTAACCCATTTCAGATTCCATCCTGGTCTGTTAGCTTTCTGTTTTTTAATCACGAGTTTGGACACTGTGGGCTCCTCCTGACATACTAAGAGGGTGAGGTAAAACTCCTGTTACAAAATGCCCTGAGCTTTAGCAAAGATTGCACAATCTGTCCAGCTGGGAGGCACCCCTGGCCACTTTCAGAGAACTCCTCAGCCCTGTAGTTCATGGCCTGGCAGGGCCTGGCTCGGGCTGGTCTCTGGGAATGCTGACTTGGCCTTTTGGAGGAACTATGTTTTCCAGTTATGGTCATCGATTCTGCCTCCCTCCCTTCTCCCTTCCTTTCCTGCCTTTACTGATTCTCAGTTCTCACCAGGAGAGTAACAGTGAGTTCTGGTTGGTGCAGGGTGTTCAACCAGAGAAGAAAGGGCCCTGGAAAAGACCGAACCTGTGACAGAGGAGGAAGACCCAGAATGCCCAGAGGAAAGAAATGGTAAAAACCTCAGTGGAGCAGAGGGGAGGAACTCTGAACACTGCAAAGGGTCAGAACAAAGCAGCTTGGGATTGGGGTGACATGAAACCCAGGAAACTAACTCTCTGCAGTCATGAGTTAAACCTGAGAGCTTCTTGAGGGTCCAGCTGCACGTGTGCAGAATGAATGGTCCAGCCAGACATTAACACATATTTCCTGGAGAAAGCAAATCCAAAGTATGTGTTTGTGCCCTTGTTAGGCAATTCCCAAGTGAGTTGCAGAAATGTGCTGACTTCCGAGGATTTAGCAAGAACAATAACTTGGGTCACTAGGACTTAAAGCGGATATGAGCTATAAGGAAAGACAAAAATAAAAGCTTCTGTGCACACGGGGAAAGGGTCTAGTGGAGCTGACTGCTCTTTACTCACGGTTTACAAATCTAGGAGTCCATTCATTCAGGCCACCAGCCGCCTTTCCTGACCATGGAAGTTACCTAATGATTCCTGAACAAATGGTCTAGACTTGCAAGTGTTTCCCTGGCTTTTGCTGGCCTCAG
Source organism: Talpa occidentalis (assembly GCF_014898055.3). Taxonomy (NCBI): domain Eukaryota; kingdom Metazoa; phylum Chordata; class Mammalia; order Eulipotyphla; family Talpidae; genus Talpa; species Talpa occidentalis. The sequence continues at coordinate 95,835,710 of NW_023605305.1, read as the reverse complement.
TTCCCTCTTGAACCAGTCTCTCCTCCCTAAGCATCTGCCTTTCTCTGTGGATGCTGAAACGCTCTTGTTATCTCCACCCTGGGCTTACAGAGGCAACACAGCCTCTGGACTTTGCCTGACATGGCACGAAAAGGGTCTGCCTCCACGCCTCTGGCCCAGCCCAGGTGCCATTTCACAAAGCTGAGGTCAGTGACCCAGACTCCTCAGAGAGCTGGTTTACAGTCAACAGTGCCTCTGGGAAGACCTTTCTCTCAGGATGGAATTCCACAGCCAAAATCGGGGTTTTGTGGGCTGGTCTCACTTCAGTTACAGGCAAAGCCAAGAGACAGAGATAGAAGAAGCATTAAGATACTTTCAAAGGGGACCAAATGAGCCACAATATTAAGAAAACAAATTAATAGTGCTCTGTAGTGTGAACTAAAGCAGGGCATGACTGGGAGCCAGAAGAGAGGAGACACTGTGTTAGTGGGGTGAGGGGATAGAAAAGTGGAGGGGCAGAGTTTGAGGGACCGTGATGAGGAAGGGTGGACTCACCCACCCAATTAGTTGGAGAAACTCTGGAGTTTTGAAGAGCAAGAATTCAACTTTAGTCAAAGCTGACTCCAAGATTTGAGCCAAAGTGTCTAAGAGAAAGGCAGTTCCAGGAATGAACTTGGGAGAGGCTAAAGGAAAATATTGTTTGGGGAAGAAGAGGAGGAGCCAAAAAAACTGTAAGGAAATACCCTACAGACCATTGGAAAGAGGGCTTGGGACTGAGGATGGAACTTAAGGCTCATTTTCCATATAGATGGCGAGCGTAAATGGGTTGAGCCCCAGCTCTGCTACTCGTGAACCATGTGACCTAGATTGAATACTTGATGTCTGTGTGTTAGGTTTCCTCATTTATAGTCACGCACATAACAGTATCTGTCGCCCCCCTCCAGGGCTGTCATAGGGTCAAGTGGGGGTAATCCATATAAAACACTCCAAACAATACCAAGCACATAGCAACGGCTCAATAAACATTAGCTACTACTCTTATTAACATTATTATTCTGTAGTGGTGTTTACAGAGGTCATACTGAAGCCGAGGGGCAGAAGACAATGGACTAAAGAAAAAAACTCCAGTGGGTCTATTAAGGAATCTTTTCCTCACACTCATTTTTTCCTCCCTAGACTCCTTCTTTGAGCATGAGCTTCCAGGCTCCATTCCTGGGATATGTGTAAAGAATCTGGTAAAAACTTTTGAGCCCTATGGCAGACCAGCTGTGGACCACCTTAACATTACCTTCTACGAGAACCAGATTACTGCATTCCTTGGTCACAACGGATCAGGGAAAACTACCACCTTGTGAGTCTTTGGCCAGTCGAGCCTGCCATCTTTGGGTTCTAGTCTTCCCCTATTAGCTGCACTCCGCTCTTTCCTACTGTGTTTAATGACAAAACAGTACTCTATATATTGTGTCCCAAGAATATGTAAAGCACGTTGTAGAATTCAAAGCTCGAAGACACATTTTGTTTTATCTGATCCATACCCAAAGTTGGAGAGGCAGGTAAAAGTAAGTTTATTCTCCTTTCGTGTGCCAGGGACATGGACATCCAGGGTGTTAAAGCAACTTTCCTGAGGTCACCAAGTTGTAATGATTCATAGGGGTAAGAGCTAAATCCCGCCATGGTGGCCTCTTATCTCTGACACTGCAAGCCCATCCCCCAGCCACACCCTCCAGTGTTAGTCATGGACAGGGACAACAGAGTCATGGCCATCACCATCACCTGCTTGGTGGGGAGAGCACTGCTTATTTCAGAGCACATTCCTTTCCCTACTTATGAGAGGATGGTGGTAGTTCCAGAGAAAATTAAAAGGATGCAGTCTCTAGGGAGGCTCTGTGGGGTAAGAACAAGCAATTGAAAGCCAAGTTCAGGGACAATGAAAGCTCAGCTCAGGAAAATTCCAGGCTTTTCTAAGGCACACAGCGCCATCTGCTGAGGAGTGCACAGTTGGTGGAGGTTTCCTAAGTTGTGGCTGGGGTGCCTTCTCAAGGGGCAGGAAAGCCTTGTGATACACAGTCTTCGTGTCCCTTGGCTTCTTGTAGCTCCCCAGGAAGGAACAGCCGTGTACACCCTGCACTGGAATGTTCTCTGAGGGTGGTTCGTGTGAATGGAATGTGGGGCTGGTGCCATTCTATTTGGTTCTGTTTCCCTCTAGTGGCTGATGAACAGAGATTTCATCTTCTAAGTACAAGGTCACATGGCCTCGACAGAACTGGGTGGGGTAGCTCAGATCCATCTGATTTCTCTCCTTGTTAACTAATACAGTCAAAGAGTCCAAAGTTCCATCCAGGACCCCTGGGCTCCTCAAAGACAAACACATTATTTCATTGACCCCGAAATTAAACACCGTTGAGTATTGAAACACGATGTTTAATAAAAATAATAATATTCTTGAGTCTTGCTGTATGCTGGCAATGTCCTAAGTGCTTCACAGGTTAACTCAGTTAATCCTCACCACAATCCCCACAAGGGAGGAGTCCTTTTTTCTGACTTTACCCAAAAAAAAGTCCAACATTGCTATTGAGCATTTTATGTTTTGGATCCAAAGATGATATGATTGATGGTAATTCCCATATTTGCCTTTAACCAATTAATCCACAAATACATATTGAAGGCCTGGGTTTCTTATCCATCACTAAGATCTTCCCTGTGCTTTGTAATGGAGACTCAGGTGAAGCATGACCCATGCACTGTACACCTTTTATTGAGCCCCCACAATGTTGTGACGACTGCATAGAGGTGGGTCCTTTGGCTATAGGTGAATATTCTGTAGTTGGGAATCAGAAGACCCATCAGCACCTGCCCCCCTAGGAGCACTAGGAATGAAGTACAGGCAGGCAAGGAAGACAGATGTGGTCCTGGCATCAGGACCTGGACCTACACACTGGTGGAAAGTCCTGTAGATACCCATAGGTAGCAATGATTTGGGTTCAATTGGAAGTCAGGGGCAGGAATCACTGTGAGGGTCCTCACCCATCCTGGACCCAGGGTGCTCCTAAAGCCCATCTGGTCTGCCACTGACTCTTCCTCCTGGCAGGTCCATCCTGTCAGGCCTATTGCCGCCAACATCAGGGACTGTGCTCATCGGGGGAAAGGACATCGAAACCAGCTTGGATGCCGTCCGGCAGAGTCTCGGCATGTGTCCACAGCACAACATCCTGTTCCACCAGTAAGCAGAGCAAGAATTGAGACCCTCCCTGGCTCTGGGCTCCACCTGCCCCCAACAATGTGTTCCCTAGAACCCAGCTCGGGGCTGCTAGGTCTGGGCAGGATACTTTGGTGTTGGTGTCCCCTGCTGAAGGACCTTTGTCCTGTGGGTAATGCGAAACCCCTGTGCCTTTTGCCACTCAGAGCTGGGTCTCTCCCCCAAGAACAGTGCTGTCTTCTCTCTGATAGGGGCTGATGCTAGAGCCCAGCACCAAGCACCAGATAGATCCTGGGCCTCTTCATTCCTTGCATGGCGGAGGCCTGTGTCCTTCAACATGGCTTGCTCAAACCCAGAGTTCTCCTTCCAGGGAACAAGTGATGAGACCATTAAAAAACAGACTTTTCAGGAGGTTTTCAGTTGCTTTACTCTACAACTTAAGGTTCTTACCTGAAGAAAGGAAACAGGGAAGGAATGAAGGAAATAAAGATTAAAACAAGAAAGTAAAAGACACCTCTAATTCACCACCCAGAGATAATCACTGTTAACAACTTGGTAAATGATGCTTCAGAACTTTCTTGTGGGCGTATATAGATATTTGTGTATGCTTTAAAATGATAAAGGAGGGCAAAACTATACATACAGTTTTGTAACCTACCACTTTTTAAAATGTGGTCACCTTTTTTTAAAAACCTAAGATATCGTGAACATCTTTTCATGTTATTAGATATTCTTCTATAAAACAACTTTTAACATTTACATACTATGCCATTGAATACATATGCTATTTAAGCAGTCCCAGTCCGGGAACTATTTGGCAGGGTATATTTGGGTTTTGTTCTTGTCTGATATCACCACAAGGAAGATCCCTGATGCTAAACCTTTATTCTCATGCCTCACTGTTTCTTTAAGACCAACTGCTAGCTGTGGGGTTGCTAAGTCCATGGCATCCCCCTCACCCTGTCCCCACAGCCTCACCGTGGCTCAACACATCATTTTCTACACGCAGCTGAAAGGCAAGTCCTGGCAGGAGGCGCAGCTAGAGGTGGAAGCCATGTTGAAGGACACAGGCCTCCGCCATGCAAGGAATGAAGAGGCCCAGGATCTATCAGGTGCTTGGTGCTGAAAAAAGATGCAGCTCCAGCTGGCAAACCAGTGTTTCCCTGTGTGGGGGGCAACGTCAGGGAGACTTACAACAGGACAGTCCTGAAGTTATTCTGAGCACCTCAGAGCAGACCTCCCTGGATCAATTCCCACAAGGATGCTGTCTTGCAGCCTGGGCTGTGTTCATGCTGATGTTTTTTGTGTTTGAATTAAAAGGTTCCATCCAAGCAAACATTGTCTTTTCTGCATTTACAACACTGTGCACCAGTAGGTTTTTGGACATTGTAAATATCTTGGGAGACAGCATAAAACCGGCCCCTGGCTTGTCCTCCACAGCCCCTGTAACCTCCCTGCCTCATATCTCCAGGTGGCATGCAGAGGAAGCTGTCTGTTGCCATTGCCTTGGTGGGAGATGCCAAGGTGGTGGTTCTGGATGAGCCTACCTCTGGTGTGGATCCCTATTCGAGACGCTCAATCTGGGACCTGCTCCTGAAGTATCGCCCAGGTAATGGCCTCTGCTTAGTGCCCTGTGTTCTCACTGAGTTATGGCCCCCGCTCTCAAACCTGATGTTTTGCAACTGAGTACGGGAGTAGCCGTGACTACACTCAGATGGGGCTTTATCCATGACTTGGGTGAATCTAAATTCTAAATAGTCTCAGATCTTTATACAAATACAAGGTGGAATCTTTGCTCCCAGAAATATTCTAGAAAGTCCTATCAACCTTTAGCCCTTGTTTCTGAAACAGCAAGTGCAGCTGTGCACTTTGACTAAGTCTTGTTTGACTAAGGAAACCCAGGTCACTTGTAAACATCCCAAGAAGTTCCAGAGTAGCCAGATGACCACTTGGGGCCAGGTGTGAGGGTAACCTGCCTGTATGTTCCATGTGCAGAAGGAAATGTCTCAAAATGGGACATCTGGGGCCTCCTTGGTGGCGCTGAGGTTAAGTTTCAACACTATCAAGCCACTGCAGCAGCATGAGTTCAATCCCCAGCCAGGGAGCTAACCCACATGGCGCAGGAGACCTCTCCTGTCTCGCCCACTATTCTCCTCAGCAGTATATTTTGGTGTATCTGCCTGTTCTGCTTCCTGCTCTGTCTCTGGTGAATGCTCTCGCCCACGACACACGCATCTCTGGCCTACACTCCAGTTCTTATATGCATAAATAAATAAAAATAAAATATTTTTTTAAAAAATGGGACATCCTTCCCCTTTCACGCCACCTTGAACCAGAGAGAGCAGATGCAAAAGAGGCACCAAGCAGAGGAGTTCAGAGTGCCCCCAAAATGAGGGCAGAGTCCAATTCCATGGTTGGTTTGCCATCCTGGCATCCTCATTACTGTTTCCTTTTAATAACATCTTGATTTGTATAAGAATGTGTGTCTGTATGTTTGTGCTTTCAAAGATTATACCTGCAGTGTTTAATAGCCCAGAGAGTACTGATATATATAGAATTCAGTAGATGCTGGCTGATAAGAATAAATGCCCCATGTAGGGTCATATATTGCAATCAGGGCCTCTGCCTGATGAAGAGGTTCTGGATGTTACAGTGCTTTACAGCATGCAGATTGCTGTAAAATATTAGCTATTGACATTATTATTACCGTATTCTGGACTTGCTGCTAAGTGCTTGTTTTTGTTTAATAACTCCCAGTTGTTACACCCATGGAGGGGGAGGTCCTTGTACATCCTCTCCACTCCAGCCTGGCACCGCCTGTGGTGATCCCCTGACCCTCCCTTGGCAGGCAGGACTATCATCATGTCCACCCACCACATGGACGAGGCTGACCTCCTGGGGGACCGCATTGCCATCATTTCCCAGGGCAGGCTCTGCTGCTCAGGCACCCTGCTCTTCCTGAAGAACTGCTTTGGCAGGGGCTTCTACTTAACCTTGGTGCGCAAGATGAAAAACATACAGAGCCAAAGAAGAGACTGCGAGGTATGTGTCAGCCCAGGGCCAGGGCCCATCCTGGGTGGGTGAGCAGGAGCTCGCAGCGTGGAAGGCAGGAAATGCAGACATTTTTCCAGACTGTGCTTTAGCGCCAGCTTTGACCTCCTTGTTTCTGGGATCATTTGAAGATTTTTGACAAACACATATTTCGAACCCTCTTACAAGGATGCTTTACCCCTAATGAAACAACTCATTTTAAATGCCCCGTGGTTAGAGGTTATATTCCAGAACCCTGAACTACACATGGGTGGTGCAACATCGAAGTGAGTCTGATTCTACAAGGCTTCACTGTCAGGAAAGGTAGCAGTTTAAGTTTTCTTTTTTCACTCCAGTTCTGTGTCCCAAATTCCACTGGTAAAGGAAAGCTCAGAGAAGTCTCCTCAGGAACTGTAAGCTGAAAATGATGAAGCCAAAAATTGCCACCAGGAGAGACCACCTCAGTGTGTGAGGAGACCCAGGTTCATCCTGGGCTGCCAGGTGGACAAGTTGTCATCCCAGACAAATTACTTAATTTCTGGTTGCTGGCAGTGTTTTCCACACAGAAAATGAAAATGATTATCTCTGCTTCTGCTTCTGAGAGATGTGGTGAAGATGAATGAGATAAAGGATTAGGAATATGCTCTGGGCCCCTTCAGAATAGGCGCTGCTCATATTCAAGTTGTCACGCTTAACATATTGGAGCATTATTGATGCCTTCAGCCCTGTGGCTTAAGAGTCTGGCTGCTTCTGGGTTTTCCTGCCCTGGGTAGACTTCCACCGCCCAGTGTGCATCCAGGGGCCGGGAGGAGCAGAAAAGACCGCTCTACAGCATTCACATAATGAATGACAAGCCAAAGGGAGACTTTGAGGTTCTGCTTCTTTCTGGGTCTGACTCACACACTCTCCAGGATAAAATCAAACAGTCACACCCTCAAAGTGCTCTGATGAAGTAATAGATTAAAATGGTGATGAAAAGATGTTTTCACCACAGTTCGCAGTGTGAAACAAACAAAGTGTGGTGGTGACGGCGGCTGGCATGGGGAGATGCTGTCACTGACGTGATGGAAGTCCTTCTGTTGTAGGGAACCTGCAACTGTGCATCTAAGGAGTTTTCCATCCGGTGTCCAATCTGCACAGATGCTGTAACTGCAGAGCAAGTCTTGGATGGTAAGGACTCAGACAGGCCATACCTTGGTTCTTGTCTAGCCATCATCTCTATTGTTGGGTGTGTGCTATTATTATGCATTTATTTATTTTTTTAAAAGATTTATTTATTTATACATACAAGAACTGGGGTACAGGCCAGAGTTATCGGGGGGAGTGAGAAGATTCACCAGAGACAAAGTGGGAAACACAACAGGCGGATCTACTGAAATACACTGCTGAGGGGAGCAGCAGGTGAGGCAGGAGAGGTCTGCTGCACCATGTGGGTTGCTCCCTGGCTGGGGAGCAACTTGTGCTGCAGTGGCTGCAGATAGCTTCATTGGTTGCGTCTTAACCCCTTGCACCACCAGGGAGGCCCCTATTGTTAAGCATTTAAATGGGAGTCAAGAGAACACTCTGTGTACTTCCCAAGTCCAAGGTCATGCTACTAAGTGCTCATCCTTTTCTTTGTGTTCTTTTTTTCTCTTCCATCCCCAAAGGGGTTTTAAAAGGCAATATCTAAAAATTCTCAACCGCTAAGGAGGAATCCAGTTTTTGTTCACTCTGCACCTTTGCCCACCCTAAGCCTCCGCTCCTGGGGACCTCCTGCCCAGAAAGAGAGCTTTTAAACATCCCAGGTGGCACCCTCTGATGGAGCCAGGGTGACACAGAGCTCTCATGAAATTTTCCAGAGTCATATTGCATTGTGTGGAAGCCAGGTCTATGGAATATTTGCATATTTGTGTTACACTCCTAACTTTTCCTCAGTTTCCCAATTTTCCAGAAATTCTCTTTTGGATTAGGGTGCATTAAATTTCCTAAGGGGGCCACCACCTCCAGGGAGATGCTGAATAGAGGCTTTCACTATCAGAGCCCATGCCCTCAGGTCTGACCTCAGGAAATGCTTCCCATCAATCCTTTCCAAGCCCCAACCCTATGACTTTGCAAATGGAAGACCACATATCCCAGAGCTCTCAATGGAAAGCACAACTAAATCTATACTGACTCATGTTGATGAGGGAGAAAGTATCTGCTTATCAAAAAGAAAACAAAGTTTCCTATTAAGCACACAGTTTTTATTTATTTTTTTTTTAAAGATTTATTTATTTATTTATGCAAGCACTGGGTACAGTCAGAAGCGCGGGAGGGTGAGAGAATTCACCAGAGCCAGAGCAGGGAGCAGAGCAGGCAGAAGGACCAAAGTACACTGCTGAGGGGAGCAGCAGGCGGCAGGAGAGGTTTGCGCACCATGTGGGACCCTCCTCCTGTGGCGGGGGAGCAGCCGGGGATCCAACTGGTGCTGCAGAGGCTGCGGGCAGCTTCCAGCCCAGCGCTCAACCACTGAAGCACACAGTTTTTAAATGTGAAGAATTTGCTAAAATCTGAGGAAACGAGAGTCAGTCAATGTTTATGTCCTATGCTTAAATTTTGAGGAAGAGTGCCCAGAGTTTCATCATACTTTCTCTCTCATCTTCTTTGTACTGATAGAAACCGAAAGACAAAACGTATCTTTTTTTTTTTTTAAGACTTATTTATTTATGCATACAAGATCTGGGGTGTAGGCCAGAGATGTGGGGGTGAGAGGATTCACCAGAGACAGAGTGGAGACCAGAACAGGCGGATCGACTGAAATGAACTGCTGAGGGGAGCTGCGGGCAAGGCAAGAGAGGTCTCCTGTGTCATGTGGGTCACCTCCCTGGCCGGGAATTGAACTTGTGCTGCAGTGGCTGCAGCTAGCTTCATAGTGCTGCATCTTAACCCCTTGCACCACCAGGGAGGCCCCAGAACACATCTTTGTAAGATGTTTCTGGGTCTTTTTCCCTAGCCTGTCGTCCTGTGGCAAAGCTCTCTGCTTTCTTAGTTTCCTCCCAGGAGGCATTTCGGGCAAATCATTTTGATTACCACCATGCACCCAAAACTAGTTGGAAACAGGCTGGAGTGGTTCTTTGAAAGGTTACTTTATTTCTAAATATTTTCTCTGAGTAGAATGAGGATGCTGTGAAAGGCGAGAAGTGCAATTAGTAGTTATGTTTAAATAAGAGAAGGAAGGTCATGCTAATCCCCATTTTGTTCCCTGGAAGACGTTTTACCCACACATACCCACATACCACAAACACTCCTAGACCTCCCTGCCAGATGCTGACAGTCCCCTGCATCGTAGACTACCTCAGGAAAGGCTGACACACACATCTAAGACACAATTCCTGGGAATCCAGCAGCTTCAGGCTTGATTTCCTTCCTAAGAGAACAATGAACATGACCCCTAGAGAGCCCTTAGGGCAGAGCTGCTTCCTAGCCCAGGGGCCCTCCAGCCTCTGTATGAAGTCATTCCTGAACTAGAGACAATTGGGCCTGATTTTCAGGTTTAACATAAAACAAGCCTGTCAGCCCAGCTAAGCAGAAGAATTTTGGGTTGAAAGTCATGAAATCCCTCCATCTGGGTAAATTTTTGTTTAAATACTTTTTTCTTGAAGTCACATTGGTTTAGAACCTATAGGTTTCAGCATCAATAGACCCTATATTTTGATCCCCATCAAAAGCCCAGTTTCCATCTACCACCATGCAATTGATTCTCTTTACTGGATTTGCCCAGCCCCCAGCCCCCTACTCCCCTGGTGACCCGGTTTTATTCTCATAATCTAAGAACTTATTCTTGTTTTGTTATCTTTCCTCATTTTTTTTAAGTTTCAGATATATAGTGATGTGTTTTGATATCTGTATATAGTATATCACTATTACCACCAGTCGTTTAGTCTCCATCCTTCACCATACAATTTGTCTCCTTTATGCATTTTATGTGCCTCCCCACGATGCTTTTCCCCTCTGATAGCCAACATTTTGTTATCAGAATCTGAGGTTTGTTTTTTTGTTTTGTTTTGCTCATTCCTTTGCTTTGGTTCTTTATACTGTAAGTCTTTGCTTTGGTTACTGTGATATTCAAATATAACTTTCTGTGATGTTCTGCTTTAGGTTGATAACTACTTACATTTGAACACATTCCAAAACTTTACATTTTTGCTCCTCCCCCAACATTTTATATTTTTGATGTTTCATTTTACATCTTTATCTTATATGTACCCTTTAACTAATTCTTGCAACTTTAGATAAATATTACTATTTTTACATTTTAATTTTTACATTTCCTTTATACATGATTACTCTGCTATTTCTGCTATACTGATAGAGCTTTTCTGGTGAGATTTGTTCTTAAGTATGTTCTTGATGTTAGTTATTTCTTTTCCATTTAACATTTTTTGCAGCCAAATCTGTAGCGTGTCTGTTCAGTGATAATGAGTTCCTGTAGCTTTTGTTACCTGGGAAACTTTTAATCTTTCCTTCAATATTAAATGTTAACTTTGCTGGGCTGGAATTTTTTTTTTTTCTTTCCCACATTGAACATATCTTGCCATTCTCTTCTGGTCTATAAAGTTTCTATTGAAAAGCCTGCTGATAGCCTTCTGGGTTTTCCCTTATATGTGACAAAAATCTTTCAGTTTTTAAATTCTGCCTTTATCTGTTGCCATTTTAATTAGGCTGTGCTTGGTGTGGATCCTTTCGGATTCCTCTTATTGTAACTCCTTTACCTGAGTGTCTGTTTCCTTCCCCAGATCAAGTTTTGGTCATTTTTTTCCCACAAATATTCTTTTCTGGCCTTTTCTCTCTTCTTCTGACCCCTATAATAAAAATATTCTTCTTTACGTTGTCCCACATGTCTCTTGAGGTGTCTATACTTTTGTAATCTTTTTTTAATTGTTCTTCCCTATCTGCAAGGGTTCTATTGTGTTGTCTTCCAGCTCACTTATCCACTCCTCAGCTTTGTTCAGTTTGCTGTTGGACCCCTCCACTGTACCTTTCTATTAGTGTATTCTATAGCTCTAAACGTCTATTTCAATCTTTTCAAAAGAAAAGTTCTTCTAGTTCTTATGTTCTCCTTCCAAGTTTGGTGAGTATTTTTATAACCATTACCTTTTTTTTTTTTTAAGATTTATTTATTTTTGCATACATGAACTGGAGTGTAAGCCAGAGGTGCGGGGGTGAGAGGATTCACCAGAGACAGAGTGGGGAGCAGAACAGGCAGAGTTACTGAAATACACTGCTAAGGGAAGCAGCAGGCAAGGCAGGAGAGGTCTGCTGCACCATGTGGGTTGCTCCCTGGCTGGCTGGGAATTGAACTCATGCTGCAGTGACTGGCAATAGTTTGATAGTGCTATCTTTAACACCTGCACCACCAGGGAGGCCCCTATTACCATTACTTATTTATCTCTACTTCTTTAAGGTCTTTTTCTGGATTATTGTCTTCCTCTTGCATTTGAGACCTGCCCCCATTCTGCCTGATTCTCTGTGTTTGCCTCTATGTATTAGGCAATCCTATTACCTCTCCTGGTCTTGAAGGATTGGTTTTAGGTGAGTGATTGTCTCCATTGTTTTAGGTAAAGGGAGTTCATCATCATAGTCCCCTCTGACCACTGAGCTAGATGCTCAAGGTGTGTTCCTTGTGGGTGCTGCACCTGCTGTGTCATAGTGGGACAATCTAGGAGGCCATCGACCTGGTTTGACTATATGATAACAGTTGTGCTCAGCTGAGGCATATAACTGTGGTGCAACAAGCAGCTGGTGTTGTGGGCTGGCCCAACCTCAGCCTGCTGCTGCTGCTTCTTGGCAGGCAAATGTAACAGGAGGCCCACACTGGCTGCACATTGCATATGGCAGCTGGACCAGCCCATTGTGGCTGGTGGCCCAGCACAGTGTAGTAATGCACTTCTCAGGTGTAGAGCTCTCACCCCGATGGGTCATTTTTATTTTATTGTTTTTAATATTATTCTCCTTTGTACCCCTTTGACCCTTTCTCCCTCAGAATCCTCACTTCATTTAATAGTGTCCTTTAGTTTTTGTGTTTTACTTTTTAAAATCATCTGCTCTGTAAATGTCCAATATTTTTATCATTCTGACCTGCTTTGCAACACATAATCCCCTCATATTTCTTCCATTTTGCTATAGATGGTGAGAATTCATCTTTCCTATGGTTGAATAAATATTACATTGTGTGGCTATGCCTCATTTTCTGATCCAATCCTGTATCAGTGGGCACTTTAGATTGTTTCTTTGTTCTTACTATTGTAAATAATGCTGCAATAAATATCACAGGGCATATAATTTTTTGAGTTAATGGTTTCATAGACTTTGTTTTGAAATCCATTCAGTTCCTCAATACCTTTTAATTGGTCAACTAATGATATTTATATTTAAGGTTAAGAGACTATTGCCCATTAATTTTTTTAAATTTTTTTGCTTGTCTTTGTCTTTTTATATTTGACATCTTCCTTTTTTGTTTTGTTTGGGTTCCATTTCCATTGTCATTATGTGTTATTTCTATTCATCTTTGTTTGAAGGTTCTGCTGAAGTTAGTGTGTGACGAACTATTTTTGTGGCCTGTTAGTCCAGTCTTATACTCATTCTGATGGGCTCCTCCTCTTTCACGTTGTATAATTTAGTATCTATTACCTCTGTATATGATTTTTTGTTGCTTTATGTATATGTTTTTTGTTGCTTTATAGTAGTCCCTTTAGTACTTTTTTCATATCCAGCTTGGTGTTTAATTTTTGCTTTTCAGCAAAATTCCTTATCCTCCCTTCTGTCTTAAATGATAATTTTTCAGGCTAAAACATTCTAGGCTAGAAATCCTTTTTTTTTCTAAGTATTTTAAGTATCTGCTGCCATTCCATTCTTGCATGTAAAATTTCTAATGAAAATTCTGTGAACATATAGGTCAAATATGTGTTCCCTATGGGTTACTCTTCTTTTCTCAATACTTTTAATTGTCTATGTCTTTCATTTTTTCTACCCCTTCTGGAACCCCCATGATGCAGATATTATTTCTCTTTAAGTTATCCTGAATAACTCTTATGCTGTTTCCTTTTGTTATTATTCTTTTTTTCTCTTTGTTCTATTTGTGTCTACTCGGCATTGTGCTTTTCAGGTTGCTGATTTTCTCTATTGTATTTGTCTACTGCTGAGGCACTCTTTTATATTTTAAATTCAATTGTAGGATTTTTAGGTCCATTATTTCTAGTCGGAACAGTCCCATATTTTCTCAATGTTATTGTGGTCTTGGTTTTGAGCATATACTGTTTTTCTTAATTTGGCAAGATGGTTATAAGTGTTATCTTCAAATCCTCCTCAGGCATATGCCACAGTTCTCCTGGATTGAGATTTTCTCAATGATTTTTTGTTCCAACATTTGTGATATGTTCTTCTATCTCTTCATTTTTAGAATTATGGGTTCAAACAGAGAATTTTCTTAAATAATTGACTTTATATCCATCCTACAGGAAGTTGGGTAGAACCCTAGGATTTTTACCCAGAATTCTTAGGTGTCTATTATTTCATAGGCCAATGCCTTTGCACATGGTTGGGGAACTGGTGCAGGTAGGGGGCAATAGGTAGGAGGGAACCAGGATAGTAGGTAACTGAAAGGTCGCGTTTAGTGTGCCTCAAGGGTTCAAACTTCCTACAATGCTGCAGGTACCCAAATTGTGTGTTGCGGATCCATAGTGATCCCTTCTAGTAAGTCAACTCTTCGGTCAAAATGTCTTGTATGGTCTTGTCCCAGGCTCAACCTCTAGTTTTTGGTTGAGCAATAGATGTAGTGCTGGGTGGGGACTATATTTGAGACAAGGCTACAAGCCAGGTGTTGTTCTCTTTGCATTTTGAGTATGGAATATTACCCTGGGGCTCTTGTGTGTGTTGCTCAGACCCAGGTGCTCCAAACTCTGCTCAGTGAGAGAGTTCGGTTGTTTTCATCCTTGTTGGGGGCAACGCAGGTGTTTCACCTATCATAGCCTCAGGCTACAAATAATAACCTCCTCTAAAATAAGGCAAAGGTTAGTCTAATCTGCCTCCCCCTCCCAGTTCAAGCTCCCACTGTTTTAATTTATGAGTATCAGGTTCATCCCAGTAATCACCACTCTGTACACTGATTCCTGTAGTTTTCCAGTAGTTCACTCTCTCTTCTGTACACTGACTGTGCAACCCCTTCTCCAGTGCAATACCTAGTTTTTAAAGTCCTCAGTATATGGGTATGCCCTTGAGCTAGCAAGAGCAGAGCGACTCCATATAGCAGCTACCCCTCCTTTTCATGAGTTCTATGGCCCATATTGCTCTAAACAAAGTTTAATTACAGTTTTTCCTACCCCTTTTCACTGTGTCATTGCTCCTGATATATATAGTAATAGTCAACTGTTTATCTTTCCAGAGTTGTTGTCTTTGTTTTGTTATAATTTGTTTGTGAATATGTGGAGAAAGTAAGCCCGGTGTCTTCACTCTGCCACCATCTTGCTGGACCTCTTTATGGATCATTTTTAAAAACAAAGAAAGAAAAGAACCCACTGGGTGATTCTTACTCTTGAGAGGACTGATTGAAGAAATGGGTTCTGAGTCCCAGGAATGCTTTCATCTCTGACCACCTTTCAAGATGACATGCTAGGGAACCGTGTCTTCAAATGCATGTTTTCAACTTTTTTAAATTAGAGTGTTAACTGGACACTTCCCCACACCCATACTATGCACATGCGCTCCATCCCTGGGTCCACCTCCACAGCTTCTCAACCCCCTTTAGCCTTTCCTGAAGTTTTGCTTTGTTTGAGGAGGAAGGTGCAATCCCAACAGAAATGGTGTCATGCTCCATAAAGTCAGAGCAGATATGGGTGTGTGATTTAGGAGGAGGTGTTCTCACCCCACTTAGTCATCAGTTCCAGGTATGCAACTTGAGCAAATCCACTACATCTTGGACCAGACCAGGAAAATGAAAACAAATTTGAATTAATTCATAGGCTATGGTGAATAAGAATGAGTAATAAAGATGACAAGCACTTTTTCACTTGAGGTGATGTTCACGATAACAATGGGAGCTATCACTCATCAGTATACCAGGAACATTTGTCTAAATGTTTTATGTACTTTTACTCATCCAGTTCTCTCAACTAAATGACAGAGTGGGTGCCATTATTTTCCACTTTCACAGATAAAGAAATTAGGGTGTGACCTGCTCAATGTTGCATAACTTGAATAGGAGAGGATATTTGATAGAACAGAGGAGAAAGCTGGCACAGGGCATCACATAACCTCCCTAGTTGCCCAGCTGGTTAGTGAGGAATGCTTTTGTTTCCATCACATCTCCCATTCAGTGCCCATCCCAGGGCCAACTAGGATAAAATAGCCATGATGGAGTCTTAGCCACAGAAAGAGTCACTACTGAGGGACAAAAGGTCCCTTCCTCAAACGTAAAGTGAAAGAAAATAAGGAGCCCAGGCAAACTCACAATCTTCCAGATCCTAGAAAATAGAGTTGACATTGGTGTTTGTTTATTTTTTGTCCTAGGGGATGTGAATGAGCTGATGGATATAGTTCGCCATCATGTTCCAGAGGCAAAACTGGTGGAATGCATTGGTCAAGAACTTATCTTCCTTCTTCCAAATAAGAATTTCAAGCAGAGAGCATATGCTAGCCTTTTCAGAGAGCTGGAAGAGACACTGACTGACCTCGGGCTCAGCAGTTTTGGAATTTCTGACACTCCCTTGGAAGAGGTAAGGCAGTGTTTCTAGCTGGTTTCTGCCAGTTGCCCAAAGAGGTGGTTCTTTGCAAAAATCTAACACTGGAGGAAATTTTATAAGAGCAGAAATCCTTAATTCTCTACCCAGACACAGCAACTATCTTCATTTATGGCTATTTCCTCCTGCCTATGGCCATATGCACACATATTCTATGTAGTTGTGGTCACTACGTGCACACATTTATAGTTATAGAAGATTGTGTTTTTTGATAAAGAATCATAATGTATTTTCTTCCCATTATGAACAATACCCACAAAATTGAGCTTAGTTTAATTTTTCTGAGAGTGGGAATGCCTACCAAATCCTCTCTTTTTTCTTTCTTAACAAATTTTTCTGAAGGTCACAGAGGATTCTGATTTGGGACCTCTATTTGCTGGTATTTGCTGTGTAGCTGTTTCCTCAGCTGTGTAGCTGTTCCCCCAAGCTCTATCTTAAAAGCCTAAGGAAAAACTCATGAAACACAAAGCAAGCAAATACTTCTCCATAGTATTTATCTGACCCCCAAATAACAGGCATTTTGCATTCTTTGTTCCTTTGAAGGACAACAGAATGGCAAAAGGAATGAGGTCTGGGCAGGAATACTCTGGTTGAATGGGGGTTCTTGAGGAGGTCAGGCTGGTAGCTTCTCTGTCCCTCAGCTTCTCATCCCACCTTCCAGGCTCTTGTTCCTGCCACATCACCATCCACATGTCTTCCTCTAATCTCCACCAATCTCTGATTCCACTCCTGTCTGCGTGGGTGACAATAGGCAGAGTCCTTAGAGATAAGGTGACAGCAAATACAACCCAGATGCCAGCTAGGAAGCGCTGGTCCCTTTGAGATCAAGATAAAAGAGTTCTGAATTCTCATCTACCCTATGGTACTGAAATCATTGGGGATTATAATTCTATGGATTCTCTCTTGGAGTCTCACTTCTATATGAGTCAGCACAGGCACCATCTGGCCCCATCCATGAGTCCTACCAAATCTCAAGGTCAGAGAAATCATTTACGAGTACAGTAGGCTTTGTAGTGCAGGGTGGGAGGTAGGGAATTGACTATAACACAAGCTACTTCAGATAAAACAATAAGCATCACCTTATTAGGTAAAATCTTTTCACTGATTAAAATACCCACTGTTAAAATCCTCTCCCTAGTTCCTTTTTCCATGCTGCTTTCCTCTCTCTTGGTCTTGGGCAAAGCTGTAGGACAATTACCCTTTGCTGCCTTGGGTTCCTGCCACTGGTTACCTCCTCTACTCAGTGTGGTATATCAGATGTTTTTCTGTCCATCAAGAATTTTGTGCCTGTGGTTTTCTGTTGCCAACTTGTAAGATAATATCTTACTCTCTATAAGTGATCCCAGAAGTTTAGTTATCAGACAAGCTTAGAACTACTGATGGCCAAACATACCAACTTAAGCATGCCCATGACCTAGAAGAGGTGGCCATCCTGGCAGAGTGGGGAGCTGGGGGCAGTCCTCACAAGAGGGTGGGAGCAGCTCACCACAAGGTCCATGTTTTCTGTCTAGTTTGACAGATTCAGAAATTGAATTCTCCATTTACCCAAAGGCAAAGATTTACCCAAATACCAAAATGAAAAGATGCAAATTTATATCAGAAGCTATGCTGGATTCAAGAGTTAGTGTCCTTTATCTTCACAAAATACTCCTTCTTAATAATTAGGTCCTCTCAGGAGAATAAAACACACATTAGTTTTGGCATAAAATAGGATGTTCCAAAGAGACAGTGAAGGGTAGAGATTAAGAATGAACCTCTAGGGGGCCTCCCTTGTAGTGCAAGGGGTTAAGTCCCAGCACTACGAAGCTATCTGCAGCACGAGTTCGATCCTTAGCCAGGGAGCCACATGGCACAGCAGACCTCATCTGTCTCACCTGCTGCTCCCCTCAACAGTGTATTTCAGTAGACCTGCCTGTTCTGCTCCCCACTCTGTCTTTGGTGAATCCTCACCCCCATACCTCTACCCTACACCCCTGCTCTGTATGCATAAATACATAAAATAAATCTTTAACAAAAAAAAAGAGCCTCTAGAATGAGGCCAACTACACAGCAAATCTATGCTCTATAACTTGCTAAATGAGTCACTTTGGATAAATAGTTAGTCTTGGTTAACCTCATTTCCTCATCTGCAAGATGGGGAGAATAATAATATCCACATTTTAGGGTTGTTGAGAAAATTACATCCATTCATACATGCCAAGCCATAACACAGTGTGTGATAGCCAACTAAGACTTAACAACTAATCTCCACGTTCACAAAATATCTCTTAACTCAAACTTGTCCTTTATACTTTGCAAAGGATTTCCATCCATTGTCTTATTTGATAGTCACTATAATCTTATGAAGCAAATAGGGCAGGATCAGTCCTGTCTAGGGGAAACTGAGTTACATGGTCAGGTGACTTGTCTAAAGTCACACCAGCTTCTGAGGCCTGAACTTTTAAATCTGACCCCACTGATTCCACATTCAAATGAAGGCCACTTTTCAGATGGTCAAATGCACTTATTTTGAATTGACTCCAGGTTAAGGGTTAGGAAAGCAGCTAGGACTAGCCAGCTATCCCCTAAGTGCTCCCTTTACATCCCACCATAGTTGTTTCGCAAATGAGCAACTAGTCAGTGAAGTAAACTAGATTTTTAACTGCTGATTTGCAGTGGTTTATAGTGCAAATTCACATGAGTCAGCTCATAACAATTCTGTGAATTGTTCTTATTTTCATTTTACAGATTAGAAGCCTCAGATTTTGACAAGTTGAATCCCTTAACCAAGTTGATGCATCTTGTAAGAAACAGGATTCAAACCTAGTTTCTTAATGCCTGGATTGTAATCTTTCCCCACTTGTCAGTAGCTGTAAGAATTTAGAAAGAACCAAGTCAACTTTGACTTCTAATTTTTTTGAGTTCATAGGTCATGCATGAATATATTTTGATGTTTAAAATTTCAGAAAAAAGGCTAAAATCACATTCTACTTCAACCCCATCCCTGTTCCAGCTCTGCCCCATGGTGATATTCTCAATTGACATTGGGAGGAAAGGGGTGTTTTCTCAGAGCTTTGTGGTTACATGTATATATAAAATATCATTTTTCTTTTTATATGATCTATGCACTCAAATATAAATATGATTTTACTATACATATTCTGCAACTTCATTTTTTTTTAACCTGTACAATTTAGTCCTCTGTCAATGCATTTAGATCTATACTATTCCCTTAAACTATCAACATTATGGGCACTTTTTAAGTAACTTCAAGTGATTTTTGTCTATAGAGCATCTATACTGAAAAATATAATATTTTTAAGTATATTACCCTACCTGCCCTGATATTTTGCTGCTGGTTTAAATGAAGGAAAAACCAATGCTATAAGAAAGCCATGGCATAAGAGATTGAGACCTTGTGTATTTCTAAATTATGAATTCAATCCCCAAACCAGGCCACACTGAGCAGAAAAAAGAAAACGTCAGCTTCCAACATCATGGTTTGGGTTCCTTGGAGAAGTCCAAACAGACAACCCAGAGCTCCAACAACCGGTCGTGGAGCCAGCTCCTGCCCCTGAGGGCCGGCCCTCCCCATATCCACAGGAGTGGCTCCGACGCAACACAGGGGCCCGGCTGGTCCTCCAGCATATGCAAGCGCTGCTGGTCAAGCGCCTCCATCACTCCATCCGCAGCCACAAGGACTTCCTGGCTCAGGTGGGCAGTGCCCGGGCCAGGCTCTTAGTCTGTGCAATCTTGCTCCCCCACCGGGGTTGGCATGCCCACTCCTGCCGGACCCACCTCCCCCTGTTTTGTCCCACTGGTAGGTTCAAACATGGTCACGAGCTCCCTCTTGAGGTCCTGCCTGTTCCGTTTCCTCCTTGCCAATCTTTATTTTGACTCTTGGTAACACAAAGCTTCTTTGTAAGTTCAGCCTCACCAGAGAAAATGGAATAATAGTGACCGTGTTAATACTGTCTGTATTTTTACGGGGAAGGTAAAAGTCATGTTTTCATTCATTTTTGAGGTGAACCTACACAGGAAGGTGCTGTCCTCTTTTTCCTTTTTATGTTTTTTTATTCAGTTGATGAAACTCTGGTTCACCTCTGACTGAACTTTGTCCTACTTCAGTGTTCAACATTGTTCACTGTTGGCCTAATTCAGCCATTCTTCACTATTTTTTCTGGCACATCTTGCCTTTGTGCATGCTGCCTAGAATGTTCCCCAGAAGCCTGATCTTCTCCACCAGGGCATGTTTATGAGACTGTAGGAGAAACGTTTAAAAGAATTTGTGTATGTTATGTGTGTGGGGGTGGGTGCGTGGGTGGGGTGTTAACGACTGTATACCATGGCCCATGTTTATTTTTCTACAGATTATGCTCCCAGCCACTTTTGTGTGTTTGGCTCTGACCCTTTCCATCATCATCCAATCCTTTTGGTGAATATCCTGCGCTGACCCTCCACCCCTGGATGTATGGGCAGCAGTATACCTTCTTCAGGTGCGGAGACATCTCCCCAGAGCTCCTCATTCACTGCCGTGGCTTGTGGGGTTCCTGGGTTGCATGCTGCTGGGTGGAGCCTGCCCTTTCCACTACCCAGGACAGACACCAGCATGGTAGGGGTCGTCGGGCTGCCTCAGAGAGGAAGTTAATATAGCTGCAGCTGCCCAGAAAGGTGACATCATGTGGACAACAGAGATTATCAGGAATGAGGAAAGAGAAAGTAACTTGAGTGAGTGAGAAAGCACCTTTTTGAGGTGCAGATGTGATGTGCCGGGAGATCACTGGTGTGGCTGGAGAGCCTGCCCCCTTGCAGGGGACCCAGAGCCAACCTATCTACAAGAGGTGCCTCGTGTATGTGCCTGGCATATAGCAGCCAATCAGTAAATGCTTCTTGAGTTGTGCGTAGGTTGCTTTTGTCCCTCTGTCCCAGCCCCATGTCCATCCAGTAAGCCCCTCTCACTCTGTCTAGCATGGACCAGCCGGGCAGTGGGCAGCTGACAGCACTTGCAGATGTCCTCCTCAATAAGCCAGGCTTCGGCAACCGCTGCATGAAGGAAGATTGGCTTCCGTAAGTCCCTGCACACCCTGCGCCCACCTCAGCAGCTGCCCTGGAGACATGGTGGTGGGGTCCCGGGATAGCAGGGTTGGGAGGTGCCCCATCCCAGTCCCATCCTGCATCATACAGATACTCCCTATCTTCTACCAGCATTCACTCAGCCTCTCCAAGGCTGGTGTGCAAGCATGTTCACTGCCTCTTGGGCAGCCTCTGCATCACTGGGCACTCTATATTTTCCATAATTCTCAGTATCGAAAGTTTCATAGTGACTTGATACCTGCTTCCCACAACTTATTGGAAAAGAGTTTGAACAGAGAAAGGAGAGAGATGTGCACGTGCTGTTATATAATTGGACCTAGAATGGCATTGATGCAAGCATGGCTTTAATTCTGCACCTAGTTATGATAAGTGGTGGTGGGGAAGGGATTTTTTTCCCACACCACCAGGGAATTCTAGGCTGCCAGTTGGCTATTCCAATTCAATCAATTCTGACATTTTCTACCTGGAGAAAAGGTCTCAGTCCTTCAAAACACTTCCACTCCCCATCCCCACCTTCAGGTTGTCACTTGTTTATGCTTCTGGCCAACTGGATAGATGATGGATGGAGATTCCTAAAACTCAGTCCTTGGGTTCAATTATTTGTTAGAGCTGCTCCTAAAATTCAGACATTTTCCTTGCTATGTCACTAGTTTATTATAAAAGAATATAAGTTAGGAACAGCCATATTGGAGAGATGCAAGATATGGGAAGAGTATGGTCTTCCTTGCCTCTCTGAGAGCACCATGGTCTCCACATTAACCAGGAAACTCTCCCAGCCCTGTTCTCTTGGGTTTTTATGGAGTCTTCATTACATAGGCATGATTGTTCTAACTTAACTAAGTGAGCCAATTACTTATTCTAAATTAATCCTAACTGAAATCATTAGCCATTGCGATGGATTCATTCTTCAAACCTCTCCCCTCCACAGAAGTGGGAGTGAAAGTCCCAACCTTTAGTCACATACTTCATCCCACTGTCAACCAGTCCCCATCCTTAGGTGTTTACCAAAAGTCACCACATTAACATAACAAAAGACCCCTTTGTGACTCTCATCATAGGAAATTCCAAGGGTCTTAGGAACTCTGTGTCACAAGTGGCTAAAGTCCAAATATGTATTTCTCATTACAAGTCACATTATTCCAATGGCCAACTCAATTATTGCTGTAAGTATAAAGAAAGGAGCTATAAAGGCCCTTTGAAATCCACTAAGAATCCCAAAAGTTCAATATAATTTTAACTTCTTCTCTGATTCAGTCTTTTTCAGAGCTACTGATTAGGGCCCAAATGGGCTAATTTCAAATTCCTCTTTCATATCTTCTCTCAACATCTAGAGCCACCAGAAGGAAAAAGGGAGATAAAACCATCCACAAACTAGATAATTTTTCCCCAGCCCCACTTAGTCAACCAGTAGAATCCTAGAATTGATTTTTTTGAGTAGAAACTAAAGCGCTGGGGAGGAAACTAAAGCTAGAAGAGGAAAATGCAAGGGTCTTATGAGGAAGGAAAAGCTAAAAAGTAAAGCGCTGGGCACTAGTTCTCATCTCCATAGGTTTTATTAACTTTGGGAGTGATGGTGAAATATTTTCTTGTCTTCCATGAGGGAGTACCCCTGTGGCAACTCAACCCCCTGGAAAATACCCTCTGTGTCCCCCCACATCACCCACCTGTTCCAGAAGCAAAAGTGGACATCAGACAACCCATCACCTTCCTGCTGGTGCAGCACCAGAGAGAGACTCACCATGCTCCCCGAGTGCCCTGAGGGGGCAGGAGGACCCTCACCCCCTGAGGTACTCAGCCCTCCAGGGGAAACCATTGTGTACTGGGGAAAATTAGTTGGGTCTCATAAGTTTCTAGCCAGCTAACATTTGAATCTGACACTTCAAAGAGGGACTAAATGCTGACCCCTGTCCTCTCAGAGGAGCCTCCCAGGGGCCTAGTGGTTGCCATGCAGAGGAGGTCATTGACCAAAATTTCCTTGTCAACTAACACTCCCTATTTAATCTAGTAAGAAAATATTATTAAATGTGGAAAAATTAGATACATCATTCATGCTCATCACTGAAAAATTTAAAATCCACAATTCAGAAGAAAAAATTATCCTATCACTTGGAGGTAACCACCAACAACATTTGGGTTTTATCTATGCGAACAGGATTGTATTCAAAACATTGTCTTGAAGCCTGCTATTTTCACTTCATAGCATTTCATAAGACTTTGTCCATGTCAATAAATACGCATCTACATCAACATTTTTCATGCCTGCCTGCTTACTGACCCTCTCTTTGGATTTACTTTAATTTACTTAACTAATCTCTCATTGTTGGATATGTCAGTCTTCAAGTTTTCTCCATTATAAGCAATGTTGCAATGTCCATTCAAATGCATGTGTACTTACGTATTTATTAGCAGGCTTACAAAGAAGCTAACATGCACACACGTGCGCAAGCACACACAGGCACACACTGGATAAGCCAGCAACTTATCTTTTGCAGGAACGTCAACAAACTTAGCTCTGAGTCACATCCGCTCTTGGGAGTTCTGAACTCAGAATGTATCACACTGAGCCTCTCCTGGTTTCAGAGACAGTGAAAGCAGCAAGAGAAGTCTCATTTTGTCTTAGGATGACAAAGGGCCTCCCAGCTGACTTGCACAGACCTAGGCCTGATATGGGCCTCTAGAAAGATCTGCCAATGAATGAATGGTTCCCAGAGAAACAGTGTGGTATGGGGGTTGAAGGGAAGCCATGGTATGTTCCTTGGCCTCTGAGTCTTTATTCCCTCACTTATAAGCTGGGGAAAACTATACTGACCTTGTAGCATCATATGGCCATTCAGTGAAATCATGTGGTTAGAAACTTATACTATTTAGAATTAGATTCAACTCAAGTGATGACAAACAGTGAGCAACAGTTTTGATGTTAGTGATGACTAACAGTTTTGCTAATAGTGAGCAAAATAGGACACAAATTTTTCTCTCTCATGTATAAGTTTATGTCAGTGGTCCATGATGATCTGCTTTGTTGTCCTCCAATTTAAACAGGCTCAAATGAACCTCATTGGTCAAGATGGCACAATATACTTTCCAGGCAACATAATGGAAGAAGAGATAAACAGAGAGGGCAAAGTTGTTTATAGCTGCCTATAATTAAAGTAATAACTTTCATAAGAGTAGAAGGATTAAGGGATATAGCCTAGAGAAAACATTTGACACAGTTAATGTTTTAGATGGCACACAGTAAGCATTCCGTGGTGTCTAGTTCTCTTCCTAGGGTAGACAGAGGAACAAGGTGAAGAGAGTGTGTACGATGGGAAAAGGGAGAGGGGAACAAGTAAATAAAAATCAAAGTTGTGTGGTGGGTGATGATTTGAGGACACCAAAAATTCTCTCCGCTACCTCTGGGTGGCACCCTTGATACCCAAGCTTCCTAATAGACCAGAAACCTCTTCAGCGCCGAGTTCCCAAATTTAAGTAATACTGCCACCTGGTGGCCAAGATCATCACTTTTTACTCCTTCAAAGTCTGATTCACTCCCAGTCCTGGATGCATTTTGAAAGTGATTTGTGCATTGTAGGATCCTGTCATTCTGGTCACAAATTTATTGTTTCAGCTGTATGCCAGGCACTTTTCTGGGTGCTGGTGACACATAGGTAACTAGTCAGGAAAGCCCCTGCTCATGGAATTTATGTAACAGAAAAAACAAGTAAACAAAGCTCAAAAAACCCACACACACAGGTAAACAGATCAATAGGGAAAACCTTCAGAAGGAAATGATGTGAAAATAATACACTAGTATGTGATGATAGAGAGTGACTAGAAATAAAAAACACTTTCTGAAGAATAAAACTTGGGCTGACTTGAATAATAAAGAGGAGCCATGTGAGGTTGTTCAGGTAGAGCATCCTAGACAAAGGATCAACCAGGTGCTAAGTTATAATGGGAATGAAAGGTGTTGATTTGAGAAACTGGGAGAATAGGTGGAAAGATAGGGATGAGGGGGCAGAGGCAGCAGGTGAGCTCAGAGAGCCGGGCAGGCCCAGACCATGCGGGCCACATCAGTCTCGGTAATGAATTTATATATGATCCTAGGGTTTACTGGAGTGTGATTAGCCACGTGACTGGGGGGTGGGGGTCTCTGATTTAAATTTTTAACGTTCTGTCTGGCTTCTGGGTGGAGAATGGATTTGAAGAGCTAAGGGTGGAATCAGGGAGACCAATTTGAAGGGAGATTTAGATGGAGGCCTGGGCTAAGGGGTAGTGGTGGAACCAGAGAGATGCAAATGGGTTGGAGATTTATTTGGAGGCAGAGCTATTCTATGTTGTCCATGAATTGGAGAAAAGAGAGGGATCAGAGATGACTCCCATATCTTTGATGCAGGAACTAGGAAGACCCAGAACTCGCTGAAAATTTAGAGTTTTCCCAGCAGTGAAGCCCATATATAATTTCTGGAGAAGAACAAGCAGTTTCAGAAACTGGAGTGCCTCAGATTCCAAAGTAATTAAAATGAATGTCTTATTGTCTCAGAGAATACAGCGCAGCACTGAAGTCCTGCAGGACCTTACCAACAGGAACATCTCTGACTTCTTGGTGAAAACATATCCTGCTCTTATAAGATATAGGTAAGGAGAGACCCTTTCCTACATTTCACCTGGCCCCCTATACACAGTATGAACTAGGAACAGAAGATAATTTCTTGTCATGATTTATCAAGTCAGAGCAATGAACTTTTTTCTTTTTCCTAATTTGAAAACTTCATGCAATAGAAAAAGCATTTAAGGTATATGCAAGTAAAATACAGCTTAAGATATATTTTTTTGCCTTTCATTTAAACCAAGTAGTCATTTTTTGTATTGAAATAACATTGCATTATAATGTAATATAAATTATGTTATATAAATAATATATAACCTAATATAAATTTCAGGTGTGCATCACTGACATTCCACATGGTACATACTTCATTAAGTTCACTGCTAAATATCCAAATCCATCCTTCACCATACCAGTTGCCCCCTTTTATTCAATTTACCAGCCTCCCCAAACTGACTAACTTGTCTTATAGTCCAAAGTTTATTTTTTCTTTAGTTAGCCCACCTGTTTGTTTTCCCTATATACCATATATGAGTGAAAACATATGTTGGTATTTGTCTGACTTATTTCACTAAGTGCCCTCTAGATCCATCCATGTGTTACAAATGCTATTGTTTTTCTTGCCATTGGAAGTCCAGTTCCCAAAAATATCTCTAAGGTTGATATAAAGGAACATATTGTCTATTTTCTTCTATATATCCCATTTTTAAGATCTTACATCCAAGTCTTTAATCCATTTTTTAATTAATTTTTGTATATAGTGTTACATAATAGACTAGTTTCATTGCTTTGCATGTATTGGTCCAGTTTTGCCCCTGAAGAAACTTTCCTTTCCTCATTGTAAGTTCTTGGTTCCTTTGTCATAAATTAGTTGTCCATATGCGTGTGGTTTTATTTCTGGACCCGTAATTCCCTTCCATTCAACTGTGTGTCCATTTTTATTACAATACCAAACTGTTTTAATTATGATTGCTTTGTGGTACATTTTAAAGTTGGGAGCATATGAGATCTCCATTTGTGTTCTTTTTCTTGGGAATATTTTTGCTATCACGGATCTTTCATAGTTCCAAATAAATTTTATAGTTCTTGGTTCTATATCTGTGAAGAATGCAGTTGGGATTTTGATAGGCATTGCATTGAATATATTACTTGAGGTAGTATATTCATTTTATTTTTTATTATTTTTTAAAGATTTATTTATTAACGCATACAAGAGCTGGGGTGCAGGCCAGAGATGCAGGGTGTGAGAAGACTCACCAGAGACAGAGTGAGGAGCGAAACAGGCAGATTGACCAACGCACACTGCTGAGGAGAGCAGTGGGAGAGGCAGGAGAGGTTTGCTGCACCATGTGAGTTTCTCCCTGGCTGGCCGGGGATCGAACTCATGCTGCAGAGACTGCGGATTGCTTCACAGTGTGGCGCCCAGGGAAGTCCCAGTATAGTCATTTTAACAAGCTAATCCTTCTAATCTATTTCACTGATATTTTGGGTTGTCTCTTTGAGCTCTATTTTGTTATTCTCTAATTCTATTATCTTCTTCCATCTACTGACTTTTCATTTTGCTTTTTCTTCTTTTAGTTCCCTTAAGATGCAAACTTAGATTTATTTTTAATTTGCAGTTCTTCTTGTCTTCTGGGATAGAAAGCCAAGCAGCCTTAAAGTCTAACCCATGTACTAGTCACAGTAAAATAAGAAGACATTGAACTGATCCAGCAGTGCAGTCTTATTTTTTAATAGTTATAAAAGAGACAAATTTTAGAGGGAGGAGGGGTAAAGGAGAAAAGGATAGAGGATAATGACAGAAGCAAAAGGTGGAAAGCGAGATGCAAAAGAGGAGAAAGAAAAAAAATTAGATCAAGATAAGATAAAGGCAAAGTGACAGTGTCTAAATGAACCCAACCTGGTTAGCTGGGTTTACTATACAATCACCTTCTGTAAATTATCATCCATATCATCACTACCCTTTCAAATACCAATGAGCTCCTCTATAAGTGCCTACTCTCTCATTCTGCAGATGCTCTTACCAGCCCCAACCTAGGATGGAACAGGCTTCAGCAGCCCACATCAGAGCAAGCACCTTAACAAAAACTTGCTACAGAAAAGGGATCCTAGGGATCCCTGATCCAGACCCCACATGCTCTGGAATTTTCATTAAAAACATACTAATTTTAGCAGTACTTTTAGTTGCTTTCTATTTCAGACCATGAACAAAAGACAAATGGACTCAGTTAACGAGTTAACTGCAGATGGTGAACACATGGCCAAGAGAGCAGTTAGTAAAATGAAGTCCACCTAAGCACAAAAATAAAAGCAAAGTGCATAGAATTTATACAAAAAATGCAATAACAATGCCCTTTATGAACTTTATTCTTAGCAGCAAATTTGTAATATGGAATTTTATGGATTTTGTGCTTGATAGTTGGTGACAATGATACTTCATGGGTCTGAATTATGAAGTCTAGAGTTAGTACCTGCTCCATTGTATGCAATATTGTAAAGTTCATTCAAATGTATGTACTTACGTACTTATTAGCAGTCCTACTAAGAAGCTAACATGCATACACATGCACAGGCACACACTGGATAAGCCAGCAGCTTATCTTTTGCAGGAACCTCCACAAACTTAGCTCTGAGTAACATCCGCTCTTGGGAGTTCTGAACTCTGAGTGTATCACAATGAGCCTCTCCTGAGTTTCAGAGAGAGTGCAAGCAGCAAGAGAAGACTCACTTTGTCTTAGGAGCATAGTGGGCCTAATATGGCCCTGTCTATTGAACAATTCCCAGAACAGTAGGTGGTTATTAGAGCCTCACTTGTGCAGGTGGAAGAGAGCTGCAGTGTTCCCTCCACACTGGCATGGTCATGGCCATATTTTCTAGGTCCAGATGGGACACACTGATCTGACAAACGACCTGACAAACAGGCCACCCAGAATGACCAGCATATGGATGTGACTAAGGGAGCTAGTGGTGGAAAACATCAGTCCTTTCTCTGCGTGTGTATTCAGGCTCTGCCCTGGATGAGGGTGTTCCTCATTGCTTGGCTATCAGGAAATGCAAAATGTCCTTTGAAGACTGAGACACCCCAGTGAATGTTTGGGAAAGAATGTTAACATTACTACTGTATTTGTGGCATTCATTATATGTTTCATTTTGACTTTCAGCCTAAAGAGCAAATTCTGGGTCAATGAACAGAGGTAAGAAGCTATTTCTTTAAGAATTTAAATCTAAAATGGATTCATTTAAAATAATTGTTCATTAGGGCCTCACCGGTGGTGCGCAGCCTCTGCAGTGCTGGTTCAATCCCCGGCCGCCAGGCAAGTGTCCCACATGGCGCGCAGACCTCTCCTGCAGCCCATTGCTCCCTTCAGCAGCATACTTCGTCACTCTGCCTGTTCTACTCTCCACTCTGGCTCTGGTGAATTCTCTCATCCTCTCATACCTCTGACTGTACCTAGTGCTTGCATAAATAAATAAATAAATCTTTGAATAATAAATAAATAAATAAAATAATTGCACATTAAAGTCACACCTTAAAGCCACATGGATGGACTGTTCTACATGTGCTCAGAAATTCACAAAACATGTCCTGAAGGATATGTAGCTAAGGACACCCTGGACCAGAAGATGTTCAGCAGTAGATCTTAAGAACATAAAAAGAAGGTGGTGTTCTACAGCATTTTTACCCAAGGGAAGTTCTAAAGCCCAAGGGAGGTTATACTCCATAGCACAGAGCATAATAGTTTAGGCTGCTGCATGAAAGGCTTTGGAACCTAAGCTCTGGCCACTCATTGGCCCATTCATTTTAAGCCTCTGGTGTCCGACTCCCTAGACTCAGCCCCTTCCTGAGCCATGCCATAGACTCAAGTGGTTCCAGAGATTTGGAGTCTCCTCCAGGGATATGCTAGATGTAAGCCAGCCTTGGGCTTCCCAGGAAAGTGGTCTCTAGAATGCAGAATTGATGTTGACTTGACTTCCTAGGTAGACTCTAAATCATAAAAGGGAAATCCCACTTTCAGAATTTCGCCCTAGAGGGAAGCATAGTAGAAAAGGATCAGGGGGACAATTTGAAGCCTCTGAAAAATAAAGCTCTCCTCCTCTGTTTTGCCAAACCAGCAAACTAATTTTGTTCTATTAAGAATTTTGGCTTTTATCCTGCCTTTGAAGGATTTTCAGTCAGAGAGCAGCAGGCTGTTTAGACTTCTAGAACAAGGTGGAATCTACTGTAGGGGTGGAAAGGAAATTTCCCCCACCCTTCTGAGTTCTTAAGCTAGTCCAGCAATCAAATTAACATCAGACAAATTAACAGAAGAAAAGAATTAATTTCATATGTGTGGAGAATCTACATGCATATAGATTCTAGGGTAAGTGGGACAAAATGAGAAAGTATATGCTGAGCTAAGAAATGCATGGGACAGGAAGTCTGGAGCTTTAAGGAGAAAGGAGGAAGACTCACATGATGAGAAGGTAATTTGTTTAATGATGACAAGATGCTCTGCAATAAGATGTTTGCCCTGCTATATAGATAAATTCTTAGAAAGGTTATTTCTGATAATAATCCTAATTTTGGGAAATACTCCCACTTTTCATTCTTCTAGATCATAGTGTTTCTTGTGAGCCTGCGGGTCTTGATTGGCTTTAACTCAAAATAATCAAGCTGCATGCCAAAGTGATAACATCTGTGGAAAGCCTGTTCCGAGCAACTTGGGGAAGCCTGTCCTTCAATGGATTCCAGGAAGAGACACCCAAGACTAGATCCCGGTTAAGAAGCTAGAAGTAGAGTGAAGGCAGGAGATCGTGCAGGTCTACCTGGGGCCGGGACGGGGTTGAGAGGCACTGAGAGAGGAGAGTAATACTGTCTTGGTTATGTTAAGCTGAGCCCAGTGCTACCAGAAATATCTGCAAAAAGAATCATTCATTGGTGTTGGGGGGAGAGTCAAGTAAGACTTAAAGAGATGACATAGGACAGATGAGTTGAAGTTGCCCAGTCATGGGGTGCTCTGGAAGTGATTCAACAGGGAGAGAAAATGCCACTCAAGGGAAGGGGTGCAGGAGGTGTGCAGTTGGAGAGGTGAGCTCAGAGACTGGGATCAGAAGTGATCAGGACTTCATCCTGGAGGCAGAGAGGAAGCATTGAAAGTTGATTTGCATCAGGAAAAAGGCAAAACTTGCAAGTTGACCTTAGATCTGAGTCATACGGCAGGGGCAGGGGCGGGGGAGGAAAGAAGAGGGTCAAAACAGGGGAGGGAAGAGCACAAGGGACTGTGGGGATGGATCACAGGTGCCGTGGTGGGGGGAGAACTACAGACACTACATCTGAGGGGAGAAATCAAATATTGTACAAAAATGAACAACTGTAGGGGTAGGACTGGACCACTGTGCAGGTTTTCTGATCCCATGCAGACCGAGTAAAGGAGGAGTCAGAGTCCTCAGCGGTTTTTTGCAGGTCTTTTATTGGGGTTCACCAGGCATATGGCAGGCCGGGGTGCTGGGGGGCCGGGAGGCTGGCAGTCCTCCCAGCCCCCAGCAAATCCGCACTCTCTCTGGGCTCTCTGGCGTTCTCTGCTTCTGCTTCTTTGCTTCTCTCATCGGCTTCTTTCTCAGCTTCTGCTGGCGTCCCCGTGACGCCGCCCTTAAAAGCACAGTCTTAGCTCAGCTGAATCCCATCTACCTATGCCCACACCCTATTCCAGGTGCCCGCCATCAGGCATGCATTCAGGACAAGGATCCATCGTCTATCCTGATGGCAGAAGGGCAGAAAAGCCTGACATTTTCTTTACCTTACAACAACAATGTAAGAAAAAAAAAAAAAAGACAGAAAAGGGAAAATAAATAAAGTGAAAATTTGAAAAAAGAGAAAAAGTAGCTTTGTAAAGTGCAGCCACGTCATTTGCTGGTGCCGACAATCCCCCTAAAGTACACATCTCCCAGGAGAACTGCTGGCAAGCAGGGTGCACCAGGCCCTGAGTCATATCACTGATCTGAGGACTTCTGTCCCCTCCTCAGGTACGGAGGAATTTCCATCGGAGGAAAACTCCCAGTCATCCCCATCACCAGGGAAGCACTCGTTGGATTTTTAAGCGACCTTGGCCAGCTAATGAACGTGAGCGGGGTATGTAAACAGGCTGGGGATTTCACTAGAATTTTCAACTTGCCAGATACCAAGAAACAGAAATTAGCATGAGCGCTGAGGAAAAACAACCCTCTTTCTTGTTTATGTTGATTTTCTAGGGTCCCATCACCAAAGAGGCCGCTAAAGAAATGTCTGCTTTCCTGCAACATCTAGAAACTGAAGACAACATTAAGGTATTGGCCCTGCCCCACCTGACCTAGAGTTAAAAATTCACGCAAACTGGCAATTTAATTTTTATTTCCCCAGCTTAATTAAAAATATCATCCCTCCTGTTGAAATCTAGTGTGGAATGTCTTGCAGCTGCCAAGCCCTCCTCTTCACATTCCTTTTCCTGCAGCTCATTTTTTTAGATCACTGTTAGTGCAGTAACTCGGGTGTTACCTCTCCTCATCACCTGTAGCACAACCTGAGCCTCGCCTTCCCCTAGGTGTGGTTTAACAACAAAGGCTGGCATGCTCTGGCCAGCTTTCTCAATGTAGCCCACAACGCCATCTTGCGGGCCAGCCTGCACAAGGACAGGAACCCGGAGGAGCATGGCATCACCGCTATCAGCCAGCCCCTGAACCTGACCAAGGAGCAGCTCTCAGAGATCACAGTGTAAGGCCCCGGGCCCCAGCTTCACAGCTTCCTTCTTAACTCCACCCTGTGGGCCTTGGAGAGGGTTTTCACTGACATGAGTTGCTGGGTGAATGGCACAGATGAGCGTCAGACTTTCAAATGCTTTGTCTACCAAACCATTGTACAGTCCCCCTCTGCCATTGTTTGAAAAGTAAGTTTATCTTTGGTTCCTTTCCCTTTTGGCTGTTGATAACAACTTACTCCTGGAGCTTATACAAATATTCTCCTTTTCAGTATGCAAAATGACTGCCAGGAACCAGGAAAGTTCAGTGAGTCTTTCTTCACTCCAGCAGTAATTACCTCAGATTCCAGTCATTTCCCACAGACAGTCAGGATTTGGGGATGCTAATAGTTCCTCACCTTCCTCAAGCCTCAGCTCCTGCTCACAGGTTCAGGCAGTATGGACATCAGTCTCTGCATGCTGTAATATGTTTGCTCTGTGCAAGGCCTGTATCTAGTGGGGAGTCCTTTGTCAGTGCAAACTTCCTTTTTTTTTAATTCTTTTTTTTAAAGATTTATTTATTTATTTATACAAGAAGCAGGGCACAGGCCAGAGGCGTGGGAGGGTGAGAGGACTCACCAGAGACAGAGCAGGGAGCAGATCAGGCAGACGACCGAAATACATTGCTGAGGGGAGCAGCTGGCAGGCAAGACAGGAAAGGTCTGCCGCGCCATGCGGGACTCTTATGACCAGCGGGGATTGAACCTGTGGACAGCTTCACAGCGCTGTGCTCAACTGCCTGCGCCACCAGGGAAGGCCCAGTGCAAACGTCTTCTGGAAGGCTGTCAGGGTCCTTGTTTTCCTGCCCCGGTGTGGCTACCTCAGCGTGCTACTGAACATGCCTGTGTCTGCTGGGACTTGGGCCCTGGCGCCTTGGGGGCTCCCTCTGGACACTTCTGGGGCCTAAGGCAGGAGGTTAATTTTGACTCAGCCAAATTTCTGTACCTCCTGCCAAGCCTTTTGAATCTGAAATATGAAACATGGGTTCTCCGTGGTTATAAAATAGTATAGATTCATTAAATAAAGTATATAGTTCTAAGAACTTATTAACTGGAACCCTACATAGTATGGGGTGTTTCCTCTAGACATTTATGTGTGTTTCCTTCCAGTCATTTGTCCTGTCCTGACTCTCTGTGTGGATTGTGCTACCTGTAATTTTGTCGAGCCATGACTAGCACGTGTGGTCCCTCTGTGGGTAAAGGATGGTCCTTTCTCCAGCGGGTGCTGCCCACACCAGGAGTCATGGTGTATGGTTCAAGGTGGATTTCAGCCTCCACACAACCCTTAGTCAGATGCCTCCTTCCTGTTTGATCCAGGGAAAGGCAAATAGAGCCACACTGCTCTGTAACTGTCTTGTTCTCTTTTCACTTAAATTTATTATGTACATTTTCCCAGTTTGTGATGTACATCTTGAAAACATTATTTAACAATATAATAACTTTATTTTTTTATTTTTTGAAGATTTATTTATGCATTCAAGAAATGGTGTGCAGGCCAGAGATGCAAAGGGTGAGAGGATCATCAGAGACAGAGTGGGGAGCAGAACAGGCAGATCTACTGAAATACACTGCTGAGGGGAGCAGTGGGCAAGACCAGAGAGGTCTGCTGTGCCATGTGGGTAGCTCCCTGGCCAGGGATCGAACTCAGGCCACAGTGGCTGGCAGTAGCTTGCTTGATAGCACTGAGAGTTAACCCCTGCACCACCAGGGAGGCCCGATAATAACTTTATTTTAACAAAATAACTTTCATAGACTATATCGCTATCTACTTACAAAAATTTAAGAGAATCTAGAGACAAATTATTAGCACTAATAAGAACATTGCAATTTATGCAATTAATATAAAAGTCCATCTCTATATACCATCAACAAATAATTCGAAAATGTAATAAAATTTTTCTAGATTTTTATGTTAACATGGAACAATAGTCCATGTAACATTTATTTTAACAGTCAATATTAACATGAACAGAAATTCTCCAAATAGCCACTTGACCTTGATCCAATTTGATTTAGACAATTGAGTGGAAAAACAAGCATCGGGCAAGGGAAGGGGATTCTGGAGGCCGTTACCTGGGGTTGGATGAGAGCTTCCCAGAGCTGGACTTTGTTCTTCTCCTGCTTCTAGTCCTCTTCCTTCACCTCTTTCTCCCTATACCCCGTCTTGCTGCAGGCTGACCACTTCAGTGGATGCTCTGATTGCCATCTGCGTGGTTTTTGCCATGTCTTTCATCCCAGCCAGCTTTGTCCTTTATCTGATCCAGGAGAGGGTGAACAAAGCCAAGCACCTCCAGTTTGTCAGTGGTGTCAGCCCCACTACCTACTGGCTGACCAACTTTCTCTGGGACATCCTAAGTGTCAAGTCACGGCACCTCCCTTGACTTCCTGGGCTCAAAGTGTGTGGGCGCCTGTGTCGGCTGTGAGGGGACATTGCAGGTGGGACTCTCACACTGCCAGGGCTGCTGAAAGGGGCTGTGCCGAGAGTCTTGTGCCTGCTGTCCCCTGATACCTCCTTAGAAAGTCACAAAACTAGGACCCCCAAGCTGGGGAAGGATGTGAAATTCAGCAACTGCCGAACAGGAGTTCTACACTGAGGAGGTCTGCAGACCCATGGAATAAATCCGTACTGCAGGCATGAGGCTGGCCTTGCTGGGCATGGAGCTGATGCTATGGGAAGATCTGTGTCTTAACAAGGTTTTAGCAAGGTTTCCCTTTGTTCATTTATTTATTAATGCCTGTATGGTTTCTGTGTTGATAGACTATAATCCAATACCATTATTATTTATAGTGATGCTCAATTTATCCTATTGGGCCAGTGGGGTCCCTTCAAGCTGCCGCCTGTCTCCCTGATGTGTGTCCCTGTTCAGTGTGAGCATCTCCATGCCCTCTGACACGCAAGACATTCCAGGCTCACTCCCCAGCCCTAGCTGGGAATCAACCATCTCCCCAGGGAGATGGCTCCTTTTGGTAGAAAATGCTCTCAGAAGCCAAGATGTGGCTGTTAGAGATGTTCACTGCCACTGGGGTCCTTAAGGTCCCACACCTTAGTGGAGAGGCCTGGGATGTGTGTATGAACAGGTGTAGATATGCACAGGTTTACACATACATTTTTGTCTACTGAACATCAGGTGCTCTAAACCTCTCATTCCAATTCAAAACCACCGGGCTCACTCTGGTTTCTAGTAATTCCTTGAGTGAGAAATTGGTTTCTATTTACCCACCTGAATAATAGAACTGTATGTAGTAAGTCCCCTCTATCATCACTACCTCCTCCCCAACATGGACTCCCTCCTCTCCCTGCTGCAGCTTCCCCTGCATGGAGCTCCTCCTCATTCTGCTCTTCTCTGACAACCCCCACCCCCACCAGCTCAATCTCCTAAAGAACTGTGGGACGCACTCTTCACCCTTCTCACTTTCTCATTCTGCTTGGGACCACTGTGACTACTTCCCAACCCCACCATGGTTGCCCACGTCTGTCCCAACTGAAAGCTTTAGGACTGAAGTGTATAGGAAGGGACAAATGGGAGGAGATGAAAGCATGTCATCTGTGTGAGCTTTGCAAGGCCAAAGACTAGTTTTAACTTTTTCTGAATTCAGAATGCTTAGAAAGTAGAATTAACAGGATTTCATGACCAATTAGAAAGAGTGCATGAGAGATGAGACAGAATTTTAAAATTCATTCTTTCAAAAGAGATAGCCTGAAGGTTCCCTGTGCATGAGATGGGGCTGAGGTAGATTAAGAGGACTAGAGGGACTAAGGTCAGCTTAAGATGTGTTTGCTAATCAAGAACTTAATCAGACAGTAGAGTCAGAATCCCAGACCACATGTGCCAGAGGAGCTGAGCCAGCCCTCACCTGACAAAACAGGTAACCGATCCAGAGAGGTCAAATCCTGGCTCTGCTCTCCTCTCTTCAAGATGAACTATGCTGTGAGCGCCTCCCTGGTGGTGGGCATCTTCATCAGGTTTCAGAAGAAAGCCTACTCCTCTCCAGACCACCTTCCTGCCCTTGTAGCTCTGCTGATGCTGTATGGGTGAGTTGTTTGGGTCATCAATTGAGGCCACCCAAAAGGAACCAGGGGAGGGGCATGCTCCCCTGACAGGAGAGCAGGGTTTTGGTGGCAGTGCTGGCACCAGTTTAGCTC
Organism: Talpa occidentalis; assembly: GCF_014898055.3. Classification (NCBI taxonomy): domain Eukaryota; kingdom Metazoa; phylum Chordata; class Mammalia; order Eulipotyphla; family Talpidae; genus Talpa; species Talpa occidentalis. The sequence continues at coordinate 95,799,200 of NW_023605305.1, read as the reverse complement.
AATCCCCTTCAGGGGCTGAGACTGAAAATCAGGAATCTTTCTGTTTCTCACACATGGAGGTATTCCTGAGGCCCCGTATATTAAGGGACGATGGAGATGCCTCACAGAATCTGAAGTGTGGCCTGACCCAAGTCTGGGAATTGCTCATCCCCATATTCCTTCACTCAGCTATGATTCTCATTCCTCTGTGGCCAATCTCTCCATCTCAGTGTGTACTGACCAAGAGTTACTTGCACATAGTAGAAGATCCCAGCTGAAAAGCTGATCCTGAGGTAGGGCCAGAAGATGACACAGTAGAACATAGAGGAAATCTTGCAACTTTATATCCAGGTTTACAACCTACTATATCCATAACTGTGGAAAGTCATTCACCCTCCCTGGGCCTCAGTTTCCCCATCTGAACATGGCAATAATGATACCTAGCCCTCCCTTTGGCATAGTAGAGTCTTGCCAGAGCAATGCTCTCCACTCATCTCCCTTGGAAACAGAGAATTTAGGAACTAGCATGACTGTGGTGCATGTGCCCCTGTGGACTGGGGAGACAAGCCTGTTGGGAACACAGCTCTGCTTAGCTGATGCAGACAGAAGCAGAAAGCATAGCAGGGGGGTGAATCCTCCCATACATTGTTTAAGGCTTATTAATCTGCAAAGCACATTCTAAGCCATCACGTTTGCTCCTCACAAAACTCCATGATGTGGTCAGGGCAAGTGTTAGTATCTCCATTTAAAGATGAGAAGCAAAGATCAAGGGATGACCTAGCTCTGGTTCCCAGGACTCCTGCCAGTTTAAATGTGTCACCTTGGTGTGAGGGGAATGCGTTCTACCTCAGGGTACAGCAGGTGAAATGGAAATTCGAGTTCCATCCCACCAAGTTGTGTCATTTCACACAGATGGGCAGTCATCCCCATGATGTACCTTGCATCTTTCCTGTTTGATGTCCCCAACACAGCCTATGTGGCCTTGTCTTGTGCTAATTTCTTCATTGGCATCAACAGCAGTGCCATCACCTTCATCTTGGAATTATTTGAGAATGATCAGGTAAGCATGACTTTCTTGGCTTCCTTGTTTGATCACTAGGATGCTGGAGAATACCCGAAGCCAAGCAGAGCCATGAGCAAGTGTTTGCCTGCATACACTTAGAATATAAATGACTATAATTCCTCTCTCCCTCCATCCTTCCTTCACTCATTCTATCCTTTCTTCTTAACACCTTTCCTTCCTTCTTTTTTGCTTTGAGCTAATTGTTCATTTATGTGCCCTGAGAATCATGGTTATCTGAGCTCATTCTGCAGGGTATAAATAACCTACCATGATCCTAAACATTTAGATGTGTTTACTCCTTTAAGAAGGTTTCCTTGGAGACTTTGGATATTAGTTTTAGTATACACATGTAGGTAATGAATTCATGTCAGATATATATCTCCCACTTTCTTACATAAATCATAATCTACTAACATAAGTGCTGTACAAAAAGTACATCTTGGTGACAGGATTAAGAATGTATGGTCCTAAATGACTTATTTTTATGAGCGCTAATGTCCTATTGTCCCAGCCACACCCTAGATGTCCCCCTGGTCAGATGAGGTGATGTGAGCGAAGGTGTAAAAACTAAACAGGAAGGAGGTGATGGATTAAGGATGTGTCAGATGGAGTTGATGGCACTTGGCATCTCCTTCCTCCCTCTTGGGCATTGTTCTGCCCAACACTCCAAGGCTAAGGCAGCATGCAAAACTAGGCACTGAAAAGAAGTTCCCCCCTAAACTCCCCCACTCAACAGACTGGGCACCAACTGGGATGGGAAGGTCCGTGGGCAAGGCATGTCCATCACCTGCTGTTCACCTAGTCAGTCCTCTCAACTGGGTAGTGACAGCAGCCCCTGGGACCTGAGGGAAACTGGGGGTTTCTGCAGCATCTGTCTACCTGATCCCCTTTTCTGCTGGTGACAGCAGCCACTCACAGCCATAGCTACCTAGTGAGGAGCTGAGATCACTGCTGGGAGAAGCTCAGGGCCTCTCTCCCCTTTGGTACAAGCTGGGTTAAGAGAGATCCCATGAAATAGCCCCTGTCTCAAGTGACAACTCATGGCTGTACCAAGGAAGAGAGAGCCCAGGTCACAATCCCACCAGCGGCTACACTTCTGCTGACAGATACCCTGGAGAACTTTCAAAGTGTATAATTTCAAAGTGAGTCTGCAGTGAGGGCCCCCTAGTAGATGACAGGAGAGCCACTTCTCTCCAGAGTCCCACAGGTGCCCACGGTCAGCTAGGGTTTTATGAAAGCAACTTGGAAGTTCCTCATAGACATCCAGTGCCCTGGGCATGGTAAGTCTGTAGAAGAGGCTGCCTAAGAAGCCCCTCCTGTGAGCACTCCAAGACTCCCTTATCTGCTTAAAAAAGTCCTCCTGCTGGGCCCCCTCTGTCTTCTTGCTGTCCAGCCCCAGGAAGGTATCCAGGCCCACCCTGCTCAGGAGAGCCAGTGGGTATGGCCTTGATACCAACTGTCCTGCTCTCCTGAGTTTCAGACCCTGCTCAGATTCAACGCTGGCCTGAGGAAGCTGCTCATTATCTTCCCCCACTTCTGCCTGGGCCGGGGCCTCATTGACCTGGCACTGAGTCAGGCTGTGACAGACGTCTCTGCTCAGTTTGGTAGGTGGCTATTGGGGGTGGTAGAGCGTATGTCTGGGGACTCCAAGGCAGGGAGGGCTATAGTGGGGGTTCCTAGGTCAGCCCTGCAGCTAGGAGTGGGGTGGGGACCCCTGACTGATCTGGGATTGCCCGGCCACCTGGGAGGGACTGGGATGCTGCTGTTCCATGATGGAGGAAGGGACTTCACAGGATGAGAGGTCAAGGGCATGTTTCTACTTTTCCACATTCCCACTTGAGGAGTTAAGTTGAGCCTTGCGGTTGGCTCTCACTTAGCCCTGTGCGGAAGGCCTGCTCGAGTTAAGTCTAGTGGAACCAGATCTTTCAGGGCAGCTGGGGCAGGTGGAGTGGATTTATTTCCCGTGGCCTCCTTCCCCAGGTGAGGAGCGTTCTTCAAATCCATTCCAGTGGGACCTGATTGGGAAGAACCTGGCAGCCATGGCGGCAGAAGGCATGGTGTATTTCCTCCTCACGCTTCTCATCCAGCGCCACCTCTTCCTCACTGGACGGTATGTCTCTCCCTACAGGTGCCAGGGCAGCTCCCTGCACATGTCCATGGTCTGAGCTTCACAACTCTGGGGTCGTCGCCTTTCTTTTGATCTTTACTCCAGCGTGTTTTCTTACATCCTGAGAGCCCAGTTTGGTCTGAATAATGCAAGAAGGGGAAACACATTGAAATAGGCACCTTAAAACTTGTGCAGAATCTCATCTTTCACATATTTAAATACCATATATCATTAGTTTCTATTAGATATTTTTTAGATTTATTTATTTATGCATACAAGAACTAGGGGACAGGCCAGGGGTATGGGGGAGGGTGAGAAGATTCACCACAGACAGAGTGGGGAACAGAACAGGTGGATCTACTGAAATACACTGCTGAGGGGATTGAACTTGTGCTGCAGTGGCTGCTGATAGCTTCATAGGCTGTGTCTTAACCCCTTGTGCCACCAGGAAGGCCCAGATTCTATTAGTTTTGATGAAAATTATTATATTTAATCCTCCTCATTTATTCAATAGATAATTATTCAAGTTAAACAGGATAACATCACAAATGACATTGGTTAAGGGGTATTCAAAGTACTAAGAAATAGATCTACATCTCTGCATTCATGAGAAAGTAGACACAGCAGGTGTCAAAAATAGGTTGATGAACTAAAATAAATGTTCATTTAACGTGGGGGCAGGGCAGGAGGGGGTACTAGGGAGTGATGTGGGAGGAGAGCCAAGTGGGGAGAGGCAGTGACCGTGGGGTGCAGGGAGGTGATTGCCACCTCATTCTATCCGACCAGCTCAGCAGTGGCCCCAATCAACCCTGCCCTTCTTCCTGGGGCTCTTGTCCCAGGTCCTGCCTCATTCTGCTGTGGGCACTCAGTTTCCCGAAGGCAGGCCTTCTGCGATCCAGCTTGACCTTTACTGGGTTCAATTCTGCAGCCTGAATGGCAAATCACTGGGCCCTCAGGACAAGCTTTCCTGGACAGTGTCTTGTTTCTTATCCTTTCATCCACTCAGGCAAGTCTGGTCACATTTAAATAGAAATTCCAAGGTCTTGTATTTTAGATTTTGATCCACGGGACCTGCATTGTTGGAAATGAATCTGCCTCTCTACTCACAGGGTTGTGAGGATTGAATGAGAAGTGGTGTCAACACCCTCTGAATAGAAAGGCAGGATCAGGCAGTCGTTCTGGTGATGGGAAACAGTGGGAGTAATTGCTGCCCACAGGGTGCTTGGACCTCAAGCCCATCTCTGTGGCTCTTACCACATCTTTAAAGGCTTTGTGGGAGGGGAAGGAGCTATTTACCAAAACAAACTTAATAGCCTCAAAGTCAGATGCCTCGACAATTGAGTGAGCCCTGCCTGCATTAGCACTGAAAGAGAACCAGAGAAGCATGACAGTTTCTGATTCCAGAAGCTCACAACCCTGTCTGCACTGACAGGCATTCAGGAGAGAGGAGGCTGGAGAAAGGAAGGCAGAGGATATGACATGGGTGGCTGAGAAAGGTGGGGGGCAAGAAAGGGTGAGGACTTGGGACTTAAAGCTGAGGGCTTAGGGAGCTGTCACAGTGCTTTAATCAGGGCAGTGACTTAGGAGGCCAGACAGGAGCCCATTCGTGCACACAGACAAGCAACAGTGGTGGCCTGGACAGGAGTGGGACATCAGGAGATGGAGAAAAATAGGTTGATGGACTAAATCATCGGAATTTATTAGACAGGACTTAGTTATGAACTGTATATGGTAGTGGGGAGAAGGGAAGACTCTAGATCAGTATGGTCAGGGAAGATTTCAGAGAAGAGGCTGGGTATGGGAGGATGGAGAGGATTCTGTTTGGCAGATCAGAAGGAAGAGACCACTGGGGCACTTGCAACACTGGTTGCAAGTTAGGCACAGCCAGCCTTGAGCTAGGGACAGGGTAGACCAAATGGCTGGTGTAGGAGATAAGTGGGAGCACAGTTGGGAAGAGTAGGTGGGCCCGATTGCAGGGTTCTGGGGTTCCAGCTGAAGATTTGGGGCTTAAACCTAAAGCTGATGGGGAAACATGAAAGGGTCGGGATGTTGGGTGACCTGATGAAGAAATAGGAGGCTTGCTTGCTAGTGCAACTGCATACTCAGGGTCTACCATCAACAGGGTATTTCAGTGATGATGATGGCTACCAGGTTTTAAGTCTTGACTTTGCACCAGACCCTGTACCAAGCTCCCTTTCACCACATTCCTGTAAGGAAGACACTGATACCTGCTCCCTGTCCTGTGGCTGAAGGAGTGAAGTTGACAGATTCAGAGACATGTCAAACATCAGACATAACTCAAGTGCGCTGGACATGAGTGCTTGCTCTCCGCCTGGTGGCTGTCCTGAGAATTCAAGCCTGGGGGGTGCTAGGTCAGGCTGGGCAGTAGCCCAGAGAGGGAAGAAAGTAAGCACAAAGGACAGTGTCAGGGATGCGTGACCACCCCAGTCCTGTCCCCTTTCCTTTCTCTAGGATGGCCGAGCCCACTAAAGGATCAGTCATAGAAGAAGATGATGATGTGGCTGAAGAAAGACAAAGAATTACTAGTGGGGGAAATAAAACTGATATCTTAAGACTAAATGAGCTGACCAAGGTAAGGGAACAGGTGTAGTGAGGAGGTGCCAGTTAGACCCGCAGGTGTCACAAAGCTGTCATTTGCCTTCCGTAGAATAAGTGGTCCATGCAAGGAATTAGTTTCCTAATTTCAAATGGAGTTATCATCGCTGAGTTAAAATTGCCTTCTAAGAACATCTGGTTCCAATGTGGTTTCCCCAGTGTTCACCTAGAGAGACATGAGGCCTCAGCGGGAGCCACACCAGCAAGCACCAGTGGCACCTTTCCCCGTTTCTGCCCAGTGGCTCAAAGGGTACTCTTCGGGATCAGAGCCTTTCTCTGAGCACCCCTATCAGTGTACCCTTCTTGTGTTGATAGCTTTTGCCTAATATTCTTTGCTCACTCACTCTTTCCCCCTCCCTGCTCTCAGTTCTCATCCTATATTCTCTGGATCTTGCAGATTTACGCTGGAACCTCCAACCCAGCGGTGGACCAGCTTTGTGTGGGGGTCCGCCCTGGAGAGGTGGGTACTCCAGACCACACATGAAAGGACTTCAGAAAATCAGCTCTCTGTATGTCTCTTCCCCCACCACTAGCCAGGAGCATTCAAATGCAAGTCACATAGGTCATCTAAGTTTTTCTAGTAGCCCCATGAAGAAAGTAAAAAGAAAACAGATGAAGGTAATCTTAGTTATTTCTCTTATCCAGTATATCTAAAATGTTATCACCTGAACTTGTAATGACACATTATTAATGAGCTCTTTGCATTTTCTTTTCATTCTAAATCTTCAAAATCCATTGACAGCACGTGTCAATTTGAATAAGGTGTTTCCAGCAGTCAGTAGCAACTATAGGAGAGGAAAAACTCTCTTTCCTATTACCCTCTGAGGGCCTGGGTTGGGCTCTGTAAATTGAACTGACAAAAGACTGATGAAGAAAAGAAAAACAAAAAAAAAAAGGAAAAGAAAACCAGAAGTTTGTTAGCTTGTATGTTGTGAACACACAAGAGTATCAGAGAGGAATGACTCAGGGCTGGTGAGAGCTGGGCTTCTGTGCCGTAGTAGCCAAGGAATGATGCATTTTCAGAGAAGTGACAGGACAGGGAAAGGGACTGTGAGTATGTAGGGCGGAAATTGCAGGAAGGCTGCCATATGGAAAACTAGTGGGAGATAAAGGCTAGTTAGTGATGTTTATTGTGCAGTTCCTGTGGTGTCATCTCCAAGCTGATGAGGGTCTAAAGTTGTCTCCAGTGGTTAGTGTCTGTCCTTTACAGTAGAGTGGTGAGATGGGGGACAATCTGGGGACAAATTTACATAAATTACACATTTCTATCCTGCATTTATGCAAATGGGGGAGAACAAAGAGTTTTTCTCGTACCTGCTGCTTCTCAGTGGCCTTCAGATCAAATCATTCCTACACCATAGTGGCCTGTTTGGGGATGGCATGTTCTGCCTGCCCTTGCCACACATGCCTGGTAGCCTCTGTAATGGAAGCGCAGGTCTAAAATGCCTCTCTGTAACCCACATACTTGCCCCAGGACCCAACATTCTAGGCCTTTTTGAGCTCTCGGACAAGGCAGTTCTTTGTGTTCTCCCTCAGTGCTTCGGCCTCCTGGGAGTGAATGGAGCTGGCAAAACAACCATATTCAAGATGCTTACTGGAGACACCGCAGTGACCTCAGGTGATGCTACTGTAGCAGGCAAGAGGTGAGAGTCTTGCTCGTCCTGCCCCAGGGTGTCTTTCATGGCTTCTGGCTCATGTCCCTGTCCCAGCACAGGGAGGGTGAAAGCATCAGACCCTGTAAGATCTGTGCAGAGGGCGAGACCTCCCCGCAAGCACAGTCCACAACATCCAAAACACTGCCCTTTGGCAAACTTATTTGAACTGTGATTGTAGAGATTCATCTGTTCGCGTGGAGTCTTGGGGAGCTCTTGGCTGCACTAAGTCAGTGGTTCTTCATCTTTTCGGGGCATGGATTGCAGTGAGAATCTGATGAACACTTGCACCTTCTTCCTATAAAAATGCACCATTGTGGGCCTCCATGGTGGCGCAGCGGGTTGAGCGCAGCTCTGTGAAGCTGTCCGCAGCCTCTGCAGTGCAGGTTCGATTCCTGGCTGGCCAGGGAGAGTCCCACATGGCGTGGCAGACCTCTCCTGTCTCACCCGCCACTCCCCTCAGTAGTGTATTTGAGTCTGTCTGCCTGTTCTGCTCCCTTCTCTCTGGTGAATTCTCTCACCTTCCCGCACCTCTGACCTGTACCCCAGTTCTTGTATAAATAAATAAATCTTTAAAAAAAATGCACCATTGTGCCTGTTACCTCCCCACTGTTTTTGCAGTTTCGGGGGAATTTACTGATCCATGGAGCACATTTATGACTCTGTAGGAGCCCCGGGGCCCCAGATGAAGAACCCCAGTGACACAGCACCCTTTCTCTGCTCAACTCTCTAGGTGGGGTTTGAGGGGCTTTGGAGACCTTAGTCCTCATTGGTTTTCTGTGCTAATGATTGACTTTGCCAGGCTAAGGAGATTTTATAAAGAGAAAACTGGTGTGTCCCTTGGATTTTGGAGGGTACCTGCTCCTCTTATTAAATGTGCACATTTCTCAAGCAAAATGTGAGATGAGAAGAGTCAGCTTCTTCATCTTGTTATCAGAAGCTTCTCCAGCCCCAGCTCTGTGATCACCCCTCTGTGATCACAGCAACTTGCTAATTGCTGTTGCTTCTTCCTGCAGCATTTTAACCAACATCTCTGAGGTTCATCAAAGTATGGGCTACTGTCCTCAGTTTGATGCAATTGATGACCTGCTCACAGGGCGTGAACACCTCTACCTCTATGCCCGTCTTCGAGGTATACCACCGGAGGAAATTGAGAGGGTAAGAAATGGTTTTTGTGGCCATTTAGGAAATTGATAAACCATCAGATGATCTCATGAGAGTGATTTACTTAGATGAAGAGCTGGAGTATGCTCTCTATCTACAATCCGCAAATGCTTACCAAGCACCTACTATGTGCCAAGTCTTGTAGCAGTGAACAGAACAGACAAAAAAAATCCCTGCCTTCATATCTCACAAAACCATGCATGTATTTGTTCTTTTTTAAAAAATATTTATTTATGCATACAAGAACTGGTACAGACCAGAGGTGCAGGGAGGAGGTGAGAGGAATCATCAGAGACAGAGTAGGGAGCAGAACAGGCAGACTGACTGAAACACACTGCTGAGTGGAGCAGCAGGCGAGACAGGAGAGGTCTGCTACACCATGTGGGCAGCTCCCTGTCTGGCCAGGTATCAAACTTGGCTGCAGACAGCCCCATGGCACTATGCCCAACCCCCTGCACCACCAGGGAGGCCCCACTTTTTTCTTCAACCCAGCAATCTCACTTCTGGGAATTTGCCCTGAAGCAAACACCTCCCACAGTACAAAATGCATATGCATAAAGTGATGATCCTCTGAAAGACCAAGAAGCATTTCACTGCATTTGTAATCACAAAATATTAGAAATTACCTAAATGTTCAGGCATGGAAGAGTGAATAATTTATGGTACAGGCACGCAATCAAGTTTTATGCAATTGTAAATTATTAAAAAAAAAAAAACAGGGAGTTCTTTCTAAGTGAAAAAATGTACAAAAAAACACATGTAGAATGCCCCTTTAATGTAAGAAAGTGGGAAAAATAAGAAAGCATGCAGATGTCTGCTTACCTTTATAAGTAGAGACTCAGGAAAGATAAATCTGAAAACAGTGACTGGTGATCAAACAGAGGGATGCAGGAGTGAAGAACACACCTCTCAGGAGATGGCCTAGTATAGTTCTGACTTTTGGAAGCAGGTAAATGTTTGATATATCCAAAAAATAACATTCACACAATAAGAATGGGAAAGGGTAAAAGTGAAAATAGAAAGGAAATCCTAACCCTGAAAACAAACTGAAACAAATGAATTCAGCTTTATTCAAGTAAATGTCATGACATAGAAAGGGGAGAAGAGGAATCACTGCTAGCCCAACCTCTGAGTCTACCACCTCAGTCTCAGTGAGGGGAGCACAGGGAAAGAACTACAAACAAATTCTGGGCTCTTTATGCTTTTTTATAGTAGCCTGGCAAAGCAATTCTGAAGTAACTTTAGATGTGTTACAGGATTTAGTTAATGAATAAATACATACATGTTGTTGGGAGTCAGAGTTCTCACTGTGGAAGAAGAGACATGCAAATATGGGAGGGGAAAGCAAGAGAAGATCCCTGTGGGAGGGACTGAAATGGGAGATTGTTGTGAACTCACACAATATCTCTCTGCATGTGTTGTGTGCATGCAGGTGCACAGGTGAACGGGTGCTCATGTGTATTGACATCTGCCTGCATATGTCCATGCACACATATGTCTGTGGTCATGTATGTGTGTGTCTGTCCTCTGAAAGGCCAAGAAACACAAATACCCCGATTGTCATGAGCGTGTTTAGTGCTGACATTTTGGTCTCCAATACCAATCCCCATTGAAAGGAACCAAGACTCCTCAGATAAATGACAAACTCCAGGACTAGAACAACAGAATTATAAAGCGAACCTGCAACATCTAATCATGGCAGAAAGCAAAGAAATACTTTAATTAAAAAACCACAGAACGATGGGGGGGGTGTCTCAGAAGGCAATCTCAGGGCCTCCCCTGGTGGCACAGCAGTTGAGTGCTGGGCTGCAAAGCTGCTTGCAGCCTCTGCAGCGCCAGTTCTATCCCTAGCCACTGGTGAGGGTCCCACATGGCGCGACAGACCTCTCCTGCCATGCCCACTGCTCCCCTCAGCAGTGTATTTCCTCGGTCTGCCTGTTCTGTTCCCCGTTCTAGCTCTGGTGAATTCTCTCACCCTCCTGCGCTTCTGACTGTACCCAGTGCTTTATAAATAAATAAATAAATCTTTTTTTTTTAAAAAAAAGAATAAGTCAACAATTAAAAAAAAAAAAAGAAGAAGGCAATCTCAAAAGGGATCCCCAGGGTCAAATAGGCACAACTTGAGCCTCAAAATAACTCAATACCATAGTAAATTATAAAACCATGACCACCTCCCTGGTGGCGCAAGGGTTAAGACACAACCTATGAAGCAATCTGCAGCCACTGCAGCATGAGTTCGATTCCCGGCCAGCCAGGGAGCAACCCACATGGCGCAGCAGACCTCTCCTGACTCGCCCACTGCTCCCCTTAGCAGTGTACTTCGGTCAATCTGCCTGTTCTGTTCCCCACTCTGTCTCTGGCAAATCCTCTCACCCCCCCCCCCACCTCTGGCCTGTACCTCACCTCTTGTATGCATAAATAAATAAATCTTAAATAAAATAAAATAAAATAAAAAAACCATTGAGGGGAAAGTGGGAATTCATAAGTTCATACTGTTGAATAGATAAACAGGACAAAACCGAGGGTTCTTGCTGAAAGATAAATGCTGAGGGCCAACTAATTAATGAGAAAATCTTGGCATTGGGTAATCATTTTGCAATGATCATAATAAAGACTGGAATGGTTGCAAAATCTAGGAGAAAAATTTTATGAGAAAATATGTGTGTGGTTCAAAAGAATCTCCTTCAAGTTGTTAATTGGTTGCAATGGGGGAAGCATAATAATTTTACAATGGAGAAATTAGATGACCACTTAACTAGGTTATCAAAATTAGCCTCATCTATGAGGAGCAGATGGACATATCCCTACACATGATACCCTGAGAAGGACACACACACACAGAGAGAGAGAGAGAGAGAGAGAGAGACAGAGACAGACAGACCTAGGACCTCACCTAAGCAATACTCTAGCTGGGAATGTGTAACCTGAATTTTGTCATGAAGAAACATCAAAAAACTCCAAAGAGGCACATACTCTTAAAATATATATATATACAGGGACAGTATGCTTCCAAAGTGTCAAAGTCATAAAAGACAAAGACTATGGAAATGTTCTCATCACAGAAAACTATGTAGACACAGTACATGAATATTGAACAAGCTGGATCTTGTATTGAAGAGAATATAATATCAGGAAAGACATTATTGGGCCACTTAACAAAACCAAACATAAACAGTTGATTGACAATATATTCTGAATACTATTCATAGAAGTATTCGGAAGATGGTAGATAAAGGTATCATGTTAAATACACTGACATTGGTAACTGTGTGTGATTATCATTGTCAGAGACAGTTAAGAGATATGGGTTATAGATATATAAGACACTATCCCTATTTTCATATTTTATTTGTAATCCCTGAAGTATTTAGAAGTGAAGGGTAATGATGTATAACTTAACTCAAATGGGCTGAAAAGTGTGTGTGTGTGTGCGGGCTGAAAAGTGTGTGTGTGTGTGTGTGTGTGTGTAGAATGAGTGTAAGAGAGGAAGAGAGTATCAGGTTTATCAGTGTTCCTTGTGCTAATGGTTCTTACACATTTCTATAAATTGGACTATTCCAAATAAAAAGTTTAAAAGGAGCGTACATTCTAGCAGGGCAGACAATAAATAGAAACATAAGTAGTATATACAGAACATTGGGGACTGAAATGTCCTTAGGTGAGAAATAAAGCCGGAAAGAGTTGTCAGGCTGGGGTTTGCACACTGAGGTGGCTGGAGAAAGGCTCACAGAGGCAGCAACTTCTCACTGAAGACCTAACGTTGCTGAGAGAGGCGGCTGTGCACATACAAGGGAAAGAGCTTTCCAGGCAGAGGGCCCAGGAATTGCAGAAGGCAAAAGCGTGGCGTGTAGGGGAGCTGCCACCCCTGATACATGTGGCAGAGAATGAGACTGTTTCAGCCTCGCTGGTTCTGCCATCATGGGGTGTGAGCTCTAGGAACCAGGCTTTGGATTGGTAGAGGTTTGAGGTGTTTGCTCATCTATCTGTCCTGAATGAGATTTCTTTCTCTTTCCTAGGTTGCAGACTGGAGTATTAAGAGCCTGGGCCTGTCTCTCTATGCAGACCGCCTAGCAGGCACCTATAGTGGGGGCAACAAGCGGAAACTCTCCACGGCCATGGCCCTGATAGGCTCCCCAACTCTGGTGCTGCTGGTAAGGCCACCTCGACCTGTGAGGACAGGGGAGACCAAGGGTTTGAACCAAGTGCAGCATCTCAGTGGAGGGGTCAGCCCACTTAGGAAGTGCAGCTGTCTGTCGCTGCACCTCAAGCTGCTCGCTGGGAACACTCCGGCTGGGTGGCCATCACGGCACATCCTTGCTGCGTTGCTGGGATGTTACCTGGAGGCTGCAGGCCACAGTGGGGACAGCCAGCCCCTCTGTGGAATGGTGTCTGGTCACAAATGACTGCGCCTGAGCACGTCCACATAGTCTGCAGTGGCCCGGGGCTCTGGCTGCATCAGAGGCTCATGTGACTCTGACTGGAGTGGAGCCATCCCCAGAGGCCCAAGTTCATGTGGTGGGGTCCATGAGGACAGGGCTACAGAACATGGAGGGGCCACAGGAGTCCTCTGGGCGCTCTCCTGCCTCCTTGTAAACTTAAATGTAGGCTCTTTTTTCTTTTTAAAATGTCATTTGACCATTGCCTTAATCAAGTAACCCATTTGTGGCTGAAATGCCCTAGAGGTATGCATGATGTTTCTTTACTGTCCTGACTCACCTTCAGCAAACCTGGGCTCCTGGGCCTCACCAACTGGGAGTTGACTTTGGGCTTTGTGAGCCAGAGAGCAGAGTGGCTTGGAGGGAGTTGGTCAGGAGGGTGCAGAAACTGGGGATGCAGAAACTGGGAGCCACCAACTCCAAGCTGCGCCCCCTGCCTCCCCACAGGATGAGCCCACCTCAGGCATGGACCCCCAGGCACACTGCATGCTGTGGAGCACCATTGTGAGCATCATCAGAGAAGGGAGGGCCGTGGTCCTCACATCCCACAGGCAGGAGCTCCCTAGGGTGGGGTGGCATGGCTGGGCCAGCAGGACCTCCCCAGCCCTCACCTCCTCTCTCACCTCACAGCATGGAAGAATGTGAGGCCCTGTGTACCCGGCTGGCCATCATGGTTAAGGGTGCCTTTCAGTGTCTGGGCACCAGCCAGCACCTCAGTACAAGTAAGGAGATGGTGGGGGTCCCTCCACTACCTCTGGGGTATTCAGCCAGGCATGAGCTCTCTACTAACACTTGGGTGGCTTGTTGTCCCCTCATCCCAAGGGCACCTGCAGGTGGTGGCTGGGCCTCATTCTGCAGCAGCAGATGGAGAAAGCAGTAGTGTTGAAAGAAACTCCTCTCCAGTGGTTGAGATTCATGAGTTTGCAAATGGAGGGGTGGGGTGTCCTGATCAGAGTGCATGCAGAGCCTGATTGGGATGAGGAAGGATCACTACCCCTACCTCATTATCCCACCACTGATCCCAACAGATCTAAGACCAACGACCTATTTAATGAGTCCAGAGTCAACATTAAAATGATTAGGAGACCAAATGGCCTGAGAATCAACTTGTTTTTCTGCCCTGTTTTATCAAGCTTTTGAATTTGAGAAATGACCATGTATTAAACAACAAACCAGCAATACCAATGACCTGAGCATTTACACATTGTAAATGCTGTAAATGATGAGTTATTAATAATAGTGGTTGAACCAAAGCTGACAATCAGTTAAAATAGCATCATCATAGTAGTGCCATGCTCCCTATGCTTTATAACTGGCAAAGGGTGGAATTATAGTTATCACTCATTTATCCAACACTTTTGAGATCCTAAAATACAGAAGCCACAGAGTCACGGTGAAAGGAACAGCCCAAGACACCCCTGATCTGTGCAGAGATGCTTCTTGAGGTACCCATGGGACTGCACTGCATAATACACACCATTCTTCATATGCTCAGGGAAGATAAAGGATTCAGAGAAAGATCTAGTGGATTGGCTAATGGGGGAAATATTTGACCCTCGATTTCTTCAGCACCACAGCTTGGACATGGCACAGACATCAAGGGGGTACTCCAGCAGGTGTGGTCACCTGACCTGTGCCTGTAGCTTCCTCTGTTCAACTGCTGGGGACACAGACATTCCCTGCTTCTCTCTCTCTCACTCCCTCATATCCCCACTTAGAGCGGGTAAGAGGGGAGCATTCCTTACAGGAAGAACAGTCGATTTTCTGCAGAGGGACTAGTCCTTGAGCATGGAGGGAGCGAGGGAGCGTTGGAATAGTTATAACTGACTCAGTCTAGGGTGAGTAAGAGTGCAGGGAAGCCAGGCAGCAGCCTTGTACATACTCCCTGGTGGACCATTCTTCACCCCCAGGAGGGTGACCAGCTCACCTGGGGAAGAGAGGAAGGGAGCACCAATGACCCTGGTTTTGACAGCCCCATTTGCTTCTGGCAGCTTCTTCAGAAAAGTGCTGCTGCTCACACTGGCCAGTCTCTTGAGAGGCCAGGCAGCCTTTGCCATCAGCAAATAAGCATTAGCCTCTCAAGTCTAATGCAGATGTGACCTCCGCATGGAGCTGAAACGAGCTTAGATTTCATAAGGTATGTTAGAGGAAAAGGAGCATTTCCAGCAGTCGGACCTGGGACACTGCTGTGTCCCCAGGACTGTCCCCAGGAGTGGTGAAGATGAATACACCTGCCCTCTTGACAAGATTTGTGACCCACTCTACCTTTCTGACATTTAGACCTCTAAAGGCTAATATCAAACAATCTCTCCAGGCTATCCTGGTATTTCATTTTCTCCAGCACACAAGGTGTGCTGGACCTCTAATTCATTAGGACCTCTAATCCCTAACATTTGGGATGAGTCTATTCCTTATTTGGGGTTGCCTTGGGCTGACTTCTAACAGAGGCCTCCCCTTCGCTGCCATGGGTGCCCCTTAGGTTTGGAGATGGCTACATCGTCACAATGAAAATCAAATCCCTGAAGGATGACCTGCTTCCTGACCTGAACCCCGTGGAGCAGTTCTTCCAGGGTAACTTCCCGGGCAGCGTGCAGAGGGAGAGGCGCCACAATGTGCTGCAGTTCCAGGTCTCTGCCTCCTCCCTGGCCAGGATCTTCCAGCTGCTCGTCTCCCACCAGGACAGCCTGCTTATGGAGGAATACTCGGTCACACAGACCACTCTGGACCAGGCAAGTGGCCCAGTGCCATGTGCAGAGCAGGGCCGGCTGGAGCCCGCACAAGAGGGACACAGGACAGGCCCAAGGTTGCACCTCTCTGTCCATTAGGGTAAAACCTGGTATAGCAGAAACTTTTCCAACACTGTTTCAGTCATCAGCCAGCCTCTCTGACTTGATGTCATCCTTCCCTCTACAAGAACTATCACATGTCATTTCATCCTTCCTGGCTTGTGGGGTGACTTTTTTCTTTTTTGCATAAGCTTTACTGATGCTTAATTTACGTGTATAGTTCAGTGAGTTTTAATAAACTTATATGGAGTGTGTAGGTTTTTTTTATGTGATCACTTTTTTATTGTGATAAAAATATGCACAACCTAGTTAGCCATTTTTTAGTGTAGACTCAGTGGCACGAAGTACATCACATTGTTGTACAACCATCACCACTGTTGATCCCAAGAAAGTTTACATTTTTCCAAATTGAAATTCTTTCTATGAAACAATAGTCTTCTCTAATACCCCCAGCTACTGTTTTCACTGTTCACCTTTCTGTGGATTGTTCCATGTACATCGCTTAAGTAGACTATGTAGTATTTTTCCTTTCATATCTAATTTAACATAATGTCATCAAAGTACATTCATGTTGCACATGTGTCAGAATATCTCTCCTTTATAAGGCTGAGTAATATTCCTGTGTGTGTGTGTGTGTGCACGCGCGCATGCACGTGCGTGCATACATATTGTTTTATCCCTTTATAAGGACATTCTGTTTATTCCTTTGCATGGACATTTGTTTCTGAGGTTTTTCCCCTTGTTTGTTTTTTTAAAACTGTTTAATAAAGCAGTATAAAAAGGCGAGTCTTGGGCCTCCCCTGGTGGCACAGCAGTTGAGCACTGGGCTGTGAAGCTGCCCACAGCTTCTAAAGCACCGGTTCTATCTCCGACTGCCGGCAAGGGTCCCACATGGTGCGCAGACCTCTCCTGCCACACCTGCTGCTTCCCTCAGCAGTGTATTTCATCAGTCTGCCTGCTCTGCTCCCCGCTCTGGCTCTGGTGAATTCTCTCACCCTCCCGTGCTTCTGACTGTACCCAGTGCTTGTATAAATAAATAAATCTTTTAAAATAGAAAAAGGCGAGTCTTCATTCCTTCGAGGAATTACTAACTAGCACCTCCTTGTCAGCTGTGAGCAGTGAGGTAGGAGCAGGTGTCATGTCTACATTGCACATTGAGTAAGAACAGAACAGAGAAGAGAGTGGCTCCTTCCTTTTTTTTTTTTTTTTTAAGTTTCTTCTGAGAGGCTTAGAAGGACCCTGCTAGCTGAGACTCTGCCTTTCCTTGTTTAACCCAAACTCAGTGGCCCAAGTCCTCCCACAGATCTCTTTGACTTATCTAAGAACTCTAGGGTACACTGGTGGCCTGTCCAGGGCACTGGTGTCCAGACTGCCTCAAGTGGGCCAGCCCCTGGCAGAACACCAAACTTCAGCTGGGCTGCATGCTTACTGGGCAAGATAGAAGGCAAAGTAATGGGGGAGAAGGGCTGTTTTTCTGGAAACACCTACCTAGTGTTGCTGTTCTCTTGCCTCCAGGTGTTTGTGAACTTTGCTAAACAGAAGACTGAGATTCATGACCTCCCTTTGCACCCCCAAGCTGCTGGCGCCTGTTGACAAGCCAAGGTACCCCTGCTGTTGCTTCTCAGCCCACTGCCTGAGGCAGCCCCTCGGCTCAGGGGGTCTTCCGCTGGGCCTGAGGGCCCCCTGGACACAGATGTGACTCTTTCAGAGAACCCTACCCATTCCATTTCTCCATCGTTCCCTCTGGTTCCGTCCATGTCTCCCCCACCCCCACATCCCTGCTACTCCTCACCAATTCTGTGCAGTGTGGTTCAGTCAGTGGTTCTGTGGGTTCCTCTTATAATCAGGAAGCCAGTGGATGGTATAAGAGTGTTTTGAAAAGAACTTTCTCACATGTTTTTACTAACAGCAATAAAAATTTGAAAGTTTTTATGAGAAGGGAATGAGAAGGAATGTTGAGAGAATACTATCATGTGTTTGGTTGTTGAGCTCTGAAAGAAGGGAATTAACTGGCACACCATTTCTATAGTGTGTACATGTGGTTAAAGGGTTATTGTCTGTTTTAGGAAAAGGGCACTTTGTTCTCTATTAAAATACCAAGATGTAAAAGAAGACGCAATAGAAGGTATATATCCTAGCCCTTCTTTGTTTTGCATAGAAGAACTGGGGTGTAGGTCAGAGGTGTGGAGGGGGATGAGAAGATTCATCAGAGACAGAGTAGGGAACAGAACAGGCAGATCTCCTGAAATACATTGCTGAGGGGAGCAGCAGGTGAGTCAGGAGAGGTCTGCTGTGCCATGTGAGTCAGCTCCCTGGCTGGGGATCAAACTCAGGCCATGGAGGTTACGACACTGAGATTTAACCCTTAGGCCACCAGGGAGTCCCTTTAGTAACTCTTGGGATCAGTGTTTCCATGTTCCTACCCTGGCACAGTGCCTCACATAAGGACATGCCCTTCTCAGTGATCTCAGCGGTGGGGCATGGGGAGGAAATGTGCAGCATGTCCTTGAATAACACCTCTTTGTTTAACATTGATGAGGAAGAGTCTATGCTGACATTAACCATAACAACATCACACAAGGACGGGCTTCCTCGAGCTTTCACTGTGTATCCGCTCACTTAAAGACTTGGTTTCAAAAATCTGCCAATGACATTAAAAACTTGTTGTACTGGTGCCTACTCCAGGATCCAGGTGCCTTGACTTCAACCTGGGATTTTAAAGAGATGAAGTCATTCAGCCGTTCTCTCCTGACTAACCTGGAGAATGAATCAAACAAAATCAAAACATTTTTCCAATAAGTACAGATGTGCAAAACCTTATTTACCATAAAGTTCTCATTCCTCCCACTAGTTTCATGATTGCAAGAAACCAAATGTCTTGAATGCTTGAAATACTCCTTTCCAAAGCTGCACCTGCAATGAATTTTTCCCTTTCTTCTTGACTATGTGGCAAGGTTGATTTTGCCCCACGTCCACCTAGAGGATTCTAAAATGCTCATGTGAAGTTCCCCATCCAGGAAGGGTAGTTTTGCTGAGATTTTCCAGGCACTTTTTCCTCAATTATAGATCTTATAGTTGCTGATTACACCAGTAGAAAATTATTCTTAGAAAACATAATTGGGTAGCAAAAATATTTACTGGAACTACCAATGGTTTTCCTACACCTTTGGTATGTTCCCTCATAAAGGGTTAATACCAGGTGTCTCTGAGCCAGGTGAGGTCTGATCTATAATCTGCAGCAGCTAATCCCAAATTTTCCCACCTTCTTGGATAAGACCATTTTTCAAGTGTGTTTGTCACACTTTAGCAAACAAGTGTGAGAAAACTGCTACATATTTACTCTATTGGTATCTTTTTCATAATAATTGCACGACTCAAAACTAACCTGACTTTATGACATATTAACTTTATAAAGGTTTGCAAACATGCTTCTGCATAGCATTGCAAACAAGTGTCATGAAGCGAGAAGTAAATACATTCTTTTTTATATCATATACTTTAAAATGAGCTTCCTTAAAGTAACCTACAAAAAAGAAAAGGATTGTTTCTCCCACTGAGTTCTGGAAACATCCAGTTGCCCCCGAACAATGTGAGTACAGCTTTAGAAAATACCAGAAGCTGGCCACCCATTTGTGAGCAAGGACTACATAACATTTCCTTATCTCGAGTTCTGTGTGTCTGCTTAACAAGAATGCTTTAAGTTCTTAAAGGATTTCATCCTGGAAAATATACTGGGGATAAGGTTTTGTGAAATCTCACCACCTGTTTTAAGAAACAGGTGAGGGGGGCCTCCATGGTGGTACAAGGAGTTAAGTCTCAGTACTATGAAGCTATCAGCAGTCATGAGTTTGATCCCCAGCCTGGGAACTGACCCACATGGCACAACAGACCTCTCCTGTCTCACCCACTGCTCCCCTCAGCAGTGTGTTTCGTTCAAACCACCTGTTCTTCTCCCCACTCTGTCTCTGGTGAATCCTTTCACACACACCCCACACCTCTTGTCTACACCCCAGTTCTTGTATGCACAAATAAATCTTTAAAAAAAAAAAAAGAAACAGGTAAGGGTTAAGGTTCTATCAGATGATTAGTACATTTAGATGCATCCTAAATGGAATAGTAATTGAGTGACCATCACATATGTGTTTTCCAAGATCCGGAACAACTCAGATCAATTTTTGATCCTAGCTCTTACACAGTGTTATTTTTTAACCTCATCTTTATCCTAGTCCGTTCATTTCAGAACAATCTGTAACCTTGATTGGCATCCTAGGCCAACCTTGAAGAATACTCTCAGTCCCAAATACCAGATTAGTCATCTTTAAGGATGTGTGGTTTTAAGCCTGGTAATTGGGTAAACCACATTTTATCTAGACTGGGCAAGCCTTCATCCAGCTCCCTCTTCATCCCCTTCCCTCCATGTCCCCAGCTGGGTGTTGGTTCAGGAATTCAACTTCCACCTTCTAACTGAAGACCAAGTCTCCTCAGCTTGAAAGGTCACACTGATGTCCTCTTCTCCAGGAACTGGACCTCAGTGTCTCAGCTTTGATCTGGAACCTGCTATCCTGAACCCCAGCTCCAGATTCTTCCCATCTGCCCATCCCCAAGTCATTTCTTCATGCTTCCTGGGAGCCACTTCTATAGAAAGAAGGAACTCTCTCAAGGATGAACTAAATTATGACTTCTGGACTTTCTTTCTCTTGGGCTAAAAACTATCACAATGACACCATGGCAGCCTTGGGAAACAGCACAGAAGGTGTAGCTTCTAAGATGTCAGCACGTTAGCACATGGGCACGTGAGTCTGTAACATCTGGGTAGTAAGAGGAGCTGGAAGGATATTTTCCAAGACAAGGAAACAAACACAGCCTTAACCTCGGCCATCGGGCAGCAGCACAGCACCCTCCACTGAGCTTCCTTCAGAGCTTGGTTGATGACTTATTTTTTAAAATCTGAAAGATGTCACACCATCTCTTTAGAAAACCATCGTGACCAGTGTCCACCTACTTTCCTTCCACAGGTCTGACCTCCTTTCACGCTACTCATTCACTGCAGCTCGAGAGGAATTCGAAACAGCTGAAAGCGCGGGGACCCTTGCCTCATGGTCATCTGATCAGACCGGCCTCACAAGTATTCCCTCGCCAGCAGAAACATACAATAATACGGAGCATACAGCACACTCCGAAGGGGGCTCTTCCAGAAGGAAACCCAAACTAACTTCCTCACCTGGTATACCTGATGGTGAAACTGACCCAGTCAAAGGAATTCAAAACCCTTCTCATCCACACTGCAGCAATAGAAATCTGTCTATTCTGCTCATCTTTGACCTTGATAACACTCTCATTTCAAGTAGACTTCTGTGTGTGTCTGTGTGTGTGTCTGTGTGTGCACGCCTGTCTTTTATTCCATTTTTAAGGAGAAAATAAAATGTAAATGTGCTCATCACAAACCATCCGGATTCACTGATCTCCTGCTGTCGTCATCTGGTATAGTTTCGGAACATCTTTGTGAAGGTGTGGGCTCCTGTCCCGTGTGAGCTGCTGTAAGGGGCTTCCTACAGGAGAGCTAGTCGCGCGGTGAGATTTCACAATGCTCAGGTGAAGTGAATGGAATATTCTTGAAGTTTGTAAGGTAAGTGAATTAATCAAGCTTTTTACGCCACTAGCCTCTGTGGCTACCACCTGCAGCCTTGATCGTGTTGATGCAGAAGGCACTTCGGAGCATGCATGCAGGGCATGCCCGCCTGATTGTGGACACCTGGAGTGTGGGTGTGCATGCATGTGTAAGTGTGCACACCTGAGCCTAGAGGTGAGGCTAAAAGCAGTGGCAGTAAGAGGACAAGCAGTGTGACTACAAAGAGGTAAGACCACGAGAAAACACGTGAGTGAGAACACCAGAAAGAGCCCATAGACAGAGCACGAAGATTTGCAGGGGGCTGGGAAGCTCGTTGCTTGCCTGACTCCCGGGCTCCCTCATGCCCAGCCCAGGTCTGTTTCCTTACATGCCAGCCTTCCTTCCCAGTGGGCCTGTGTCCCTGCTTCCCTGAGAGAGCATTAAAGCCTGAAAAATCCACCAAGGGCTCCAGGACTCTCTATCCATCTGCCTGAATCGATAGCAAACCTGCCCTGTGCTTCTGGCACTAGAATGTTCCATGTCAAATCTGCTCGTGGTAAACCAGCTTCAACCACAGGAACAACCTCAAGGACTCAGGACTGCAGAGACACAGATGGAAGGCTGCTGGGTCCTCGAATGTGTGTGGAGCAGAGCCAGCATACAGACTGCTCCCAGATCAACAGGCGGCTCAAGTTGCTGTCGGTGTAGCTTTAATAACTGCAGTGATGTGAAAGGAATACCATTTTGGGGCAACACTTCCCACTCACTAGATGGGATGCTGCTTGATTCATGAATGTTTAATTAAACCAAAGAGCGGGGGAAATATTTTAGATTCATCCAACAACCAAAAATAAGTTTCTCCACTGAAGCCCATGATCTTTCCAACAGACCGTAGGTCCTATGCATTGGCAGCAATGGGGCCTGGGCCAGCCCCAGGAGGGAGCTTGACTTAGAAAATAAACTGCTCTCTGTGCCAGGTGGGAGCAGTGCATTCCCTCCAAGAAACTCAAGCAGCTGTTTAGGAGGTTAAAGTTCCACAGAGCAAGCCTGGAAACCCTTGTGCAGAATTACAGGTGTCCCCAGAATGCCCAGAATCCTTCCTGCAAGCCTTGAACAGGCTGTCAGGAGCTGGGAAACATCGCCTCACTAACTGGAATGCTTGCTTTAGGAGGCCCAATAAAATCTCTAGACCTGAAAACCAGCTGGGCCTTGTCATGTGGAGCAGGGGAAAAGATTGTTTATCAAGCAGGATGGAAACTCTGTACTGTCATCTAGTTCCCAGCAAGGCTACAAATAGCTCCAAAGCATGATAGCCCCAAATCCAACCAGCTACTCAGTGGATAAGAGCCAGGGATCAAAGATCATTGTTACATAACTCAGCACATGGCCCATAGCAGACACGAACGCACACACACACTCACACACACACACACATCTTTCTTTGGCAATAGGCCTTGACTTTCATAACTGCATTGTAGGGGCAGGATGGGCACAGTGCAGGATCTCTATGACTCGAGCAGATGGGGTAAAGGAGGATTCCTGGAGCCCTCGGGGGCTTTTGCAGGCTTTTATTGGGATTTACCAGGTACATGGCAGGCAGGGGTCCCGGGGAGCTGGGGACTGGAGCCTGCTAGCCTCCCAGACCCCAGCAAGTCTTCACTCTTTCTGGGCTCTCCATAGTTCTCTCGTGGCCTCTGATTCTCTTTCGTTCTGCTCTGCTGGTGGGTCTTTGGCGTCCCCGTGACAACGCCCTTATAAGCCCAGTCTCAGCCCAGGTGAATCCCATCTACGCATGCCCATACCCTACCCCAGGTGCCTGCCATCAGGCATGCATTCAGGACCACAGGGTTCCATCATCACTCCTAATGGCAGGAGGGCAAAAAAGCCTGATACTTTACTTACCCTACACACATTCTATCTGAATTTGCTGAGGAGTTTGGGTTTGGTTTTTTTCTAATAACTACAATTAATGAATGTCCATGCCTGATATTCCTATTTATGCAGTGAAAAGTGGACCAGCTACATGAAGGTGCTCAGAGGGAAACTAGGGTATCTGACTACAGACCTTGCAGAAAGGAATTTAGAATTTGTTCAAGGATTCATCTCTGCAGCTCAGAAGATATTTTCAGTAATTAGCATTTTCAACATTTAGCATGTTTCCAAGAAAAAGCCTGAACACTTTCTTGGAGTCAGGTTTTTTTGTTGTTGTTGTTTTTAAAAAGGAAGATTTCAGGAATTTGCCCAAGGCCAGAGGAGACTCAAAGTCAGAGCCAGGATCAGGCCCCAGTCCTGTCTTTGCCCATGCTCACACCTTCCTCCCTTTTAATTATGAAGAACAGCAGAGAGACCAACCTCAATGAAAGGCCAAAATCACATGTATACACATATTCAATCCTCTTCTCAAAACCACGGTATTTCTACCATTACTGCAAAAGAGCTGGAAGGAAGGAAGGAATGAGATATTTTGCAGTGCTGAACACACTAATAAGAAACAAACCTTGGGACTGGACCAGCAGTGCAGGATGGAAAAGGGATTTGAAATGACCACGGAGACCAAGGGTGACTGTATACCACCCAGAGGCCGCACACCCCAAGGTCACAGACAGCAGAGCAGGGAACCCCAGGACAGAAGCTGAGGAACACAGGAAAACTTACCTTCACTCTCCCCTTCAATAGTATGGTTCCATGGGAAATCCCATGAACAAACATTGTTTCACTCAACCTTTTGATGAGGTGAAAAGAACTGGCAGACACTGGCCAGACAGGAAATAAAAAGACAAAAGGATTTAAGAAAACTGGGGGAAAAAAAAAAGCAGGGGTGGTGAGGTGTTGGAATAAACACTTCAGTGCTGATACTGGGGCTGCAGGAACAGACGCAGTACATGCAGGGGGGCCAGACATGAACTTCTTGTCAGATTGAGGTTGAAAACAGGTGTGTGGAGTTGAAGAAGCACTGGGCATTTACGGACCGTATCCTCTGACAGAGACGGCCACACAGGAAAGAGGCTCACAGGGGTGCTCCTGAAGCTTCAGACATGCCCACTCACAGGCCCACCATTTCACAATTTGTCTTTATTTGGGGGCAAGAGATAAAGAGGGGGAGATGTATAGTCGGTGAGAGCAGAAAGCGGGATGGTGGCCCTTCTCACCACCAAAAGCTTTCATCAAAAGCTGTGGTCGGGAGCAGCATCAGCAGAGGCTGGAAGAAGAAAGCTTTTTGCTCTGCCCCCTCACGGTCATGTGAAAACAAATAGTCAGCTGTCTGCAACCCACAAGATGGCCTTCACCAGAACTAACTGTGCTGGCGCCCTGACCTTGGACTTCCAACCTCCAGAACCGTGAGAAATTATTTTCTGTTTTTGTTTTTTATTTATTATTATTTTAAAGGGGGAGAAGTAGAGGGAGTCTGGTAAAAAAAATTCTATCAAGGAGATCCTGAACATCGTGCCCAAATCCCACCCTCCCCTGACATCACTGACAGCTATGCTTCAGTGACCTACCCAAGCAAGGCCTTTATGATAAAACCTCATCACGAGAGCTGTCCCAAGAGCTCACTCCCAGAGCTGGCCAGGCTAGCCCTGCCTTTTCCAAACCCCTCAAGGTTCTTGGTCCACTTTGTCTAGCTCCTAACTCTTAGAGACCGAGTGTTCCAGCCCCTGCTCCAGGGCTGCCTTCAGGATTTGGTGAGGTTACTAGATCTTTGGGGTGCCAACCCTGGGAACACCTGGCAGTGCTCACCCCAATCTATCTCCTTTTTCCTTGGCGGTCCCAGGATAGAACATCTATCTTAGTTTCAGCCCCTGGTTCCCTGGCTCCCCACTGTAACCCACTCATCCAACAACCTAATCTTCTAACTCCAGCCCCAGGAATGTGGTTTTGCACGGTTAGGAAAGGCTACACCCCACTTACCCTTCCATTATAATTTATTGCATATGTTGTCCCTAATTATTTCTAGTAGAGTCTATGTGATTAATTCCATAGCCTGGATTTTTTTTATTTATTCCTTTATTGTCCTTGGGAAGCCAAAATTTAAAAACAACTATCACTGTTATTATTTGGGTTTTATTAAGACATATTCAACCCAAGTAGCCCCAAGGCTCATGCCTCTCCCTTGAGAATGTAATGCATTCTCATCTGTTTCTGAGCCCTCCTAAGTGCCAGAAAGCACAGTAGACACTGGGAAACCAAGGACAAGACAGGAACCCCATTCTCATGATGTTCATAATCCAGTGGAGAGAAAGACAGTTACCCCAAAGGTGATGACTCTGTGTATCACTAAATAGAGGTGTGCCTAATCTAAAGGAGATGATGACTGAGCTCATTGTTAAGAAGAATGAAAGAATAACAAGAAGAAGAAAAGAAAGGAGGTGGGAAGAAGAGCAGGGGGGCGCCTCTTGGAAGTGAGAGAGAACCCCTAATTCTGTGAGTTGCATCAGTTTGGCCAGAAGGGCGCATGTGCGATGGGTAGGTGCTTTGGGGAGAATGAGAGGATAGAGTGGGGTAGAGCTGCATCCGGATGGACCTTGTCCTTCAGGCTAAGCAATTTGGACTTTAATGTGTAATGTATTTTAGTTCTCAAACTTCAGTGTACATAAGGATCAGAGTGGTGCGGGCTTGTTTTAACTCTGCTTCCTGAACCTGCACATAGAAATTCAGATTCATCAGGTCAGGGAGTGGACCCAGGAGTCTGCACTGAATAATCATTACCTTTGCTGGACTGGTTTGATGCAAAGGATGGTTGTACCACTCTTATCCAGATCCAGCTGTAGGAGACATGGAACCACAGAGAGTCAGAGTGATCGGATCTATTTCAGAAAAATCACTCAGGCAGAAAGTATCCCATATGTGCTCACTCAGCAAAGCCCCCTAATCCATTGGCAATTCTCCAACAACTTTCAGCTGCCTGGAAGCTGCAAAGCTTGGAGTTGGGTCTGAAAGAGACAGTATCTCGTTTGGACCTTTTATAGTCCACTCTGCAGTCCGGGGCACTACAGAGTACTGGTTGTGAAGGCCTGGAAACAGTGCTTCAGATCCACTGATGGATTTCTGCGTTCTAGAGGACAAAAACTCTGCTGGGGGCTGGAATCTGGATGAGATACATGTCTAGTTTAGTCATGTTCTGGAGTCCCTGACAGGACTGAACCTGTGCTCATTTGGTTAACAAAATCTTATGGAGACATTCATATACATGAAATTCATATTCTATCATTCTATTCTTTCACATACATGAAATTCATTTTATGTCATTCAAGTCTAGATATTGTCATCCCTACTTCAATAAGAAGATTAACCTGGGACATAGAGAGATTCAAGATCACAGAAACAACGGGCAGTAGAGTTCTGGGGTTCACCCACCCTGCCAATTCCCATATTCTTCCCACTATAATTTCTACCCACCACACTACATCAATATGTACCATGGTTTGCCACCTTGTCCAGAAGACACAGCTGCCTCTTGTTCTCATAGTTAAGAATGTCATCTGGTGTAAACAAAAAGTACAAAAAAACTCAGCTTGTTGGTTATGTGTTCTAGAGGTCTGAGTTCCCCTTTATACCAATGCCTTTATGGTCAGAACCAAAGGTCAGAGTAGTCCTCTGCCATGCCTGTACATGTTCCAAGTGCTCTCAGCTTAGGGACACTACTCAGAAGCACATGACTTGCTTTCAGACACCAAATAACAAAAGTGAATTTCAGATCAATATTTACAAACACAGACACACAGAGCGAGCTTGATTTATGATTGCAACAGTCATATAAAAAGCTTTACTTGCACCTGGCTGGTTCACTCAAAGATTGTATTTCAGATGCATTGGACTGAGTCCTTCCCATTCTCAAATCATCATCTGAGTGTATAAACTCTGGTTGCCCCAAGCTGTATTAATCATGTTGCAAAGGCTGTGACTTTGTAACACACCCATGGCAAACAGAAAATATTTAAAACATAATGGGAGTGGCAGGAACACTACTATTTGTCAAGCTCCTATTATGGACTAGAAGCCTTCAAAATAATCCTGCAAAGTAGTTGTTCTTATCTTCACTTTTTTTTTTAAAGATTTATTTATTTATGTGTACAAGAGCTGGGGTACAGGCCAGAGGTGTGGGGGTGAGAGGATTCACCAGAGACAGAGTGGGGAACAGAACAGGTAGACTGACAAAATAGGGGAGCAGTGGGCGAGTCAGGAGAGGTCTGCCACACCATGTGGATAGCTCCCTGGCTGGGGATCAAACTCGTGCTGTAGTGGCTGCAGATAGCTTCGTAGGTTGCATCTTAACCCCTTGTGCCACCAGGCAGGCCCAACCCCCACGTTTTAGATGAAGCCACCCAAGCTCTGAGAAATTGAGTGATCTGTTAAGTTCATATAACCAATGAGACATAGTAGGATATGAACCCAAGCCTGTTTCTCTTAGCACACATTGAATCTCTCTTTTTTTTTTTAAACTATAATTTACTCTTCCTTGCATGATGGTGAAGCTCTTGACAAGGAAAAAATAGCCACAACTGAATATTCATTCATAAAAACAATGGAGTAGCTCCATAGTCCAAGCATAACACTATGATATGGACATCACAATCTGGTAGGGAAAGCACCTGCAAGAAATCAGGAATTGTTGTCTCCAGAAGCAAGAAAAACAGCAAAGAAGATAAACAACTGGGACTACATTAAACTAAAAAGCTTCTGTACAGCATAACAGACATAACCAAAACAAAGAGATATCCAATGGAATGGGAGAAAATATTTGCACTCCATACAACAGAAAAGGGACCGATGTCAAAGATCTACAAAGAACTTACACAACTCAACAAAAACAAAGCAAACAGTCCAGTCAAAAAATGAGCAGAAATGCTGAAAAGACACTTCTCCAAAGAAGAAATGTAAATGGCCAACAGGCATATCAAAAAAATGTTCAGCATCACTTATTATCAGGGAAATATAAATCAAAACCACAAAGAGATACCACCTCACACCAGTGATAATGGCCCATATTAAAAAAAAAAAAAAAAACTGGCAACAACAAATGCTGGCAAGGGTTTGGAGAAAAAAGGAACCCTCTTACACTGCTGGTGGGAATGTAAACCGGGCCAGCCACTATGGAAAGCTGTGTGGAGTTTCCTCAAAACACTAAAAATGGTGCTACTGTATGACCCAGCGATTCCACTAGCAGGAATCTATCTAAAGGACACAAAAGCACTAATTTGAAAGGAAACCTGCACTCCTTTGTTTATTGCAGCACTACTTACCATAGTCAAGATACAGAAACAACCTAAATGCCCCAGTACAGATGAATGGATCAAGAAGATGTGGCATATATACACAATGGAATATTACTGATCAAAGAAGATAAATTCATGCCATTTGTGGCAACATGGATAGAGCTGGAAGGGATTATGCTCAGTAAACTAAGTCAGAAGGAAAAAGAAAAATACCAAATGGTTTCTCTCAGAGGTGGAGCATAGGAAAACCAAATAGAAGGTCAGGGAAAAAAAAGACAAAACTTGCAAAATGACCATAGACTAGAGGCAAACAGTAAGGGAGAGGGAAGGAAGAGGGGTCAAAACAGGGGAGGGAAGAGCACAAGGGACTGTGGTGATGGATCATGGGTGCTGAGGTAGTGGGAGAACTATGGGAACTATACCTGAGGGGAGAACAATGTAAGAAAATAAAAAATAAATTTCAAAAAACAAGTCAGGAGTCCTGATTCTCATAAATTCTCTGCACTGGCTGTAGGAAATTCCTATATCTATAAAATAAGGAGTTGAAAATAAATGATAAAGCCACTCTCAATTTGAAATCTCTCTAGAGAATTAGTATGTTGGTCATTTCAAAAAAATTTTAACACAAATAGATAACACAGATATCTGAGGGACGGATATGTTTTGATGAACCCCAGGGTTTATTTGAAACTTCTTCCTAAAAAACAAATGAGTACAGCATCTCAAGAATGTCAACATCCCATGCTGTGAAAGGAGGGAGAAAAAAGATTAATGCGATTCAAGGTCTTCACGAATCCATTTCAAATGGGACTTCTTCACACCTGTCTGTGTTGTGTTTGTCCTCAGGTCAGTTTGGTAGATGCATGGCTGCATATCACACACTATGCTGGATTGTTGGTTAGTGTTTATTTTAATCCTTCCTCTAATTAACTCAAACCTCATTCAGAGTTATTACTGGCATTGCCTTTGTTTTCTGAGCTAACCAACCAAAACAGAACCCAACTTATCAAGAGAAGAGTAATAATGAAGGCAATTTCTGCCGCGGACCAGCACAGCAGTAGACGATGAGGCCACCTCAGGGTTGAGAGAAGCGTGCAGGGTGGTCAGGGCGTCGGCGAAAGAAATGACAAACAGACACACTTCAAGAGTGAAAATCTGAGTGTAATTTTCTCTAAATTTGTGACCAGTATATATATGTTTTCCAAAAGCACAGGAACGAATATCAAGGAAATTAGCTTGCTCATGGGCTCAGTCTACCACTATCAGGGAGGTGATCTACATAACAAGCAATGACCATTATAGAAGAAAGAAGGAAGTTTAGAAAGACAAATAAGGGATTAAAGTTTGTAGTTCTAGGAAGAGGGATAAGATTTTTAGCATTCTTGTAGTGGTTCTTGGTGGTCGTTATCTATTGATAAGCTTCTGCCTTTTCAGGGAACTTCCGTTGCACTTCCTCTGCTTCAGGCTGTTCTCCCCCTGCGCGCTGGTTGCCCAGCCGGACCTAGGGACCGTGGCGAAAGCCATTCCTAAAGATCACTGCGGGGGGAGGTGCAGCAGGTAGGGTTTTGCTGTTCTTCCCCTGCGCGCTGGTTGCCCAGCCGGACCTAGGGGCGGTTAGCCCTAAAGGTCACTGCAGGGGAAGGTGCAGCAAATTTCTTTCAACCAATTTTTTTTAAAGATTTATTTATGCATACAAGAACTGGGGTATAGGCCAGAGATGTGGGGGTGAGAGGATTCACCACAGACAGAGTGTGGACCAAAACAGGCAGATCTGCTGAAATACACTGCTGAGGGGAGCAGTGGGCCGGACAGGAAAGGTCTACTGTGCCATGTGGGTCACCTCCCTGCCTGGAGATTGAACTTGTGCTGCAGTAGCGGCAGATAGCTTCATAGTGCTGACACTAAACCCCTTGTGCCACCTGGGAGGCCTCATCAACCAAATATTTTTTATGATGATTTCCATGTCCCTTCTCTTAATCACTCTATTCTCCACCAATTACAGTATTTATGTTATTGTCTATCACTAAATTATTAAGTTTTCATCTGAAACCCATTTAAAATTGTAACACACTTGCCACCCCACTGGCATGCCCTAACCTCCCTTACTCGGCTCTGCTTTTTTCCCCCATAGAATTTACCACCTTCCAACACATCATATAACTTATTATGTCTATTTTGTGTGTGTGCTTTCTCCCACTAGACCATAACCTCCACAGGTACAGATATCTTAATGTCGCAAAACAATATATGTATATCTGGCCTTTGTCCCTGGTTCCTGGCACAGAGTTCTTAAAACCCTTGGGATTTCCTGAGTGATCGGGTGTCTTTGTTATTTACAACAAGCCACCTTCTGATTATAGCCAAAGGTATGCTAATGAGGCCACTTCAGGTGAAGCTCCAGATAGTTTCTGGAGGGAGGCTAGTTGCCACAGGCACCAATCATGTGATTTAGAGGTTTGGCCCTTTCTGCGCCACTCTCAACCTCCAATGAGGAAAAAGGAGTCCAGCCATCAATGCCCATGTTATGAAACCCATACAAAAACTCTACACTGCAGGGTCTGAGGAGCTTCCAGTTTGCTGAACATACCCACATGCTGGGAGCATAGCACACCCCAACTCCCCTGGGACTGAAGCTCTTTCATTTGAGACCCTTCCAAACCTCATCCTACATACCTCCACCTCGTCATCTGGCTATTCATTTATATCCTTTATATAAAATGTAGTCATGGTATAAGTTCCTGAGTTCTGTGCGTTATTCTAGCAAATTAACAAATTTTGTAATCAGATTGACAGGAGTGCAAGTAAGCTGGGGTCCCCATCTGCGTCAAGCATGGGAGGTAGGGGAGTCTTGTGGGATGGAACTTCTAACTTGTAAACTCTGCACTAGTTTCCAGTAGGTAGATTTATAGTTAAAGTGGATTGTTGCGGGCCTCTCTGGCAGCCTAGGGGTTAAGTCTCAGCCCTATCACCACCACAGCCTGAGTTCAGTTGCTGACCAGGGAGCTAACCCACATATGGCACAGCAGACCTCTCCTGTCTCACCTGCTGCTCCCCTAAGTAGTGTGTTTCAGTAGATCCACCTGTTATGCTCCCCACTCTCTCTGGTGAATCTTCTCGCTCCTGTACCTCTGGCCTACACCCAAGTTCTTCTGTGCAAAAATAAATAAGATAAATCTTTTAAAATAAAATAAAAATAAAGTGGATTGTTGATATTAGAGAATTAGAAAATTGGTTGTTGTGGAAAAATAATACTTCTGAGAAAAATGTCTGGCACATCGTAGATACCTGAGTAATGTTTGCTAAATGAATGAATGGATGTTATCACTACTACACAGAACGATTAAAGTTCTACTGTTTTGGCCATTCTCACTTTCTTCCTAATGACTTTCTAATAATGCAATGATCTTTTTTGAGGCCCCAACATGTGCCAGACACTGAGGGGCAGTCATTGATGAGGTTAGCTAGGAGGCATCAGAGATGCCACTTGAAGCCCTGGGCCTCAGTGGTCTACAGTGATTCTTCAGCTTGCCTCACACACAGCAAAATGCATCCCTAAAGACAACTCTCCAATCTGCTAATATCTGGACAAAATCAGACAAGAAAGACTAGTTCTGAAAATATAAGACTTGCGAATCATCCCCAGCAGGAAGCAGATGGGACTCCAAGCTGGCCAAGAACACAGTCCTCTGTGTTTTCAGCAAACAAGCTTCCCCTGCACAGAGACTTCTAGAACCAGCTGAGTCGCTGGGGCCACTCCGTCTCTTCTCTTAGGTTTTAGATCTATAGCCAACTCGATGGGAAATTTTAAAGAAGTTCTACTTACCATGTGATAGTCACAAGAACAAATTTCAAATGGATAAAAGTGTTTAACTTAAATATGCAACTCCTGCATTCCTAAAAAAGAATATTCTTGTGATCTTGGGGCAGAAGAATCCTTTCTAAGCAGGACAAAAAGTACCAAGTTAGTAAAGGAAATATCAGGTAGATTTGACTAAATAAATTTTAAAATTTCTCAAGAACAAAGAATAAAACTAATAATGTTAAAGATAAACTTATGCAAACAGTTTCACATGAGTAGAAAGTTAATAGTCTTATCAAGAGTGTCTACAAATTAATATAAATTCTTTGAAAACAAAGGACAGGAGAGAAAAGACTTATTCGTGAAAATGGACAGGTTTATGGCTACATATGAGGCCCCCTTTGGGGGACTTTCAGAAGAATGGAAGGATATTTCAAGGATCTGGAGAGCCTGTTTTTACTTGGGATACAGCAATAGAAAAGATTTGTCCAACATATATGTGTGTTTCTTTTAAAAGTCTAGGAAGAAAATTTTTTTTTTCTTATTTGTCCTTTTTTTTTTTTTTTTTTAGGGGACACTGGCTTACCACACTATCTGATTCAGAAGTATAAGTTCATGTACCAACCCAGTACATCACCAAACCCACTCACCACCAAGGCACCCACAGTCCTTTACCCTAGACCAATGGGCACCTGAAATGATTTTATTGGGGAAATGAAATTAGGAGAGGTGACAATAAACTCCACTTTCTAATGGGATGTTTAATTTTTTAATTTTTCATTTTCTTTCTTTCATAAAAGTAACTTACTTTGGGGGTTATAGCTCCACAGTAGAGTATTCAACTGCAATAATAGTACCTTACAAGAAGATAGTCCCTTTTAGAAAAAAAAATATACATGACATGGCGCTTGACTTTCAAGGGTGGAGCCCTTCTCTGTGGGACGAGCCCTCAATAATGGCATCCAGTGCGTGTTGTGACCTGTGCCCAGAATAGGCACTGAGCAGCAGGGTGCACGGAGCTTCCCTGCCCCAGCATCTGGACTCAGACCATGTCCCAGGGCAAAAACGTGGAGTACCAGAGTTAGTAATTACCCCTGGCACAGATGCCCTGACTTGTTCTGTCTCCAGAGCACTTAGACAAACACCTTTTGTGGGCAGTCACCAGAGGGTTCAAAGGGTTCCTCTCTCAAATGTGTTTAGGTTGAGAATTAGAACTGAGGTCTCCAAGCCTGCTCTTCTCATGACAGTGTCCAACATCTTCCTCAAGAGTCACAAGGCTAGACCCTTGCCCCCCCCCCCTTCAGCTTCATCTCTCCCACCCACATCTCTTGTTCCAGGCACTAAACTAGGTGTGGTCACCAAACTGTCCCCTCTTTCTAATCTGGAACCTCTTCTGATCTCTGGGCACATTCTCCCCTTCCCAGCAGTACACTCTCTCTCCTCTGAAAACATTACTGCTCTGCATGTGTTCGCCTGATCACACACCCAGGCCCCCACCAGACTGGTGCTTTTTTGCTGGCAAGGGTGGTAGTAACCCCACAGCAGCCTCCAGTTCTGGACATCAAACTCCATGAACATGTGCTGGATGAGTTAAAGGCCTGGCCTGCCCCTTGGGCATCCTCAAGGCAGGTGGGGTCTGCACCCTCACTTGCTCACCTGTAAGCCCCCCATCATTCCTGGGGAAAGAGAAATGGTGGCAAAACTCCAGCAAACAGCCATAGTAACTAAAGTGTCTCTTCCTGTAACAGAAACGTAAACACATGAAGATAGCTAAATGCCAACAAGGGTAACTGGGGCTACAGATCTCCCCCACAAAGTGATCAGAGTATCGATGGGCCAGGAACCAATAGGAGTTAGAAGACCTGCAGGGCTGACAGAGGAATGTTCCCCAGGGCTGGAGTTCTGATTCCACCCCAAATGGCTGTGACATTGGACAGATGCCTTTACTCCTCATCTGTCTGTCTGTCTATCATACAATCTTTGAGGTAGAAGCTGGCTCAGGTGCTGGCTGAGTCCTGGGAGGGCAGGTAGGGGAGGAGGAGACCAACCCAAAAAACATGACTGCTGGGTTTCAAGAAACCTTGACCTCAGCCCTGGATACAGCCCAACCCAAATCCTCCTGTGCAATGAACTCTCTCTGCAGTAAACATTCACAGTCTGGGGCACAGGGCAAAAATCTCACAAAGGCCCTTCTAGTTGGTCCTTGTATAAACAAGGAAATCTTGATTGGGCAGTACCTTTCCTTTGAGAGAAAGGACACTTGTGCCTCCTCACCCCGTGGGGCTGGAGGCAGCCTGAGGCTCCCTCCCTGGGGCACCTTCCCTGGGGCACCTCTGGAGGCGAATCCATTTCCAAGGTGTTAGCATTGGAGGCTGCAGAGTATAATACAAGAAAAAGGGGAACACATTTTTTCCCACTGAGTTCCCTGAACTGGAGGGGAAGGAGACAGCCAGGTATTTTCCTGTATTCTGCTAAATGCACAGACTTGGGCCTCCATTAAACCTTGTTCTAGTCTCAGTCCTGCCAGTTTCTAATTATTTGACTTTGGGACAGTTGGCAATTTCTCTGCCTCTCAGTTTGGAATCTGCAGAGTGGGGATATAATTTCTACCTGGAAAGCCTATCTTGAAGGATGGTTATGAGGATAAAATGAAACAATGTCTCAAACCCAGAGCACAGGGCCTGCCTTTCACGGAGTAAGCACTTGGCAAACATTAATTGTTAACAGCATGGAAAGTCTGACCAAGAGTGATGGGTCTCATGTTAAAAACATTTCCCTGTGAATCATGGTCAAGACCAAATCCTGATCCCACAACACGAAATTCAGGTCTTTTCATGCCAGTGACCTCTCTTCCACCCCATATCTCCAGTTCCTTTTGATTAAACAACTAAAAACTCAGAACTGGGACAATAAAAACCCCTGTGCAAAGACTGGTCTGTTCCTGACCATAGAGTCAGGACCCCAAACCCAGGAAGCGTCACGGCTCAGTTCTGCTCTTTCTTTTCTACGCTGACAGCGCGGACCAAAGATTGGGCTACCCAAATCCAAGTTACAGACTTTGACATTTCAGTGTCTCTGCTCTAGTGAGTTTTTGCTTACTCATAGTGATTCCTTTGGAATCATTACTATTTAATCTCATGAAAAATCCCTGCAGCCTGCTGTGTGAAGTACCAGGAAGTTGGGATGTGTGATAATGGATAGCATCTGGAGTGGGGAGGTAGCCTCATCTCTAGGGTGCCCCAGAGGTGCCTCTGCCAACTTTAGGCTCATAAACCTTTCTGTTTGGATTGGCTTTGGTTTCTTATATTTAAATAAAGCCAAAGGATCAAGATGAGGCAAGCAATGAGGTGAATAAAGACTAACACCCTGAATGTAAGTTATTGTCCTTAGCCAAACTCTACCTGACTTGGTTAATAAGTAAACCAGAGATAAAGCTGCTCCAGCAATATTCTACTCTGCAGCCCAAAAGAGATCCTCCCTATTACAAAGGACACAAACACTAGATTAGCAGCTTCAGTCCCAGGTCAGCTTTCCTGTGCCTGTGTCTTGTGTATGTGGATGACGACAAGACCACTTCCAACCCCAAAGTCTTTTCCGGGACATCACCAGTACCAGAGAGACACAGAGATTGGCCCAGGAGGGAATGATGTGTGCCTGGCTCTGTGCCCACCATTATATGTGCATCTACTCAGTTCATCATCACAGTAGCCCCAAACTGCAGGAACTGCTATTAGTTTGAAGGCTCAAAGAGGTTAAGTGGTTGCCCAAGATGTGGACAAAAGCACCTCTGAAGCCAATAACCAGATGTGGCAAGGTATCATATAATACTACCTTAGCATTTTACTACAAATTACAAACGTAGCATTTCCCAAAAGTGAGATATTAGTGAGCATTGGAGTAACTTGGGAAGGCTTAACAGGAAAGGAGAAGGATTTAGAGAGGCTCAAGGGAAAAGAAAGAGGCAAGGAACTCATGGGCTGAGAAGGAGTCTGGCATGTTCTGTTTTGGTTTTTTTGTTGTTGTTTTTAATGGAAAGGAACTTTAATACAATTAATAAACAATACAGAAAAGACAAAGAACATAGTTTCTAAATCAAGCACCCAAAGTTACCCATCCCCTCATGGGTAAAAGTCCACCCAAACAGGATTGGCCCAGAGCAAGATCCAAAGGCCTACCACAGGTCTAAAGCACCTTCCCGTGGGGACCCATAGGAAAGGATCAGAATCACCCAGACAAGTCTGGGAGGAAAAGAGCAAAATCAAAATCAAGATAAAAGCCACCATTGTTATCCTCCCCATGGGTCTCTCACAAACATCTGTTTCAACCAGTCCAGGACCAAAAGGCAAGCACAGGTTCTTCACATGTTTCTCTGCTCCATGTGCCTCCTCCAGATCTCCTTCTTGCTCTCCATCCTGCTTCTTTCCTTCTCCAGTCTCCTCTCCAGCTTCTTCTCCTCCCTGCTCAGCTCCACCCTCCTTTGGGTGGGCAGGGAACCTGAAACTTCCCCTTTTCCTGGGGACCACCCTGTTAGAATTCCCCCCTTTTAATTTTTATACCACCATATCTATGGTGGCACAGATCTCAGGTTGCAGTCTTAGGAGACAGTCTTTTTCAGGGTTCCAGTATATGTAAGAGAAGCAACAGTCAGCAGCATTGCCCATGAATGTCCAATGTGACTGTCCTCCATTACTGGAAAATAGTCTATCAGTCCATGAGTCTGGCATGTTCTGGAAGCAGGGGTAAGACCAACTACAGACTGCTACACCAAAATATTCTGACAAGCCTGCTATAAGCATCTAATCTATGAATTAAAACCTACCTGAATAGGTATGACCATGTGCTGTTAAAACATCTGTTGAAGTGCCTCCCTGGTGGCGCAAGCAGTTGAGTAGCGCTGTGAAGTTGTTCTCAGCCTGTGCAGTGCCGGTTCGATCCCCACCGGCCTCGGAGCAACGCACATGGCAAGCAGACCTCTCCTGTCTCACCCGCTGCTCCCCTCAGCAGTGTATTTCATCAGTCTGCCTGTTCTGTTCCCCACTCTGTCTCTGGTGAATCCTGTCACCCTCCCACGCATCTGGCCTGTACCCTGGCTCTTGTATAAATAAAATAAATCTTTAAAAATAAAAAATAAATCTTAAAAAATAAATCTTGAAATGAGAGGCTCTTATAAATGCCTCTCCCCTAATACTCTGGATGGAAGAGCTGCAGGTGGACAGGGATGTGTCCTTCTACAGTGATGTCCTCAGCCATCTTCTGCTGATAATTCTGTCCTCTCTGCATAGCTGGGGCATTGGGAACTAGGATGGCCCCTGCTCTGCTCAAGCTTTTTAGATCAAAATCCTTTGAAGAAGAATGTTGGTCTTTGCACTTTGGAAATCCCACCATTCAGAACGACTCTGCATGTTTAATTTCTTCATTCTTTGGCACAGAGGAAAAAATTTATTTTTGTTTCTAGTAGTAGACTTTTACAAATCAAAGACATAATATTTCCTTAAAATGAAGGTCATCTGGGTGAGTAGTTCAAGATTCAGAACAAGATACATTCCAAGTGGAGAATGTGGAATCCCCAGTGGGCAGCCCCCAGCCGCCGGAAAGTCTCTCCCTCCTTCTCAGGCCTTCAGTCTCCTGAAGCATCTGCCTCTGACCTCATGTTCTAGCTCTTGGGGACCAGGTCCAACCCAGGAAGTTCCTGAGGGAGGGTCCTGCTCCATCCACTCTTCCAACCAGCCTGCATTGGTGCCTTCCAAACACCCAGCACATTGCAGGGACCTGGATGGCCCTCTGAGAAAGACTGTCCTGCTCTTGGAAAGGCATCATGGTGAATAGTATATAGATTCTGGAGCTCCACTTCCTGGACTAGTATCCCAGCGCTGCCATTCACTACATGACTGGTCACATCACTTAATTTCTGTGTATATCCATGTACCTAATAGATATAGAAATAATACCGACCTTGTAGTAATGAGAGGATTGAGTTAATTTATAAATGTTTAGTGTTAATTTATAAACATCATTTTAGATAAGGTTAGTATCTAGTAAGTTCTATGTATAAGTTAGTATTCGAAAAGTTGGTGATAATAAAACAAATTATTGCAATACAATATGGGTGCTCTCAGGAAGACTACACTACAGGAAGAGGCAGTTCAATATGTTTTAGGAGGACATACAAAAGATACATAGCCCAAACTTAGGAGGGCTTTCCATGACTTTGCACCCTAAACAGAGACTTCAAGTATCCCTTGATCATAGAAAGAGGAGACCAGCACAAGCAAAGGCATGGGGGCAAAAGTTCATGTTTCTTTGGTGAGTCTAATTCATAAAACATAAATTAATTAAACAAAATAAGTAATAAGTCAGTCACTAAGTAACAGTTATTCCAGAATTTGTAACATACCTCCTATCCATTGGACCATGAAGGTACCATCTGCAAAGAATTCAGATTTAGATTTCAAAGACAAGTCAGAACTAAGTTGATTTTTGAAGGTGATACTAACCAGGTCAAAATGACTCCCACGTTCTTTTTTGGGTTTTTGGTTTCTTTTGGTT
Source organism: Talpa occidentalis (assembly GCF_014898055.3). Taxonomy (NCBI): domain Eukaryota; kingdom Metazoa; phylum Chordata; class Mammalia; order Eulipotyphla; family Talpidae; genus Talpa; species Talpa occidentalis. The sequence continues at coordinate 95,760,230 of NW_023605305.1, read as the reverse complement.
TTTTTGGGAGGGACCCTGGCCAGTGGCCAGGGATCTAACTGGCGCTGCAGAGGCTGCGGGCAGCCTCGCAACCCAGCGCTCAACCGCTGCGCCACCAGGGGAGGCCCCTTTTTTGCTTTTTAATAGGATACAAACAATTATGAGCCTCAAAATTGAAGCATTTCTTTGGTGAATTTAGGTCAGTTTTAAAAATAAAACAACAGTAATTAAATCATTTTTTGCAAAATTTCTGATCTGTAGACTCCTGAATGAAGACATGGTGTAGTCTTCCTTTATACCCCCTTCCACTGCCCCAAGTTGAGCACCTTGCACCTGACAGGTGCCCAACTAACACACCTTTTTTCTTTAACCAAACTGAATTTTTGTTTGCATCCTAACTTTTTTTAACTTGTTTTTAAGTGGTGTGAAAATGAATCTTGTCAAAGCCCACTCCGTTCACAGAAAGCAAGTTCAAGCCTGCTTCTGGTCTCCTAGAAGAGCAAACTAATCTCCAAGATGACATCATGGTAGAATCGTGCTTCATAATCAGCGAGTAAGTCTCAGCATGAACTGGCACAATGGTTAGAAAGACAAAAACACAAACAAGCCAGGAGTGTTCAACCCAACTCAGTTTCAAGAACCATCTGGACCTATGATTAAATTTCAATTTTAAGAAAACTAAAGAGAGGCAATAATCCTTTTCAGAAGACCAGCGCAGACTTTTTTTCCTTATGAACAAATGAGGAACTGTGGTTGCTGAGATAATAGAAGGACAAGGATTTTAAAAATTCATCTAAGCTAGGGATTTTCAAACAGGTTTTGACAAAGGAATGCTTTGTTCAAGCTAAATATCACCAAGATGTGTAAACAAATGAAACATGCCAAGAGAGAGCTGCTCAGGCTAACAGGCCAGCCCCAGGCTCCCTTTCCAGCTGTTGCCCTCCTACCTTTGAGCACCTCTAAATCACTAGCTTTAGTCTAGCCCACTGCCCCTGCTATTTTGCAGGAGGAAAACCTAAGACTGAAGAAAAATGCTTGACTTGTCCAAAGCACATCTGGTTGCTAGCAGAACTAGGATGAGTTCCTAGGTCTACCTCTGCAGGGTTTCCGAGGATGAGTTTGTCACTGGGCAGACAGGAGAGGACAAGCAGCTGGTTCAGATTTAATAGGTGAAATGCTCATTTGTCGGTTGGAAGCACCATTGAAGTGACACTGTGGAAACCCATAGCAGTATGAGGTGTTTGCTCTGATTGAGTGGAGGGAACCAAAGTTAGGGATGGAAGAAGGAAAATCAGCATGGGGAGAGGGCGTGATAACAGAGAACTAGAGGGCTTCCCCAGAGAAAATGCTGGAAGGTGGTACCACCAACCAAGATAAAGTTAAGTTTGGGAGGGAAAATAAGGAGTCAGCTTTAGCTGTCAAGAGTGCAGGGGGGCCTCCCCGGTGGTGCAGCGCACTGAGCGCAGCACTGTGAAGCTGCCCATAGCCTCTGCACTGCGGGTTTGATTCCCTGCTGGCCACAGAGATACCCACATGGCAAGGCAGACCTCTCCTGTCGTGCCCACTGCTCCCCTTAGCAGTGTATTTCAGTCTGTCTGCCTGTTCTGTTCCCCACTCTGTGTCTGGTGAATCCTCTCACCGTCTCCCTTCCCCCGCACCTCTGGCTTGTACCGCACCTCTGGCTTGTATAAAATAATAAATTAAATAAATAATAAATAAATCTTAAAAAAAAAAAAAGAGTGCAAGGGGCTGGTGGCCCTCCAGGTGATGTCCAGAGGGAAAGAGAGGTCCACACAACACTCAGTTTTAATTTCACAAGGAAAAGGCACTGCCTAATTCCCCTATTATGTACAGAGCTCGTTTTAACCCTCTGCTCTGAGTGTTTCTAATAAGTAGAATTTAGTGAATTTGTGTGTTGTTTCTTTTCCCCAAGCTATGATAGTAGAATCCAAGCCCTATCAGTTTTTACCACAAGTTCCCTAGTGAAGGTAGCCACACCCTAAAGAAACTGGTTTCTTCTGTTACATTTGAATTAGGATGCAAATTCACTTTAAGCAATAATAAAAACACATGATATTGAAAAATATAGAGCAACTGTCCATTGTAGCTTTGTCCTACTCTTTCACCAAATGAAATCATACCATTTTTCAAGCAAGAAAAGGAAGATATGAATATGGTAAATGTATAGCTGCCTAATTGAATTAGATACATGGTTAGTCATTTAGTGTGTCTTCATGTAATGGACAGCCCTGAGACATAACACTCAAAACCATGGGTGATTTTTAAATAGTAGCCTAAAAAGAGCACATCGGCTATAGACTCTGCTAATTAACTGGCTAACTAAGCAAATACAAAACTGAAAAATTTAAAGACATATGTGACAAATTGCAATAAAAATGGAATGCCACAAAAGTTCAGAGGTAGGAAATATAACATTTAACCAAAGTCATGAGAAAACAATTCAAGGAGACGAGGTGCCAACTAAGTGTAGAAGGACAAGCTGGGTTTCAACACACAAATAAAAGGCAGCCAGGATGGAAAGATAATGCAGAGAAGACATGGCGCGGGTGTCAGCAGGTGCTTCGAGACACTGAGGAGAGTCTTCCTCTTTGAACAAAGGAGTCACACGTGGGAGCGGCCTTTTAAAGCAGAATGGGGGGGGGGTAGGCAGTCCAGGTTCCTCAACTCCTGTTGTTCTTTATCTTAGAGGTCATGGGCCATCCCGGAAGGAACTTTGAACAGAAAAGGACATGGAGCATCAAGGGGTGAGGGACTGGGGGACATGAGGGTAATCAGACAGATCTATAGCCAATCATGTCCCTGGAAAGAAGACAGTGATAGCATGAGAGAAGCCAGGCAGGATAGAGGCAAAGTGGCATCATAAAGAAGAGAGCATGTGAGATAAGCCTCAAAGGTTGGACTGTTTGGAATGTTTAAGTGGACAAAGTCAGGGAAGCTGGAAAATGTGTTGTAGAGGAGAAAGGCACAAAGTCCAGTTGCCTTCAATGTAGGGAGTAAGTAGGCTTTAAAAGCATGAAGCAAAAGACTGGAGCCAAAATGGTGGCCTATAGAGAAGTGGACTTTACCCAACAGTCAGTGAGACTCCCTGGAGGTGCTTGATAAGAGGGTTTACAGCATGAGAAACTGAGAGGAATGTTAGTGGTGATAGCGCCACTGCTCAGAGCATGGTGGGATAGCAGAGAGAGCACAGAGGAAGCTGCAGAGGTGGGCAGAGGGTGCAGGGAGCCGGGCACAATTCCTGCTTGAGTTGAAAAGTGGACACTGGGAGGAGCAGCTGGAAGGAGGGACTGAGGGGAATTTTGAGACTCTGAATGTGTGATGGGTGAGCTTTGGAAGTTTTGAACAAACAGCCGCACAGACTTTCTGTGACCATGAACTGTTTATGTGTCCATAACGTTTCAGTGAATGACACCCAACCTTTCCAACCTGAGGATCCACCCTCCTGGCTATTTTATAGGTCCTCTCTATACACATGTTTGAATGTGTGAGAATATTTAAAAACAACCTTAAAGTGGGAGACAATTTATAAGCAAAACATTTGGTCCTGTTTAAGGAATTACTATAAGGTGAATTGCTGTGTAACCCTCCCCCAGGTCTGCTCTCCCTGCAGAAACCAGCTGTGAACACCTCCCAGCTCACACCCCACCTGCATTCTTTGGGAAATTCATAAAATTCCTATTCCTGACCTCCTACTGTGTCCTTCCTTTATTTTATGCTTTTAACACCTGCATATGCATTCTGAAATGGTAGATCATGGTTTTATCAATATAAGTGAAATCAGGGCCTCCCCGGTGGCGGTGGCGCAGCAGTTGAGCGCCGGGTTGCGGAGCTGCCCGCAGCCTCTGCAGCACCGGTTCGATCCCCGGCTGCTCCCCGGCCACGGGAGGAGGGTCCCACGTGGCGTGCAGACCTCTCCTGCTGCCCACTGCTCCCCTCAGCAGTGTACTTGGGTCCTTCTGCCTGCTCTGCTCCCCGCTCTGGCTCTGGTGAATTCTCTCACCCTCCCGAGCTTCTGACTGTACCCAGTGCATGTATAAATAAATAAATAAATCTTTAAAAATAAATACATAAATGAATAAATAAATCTTTAAATATATATATATAAAAGTGAAATCACACTGGGATTGAAATAATGTGACAGTGGGCCACCAGAGAGGACACAACTTCAAGGAAGAGCTTTGCAAGTTTAGAAACAGACCCAAGTATGTGTATGAATTAGATGTCTGCCTATCTCATATCCTTTATCAAAATCAATTCCAACTGGAGTAAAGATTGAGTGTAAAAATTGGAGCAATAAATATACTGGAAGAAAATAAATTTATGTGATATTGCAGTAGCCTGTTTAAGCACAACTTTTCAGATTCACGCATAAACAAAAAGCTTCTATAGATCAATAAACACAGTGACTAAAAGTAAAAAGAAAATGCCAAAAGGAAATTAAATGTAAAATCAGTAAGAAAATTAAACAATGCAGCAGAAAGCTGTGAGGGCTTGCTCAGTGAGCCGTTGTGGGCTGGACGGGGCTTGCTCTTAGCCCCAAGTGCATCTTAGACCTTTCCTCGCTTATCTTCCGCTATATTTTATCAGCAAATCACCTGACAAAGTAAATCCTGACTCCACTGCTAGTGGGAGGGGGGACCTTCTTATTTGATGAATAACCCATACCATGGCTGATGCCATCAACTGAATCTTTGTGTACCCCCATCCTCAAATTCTGATATTGAAATCCTAAGCCCCAATGTGATGGTATTAGGAGATGGGACCTTTTGGGTTGGGAGGTATTTAGGTTAGGAGGGCAGAGCCCTCATGAATGGAATTAGTTCCCTTATGAAAGAGACTCTGCAGAGCTCCCTGGCCCCTGTGTCCCGTGACGACACAGCAAGAGGGCATCTGTGAACTCGGATGCCGACTCCCACCTGACTCTGAACTGACCTGTGAATTGGTCTCAGACTTCCTGACCTCCAGAACTTTGAGAAATAAATGCGGACTATGATGATTTGTTATAGCAGCCCAAATGGCCTAAGACAGCCACTACTCACAAAACACAGACAAATGACCCAATGAAAAAAGTACATTAATTAGTAGGGAAAAGTACAAATTAAAACAGAATGTCATTTGTGACCTTAGGTTCCAATTACAAGTTGACAACCTCTGGTGTTGGTGATAATGTTCAGAATGGGTCACTTAATACCCTGCAGGTGAGGCTGTACATTGGTCACTTTGGGATGGTATCTTGACAACACTCAAAATGTATGTTCCTATAATCTGCAATCTTGTTTTCAGAAAACTTTTCTGCAGACTTACTAGGATGACTGCCTAACAACGTGTCACAAGAACATTCAACACAAAGCAGCTTGTAATAACAGAGAAGTAGAAACCATCCTTAATGCAACAATAAGGAATATTAACAGGATATAGAATTGTGTAATGAAAGGAAGAATTCATTTAAAAACAATTTTTTTATTAAATAAATTTTAAAATCCCACCACTATCCATCAGACCCCCCATCCCCCGACTCCCATCCCCAACCTCTTCCCTTCTGGTAACCTCAATATTCTGTTGTCAAAGTCTGCTTTGAAAAGAATAGTCTCTTTAAATACAACTTATTTTTTTTTTTTACTGCCAAGGACATAGTCCAAACATTCTGCTAATATAAAGAAAGTCACAAGATTCTTGGTATGTTCTAGTAATTAAACATACTTTAGATTGCCTTGTCCAGTGTGTGAAGTCAAGAAACTGCAGCCCAAGGAGAGGGTTCCCTGAACCCACGGGCCTCTTGTCCATCAGGTGAAGTTGGAGGTAGGTGAATAGTCTGCAGTCAGCAGGCCTGAGTGGAGGGGAGGGAACAAGGCTGCTTTAAGACCCAGGGCTGCTCCCGGGAAGTCACCTTCAGAGTTTGGCTCTTGGCCTCCTGGCAAGTGTGGGAAAGCTCCCTGTGGTTAGATAATCCTCACAAATTCTTCCAGAGTCTTGAGCTCTCTCCCCAGCTGCAACATCTCTCTCTCTGTTGGCTTTGAACGTACATACGAAGCTCTCTTCCTTCAGTTCCTGAGTCAGGGCATGGAGTTCCTCCACCATGATCCATTTGGCTCTTATTGCCTTTCTGTAAGCATGTGCAAGACCAGACCTCTTCTGCCTCGTCTACTGCTCCCCTCAGTAGTGTATTTCAGTCAATCTGCCTGTTCTGCTCTCCACTCTGTCTCTGGTGAATCTTCTTACTACCCACCTCACACCTCTGGCCTATACCCCAGTTCTTGTATGCATAAATAAAATAAATCTTTTTTAAAAATTAAATAAAAAATAAAATGTGATTCCTTCCATTAATGAAGTCTAACCATCATTCTTTATCTCTTTCTTATTGTGTTTATATCAATATAAAATTAAATATAATGAAATGTGGCTTGACAAGTCTTTAAAATGTATGACTCCTACAGAATCTAAGAGACTGTTTTCAAATTGGAGGTAACAAAAGAAATGATACTAACCACCACTATCAAGAATATAGTTAGTAACTTTTATGTTAGGTATATTTCACCACAATAAATATTTAACACAGGGAGCTGAGTGTTTACACAATTGAAGGTTGTACAAACAAGATCTGGACTAGGCCTCCATGAAGGACTGTTAGAAGAACACCACTCAACAGTCCTCCCAGAAAAGCTGCTCTTCTGGGCCATTAAGAAGGACAATCAGGTTGCCACTGGATCTGCTGAGTTTGAGAGCCTCTTGCCATGATTGTGACCAAGGTATCAGAAGGTGGCCACACCTGCCTGGAGGCTGCAAAGCCTGGGATAGGCCATCAGAACATGACTGCAGTGAAATTCACCAACTGAAGAAGCAGGAGGGTGCCCCATCACATTTCTATCTTTGTTTTTTTTTTTTTTTTTTTAAATTTTTATAGAGGCATGTTTATTTATTTGTTTGTTTGTTTTCTTTATACAAGCACTGGGTACACTCAGAAGTGCGGGAGGGTGAGAGAATTCACCAGAGCCAGAGCGGGGAGCAGAGCAGGCAGAAGGACCGAAGTACACTGCTGAGGGGAGCAGCGGGCGGCAGGAGAGGTCTGCGCGCCATGTGGGACCCTCCTCCGGTGGCCGGGGAGCAGCCAGGGATCGAACCGGCGCCGCAGAGGCTGCGGGCAGGTTCGCAACCCAGCGCTCAACCGCTGCGCCACCGGGGAGGCCCCCACATTTCTATCTTTGAAATCGAAAACAGTACCTGGAATTGATGTCATCTAATATGTACCTAGAACAAAGAGCTGCAAGGGACTTCTGAACAGAATTGCAGATTGAGTGCCAATTTGAGATTTCTACCACAGAACACATCACCAAATAACACATGGAATTCCTACAGCTGTGAGGCATGGTGGTCTGTGTTCCACTGGCAAACCATGTCAGTAATTGGAGATCAGCCTACAGTGCTTCATGAAGAGGTATACAATATTCCATAGTGCAGAGCAAAGAGCATATGATAGGAATTGTTAGCAAGACTGCCAATCTCCCACACATTCCACTGCACTATCCCTTTGTTTTCTTAAAAAATAAGAAAAATAGCCTTAAGTTTTCATTAAAATCATCTTTAAGTGCCATCTATTGTATTCTGTTCTAAAAGGGATACCTGTGTCTTCAAGAGCCAGTCCAAATCCCTTAGGACAGACTTTAGATGACAGATAAATCTAAAGTTTCAATGAGATACATTAGATACTCATTAAAACTTCCTGAATGAGTGAATAAGTGTTACTTTTGCCATTTATTTTTCCAGGAATTTGGGGGTCCTGTGTATGGTAAGGCCTGTAATGACTGATTCCAGCTGTCTCTTTTTACCAGGTGTAACCCATTTGGGATTACCCATCCTGCCTGATTTCTTAGCGACGGTTTTCTGTTTTCCCCTCCTTCCACTAGGCTCAGAGGATGGGGAAGAGAGGATTGTTTGGAACCTTTTTACCTCCTTAGGATCCAGCTGCAGCAGCAAAAGTTTAGTAGCATTGATTCAGGATAATTAGGATGATTGCAACCTCAGAGACTATTTAGCACGTTAAACCTCATTCCAGCTTTCATTCATTCAGTAAACTATCAGAAATAGCATTCATTTATTCATTCAACAAATATTTAATGATGATAACCTACCATGTTACAAGCACTTGATTTGTGCTGGAGGAATACTGTCTATATAAACTTGTAGATCACTCCTCAATCTGCTAATAGATAATTATCATAAAGTGACTTCAGCCTACTCCACACACCTAAAAACTGATCACTAAAGAGGCAGACTGTGCTAGGATTTCATCAGTTTGGTAGTGTGTTTATGATAAGGTAAATTAACATTAAAGGGCTGATTGCTACATTTTGACTGCCTGGCTTTTCTCTTGCCCCAGTTTCTCTTTTGCTTGTTTGCTTTAAGTGAATCATACATATTTTGCTAACCATATCATAGTAACCTGATTTCTCTCCTTTCTACTAACTAGGACAAAATGAAGGTATATGTAGCCTATTTATCAAAAATGCATCACAGCTTCGCTGGCTTCATTCACTGAGAACCAAGTTCTCACAACCCCTGTCTAGGTGACTGCCAGAGCCTTCTCCCAGATCTCTCCATATTGGGTCACTCCCATGACAGTTTTACATGTAAAAAACACTTGCAGACTTGACATCTGCACTGCTTTCTCATAGTAACCACCACATAGAACTTTACATTTGATTATAATTACATGATTAAAGTTGGCCATCTCCACTAGACTATAAAGTACATGAGAACAGGGATAAAGTGTCACCTAGCTTATTGTGAATTTGTGGTGACTGTTCCAGCACCTGACAAGTATGAGACACTTAAGAAATGCCTATTGAATAATTGAATATTATTTTAAAGGGTTTTTTTTTTCTCATTTATTATTTGGAGTCAAGACTGTGCTTTAATGCAATTGTAGAAGCTTCATAAACCAAAGTCAAAGCCTGGACTTATGATAATGACCCTCAATCACACCCTCTTTGTCCTCCCCTTTAAGGGTAGGTGTTTACCTTTCCTGTTCCTTTCCTGTCATGGTTATTTCCAATCCTCTGCACCTGCCCCTGTTCCATTACAAACCATGGATCTACACCTCCAAACCATGTGGGAAATACAATAACAACAGTATTATTTCCATAGGACTTAGGTTTCAGAAAAATCCTAGAGAAGTTCTTTTAAAAGTCCTCACTTCTACAAATGCCATGACCCAATTAGTTGTTCCTGGGTATGGTACTACAACCATCACAATTATACTATTTCCAGGAATTAAAACAAAATTGAAGGGGCCTCCCCAGTGGCGCAGCGGTTGAGCGCTGGGTTGCGAAGCTGCCCGCGGCCTCCGCGGCGCCGGTTCGATCCCCGGCTGCTCCCCGGCCACTGGAGGAGGGTCCCACATGGCGCGCAGACCTCTCCTGCCGCCCGCTGCTCCCCTCAGCAGTGTACTTCGGTCCTTCTGCCTGTTCTGCTCCGCGCTCTGGCTCTGGTGAATTCTCTCACCCTCCCGTGCTTCTGACTGTACCCAGTGCATGTATAAACAACAAAAAAAATAAATAAATAAAGCATGCCTCTATTAAAAAAAAAAAAAATAAAATAAAACAAAATTGAAGAATTTAAAACCATTTCACTTAGTAGAATAAAATTCACCAGGTGATCCCTTAATAAGGTTAAATGCATTTTAATTATCAAATTTTGTTCTTGTATAAAGCAAAACTATATTATGGATGAAAATGTGATCACTTCCTGCAACAATTATTTCATCCATGAGACCATTTTTGCTGTCTGCTTTAATCTAAAAACTCATACTCATGGCCTCCTGTAGGGCTTCCAAGGATACATTGCAATTTTTTTAAAAAGATTTATTATTTATGCATACTAAAACTGGGGTACAGGCCAGAGGTGCGGGGTGGGGTGTGTGTGTGTGTGTGTGTGTGTATGTGTGTGTGTGTATGTGTGAAAAGATTCACCAGAGACAGAGCGGTGAACAAAACAGGCAGACTGACTGAAATACACTGCTGAGGGGAGCAGTGGGAGAGACAGGAGAGGTCAGCTGTGCCATGTGGGTAGCTCGCTGGCAGGCGGGGGGATCAAATTTGTGCTGTAGAGGCTGCGGACTGCTTCATAGTGCAGTGCTGAACCCTTTGCGCCCCCAGGGAGGCCCTACATTGCAACTTTTAAAGGTGTTCTGTGATCAAATGTGTCAAGGAAATTCAATTTAATGTTCACGCCAAGCCTACACTATAAAATTTAATAGAAGTATCACAACCACCATTAAGGGAATGGGTGATAAAAATCTTCGCTGATCTCACCGCTCTAAGTGTTCTTCTTAACCTGAACTCATCTGGAAATTAACTGCCCTGTAGAAGAATAAAATATTCTTAACCGTTTCAAATGCTACAGTTTAAGCTTCTTAAGGGCAAAGATTAAATTTTAGTCTGTGACTTCACACACTACCCAGCAAATAGATTAAATCAATAAACCTCTAATGAACGCCTATTAAAACAAAACAAAACAAACGCGAACAGTTTGAGAGGAAAGTCCTTCAAAAAGAAAATGAGCGAAGAGGGGAGCAAAGGACAAGGGGCACTTGACTTGTGCACTGACACCTGCTTCTGAAAACTAAAACCAGCTAGTATTTCAAACCCTTGGTAGATACTTTCACTGTCATTTTTTAAAAAGATTTATTTTTTATTTATACACTAGCTGGGGCATAGGCCAGAGGCGTGGGAGGGAGAGAGGATTCACCAGAGACAGAGTGGGGAGCAGAACAGAAAGACTGACTGAAATACACTGCTGAGGGGAGCAGCGGGCGAGACAGGAGAGGTCTGCCGCGCCGTGTGGGAATCTCCCTGACGGGCCGGGAAACAAACCCCCGCGGCAGAGGCTGCGGACAGCTTCACAGCGCCGCGCTCCACCCGCTGCGCCACCAGGGAGGCCCCTTTCCCCGTCATTTTGAAAGTGTGACAGAGAAGCAGCGCGACCGCCCATTGGCTGGGGGTTGAGACCGCGAGCGCACTTGGCGGCTTCCTGAGGAGGCGCGCGGCGCGGCGTCCTCTGGCCGACAGGGGGCGCCCTGCCGCGCGCCAGCCCGCGCCGCCCCGCCCCGCCCCTCGCGCCCCGCGCGCCCGGCGCTCCCTCCGTCGCGCGCCCGCCCGCCGCCAGGCGCCACGCCCGGCGCAGGCCGAGGGCCAGTCCCCCGCGGGCCGGCGCCCCGCAGCCCACTCGCCGCCCCGCCCCGCCCCGTCCGGCCCCGCCGCGGGACGGTAACGGTTACGAAGCACTTTCTGCGCCGCGATTTCTGCTTAGTCATTGTCTTCCAGGAAACGGCTCCCTCACTCGGGAGTCAACTCTCCGCCGGCGGCCGCGGTCTCTGGAGCCGCCAACGCGGCGCGTCCTTCCCGGGCCCCGCTCCGCCGCCGGCCGCCCTCCTCCCCCGGGTGGGAGCGCAGGCCGAGGACCCCCACGCGGCGCGGGCAGCCTCGCGCTCGGCTCTGCGGCCGCGGGCACCGCGTCCTCCGGGGCGGCCTCCTTCCCCGCCCGCGGCCCCGCTGCGGCTCGGCTCCCTCGGTCGGCCGCTGCCATGGGCACCGACTGCCGCGCGGCCGGGGCGCTCCTGGCGCGGGCCCGCACGCTGCACCTGCAGACGGGCAACCTGCTCAACTGGGGGCGCCTGCGGAAGAAGTGCCCGTCCACGCACAGCGAGGAGGTGAGGCCGGGCGGGCGCGCCCCGGAGCCCGGGCGCGGAGGGCAGGCCGCGGGCAGGCGGCCCGGGCGGGCGGTGGGCGGTGCGCGCGGGCGGGGGCCGGGGGGCGCGCCCTGGGCTCGCCGGCGGGTCTGCACCTCGGCGCCGGCCAACCTCCTCCTCCTGGGGGGCACGCATTTTTAAAAACTTGGCAGGTGCAACTTCTCACGGGGGACGCTTCTCGGGGTGCGCCCAGCTGATAGACCCTCGGACGTGCTTGCGAGGGACTCCGAGGGGGCCGTGCCTGGCTCGGTCGCTCTCCTGCCTCGCGTTCTCTGCCCTCCACGGTGTCCCGGTGAAGAAATAGTTTAGAGATGAGCTTTTTGAGGATTCGTGTGAGGTAACGTGAATAATAGAGTTAGCTTTTAGGGTGTTGACAGTTTATTGCTGCGCGGCAAGAGTGTCAACACTCAAATTGGGCTGTGAAATAACGTATTTGTTTTTCTTGCCGGAAAAATAATCGGCCTGTTGATTTGCCGAAAGGCTGTCACTTGAAGTGGCAGAGATTGATCTGGAATTGAGATTACATATTTGTTGCTGAGCTGGTCATTCCTGTGGGAGAATCAGTCGTTGACTGTGGACATTTAATTGCCGAGACATGTCGCTGGTACGGTGCAATTTTAGGATTAAAAATTAAATAAGATAGACCTTTAATTTAGGAGTTCTGTGAGTGCGGGGTAGTGACCCTCTCTGTTTGCACAGCTGTAAAGTTGGATGATACTTTTCTCATAGGGTCATTGTGAGAATTTAGAGAGATCATAGGGCCTCCCTGGTGGCGCAGCGGTTGAGCGCTGGGTTGCGAAGCTGACCACGGCCTCTGAAGCGCTGGTTCGATCCCCGGCTGCTCCCCGGCCACCGGAGGAGGGTCCCGCATGGCGCGCAGACCTCTCCTGCCGCCCGCTGCTCCCCTCAGCAGTGTACTTCGGTCCTTCTGCCTGTTCTGCTCCCCGCTCTGGCTCTGGTGAATTCTCTCACCCTCCCGCGCTTCTGACTGTACCCAGGGCTTGTATAAATAAATAAATCTTTAAAAAAATAAAATAAAATAAAAGAGATAATATGTCGTGCACACATTTATCTCCCTATCATGGGTTCAGGTCAGAAAGATAAAGCAGATTTGATGAAAAGAAAAAAACGTCCTAAGCTGTGTCATAGTGTGATGTTATCAGCTGTGTGCTTGGACAGTTTCTGCTCTTTTAGATAAGGTGTTGGTGATAGACTTTGCAGCAGATGACTTCCCTCTGAATATGGACCTGTGCCCAGGCCTGGCCTTGGGAGTAAGCCTCCACATGAAATAAGAACTCTTGGCTGTAACTTTATAGGAATCAGAATCTGTTATATCCTGCATTCATTTTCCAGCTCAGTTTTTAAGTCTTGTTTTATTTAAACCATCCCACTTGTACTATTTCTCTCAAAGGTAAGTATTTCTGGTTTTAGTGCTAGATCTTTAATTTCCTCCAGTGCTAATGGTTCAATGCAGCATTTTGCATGTATATTAATAATACTGTGTGTGAATTGCTCTTATCTCACTACAACACACTCTAGAAAGTAGTGGCTTTCAAAGTTTTTGACCACAAGGCCAGTGAGAAATGCATTTTACCTTCTAATCCAGTTCATAGTTATGTAAATATAACAAAAGTTTCATGAAAAGATATTGACATATATTATATACCATGTATTCTAATTTTTCTGTCCTATTTTAATATTTAAAAATCTGATTCTTTAATGCAGTAATAAGTCACACCCCACACAGCTTGATAACATTTTTCAAAGGACTAATTCTGGTTTTTCTGTTTATTTGGGGCCTACATAAGAGGAACAGAACTAAAGAACTAGAAAACATGAAAATATAGGGGAGGGCCTCCCCTGTGGCACAGTGGTTGAGTGCTGGGCTGCAAAGCTGCCTTCAGCCTCTGCAGCGCCAGTTCAATCCCCGGCCACCCCCGAGGGTCCCACATGGCGAGCAGACCTCTCCTGCCGTGCCCACTACTCCCCTCAGCAGTGTACTTCAGTCCGTCTGCCTGTTCTGCTCCCGGCTCTGGCTCTGGTGAATTCTCTCACCCTCCAGCGCTTCTGACTGTACCCAGTGCTTGTATTAATAAATAAATCTTTAAAAAAGAAAATATAGGCGAAATATGACAACAGTGGTTAGAATATAAAGATGCATTTTTCTATGCAAAGAAGAGTTTTATAAGAACCAGAACTCCAAATTGGGATATGCTATTTGATATGATAGCCTAGCTTAACCTCATTGAATTAAAAAAACTGAACAAATTACTCATTGAGATTTACACATTGAGTAGAGTTCAATTAAATTTCCTAAAAGACTTTTTTGTTTCGGTTTTGGGTTTTTTTAATTCCATGACCACTGTCCAGGTTTTCTGTTTCATGAGAATTTTATGAAATCAAGTATTGTTTTTTAAATGCATTACTGGCAGGACTGTTTTGCCCAGTTCTTTATTGTAAGGTAGTTGACCAATTGAATCATGTGGTATCTTTTAAACTCTAATACCACTCTAGGTGTAATAATATACTGCATTATAATGATACCTTCAGTGATAAAATGTGTGTGACAAGAATAAAGAGCAGAGAGCAAAGCAGTACAGGGTTAATGTTCAATAGATGTAGATAACATGTAAAAGATTAAAAATCACTAAATTTTTGATTCAGTCAATGAATTTCTCATAATATTGTAACACTTGACTGTTCTGATATTTTGCAGAATTCAATATTAAGTAAATTGTTTCAAGGAGAAGGTGAATATTTTGAAAATATTCTTAGCTTTCTGAATTGATGAATTCATAGGAAAGCCTTCAGTGTACAAATCAATTCTCCTTCCAAAGAAAAATTTCTTAAAATTCTCCCATACTTTGAGGGCCTCCCGGTGGCGCAGCGGTGGAGCGCTGGGTTGTGAAGCTGCCCGCAGCCTTTGCAGCGCTGGTTCGATCCCCGGCCGCAGTGCGAGGGTCCCACATGACGCGCATACCTCCCCTGCCGCCCGCTGCTCCCTTCAGCAGTGTATTTCGTCAGCCTGCCTGTTCTGCTCCCCGCTCTGGTTCTGGTGAATTCTCTCACCCTCCCGCCCTTCGGACTGTACCCAGTGCTTGTATGTATAAACAAACAAACAAACAAATAAATAAATAAATACTTAAAAAAAAATTCTCCCATACTTTGAGCCAAAGCTCTCTTGCTAGAATTGTATCATTTGTCTTGCTGCAACTTTTACTAATTTTTAAAAGAATACTGATAGTTAAACCTATCTGGAATCATTATCAGCTAGGTTTTACCTACTGACTTAAATTTAATTATAAATATGTTTTCCATGAAGATATAGACCTTGTAAATTCATGTGGATAATTGTGGATAGCACATAAATTATTGTTGTGGATTGTAAATCTTAACATAGGTGACTAAGCTCTTAATTTGTTAAAGCAGTTATTTATCATTATCTTTACTAAAATATAAGCAGTAAACTGCTTGTATCAGTTTTAATCCTAAGCAATCATAGATTATGTAGTGAGTTCAGAGGTCTGGTTTCTGTTGTTGCTATTAGGAAAGTGCTTTTGCAATATAGGGACTTGTTTCTAGTTATTCATTTATATTTTCATAGATTGCCCATAGAATACAAAACATTGTATCCTTGTATAGTTATGAAGTGGTGGTTTCAGACTGCTAGTATTGCCCACTAATGGTCATAAATCAATTTAGTGAGTCATGCAGTAGTATATTTAGTAGAACAGAAATGATCGAAATATCTGGCATGTTGTGAATAAAAATACCATTTTGTGAAATTTTTGCTATATATGTAGGCCCTCAATTTGAATATATGGCTTACTTTGGGCCACTATCAAATAAGTTTGAAATGCTCTGACATGAGATAAAAGATGAATAAATAGTTTAATGAATTTGCAATATACTATAACATTAGTGTGAAAATGCATTTGTTTACATAAGGAAACATTGAAGATTGGGTGGAGGTGTGCCTAAGTGTGAAGTGACTTTTAGACTGATACTATGAAAGTTAACCTCTCTAAGATATGGATGTGGTGGTTCTTAGACTTTAGAGTACATGTGAATTATTTGGGATGCTTAATGAAAGTTCTGCTACCCTTGGAGAACAACTGAGCAGGTCTAGGCTGGGGTTCAGGAGTTTGGATTTTTAATAAACACCACAGATGGACCTGCCATAGAAGTTTCTGTGGCCACATTTAGAGAATCATTTGTCTATGAGGAATATAACATAGTTAATATTAGTTCTAGCCAGGCTGCCCAGACTTGAATCCAATTTCCTCTTTAGTAAACCTTATTCTTGAAAAAAAAAAAATTGCTTCCTTATGAATACTTTTATGTCTGAAAATTTTACTTAAATTTTCATTGGTACAAAAACACATTAAAATAATTAGATTACTGCTTTAGATCTAGGACATTTGAGAATTAAGAGTAGGATAACAACAGGTCTAATTTTATCTTTGTTGAAGAAAACAAAAACTTTGTAGAACTAAACTTCTTGTTTTTCCTATTGACATCTTTTTTTCTACTTATCAAACTAATAATCCTTGTCTTAGAAGTACAGGAAAATGTGTAGAGTTTAATTGTTTCAAAATACATTCCTTTTGCAGCTTCGAGATTGTATCCAAAAGACCTTGAATGAATGGAGTTCCCAAATCAGCCCAGATTTGGTCAGGGTGAGTAAAATGTGAATGAAGAAACCATGTATGTTAAAAGGGAAGTAAGTAAGCAGAAAATTAATTTCCTCGGTTTTGATAGAGAAGTTCAATAGATAGCACAAAACTCCCTGTGACTGATTTGCTGAGATGGCAGTCTGCCCTAGCATAGTCTTTGTATTCAATCCTTAAACTAGACAAGCACTAGAATTCTCTGAGCTTAATTTCCACCACAGTTTCCTCACAATGCACTTCCTTCCAGTTCAAATTTGGTCTAATAGAATAGCTGTCAAAAAATTTTGGTTGCAAAAATAGATGACTGGATCAAAAAGATGTGGCATATATATATACACAATGGAATATTACTCAGCAATCAAAAAAAGATAAACTCATGCCATTTGCAGCAACGTGGATGAAACTAGAAGGAATTACGCTCAGTGAAATAAGCCAGAAGGAAAAAGAAAAATATTGGATGGTTTCACTTACAGCAGGAATATAGGGGAACCAAATAAGACATCAGTGTAATAAAATAATAACAGTACAAAACACAACAAAGCAAAAATGGACAATTATAAATCAGAGACATACTTCAGGGGAGGAGGAGGGAGAGGGATCAGAGGGACGGAGGGAGGAGCACAGGGGACTGAGGTGACAGTGTATGGGTGCATTGGTGAAGGAAACTCTATGGGGACTTCACCTGAGGGTGTTTAAAAATGAACAGTGATGTAAAAAAAAAAAAAATTAAAAAAAAGTTTTGGTTGCTAGATTTCTTTGATCAATTACCACTGCATTAATATAATCACTAGAATTTTTGAAATACTAGTTTCTGGTGAAATGGTAAAGGAACTATGTTTCATTAAATATTAGTATACAGTTATTATTATAATGTCAATATACAGAGTACGTGTCTGTAAAGCACTCTGGAATGTAGCTCAACCAAAGGCTCATAACAAATTACATAAACTACTTTTAAAGCATGGGAGAGGGTACGTGCTGAAATACTTGTTCTCCTAGGCACACTGCAAATTGAGTACTCTACAATCATTAGGCAGACATTGACTAATGTCTTTTGTCAGTCTCTTTCTCTGAAATGACCACTACATTTATGCATGACTATAAACACGTAATGAGTCCCTGATATATGCCAGCCGTTGTCATGTGCTCAAGAATCATGGGGAAAGTTCTCATTGTTTATTTTGTTTTAATCTTGTAAATGTGAATTAATGTTTCTGATTTATGTGTGCTAGCATTTTATCATATTCCTCATAAACAATTCATTACTATGCATTGAAATGACCTTTATTTTTGTGCTCAGAAGAAAATATTTCCATATAAAATGTTTCTGGTTAATATACAAGGTTTTTAATATGTCATTGTCCAGAATGTGTAATAAATTTTTATTTTTTATTGGTTGCTAAGTAAAATTATTTGTTGTGTTAGTGATTCTAATTCCTTACATAACCCCCTGTCCCACCACCACTTTTTTTATTTTTTGTTATGCAATCCCTCTGAGTTCCTGGTCAAAATGAAATGCTTTTTGCAGAAAATGAACACACACATACAGCACAAACTGCCTTTATTTCAAAGTTTTATAAACCTTATATAACCATCCATACCTCAGGTCAAAAACCCTGTTGTCTTAAAGATGCTCTGCTTCTAAAGGACATTATGGACAATAGATAAATTAATCAGAAACATTAATTTATTGTAAATATTTGTTTATTATAGGAGTTTCCAGATGTCTTAGAATGTACTGTATCTCATGCAGTAGAAAAGATAAATCCTGATGAAAGAGAAGAAATGAAAGTTTCTGGTAAAGTTCAACCTTTACAATTCATTTTGTGGAAGTGATGGAGTAAGGTTTTATCAGGCATGGGAATAAGGTTTTCTTTCCTTCTGGTAATGAGCAACTCAGTGTGGAATATATGAAGTATGGGAAATATAAAGATTCTGTTTAAACATCATTTTTTTAAAAGATTTATTTATTTTTATACAAGAGCTGGGGTACACGCCAGAGGTGTGGGAGGGTGAGAGGATTCATCAGAGACAGAGCAGGGAGGAGACTAGGCAGACGACAGAAATACACTGAGAGGAGCAGCGGGTGCAACAGGAGAGGTCTGCCGCACCATGTGGGATTCTCGCCCAGCTGGGGCCGGGATCGAACCTGCACTGCAGAGGCTGCGGACAGCTTCACAGCATTGTGCTCAACCCACTGCACCACTAGGGAGACCCAGTTTTAACATAATTTTAATGTCAACTCTAAGAGGAGGTCATTGTTGGTTGGCTACTTCAGTAGGGTCAGAATAAAACCTCATCTTTCTGTTCTTCATGATGACCTCTTTAAGTGTCAGACTTCAGGCCAGTAGGCAGATTAAGGTGGAGGATGTGGAAAGAATAAATGGAAGACTTGAGAGCATTGTCTTTCCAAAAGGAGTAAGTCCTCCCTTCTTAGTGAAACAATGTAAGCGATGGCTGAACTTGCTGGACTATGTATAGGAAAAAGTATGGGCAACAAATTACACCCATTTCAACAAATATATTGACTACTACTTTGCAGAAACCATGATTGGCTCAATTAATGAAAAGATGTGCTGTTCTTGCCCTCAGCTTTCAGTCAGCACAGCATAGTTATTAAAAAATTAACCTTGACTAGATTAAAACTCCTGAGTATACAGGTATATTGCTGTAATCTTGAGCTAACAAATTATTTAATCTCTCTGAGTCTTATTTAGTTTACCCACCTATAAATGGGGATGCATCTGTTTTATGGGCTTCTGTGTAAGTTAGATGAAATAACAAAAGAAGCACTTAGCACAGTGCTTGCACAGAGTAAGTGCTAGCTAGCTATTATTTATTACCATGTCGTTACTGAGGTGTTGGTGGTAGTGGTGGCAGTCATTATTGGGATGGACAAGAAAGAAAAGATATGGCATTGTCATTTGACTGTAATCATAACAACTGCCATTTGTTAGATCTTACTTTGCACCAGGCACTGTATTTGGCACTTTATGGGTATATTTCCATTTATATAGGTCTATTACCCCATTACACAGGTGACATTAAATAACTTGAAAGTTGTCATGCAGCCAGTAAATGGTTGAACCTAGGGTTCATCCAGGTGTACCTGACATGACACCTCTTTTTTATGTTCATTTCAAATTGATAATTTGTCTTGAGAAGGAAGTAAAAGAAGCATTTTTTCTGTGGTTGATTGTAGTTCATGGTTTAGATCCATCTTGGAGCTCTTTCAAGTTCTCAGTTCACAGAGGGCTTACTATTTTTGATAGGTATCAAAATCTTCCCCATATGAAGACCTTTCCTTTCTCTACTAACCTAAAAATGCCTCATCTTTCAAAGAGAGAGGAAACCATTTCAAGGGCACAAACTTAGGACCAGAGGCATATTACTGAGGAGAGTTTATATCAGAGCACAATAATGGGAGCTAAGGTGGGACCAAAGTAGTGTAGGTTGACTCACCTAGTAGGGGAGCTGTGTCATGGTTTTTAAGTAAAGAGGTGATGTGAGGGGAGCAGTGTTTTAGCAAGGTTATTGGCAATAGAAGGAATGGATAAATATAAGAAAGATTGTACAAGGAAAATGTATTGTGTATATCAAATACCATTCACTTTACATAAGGTATTTCATTGCCCTATTTTCTCTCCATTTCTTTCTGATTTTTTCTCTTCTTGCTCACCTACCCCTCTATCTGATTGCCTGTTGAGTAAATTTAGGTTTTGAATAGTGGGTTTACGTAAAGATATACACTTAAAGTTTTGAGTTCCTGTCAAGCTAAAACTTCAACCTTGTAAATATAGAAAACTACTTAATTTTCTTGGTAACCAAAGAAATGCCAATTAATGTGGTCCTGGGCAGGTATATATTGTGCCTGTTGACTTAGCAAAAGATGTGTGTATGTGTATGTGTATCTTTTTTTTCAAATAGCATCCTGTGTTAGGACTGCAACTCTTAACTGTAAGTGATCTAGTAAACTGGTACAAATCTTTCATAAAGTAGGAAGTAAATAAAATAGAAAAAGATGCACAAAAAGGATCATATCCTGTGACTCATCACATTTCTGATAGTTTGTTTTTGGAAATTGCTGCAGCATAAAGATGAACAGAAAGTTACCAAGGTGTTTTAGTATTTATATGTGATAACAAAAAGATGAAACAAACCTCCTATGTTCAAAAACAGGAAAGCATTTATTAAATTATACCGTATTAGAATTACAAAATAATGTTCACGCATGAAAAGTGAATATGTAAAATTATCTAAGACAAAGTAGCCAAAAATCTAAACCATAATTACTTTAAACAATGAGGTATTTGCAGTATTTTTTATTTTATAAGTTTTTCTCACTTGTAGAGCAAAAATATTAGTATTATGATAAAAAATAATTTTAAGATAACAATTGCATAAACATTAAAAATATTTATTACATAAAGGTAAGCCAAATAGAAGTAGAAACCAAGAACTGGCAGATAATGCCTCAAAGTAAAAATGATTGTATCAGGGATGTGGGACTATTGATGGTTTTTTTTCCAATTACCTTTTTAGTAAGATTAATTTTAATTTAATCTTTATATAAATTTCAGTTAAGTGTATGCTCTATTAATGTTTAATTCAGCCTTCTGATAGGAAATTAATATTGCTGTTTTTGTTTTGACATCTATTTGTTGCTAACTAGTATATAATTAAAAATGACTGGAAATATACTTTTTAATGCCTCAAAAAATGAAAAGTAGAGAATTTGTGACTGAGAAAGGAAAAATAATTCATTCAAGATTATCCATTATCTTAGTATTATAACAGTGTTAATATTATGTTATAGAATGTTACCCAAATATAGTAATCAGTTTTGTTTTCTGTTATCCAGCAAAACTGTTCATCGTAGGCTCAAACTCCTCATCGTCAACTAGAAGTGCAGTTGACATGGGTAAGCAAAAATTTCACTTTTTATCTTCATAGTAGACTTTAAATTAGTGTAGGTATGGTAGTTGTAACTTGTGTTCCATTCCAGGTATAAAAGAAATGAACTTGGTGAGCAAAGTAGGGGAAGGGATCCAGTAGACTGTGGTGGAGGATTATGGGGGCCTTGGTGGTGGGCATGGTGTGGTAACATATGTCTGAAATGGAATGATCCTGTGCCTCTTGAGTCTTATAGAGTGTTGTAAACCAACATTATGTCAGTTTAAAAAAAGACAATAATAAAAAAGAAAATGAGGCTATTTTACCTTTTAAAATTCTAACCTAATTTCTTAAGGCTTCTATAGAATCTTATATTTTTATATAGGGTCATATTTTGATATAGAAAAGGGATGTACAAGTTGTAACATTTTAATGTTATATCTATGGTTTGGGTTAGAATTTCTCCTTAGTCACATTCTTAGCCCTTTTAGTGCTGTAGGTGAAATACCAAAACAATAACAACAACAAAAAAACCCAAGCATTTTATATCTACTTTCAGTACCTGGTTAGGTTACAGCTATTCATTCATTTTCTTTTCAGAGATTTGTTAAATCTTCAATATAATTCCAACTCTTTAACAGTAAAAAAAAGATTTAAATACAAGACCTCAAAGTATGTTATGTATCCACTGTTCTGACCAGTCCCAGTGGTCACACTGTTAGAGCTGACTGAGGTCACTCACATTTTAAGAAAATACAGTGTACCAGGTTTCAGTGGAGCTATGCTCAGGGAGATGGAAGGCCGAGATGAGGCTTATTTTGTGTCAAGTATATTCACTTTACTGAAGGTAGTTTTCTTCTTTACTTAGCGTTTTTAAAGACTTTTTTTCCTTTTATATTAAAAGTGCTTTAAGAGCCAAAGGGACCCTTACTGAAATAAAATTAATTATACTGTAATACATTTCCAGATCAACTTTGTTAAATTTGCTCAGATTAGCAATTAATTGCTAATTTATACCAAAAGTATAATTTAGAGTTCACGGTACAGGGCTCTGTGGTATAAAGTGCCTCTGAGCAGTTTCCTGTCAAATACCGAGGCCACAGACTGTCCCTGTAGAACATATCTGTTGTTGACATAAACTATAGTCATTGTAGGCTTCTGGATGCGGAGAAGCTCTTATGAGGGATGATTGTTCAGTCATAAACGAAGAGCTTCTGGTCATGAGGGCAACAACCTATCCATACACCCCACAAGTAAGGGTGGATAGGTAAATTATTCACCAGCATATCCAACTTGAGTATCTTCAGTTGAGTTAAATTCATATTAGGGAGTTTTTCCAAAAAGTAAATTTCATGAGCAAGTATATCAACAATATAGATGTATTTTTTTAATCAGGTGAAGTATCTCATTTGTTGAATCAAATTCTCCTGCTATCACTTTTTTTTTAAATAATAAATTTTATTTTTATATTCCCCATACAATTACAACCCCCCCATTCTGACCCCAATCCCTCCCCTCCCGCCCCCCACCCCCCAAAAAGTGTCTCTGGTTCATAGTTTTTTGTTGATTTTGATTTTCACTTTCTTATAGTTATTCATTTTCCTGGTCCCTTATTTAAGTTTTCTAGATTCCTGCTATGAGTGAGACCATCCAGTATTTTTCTTTTTCTTTCTGGCTTATTTCGCTGAGCATGATCCCTTCCAGCGCCATCCATGTTGCTGCAAATTGCATGTGTTTATCTTTTTTGAATGCTGAGTAATATTCCATGTTATATATGTACCACATCTTCTTGATCAAGTCATCTATATTTTGGGCATTTGGGCTGTTTCCAAAGCTTAGCTATTGTAAATAGAGCTGCTATAAACATAGGGGTGCAGGTGTTCTTTGGAATTGATGTTTCTGTGTCCTTTGGGTAAATACCTAGGAGTGGAATTGCTGGATCATATGGAACCTCTATGTTTAGTAGGTCCAGAAATCTCCACACAGCTCTCCATAGTGGTTGGACCAGTTTGCACTCCCACCAACAGTGCAGAAGAGTTCCTTTTTCTCCACACCCTCGCCAACATTTGTTGTTGCTAGTTTTTTTAATATGTGCCATTCTCACTGGTGTAAGATGGTATCTCATGGTAGTTTTGATTTGCATTTCCCTGATTACAAGTGATGTTGAACATTTTTTCATATGCCTGTTGGCCATTTGCATTTCCTCTTCAGAGAAGTTTCTTTTTAGCTCTTCTGCCCATTTTTGACTGGATTATTTTCTTTGTTGTTGTTGAGTCTCATCAGCTCTTTGCAGATTTTTGTGATCAGTCCTTTATCATTAGTGTTATGTGCAAAAATGTTCTCCCAGTTGGTGGGGTTTCTCTTTGTTTTTGTTATTGTCTCTTTTGCTGTGCAGAACCTCTTTAATTTGATGTAGTCCCAGCTGTTTATCTTTGCCTTCACTATCACTGCTTTGGGTGATGTGTCTGTAAAGATGTCTTTGATGTGCAAATCACGTAGTGTTTCGCCTATCTTTCCTTCTATGTATTTTATGGTTTCAGGTATTATGTCTAGTTCTTTAATCCATTTTGAGTTGATTTTTGTGTATGGTGTGAGGGAGTGGTCAAGCTTCATTCTTTTGCATGTAGCGACCCAGTTTTCCCAGCACCATTTATTGAACAAACTTTCTTTGCTCCAATGCATAGTCTTTGCTCCTTTCTCAAAGATTAGTTGACCATAAATCTGTGGGTTTATATCTGGATTTTCTATTTGATTCCATTGGTCTGTATGTCTGTTCTTGTTCCAGTACCATGCAGTTTTGATGATTATGACTTTGTAGTATAGTTTCTTTTCCCAGAGTTCTTTAGTTCCTCCATTAATTCTTTGATCTCCTGTGTTTCTTTTGCTTCCCCCTTTAGGGACTCAATTTCATTCTTCTGATCATTTATTATTTTTCTCATATCATTCTTTTCCTTTATGAGTTCTGTCAATTTTTTAATCATGGCAATTTTAAATTCTCTTTCTGGAAGGCTCAAAAGTTCTTCCAAGTTACTGTCGTTGCAATCTGGGAGGTGGTTTTCTTTTTGTGGTGTGCTTTTTTCCTGAGGAGTTGTTAGGTTGTGTGTGGTTCTTCTACTCCCTACTGTCTGTTTTCTAATTTGTCATATGCATTGGGACACTGTGTTGCTGGGACTGGCCGGCATCTTGGGTGAACTTCTCTGCTCCCCTCTGGCTCCTCCAGGAGCCATCTCTGGCTTCTGAGGGAGCTTTCTGCTGGTTTCAGGCAGTCTTTACTGAAGAAATGTCCCTGTTCTAAAATGGCGATGCGGGACGCAGTCCCTGCGCATCCGGTCTCAGGCACACTCTTCTGCGCGCCCGGTCTGCCCCGGCCGTTGGTGCCCGCTCCCCCTGTGGGCTCAGACCGCTGGTCGGAAGGGGCCTGGCGTGGGCTAACTTCCCAGCTGGCCACTGGCTCCTCCGGGAGCCTTCTGCCCTTTTCAAGCAGTCTTTTCTGAAGAAATTTCCCTGTTCTATGGGGTGTTAGTGACTTTTTTTTTCTGGTCACTAGGTGGCGCCAGAGATTTCTCCTATTGTCCTTGGGGGGCTGTTTTTCCCCCCGTGGGACAGGGAACAGAGCAGGAATGGTAGGGTAAACCTCAACGGCTTTGGGGTGCTGTGTCTGCCTTGTGCCCCACTGTCGTGGAGAACCCACGCCCCGAATTTCGTGCCCCGGGTCTCTGTTCCAAAGCCCTCAGGTCCAGGATGCAGGCTGTAGCCCAGTTCAGTGGCCGCAGGAATGGCGCCTTTTGCACCCCGCTCCCGTGCCTGGGCGCCTGGTTCCTGATTACTCAGTGAGGAACTTTCACCTCAGTGAGGGCCTCCGCGTCTCCCCGCAAGCCTAGGTCGCAGGCGCGGGGACCTGGGCAGCCGCGATCTTCATTTGCTTTTGAAGCGCGCCGCTTTTCTGCGCAAGCTTACCAGCCGGCCCGGGGCTGTGTGCAGGTCTCCAGAGTCTCTGTTGTTCTCTAATGGCGCCTGGAGCCGTTCGCTCACCACCGCGGGGAATCTTGCAGGGTTCTCCACAGCTCCAGTTCACAGGGTGTGGTGGCTGAAATAGTTCCTTTCCACTCCCAGTCCCACTTGATCTCTCCTGCTACCACTTTATTTGTGCTGTAGTAAACAAAGTTTGTCCAATGTAAGTACAAGTACTTTTCTGAATACTTGGAAAAAGCTCACATTTAATTGTTTTTAGATGCAAAAAAGAATTTTCTTCAAATTTAAAAATTTCTACTATATTCTTTAATTATGGGTGATTTACAACAGAGAAATAAACTGTCACCACACATAAATGAGAGCTAGGCATCAGGAAGTTTGTCAGTGTCTTTAGAACCGGCATTGATTCCTTCAGTTGTGTGGCGATTTGGAAGATCTACAGATGCTGCTTCTCTGGAGACTTTCAGTGTATTTCTGAGCACCAAGAACCTCCCACCCAGAAGCGCTAGCCCTTTCCTCAGCGGACTCAGAGCACCAGCCATCCCCTGGTGCACAAGTTGGTGCTGCCTTGCTCCAGCCTGGCCAGGAAAACTTGTGCTTTTTCTTTTAAAACATTCCAGTATTATACATGTTGGAAACTCTAATTAGTTCTTTAATATAACTGTGGAATAAGTAATAATCATTAAAAATCAGCTCTTGAAGAGAGTTAGAAATTCTCTACCTCTATAAATACAGATTAATACATAGGTACAGTTTTCAGAGTATCAGGTTTATTCTTTGCTATGGCTACCAAATATAGGATAGCCAGTTAGAATTCTCATGATCATATGCAATATTAGTGAGCAAGTAGAATTGAAAAGTTTATGAGGATAAGAAGGTTACAAGAAAATCCTGGGTCCAGGAAGGAAGGAGGTGTGTCCCCTAGAAAGAGGAGCCATTATATCTGTGAGTTCCCCAGAAAGGAAGCAGGTTAGAAGTACTTACACAATTTTAAATGGTGGAAATATTCTCAATGGCAGATCTAATGTTCTAAATGGGAATATTGTAAATTAGTAAATAATTTGTCATGTAGAAAACTAGTGCACCATAAAGACAGAATTCAGTGGTCATACTTGGAGGATATAGAAAATGCTTCTTCATTTTTACTACATAACAAATGTTTATCTTTGTTTTCCTTCACATCAGCCTGCTCAGTCCTTGGAGTTGCACAGCTGGATTCTGTGATCATTGCTTCACCTCCTATTGAAGATGGAGTTAATCTTTCCTTGGAGCATTTGCAACCTTACTGGGAGGAATTAGAAAATTTAGTTCAGAGCAAAAAGATTGTTGCTATAGGTACCTCTGATCTAGACAAAACACAGTTGGAACAGCTGTATCAGTGGGCACAGGTAAAGGACAACTGTAGCTCATGCGCACTCCACTCTGGGAGAAGTCTGCTTGTTACATTCTTTACTGCACACTGTTGAGCATCATGCACACTGGGGACACTTAGTGTGGGATGACAATTCCAAATGTGGGAGGTTTTTGTTTTATAAAAATGCCATTTTATGGAAATACATTTGACACACAACATTGTGTAAATTCAAGTTCTACATGTTGACATTTGATACATTTATATATTTTAATGTGATTGTCATGCTAATCCTTTTTAAGAATAAGGAATAATTGAGGCAGGAATAATTAAGTTCTAGTTTCTTAGCAAGTTTGATGATTATAATACAGTATTATCAGTATTTACTATACTGTTCATCAGATCTCTAGTGTGGGAGTTTTGAGGCAGGTTTTATTGTGAAGCATTGGATTTTCTTTTTAAATACATGTTTAATTGAACTTAATCTGATTTAAAATGAATGATAAAAACCCTAGAAAATACATGTCAAAGCTTTCATAGCCAGATGAATTATGGCTGTTTCCTTCAGTTTGATGAAAAAATTCATTTTTCATTAGGCAATGACTAATTTCCGAAGGGAATACTAGTGAAATATATCAAATATTTTGCTGATTGTTATTTAAGAATATTTAAGAGTCTAGTTTATATGACTTAATAAGGAATGTCATAAATTAATCACCCCTTCTCTGACCTAATTACAAAATTACTAGGGAAGTTGCTTACATGTTTTATCTTTACCCTATTTATTTTTCTTCATTTCTTTTACTTCATCCTTAGCCTTGTTCTTTTCAGAGCTTTCAGTTTCCTATGGATAGGAAGACCCTAGAAAAATTATTGTCTCTTCTCCCTTTGATAATAGCTGGAATGTGGCTAAAGTCCTACTGGGAAAGCTTGGTTGATCTAGAATGTATTTTTAAATTAACCTGGGCATCTAACAGAAATTATATAATTCTTTTTCAAAATGTTAATGATTAATAACTATACTTTGTCCCTTAATGTTAAGTATGTTTATCATTTGTATTTGATCCTATACCTTTAAGACATAGTCCCTCTAGGGCCTCCCTGGTGGCGCAGCGGTTGAGTGCTGGGCTGCGAAGCTGCCCGCGGCCTCTGCGGTGCCAGGTTCGATACCTGGCTGCTCCCCAGCCACCAGAGGAGGATCCCACATGGCGTGCAGACCTCTCCTGCCGCCTGCTGCTCCCCTCAGCAGTGTACTTCAGTCCTTCTGCCTGCTCTGCTCCCCACTCTGGCTCTGGTGAATTCTCTCACCCTCCCGCGCTTCTGACTGTACCCAGTGCATGTATAAACAAAACAAACAAACAAATAAAATAAATAAATAAAACATGCCTCTATTTAAAAAAAAAAAAGACATAGTCCCTCTATAACTAGAACCATCACACTAGAATCATGTTTGTTTGTGAGGCAGATATTTTAGATTATAGGTTCTAGCATGAGACTTTTTAATAGTATATAGTGACTTTTTCTCCTTGTAGAGCTATTATCTTTCCGTTACCATTGACATGAACTAGAAAAGCATGTATTAACACATTCATGTAAAATTATAGACTAAGCACTGTAGAATGTTACATTTTGTATGTTCTAGAATTGAGTCCTCTATTACTTTCAATTTTTGTATTACTTAATTAGGATGTCATTTTTTTTTTCACTTCTAGGTAAAACCAAATAGTAACCAAGTTAATCTTGCCTCATGCTGTGTGATGCCACCCGATTTGACTGCATTCGCTAAACAATTTGACATACAGCTATTAACTCATAATGATCCAAAAGGTAACACTGATGTTTTCATTAATAGAAATTGGTAATGATATCTTATAAGGAGCTACGTCTTAAAATTTAACTTTTAATTGTGTATGTTGATAAATGTATCATGCTATTACCTTGAATTCTTACTGGTTCGTTCAAAACATATATGCCTTCATTTTATTTTCAGCAGGTATAGTTTTGTCTTTGTACCAAGGCAGGGAAAAATCAGTGATTATTTCCTGAACATCTGGTTTGTTGAGGTTTATAAATACTAAACTAAACAGAAGAGATCTTTTAAAATATTCTAAATATGTAGAATTGTCTAGTACAGCAAAGATTGCACCAAAGAGCCACTTAATTAAAAAGGATATCTGGGAAAAGACCTTATACATTTTAATTTGAAACTTAAGCATCGTAAGATAGGTGATTGATTGAATATTTTAATATTTTCAAGTCACCCATGTTTGGTGTTAATCAAAAATATTGGGCTAGAGAATGACTTACCTATTTGATGCAGAGTAATTTTTTATTACTGTTTTGCAAGATTACTAGAAAAGCTGGAATAACACTTTATACTATTCAGCATCTTCTCATTTTTTTACTATTTTTTTTCCCATACTTCCCCCTCATTTTTCACTGTTTCATAGAGAGAAGAGTTTTACTTAGTAAATATGTGGGCTCTGTGAAACACTATTTTTGGCATAGTGATAAGTGAGAAATGTCTTGTGAAAGTTTCAAAACTCCATGGCATTTCTATATAGCTTCTAGTTTATTAAATGCTGTTTACTAATACTAGTCTATTAATAAAGGAAATCCTATTTTATAGATGATTCCTAGAGAAAGAACATTCAGCTTTTACTTCCATGCCTAAAAAGATGACAGAATAATGGTGATTTGATTCAACTTGTTTATTTTTAGAATGTTTATAGATAACCTCTGAAGATTTTATGCTATTTTTTAGCAATTACAGTCTTGTGGGTTTTTTTTTGTTTGGTTGGTTTTTTTTTTGCGGGGGGGGGGTTGTTTGTCTTTTCTTTTGCTGTTTCATTGGGAGTGGAAAGGGAGTTTTTATAGTTATTATTCCTCAATGCTAGGCATCAAACTAAATATGGTAGAGATATCTGTCATCCTCACAACAGCTGAAAATAGGCATTTTGTTAATGAGAAAGTAGAGCCTCAGATTAAAATAACTAGTCAAGTCAACCAGGTGGCTTTAAATTTTAATTTTACATATATTAGCAGGTATTATATAAATTTATCTGTTTACTTTGGGAGAACTCTTACAGCAGCAATTACTACTAAAAGTTGGTGGATGAGCCTATTCCTTATTCTAGCTCTCTTTGAAGGGACAAAAAAAATACTATTCTTTTTCCAGTAAAAGAGGAAATAGGAAAAGACAAGGGTGTTTAGTATTTTATTTCCATGTTATCTAAATTACTTAATTAGGATGTTGACATGTGAGTTACAGACTATACATTATTGTTGATATGTGAGTTACAGGCTATACATTATTGTTGTGAAAAAATATACTTCATCTATATGAGGAGGTAGATTTCTTCTTTTGGTATTTTTACTACTGATGTAATTTGACACATGGTTGTCTTATAACTTTAACATAGGTACAAAAAACCCAAAAATAATGAAGACAAAGAACAGAAAAAGGGAGAAATAATTTATAAACTGATCTTCAGAAACTTTGATCTGAAATGAAGGAATTCTTAACGAATTTGTCATTTACTGATTCTAGTGATAATAATTGAATTAAAAGATGTAATTAAGTTAATGAATGAATAGCATAGTTCTGATTTTGTGTCAAATTTTTTATTTTTTCAGCAATCAAGTTGTAAAACATTTAACTCTTACCACCTAAAATAGAACTTAGTTTATAACCCCCCTAAAGGCACACCTCTGTTCTAAAATTACCCTTATTCCTCAGAAAAGGTTTATTTTCCATTACTCTTTGTCCTAGAAGTTGTGGTAACAGTTTAACTACATTCAAGGTAAAATTGTGATGTAGGTAATTCTGACTTTAAAACTTTCCCCTTTATATTTGCTTTATCCCTTCCCCCACACCCATTAAATCTAATCTCATTCCCTCAGGGTCCTCTTCTCACACAACCTAATAAATCCATAGCAGTATTACTTTTCCAAAGACACATTTGCATTCTATTTATGTAAATTACCTTTTACTAGTTGTCTGTCCTTGGGTAAGTTATCTCAACTCCCAGATGCATTTTTCCTCTGTAAAGGGGGTATTACCGTCTCTCATAGGGTTAACCTGTGAGTTCAGAATGAGTTCATACATGTAAAGTATTCAGAAAAGTGGTGGCACACCATATAATTGACAGTTGATGAGAGTTTACTATTGATGCTGTTCAAATATCACAGCATTTCCTTCAGGGCAGGTGAGTCCTTTAAGTGCTCCCAAATCATACTGTGAATAGAGGGTCACTTACTACCGTCTGTGTGGTTGGTTCTGACACTGGTGGAATCTTTTCATATGAAACACTTATGTACCAGGCATTGTCCTAAGTACTAGAGAATAAAGGATTAAGTTAGACAAATTCTACCCCTCATGGAATTTATATTCTAGTGAGAGGAGACAGACAGTAAACATAAACATTAAATGTGATAAGTGGTGGTATATGCTGTGAAGAAAAGTTAGCTAAGGAATAAAAGTGTCCAGGGAAGAGCAAATGGATTCACAGGCCCCAAGGTATGAATGTAGTTGAGAATTTCTAGATCCATCCAAATGGGGACAGAAGACAAGTAAGCAGGGGAGTGGTATATCAGAACAGTGTTTGAAGCCTTAAATATAAATGTGAATTAGAATAATGACTTTATCAAAGATACTCAAAAGATAACCATCACAGACTTTTTAAACAAGTACTGGTTCTCATAAGGAAATAGTAAGATTGGCATGGCGCTCTAGCATTATCAGCTACTGGTAAAAATATGTAAAGTACAGTTTTTCTGGACAGCAAGTGGCAGAGTACGCTACATATCAATCCTTAAAAGTGTCCTTATACTGTTGTTACATAGTTAGGCATAAGAATGTTCATCATAGCATTATTTTATTACCAAAATGTTAGGGAGAACCTATATATTTCTTGACCAGCAATAAGGAAATACATGTTATGTCTATATAGTGTAGTAGTGGGAGAATTATTTAAAATAATTTCACAGAATATGTTACTACATGGGAAATATATAAATGTGAAAAATAAGTAAATTAGGCTGTAACTAAAGTATGATTTCTAGTTTTAGAGATATGAAGAGCAGATATTGTCCATCTCCAATTTGAAAGAATGATGGATGACTTTTTTTGCTTTTAATCTCTTTTTACCTTCCTATGTAGTCTAATGTTATACTCACCCAGAGATCTTCAAAACAAATATGCAGATTCCACACTCTAGAAGTAGTCACTAGTGAAATAAGCTAGAGTACAAGTGTAGATACATTCTAAAGAATAGCTTGGGTCTTGCTGATACTTTGCTTCAGATTCATTTTCAAAATGTTTCTTTCGTTGTATTTTAATGCGTACCAGCATAGTAAAGTGCTTTTGCTTTCAAATTTAACACTTAGGGTTTTTATTTGTTGTTTTTTTGTTTTCTAAGAACTGCTTTCTGAAGCAAGTTTCCAAGAAGCTCTTCGAGAGAGCATCCCTGACATACAAGCACATGACTGGGTGCCACTGTGGCTGCTCCGATATTCGGTCATTGTTAAAAGTAGAGGAATTATCAAATCAAAAGGCTACATCATACAAGCTAAAAGAAGGGGTTCTTAATTACAACTTAGGGTCATAACCTACTGATTTGCATTTTCCTTAAATAAAAGAAAAAATGAAGATATGTAAAACTCTAATTACCACCTGTAAATGGTGTCACTGAGGCAGATATTCTTTAGTTATATTTGACAATACTGTCATCTGTCACGTTTTGAATACTTCTTGCCTCCATATCAGTTCACTCACATGAACCTCTGTATTGTTTTCATTAAACTATTGTTTTCTAATTGAAATTGTCTATAAGAAAATACTTGCAATATATTTTTCCTTTATTTTTATGACTAATAAAATCAAGAAAATTTGTTGTTAGATATATTTTGGCTTAGGCATCAGGGTAATGTATATACCTATTTTTTATTTCCAAAAAGATTCATTAGTTGCTTCTTACTCTATAGAATAAGCAATTTAATTACATTTGTTAAAACTGAAATACTGGAAGATATTTTTCTTGGCATTAATAAGATAATTATATCTCAAAGTAACTGGAGTATCTGGGATCTATTAGTAGTGTAAATAAAATTCATTTCTTCAATACATGAATGAAAACTTAAATTTTTTTATGTGTCCTTACTGGTATTTTACCTATAATGATTTGACCGTATATCCTTGTGCCATACTTCCTTGCTATTATTTACAAAGACAAACCAAAGTAAATCTGCAAAGGAAACTAGAAAATTGGAAGTTGTCATTTGGGGGTTTTATAAAAGCAACTTTTACCTCCAGATTCTTTTTAATTCTTGATCCATCCTTAATATTTGCTATTCATTCAAGAACATTCAGTAAGTATTGAGCATTTACCATGTGCTGATCACTGTGGGCTCTGGAGACAGGAGGGGAGGACACAGAGCCAGGGATTAAAAATCAAGTAAGTAAAATACGTGACATTTGTTTCCTACTAATAACTGACTATAAGGAACTAAAAGACAGAAAAGAAGTGGAAGAGATCTTTAATTCAGGGCCAATGCTGTCTATTTAGACAACTTTGAGACATAATCTTAACTATTTAAAAGCAAAAAATATAATCACAACTATAGATGTAGGTGAGGAGACTATAGATCATTTAATATAATTCCTCCTTACTTTAAGAATCAGAAAATAGCAAATAACTGTGATATCTGAATATATACTATGGGTCTTCTCCTAAAATTTTGTATTTAAAACCCAAATAGTTTGAAACATTGTTTAAAATCTCTTGTGTCTCAGTCATAGGTTCAAGCTACAGGCCTATACAAAACTAATTTTGCCCAAGTTTTTCCAACTTAGGGAAAAGAATTGTGGTTCTATCTTCAAAATAAATACACTACATTCTTTTCCCATCCTAAGTAAGGTTTTGTGGTTTATTTGTTGGTTAATTTTATCATCAGAGTTACAATGCAAAATCAGCTGATGTACCTGCTAAAACTTGTTTAAACTTTGAGCTTCCTAAAAGCCTTATGTAGCCTTTTCATTAATCATATGTAATGTTATTAAATGTGTATAGTTAACTTTTGGAGGGGAAATGTACTACATTTTTTCATATAAATCTTTAAACAAATGTTCATCTTAATTGAAGCCTATATGGTGAATTGGTGAAGCTATATTGAGGGAACTTTAATAACATTATCTTTTAAAACCCTAGACAGCCAAAAATGAATTGTTTTAAAAATGAAAAAAAAACAAAACAAAACAAAACTGTGAATGTATCCAGACTTTAGCAGAAGCTTTTTGTGTTCTTGTTTCCCACACTCTTGACAAAGAAGCAAGATTTATAGATTCATTTTGTGAAAGTGATCATGTGTGGAACTTTTAAATGATTTTTTTTTTGTTTGAACATTTGTCATTGAATACTTTTTTTAAGTCATAATTTTTCAAGCTGATGTTCACATCTGTTCATGAACTATGAGAATATAGTGAATACTTTTTCAAATATTTAAGGATATAAATATTTTAAAAGCCATAAAATAAAGACCATTACTACTACCAAATAATTGCTTAGCTGAAAGCTAAGTTACTTACAGTGTATGTAACAGACATGCTTTGTGGAAAGATGTATATCCAGTGACCTAAGGTAGCAGTTATATACTTGCTTTTTCCAGTGAACATGAAAAGAAGCTACAGCTTGTTATTACATTTCCAAAATACATTGGAGCCTTACTTTAAACAGTGTACTGTAACTTGGAATTCATTCTACAATGAGCCTATCTTGAATTCCAATCCAAGAAACTATAGTCAGTCACCAGGAGGACCAAAGTATCTTAGAATAATATGTTCATGCGGTATATCTGAAGACCAAATTGTGCCAGTATGCTAATAGAGTATCCATTTAGGGATGGCCAGTGCTAGAACTTGCATCACAAATAGTAACTTTTCAGTTCTCAAAAGAAATCACCTGGACAGCTATGTGTGAAACAGAAAATAAAGTTAATCTATTTTGTATAAATGGTTCAGACTTTTCCTTACCAGTGCCAAGTAGTAACTGAAGTAAGATCTTGATTTTTAGTAATAGAAGGTCTAAGGCTCATTTAAATATGTCTAACTTTCCAACCCAGTATTTTCAATATTTGAGAATGTAAGCCATTGGCATGCTATTGTATATTGGCTGACAATCCATCTTTCTGCCAAATGTGCATTTAGAGAAATTTGCAGTTTAATGAGAATTTGAAACCATTTGTGTTTTCATACTCAAATATACCTGAACCTTTTTTTTTCTCCAAGATTAACTTACTAATATACCAGAACTTATGTACCTATTGTTTTCCTATAAAGTTGGTGACAGGCTGTTATTTTTATTTTTGAAAAATATGTAACATAATTTTAACATTTTTTATAGTTTTCAGAATTAGAAATTAGGAAAGTATCTTAGATAATTCTACTTTTATGTGTCTGTAGTGGTATGCCATAAAAGCAAAATATAAAGCATTATTAGATATTTATAAGTTTTAAATTTTACCTATATTGTGAATTTAATTAAAATGTGATTTGTTTATTTTTTAATTGAGTTGTAAGGATCCTGGAACATTATAATGATTTTTGAACTATTTCAATTCAGAATATGATTAGAAAACAAATTATGAAGAATTTTTATCCAAACCATAAAGCCATTCACTCATTCATTCAATAGGTTTATTGAATGCCTACTGTGTGCCAGGCACTGTGCAAGGTATTTGAATCTAGACACAGAGATGAAAAGCAACCCCTGTGTTCAAAGAGCATACATATACTTTGTATATTTGGAAGGAGAAGAGATCTGTACATGAACAAGAACACAAGGCTGCATTTGTTAATTATAGAAGTGGTGAAAAAGGATTGGAGCATGTGGAAAGAAGTGGGGCTGGGCAGCAAGGTAAGGGGTAAGCTCCCCGAAGAAATTAGCCTTAGAGCAGGAGCAGTGGATGAGGTATGGATGGGCATTCTGGGCAAAGGGTGTTATTTGCCTCGTATGTGGTAAATATGCTTTTATTGAATGATGAAGAGTTCATATATGAACTTCAGGTCTTCAATAAAGGCACTTTATTCAAGAACTTGTTCTTAATAAGAAAGGAATGGCTTCTGTTGAGATGAGTAGGTAAGGTTAGAAAAATCACATTTTACAAGTGACTAGAACATGCCCAATTGTCTTAAATATATCAGGACATGGTGTATGTAGTTTACCAGAGAAGTCAAACGAAATATGTATTCTTCAGCAATGAATAAATATGTAAAATGTCATACGAGATTTTGGTGTCTGTTGGTCCATTATTTTAAGAAAAGTTCATGTTTTACGGTAAACATTTATTAAGACTCAGCTGTTTTCCCTGTTTATTTGCTCACTGATAATTCTTCTATCCTAGTCCACTTAAATTCACTTTTTACTTCATTAAATTCTTTAATAACTTTTTACATCAAAGTTCTCTGCAGTAAACTTTCTGTTTGCCTGAAAATATTACTTTGTTCTTAAATGGTGATTTTACATTATGGAATTCTAAATTTTCAGTTACCTTCTACATCTTGAAGATGCTATTCCTTTGAGTTCTAGCATATATACTCTTCTTCTCTATAAGTAATGTCTTTTTTTCCTTGTTGCTTTTTTATTTTTAGTTGGAAGTTTCAACTTTTGTTGTAAGTGACATGAGAACATAGCAAAAAAATCAAAACAGGCTGCAAAACTTTTTGGTAACAAAAAGCTTAATCATGAAAGAAAATATTTTTTATCAAAATTTAATTTTAATCAATTTAAATCTTATATTTGAAATAATTCAAAAATAATTGTTAAGGAGATAAAAATGCAAACTACACACTGGGGGGAAATATTTCTAATATATATTTCTGATGAAAAATAAATTGGACATAATCAACTTTTAAATGTTTCACTTTAAGGACGCCATCAAGAAAGTGAAAAAGTGAGTAAACAATCCAAAGAATTGCAGAAAATATGAATCATTCAGTAAGGGTCTTGTATCCAGAATGTGTAAAGAACTTTTACAACTTAATCCAATAAAAACAGGCAAAAGATTAGAATTTCTCTCCCAATATTAATACCCAATAAGAACATTTAAAAATGTTCACCATCTTTAATCATCGGGAAAATGCAACCTAAAATCACAATGAGATATTAAAATATTAAAAGATGGACAATAGCAAGTGTTAAGAATGGGACATATGCAGAACTTTCATATAATGCTGGAGGGGACATAAATACCGGATGGTCTCACGCATAGCAGGAATTTAGAAAACCTAAATAAGGGACCAGGAAAAAGACTAATACAAAGTAAAAATCAAAATCAACAAGCAACTATAAACCAGAGACACACTACCGGGGTGGGGGAGAGGAAGTACTAGGGTCAAAATAAGGGGGGGTGCAATTGTATGGGGAATATAATAAAATGAAAATGCATACATTGTGCAAAAATGAAAAATGATGTAAGAATTATATAAAATACTTTTTTAAAAAAAGGTTTTCCACTATAGAAAACAATTTGGCATTTTTTACAAACTTGAATATACACTAGTCATGTGACCTAGCAATTCCTGTGTTTTTACTATTCCTATGTTTTTACTCAATTAAAGTAAAAATGTGTCCAAAAAGGACATAAACTGGAAACAAGCCAAATGCTAAGTGGATACATTAATTGTATTATCAACAATAAAGCACTATCTACAGTATACAAAGTAACATAAATCTGAGAAACATGCTGTGTGAAAGCAGCTAGACATGAAAGAATACTGTATTCCTTTACATGCAATTCTAGGATAGACAAAATTATTAGTGATTTCTTTGTTGCTATTCCTGGAAACCTCAGGGTCTCTTGAAATGTTACAATAGAAGAGTCAAACTGAAATTAGTCTCACCCGTATGCTTGATTTAAGTTTGGTCTTCTTCCAAACTTGCTCATAAAGTTAGCCTGACTGAACTTCTCACTGGCTAGAAACCAGTGGCCTCCCTCACTTCCTTGCCACTCTATGGGCCAGCTCATAACACACAGCTAGCTTCCCACAGAAGGAACAAGCACAAGACAGAAGCCAGTCTTTTTTTTACCTAATCTTGAAAATGACATTTGTTACTTGGTCATTCTTTTCATTATAAGTCACTTGATCCAGCCCACACTTAAGGATCTGAAACCATATGGGATCTTTGGGGGTTACTGATGAGTCAAACAATTTAACAGTAATGTTTTACATGTAATTACGCATTAACCATAAATAGTTTTTAGAAGGCTCACGCACTAAAACTCAGATCTTCGGTTAATGCCTAAAGTTCTAGAGAGAATCCACTCTTCAGCTTATGAGTTTAATTAGTAAAGTACAGATTATCAAGGGAGAGTTTCTCTTTGGGTCTGAGTAATTACCTACTGTATTTTTATAGTGTATTTACCTAAATTTGGGTATACTGTGTTTGCCCCCAAACCACTTTGGGTAGGGGATATGCAAAGAAGGTAGAATTAAGGAAAAAGTTAGACCTGGTAAACCCATATAAAACAAAAATTGAACACTTCAGTTTTGCTTACTATCAGCAGATCTGCTGATAGACCAACTCAGTCTTCTCATGAGGATGTACTGACATTTGAATTTTATTATTTTATTTCTTCTGTAACCTTTTTAGATTGTAAATGCTGGGTGAGGGGGAGTTGATTGTTTTCCTTTAAAGGGGGCCATGCTTGCAATTGATTGTTATACATTGCTAAAATATATATGATACTCCCCCAACTTTCTATACCCACTTCTGTGATATTAATTTTGGTTTTTATACACTGTTTAAGTGTTGTAGAGATTAAATTAGTTAATTTAACACTTTGACTAGCATCCAGCATAGAGTAAGAAGTCAATACTGTTATTATCAAGGCTTTATCCTCTGCTGCTTTGATCTCCAATACCCACCTCCTGATGCTTGCTTTCCTTCCTTTGTACCATTCTGTCTGCTTCATACCTCCCCTTTTCTCCCTCTGTTCTTTCTCTTACATGGTCTCACTGCTATTTCGCCCTACTAAAACCCCTTCTTTTTACTACTCATCACGTTCCCTACAAGTCAATCTAAACCTCTTCCTTCCCCGGAGCAGATTAATCTATTACACAGTGATTACCAACAACTCTTCTCCCCTGCCTCAAAGGAAGGAGCTTGCTTCTATACCTAATCCCTCCATCTTTATTTTGTATTCCATTCTTTGGTTGGGATTAGGTTTAGCTGCAAATAACAGAAAAATCCCCAAGTAACTAACTTTTAAAAAGACAGATTGTAAAGCAACCAGCCCATTCCGGGTAGGTTTATGAACGGTTCTAGCAGCCACATGCTCTTCGTTGTAGTCGCTGTACTCCTCCGTACACTGTACTCCTCCGTACACTCCACTCCTCCACCCGGCACTACCACCACACAGCCCTCTGCTGCACCACCCTTATAAACCAGTCTCTTAGCCCAGGTGTACCCACCTATGCATGTACACACCCTACTCCAGGTGCCCGCCATCAGGCATGCACTCAGGACCGCAGGGGTCCGTCTTCTATCCTAATGGCTGGAGCGCAGAAAAGCCTGATACCTTTTACCTACTCTACACAGGTGTTTCAACAAAAAACAAAAACAGACAGACAATTACAAACCGGAGATATCCTGCAGGGGAGGAGGGAGGGATCAGAGGGAGGAAAGCACAGAGGACTGTGGTGATGGTGCACAGGTGCGTTGGTGAAGGAAATTCTGTGGGGACTACACCTGCAGGGGGCGGGGGAAAGCAAACATTGCTTAAAAAATCAACAACGATGTAAAAATATATAAATTTAAAATTTTTTTTTAAATTTTTTAAAAAAGACAGGTGTTTCTGGCAAAATGATGTGGAAATAGGCCGTTTAAGACTGATATGGGAGGGCCTCCCCCGTGGTGCAGCGGTTGAGCGCTGGGTTGCGAAGCTGCCCGCGGCCTCTGTGGCGCCGGCTCGATCCCCGGTTGCCCCCCGGCCACCGGAGGAGGGTCCCACATGGCGCGCAGACCTCTCCTGCCGCCCGCTGCTCCCCTCAGCAGTGTACTTCGGTCTTTCTGCCTGTTCTGCTCCCCGCTCTGGCTCTGGTGAATTCTCTCACCCTCCGCGCTTCTGACTGTACCCAGTGCATGTATAAACAAAAACAAACAAACAAACAAAAAAACATGCCTCTATTAAAAAAAAAAAAAAGTTTAAAAAAAAAAAAAAAGACTGATATGGGAGCTCCACCAGTTGTCAGGGACTCATTTTTTTCTTTCTTAATTCCCTGGGACCCCTAAAATAAGGTTCTCATTCTAATGGCACAAATTTGCTGCTTGAAAACCAAAGAACACAACTTCCCAGGGAATAAAATGAAGTTGACGATAGGAGAACCTCTTCTCATTTAAGATTTCCCTGAAGTACTATGCAACACTTATTTTGTATGTAATTGTCATAAACAGACCCATCTGGCTACAAGGAAAACTATGGAAGGAGCTATTTAGCTGGGTAACAACGTGCCCCCGGGGGGAAAAAAAATCTGTATGACTGAAAGAGAAAAAGAATGGTTTTCTGTTCTAAAGAAGAAAAGACAGATTTGGTGAAGCGTTTAACTTTCTCAAAAACATCTTTTTACTTCTTCAATTCTTCTCCACTCCCTTCAAACGTATTCTAGCTCTCCACTATTCTAAAAGGAAAACAAAAAACTTCTCTTGAGTCTCGGTAGTGCTATTCTTTTCAACCTTTACAATTTCCTTAACATTTCTTCTTTTCTGTTTATTACAATTCCTAATCACCATCTCACCTTTAGATTGTATAGCTTGTTAATAGTCTCCGAGTTCTTGAGGCATACACACCTCTACTTCAACCACGCTTTTCATTTAAATTTAACTTCACAAATTATGCAAGAGTAAGTAACTGAAAAAATAGATATAAATATTGCAGAAACTTCGGCCATACCTATGGCTACATCAAGAGCCCTAGAACTGCTGATCAAATTGTTATAGGACAGCCCGATATTGAACGGGTTCCTGGCTGTGGGTCCTCACCCGCGCGCTTAAAAGGGACTTATGAATACTCCACTACAGGCACACACAAAAGGTTAATAAAAGGTTTATTGACAAGGGAAAAGGAAATAAGGAAAATGGACAACTCAGGGAGAAAATAGGGAAATAAAGTCTTTAATGCGTCCTACCGGATCCGCCGACCTGGAAACCCAAAGGCACTCTCAGAGCAGGCCGGACGCTGCGAGCTGGTGGAGAGCCAAAATGGGGATCCCCCAAAGCCCACGTGTCTGCCTTTTATATCCACCTGCCTACTTAACCCCACCCTCAGGTCCCAGCCACCTTCCCTTTGGTGGTGATGGGATTTGGAGTTCCCAGTGTCTTTGGCTTTGGCCTGGGGTGGGGGTGGAGTCCACAAAGCCTGTATGGAATTAGCTTTAGGACATCCTTTTCCCCCTAACAAAATGAGGGTGGAAGCTGTGGTTCCCCAGTTCGTGTGACATGGGAACGAGGCGCTCTATAAGTTCGCCGCTCGACATCTCCCCACAGAAAGCCGGCCTGTAGCTAACAGCACTGGCACAAAATCCCCGGCTCCGGGGAAGTTCCCACGCGGGCCAGACCATCCAGGCCTCCGTCAGCGAGTGGGAGGCAGATAAGGAATTCTCGCGAGTTTTTGGGATCTGGCCGGAAATCGCTAGCGAGCCGCTTCTCTGACGCATTTCCGGAGCGCCGGAGTCGACGAGGCTGCATGCTGGCTAGCCGAGAAGATGGTGGTCACCCGATCGGCCGGGCCTGAGGCGAGGCGTCAGGCCGCGTCGGCCGAAAGCTCCCAGCAGAAGGTAGGAAGTGGAAGGCGCCTCAGAGCGGCGCTCATGGCGCTTGTGGCCAGGCTCCCGCCCGAGCGTGAGTCGAACCGGCGGAAAGGGCACGGGCTGGCTGCGCGCTGCTGGAGCCAGGCCCCTCGCTACACCGGCGGCAGCGCTCCGGTTTTCACTACGTTTTGAGGAGGACCTTAGCAGGGAGCAGCGAGATTAAGGAACTTGTTTTGGGTCGTTCAACTTTGTAATGCACAGCTCAGGCTTTTCAGCCTTGCTGTTAACGCAGTACAAGGGAGGATTAATTTTGACCACCAAGCCAGAGCCATATCTTGCGTGGTTGGCGAGAAAGGCACCGTTTTCCCGAGGGCCAAAGTCCCACAGCATCGCATTTTGGCGTGGGGAGGGCAGCGGTGACGCCGCCTGGTAGTTCCCGTGTTGTTTGTCGTCCCACTGCCTTTCTCTTTTTCTTCGATATTGAAACGGAGCCTTAATTTCATATGTGTAAAAGACGTGGCCAGCGATTCCATCCTTGTATTTGTACACACTAAACACAATTTTGCTCAGCGTTAATGTAACACTCATGTTACTTCCCCACTATGTGGGTGGGAACGTAGATCTTTGAATTTATGTGGAGAAGATTGTCTCTTCAGTTACTTATTTTACTCATAAAGTCAGATGCAGCACTTGTGTGAGACAAGGCCCTGCAAACTCAGGGTCAGATCCTGTATTTAATTTTTTACTACAATTTTTCAATCATTGAGTTGTGGTTGCTTTTGTATTTATTTTTACGGGGTTTTCCCCCACTAGAAGACGAACTGAGGGGTAGACCAGAGGTGTGGAGGGTAAGAGGATTCGCCAGAGACAGAATGGAGAGCAGAACAGTCAGATCCACTGAAATACATTACTGGGCCTCCCCGGTGGCGCAGCGGTTGAGCGCTGGGTTGCGAAGCTGCCCGCGGGCTCTGCGGCGCCGGTTCGATCCCCGGCTGCTTCCCAGCCACGGGAGGAGGGTCCCGCATGGCGCGCAGACCTCTCCTGCCGCTCGCTGCTCCCCTCAGCAGTGTACTTTGGTCCTTCTGCCTGCTCTGCTCCCTGCTCTGGCTCTGGTGAATTCTCTCACCCTCCCGCGCTTCTGACTGTACCCA
The DNA here is from genome assembly GCF_014898055.3 of Talpa occidentalis. Lineage (NCBI taxonomy): Eukaryota > Metazoa > Chordata > Mammalia > Eulipotyphla > Talpidae > Talpa > Talpa occidentalis. The sequence continues at coordinate 95,717,644 of NW_023605305.1, read as the reverse complement.
GTGCATGTATAAACAAACAAAGAAAGAAAGAAAACATGCCTCTAAAAAAAAAAAAAAAAAAAGAAATACACTACTGAGGGGAGCAGCGGGTGAGACAGGAGAGGTCTGCTGTACCATATGTGGGTCACCTCCCTGGGGGGGATCAAACTCAAGTGCTGAGACTTGACTCCTGTGCCACCAGGGAGTCCCCTTTTTGAGTTTTTTGATGCTCTTTTATAGTATACTCCGGCTGGGATTGTCACAGTTACTTTGCCCTTGTCCACCTCGCCCTAAATGACAGTGTGTTCTCTCTGAATTTGCAGAATTCTGCTGCTAAAAAAACTAAACTACATCCAAAAGGTGGGAAGGAATCTAGATCTGATGACCCCAGTACTGCTGAATCACAGACCCAGACTACTAGGAAACAAAGTCCAACCCCTGGAACTCCTAAAACCAAGAAGAGAAAGAGCAGAACTACAGACTCATTACCAGGAAAGACCAAACCCCCCAATAATGGAGAGACCTCTGAAGCAGAGTCAGAATGTTCCACTGTGTCTGAGCCTCAGGATACCATTTTAAGAGTAACTAGGAGAAGGCAGATCCTAGTGGCATGCACCCCAGTATCCAGTGTTAGAAAAAGAGTGAAAACTACTTCAATAAGTGAGTCTTATACTGAAGAAGTTGTCTCTGAAGCAGAATCGCATGCTTCGGGTATTTCTAAAGTTGTGATTCCCACAGTATTAACTACAAGAACCAGAAGAAATAAGGCTAAAGTTCTAACAAAAGCAAGGCAGGAATCACATACAGAAGCTATTTCGGATGCTGAGTCATCGTGCTCAGACATTTCTACATTTTCTGGATTTGTAATTAGGAGAACCACTAGGAGTATGCAGAAGAAATTGCAGACACAGACTGAGCAAAAACATATGAGAAAAGAAAAACATGGCAGTGATGCACCTCTCAAAGAAACAAAACAGAACTTTGAGAGTTTAGATGAAGAAGCCAAAGGAATAATAGATGAGGGGGAAGAAATTAATGAGAAAAATTCTCAATCAGATCTTTCTAAATATCAGGACACCAGCATTCAGCAGTCAGTTTCTCAAAGGCATTCAACTCCCGAAAATAACAAGACCATTTTAGTGCACTCAAATCTGAACTGTGAGACTGTAATAAAATCATTTGCTCAAACACTTGAAGTTGCAGAAATGGACAAGTGGAATGATGAAAGAAAGAACACCATAAAAACAAGTGATTTGACAGAATTTGATGATCATGATAGTGATGAAGAAGAGTGCACAGTGATAGGAGTCAGTGAAAGCATGAACGAAGAAAGGGATGTAGATTTTGAGTGTGATGCCAAACTCTCAAAGACTGAGCTCAACACATCTCAGGAGAAAGATGATTCTGTTTTATTAGTTCTCAGTAGTGATGAAAGCCAGCAGTCTGAAAACAGTGACAATGAAGAGGACACTCTGTGTTTTGTTGAAAATCGTGGTCAAGAGCAGTCATTAAATGGAAACTCAAAAAATATTTCATGTGACAATGCCTTGTTTGTAATTGACACAACTCCTGGATTGGGTGCTGATAAAAATTTTTACTTGAATGAAGAAGATAAGGCAAGTGAAATTGCCACTGAAGAAGAAAAACAAGAGGAAGAGGATGAAAACAGTGATGAAGAACCTTCAGACCATGACAAAAATAAAGACAGTGAGTTTAGTGATGAAGATGACTTACTAAATAGCACAAAGTCTAAACTGTAAGTTTTACCTTTGTTTTGTTTGTTTAAAGATTTATTTATTTATTTATTTCTACAAGCACTGGGTACAGTCAGAAGTGCGGGAGGGTGAGAGAATTCACCAGAGCCAGAGCAGGGAACAGAACAGGCACACTGATGAAATACACTGCTGAAGGGAGCAGTGGGTGCTGCAGGAGAGGTCTGCACGCCATGTGGGACCCTCGCCGGTGTCCGGGGATCGAACCGGCTGCGGGCAGCTTCACAGCCCAGCACTCAACCGCTGTGCCACCAGGGGAGGCCCTACCTTTTTTTTAAGTAAATTTTTGATGCATATTTTAAGTAATTTGCCATAAAAATACATTTTCTCCTTCACTATTAATAGCAGTTCAAAGGAAAAGAAAGTAACTTGGTTTTTTTCTATTAGTTGATTGTGGAGAAATTGAAAAGTAAAGAAAAGCCTGAGGAAAATAATCAACTATAAGCTCATGCATCGCCCATTGAAAAGGGCCACTGTTTGAAGCTGTCTCCGTAGTTTTCTTTTTTCTCTTTTGAGCTTGTTTTTCCTAAGCTCCGACCCCAGGTGGCAGTGTATCCACCAGAAATGCAGGCATTCTTGTAAGGAACTGTATATTAAGAAATGTACAGTCTTCCCTCTAACCCAATGAAATTAATCTATGATGTGAAGTCCAAAAACACTTATTTTTAAAAGCCACTCTTCTAAGAGTGAGAAGAAAACATTAATACATTCTGTACAATTGAACGTACATAATTCTGTTGTACACTCAGGGTGAGATTTGTTGCCAGGTACTGCAGTATACCAATTTCACTTACTGTAGAGGGATTATCAGAGCTTTCAATTGTGCTATTTACATGAATAATTAGGGATAAAAAATGACTGTAAGTCCAAGTGTACTTGATTATAAAAAATATCCTTCAGTAATACAAAATAGTAATTCAGGCAACATGCTTGCAGAGAAATGCAGACATTTCTTTTCACAAAACTTTTCCCTTTGCGAAGCAGCAGCAACAGTTTTCCTCCCAAGACTGCCCACCAGTGACTACATAGCAACTTCTTTTTTTCTTCCTACTTTTTCTAATAAACCTATCTTTTTAAAATGTAAATATAAGTAAAGTAGTAATTCACATTACATAAAAATAACAGGGGCCCAAGCCAACTGCAGAAGACTCTGGTTTGGTAAGTCTGGGGTGTGACATTTTTTTAAAAGCTCCAATGGGAAATAATAATGCTCGTCACTATTTAAAACACTCTGGTTTTGAGGCACTACTAATTGCCCTTAGTTGAAGGCATTCTGAGTTTGGTTAATTTGGAAGTTCAGAGAAGAACCGTATTCATTAGTTTTAGAGATTGAGCTACATACATTTATTAACTCACTATATTTGAAATTGAGCTGAATTGCCACATGTCTATTTTCTTTATAAAGTCCCTTTATGAAATCTTGGCATGTTCTCTGGCCTTTATCCTCTTTAAGATAATCTGGGAATAAATACGTATGCATTCCCAAAAAGCTGTTTTTGTTTAAGTCACTATTCACCCCAGAATTTTCTGCTTAATGACTTTCTGAGATTTAAAATAAATGGTTAGGGCCTCCCCGGTGGCGCAGCGGTTGAGCGCTGGGTTGCGAAGCTGCCCGCAGCCTCTGCAGCGCCGGTTCGATCCTCGGCTGCTCCCCGGCCACTAGAAAAGGGTCCCACATGGCGTGCAGACCTCTCCTGCCGCCCGCTGCTCCCCTCAGCAGTGTCCTTCAGTCCTTCTGCCTGCTCTGCTCCCCACTCTGGCTCTGGTGAATTCTCTCACCCTCCCGCGCTTCTGACTGTACCCAGTGCTTAAATAAATAAATAAATAAATCTTTAAAAATAAATAAATAAATAAAAATAAAATTGATGGTTATCATTTTTTGGGATTTCCATTGTAAAAATTTATTTGGTTATGGACAGTAAATGGGGAGAGAAGGAAACACTGATTCTAAAACTACAGTCTCAGTTTCTCATTTGATTTAACTATTTGCTTTTAAGTGGTTATTTTTCTTACAGTTTGAAGTTAACCAGCAGCAGCATAGACCCTGGTATGAGTATCAAGCAGTTGGGTGGTTTGTACATTAATTTTAATGCAGACAAACTACAGTCGAACAAGAGAACACTAACACAGATTAAGGAGAAAAGGAAAAATGAGGTAAGCTGCTAAGATATTTTGTTGGAAAGTAAAGTAATTTGGGATCAGTATTCCCCTTCTCGCACTCACCAGTTACTCCAGGGGTTGTTTTCTTAACTATTCTGGACCATTTTCAGAATCCAAAAGCTGTGAATGTTCATATCATTTAGAAGGAAATTAAAAAGTAGGGTAACCATAACCCATGGCCTTAGCCATCACCTTGACTTCCAGATCTTTATTTTCTAACCTTGCTGCCTCTTGAGGTATTTAAATCCATGTGCCTGTTGTCTGTCTGTCCATATGTGCTCGGGCACTTCACCTCACTAATTGCCTAATTCTCTTCTCGGTGAACCAGCTCCTCCACTTGGATTCTCAGCCTTGGTAATTGACACCAGAAATCTCCTTTTTCGGTCAGTCACCAAGCCTAGAAGATGCCTCTTACATACTTTCTATTGTTTCCTCATTTTCACCCCACTGTCACTAGCTGGTACAGGCCTTTCATTTACACTACTGCAATAGTCCTACTATTGCTCAATAGTCCTACTACTCCTCACCTACTCATCTACAAACACAAATGTGAACCATGAAATTCTCCTGTATAAATCCTTTGGTGGTTTCTCAGTCTTCATGCTACCCCCAGCTCTGACTGTCCACCTGCTGTGTTCTTGTCCTTGAAAACTATTACAGTTCCCTGATTATACTCTGTTGCTTCCAAGCTCAGTACAGGAATCATAGATCATTGCCTGTAGGTAGTAATCTTTGACCCTTAGTCCTTCCCCCTACTTTTTCTGTGCTTTTGCAAAACCCAGTGTAGATCTGATTGAATATTGATCATGTTATATAATTGTTTTTTTTTTCCAAGACATTTATTTATTTATACAAGCACTGGGTACAGTCAGAAGCATGGGACAGTGAGAGAATTCACCAGAGCCAGAGGGGAGAGCAGAGCAGGCAGACTAACGAAGTACATCGCTGAGGGGAGCGGGCAGCAGGAGAAGTCTGCACGCCATGTGGGACCCTCTCCCGGCAGCTGAGGATCGAACTGGCGCTGCAGAGACTGCGGGCAGCCTTGCTACCCAGCGCTCAACCACTGTGCCGCCGGGAGGCCCTATGATTGTTATTTTAATGTCTTTTATCTTTGTATTCCTAAAGTGGGATTTTTCAACCTCAGCAATTGTGATGTTTGGGGATGGATAATTGTCATGAGAGGATGCCTTGTATACTTTGGGATGTTTAGCGATGTTCTTAGATGCCAGTAACATCCCTCCCTCCTGCCCAAGTATCTGCAGATATAGCCAGTGTCTCTCAGTAAAGAACCACTGTCCTGGAGTCTACTATATACAGAACAAGCTTATAATAACCTGTTAAAATGTATATCATGCTCTTTTTTCTGAACGGTAGGACAGTCTAGACTGCCCCTAGTCCAAATACTCCAAGGCCTGAACCTGAATTGGGAATTTCTGAATTAATAGTAACCATGAAGCTCTTTTCAGTCACATAAACAGTATTAGAATATTTAACTATCTTGGACAGCTAATAAAAAATGCAACAGTCATTTAGGAAAAGATGAACAGATTTGACTACAAAATTTAAAAACTTAAATGACTAAAAAACACCTTAACAAAGAAACTGAAAGACCATAGGTTAATACCATTAAGATAAGTACATTTCTACAAATGAATTAGAAAGCAGCTCTATATAAAAATGAAAAGAACCCAAAAAAGTACAGGCAGTTAGCAGAAGAGAACTTATACATAGCTAAAAATACATTAAAAAACGATTGCAACAGCAAATGGAAACAGCCACAAAACTCCCTTGACAACATACAAGAATACCCAGTGTTGATGGTGATGTAAAGAAAAGGCCATTGATTAATTCTTGGTAAGAGTGTATACGCTGTTTGAATGAAAAGCATGTTAGCAGTACCTATCAAATTCTTTTTAAGATTGATTTATTTATGCATACAAGAGCTGGGGTACAGGCCAGAGGTGTGAGGGGTGAGAAGACTTACCAGAGACAGAATGGGGAGCAGAACAGGCAGATCTACTGAAATTCATTGCTGAGAAAAGCAGTGGGGAGCAGAACAGGCAGATAGACTGAAATACACTGCTGAGAGAAGCAGTGGGCAAGTCAGGAGAGGTCTGCTGTGCCATGTGGGTTGCTCCTTAGCCAGCCGGGAATCGAACTCTTGCTGTAGAGCTTATGGACAACTTCATAGGTTGCGTCTTAACCCCTTGCGCCACCAGGGAGGCCCCCTATAAAATTTAAATTGCAAATTTTGAAATCTGTTTTATGGAAATCACAAATATCAGATGATTTTTGTAATGTTTAGTGGAAAAAAGATTAATGGACATGATAAAGTGTGTGTGGGGGGGGGGAACTTGTGCAAAGCAGCTATTAAAAAATGAAGCTGGGGCCTCCCCGGTGGCGCAGTGGTTGAGTGCTGGGTTGCGAAGCTGCCCGTAGCCTCTGCAGAGCTGGTTTGATCCCCAGCTGCTCCCTGGCTACCAGAGGAGGGTCCCACATGGCGCGCAGACCTCTCCTGCCGCCCGCTGCTCCCCTCAGCAGTATCCTTCAGTCCTTCTGCCTACTCTGCTCCCCGCTCTGGCTCTGGTGAATTCTCTCACCCTCCTGCACTTATGACTGTACCCAGTGCTTGTATAAAAAATAAATCTTTAAAAAAAAATTTTTTTTTAAAATATTAAAAAAAAATGAAGCTGATCTTTATATGAATTGACATTGAGAAAGTCTAAGAAGGTCTTGTAAAAGTAGATTTGTCTAGATAAGATGATCTCATTGATAGAACATAAACAGTATATTTAAACAAATTCTAAGTTGCTTCTCTTGTTAATAGTCTAAGGGGGCCTCCCTGGTGGCGTAAGGGTTAAGTTTGGCACTGTCACACTGGCCCGATCCTGGGCCAGGGAGCTAACCCAGGTGTGGTGCAGTAGACCTCTCCTGTCTCCCCCACTGCTCCCCTTAGCAGTGTATTTCAGTAGATCTGACTGTTCTGCTCCCCACTCTGTCTCTGGTGAATCCTCTCACCCCCTGCACCTGTGGCCTACACCCCAGTGCTGTGCAAAATTTTAAAAAAATGGTGTAATGTCACTGATGTTCTACTTTGTCTGGATTGTACTTAAGGAAAATTTTGAGATGAATATTGGCTTTATAGATTTCCTAAAATAATCCTTCAGCTTGTTTCCTAAAACATTTTTATTGTGATATAACTTAGAAATTTAAGGGCAGGAACAACTTTGTGATAGTATGTCTGTATATGAAGAAGGTTAATACATTTAGAGTAGTCCTCAGAGTGGGAGATAATTCCCATGTAAGACAAAAATATTGAAAACTTATATGACATTATTTTAAACCAATTCAATATTTTTATAGCTACTGCAGAAAGCCATCATTACTCCTGATTTTGAAAAAAATGACCGTGTTCCACCCTATCGTGAATCTAAGTATCAACTTCAGAAAAAACGCAGAGTAAGTACAGTGACTGGTTAGAATGTTTACATTGTTTGACTGTATATTTAGTATAATTGAAATATATATATATTTCCAAAGTTATTGCAGATATCTATAGACCCATAAAATATAGTTCCTTAACCTCGTTTTATATGAATTTCCACAAAGCCACAGTCTACAAAGTATTAAACATAGGGTTTTTTTCTCATATTGAAAACAGTGACAGCCAACTTATAGGGTCACTGCAGGCCTCTTGACATCTCATGAAGACCAGGGGCTCTGTTGCAGGCTGTTGTAGGGAATTTCATATAGCCAGCTAAAAAACCCCAGTCCATTTAGTCTTCCAGAAAAGAGGAGAGAAACTATTTTCTTCAGTAAAAAATACGGGATTGCTTCCATTTGTCATTTCAAAGAATAACCATAAAGACACTATCAAGAGAACTTGGAGGAAATTGGAGAATAGTGCTCTAGTAATGTCTTGTCACTGGCACATGGTAGGCACTCAATAATGCTTGCTGTGTGAATGGGACAAAAAATAAAATTAAGCAAATAACTTGTTAGGAGTTTTTAAAATAAGCAATTTTATTTGAGAAATACATTAATTTCAAGTGATGTTCTAAGACACCTGGGTAACTAAATAAATGTGTTAATTCTTACAGATAAGCTCCAGGTGGAAATAACTTTTTGTATATTATCTCTTATGTAGACTATTATACACAATAAAAATTGACAATATTGGTTATTGTCCCAGCAAGTGTATAGTTCTTACTAAGATATAAAGTTCAAGTAACCATTATTTATGAAATTGATGATGTTATGCCTGCCTAACCAGAAAAATCACTTTTTGTGATTTTTTTTTCCTTTTGTGAAAGGTGAATCTGAAGACAAATCCATCCTGTAAAACAAAGAACTTACTTGATTTTCATTAATGAAATTTTCTGTATATATAAATTTGGGGGGATTTGAGGTATTTTGTCTAATCTGTGCATTAAAATTAGAGTGCTTGCTTATTTTTGATATCTGAATTTCAGAAAGAACGACAAAAAACAGCAGGTGATGGTTGGTTTGGTATGAAAGCTCCAGAATTGACAGATGAACTGAAAAATGATCTCAAAGCACTGAAGATGAGAGCCAGCATGGACCCCAAAAGGTTTTACAAGAAAAATGACAGGGATGGCTTCCCCAAGTACTTCCAGGTAAGAAGCAAACAGAATCGTGGTGATAGTCTTTGGATTTTACTTTGAGAAGTACTTTGTGTTTATGCTTGAAATTGGTAACATTTACAATGCATGTGCCTAATATATGGACTGTATCTGATTATACCGTGTAGTAATGGCCAGAACCCATTTAGACAGACTTTCTGTATAGAGAGGTGGTGTTACACAAGGTAACTGGGTTTCCAGGTCAACTCTCTAAAAATGATGTAACCTGTAAGGTGGGTGTGCCATATATGAATGGTACTAGCCTAATAGCAAGAATCCTTGCAGGGTAGAAGAGGTAAGGAGGATGGTAGAGGGGCACTTGCTGTTTAATTCTGAAATTAAAAGTTAGTGTTAAAAGTACTTTCAGATGAAAGCCTGGTTGATTCATCTTTTGGTAGGTAGTTCTCAGGTTCATTTTGTTCTTCTTGACTACTGTTCCTGACACTCACCTGGATTGCTCTAATAGTCCCTTGCTCCAGGTATCTTCTTCCTGCTGGTCCATCCTCCATATTGTAGCCTGTCGTTTGTTTTTTTTTTTTAATCTGTTCATGTTACATCTTTGTTTAGTGTTATCACAGGTATTCAGCCATCCCCTCAGTGATTCTTTGTGACCTGTAGAATTGTCTGTACCCTTTTTGTGGCCCTTTACAGTCTGTACCCAAACAGTCTGTGTTCACCAACCCTTCTTTTATCACTGCCTTCTTAAGTACAGTCATCTGCACAGATTAATCTTGGCATTCTGACTTTGCATGTGCTTGGCTCTGCCTTGTTTGTGTGGTGAAATTTTACTTCCTTAGTAGTCTTCAAAGTATCTATAGTATTTTGTTCAGCATAACATTGTGTTAAGCTTTAATTTTTTAGTTACCTGGCTGTGGGCTCTCCCTTAAGACTGGGTTCCTTGCCTTTGTTTCTCTACCACCTAGCATGGTGCCTGGCACATAGCAGACACTGTAGATTTTACTTGGTTGGCTATATGAACAAATGCAGAGTGGTTGCTAAGTAGGTTCTAAGTTGGCAGCATTTATGAAAAAACCCAAGAGATTGGATTAGGTACGAGGTAGAATTTATCTGTATTTCATTGAATTGTGAGCTATATTTAATAAAAGAGTTTATATTCTCTGTCCCACTTTTTTTCTGTATTCACGCTGTTCATAAAAAATTTACTGTTTAGCACTAAATTACAGTTTTGGAACTGCTGTAAGCTCTAATGAAGAAATGTTTAGTAGAACCAGTATGCCGATTGAATGGTTGGCTTATTTTTGCTTTAAAAAGGTCAGAACTAACTTAAATGTAAGCTTGTGTTTTGCATTACTTTCTATAAATGTGTTTTGTTTGTTAAAGCTACCCTGAAATGTGAAAACAGGTATTACATGACTTGCTTCAATTGATTGTTCCTAGATTGGAACCATTGTGGACAATCCAGCTGACTTCTACCATTCACGAATTCCCAAGAAACAAAGGAAAAGAACTATTGTGGATGAACTGCTGGCTGACTCTGAGTTCAGAAGGTAACAGAATTTGTTTCACTGTATATGGATGCTTGTTTTTAAGCTAGTACATAAATTTTAAAATTTTAAGAGACAGTGTAAATATTTTCTCTCAGTTTCTTAACCCTTTGCACTCCGCTGTCCCCTCTCAGGGGACATTGGTAGCCAATGTCCAGAATGGTTCGGAGTGCAAAGGGTTAACTGTAGCACTGTTGACATTTTAGGTGGAGTAATTTTTATCGGTATGGACTATTTGCATTGTAGGATGTTAAACACCTTCCCTGGCCTTGGCCTGTTGCCACTCTATGCCAGTAGTACTATTCTCTCCCCTATTCATGACAATCCAAAGCATGTTCAGACATCTCCATGTGCCTGTGGGGCATAAGCATTCCCAGGTTAGAACCATTGCCTTAGAGGGAAACTTTAAAATATTTAACTGGCTAAAGGATAATGAGCCTGCGAAGGAGACTATGCAAGAATAGCCAAGGGGTCACTAAGAACCAGCAGGGCACATGAGTCAGCAGAAGAGAATATTATAAGCAAGAAGGAGTGATTAACAGGAATAAATGCTGCTGAGAAGTCAGATAAGAACTAAAGAAAGACTCCCTTTGGATTTGGTTACATGGAGGTCACAGTTACCTTGGCAGTAGTTTTAGGAAATGAGACTGGAGAGGATTAGAGTGAGTTGACGGTGAAAATAACTGAAGAGGTTTGGTTATAAAAAAGAAGAAAGTGGCTGAGCTAGAGGATGTGGAGTTCAAGGGGTTTTTTTTGTTTTTTTTTTTTTTTTTTTAAGATGGAAGCAATCTGCCTATGTTTTAATGGCCTTAAAGAAACTATTATAGGAGACTGAAAAACATACTTAATAGAAACCTCCACTGAACTCCAGATGGGTTTAATAGTTTAATAGCAAAACTGAAAACATTTATCAAGGGTTTTTAAAGCAATGAAGATCACAGGCATGGAAACAAATTGAACTTGTGTTATTTGACTTTTTCAATTTTTTTTAAGATTTATTTATTTATACAAGAACCAGGGTACAGGCCAGAGGTGCGGGAGGGTGAGAGAATTCACCAGAGACAGAGAGGGGAGCAGAATAGGCAGACTGAAAGCACTGCGGAGGGGAGCAGCAGGCAAGACAAGAGGTCTGCCACGCCATCTGGGTCTCTCCCCGGTGGGCTGGGAATTGAACCCACACTGCAGAGGCTACAGACAGCTTCACCGCGCAGCGCTCAACCCGCTGCACCACCAGGGAGGTCCTTTAACATTTTTAATGGGTGTTGGTAATGGTAAACATTATTTTAAAAAGTGATGCTCTTTTCTCACTTAATACTCTCTCCTCAGAAATCACATTCCCATAGGGCTTTAAATATCTATATCCTGTTGATTTCCAGAATGTGTCTGTCTAGTCCAGATCTCTCCCACATAACTACCTGCCTTCTCAGGAACATCCAGTGGGTATCTCGTAAGCCTCTCTAAGAGCTACCTCGTTGTCTATTGTTCCTACCCTCCCTGTGCAGTGTAGTCCTCTCCAGTGCTCTGTATCTCCTGACTGAACGGCTTTACCATTCATCCTTTAGGGCAGTTCCTCAGCACCTCCACTTTCTTAACTCAGACCTATCTTTTCTATCTCCACAAAGGTGTAGTGCAAGCTGATTTAGGCCCTGCTCAATCAGCTTACAGCTAAAAGTTGGCCTACATCTTATAATTCTGATGGTGGCAATCTCAGAAGTAACAGCAGTGTTTTTGATAGTGCTTTCACTAAATATAACCTCAGAATAAGAAAGTTGGGGTAGTAAGCTAGAAATTGTTAGAATTAAATAAGAGTCATTGTTCATTGTTTCCTGTTCTTCAGTCACTGAATACCATTTTCAGTGTTTATCTTTATAATGCCTACTTTAGGAGGAAACTTTGTATTGCTAATGTAAATGGGTTTGTTGATTTAAATTTTTTCTAATATACATTAAGATACTTTATTTTAAATGACAGTTGTCTGTTTACCACTAAAATTTATTTGCCACGCTATGTGAAACACATTCTCCACAAATGTTTTAATCCCCTCTACAACACTCTCAAGAGATTTTCCAGCCTCTGACCACTTTGGAACTTTACTGAACATATTTAATGTAGCATAATTATTAGTGGAAAGACCCTGGGACAGACAAAACAAAGGGTAATATACAGGAGAAAATGTGATTTTTCTGTGGCTTTTGAGCTTTGTTTGATTTTTCATCTAATCTTGGGTTTCTGTTTTAAAGAGATTAATTTATCCTTAGCTTTAATAGTATTCAGCTTTAGTGGTATAACATCCAAGTGCTTGTGATACAGTGAAATTGCTTCAGAACAGCAGTTTCACATGTTTAGAGAATCTTAACTGTACTGACAGTTCTTTTGTTGAAGTGTCTAGATACCACATTATTCTGCAATACAGTCTGTAGCAACAATTCTCTATCTGAGGATGCGTTTAAACTCAACGAAATATTGATGACCTGAAGAACACTTGTTTTTTGGGTTATGCCTACCAATATTTATAATGGAATTTAAAATTAAGAGCCTTTTAAAAATATTAATTCAATATTTTTGAATTAATTTAATATTCTGAATTCAAATTTTCAATATATAACACCACCAACTTATAAACATATTTTCTTGAAATTTTTGTTGTAATTTTTTTTTAAGATTTTTTTTTTTTTAATTTATTTATGCATATAAGAACTGGGGTGTCGGTAGTAAGAGGATTCACCAGAGAGAGTGGAGAGCTAAACAGGCAGATCCACTGAAACACACCACTGAGGAAATCAGCAGATGAGACAGGAGAGGTCCACAGCACCATGTGGGTTAACTCCCTGTCTGGGGATCGAACTCATGCCACAGTGGCTGGCGATAGCTTGACAGCACTGAGACTTTAACCCCTGCACCACCAGGGAGGACCCTAAATGCAAATCTCTTTAATGTCTGGGTTAATATCTTTGAAGCCGCCTGTCTGCTTCTGTGTCAGTCTGCTGTGACCACACATTATGTAGCCTCTGGAGGATGCCACTGTACACTCATGGAGACAGTGAGCATGAAAGACAACATGCTTTAGTATTTTTATGAAGAGTCTACTTAATGAACCCCTGAAGAATCTCATTCCCTAAGTAAGCATTCTTAGAAAACAATGAGTGAGTGATCTATTTCTTCAAGAAACACATTTTTAGGTAAGGTTTTTGTTCTGCTTAGTCCTTATTTTTACAGTTTTGTAGCACAAGAATGTTTAAAGCATTTGATGTGGTCTCATAGCTGAATGTAGTGCATGGAACTCTAGTGACTAGATTACAAGTTCTAATACAGGGATGGACGGACTGGTTCGCTGCTCTGTCTCCAACACTTTCTACAATTTCTGACATAATAGAACTTTGTAGAAAAAGGATGAGTAGTGAAATAGAAAAAATGAGATTTTAGAAGTCTTCATTCACCCCCACCTCCCAAAGACTATTAATGTGTGTCACACATTTGAACTTAAAAGTATGGTCTTTCTTTTTAGATATAACCGAAGGAAGTACTCAGAAATCATGGCTGAAAAAGCAGCAAACGCAGCAGGAAAGAAGTTTCGAAAAAAGAAGAAATTCCGTAATTAAGATGCACCAAATCACAATATTTTCTCTCTCCTTTATTTATTTACTAAAGATGCTTTGAAAACTTATGTCATCACATTAACTCACTCACTGGCCCTGTTGATTTAGGGCTTTTATTTGGAAAAAATTAATTTGAGAATAAATGACATGCCCTTTGGAATACAACAGGTGTGTCTATCACAGACTTTTTTCCTTCAGAGAAAAAAGGGAAGAGAACCTCAGCCATTATAAGTGATTTTGTAAGGCTTTCAACAGTTGGTTATTTAAAGAAAAATGAATTAAAAGACAATTGAAAAATATTGTTTGCTAGCATTCAGAAAACTTTACTATGAGCAAAGATATAGAAACAATCTGTAATTAATATATAGGGATGTATGTTTTGGGGGTGATGGTAGACAAAATGGCATTCTGTCATCTGTAAATTAAAGATCCAGAAAATTGGTGAAGCTGGGGTACAGAAAGTTGTCTGTTGCCAGTGGAAAAGTCACAATTGAAACTAAAGGAATGTTAGCAAGTGTTCCTGGAGCACACATGTTCACATACAACTGAAGAACTTAATGAAGCTATAAAAAGGACTTAAATGATAATGAAGATTTTCTGTCCTTGGCAACTAAAACAGAGGAATAATTGGTTTGTCCAGAGTCACTATTGTGTTCCAACTGAAGTAAGATTAAATAAACATAATTTTAACTTGGCCAGGCAGTACTGTGGCCCAGCTTATCTCCAGTGGTCTAAGCATATATCCTGACTAAGCTACTTATGGCACTCAGGGTCATTAAGTGTTGGTCATTTATTAATGCTTGTTGGTGGGTTGTTACATCCTTTATGTCATATACGTACCCAGCACACTGCTTCCTTAAGACACAGTAAATGTGAAATCTCATGTTTTGTATTTAGTCCTTGGGATCATAAATAACCTAGTAGTAGAACTGACAGTAACATTCATAGGTGGAACGAGAGAAGTGGCTGCATCTGTTCTCTTTTATAGAAAAACTTTTATTCCAAGACTGTTGCCTGCTGAGTAAGGACCTGCTATGAATTAAATGTCAAAACAAGAATAACAGCTAGTTTACTCTTCATGCATTCTTCCAGAAGGAAGTACTGTTTGCAGAACATTTCTTCAACTTAAGCTACTGTACTGTAAGAATGCTCAGTTGTCAGTCATTCAGTATGATGTTCCTCTTCACACACAATTGAGGCCTGGCCAAGATTTTCTCAGGCTCAAGGTGTGAATCAACTTCTTCTTTGCTGTATGATTTTCATGATGGTTTCTGGTTTATGAATAGCTAGAACAGGTTGAATTATTCAGAAATGCAAAACTGCAGTTCTGGCAAATATTTGCAAGAATATAGTGCATATTATAGGGAAAGAGATGAGTGATTTATAATCTTTTCCACATACAACAGCACTAGAGCTTTCTGGCTTGGAAGGTAGTGATAGGAAAAGAGTACTGAATCCAAGTCCAGCTTTTTCTTTAACCCATCTCACGGATTCTCACAGGCGTTCTGAGTATTTTAACATACATAACTCTTTCTGTCACTAGATTTATTTTTTGTTCTTGTATTTTTGTAAATTACTTTAATAACTTGGAACTAAAGTTTTTTTAACAAATGTAAAATACCTTATTCAGTGAAATAAATTGGTATTTAACAAAAAAAAATTTTAATCACTTCTATTAATATCTAATGTAAGGTATTAGAACAGGTAACACATTAGCACCTTCATTTTAATGTGATCTCCATATTTATTTTAAATCTTCAAAGTCAGAGTAAAAGTGAGAAGGTAAAAAACTGTCCAGAAGGAAGCCTCTTAATGTTCCTGGACTTCTGCAGATAACTGAATATTTAATAACAGATTTATTTGTCTTGCTTTTGAAGCAGTGTGTTGAGAAACAGGTTTAATGACTGGTTTGTGTAACTAAACTCACTTTATTTACTGGAACTATTTTAAGGCCTCATTGTTACCAGAAAATACCTGGACTCCTTAACTGAAAGAAGTATACAAACTGCTGACTAATTGGGCTAAAGCTAGTTAGGGAGGAACATGTATCCAGATGGGGATGGGAGATTGGTAGAGTAACAGTGGCTGAAACACTTCAGATCATGAATTTACAATCTTTGGGGGTGGGAGACCCAGGCTCCATAGTCTTTCTTTTAGTCTCACCTGCCAATCGTAGCCAGGGAAACACCAACACTTTTTATTCTGTCCAGGCCGAAATTTGGGAAAGTACCCTGAAGCTCCTGGCTTTCAGCTGGACTTTCACTGCTATCACTATCCTTTCAATTCTGGTTACTTCCCATTGAATTCATTCATTCATTCTGTAAGTCAGTCTCCACAAAATGCATTCCTATGCATTATTTAAGCCCCAGGGTACAAGGAAGGAGCCCTATACCTTGAGGAGCTTATAGGAAATACAGCAGGCTTCCATCCTCCCAGAGGATCCCCAATCCCATTCCTGTGCTCAGTAGATTACCTACTTCACTCAACCAGCCAAAGCCACCTAAGACTGCCTTGCCTTACCTGTGACCCACCTGTCTACAGAAACTTACTACATGAATCTCAACTACTAACATGCGATGTGTTTTTATCTCAGGCTTCATCTCTTCAGACCAGAGAATGTTGTGTGACACTGCCTGTCTGTCTGTCTCTCCCCCTATGTTTTCAGCATTTCTGTCATTTGTATAATGAATTCCCAGTAATGAGTTTTCCTCCTACTGGACCTAATACATTCTAGTCAAACCAAACCAGTTGAGAATGAATATACACTGAGTTCTTTGCATGCCTGCTGCTATACCAGATACAGTGTGCTTTCGCCAATTTTGTCTTTGTCCATATGGTTAACTCCACCTAAAATATCTTCCTTGCCTCCATTCCACCCAACAAATTACTATTAACCTTTCAAGTCTACTCAGCAACCAGTACTTGGAGCCTCTACTCTGCAAGGCACTGTGCAGGTGCTGGGGGTACCCAAGGAAGGAATGAGGTTGCTCCAGTCATCACAGTTGATTGCCTGAATTTCTTAATGAAAAAAACTTTTTCCCCCAGATTTTTCTCTGCTGGTGTATATACTCTTGCTATTTCCATTTGATTCTCTTTACTTCTTTATATTTAACATGCCTAATATACTTATTAAGTACCAGGCACTGATGTAGGATTTTAGATATAAAACTTAGTGTTATGTAATTTATTATGTATATGTTAGCAATGTCATGTATATATGTAATAGGTAAACCTTTAAGTTAGATGCTACAATTACCCTCTTAGGTTAAGCAACCGAGGCACAGAAGTAACCTAAGGTCACATCTTTTAAGTTTTAACTCTCATACTTTTAGTCTTGCGCCATAGCAACCTGCATCACCAGCAGAAACTACAGGACTTTTTTTCTTTTTTACAGTTACAGGACACATGACCGCTTGGGAGAAGGGGGAAGTCACGATTCCCACCTTTTCATGGGATGTGAGTAAAAGAATGTGCAATATCTGAAAAGTGTCCTTCAAAGACGGGTGAGCTTGGAGTAGGGCCCTTTTCTGTCCATTTATCTCCTTTACACTATAGTATGGTGACCTTACAGAAGGGGCAGGATCGACCACCTTAGAACAGAAAGTAGAAGCTGCATTTTGAGGCTGGAATGATAAGGAACCTAGGTCCCACATGATCAAGTAGCTGTCATTCCCTGAAAGACCGACCTCTCTTACCAAATCCAGTGTTAACATTGTTTCCTGTCACTCATGGCCAAAACCAGTCCTAACAACCACTAGCCCATGTCTCCATGGCCCCACACTACCTTGACCTCTTTACAAAAACGCATTCAATGTGACTTGTGCTTATATTTCCCTCCAACACGGTTCCTTGTACAAAGCCAGTATTCAGAATACATGTTGAATTGAAAATGAATGAGATTATAAAATATTAAAAACATGCTGAGGTATATAAAAGGTTACAGCTCAGAAGGAGGTTGAAATGAAACTGTCCCTGGTCTAGAGTCTTGGCCACAGGTGGCAGTAAGATGGGCATGTTTTCACTCTCAAGGCAGCTCCCACTTAGTCAGTACCTTCCTGGAATCCTGTGTGTATGAAGCACAACTGTAAAATGAGAACAAAGAAAATAGGTCTTCAAACATGACATTCAATTTTCTCTTCTTGCCTCTTCCTACTTGCTCAGAAGAGCGGGAATTTTTTCATTCTGAAGCTAATCCTTCATACTCCTCTATAAAATGGGAATAATTCATACGTCTTAGAGCTTGGGGGATAATTAGGTGCCATGGGTTAAAGATACTGGCATAAAGCTTGTGTTTAAAGAATGTTTGATGTTGATGTTAACCTTTTCTTCACTCCCTTCTCTCGAGGAAACCTCTACCGGTAGTTAATTTTCTCCTGTTTTCTTCCTATTCTGGCTCCGTCCTCTCTTGGTTTCTTTGAAGAACTCCCCTTTGTTTTGAGTTTCCATCCTCTACCCTTACCTGACTCTGCATACTCCCTGTACCATCTCTCTATGTCCAGGACTAAGTGGCATCTGTAGGCTAATGAATTTTTAAGTCTAGATCTGTCTCCTAAAGTACACATCTCTTTTTTCTTTTTCGGTCTCCTCTCCCTACACACCTTCGATTCAATATTTACTGAGTTTGTTATGTGCCTGGCATTGTATATCCAGCTGCCAACTATATATCTCAAGGATAGTCCAGAGACCTCAAACTCAAACCTAAACTTTATTTTCTCCCAAACCCATTTCTCTTTCTTTTGTTGTCTTGGTGACTATCTCAGCACCCTCCCATCTGCCTTAATTAGAAATGGAAATTATATTTGATTGTTCCCTCCCTCTGTACATCCTTTAATTCCAATCAGTTAGGCCCCTTAAAATCTCTGTATATATTGATACTTACCTCTCCCCCCAAACCACATCCCTAGTTCCATCCCTCATTGTTTTCTTACCTTGGTGACTCCAACTGCCCTGAACTGGTTTTCCAGCCTCGTCTCCTGCCCTTTCAGTTTGGGAGCCACAGTGCAGCCAAAGGGGTGATGCAAAACACATCTAATCACAATGCTTCCCACCTAAAAGCTCATCAGTTTCCCACTGCCTTTAGGGTGAAGTACCTTCTCCTTAATAGATTACAAGACTTCAGGACATGGTTCCTGCTGCAATCCCTCTGTGATGAGATACCTTGTTTATGTTTCTCCATTCCTCATAGGAAGAACTCCTCAATGAGATACCTTGTTTATGTTTTTCCACTCTTCATTGGAGGAGCTCCTAAATAGAGTTTACAACTGAGATCCAACGTAAGAGTATAAGGGGTGAATAAATAATAAATTCAAAAATCTTTATTTCTTTTTTTAAAGATTTATTTATTTATTTATTTATATAAGCACGGGGTACAGCCAGAAGCACAGGAGAGAGAGACAATTCACGAGAGCCAGAGCGGGGAGCAGACTAGGCAAAAGGACCTAAGTACATTGCTTGAGCAGAGCAGTAGGCGTGGCAGGAGAGGTCTGCGTGCCATGTGGGCTCCTCGCCAGTGACTGGTGATTGAACCGGTGCTGCAGAGGCTGCGCGCCGCCGGGGAGACCCAATAAATTCAAAAATCTTTAATGGATGAACAGTATCAGGGTTGACTATCTGAAAGTGGTCTAAAAACAGGTATAAAATGCCTTTTACTTCCTCATGAGCAGCAGGATTTCTTTGTAGTTTGGGTTTTTTTTTGCTTTTTAAAAATTAACTCACAAGAATAAGATAAGCTTATTAGGAGAACCTACTGAGTTCCCATTCTGGCACTCTGCTTATTATAAACTGTGCAACCTCTGTCAAGAGGATACAAGTGTATCCTCTGTGTGTCAGATGTCTCTTCCACAAAGGGGATACTACCTATTTGGTAAGGTGGTCAGAAGGATTAAATGCATTAAAATGCATGAAACATTTAGTACCTAGCATGTAACAAATGTCAAATAAGTGCTAATTATTTGTGTGGGGAAAATAATTAAAAAATAGGTGAGAGGAAAAAATGTCTAGTTACAAGGGAGGATTGGCCCTACAGGTAATAAGTCAGCACAGTTCTGGTGAAGAGGGTTAAGAAAGATCAGTGAACTAGAAACCCAAATGTTTATGGGAATTCGGAACATAACAGGCATTTTCAAGTTAGTGTAGAAGAAAAGGAGAGGTCACTATCAGTGATTCTGAGACAAACTTCTACTTCACTCCTTGTACATAAGTTTTGAATAAAAATTCAATGAAGATTTAAAAACCATAAAAGCACTAAAGTAAAACATGATAAAATTGCAGTATAGCCCCAAACCTAGAAGCAATAAAAGGTTAATATATCCAAATATATGAATTTCTTAGGACAAATAAATACCATAAAATCAAATCTAGGAAAGAGTAATAATGTATCAAAAGGAAAGGAACTGATTGCTGTAATATGTAAAGAGCTACAGTAAGAAAATGACCAATGGTGCAGCAGAAAAATGAGCAAAACTCATGAATAGATATTTAAAATATTCATTATATGGAAATATGCCCAGCTTCATGCAGCATCAGACACAAACTAAACTAAAATTAGAAACCATTTACCTGTTTGATAATGTGGACTATGAGCAAATGGGTACACACTATAGGTGAGAGTAAGAGATACAAACCCTAAGAGAGCAATATAGCACTATCAAAGAACAAGGAACCTTTGACCCAGCAAGCCACTTCCTAGGATAGCCCACAGATAACCTTACACTCATGTACTCTTATGTAGGATCAAGGATATTCATTGGAGTACTGTGTATAACAGGAAACTATTAAGACATCTGAATAGCCAACTAGTGGGGATTATTAAAGCATTATGATTTACATGCACATTGGAACAAGGCAGCTGAATCTATTAATAAGTGAACATACTAATTAATAAGGTAGCATACTACCAATTGTGTTTTTAAAAGATATGCATTGCCCTAATAATCAGAATGTAGAGGGACAATAGATGTAAAAACAATGTGCATAAAATCTGAAAATATTTACAAGAAACCATTGTCACTAAAGGCTTTGAAAAGAGAACTGCAAGACTGAGACAGGAACAAGGATGTTTACTTTTCTAATTTGGATAGTTGAATCTTGCAAAGTATTCAGGAATTAAGTTTGTTTCTTACCATGGATTTTTTAAAATCCCATTTATTTCTTGATTTACTCGCATTTCGTGAAGTGGAACCCTAATCTTGTGCAAAGCTGTAAATTGTCGGAATAAGCATAAAAGAGTAATCCCTACCTAGCAACTCCACAGTTGCAGATGGGCAGAGTGGACCTTGAACCGCTTTGCACAGTAATTATCAGGGAGGAGAACGCACAGTCTATCGGAAATGCAGGTGCCTAGGCCCCAGCTCGGATCCACTAAATCAGTCCCGAATGACGTCTAGAAATCTACATTTCTAGAGAATCTCACGTACAGGCAAATTCGGAAGGTTTCTAGGCCGAAGGGGCAGTTAACCCTCCAAGCGCAGTTCAGGGTGTGCGAACCCTTCCACTGTGGCGCACCGGGCAGGTGGGTGTCGCCCTGGGGTTGAGGCAGATCTTCCCAACACTCGAGAGCCGGGTCTCCCCCGCGCTGTCCTTTAGGCCAAAATCACCAGGCCTTGCTTCACTGTTGCTTCCTTTTCCTCCCCACCGCTGCCCCAGGGCCGCTTTTCCCAGTTCCTACACCAGGTTCCGGAGAGGGCTGGGCCCTGGCCCTGAGCCACAAAGCCTGGAAGCTGGAGGCACGAGGGACCCGCGCGAGCGTTTAAAGGAGAAAAGCCCGCAAACACCGAATGCGCTGGGAAAGCGCAGGGAATGGGAGCGGAGCTTGGAACCGGTCAGGAAAAGGTAGAGGAAGAGCGGTGATAAGAGGGAGATAACAGATTACACGGAAATAAAAAAACGCGACTCCGCCGGGACTCGAACCCGGAACCTTTGAATGCCTTCAGCCTCTAGAAGTCCAATGCGCTATCCATTGCGCCACGGAGCCACCTGTTGGAGTCTCTGCGCATCTGCCATGTTAAGCCAGAGGCGACGGCCCCGCGCCCTTCTCTCCACTCCATTGGCCGCGGTTGTTCAGCCCTGGCGGCCGCCGCGGAAGCCGAGCCGCCGGCGCCCGCCCTCCGCAGCCACCTCTCACCGAGCGGGCGAGTCCCGCGAAACAGGCGGCCGCGAGCCCACCGGCTGCGTCTCGTCGCTCCGAAGGCAGCCGCTGCCCGGCCTGCGACCCGCCCCGGGCGCCGCCCGGCCGCGCACGGCAAATCTCGCCCGCGCCCTTCCCCAGCTCCCTCCCTGCCCGAGCGCCCCCGCCCACCGGCCGGTCCGGCGGCCGCTCCCGCCCGGCCCCGGCGAAGCAGGCCCCGGCCGGCCGTGGCGCAGTTGCGGGCGCCGCTGACGCCGGGCACTTACGTCGCACCTTTTAGCGGCCGCTCCGAGCGGGGCCCTCCCGGGTTCGGCTCTTCCCGCCGCCCGCGCCCGGGGCCCGCTGCGGCCGGCGCGCCGCGGCGGCGTCTGTGTGGTGCTTGTGCGTGTTTATGTGCGCGGGGCCCCACCGCCGGCCGTTTGTTCTCCCCGCGGGCCCGGAGCCGAAGGTGAGCGGCTTCCGGCTCCGGCGAACCGACGGGAAGACGCGCCCGCGCCGCGGCACCCTCGGGGCGCCCGTCCCCGCGCCGGGCGCGGCCTCCGCGGAACCGCCGCGGCGTGGGCGCAGCCGTCTGGGTGGCGGCGCGCGTGGGGCCGTCGGGAGCGCGCGGGTGCGGGCGCGAGGGCCGGAGGGCGCGCACCCGAGCGCGGCCGCGGGGTCCCTGGCCGGCTGGCGGAGGGAGGCGGCGGCTGGCACAGCGCCTGGCTCTGCTGTTCGAAAGGGCACCGTCACCCGCATTCGGGGGGAGGGAGGTGGGGGGTGCGGGGTCTCCAGTGACCCCATAATCCCCATCAGCCAGACCCCCAAGTCATTTGAAACAATCTAAATAAAAACAGCGTGGTTGCTATGCAACCGCCGCTGCAAGACCGACCCCTGACCCGCTGCTCCGACCAGCCCGCGGCTGCCTCAGCCCGCCCGGGTAGAAATTGTGCCTCACGCAGCGGTTGAGCGCTGGGTTGCGAAGCTGCCCGCAGCCTCTGCAGCGCCGGTTCGATCCCCGGCTGCTCCCCGGCCGCCGGAGGAGGGTCCCGCATGGCGCGCAGACCTCTCCTGCCGCCCGCTGCTCCCCTCAGCAGTGTACTTCGGTCCTTCTGCCTGCTCTGCTCCCCGCTCTGGCTCTGGGGAATTCTCTCGCCCTCCCGCGCTTCTGACTGTACCCAGTGCTTGTATAAATAAATAAATAAATCTTAAAAAAAAAAAAATTGTGCCTCAGGCCAGCCCGCAGCCCGAGGTCCACTCAGCACCAAACCCGTGTCAGCCAGGGCGCATGCTGTGGGCCCCTTCATCCCCCCTTGCCCAGCATCGGAGCAAAGAGCTCTGTGTCGGTGTTCTGAGGAGAGAAAAGGGCCGCCCCGGGAGAGCCTAGTGTGGTGGGGATCTTTACATTCTTATCTCATTCAACCCCACCACAGTGCTACGAAGCAGGAACCTTTGTCCCCTATTTAAAGAAGAAAACTGCAGCTAAAAGAGGTTAAATAGCCTGTGTAGGGACACCCAGCTGGTAAATGTCAAGAACTTTAACGATTGTACCCACTTGCAGGCAGACACGTCAGCTGGCCCCAGTTACACCTTGTTGACAGAACAAACTCTTGGGTCAGAAAGGAGAGACTTAACTGCCGCGGTGTAGACAGGGTCAACGTGTTTCTGTTCGTTCCCTGAATACCAGTTCTCTCAGGATCGAAGCAGATGGGCTCAGATGGATGCTTGCACACGAAGTGGATTGCACTACAGAAGAGAATGCTGAACTTGAAGAACTCACTATCTTATAGTAAACGGTAAAAATGAAGAAGCAGCAGCAGGCCGTGCTTTGTCCCATAAACATTTTCTAATCCCTCAAGGTTGCTTAATTCAAACAACCCCAAGAAGTGGCCCAAGCAACGAGAGAGCCCACTCTTTCGTTCTTGGCACACCCTGCAGGAATGTGCAAGGAAGCAAGGTGCCCTAGTGGGTTTCTTCTCCAGTGAGGGCCAAAGCCCTTACTGGGTCAGGCCTATTTCATTCTACCACAATCTAAGTAAAATTCTTTAACAACAAATATTTTAAGTATACCATTGTTAGGCCTTCTTTAAGATATTGAAATAAAACAAATGGGTGCACATGCTGAGGGATGAATGCTCACACATACAAAAGTAGCCTTTAAAATAGAATAACTTTAATTTGTATTTGTTTAAACAGATTTTTACTGACTTCTGCAAATTGTCAGTCTCCACTCCTTACAGCTGCACATGGCCCAATAGGGGAAGGGAAACTCAGAGTCCCCGTGGGAATACCCCACAAAGGACGTCTGCCAGGGGCATTGAAGCCAGTCTCTGCTTCTGATATTCATACAAGTAAGTACCAATTCAGACACATATAGTAAAGTTCTGGGAAGAGGTAACTGGAAGGAAACCACACACCAACAAAAGATGCTTATGTCCTTAATTCCACTTAATCAAATAATTGATTTGATTCTTTTCATTAGTTGAGACCAAAAACCCCTTGTCGAGATCATAGAAGACATTACCAAAATGCAAGGCTAGCCCATAGTATGGGGAGACCAGTTTGTGTGATGAACTCTGTCAGCAATCAAGGTTGTACTTTTTATGCCCCACAGTTAGAAAACTGGGAAAGAAGAACAACTAGATGTGTTCTCTGACTGTTAACATGCACTTTTTTTTTTTTTTTTTTGGTGATTGGATTTTATGCTCCTACTCAGGGTAATTCCCTTGAGATCCATTCAAGTTGCATCATATATGAATTTTGCTTTCATTTGCAAGCAAAATATATATATATATATATATATGCACCAACATTTATTTAAATATTCACCCCTTGAAAGACATTTCAATTGTTTCCAATTTTTGGCATTACAAATAAAACTTCTATGACATAGTCAAATGTATGCTTTCGTCTGGACATAGATTTTCATTCGTTTGGGATAAACACCTAGAAATATGATTTCTTGGTTGTATATTAAGTGTGTTTTTAAATTTGTGAGAAAGTATCAAGTAATTTTCCAGTCACTGTGCCATTTTACGTTCCCACCAGCATTGTACGAGAGATCTAGTTTTTCCTCATCCTTGTCAAGAGGTGGGATTGTCTGTCTCTTTGATTATTGTCATTTTAATGCGTACATAGTACAATCTTTTTTTTTTAACTTTTTAAAATAAATTTTATTTTATATTCCCCATACAATTGCAACCCCCTTATTTTCACCCCTCCCCGCCCCCCACCCCCCATAGAGTGTCTCTGGTTCATAGTTGTTTGATTTTGATTTTCACTTTCTTATAGTTATTAACATGCACTTTAAAGTGAATCTGGCTTTAAAGACAGTGATGCAAGTGTGTAAAAGGAATGAAAGTGTGTGTCTAGTTGTCATCTGAGGAGAAAGATCCAGTAGGTTTTCTCATCCCCTTTCCTAAGAGTTCAGACAGTACATACAGTAAACAGCAATAATTAACCTGAACCAAGGATTTAAAAAAGTGAGCTCCTCCTTCCTCCCGCAGAAAGAACCAAAGCTTCAACTATAGCCACCTGCAGGCAGATGCTCTCCACCCAGCTGCAATTTGAGTTCCCCAGATTGCAAAACCCTAAATTAAATGCTGCTTCATTTTGGTGTTTCAAAGTTCAACTCCATTATACACCTCTGGGAGTCTGCAATAACACTTCTCATGTTTGTACTGTGGGATTGTTTTTAAATTACTATGTTGTTCTGTTTGCAGTTAGAAGCAGCTTTAGCCTTCCCCCAGAAACTCTAGAAAGCTACTCTGTTTCTATGTATTTTTACAAGCTTTTCTTTGTGTAGTTGGAGTAGTTCAATTCAAGGAGTATTTAGGAAGGATTCAGCTGGGCTTAAGTATAGCAACAGAGTGGGCTTCTATAGGTACATTCCTAACTTCAAGGAGACTTTAAAGTCCTTGACCTATGAATATAAATCTGAGCAAAAAATGCAAACCAGCACATAGGGAAAAGTGACAAAATATGATTGGGCATTCCTACAGGTAAAATGTTTGCATTCCCAAATTACAAGCATGCACTATGATACAAATTACCAAGCATTCCCAAACAAATGTTTAAAGGATGAGATTTTAAAAACCAGGCAGATAGGAACACTAGCCAGAGTCCCTGCATCTTAGTTCTGCCTCTTATTTGCCTTTAATATGCCTTAATTTCTGAGTCTTTTGTTCATTTGAAAAATCTAAAGTTACTGTGAGCATGGCCGGAGTTAATCCTTGCCAGGGTTTACCTCATCCTGGCACATGGTAAGTGTGTAACAACTGTTTGCTCTTATTATTAGCATGCAGCTTTCAGTAAAGACATGCCACATCCTGGGGGAACAAACCAAAGCTCAGATACAGCATCAGACACATTTGTTATAACCCAAGAAACATTCCCCACCTCCCTCTCCCACTCAACTGTTGACATCATGTCTGTTAACAAACAGAACTTTCAGCTTCCAAAACATCTGCTTCATGGTTTCCTCTCAATTCTCCCACCAGGAGTCGGGGGTGGGTTCTTGTTTTCTTTTGTCTAATCATAAGTTTCCCCAAAACGAGTCTATATACTCTACCCTGGAGGATTTATAAGGACTTGTCTCTTGTCAGACATAATCGACTCAAAATATTTAAATGACAGCTTTTTATCCTAAAAAGTCTTAACACTTAGTTTCAGCCAGGCCAATAAATACCTATACGAGGTGGGCAGATGGGTCTAGGGGAAAGGAAAAGATTTTCTTCCAGGATGAAGAAAGTTAGAAGCTAAGATAGAAAAGAAGGACAAGTGGGCCTTCATGGGACTGGGGGTTGAAGTGTTGGCATATACAGTGGGGCAGATAGGATTGAGGACGCACATGGCAAAGGGGGTGAGGGTGGGCTTGATTCCGGATACATGTGGATCAATGCAGTAGGCAATGGGGAGTTGCTGGTTTGTCTGGGCTGTGAGGATGCTTGTGTTTTAGAATGATTAATTTAGGGGGTGGTGATGTGTGAGTTAAATGAAATGGGACCAGAGGACCAGGGAGACTTACATTGTTTTAAATTTATGCTTGGTGTTTTCCTGTGACTTCATCTTTTCAGCACTCAGTGATTGAGGGTCTGGTTTACATACAAAGAAAAAAAGACATGTTCTTGGCTTACACAAACAACTGTGTGATGGAGGGTTAAAAAGGTCTCCAAGTAAATTGTAATATGGAAGAGACAGATTAAATCCTGAGAGGGAGAATGGGGTGGGGGCGGGGAGTAGAAGGGAGGAGAAGTCTGCATTTGGAAAGGGCCAACTTGCATGCAGAAGCGGTAGGCAGGCCCTAGCAAGCAGACTGGGGCAGCATGAGGGAGAAGACAGGACAAAGCTGGGGAAGTGACAGACTGAGCGGCACAATGCACAGTGTCTTAAATGAATGCAGCTACCTTGGCCTTGGTTGCAAGAGCCGCTGGTGGAGAAGGACACTGGGGTTCAGAGCACTGGTGACAAAGTCAGACGTGGGTCAGTACCAGGGTTCCGTGCCATCAGCCCATTCACAAGAGGATGTGCAACAGCTGAGGATAAGAACACGATCCAGCTGCTGGAGGAAAGGACTTGAGAAGAGCTGGTTGAAAGACTCAGATCAGTAGGCTGGTATTCAGAGAAGGGGGCTTGTCACCAAAGGGAAACCGAGGCAGAAGCAGGCATATCATGTCTGAAGCAGGCAGCACTAACAATCCCAGACCTGTTGGCTGGTTGACTGAGGTTGCTGAGCAGGCTTGTACGCCTGGTATTGCTCAGGAAGCAGGTAAAAGATCCTGTAGGTGGCAGTAACCATCTGCCGTTTAGGAGTCTGGATGAAGGTCAAGTCTAACCTGATCTTCAAACCCGAACAGGCTTTGAGTCTGCAAAAAATCCCACTAATTCATTTACGTGTTGAGAACAGCTCAATGCCAGGTTTCCCTCTAGTCTCTGGGGGCCCTGTGGTAAAGAACACAGTTAATTTACTTGGTCCCATGTACCTTCCAATCTTGAGCAAAGTCAGACAGGATAGCATGATGGGCAAAGGCAATGGGCTTGACTTGTCAGGAGACAAGGCTGAGATAAGAGGGGCAAAGATCCAAAGCACTTCCATTGGGAGGTTGTGGGGCCTCAAATTAATCAGCCCATGTCACTCCTCCAAGAACTTTCCCAACTTTCTTCTTCAGCCTCATCTGGTAGCAGGGAAGAAAACACGTATCAGATAAATGAAGCTTGGTCAGGCTTTTGCGCTGCTGGCCTCGGTGGCTATCACCTGGGGCCTTGGTACTTGGGAGTGTGGGCACAGGGCACGCATGCCTGATTGTGGACACCTGGAGTATGGTGTGGGCATGCGTAAGTGGGCACACTTGAGCCTGGAGGCTGAGGCTATAAGGGCAGCATCACTGAGACAAAAAAAAAAACAAACAAACCCACAAGTGCGGTGTTGAATGGCTACGAGAAGATAAGCAATTGCTGCGAGAGGAGGAGACCACGAGAGAACGCCAGAGAAAGTCCAGAGGAAAGGGTGTATGGAGATTCGCAGGGGCCCAGGTTGTTGTCTTCCTGCTGGCTTGTTTCCCCTGCATACTATTAAGAATGATGTAAAGATGATGCCAAGGGCTACAAATTTCTCTTTTAAGCTGCCTGAACCGGCGGTGAACCTGCCCGGCCGGGGATGGTTGCAGAACACTATGTCACCACGTCCTGTGGCCAGCTCACAGCGAGCTCCTCTGGTGCTGACTGATTACGTGGAAAAGTCAGTAAGAGGCAATAAGGAAGCTACTTGACCACATACCTACGTTATCTTTGCGTTGAAAGCTCTTAAAAGGTAAACATCCTTGTTTTCTCATTTGGGCAGCCCTCCCCAAGGCTTACACCATGTGCAAAGTGGGCACTCCATACATGTTGCCTGAAGGAGTGACTTTGTGGAAGTAGAAAGTCATCTTCAGTGTCTGATTCTGCTTTCAGTGACCCAGTTGGGGGCAGCAGTCATGAATTCCAACCCCACCCCCAGATCCACAGCTCTTTTTTCCAAGTTCTGAATGAACCAAGGCATTTCCCCACTCCTGCGTGCCACCATAGATAACCATTATAACCATCTATTACAGCATATGTTAGTCTTAAGTCTTGAGTCGTTGAGAAGAGAAATTGCACCAAGCCCTCTTCTGAGTTCTCCATGTATATTTGAATTTGCTTCATCCTACTAAGGACCCTCTAAGACAGCAGAGTCACTGCCTGTGTCCCCAGATGGGAAGGCAAACCATGGGAGGTGGGGGCAGCAGGATTGCACCCCAGTTCACAGTGAACCTGCACTACAGCTACTTCTCCCTGCAAGGAGATCAGGAGAGAACCTGCTAGTAACTGGAAATAGGTTTGATAGACCAGTGATCTTCAGATTTTGCAAACACTAGAACCGTGATGCCCAGGATGCACCAGAGACCAAGTAAAGCAAAGTCAAAGGGGCTCTGGCATTGGTAATTTTTTCAATGCCCTGGGTGTGGCGGCTCCTGCCTCCATGGCTGGCAATACCACTGTTGCCACCATTGATCGCCAGTAATTGGATGAAATAAAGAGTGGCTGTACTGTGGATGCTCACAAACAGAGTACGTAAGACCCCCTTCCCCTGTGCGCTGGACTGGACAGTCAATGACGGGTAAGATCGGGGGCAGACTAAAGAAGGCACTGGCTAGCCGCATGTCTGCGACTAAGACAGGCGCAGTCCCCGAGGGGATTCAGCATAATAAACTTTGGCATTCATGTTAAGCAGAAAAGACCCCCTCTGATGTTACAGGAAAGGATTGCTGTGCATCGGCGCCATAAGCAACCAACAAACACTGCCTGAAAACACTGAGACACACACCGTTAATCTTTAACTTACAATTCAATAGCCCTGTGCTGCACTGCCCAGCTGTATGCTTTAAACTGGTTTAGCTGCTTTTAGAACACGCTTAAATATATGACTAAGAAAAAGTAATCATTGTGATTTTATAGTAAATGCTAATAACAAATAATAATATGTGGTAATTAAAAACTAATGTTATGATAAATACATGAAACATGATCATAATAAAAATCATGTAGGTAATATTTAAGTTAAGGTTAGGATAACAAAGACCTCCTCTGAGTAAATTACAGTAAGTGCTTGATTCATCGATAATTGTACTTAAATGGAATTTAGGTGAAAAACAATATGTAATAATTCTTGCTATGTTTCACTGCATATCTGATGTATGATTTACCACAAACTGTGAAAAATAATCTTAGGTAATTGTCACAGAAATGTATAAAAAGAGAAGGTTGATTTTAATAAATTGCACTCAGATTTTCACTCTCCCTTGAGTGTGTCTGTGTGTCATTCTTTCTTGTCCCCCGCCCTAATTCCTTCGACCACCTTTTGCTCGTTCTCACTCAATCCCTGAGACTGTCTCGATCTCCTGCCGCCGCTGGGCTGGTCCGCGGCACCTGGGTGATTCTCATATGCATCCAAGTTTGAGAACAAGTGTTTTCTACCCTTTCTACTAACGTGCTAACCACAACCCAGGCCATTAGCATGAGATGGAGCTGGTTAGAAATGTAGGGGTCTCCCTGGTGGCTCAAGGGATTAAGACACAGCACTATGAAGCTATCTGCAGCTACTGCAGCAGGAGTTCAATCCTGGCCAGGGAGGTGACCCACATGGCGCAGCAGACCTCTCCTGTCTCGCCTGCTGTTCACCTCAGCAGTGTATTTCAGTCAGTCTGTCCTTTCTGCTCCCTACTCTATCTCTGGTGAATCTCTCACCACCCCCCTCACCTTTGGCCTGCACCCCAGTTCTTGTATGCATAAATAAATCTTTTAAACAAAAAATAAAGAAGAAATGTAGGATCTCCAGCCCCACCCCAGACCTGCTGCATAAGAATCTGCACTTCAGTGAGATCCTCCAGGTGATCCATTTGCACCCAAGTATGAGGGCACTGGTTTAGGGCTTAGTCAAATTCTGCAGGTGGGCTACCATTATCGACATTAAGTCCTTAACAAACAGATCTCAAAACTCAATCAAAAAGCTGAGAATCAATCTGATTTCTTGGCTCCCAAAATGATCTCAGTAGAAATTATGATCTCAGTAGAAATTATGCCCTTTTACTTCTCACATTGTGGGGAGCTGAGGAAGAAAAGTTAAATTGCTAATGATGTCAAACAGAATCTCAGTTGAGTCCATTCTCAACAGGCAGAAGGATGGCTCCAGGCTGCCTTCCTCCCCTGAGTCAATCCACGGAGCAGGGCATTCACCTCTAATGGGGAGGACCATCTGGGCTCCTTAGCTGACTGACAGCCCTCCAGCCAGCGGCATCCAAGCTCTCAGGCCTTGAACTGGTAATCCCCAGTCCATCTGGGTCATAGACTCAGAACTGACACCAGTGACCTTTTTCCCAGTGAAGACCTTGTCATTTGTCATCAGTTTTCTAACTAAAAATATGTCTATAAGTTCTTTCAGGGCCTCCCCTGGTGGCACAGCGGTTGAGCGCTGGGTTCCGAGGCTGCCCGCAGCCTCTGCAGCGCCAGTTCAATCCCCGGCCACCGGCAAGGGTCCTGCCAAAAAAAAAAAGTTCTTTCACTTATTTGCCATTGCTTTAGAATGCTGCTTGCTTCACCCTGTCTGCACCAAGTTCTTCAAATGGCTTTGTAGTGTGTACAGGAGTGACGTTTAGTGGGAGTGGTACTTTCCAGACCCTCATGTACTCCCCTCCCTATGATCACATCATCTTGTCATTAAACCTGAGACCCTGGTAGGTAGGACAGGCTGGCTCCACTCTACAACCCAGTGGGAGGAGAAATCTCAGAAGACATGACTGCGTAGGACAGCGTGGGCTAGCGGGCTTTGGAGGCAGCTGAATGACGCTGGGAAATTGCTCTCTGAACCTGTTTTCACACCTCTGAGGTGGAGAAAATCATCTCTACTTCACATGAGGATTAGCTGAGCTTCTGGCATGCCCTGACATGACAGGAAGGGATGTGACGGTTTTCTACCGCTGCGTAAAAAATTTTCCCCAGACCTTAGCAGTCACAGCCATAGGGCTTTATTATTTCACAGGGTCTGTGCGTCAGAAGCAGCCCAGCGGAGGGGCTCACACACAACAGTTGTTGGGGCTGGAGTCATCTCAAAGTTTGACTGGGCCTGGAGGGTTTACCTCTAAAATGACTTACAGGAAGTTAACAGGAGACAGGAGGCCTTAGTTCCTGTCACAGGCCTCTCCTCAGGGTTGCTCCCCACAGAGCGATGAGAGAGGAGCAAGCAAGGCAAAAGCCCTGGTGTCCTTCATGACCTAGCCTCAGAGGTCCCAGCCCATCATGCCTGCCATCCTACTGGTCACACAAACTAGTTTACAAAGAAATGTCTAGAACCTAGCTTGCTCCGGATTACTCGTAATCCCTGTTAGAGCCTGGGGGTGTGCAACAAGCAGGACCTGGGAGTCTCAGAGCTGCAACAAGAGGAATTTTGGAGCAGGAATCAGAATTCAAAGTAGATCAAACAGAATGGATGAGTAGAACTATCAAGTAAATCTAGAGGTGAAACCTGGGAGCAACAGGAGCAAGAAGTAGGTGGGCAGACGTCACGGAAGTTGAAGGGATGGTGAAGGAAGGTATGTCACTTAGGTTCAGCTGTAAGTGACAGAAAACCCAAAGCAACAGAAGCGTAAATGAAATAGAAGTTCATTCTGTTTTAGGTACTAAATATGGAAGTGGCCTGCCCAAAGCTGATATGGTAGTTTCAGGAGCGTCAGGGACCCAGAGTCCTTCTATCCTGTTGCTCTGTCATCTCCAATATGTGACCTCTACCTCACCATCAAAAGTAGCAGCTCCAGCTGCAGTCATTATGTCCACACGCTGGTCAGGGGTATAGGGAGGAACAAGCTGTGCATGCCTCCTCCCTTTAAGACAGGGGTGCTCAACCTTGCTGTTGTTGACATTTGGGGTGATTTAATTCATTGTTGCAGGGCCT
Organism: Talpa occidentalis; assembly: GCF_014898055.3. Taxonomy (NCBI): domain Eukaryota; kingdom Metazoa; phylum Chordata; class Mammalia; order Eulipotyphla; family Talpidae; genus Talpa; species Talpa occidentalis. Next base: position 95,684,925 of record NW_023605305.1, on the reverse strand, counting down.
ATCCGGTTCATTGTGACTTTAGTAGAAACCTTGGTTGGCCTCTACCTACTTGATGGACACCAATGTAATTCCCTCCCCTGCCAGGTGTGACAAACAAAAATATCCTGAGACATTGTCCCCTGGGGGGAGAAAATTCCCCCCAGGCAGAGAACTGATGCTTTTAGTTGACTTCCTGAGGCTGCACCTGGTCCCCATGTGTATATGACATTGATGGAACCTGCTCACAAAGGCAACTTTTAGCCACCATGTACTGGGGAATGTCACATTTAGTCCAACAGCTAGAGATCAGGGATTCTGTTACTACAAAGAAGATGGGAAAAGATGCCCTGAGATAAAGAAGTGCAAGAACTCAGGAGTACCTCGACAGTTTAATCCCAGATCCCAGCTCTTAGCTATTGGCTAAGGAGGGAACAGCCTTAATTAAGCAGGAGGATGTCTCGGCCACTGGCATCCTGCATCTGTGAGGTGAAGACTCCTCCCAGAGGCTGAGCCTTCAGCTGAGAAAGATGAGCATTGGGTTCTCACTCATCGCCTTTAAAGAAGTGGTGTTAACTGGGGTTAAATGTAGGTTACAAGGCACAGTATTTCCTAGTCGCCCTTAACTGTGGAGATCTCCTCTTCAGTTTTAGTGCTCATGAGACAGCACCAGTGCCATCCCCTCCATTCTTTCTCTCCTTCTCTCCCTTTAGATGTGCTTATAGGACACCTGGATGTAGAATCAGGAGACCTAGAGAGCTAGCTGGGTCCTGCCACCAAAGTACAGTAAGACATTCCCCCTCTTTTGCTTCTGGGTCCTCAGGTAAAAAGTAGATGCTGACCAGGGTCCACACTAGCTCCAAAATGCTCAGTTCTCTGAAGTGCACAAGGCTGCAGGCAGCAGCAGACAGGACCTCGCGCCACCTCCCATCCCCATGATAGGCATCAAGATAGCCCTTGGCTAAGTCTCTGTCTGCCAGATTCCCGAGCCATGTCAAGTCCCAGCCTGGCAGATGTCACCTAGACCCCCTTCCCTCGCCCCAGAGAGGCCGGCTTTGGGTATATGCCACACATCTTGCTAAATCACAACTCAAATCATGCCATACGTGCTCACTGCAAACCTATCATCAGGCCAGCCCTTGGATATGCAACTTCCTGGGAGGCCAGTTAGCAGCAGGTCGGGAGAGGTGGTTTTGTTTCACTTGTCATATCCCTTGTCCTGTTTAAATTCTGTTTTTCTATGAAAAGTGTTTTCATCTCTTCATTCATTAAATAATATTTGATCACCATTTACTCTGTGAAGCCCAGGAATACAGAAATGATTACCTAACAGACCCCCCTTTCTGAAATTGGCATTGTGCCTGGGTGTCCAGGTGTCCAGGATCTTTTCCTACCTGGTTCTCTAGTCTTACTTCCCTCCCCTGTGCTTGGGGAACTCCCAGCCAGCACACTGCTCTTTCCCTGTGGAGGTTTTATAAGATGCACATACTCAGCCTGAACAGGGATATGGCCCTCACACATGTACACTCATCAACACATGCACACTCATACACAGGTACACACTCACAACACATCTACACACACAATACACATAGGCACTGATATAACACATGCACGCGCACACACAAACATACACAAGTGTGTGCATGCGCGCATACCTCTGCTGTGAACTTTCTCATTCTTCAGAATTGAGCTTAAAACTTCCTTAGGGAGGGCCTTCCCTGGTGGCGCAGGTGGTTGAGTGCAGCGCTGTGAAGCTGTCTGCAGGCTCTGCAGCGCGGGTTCAGCCGGCCGGCGAGATACCCTCATGGTGCAGCAGACCTCTCCTGTCTCACCCGCTGCTCCCCTTAGAAGTGTATTTTCAGTCAGTCTGCCTGTTCTGTTCCCCACTCTGTCTGGTGAATCCTCTCACTCTCCTGCACACCTGGCATGTACCTCGGTTCTTGTATGCATGAATAAATAAATCTTAAAAAAAAAAAAAACTTGGGCCTCCCCGGTGGTGCAGCGGTTGCGCGCTGGGTCGCGAAGCTGCCCGCAGCCTCTGTAGCACCGGTTCGATCCCCGGCTGCTCCCCGGCCACCGGAGGAGGGTCCCACATGGCGCACAGACCTCTCCTGCCGCCCGCTGCTCCCCTCAGCAGTGTACTTTGTCGGTCTGCCTGCTCTGCTCTCCGCTCCAACTCTGGTGAATTCTCTCACCCTTCCGTACTTCCAACTGTACCAGTGCTTGTATAAATAAATAAATAAATCTTTAAAAAAAAAAAAAAACAACTTCCTTAGGGAGACCTTCCTTCAACCCCAGACTAGGCATGCCCACCTCTTATGCATATTCATAGCACCCCAACTTTTCCTTTCAAAACACTCACCACCTTCTAATTGGCTTTTAAGTTTTCGTCTCCCTCAGTAGACTATAAAGAGAGCGATATAGACAAATATACTTAGTCAAGCACTATACCAGGAGTGTGAACAAAGGGCAGCCCAGTAGGACTGGCCACTGGGTGAAGGGATGGTGAAACGTCCTCCTGAGAAATTTGTGCATGTCTTAAGGGGGTAGGGATGAGAAAAACGAGGTGGAGAGAAAGAACAGCAAGGCAGAAGAGTAAAGGGCAAAGGAGTGGGGCCTCTGACACAAGGGCCTGGGGAATTCTGTGGGGCCAGACATGACCATGCAGGGCCAGCAGGTGGTGCTGTGAGCTTCAGTCATCGGCCTGCCTCCTCTCTGGTGCTCTGACCAGTTCCTCCTCCTGCTCTGCTCTCCCCTCCTGCCCTGGCCTCCTTACCCCAGTGCTTGACATCTCCGCTCAGGAGTCCTTAAGACAGCAGGGAATTCCAGAAAGCAGAATTCTCCTTCTCTCCCTCTCTCCTGTCTTTCCCTCATCAAACTCAATTCCTATTTACTGAGCCCCTTCAATGTGTCAAGAGTTGGAGAGAACTTTCCTTTTACTCTTTGGACTGTGGGGGAGGGAGGGAAGCAGAGGAGAGCTGGCATGTGGGCAAACGTGGGCAGAAATGGCTCAGGATCCCCAAGTAGGCATAGATTTCAAGGGGCCACGTTAGCTGGGTTAGCAGAAATGGGGCAAAGAAAGAGCAGAGCAAGCCCCTCGTGTTGTGTCCTTTAAATGAAGCTGTCTCTGCTCTGTGAGACCTGTGGGCTGTCAGCAGGGGCCCAGCCCTGGGTTCTGCCCTGAAGAGGAGGAGAGGCTGAGCTCAGGGTACAGGAGAACATCCTGGAAGCGGTGTCCACAAAAGATCTAGTGTCTCCTGCCGAGATGATCTCTGATTCTCTCTCTGAAGGGAGAATCTATAGGGGCAGGTGGTGGTGATGGGGAACTTAAACTCACAAGACACGTTTACCTCCCGCAGCTAGGAGGGAGAATTCGCCAAGGTAGATTACTACTTAGCTACCTAAAAGCAAAGCATAGTGGAGCAGGATGACTTTGAAGGCCAGGCTGCCCACGGTGAGCACTGCGAAGTGCTGGGGGGAGAGCTGCAGGCTAACGTGGAGACTGTGCGCTGACAGCCCTGAAAACGAGGCTTAGCTCTTAGATATTTTATCTTGTATTATACATCAGGGCTTCGTGTGTACTGGCTGCCTAAGCTGCCTCCTCACGGGATCTTCCTCAGGACACTGGTTCCTCCAATGAGGAGGCAATGTCCCTTAGGCCACCTGGGCACACAGCGCGAAGTGCCCAAAAGGAAACTTTACAAACCACAATTAAGTGCTGCTTTTGATGCGGCAGAAGAAGTAAGGAGGAGGCAGGCGCTGCCTGACAGGCAGCTTCGGCTCACAGAAGGCAACCAAAAAATGTCATTTGAAGAATGGGGAGAGGAGACAAAGAGATTAGTGTGACAGGATGCCTGGGAGGAAATAAAACCAGGAAAAGAGAGTAGGCGGGAAAGAAGGCCACAAAGGAGGAGGGCCGTTGGCAGGGGCAGAGGGAGCACAAAAAAATAAAAAGAATCTCAGCACATGGGTCAGAGTGAGGGAGGCTGGCAAAGGGAGAGAAGAGCAGCCAGATTCCTGGTTGGTGCTTCCCTTGACACTGAGAGTCCCCACCAGAGGCCTGGAGACCCTTCTGTCCCTTGGCCTCCATGTTGTAAGGGTCAGGCCAGCCCAGCTCTCCAGGGTGAATCATCGGCCGCCTTGGCTAAAGGAATCACCTCTGCCCCCCAGCCAGCCAGCCACGCTGAGCCCCAGCACCTGGCCCCTGATCTGCTGTCGGGCTGCCAAACATCACATTACAGAGGCACACCAGCAAGGAATTCTCAGGAAAAGCGTGGAGAGAAGTTGTTTCTATCAGATTGTTTTATTCTTTGGGAGTCGTACACATACTGGCAGGAACCATTCCCAAGGGTAGTGCAGGGAGTGGGGAGGGCAGGCCATGGATGACCTGGGGGTATTCTGTTCATCCAACAAATGTTTCTCCAATGAGACAAAGAGTGAATGAGACAAAGTCCCTGATCTCTTGGACTCTACATTCTAGATAACATTCTAGTCAGGGGTGATAGACAAGTGAACAATAACACTCTCTCAGGTATCTTAAACAAACTCCGGGGTTTTATTTGGTCATCTGCTCTTCCCAACCAGTGTGAGGCTGCTAAGGACCAGGGCCTCTCAGCCCTGCTGGCAACAGTACAGAAACACAATCAGTACTTTTGACTTGACTTGATTTTGCACAACATTTTTTTCCTTTCAGCATGTCCAAAAGATGTTAATTTTTTCAGGGGTAGGGGGGAAAGGAAGGCTCCTGAAAGTGGCCCCCTCCAGGAGAGAAGAACCCTCCTAACTCCTATTCCTTCTGCCAGCATCGTTGCCCAATTTATTCCCTACACTCCTAGAGGAATCTCTGTAGCATGCTAATGTTATCAAGTGACCCCTTGCTTTAAAAGTTTTGATAATATTGGTTTAGACTCCTACAAAACAGATGGCCCTGACTCAAACGGCATAGCCACAAAGATGAACAGCGTCTCACCCAACAGGTAACATGGGGCAGGTGGCTTCCAGCAGGCTAAATCAGTGGTTCCAGAACCAGGAGCCCAAGGTCTCCCCTTTCCTCTACTGTGCTGTTTCCAGGGTGCCTCTCCACAGGGAAGCGCATGGCTGCTGCATTCAGACACCCCACACCCAGAGGCACAAGAAGCACTTTCTCCCTGTATCCGTAACAGGGAGCAAAACTTTCCCTGGGCCCCCAGCAGACATGCGCTCTGGACCGATGGGCCAGGACTGAGTTGCTGCCCCTTCCAAAATCACTGAAAAGGGAATGGTAAGTCTGTGGTTGTGTGGGAAGCACAGGGCTGTGTAGGCGGAATAGGGTGAGATGCCCTGACCAATAAAAGGGATTCTGTCAGTCACTGGAGGTGGATTGAGTGGTGACGGGTGTAGATGGCCACACATGTCGACACTGATGGCTTCCTCTCACTTCCAGGAAATATCTCAAGCTCTATAGCAGGACATTGAAGAGACTGGGGTAACTTTTGTCAGCAACACCCAACTGGCTTTCTCCAGCCATCAGAGTATTGAAAAATATTGATCTGAGCCCTCTTTGTTCTCTTGTGCCTCTGGTCTTTTGTCCATATCATCCCTTCCCCCTGCCTCAGACAATAGGAATTCCCTCAGACAACTCTTCCTCCATGACCACTCAGCTCATGCCCTCATATTTCTAACTCCTTGTTGGCTCCCCTCCAAGTTGAATCAGAAGCTGCTCTTTGCAGACAAGTATAGCGGTTAAACACACAGGCTCTAGAAGCTGACTGCCAGGTTCAAATCCCAAATCTGACACTTATTAGCTAGGTGATCCAGGTAAGATATTTAAAATCTATTAGGAATCTGATGGATTCTTCTCCTGTAAATGATCATAATAATGGTAAAAATGGGTCTAGTAATAGTATGTACCACAGTGGGTTGTAATGAGGATTGTAAGGTGCGCAAAGAGCTTAGCACTACACTTGGTACATCACAAATGCTCAGTAAATGCTAATTCTTGTTATTCCTCTGTGGGTAGCTTTTTATCAGATCCTACATAGAGGGACAGATGTACTAGAATGTGATTCTGAGATGTTTGATCACTTTTCAAAATGCCCTAACATTTCACTACTCAGTATTTGTATTTTGAAATGTAGACCCTGTTTTCTCTGGGGTAGGGTCTTCAATGCAGGCAGACAGTTTGTTGTGTACCACAGATGTTTTCAAAGTCCTTAATAAATAGTTGATTAATTATTGATAGTACTACTATATCCATTTTATACATGGGGAACCTGGGACCCCAAGTGATTGAGTAGCTTAGTCAGATCACAGCGAGGAGGTACAGAATTAGGACACAAATCCAGGTAATTGAATTCTGGAGACACATAACTACAACAGTAGAAAATTAGCCCAAGTACACAGCATGACTAGTCAAGGGCAGGCCTGAGTTAGGGGTAGATCAAGGTATTCAATTCATTGGAAAGAGAAGAAAGCCCTGAGTGGGAGGTGCTGTGCACTTATGATTGACATCAGCTCTTTGACACATGTTCTCTAGAGCCTCTCTGGCTGAGAGCTTGGTATCAACTTGCCAAGAGTAGAGTCCCACAAAAACCAACATATATTTAATGATCCCCTTTCTTGTGCAAAACTCTGAGCTAGTCATAAGAGAATTATCACAAAGTATCAAAAGAGACATTACATTTGCCACTCAAGGAGTTTATAATCTAATGTGGACACAAAGCAATAGCACATGAAAAGTTAAATAAAAGTAAGTAGTATTAAGTGGCCCATGGTTAACCAAACCAGGGGCTCACAGCATCTGACCTGAGCTCTAAATGAGAGGGCAGCTTTTGAGGCGTGGGGTGGACTGGGGAGCTTCATGAAGGGATCAGGGCTTCACTGCTCCTGGCACAGTGGGAGGGCAGGGAAAGATGAATGGGGGGATGGTGAGAAAGCAGAAAGTAGGGTGAGCCAGGAGAATGCCTAGAGCAGAAAGTCCTATGGAGTCTAGTACTGCAGAGGATCTGGGCTGGGGCATGGAGAGTGAACAGTGAGTCAGCTGCAAAATGGGGCCTGGGCTTGGGAGTGGTGGAGGATGGAGCTGAAGAGTAGAGAAGAGTCCTACCAGGGAGGGCACTAAAAGCCAGGATGAAGAAAGCAGTAGGTTGCTTATGGGTAGAGGCCCACCTTGAAATGGAAAGCAACCCAGAGGCAGTGAAGGAAAATAGAAATGCTGCCAGAGGGGACATGGAAACCAGGAAAAGATGGAAGAAACTAATGACAAAGGGCACAGGGTTTAGAGTCAGCCTGAGTTCAAATTCCACCTCTGCCACTTCTGAGTCCTGTGAAGGGTCAAGCTATTCACCCTTTCTTGAGACTTATTTCTTCCTCTATAAAGGGGGAATAGAGATGCACAAAAACTTTTCACTGGGTAGTTGTGAGATCAATCTAATGAAATAATATGACAGCACATGTAAAGCACTTGGCACAGAGCTCAATAAAAGGTAACTTTCAAAAACTGGAATACTAAAAAACCTGCAACTTGTAAAGTGAAATACACCCAAATGAATGCTTGGCTCTAGAACCCAAGAACCAGGAAGCAGGGCAGACTATGCTGGGCCTCGTTTGGGGGTGACCGCTTTCAGTTGCACTTGGGTTCGCTGGCACTCATTCCTTCCTTCATCTACACAAGTGCACACTCACACATACTGCTAAATAAAACTCTTGCAGAAACAAGATGGAAAGCTAACAAGTCGCTCCAGGGACTTGTACCAGGACAGTATTAGTTTAGCAGGATGTGGTGGGACCAGGGAAAGAGATGGTCAAGGAATAAATGTGGAACAATTCAGAAAGGTATTGCCTTCTTTGACTCAAGATAGACAGACTAGCTCTATTATAACTGCTGCTGTTGCCTTTTTTTTTTGGTTTCTCAATGTACCATTTGCTCGCCTGCCCCTGAAGGCAGTTTCAGGGCTTCAGAAAATACAAGTCAGTACCTGCTTATATAATTATAGCTAAGATAGTTTATAGGATTTTGTTTTGTTCTGTTTTCACTTTTGTTGCATTCCTGAGTATTTCATCCCTAGGTATGGTGGTTGTTTTGAAATTGTCAGTCAAGAACTTAGTCAGCAACAGCTTACATGTCTTCAATATTACCATCAATTGCTTGTTTAGACAGTTTTAATTTCTAAAGGAGTTTATGAATTACTAATTAAAGTAAACCTAGAAATTGCAGCTTAAGTGGTTGGAGGATACAGTTGCGAGGATTATAAATTTTATTTTCCTGTTCATACCTGAGCAGAAGTTGTGCTACAGTGATAGAATAAAGTAGGTCATGGTGGGTTTCCACTGCAGCTACTTCTTAAAAATGTGCTTCCCGTGTGCCAGGCATGGCATTCGGTTATAGGTATAAAGCGGTGACCAAGACAGCTTAGAAAGCTCCCTGTACATCTGGTGGTGTATTGGGCATCTCTAAACAAATAGCACATGGCCCTTTCCATGTTTCATTTCATTTTCCCTTCAGAAGAAACCTGTGAGGCAGACAGAATCAGGCAATGGGTTCTCTCACCTAGAAAAGTGACTTCTCCAGTCATGTCCACAGAGGAGTAGAGGGACAGGCCAGCTACCACTCCCCCACCTGCCAGGCTTCTGTCCTTCCTCCAACAGCCGCATCGTGACACCGGTTTACAAAGTGATGCTCACTTCTAAGTGACCATATACTGAACCCCTGTGTACATGAGGCGCCTTCCAGAGAAGGCTCCTAACTCCACAGGTTCTGAGGAATCCCAAGGTGATCCCCAAAACATAATGACCCCCACAGGTGATCCAAGAATGGCTCCAGTTCCCTGCTGGAGATGCCAACTGGGAAGAGTAAATTTGAGTAAGAAAAATGGTGAGTAATTTCATGCTGAGAAATGCTTTCTCTCCTCTTTTTCTACTTATTTCTCATAATTCTTCTCCCGGTTTCGCCTTGGGGCCTACAAAATGAATCTTCCTGGTGTTCTGGGAGGTCGCTGAATAAATAGAAAGCCACGAGGAGGCGGCTCTGGGCCACGTGTGAGGTACTAGTGTGGCTGCGTCATGTGGGACCCGAAACGCTGGCCTCAGAGGTCTCGGGGATCTGGTTAGCACTGTCAGGGCTGCTCTGCTAGTTTCCGTCACCCCATAAACTATCTGCTCCGTGAGGCGAGATTGTCTCCTACGCTACCTGTAGCCGCCATGCAGAGCCTGGCACATAGCTGGCGCTCAATAACACCTAAGAGAGTAAGAAGAGGGCAGTCAGGAAGAAATGTGTGCGGGCACCTGAGCTTTGTGAGAAGGACACACAATTTGTAGAAAAAAACTGAGGGCTGGGCGAGGAGAGTTGGCACTTCATTCCGGGAAGCGAAAGCAGAAGCGAGGAGGGGGGGGCGCGCAGGTGGGAGCCCGCAGCCCACGCGGCGCGCACAGGTGCGAGCCCAGGCGGCGGGCGGGGGCGCATGCGCGCGCTGGACGCCGCGGGCCGCTGAGGAAGGCGAGGGCTGGGCCAGGTGGGGGCGTCGCCGCCCCGGAGGAGCAGCTCGGCGGCCACCCCACTGGGTGCGAGAGTAACGACGGCTGAGCAGACCAGTGGGGACCCCCGATGGCCCCCCTCCCCGCCCAGGGCAGAACGCTGAGAGCCAGGCCTCCCCCCACGGAGTTCCTCACACGCGACTCGAGGACGCCTCTAGCCACGGGCGGGCCCGGCCAGGCGGCCACAGGTGGGGCCCGCCGGAGGCCGCGCGGGTGGGGCCGCCAGGAGCAGCTTCAGCACCGGGGCGCCTCTGGGGCCGGGGCTGCAGAGTGTAAGCTGCCAGTGTAGACGTTCACTTAGAAATAGCATCACAACACGGCCTTTGTAGCAACTTTCCACACTCCATCACCGTGAGGGGCAGCAGGGCAGGGCCTGCCGTCTTCACTTCACAGGTGAGGAAATCGAGGCTCCGTCATGCTGAATAACTTTCCCGCGGCCTCACAGGCAGTGAAGTGGCGGGGTCTGTGTGGCGGGATTTCTGTCAGTCAGCGGGCACGGCCGCCGCAATGTTGGAAACGGCCAGTAGAGGGCAGTCTTCACAAAGCGGCTGCCGGCTGCCTTTCCAGAGATCAAAGCTAGCAGGACTATTTTGGGGACAGAGGGACGTGACGGACCCCCTGGAAAGCTACGCTGAGACGGATGCAACATCATCTCCTGTTATTTTTCCTGTCCCCCCCCCAAAGAATGCGTACCTAAAATCCTAATCTAAACAGTAGATAAATTCATATTCCAGGATGGTCTTCCAAATAACTAGCTAGTAGCCTTCAAAATGTCAAAGTCAAAAAAGTCAAAGAGATACAGAGGAACTGTTCCATAGTAAAGGAGACTAAATAGACATGACAACTAAATGCAATACATGGTTTATCTTGGGCTTAATTCTGGTCAGGGAAAAACAGTAATAGATGTAAGCAACATTATTAGCATAATTGATGAAATTTGTAGTTTAAATAATAGTATTCTATTAGTGTTAAGTTTCTTAAAGTTGATTGTACTGAGCTTACATAAAAGAATGATGTTGTTCTTAGAACTATTTTGGAATAAAGGGGCATAATGTAGTTAAATTGCTTTTATTTTTTTTAAGATTTATTTATTTATGCATGAAGAGCTGGAGTACAGGCCAGAGATGCAGGGGGTGAGAGGATTCACCAGAGACAGAGTGGGGAACAGAATAGGAGACTGACTGAAATACGCTGCTGAGGAGAGCAGTAGTCAAGTCAGGAGAGGTCTGCTGCGCCATGTGGATTGCTCCCTGACAGGCTGGGGTCGAGCTTGCGCTGCAGAGGCTGCAAGTTGCTTCTTGCTTCATAGTGCAGTGCTTAACCCCTTGTGCCACCAGGGAGGCTTCTAAATTGCTTCTAAATGCTTAAGAAAACACAGAGAAATATACAGCAATAGAAGAAATGAAGCAAAAGGTAAGTGATGGGGAAGCTGTAGGTACACGGGATTTCCTTATACTATATTGGCAATTGTTCTCAAACTCTGGAATTACATTTTTAAAAATTACTGAAGAAAAAGAAAATTAAACAGAGTCCTAGTTCTCCAGGTCTTGGGCCTGTGGACGCTACATCTGACTCCAGGCAGAAAGAGCGCCCTTACGAGAGCGGGGACCATGCATGAGCCTCTTAGTGAAAGTGCCTTTAGCCGCACTGGAATCCCAGTATTTGCCCTGGGCCCCTCAGAGTGGTTGCATGCAAGTCTTCCCTGATGACAGAACTGCCTGACCTAGAAGGTGGCCTTTGCTGCAAATGTTTTGAGAAGAGTAAACATGATCGACAGAATGGAAGAGGAACAGAATACAGAACACCGACTCCGTATCTCAGTAGGGGCTGGTGACATAGGAAGCATTTCAGGGCCTGTGAAATGCAGGAAAGGGTGAGATAAGAGCATCAACTACAATCCAAATTCAGATTTGTCAGTTGTTCTAGTAATGTCCTTTACATCTATTGCTTTTTTCACCAGCCCAGAATCAGACTACAGAAATGGGTGACATACAAAATTCTGAAATGAGTGGGATCACCAGATACACAATCCTTCCAGAAGGTAAGACTGCTAAAATCTGAATGAAGAGGGGGAAATTTTAACAGGAAAAAGATACTTTGAGGAGAAAAGGACTTTGAACAGAAAAAGCCTGGGGGTTGGGTAGATCAGTGTGCAGTGTACGTCAGAATCACCTGATTGCCTCCCACTCCCTCCCACCCCAGGATTCTGATTGACGTAGGCCTGAGACTGGATTGAGAATTTACATTTCAAACAGATGGCCAGGTGCTGCTGGTTGATGACATTGTCTAAGCTGTAGTGAAGCAGCAGGTGCTTCTGTCTGCACACAGCACAGAAGTCGTGGCTGGGAGGACCATGTGAGGGCGACAGCCACAGTATTCTGAGAGGTCCAACAGCGAATACGCTTGCTTCCAGCGGGGCAGTAAGGATCAGGGACAGATAGTATCATGCATGAAATGCCCCTTAAACTGGATTTCAGAGGATGTGGGTTGAGGGGAGCCTTCTAAGGAGAAGGAACAGCAGCTGAGTAGGTTGTTATTTGGGTCCCCTGGGGGAACAAGCGGCCAAAGGTAGGTGGGGCTTCTAAGAGCTGGGAATTTGCAGTGTTTGAAGTCAGCGCAGAGCCTCTGCCAGAGACGTGGCCAGAGAGACAGGGTTTTCAAAAGACTGACCATGTGGAGATAAGGAGGATGGACTGGGGCAAGACTTGAAGCAGGGAAGCCAGCTAAGAGGGCCCAGCAAGAGGCCACTGTGAGATAAGGGTCTGAAGAAAGGACATGGCAGTGACTATGGAAAACAAGTTGTTAAGCATTGCTGCGCAAAGGGGTTGAGTGACACAGAGAATCTGTTCTCTTAGGCCTTTGGCCTAGAGTTACCACTGAAATTGATACAAAGCTTTCAAGTTTACAAAGAAAAAAACAAAACAAAACCCCCACAACAGTCTATTAAATATATTTAAAGGATGTTTATAACAAGAGAAGTAAGTGTGAGCTTTCACAGGAGCATCTTTGCGGTCCCACTGGCAGGAAGTGGGCAGATGGGGACAGTGACATGCTGGGAAATGTTGAGCAGACCCGAAGTGGAGGACAGTCCTAATGGGTATAGTTTGTCCATTGCAGGCTGTGATATCCCCACCCCAAAGACTGGGTTTGAGCTACAGATTGATGTCCATCATCTTGCAAAATTCCAAAGAAACAGCAGTTTGCCCCTGGTAGCTGGTACATGCAGGCTCTGGTACACTCGTAGTGCACAGGACCAAGGAGAAGCCCAGGAGCCTAGTGATTTTAAGCAGCAACCAATGAGTGTCTCTTAACTAACTCTTCCCAAATATTAGCAAATGGGAGAGGTGGGAATTGTTCCAGACACCCCAGTGCCAAGAGCATCATTCCACATGATAGAGGAGCAGCTTAAAGAGTCTTACACTGAGAGAAAGTAGAGTGTGCGCTCTTAGCAGCCATGTGCTTAACTGCCCTGGGCCTCAGTCCCTTCCCAGTAAAAGAGGACAATACTGGTAATGTCCCCCACAGCAAGCATAGTCCAGAAGCATTCAAAACTTGTTTGTGGGCCTCCCCATTGGCGCAGCGGTTGAGCGCTGGATTGCGAAGCTGCCCGCAGCCTCTGCGGCGCCGGTTCGATCCCCAGCTGCTCCCCGGCCACCGGAGGAGGGTCCCGCATGGCGCGCAGACCTCTCCTGCCGCCCACTGCTCCCCTCAGCAGTGTACTTCGGTCCTTCTGCCTGCTCTGCTCCACGCTCTGGCTCTGGTGAATTCTCTCACCCTCCCGCGCTTCTGACTGTACCCAGTGCTTGATTAAATAAATAAATAAATCTTAAAAAAACAAAACAAAACAAAACTTGTTTGCATTTTACTCATCCCTCCTCTTTTCACCCCTTTTTAGTGTAAACATTCAGTGTATCATCCCTCCTTACCTTGTGTCTGCCCAACAGATCTCATCTTCCTAACTCAGCTCATCTTTCCATCTCTAAGAACAGTTCCAAGAATCTGAGACACTCGAATTATCCTCCTTTTAAAAATATGGTATAGAAAAAACACTGGAAATCAGATCTGAGCAGGTGACCTTACCTCTCTGGGTTTCAGTTTCTTATCTGGAAAATGAGCACATGAATAAGCAAATTCCAACTCTTAATGCATAGCCCTGTTCTCTGTATCTTTATCCTCATGAAGAATGTTATTGTGAAATGTGATTGTTTCACTTGTCAAAAATGAGTTTACTTTGAAGACTAGAGACCTTGTGTGTGGACAGAACTGAGTGACCCTTGAGTCAGTCCTATCTGGGCACAAGAGGGGGGTGAGAGCTCCACCAGTTCAGGTGCTGGTGGAGGGTCCTGGAACTCATGGAGGACATCTGGGGGTTCCTGACTACTGGCGCTGCCATGCAGAAGGCTGAAGTAGGCAGGCGAAGTTTCTATAAATATAAACCACACAGGCATCCTAGGATTCTTGACCCTTTTACCACATTGAATGGGAATGGGGAGGACATTTTAAATCAGCCATAACCACCCAGGAGAAACATAGGAGTTAAAGCTTCAAAAGTTATTTTTTAAATTCTAGGTAATAGGGCCTCCCCAGTGGCTCAGCGGTTGAGCACTGGGTTGCGAGGCTGCCCGCAGCCTCTGCGGCGCCGGTTCGATCCCCAGCTGCTCCCTGGCCACCAGAGGAGGGTCCCACATGACGCACAGACCTCTCCTGCCGCCCGCTGCTCCCCTCAGCAGTGTACTTCGGTCCTTCTGCCTGCTCTGCTCCCCGCTCTGGCTCTGGTGAATTCTCTCACCCTCCTGCGCTTCTGACTGTGCCCAGTGCTTGTATAAATAAATAAAAATAAATCATTAAAAAAAAAACAAAAAAAAGAAGATCTTAAAAAAATAATAAATTCTAAGTAATAAACCTAATTGCTATGGAAGATGTGTGTGTGTACAAATTATAATGCAAAAAAAAATGAAACATTTTTGTATCCAAAGATTCAGAGGTGACTTCTAACACCAATTTGATTTATATTCTCTAATTTTTTGTTGGCTGTTATGTTCCACACAGTCTTACAAACTGCTTATCTGAGAAAGTCCTCATTAAAAATTTAACTAGTAATGTATGCAAAGTGGTTTAAGATGAAAGAATAGTCAAAGACCTTCATGAAAATGAAAAACTAGGGTCATTTGCTCCATCCTGCTAATGAAAAACTAGTCATGTGGTCCATCCTGCCCCACCCTGTAATTCTTCTCCCCTGAACAAATTTTAAGCATTTGTTTAGAATTCATTTGGTGGTTGCCTCAGATTTCTAAATAAGATGCTGTTTATTAATTTAACAACTTCAGTGCTTTCTGTTGACTTCTCCATGATGGCTGAGGAGTCAGATGTTTCTAGCTTAGTTCTTCCTTTCTCCCAACCCCCTTCTCTTCTAAATATAGTTAAATCACTATTCTGGGGAGCTTTTCTGGTCTCCTCTTCAACTTCAAAGAACACAGTTAAATCCTCATTTCCTGTTGCATCCACTGTAGATAGTATCTTTTACTCCTCTCTGTGAGGTCAGGAGTAGGCACTCCCCACCTTCCCCTCCACAGGCCTCCTTTGTACCTTTCAGCCTCTGTCAGCCTATTCTATGTTTACATTTTGTTCTGAAATCATTGTTGTTTATGTTTGTTTAAGGTTGACTTTAAGAGTTAAAGGTCAAAAAGTGATATTTATTTCATTTTGGTTTTGTATGTATCGTTTGCAGCAGATCAGAGTGGCAAACTAGGATTCCATTTCTCTCTTCATGGAACCAGTGGCCTTAGTTGATAATGATTCTGGAACAATTTTTTTCCTTCTTTTGACATCTCATCAATATCCTTTATCTTATTCTCATATCTTGTTTTCCACGTTTTCAATCATGCTACTTTTCTTTTGATTCTGTTATAGAGCAACCCCGATATTAAACGGGTTCCTGGCTGTGGGTCCTCACCCGCGCGCTTTAAAGGGACTTATGAATACTCTACTACAGACACACGCAAAAGGGTTAAAAAAGGTTTATTTACAAGAGAAAAAGAAATAAGGAAAATGTACAACTCAGGGAAAATAGGGAAATAAAGTCTTTAATGCGTCCTACCCGATCCGACGACCTGGAAACCCCAAAGTCACTCTCAGAGCTAGACGGACGCCGCGAGCTGGCCGAGGGCCCCAAAATGGAGAGCGCCCCAAAGCCCACGTGTCTGCCTTTTGTATCCACCTGGCTGCTTAACCCCACCCTCAGGTCCCAGCCACCTTCCCTTTGGTGGTGATGGGATTTGGAGTTCCCAGTGTCTTTGGCTTTGACCTGGGGTGGGGGTGGAGTCCACAAAGCCTGTATGGAATTTGCTTTGGGACTGCCTTTTCCCCTAACAATTCTACTTCTCTCCTTTACACCTCTTCTCCAAAAATTAAAATAAGAAAGTTTCCCTGAAGATATCTCTCATTCTCTATCTTCCTGCTCTAGTTTTCTCTGGGTCTGTAGCAAGATTGTTGTTTTGCAGTTCCCTTCACTACTTTTTTTTTTAAAAGAGGCATGTATTTTTGTTTATTTATTTGTTTATACAAGCACTGGGTACAGTCAGAGGTCTGCTGAGGCCAGGAGCAGCGGGGGATCGAGCCGGCGGGCGTCCGGCGGGCGTCGCAGAGGCTGCGGGCAGCTTCACAACCCAGCGCTCAACTGCTGCGCCACCGGGGAGGCCGCCCCCCCCTCACTACTTTCAACCAGTAGAGTTACTCTCAAGAAACAAGGGTGGTGGGAATTGTATGGGGACTATAACCAAGATGAAAATGCATACATTGTGGGCCTCCCAGGCGGCGCAGCGGTTGAGCGCTGGGTTGCGAAGCTGCCCGCAGCTTCTGCAGCGCCGGTTCGATCCCCGGCTGCTCCCCGGCCACCAGAGGAGGGTCCCACATGGCGCGCAGACCTCTCCTGCTGCCCGCTGCTCCCCTCAGCGGTGTGCTTCGGTCCTTCTGCCTGCTCTGCTCCCCACTCTGGCTCTGGTGAATTCTCTCACCCTCCTGCGCTTCTGACTGTACCCAGTGCTTGTATAAATAAATAAATAAACCTTTAAAAAAAATTGGGAAAACTCAAAAAGAAAAGAAAATGCATACATTGTGCAAAAAATGAAAAATGATGTAAAAAATATATAAAATTAAAAAATTGAAAAAAAAAGATTTGAATAGCTTCCTCTCTCTTACACTCATTTTGCTGGAGTATATCGTTGTTGGGTAACTCCTTGGAATAAACTATACAGGAGAGTCTCTCTAGTGGCGCAAGGGGTTAAGCACAGCACTGTGATGCTGTCTGCAGCCTCTGCAGCACATGTTTGATCCTGGCTGGTCCAGGGAGCTACCCACATGACACAGCAGACCTCTCCTGTCTCGCCCACTGCTCCCCTCAGCAGTGTATTTCAGTCAGTCTGCCTGTTGTGTTCCCCACTCTGTCTCAGGTGAATCCTCTCACTCCCCACACCTCTGGCCTGTACCCCAGTCCTTGTATGCATAAATAAATAAATCTTTTTAAAAATAAACTATAGAGGAGGTAAATTTGAGAGTACTTTCCTACTGCAAATGCCTTTATTCTGTGTATCACTCAATTGATAAATTGGGTATAAAATTCTAAGTCAAACAGTTCTCTCAAAATAGTTCTTTCTGAAATCTTTAGGGTCTACCCTAATCTTGGTGATCTGACAGTTTTTAGTAGTCATGGCTGTATGTAGAGCTTTTTTCATTCATTGTGCTTTGGCATTCACTGGACCCTAGCAACCAAAGACACATATTTTCCTTTATTTTAGAAAACTATCTATTGTTTTTCCTTTATAACTTCCATCTTTTGTTTTAACCTTTAAAAAGAATTCCCATTATTTAGATCTCACACTGCTAGGTCATTTTTTAAGTCATTTGTCCTTTTTTTGTTGTTATATTTTGCATTTGTTTTAAAATCTGTACTAAGGATATATTTTTCAACTTCACCATCTAACCCTATTATTATTATTATTATTACTATTGTTATTATTCTTTTGGCAAACTTTTTTTTTAAAGATTTACTTGTGCATACAAGAGCTGGGGTACAGGCCAGCGATGCAGGGGGTGAGAGGATTCACCAGAGACAGAGTAGGGAACAGAACAGGCAGACTGACTGAAACACACTGCTGAGGGGAGCAGCAGGTGAGACAGGAGAGATCTGCTGCGCCATGTGGGTTGCTCCCTGGCCGGCCGGGGATTGAACTCATGCTGCAGAGGCTTTGGTTTGCTTCATAGTGCAGTGCTTAACCCCTTGCGCCACCAGGGAGGCCCTGGCAAACATTTTTAATTTCAAGGAATTCTTTTTGTTTTGTGTCTGTTTCTTTTTCAAAGCATTTCCCCCCTGTTGTTTCTGATGAGTTTTCCAAGTTGTCTCTGAATCTTTTAGAAGTTTTCACTTATTTGTTTAATTATCTTCTCTTCAGTCCCATTTGTATTCTTAGTCTCTAGAATCATGTTTGCCTATTGGTTTAGCTTTTATTTTTCTGTTTGCAGACATTCATTCTACATCGTTGGTTTTGTTCATTTCTATCAAAGATTGAGGCAATAAGGGGTGGGGGGCTGATTCGAAGTTTGAAGCACTCAGGTGGGGCTCTTCCATTCTGGGAAAGTTGACAGGAAGCCAGCTTTTTGTTCTTGTTAAGGGTCCCTAAAGGCAGGAATGCAGAAAACTCCATTCTGGGCTTCCAACCAGTACCCGGATTCTCCCCAAGTGGCTACACAGTTTCTTTAGAAGCAAGCCTCCCAGTGTTTTCCCTAGAGAAAATTTGATACCTATCTAATCTGGGCAGAGGTGTTGGCTACTACATGTATATAACTTCAGTACTTTCCAGCCCCATTTTTTTATTCCTGTTCTCTGAGAGCCTTTTCATTAAAAAAAAAAAAAAATTGTGCTCTTTTGGGTCCTTTTTATTTCCAGACTGATGCATCTCTCAGTGTCTGTGGACAGTCTGAGCCCTCATTACCTACAGCCCACTCCACCTGAGTATTAGTCAATATTCACCCAACCCTTTCTGTTGCCAAGAAATTGGTTGAAATCTGTTTGCTGATGGCCCCTTTCTTTTCTTTTTTTTTCTTTATTGTGAGTTTATGCCATTTAATACCCTTATTGTTATTTTACTGGAGTTTTAGAAGAAACTGGAAGCCTGAAATACTTAAATACAGCAGCTGTAACTTAAACTGTAGCAAATGTATAAACAATGTTGTGATGAGGACCATCCAGGTAGCTAAGTTTCTACACCACCCATGATTATTTAATTAGACTAAATTGTGAGAAGATTTGCTGCATCGAAATAGGAGCACCTTTTTTATTTTGTTCATAGTTTTTCTTCTTTGCTCATAAATTTAAAGATGGTACAATGTGCAGAGAGAGTACCTCTAAGCTCTCAGAGGTGAGTCCCATCGACTGAGAGTATCATAGGTACTCTCATAAATAAAAGTAGGCCTTGGAGTAAGTAGACTTACCACACCTGTGTGTGTACCCTACACACCCCAAAATACCCTTTGTGAACATGGAGAGGTAAACCGTAAAGCTATGCTAAGTAGACAGGCTTTCCTTTAGGATGCCAGAGCCTGGGTTTCAGTCTGGGGCTGGTTTCTCATTAGCAGCAAGACGTTGGAAGCTAATGTTTCCAAAAATGAGGAGCTGCCCTGGGACTCGCCTAAGTATTGTCCTAGCTCCTTTCAGAGGCCCAACAAACAGCCTTTTATCCACAGACCCACATTTGTTCACAGGTTCACAGCATCTTAACCCTGAGGGTCCTGTATAGTGGGACAGGACCCAGCGTGGCTTTTGCCAGGTGCTGGTCACAAGGGGCTGAACCCTCACCTGGGGGCACAGGACCACAAGGGCTCTCTTACGTGCAGGCACAGGCGCAGCAGAGGCCCTATTCCTGACCCCAGCATCGCCAGCATCGCCAGCATCCCCAGCCTCTTCCATCACCCTCACTGGTTTAATTTTGTTTTAATTAATTTTGTTTAATTAAAACAAAATTAAACATACATTTATCTAGGAATCATGTGATTCCACTCCTAGGCATTTATCCAAGAGAAATGAAAACATTTTCCCACTCGAACTCTCATACACAAATGTTCATACAACTTTATTCTGTGTACAATGGCCAAAAACTGGAAACAACCCAAATGTCCATCAACTGAAGAATGGATAAACAAATTGTTATATATTTGTACAATAGACTAAATAAAAGGGAATAAGCTACTGATCACATAACAACATGAATGAATCTCAGAAACATGCTGAGTGAATGAATCTAGACCACCAAAGGAATATAACATATTATTTGAAGATATGTGAAATCTAGAATAGACAAAAATAATCTATAGTGATATCAGGTTGCCTAGGGCAAGGGTGATGGTATAAGATATCTTTGTTGAGGACACCATGTAAGTGTTCTGTATCCAGATGGAGGTGGTATTTGTAGGGTCATACATTTTAATTGAAACTCACCAAAATATATGCTTAAAACAGGTGCATTTCTAAAATGTAATTTATACTTCCATAATGATAGCTTTTACAGTTAAAAAGTTGAAGGATTAAAAATCGTCCTTACAGTTTTTTAATAATGTTTATTTTTCATATTCATTATTATATCTTCATACATTGTTATCACCAAAAATAGAAAAAGACTTTTCGAGAAATGAATGTTAAAAGTGAAATTGCATCATAATCTCACACTGTCCACCACTTGCTCCCCAAAGTACAACAAACACAATGATCATTTTGGTATTTATTCTTCCAGTTATCTAACAAATACTCCAATATATATCTTCATGTGCAATTTTTGTAGAAAAGCAAGGATATGGTATATGTATTCTTGCAACCTGCATGTAACATTTTACAGTTTTTGTCTGATAGAAGGACCCACAATGTGTGCCTGGCAAAGTGCCCTGCACATAATGGACCTTTACCTGTTAGGTTCAGTGCCTTCATTTGCTGGCAAGCATTTCCCCTTCGAGACAAAACATTATAACATTTTCAATTATCATTTGTACTAAAGTCATAGACCTACCCTCTAACGTTTAGCTTAGGTTCTTGTAGCCTAAATTCTTCTACTTCTGAATGAAGGCAGGTCCCTGAGGAGTGTTTGGGACTGAGCAAGTGACTTGGTATGGATTAGGGGTGGTGAATGCCCAGAGAAGGGGGTGTTAGTGGAGGTTGGGGGAGCAGTGGTAAAGGTCTCTGCAGGGCGGACAAGGTTCTCGCTTGATTTCATTTTTAATTTTCACCCACCATCTGTCTTGGGTGTCCCCTTCCCTCTATACTTCAAACCTCACACCACGCCCACCGTTTCCATCTGGAGATGCAGGACTACTGCCAGCTGAGAAATGAAACACCTTCTCCTTCCCCTAACAAAGCTACGGACTGCTTAAATGTTAAACCATGAGCATTTTTGTTCTAAGAAAGAAATTCCAAGAAAATATATGAAAGGGTACATGGGAGATAGGTGAGTATAGGTTTTTTAATTGGTACAAAAGAATTATCTTGAAAGTAGTTAAAAATGAATCTTCCCATATCCCCTCCAAGAAATTTGGATGTAGAGCAGAGAGTGAAATTGCACTGGCAGAGATCACAAATAAAAATGCTCAGTCTTCAAACCTGAGAAGTATTTGGCCTGACACCACACTGGGACATGGAAGGGTTATAATGCCTTACTTAGTGTGGTTCTGGGATTGAGTTGGGGCTCAGATTGTCCATTTCTCTCCATCACTGTGTCAGTGGGTTCTGTCTCAGCCTTGCAAATCTGAGGGAAAAGCACCTTTTCATTTTGACCTAAGATATTTCGTTTCTGTGCTTTGGGAAGTCCTGAATTAAGATCTCATCTCTTTCCATCCCTTCCACAAGTGTCTCTGGCAAAAAGTTTAATTTTCGACCCTGTTGCAGTTATCTATTGTTGTATAAAAAACTCCCCAAAGCCTAGTGACTTAAAACAACACCCCCATATTGAGCTCATGAGTCTGCAGTTTGGGTGGGCCTCAGCAGGTATGGTTTGTTTCTGCTCTCCATGGTCTCAACTGGGATGGCTCAGGTGGGCCCTGAATGACCCACTTGGGGATGGCTGGCCCACATCACTGGCAAGTTGGGTAGGAGCCCAGCTGGGCTTGCTGATAACCACAGAAACTGGGTTATAGGGGTGAGCAAGGCAAAATTGTGTGACATTTTTATGACCTCGCTTCAGAAGTCATGGAGTGTTGCTTCCACCACACTATTGCTTTCGGAAGTCGTGAAATCCTCAGATTCAAGGAGAAGAAAAGTAGCCTCACCACTTAATGGAGGAAATGCCAATGTCACATAATAAAGATAGCACTTGGGAAGGGAGATATTACTGCAGCAATTTTTGGAAAATACAGACTGTAGACTCTGACCTATTTGCATTATATTTTAGTTTTTTCTGATGACTATTCATTAGTTATTGTCCTATTCCCTTAATTCATTCCTTTCACAATCCCTTTATCCCCTCTTTGAGGAAAACAATGCTCCTGGTGCATGTTTGGTTTAGCTGACACATTATTGGTAAGTTGTTACTTTTTATATAAGTATCTGAATTTCTATCTTCTCTTTGTAATCAGAAGGTCACCTACATCTTGGCCAGCCTTTCCATATCTCAGCAGTGAACTGGGACTGAGCAGTGGCAGCCCCCTTAGCAAAGCCCTGTCCTCAGTCCCTGCTCAGTCCCCAGGACTCCCTGTCATCATCACTCATCACATTTTGCATCTCATAGCATTTGACCTCCAGACTTTCTGCTGTAGCAAAAAAGGCCCTAGCTTCTGCCATAGAAAAATAAAAATAGTAATACCTTTCTTTTGGAGTTTTCAAATCAGTTTTTATAGAAACCTATCTTTGGGGATTTCTTTTCCTTTTAACCTGCTCCTTCTGTTGGAGAGAACATCAGGTGGCTGTTTCTTGCTTTGGGGCATCTTAGCTCATTTGAGGAACAGAAATAAATGATATGCCCCTGGTCCAGGACAGTCTTCTGGTTGGTTTCAGCCCCATGACTCCCAGGCTGACCCTCTGCAAATCCTCCTGCAAGAGCAGAATTCTCCTTGAGGCCTCGTGATTGCCGTCTTCACTGCCTGCTATTCGCTGCACTTACATAACTTAGAATCCTCAACTAGAGTAAGGGAGGACCATATAGGGCCTACCATCGTCCAAGTTTTCCAACACTATGATCTCATCCTGTGCCAAGTCTGCACACAAAGAACTTCTCTCTGCAAGATAAGTGTCCAGTGTTCATGCCACTGTTCAGGACCAGTTCTGAAGATGCCTAATAGCTCAGAGGCACAATGCTCACTTTGTCCTTTCGAGAGTTCTTGGTTTTGTTTCCAAAATGTCAACAGATAACTGTAAGTGTTGATTAAACAACCAGAAGGGCATTGCCGAAGGAGAGCATTGTATGTGATCTTCCTCTACCCTTCAGAAAAGCCCAGACCTGTGCTGAAAGGGCAGTGGGCAGGTGGGGCCTGGCTGTGCCCATCCAGCATAATCAGGGCACTTTCTTCCCCTGGGGACTGGAGTTTTTCTTTGGCACTTTAACATACTCCTAAGTAGGACAGGTCTGTGGTTTCACTCATCTATCAGAGTAGCTCAGCCCCCAGGTTAGAATATTTTGTGGCAGGAAGTCCCCTACATGCCCCTAATCGATCACTTTCCCACCATCTCCCCTGGTAACCATGATCCTGAATTTTATATTATCACGCCCTTGTGGGTTGGTATAATTTTACCATGTATTCCACATGTCTATGCTATTTACTGCAAAAATAAGAATTTTTTTTTCTTACAAATCTGCAATTTGGGAAGGATTTTGTAGGGATAACTCATTTCTGCTTGGGTCTGGGTAGTGAATCTTAGATCCCTGCACATTAGCTGGGGCAGTTCAACTGAGGGCTTTTGGATCTGCTCCAAAAATGACTCCTTGCTCGCTGGCTGTTGGGCTAAGGCCTGAGACCATGGTTTTTCTCCATGTGGCCTCTCCACACAACCTGGGCTTCTTCACAACTTGGTGGCAGGTCCCCAGTATGAGCATTGCTAGAGAGAAAACCAGATGGAAGCTATATTGCCTTTGTGACCGGCCTCAGGAGTCACATAGTGTCATATTATATCCCATAGTCCCACCTGAGTTCAAGGAGAGGGAATACTGACTCCAGTTCTTGAATGGGGAAGAAACAAGGTTCTAGAAAGGCAGGTGGGACCAGAATTATTGTCGCAGCCATTTGGGGGCAATGTAATCTACCCCACCACTGAGGCAGGTACCCCTAGATAATATACTATTTAATTTTGCAAGTCTTAAACTTCATGGAAACATTCATACTCAATATCTTCTACAACTTTGTTCCCCAACATTTATGAGTGCCATTTCTATGGTTGGGAGAAGTGCATTTATTTTTTTAGAACTGTGCATTATTTCATTGCTTTTATTTACCACAATAGTTATCCATTCTTTTGTTGGATATTCGTGTTGTTTCCTGTATTTTTTCTTGTGTGTTTATGCTTTTTGTTATTTTATACAGTGCTGCTATAAGTGTTTTTGTTTTTTTTTCTTTTGGTGGAACCCTCGCCGACGACCGGGGAACGAACCGACGCTGCAGAGGCTGCGGGCAGCCTTGCAGCCCAGTGCTCAGCCACTGTGCCACCAGGGGTGCTATAAGTGTTTTTGTAGAACTCTGCAAGTGCACATGAGCTCAAGGGAGTGGTTCTCTGCCAGAGGTGATTTTCAAATGTCCCAGACAGTTTTTGTTCTCATGACTGGGATAGGGGGCATTGCCACAGGCAGTGAGTGGGTAGAGGCCATTCTATCATACCAGGACAGCACCCCACAGCAAAGAATGATCTGGGCTAAGATCTCCATCATGTTGAGGTTAAGAAACCCTAGCTTAG
The DNA here is from genome assembly GCF_014898055.3 of Talpa occidentalis. Taxonomy (NCBI): domain Eukaryota; kingdom Metazoa; phylum Chordata; class Mammalia; order Eulipotyphla; family Talpidae; genus Talpa; species Talpa occidentalis. The sequence goes on along the minus strand of NW_023605305.1, from coordinate 95,660,522 downwards.
AGTGTACATGTAGCAGTGGAATTCCTAGGCAATGGGATATTTATAGTTTTCACTTTACTAAATGAGTTTCCCTGAGTGGTTGAATCAGTTTATACTCCACCAGAGCAGGACACCCATATCCTTTGATACTGTCAATTTTAATTTTTGCTAATTCATAATTTCTTTCCCCTGAAATGCATGTTCATTTGTTCTGCCAATTTTTTTTTTAAAGATTTGTTTATTTATTTATTTATACATGCACTGGGTACAGTCAGAAGCGCGGGAGGGTGAGAGAATTCACCAGAGCCAGAGTGGGGAGCAGAGCAGGCAGAAGGACCGAAGTACACTGCTGAGGGGAGCAGTGGGCGGCAGGAGAGGTCTGCGTGCCATGTGGGACCCTCCTCCAGTGGCCGGGGAGCAGCCGGGGATCTAACCGGCACTGCAGAGGCTCAGGCAGCTTCGCAACCCAGGAGCGCTGCGCCACCGGGGAGGCCCCAGGCTCAAAATCTTGAGTAGGTCCCTCTGTGGAAAGGATAAAACCATAAATCCCTTCCGGGACATACAAATCCCTTCGTGATCTGGTCTCTGCTTAAGTCTCCAACCTCATTTTATCTTCAAAACAATTAACAACCCTGTTCTGCCATTTTTGTAATAGAATTAATGTGTAGGATTTCTTTTTTTTTTTTTTTTATGAATCCCTTCCACTGTTGTTCATCTGTAAAGCTCTTATCACTTGTGTAGGAGTGCTTTATATATTCTGGGTACTAATCCTTTGTTGGTTGGATATGTTGCAAACATCTTCTCCCAATGTTTGATTTTTCTTCTCACTTCTTCATGGTTCTTTAAATGAAAATAAGCACTTATATTTTATGAAGCTTACATTCATCAATCTCATGCTAGCCTTTGTGGTTTGAGATTTGGGGGTATCATATAAGAGAAACTGTCCTGCCCTGAGGTTCTCAGTGCCTCCCAAGCCTGGCTACCTATTGGATCGCTTCCCTTTCAGTGGTGAGTGCTAGCACTCCTCTTGCTGACCTTGGAGAGGCTCACTTTCTGCTGTGATTGCTCAGCTTTTCTAAGTCCTGATTTCCTGATGGCCTTACTTTCTCTGCTGGGATTGAACTCTTTCTATGACTTCTGTCTCTCTACCTACACTGGACTCTGCGTCTAAAAACGGACCTCATATTGAACTAACTTCTCTGGAACCACAGCACCCTACCAGTGTCAATATTGCCAACGATGCCCCTTAGACATCAGTCCTGCCAGCAGTGAGCCTCCATTTTCTATAATGCTTGGATATGTTCATCTGGACACTTTCCTCTGGAACAACAATGGGGTGAATCTGAAGATGCCAACTGGTGCCCAAGAACATTGGTAATCACAAGAGGGGAACCCCGAAATGAGCCCATCGTCTCTGACTGTGCACCTTTAGTCTAGGCCTGTCCATTGCCCCTCAAGACCAACAACAACTGAAGGACAGCTCTGGTGCTCTCTGCCAGGGGTAACCAACCAAAACCTAACTTAGCTCCCCTTCCTTCTTGTCTTCCTAGGTCTTGACCTTTAGTTCCACTCCCTCATAGGTCCTCCCACCTTTAGGCTTCACACTGTTCTGGATTTCTCTGACTTCCACAAGCAGCACCTTTGGGTGAAACTCACCCTTTGCTGCCAGCAGCTCCTCTCTGCCCAGAAAAACACCATATCCTGACTCCTAGTTTCTATGACCCAATCCCCTGCACTTGAGTAAAGTTGAAAGCTAGGTTGCCAGGTGTCCAGGCTGAGCTGTTGCCAGGCCAGGGAGAAGATTAATCTTAAAATGGGAAACAAAGAGATGATGAAAGCAAAGATCAAAACAGCCAAACAGCAGGAAGATACAGGAGGGTGGAGAGGTAGACTAAGGGGACTTAAGAGCAGATTATCCTCCTGGGTTCTGTATTCATCATCTGTAAAGTGGAGACTATGTGATGACTTGTAGCTGGGGTCTAGAGAGTTGTTCCTTCCTGTGATAACAGGTTCCCATGAGGTCTGACATTACCTTGTGTTTTGGGGTGTGTGTGTGTGTGTTTTTTCTACCCATTTTGCTGTATTAGATATTCTCCTCTGCCATAGCAAGTTGTGAACTCTCCCTCATAGCAAGTTAGAAGCTTCAGGAGAAGCCCAAGATACCACGTTGGGGAGGAGGTGGGTGCGACACCTGATACCTGCTTTGGCTATCAGCAACCGGGATCTCCTTTCTTCACAGGCTCTGTTCTCTGTGGTTACTTGTGGTTTCTGACTACACACTCTGCATGCAGATCCAGAGGCCCCAGAGGAAGGAAGGGTGGGTGTGGCCTCAGTCTTCTCAAAGCCTGATATCCAGAAGCCCCTTGACAAAGTGTATGTGTGTGATATACCTAGCAGTGCTGTGCTTTCCCCTGCAATGGCCGCTAGACAGGTGCTCCTTCTTATAGTTTCCTTGTGAGCACAGGCCAGTGGTTGTGCACTAAGGGGAGGGAGTGCAGTGGGCATGGCCCTAGCCTCTGGGTAGCCCATGGTCTAGAGACCCTGTACTGAAAAGTCTATGCACACAATATGCCCCAGACAGACCAAGTTCACCACTGCCTCTTGTAGCCTCCCTATAAGTGCAGACTGGAGGTCAGATGTGTCAGGGAGAGGTGAGTGTCTTCCAGGAATCCCCAGGAGAGTCACAGATACTCCTGAGACTCCAGACCAGAGATGACTCTGTGTCTTTCTTTGAGCTGAAGCCAGTCCCGGCGACCTGGGTGACTTGTTGAACTCAGGAATAAATAGCCTATGCACTCACAGTGAGTTATGTTCTCTCCTTCCTGGGCTGGTGAGAGCACTTGAGGGTGTACTAGGGGGAAAGGCCAATAGCCTTCCCATTGCATTGGCACCATTCCTGACTTACTTATTGTTTCTCAATCTTTACTTCCCTTACTGAGATTTCTCGCTCCACTTCTTGCTGACACACTGGTCCTCCCACCCCCCACTCCATTCTGGCTATGGCTGCTCCCTCCAGGCACTTATTTTCAACTCAAGGATCCTGTCTGACCACCATCTTCCTTTTCTGTTCTCTGGTCATTTTCTTTAAACAAAATGTTTTATTAACCAGAATGTTCTTATTTCTAACCAAACCAAGAAAGTTTTTAAACCAAATGAAATCATCCAGTCAAACCTATCCTCAAAATAAAGTTTTGAACTTCCCAGCCCTGTTAGAAAAGAAATCCTGGCTCCTGCCACCTGTTTTTTGCTTCTTCTTTGCTTCCTATTGACCTATTTCCATTTTCTTTTCCAGTCTCTGTGCTTGTGCTTCAAACCACTTGGTTGCTGTGGGTGGCTAAGTAGGAAGCAGAAAAATGCCATTGCATTTGAAAAAGCCAAAGAACTGTGAGGTCAGAGTTTTAAGAGAATCATGATCCAGATTCTAACATTTTCCCAGGTGATGGTAAGGGAGCTGGAGAAAGAGCACTAAGCGTTGAACCCTTCGTAACCAGTACGGGAGACCCAAGAGAGTGCTCTGGGTTTGGGGCACCGATGAGGGAAAGCAGAGAGGAAAAGAGGTCTTTAGTCTGAGAATCAAAAGACATGTTCATGAAGGAGGGAATAAGCAAAGCACCAGGGAAATAAAGACCATGCTGGTCCCCTCCAAGTCCCCATAGGATGTGGGAAATGAGCAGCCTCCCTGGAGAGGGTAGTGAAAGAAGCCTAAGGGGAAGCCTGGGAGAATAAAGGTCCCCTTAGAGAAAAGGTTATGGTCCAGAGTGTTGTTGCCTTCTGTGGGGCCCAGAGGACACATAGGGAAGGATGGGGGAATTCTAGGAGCAGATGAGGTCAGTAGGAAGGATGGAGAAAACAATGTGGGCTTGAGAGTAAGGAAGCATGTCCTGGGGAGTGGTGCTATTGCATTTCAGGTGGAGGCCAAGGGCAACAGGAACCTGAGTCACCCCAGGATTAGTTGGCACCAAATCCTGAGTGCTGGGGTAAGTTGTTCCCAACCCACAGTGATGACACTATGAGGGCAAGAGGTAGCAGCTGCCACTCGCCATTCTCTTGGTGCAAAATGCTTTAGCAAAGTACTGTGCCAGGAGTACATGCATTGGTGAATAATTCCTCATTTCCTGGACAACATAAATTCTAAGCAGTGACTTAAAAGCACTAAAGGAAGAGGCTCAGGTTTCTAATGACATTCTGCTGACATGACTAATGCTACCTGGAACACACTTCCCCTGGGTACCTGTGTGGCTCACTTTCTTCTTCACCCTGCTTTCTCTCAAAGAGAGGCCTTCTCTGACCCCTGTACCCCAGGGACCCTTTTCATCACTTGGCTTTGTTTTTCTTCATTCCATTCATGTCCACCTGATATATTTGCTTATCAGTTATCACCTCTATGAGAATGTAAGCCCCCTGAGATCAGGGCTTTCTTTGGTTCTCTGCCCTCTTCCCAGTGTCTAGATCAGTGTCTGGCATAGAGCAGAGCTCAACAAATGCATGGCTGGATGCATGGATGGATGGTGATTGGTGAGCATGGGTATATTTGCCTTGTGTGCATGCACATGGCTCTCAGAGAATCCATTTCTTGGAATTAGAAATTGGTGCTAAGTCAATGATTCCATTAAGCTGTGGGTAGTGTCTCCTTATCATGACTCCTGTACAGAGTGAATTGGCTCTTTCCCTGCTGCTGCTGAGCTGGGGGGAGGTGGAAGCTCAGGTGCATTCAAGATTCTGCTCCACCCATAACTCATCACCATGCCATGGCCTAGGAAGGTATTGCTGGAGTTGTAATGGATGTTAGTACTGCTTTACATACCTCTGGTTGTGGTGTCTTTTTAGTCTATTGTCACCTAATACCTAATACAGTGCTCATCCTCGTTTTCAGGACAGGAATTATTTTTTTGTCTAATAGAATGAGACATAGTTGAGATTTGTCTGATTGCATGCTTATAAGTAGATTCCAGTCAAAAATGTTTTTAAAATTATCTCATTAAAAAATAATAATAGTATGTGTATAATGAAACAATTTTAGGTCTTCAGAAGATGTAAAATTTTCCATTTCCTCTGCCTACCGGCTTTGCCCTAAAAATACACACATGGTACCAGTTAACAGTGTATTCCTATTAGAAAAAAAGGTGCCTTGGGCCTCCCTGGTGGCGCAAGGGGTTAAGACGCAACCTATGAAGCTAACCGCAGCCACCACAGCACAAGTTCAATCCCCAGCCAGGGAGCTACCCATATGGCACAGCAGACCTCTCCTGACTCACCCACAGCTCCTCTCAGCAGTGTATTTCAGTTGAGCTGCCTGTTCTGTTCCCCACTCTGTCTCTTGTGAATCCTCTCACCCCCATACCTCTGGCCTATACCCCAGTTCTTGTATGTGTAAATAAATAAATCTTTAAAAAAAGGTGCCTTTATGCAGGTAAAGGCATACATGTATATATATATATACATATAATTATATATATATTTATTTATCTCACCATCCAGTTTCTTTTGAAATTTATGCCCATGTGATTGTATTATACCCACTATTTTCACCTCGCTTTTTAACTTAATTCATCTTAAAGGATGTGCCACAATAATATATTCAGATCACTTCTATTCTTTTAGGTATCTGTATAGTTTTCCACTATATGGATTTGACTGGTCTTCTATTAATTGGCATTTAGCATATTTTTAGGTTTTATTTTTTTCTATTCCAAATAATGTTGCGGTGAACATCCCTGAACACATACATGCTATATTTGGGGGATATGGTAAACTTAGGTAAATTGCTGGGCTTAAGAGTTTTTTGTTTTTTTGTTTTTTGGTTTTTTTTTGTTTTTTTAAAGAACATTTTTTTTTAATATTTATTTATTTATACAAGCAGTGGGTACAGTCAGAAGCACGGGAGGGTGAGAGGATTCACCAGAGCCAGAGCGGGGATCAGAGCAGGCAGAAGGACCGAAGTACACTGCTGAGGGGAGCAACGGGCGGCAAGAGAGGTCTGCACGCCATGTGGGACCCTCCTCTGGTGACCGGGGAGCAGCCGGGGATCGAACCGGTGCCGCAGAGGCTGCGGGCAGCTTTGCAACCCAGCCTCAACTGCTGCGCCACCAGGGAGGCCCTGGGCTTAAGAGTTTTTGAATTTAAAACTTTGACAGCTTTTTTAAAACATCACTTTTTAAAGTACACAAAGGGTACTGGGCTGTAATATAATACAGAGCCCTTTCTGAGTACCAGAAATCCAACTATAATGCCCTATGATTTTCAGCAAGATTTAAGTTGTGTAGAATGAAAATTGATCCATGAATGAGTATGCACATACACATACGTATAAATATAAAATCTCCAAGAAGTTTCACAGACCAAATTCACAGGTGCTTTCTTGATAAATAAGTACAGTAATTAGATTAAATGTCCATCCTCTGTATTGCTTTAAGAGTTGGAGGATGAATCTTACTGGAACTTGAGTACTGAAAGAACACAATGGAATTAGATGCTTGGAAGGCTTGCTGAAGAAAGCCTGGTGACTATTGAGGAGGAAACATTTTCTTTGTTTGTTATGTAAATTTCTGACCAACAGTCAGGTCAGAGTGAATCACTAATCTCCCATAACCAGACCATGCCAAGTTGTCAACAATACTATATCTGAATCAAACCAGCCAGTCAGGGAGGAAAGGCCGAAGAAATAACTCTTTGTGATGTTATTGACTCATCTCCATATAACATATAATTTTTGTAAATTCTTCAGGGTGTTGTCATACCTTTTCAAATCAGTAAAACAGTTTTGTGAAAAGCAATATTCTAATTATATCCTGACTTCACATGCCAGGATATACTGCTAAGATATACTGTTTGGGTTTTTTTTAAGATTTATTTATTCATTTATACAAGCACTGGGTACAGTCAGAAATGCAGGAGGGTGAGAGGATTCACCAGAGCCAGAGTGGGGAACAGAACAGGCAGACTGACGAAACACACTGCTGAGGGGAGCAGCGGGCACAGCAGACCTCTCCTATCTCATCCACTGCTCTCCTCAGCAGTGTATTTCAATCTATCTGCCTGTTCTGCTCCCCACTCTGTCTCTGGTGAATCCTCTCATCCTCCCCAGCTATTCTACACCTCTGGCCTAGATCCCAGTTCTTATATGCATAAATAAATCAAATAAATCCTTAAAAAATAGAAAAACTAGAAATAATAGAGAAGTCTATCAATAGTTGAAAGGATAAATTGTGGTATAATAATACAATGAAATACTACTCAGCAATAAAAAAGAATGAGCTGCTGCTACAACAATATGGCTAACTCTCAAACACAAATTGAATCAGATATAAAAAGAGCACACTCTGCATGATTCCATTTATGTAGACGTCAAGAATGAACAACATTAATCTCTGGTGTATAAACCATAATAGTAACTATTTCTTGGGAATGGAATATAGGTGACTCTTGGGGTAGAGACAAGGTAACTTTGTAGGATGATAAATATATTTTATCTTTATCTGCTTATGTGGATGTATATATTTGTCAAAATTCAGCAAGCTACACACTTATATGTATAGTACTTGTTGTCATTAAAAAAATACAGTAGTTTGCCTCATTTTGAAAAACCAATAGAATAATAAATCATAATTTTTAAAGATTATCTTTTTTTAAGATTCATTTATTTATGCATACAAGAACTGGGGTACAGGCCAGAGGTATGGGGGTGAGAGGATTCACCAGAGACAGAGTGGGGAACAGAACAGGCAGCTTGACTGAAATACACTGCTGAGAGGAGCTGTAGGTGAGTCAGGAGAGGTCTGCTGTGCCATATGGGTAGCTCCCTGGCTGGGGATTGAACTTGTGCTGTGGTGGCTGCGGTTAGCTTCATAGGTTGCGTCTTAATCCCTTGCACCATGAGGGAGGCCCTTAAATGGTTTTTAGAGGGATAGAAGAAATTGGAAAGGGGCAGGGTTAAAAGTTAGACTTTTCTGAGTATGTCTTGCTTTGTAGGCTTTATTTTTAGAGTCATTAGCATATTTTGTATTAAAATATAAACTAAATTAAATCAAAACTGAAGAGAAGCTATTCCCCAAAATCAAAAGCAAAACAAAACATTTCTGTTTATTGAGTTAGTGCCAATCACACAGAGTAGAATTATTTCAAAGATGTTTAACAGAGTAAATTGTAGTACATTTTAGTGGGAAATATCCTAAGAGAAAAACAACTTCAAAAAATTTCTACAACCTTTCAGTATTCATGTTGTTAGTAATAATAGTGGTGGTATTAGCCTAAAACGATTAGCTGTATGTTACAGGAAAAAGCAAATGTGTAATTATGTTAGTGTTAATAGAAGTCAAGATTTTTACTGTAAGAAACAAAGGAGTGTAAATATAGAATATAAAAATTTAGTGAACATTCTATATTCTTAAATTTGAATAGAAAATTAGTATGAAGTATGAAAAATTTAGTTCCCAACACTGTCCACTCAAAACCATATAAACAATGATCAATCAAATGCTATGCATGCCAGTAATGCCAGTCTCACCGCCTCTCTAAATACTATTTCCCACTAAGTGGAACCAGGGCTCCTTAGAGAAATGGATGGTTCTCATCTGAGGCAGGAAATGCACATGATGAGCCTGGAACATCACAACATACCAGAAATTCCTTGGGGTCACATCAAGGACTCAGAAAAACTTATGTTCTTGTCAAACTTCCCACTAGCCACAAATGAGGCTGTTTAAATATGAATGAGTAAGCATAACTGGAAGAAACACATGAATCCTGTTGAAACTTCACAAGTTCATGGCAATACTTACAAAGAAAAACACCTTATTCATCTCTGGGGGGCACTAGGGAACCAACTCATTCTTTTGAAAATAGGTGGGTAAAGAGAAATAATCTAACTATAATTTGAATTGAAACTGAGGGTAACCAAATAGTAAATATTTATTTTTATAGGAATAGTCCAGCCAATAATTAAGACCTTAAAGAAACAATGATTCTAGCAATGATAATTGTATTAGTTTCCTTGCACTAAATAGAATTTTGTTATTTCACAGTTCTGGACACTAGAAACCCAAAATCTAGGTATTGGCAGGACCATGCTCCCTCTGAAGTTCTAGAAGAAGGTCCTTCCTTTCCTCTGATGTTTCTAGAGTTTTCCTTCTGGTCCCAGCATTTCTTGGCCGATGGATGCATCACTCCAATCTCGGTCTCTGTGGTCATATTGTAACAGAGTGGTCCCCAGGAAAGGGGAAGGTTCCAGGTTCCCTGCCCTACCCAAATGGAGGGTGGAGCTGAGCAGGGAGAGAAGAAGCTGCAGAGGAGACTGAGGAAGGAAGGAAGCAGGATGGAGATCCAGAAGGAGACCTGGAAGAGGCACATGGGGCCGAGAGACATGTGAAGAAACTGCGCTTGCATTTTGGTCGTGGACGGGGTGATACAGATGTGAGTGAGAGACCCCTGGGGAGGTGACAATGGCAGCTTTTATCTTGATTTTGATTTTGCTCTTTTCCTTCTGGGCTTGTCTGGTTGTTTCTGACCCTTTTCTGTGGGTCCCCACTCGAAGATGCTTTAGACTTGTGGCAGGCTTTGGGGCCTTGCTCTGGGCCAATCCCATTTGGGTGGATTTTTACCCACAAGGGGACGGGTAACATTGGGTGCTTGATTTAGAAACTATATTCTTTGCCTTTTCTGTATTGTTTCCTAATTGTATTAAAGTTCCTTCCCATTAAAGTCTCATATGTTTTGTGTTGATGTGGCAGATGGCAAAACCATTTAAAATAGGCAGGTTTACGGGGTCTGGACTGGCCCTCTCCCTGCCTTGTAACAATATGGCCATATTCTTCCTGAGTCTATGTTCAAATTTTCCTCTTCTTAAAAGGATTAAATTAGGGTGGGACTTGTTTTAACCTGATTATATCTGCAAAGGCCCTGTTTCCAAATAAGATCACATTTGTGGCATGGGGGTTTGGACTTCAACATAACTTGTGGGGGAACACAATGCAACCAATAATCATAGGGAGCAGTAGTATTACAGAAACACGTGGGAAATTATCTATCATTGCCAAAGAATAAGGCCCAAATCAGACTAACTCTAGAGCTCACTACTAATTTACACCTAACAGGGGGAACAGGAGAGTATGCTGAATAAACACTACAGGCATATGATCAACAATGTCCAGAATGTGGAGATATCTGTGGGACAAATGACTTGTTTTCTTCAACAAATAAATTGCAAAGGCAAAACCTGAAGGAGAGAAAGCTATAAGTTTAAATGGACGTAGGATCCAAATATAATGTAGAGATCTTATCTGGAAATTTGAATGCTTACTAGATATTTAGTGACATAAAGACATTATTGACAACTTTCAAAAACACATCTTAATGGCATTATGGTAAAGTTTATAAAAGAAAGCGCTCTTAACTTATGGGAAGATAAATGACATGACATTTAGGGGTGGAGGAGAGCGGCAGTGAGGTAGGTATGAAACAGGATTTGCTGTATTAATTAATGAAGTTTGATGTTGGGTACATGGGGCTTTGTTATGTTTTCTTTAATGCAGAAATTTCCTAGAATATAAAATAATAATAATAAAAGTGCAGTATGTTAAGTTGGTGTTTCTCAATCTGGGGTAGATTCAGAATCTATACGTGGAGAACATCTTCCTCCCTCATCCTCACTGAGAGGTACTGTTGTAAACTCTTTTCAAAATAATCCGCTATAGTTTGATTGCTGGTGGAGAAATTTTGTTTATTGGAAACTTGGCTGCTTGACAAATATTTTTCATTAGGCAAGAAGGAATTTTTCAAAACTCCTTTTATTGGAAAGTAAGCTAAAAAAGTAAAGTAAGCTAAAAAAGAAAATCTGTAAACTGCCAAAGAAAAGTAGAATCACTCCCCACCCCCAGGTTTTACTATCCAGCAATCAGTCACCACTGTTCCAAATTTCTTGTGAATTCCTTTATTTCTCAAAGTGTATACAGAAAAAAAACATGAATTGAATCTTACTGCAAATACTATTTGCAATTTGCTTTTTTTTTTCACCCAGCAATATTCTTAGAAACCTTAAAATAGTAGTAGGTCCTTCTTTTTTTATTCCACTATGGAAATGCCATCATTTATTTCAAATCAGCCCCTAAATAGCAAGCATATTTCTCAGTTATTTCTTCTTACAGATAATGTTGCAACACACCTTTGTGTACACACATAGAAAAAGGAATTTTGTTGAAAATCAGTATCTCTCAAGAAACCACCCCTTCTTCCAGCTCAGGACAGGGAGTGCCCAGTGTATGAAGCAACCACACTGCAAACCTCAAACCCCCTGAACCTGCGGACATCTCCTGCTTATTCACCGGCTGCCGGCAGGTCAGGAGCGGCCTGGCTCTGGTGGCGTGGAGATTCCACCAAGGGCCTCCTCGCACCGCTGCTCCCTCCACTGAGGGTGGCTGATGCACCCAGGACTCCCCAGGTGTGTGACACCCCAGCAAGGAGCCCACAGCGTCAGCATCCAGAGGCCCACTGGCTCCCTGTCATCAGGTAAGTCCGTTGCTTTGAAGGATTCTGGGGCTGAGTGAGGCTAAATTCAATGAGATCCAGCTGGATATGGCAGTTGTTCCATCGGTGGTGTGCGTAAAGTGAAGACAAAATGCTAGCATGGACCAGTGCCTCTCTGAGGGCCAAGAACGGCTCAGTGCCCAGCATCCTCTCCATAAGGCAGCCTGCTGGGCGGGTAAGCCGAGTAAGCTTTCATTTTACTTTATTATTTTTTTAAAATGTGGTTTGTGTTTAATCCTCTGGAAGTCCTCTGTGTCAGAGAGGCTTTTTTCTCCGGCTGTGTGGGACTTTATACGGGCATCTCTTGCCAGAACTTGGAATTTCCTGGCAAGGAAGAGAGGTAATTTGAGTAACCCGGAACTAGACAAATGCATTTCACTTCAACACAGCTTTTCAGGTGTCATTGAAGATGTGTGAGAAACCAGATAGAAAGCTATAGAAAATGCACTTTACAAAAGTATTCCCCACTTGATGGCTTTAGTGATGCTTTTGCCATCCGATCTCCTGAAGTAATTTTTCCACGACTTCACCCAGCTTTGTTAGCCCACAGGGAAAGAGCTCGGGGCCAGGTCACCATCCCAGTGAGTCCAAGCGTGTGGGGCCTCCTTTCCAGTATGAACCATAAGTATCAGGGCTCAGAGCAAAATGTACACAGCTTCATTGATATCTCTGCTTTTAAAAAGGCTATGGTGCCTAGTATTTGAAAAGTAGATAAAGATTTACATAGTGTCTCCCTGAAAAGTCTATTTTGAACTTGCTCCCTATTACTCTTAACTCCATTTGTGAAATTTGGCCAATCAGCAGTTACTTGAAGACAAGCATCAACAGTTTTTAAAAGACAACGCTTATTTTGTAGGGATTAATAAAATCCTTGCTCATCTAACAAGTCTGATGTGCCCATAATGACTATGGCTTGAGAACAGAGGGTGTGATGAGAGGACTGCACTGGTGGAATTGAGTTGGGGTTCAAATGAGGAATGAGGTGATGGAAATGCTGCAGAGGAAGGGTTGAGTCCTGGGAAAAGGGGGGTGGTCCTGTGAATTGACCAAAGGAGATGTAGGATGAGTTGGACAGAAGTAGAGGGCTGTTTTGTTAAAAAAAAAAAAAAAAAAAGTAGGGGAATGTGGAAATCAAGGAAAAATAATAGAAGAAAAGAGCCAGTGAATGTCTGGCATGTGAGGTGGGTGAATGAACTAACTACACTGGTCAAACTGGGCACTGGACTCTCAACACCATTCACTGCTGATTCTTAGGATGGAGGGAAACACATCCAGAGACATTAGTGAGCAGGACCCAGAGAGCACCATCACCAGATTTTAGGGGCCTGTAGAAAGACATTCTGTCCAGAAACTGGTGGATTAGATCCCAACTGAGAAGGATCCTGCTCCTGTAGGTATTTATTCATTCACAGATGCACCATCTATGTGCTGTCCCTCCTTTTTCTCCCCCCTCTAGGGGTGTCCCATTTCCCATCACCTGTCCAGTCTCCCTGCATGGCTTTTACCTTTGGAATGTGTTCCGTTTCATAGAGCAGCTTTTGTTAAGCATTCATTAGCTTCTAGGATTTTTTTTCACCCTATGAAAATCTCTCAAGCCTTCTGATATTGTCAAGTGCCTAAATGATTGGAATTGAACAAGTAACCCTCAGCTACCTGAAGATGTGTAATAACTGTTGATTGTAGATTCAAATTCAGGGATCTTTTCAGTCATTTGGAGGAAATAGCACAAAGGGACATAAGGTCTTCCTTCCTGCCTTTGGGATCCATAAATTAAGATCTCTTCTTCCAAGTAAGCTGTTGCTAGTCAATTTCCACTTTATTCTTTAAACAGATCAATTTCCCTTAGAGGTAGAACACCAGCGTGCCTGGCTTAGAAGTCAGAAAACCTGGGTTCAGTGTTGCTTCTACCCTTCATTATGGGTGTGCCTTTTGGCAAATCCTTCAGTATTTCCCCTTAGCTAAAAACAAAGAGGTTGTATTAAGATGCACAAAGATTTTAACAGCCTAAAAGGAGGGGCTGAAACTAAGAAGATTAATTTAATGCAATTAGTTGCAGAGATAGATGCTGGAAAAGAGCTCACACAGCTATTCCTATAGAAAAAAAGGTTCAGTTGCCCTGAATGTGAAACCACAGTAAACTGTGGCCACCAGAACTCACAATGACAGGCAACAAGCACAGAAGCTCACCTTCTAGAATAAGACAGGTAGAGTCCCGCTTTGCGCTGCTATGTTCTGGCTATAGACCCTGATGCCTCTGGTCTTTTCTCCAACTTCCAATCAGTGTGATAATTCTTAAAAATCTAAATTTGAATGTTAGTATCCTGTTTACAAGCCTTCAATGGCCTCTGTTGTCCTCAGAATAGACTCTATACAATGGGGTGAATGACCTTGCCCCTGTTGACTTCTCCAGCCTGTTTCTGGTCTTCCATTGAAAATCAACCCTGACTCTAGTAGCAATTACAAATCACAGGCAGTTTCCCTAACTACTGGTCCTTCTCTCTCTCTCCCCTCTGAAGTGTACTTTCACACACACACACACACACACACACACACAAACACACCCTTCACTTGTCAGCTTCTCCATCCTCTGGGATTTTAGAATCCCTTGGTCTTGCCCCTGACATAGCACTCCCCATACCACACTCAGTTGTTGGAGAGCTCTTTCCCATCACATCTCAAGACAGAGACTATGCTTTTTTCTGTGCATTCTCAGCAGCTACTATCTTCCTGGCAGGCACCCAGCAAATACCTGTCCAATCAGTGAAAGGTCCAAGGGCATTCAGAGGAAGGTGGTAAGGATAGTGAGGGCTGTGAAAAAATGTTAAATAACAGAAGAGGCTGAGGCAGTTTATTCTGGAAAAGAGGGCATTTATGAGAGGTAATGAACTTCCCTTCATTTCAAGGTTTGCCATAGAAAAGTGGAGTAGATTTCCTCTAGCTTGGTCTCCAGAGGACAGAATTAGAGTCTCTGGTGAGAGGGAGATAGACTTGGTACAATGTAAGAAGTGGCTTTGGAGTATGCTATGACATTTGGGAATAGAAGGGCTCACTTTCTGGTGACCTCAAGAGCTCCCTAGTCCTGAATGGCCCCAGCCCCATCTCAAGAGTGTGCATGGGAGGATTCTTGTGTTGGATCAGGAGTTCACCTAGGTATTATTGAAGATCCTAGATTCATGGATTTTAAGATCTGCAGGTCCTTAACAGCTCTGTGATTTGCTTATCTAGGTCATAGCAGCACACAATTTAGAAAAGTAAACATTCCCCTTTCTGACTTTCTTAATAGCTTCAAAGTATTTTACCCATTCCAATCCACTCATGATGCCTCATCCACTTAATTGTTCCGTTAGGGAAGGAGATAACAACAGGGAGAAATTACAGGACCTGTCCTAGTTTTTGCAGGCTAATAAGAAGAAGCAGAATCATCAGGAAACAGACTCTCAAGTCCAAGGCATCAAAGCAAATGATTTTTCCAACCCCCTGATGACCTGATGAGGCAGATTGTCTATAAAGTGTTTTTTCCTTGCCATTCTGCCTTGGTTCTACATCTAAAGCTCAAGGCCACAGAACAGCTATGGGAATGAGCTCTAGAACCGACTATGTGACCTCAGATAAGTCACTTTATCTTCCTATGACTAACTCAGTTTCCTCATCTACAAAGTGGATATAATAATAGAATTAACCCAAGATGTTAATTGTTTTGAAGATAAAATGAGAACAGAGTGTATGGATATATTAAGTACTTAATAAACTAACTAGTGTTATTACAGCATGAGGCTAGGACTTGGGAATAAAGAGAGCTGATTTCTCATTCCGGAGCTAGAGCGAGAGTGCTGTGACCTTTAGCTGTGGTCTGCACCACTTCAGAAGTCCCTCAGAGCTTCTACTAGGAGCACTGGTTGGGTGTCAGGAGAAAGGTAACAGCCATCAGCATAGAAGAACTCAATGGGGATGTGTGCCCCAGATGGTGCTCATGTGCTGCTGTCTGTGGTCCTGAAACACAATTTCTTAATTCTCGAGAAAACAGAGAGGGTGGGGCTGTACCCACAGAGTTCTATGTCCTGTCTCCCTCATTCATAATCCCATACTTGTGGCTAGTCTTCCCACCAGCTGGAATTTGGATAAATTGCTGATAGCCTTTGAATCATTAGTTTCTTTATCTCTGAAGATACGTAATTGCTACCCTCTGACGTGTTCACAGGGATGATGCCAGGTTACATGATATCCTACCTGTGTAATTCCTTCCCACCTGATGCCTGCCAGCAGGACACAGTCAGAAATGGGTAGCTTAGTGTCAACAATACAATTTTAGAGCTCCCTTTTAGTAGAGTCTCTGGAACTTCATGCCCACTGAAGGCACAGCCCAGCCTCTACCTGTCAGAGTCCAGGACCCTATCACAGTTTTGACAGCCATTCAAGTATCCTGAGGCTGGGATCACAACCACAATCCCTCTGTCTCCTGGTGGCCATTGCTGCCTGGAGAAGCCATTGCTGCCTGGACCACCACAGTGACCACATCTCTTTCCTGATAGTCCCCACCTGGGACAGGGCAGGGCTCTCCTCCACTAAGGTCATAGCTGTTCTACTAAATGCTTAATGGATTATTTTGCTGCTTCAACTTAGAATCTTTGCAAATAATTTAAGATTAATTCCCAGTGAAATTTAAGTCAAGGGACAATTGAGACATCCCTCCTCCACCCAGCCTCTTGCTTTTCTTTTTCTTTCTTTCTTTCTTTCTTTCTTTCTTTCTTTCTTTTTTTTTTTTTTTTTCCACAAGCCTGGACAGTGTAGTATCACAGTCCCAGGATCAAGTCCAGCTTCCATCAGGGCCTTCCCAAAGGAAAAGATGAGGAATACATTGCCTCTGTCTTCTTTTCTTTTCTTTTTAAATTTTGATTTATTTATGCATACAAGAACTGGGGTACAGGCTAGAGGCATGAGGGGGTGAGAGAATTCACCAGGGACAGAGTGGGGAACAGAACAGGCAGATCAGCTGAAACACACTGCTGAGGGGAGCAACGGGCAAGTCAGGAGAGGTCTGCTGCACCACGTGGGCAGCTCTCTGGCAGGGGATCAAACCAATGCTGCAGCGGCTGTGGACAACTTCATAGGTCGCATATCAACCTCTTGCACCACCAGGGAGGCCTCTCTGTACTCTTTCTTACTGTTGGAGTTTTGCCTGACATCCTGTAGCTCAGCTACCTCCCCATCATCCTCATCAGTGAAGTCTGTAGGCCGGAGAGGTGACTAGGTCTCCTGAGGGGAACCTGCTGACTGGGCTTCCTCTAGGGCTCCCATCCAGAAATATGAGAACACTTATGACTTTCTGTCCCAGAGAAAGTCCCTAGACCTGATAGTGTTATTTTCAAGAAAAGAATTAGAAAGCATTCTCCTTTTCATAGATAACAAATGGAAAAATATTGATATTGATCTAGCCCATTCTGGCTCCAAGCAGTTAAACTCAGACAATTGTTTAAACTTAGAAAGAGAGAAAACAATACTACCCATAGATTGAAATGATAAAACAACCTCTTATAGATTGGAAGCTTTTTTGGGGTCCCCCTCCCAAAGGCCACACCAGTTCCTTCTTGGTGTAATTTGAGCTCTTTGTCTATTGTTCTGTCTTTAAGGGGAATCAGAGGGGAGATGGTAGTCTGCCTTGGCTGTTTCCCATCACAGTGTAAATAAATTTCTCTACCTGAATTCTTACCCACCCCCTCACACACACTCACACATCACTACATACACGTTTAGTTCAAAATCATAATCACCTGTGTCCAACTTGGCTCTAGGAAGCAAAGAGGGAGGTCTGAATATGCAATACCGTAAACATACTTCCCCCAAGAGATGCTTATGCAGCAATCCAGACATTCTCCTTGCTCTGCCTTTTAATTAGTTGAGGGAGTTGCAACCTCACAGTGTGGGTGTGCTTGCCAGCGGTGCTTTTTGGGAAGTTATACTGCCTGTGCTCCTTCTGTCTCCTCCCTCGCTGTTAGGTAATTACAGAGCTGGTTCACTTTGCTTTCCTTGGAAGTGCGTGCACTGACCTTACCCAGCAGAACCTGGACACTTGAGGGCCTTTTTGAGTCAGTGGTCAGAGGCCCTTGGGATCAGTGTGGCAACTCAGACCTCATTTTGCAGTCCACTGTCCTGGAGCAGAGTGGGATAGCAGCACTTTGGAACTAAAGAGATCGTTTTCCTCTGAGACTGTTCATGCTTCTGAGCCAGCTACTGCAAAATCAGTGCTAGGGTAGGACGTAGGGGTAGGGGAAGGGTACTAGAGGAGGGATTTTATGGTTTAAGAGGAACCTGTATCTCTCCCATTTAAGACCCCATTCTCCACTCTGCCAGATACATTATCCCCAAGAAACGAGAGGCCCCCAGAAGCCCTTCCAGCCAGCTTTCCTATCTCTGAAGCTGCTCTGTCTTTACTTCCCCAGAGAGGCCCAGGGATAGCTGCATGGAATGCTGCTGAAATCAAATCTCTCGTTGCTGCTGCCTTTTTAACTTAAACTTTTCTCCTCTACACAGTCCCCTCTTGTTTTATTTATGGATCCTCCTTCTGACCACATTACACTTTTTTTCCCCAAAGATTTATTTGTTTATGCATACAAGAGCTGGGGTACAGGCCAGAGATGTGTGGGGTAAGAGGATCCAGCAGAGACAGGGTAGGGAATAGAACAGGCAGACTGACTGAAATACACTGCTGAGGGGAGCAGTGGGCGAGACAGGAGAGGTCTGTCTCGCCATGTGGTTTTCTCACTGGCTGGCTGGGGACCAAACTCATGCTGCAGAGTCTGTGGATTGCTTCATAGTGCAGTGCTTCACCCCTTGTGCCACCAGGGAGGCCAGATTACACTTTCAACTCAAGTTTCGACTTCCCTACTTTGCCAAGGTTCACCTCATCCTCCTCTTTAAACAGGTGAGTGATGGTGCTTTTCCCAGCTCTCTCCCTTAGACACTTTCAGCTCACCTCTGAGTGTCTAGTGTCTCTCCAGTTTGCCCACATGAGCTGTGTAGGTTTCCACACCACACTTTTCAGCTGCAACCCATCAGGTGCAATTTTCTCCACTTCCTTTGCATGGATTCCACTTTCTGCACACCTGCTTTAGGGGCAGTTCTCATCCCTCCTGCCTCACTGTCTTTTGGGTAGGGCTTTGGCCAGTCTGTCCTTGGCACTTGGCTTCTCCAGGGGCTTCTCTCTGCAAATAGGCCAGCAGCAGTCACTGCCCTGGCTGTTAATGCTAATAACACAGCCTTATAAGTGGCTGCCTCATCGCAGCACGTCATGTTAATTTTCACTGAGTGAGCCTCAGCAAATCCTGAAGGACACCAGTTTCATGATGCCCCTGTCCCTTTTCAAGAGTCAAGAAGAACACAAAGGGGCTCAGTGCTCTATGATGAATGGTGTATGTCCTTTTGTAAGCTCTAGCCAATTTCAGAAGATCTGCATAATCCAAATGTATTGGATGTTGTTTTCTCAGAATAGCAGGTTAAACAAAGCTTTAATGGATTTTTTATTTAATTTTTTTAAAGATTTATTTTTATTTATACAAGAAGCGGGGTACAGGCCAGATGAGCAGGAGGGCGAGAGGATTCACTAGAGACAGAGCAGGGAACAGAACAGGCAGACTGACGAAATACACTGCTGAGGGGAGCAGCAGGCGAGACAGGAGAGGTCTGTTCGTTATGTGGGTTGCTCCA
Source organism: Talpa occidentalis (assembly GCF_014898055.3). Taxonomy (NCBI): domain Eukaryota; kingdom Metazoa; phylum Chordata; class Mammalia; order Eulipotyphla; family Talpidae; genus Talpa; species Talpa occidentalis. Next base: position 95,641,325 of record NW_023605305.1, on the reverse strand, counting down.
AGGCTGGCGGGGATCAAACCGGCACTGCAGAGACTGCGGACAACTTCACAGCACTGCACTCAACCACCTGCGACACCAGGGACCCCCTTTTCATTTAATTTCTTAAAGAAGTAATACATATCCACGATTTAAAACACAAAAAATTATAACTTCTTAAACAGCAAAAATTCTTTCTCCCAACCTCATCACCCTTCTGCCTGCCCAATTTCTACCAGGTGTGGCTGGGCACTGTGCTTAACTTCTTATAGGTCTTAGTTTTGATGGATCTCTCTAGTTGTGTACCAGATACAAAATCAGTCAACTGCTTCAAAAACAATGACAGACTGGCTAGTTAAATAGAAAAGAAGACTTCTTTCACTCTGTCACACATTTGTCACTTAGAATTGAAGTACCTGCCCTTTCTCCATCCCTGTACTATAGAAATTCCATCCTAAGGTCTTTCTGATGATTCTCAGTCTCTATTACATAGCCTTTGTTGTACTGTGAATTTTTATCTCAGCCATCTTTGTCTAAGTGTCTTTGTTTCTATGTCTTGAAGCTTAAAACAGATTCCATGGCTTGGGGGCTTAGTGAATTGGCCCCATTTAATCAGATAAGCACTAGAAAAATTCCCTGGAACCTTCTAACAGATAGACTTAAAAAGATCCAGCACGATTGGTTTATCATGACAAGATTATCGCTAATGCCATCAAAATGGAGGGCACCCTGTGGTTATCTAAATCACTTGAAGAGTCTCCAGGAAGCAGAAAGGAGTCAGGAGTGCTGAGGGTGGGCAGTTGTGCTCAGCCTCAGGGTGCGTGTGCCCTGAACCAGGACTTGCTTGGAACAGAGGTCAGTGGATCAGGCGGCAGGAGTGACCAGCATTCATTCATTCATTCATTCATTCATTCATTCCTTAGTCAGGAAGAAAATTCATCTGGGCAGGTGAATCGCTAGAGTGCCCTGGCTTCCAGTTGCCTAGGCCCTCACCTCCAGTCTCACTGGAAGGGTAGCTGGTGCCTGATTGGTTATCAGCACCATCTCTTTCACCTGCTTTGTGCTCTGTGTGCACACGCACGTGCACACAAACACACACGCACTCTCTCTCTCTCTATATATATATATATGTGTGTGTGTATATATATATACATATATATATATATATATATATATATATATATACTACCACCTAATACATTTGTCCCAAATCTTCACTTCTCTGAAGTGCTTGTAATTCACTGACTCATGTTTTTCTGGATTGGTCCAGAGGGGTCACCAGTGCTATGTGATGGCTCAGCCATGAATGACAGTCTCCCCTGAGTAACCTTCTCTGTTTTTTTTTTTTTAAGATTTATTTATTTATTTATACATGCACTGGGTACAGTCAGAAGTGCGGGAGGGTGAGAGAATTCACCAGAGCCAGAGCGGGGAGCAGAGTAGGCAGACTGATGAAGTACACTGCTGAGGGGAGCAGCGGGCGGCAGGAGAGGTCTGCGCGCCATGTGGGACCCTCCTCCGGTGGCCGGAGAGCAGCCGGGGATCGAACCAGCGCTGCAGAGGCTGCAGGCAGCTTCGCAACCCAGCGCTCAACCACTGTGCCACCAGGGAGGCCCTAACCTTCTCTGTTTTTGACCTGTTTCCCCACATGCCTCGTGAACTGACTCTGCCTGTAAAGATGCTGACTGAGCACAGAGCTAGCTCCAGGTGTCCGAAGATTCCAAAAGAGCAGGAATGAGGAAGTCTCAGAGTTCTAGTGGTAAACATTGTACTCTAGATGTGAATGTAATAAAACTGGCATTCTTAAGTGATTTTTTAAAATAATACCATATTAAATGTTTACTTAACAAGAAAATGTCGCTCCTAAGCCACACTTAGCAGGAGTGGATTTTTATAATGGTACCAGGGACACATGAAGTAGTTTCTTTGAGTCAACCACCTGGTCTTTATTTGGGAGTGGAGAGGAAGACCCCTGTTGCCACTTTGTTTAGGGATAGCCCCTGGGATTCCACTGCTGCTCCTGCCTGACATTAGGAAGACTGTCCAGTCTCTAAGTGTGGACAGTCCATGCTGGGACCTGCTCCTATGGAAGAGGCAAGCACCCAGGAGGACCCTTCCCCCAGGACTGTGGGTATTACTGGGCCTGAGAACATCTCTAGACCAGGGCTGAAGAGACCTCTCTAACCTCAGGTTACAGGGACACTAAATCAGGGGCATGGTCAGAGCCCAGAGGAGAGTTGGAAACTAAAATTGAAGAATCTGGTCAGATCACCCAAACTGAAAGACTGTGCCTAGGTGTGAGAGACAGGCCAGAGGCAGGACCTCTGAGGACTACAGAGAAAGGAGCAGGAGCAAGAGTTCCAGGATTCCCAGCCGGGCTGGCATAGAGGCAGCAGGAAGCAGGCGTGCAGCGATTCTGCAGGGAGTCTGAATTGAGACATGGACCACAGGGACGGAGACCCAAGAGGCAGACCATGTAGGGATGGGTGCGTGGTGATGCCAGGAAGAGGGGTGCTCCATCACACCCATGGCTCTGGTTTGCCTAGCGGGGTGAACGGGATGTCGGTCATGACGGGGGACTATATAGGCAGGATTGGGGCAGGATTGGGTCTGTGGATAAAGAAGGTCATGCGGCCCGAGAGCTGCTGAGCGGGAGGTGCCTGCAGAACATCTCTGTGGAGGTCAGTGGCATCCATATTCAGAATTATCACCACATAAAATAAGGAGAAGAGATGGAATCCTGGAGCTGTGGGTGGATCAGAAAGGGGTGAGGGGAAGGTTGGAGCGCAGGGATCGTCTGCTGGTGAGAGGCCAGGATGTCTCTAGACAGGGTATAAGGGAGGCAGTGACACCCTGAAGTCTGGGCATTATGTCTTCAGGGTGGGGCTGTAACTTCTGTGGGTGGGTGTTCTGGATGAGGAAGGCAGGACTGTGCTGGGAAGTTCTGCAATGGCAAGCAGGACCAGGGCCTGCCAGAGCATGGACAGCAGTCCTCAGGGGCCCGTTGGTGCTCTAAGCCCTTAGTCCTGCCTCAGACTGCCAGCAGCAGTAGTGAACAGGAAGAAATGGATGTGGACTTGTAATGGATTCTACACATGAACCACGGGTCAGCAATCAGGTTGGTGGGTGGTGTGTGACCAGGGTATTCTGTCCTTGCCAGGCAGAGTCACCAAGGGCAATAGAGATGGTGGAATCAGCAGTGTGCTGGAGTTGTTCCTACCAGCTGGTTCTGTGCTTTGTCTTCCCAACTCCATGTCAGTGATGTCTCAGTCACAGCTTGGAGTTGTCCGTGGTGGGGACGGACAACTTTATACCCAGAGATTGGCAGATGCTACAAGCCAGGCCTTTACTTTCCAGAGAGCCAATTGTTAAACATTTGCTAGCACAGCATTGGGAAGTGAGGGAGTAAAGGGTACATGTCAGCAAGTGCAGAGAGAGGAGTCTAAAATGAAGGAATTGAGTGCTAAGGAATTTGAACTTTATCCCAAGAGCTGTGGAAAGCCATGTAAGTACACAGTACATGACTTGAGAGGATAACATTTGAAGTATGGTTACCTGGATTCAAATGCTGACTTTGCTATTTACAAGCTGTATGACCTTGGGAAGTATACTTCATCTCTCTGGGTCTTAGTTTTCTAACCTGTGAAATGGGAGAACTATGCAAGGAATTGCATGCTGGGGTTATTGTGAGCTATAAATGTAGAGTGCTTGGAATGAGCTTGGCATGTAGTAAGCATTAGATAAGTGTTGGCTAGTACTCAAATGTTTAGACAGATGAATGGCATGACCCTATTTGTCATTGCAGTATAATGTGGAGAATAAATTGAAGGGAGCGTGACAAAAGGCAGCAAGAGCAGGAAAGGCACAGAATCTGCACTAGGGTGGTGAGAAGGGAATAGGATGAGGGATCTTGAGTTGGGCTCAAGGGTCGGGGTGTAATGCAGGAGACCAGAGAGCCGGAAAGACTGCAGCCACAGAGGTGTCAGGAAAGACTTTGGGAGAGACAGACCTCAGGCTGGGGCTTGCAGGAAGGAGGACCTCTGGATAGAGGAAGAAGCAACGTGGGAAGAGAACCAGGATTTTTCAGTCTTGGTGTTAGTGGGTTTGCAAGAAACATTTTTTATTTGATTATTTAAAGGTTTGATTGACACAGCTGAATGAAAAGTGAAGAAAAAGCAGTAGGCTTAGAAAACAAAAATGACCCATAAGGCGCCTGTGGATCTCTGGCTCCACATGCTTCTTCCCCCAGCACCTACAGAGGCCACAGGGTGAGGAGGCCCAGGCCCTACCCTGACCCAGCCCAGCAGGCAGCCTCCACCCACAAGAGCTGCCCCTGCCCTCCTGAGTGCCAGAAGCGGGTGGAGCTGAAATTGCCCCCAGCCTGTTTTGCTTAGAGAATTCATGGAACACTGCAGGATTTCTCTCTCTCTCTCTCGCCCCCCATCTCTCTCTCTCTCTCTCTCTCTCTCTCTCTCTCTCTCTCTCTCTCTCTCAGAGATATTGTTCCTATCTATATCATGCCTGGCTTTTGGCGCCTTCCTGTTGTCATAATGGTTCTTTGTTGATGGTAAAGACCCTTTCAAACCAATGGGGCAATATTTCACCCTTGTCACACTTTGAACACTATAGCCAGGGGCTGGCTAACTGTGTCACAGGCTGTGGGTTGTTGCATCAGCCTGGACTCTGTGAGGTTAGTTTGGGAGATAATTACAAGTTGGTCTCTATCCCATTCAGCATCATGGAGGTTGGTGGGGTAGTGGGGCGCTAGCACTTGTACTGGTGAGTTTCTTGGCTGGGGTGTGCAGCCCCTATAGACTGTGCTCCGCACTGAGCATGGAGAAAGGTTGGTCAGGAGAGGACCTCTCTCCCATTCTCTTCTCACACAGCCTGTCCGCAGTCACCACCCATTTTCCCTTCTCCCAAATGAGATGGAAAATTAAGATGTGGCAGTGATGCTAGGGGTAAACAGGTAGCAGAGAACCACATTGGACCTAATTAAGTTGCCTGGTAAACTCAAGTTATTTGGAGAGAGAAGATAAATATCCATATCCTAAAGATACAAAAAGATTGGCAGACACTGCTACTGGCTTTGTTCAGTATTTTGCAAAACATTTCTCAGCTGTTCTCCTGGGATCCCTTAAGAATCTTCCAGGCTTTAAAAATGACTTATACCAGGAGGCAGAATAGGGCTAAAGTAGCCTTTGGGAATCTAGTGAAGCATAGATTTCAACCATCCCAGAAGCAGCCCTCTATCAGGGGCTTTTCCTATGTAAGTGATCTGGTTGACTTGTATTCTCCATTTCCACATGGACTCAAGGCAGGTCATCTGGACTTTACTCCATCTTCAGACCAAAGCCTCTGTGACAACTGCACAACTGTGTCTGAATCATCCTCTCTCCCTCACAGGTGTCATTCCCACACTTGTGTGCAAATCTCCAACCCAAAGTCTGTTCCGCAGATAACAACCCATGATGCTTATCAGTACTGGATGGGAGGGCTCTTGGCACTGAGGTCAGGTATGCAGCATGCCAGCTGTACTGCACCCTGGCAGGGAGACTGAGTGCTGGCAGGAGCAATGCAATGAGACTCCACTTCCAGGAGGTTGGGAGGGAGATGAAGGGCCGAGCCAGAACAGGATTCTTAGCCCTGAAGGGCCTCCCTTGCCCTCTGCAGCCCATAGGGGATTGTCTCCTCTCTCTCTTTTTTCAATTGTACAACTTCATTTTTTAACTTAAAATTTTGCGTTGAGGAATAATTGACATCTAATACTATGTTTCAGGTGTACAACATAGGAGTCAACATTTGTATGTATTGTAACATGATCACAATAAGTCTAGTTAGCATCCATCACTACAGATAGTTATAAAATTTTTTCCTTGTGATGAGAACTTTTAAATCCTTTAGTTAACTTTTAAATATGCACTGCATTATTATCAATGATAGTCATGGAATTGTAAATTACATCACCATGTCTTATTTTATAACTGGGTCTTTATCCCTTTTTACCCCCTTCATTCATTTTTCCTATCCTCCCACCTCCTGTTGCTAGCAACCACCAAACTGTTCTCTGCATCTATGAGGTTTCTTTAAAATTCCATGCATAAGTGAAATCAAATGGCAGTTGTTTTTGTCTGACTCATTTCACGTAACATTATTCCCTCAAGGTTTATTCGTATTGCAAATGGCAAATGTCCTTTTTTATGGCTGAATAATATTTCAGTTTTCTCTCTGTGTGTGTGTGTGTGTGTGTGTGTATGTATGAATATCATAACTTCTTTACCCATTCATTTGTCCATGAATACTTAGAATTTTTCTATATCTTGGCCGTTGTAAATAATGCTGCAATGGAACACATAGGAGTACATATATCTTTTCAAGTTAGTGCTTCTGTTTTCTTTAGATAAATACCTAGAAGTGGAATTGTTGGGTCATATGGTAGTTGTGTTTTTCATTTTTTGAGGAACTTCCCTATGGTCTTCCATTGAGGCTGCACCGGTTTATATTCCCATCAACAGTACATAAGTATTCCCTTAGTTCACGTTTTTGCCAACACATGTTATCTCTTGTCTTTTTTATTTTTTTTTATTTTAATGTTTTTTTTTTAATAGAGGCAATTTATTTATTTATTTGTTTGTTTGTTTGTTTTGTTTATACAAGCACTGGGTACAGTCAGAAGCGCGGGAGGGTGAGAGAATTCACCAGAGCCAGAGCGGGGAGCAGAGCAGGCAGAGGGACCGAAGGACACTGCTGAGGGGAGCAGCGGGCGGCAGGAGAGGTCTGCGCACCATGTGGGACCCTCCTCCAGTGGCCGGGGAGCAGCCGGGGATCGAACCGGCGCTGCAGAGGCTGCGGGCAGCTTTGCAACCCAGCGCTCAACCGCTGCGCCACCAGGGGAGGCCCTGTCTGGGGCTTCTTTTGGAAGACTACTGGATTTGCCCCGTCTGAACACAACCCTCTAGACTGAGAGAGAGGAAAGGAGTGGGGGTCTTCTTCCTTGCACCTCAACAAGGAACTCACAGACCCCGTTTCCCCAGAACCCAGAGTCCAGACACACTCACTTGCCCAACAGATCCAAAACAGTCCCCAAAACACAATGACTTTCTTACCAAGGGCTGAGCTAGAACCACCAAGTCACAGGGCCCGCCCCCATCCTCCTGCCCCTCTCAACCCCAAGGAGGCCTGTAGAGTCAGGTCTCTCCCGCTCCCATTCCAGCTAACCCTGAAAGCCTAGAACATAAATTTTGTAGGACTTGGGACCCCCACATTTGAGGTTAACTTTTACATATCGCCTGGCACAGCAGATACGGGAATAACTGTAAAATTATAAAGTTATGGGTTTGTTGGTGCCCAAAATCATTCCAGTCCTTTCCAGAGGCTGTTACCCAGGCATTCCCTGGAGTGTGCTTTATGGGGGAGGGACAATGGCATAGATAATTTTCTGTTCAAATGATGTATCACTGCAATGATGTATCACTGAACTCACCGAGGCCCCCTTAGTTTCAGTTTAAAATTAATTTTTTAAATGTACTTTATAACAATTTCAGTTGAAGTTAGAGAAGAAGCACACAATTCTTACTAGTTTCATTGGGTTTTTTGTTTTGTTTTTACCCCAGAGTTCTCAGGAAGTAGAGAATGAGTGCAGGGCTGACCCCAACATCACGTGGGGTCACTCTCCAGGTTGCCCACAAGGCTGGTTGCCAACATACAGGAGTGGGAGGCACTGCAGTGTTTGGGAGTAGTAAGGCTGATTATTTGATCAGTGGTTGATCTTGCAGAGATAGAATGGAGGGAAGAGGGTGAAGAGTGAGCACCCCAAGGACAGCCCCAGGTGACGGTGGGTGAGCACTGTGTTCCAAAAGAGGGCCAACTCAGGCCACCATTGACACGAACACACAGGGGAAAATGAAAAAAGTTTTACTACATAAAGTCAACATGCAATTATAAAAACATTTAAATTTAGTCCTTTCGGAGTACACAGAGGTCTAAGATTTTGGTCATCTGTCCTGTGCATTTTGTCTGTGCTAATGACAGTTCTCCACAATCCACTCAAGTCACGAGAAACTCTAGATAGGCCAGTCACATGGCCCACATGACAGGGACCTGTTTTTTTCCCTCTTATTTGTCACAAGTAGGGGAATTTCAGTTGCAGGCTGGCTCCATCCGGTGGGGATTCCTGCTCTGCTCTGAGCCTGAGAGTCGGTGTGATTCCAGGAAGTCTGCTACGGACTATGGCACAAAAAAATGTAAATGATACAAAAGCACCTGTTATCAGATGTCATCTTAGGAATTTTATTTTTTTTTTTTTAGATTTTTATTTATTTATTTATTTTATTTATATGAACGCTGGGTACAGTCAGAAGCACGGGAGGGTGAGAGAATTCACCAGGGCCAGAGTGGGGAGCAGAGCAGGCAGAAGGACCGAAGTACACTGCTGAGGGGAGCAGCGGGCGGCAGGAGAGGTCTGTGCGCCATGTGGGACCCTCCTCTGGTGGCCGGGGAGCAGCCGGGGATTGAACCGGCTCTGCAGAGGCTGCGGGCAGCTTCACAACCCAGCACTCAACTGCTGCGCCACCGGGGAGGCCCATTAGGAATTTTAAATGATTGTTTCTTGCCTTCTGGTGTGCATGCACGTGTATACACACACACACACACACACAGATTCTGTCTCTTCAACTCTCTCGAGGTTCCACATCCATAGATTCAATCAAATGCAAGTCGTAAGTATGTGAATGTAGTTAGGCCCATGGTGGTTGTGTCTCATGTCTGTACTAAACATGTACAGACTTTTTTTCTTCTCAAACTTGTCTGTCATTTGCGTAGCTATGTTATATGGGGGCTATGTCGTGACACCCCCATGTGTGCACATGGAAAAATATGGAACGCTGCATGAGTTTGTGTGTCTCCCTTGTCCAGGGGTCTTGCTAATCTTCTCTGGGTGGCTCTAATTTTAGTATAGGTGCTGCTGAAGCGAGCACCAGACTTTTTTTTTTCTTATTATAACTCCCTAAACAATTACAGCATAACAACTAGTCATATAGCATTTACATGGTATTAGAGCCTATGTGAGGATTTGCATAGGTTACATGAGAAAACTATGCCACTTTACATAAGGGGCTTGCGCATTGGTGGATTTGTGTATCTGGTTTTTTTTTGTGGGGGAGGAGGGGCGAGCATAATGATCTGGAACCAATCCTCTGCTGATACTCCACATAGTGGAGATAAAATCCTCTGCTGACACTCCACACAGTGGATATGAAATGTCTGGTTCAATTTCAAATCGAAGATGTGTTGTGTGAGTCACATGGATACCATGTGAGCTCTCTGGAAAGATAAAATGTTGTAGACACGGAAGTCATCCCCACACTTTCATCATTTGTTATGTGATTATTCTGCGTCTTGCTGTTCATGTTCAGAGAACAAAGGAGAACTGAGTTTTAGTTAGGATCTTAATGATCCCTGTGTTGACAAGATCAGAGCCGATGGAGGACAGTAGGCTACAGGCATGTTTTCCCCAGAAGGCTGAGTGAGCAGTTCTCTAAATGTTTGCAAGCACAGGGCAGAATTCCATCCAGCCTTCAAATTTCCATCCCAGACTCAGCATTAACAAAGCCAAAGTTTCATTGCTCTGACTGTGGGAGTGTCACAATCATCCTTTAAATGGCCATTCAGTGTGCAGTTCATCTCTGAAGGCACATCATGTCTTACTCAGCTTTGTACAGTCAGCAGTTCCCATTGCATCTAGAAAATGGTAGATACTCAGTGACAGTCCATTGACCATCCAAATGATTGAATTCCCTTTTGAGAAGGGATTTCCAAAGCCTTTGCTAATACTTAGGGCGTGAAAATGCATGAGAAGTAATTTTAAGCAATGTTGAAATATAAATAGCAAATGTTGCAGTACAGATACGATCACTTCTAAGGCACTTTGTAGGGAGATATAAGTGAAAAGAGTTGTCAAAGAGAATTGAGTACTGAAGAACAAAGATACTACCAAACCGGGAACTGATTTTAGAGCAACACCCTGGAGGATCTCTCTATAACAGAAGAAGAGAAAGGGGGTGTTTCTTGTAAACTGAAAGACAAATAATCATGTCAGGATTAGGAATGTAAAATCTCTGTGCATTGTTGATTAACTGGTGAGAGTTGGAATAGCTGGCTGGTGGGGCCTAGCTGGAGGGACAGTCATCTGCTGCGTGAGTGCCTGCCTGGGGTTATGGCACATAACACACCCCTGCTGCCTGAGAAACATGCCTGAGCCGGGCATGGGTCGACCAGTCAGATCCAACTTGTCAGCAGACTCTGAAGTCAGACCAGGAATTTATTGGAGTCAAAGGGTTTGAGAACATAAAAAGACAAGGAATGTAATTGGTAAGTCTCTATAAATGCCGTCATTGTGGTAGGAATAAAACTGAGCAGCTCTGTTAAGGAGAGATTATAGAGTGAGAATTAAATCAGTGATAGTAGCTGTTAAGGGGAGGGATTTTTAAGGTGCTAGTTAAGGGGAGGGATATAAAAATGGATATATGCTGAGCCTATTGCAATTATTTTTAGATTATAGGAGAGTTGACTATAAGAAGAAAACAAAAAATTTCCAAGTAGTGCCACTAATGGCTACTTGAGGTTTGAAGGCCTGTCTTTGTAGGGGAAAAACTCTTTGGGCTTTTCTGCAAATGTTAAGTACTAGAAATAGGACTAGAGAAAGCAAATGTGAGGAGATTTAACCTAGGAGACTGACAAGGCACACTTGGCTAGCTGTCAAGATGGTAAGAATCTAGAATTACAGTGCATTGTTGAAGGCATAAGCCTTCGTTTTCAAAGAGGAAGAGGGACAAGTGAAGTCATAAGAGAACTGATGTTCGTGAACATTGGGTTAGGACAGTTTAAGAATAGATGTCACCATGGGAACACAAAGTAGGACTAGAATGATAAAATGGGTGAGGTGGAAAGATGACCTGTGAGTGGAGGATTTCAGATTTTTGGGTGAGACGAAGGAATTTTAAGACTCTTTGTGTTGGATGGATGGAAGGGATTGAAGAAAGAATCATGGAGGGAGGAGACATAAATTGTGAGACCATTTGAAACAAATATCAGAAATACTGAGGGGGAATCCTGAAGAATGTTGGCAAGTAAGCTGGAAGCCAGGCTTCAGGCTCTTGAAGTGTATCAGCTAAATGTCTAGATAGGGAAGAGATGAGCGGGAGCCACAAACTCCAAAAGAAAAGAGTTATTCCATGGGAGAGGAGGTATGGCAGTGGAGTAAAAGCAGCACTGGGAGAGCTAGGGAAGCGCCCATCCCTTTCTCTCGCTCTTGACAGTGGAAACAAACTAATCTAAATAAGGATGAACACATGGTCAGAGGTATTGGGAGCTGCAGATTTGTGTAGAGGATAAGAGCTGTTGCTAACAGATTCCTTACACAGCAGGTGGAATGGTAGACAGGAGGGACATGTTAACAGAGGAGGGAGAGAACTGAGTAGGCAGAATTTAGTTAATACAAGAACTTATAGAACTCTCCAGGCTGATGGTTTCCACTGAGATGTTGTGTATGGAGTGTGTCTCGGGAAATGTCCAGCCCCTGTGCTGGTGTGGGCTGATGGTGGGTTCCATGATGAATGATCATGGGTGTTGTTATATAATCCAGAATTTATTGACTTGTCTGAACTTTAAAAATCTGCATATTCAAGGGCCTCCCTGGTGGCGTAAGGGGTTAAGCACAGCACTATGAAGCTATCCGCAGCCTCTGCAGCACGAGTTTAATCCCTGGCCAGGGAGCTACCCACATGGTGCAGCAGACCTCTCCAGTCTCTCCAGCTGCTCCCCTCAGCACTGTATTTCAGTCAATCTGCCTATTCTTCTCCCCACTCTGTCTCTGGTGAATCCTCTCACCCCCGCATCTCTGGCCTATGCCCCAGTTCTTGTATGCATAAACAAATATTTTTAAAAATCTGCATATTCCAGAGGCCAACAGAGGCTCATGGAAAAAACCTGGAGAGAGAGAGACAGACAGACAGAGAGAGAGAGAGAAGAAAAGGAGGGGAGGGAAGGGGAGAGAAGGGGAGAGGAGAGGAGAGACCCTAGAAAACAGAATGTTTTAGTCAGTGTAGGGCGCGTATGGTTGTCAGGTATGAATACTTGGGAGTGTGAGTGATGGATTGCATGCTGCATAGCCAGGTCTGCTTCTCTCTTGGTGGGGAGGAGGAAGGTGATTCTGACTGTGATCCTCCTTTCCTTAGTCTAACTACTAGATCTTTCAGTGTTTGCAGCAGAAGCCACCAGTTCAGTTGTCTCTTGGCTAGAGCCCCACACACCCAGAAGAATGGCCTATAATCTGATCATTTAAAAGGGTTCACTTTTTCCTTCTTTGCTGTTTATTTTCCTTCTCACTTCAAATTTTTTATTATCTTTATATTTTGATCTTCCCTCTTCTTTTTTCCCTCTAGTTCTATAGGACTTTTACTTTATAGAATTGTTTTTACCAATTCTTTATAATCTAAGGGAGGTAGATTATTGTATAATATTGAGGACGGAAATGGTGAGAAATGAGGTTGGAGACTTAAGCAGAGACCAGATCACGAAGGGATTTGTATGTCCCGCAAGGGATTTATGGTTTTATCCTTTCCACAGAGGGACCTACTCAAGATTTTGAGCCTGGGGCCTCCTCGGTGGCGCAGCAGTTGAGCGCTGGGTTGCGAAGCTGCCCGCAGCCTCTGCAGCACCGGTTCGATCCCCGGCTGCTCCCCGGCCACCAGAGGAGGGTCCCACATGGCGCGCAGACCTCTCCTGCCGCCCGCTGCTCCCCTCAGCAGTGTCCTTCAGTCCTTCTGCCTGCTCTGCTCCCGGCTCTGGCTCTGGTGAATTCTCTCACCCTCCTGCGCTTCTGACTGTACCCAGTGCTTGTATAAATAAATAAATAAATAAATAAATAAAATCTTTAAAAAAAAAAAAAAGATTTTGAGCCTGGGAAGGCTTCAGATCATATCAGGAGCTTTCTGGAGATGTTATATATATGTATATATATATATGTTCCATCCTTCAGGCCAGCCATACTCCAGTCCAGCTCATCTTCCCACAAAGGCAGCACAGGTTTTATTTTAATTCTGGCAGAATATCTTAAAGCTCAGAAGTTTCAATACGCCATCTTGGGTAAAGTAGACAGGCCAATGTCCTCAGAAATGGAGTCCAGTGGAAATGACAACCAAGAGGATCTGGCTAATTTATATGTGCCTGATTCATCTCTCGCCAACAAAAATGAAGCAACTGGCCCTCTCCTTGTTCCCTCACATTTCCCTCCAGTTAGAGATTCATTGTTTCCAGTAGATGCAAGGGAGCCATTCACAGGGAGAGGTGTTTTTCCTCCTCTTCCTCCTCTAGGAAGCATGAATGGAGCTTCCCAAGGTTATTCTCCTTAAAGAAATCTCCCTGGCACACCACTTACTACATTCACAGTGAGAAATGTCTATTCACGGAGAGGTTTTCCTCATTAAATTCCCCCAAGAGTTGGATTCCTTTCTCCCCGCCCATCCTGAAAATAGAAGTGAGTTACCTTTGGGGTAGATTCCACCTTCAGATACGCCCTACTGTGAAACATCCAGAGCCACGTGAAACTTAACAATATTTTTGGTCTTTCACCAAAAGTAATTTGGACTTAACTCTCATTTTCAGTTTAAGTAGCTGCTATTCTTTTTTTTTTTTAAAGATTTATTTATTTATGCATACAAGAACTGGGGTACAGACCAAAAGTGTGGTGAGTGAGAGGATCCACCAGAGACAGAGTGGGGAGCAGAACAGGCAGACCGACTGAAGAAATACACTGCTGAGGGGAGCAGCGGGCGAGACAGGAGAGGTCTGCTGTGCTATGTGGGTTGCTCCCTGGCCGGGGGTCGAACTCGTGCTACAGAGGCTGCGGACAGCTTCATAGGTTGTGTCTTAACCACCACTTGCGCCACCAGGGAGACCCAGTAGCTGCTATTCTTAAGTGATTATAATTTTGCTAAATTTAAGTTCAATGGAATTCTAATTCTAAGGATAGTATCTTGTAAATAAAAGTGATTTAGTATTTTTAAAAATTGCAGTTCAGTAAGTACTCTGAGAAACACTTTTACTGAGGGGTGGAAAGTCGTTTGCTTTAAATAAATGTCAGATGGTGAGCAGCGCCCTTGTCAAAGTTTGACAGGAATGTATAACTTGCCAAAGGTGACTCCCTGTGTAGGGCAACTTAATGCGAGAGCCAGTGTCTGAGCTAGGGGTGTGTGTGTGTGTGTGTGTGTAATGGGAAGGAGAACATCTAAGGGAATTTTGTTTTTAAGATTTATTTATGCATACAAGAACTGGGGTACAGGCCAGAGTTTTGGGGGGTGAGAGGATCCACCAGAGACAAAGTGGGAAACAGAACAGGCGACTGACTGAAATACACTGCTGAGGGGAGCAGCAGGCGAGTCAGGAGAGGTCTGCTGCACCATGTGGGTCACCTCCCTGGCCTGGCCGGGGATCGAATTTGTGCTGCAGTGGTGGTGGTGAGCTTCATAGCTTGCGTCTTAACCCCTTGCACTACCAGGGAGGCCCCTAAGGGAACATTTTTAACCCCCCTTCTCCTCAAAATTTCCTATGATTTGAGTCATAGTAACATTCCCATAAGTAGATACACTAAGAGCCCAAATGCCAGTCCAGTAGCCTTCATGGCAACTGGCAAGTGCTTTGGTCTTCCAGTAGCAGGAAGTACAACCTGCAGTCTCTCCTGCAGTCACTGGTTTTGGATGCTTATTGAAGCTCTAAGTGGAAGCATTCCCCCTGCCAAGTCTGGAACAGTCCTGACTGTGTGGGGGTCGCGGTTGGAGAAATGCCTGAATGTCTAAAGGAGAGGAGATTCTGCAGGTGGGCTGCCTCACAAAACAAAGCCAGGAAGGTAGACCAGGTAGAGTGAGGTTCACTTATCGTCTCTACCAAGAAACAGGCTTCCATGAGCCAGTGGAGCCGGCACCATTCCCTTTAGGTGTCAACATTGAAGATGTGGCTGCATCTTTGTCCCACATCCTCATGAGGGAGTTTATTACAATCTGAGAAACACAGTTTGGGACATGGAGACCTGGATTTGTAACCCAGCTCTGTGATTCATGTGCTGTGGTCTTGGAGCAAGACCTCTCTGAGGTCATTTCTTCACCTGTAGAGGGGGAGAAGGCCAACTTCAAAGGGTCTTAAATCCGAACCCACTAGAGTCAACAAATGTGAAAATTTTCTATAAGTTGAAAAAATCATAGAACTAGTGTTATTGAAAGGATTCATTTAACACAGTGTACCACGTGATTCACTGTGGGTCATCTGTGAGATATCAACTAGAGAGGTGAGGTTGCTAGTAATAAAAATGATGCCATAGCTGTGGCTAGGATGCTGATGTTTTCCTAAACAAACAGCAAATGGACAAAATTTTGCCAGTGTCAAGACAGTATTCACTTCTGTTTTGTCTGTTTCTTGAAAAGGTGTCCACCACCCAATAGTCCCTTCTCTATGAGAAAGGGTAGAGGAGTAACAACAACTTTGTGAGGCACCTGGAGTGTGGGTCTGTGTGACCTCACTGGTGGGCCCACAGTAGTTCTCAGCCTTTCCCCCATGAGGTGCAAAACAGGTGACTGTGTGTGACATCCCTCGGGTACCATTACCAGAGCTTGGACTGGCCTCCTCAGCCCTTGTCCTGTGTCAGAACAAGTGAGAGCAGCAACATGGTACAAAGGACCATGAATCTTCTCTTATTGCAAACCCTTCGTGCTTCTTTGTGTTGATAGCCAATCACTGTGCCACAGCTCACAGGCCCCTGACACCTGATGAGGTATCTGGAAGTCAAGACTGAGAACAGATGTCTTCTGTGAATAAGGGCAGGTGTTTGTCCAATGCATCTCAGATTTCCAGTGCTCGGCACATGGTAGAAGTTCAATACTGACTTGAACTGTTGGTGGCCATGGCTTATGAGGGAGAAACCTCCTAGTGCCCCACAGATGAGCTCTGGGGCTGTTCCAAGCCCAGAGGTGCTGGCTGGTTAGTCATACCTCTTTCAGGAGCCTTACGATCACCTAACAGGATGAGCCATGGCCTCTCAGGGATTTCACTGCTGAGACAGAGGAGCCAGCTCCCTTCACACTCTGTGGTAGTGACAGTTTTAAGTGGAAGAGTTAGTGCCTAACTTCTTTCATGTCTGCCTTTGAAGAGGGTGGCCTCTTGCCAGCAAGAGGTGCCTGAGGTCTGGGCTGGGTGAGGGCTGGACCAATTGGGTGAGCAGGTGGTACTTCGCAGAGAACAATGTGAAGCCAAAGTAGCATTTATGTGCGTGGCACTGAGTTGCATTCTGAACACTGTCCCTGAAATCATTCAGACATGTGCTTTTACCTGGGTCCCTTGGGTTGACCTGTGTACCAGAGCCAAAGCTGCATGGATTTTCTTCTCCAGGTTGGGAAGACCTTGCAGGGAGGCAGCCCGTGCCACACACCCTTGTGTGGGAGTAGTGTGGAGCTGGCAGCCTGCAAGAACTAGCTGAGAACTCTCGTATGTGGGCAACCTTCGAGATCATTTGTCACAAGTATGGTCATGGCTCTGAGGGCCAGGAATAAATGGGTCACACAGCATATTTTGAGATTAGGGTGTGAAAATGAGTTGCTCAGTGATTTATTTGTTATTTTCTCTACGCAACTCAGAAAAAAGCCTAAATCTGATGGGTTTGGCCTATGAGGCAAAGCAGGCTTCTTCCATGAAGCTGCACAGCTAGTTCAGCCTTCAGAGGAAGTAAAATGGCTGCCAAGTCTGAACATCTCCCTGGGTGGTACCAGGCCAGCTGATTAAGTTGACCAGATCAGAAAAGTGATAAGGTTTTATTCCATCTCTTGAAAGAAGAGGAACTATAAGCACATGGGAATAGTGAGGAACTGAGCAGACTGGGAGTGTAAAGGAAAGACCCTGGGCCTGGAAGGCCAAAGGTTTGCATTGCTGTCTGGCTGTCACTCTCTACATGGGAAGACCCAGCCTCTGGGGGGTGGACTATGAGGTCAGATGTCATAGGTCCTGGCCCTGTTGCTCATTCCCTGTGAGCTTGAGTAAACCATTAGTCTCTCTGAACATTTGTTTCCTCACTGTGAGAGGAGGACCATGGCTTCCCCACTGACTTCTGGTCAGGATACAGTAAGGTGTATGCCCTGCTTGCCACTGTGCCTGGACCAAGCATGATGCTTGATGTGGTTCCCGTGGTTGTTCTGGTGACTGTCACCCAGTGTGACTGTCTCCATCACTATGGCTATGCAACCAGCAGCACAAAACAGTGAGGGAAAAGCAACCATTTTATTATGCTCATGGACTCTTTGGGTCAAGAATTCAGAAACAGCACAGCAGGGATGGCTCCTCGCTGATATGTGATGTCTGGGACAGCAACTGGGATGGGTCCTTATCTGGGGCATCTCCATAATTGTGTCTGGAATCATCTGAAGGCTTTCACTCACATGTGGTGCCAGACCTGGGAGGGACTTGCCAACTGGGACTGCTGACCTGAGCAGAGGGCCTACATGTGTCCTCTCCATGTGCCTTCCTACACAGCAGCCCCAGGGGAGTGGCTTCACGAACATGATGTCCAGCTTCTTCCAGATTAAGCTTCCCAAGAGAAGGTGGTAGAAGCTGAATGCCTCTTCCCACCTGGCCTCAGAAGTCAGCTGCATTCTCTACGGCCAGCTGCCGATATTCAAGGAGGGCATTTTTGAATGGGAAGAGTTTTAAAGAATTCATCGACATGTTTTAAAACTACCAAAGTGACTGTAGAAAATAGTATCTTAAGCTTATCATTTTCAAAGCCCGTTCCCTCAGACCTCACCCTATCTCTGAGAGGCAGGCAGGCAGATAACATGACCCTGTTTTGCAGATGTGGAAACAGCCTCACAGAGGCCAGTCACTTCATTTCCCGAATGACAGGATAAAGAATTTATAGAAGATATCCTCTCTGGTCCCTTTCAGCTCTGAAACGCAGTGATTTTCTGCCTCAGGAAGCAGTCCCGAGGAGCTGGCGTTACTCAAGGAAGCAATGTGACTAGGCCTCTATTTACTGTTTCAACAATTTCTCTGACTTCCTGGGGCAAGCAGTAGTGCTCCCACTTAACTCACACCTGGATTCTGAAGGCAAATCATTTTAGATTCTTTGGCTCATTGCCAAGTATCAAAGACGAGTTGAAAGAAAACCTTTACTCAATTGAGTGCAAATTCCTTTGCTTGAGACCAATTCTGGTGCCTCATAGTAAGATAAGAAAATTCCCATTTATCACATATCTTTAAGCTGAAGCATTTCAACCAAAGCAGTAAAAGCAAAACATCAAAATCACTTTAAAGCAAATTACTCACTAAGCAAGAACAAAGACTTTTATGAATATAAAATTATTAAATTTGTACAGGTGCAATCACTTTATTCAATACTTGAGGCCCTAATTTAGTGAGTAGAAGTGAAACATTCTTACATTATTTTAAATGACTTGAAGGTATTATGAGAATGAAGGATTTCCTAGTTAAAAAAACAAACAACAATGACAAAAAAAAAAAAAAAAAAAAAAAAAAACCTGTGACAATTTACTTCCTAATCTCAGTTTTTTTAATTTGAGTTTCCGGAAATTGGGCTTCTTTCTAAAAGTGTGACCATACCATATCACATGGTTTCCTAGTCTCTTAAAGAATCTGATTTTAGATTCCTAAAATCCCTATCTGTAGATATATCCACCTTGAAGATATCAGTAACTGAATGTTTCCTTTTACTATATTCATGATTTATATTAAAAAATTACTGGGGGCAGGGTGATGAAAATGAGAATATGGAGGAATATTGGCCAAAACTTAAATTCAAACATGTTCTTCTATAGTAACTTTGAAAGGTTAAAACAAAATTACCACCACTCTCCCCATTGTTTTTTGTTGGAGGATACAGTACTGTGTATTTGAGAGGAACACGGTGCCCTGGAGCTGATGCAGATCATCTTGTGACTCTAACCTGAATGGTAATTTAAACATTTAAAGGACACTGAGCCTGTGCGGCGTGGTGGTAATGAGGCTGTGTCAGTGGCCAGTCAAGGTTGATTCAAATCCTCCCTTGTATTCAGCATCGTGCTGGGCACTGTGGGAAACCAAAGAAATGCGAGACACTGTTCCTACCCCTATACACTCAGTCACACACAGGCCACAGAGAACAATCCAGTTTCCCATACACCGTTAAATTAAGCAAGAATATGGTTCCAGGTATGTGATTGAAGAATACATAGGTCATTATATCAAGTGCTATTAATTATGTAGCACAGACAATAAGGACAGAGGAGAGTTGGTAAAGGAAAAGATGATATTAATGCCTTACATTTATCAGTGTTTAAAACATGTCCACAGTTTGCACTCCGACCAGCAGTGCAGGAGAGTTCCTTTTTCTTCACATCCTCGCCAACATTTGTTGTAGCTAGTTTTTTTCTAATATGTGCCATTCTCACTGGTGTAAGATGGTATCTCATTGTAGTTTTGATTTGCATTTCTCTGATTACAAGTGATGCTGAACATTTTTTCATGTGCCTGTTGGCCATTTGCATTTCCTCTTCGGAGAAGTTCCTTTTTAGCTCTTCTGCCCATTTTTTGACTGTATTATTTTCTTTGTTTTTGTTGAGTCTCAGCATCTCTTTGTAGATTTTTGTGATCAGTCCTTTATCATTACTGTTGTGTGCAAAAATTTTCTCCCAGTCGGTAGGGTGTCTCTTTGTTTTGGTCACTGTCTCTTTTGCTGTGCAAAAGCTCTTTAATTTGATGTAGTCCCAGCTGTTGATCTTTGCCTTTGCTATCACTGCTTTGGGTGATGTGTCTGTAAAGATGTATTTGATGTGCATATCATGTAGTGTTTCGCCTATATTTCCTTCTATATATTTTATGGCTTCAGGTCTTATGTCTAGTTCTTTAATCCATTTTGAGTTGGTTTTTGTGCATGGTGTGAGGTAGTAGTCAAGCTTCATTCTTTTGCATGTAGCGACCCATTTTTCCCAGCACCATTTATTGAACAAACTTTCTTTGCTCCATTGCATATTTGCTCCTTTGTCAAAGATTAGTTGACATTAATCTGTGGGTTTATTTCTGGATTTTCTATTCACTTCCATTGGTCTGTGTGTCTGTTCTTGTTCCAATACCATGCAGTTTTGATTATTATGGCTTTGTAGTATAGCTCGAAATTCTGGGAGTGTGATGCCTCCATTCCCTTCTTTATTTTCAGGAGAGCTTTGGCTTTTTGGGGTTTTTGGTGGCTCCATATGAATTTCATCAATATTTGTTCTATTTCTTTGAAGAATATCATTGAAATTTTTATTGGAATAGCATTGAATCTCTAAATTGTTTTTGCTAGGATGGCCATTTTGATAATGTTAATTCTTCCAATCCATGAGCAGGGGGTGTCTTTCCATTACAGTCATTATGTCATTTATTCCTGATAACACCTTGGTGGTAGCCTGAGCTAGGATCACAACTCTAGTATTAAGAATGAGCACATTGAGACCCCAGAGAATAAGTGGTTTTTATCTCAAGCATCCATGGACATGAACCCAGAGACCCTGAGTCCCAGCTTGATACTCTTTTCCCTAGATGACACTGACCCCAAATATGGCAGCCTTTTTAAGGGGAGGTTTTCCCAAGAGGGGCCATGAACTGGGTTTTGGGCCTTCTAAAAAGAGTGGACATTTGAAGAACCTATGAAGCTAGACCAGAGCTAAAGGGCCAACATGCTGGATGCAGGAGGCAATAGGAGACCAGCTGGACTATAGTGGGTGCTTTTCCTGGGGGAGAATTCACTGTCTTGTGTTACGCCACCAAGTCTGTATTAATTTGTTACAGCAGTCACAGGTAACTAATTCAATGGAAAATGATAACACTGGAAAAACAGATTCCTCTGGAGAAAAGGTATGATATGAGAGGAAGAGAAATTATGGTCATGCATACAGAATGAAAAAGATTTGGATGTTGAGGATGAAGGGAGGATTGACTGGACCTGGAACTGATTAAATGTGAAGGCAGTGGTGTACTGGAGCCAGCTCCTGCTGACTTGCAAGAGTCAATTGGCACATCTTTTTCTCAACTCCACTTTCAGTCCCATCATGTTCATGATTTGATATCAGTCACAATGAGAATATTTACACCATGGGACTTGGCAAACACAACAAAGCAAGACTTTTCTTCCAAAGAAGCAGTGGTTAAACATTTGCCAGCACGGCACCCAGTAAAGGGGAGAGGAAGGATGGAAGATGGGTTAGGTTTAGAATCTAGGACTAGAACACTAGCATTGTCATTTGTTCATCCCACTCCTTGCACAAGTAGTTATGTGTCATTGAAAGAAATGGGAATGTTAGAAGGATGATCTAATTTTAGGACTATGAATTTGATGTGAGGTTTGGATTTTTGCCTTGCATTTACTATATTTTCATTTATATTCTGTTCTACTCTGTCCCATTCTAGGATACACATAAGGGATACAATAATACTTTAGACATAGACCCAGCTTCATGAAGTTGAGTGAGGTAAAATGAATTATAGTAGAATTGGGTATTAATAAAGATATGAACATTTCACAGAACAAGTTATAGGGAAAGTGGGGATAGGGTTAGGACTCCCCTTAAGTGAGGACCTTTGAATAATCATAGTAAATATTTTCCAGACATAGAAAATCATGGTGGAAGAGTAAAGTATTATAAATAGCAAGACTTGCCGAGAAAGATGCTAATCAAAGAGGCTACTTCCCTCTACAGACAAGCTGGAAATGAATATCACAGAATCATTGTGATCATCTCTAGTTCAGCCTGAACTGGCATTAATAATCAAGGCATCTGACCCAAGGGATGGAGTCAGGCACAGAACCAAGGGCTTTTTAGAGGAACAGTTCTTGGGGACCAGTGAATAATAGAATCAGAGATTGAGGGTATCAAGCCAGGTGGATGAAAGGATATGGCAATTAAACTGCAACCCTTTGTGAGAGGAGAGTAAAAAAGGAGGTGGGAGCTGGCCAGTGGGGGAAAAGGGGAATTCTTGGAACTGACGTGGAATTCAAGACAGTGTAGAAACCCAGGCAAGTAGACTAGCCTCAACCAGTGGGAGCTCATCTGGCTCTGTGCCCTGGAAGACTGGCAGTGCCTATCTGTTACTGCTCAATCCCAACACCTACCTTAGTACCTAACATTCAGTGAACATTCAATAAATATGTGCCAAAGAAATAAATGAATGAGCTGGGATGAGAGAGAAAGGGAGGCTTCTAGAATGCTGTTTATTCCATGGGCACTGCATAGGATTCAGTGGAATAGACATTTTTCTTTTCTGAAAGTGAGGACCTTCCAGTGAACTCTAAGTGAGGACCAGTGAACTCTAAGTGTATGTAATGGTGCTGGGACATGGAGGAGACAAAATGGAGAGATTTAAGAGATACAGTAATTGATATGGGCAGAAGATAACAGCAAGGCATGTAATGTGATGCTGGTGCCAAGAGAAGGAACTTTGTAGAAAGCAGAGGGCTGGTATTACACTGATCACAGCCACAGCCTTTGGACTGGACAGTTAAGTGCTTTGTAGAAAAACTGGACGGCTCTTAACTGTCCAGGTTTTAACTGGACAGAGCATTTGCAAGGACAAGCAGGAGGGAAAGCCAGAGTATAGGGGCCTCAGGAGTGTGGGGGTTGAGTTAGCAAAGACAGAGAGTATAGACTATACTTTTGAGAAGTTTGACTGGGAGAGAAGAACAAAGAAAGAGAAAGCTGAAACTAAGGAGTGGCACAGTGGGAGGGTGTGGATTTGGGTTTTTGAGCCTGGAGCGCCTTGAGTGTGTTTATACGTGTATGTGCTGGGCCAACCCTCTGTTCCCCAAGGATGCCCACAGGCTGTGGAGAGAACCAATTTAGTAATGACCTCTCCCTTTCTGCTGCTCTGAGAAAGTTGCTCTGTTCAGCAAAAGGTATTAGTGTTCTTTTTAAGATTCTAAACACCCAGGAAGCTCTCCTTCTTTGGGGATTAAGAACATGGAAAGCCTCAAATTTACATCTGGTGTTTGCAAATGCTCATTGCGTGAGACATCCCGAAAGAGCTGAGCGGTGTATGGCTGGGAGGCTGTAACAGCCTGACCTTGCCGCATCTCAGCCTGGAGCATTCCTTCCCAGCTCCGGGACAGAAGGGGCACCAGCCCAGTCTCCTCTGGAATGTGACTGATGGCTGCTGCAGCCTCTTCCTTCTGTCCATGGACACTTGGCAAGGTGGGTGCACTCAACACCCTCCTACCCCATAAGATTGCAAACCCAATAATCGATCTATCAGCACCTGCTTCTCTCCAAGGAGGGAAGCCCATGAAAAGCATCAAACCTTGAATTATTCATTAACATTGTAATTTCAGTCACTCCAAAGACCCCTAACTGACTAACTTCTAGACTCACATAAACACTACCTGTGAGTGAATAAAAACTTCTCTCTTCTGAAGAGGTCTAAATACTTTTGCTTATATTATCACTATCAGAAATGAGCCCAGGAGTAAAATCAGAAATGATCTCACTTTTCAGATGGGGTAACCGACCAACAATTAAGACAAACAGGCATCCCTCCCCTCAACCCCATCCCTTAGCTCCCCACCTCCAAAGTTGTAGACATCTGAAAAAGACAGCCTGAGACTCCAGAACCCTTTCTTTGCCTATCAAGCAATAAGAGACCAAAGACACCATGGGAGGTTTATTTATTGAGCTGGAGAGGGAGAGGATAGATTCAGGAGGAAAAGGTGGTAGGTAGAAAAGAAATAAATGCATCTCATTTGCATGAAGCATTTTAGTCCAGTGTTTGATAATTTCTGAATAATCAGCCAAGGCTATGACAAAACTGAAAGCCACCGAGCAGTGAGCCACCCTGATCCCCCACCATTGCTGCTGACAAAGACACTGCTCGTTTGCTGCCGGGGGACATCATCTATCATCAGAGTCCCTAACTCCCTGGAAGCAGGCAGAGGTGGCTCTGACTGCCAGCCCCTGGACACTGCCAAACCAGAGCATCCTCCTCTTTCCCTCCACACATGGTCTCTTGACTGAACCAGCAGGAGCCTGGGGAAGTGCATCTGTCCCCCAATGTGGGCTCCACCTGGGGTCTTTTGCCACTAGCTTCCCGAGTGGGCCTGTTCGTTGGTAGGAGAGAGAGTCCCATCAGACGTCTGACCTCACAAGCCATCGGCAGGGGTGTACCTGCCGCGCAGGGCAGACGTGTGTGTGCCTGATTTCCCGCTATGGTTCCCTGGAGATAATTAAGTTAAAAAGAAATGCCTTTGAGTCTTGGCCCAGTTCAAAGTCAAACTAGAGAAGGCCTGGAAGGGGAAAAAGAAACTGCAGTTTGAACGAATCCCTTTCATTCACAGTTCTTTCTTCTTTCAGACACCATGTCAGCTTGCTTCCTAAGGGGATTTCCTTGTGGGGAAGATATGAAATCCATCGAATTTGGCTGAGCATCCAGTTTAATGAAAGAAATAAATCATGTCAGTGAGGGAGGTCTGGGAGAGGTGAGCACAGGAAGGCAGGATAGGGGTTTGCAGGAAGGGCGGACAGGCCACCCTTCGGGATCAGCATACTGGGGAAAGTGAAGGTTTCCAGAGAGTTGCCCAGGAGAGAGCCTGCAGGGAAGCTCCATGGCTCATCTTCATTTCTCGTGGGGGTGGGGCAGGCATTTTTTTAAAAACTTGTTCCCTTGTGTGCAAAAGCCCTGGCCTCTGGAGCGTGCCCTGCAGGTGGTGGCCTGTGTGCCATGACTGCAGAGATAGAGCAAGGGAGAGTCCCACATTCTCTCCTGCACTCACTTGTTGCTAATGTAAAGTGTCACTGTTAGACACTTTTGGTGCTTCTCAATGTACCAGCCCTTGAGATGAGCTAGTTTTAAGAATATTTACCCCTGTTAGAATGTGTCCGGAGGGGGATGACTACTACTGAGCAGGACAACTTCATCGACAGCAGTTCACCTAGAGCTGGCCCTGCAATCTAGCTCCTTTGGCAATGAGTGATTTTGCCATGAAGTCCTGATGTGATTAAGACCCTCTCCTATTCTAAACCTTGGCTCTTCTAATCTGCAAAATGGGGGTGATGGCTACCTAGCAGGGCCATTGCAAGGGCAGAACGAGGTCACAGAAGTGGAACCTGGAAAACTATAAAGTACAATGCAGACGCTGAGGGCGCCCAGCCTGCCACCTCTCATGACCTGGACTCTTTGGGCCTGGCAGGTTAGATCCCCGGATTTTCCCTACACTCTGGGTCACCTCACTCTGCATCATTATGTCCTTCCCAGCACCCTTTTATGTCATGTTATATTCTTGCCACCATTAAGCTTTAGCCCTCCTTTTCAAGAAACGAACAGCAATAATGTAGACAAGAGATGACAGGCACACAGACTAACTGACAATCTCTATACAAAGAGACTCACTAAATAAATGCCCGTTCACTTTATGGGAAAATAATGAGGTCAGTGTACTCAGGAGTAACTTGGTAAGCATGGGCTTGTCTGTACTTCCTGGGGGATTGACTGCTCCAAGCAAAGTCCTCACGACATTTTCCAAACAGAGGAGTTAACCTGGGAAAGCGTCACCTGCTTGGAACTGCATTAGGCAGGTGGCCTGAAGAAAAGCTGTATCAGCACATTTCCCTGTGGGCCACCTATTAACAATGAAAGAGGTTCATTGGATCCAGTTAAGAGGATTTATTTTCATGAAGCTCCTAGTGCGAGGTGGCATTTAGAATTGGAATAGGTGATTGCTACAAGTGCTGTTTTATAGAGCTGCATTCCTGTGCATCTGTGACTGAAAGCAGGCGTCATCTGTGATGCCCAGTCTCCAAGGTGATGCTTCCCTACTGGTATTCGTGCCCTTGTGGAGTCTCCTCCTGCACTGAGTTTACTAGATGGCATGGTTAAGGTCACTGCTGTTACTTACATCACTCTGGGGGAAGGCAGCCCCATGCTTTGAGGACACTCGAGCAGTCCATGGAGAGGCCCACGTGGAAAAGAACTGAGGCCTCCTGCTGACAGTACCACCTCACTAGCCAAGGGAGCGAGCCTCCTTGGAGCTGATCCCGCAGCCCCAGTTAAGCCTCCAGAAAGCTGTGGCCCTATTGCACAACCTCTGTGATCTCATGAGAACCAAAACCTGCCTCGTGGAAACTGTGAGAGACAATAAGTGGCTATTACCTTTTTAAAACCTCTAAGTCTGGGGGTGATTTATTACATAGCAATAAATAATGTGTAAAAAATACAGGTCCTCTGTTACCCAATCCATTTTCAGTCTATTTTCAATTTCTAAAACTGATCAAAATAATTTTTATTATCTTTTATAAGGGAACTTGACAGTCTATGATTCAATAAATACTATTTAATAAAATAGGTGGCATTTCTTAAAGTAAGGAATGGTTTTTTAAAAGGCTTATGTATTTGAGCAGGATATGCATTTTCTTTCCAGTTCTCCTTCATGTCAGTGACATTTTAACAAGTACCCTTTTCTTCAGCTGCCTTCTTTATATGGTGGCATTTTGGCAAGAGGATTTCTATTCTGTGTGGTGGCATTTCTGAAATAGTTGCGTGTGGGTTCCGTTGTTTATTTGTTTTCTAAATAGTAGGTTTACAGAAAAAGCTCCCTGTTTCAATTTGTAAAATAATGTACTTCAGCAGAAGCTTAGGATGGTTCTGTCAGTGTTTCTAAACACAAGCGATTTTTAGTACCAGGAATTTTATTCTCAGTCTAATTCCACTGGAGAAGCATTTCTTTCACCAAAACTAGGTGCCGAGGATGGCGCGAGGTGCATGGAGGACTGCTTCAAGGGGTGTGCCTTCCACTCAGCAGGCCCAAGGGCTCACACCAATTAGAGAAAGTGCAACCTGACAGATGCTTACCAGGGTCCTTGGGGAACAGAGGTTTTAATCACAGCCCATGTGACAAACAGGAGATCTGGGAGATGATTAGAAATCATTAGCACCTTGTCAACCACAGCAAGCAATAGCACCTTTTGCTTTCAACCTTGAACTACAGACTTCCACTGTTTCCCTAAGACTATGGAAGACAAGATGTGGGTAGTTACATGGAGCAACTCTCTTACCAAAATGCTCCTCTAAGCCGCTCAGTGGATTATAGCAGGAAGGAATGGGGCAAGCCCCATGTCCCTCACCTTGATCCTTTCCACTCCTGCAATCTTCTGGTTGGTAAATTGTTTTTCCAAAGAGATGTCTTCACTCTGACATCCTGTGTCACAGTCCTCCCCTCTCCAGTGCCCTGGGTAGATGCCAAAAGACATCTTTGGGGTTGGGAATGCAGGCTAGAGACGCCAAAGCCAGATACTGCTCCTTTCTCCTGTCTGCACTGAGGCATCTTGGTATGAAGGTGTGTACCTGGGCTCTGACCTCAATCAGAGTTCTGGCACTTACCATGCATTCCTTGAACATGTTATTTAACCTTCTGAGGCTAGTTTTTAATCTGTCAATATGCATTCCTTATAATGTCACTGGGAGGATTAAAAATAATAATTAAAATAACTGATAATTACTTAACATTTTCTGTGTGCCAGGCATTATTCTAAGTGTTTCATGAGTATCTGCACATTTCATTCTCACAACACCTTATGAAGTAGGCACTTTTATTATTGCCAATTAATTGATGAGAAAATGCCTAAAGGTCACTGCAGGGGGAGGTGCAGCAGAAAACTAAGGCACAGAGAGGTTAATAACTTTCCCATGGTTCCCATGGTTAACAAGTTCTAGAGACTTCAGATCTAGTCAGATGACCCTAATATCACACTGTAACATCTCCATTGAGGTACCAGGCATAAACAATAATATCAGCTCTATTATTTGGCATGTTCTTCCCAAGTTGGTCTAGGCCTTTGTTATCATAAGCAGGTTGATGGAGAAGGGGCCCAACCCCAAGTCTTCACCACTAGCTAACCGTCCTTAGAGCTTCCTCCAAGGCCCAGCATCTTGAATTATGTCTCTGCCTCTGGTGAACCAATTTTCTGAAGCCACCTGGCAGATCTGGGCACTAGTCATTTGATGTGGCCAAGTAAGGACCCCAGAGCAGAGACACTGAGGCAGAAAACCAAGCTCCGCCCCGGGTCATCTGCAGCTGTTATCAATAACTCGGGTAGCAGAGGATGTGGCAGTCAGCGGGAGTACTTTCATCCCCGGCTGAACTCAGGCTGTCAGCTGGAAACACAGCTAGTGCACGTGGGTAATTCCTAACTTCCTACTAGAAATAAACAAAAAGTCCACTCTACTGAAACTCCCACTTGGCTTGTCGACTTGGCAGCCAGTCCCTAGTGCCTATCACCTAAGATAGCACAGATATTTGGCCTGGCCACTGGACCAGAACAAAAAGGATGGGAGAGGCCATCCCCTGCATGACCTCTGCTCTGCACAGCGACTGATCCTGTGGGAATCCAGATACATAAGGGTTTTCAGGGCTGGAAGGGAACAGACTGTTGAGGTGGGGAGGGGAGAACTGAGCAGGAAGACAAAAGAAGGAAAAGGACGCTGAGTGAGCAAAGAGGACAGCGAAGCACCCTCAGCTTGTGGGAATCCCCAGTCTACCCAGGGCCCAGTGACCCCATCCATGGGGTGAAGGCCAGCACCAGCCATGACAGATGCGGGTGGGGAGACTGTGAGGTTTGGGAGGTTGTGTTCTGTGGGACTACAATGGAGGTCCAGACTTGGCCAAGACAAAAGGCCCCCTCTCTCCACCACACACCCTTGGGTCTGTGCCCTTGTAGCTGCCTTTCCTGGGCCTGACCTGCTGCTCCTACAGCCACATCAGCGTTTAGAGTTGCAATGAGCAGCCTTCCAGGTGACAAGGTACCAGCCTGATTGACTTGATTTGCCTCTCCTCCTGCAAATCCCTTCCTTCCTATAATTTTATGCCAGCACATCACGAGTTTAGGGTTTTCAAGGCTGGCATTTCAGAAGTATTTTTCTTCTTCCATGTACTAAAAACTTGCATCTTTGGCCTATTGCATCCCCTTAGGGCAGGGTTAAGTACATAATTGTTGAGACTAGGTGCAAAATGAAATTGTGGGGCCTCCACTTAAAAGCTATTAAGAATTCCAAGGTGGCAACAGCAGAGCATTAAACCAAACACGGGACACCAGCAAGCTCAGAGCCCTGCCTGGGCCACATCCATGCAGCTGGCTCTGCCTTGAGGCCCAGGATGCGGCACACCTATGGGTAGGTGAACTGAGGAAAAAATACGCAGTATACATGTTTAGTCACTTTTTATTTTTAGAAATAGTACTATTAAAAGATCAAAGCATAAAGATCTTGATCAGCCAATGCTAGATTGGTAAACATATACAGGACATTAAATTCATCACTGTATAGCATACCCTAATTTTCTCCCAGCCTTGGTAGTTCCCATCTCACAGACTAATCTGATGTGCCCCTACTAAGCCTAAGGATGTGGCAGCCACCTTGGAGCCACGCGGATCAGAGGAGACAGTTCCCAGGGGAAGGGATAGTCCGCTCACAGTGGCGCAGCTGGAAACCCAGTCACCACATCTGCCACAGAGGAAAAGTTCAATAGTTGATGGCCAAGTCGATTGGAATTTGTGGTTAGAGGCAGTGCCAGGTCTAGATCATCAATCTCCTGGGAACAGGGATGGGGACAGGGAGCCATGTCATCTTCAGAGAACCAAAGCAAAAGCACATGCACACATACACACACACACACACACACACACACACGCCCCATACCTGTTCTCCGGACCTATCTCCAAGGTTAACCTGTGTGCACCGGAAGTGTCCTAACTAAGGTTGGATTTAGCAATCAAACTACGGGACACCCAGTTAAACTGAATTTTAGATAAAAAATGTTTAATGTTTTAGTGTAAGTATTGCACAGGACATACTTATAACATCATTGATTGTTTATCTGAACTTGACATTTAACTGGGTGTCCTGTAATTTTTCTGGCAATCCTAGTTCTAGCCCTGAAATCCTCACCTGACTTAGGATAGCGTATCCACAGCTATAATGATGCCAAGGCTTCCCCTATCAATGTCTTCCAACAGACTTTCCTGGGTTGGCTGCTATTAGACCTTCGCCTGCCCAGCCCTCTGGTGACAAACTTCACAACCATGCTGTCAGAGAAGCTGTTACCCACCGTGGAAAATTCTGGTGCCACTGGAGACCCATGTCTGACCCTCAACCAGCTCTGCCCAGCCCCATGCATTCCTTTCCTGACTATCTCACCTTTGGCCCTACAACCAGAGGTGGGGAAGCCACAGCTCCAGCACCAACTGGCAGGGTGGGCTCGGGTGGGTTCCTCTGTGACTGCGGCTGGAGGGTACTTGTTAGACAAGTTCTTCTCAATTTAATTTTTAATCTTTCCTTTTGGAAATGAGCATAAAAAGTATCAAGTGTCAGGACTGTACATATTTCTTTATGGTATGTCATTTCATCCTCATCATCCCACGAGAGGATGGGCAATTTTGTTCCTATTTTGCAAGAGAACTTAAATGCCAGGTGCCAAAGTGCGAATTTGAACCTGAGTCTTCTCAAAGTTTGTGCTCTGTTACTGCCAACTTCATTGGTCATCCAAGCAGAAACTTTTTAATAATTGATTGTTCATACCTCAGTCCTTCTCCAGTCTGATCCCCAGTATTGTTCTGCTTCCAAAACACCTCTTAGTACTGATGTTTTTCTAGTCCAGGCTCTCACCATGACTGGATAGGACAGTAGGCCCCTTGGCTGATCTTGTTCAAGACTTTTATCCTTCCTCAGCTCATTCATTGCTCAGGACTTCCCTTCTGAAAAGCAAATCTGATCACTTATTCCCCAAACCTTTCAATGACCATATATCCCCATGTCTCCAGCTGTGGTTCTCAAACCTGATTGTGGAAAAGGATCATTCAGACTATCAGGCCTCATCTCAGAGATTCTGACTCAGTAGGCCTGGGATGAAGCCCAGGAATCTGCATTTAGCCAGCTCAAGATGAATCTCGTGCAAATGATCCATAGACCGCCTCTGAAATAGCTCTGTAAGATAAAATCCAAAATCCTAACATGACATTTAAGAATCCTCCCAGTCCAATTTCTCTTTTCTATTTTCAGTCTCATCATCCAATTTTCCAACTCCAGCCAAGAAGTCTGTGTCCAATCAACTAGATGGCTCCCCTACTAAACCCCCACCCCAGTCTACATGGGTCATGATGAGGAAGTTACAGATGGGGCTCTGAAGCCTGACTGGGCAATTACTTACCTCCCCAGATACCTCGGCCATGAAGTGGAAAGCTATTCTTGCCACAAGAGCGTTAAAAGGAGAATTACTAACTGTGAAGTGCTTGAGAAAACCTGGCACATAGAAAGTTAACCATTGTTATTTTTATTTATATAGCTTTGCCCATTTTACCTCATCTCCTGGGATTTTTGTCCCCTTCTATTATCACCTGGAGAAATTCCTTTAATCCTTCAAGATCCAGTTAAGAAGCCATCTGTGAGATCCCCGGGGCTCCCGTGGGTTCTATTAATTACTGTCTCCTCATCACACTACATAATTACTGCTTTGTGTTCTTTATTCACACTGTCGTATTATGCTAGGTAATCACACATATTCTCTCTACATACATGAACCCCCTGAAGGTTCCTCCCTTTCTGTAGGCCTTAGTGTAATGCCTGGTATGTTCTATAATTGAACTCTTCATCATGATTCTTCAGTCCATAATTGGATGTTCAGTCTATTTCAAGATAGAACTTTGGGAACTTTTTCTTAATTCAATAGATGTAGTATTAAATTAGCTCTTCATTCTTTTTTTTTTTTTTTTTAATAGAGGCATGTTTATTTATTTATTTGTTTGTTTGTTTGTTTTGTTTATACATGCACTGGGTACAGTCAGAAGCACGGGAGGGTGAGAGAATTCACCAGAGCCAGAGCAGGGAGCAGAGCAGGCAGAAGGACCGAAGTACACTGCTGAGGGGAGCAGCGGGCGGCAGGAGAGGTCTGCGCGCCATGTGGGACCCTCCTCCTGTGGCCGGGGAGCAGCCGGGGATCGAACCGCCGCCGCAGCGGTCGCCGGCAGCCTCGCAACCCAGCGCTCAACCGCTGCGCCACGGGGGAGGCCCAGCTCTTCATTCTTTCTAGCTCTTCCTACCACTCTTCCCCCAGATTCTTCAAGTCTCACTGTGCAAGTCTCACTAGTCAATGTGCAATGACTAGTCTGGTGGGATTGTTTTGCATTCCAGATGCCTTATTTAGGAGCAGCCCTTAATGCTGGTGCAGGAATGTTCTTCCTCTTTTGTGCCTACAGAATCCATAGGAAGACTGCCAACTGCTATGCTTTGAATAGATGTGTCCAGACTCCTATAGCAGATCTGGGAGTTAGCTGGTGGTTGGGCCATGGAACACAGCTACCGAGCTCCCAGGACTACTTTATCCGATAAGTGAAGTGAATGAGCTTTTTATGAGCCTATAAACAATTTTGAAACTCGAAAAATTATATAAACTTTTCAAAATAAGAAAATGAAACTGAATCCCAAATCAGTACGTGTTTAATTAGATGTCTACAGAATCTAACATGATTCCAGCTAGTCAGCTGCCTCTGAACACACCTCTTCCATGGTGATTATATTTCATGTGGGGCGAGAGCATATTTTAGTAATTTTTGATATGAAATATGGTTTCCAAAAGCAAAGTGCCTCAAAATAACCATGTGTTGTCTGACAGAGCAGAAGGCATGGACTTGAGGAGTAGAGGAAGAAGGTTCTTATCAGGACAGCCAGATCAAGAGAGACAGGTGGGATGACAGCAAAATTATCTTATGATTCAGGCTTCTGGCTCAAGGTAGTTTCTCAGCATTGGACACTGCAGCCTCAGGCCCACGTGGCCAGGTCCAGACTACTTCTGACCAAGTCAGAAGATGCAATAGAGGTTTAGACCAGAAGGACCCAGAACTCACATTGTTTTTATTTCATTGACAGATATTTACTGAGCCCTACTATGTGCTAGTGCTGGGGAATGCAGAAGTGAATGGAGCAGACAGGGCCCTGCCCTCAGGGAACTTACAGTCTTATTCAGAAGCAAATCTTGAGTAGCTAATCACCAGCGAAAAAAGTTCCTGGAGAAGTACAGCGTGTGATGTTCATCTAGTCTTAGGGCCAGGGAGGACTTTCCAGAGAAACTGACATTGAATATGATAACTGAAGAGTGAATAAGGAGTGATCTAGATAGAGGGCATTTCACACAGAAAGCTCTTGTGCTGCTTTTAATCCTGGTATTGGGATGCCAGGTCACCCCTGTGTGCCCACTACTCTGAAGCCCCTCCATGTTGGCTCAGTAATAACTCTGCAGTCCTGTCTTGACTGCCCTGTGTTCTGCTGCAAATACAACTATCGATACTTTGAGCATTTCACAGGGCTCTGCATGCCTGCCCGATCTGGCCTCTGCCATTGGTGGCCCCTGCAAAGCTGTAAGACTGCCACCACCTGTTTACAAGCACCACCACTGGCCAGAACACCACACCCCACCCACACCATTGGACCTCCTCAGATCACCACTCCGTGGGCCCCCCTGCTTTGGCCTGTGTGACTGCAGGAGCCACCCCATAGTGGTCCCTCCATTCTGTCTGGCTCCTGCCTGAGGTTCAGCCTCACTGTGTGGCAGATCCTACAGGAATACCAGGTGTCCCAAAGCAGTGTTACTCAAACTAGGATACCCAATGAACCCAAAAATATATCCATGTACCCCACTTTGATGAACACACCACTAAAAAGATACACTCAGTCTTTCTCGATGACATGATTATAAACACGAGCAGACACACATATGCCTGGAAGCCATGTCGTACTCGGTTGTCAGGTGGCCAGCCACATACTCCAAACATTTATTTTAGATTAGCATCAAAATGAAGAAAAAGTTCATAATTCTTTTTTTTTTTTTTTTGAGATTTATTTATTTATGTACACAAGAGCTAGGGCACAGGCCAGAGATGCAGAGGGTAAGAGGACTCACCAGAGAAAGTGGGGAACAGAACAGGCAGACTGACCAAAGCACACTGCTGAGGGGAGTAGCGGGTGAGTCAGGAGAGGTCTGCTGTGCCATGTGGGTTGCTTCCTGGCCGGCCAGGGATTGAAGAATCAAAGGATAGAACACATGCTGCAGAGGCTGTGGATCGCTTCATATTGGGGTGCTTAACCCCCTGCGCCACTAGGGAAGCCCGAAAAAGTTCATAATTTTTACAGAGCATGTTCATGGTTACCCTAAAAGTTTCTTCAACCCCTGTGAGTTTGGACTTTGCAACCAATAGCCTAACTTTTCTGCACCTCAAGCTTTCCAGTCTCAGAAATGGGTTTACATGCCCGCCTTGTGCATGCTTCCCTGGTGTGGCAAGTATCAATTAGGTGAGGTCTGTGAACCACTTTGAATTCCACCTGAAGATGCCATCCAGTTACAAATGTGTATCATTGTCTGTCTACATCCTGTCTGCCAGCCGGCATCCTGAATGCAGCTGCACATTCACCTCTGCAGCCTCCAACTTTCTCCCCCAATACAGACCCGATTCCACTTGTGCCCACAAAAATAGAAAAAAAAAGGCCACATGTTCAGGAGGAAAACCTCTGGTTTCTACTCCTCAGAGATTGAATTTGGATTTGAGGTTCTGCTTTTCAAACTAAACTTTATTCCTAGGTGACCTCATGCTTGGGGGGGGAAAGGATGTTTGAGTAATATTTAAATTACACTAATACCCAGTGGGCCAAGGACTCTGAGCAAATGAAAAGATCAGGAACACAAACACATGCAAGGTAAACACATATGTGGACACAGGTGTGCAGGGTAGAAACACATATGAACACACACACACACATACACACACACACACAACCCCCGTACTGCCTTCTGTGTGGAGGAGGAGGAACCTGTATTTACACTGCAGCTTTCATCCAAGGGGCTCAAAGCTGTTTACAGAGGGCGGGTTTATTGCTCCCCACACCTTCTGTGAGGCTGCTGCCCCAGTGCAGTCTATCAAGATGGTCTCTAAATGCTGCTCTAGCCCCAGACCAAGGTCCTCCTGTCCCTGCACCCTGCAGGGTGTTTTGTAATACCCATGACAGCTTGGGGAGGGTTGGGGGGGGGGTGTCAGAAAATAAATAGAAATAAATAGTTGCACTTTTCAGTGTGCTTTCTCTTAAGGACCTTTTGTTTTTGCAACAAAATTGAGAGAACTGTACAGAGATTTCCCATCTACCTCCTGCCCCCACATATGCTTGCGCCTCCACTATCAACATCCCTCCTCAGAGTGGAACTTTTTTAGCCAAGGATGAACCTACATTGACACATCATAATCACCCCAAGCTCCTAGTTTGCTTTTAGGATTCATTGTTGGTGTTGGGCGTTCTATGAACAGGGACAAATGTATAATAGCACATGTCTGGCATCATAGGATCATACAGAGTATTTTCATGGCCCTAAAAATCCTGTGAACTCTGAGACCTATTCCTCAGAGACCTTTTCAAAGCAGCCAAGAGTCTAGTGAGGATTCCCATTCCCAACTCCTTTCCTGGAAAGACCTGATAAATGCACATTGATCCCTGTTGTGTATTTTGTGCTGCTGCTTGGCAGGGAGCTCAGATACTAACCCCACTAGGAGAGGGTTTCAGATGCAGGGCAAACACTTCTTCCTCTGAAGCTAGAGTTTGCAGTTGGCTGATGTTTGTACAGAAATGATGGTTGGTGCAGGTCAGGGAGGGATGGAAGGAGGCCCATTGGCAGGGGACAGGAGACTCCTTTATTTCCTTTATGTCATTTGTGGGGATTGAGGTTTTGCAGCAGATGATGTGGCTGAAGGACAGAGGAGGTTGCCTCGGGGGCTGGAGAAGGTGAGGAGTAGCCATTGGCTGAGATCCTGGTGGGTGACAGAGCAGGCCGGACTTCACAAGGACCCAGCTTAGGTTCTGATTCCCCAGCAACTGCCAAATCTTTTTTTTTTTTTAAAGTTCGGGTCTTTCTAATCAAGTTTTCCTTTTCATTCCCCTTTCCTTCTCTGCCCACCCCTCCTCTCCACAGACTTTTCCTGTCTCTTTGGACATCCAAGTAGGCCTACAGAGGTCCTGCACTGAGCACATTGTCTAGAAACAGGTTTTACCCCCAGGCCCTGTCTGTGCCACCCAACCTGCTAATTTTGGCTCCACACAATGAAGCTGGTTCTGTGAACCTTTCTTTCCCCTAAATATGCTAATTCATTATTTTCCCCTTTGCTCTTTCTCTCTTTCCCTGGAGAGTATGCTCTCTTGGATCTGCTGACCTGAGGAAGAAGTCACCTGCCCAGGAGGCTGGCTCTCCTCAGTCCTGCTTCACTGTTTTGTCCGCCAGCCCCAATTCTGAGCATCCCTGGGGATCCTCAGGTGGCAAAGCCTGACTCCTCTTCCCAGAGCCGGTGGAGGTGAGGAGGGGCCTCTGAGAGCCTCTGAGGACTGGTCCCCCCACCTCTGCTCTCCTGGGGCCTGGGGCCTCACTCACTCCCAAACAGGACTGTTTGTGAGGAAATTCTGGATGTTCAGGCCATCCACACTGGACCTGACCTAGAGAAGGGATAGGGGGGTTTGTTTATTTATTTTGGGGGAATCTTTTAATGACACATTGTGTCAATGGGAAACAAAGTTGCTTAGAGTCAGATGGCATCAGAAATATTTACTTTATATCTACCATTTATTTATATAAAACACAGGCTTCCAGGGATGTTTTCATCCCATTTAGAATGTGTTTTTGTAGCTGAGCCCCTGAACTTGTACCTCCTTCCTTTCCAACCCCGGAACCCATCCACCACCTCCAAAATAAAATAGGCCCATCAAAGGGTTAAGCGACTTGCCCTGGTATAGAATTGTCATTGTACTTCTCCCAGATTTTTTAAAAATAGGATAGATTTCTGAAGGCCTCCCTGGTGGTGCAAGGGGTTAAGCACCGCAATATAAAACAATCCACAGCCTCTGCAGTATGAGTTCGATACCCTGGCCGGCCAGGGAGCAACCCACATGGCACAGCAGACCTCTCCTGACTCGCCCGCAGCTTCCCTCAGCAGTGTATTTCAGTCAGTCTGCCTGTTCTGTTCCCCACTCTGTCTCTGGTGAATCCTTTCACCCCTCTGCATCTCTGGCCTGTACCCCAGCTCTTGTATGCATAAATAAATATTTTTTAAAAATAGGATAGATTTCTATCTATAGCAAAGTTATAGACAGGACAGCTTTCCCACATCCCTCTCACCTAATATTCCCTACTGTTAACATCTTACATTCCCCTGGATGCTGGTTATTATTAAGAAATCAACACTGGTACATGGCTATTAGCTGAACTCCACCCCTTATTCAGACTTCACTAGTTTCCCTCCAAAGTCCACCCCCAGATCCCATCCAGGGCACCCCATTGCATTTAGTCAGCCTCAGTTTCCAATGACCTGTGCGAGTTTCTGACTTGCCGTTTTTGGATGATGTTAGCAGTTTTGGGAGGGGTGGTCAGGTACTTTTAACAGAATGTACAACAATTTGCATTTATCTAATGCTTTTCTCATGGATAGACTAAGGTTCTTAATTTGGGGGGAGCGTTATTATGCAGAGATGAAGTACTATTGTCATAACAATTTATCCAGGGTACATGTGGTCAATATGACTTGTTACTGATGTTAACCTGAGCACCTGACCTAGTGACCCCATTACTCTGCTGTCAAGTTCTTTTTCCCCCTTTTCTGCATGCTACTCTTAGGAAGCCCACAGTCAAGAAAAAGTGGGGGAAGGAGTTATGCTCCTTCTCTTGGAGGAGGGAGTGATACATGTATTATTTGGGGTCTTCTATTGGAGAGATCCTGTAGATGTTTTTGTTTGTTTGTTTGTTTTTTAAGATGTATTCATTTATTTGTATAAGCACTGGGTACAGTCAGAAGCAAGGGAGAGTGAGAGAATTCACCAGAGCCAGAGCAGAGAGCAGAACAGGCAGACTGACAAAGCATACCCCTGAGGGAAGTAGCTGGAAGCAAGAGAGGTCTGCGTGCCATGTGGGACCCTCGCCCGGCGGCCAGGGATCAAACTGGCACTGCAGAGGCTGTGGGCAGCTTCGCAACCCAGCACTCAACCAGTGAGCCACCGGGGAGGCCCCCTGTAGATGTTTTTAAAGCAAGCCAGAGATTCCCTCCAGCACTTATTAGGAGTCCAGTGGTGCTGGATGCATGGATTTTGCCATAGGCCCCAAGTAGAGCATCTCATGGGGCCATGTCCTGAGGGGCAAGGGAGGGGGGTCTCAGTTCCTGGGTATTAGAGCCATTTGGACATGCAGAGTGCAGGATAGAGACAAAGATAGAGATATGGATATAGATATATTAATAGATATAATCTCCTTGTATGTAGACTTTAACATAAAAATGATGTCATGTTTTGACAATAGAGTTATACTTTAAATAATCTGACATATATGTATGTTTATACCTATATTTGTATGTAGATACATATGTTTGTGTGTGTATAACCAGCATGTATGTACAACCACTGAGTCATTCAAAAATGTTTAATAACTGTCCCGGAATGGATAGCATTCTGCTTGGTGCTCAAGGAGTAGAATGTTAAATAAGACTCAATCTACAGACCAAACCAGGGCAAGATTCTGTGCAGTTCAAGAAGTGGGTCTGTGTGTTCACTGTCAGCCCAGGCCTGTAGTTGTGAAACAGCAATTGCAAGTGTGATGAGGAATAAAAAGGAAAAGTTCAAGGAACTAATTTAGGGACATCCACAATGGCCCTCTGTGAAAATGGGATTTCAGTGGAGACATGAAGGGAGCCCATGTGGGGCTCAGGGAGAAAAATCTCACCAGACAGAACAATATGTGTCAAAAGCAAACTAGCGACAAGAAAGACATCTGGAAGAATTGAAAGGAAATGTATGGCTGGAACTGTGAGAGGTATATATAGAAAGAAAACTGTTTCCTGGAAAAATCACATGCTAAGTCAGTCATATGGAATAGTTCTGCTTCCTTAAAATCAGTATGTTCTATAGACTTTAACACATAAAACTCAGTGATGTTTTGACAGTAGCTTTATACTTGAAATATTCTGCTAAATTTATAGGCAAGCATGTAAAGTTCAGGTGTTTCTGAAACCAAAGTAAGAACTCAAAATGTGTATTAGAAAGAAGTATAGAAATGACTAGAAGGGTATTTTAGTGCTGCTGCTGCAGCCTCAGTTCCTTATTTCGGCACCAGATGCTGGGAGGGGTGGCTGCGGAAGGTTCATAGCTGGGATCTCCCCTGGTCTTGTCCTCCTCTGAAGAGAGCTCTCCCATCGAGAGTGTAACCCTTCCACGGGGCTGCACAGATCCATCTGGTTGATGCTGAGTCATTAAAACCTGCCTCCTTGACTTCCAGCTGGAGAGCCTCTCCAGGTTCAGGGGCCCACATATGCCAAAGCCACAAGTCCAAAACCTAAGTGTCAGCTGGCCCACACTTCCCTGAATGCTCTGGGGGAGAATCCCCCCTTGCTTCTTCCAGCCTCTGGTGCTGCCATGCTTGTCTTGGTTGCAGCAAACATCGTTCCAACACCAATCTTCCAACACCATGTCTGTTCCCTTCTCTTCTCTTCTAAGGGCTTTTGATTGGACTTAGGGCCCACACTTAGCCAGGATGATCTTGAGCTCCTTAACTTAAATGTATCTATAGAGCCCCTTTTACCAAATAAGGTTACAGGTGGGCATATCTTTTGGGATGCAAACCACTATATACACTAAAATATTTTTTTAATTATTTCCCAGAATGGGGGTAAAACTAAGGCTTTTTCTTTGTACTTTTCTGTTTATTCCAAAATTTGTAGTTACTATGTATTATTTCTGTAAGAATAATTTCTTTAAGTTGGTAGTTTGACGTAGAGTATGCAATCTGGGTTAGAATGTACCAGCCCATTGGCGCAAAGGATTAAGATGCAGCGCTATGAAGCTATCTGTAGCACTTGTTCAATCCCCGGCCAGGGAGCTGACCCACATGGTGCAGCAGACCTCTCCTGACTCACCTGCTGCTCCCCTCAGCAGTGTATTTCAGTCAATCCGCCTTTTCTGTTCCCCACTCTGTTTCTGCTGAATCCTCTCACTACCCCCCCCCACACACACCTCTGGCCTGTACCCCAGTTCTTGTATGCATTAATAAATAGATCTTTAAAAAAAAAAAGAGTATGTACTAGCCCTGAGTGAAGAGCAAGAAGCAGTGACCACAGATATGCTGAAGGACCCTTCCATTAGAAAACTACTGGATCCTAAATTATGAAATAAAGTATAATTTATTTTTTTAAGATTTATTTATTTTTGTACAAGAGCTGGGGTACAGGCCAGAGGCACAGAAGGGTGAGAAGACTCACCAGAGACAGACCGGGAAACAGAATAGGCAGACAGACCGAAGACGCTGCTGAGGGGAGCAGCGTGTGAGGCAGAAGAGGTCTGCTGCTCCATGTGGGAATCTCCCTGGCCGGCCGGGAATCGAACCTGCGCTGCAGAGGCTACAAACAGCTTCACAGCACAGCGCTCAACCCGCTGCACCACCAGGGAGGCACAATAAAGTATAATTTAAAATACATTTCTGCATTTACAAGAAGTGTGGTATGAATCTCTAAGTTCTCTTCTATCTCTTTCCCCTGCCCAAACCTGGAATGTGAAACTAGACCTGGGTGGAGCAGTAAACAACCAAGAGTAGAAGTTGACCAGAGTAGAAGTGTCAATACAGAAGCTGGGAGTGTAAGCATCAGGCAACCTGCAATGCAAGATGGCTATGTCACACCCAAGGACCTCAAGGGGCTTACACAGCCCTACATCAATAGCGTTGTTCCGAGTCTAGACAGAAGCAAACACAAATTTTCTCTAAAGGAAAGCACTCTGGTTTAGGCCCATGGATGCCCACAGATTCAGATCAAACAAAAATGAAGTAAAGGGGATCACAATTAAATTTCACCAAACACACAAGGAAATGAAACCACCATGTACAAGTCAGTACAAGAGATTATGCAGTATTATAAAAATAGTTTCACAAGGTTGCTGAATATAAAATCAATACACAAAAAACCAGTTGTGTTTCTAGTCACTGCCTACCGATAGTTAGAAACTTGATGTGTGTATTTTAAGGATACCATTTGCAAAGCGACAACAGTAACATATTTCATGGAATCTAAGACACTCTTTGTGATAAGATGCCCCTGAAGAAAGATGAAAGCCTGCTGATTATAGTAACAAGAGGCCAACAATTGTAAGACACAACCTGAG
Source organism: Talpa occidentalis (assembly GCF_014898055.3). Classification (NCBI taxonomy): domain Eukaryota; kingdom Metazoa; phylum Chordata; class Mammalia; order Eulipotyphla; family Talpidae; genus Talpa; species Talpa occidentalis. The sequence goes on along the minus strand of NW_023605305.1, from coordinate 95,600,093 downwards.
TGATGATCAGAAATAAGGGAACTATGTGGATAAATTATAACTTTATGAAAGGTACTGAAAGAAGATCCAAAAAGCCAAGATGATCCATATGTATAAATAGGAAAACTCAGTATCATAAAGGTCATTTCTTCCTAACCTGATGGATAGGATCAATGCAATTCCCATCACAATCCCAATAGAATTTTGGAGAGTATTGCATAAGATAACCCTAACATGTAATGGAGTATAGTATAATGTTAAGGAGTGTCAATAACTCTGGAGAAGAAGAATAAGAGGAAATTGTGTTACCAAACATTAGGTTTTCTTATAAAGCTGTAATAATTAAGACAAAGTGTATTTGTTAGGGGGAAAGGATGACCCACAGCCAGGCAACCCGTTCAATATCGGGGCTGCCCTATAACATATTGATGCAGGGTTGGGAAAAAAATGCCATTGGAACAAAATAAATAGCCCAGAAACAGACCCACCCACATATGGAATTTTGATATATGACAGAGGTGGTGTTGCAAATCTCTGGAGAGAGAAGAGGCAGGTCAATAAGTGATAAGATAGCTGGTAATTAATAAGAAAAAAAAAATACCCCTGTTTACACTCCAAAACCAGTTCTTAATGGATTGCAGAAAATATGTGAAAGGCAAAACTTGAAGAAAAATACTGAAGAATATTTATTACCTCTGGGCAGAAGTGAGTCCTTAAATAATATCAGATTAACACTGATCCTAAAAAGAAAGATTTGATAAATTAAATGACATTAAAATTAATATAACATAAAGAAAAGTAAAAGATAAGCCCCCAATTGGGACATACACACACAACCAACAAAGGATTGGCTTCCAGAAAATATACAGGATTCCTACAAATCAAAGAGAAAAAGACAATCCGAGAGGAAAAATGGGCAAGAGGCATAATGAGGATTTTCACAAAAAAGAAACACAGAAGTCTGGCATCATATAGAAGGATTCCCAGTCTCATCAGCAAAGGAAGTACAAGGCCGGCCAGGCTGTTGTAAGACCATCATAGTCCCGACCTATGTTTATTCTGGGAGGCTTGGTCTCATATAATATTTCACATACTATAATGAATCTGTTATAGGACAGGGAGAGGGGCAGCCCAAACCCCGCAAACCTGCCCATTCTAAATGGGTTCTGCCATCCGCCGCATCAACACAAAACATATGAGACTTTAATTGGAAGGATCTTTAATAAAACTAGGAAACAATACAGGTAAGGCAAAGAGTCCAGTTTCTAAATGAAGCACCCAAAGTTACCCGTCCCCTCGTGGGTAAAAGTCCATCCAAATGGGATTGGCCCAGAGCAAGGCCCCAAAGCCTGCCACAAGTCTAAAGCATCTTCCAGTGGGGACCCACAGAAAAGAGTCAGAAACAACCAGACAAGCCCGGAAGGAAAAGAGCAAAATCAACATCAAGATAAAAGCTGCCATTGTCACCTCCCCATGGGTCTCACCCACATCTGTGTCACCCAGTCCACGACCAAAAGGCAAGCGCAGTTTCTTCACGTGTCTCTAGGTTCCATGCGCCTCCTCCAGGTCTCCTGGCTCCATCCTGCTTCCTTCCTCAGTCTCTTCTGCAGCTTCTCCTCTTCCTGCTCAGCTCCACCCTCCCTTGGGTGGGGCAGGGAACCTCCCCCTTTCCTGGGGACCACCCTGTTACAATCCCCCCTTTTAATTTTTATTGATCGTATAGTGGTTAGTATCCCCACCTGTCACGCGGGAGGCCGGGGTTCAATTCCCCGACGGGGAGCCAATGGCAGAACCCATTTAGAATAGGCAGGTTTGCAGGGTTTGGGCTGCCCCTCTCCCTGTCCTATAACACATCCATGTCCCACATTAAACTCATTCTCTCCCAGATGCCTGAAAATGTTCTATGTGCTTGAATGTACCGTGAGTAAGAGACAAAGGTCCCTACCTTCAGTGGGACAGAGCATAAGGCAGCGACTGTGTATATAGTGTGACAGGAGGCAGCATGGGCTGGGGGGTAGGGAGGGAAGTAGAGCAGAGTAAGAAGAAATGGGTTGCAGGACAGAGGCTCTGAGGATGGTATTTAAACAGTGGGTCTTGATGTGTCCCTTACTTGTGGATTTCTGGGTCTGTTAGTAGGTTGCTTCTTAAGGTATCAACTTAGAAGGCTCCTCTCAGAGATATTTTGTGGTGGTTAAGTGGAGGGAGAAGTCCTTAAGGAATAACCCCCTCCTACCCCCCAACCTGTAGTGTTCAGATATACATGGCAGGTCAAAGGCAGCAGAGGCAGTGCAGTGGGGAGTGGGACACAGAAGGGACATGCCAGCCCCCTCCCACCATGCTCTGCTGCAGCCATCTCCAAGAACTGGCCCACCTCCCTGAAGACCCTCAAGAAAAAGCTTCAGAGAAGAAAGCTCTCTGACACCAAGGCTGGCTGGCAGGCGTGGACCCAGAGTTACTCAGACTGGATAACGGTTGCCCTTGTAGGTGCAGCCTCGCAGTGCTGGCTGCAAGCAAGCTTTTTCTGAAATGGGGTAACTTGATGCACCCCTTTGCATGAGAAAGAATTGAAGGAAGCTTTCTGAATCCTGCAGGCTCTGCTTTCCTGTACAAGTTGGGTGGGAGTCGATCTCCTGGGAGTTACCAAACAATCCAGCAAACAAGTGTTCCTGTGTATAGACTGGCCCAGAGATAGTGCCATTGGAGGCAACTGCTGGCCAGGAAAGTCCTTGGAACACCACTGACAGCGGGACCTGTGTGGTGGTCCTTGCTTTATAAAAGCCCCTGATCTCTGGGAGGCCAGCGGGGTGGGGGTGGGGAAGCCAGTCTAGCAGCCACATGCCTCCCTCTGGGCTTCCTCATTACATGCTAGCACAAGCAGAGGCCTAGTGGGATCAGCTCTCAGCCTTTATTGCTACCTGAACCTGTTCACCCAAAGCCCCTCAGCCCGGGACAGAGGCTCAGTCCATTTCTTCCAGGTCTGCAAGGACAAAGCCTCTGTCATAAAGTCCCCATAGGAAGGTGGCGGAGTGGCGGCTCTTTCACACTGGAATGCGACTTCCCTTTTTAATTAGAGACCACACAGGAGGGAAAATGAAAGCAGGGAGGCCCTTCTAGTGTGAAAACCCATCAGCCTTTACCAGCGGGAGCAGTGGGGGGCCCTGCATTCCAGTCCCACCTGTTTAAAACTCTTGCCTCCTTCATCATCACTCAGGCTTTTTTTTTCCTTCTCCAGTCAATAGACCAAACTCAAGGCTCTGCCTCTGAAATGCTGTTCATTTTGCTAGACGTGTCCAGTCACCAGGATCAACCTCCTTACTGTTCTGTGCCTGGTGTAGCAGAGAAAGAGATTTTAGCCTTTTGAGACAAAAATAAAAAACTAAACCAAGCAGGAAGTTGGTATCTATCATTAATGATATGCATTCCTCTGTGGTGGGAGCCTCTCACCCACCCCCCACCCAAGGTAGGAAAAATGGGCTCAGGATCCTGGGGGCAGGAACAAAATGAAGGTGAAGGCATGAAAGGGGCACAACCCTGGACTGTAGTCACAGGGAAGCCCTTTGCATCCCTGGTGGGAGGATGGGGGGACCACGCCCACATAGCAAGCACCCCCTTGCTGAGCAGGGTCCCTGCGCTTAGACGGAGAAGGTGTCTATTTGCCTCCCTGTCAAAGGGCAGCGTGGCCAGAGGGCACTGGATTATGTTTTTCTATTTCCAATGTCCTTTCAAGGTCAGCTTTCCTAGCTAATGTGTAGCACTCTGCGAGAAGCATCCAGTCTCCAGAAGCACCTTGTTCCCAGGGTCAAGTCAGTGTTTGGGGGAAACTGTGTCCCTCCAGCCACACCTCTGGGGCTGCCGCTGGAGTTGGGGCCTGTTGGTTGCTTTCTCTCTCCAGGCATCCTGAGGTCTTGTCTGGGAGCTTAGCTTTCAGCCCAAAGCCGACTAATCGCGGCTGCCTCTTTGTTCTTCAGCCTGTGACCTTTGGTGACATCATCTCAATCCCTCCCCCATCTACTTGAATCCCCCATTCTTTTTCCCCTTTCTGGGTTGGAGTGAGGGTTTTACTCTCAGGGACCTAATCCTGTCACTCTTGTGTGTGACTAATTCTCTCCCCTCCCCCCTCAGCTCCTGGCAAAGAGGAAGGGGCCTGTTGGCCCAAGCAGGGGGTCTTTGCCCCTTGTCGGCAATCAAAGCACAAACACATTCCTCTGGGTGATTTCCTGCCCTGAAAATCAGTCCTTGAACACAGCCTCCTCTGTTTCCTCAAGGCCCACCAGTTCCCTGGGACCAGGACTTGTACAAGAAGAATTTACAATATAGAAAGTAGTAACTTACCCTTTCAACCTGCCAGCCTCTGGTGTGAAAGCAAATTGTATTGTTGTTCAGACAATAGGACTCCCCAGAGAGAAGAAATAGTGTCCCTAAGAGCATGTCCTCTGTGAGGAGTGTGCGAAGGTGACTCAGAGCAGGACGGATGCCTTGTCAGCCTCAAAGCACCCTATGCACCCCAGCGGCTCAACTTCGGCTGCCTGGTTTCTGATGTTTAAAAAGGGCATAATTATGGTATTGTTCGGCTGCCAAGAATTCTGGGTTAATCTCAGTTTTATTTTGACTGCTACCTAAAATAGCCTGTCCCCAAGGACAGCAGCAAAGGCCAGGAGACCAAAAACAGCAAGACAGGCATGAGAGCCAAGCAGGCCCTCAGTGGGAGTCCTGAACCAAGGTGCAGAGTTAGGGGAGGGGGCGGCTCATAAGTGCATACATGACATAAGGCCCTGGGACCTGGGCCTCCCCACCCAGCTCCCTTCTAGAGGCCTTGCCACTACCGCTGGCCCAGGGCTGCACCCTTCCTTGGACCAGGCCTGAGCCCGCAGGACATAATGAGGGTCGGTCCCCACCACACTCTGTCCCCAGCATGTGCAGCTGTGTCTCTGAGTTCTGTAATCTGGGGAAGACACAGCAAATAGTAATAGTAATAGTAATGAGGGCTTCCCCTGGTGGCACAGCAGTTGAGCGCTGGGCTGTGAAGCTGCCCACAGCTTCTGCAGCGCCGGTTCGATCCCCAGCTGCTGGCGAGGGTCCCACATGGCGCACAGACCTCTCCTGCCGCCCGCTGCTCCCCTCAGCAGTATACTTCGTCAGTCTGCCTGTTCTGTTCTCCGCTCTGGCTCTGGTGAATTCTCTCAACCTCCTGCGCTTCTGACTGTACCCAGTGCTTGTATAAATAAATAAATAAATCTTTTTTTAAAATAGTAATAATAATGATAATAGTAATATTATCGGAGATTAATGAGTACTTGTTACATGCCAGATACAGTTCTAGTAATCATTCATGTAGTAACTTCTTCTATTTTCTCCCACATCTTCCGACTTCTCCCACATCTCTGTGGGAGGTACTTCTGTCTGATCTGCTGGCAGGTGGTAGAGATAGAATTTGAACCCCAGAACTCCTTGCTGTGGGGGTTGCACCTCCCTACTTTACCACAGGGCCTCTCAGATGAGCAGTTGCAGCATCCAAAGGCTCAGGAGAAACAGTCAGCATTGGGATCTGTGGGAGAAATGGGTTCAGTTTGTAGGTGGAGGCCACTAGGAGAATGTGCCTGGCAAGTGGTGCTTCTCCTTGGAGCATGAAGAGAATGCTTGCCTGAGGTGTTCGCCATCATGTCCGACTCACAGGTATTCACTGAGGGTCCCACTGTGTCCCCACGGTCTTGAGCTGCTGGGCCCTGCTTCTTAGGAAGAATTCAGTGTGGTTAAACAGAATGACAGTCCAAGGCATGTGTACTTTTACAGAGGAATGCTTCCCATGTGGATCAGAGAGCTTCCCAGGGGAGGGGACATCTGGGTTAAATCTTAAAGGATGCTGGGATTCTTCTCAATAGACAAAGTGGACACAGGTTTTCTAGCCAGAAGGAATAACCTAGTCAGTCTTCTGCTGCATCCACCAGGCTCAAGATGCTCTTGGGGATTCTGAGCCACTGGCCCTGGGCTCCAGTCTGCAACGCATGGCAGGAACTGAGTAACCACCTGTCTACCCCCTTACTGTGCTGACTTCAGAGGAGCCTTCTCTACCCTTCCTTCCTGCCACACCTAATTACTTAGGAAATTTTTCCAGTTTGAGGCATTTCTGAACTTCTAAGTCATCTAAAGCGGCCAATCTAGCTACTGCAGGGTCAGCTACCTGTGCACCCTCTCAATCTCCCCTACGAAGGGTGAGCATCACCTCGGCCAGCAGCACCCTTAGAGTCAGTGCATGCTCACTCCAGTTGCCAACACCTACACTCCCCCCACTGCACCCCCAAGCCAACCCAGCAGGTGTCCAACAGCAGGCAAGGGCACAGCAAAAGGCACAGAGCACTGGCAGTGACTCTGGCTGCTGCTTCATTCCTTTCCTCTCCCCCAAGACAGAAAAAAGGAAAAAGGAAAGCTAAAGGACCAGGTTTCTGGAAACTGTGTGTGGTTTTGGGGGTCAGGGGGTGGCTTTTGCTCCTCAGAATGTCCTCTTCTTTTATACTGCTTGTTGTCATTCATTTGTTTTAACAAAAGTGATTCTGAATTCCCTGAATTGTAAAAAAATTAAGACAGAAAACAAAGGCAGATAGGAGTTTTGTGTATGTGCCTGTGGAGTGGCAAGAGGGGGAGCAGCTGCCCAGCCCCACTTCTGTTCCCCACAGGTGCTATGGCTGTGGGGGCAGGGGGAAGGCTGGCTGTGTGGGCTGCCCCCCAGGGAAGGCAGGTGTGGTGGAACAGGGCTTGTTACAATTGACAGAAGACACTCCTCTTACCCGTTCCATACAGAAATTCCAAAGATTTTAAGAGCTCTGTGCTGGGAACTGGGGACAAAGACCAATTTCTGATTGTATCACTGTGTCACAGGAGATACTTCCTGGAGGACAGGACTCATGAATCAAGAAAGGATGTGACTTTAGTGCTTAAATTGTCACAGTGCCTGACACTCTGTAAACTTGCAAAGTCAACAATAGTTGTTGTTATTATGTTCAAGGGGTGAATGCATCGGTTTGAAGGGCTGAGTGTGTGGGTGTGTGGCTCCCAGTGACCCTGACTCCTGGTGCACACGCCTGTGTGCAGCCCCCTCCTGCCCTGCTGCATGGTGGGTCTCGGCTGACTGTGGAATACAGCCTGGGTGTGAGCGGACCAATGTGGAGAGGCCGCCATACAACAACCTGGAGAAACTAGACTCTTCAACAGTAATGCAAGGAACTTGAAAGCAGGCCTTCCCACCCCAGTCAAGCCTTCACATGACCACAGCCCCAAGACAAAGTCTCTTACGGTAGTTCCCTGAGTTCCTTAAACCATCACCTACCAGTATAGTCTGCCTTTCTCTCTGGTCTTTCCTTGCCCTCCTTGTACAGGGGCCGGTTTCAGATTATACCTGGGCTGTGTCCCCATGTTCTGGGGACCTCCTCCCTCAGTTCCTCCCTCCTCCTCCTTGCAGTCCTTGCCCCAAACCCTTATCTAAGTCTCTGCTTTAGGGGAAATCTGCACTAAGACATGTGAGAGTTACATCATCCCTGATTTCATAGGCTGAGCTAATACATCACGATTAATTCTGCACTTGATTGAGTTTTAAGCGGAAGAAATTTTTGATTTAGAAGCCAGATTATTGACAGCATAGGAACTAATATCCAGTGACTTTCCCAGCCAATGCCCTTACATCAACTCTACACTGTTTCAGGCCTTGGATAAAGAATATGCGGATCTTTTAAATTTATTTTTAAGAGGAAATAAATACACATGGTGAAAAATTAGAAAAGCACCAAAGATCAGGTTTATTTTTGTAATCATTTTTATCACCAATGGCACATTTAAATAGCCGTTGTCTCTAAGAGTGTTTTCAGCCACTGCAAAGCTAACTCTTGACTTCTTGGAGGTCTCTTCTGCAGCCTGTCCTGGCTATTGCAGCTTTCCACTGCCTGCAGGCCTCTCTGCTGGAAGTGAAACAGTTGTCCTTCTGCTAGAAAAAGACACTGACATTCTTGGTCCAAAGGAAACTTGGCAGTGTTGGCAAGTGTCAACATCTTTGGTAGATGCCATCTTTGCTCTCTGTCACCACAGATAATTGCAAGTTGGCTGAGCGCTATCCAAATGCATTAAGGCTGGCATCTTGTTCTGACAAAATTCTGAAAAGTGCATCGTCAAGGCCAAGCTTTCAGCTTTTATCTGTGAGCTGGGAGAGGAAGAGAGCATGATTCACAACACCTAGGTCTTTACATTTCTCCCCAAGAGCCACCATCTGTCCTTGACATGAGAGAAGTGCTGTCAGGTTAATTGCCCTGCATCAGCCAAACCATCTGCATTTATTCAAATCATGTCAAGTTCATAAATAGTTTTTGAGAGTCTGCTGTGGGCCAGCTCCAAGCTCAGCTCTCTGGGGTATTGAGTGCCCAGCAGACCGGTGAAGAGTCAGGGCAGTGGCTTTGCAACCATGCAGGTCTATTGAGAATCCCACCCCCACCACCAGCCAGCTGAGAGATCATTGGGCAATTTAGTTGCTCTCCCACCTTTAAAATGGCCCTGCCTGTTGCACAGGGATGGGTGAAAATCCCAAACAGTGCTTTGTTTCCCTCATTTTCCCCTTGAGGAACTGACACCTAATTAGGGAAGAAGACTACCATGTGAAAAGTAAAGAAAGCAGCTCTAAGAGACCGTCCACAATTCAAAGCAAAGAAGGAAAAGGATAGGAAGGAATAAAGAAAAGCAAAGAAGGGCTTCCCTGGTGGTGCAGGGGTTAAAGACAGCACTATCAAGCAATCCCAGCCACTGCAGCATGAGTTTGATCCCCTGCCTTGCCAGGGAGCAACCCACATGGTGCAGCAGACTTCTCCTGTCTCACCTGCTGCTCCCCTCAGCAGTGTATTTCAGTAACTCTGCCTGCTCTGCTCCCCACTTTCTCTGGTGAATCCTGTCACCTCCCCACACTTCTGGCTTACATCCCACTTCTTGTATGCATAAATAAAAAAATCTTTAATAAAAGAAAAGAAAAGGAGATCTACACAGGGGTGGTGATAAATGACCAAATGTATTAGCTTGCAAAGTACCTCAGATGGGGTGACTTGAACAATAGAAATTTATTCTCCTCATAGTTCTGAAGGATAGAAAATCAAGACAAAGATATAAGCTAGCTTGGGTTCTTCAGGGTCTCTCTCCTTGCCTTGTAGATGGCTTTCTTCTCCCTCAGCTGATCTTTCCTGTGTATCTGTGTCCTAATTTTCTCTCATAAGAACACCAGTGGTACTGGATTAGGCCCATCCATATGATCTCATTTTACCTTAATTATCACCTTGAAGTTACTATCTCCAAGTGTAGTCACATTCTGATGTACTGGCCTTTAGAATTTCAAGGGAATGAATTTTGAAGGGACACAATTCAACTCCTAACACCAAAACATGATGTTTGCTTTGGAGGCTGAACCGAGGAAAATATCAGGGAGGGGAGAATAAGAAGGCATTTCTGGTTTGTAATTTTATTCAGCTTTAACCTAATATGGCATTGCAGTGCCTGGAATATAGTAGGCATGCAATAAATATTTGTTGAATGAGTGAGTGTTCAAATAAATGACAAATGAATGGTCTATAGAGTTTTTGTCACTGGATCTTATGACAGAGAAGAGTATATAGAGATGGAAAACAGACAGAATGGGTGATGTTCATATTTACTAAGTTGTTTTTTTCCCAAGAACACGTTCTGACCTGTAAAGGTATATGTTGAAATGGCATAGTGACAGTAGTTTATGAAATTGTGAAAAACTATCATAATCTTTAAATCTTTAGCAAACACTGTGTTATAAGAAGTAGAGATATCTTTGAAGTGTCAGCACATAAGCGCAAAAAAAAAAAAAGAAAAAGAAAAGAAAAAACAAAAAGAAAAAAATTGGGGTCCTGTTTGTGATCAGTGCATTTAGAGGATTTTTTATCCCTTAAACATGAGAAGCTGAAAATATAACTACGGCAGGGAGTGATTCAGTGAGTTCACGGGAGGCTGATCTCGGCTCAAGTTCCTCCAGATTCCTTTGGGATCTTGACGCTCTTGTTGGAGACAGACTGGTGGACTGTGCAGATCGTGAATGCAGCCAACTATCTAAGTTCTGTAGTTTTATGTTCCTTCAGGGAAATTTTATTAAGCTCCCACTATCTGCCAGGCAGTGTTCTAGGGAGCAAGCCCCCACATCTGTCAGACAATGTACCAGCCCTCAGCTTCCCCAACCCCCACCTCGGTCTAGAGAAAGAAGCAGATATGTGAAAGGATAAATTGCAGTTTGTTGAGGTAAGTTTCATAATAGAAATACAACTAAAGTGCTTCATAACAACAACATAGTTCTGACCACTAAATGGCAGCCTGTGCGTTAAAGGAACTTGACAGTATTTGATAAAGAAATGAATAAAAGATACCTGATAAAAGTTATTGAGATCAGGGGCTCAATGCTATATGTCCTTTAGGTTATTACCTATTTACTTTTCTAATTGGAAAGAAATTGAATCTTTAAAAGTTGTTTTTCCGTTTTTTTATCACCCCTCTTTCCCACCTTCATTTTAGAACTTCCTATAAATTCAGGAAATGCTTGTGGGCAAATGGATGGATAATTGTATGAATAAATGAATAAAATTTTTTTTTGCCTCTAGAATGGGACAGATCTTTCCAGTAGAAATGTGTTAATCTTTGAAGGTTCTCCATAATCAAATGTATCAAGTAACTGTTTCTGAGATCTCTATGTAGAAGTCCTGAAAGTTGTTTTGATTCAACATTTTAAAAATGACATTTCAGTCTCTGGGACCATTGCTTATGAGTTTTTAATCTGCATTTCTAGAAATTCTGTAGAGTGGGAAGCTCTATAGAATTGCAAACTATAGGTCAAAGATCATATTGACTAAATATTGATTTCAGCAGCACACTCTACAGAAGGAAATCTTTCTTCTGGGCTTTTTCACTCTCTCCATTCACTGGAAAGATATTTTAATCTGTGTGTTGCTAAGAAAGCTTCCCTCTGGACAGCCTGCATAATTCCTAGGACCTGGCATTCTTGATGACCTCGCCAGACATTTGGTTTGATTAGATTGAAAGGCAGATGTCCAAGAAAGAAGTTTGGACCAGGAATCTAGACATTATTAAGTGATTTTTCTTTTTGAGGCGTCTTAGTCTTAGATGAATATTTACAGGCATATTCTTCTGTAGTTTCCTCAAGTTGCCTCTTTCCCCATTTGTCTTTTCCCACTCACACTCCCCTCCCACGCCCCATGTACAGACATGGATCCTAGAGTTCTGTTGTCCAATATATTAGCCACATGTGGCTATTAAAATTAGGTCAGTTAAGGGCCTCCCCAGTGGTGCAGCGGTTGAGCGCTGGGTTGCGAAGCTGCCTGTGGCCTCGGCGGCGCCGGTTCAATCCCCGGCTGCTCCCCGGCCACCGGAGGAGGGTCCCGCATGGTGTGCAGACCTCTCCTGCCGCCCGCTGCTCCCCTCAGCAGTGTCCTTCGGTCCTTCTGCCTGCTCTGCTCCCCGCTCTGGCTCTGGTGAATTCTCTCACCCTCCCGCACTTCTGACTGTACCCAGTGCTTGTATAAACAAAAACCAACAAACAAACAAATAAATAAAACATGCCTCAAAAAAAAAAAAAGAGAAAAAAGAAATTCCCTTATAAAAAAATAAATAAATAAAATAAAATTAGGTCAGTTAAAATTAGATAGAATTCTAAATGCAGTTTCTGTCATACTAACCACACACAAAAGTGCTCAAAATTCCCATGTGGATAGTGGCCACCACAGTGGACAGAACAAAGAACATTCCCATCATTACAAACATTTCTATTGAACTGCATTGCCCTAGGGAAAAGGAAAATGAAGACTGAGGAGGAAGGTGGTAATTTTCAAGATAACACTAATAACATCTAGACCAGCTATGCAGAGAGGAAAAGGAATATTCTAGCTGGAAGTTGCCAGGCATACACAACCAGCAACCAGAGAAAAGTGGGTGTAAAGTGGGGAAGAGGGTGTAAACTTTGGGACTAGAATCCAGGGCTTTTTTTTAAGATTTATTTATTTATGCATACAAGAACTGGGGTACAGGCCAGAGGTGGGGGGGTTTGAGAAGATTCACCAGAGACAGAGTGGGGAGCAGAACAGGCAGATTGACTGAAATACACTGCTGAGGGGAGCAGTGGGTGAGGCAGGAGAGGTCTGCTGCGCCATGTGGGCTGCTCCCTGGCTGGCCCAGATCGAACTTATGCTGCAGAGGCAGCGTATTGCTTCATGCTGCAGTGCTTATAACCCCTTGTGCCACCAGAGAGGCCCTAAAATCCAGGTTTAATCCTGGTTTTACCACCCACTGAGTATACAGTATGAACAACTCACGTGAGCTCTCCAAACCTCAATCTCGGCATCAGGGAAATGGTGGTAGTAACAGTTCTTATGTCATAGAGTTGATGTAAGATTGAATGAAAGTTACTGTAAAGTACCTTGACATGCTGCCTGGTCCATGGGAAAGGTCAAAAATAGTAGAACTGGTGGTGAGAGATTAAGGAGAAGGGGGGAGATGTCAAGGAGAAAAAAAAAGGGAAAACAGAGAGATAAGCCAGTCAGCCTAGGAACAACAAATGTCTAGAGGATTAAAAAGTGAATCGTGAGCACTGTGCTAGTGGCTAGAGGACAAGCAGTCAGTATGATGGAGCAACAGAAGGCGGCTTGACCTCCAAACACCTGCAGGGCAAAGGGGCCTCAGGATAAATTGAGCCAGCCTGTGGCAAAAATCATCTGTGATCAACAATTTTCCTTCCCATTGTGGCAGCAAGAATTGTACTGCTAATTGGGGTTTAGCTGTGCTCACATCTATACCAGTGACAGTGTTCCAGAGACCCAGAAATGTGTGGAACAGATGTGGATTTCCTGGGGGAGCCAGGGCTGGGATGGAGGGGTCAGGTGCCAAGGTAATGCAGGGCATAAGGTTGAGGGGAGGGCACAGTGTTGTTTTGGGTCCTGTCATTGTATTCAGTGCTAATATATCCAATTGCACTAAGCCTTAACAGTTCTGAGATAGGCGCCTCCATTTTGTCAAAGAAGAAATTGGGGCTCAGCTGGGTACAAGAGTGAACTTGTGCAAGATCACACAGCCGGTAAATGACAGATTCCGGGTCCAATCCCTGCTCCATCAGATCGCAAAGACTATGTGAATCTATTGTGGAAGACTTCAGCTTTGAGGAAGGCAAAGTAAGAGGTGTGAAGAGAGTATGTGAAGAGTTCATCTGAAAGCATTATGTTTATTCATCTCCACTGGACCCAATGCCATCTCAATATTGTGGGGTCACAATATGTGGGGTGACCCACAATATTGTGGGGTCACAAACATGTGAAGTTTCCCTTGCATAGCAGTGACAAGCAGAGAGCAAAATAAGGATAATGAAAAGTAAAAATTTTCAAACTCATTCATTCAAGGAATACTTTTTTCATCGAGAGGCAACTATGTGTCAGGCACTGTATCAAGCTAAGGGGATACTGTGGCTTACTGATGTAAATTGTTTATCAGAGTAACTCCATTTCGCCCCTTCCCCTTATCTACACCTCTCTACACTGCGATTTTGCAGCATCTCCTATTAAATGGTTATGTCAGTTTCATCCTTTTGAATCTGGGCTTCTCATGTGACCTGTCTTGGCCAATAGAAGTGGCAAAATGATGTTGTGCCTTTTCCATATCTTGTACCTTTCCATTCTTACTCTGGAGACTACAACAGTATCATACAAGCATGCCTAGTCTTGCCTGCTAAGCAGTGACAGACAATGGCCCTTTCATATTATTGTCCCAGCCAAGGCCAGCCACCTCCCAGACAGACACATGAGACCATTTTAGAGCCATGAGTCCCACCCACCCCAATCGCTGAGGCCGGACACATGAGTGAGCCCAGCAGAGTCAGGTGAGCCAGGCCAAGTCAGAACTCCAGCTGACCATAGACACATGAAAAATAATAAATGAATGCTTTTTAAGCCACTGAGTTTTTGGTTTATTTCACAGCAAAAACTGATTTGTGAGCAAAACAGATACCAAATGTGAAGAAGCTTATAATCTAAAGAAGGGAACAAGCTTTAATCAGAAAATTCTATGAATGTTTGCTAAAGGAAAGGAAGTAGTGATTGAGCCAGCTCCCTCATCTCCTGGTTTTCACACCACAGCTGGTCTCCTCCACACTGTACCTGGTTCTGTCTCCATGTGCTTGACCTTCTGCTTATGGCAGAAGGGATGCAGCGTCACTTCTGAGATTAGGTTACAAAAGACTTCAGCTTCTATTCTGGGCTCCTCTCTCTTTCCTCATTTTAGGAGGAGTCAGCTGCCATGTTCTAAGGATGCTCAGATAGTGCTTAGAAAGGCCAATTGTTGAAGAACTCACCCCCCACCCCACCCCCACACACACACGCACATACACACACACACACACTGCCCAAAAGGCATTGAGGTCTCCCACCCACTGCGTGAGTGAACAGGAAAGGGGGTCTTTCCACTCTGGATGACTGACACCCTGACTGACAACTTGAATGTAACCTCTTCAGAGACTCTGACCCAGAACCATCCAGCTAAGCTGCTCCGAGATTCCTGACCCAAAGAAACCCAGATAGCAAATTCCCATTGTTTTCAACTGCTAGGTTTTTGAGGTAATTTGTTACACAGCAACAGATAACTAACCAAAGGAATTGACTAGATAAAGGGGAGGAGGTGGCGTGTCCCAGACAGGGAATAATAGCACGGCCAAAGGTGCTAAGGTAGGAGGGAAGGCAGCACATTTGAGAGACTGAGGGAGACCCATGTGGCGGGAGTCCAGAGAGCAAACATGGCGCCAAAGGAGGCTGAAAGGTGAGTGGCCCCCAGGTTTGGGTCTTCACAACAAAAAATCAGATTATTAGGGACCAACACTGCTGGCTTCAAGGAAGCCCAGACTCTCAGGCTAGCAGGGAGAGAGCAGTGACACAAATCTAAGGGGCGTTGTTCTTGGACCTTGATCACGAATTCTAACTACTAGATTTGGGGAAAGCCCTTGGAAACTAAATCAGGGCCCATTCAGGTGCCCTGGGTGTCAAGGGTGTGGTGGCGGTCGTGGGGGGCAACAGAAAAGGCAGAGAGTAAAGAAAGAGTATGGAAGAGAGAAAAAGGTGACAAGAAGGAGAAGCAGCCAAAGAGGAAAAGGGGAGATGCTGAAGAGAGAGGGCAGTGCTGGGGAGGGACGGGGGAGCGGGGATGTCAGGTAGGAGCCTAGGAAGTCTGCACCGTCACTCAAAGAGCATTGGAGCCATAAAGAGGAAGCCTGCATTGGGGGCAGTAACATGAGCTAGAAAGCCACCATTCCTGGGACTGCAGAGGCTTGTGGAAGGGCTTTGGGGAGCAGCTTCAGGGAATTCTCCATCTTAACAGCCAGTCCTGGAGGGAGGGGTGAGATCTGCGCTTGAGAGGGGCTTGTCCTGGAGGCAGAGTTCAGTGGAATCTGAGGCTTGGAGGGTTCTCCAGTTAACTTTGCTCCAAATTAGTCTCCAGATTAGTGACTTTGGGGTTACTTTTTCCTACTCAAAAAGTACCCTCGAGGGGTAAAAGAAATGGGGCCCAGCAGGGGGACAGCTTCTCCAGCCCCAGCCACACTGGGCACAGCATCTCTAGCCCTAGGCTTGCTTGGCTTCCTGCGCTGGTCCCTCTGGCAAAGACAGAAATGGGGTGGGTGGGGCTCAGGCACAGGGAAGGGGGCCACTGCCTGGCTGCCTCTCCAGGTTCTCCTCTCCTACCCTTCCACCCTCTGTTCCACCAAGAGTGGATTTCTACCATTTAAAACGTACGGCAGTACCTGGACGATTATTTCACTCCCTTGTGGATTTGTTCCAACTAGTCTAAGCTTTTCCATCTAAACTGCCTTCTTTTCTCTTTCCACATCTGGTTCAGGAGATAGTCCCCTCCCTCCTTGCAATGCTGCAGAGCTTGGAGAGGAAGGTGCCCAGTACCGCTGTCAGTCTGAATCTAAGGTCAGAAGTTCCAGTACTTGCTTGGGGTGGCCTGGGCTGGGAGGAGCCTGCCTGTTAAGGGAGCCTGCAAACACCTGCGCAGACCATGGCTCCGCTCTACTGAAGCGCAAGGGACCCATCTAGGCTAAGCGTGTCAGGATGTCAGTGCCGGCTCAAAGCCACTTCCTGATTAGGCAGATTCACTGGCCTCTCTTTCCCTTGAGTGTGCTTTGAATGGACCACAGCCTGGGAGGATCCAAAAGAAGGGAAAAGAAATGTGGCCACCAATCAGCATAGCTTCTCAACTCTCAGGATCAGAAAGTCAGTCCCTCCTAGAAGGAGAAGGGACATAGCCCCACTTCCAGGAAGGCCTGGTGTTATCCTTGTGCCTGAACAGTTAGGAGTGCTCTGCTCAGGAAGCCTTGGGACACCCCCTTGTGCCTTTCTCCTCCTGTGGCTTTGATCATCTCAGAAGGTAGGAGCCCCTAGGCTCCCCAGCCCTCCTTTCTCTAAACACCCTGAGGGTTTAGATTCAGACTCACATTAGATTCAGACTGACAGGTTGCTATGGTGCTTCTGGTATCTTCATTGCCTTCTTCGCATGTGCAATCAGTTCTCCTTCTGATACTTCATTTGTGACCCCTGTTTTGACTAAACCTGAAGCTTAGAAGCTGATACCCCACCAGCATGAGCAGAAAGCACCTGACCATTCTGCTCACTGTCAGCTCTTACAGAAAAACAAAACAGCTTGTCTGCTTCCTCCTGCCTGGGTCTCGGCACAGCCCTGGTGGAAGTCAAGGCAGTCCCAAGTCCCCATCTTCTTTTGGAAAGAAAGAAGCCATTCCAGCCAGTTCAGATGTTTGGAGGGTTGTTGCAATGACCTTTTCCAGGTGGATATCATGTGGTTTGTGACTAGGGTGAGCTTACTTTATGGTGGTTAACACTGGAAAAGATTGAAGGAGGAAATAAAACCAGCTTCAGTCAAATGTTTCATTCAGCCAGCAACAATTTCAGAATTTGCAAAACTTCTAAAATACAGAGTTAAAAATATGGCTGTGAGAGCCTCCCCAGTGGTGCAGTGGATTGAGTGCAGTGCTGTGAAGCTGTCCACAGCCTCTGCAGCACAGGTTCAATTCCCGGCTGGCCAGGGAGATGCCCACATGGCACGGCATACCTCTCCTATCTCGCCCGCTGCTCCCCTCAGCAGTGCTTTCGGTCTTTCTGCCTGTTCTGCTCCCTGCTCTGCCTCTGGTGAATCCTCTCACCCTCCCGTGCCTCTGGCCTGTACCCAGTTCTTGTATAAATAAATCTTTTTTAAAAAATGGGTGTGAAAAGGATTATGACAACTTGCAAAAGACCCACGGTTTGTTGGATTAGGGAAACTAGAGTATTAACAGGGGAAGGCTGGCAAAGCCAGACAAGGCACCTTGAAAGTTAGGTTAAGGTGGTTTTGGGATTCCTCCGACTTCTGTTCTTCAACACACAGAGGATTCAGTTTAACATTAGCCCCATCCATCAAGTGGCGCCTGGACAAAACAAGCTAGGGATTTGTGAATCCCGGGAACAGGGTGAGAAAAAGCTTGATGGAGCAGGGAGTCAGCCTGTTATTGAAGGTCATAGCTTAGGAAGTAGTTCTTGGCTTATTCTTTCCTCCACCCAAGTTCTGCACAAGTGAGCAGAAACGAGAGAGAGATCTCCTTCCTTAATTCTAAAAACCTCTAACGTTCTGTTTTATTTCCTTCTTGAAACTTCTGACTCAATGTCTGGGAGAACGCTCCCCCTACGCCACCCATCCTGTCTCTGCGTGCAATTTTTATGACTCCCCCTTCGCTCACCACCTTGCAACTTGCACTCAATTCACTGATTTCACACACTGCTATTTCTTCTTTAGTTTACATATGTGGGTCACCAGTTGCTTAGGTAAGCTTGAAAACTGTTGGTATTGTTACCTCTTAATTACTCCCAAAAGGAAGAGGGTGGAGCATATGCATATAAACATGTATTATTGTTATTGTTAATATTGATGCTATTCGGCTAATTACTAAAAGCATGAGGTAGTGATCACCTCCCCTCAGCCTCAAGTGATCTAGGTCTGGGGACTGTCAGTGCCCTTCTGATCATTAATATAACCGTTTTAAAGCACAGCCATTTAATCTGGATTATGCAGTCTACATTTGAATAATTGTCTTTTATTACTGACTAATTTTATTGTTTTTTAATTGCTAAAGTAATGCAAAACACTGAAAACTGAGAAAATAGAAAAATGCCCCTTTGATACACACTTTTAGTATTTTCTCAATGTATTTAGACTTCTTTCCTTTTTTTCAAGAACAGTACACTGTCATGTTTAAAAGTCTCTTTCACTTTGTAATAGATCATGAATGTATATCCATATTACTCTTCTATAATAGAGATTATAATAGATATTTTAATGACTGTGAAGTATCCCCTTATGTAGACTTTATGTAGCCAGTTCACCATTTTCGGGCATTTATTTAGCACTGTTCTATAACACTAATTTGTCCAGCATAACTCTAAACTCTGGGTAGATACTGCTTTTTAAGCCCTCATAGTACCCAAGGGAAGTAAATACAATTATTATCCTCATTTTGCATTTTTTAAATTAATTTATTTATTTATACAAGCACTGGGTACAGTCAGAAGCACAGGAGGGTGAGAGAATTCACCAGAGCCAGAGCAGGGAGCAGAACAGGCAGAAGGACCGAAGTACACTGCTGAGGGGAGCAGCGAGCGCAGCAGGAGAGGTCTAGCATCATGTGGGACTCTCACCCAGAGGCCGGGGATCGAACTGGCGCTGCAGAGGCTGCAGGGCAGCTGCAGGGCAGCTTCATAACCCAGCGCTCAACGGCTGTGCTACCAGGGAGGCCCTCATTTTGCATTTGAGGAAACTGGGGCACAAAGAAGTAAAATAACTTGTCCAAGACCACACCGTTTGGTAAGTGGTAGAGCCAGATTAAGATTCACATAATTTTCCTCTTAGTTCTTAGTCCTTTTGCTTGCCTCCCTCTACCTCCTCTAGAAAGGAAATACCTGCCTTTACCTGGGAGAATGGTTTAATATGCATAAAACAGTTCTGGCAGAAAAGGAACTGTTGTTCAATGAGTCACTCTTATTTAGAATTTAAAGATGAATCATCAGCTGTTGAGGCAGTGGGCAAAGAAATATCCAAGCTGAGTGTTGGCTCTGCGGCCCAGGACGGTAATCCCAGGAGAAGCTGAGAGCCAGGTCCAGCCAGCCTGAGACTGGGGGTATTCACACTCCAGCAGAACCCAGAAAGTGGCCTGAGCTACCATAACTTCCTCACACCAATCAAAAAAGGCCTTTCTTTTGTGTTGGCCCGAGTTGCTGCTGCACCTGGCTGAAGCTGGTCTCCAAAGAGGGACAGGTGAGGTAGGAGGCGACCTGGGCCCGGAGTTCAAGGCAATGCTGAGCCAGAGGAAACCACAACTTGCCGGCAGTGGGGCTGTTGGATCCAGCCTCCGGGATGACTTCTGGGGCAGGGCCTGGAGCTTAGGAAAATCCTCTGACTAACCTGCAAAGGCTCCAGGGTGGTTATTTCCTGTGTGACTGTGGATCCTTTCCTCGCCTGTCCAGTAATGAGAATGTGATGTCATAGTGGTGTTGAGGGTTCTGTTTTGCTTCTGCAATTCTAACATATTTAATTATCATAACAGTGTTATGAGGCAGAATAATAGTCCTCACTCATATTTGAGTGATGAAGAAAGGGAGTCTGAGAGGCTGGATAACCTGAAGGGGAAAGGGTATCAGGTATGGGGAACACCGGTCGATAGTGATGTTGACTTGGACCTGTACCCCAAAATAGGTCACACTCTGGGCCTCAGACGATAACTGTGGCTGGGAGGGAAACACTAGTTGGGCTGTCTTGTTCCTCTTACCCCATAACTTCTAGAAGAGAAGGTCTGAAAAAACATAGGAATTTGAGGGAGAGTGTGAAGAACTGGAGGCAGTTAGGTTTTATATGTATTTTAGATTTACATGTATTTTATATGAGCACCCTGGGCAATTGTGTGCAGGAGCGCAAAGGTTTATATGAAATAATATCCCTGCATCTCACCCCATGAGATCCTTCATTTGCAAGAGAACCTGGAACATACAGACACCACATCCAAAGTGAATGTCACAGGATAAATCGGTCTGAGGACCCATGGTTTTCACCACAATCCTAATATCCACTAAATGCTCAAAATCAGGATGCTACAGTCCATGCAGTTCTTTTCCACAACCAGGGTTTTTTACTGAAGTCAAAACTCTACCCCCTCTGCCCCCTTCCTAACTGTGGAAACTACCCTGACAGGACCAAAATTCTGAGTTTAAAAAGCTCATTGACTTAATTGGATAACAATCTAGAGAAAATAGAAAAGATGCTTAAATGGAAGTGAGTATGATTGGCAGAGACTGTTTTCTTATGGCAAAATGATTGTTGGGGTGTGTCTATTGAGTTTTGGAGTTTTTTTTAGAAACATGCATTGTTTCATCTGCACGTTGAAGTCCTTGGAGATAAGTAAACCAAAAATAAAATTTTAAAAATAACGAAAGTTCAATGTCAGAAAAGCTTTCCAAAATAAAAACCAGGAATGGCTGTTATTCTAGTTGCAGCCACAGTGATGTCATTGCTTGCCTGGATCAATGAAGTAGCCCCCCTACCTAAGCTTCTGTGGTTTAATTCTCCCTCTATGAGTAGATCGAGCACTTAAAAATGCAATAGAGGGGCCTCCCTGAAGGCATAAGGGGTTAAGTGTCAGCACTATGAAGCAATCTGCAGCCACTGTAGCATGAGTTCAAACCCACATGGCGCAGCAGACCTCTCCTACCTCACCCACTGCGCCCCTCAGCAGTGTATTTCAGTCAATCCACTTGTTCTGGTTCCCACTCTGTCTCTGGTGACTCCTCTCACCCCCCCCCCACCTCTGGCCGTACCTCAACTCTTTTTTTTTTAACTTTTTTTTTTAAGATTTATTTATTTATTTATACAAGCACTGGGTACAGTCAGAAGTGTGGGAGGGTGAGAGATTTCACCAGAGCCAGAGCGGGAAACAGAACAGGCAGATCGATGAAATACACTGCTGAGGGGAGCAGTGGACGCTGCAAGAGAGGTCTGCGCGCCATGTGGGACCCCCGCCGCCGGCCAGGGATTGAACCGGCGCTGCAGAGGCTGCGGTCAGCTTCGCAGCCCAGTGCTCAAGCGCTGCGCCACCAGGGGAGGCCCTGTACCTCAACTCTTGTATGCATAAATAAATAAATAAATTTTTTAAAATAAATAAAAAGAAAATTTATTTTAAAAAATGCAATAGATTAGGCACTCTCCTGCCTAAAATCTTGCAATGACTTCTATAATACCCACACAGGGTCCCAGCTGCTCACTGGGCAGCCGTGACCAAGCCCCTGACTCTGGAGTACAGTGCAACACAGTGGCTGAGCCCAGCCATGCCACCTGGTGGGAAGCTGGCTCTGCCCTCTTGCCAACTGTGTGCCTCTGGCTAAGTGTACCTGCTTCTCTGTGTCTCAGTGTTCGCATCCATAAAAGGAAGATGACAGAAGATGCCTGGCACATAGTGAGCATTCAGTAGCCACCAGCTCTTTTATTATTATTTTTGACCTTACAGTTCTCCATTCTCCTCATCCTCTAGTTCATTCCTTTGCCATCACACCAACCTTCTTTCTGTTCCTCAATTTTGCCCACACTCATGCCTATGTTTGGACCTAGCATGCCTAGACGTCTACCCCCTCCCCCAACCCCACCCTGGTCTGTGAGCTGTTAGGGTTTCACTGCAAGGCTCCGCCTATCTCCTTAAGTAGGACTCCCTGGCTACTCAATCTAGGTTAGTGCTAGCGCGTAGAAATCTCTGTGAGGCTGGGAATGTTTTCTATCTATACCAGTAGCCACATGTGGTTATTCAGAACTTGAAAATTGGCTGGTATGAGCTGAAGAACTGAATGTTTAATTTTAGTAAATTTAGAGTTAAATTTAAGTAACCATGTGTGACTAGTGGCCACCGTATAGGACAGGCAGCTCCAGCCCTTATCTGATTGTAGGATACTTGCTCCCCGAAAATATCTTACTGATTCACCATCTGCTGTTTATGGTCTGTCTCCCCAAGTAAAAAGTGAGCTCAGTGGAAGGAAGGTGTCTGCTGCCTCCTTCCCCCTCTGCGTTCCTCCTTGTTTAGGAAAGTGTCTGGACCTTTGTAGAGGCTTATGAAGAGTTATTTATTGAATGAATGGGCATATAAGAGTGCTTTGTAAGCCATAATGCTTTGTATATATGTAATATATGTTATCACTTTATATATTTATATCACTTTATATATTTATACATGTAAATATTTACATATATATATAATTGGAAAGCCTACACATTAGTTTTACTTTATAAAATTCCCTCGCATGCACATTAACACATGCACACATATAGCTATTATTCTTTAAACACGAATAATTTTTTAAACATACTTCTCTTTATGAATGTTCTCTTCATTTCTCCAAATGAGATCCGTCAACACCCAGCTTGTATGTAGAATCTACTTCCCTCTGGTAACTACAGGAGGCTCCATCTGAAAAAATCCCATTTCCTCTGACTTCTAACCTCCTGTCTTTGTGCAAGAGCTGGGGGCACCTGTGAGCTCCTCTCCCAGTGCAGCTTCTGTGGCTGCCCTGGACCACAGAGAGCAGGACCTCTCTGCTGGCCTCCAGGCCTGCTCATCTGCCTCCAGAAATCTCAGCTCTGAGCTCGACTGGGATCAAGTCTCTGAAGCCTCTGAAGGGCCTGGGTAGCTGCCACACTGGCTGTAATGAAAGCAGGTATTCCTAAGGAGAGTGCAGTCGTCTTGAAATTTAAAACAAGGTGGGAGCAAGCCCCCTCCTTCCTGCGGGAGTAGCTGAAGCAGGAGTGTGCAGAAACATGATGCCCAGGACCCCGGGGAGGCTGGACCCCGGTCAGTTCCGTGCCACTGGCTGGTGTCTGGTTTCCAGCACGGACTGAGGCTGTTATCTGACCTCCAGTATTAATGAAGTGTTTTGACTGCCCATCTGTCCACCTCTGAGAGAGCTCTGTGACTGGAACAGCAGAGTCAAATCAGGGACAGAGCAGGTAATGGCCCTACTTGTGCCTGACGTGCAGGGCCTACAGGTCAGCACTCACTGCAGGGCCTAGCAGCTGCTTGCAGGCTCAGTCAAGTGCTGGTCTCGGGGGAGCCAGATCAGCCTGCAAAGATGACCATGACCCTCTCCTTCCCCTTCCCCTGAGCTGATAAAGTTGGGGGCACTGAGATGAGACTGTTGAACTATAGTTGTTTTTAAATCTCCTTCCTGGACCTTGTGCTTGGATTTCTTGTCAACATTCTCCCTCCTTCCATGCATCCTGCCTTTCTGTCACCTCCCCACCCAACCTCCTCCTAGACACACATTTCCTTCCATATCAGATAGGATTCTTGATCCATGTAAAGGAAGTGTGGGAGTGGGGAGGCTTCAGGAAGGGGTATCCTGCAGTGCTGTGGATATACCCAGATACATAGGCATGGGATGTGTACAGGGGTGGGGGGTGGGGGTGTTGGCTATGAGCATTTCTCTCCAGAAATACAGGTGGGACGGTCATTACCACTAGGAAGGTGAGGTTCCTCTGTGGATAAAGCAGTGTGTCTGCTCCTTGCCCCACCCCGAAACTCAGGTTCAGCTTGATATGGTTCGTGGGTTCACCCAGGGCCTTCTCTTGGCTGGGTCCTGCCCTGCCTTGAATGTGATTCACATGCTCTTCAAGGAGAGGGTAGTCACCATCTCCCACAGGTATCGGTAGGATGACGGGTGGTTCAAGCACACAGGAAGTGGCTCTTCTGCCCCAGGCACCCCCTGCTTAACCGATGAGTCACCAGGGAATGTTGGGCCCCAGGGTAACTTCTGTGTCCTGTGGGCCTGTAGACACCAAAATAGAGGCAGATGCATCTTTGGAAAGTGGTCCTGGGGGTGGGGCCAGAAAGTGGACACAGGGAGGGCACCGAAGGTCACCCTGTCAATCTGGCTTCCTGGGGGCAGTGCCCTCACCACCACGTGTGCTCAGTCTGCACTGTGATAATGGTCTTGATTCACTTTTTTTAAAAAAATGTCTGTTAATTTTGCTTTGTTTTTCAAAATAATATGCCTTTATGAGGAAATATCCAAGGATCTGTGGGGCTTTTCCCACTGCCCCGCAGACATGATATGTGCGTGGAGTTCAGGATGGACCTTGAACTTCTATTACAGCTGCAGAACCTTAGCCACAGGGTGATCCTGTACCCAGGGCTCCCAAAGGCACATCTGGGGTCAGGTGAGGGCCTTAGGCCCCTTAGGAAGTTCAATAGGATCAGTGACCATGGACAACACATACCACCCCCTCCCCAGGGCTCATTTCAGGGAAAGCAAAGTGTTTGTGGTTATCCAGCACCAGGGAATGTTGGATGTTGCACCATCCAGGTGCTGTACTCTGTGCTCCCTTCTATGTTTCAGGGGGAGTCAGTCCAAAAGATCAGCCCTCTTATAATCCCTGTTTTATGGTGGGGAACTGAGGAATGGAGAGCAGCAAAGCAGTTTGCCTGAGGACACATAGCCTCAAGTGGCGGAGCTGGTCCTCAGGTTCACATTTGGCTGACTCTAGAGGTTGTGCTTTCCCTTACCACCCACCTGCCTTCTGCTCGATGCTGTCCACTCAGGGCTCCCCAACCCCACCCTGCAGATATCAGGGCTACGACCCCCCAAACTGCTTCCCTTCCCAAAAGTTCCAACCATCAAAATCCCCTTCACTGAGATAATGTTTCTTCCTGTGGAATCTGCTGAAACATCACTCCCAACTGTGTCCATTTGTTCTCCACGGGAGACTCCTGTAGGGGAAAGATTATCAAAATATTTGCTGGCCTTGCGGGGTATGCTTGGACTCGTTGCCAAGCACGACTGGACATGTGAGGTGCTCGCTGCCTCCTGGCTTCTGTTTGTATCCATCTGCTGAGGAGTGGGGGAGGTGAGGAATCTAATGGAAACTAAATTTAATTTCCAGGAACCCATTAGGGTTGTGAAAGTAGAGTGCAGGTGTCAGACAAATAAATAGGTATTTAAGAAATTTTCTAGATCAAACTGTTAGTGGGCATCTGGAATCTGAGCCTGGTGGAGTGCACTTAGTGCTTAGCACACTCCTGGGCTCAGGTGCCAATGCCCCTGGGTGGTGACTGGAGCCAGGGTTCCAGTCAGAAGGCTGGACATCTGCCTGCCGCTGGCCTTGGCTAGCTGGGTAGGTCCACTGCCCCCTGATCCCACATTCTGGGCTTCTTCTGTCACCCATAAAATGGGGTGGGGGCAGCAAGGAGAGTCCATCTTTGAGAGGCAGGGCAGCCCCTCGAGCCAGGCTGTATGAGTTGATTTCAAGTTCCGTCAGCATTCTGGTCTCGGTTTCCTCAGTTGAAGTGTGTGTGTGCGTGTGTGCGTGCCTGCGTGCATGTGTGTGTGTGTGTGTGTGTGTGTGTGTGTGGATTTAATTGGTCTCTATGTAATGTCCTGGAACAGTGCTTAGCTGTTACATAACAGGCACTCAGTAAACATTACTATTATTGTTTTAGCCCCTTCCTGTTACCTCATTTTATTAACTAAACTGGGTCTTTCTCTGATGGATGATGCTTTGGTTGAGCAGTGGGTGGGTTGAAAAGCTGGCTGGCGGGAAGTAAGATTCTTCCTCGTGGTTCATGTGTAGTAAACTCATGAGTCCTTCTGCTAACAGGCAGAATGAGGAGCACCCAGGACCCCGAAACCTTCCCACTCTAAATGGGTTCTAACGTCTGTCAGATCAAGACAAAACATACTCTTGTGTGTAAGACCTTCAATAGAAAAGAATTTTAATACAATTAGCATGCAATAGAGAGAAGAGAAAGAGAAAAAATGTAGTTTCCAAATCAGGCACCCTAAGTTACCATCGTCCCCTCATAGGTAAATGCCCAGCCAAACAGAATGGCCCAAAAAAGGGCAGCTGAGACCCAAAAGCTTGCACAAGTCTAAGGCACCTTCTGGTGGGGACCTAATGGAAAGGGGCAAAGGGGCAGGCAAGCTTGGAAGGAAAAGAGCAAAATCAAAATCATGATCAAGTCTGCCATCGTCAGCCTCCCACACGGCTCTCACCCATGTTGGTTTCAAGTGTCTCCTTCCATGTCCCCCAGGTTCTTGGAACAAGTCCAAGGCCGAGAAGCAAATGCAGCTTCTTCTTCATTTGTCTTTCTGCTTCGTGTGCCTCCTCCAGTCTTCCTCCATCTCGCGCAGATTCTTCTGCAGCTGCTCCTTTTTTCAGTCCTTTCTCCCCAGTCCTTATTACCTTCACTTCCCTGCCCTACTCTTCCTTAGGGTGGGCAGAGAATTTACCCTGATACACTTCTACCCACTCTCACAAGGTGCAACTTCGATGGAATGGTTTCACTTGTAGAAAAATCCTTGGTAAGGTGGGGAGGAAAGCTGGTGTCCTTGCTCTCCACCCAAGCTCTCTGCTAACAGCTGTCGGAGCTTAGCAGTACTCACAAGGCAGGTTTGGGGAGACCTCCTCTGTTGCTCAGGTAACTTCCACCCCACTCAAGAATTGGGCTACAGTAATGACTATGCTGGCCATTCCCCTGGCTGTGGAGTACTTGGAAGTCTGGGCATGGGCTAGGAGGAAGTGGGCTAGTAGAAAGGGAGAGTGACAGGGAGTAGAACACATCCTGGACCTGGGCAACATCTCAATAGGCTCAAATTCTGAGCCCCCACCCAGATGGTTCTGTGGGACTCCCTAAACTCTTGGTTTCTCTTGCATCTACCCAAGTTTTCTTATTGCTGCTGCCAACATTATCTCCATCAAAGTTGTGACTATTCCAAATGATGCCTTTTTGCAAATTAGAAACAGGTAGCAGGACACACAGTTTGGCCAGTGGGTGCTCACCCTAGATTTCAGCCCCCTTGCATTACTTCAGCTGAGCAAATTTGTGCAGTGAACAACCTGCACAACTGTGCACGACAGCCCTGTTTTCCCTTCTCAGATTCAATGGTCTGGATTAGTCATGATTTCGCCTCCAAACTTTGGCTGTTGCCCTTGTAACCCTTCCCATCGCATCACCAGCTTTCAATAGGTTACACAGGATAGCTTGTCACTGTCAGTTTTTCCAGTTTGTGGAACTTAGAGGAGCTTGTGACCAATTTTCATTATGATTGGGTCACAAGACATTTGAAGGGCTCTACAAAAATCTAATTCAACACTTTTCTTTCTTACATTCAGCACTCACTGCCCAGATGAACTTCTTCCCTGTCTTCCATGGTAGTGTGAATGCCCTGCTAGTCCAAGGAACTCCTGCAGATGCTAAGGGCATCATGGCCCCTCCACTGTGTTCAAAATTGTTCACCTTGGAGTGCTGAGGATTCAAGCATTCCTTCTCTTCACTTTTCCTTCCAGAAGGGCTAACAGGCTATTAGCTTGTAAATAGCCCTCCTGAAAGTCTGCTCTCTCATTTCCGGGTTCCTGACAGGGAAAGGTATGTGGATTAGCATCCTCCCTCCTACCTGGACATCCACACAAACAATATCCCCTGAGGTGATCTGGCCCTTGGGGTTCAGGGTGGTCCAAAAATATGCATTTGATGATTCCATCTCTTCCCCTCTTTAAACCCATAGCCCTGCCAGACTATCTGGACCACCTGTTAGACATGAATAGTTTGAAGCCAAGTTTCTGGTAGCTTTGCCAAAGGAGAGGCCACTCCCTTTGAGGAGCAGAGATAGAGGTGGATTGATCCTTGGGTGGTCCTTGTTCTTCACTGTGAGAGGCAGAGGGAGGGGAGAGTTGGCTTCAGACACATTCACAGGTGCCTGGAAGAGCCAGTGCAGTCACTATGGCAACAACGAGGGGTGGAGGGAGACTATACATCTGTAAAATAATCCTCAAACATTCTCTCTTTCCACAGTTAATGTCCAAATTTGTCGATGTAATCTGGTATGTGTAGGGTGTTAGAGGAACTCTTTCGAGAGGCCCTGACTCAGCTTTATAGAGCCTGGAAAGACCCGGGGGACAAGATCCTGGGCTGACAAAGCTGAGACCGTTGATTAGAGAAAGGAGGGAGGAAACAGAGAGCAATGGCACACAGGCATGTATGAAGTGATACATTTAGGGAGCCATCCTGAGGAGTTGGGACTTTAACCTGTGGGTGGCAAGTTCTTGAGGGACTTTAGTGGTGGAGAGATGGGGTCAGGCTTGATTTTAGAAAATCACTCAAGTGACTGTGTAGAGACAGATTGGAGAATGAAAGAATGGGAGGGAGCAGACCAGCTTGGAGGCCATGGACAGTCCAGTCAGGGAGGATGAGGTCCTTGACTAGAGTGGAGGGAGTGGTGAGGAGGGCATGCATTTGAAGACTCTTTTAGGCATAAGGTCCCCAGTCTTGGCGAATGTTGGTGGTGTGTGTATTTGTGTGGGGGCTGTGATGGAGAATGACTGGAACCTAGGGTGGCTCCCAGAATTTCAGCTTGGACAACCAGTTAGATGGTGATACCATCCTGACATATGGAAATAGGAGGGAGGGAGACCTGACTTTGGGGTGAGCTCATTTTGAACTATCCATGTCATTATCAACATTCAGCAGATCATTTTGAATATAAAACTAAAGCTTCAAGAGCAAGTTGCATTTAAACTATGGAGATGTGTATGATGGCCAGGGAGAGTGAACTGAGTTCAGACCCTAGATATTGCCACTATCAAGGTGGTTGGAGAAAAGGACCCACAAAGAGAATGGACTGGAAACTGTCCAAATAATAGGAGGAGAGTTGGGAAATGGTGTTTCAGGAGTCAAGGGGGTAGAAAGATTCATGAAGGAACAAGTGGTCATTAATGTCAAATGTAGCAGAAAGGCCAATAACATAAGGTCTGAATCATGCCCACTAGTTCATGCATTGCAAAAGTCAGCATTAGGGCCTCCCCGGTGGCGCAGCAGTTGAGCGCTGGGTTGCAAAGTTGCCGCAGCCTCTGCAGCGCCAGTTCGATCCCCGGCCGCCGGGAGATGGCACATGGCACACAGACCTTTCCTGCCGCCCACTGCCCCCCTCAGCAGTGTACCTCATCAGTCTGCCTGTTCTCTTCTCCGCTCTGGCTCTGGTGAATTCTCGCACTCTCCCACGCTTCTGACTGTACCCAGTGCTTGTATAAATAAATAAATAAATAAATAAATAAATAAATAAATAAATAAATAAATAAATAAATAAATCTTTAAAAAAAAAGCCAGCATTAACCCCAGGGAGAGCAATTTCAATGGCAGGGTGGTGGCACTGGGCGACTGCAGAGAATTGCAGAGTCTTTGGCGAAAGGAAGAAGAGAGATTGGGTGATAGAAGATGACGGAAGAAGTGGAGCACAGTGCAGGTCGCTGGAGTTGAGAGGTCAACGGACTTTGCAACTGGAGCTTGGAACATATTGCAACAGGAGAGCTGTGTGTGGCTTTGAGGACTGTACCCAGCTCCAGTGAGTTAGGACGAGTGTCTAACAACAGGGTAAGTCCTGTCCAGTATTTCCCAAACATATATGATCATGAGGCCATGCAGATCTTGTTAAACATGGGGTCTCCAGGTCACCACCTGAAGCTTTTCAATCCAGAGGAGAGGAGCCTTAGAATCTGTGTGTTCAAGTTTTCTAGGATGATTCTTACGATAAGGCAAATGTGAGGCTATTGACATCAGAAGGATGTAAGCCTGCACGGGTAGAGAAGGGTACTGCAGGGAAGAATGGATTAAGGTAAAATTTGGAAGTCACCTTGAGGTGAGATCAGGGAGAGTTGGCCCATGTAAGAAGAGGGCCTGGACAGGGGTGAGGTTCACCTTTCCGACAGAGAGCTAGGGCTGCTTCTGGAGAGCTCTACTGTGAGTTCATAATAGGAGACTCAACTTCTGGTGTCCTGCTGGGGAAGATAGAATAGTGTGCTCTGGAATAACTGAGTGTGGAATCATTTGTGGGTCTGGGTTTGGGTCTTCTCTCCTCTGAGAAGTTGTCTCACCTATAAATAGTAGAATGGTTGAAACTTGGATCAACTCCTCGGCCTTTCTTTCCATTGTCTGGATCCTGTTCATCTTTCTGTATCCCTATTGGCTGGCTGTCATCCTGGCATTTCCACAGAGAAAATGGCCAGCTCTTGCCTTGGTTTCAAATTCAGAGGTGGTTTGTTAGGTTGCCTTATCTCTGTTTCCACAGAGAACCAATAACAAGCTAAAAGTCCAGCTAAGAAGGAGTTTTCACCATCTCCACTGACATTTGGGGCTTAGGTAATGCTCCCAGAACTGGGAGTTTCCTCCTTTTGTCCCTTGGTGATTCATAAAGGCATCTCCAGATTCTGAAGCTGGCACTAAACGGATATGTAAGTAGAATCCATAGTCACAGAGGTGATGTGATAGATTTTGAGGTACCAAGGATGCCCTCCTGTCCCCTGTTCCTCAACTGAAATTCCAAAACAAGCCAGGCGAGATTAAAACAGTCAGGTATGGAGAGAGAGACTGGGAGTTAAAAATCCCCGACAGATCTGTATTCTGGTCCTCTGATACTTTCTATACAAATGACCTTGGGGAATATAACCTCCCTGAGCCTCAATTTTCTCATCTGTGAAATGGGGATAATAATACCTACCTTGGGGTATTGCAAAGCCCACAGTTGGAGTAGGTGCTTGAGCAATGTGTCAGGCTACTTACTCTCTCTGGTGAGGAGAGTGTGGATGCTGGAGCATAGGCTTTACCAGAAGTAGTGTCATGGACGTGAACACAGAACTTGTGTTTGAATTGGCTACTTCTGCTACTAGCATGGTGCAGGGGTGAGGACCTGATTCAGGGAGTAACAAGAAGGGAGACTCATCCTGGGAAAATAGCAGGGGTGGCAGGGATTAAGAGACAGTCCGGTGTTTTATTATGATAATTGCATGTTAATTTTCATGTGTACTTAAAAAAACATAAAAATGGATCATCAAATAAAAAAAAAAAAAAGAAAGAAACAAGTACTGGAGCAAAAGAGAGGGCTGATCCCTATTGGTCACTATTGGCTACACTCCATCGTGAGACCGCAGAACCCATAGGAATGGAATGGGCAGGGGAAGAGGAAGGGTAAAGGTCTCTGGAGCTAGTTTCTGCCTGCCAATAGTTCCCAAAATGACAGCAGCTCATGTTTACAAAGGCATCTGATTTCTATTTTATTTTAACTTTGTTACCTGAAGTGGTAACAACATAATCTCATTTTTGTATCAAGTGCCTCAAGGTCAGGGACCACCTGACCTAAGGTCCCCAGCACCTTTTATGTTGGAGACACTCCCTAGGTGATTGTTAATAGAATATTTTGAATTAAGAACTAGAAACCATAAGTCTAATCATCTGATATGCACACAGTCCCCAAGAAAGGTCAGTATGACTCACTTCAGAATGTACGAGAATTGTACATTTATTTCCTTCACGTGGCGCATTTGTCACTGCCTGGTCATGCACTGAGGAGAGCTCCTTTCACACCCTCAAGTTGGTGCACCCTGAGACAGAGGTCACATGGGGAACTCACAGGGGTTCAAACTTCCTGGAAATCCTGACAACTGAGAAGTCAGCCTCCCACTCCCTCCCCGCTCCCATTTGGAGGGTTCTTTGAGGGACTGGGGTGGGGCTGGGGGTTAGCACCTGGTCTCAGCTCTCAGAGGAAAGAGACATTTCCTCTGCTGCCCCTGTGAGGATGACTCCTCCACACTACCCATGGGAGGGGGGCTGAGCCAGGACAGGGCCTCGGCACCAGTCACCTGGGAAGATAGTTAAATGCCCTTCTGAGTCAACGGTCTGGGGTGGAGCTGAGGGTGGGCATTTCTGACAAGCCCCTAGGGATGATGCACCCAGACCTCTCTGGGGTGGGAAGGTGTTGGGGCTGTGAGACTCACACCCTGGACTCGGTTCTGTGAAACCCTTGGGGAAATTCAATCGTACGTGAAAGCCTGGACAATCTGCTAGAGACTCGCTCCGTCCCTACTTCTCCTCCCCCACCTCTCCATGCAGTTCAAGAGGCCAGTTCACAAACACCTGTTGACAGTCTCCCAAGTGCCAGGCTAAGGTTTTCCCCCTCTCCTCCCCAAGTTAGCGTGCTTCTTTTAAGAATCACCTAGCCATTCAACCCCCAACTGTCCTGCTCACTTGGAAAGAGGGGTTCACACCAGGAAGTGATGTGAGCAGCAGCCTGGGAATCTGGTCAAGGGGCCTCCCTTAGTTATGTGAACTTAGTTATGTGAACTTGGTTGTTCTGCTTCTGTTTTCTTACCCCCTAAAGTAAATATAGCTAAATAACCCCCTCTCCGGGTTGCTGGAAGGATTAGCTGAGACTGGCTTTGTGTAAAGCTTAGCCTGGTGTTGGTAAACATAGCTGTTATTATTCAAATTTAGGCTGTTTCCTCCCACAACCTCTGGTGCTTTGCCTGTGGTGCGGACACCTAAAGCAATGTTAAGTGTGCTTGACTGTGTTCTTACTATTTGATAACCTCAGTACTGTCAACAGGGCCATTCAGAAGAGTTCCAAACCATCACCACCCAGAGGAGTGCCCCATACCAACCACCCATACCATCCATGGGGGATGGGGGAGAGAGGAGGGGGAAGGAGAGGCTCATGTGAGGAAGGAATCAGAGAGGAAAGGACCAAATTGATGGCCTCCCCCAGGTCTCAAGTTGCTGCCCCAGCTGCTCTTGTTGACTGTGCAATAGCACAGACTGTAAAGAACTTATTTTAGAAATAAACTGGGGCCTCCCTGGTGGTGCAGGGGTTAAAGTCTCAGTGCTATCAAGCTATCACCAGTGACTGCAGCACGAGTTGATCCCCGCCCAGGGAGATAACCCATGTGGCACAGCAGACCTCTCCTGTCTCACCCTAGTGCTTGCTCCCCTCAGCAGTGTCTCAGTCGATCTGCCTGTTCTGCTCCCTGCTCTGTCTCTGTGAATCCTCTCTCACACACACAATCCCCACCCCAACCCTGGCCTACACCCCAGTTCTTGTACGCATAAATAAATTTTTTTTGATCTTTTAAAAATTTAAAATAAACTGACAGACACATATCAACTCACTCATGCTGATTTCACACACTTGCATCCCAAAGGAATTTTAAAAGATTTTATTTTAACATTTCATCATGGCATTTTCGAGCATACGCAACAGCAGAGAATAGTGTAATGATTAAACCCTTGCTTTAATAATTACCTATATTTTAGTAGTCAAAGGATGACTTGAGAGAAAGGAAAGTTGTGGGATCACACTTCATGCCCTGGGATCACACCCTGGCACTCACAAGTGTCACCTGGCTATTGTGAGTTTTATAATATTCGTGTCTTGTTGGAAAAAAGATTGAGGACACCAGGTCTTTCTGATCCATTTCCAGTTACTGTCTCTTCTCTCTGAAGAGTGGTGATGACCCCTAACTCGCAGGTGTTGATTGAACCTAAAAATGGGTATCATGGTCAGAGCTTCATAAATAGATAGTTCTTCCTAGGTTCTTGTTGACTTCCTGTGTTCTTGAGTCAAAAATGAGGATCAGGCAGAGGCAGGAGGCTGCTTGGCTGGGAGCTGGGGGCTGGGGCTGGAGGTTGGAAGCTGGGGTCTGGGGTTTGGGAGCCAGGAGCTAGGCTCCACTTTGGACCCTCCCACTGGCTTCCTGCAGCCACCTGCCAACTGAGGCCACCTGTCTCCTCCAGGAAGGATTGTGTCCTGTCTAGTAGAACGACAACAATGAATGCTCTAAAGATAAGCACCATAAACAGCAGAGAGAAAGGGACAGTGTAATCTGACCCTGGGCTGTGCAGACCCCCCATGAATTTGTTCAGCTTGGAGTACCTGGGAGGCCATGTTCCTCACTCAGCAACAGCAGCTTGTAGGTTGAGCAGACACTTCCCCCACAGGCCCGTACTTACTGCTCGCTCTTATCATTTCTTCTGAGAGGCCATGCTCACCACTCCCCAACCATCATGTCCCAGTATCCCAGCACCCACTCAGGCTGTTGTGGAAAAGGGGGGAAGGGGAGAATGGCATTAGAAAATCTAAATTCCAGGGCCTCCCTGGTGGCGCAAGGGGTTAAGCACAGCATTGTGAAGCTATCTGCAGCCTTCGCAGCACAAATTCAGATCCCTGGCCTGCCAGGGAGCTACCCACATGGCACAGCAGACCTTTCCTGTCTCTCCCGCTGCTCCCCTCAGCAGTGTATTTGTCAGTCTGCCTGTTCTGTTCCCCACTCTGTCTCTGGAGAATCCTCTCACCTCCCCCCCACCTCTGGCCTGTACCCCAGTTCTTGTATGCATAAATAAATCAATCTTTAAAAAAAGAGAAAATCTAAATTCCAGTATTGATTCTGTTAGTTGGTCTGTTGACCAAACCTCAAACACTGAACCTCAGAAGCCTCATGTTAAAAGTGGGGATGAGGACACTTTACTCCAGAATGATTTTAAACACATATAAATATTATTTGTCGGCCTCACCTGGTGGCGCAGCGGTTCAGCGCTGGGCTACAAAGCTGCCCGCAACCTCTGCAGCGCCGGTTCAATCCCTGGCCACTGGCGAGGGTCCCACATAGCACCACAGACCTCTCCTGCTGCACCCGCTGCTCCCCTCAGCAGTGTATTTCAGTCAGTCTGCCTGTTCTGTTCCCTGCTCTGGCTCTGGTGAATTCTCTCACCCTCCCGTGCTTCTGACCGTACCCAGTGCTTGTACAAATAAATAAATAAATCTTTTTAAAAATTATTAAAAAAATATTACTTGTGTTTTCTAAACTGGAGTGGCTTTCACAGGCCAAACTGAAAAAGGTGAAATGTTAATTCAATACTGAATTTTCTCAGTCTGAGCCAATTCCCCTCCATCCCCAAGCCCCTTTTTAATTACCCTGTCAGACCATCAATCAAGAAAGCAGCCTATTAAATTAATATTCATTAAAGGACTAGTAATTTAATCTAATTAAATTAGGTTAATTTAATTAATATGCTGAGCTCCTGGCACTGAGTGTATTTTGTGTTGTCCGTACAATGGTCTCATGAGGTATGTGTCAATCATCCCCATTTTACAGATCAGAAAACTGACCTAGAAGCAAGTAAGACACTTGCTAAGAATCACACAGACAATCAGCAAAAAGTAGGATTAAAATGCAGATGTGTTTGATTCTAAAAGTAGCACTATTTGTTTATTGATGTAATCTTTTTTGAGGTACAATAACCTAGTGATTAAGAGCTTGAAGTCTGAGCCAGATGGCCTGGGTTCAAAGCTCAGCACCTTTACTTACGGCTATGTAAGCGGGCAGGGTCTGTGTCTTTATCTCTCACGGGGAATAAGAACAGTGCCACCTCATGCAAGTGTTGTCAGAATTAAAGTAGTGAATATACACAAAGCTCTTGGACTGATACCCAGCACGTAGGAAACACAATGTAAATTATTTTAAATTATGAAAGCAATCAGTGCTCTCTGGAAAAAATTCAGAGTTTAGAATAACATCAAGGAGAAAAGTTCCCTTTGGTTCACTTGTCAATTTCAACTCTCAAATAAACAATTTGAAGGGAGGAAATTCTTCCAGGCAGTTTGTACATGTGGACACATCGTCCACACAAATGCATGCTTATTATTTTTGCGTTCATGGGGCAATTTGCTTTTTCTCACTTAACAATATTTCCCAGATATCTTTCTTTGTCAACATCTACAATATTACCTCATTCTTATCAGCTGCAGAATGTGTTCCATAGTATAGACATGTAGTCATCCCTTTGTAGATAAACTTTTTTAAAAACAATACTGCCACGAATGTTCTAGTGTTTACATGTGAGTGTTCCTATAGGACAAATTCCTACAAGTCCAGTTCCTGGGTAAAGGGCACATTCAGAGCCTTTCTATTAGATCATCCATTAAGGATTAACATTGTTTTACAAGAAGCCAGTACCTACCTCATGGAACCAGGCAGCTAATGATGGAATTTAAGTGATAACATTGTTAGCAAGTTTTTTGTTGGTTGTTTTTTTTTTTTTAAGATGGAAGGTGAATTCCACCCACCTCTCTCTCCCAGTCTCTCAGTTTGAAGTCACTTCGTCTGGAAGACCAACTTTGCTCTCAAAGATTGAATTGGTATATCCATGGAATCTGGTTTTCTGTTGTCGATCTGTTTCTCTGGATAGGCGAGCTGGTAGGCTTTAAGTTCCTTTTATTTCCTCCAATTTATCCAAGTTCCTCCTGCACTACAAGAGCCCTGGCAGGGCGCTCTCTGCCCTTGCTGAACTGGGGCAACCTGCAGCATCACACCCGACCTTTCCTGTCATAACTCAAGCAAGCTGCCAAGTGGCCATTGCAGTAGGTTTTACATACATTTATTTCCTCCCTTTTCACTTTTATAGCAAAGGACTCCCCCCCCACACACACATCTTCTCTCTCCTTTATTTTCACCAGCATCAACACTCCATCCACTCAGTCCTTTTAAATAGCTCCCTTCTTTGAATTCCCACAGCACAGTGGACCTCTGCCACAGCTGGTCCTTCTCTCAGCCCTGTTCTTGATGATATGCTTGCCTTCTTCATCTCTCCCCAGGGCTAGCAATGCCTTCTATATGGTAGGGCCTCAATGAATTTGTTTTTTTAAGTGAGATTTTTAATTATAAAAATAATACTAAAAAAGCTGAAAAGGAGAATTGAGTAAATAAGGAAATTCAAATCATCTGGAATTCCAAAATTCCAGAATTATTCTAGATAATTTTTAATTATCTAGAGACATTTGGGAGTATTTCTTTCTAAATGCTGAGTAAATTAAGAAGCTAATTAAAAAAAAGAAGCTAATTAATGCAGAGCTGGTCATCAGATTAAT
Source organism: Talpa occidentalis (assembly GCF_014898055.3). Lineage (NCBI taxonomy): Eukaryota > Metazoa > Chordata > Mammalia > Eulipotyphla > Talpidae > Talpa > Talpa occidentalis. The sequence continues at coordinate 95,563,275 of NW_023605305.1, read as the reverse complement.
GAAGTAACTGGAGACCAGGGTTTAGGGTTCCGTGTTGAAGGAACATCTCAAATAGGAGGTTTCAGACATGGACCATCTGGTCTAGGTTCACCTTGTGTGGAAGATGAAACTGTTTAGTCAAGAACTGCATCTCTTTTTTACTCACTCACTCACTCATCCATCCAGTAAGTGTTTATTGAACTCTGTTCAGTCACAGCCTTTATCCAGTGGCTTCCCTAACCAGTATGATGGTGAGTTTGCAACTATCATACGGGCCTTTTGTAAGCTGACATCCCCACTTGGTAGACTGGGGATTTCCATGACACCAAGTCCATGGCTAACTCTTCAGGAACCTAAGATGGGAGCTTCTGATATTTCACATTTGTATCTTTGGTTCATCTCAGAATTGCCAGTTCTTTTTTTTTTTTTTTTAAGATTTATTTATTTATGCATACAAGAACTGGAGTACAGGCCAGGGGTGAGAGGATTTGCCAGAGACAGAGCAGGGAACAGAACAGGCATATCTACTGAAATACACTGCTAAGGGGAGCAGCAGGTGCAACAGGAGAGGTCTGCTGTGCCATGTGAGTAGCTCCCTGGCAGGCCGGGGATCGAACTTGTGCTGCAGAGGCTGCAGATAGCGTCATAGTGCTGTGCTTAGCTCTTTGCGCCACCAGGGAGGCCCAGAATTGCCAGTTCTTTGTGTCAGTGGTTAATTGTATATTACTTTAGAGAATTGTCAGTTCCTCTGTCATTGTTCAAGTTCAGATTTTCCATTTGGTCTTCATTGATTATGGCTTAAATGCTCTTGTTGCTTACTTATTACCATTTAGAGTTGGGCAGAGTTGGAATTTTAGGAGTTATTCCTCCTCAAAGTGCTTTTTGCCCAATGCCTATCCAAACAGCCTGCTAACTAATGATGTCATATTCCAACTGCCTGTTAACTCATGATGTATTACCCTAGCAGCCTGTTAACACATGTCATATCCCATCAGCCTGCTAACTCATGATATTATTGGATGGAGCACAACAAATTGCTCTGTGGCCGTGCTTTTATAGCACTCCAGGTTAAGTGTTCCCTGACAACACCTCTTGCCCAGAAGTCCTTATCACATGTTATGTTGTCCTTCCATATGTCTTTTTGACTGAAGTGACCCAGGGTTTTGATGTTTAAACATTAGTGTGGAGGATGACTGTATACTTGAAAAAATTTTAATCCTAAAAGTGTTTACAGGAACAGCCCACATCCATGGTATTCTATTTATTTAGTTTACAACGAGCCTTACAATGTAGTACAAAAATGAAAAGATGAAAAGAAAAACAGAGACCTGGAACTCATTCATTCATTCAATAAATATGTCCTGACTGTCAACAACAGTCACACCCCAAAGTAGACACAAAACTAAAGCAAAACCAGTCTTGTGTTTTAGAGTCTGTAGAGTAACAGAAATAAGTGTGTAATTTGAATGGTGACAAATTCCAGGAAGGAAGGAGGCTAATGCCACATAAGGAAGTAATCTGCCTTCTTCTGGGTTTCAGGGAAGGTTGCTGGGAGAACTGAACATCTGAACTGGGATTGATTGTTTAGATTCATGGTGCCTCAGGCTTCTCATCAGTGTAATGGACATCAGAGGCACATCACAGAGACATTGTGGGAAGAATGATCATGTATATGAAAGACTTTTAGAAATGCTCACTGCACCTTAAAGTGATCATATGGCTCTCCAGCCAGTGGCAGCTGTTCTCTGACTTCTCCATTTGTCACCAAACCAGTTATTACTCAGGCACTCAGACTGCAGACCTTTGATCATTTCCCTTCACTCTACTAGGCAGCTGTGGTCAGATAGAGCTGACATTAGCCTTGGTTCTGTTATTTACATCCAGTGTGAATTGGGTAAGTTACTTAACTGCATAAACTCACTTTAGTACCAGCAATAATAGTACCAACTCATGGCTTAAAGCTTATAAAGCACTTAGCATAGGATTTGCTTGTCGTTACTCCCAAACCATTGTGGTTATCATTGCTAATCATTAACTCTTGCTGATCATTTCTTGGTAATAACTTTGGTCTTTCACTTCCATTCCCACTACCAACAGTCTAGTCAAACCCTTTGTCATGTGACAATAAGGCCCTAGCCTTCTAATCAGTGTCCCGCCTTGGCTCTCTCTTCTCTAGTTCATTCTATGTCCTTTCACAATGGGCTTCCTTATATAACAGTGCTTTGCATCTCCATCTTTTTTTTTTTTTTAAGATTTATTTATTTATGCATACAAGAACTGAGGTACAGGCCAGAGGTGTGGTGGGTGAGAGGATTCACCAGAGACAAGAGTGGGGAACAGAACAGGTGGATCTATTGAAGTACACTGATGAGGAGAGCAGCAGGCAAGACAGGAAAGGTCTGCTGTGCCATGTGGGTCAACTCTCTGGCTGGGGGTTGAACTCGTGCTGCAGTGGCTGCAGATAGTTTCATAAGTGTGCCACCAGGGAGGCACTGCATATCCACCGTTTAAAAAATGTTACTATTGAAAAAAAAATTTCAGCTTACATCATAAAGCACTAAGCTTCCTTACATTGGAGAAGGTCCTAGAAAGTTAGTAATAAAGTGACCTCTAAATGGATTGAAATAATGGCAGTATGCATTCCAAAAAGGCAAACAAATGGCCACTAAACTAAAAACTTGGCAAGCTCACTCATTATAAGAGAAATACAATTAAAATTGCCAAAAAATATATTTTAGTTATCAGATTGATAAAAACTCAAAATTTAATAACACCATCTGTCCAGGATATGGAAAATAGGTATTTCCTTACATTGCTGGGTAATAGATGTGGGTACAATCCCCATGGAAGGTAGTTTGGCATTGCTTATCAAAGTTATAAAAGCTAGTGCTATTTGACTCGACAATGTTACCTCCGGAAATCTATCTTACAGATAGATACACTTGCACATAATGATGATGTATGGGCAAGGTTATTCATTGCAACGCTGTTTGTAAAATGAAAGGACTGGAAACAACCTACATGTCCATCCACAGGGCACTGATTGAATAAATATGATACATCTCTATAAAGGGATACCATGTACTGGGGAAATCTCCAAGATATATTGTTGAGTGAAAAAGGCAAAGTGTAGAACTATGTGTGTAGTATGTTACTTTCTGTATAGGGATGAGGGTAATATATATACATATAAAACTCTGGTAGGCACACATAACATTTACAGTAGTTGTTACCTACTGTGGGAATGGGACTGAGCTGATGGGAGACAGAGTAAAGAGGAGGACTTTTTACTGTATTCCATTTTTAAATATATACTCAATTTGTGAACCATGTAAATAGCACTATGGGCACTTAACAGTATAAAGAGGGTTAGGAGGCTCAGTTGTTCTATTTTTCTGTCTCTGTTTTTCTCTATCCAAAGGCTTATATCCAAAGACTTAAAAAAAACTCCTGATGCTCATACATTAGTGTATGAAGCACTTACAATATATTAGGCACTAGGGATATAAAGTCATGTGGTGGAAGAATTTGAAATTAAAATGCCTGATTCAAATTCTGCCTCTGCTTCCCACAAATTATGGATCTTGGCACATAGTAGGCATACAACAAATTTTTCTTTGAATAAATTTATGGATGAAGTCATTAGACTTTTCTGAGTGGTTTCTCCTATATAAATGGGGATAGAGATGCCTCCTATCTCACTGGATATTGTGAAGACAAATGATAGACTGTGTCATCAATTCTAATAGTTAATGTTATCTACCATATGGTAGACACTTTGACATTCATTGTTTTCTTTAGTCAGTCACTCATAAGGAAATGGAGGGGAAGGATGGAACAGCCACTTGCCCAAGGTCTTTCTGGTTGTCAGTTGCCTGGTGATCTTTCTTTATTGCTACCTCCCATGATGCTCCAAACAGCGAACACCTCACATATAAGAGATTATAAGAAAACAGACTAACTCAGGCCCTTTCCCCGCTTCCAAACTATAGACAACCAGTAACCTTGAAATGAATCTGTTGTGTTTTCCACCTTTCCCATTCTGCAAACAACAGATGGTTGGTAACTTTGAAAGTGCCTTGCATGGGCAACAGTGTATCAGCTATGTGACAATGGGCACATAACAATTCCTATCTTTCTCTCTGTTTTTCTCTGGTTAGCTGGCTGCCTGCCTGCCTGCCTATGTGTCCTGTCCCCTAGTTCAGCATTAAAGGCATGTCACATATACCTGAGGCTCCAAGATTCTTTTTCCCTCTGTTTGAATCAACAGTGAATCTGCCGGGCTTGAGATGGTTACACAACAGAACAACAGAGTTGCTCAGGGCATTTTGAAAACCAAGAAAAGACAAAATTACTTTTACTACTGTCCTCAGTGATACTTTACAGCAGCAGGAAGCAAGTAAATGCATTTCTAAATAATTCACTTTGAAATATAATATACTAAGTGGGTGTCTGTTTGACATTCACTGCAATAAGTTGGGGAAAACCGGGCCTCCCCGGTGGCGCAGCGGTTGAGCGCTGAGTTGCGAAGCTGCCCGCAGCCTCTGCAGCAACGGTTCGATCCCCGGCTGCTCCCCGGCCACTGGAGGAGGGTCCCACATGGCGCGCAGACCCGCCCGCTGCTCCCCTCAGCAGTGTACTTCGGTCCTTCTGCCTGCTCTGCTCCCCGCTCTGGCTCTGGTGAATTCTCTCGCCCTCCCGCGCTTCTGACTGTACCCAGTGCATGTATGAGCAAAACAAACAAACAAATAAATAAATAAACATGCCTCTCTATAAAAAAAAAATAAATGAGTGAATGTACAGGTAAATAAAATAGGAAGGTTCCTTTTTAAAAAAATAATAAGTTGGGGAAAGCCAACAAAAAAATAATGTAAAAAGATAAAGACCAACCCATAAAACACCCATTAAAAAATGTAGAGATTCATTCTTATATATTTGCCAATAGTTATCTTATGTACTTGCCAATAGTTCTTTCTTAGGGGGATGAAAATGATGTGAAATATACCCAACATGGCACAACTAAAAAAATTTTATTGAAATAAAACTTATCTTCAGAGCAATGCACAAGTTAGTTTTCATTAATTGAAAGAAAGTTAAATTTTATGAAATAGGACACATCTATGTAACCAACATCTGGATCAAGAACTAGATTATTACCAGCACCCAGAACAATATCTGGACTCTTTCTACCACTTTGTGTCTTAAGACCCTCAAGATAACCACTGTATTCATCAAATATCACAGATCTGTTTTGACTACTTATGAAGTTTTTGTCAGTGGAACCATTGTGTCCACCTTTCACTCAGCATCAAATTTGTGACAGTCAAACATCCTATTAAGTGTAATGTGATTCATTCATTCTTATTACTATATGGTTTTCCACACAGTTTCTCTCTTTTCCACTGATGGGCATTTGAGTTGTTTCTTGGGGCTGTTATAAAGAGAGATGTTATAAACATTTTTACACTTTTTTGTGGAATATGTACATACACTTCTATTTGGAGATTCTCTCTCTCTCTCTCTCTCTCTCTCTCTCTCTCTCTCTCTCTCTCTCTCTCTCTCTCTCTCTGTAATGCCAGGAAGGCACAGAGTATGATTTCTATGATCTGGGCAGATGGGTAAAGGAGAGTTCCAGAGCCCTCGGTGGCTTTTCAGGCATTTATTGAGCTTTTTACAAGGCAGGGGTGCTAGGAGGCTGGGAGGCCCAGAGGCTGACAGGTCTCCCAGCCCTCCACTAGTCTTCACTCTTTCTGGGCTCTCTGGTGTGCTCTCATGGCCTCTGTTTTTCCTTTGCTGCTCTGCTGGTTCTTCTCTCATTCTGCTGTTCTCATTCTACTCCTGGCTTCCCTGAGACGCCCAGTGTCTCAGTCCAGGTGTTCCCACCTATGCATGCCCTCACCCTAATCCAGGAGTCCGCCATCAGGCATGCACGCAGGACAGCAAGGATCCATCATTAATGCTAATGGTGGGAGGGCGGAAAGCTTGATAATTTTTCACTTACCCTACACACACACACACACACACACACACACACACACACCTCCTAGGGATGGTATTTCTGGATCCCAGGCTACATGTTCATTTAGTTTTATTATAAAATGCCAAAGAGGTTTCTAAAGTGTTATCGTTTCCTAATTTTAACCATTCTGGTGGATGTGAGGTGAGCTCACATTGTATTTCAATTTGCAGTTCCGGAATGATTCATAAATTGAGAACCTTTACATGGGTTCATTGGCTTTTTGGAGACATGACTATTCCCTCTTGAAAAAATGCCTGTTGAAATCTTCTGCCTATTTTCAATTGGATTTTCTGCTTTTTTCATGCTGATTTCTACGTGCTTTTTATATGTTGCCATTACAAGCCCTTTTTTGGGTATATCTGCTCCAATCATGGTTTCTCACTCTGTGGTTTGCCTTCTCAATAATGGTGCTCTTGATGAACAGGTGTTCTTAATCTTAACAAATAGTTACTACTATTTGTGTTTAAGAGGGCTTTACCTACCTCGTGATAATGAATACCCTCGTGATAATGAATACATTTTTTATATTTACTTTGGATAGTTTTGCTTTATCATTTTCTGGTATCGTATGAGGTAGGGGATCCAGGCCCTTCTTTTGTCTCTGTGGGTATTCAGTTGATGCACCATTATTTCTTGAAAGACAGACATCACATCACCCAGTGCATCACATCACCATCTTGCACATAAATCAAGTGCCCGTATACTGTTGCTCTGTGTCTGGACTTTATTCTGGTGGTTAGTTTGTCTATCCTTGTTGCCAGTTACTATTTCTTTTTTTTTTTTTTTTTTTTAAAGATTTATTTATTTATTTATTTATTTATACAAGCACTGGGTACAGTCAGAAGCGCGGGAGGGTGAGAGAATTCACCAGAGCCAGAGCGGGGAGCAGAGCAGGCAGAAGGACCGAAGTACACTGCTGAGGGGAGCAGCGGGCGGCAGGAGAGGTCTGCGCACCATGTGGGACCCTCCTCCGGTGGCCGGGGAGCAGCCGGGGATCGAACCGTCGCTGCAGAGGCTGCGGGCAGCTTCGCAACCCAGCGCTCAACCACTGCGCCACTGGAGAGGCCCGCCAGTTACTATTTCTATAGCTATCTAAGGTGACATCTGATAGTAGGCTGCAGTTTTTCACCTCACCTAGCCACCTAGCACTGCAAAGCAAATCCACGTCGCACTTTGCTTTCAGTACGTCCAGGCAGGTGTGACTGATTTGCCTTTCCATGGCTTGTCGTTTGCCGTACCTGGGTCTTTGTCCCATCAAAGTCAATTAAACGGAAACCCAACCAGGTGTCTGCAGGGGAGCAAAGCAGATCCACTGGGTAATTAAATAACGCTGGGGAAGGGGGAGGAGTGGATTGAGGGGGGTTTGTCTTTTAAGACGGGCAGGCTTCTCCAGGAGAGCGAAATTCTGAAGTCGGGTTAGAGGAGGGCCAGGCGAGGTCAGCGCATGTAAATATCGAGGGGGGGTTCCGCGAAGCCTCGCGAATCGGCTCGCCGGGGTGGGGCCGCCAAGCCGCAAATCACCAGTTGAGGGCCCGAGTGCGCGCCGCTCGCTCAGAGCCGCGCCAGCAGCTGCCGGCGCCGGAGCCAGAGCGGGAGCCGCACGCGGGCTTCTCGGCGCGCCCCGCCGACCATGAGCTGCCTCTGCCCCGGGAGCCGGCGCGGCGCGGGGTGGACGGTGTAGCGCCCCTGAACCCCCGCGGGAGCGCCCCGGCGTCGGGCGCAGCGCGTGGTGAGTTTCGGCCGCGCGCCCAGCGTCCCGCGGGGGGTGCGGCGCCTCCGCGTGGAGGGCCCGCTGAGAAGTTTGCTGGAGATTGCTGGGCTCTGGGGAACCTTGAACCGGCGCGCACCCCCAACCCCCAGCAGAATTGGCGTTTGGGGCGGGAGTGGCTTAAGGGGGGACGGGATTTGCGCCCTCGCGGCTGCGGGACGACGAGGGTTCCCCAGACGTGGCCCCTGGCGGGCGGCGCTCGGCGACTAGCGCGAGCATCTTTCTCCGGGCTCTGGAGCGGCAGCTTCCCGGGCACTGGCTCTCGCGACCCCCCTTGCGGGTTCGGGCGGCTCTGCCCCCTCCCCCGCTCCGGCTCGGTCCAGCTCTGCCTGGAGGCCGGTGGGAGTCGGGGGCGCGCGGGTCCAGGGGCTGGGCTGGTAGCGCTGGGCTCGGAGGAGGTGAGTTTCTCCGGTGGTCTGGCTCTTAAAAGTTTGCGAAGAACGCGAAGGAGGCTCCCCTGTAATTGTTGACAACATCTCTCCCCTCCTTTTGTTGAGGAAGAATGAATAGTGTTGTGTGCGCTCGCTGCGTCGGGCGGGCTGAGAAGGGGAGGTGAGGGCCTGGGAAGGAGGGGTGATGGGCGCTACGGGAAGGAGGTTCGACCTCGGCCCCCTGTTTTCTACCAGCTGAGGCTGCCGCCGCTTTGAAGTTGGACCAGGTGTAGGCACTCGTGGGGGGAGGTCGAGTGGGCTCCGAAGCAGCTGGCAAGGCGTTGTGTTCTGTGATCACACCATGGGTCGTGCCTCGGTATTGGGGCTGGAAAAGTCTGATTTGGGTGTTAATTCACTTGAAGCCAGGTGCGAAGGGAAGACCGTTTTTTCCCCAATCCCCGTCTGCTTTTCCCCCAAAGCTATTAGCCGAGATAGAACACAGAGCCAAGGGTGCAGAGTCTCTTTCAAATCTTGGCTCTTATCTATCAAGGCTGTCCAGATCTCTGCAAGAGAAATATTTGGGCGGGAGAGAAGGTCAGTTTGAGAGGATAATCTCCCTGCTAGTTGCCAAGGACTGCGCCTTGGTGCTCCGAGCGCACTGGGAGACTGAGCGAAGTTCTCAGTAAGAAGGGGCTGTTAAGTTAACGTGGAAGCCACAGGCCAAGTGGTTGTACAAGGGGCGGATGGAATATATATAACCTGACAGGTGTCCTGTGCCAGGGCTCCCCTCACTCCAACTTTCTCTACAACTGTGGCTGAGAAATCTGACATTTCCAGGATGACTCACCAAGATCTCAATCTTCTTTTCGTTTAGAAAGGGCTGCTTGTCAAATACATGCTAATCTTTAGAACCTTATCATGTAAATCCTGTGCTGGGTTGCTTGAAATACAATCTGTGGAAGAATTATTCATACTTCAGTCATTTGGCTAGACTTCATAAGGTTGCTTCAAAAATAAAGGGATATTCTTAATTCCTAAACCCAAGCAAAACTTAATTCTAAGTGGATTCGCCAATTTTATATGTGCTATTGTTTCATTTCCTCTCCCAGTTGGACTGCAGAGAAGATATGAAATTACAGATCCACACTGTAAATTCTCTGTCATGGTCATAATGAGGCAGTGGAGGCAATGACATTGCCAGTGTTTAAAATATGCTAGAAAGTTCTTAAAACCCTTACCAGATGACGAATACAGTTTAATCCTTGAACAACATGGGGTTGAACTGCTGGAGTCTGAATTCAAGGGTTCAACCACTGGCTACTGTGTAATGAGGAAACCCAAATACAGAGGGCAGAATGTGGGAGACATAAGTATCCCTGGACTTTGGGATAGGGAGGTGGTTCCTGAAACCTATTCCCTGTGAATAGCAAGTGACTACTGTGGGTCTGTTTTGGGAGACTCACAAGTTACACCAGATCTTCAACTGGGAGGGTTAGCTTCACTCACCACCCTTGTTCAAGGGTCAGGTGTGTCTTATTTCAGAAGTAAAACTAGTGGGCTGCTTATCTCTGCCTCTACTTTAGCGGACGTCATTACTGTCTTTGTATAGTAAGTGTTTTGCCTTTTTTATGGGTATTTCAAATCACAGCCACTGGCCAGGTCAGGAAGGTTGCTCCTTGATTTGAAGCTTGTTAGGCTCCTTGACCCTGATAATGATTTCAACTCTGAACGTTCACATGAGTCTCATATTTTCACATCAAGATACAGAGTCTTTGACCTTTGTATGTATTTGAGAATGTGGTATTAGACCAAGAAAGGACATCTTTACCTGCGCAGTAGAGAGAAGTGAAGTCAGATGGCCAAAGTCTCACCTGAGCTTTTCTTTGAAAGCTGACATCGGTGTCTGTGTCCTGCTTGGTTTGGCGTGTTTATTTCTGTTGCTGTAGGTTAAAAACGTTTGCCTCATCTTTTCTGACTGCAGTCATCCCCAGAAGCAATGATTTCTTTTTTAAAGATTTATAAATTTACGCATACAAGAGCTGGGATACAGGCCAAAGGTGTGGGGGGTAGAGGGTGTGTGTGAGAAGACCCACCAGAGACAGAGTGAGGAACAGAACAAGAAGATTGACTGAAATACACTGCTGAGGGGAGCAGCGGGAAAGACAGGAGAGGTCTGCTGTGCCATGGGGTCAGCTCCCTGGCCAGGGATCGAACTTGTGCTGCAGTGACTGCCGATAGCTTCATAGTGCTGACTTGACCCCTTGCGCCACCAGGGAGGCCCAAGAAACAATGATTTCGTTAGTGAATGCTCCTTGTAATAGGGACACAATGACAAGCAAGAAGACAGGTCCCTGCCCTGCTTAGAAGGGACCAGAGAGAAGGGGGGCGAGAAGGGTAGCAGGGGGGTATTGGCACGGATGGTTTGGTGGAGGGTGAGTGGAACATGTACATATATGGGAGAGCAAAGATCTAACACCATTAAAAGCGATGTGGAGAGTTTGAGTTGAGATGTGCTGTAAGTGGAGTACTCACCAGATTCCAAAGACTTAACATGAGAAAGAATGTAAAACAGCTCAATAATTTTCATTTTGATTTCTGTTGAAAAGAATATTTTGGATAGATTGGTTAAATAGTACACCATAAATTGAAAAAAGAGAAAAAGTTCCTCCAATTTTACAGTTAAAAAAAAAAAAAACAAGCTATAGACTGAGTGCTTGCTGTGTGTCAAGGGCTTTCCATACATGGATCACATATATTTTCACAAGTACCGCAACGCAATAGGTACTGTTAATTGAGGAGCTGATGGTCAGAGTTTGAGTTACTTGTTCCCTGCCATACAACTAGTAAGTCAGTGGCAGAGAGGGATCTGACTCTGAAACATATCTGCTTTGATTTTATGGAATCAAGTGATACATCACCAGCCACTGCAGCATGAGTTGCAACCCTGGCCAGGGAGCTACCCACATGGCGCAGCAGACCTCTCCAGTCTCGCCTGCTGCTCCCCTCAGCAGTGTATTTCAGTAGATCCACCGGTTCTGCTCCCCACTCCATCTCTGGTGAATCCTCTCACTCCACACCTCTGACCTACACTCCAGATCTCGTATGCATAACTAAATAAAAATCTTAAAAAAAAGAATATGACTAGGGGTGTGGAAACAGACATCTCCAAATGGAGGAAAAATGAGAGCCAGACACTGGAGACTTGGGTTTGGGCCCTGCTCTTCAACAGTGTTTTCCCACTGCAAGTTTATTCTGGGGGTGGGGGTTGGTGGGGGAGTGGAGTCTCACGTCATTGTTACCTCTTCAAAGAGGCCATCCCGATCACTCTGCTCTAAAATAGTCCTACATCCTCATCCCCATGGTCTAGCTTTTCATTCTGTTTTATGTTCTTCAGTACATTTGCAGCTGAGCTACTCCCTAGTTTGTGTTCTTGTCTATGGTTGAACTTCCATCCCAGAGTAGGTTCCATGAGAGTAGGGCCTTGTCTAGTTCATTATATCCTTAGCCTTGGTACACTGTAAGCCCTCAGAGAATATATTTATGTGAATGACTATTGATGTTCTTTATCTGGAATAATGAAGGCATTTGAATCTGAGATTCTCTTTTTTAATTTTTATTTTTTAAAGATTATTTATGCCTCCAAGAGCTCGGGTACAGGCCAGAGATGCCTGGGTTGGGAGTAGGTGAGAGGATTCACCAGAAACAGAGTGAGGAACAGAATAGGCAGGCTGACTAGAACACAATGCTGAGGGGAGCAGCCGGCGAGACCAGAGAGGTCTGCTGTGCCATGTGGGTATTTTCCTGTCCGGCAGGGGATTGAACTCGGGCTGCAGAGGCTGCGGATTGCTTCATAGTGTGTTGCTTAACCCCATGGAGGCCCATGAGATCCTGTCTTACCATGCTAGCCATCACATAGGGCAGGTGGCTATACAGCATGTACTTTCACCTCTTGGATTTCCTCCAAGCACTTGGAGTCGGTATGACCCCAGCAGTTGCAAATGAGCACCTTCTACCCCTAGTCCCCCTTCTCTTAACTTCACCTTTAGTTTGTTTTGTCTTTTGAAGTAACATGTCTGGCCCGGGCCCACTGCCCTGATGTTGGACCCACTCAGGCTTGACCCAGGGCTCAGGACTGAGCCAACCTTTCCAAGTGCTGAAACCCAGGGCAAGGCAGCATTGTAATGGGGGAGAGTCCCAAGTTAGAGGCAGTGAACTGCCGCGGAACCCCGATTTATCTATAGCTGAAATCTCTCTGGAAATTTCAGCTTGCATGATCTCCCTCCAGTTACTAGACTCTGCTTTCTATTCTTCAGGTCAGTAGCCCTTCCTCAGGGGAGGGTTGACTACATTGAAAAGGCTGTGCTGTTGTGTGCTCCCCTGGGAATTGCCAACACTTCGGGCCATTTGTTACACTGTGCTTCTGTTGTATCGTGTTAACCTCCTGAGGACAGTCTGACATGGTCCCCAACACCGCGCTCACTATGTTGGAGGCTCTCCGTAAATGTGTGTTGAATAGCAGAATGAATGAATGCTTTTATTAACCAAGTGACACATCTTCCTTATCATTCCATTTTGTTGCCTGGGTAGACAAATCTGAGCATCAGTTACTCTGTACCAAAGACACTCACCTAGCCACTGGCTCTCAACCCGTGTTCTACATTGGGCAGTACTGGGTAGCTTTAAAAAAAAAAAAACCAATGCCAGGACCCTACACACTGAAATTCTGATTTCATTGGTCTGGATCAGCGTGGGTGTTGGAATTTTAAGTTTCCCAGAGGATCCTTATGTTCGGCCTGGCTGAGAACCACCACTGTAAGTTTTCAGAACTCATTGCTTGCTTTGGTCCTCATAGACTTGACACGGGCATGGTGAGAGAGAGCAGGAATATAATTCGTGGATATTGTATGCTTCTTGACAGTTTAAGAGGTACTTTCACATCTGTTATCATATCTGATAATAACAAGTTAAGGAATCTACTCTCTGGTTTAAATATTCCCTTTAGGTTGATGAGTCTTAAAACTATGTCGTGTCCTGGCTCCTCATTGCACACATTGATAGTTAACCCCCTAGACCAAGCTGTACCCCCGGTACTTCATGCTCAAAGCTCCAGTGGGGAGCTTGTTACCCGCCCTCCCCAGGGGTCCTGTCACTTGACTTGCCAAATTACAGCATTGCCCCATTCTCCAGCCAGAGGCTCCAGGCTCCTAGCCCTTCACTCTTCTCCCCTTCCCTGGCTGCTGCTGGGTTAAAGTTCCTTACCCGACCTTGCTGTAGGCTTGTTGCCATCAGCCTGATGATCTTCCCACCTCCCTCTCTCACCTGCAGAATTACCAGAGCAACCTGCCTGGACACACACTGGATTCTATCTCTCCTCATCTTCTCTAGCACTTTAAGTCAAGTCCAGACACCTTGGCACAGCCTTGAAGAACTTCATGATCTGGTCCTAAGCTGTGCTTCTTCCTGGAAATGCTTCTGAACTTCTCAATTTGGGCCGTTCCATGTGACTTACTGTTTCCAGAGCCTGTGGGGCACTCCCATGCTGTTGATAGCACATCCTCTCAGAAGGCTCTTCCTATACTTGTGAGCCTTTCAAAACCCTCATCTGTGGTGATGCCCTCTCTGAGATCCTCCCCTTATCCTTTGTCAGAATTAATTGTTCTTTCCTCTAGCATGTCAAGGGTGTCTGTGGATCAGTTATCTGCTGTTAGAATTCATGGTTGGGGCATGGGCTTAGGCATCTCTGTTTCTCCAAGTATCTTAGTTGGAGTAGGCACTTACATCTTGGTTGGATTGACGGTAGGAAGTGCAGGTATTAATGTTCCCTTAATGCTAGGGAATTGACTGATGTATGGATAACTTGCCAAAGGACATTCTAGAGTATTTTTGCTCGATCTTGAAATCTAGGTAGATCCGGGATAAGCATGGAGGCAACAGGCTGCTGGAGACACAGGAGCCAGGGTAGCTTTTGTCCATCATAGCAGCCTGGAACTAGTCTCATGTGGCAATGTGGCCCTTGTAGTGAAGGCTCTGTGGGGTGGTCTAGGCCTCCCCATGAGATTCGTTGAAATGATCCAGGTCTGCTTGGGAAGAAACATGGTGTTGATGGTTTGAGCAGGCGAATGTTCACAGCCTTTGGTGGGGAGGGGAGGTATGAGCGTGTGCTTGTAGGATGAGGAAATCCTAGTCATCTTATGTCACTGGTGGTCAGGTAGGGAGGGCCAGGGAGTTTGGTTGTTTTTTTTTTAATAACCATGATTAATGTTAAGCAAGTGCTGACAGTGTGCCAGGTACTGGCCAGACCTGGGAGGGGCGGCATGGGGACTCAGTCCTATTGTTCTTCACCCGCTATGAGCCAGGCCTTCTGTGTGGTCCCGTTAGAAGTGGAATTAGCATTAGGAGAAACGCTCAGCATGAGCACAGTCAGCACCCAAGTTGGGCAAAGTCCTGAGGACAGGGCTGGGCTTGTATTCCAGAAGCTGAGGGTCTCCTTCCTCCCAGATGCCAGTACTTTTGGTTTCTCTCTGTTGCAGATGGCAGCTGGAGGATGGGGTGTGTTTTTGTTGCCACTTGTTTCCTTTGCAGGCCCACTTACTCTAACTCTGCACAGCGCCTTGTTTGTCTTCAGGCCACATCCCAAGCCCCCCAGTCTGTTGTGGAACTGACTCTGCAGTAGTATTGCAGCTTGATGGTTTTCTCTCAGATGTTCATACTGCAGTGGAAGCGTGTTCTGTCAGGAAGGGGGTTGCAAAGCTTGAGAACAGACAACAGAGCAGAGCAGTGTTCTCACCAGCCTCCAGGAAGGTCAGTGCATGGTGCTTAGTTACACTGCTGTGTTGTCCAGACCCGTCTGATGCCATGACTAGTGGTGCAGATTCTGGATCCTTCCTGTCTCCAGGGACTTGCAGTGCTTTTATTCAGGCTCCTGTTTCTTTATAGGTTGGCCCTTTAAAATATCTTACATAATTTGGCTTACATCAAAACCAAGGTTTGCTTGTGGGAGTCATGGGAGTGACCCCCAAAATGTTCACCCATGCTCAGGGTGAATATTTCTACTAATGATTGCAGCTGGGAACAATTGTTGGGCTACTTTTGTATATGACCTCATGTGCTATTTTCCCTTTCTTTCCCTGCTCATCCCCATCCTTTTATTTCCTTTTCTTTCTTTTTCTCCCTTCCCACTCTTCTCTGACTGCCCAGGCTCCCGTGTGCACTGCTGCTGGCAGGCACGTTCCAGATCCCAGTGGGAGATAATGTCCATGGAGCCCCATCCCCAATCTTTTCCCTGCAGCTGAGCCCACTGATGTATGGAGGAATGACCCACCTCCTGACCCTGGCCATCTTCGTTAATTAGAGAACATTAATTTATTAATAAGCATCAGGTCTTTGCCAGAAAAATCCAGCCCTGTCACTCTGGGTAACACAAGTGACTGTCCCAGGAGTTAAGGAATTCTAACCATCTCCGCCTGTTCTTATCATTTACGGGGGGTGGGGGTGGGAATATGTGAACTAATTATTTAGTATATTTAGAACATTTTTTATATGGCATTTGTGACTACAACCTTGAGTACAACCTCAGTCATCTGTTTTTGTTAGTCATGTTTTCTCAGCAGCCTCAGTCATCTGAAATAATATAAAGTAGCTCATAGTCTTCTAGGGCTCTGAGGTGTGTTTGCTCTTTTCTTTCTTTATTTTATTTTATTTTTTTTTGGTTTGCTCTTTTCTATTGAAAGATCAGCTGCTTGCCCTGGAGAATGCCTCTGTAGCTCCTTTAAAAAAAAAAAAAAAGGGAGGGGGGAAATGAGTAAACTTCCCATTCATAGTAAATTTTACTAGGGATGCCATTGAATGTTTGTCTTTTAATGCTCCGTGAAGCACCCCTTTGTTCTGCAGTCTGTTTCATTTTGTGGGTGGGAAGTCACTTTTTAGGATTATCTTAGATTTACACCATCACTCTTTTCTTTCCCCCCTTAGAGTTGGGAGGCATGGCTGCGGGAAAGTTTGCCAGCCTTCCCAGAAACATGCCCGTGAATCACCAGTTCCCCCTGGCCTCGTCCATGGACCTTCTGAGCAGCAAGTCCCCTCTCGCTGAGCACCGTGCAGATGCCTATCAAGACGTGTCCATACACGGCACCCTTCCGCGCAAGAAGAAGGGCCCTCCTCCCATTCGGTCGTGTGACAGCTACAGTCACATGGGGACCCTGCCC
This sequence comes from Talpa occidentalis, assembly GCF_014898055.3. Lineage (NCBI taxonomy): Eukaryota > Metazoa > Chordata > Mammalia > Eulipotyphla > Talpidae > Talpa > Talpa occidentalis. The sequence goes on along the minus strand of NW_023605305.1, from coordinate 95,546,934 downwards.
CACTCCAAATCCCTGCGCCACCACTCACCCCTGACCCAGGACGTCATCCAGGAGAACCCAGCGCAGGACTTGAAAGGCGAGATCTTCACCTTCAGGTAACTTTTGAAATTTCACGAGTGAAGATGAGCAGTTTAAAGTGCTCCTTGAAAATGTCTTGTTGTTAGAGGAAATGTCAAACATGTGCAAGGTAGAGCAAGTGGTTTAATTACCCCATGGACCCATGTCCTAACTTCCTGGCTTGATCAGCTCAGGGCACCGCTGCTTTTTCTGTGCTCCCACCTTGTCCCTTTCCCTGGCATTATTTTGAAGTAAATATCAGACCTCCTTTTTTCTAGTCCATACATGTTTTGATATGCGTCTTTTAAAGATAAGAACTTTTATTTTTTCAAAATACAGCCACAATTTATTAAAAAAGGGCACACCCCCCAAATGAACTGTTTCTTATCCTCAAATATTAGAAAATAATTATTTTATTTATTTAAAATTTTTTTTTTATAGAGGCAGGTTTTATTTATTTATTTATTTGTTTGTTTGTTTGTTTGTTTTGTTTGTTTATACATGCACTGGGTACAGTCAGAAGCGCGGGAGGGTGAGAGAATTCACCAGAGCCAGAGCAGGAGGCAGAGCAGGCAGAAGGACCGAAGTACACTGCTGAGGGGAGCAGCGGGCGGCAGGAGAGGTCTGCGCGCCATGTGGGACCCTCCTCCGGTGGCCGGGGAGCAGCCGGGGATCGAACTGGCGCCGCAGAGGCCGTGGGCAGCTTCGTAACCCAGCACTCAACCGCTGAGCCACTGGGGAGGCCCGAAAATAATTATTTTAAAAACCGACTTCCTGTATCAAGTTGCCCAAAAGGAAGCATGAGTATAAGCATTAATCATAACATCAGATTGTGAACCTCATCCATCCAGTTCTATAAATTTGGACCTAAATTTACTTGAATTTGGTTGTCAACATGCTAAAATAAAATTTTGTGTTGCTGCGTCATCAGGTCAGCTGCAGAATACTTTGAAGCAAGAATTGATTTCTATTTCTATCCACCAGGGATCTGGGTAAATAGCCTTAAGGATGTCAAAGCTGCTCTGGGTTTGTGATGGATCTGACTGGATTGGTTTCTGTTTGTTGGGGCTGGTTTAGAAACTGCCCTCCTTCCCCTCTGGGGGAAGATCAACAACCCTGACACCATCAGGCAAAGCAGGAAATGGAAGTTGTTTCTTCTGTTGTATCTCCTAGTAGCTCTTTGTCCAATTTTGTAGCAAAGAAAGCCACTCTGATCCTAGCTTATTTGCTCAATGTCTATATATTAAGTACGTTGATTTGATAAGCCGTGCTTCACGAGGAAAATTCTACCCATTTCCTCTGAGTATCTCTGTTTTTGGCTCGGTACAGTATACTTTATTGATGGCACCCTCAGGCCCTCCCCTTCTGCAGGGGGTCCGGGATGGAGCTGTGACAGGTCAGGGGACGCTGTGTGGATGAGCGGGGCAAGGGCTCCCCAGTGCTGAGGGTGCCCCTCTTCCTTTTGTACTCACTGGGGCTTGTGGCACAGGAGGTTCTTACTCCTTGGAGACCATGAGGTCCACCACCCTGTTGCTGTAACCAAATTCATTCTCATACCAGGAAATGAGCTTGACAGAGTGGTCACTGAGGTCAGTGCCAGTCCCAGCACTGAAGGTGCAGGAGTGGGCATCGCTGTTAAAATTGCAGGAGGCAACCTGGTCCTCAGTGTCGTGGAGAATGCCCTTGAGGGGGCCTTGTGACACCTGCGTTGCCACTTTCTTGATGTCATCGTATTTGGCCACTTTCTCCAGGTGGTACATTGGGGTGGGGACCCAAAAGGTCATGCCAGTTAGCTTTCCATTCTGCTCAGGAATGACCTTGCCCACAGCCTTGGAGGTATCAGTAGAAGCAGGGATGACGTTGTGGGCAGCTCCGTGGCCGCCATGCCCAGCTTCCCAGAGGGGACCTCCAAAACCTTTTGGGGGGCAGTGATAGCAGATACTGCGGTCATGAGTTCCTCCATGATGCCGAAGTTATCACAGATGTTCTTGGCTGGGGAGCCAAAGGTCGGTGGTACAGCAGGCATTGCTGACAGTCTTAAAGGAGTTGTACTTCTCACGCCCATCACAATTGTGGGAGCATGAGCAGAAAGGGCAAAGATCATGACCCTTGTGGCCTCAGCATTCAGGTGAGTCCCAGCCTTCTCCAAGGTAGTGAAGACACTTGTGGGTCCACAATATATTCGGCACTAGGATCACCCCATTTGATGTTAATGGGATCTCACTCCTGGAAGATGGAGATGGATTTTCCATTGATGACAAACTTCCTATTCTCAGCCTTGACTGTGGTATTGAACTTGCCATGGGTAGAATCATATTTGAGCATGTAGACCATGTAGTTGAGGTCGATGAAGGGGTCTTTGATGCCAACAGTATCCACTTTGCTAGAGTTAAAAGGAATCCTAGTGACCAGTGCCCCATCCGGCCAAGTCTTCTCACTCTGACCTTCAGCTGGTATTTCAGGGACACTAGGCACTGCATGAGACAAGGTGGCTGTCTGCAGAACTAGGAGGCACAGAGAACCTCCTCTGAGTGTCTTAATTGAAGGACTTCTCTGATACTGAAAATGTCCTAACTGCCAAATCATTACAATATCTGCTCTTGCCCTTTTGCAGGGTGGGGGAAATATGTGCTCTATAACAGGATATGAAGCATCTGAAACTGAGTCCTCCTAGAACTAATATTCTAGGGAGGGACCCAGGTAATATCAGTAAATAAAGAAGACAGTTACAACTTACAGTAAGTGGTACAGAAAAAATAGAGTGATAGGCTGGAGATTTACTGGAGATGTGTCTCTTTTATAGGGTGGACATGTCTATGAGGAGATAATATTTGATTTAAGACCTGCTTAATGAGAGGAGGCCTTGGGAACAGCCAGTGGAAGGCAGTTATAGCCACAGAGAAAGCAGTGCGCAGACTGGGGGTGGGAAGAAATTTGATGTGTTTGAAAAACCCTAAAGAACCTGGTGTGACTGGAGCTGGAACATAGCAAATTGATAGGGGAAAAGAGTATAGGTGCTGGGAGAGAGCAAAGCAGGCAAAAATTCAAAATTAGGTTTAGTTGCATGATTGCAGTTATAAGGAGACAGCGCATGGAGGCCCAGCTATTTTCTGTAGAAAGCGCTGGAGAACTCTGAAATGTTTCTGACTTCAGACCAGAAGGTTCCTGGGGGTCAAAAGCCTTGGACCTGCTCCACAAAACCGAGGTGAGGGACTGCTCAGTTCAGAAAGCGAGCAGGCAGCCTGCTGATGAACAGTAAGTAGAGATTCATGCCTGTGCCTGGTATTGTTAATGTCTCCTCCTTGGCACTCACACATGCGATGCCAAGGGGGCAATCATTGCTCCCTCTTATTATAAACACAAATAAATTCCAGGCTGCACAATTTGGAGTCAGAATCAACTGAAACCTGGCTCACTGGGCCTCTTTTCATTTATTAAACTCTGTATTGAGCTACATGCCTGCTATGTACCACACACAGACAGTTCAGACTCATTCCTTCCTTGAAGTTCTGAGGTCCTGGCTGGGTGCCGGCTGCTACAAGGGGAAACTCTGGGGGGTTGGCGTGGTCATAGTCACCCTTCTATCTTGAGGAAGTTCTTGATAAACACCCAAGGTCCAAACTGTCAACGTGCCAGGAGTTCAAAGCCTTTTGATTTGAAAACTGACTTGGACAGAGGTCAGAGCTCTGGAAAGATCTTATCAGAAGGTGGGCACAAGTCCTGAGTTTGAAGTCCAGGCTGTAGAAGACTTAACAAGCTCTGCTGACTTCGGTTTATGATTTGGAGCTATGCTAATCCAAGTTCACATCCCTTTTTCCCCTTAAAATAGCTTTTTGTTAAAGATGAATACAGGAAGTAAGAATGCCTTGCCTTCAAAATTATGTCGAATGAAAAGGCACATGGTTGTTTGTGTGTCAAAGAATCAAAGTCCTGGTCCCTTGCTCCTCAGTCTTATTAATTTTATTTACCTACCACTTTTAAAGTAATATCCTGATCTGTTTCTAATTTTAAGGAGTTCAAAATTGTGTGTGTGTGTGTGTGTGTGTATGTAAATGTTTTATCCTATCTGATCTTGTTAAGTATTCATGGTATGATTATGAGCTGCCCTGAATATTTTTTGGAACAAACTACAATATCAACAAATAAAGAGAGAGAGAGTGTGTGTGTGTGTGTGTGTGTGTAAGTGTGTGTGTAAAGCAAGGAATAAGCAGTACGAATGAGAACCTGAGGGTCCAGAGGAGGGGAGTTTCCTGAGGTACCACAGCAGACCTACAGGAAACACAGTGTTTCTATTCCTGACTCGGCACTTACAGCTTAAAGGAGCTGTGGAAACACCAACTAGTTAGGACTAGTTAGGTCTGCCTGTAACAAAATTACTGACTTTCTTTTGGTTTATTTTAGGTAACCTTTTTTTGTCTTTGTTCTTTTTTTTTTTTTTAAAGATTATTTATGCATACAAGAGCTTGGGCACAGGCCAGAGGTGTGGGGGGTTAGAGGATTCACCAGAGACAGAGTGGGGAACGGAATAGGCAGAATGACCAAAGTACACTGCTGAGGGGAGCAGTGGGCGAGTCAGGAGAGGTCTGCTGTGCCATGTGGGTTGCTCCATGGCCGGCCAGGGATTCAAACTCGTGCTGCAGAGGCTGCGGATGGCTTCGGCTTCATAGGTTGAGTCTTAACCCCCTGCACCACGAGGGAGGCCCTTCCTTTGTTCTTTTCATAGTGAATTTAGGAAGTAATTTCAACTAACAGTTAATTTAAACTAACTTACAGATGTCAAGTCTGCAAACCTTCCATTTGGTCCCAGTTTTGTTGACATGATAGTAGGGAGATAACAACATCTTCAAGATGTTGAAAGCAGTGACCTACTCTTCATGTGTACCCTACATCCACTCCAGACCCTGGGCAGACTTCTTTGTCTGGTTTAGGACCCCAATAATTACAAGTTGGCTGTTCTCCCAACAAATTATTAAAAAGTCACCTTTATTATCATTGAGTATTAATTGACTAGCTATCCCATGGCTTTGGCATACCAATTTGCACGATTAAGCTGTCATATAAATATGTGTCATATCTGTGCGTTATCGCTTCCATTTTACAGTTTTAAAATAACTTAAAGGACATGCTGATAAGTTCTCTCGCTTAGCCTTCCTAACCCCGTGTGAGACACATGGCCGATGTCATCATGAGCAGCATCGTTGTCATCACGTACAGTTCAGAAAATGGGTCAGGGATTTTGAAGCAGCTGAGATGAGACCCTAGAGGGTGACTGAGGGAGGATTAGAACCCAGAGAGGGCTGTAGGGCTGTCCCTAGACACTCTGCTCCACAGTGGCCTGAGAATGTTCGTCCAGTTGTAACTGACATCATCTGATGGGTCTTCTTGCATGGAAAGCAAGAGTCTGAATCCCCAGAGTCTGAATCCATTGCCCCTGATACTGCCTCCACCTTGGGGAGAATGGAGCATGGCCTCCAAGAGCTAGGAACCTGAAATGTTTCTGACTTCAGACCAGAAGGTTCCTGGGGGTCAAAAGTCTTGGACCTGCTCCACAAAACCGAAGTGAGGGACCGCTCAGTTCAGAAAGTGAGCAGGCAGCCTGCTGATGAACAGTAACTAGAGATTCACGCCTGTGCCCGATGTTGTTAATGGCTCCTTGGCACTCACACGCGTGATGCCAAGGGGCTAGGCAGAAGGCTGGACTGGAAGGGAGTTAGTCCTCTTGTCTGAAGACGGTACCTCTTGGCTTTGTTGTTGTCTTCGCTGCCCTTGTATGTACTTGTGATTCTGAAAGGTGGCCAGAGAGAGAAGCAGCTCACTTTTAAACCTGATGCTTGGTGTCACAGAAGGAGCCTTTGTTCTGCCAGTGGAGCTCGACTTCTCTGAGAGGTCTGCAGACAGGATTTCCTCTTGACCTCAGCATTGTTCAGCTAGTGTCCCTTTGATTCATTTATCTTCAAGGATGAATGTTTATTTGAATCTGGGACCTTCCTCGGGCCAGTCCTGTAGTTGAGATGTTCGAAGGATTGGCACTGGGAGACCCTTCTGGGTCCTTTTCTGCCTGTGGGCGCGTGGAGGGGTGCATTCCTGGGAACAGCTGCTGAGGCCCTAATTCTTTCTGCCCTTGTGTTGTGGGAGCATGTGGCAGGACAATGTGATGTTTCATTACTTTGCATGAGTTGAACTGACTGACTAGTCACAAGTGTTTTAACTGACAGAGGCCAGAAAGTCTGCAGGGTTAGCCCAAGTGAAAATCTGGTATACTTTCCCAGGAATTAAGTAACCCCGAGTCAGTATCAGCTTTTCAAAATTGAAGCAGAAGTGAAAAGCATGAGATCCACACAGACTCTTATCTAAACAGATTTGAAGACCCCACTCTGGGCTATGCCAGTGCCCTCATCTGAAAAATGTTTCTTTTGTCCTTCAGAACTGCAAAGTTCTGTAACTGCTACTTTTCTCCTTAAGAAAGTGAGATGTTCTCCCAGATAGTCACATAAATCAGCCTATAGCTCAAAGTTAATCAGAAGAATCTATCATGTGAAGGTCCACACACAAACATCTGCGTTTTATTTATACATGGGCGTATCTGCTGTCTGCAAATTGGAAGATTTTGGTGCACAGAGGAAAAGTTGGGTTTAGAATTGAAAAAAATCTAAATAGATTAATCGATTCTAGTCATAAAGCAATAATGATTTAACCCTTTGCACTCCGCTGCCCCTCACAGGGGACACTGGAATTCTAGCATATCACTCGGATGTCCCCTCTCAGGGGACATTGCAATTTATTAGTGATTAGAGGGAATTGAGTTATTTCAACGCAACTTTTTGAGACATGCATGTTTCCCTGAAGTTTTATCTTGAAATGGCACAAGAAATTAAATCAAAATATCGTAAAATTACTAAGATATATACAAGAAATGTCAGTGGGTTTTGTGTCGGACGAGAACGTGAGATGCGTGCTCATGACGGTCCGAGCACTTCGCGACGCCACTTGAAAAGAGCGATAAAGGGAGTTTGTAGAAGAAAGGTCGGTTTTCAAACATAGCGCGCACTGTGTAGTGAGATATATAATTACAAATAAACAAGTCTACATCTGGAGGAAAAGATTTTCAAAGCTGAGCTCATTTTGGTTTGAAGCTTGGAGCAGTGCACATAGATCTAACGAGGAGAAAATCGGAAAAGTGATTCTTTTCTTAGTGAATAAATTGTTTGGTGAAAGCTATTTTGGTAAATATCATCTTGTCAGTTAGTAATAACAATTAGAAATTTTCAACCCATGCATTTATTCATATTTTTTATTAGAACAATGGCAAAGCGTCCAACCACGAATGAGTCTCATGACACAAGTAGTAGTGAAGATGAGCTCCAGATAGACCTCCATACAGACATGTCAAACATGCACTAATCAGCCTGCAATGCATATTGGGGAGTGTTACAAAACTTATCATACTGTACAAAATTATAAACAATAAAATATTGGTTTTTTTTGCAAATATACATTCCTCGATGTCACCCAATTCATATAAGTCCAATATCATTATAATACGTTACTTGGTTCCAAAATTATACTAAATAATACGAGGGTCTGTAAATGCACGTTTCCGCCACAAAGTAGTGTCGAGTACCTGGTAGCCAATGTCCAGAATGGTTCGGAGTGCAAAGGGTTAATAGCCAGAAATGTCACTAGAAGGTCGTAGTCCATGCGTTGAAAAAAAACTTTTCAGTTGAGTTCTACTGGCATTTTGAAATGCCCCCTGGTCTTTAAATGCAGCTGTTGTGGATGGGTTGGTGAATTCCAAAGGACAGTGCATGTCTAGGCCCCAGTGGGCCCTGGTGTGCTGAGGCCAGGAGCAGCTGGGTCAGAGGTGAGCTCAGTCCCTGCTGGGCATCTTGCACCCCCCTGGGATGAGTGAGCAGGAGAAATGCCCACAGGTCTGCCAGCTGCTTGATAGCAGGCCTAAACCCTCTACTGACAGAGATGATTTGAACCTAAAGGCTGGGATCTGTGCATTCTCAGCTGTTCTGGGGAAAACTGAAGGATATTTGTTTAACTGATTGCAAACCGCAACCAAGAACATGATCAGAGAATTACACAAAAGAAGTCCTTGTTTAGTGGAGCAGCTCCCCAGCTCTTCTGGCCCGCCCCCACCCAGGACAGACTTGCTCTCAATCGTGTTTTTTCAGGTCTCCTGTGTTCTGTTTCGGAAAGGTCGGGTTTTTCTGCTTCCCAGATCAGAAACTAGTTGTTTCTCACCTCCCTCCTTAAATGTTAAAACATGCTGTAAACAGACAGCAGTTACAGATTACTCATGTCCTTATCACATGTGGATTTGGGAGCCATCCAGCCTGCCTGGAAGACGCAAACTGGAGATGCTGTAGTTGCTGCTGTTAATTGGAAGGAGACCTCCTTCCTGGGTGACTGATAAGCCCTCAGGCCACCTCCACCCTGCATGCCAGCTTCCGCTTGCTTCTAGCGCTTAGTCCATCACTAGTCAGTAAGAGGCCAGTGGAAGAGTGAAAGCAGAATCAAGGTCTTTCTCCTTAGAGGCGCTATAAACATAGGTAATTGTGATCTCATTTTAAAGATTTGCTATTAGTTATAAATCATAGAAATCTGTACAACCTTCCCTAATTGACCCAGCCACTGTGTAGCTTGGAATATCTGTGTTTTGAGATTTACCTGCAAACATAGTAACAAAAGGTAGGATAGCCCCTGCTGTGGAAAAAGCCAGACCTGTAACTCAGAAGTTGCAGTTTAGATCTAGTTTTTCCACTTACTAGACATGGGAACAAGGGCAAGATCTAAACTATAAAATGGGTGAAAAATAACCCTCCCTGTCTCAAGACTGCTGTGAAACCTGTGCCCTGCTGACTTTCCAACTTGCACCTGGTTCTGCCTCCTGGGCGTCACGGAGGCGTCCCCGCCCTGCTCAGTTCTGACGTCACCAGCAGTTTACTCTTCAGCCCCAGCCCTGCTGTGTGACGCCTGACCCTGAAGGCCTCGGACTTTTCTCTGGGACTTTGATGTAGGCTGGGATAGCACAGAAAGCAGCCAGTGACCTTGACGCTGGTTCTCAAAACAGACCTAGTATCTTGGTGACCTTGGATAAGTTTCTTTACCTTTCTGACATCCTCAAAGGGTAGCTGGAAGGTTGAGTACAAGTCCACGTGAGGGCCCCAGCACAGTACCTGGCATGGAAAAGGGGCTCAGATGTCAGTTTCCGGCCTTCCTTCCTCTTGGAAGGGTGGAGCTGGGAGGCTTCTAATCCTCATGTGTAACCTGAGATCACGTTCTATGCCCGTGGCTTCTGTGGGAGAAAGTTTCCCACATGTTGACAGTCTGGCTGGCATCCCTCTCTCTGGGTCTGCCCTAAGCTGCCCTGTTGCAGTGTGTCTTGGTCACCACGCATGGTTACAGGTGTAACAATAGTGAACTGAAAGATCACACCATTGTATGAAGACACAGCGCGGCCTCTCCTCTATGCACTCGCCCAGCCTCTGCCTGCTTATCTTTGTACTTAAGATCAGTGTCTTTGCTATTTATTCTTCAGTGAATATTAATTCAGCTTGCTTTGTGCCAGGCATGGCACTGGGTACCGGGCACCCAGTGGAGAAGGAAGGAGATAATGGGCCCAGTTCTTACCAAGCATGCAGACAAATACACCAGCAAGTCATAAGCAGAAGTAGGAGTGAGGAGTGTAGTTCAGACAGCCGGAATCCTTTGAATCAGGTAGAAGGTAAAGGTCTCTTTGGGGGCAAGAATACTCAGATATAATATAAAAGCATAATATGAAATAATTCATTGATAACTGTTATGTTACTATGTGTTGAAATGATATTAAATACTCAGTTCAGTGCAACTCAAAATAATTTCACCTATGTCTAGAAATACTAGAAAATTTAAGATGATGTGTTTTTCGTTTTTTCCTATTGGATAGCACCCGTCTAGACCTTTGTAAGGAGTTTAGATTTTCTCCCTCAGGCAAAGGGAAACCTTTAAAGGGAATTGCATGTTCTGATTTGGTTTGTAGATGATTGGTTGTGACTGATGGGGAAGAAGGGCTGTTGGTAGAGGTGGGAGACATTTGCAAAAGTAGAAGGGGAGCAGCTGGAGTCTGCTCTAGGGTGGTGGTGGAGGAGATGGAAAGGCATGTGCTAAGACGTTTGTGCCAGGTACTAGAGAGTCAAAGGCAGCCAGGGGCTCTATTTGATGAGTCGTAGGAGAAAGGGGTGCCCATTTGGAACCATTTGATCTCACCTGTTCATCTCCTTGGCTGCTAACCTAACTTGTCATCCTAATTGTAGCCTTTGTGTCATGCCTTGCAGTTAGAGTCTGCCAGATGTAGGGAGGGTTGGATGTGGTGGGATGAGGCAGAGAGACGGTCCAACATGGCTTGGGCAGCTGGGTGTCTGGGGTTACTGAGATGGGGCAGATTGGGACAGGAGCAAGACTACGTTGGTTTGGCTTCTTTCTCTTGGGGGAGGAGTGATGGTAGAGGGCAGAGAATGGAGACTTGAGTTTTGGGTTTGGTTTGCGACACGTGTGTGTGTAAGTGGAGGTATTAACAACCACCTCAACCTGGAGCTCTGAAGAAGTGGTCTGGGGCCTCCCCTGGTGGCGCAGCAGTTGGGTGCTGGACTGCAAAGCTGCCGGCAGCCTCTGTAGTGCCGGTTCAATCCCCGGCCGCTGGCAAGGGTCCCACAGGGTGCGCAGACCTCTCCTGCTGCTCCCACTGCTCCCCTCAGCAGTGTACTTCATCAGTCTGCCTGTTCTTCTTCCTGCTCTCGTGAATTCTCTCACCCTCCTGTGCTTCTGACTGTGCCTAGTGCTTGTATAAATAAATAAATAAATCTTTAAAAAAAAAAAAAAAGTGGTCTGAATTAAAGGTTATAAAGCTAGGAGTCTGCACAGAAATGATATTATAGCCATGGAAATGGATGCCTCACGGAGAGAGAAGTCTGTGTGAAGCCTAAAAGAGAAGAACCAGTGCTAGGGAATCCCAGCACTTCATTCCAGGGAGTTGGCAGAGGACACTGAGCCTTTGGTCTGGTGGGAGCAGAGAAAGATGTTCCAAAAAAAAAAAAAAGGTTATTTTTTTTTTTTTTAGATAACAGACAAAATTCACTAGGAAAAAATGTAATCTTTTAATAAAGCAAAGCACATTTCTTCATGACTCAATTTTTTTATAAAACAAATTTTGATTTGATTAAAGCAGACACATTCCTAGAGCCACCTCCCCGTGGACCTGCTGAGCAGCATGGTGATTGCAAGCTCAGGGGTCCTTCCCTGTGGTCCCAGCCTTCCCTGACAGCGCCACAGGTAGAGGAGTTACGTGGATGACTGTGCTTGCATTTTTGTTTTTGCCAAAAGGATGGGTGACTGCTTTTCCAGGGTTTTGGAAAGCAGCCACTTTGAGGGTGCCTGTCTTGGAAGGCAGGTGGAGAACATGTGTTCTATCTTATATCTGTTTGGCTGGGTGAAATCGTTCCTTTTAGAGGCCTTGAGGATGTTATCTCCGAACTGTCCAATTTTTAGTCCGTGTGTGAATTAGGTGAGAAGAGACCTTTCCCAACACACTCCTTTGCTGGGGGTGGGAAATGTTGGGGGACGGGTGGATGAGACCAGTGGGAGTGAAGGGGAGGGCAAATAGATCCCAGCCAAACAAAGCATCTGCTTTTATCGAAAGTACTGTGTTGGGTCTTAGCCTGCAGCATGATGACTCACTGATGCCAGACCTTCTGAGCCTGCCAAGAGACAGACTGGCCTTGAGACCGTTTTTCTTGTTCTTCTCTGTGCAGTTTGACTGACTGCTGCCAAGTTGAGATTTCAACAGTGGTTTTAGCTTAATGCCTGACCCTGGAATTCTGCTGAGCACAGGTTAACCCATGGCCGTGTCAAATTGTATCAACCAGCACCACTTTGTATTCGTCTCAGATTGCTAGGTAGACTCAGCACTGTGTAATACGGAGGATATTTATGCAGTGCTGTTTTGACATGATTAGGGAATCCGCCCGAGGAGGAGGTTTAATTGCCATTCTTTTAATATATGTCATGAACACATTCATCAGCTATTGCTGTGTTTTCAAAAGAGATAGAAACTGACTCAGAGCAGCAGGAATTGACTATTAAAATGAACAAAGCCAAAGTTTTAAAAGTAACCAAGCCGTGACATCTCGGTTGGCCAGGAAGGGAAAGGTGGCTTTCTCTGCTCAGTACTCTGGGCTGTTAGAGGAAAGATCCCCAGCATTGAGGGGTATGATTAAGATGACCCCCTGGCCTGAGGCAGGTCAGGAAACTGAAACTGTGTTAGGAGGAGTGGGAGCTATATGACCATCCAGCTCGCCTGTGTTTCGGGCCATCGGGAAGCGCTGTCGCCAGCCTGACGGACTTGTTCCCAGGCTCCTCCCATGTCCTGTGATGAGCCACGGCTTTTGGTTGTATCCACTCACAGGTATGTTGACCACCTACTGTGTGCTAGATGTTGTGCCAGGTACTAGAGTCAAAGGCAGCCAGGGGCTCTATTTGAGGAGTCCTAGGACAAGGGGGTACCCATTTGGAACCCCTTGATCTCACCTGTTCATCTCCTTGGCTGCTGAGCTAACTTGCCATCCCTAATTGTAACCTTTGTGTCGTGCTACTACTACTAATGCTACTTTTCTTAACCTCCGCCTGAACATCCTTCTGGGAATCTCATTGCATTTGTCCTTGCCTGGGCGAGTACAAGCTGTCCTCCTAGCAGACCCCTCCCTCTGGGTCTGCCACCTCTGTGCCAGTACTTTCTCTGCCGTCATGGCCCTGGACCAGACCCAGGAAAGCTCAGACCATGCAACCAAGAGCCACATCAGCATGGCTCTGCACTGTAAAAGAAGCTGTGCAGAATGAGCAGAGGATCGTGAAAAATGCTAAGGGTAACAAAAAGGACTTTCAGCAGCTATGTTTGGAACAAGAAGACCAAACAGAGCAGGGGAGGTGGGGAGTGAGGGCGACCAAACCACTTAGCTTTTGTTCTCCTTGCTTTTTCTTTTCTATCAAGGAAATGACTTCTCTGATTGCAAAGGGTAGGATAAAGGCAAAGGAAGTGAATTACCGGTGTGGCTTAGATAAGACCATGACAACAGGCTCTAATGGCAGCAATGAGGTGAAGCCCCCAGGCCTAAGAAGAGGACGATTGAGTCTAAGATCATCAGCCTGCAGCTCTGGAGGAATGTTGGCATAACCAAGAGCTCCAGGAGAGATGCAGATAGATAGGTATCTCAATTTTCAAAAAAAAAAAAAAAAAAAAATGGGCAGGAGAGATCAAATTGTAAGATTGATCAAATCTTGAGAGATCAAATTGTAAGCTTGATCTCCATCTTGAGGAATATTCTAAAAAAGGTAAGGATTATGACTTTTAAATACTTGGTGAAGGATGCAACAACCGTTAGTAATTAGCAGGGCTTCCCCAAAAGCAAGGATGCAGATTAACTTTCAAATTAACTTCCCTTCCTGGGGTTACTTTGGTGGTAGATTAGCAGGCTGATGAGAAGGTGAGCAGGCAGTCTTTGGTGGCGTCATGCTGTGAGGGGTTCAGGCCAGATGATAAGTGAAGCTTGCTGTGGTCCTTATCCCCATCTAGCCAATTTATAAAAAGCAGTTAGATATTAATGTTGACATACAGATCACATTGGTATATGATACGAATCTTGGAAGAATAATTAATTGGTCCACATTATAGAAATGAAATCCCACAAAGATCTTGGCATTTTAAAATGATAGAACAACTCTAACTGGACAAGACTGTAGTGAGAGAGGATTTGCACTTGAGTCAAAAAAAAAAAAAAAAAAAAAAAGCATGGCATTTGTTGTAATAGCCGCATGTGAAAAAATTATTCCAGGATTTGAGAAACTCAGCCTGAGAATGAGTCAGTGGTGTGCTATGGTTGTCACAGAAGGTAATGTGATTTTAGAAGCATTAATTGAAGTTTAATATTCAGACCAAAGGGAAGTGGTCACACTTGACTGCTTAAATCATGTGTGGTGAGTTGTTTTTAGCTCTAGAGACCTGAAGTAGAAAATGAATTCCCCCACCACAGAGCTTCTGTCTAGACCACTCTTGTGCTTTAAAGCAGATCTGTTGGTTTAATCATTAAAGAAAATCCCTAAGGTTTTTTTTTTTTTTTTTTTTTTGTATTAGTGAAAAGGAACTTCTCATGTCATGTGTTAACTGTGGGAAGAAAATACAAAAAACCACCAAGCTACTAGTGAAGCTTATTTTGTTAACAAATAAGGTCAATACATATTCTGTGAGATGTGGGAGAGTAAATCTCACCTATTTTGCAAGATGAGAAAGGAGTGTACATCTAGAAGTGTGGTATAGTTCTGGATTTGGTGGGGGGAGTCTTGTGGTTATTAAAGTATAGTTGACATAAAACTTTATTTTAATTTCAGGTTGTATATATTATTAGGCATTTGTATATATTGCAAAATGATCTTCACAGTTACATCTTTTGTTAGGAACTTTCAATTTTGCAAGACCATAGTATTGGTTATAGCCCCATGCTGTACATTACATGTCCTTGACTTACTTATATTATAACTGGAAGTTTATACCTCTTGATCCCCTTCACCCATTTTGTCCACCCCCAAACTCTCTTCCCTTCTGGTAACCATCAATCCATTTTCTGTGTATGATTTTAGTTTAGTGTTGTATTTATTTTTATTGTTTTGTCAATTTTTAGATTCCATATATAAGTGAAATAATACAGAATTTATCTCTCTCAATCTCATGTATTTCACTTTACATCATACCCTCAAGTTCCATTCATGCTGTCATAAATGGCAGGATTTAGTTCTTTTTCATGGATGTGTAATATTCCACTAGAGATAAATTCATCATTAGGGTATTTCATCCTGGTATAAATGTCAGAGTGTAATTAGACAAAGTTAATAGTTTATTCTATTACATAGGTAGCCTATATCCTGTACTCTCTTGGGGCCATTACAAGTCTATTGTTGATAGAAACGTTGTTAAACATTTTTCTTTTTCTTTCTGGCTTATTTCACTGAGCATGATCCCTTCCAGCTCCATCGATGTTGCTGCAAATGGCATGAGTTTATCTGTTTTGATTGCTGAGTAATAGTCCATTGTGTATATGTACCACATCTTCTTGATCCAGTAACCTATTTTGGGGCATTTGGGTTGAAAAAGAAAAATACCAGATGGCCTCACTCATAACAGGAATTTAGAAAACCTAAATAAGGGATCAGGAAAAGATTAATTATAATAAAGTAAAAATCAAAATCAATAGGCACCTATAAACCAGAGACACACTACGGGGGGAAGAAGGAAGTAGGATCAAAGCAAGGATTGTGGGAATTTTACGGGGACTGTAAGCAAGATGAAAATTCATACATTGCACAAAAATGAAAAATGATGTAAAAATGTATAAAATAATAAATTAAAAGAAAATTGTTAAGTAACACACTACTCTGTGTGTGTGTGTGTGTGTGTGTGTACACTTCATCATCTTTATACATTCATCCATTCACAGACACCATTTTGTTTCCATGTCTTGACTATTGTAAATAATGCTGTAGTGAACATTGTTCTGTGTGTGTATTTTAAATTTATAACAATTGAATTTTGAACTCATAGTAAAACTCTACATTTTTACTCCCCACATTTTGTTTTTATTGTAACATTTTACTTCCTTTTGTAAACTAATTCCATTTCCTTAGCTAATTTGTTTCATTTAATTTTTTTTGGTCTTAATTTTCATACTAGCCTTTCAGTGGTTAATCCACTGCCTTTACTGTAGATAGAGGTCTTTCCTTCTTGTGTTATTTCAACTTAGTGCCAGTTATTTTCAGCTTCAAGATCCTTTAAGATTTGTTAAGCTGGTTTAGTGGTGAATTCCTTTCACTTTTGCTTGTCTGTAAAGCACTTGATTGCCTTCAACTCTGTGATAACCTTGTTGGGTAGAGTATTTTTGGTTGGAAGTTTTTTCCTTTCAGCAGTTTGAATAGATCATTGCCTTTCTGGTATCAGAATTTCTCATGAAAAGTCTACAGTAGTCTTTAGGAGTTTCCTTATAGGTAACTTTTTTTTCTTGCTGCTTTTAAAATTCTTTATCTTTTTGTTTTGACATTTTGATTATTATGTGTCTTGGTGTGAATCTCTCTGGGTCCATGTTATTTGAAACTCAGTGTTTCCTCTATTTGGGTATCTGTTTCCTTCCCCAGATTAGGAAAATATTCAGCCATATTTTTTTCTTACAGGTTTTCAATCCCTTTCTGTAGTCTCTTCTTTAAATCCCTTTAATGCAGGTGTTGTTCTGCTTGATGCTTTCCCATAATCTAATAATTTTAAATTCTTTTTTTGTTGTTGCTGTGTTTAGATGAGCAGTCTCTGGGCTTGCAAATCCATTTTCTCTCTTTGTGAATTCTGTTGAATGCCTCTGTCATATTTTTCAGTTCAGTTATATTCATGAACTCTGTGATTTCTGTTTGATATTGGCTTATATTTTCTATCTCGTTGTTGAAATTGTCACTGTTCATCTATTGTTTCAAGTCTGGTGAGCATCTTTATGCCCACTACTTTGAATTCTTTATCTGATAGATTGTTGATCTCCATTTGATTTGTGCTTTTCTCTTGTCCTTTCATTTGGAATATGTTTCTCTGTTTCATCATTTTGCCTGAGACTGTTTCTCTGTGTCAGGTGAAACAGCTGCCTCTCCTAGTCTTGAAGGCGTGGCTTTGTAGGTCTTAAATCTTATCCTTCAACTTTGTTCTTTTTATTATTATTTTTTCCAAATTTCTGTAGTTGTGTCTTAATTTGTCCCAGTTGTTAAGGTATTCTGAATTCCAAAGGAAGGTACCTTAGTTAGCACTTACTTTAGTTGGAAGTGAGAACATCAGGGACAACTTCTGAACTATGCAGATATGTACAGTCCTATTGGAATGCAACCATTAACCCTGCTGGCCAGACCTAGTGATATGGAGGTGTTTTGTTGGGGATACCAGCAAGAATGTGGTTCTAGATAGTGTTTAATCTCCTAGTATCAGGGAGCTGTAGCAAGGCCAAAGGTGAGAAACTCTAATTTCCCCAAGAGCTCCCCCAGCCTTGGTGTTGCTATGGCAGGCCAGCATGGGGGATTTGGGGTGATTATGGTAGGTATGCCAGCTTTAGCAAAATAGGGAGAATACCACAATGGAGCCCTCCAGCTCTGGTTCAAGGTTATCATTTAAAAGCGAATATTATACCTGCCTGGGTCTCTGTCCCCAGTGAGAGTTCCAACAGACCCTTGCCCCACTTGATGATTAGCTGATAAGTCTCTTTCGTGTACGACTTAGGAGCTTTCCAAATTATTTTTTTCACTCTGGGTTCTGGACTAGTGAGTCTACCTGTTTGCCCTTCCAGAGCAGACTCTTCATTCCCCACCCTTCTTGTGTCTCCTGGTTACAAGCCAAATTCATCTTCAAAACTAGATTTTTGGGGGGACCTATCTCTCTGGTCTGGGTTGAGACCACACCTCTGCCTCTCTTACCCTCTTTGATGTGGTCATTTTGTCCCTCTTTGTGGAGGAGCCATTCATCTCATTCTTGGATCTTTTTTATAGAGAGTTGTGCTACAGAGTTGTGTATTTGGTCTGTAGACCTGGGAGAGGTGAACCAGGGATCTCCTTTGACACCATCTTGAACCACTTCTCTATAGTTCGCTTTTAAAAGCTACTTCTCTCTTTAAATTAGCAAAGGCCATTCACATAATATGCCCCACATAGAACGAGAGGGTAATGCTGTATTGGGACTTGAATGTGATCCCCACTATCAGTAAACAAACAAAAAAACCTTTGCATCTAATCACACACTCATACTTTTTTTGGAGATGTCATTTCTCCACTTCACTCTCCACTCACATTTCTCCACTTCAACACAGGCCAGCTCTGTTTTAACAATACATTTCTTTTCATTTTCCCATAAACAGATTGAAATAGCCCTCTGGTAAACTCTGTCCTCTTCCTTATCTCCTTGATTAGTTTCCTCCCCGGCAATTCAGACCTGTCCAGAGCAATCATTTTCAGCAGAAGCAGCCGGCATCTTAATGTCACTTTGAAAACATTTGGCTCAGTCGCGCTGGGGAGTGAGGCTCTGCAGGAGCTCTGTCTGAGACCATCACACTTCAGGCACAGGCCTATGGCTACATTATCTCCTTAAAGAGAAGGCCCATCAGTCCAAAATCAGTATTTCTGTCCTGTTCCTGCTCTCCCTCCAGTGTTGTTATTCTCTTGTTGAACGCATGGAGTGTGGTGGGAGGGAAGGGCTGGGATCTAAGTCTTCCACACAGTGAAGAGGAGACACACACAATACACACACACACACACTCTCTCTCTCTCTCTCTCTCTCTCTCTCTCTCTCTCTCTCTCTCTCACTCACTCTATGGCTTCTTTCTCTATAAGAACATAGTGATGTTAGAGATGGGTGGGTGTATACATACTACACTGAAGTGTAATTATTATAGTTTCATACTGCATGAAAGCAAGTTGAGATGGGCAAGGCTTTAAGCCTTGGTATCATCTAATAAAATATAAAGTGAGAATGCTCGACTGTCCCATACAGTAAACTTACTTAAAAGAAGAAATATTGTCTAATGTATGCAAAATTTTAGTAGATTCAAGCCTGCTGCTATCTAATCTTTCCCTCATCCCTCCATCCCCACTTTTCTTAAACCAAGATTGAGAGATTTGATGGAACTTCATGCTGGAGAATTAACAGTAATGGTGTTCTGTGCCAAGGCCATATCCATATGCAAATGAGCAGAAATCAGTGTGGAGCAAGCTTGCTTTGGTCCTTGCATTTACCTTCCTTGTGTGTGTGATGTTCATGGTACAGTTAAGCGGGATAAACCAATTGACCCCAAGACAGTAGTGCTTGCTCTTCCTTGACCTTACTATTTTAGGTAAACAGACGCAGCCTGTTGGTCTCACTCATCTCAAGTCTTTTTTTTTTTAATTTTCTAGAGGCATGTCTTATTTATTATTTGTTTGTTTGTTTGGTTTATACATGCACTGGGTACAGTCAGAAGCGCGGGAGGGTGAGAGAATTCACCAGAGCCAGAGCGGGGAGCAGAGCAGGCAGAAGAGCAGGCAGAAGGACCGAAGTACACTGCTGAGGGGAGCAGCAGGCGGCAGGAGAGGTCTGCGCGCCATGTGGGACCCTCCTCCGGTGGCCGGGGAGCAGCCGGGGATCGAACCGGCACTGCAGAGGCTGCAGGCAGCTTCGCAACCCAGCGCTCAACCACTGCGCCACCGGGGAGGCCCTCATCTCAAGTCTTTTTGTATTGCTTTTCAGTTAAGCGTTTTAAGAATGAGTTCCTAGAACTCATTGTGATGAACACCCACAAGCAAGAATGCCATCCATTTTATTTATATGTAAATATTGATATATATTATATAAATATTTGCATGTAAGTATATATTTAAATACATGTAAGTATTTATATTTTAAATATATACATATACATATAAGCTTTCTGGACCCAGCCCCCAGTTTTTTATCTAAGACTTTCTCCAGTGCTTTCATAGCCAGAAACCTTACTCTGCTTCCTTATAAGCTCTAGGTAGGTTTCTTTGTGTGATCTGTGTAGACAGTCATCATTTGCAAATTGTGATGGTTTTGTTGTCCCTTTTCCATTTCTTTTTTTTTTTTTTTAAAGATTTATTTATACAAAAACCGGGGTACAGTGGCGCAGCGGTTGAGCTCTGGGTTGCGAAGCTGCCTGCAGCCTCTGCAGCGCCAGTTCGATCCCCGGCTGCTCCCCGGCCACTGGAGGAGGGTCTCACATGGCGCACAGACCTCTCCTGCTGCCCGCTGCTCCCCTCAGCAGTGTACTTCGGTCCTTCTGCCTGCTCTGCTCCCTGCTCTGGCTCTGGTGAATTCTCTCACCCTCTTGCACTTCTGATTGTACCCAGTGCTTGTATAAATAAATAAATAAATCTTTAAAAAAAAAAAAAAAAAAAAAAAAGAAAAAGAACCAGGGTACAGGCCAGATATGTGGGAGGGTGAGAGGATTCACCAGAGACAGTGGGAAACAGAACAGACAGACTGACGAAATACACTGCTGAGGGGAGCAGCAGGCGAGACAGGAGGTTTGCAGCATGTGGGTTTCTCCCCTGCCAGCCGGGGTCAAACCCACGCTGCAGAGGCTGCGGACAGCTTCACAGTGTGGCGCTCAACCACTGCGCCACCAGGGAGGCCCCCTTTTCCATTTCTTATTCCTTCTATCTATTTTGCTTATTTAGCTCTACTGACTTAGACCTCCAGGTCAGTGGTCCCCAAAACAGTAATAGTGAACATCCTTGTCTTGTTGCTGGTTGATCAACTTTAGTAATTATCCTGATACTTCATCATTAAGAGTCAGGCTTGCTGAGCTTTCTGGTAGATATCCTTTGTCAGAATAAGAAAGTTCTATTTCCAGTTTGTGAAGTTAGCTTTTACTCAGCTAAAATCATGAAAAGATAATGATTTTTTTAAAATACTCCCCCCAACAAATAGAAACCCAAAATTATTTTTCTCTTTGAATATGTTAATATGGTAAATTGTATTAATAGGTTTCTTCATTTTAAACTGACTATTCCTGGAGTCAAGGTTCTTGAATATATATAATTTTCAAGGAACAATTTTACTATCACTTGTGAGGTAGTAAAACCTTCTAGGCCTATGCAGAGACATTGAGCTAGGCTTATTCAGTTTTATTGTTATAGGACTATTGAGATTTTCTGTTTCATTTTTAGTCTATTTTAGTGTTCTTTTTCTAGGAATTTGTTCATTTTTCCTATGTTTTAAATCTTACTGGCATAAAGATATTCATAGTGTTCTGTTACTGTGCTCTCTTCTGCTTATGAGGATGTTCCCCTTCATTTCTGTTTTGTGCCTTCTCTCTTTTCCCTACTCTCAATTATATTTGTCAGAGGTTTATTTTATTGGGCTTTCCAAAGAAACAGGTTTTATTTTTGCTTCCCTGTTGTGTTATTATTTTTAAATGTTTGTCCCTTTTATCACTGTTGTTCTCTTTTCCTTATGCTTGTTCTGTTCTCTTAAATTGTACACCTAATTAGATTCAGTCCTTCTTTTATAAAAGTAAGCACTTAAGGCTGTGTATTTCCTTCAAAACACCACTTTTAAGTCACCCTATGTGGACTGTATCCTACATTCTAAATATCTGTCTTGTGAATTTTGTCACACTTGCATCATTTAGTGATACATTTTGGTTTGTAGTAACTTCTTACTCTGTATCCTTCACACATTTTTCTTAAAATGTGGTTTTTAAAAATTGCTTATTTTGAATTACCTTTTTAAAATGCTCATTTAATGTTTAGTTTATAAATACTTCTGTATTTACAAAACACGAAGTAGAATAATACCTTTACTTTCTAAACAATACAGGGTCTTAGAATCCTAGGAGACTCTGGTCTTCTGTTTGACTTACTTGTCATTTTTGTCCTATATTTATTTTAGTTTATCTTTTAATTTGGAAAAAGACATGTAACCTAAAATTTGACATCTTAACCATTTTTAAGTGTATGATTCAGTAATGTTAACTATATTCACATTATTATGCAATCAATCTCCAGAACTCTTTTCATCTTGCAAAAATCAAACTCCATAACCTTTAAACAATGCCCTCTCCTGTCTTCCCCCCAGCCCCCGGAAACCACCATTCCGCTTTCTGTCTCTATGAATCTGACTACTCTAGTTGCCTCATATAAGTGGAATTATACAGTATTTGTCCTTTCGGGACTGGCTTATTTCACTTAGCATAGAGCCCTCAAGGTTCAATGCTACCATGTTGTAGCATGTGTCAGCATTTCCTCCTTTTAGAGACCAAATCATACTCCATTATACATAAGTGCCATGGCTTATCAGTTGCCTTTTGGTGAATATTGGTGTGGCTTCCACCATGGGTAGCTATGAACATGCATACACAAGTATCTTTGCGAAATGGTACTTCCATTTCTTTGGGTATATACTCAGCAGTGGGATTGCTGGAACGTGGTAACTTTTTTAATTTTTATTTCCTTTTTTAATGTTTTGAGGCCCTCCCTTAGTGGGAGCTCCATAGTGAGGACTTCAAAGTTTCTGTGCCATTTTATTATCCCACCAACAGAACACAAGGTTTCCAGTTTCTCCACATCCTTTCCAACACTGTTTTTAACCCCCCACGTAGATATTTATCTTGTTTAATACCACCTGTCTGGTTTGGAGTTACCTGTGTGCTTAGTTTCCTTGCATATCATTCACTCCAAAGCTTTACTTCTGATATTTGTTTTCTTCTCCCTGAAGGGTATTCTGTTTCATTGTTTTGGGGGTTTTTTTTGGGGGGGTGTCCAAAAATGTCTTTATCATCCTCATTTTTGGTAGTTTTTTGCGGGGAAAAAACTTTGAGCTCCACACTTTCCCTTTTTTTACTGATGAAATCTGCTACAGGTCATGCTCTGCGGAAACCTTTATACTTTGAGTACTTTTAAGACCTACCCTTTGTGTTTGGTCTGTACTTTGAGTCCATGGTGTCTAGGTTAGGGTGTATTTTTGTTTATACCGCTTAAGAGGCGGCATACTGCTTGGGATGCCTGAATCTGAGGACTGGTATCTTTCATTAATTTTGAAGATTTTCCAACATTATTTCTTTGATGATTGCTTTTTCCCTTTGTCTCCATTCTGTCTTTCTGGCAGTCTGGTTAAATTTAATTAGGCCTTTTTATTATACCTTTAATGTCTCTTCTACATTTTCTGTCACCGTTTCTTTTTGTGTTAAGTTTTATACAATTTCTTTATATATATTTTTTAATCATAAATATTTGGTCGTGTCTATTATTTAGCAGGTATTTATCTTTAATACATATTTTTTACTTGTATCTGTATATTATTTCTAGAAATAGGTTATTTTTATATCTGTCCACTTATTTTCCATCTTTTGCTTTTTAGTTAATAAATTTAAATGCATTTTTATCAAGATTTATTAATTCATTTACTATTGATTTATTTTTATTCATTTACTGCTTTTCTATTAAATTATCACACTTTATTGTGTATATCTGATATTACAATATCTGATGTCTTAAGAATCTCAATCTTACTATTTCTGCTGACTTTCCATCACTGGGGTTTATTTCCTATATATGGTTATTTCTGAAAAATTTAACCAAATTTGTGGATATCCTGAGTAGTGGTCTACTGGCAAAGTTTTCCAACAGAAGAAATTTACACTGTTCCCTTACAAACGGGCAGTACCAACTTCAATTTCTCAGTTTTGAATTTCTCTGTTGAAGTGGCAGGTTGACACATTCACATCCCTGGCCAACCTGAAAGCTGAACTGTCACTACAAATTCTTGGGAGAGGCTGTTATTTCTGCCACTTTTCATCAGAATGTGTCATGGAGGCAGTAGGTTTCCTTCCTGGTTCCCTTTGTTAGAGCATACAACATGTTTTTTAGGACATTCATTCTTTAGGGGACCCCAGGGGCCTTACTTGCCCTAAGGGCCCAGCTCATGTAGGGATCCAGGGCTCTGTGCTCACTTTTATGCACCCAAGTCTGATCCCCCCGCCTTACCTTTTTTTTTTTTTTTTTTTTTTGCTACTGTGTGTTTTATGTTCTATATTTGCTCTGTTTCTGTTTCTGTCTTGTATGTATGTGTGTGTGTTCTTTGAGAATTCCTTGTCTTGTGATTTCAATGATGCCTTTGAAAATTGAGTTATCATTTAGTTTTTAGACTATATGGTCTTATGTATGAAGCAAATGAAAGTGCCAGAGTGAAATGTCTAATTTTTTTGAGACCTTATTTGGATTATACAGTTATGAGATGAAGGTAGTTATTTGTGGTTTATGTTTTTACTCATCTGTTATTGCCCTTGTTTATTAACTAGCTGCTATGTGATAAGCTTTGTTCAAAAAAACTGAGCATACATTGATGAGCTAGACAGAAGTAGCCCCTGCCCTAAGGGAGCTTATAGTCCACTGGAAAAGCCAAACTAACGAGGGGGCAGCTCTCTGGATGGGTGACAGAGAAGGGCAGAGGCTGATATAAACTTGAGCAGTCTTGGCCAGTGTCTGCATAGCCACTTTATTGTGCTGTCTCGTGCATCTCCTGAGTTAACTGTTTTTTCTGGTGTGAAGGGAATTCCCTAAATGTTGTGTTTTATCAAATTGATGGGAAGATTTACAGGTCATAATTTGAGGAATATGAAAGATCCGCCTAAAAGCGACTTATTTACCAGTTGAGAAGGAAGGGGAGCTTACTGAGACTGCCAGAAGATGAATGGCTACAATCACGTGCACTGCTAACCCTGGGAAATGGGTGGATGTGTGGTCATGTCTTTAATTCAGATTCCCACAGTCTTACACATGACTATAGTACAGCTCTCGTGGCAGAGAGAGCTTATTCCTCACAAATATATTGAGTCCTAACCATGTGCTGGGCACCATTAAACTTAGTTCCCCTAGAAAGAATTCAGTGAATGCCTTTACCTCTCTCTCTTTTCACCCACCCAATCCAGTTATTCATCAAGATCTATCTATACTCACTTCTAAGAATCTCCTAAATGTACCCTGTCCACCACTGCCTCTGTCTAGTTCATGTCTTGTCATCTCTCACTCAACCCACTTGAGCACCCTCGCCTTTGGTCTTCCTAAATCCATTTTTTCCACCCCACTGCCCTGCCACTGTCTGCTTTCCACAGTGCTGCAGGTTGGTGTTTCTAAAGCACACATCTCAGATTATACACCAGCTTAAAATCCTTTAACAAATCCCATTGGATTTCATAACAAAATCTAAATGTGTTCACATGGTATCCAAGCCTCTTATGAACTGGCCCTGCCTCTTCTGCATCCTGATCTCCCAGCCTCCTGCCCTTCCTGCTCCTGAGGTAGGGGATCTTGGGAACGGGGCATCTTAAGAATTCTCCCTACCACAATGAGGTTGTAGCACTGGCTGGGTTCCATCAACCAGGCCCTCAAAGGCCACAGGGAGTGAGGACGTCAAGATTTCTTTTTTTTTAATGTTTATTTATTTATGCATACAAGAACTGGGGTACAGGCCAGAGGTGTGGGGGGTAAGAGGATTCACCAGAGACACAGTGGGGAACAGAACAGGCAGATTGACTGAAATACTCTGCTGAGGGGAGCAGCAGTCAAGTCAGGAGAGGTCCGCTGCACCATGTGGGCAGTCCCCTGGCCGGCCAGGGAGTGACCCTGTGCTACAGAAGCAGCGGACAGCTTCACAGCGCCATGCTCAACCCCTTGAGCCACCAGGGAGTCCCGAGGCCGTCAGGATTTTATACTGATGAGATGGAGCTATTAGATTCTGAGCAGCAGGGTCATCTGATTAAGGGTCTCTTACTATTGTGTGGAGATTGTGAAGTTGGAGTAGAACTTGGGGGGTATTGCAGGGGTCCAGGCTAGAGACAGTGGTAGCCTAGATTAGAATTAACTTGTGAATACTTGAGCTCCTCAGATGTACCCTGTTCTCTCATGTCCCCATGTGTTTGCATGTTTCTCTCATTGTCTGGGCCCTTGTTTATTAACTCATCCCCACCTACGCACAGCTCCTTCACCAGGACAGGGCCCACTTGGCCCTAAATACGCAGCTGGTTGCCTGAAAGGACCTCTGTGGTGTTTCCCTTTCAGTGACTCTCACTAACTTGTGTTGGGTCTATTGATTTGTCATTGGTGTGCGCTGGCATTGGTGTGTATGGCATATTGTACATGCTTGATGTTTGTGGAATGAATGTAAGAACTTTGGGAGATGCTGGGCATGAAGTAGACCTATCACCCCTTTGGAAGAGTTCACCTTGTAGAGTCGAGATATAGATATATGTATATGTATTTGTATATCTACATATATACATATATATACACACGTATATACATATATATACAATCTTAACGTACTCTCATTGCCCACACATTAAGATATCCATGTATACCTTTTGTCTTCTCCAAAACTTCACTTTTAGTAGTCCACTCTTGATCAGAAGCCTCACCAATAAACAACTGATTAACACATATTTTGTTCATATATCACATACTATATTCTAAAATAAAGTAAGCTAGAGAAAAGAAAATGTTAAGAAAATCATAGGTGGATTATCATAGAGGTCTTCATCCTCACGGTCTCCACATTGAACAGACAGAGGCCGAGGAGGAACAGGGCTGGAAATAATCTGAGTGTAAGTGGACCCACGCAGTTCAAACCAGTGCTTCTCAAGGGTCTGCCGTATGCAGCACCATGAGCCAGGACACAGACACCGTGGCTGTGAACACAGGGTATGCAGCTCTGCAGGTGACTAGTGTGTGTGGAATTGAAGGGGGGACCTTTATCCTCCGTCTGGAATAACTGGATCTAGTTTCTCACATTCCTCCGTTGCATGAAATCATCATCTTATCAGAAATGATTTCTTTTTATGTTCTATCCAAAAGGATGTTTGTTTGGTGACACTGTTAGCTATTAATTTATTCTGTGATGCTTAAAGTAAACATTCATTTAAAACATCCTATATTTTTTTAAAATAAATTTTATTTTTATATTCCCCATACAATTGCAATCCCCTTATTTTGACCGCAATCCCTCCCCTCCCCGCCCCCCACTCCCCATAGAGCGTCTCTGGTTCATAGTTTTTTGTTGATTTTGATTTTCACTTTCTTATAGTTATTCATTTTCCTGGTCCCTTATTTAAGTTTTCTAGATTCCTGCTATGAGTGAGACCATCTGGTATTTTTCTTTTTCTTTCTGCCTTATTTCGCTGAGCATGATCCCTTCCAGCGCCATCCATGTTGCTGCAAATTGTATGTGTTTATCTTTTTTGAATGCTGAGTAATATTCCATGGTGTATATGGACCACATCTTCTTGATCCAGTCATCTATTTTGGGGCATTTGGGTTGTTTTCAAAGCTTAGCTATTGTAAACGGTGCTGCTATAAACATAGGGGTGCAGGTGCTCTTTGGAATTGATGTTTCTGTGTCCTTTGGGTAAATACCTAGGAGTGGAATTGCTGGATCATATGGAAGCTCTATGTTTAGTAGGTCCAGAAATCTCCATACACCTCTCCATAGTGGCTGGACCAGTTTGCCCTCCCAACAGTGCAGGAGAGTTCCTTTTTCTCCACATCCTCGCCAACATTTGTTGTTGCTAGTTTTTTTAATATGTGCCATTCTCACTGGTGTAAGGTGGTATCTCATGGTAGTTATGATTTGCATTTCCCTGATGACAAGTGATGTTGAACATTTTTTCATATGCCTGTTGGCCATTTGCATTTCCTCTTCAGAGAAGTTTCTTTTTAGCTCTTCTGCCCATTTTTTGACAGGATTTTTTTCTTTGTTGTTGTTGAGTCTCATCAGCTCTTTGCAGATTTTTGTCATCAGTCCTTTATCATTAGTGTTGGGTGCAAAAATGTTCTCCCAGTCGGTGGGGTTTCTCTTTGTTTTTGTTATTGTCTCTTTTGCTGTGCAGAACCTCTTTAATTTGATGTAGTCCCAGCTGTAAAACATCCTATAATTTAAGAGAGACATAGGACTCTTCCTTCCCTATCTGTATCCCGACCATTCAGAAAAGGTCTTGCATTAGTGAAATTTTGCTAGTGTGTTCAAGATGGAGAAACCCTTAACTCAAAATAGCAAGCACTTACAGATCAAGAATCAAATATCCTTTTAATATGGAGGAAATTTTTAATCTGATTACCAATGAGAAAAGCTTAAATAGTAAACACAGCATTTCCATGATTCCCCATTAGACATCACTTGGTATGAACTTAAGAAAGTGGGACAGTGGAAAGAATGATTTAACCAGAGTAAAATACAGTGCTGTTATTTAAAACTTAATAACTTAAGGACAAAATAACAGGAGAGTCTGGTTTCACCCTCCTGCTTTCTTGCTGTCTGTGGGCCATGCGCCGCAGGCCAGCAGGCCTGGCGGAGGGGCTGTGGGCGCCTGCCAGACTCCCCGTTGTAAAGAGAGACGGATGCTCATCATGGAATCACATGGGTGGGGATTCATAATTGGCAAAAAAAAAAAAATTATTTTAAACTTTTCATTTATGCTTCCAAGTTCCTCTGTTTGTTTTCTCGTGATCTCTGCTGGAGAATATAAATCTGCAGTCCAAGAAGTGTTTGCTGCACAGCCTTGTATGAATAATTGAATATTCTATTTCAAATTAGAGGCTGCGCCTGCAGGGCAACTGCTCTGTGCTGTAGTTGTCTTCTCTCTGGTTAGGTGGGATGTGGTGGCTGGCTGAGAAGGGAGGCAGGCCATCCACATTTGAATATGATTTTAATTTGATCAAGGCAATGATTTTTAAAGCTTTTGGATTTGAGATGCCATTCGCTCCTTTTTATTGTCATCTCCGTGGTTCACTCCCTGCCTCTCTAAAAAGGATGGGCAGAAGGGTACGAGGATCCACTTGGGCACCCCTTGGAGCCTGAAGTAGAATTCACAACACTGGGTTCCCCTTTGCTCTTGTAACAGAAAGAAAGGGGTTCCCTTGGCAGCATGGCAGAGTTCATTTGGGGATGAGGTCAAAACGGGACTTCAGTTTTATCCCTAACTACTGCTTCTCGGTTTCCTTCTCTTCTGCCAAGAGAAGTGTGTCTGGTGAAGGATCAAACAGGAACACAGGGGGTTCATCCAAGGGTGGGGGGTATCTCGGGAGAACACCCCAGACTCTTAGGTACCAAGTCTCTGAGCTCCCTCAGGAGTCACCCAGGCATAGGGCCTGGCTATGTTGGTTCATCTCCCCGCTCCCCAGATGCTGATGACCCAATGTAATGTGGCACATCCTCCGACATCCGCATGCTGTATGTAGATCTAGATTATTTATAATATCTAATAGAATGTAAATGCTATTGTTAGTGGTCATGCTATATTATTTAGGAAACAATGACAAGGCAAAAAGTCTGTATAGTACAGATGTGGCCATCATAGACCTAACTACATAGTGGAACTGTGAGATTTGATTGAATCCTCAGATGCTAACACATGGGCATGGAGGATTGTTTATCTTAAAGGACAGAGCAATGTTTCAGATTTCAAAAGATGAAAGGATTTCATTGCTAAATATGGTGGCAAGATCAGATCCTGTACAAAATTCCAAATAAAATTTCCTAAAGAATGATAAATGGAGCCTGCCCCCGACAAAAGACTTAAAAAAATTGCAAATTATGATTATATAGTCTTGGTATTTAGCAGATATTTTCCCTAAAAGTAATAAAATTAAGATCAAGGAAAGATTTGACAGTGTTAGTTGCCAGTGAAAAGAATCAAGCTTTCAAGTGAAAATCAGAATTTTAGAAAACTTGTATTTTCTACCATGAACTTGATAATTCCCAATACTTAATAACTTCTGATGAGGTCAGTGATGATATTAACAAATGTGATTTTTTTTTTTCATATTGTAGTGAAATGGGTCAAAATTTAGAAGACTTGTATAACTCAATGCACCATTGTTTTCCAGAGTACTGGTTACAAAATCACATATGAATAAAAGGTTCATTCAGTGAGCAAGATAGATACAAAAGAGTAATAGATGTGACTTTAGATTCCACGTCACAAGGCGAGTTATAACTACAACTAGCCTTTCAGAAACTACCACTTGTGGAGTTTGGGTATGGTGTCAAAGGAGAATATCTATAATCATCTGAAAAGTCTATTAAAATGCCCTCCCTTTTCCAATTAATACCTGTGTGAGGATGGATTTTCTTCATTTATTTCAACCAAGACATATCAGAACATTGAATGCAGATATGAGAATTCCACTGTTTCTACCAAAGCAAACATTAAAAGGTTCATAGGGATATATGACAGTGTCACTCTCCTCACTAAATTTTTGTCTTGAAAAAATTCCTACTTTTTATAAGAATGTCACCTCTTCAACATATAATAGGTTTATTTTTTAAATTGAATTAATATTTAATTTTTAAATTTTTATTTAATTTAATTTAATTTTGTTTTAATTTCTAATATCAATAGTCAGTAAATAGAACCCACATAAGGAAAAGCTCTTTGGGGTTTGTTTTTTTTTTTTGTTTTGTTTTTTTTGGTGGGACCCTCGCCGGTGGCCGGGGACATGTTCTTTCAGTGGGCTTGCCAAGAGACTCTCTAGAAAGACTACATCCACAGGCTTTGGAGCTATTCTGTCTTTGAGGGGATGCTGATTTTTCGAAGTCTGGGTCTCTGGAGGCAGCTGCCTTTTCACATTCTCTGTTGAGCAGCACCTCCCGCTAACTCGGCAGCCACTGAAAACATGACTCAGGCCCCCTTCCTGCCCTTTGCCTTCATCAGACCCTCTTCCCATTTTCTATAATAAGTCAGCCTCGTCAGTGCCACCTCCTGGAACAGCAGGAACTCCTGCTGTTTCCTTTTAATTGTCTAGTTAATCCTGTCACGGTATCATGATGGGCATGTATAGACATGGGAGGGGCACCAGAGAAAATGAGGATGAATTGCTGGCTTGACACCAGTGCTGGATGGGCGATCGAACCAGACAAAAAATGGAAAGTTGTGGCTTAAAGCAGAACTGGGTACAGAGCTGTGTTCTCCCACTCACCCGTGTGCTCGGTGACCTTGGGGAATTGCTCCACCCACTGGAGTCTCCAGTATCTGGTTAAAGTGGGCGAGATGCAGCTGCCCGATCCAAAGTGCTGCCTGACTTGGGCATCCCATCCTGCCTCACTCCCACCTCTGGCCGCCTCTCAGCTTGTTGCTTCAGACTTCTAAGCTAATTTTTATGCTCAAGTGTATCTAGAATTACCATATATAAGTCGTCCTAACTGTTGGAGCCTGGATGTGATGGGAAAGCATGTGGAGACTAAGGTTGTGGTGCCAGCCTCCCCTCCCCAACATACACCATACAAGGAATTTGTGTGTGTTCTAACTTCTGAACTGTCTGCTCTGAGTATTGGTGGGGGGAGGGAGGTAAGCCCCGCTTAAAAAATTTGAATGAACAGGGTGAAAAAATGTTGTGTTTATTTTACTCTGCTAAGAATGCATTGCTTTCGGGTGTTCTCATATTTATATTTTCTCTTTTCAGGGATCAGCATCTTCTGGATCCGACGCCAGAGTATGTGAAGGTAGGAAACCAGGGTTTGACATGTCACTGGGGGCCAGGGTAATAGATTTTCTGTTTCTAAGGCAAGGCTGCCAAACACTGCTGCAGTCTGGGGGAGGAAGCTGCTTAGAATGAAACAACCAGAAGGTAATTTGACTCTTTTAGGCCTTTGGTTGCCTTTGAAGGGGCCTTACATCATCCTTGGGATGTGACATCATCCTCTTGTAAGTCTATAATCTCTTCCCCTTATCTGAAACTCTTGGACCAGGTGGGTTTTTAAACTCAGAATTTTTTTAGAATGGTAATATGGTCCATATTTAACACCCTCAAAGGGATCTGGGGCCGGCACCCATAACCAAATTCATGATCTCAGTAGCGAATGTGGGGATACTCACACTAAGTAGAATAAAATAGACTGGAAATGATTTCATGTATTTTGGTTTTGTTTTGCTACCCAGTAAGTTTGGATTTGTTTGCTGCCAAGTAAGTTATTTACAGATTTTCAATTTTCAGAGGTTTGGGGTTTTGGGTTGGTAGGTGAAGAGTTGCAAACCTGTGTTTTTCTTCAGTGGAGGCCTGAAGGTGCCTGAGGTTTGCTGAGCTGTCCCTCCCTTTCCAGCAGCCACTCTTTTGCTCAGTGGCTCACCTGGAAGCTTGCGCTGTGGCCATAGGCTGCTCTCCGGTAGATCTGGCGTTTGATGCGTCTAAATGCTCCATGTTTCTAAATAACATTTTCTTTCTGGGCAGAAAGAAACTTGTCATTTCCCTCTCCTCCCTGTTACTTGGGTGTACATGTTTGCTTTATTTTATTTTGAGAATTGTAACTCTGGTTCATACTACAGAAAAGAGAAGTCTAAGCTTGTTATGCTTTGTTTCTTCTTGGGTCTCTAAGGATAACACTTTTTAGGAGAAATCATAGCACATGTTGGGATTTAAGGTGGCTGTGTCCTTGGAGCCACACCTGTCTTCATTGTTCCAAGGGTTCATTGTTCCAGTTTGGGAATATTTGGCCCCAAAACATTTTTGTATATCTGTGCCTGCTTTTGCTGTTTCTTCACTGTTTAGACAAGATTTTGGATGGAAGAAATCACTAGTATTGATCATATCTCAAGTTGGTCATTTGAGGCAGTTATGTTTTTTCCCTCTAATGCCCAGATTATGTCTGAATGCAGTTTCACCACAGCAAGTGTGTAACCCTAAACCGGCAGGGGCACCACATCAGAATCTGGTCCGAACTTTGAGTGATGTGTCTGAATCCTTCCTGGGTGCAGCACATGTATATTTGTGCAGAACTTTAGGGGATTCCATTCACTGAGCCTGTGCTTGGACTTGACTGTCATGTTAAAAAAAAAAAAAAAAAAAAGTGCCCTGGAATTAGACAGCAAGAGAATCACAGCAGCCTTTTAAAATTCACTTTGTACTGTGTTTCAGAAATTGTCTGTCTCCCGTTGCAGACTCACAAAGCTGTGTTCAACAGGTACATCCCTGCCTCAGACTCCAGTTACTCAGTCTTTTACCAAAGTCCAAACCTTTTAAGATTGCCCAAAGATGAATTCTAAAGCTAAACAGGTTTTTGGAATGACCTGTTTTAGCATGATCTAAACAGTTGTATCTCATTCATGAATATGGGTCATTGTGAGTTGAATTCTATGGAGTAAGAAGAGATGTTGCAGTGTAGGTGGCTTTTATTTTAGCTGGGCTCTCCCCGCCTTCCCCAGCACTGGCAAGTTGATAGAACTGCTTCTGGTGCCCATCGGGGTGCTCCTTTTCAGAGGTCTGTTGGGTTGTTCAGAAAGTGCTCTTTGCTCCTAACCTTGTCTGAATCCGGTCGGAGCTTTATAAATT
This sequence comes from Talpa occidentalis, assembly GCF_014898055.3. Taxonomy (NCBI): domain Eukaryota; kingdom Metazoa; phylum Chordata; class Mammalia; order Eulipotyphla; family Talpidae; genus Talpa; species Talpa occidentalis. The sequence goes on along the minus strand of NW_023605305.1, from coordinate 95,513,964 downwards.
AAGCCTCGATATGTCCCTTCTGGGTGTGTCACTGTTTTTCCTTTCTTACTTTGCGCTTGATTTAAGAGGGATGGCTTCGGGATTTGTTAGGGGAATGTGGCGTATTTGCATTTGTCTCTACGGACACAGAAGCTCTAAAAGCATGTTCATAGAGGCCTTTGGCCTACAGGTCTGAATGGAGTCACCTGTCTGTCTTCTTAGGCCAGCACAGGACTTAGCTGCCCTGTTAAGCCTGGCTGGTGAGACCCTGCCACCAAGGCTTTTAAGTCTAGTACCAGCTGACTGGAGGGTGGCTGCAGATAATCAGGGGGAGGTAAGAGAGTTGTGGATAAAAAGGGATACAGTTTGGCAGCCACCATTACCTCCCTCACCCCACCCTTTGCGGTATTTTCTTCCCTACAAGCTCCTGCACATTTAAAACCTCTTGGGTATGGAGAAAGGTAGAGCTTGTAGGTTAAGTGTGTCATATCATGTAGGGCCCTTCTGGTAGAGTAGGACTTATCAATCTAAAAAACAAAAGTCGGGCCTCCCTGGTGGCGCAGTGGTTGAGCGCTGGGTTGCGAAGCTGCCCACAGCCTCTGCAGTGCCGGTTTGATCCCCGGCCACCGGGCGAGGGTCCCACATGGTGCACAGACCTCTCCTGCCGCCCGCTGCTCCCCTCAGCAGTGTACTTCGGTCTTTCTGCCTGTTCTGCTCCCCGCTCTGGCTCTGGTGAATTCTCTCACCCTCCCGCGATTCTGACTGTACCCCAGTGCTTGTGTAAATAAATAAATCTTTAATAAAAAAAAAAAAAACCAAAAGTCAAAATGCCTTATTTTTAGGGACTTAATTGTAACCTCAGAATGAGCGGATCTGGTGGCTGTCTGGGTCTCCTCCTGCTGTGTGCCCACTGCACACTCAGTTCTATCTTTAAATGCCACACTCCTTCCCAAAGAGACTTTCTGACAATCTCTTCCTGGCTTCCCTGTGTCCGTGTACAGTTATCTTGATCAGCAGGGGGTTTGAGCTGTGTGGATCCACCCATGGGGATTCTTTTGTCTTCATAGGTTCCTCATTCACATCTGACACCCATGGTTGGTGGAATTTGTGGAGGCCCAACCCATGGAGGAAGAGGGTCACTCTGAGTTAGCCCCCAGGGTTTGTTCAGGGTCAGCTGTCACTGACAAGTATGATACCACCTACTGCCTCCCTGGGTCTGGGGAAGGGGAAGCTGAAACTGGCTAGTGGGAGGATGGGGCTGCAGTGGCATGCCAGGAGGGAGCCAGTGGAGGGTGACCCCAAAATGCAGTCCTTTCCACTTTGTACTCTGTGTCCTGCTAACACTCCGGCATTTGGGGTTGCAGCTCTTTAATAGGGCGGCATGAAAGGGGACCCTGTGGTAGTTGCTAGGATACAAGTAGCCCTTCTGTGCACCCGGGGCTGGGAAGCCCCAGGACTCTGGAAAGGTCCTTTACCTCCTCCCAATAGCATCCAGACCTTAAAGGCTGAATTCCGTGCTTGGAGGCAATTAAAAAATTAGACCAGATCCAAAGAGCCCCAGGGATTTTGGAATCTCTTCCACTGTTTCTGTCTCCTTAATTCTCACTGTTAAAGAGGAAGCTTTGGTTTTTTCCCCTTCTTTTCTCTTTTTTCCTAGGCCTCTCCTTTTTTTCCCCTCTAAGTTAGCTCAAAACTTGATCGTCTTGAAGGTCCGATTTTTTTTTTTTTTTTGTATGATCATGAGATCCTTTCCCTTAATCTATTTGCTTCTCTTTCACTGTGTCTAAAAGTAACCACCTCTTCCAGGTGGGAGAGCAAAAACTCCACCTTTTTAGTCATTAGTGATTTGGTTAGTGGGGTATAGCTCTGGAATTTTCCTCTGCGTACTTAGCATACCTTACCCTGGATAAAACCAACTTTAAAAAAAAAAGTACAACAGAGCAAATAGCTTTCAGAGGGAATAGCCCTGGGCAGCAAAATTATGAAGTAGAGTTTGTCTTCTGGACTGCTCTACCTGTTTACTGCCCCATCTGGTTTTTGCCATAGTTTTGTCCCATTAAAATGCATTTACTCAGTGTCTAGTTTCTTGAACTTGTGTCAGATAACTACGTAGAACATTTGATTTTAAAAATTGTGCTAAAATGTGCTTAAATGTTAACCTTCCCAGATAGCGTTCCAGTAGGAGACTCCATGTTAACACTACCCATAAGAATCTCCAGGGAGGGGAGCCTGGTCCACCCCCTGTTTCTAATTAGCAGTGTGACCTTGGACTTATCACCTTCTCTCATGGGTCATGTCTTCCCCACTAGCAGGTGGGCTAGTGTCTCTTCTCACTTAATATTTTTAGACTTTCCCATGTATGAGATAGGTTGGAGGGGAAAGTTTGTTTTTTTTTTTTTTTAGCAAGTGGTAGGGGAGCTTTGTTACCATCACTGTTGACCATACAATTGCTACATTCATTGTAGCAGAGGAGGTACTGCACCATGTGACTCAGACATTATCACCACGGATGTGACAGATGATCATTGCCTCCCTGCCCACACTAGCTCAGAAGATTGGAGATAAATATCCCAGTATTCCTACATTCACTCTCGGGATCCATTACGCTTTCGATTTTGTGACCCCCCCATTTTGAACCTCTGAACCCTACTTTCACTCCATTTGTTTCCTGAGACTAGTTCTTTAATCCTCAGAAGTTGTACCCCCCTCACCCCACCCCCACAATAAATGTTAACATTATTTCCTGTCTCTTTTCCCCCTTACACCTATCTTCCAAAATAGACTAAAGATTCAAATTCTTTTTAACTTCTTCATACACAGCCCTACAATCATTTTGGTAAAGCATCTTTCCTGACAGCAGTGTAAAAGAGTATTTTTTAGGGAGTGAGGGAGTAGGGCACAGCTAGGTGATTTTTCTTCTACAAGAAATGTTTTTATAGATCTTCCATTTTAAAGTAAGTTGTCCTTAAGAAAGATAAACTGGAAAAGAGTGAACTGAAAATTCGGAATGACCGATTTACAAATTAGCTGAGATGTAGGCAGCACAGAACCTGCTGGGCACAAAGGCCTGCTCTCGAGGCGACCACAGGGAGCAGCTAGCAAGTGTCCCGTGGAATGCAGTCTTTTGTTCCTAGCCAGCTTCTCAGCAAACGAATATCCTCTTTTGCAGTCACCCTTGGTGGATCCCTGCACAAACCACTTGTGAGCTTTTGTAAATGACTTGCAGTTTCTGAGCTCCCTTTGCAGGTTAGGGGGAGGCTCAGGACTGGAGCTTTTGACTGCTTTCTCCACAGTGCCCCTGGCCTGGGCAGCTCTTGAGCACAGGGCAACTTAGAATTGGTCCTTAAGGGGTTAATGCTCAAAAAACGCGCTTTCCGTGAGGGTGTTATAGACAGGACACACTGGCCAAGACTCAGAACTCAGCAAGGCCGTTTCCTGCAGCCAACTGGGGCTACATTAGGTCACCCAGCAGATTAAAAGAGGAGTAATTATGCGAATTCCAGCGCCAAGAATAAGTGCCCTGGCGGTGGGAGAGCACGGTGGGAGAGGGGGCGGCAGACTGCAGCTCCCCTTTGTGCTCAAGATGGCCGCAGCCATGGTCACGGTTAAAATAGCTGTCTTTGAGGGAAAGCCTTTTCTTCCAGCAGGGAAAACAGGCCAGTCTGCTCTGAATTAGCCAGCTAACAAAGTCATGAAAGGGACTTACAAAAACAATGGTATGCTGTACATTCCGTGAGATTTTAACAAGTTATATGAACCAAATAATGGCGTGATTGGCTGGCTCTGCAGGTTTCTGCCTGAGAGTGTGCACAGCCATAGAGCGGGCGCTGTCCCTCTGGGACCAGGCGATCTGGCTGTCAGCGTGAATGTGAAACAGCCTTGGCTTGGCTGGGGTGTGCATTCGGAGGAACGAGGGCTCCCATCTGATTTTTCCCACTCTACCACAAAACGTTTTCTGTAATGTTCTTGTGGGGGATGTGGGGTGGATGTTGCTGCAGTTTTAAAAAAACAAACTGCTGAGGCGGGGTGTGAAGACAGAAGTTCGAACAGGGATGGAGGACAGACCCTCTCTCCATCAGTAGCATCTTCTCATCCTTCAGATCTGTGACAATGGTCATTTCTGAGAGTGTAACATGTGCCTATTTAAGAATCTGAATGCATATGTATATAGTCGCATTTTTATTTTTTTTTAAGATTTATTTATGCATTTAAGAGCTGGGGTACAGGTCAGAGATGCGGAGGGTGAGAGGATTCACCAGTGACAGAGTGGGGAACAGCACAGGCAGATTGATCGAAGTACACTGCTGAGGGAGCAGCAGGTGAGACAGGAGAGGTCTGCTGCACCATGTGGGTTTCTCCCTGGCCGGCCAGGGATTGAACTCCTGCTGCAGAGGATGCAGATTGCTTTATAGTACAGTGCTTAACGCCTTGTGCCACCAGGGAGGCCCTATAGTCACATTTTTAATTGGTAAAGACTGTAGACAACCCAAATGTCTTTCAGCTGGTAAAGGGATAATGGTATAGCCACCTTCACTGAGAAGAAATGGACTCCAGGATACATATAAAAACTTACCGTGACAGGAAACAGACCACTCACTTTAAAAGGGGCAAGGGGAGAGGTGGACTGTAAAAGGGAACTTGGGGAGATGATACGGCCTTGGTTGTGGCAGTAGTTAACTGATGATGGTGGTTTCAAAGCTCAGAGAACTGGACTGGAAAGGATGACTCTTACCACATTGCAAATTATACCTTGGTAAGCCTGACTTTAAAAAGCAAGCTAAAACCTTGTCATGGTTTAGCCCAGAAGTGCTGTCACCTCAATAGGGGAGATTTTGGTTTTGAGATGAGTCTCATCAGTGAAACCGGACTTCTGATCAGGTGGAGAAAGTGCTGGGCTCATCTCCTTCAGCAGGTGGGTTTGGACATACACCTTTAATTAGTAATTGCCCAGGCCAGTCATGTGGCTGGGAAGAAAGGGAGACGGAGAGCTACCCTGGATAGTGGCGGTGGAGGGAAACTCAGGACAGGCTCTGCTGGAAACTTTTTAGAGAAGGAATTAAGAGTCATTTTATTGGGTGAGTTGATAGTTCCTGGCAGGACTTACATGGAGGAGTTGAGGCAGAAGAAGCCAGGGGCCACTGAGAGTTCAGAGAGTATCTAGCCTCTTGCCAGAAGACGGTGAATATTTTAGAGGAGGAAAGGAGAAAGGAGATTTCCTACTGGAGACTTTGTTACCCCAATAATATTAATTCATGAGCATTTGGGGGATAGCATTGGGCCAAGGGTGGGGGAGAAAGCTGCAGCCTGAAGCCAGGTCTTGCCTGTGACCTGTTACCATACCACCTACAAGCAAAAAATGGAATTTTGTAATAGTTTTAAAAAATTGTACAAAAATCACAAAATTCAAATGTCAGTGTGCACAAGGTTTTATTGCAGCACAGCCATGTCCATTCATTTTCATGTTGCCATTCTCATCCCCAAATGGTTGAATTGCGTATTCGTGAAATAATGGGCAGCAAATCCCTTTGCAGAGAAGATTCGCTGACCCCTGCTGTAAGCTGTATGCACATACACTGTCCCGGTTTGGCTTCCCAATAATGTGTCGTAGGCTTTCAACAAATTTTCATCTTTTCATGCTGATACTTCCATAATGACACACTTCCTTGTGTCACCATCATCACCTTTCTTACCTGATGACACAGCAGTGCATCCTTGAGCACATGTGTGAACTTGCACAATCATAGAGATGTCACTTTGCCACCCTGCATGATTTGGATGCATCTCATCTCCTAGTTAGACCTGACTGTTCTTACCTAGGACCTGGCTGCATAACTCTTTAGGCCAGATATTGTTCCACCAGTGCAGCCTGAGGTGAGTTTTCTTTGTCTTCTGGATGCTCAGAAAACCACTCAGAAGTGGATTAACCCTGGGCCTCCTGATCTGTGTAGTTTGAGTCAGGGTCAAACCCTGGAGCCACCTCTAGAGATGGTTAAGGAGCCTGATCTGTCCTTTGAATAGAATAAAGCCAGATCCACATTTGTATTTGCTGCTGCAGGAAGAGGGCTCCTGAGACCCCAGTCAGAATGAGAGGTGACAAAAAATGTGAAAACGAACACGCAAGTAACAGTTAAAGCTTTGGTTTCTGATGGGACTCAGCTCTTCCCAGGGGACCTGTCTGCCTCTCACCTCATCTCCTGCCATACACCTTGTCACTGTATCCTCCATGCTGACTTCTATTTCCCCTCAGTCTTTGCCTCTCCCTCAGCCCAGAAGATACATTGAAGCCCTAATCCCCCACCCCCATGAGTGTGACTTCATTTGGAATTAAAGTCTTTACAAATCAAATCAAATTAAGATGAAGTCGTACTGGATTAGGACCCTAATCCAGTGCCTGGTGTCCTTATGGGAAGAGAGGAATTTGGACATGGAGACACAGGGATGTCAGCTGATAACAGAAGTAGGCTGGGGAGGTCCTTCCACAAGCCAAGGGCACCCAGGATTACCATAACCACCACAGAGTAGGAAGAGGCAGGAAGGATTCTCCTGGAGCCTGCAGAGAGCATATGGCCCTGCTGACACCTTGCTTTTAACTGCCAGAGAATTCATTTCTATTTTAAAGCCACCAAATTTGTAAGTTGTTACAGCAGCTCTGGGAAACTCATGTAGCTGCAAAACCCACCTTAGCCATTTCTTGGTTGTGTGACTCTGGGAAAATTTCTGAAATTCCCTGGGGCTCAATTTCCTTAGCAGTAAATGAGCTCATGGGGGGGTTAAATGAGTTAATATGCGTAAAGTTGTTAGCACAGTGCTGACATGTGGACAGTACCCTGTAAATGCAGCAGCCCCCTGCAACTCACCAAGAATACATTCCAAGACTGCCCCCGCCCCAGTAGATGCCTGAAACTGCAGAGCACTGAACTCTCTGTAAACTGTTTCTCTGTATATGCCTGCCTCACCTACAGTTTAATTTATAAATTGGGCACAGTAAGGTTAGCAACAATAACTAATAACAAAGTAGAACAGTAGTAACAATAAACTATAATAAAAGGTCTGAATAGGGTCTCTCTCACAGCAGCTTACTGATAGTCAGTTTAGACAGTTGGTTGTAGGTAAACCACAGCTAAGAGAGGTGATGATGCTAGTTTCATAGCTAACACCCTAGTTTTCTGGGTGGTTGGTTCATCTTGACTCAGATTTCACTGCCTCTGAGAGACCTTCCCTGACCTCTCCGCTAAAAGTAACCTCCCTGGTCACCGTCCTGCCCTCTGTATATTATCTCCATAGCACTTGCCCTGTCTCCTCCCCCAAACAGCTTCTCACTAGAGGTGAGTTCTGAAGCAAGGACCTTTTCTTATGATAAACGACAGATTCATCAGGGAAAGGAAATATGAAATATGGGGTTGTCGGAAAAGTCATGACATATTTTTTCCAAGCAAAAATACATCATGACTTTTCGACAACCCAATACTAGGGAAAGGGGGTGTTGAATTTTAAATGAGTAACCAGGGAAAGCCTCCTCCAGAAGGTGACCTTTGGGTGGAGGGGCAAGTGGAAGGGCAAATTTGATGTTTGTTAGTAAATATTTAATGACTGATGTGCTGAATGATGGCAGATAACATTCACATCTCTAGAAATTCTTCCGGAAGATCTTTAGTATTTTTATTTGGTGGTAGGGTAGAGTTCCCACTGCATGATTTTACTTTACCTTCTCTTGCCTACCTGGGACAGTCTAAAACCTGTGGGGTCATTGTTGTCACCTTAAATACTCACACATCTAGGCAGAGATAGACACTTTTTCAAATGTAGTTCTGGCAATCTCTGTTGCTCAGATCTATCTGTTCTTCAGGAATCTTGTTACCAGCTATAGGGTCCCAGTAGCTTTAATACCCAAAACCCTGGGAGGCCAGGCTCTTTAGTATTGGAATCCTTTGCTGTTAAATTCTGCCCTCTAGTGGTAATCACATGGCATAATAGTGCAGCATTTGGCTGCGTTATCTCTGCACATTCTAGGAGTTTTTAATATTAAATGAAATACTGTGCCATAACATTACAACTTCAAAATGAAGAGCTAATCTTGAAGCATATAAAAAGGAAAGTGGTTTTTATTGGATTCCTATTAAAAAAGGCTGAAATTGTCAGGGCTTTTTATGTTAGAATTAATTGTGTAACATTGTTGAACAAAAAGGCCCTCTTAAGACACTGAGATTTTGAGGGAGGAGGATTAGCTTTGATTGAAGTGTTACCTGTGGTAACCAAGAAATTTCCTGGGGAAAAAGTTGTATTTGAATTGTGATTTGACAGTTGGAAAAATAAAAGGCGGCTTGGCAGGAAGGAAGTTGGTATTGGGTGAGGCAGAAGATAAATATCAGCATGTTTGAGATTACTGGGGAGGATCCCTTACTGGTGGGACAGTATGTTCCTGGCTGGCTGAAACAGGAGGCAGCAGCAGCAGAAGGAGACTTGGGGGAAGAGAAGTTACTCTCATATTTCTTGAATGGGGCAAGCAAGAAAACTTAAAGTGTTCTTTGGAAATTCTGAGGTGGTCAAACTGTTAGGAGAGCAGGAAGGCTGAGTTTCAGGATAATTTATTGTTCAGTTGATGATTGACAAAGATAATATAGGACTGTATACGGCTTTGCTGCTTGCCTTTTGTCGTTGGACATCATGCCATGTTAAATATACGGGTTTACTTCTTTTGAATGGCTGTCTGGTATTCTGTTGTGTGAAGTGCAGCTATATTTAACCAGCGCCCTATTGAAATTTGTGTTCTTTTTAATGCCCTCCTGTTAAAAACAGTACGTAGTGATTTAACAAATATGCATTGTGCATCTGCCATCTACTGGTCACTGTTCAAGGAGCCAAGGATACAGCAGTAAACAATGTCCCTGTCCCTGTGAACTTTATGTTATGTGTGTGATGAGTTGCAAGCTGAAGAGATTCATCAGGAAGTGATATGTTGAATTTTAACCTAGAAGGTGACTTTTGAGCGGTGGGGCAAGTCAAGTGTAATGTCTAAGGGGGAGATGATGACACAAGGACAGGGCTATGAGCCAAGTTTACCTCTCCTTTTGAGGTGCCACAGCCAAGCAGAGGAGCAGGAGGGGTGAACTGAGTGACAGTGCTAGAAGCCCATGTGAGACAGTGATGAAGAAGGAGAGGCAGATTACATGGGGTGCATATTCACTTTTTGGAAGCAAGATGGGTGCCATCTCTGGATCACTCTGGCTTCCATGTTGCTAGCCGGTGCCAGCGGGCAAGAGTGGACACAGAAGGATGAGTTGGAAGTCTCCCTGTATTGTCCAGAGGAGAGGTGATGGTGGTTTGGACCTGTGAGAGCAGAAGGGGAGGTGAAGGTCGGGGATTCTGGGCTTATAACATGAAGATAGAGCCTCAGGATTTCCTGACAGGTTGGATGGAGAAAGGAAGAGTGTAGAATGTCACAGAAAGATGGTGTTGCTTTCGACCAAGGTGACTTGGTGTGCATCTGGGTGAGAATTTCTGATAACAGCCTCTGAGTGAAATGATTGAGTGCTGGGTAATAGGTCAAACTTCTGGAAACTAAGGCGTTTTTACTTTTTTACATTTCTCTCAGTTTCCAACTTGTCTATAAGAAGCATTACTGCTTTTATGGTGTTTTTAAAAATAAAGACACCCATCTATTTGTATACCTTAATTTACTCCATAGATAGGATACTGAAAATTTATGGCTCCCTCAAAATTAGATAAAACAAGAAGCTTAGGTGTTTTGTTATGTGAGCTTTAGCTGTTAGTATATTGCATAAGAAATTAAAATATGGGAGATTTGAGTGTTTAATTCAATTAAAAATGATAAACACAGTGTGAATATAAATATTTTTATGAAAAATAAACATTTTAATTGTTTAATGTTTAATGAATTAATAAGGAATTGTTGAACATTTACTGTTGAATCGTTTAATGAATAATGTTTCATAATGCTAAGCAAAATGCAGTGAGAAAAGTGGGACTGTGTTATGTTTCTGTGAATCTCTCTACTGTCTGGCCTAATCAAACACAGCTTGAGGCTCCTGTCTGCTTCAGCACTCAGTCTGTTGTGATATGTTGTTCTGGTTGAAGTCTGAAGAAAACCTGGCCTTGCACAGATGCATAGTTCAAAAGGAAGGAGTATTTTTATTAGCCTTTTCGGATAGATTTTTTGATACTATGGTAGAACTTGAAAATTTGTAGTTCCTTAAAGGTTAATTGCAGTGTAGGATCTTGAGACAATGTAATTGAACTTGATTTTTACTCGAGTCCCTTAACCTATGGTCTGTCTGTCCATTCAAATGGCTTTTGCCCCACGTGAGACTTTGCATTTGGTCATTTGAAAAATACTGATTTACTGACTTATGCAGATCTTCCAAATGTTAATGTATTTCACTACACAATATCAAAAACTGACAATCATTCATATCCCCACTCAAAAGGAAAAATCATAAAATATCGCAAAGCTGTCAAACTCATGGAGGAGAGTACAACTTCCCCCAAATTCCAATTTTCGGTGGCAAATACAAATCTTCCATTGCCAACAAGTACTATCAGTTGTTTTCCTTTAAGTGATGGACTCACTTTGTTCATTTTGCAGCAAATGTCTGCCAAGTAAATACCCACATCCGAACAACCGGAGTTAGAAAGACATTCCTTGAAGTCAAAATGGTGATCTGTGAAAAAGCAGCCAGTTGAGCTCACAGTTTAATTGCACAGTTGCTTCCCCTAGGCCAGGCTTCTTGTGGGCATGCTGTCTCACTGCACGGAATGTTAAAGAGACAGGGACTCAAGGGCCGAGATCCAATAAAGTCAGTATCTCTCGCTGCTTCAGCACGGATTTCTTAAGTGGAACTGGCTATTAAATTTTTTATTAAAAAATGTGTTTCAGATATAAAGTCAAGAAATGCCATGACTACTAATCCAGTGCGGTGCTGCTTTCTCCCTGGCCTTGTGCTAAGGCGCCAGCATTCCCCCCATCACTTCTGCGTAAATGTCAACCCAATGAAAGAGGCAGAAAAGGTCTCAGTATTATTATGAAAATGGTTTTGACCTCACAGACTCCCTGAAAGGCCCCTGGGGGCCCAGAGACCACATTTTGAGCATCAAGGTATTGGGCCCACTCCTGCTACTTGGCAGCCATTATAAAGCTGCAGAAACTCTTCAAATTCAAGTCATCTCTTTATCCGAGTCCATATTTTTTCCTAGCTATTTTAATTTTTTTTTAACTCCGCTTGCTCTACTTAATGATGCTGATGACATTACATTTTAATTTAGATATAAGGCAAAAATACAGCCACTGTCCTAGAAAGGTTCTCAGTCACGGGCCTGCTCTTTATAATGGAGTGGATTGTGAAGCCTCAGTAAATACCAACTATTTCACACGACTGAGTCATTGCTCACTGTATACTGTGAAGCGCCAGGCCAGGGCAGTTGCTGCTCTGCTCTAATCACTTTATATTAAAACCTTGAAAACCCCAGGCTTGGTACAGCCAGAGTCTGTTTTATGGCAAAGAGGCCCTGCTTGAACGTGAAAATGCAGTCAGGGATAAACTCATTTAGGGATAAATTCATTTAGGGATAAACTTACTTGGGGCGGGCTGAAAATGAGCATTCTCCTGATCCTCAAGCTTTTATTAATTGCCGCTGCATTTGCTTGGTTCTGCGCTCCAGGCGTGGATTAGCTGGCTGAGCTCCATTCTGTCCTCTATGTCAATGATGATAAGGATGTGTCAGACCCTGGGAACGAGAACATGCTGTTTGGCCCTTCGAGGCAATTTCCTTTCAAGCCCCAGCTCTCTCCAGATGGCATCTAATTGTTTCTTGAATGACCTCAGTGTCCAGGCCTGAGGAACCTGGTCTGAGAGGCCATTTCACATATTTATTAGTTTGTGGATGAGAACTTGCTACATAAAGCCCCCATTCACACTCTGAAAAGAGCTTTTTGTACTGAAGAAATGATGAAGCTGATGGACTGTTTCCTGTGGCCCCCGGTCTGGGGGGTTTCTTATATTTTTCAGGCCCAGGTGGGTGTTCTTCGAAGGGGTCTGTGTGGTCCAGCTGTGTCCCCTGTGGTCAGTCTCCTCATGGGCATACACTAAAAAGGGTCTTGGCAGAAAAAGGTCGCATCCCCTAACCTCCTGCAGAGTATCCCAGGATCAGTCACCCAGGTGTGTTCTGGAAGCCTCTTCCCTTTTAGAAACTCGGGTAGTTCACAGTTGAGAGTGAGATGCCCTGAGCTGGGAACTGGCACTAGCCTAGTGGCGGGTCTGCAAGGCTGGTCCTCGTGGTGAGGATGATGCCCCTGTGTCATGAGTCATGTCTCATTGTTCTTATCTGTTCAATGTGGGCAGACCCTGCCTCTTTTCAAATACACTAAGAACTCCATCTCCACAGAAACATACTTTGCATCTTTTTTTAAAAAAGATTATTTATGCATACAACAGCTGGGGTACAGGCCAGAGATGGGGGGGGGGTGAGCGGATTCACCAGAGACAGAGTGGGGAACAGAACAGGCAGACTGACTGAAATATGCTGCTGAGGGGAGCAACGGGCGAGTCAGGAGAGGTCTGCTGCACCATGTGGGTTGCTCCCTGGCCGTCTGGGGATCAAACTCGTGCTGCAGAGGCTGCGAATTGCTTCATAGTGCAGTGCTTAACCCCTTGTGCCACCAGGGAGGCCCCACACTTTGCTCTTAATTGCAAGGTGTGTGTGGACCCAGATTGAGAATCCTCAGACTGTCATCAGATGCTCATCAGCTGCCCTTACCCCCTCAGCAACTATGATGAGCATTGGGGTAGGGTCATGAATACGACAGGGGTCCTGAGACTGATAGACAGGACACAGGTCGTTTTCATGAGTGTTTCCATAGTGTCCTGTCACTGAACAACAGTTAGCTTGGTGCTTAGGCTCCTCACTGGGGTATAAGGACCATAACGGTAGGAGAGAAGCTCCAGGGGGCACACAGGCTGAGAACCCAGGTTCAGAGCCTCTTTCCAGGCCGTATTTAACTAAGAGACTACATACGGAACAAGCCTGGGAAGATCTGAAAGTAATTTGAGGGTGAAATTTCATTTCCTTTTACCTGGAAAGAAGTCCCGAGAGTTGCCCTGCCAGGTAATCAGTCGTACCTGCTCATGTTCACTGGGTCTTAGCAAGGGAGTGCCTCAGCCAGTGCCTCTGAATCCAGTGCTCTGCATTTCCACTAAACAGAATAACCTTTGGAAATATCCTGTAAGAACTTAAGATGGTGCTGTTGCCTGCATAAGCGGAGGGGAGCAAGACGTTTGTGAGTGAGCTAGCCTGAGAGGGCTACCTGGTGTGCAAGCAAAACTCACACCTGCATTCAGTGGCACAGAATGTTCCAGCCCCACGAAGCCCCCTCTCTTTTCCTTCAGGCATTGTCATGTCAGCCTTATCCAAGACAGCTCAAGACAACTCAGTTCTTTAGTTGTCTTTGGAATTAGCCCTGAAACACCATTTTTACCCATCGCTGAAACGTGAATGTACAGTCCTATAATGTGCATGTATGGTTTCACATAACCATACATGTGTATGTTTATGTCGGGCCCTGTTTTTACATTTCTCAGATAGAAGGATCATGTCTTTGACATGTGCACTCCAGGGAAGCCCAGCACAGTGTGTTGTATCTTGAGCTTAAGTTTTACCTAATATAAATGCTTGAACTGATGATGTGAATTAGGAAATTGACCACTGGGAAGGGCAGGGCTGGTGTGGCCTGGGTGGGTGACTGCTCTGGGGAAGGAAAACATCTTCGGACTCCCAGGCTGGATCCGCTGCTCTCAGAACACTGGTTCTTTCTCTGAGACCAGCTCCTCCATGTAGAGGGGGATGTGGCTGTTGGCTCACAGTTTTTGGCCCAGGAGAAGGGGAGCCTCTCTTGCTGCTCTAGTGTGAAAACCCCAGGGAAGGATTCTGCTTGGTCTAACTTGGGTCACCTGTCCACTTCTGAAACATTCTGTGTTCTGATTGGCTCATATATCCAGGACAAGTATGAATACGCATTCTGTGGGGTAAAACTTTTATTTTATTTTTTTTAATTTTTTTGAAAGCTCTTTAAAAAAAAAAAAAAGATTTATTTATGCATACAACAGCTGGGGTACAGGCCAGAGATGCGGAGGGTGAGAGGATTCACCAGAGACAGAGTGGGGAACAGAACAGGCAGACTGACTGAAATACACTGCTGAGGGGAGCAGCAGGTGAGACAGGAGAGGTCTGCTGTGCCATGTGGGTTGCTCCCTGGCTGGCCATGGATTGAACTCATGCTGCAGAGGCTGCGGATTGCTTCATAGTGCTGTGCTTAACTCCTTGTACCACCAGGGAGGCCCTGTGGAGTAAAACTTTTAAATGCAAAAACTATTACCTGCTATTTACATCATTCCCTCCCCCTGAATTCTCAGGATCAGAGTACACTGAGCTTTATTCCTGTTCTCTGTCTTTTCGGGGTGTTGGCATATGAAAGCTGGATTTTGCGAAACTACTTTCTTTTTGATCTTTTGAAGTCCCATCAGCATCTTTCTCTGGTTTGTCTCCCTCCTGGTTTATCTATGTGCTGCATACCCCTGGTCTCCCAGTTTGTCAGAGCCATGAGCATCACAAAGAAGTTATAGGTGGTGGTGGGGGGGGGGGGGGGAGAGGGCAAGGGGCTGTAGCGTCCCCTGTGCTTTGTAGTTTGATCCATTCCTGAATCTGTTGTCATGGCAGCCTGACCCGCAATGGCTGTGGCATGCCTAGAGAAGAGGCAGGTAGGTTCTTGCTGCTTGCCCTGGTCGCTCTCCCTCCTGCTCCTCTGGCTACACACTGGAAGGCTGGGGAATGCATTTGCCTCTGACCACTGGGGATGGGAACCTACCACCCCCACCTTGGGCACCAGAAGAGACAAGTGTACATCACATTTGTGGGCAGCATCATAATTGGCAGCTAGGAAGTGAAGAAACTGACTGGTAATCAGTACCATCCTTCATGGAACACCCTCTCTGAGCTGGCCCTTTCCTGTAGCAGAATGGGCTCCGTTGACTGACATCTCCATGTAGAACAAGGGTGGTCCCTTAGGCCTCTGGCATCGCCTGTACCATGGAACTTTGCTGCTTCCAGGCTCTTCCCACATTCTGGCCTCAGCATCCATCTGTGTATGTCCTGCCCTTTCCTATCAGTTATGAGTGGACTAGGACCTCTACCCAGGTTATTGACCGGGGGTGAGACCGGCCATCTGTGTTGCCAAGAATATCTGTGACTTGATTGGAGGATCAGGGCTGTTGCCACAGCCACACTTCCGCCTTTTGGATTTGCCCAAGATAAGGTATTCCAGGCAACCAGGTGGTGTCCATGCTTCCATTATCACATGTGATAGAGCCCGCCATTCTGAGTCATCGCTGTCTTAATGATTAACTTTAGGTCCCCTGTCACATGTGAGATGGAGCTACTACTGCTGTCTCCTAGTGTGAATATTAAATGAGACCCTCCCTATGGTAAAAACTTCTTTATAGATGCTGACTCTTGGGGGCCTGGCATACAGGGTGAGGGATGGGCTTCTTTGAGGAGCTCCCCCCAGGCACCCCCAGAGGTAGCAGGATGTCTGTGACTGCCACATCTCCCGGGAACACATCCCTAAAGTCTGTGGTTGGGGTGGAAGTGGGGGAAGACTGCTGGGAGTCCAACCAGGAGCTGTTCTGTACTCACTAAGTATCGCCATCTGGTCCCTCCCACCCCAGCTGGGTGAAGGGGCTCCCCTCCTCTCACAGGTGTTTAAATAAAGCTCATCCAGCAGCAGAAAGGGAAGTGACACTGCTTACCTGTCTCCTCCTGCGGCCACAGCCCTGCCACGTCGTGCTGTGTTGAAAGTGCCTGGCAGGGGTGGGATGGTACCTGTCTTTGCTCATGTCCATACTGACTAGGGTATTCTCACTTCTCAGTGCTATAAAACCCTGTTAAGACCTTCAGAAACTGCCTTTTAAGAGACTGAAAGTCTGTACCAGTGGGGATTTTTAGATCATATGACTCATTGAGATGTGGGTAAAGCCATGAACCCCTCACCTCTACAAAGAATCACCCAACAGGTTGTGTATAATTTCTAGTGGCTCGAGGAAGCAGCCCCTACCCCACGGCCCCCAGGGGAGAATGTCTGGTCCTGACTGTTTCTCATAGCTCTTTGAGCAGGATGCAGAATTGTGCAGCCAGTCACCCAGTTGAGTTTATGACTGTGAAAAATTCTATTTTCCCACTGAAATATTTTGTTCATGTGGCTGGATTTTGCGTGACAGCAAAGAAGGGATTAATAAGATCATTTTTCTCTCTGACTTCAGCCTGTTCTCAAGGCTAGGATGAGGGGGCATGTGGATGCCACGTCTTACCTGGGTGGCCCCGCCCCCAACCTTCTCAGACATTCTTTGCTGGCTACTTCATCACTCAGTTGGCAGCGTTTCCAGGTGGGAGGTGGTTGGGGGAAGAGGGGTTGGTGGTGCAAGAATGCACTGTGACTAGTGATTCCTGCCACTAAGGACCAGAAGCAGAGGTGTGGGCAGAAGGCAGAATCTGTACACAGAAGGCTTTGAGAGGGTAGCTGGGCAGAGCAGGCACAGTGTCAGAGGGACTGGACCAGGCATGGCTCCCATGCTAGAAATGGTTGGTATCAGAGTACCCAGAATATGGGCCTGTATGAAGGACCCAGGCATGTGGGAGGTGGTCTCCTAGGGACTGGCAACAGGCAGAAGATGTTAATTGGGGGACTAGGCAGGGGGCAAGGCTGGAGGAGCATCAGACCAGGCAGGACATAGACTGAAGGCCCAGTTCTGAGCCCAGCTCGGTGTGGGGGGCAGTGGGGAACAAGGGTCCCCAGGGTCCCCAGTCAGGTTGCCTGGGATGGGGTGGGACACCTAGATCTCCTTGTTGGGGATAGATCCCAGAGTCCTCCTGGGTGAGTGCCAAGTGGGTAGATGCTATGGATCTAGGTGCTGCCTGTTCAAACTAACAGCTCCTACAATGACAGACTCAAGCAGAAAATCATGAGAGACATCTGAGCAAGTGTGATTGAAACCATATGTGCAGTTTTAATGCGTGATCTTCAAACTTAAAGGCTGAAAACTATTTAGGGCTAAAAACACTTAGTCTCCTCCTCCCTGATCCCTGGCTTTCAAGGCTCAAGAGTCACTTAAATACCAGGTGAGGTCAGTCAGTGGCGCAGGCTGGGGCCATCCACCCTCTTCCTGTGGGGCGTGGCTCCTGTGGCCTGATGTTCGGGAGAGATTTAAGTGCAATTGGGTGTGTATCCTGCTGGAGGAAGGACCAGGAGACAGGCGTGCCGGCCCTTTCTTTGACGGGGAAGGGAAGCACCCATTTCCTGAGTGCCTACTGTGTGCCGGGTACCTTGCTCTTTATGTGCTACCTCATTTGATCCTCAAAAAAATCAGAGGTTCAGTAATTTCCTGAGGTCACCCACCCTCTGCTCTCCTACCTCCCAGCGCCACTTTTGAGACCTGCAAGTATCTGCCTCATCGTTCAGGTTGGAAAGGTGCCTTTCTGCACAAGTGGTTGGAGATGGGAGTGGGTGCCCCAGAGAGCCTTCCAGATGGTCTTGGCCCGTTTCTGCAGCTCTCTGCACACGAGGGACCTCTGAGGGGCTTATGTGGTCACTATTAGTTGCTTATATAGCTCACACCTACCAAGCGGAGGAAGGGAAAGAGACGTGTACAGCAGAGCAAATCTAGGAGCTGTTCTGAGGGTGAAGGCTGAAGAGTGTGTGTAATGGAGGGAGTCTGGGAGGCAGGTGGCAGATCATCTTGGATGAGTAAGATCCCCAGGGGCATGTGCATGGGCTTCTGGGGACATAGGAATCCCCTGAAGTTATATATAAAACATCAAAATAATGTGCCTTTTGTTCTGGGAGGAAGATCCCTGGTTTTCATAGACTCCCAAATAAGGCTGTGATTGCCAGAAAGTCAGAGTCTACTGTTTGAAAGGTAGAACTTACACCCTGTGTATCTTCCTTTAATGTTGCCTTAATGCTAAAAACAGAAAATTGAGCTTGCATAATATAGTGTTTCTGGAGTGATACAAGGAAATAAGCGGTGGCGGTGGAGAGAGATACGGGACAGAATTGTATGTGATGGTGCAAGAAGGCAAAATCAGGGTCAGGTGCTCCCCTACTTTTGCTTTGCATTATTGGTAATGTGGTTACCAGTTAATAGCCAGTTAGAGAAGCAAAAATTGTCTGAGTGTTGGGGCGGGGGGAACCTAAGACCCAATAGAGAGAAATCTGTTTGTGAACACTGTCATTAGTCTCTTTGTTTCTGTGCTAAGCAGATCAATACCACTTCCGGACAGAGACCAGTTAACAGCCATACTCTTTCATCCCCTTGAGGAATCTGGGGGGAAACGTCAGACTGAGATGTAGACAGCAAATCTCATAAATGTACCCTCTGTGTTTGCCAGCACAAGTGAATGTCTTATCCACAGCACTATACCAAGCAGCACGCAGAGCTGACTGGCGTTTCACATTCTCCTCCCGCTAAGTCCAGTTTGCGTTCCCTTTTGGAACAAAAAAATAAATTGCATTTGCATATAGGAAAATGTGTTGAACATCTTTGGCAACTTGTGTGGCTGCTGAGTCTGGTGTGAGGAGGAAGTGATCACTTCCCCAATGGCCTCTCCACCTTCCTCAGTGGTTTCCCGAGAATTCTGTTGGAGCCCTGGAGCTGTTATGTGAGGCTCTGTGCTTTGAGTCACACGAGCTCCCCCCTGCCACCTCGCACCCTGCTTCATTGTGTTCAGAATCAGGTGGACAGGCCGGATGCCTGGGAAGTGTTGGGAGCAGGGCTTCTAATAAATGGGTCCTGTTTGTGACCCAGGACTTCCCAGGCCACCCCTCACTTCCAGGAGCCTGCAGAGGGCGAACCTGGGCCTTTACTTGCTCACTGACCTACCAGGCTAGTGCCAGACAGGGCCAGCCAGGCTTCCCAGATACTGGGAGAAATGGAGTTGGTGTTAGCACCCGACTTCCAGCTCCTTAACGCTGTCTTTGTTCACCCAGAGCCTGATTGCTGGTTTGAGTGGCCAGGGAGGATCCATCTTTCCAGGGGGCTGAAGAGTCTCAGTGGTTGCCACAGGAGTTTGAACTGTTTTTTCCACAATGACGGGACACCCCTTGGTGGATGTTCTGAGCGTGTCCCCTGTGGGCAGAGCCAGGCCAGTCTTGTGGCCTTGGACCAGTGTCCTCCGGGCACAGCCCCTGCCCACCCAGTGGCAGTGTCCACACTGCTGTCCTCAAGCAGGACTGCTTGACAGTGATCGAGAACACCTCAGGGCTGGTAAGGCTTGAGGCCTTGATTCTGGGCAGTCTTTGGAGGGAGAGGGGTACGGAAGCAGTATTTTCGCCTTATCCTTAAACCATGAAAAACAGATACCTGGTAGGAACAACTTCCTCTCCAGCAACATCTCCCCCTGTGACAGGAGAGAGGGAGGGTTGGCTTCCCTGAGAGCCTGGTTTTCTAGCAGGGACTGGGCACTTGGTGAAAGGGTCTCTTTACCAGTTCTAGGTCTCTCTCAGCCCTGGGGCCGCTGCTGACAGGAAGCATGGGTCTGTGGAATACGACTGGCAGGCAGCTCTTGTTTCCATGGTAACTAAATAGGCAGGTTAGTATTAGGGCTGTCAAAGAAAAAAAATGGCATTGAGGGCAGTGCTTCTCCAGGGGTGGGGGGGTGCAGCCTACTTTTCTTCTTCCCACATGGGGTTGGCAACATTTGGCCTGAGGTAACAGGGATTTCCTTCAAGGGAAGCTCTGCCTGGCTTTTATCACAGGTGTTTCCCGTGGCACAGAGCAAGCCTCCCCCTCTGCAAGAGGGGGGGCGCTGGAGAGCACCCCAAGCCCTTTTGCAGATCTGCCTATGCCCCCTGAGGCTCTCTCTCCTGCCATCAGTCCCTGGGGGTTGCACTCGAGTCACCCCACCCTGTCTCCAGAAGGGTGTGGGGTTTAGAAAACCCTGAATCCAAATTTACTCCTAAATCATATGCACCAAATCATTAGGAGCCCCCTGCCTTTCCATAGGTTGGTGTTTATAGCAGGTTTAATTATAAGATGTTTAAAAATCCTATTAGTGTTTCCATGTGATCAGATACCAGGTTCTGTGATCACAGGCTGGAGTCCTCGGTCCTTTGTTCCCTGCTGAGTGACGTGCCGTTCTGGTCCTCTGTTTCTCTGCACTGAGAATAGAATAATCACTGTGGGGAGAATGTGGGGGAATTGATCAGTGGAGATGGGAGACATTTAAAAGCATAACAAGTCAGGGAAGGGCACTTTGTGAATTCATGCAATTATCATCTTTAGTTGCAATAACAACACGTTATTTTAGTCTCTCTCCTTGGCCATTTCAGGGGGAAAAAATTGATTAAAGCCTTTGAGTGCTGCTTCGGAAATTATTTTTGGTGTGGAACAAAAAAAAGTGCTTAGGAAACAGTTACCTAATAAGATTAGCCATTCTTTAATCCTGACCCAGCCAATTGTTGGGGCATTCTGGAGATGGTCTCAGTAAGCAAAGCCTCAGGTGATAAGGGCTGTGATTTCATTGTGACTTAAGTGCCTTATGTTTTGCTTTTACCCTGGCTCTTTGACCCTGAACCACTTGACAGGGTAATTCCATGTAATTTACATGTCTGGGTTATTTGCATATTTTCTTTCTGGAAGGCACTGCTGCTTTCTGATGATGGGATGTTGGGAGTCAGGTCTCTGGTTGGCTAATCTTACAGAATTTCGGCTTGGGATTTGGGAAACAGCTTTTCTCCATTCTCCCTGCTGGGAAGGGAGCTTTTCTAGCCTCTTGTGGTGTCTTAGCTTGACAGAACTTCCTGCTGAAGGGGAATAGTGGCGACAACTGGCCCTCTTTACCTGATAGGGCTCTTGGCTGGTTGATGATTCATCCCCACAAACCTGCTGGGGCCGTGTTGCTGGTTGCTCATGTGAATTTACCCTTTGGACCCCACCTAACAAGAGGAGGGCAAGAGAAAATGCGTCTCCTGGATACAGTACATGGACCTTGCTGACCCACTGGCTGGGACAGCTCCCAGGGACCCTCCAGCTCAAAACTCCCAGATTGTCCCCCACCCGTGGTGCTTATTTTCAGTTTCTCAAGTGGACTTCCCAGGACCAGGAGCTCGTGACTTCCAGGATCATGCGGGAGGAGCGAGGGAGGAAACCCACTCAGGGCACAGGAAGGAAGTCAGCCCTTGTTCTGCTGGTAGTAGATCTTTGTGGCCCCATCCCCACATCCCTTATTCCCTGAGCCTCTGCCCCTTGCGGGCCGGGTGAGCTCCGGGGCCTCCAAAGCCCTTATTCAAGTACAGGAGCAGCTCACCAGGCATTGAACAAACAAGCCCCTATTTTTACAGCCTGTCTTGATCTGGTGCAAAGACTGAGACTCTTAGGATTTGATATGAATCCTGTTGGATAGTTCTCATATCTCCCTCATGCCTCATCTGGTGGTGTTCCCCTCTGGACTGAATAGTTCTGTTTCTTCCTCATTACAAGTTTCTGCCTGTGTGAAGTTTTAGAAAGCTTTAGGACACATTCCACTCTTGTGTTGCTGAAGCCACAGAAAGTTAATATTTGGAGCAGTAGGAGAGGAAGAGCTACAGGCAGAAATGTGGGTTTGATAAAAAGCAGAATTGTTGAGCATCCACTCTAACTGGAATGAAAGAAGAAAAGCAATTACTTTCCCCTAAAGGTGTTAAGAAGCTCTTGCCAGGGCCAAAGGCCTCTCGCTGAGGGAGAATGGCTTGGCTGTGTTGTTGGACTGGAGGTTGGCAGGTTGGGGCTGGGGTAGGCTGAGTGGGCAGTTGATGTGGAGGAGGGGAGCGGGGCCAACAGTTGGGTCAGAAGAAGCTACAAAGCTGGTCTCCTGTCCTCCCACAGTCTGCTTGGCCAGGTGGGGAGGTATGGGGTGCTCGGAGTGTTTGCCGACACACTTGCTAATTAAACACCAAAAGGCAATATTGCTTTGCCAGTAGTGATGGCTGTGCCAGTGTTATCAGCTGCAAACTTGCTGCCAGGAGCATCCTAATCAAAAATAAACAGCTCTGTGGGTGGGCTGGGATGGGGGTGGGGAGAGAATTCTTCTGGGTTTTCTGGGGCTCCTAGGATTGTTGCAGTCATCCCTTGGTCACCTTAGGGTCCGATCTCCAAGGAGCCTGTCTCATCACAAGGTGACATGAGTGTGCTTCCCTCATTCTCAGGTGCTGGGGTGACCATGAACCCACAGCGCCTCTTAGAAACAGACTGCCTGATGCCTGTGCCCCGGGACAGAAAGGCTGCCTGGGGGACTGATGATCTCTGCTGGGTCTCTAAAGTGAGGGGACAACTAGAGCCTGAAGCTGCTTCTCAGAGAGGCTAGAATTTCATCAGAAAGCAAGTCTGGTCACATGAGAATTTCTGGCACCGAGTGCATGGCAGGCTGGACATTAGCCTGCCAGAACTGAGCGAGCGGATCGTATTGGCTTCAGCGCAGGGAAAAAGTCCCAGCCTGGCCTGGGGAGGGAGCTGCCTCAGTCCCCGGCCTTCAGCACTGCAGACCAGAGCGGGGAGCAGCCTGGCTGCTGCGGGGACCTGGGCTCTCTTAACACTGGAGTAGGTGCTTCGTCCTGGGATAGAGATGCCGAAGGAGTGCAGTGCTTTCCACGCCCTCTCGGCAGCTCTGTGCTGCTTCTACCATCGCAAGTCTTTCCTTGGGCTCAAGGTAGGTGCAGTTTGGAGAGGCAGCACATCTGAAATTCTGTTTGGGGTCTTGAAAGTGCTTGTTTTCTAAAAGGCACTAGAAAAAGTTGGCAGCCTGTAGCTAGACACACAGGTGCTTTCTTTGATGGAGCTTCATAAGCTTGAAGTGCGCGTGGACCTGCCTGCCCGTGGCAGGACCCAGCCTCGCGCAAGTGGGCTCCTTGTCTGTGTTCTGGGCTGAAGCTCTGTTTCTCAGGACACTTTGTCCCCCTGGTCTGAAATTTACATCCAAGTAAGAAGGAGCTGTTTCCTTTCTTTCTCTTGTCTCTGTCACTTGCCCTATCCGTGATGAGCGTGAGGCATCTGAGACCCTCCCTTCCCTGTCCCTTATATCAGCGACGTGTATAATGTACGGCCACTACTAAATATCTCCTTTGAAGTCACAGCCAGTTTCCAAATTATTTCAGAACTTTTTCTTTACTGCTCCCATTTTTAACCTTTGCTCTGACATCCATACCAAAGGTTTTGCGTCATGTGTCAATAGACTGTTTTGATAAAAATAATCAGAGCCTCTCTGGACTGATTGAGGACAGGCCTGTGTTCTGTGTTGCCTGCCTGTGACAACACTAAGAATTAGGTTAATTAGAGGCTCTCGCTGATCTGAGGTTTGTCCAGCAAAATCCTGGTGGCCCAGCCTGCCCATGGACCTCATTTATTCATGGGAAACAGGAGTGTGAAGGCGCTCAAGGAATTCTTCCCCTCCGGACTGCAGAGCTGTCTCCTGAGGGGCAGGCTTGCTCAGTGCCGTTGGAACAGCTGCAGCAGGTTCTAATGATCTGCTCCTTTTACATGCTGCTTAAGAAAGAAAAACTCAGGGAAATTGCCTATTAAAGGGAGAAAAAAACCCTCTATAGAAAATATACACAGGATGAGAAGCTGGGCTGTTTTGATTTTCCTGCCCTAGTGAAGAAAGTTTAAAGCAACTTTCTGAACATTCGGCAAAGACCATGTCTGTCTGTCTGTCTGAGCATCTGTAGGAGAATTAAGAGAGGTCCCTCTCTGACTTAAGAGCCCCCTGCTGTTCTGGAGCCCCGTGGGGTGATGTGAGGACCATGTGGTCTCTGGCCTAAATATGGATCGTTCTAGTGTGGGGCAGATGAAGTCATGCCATTAGCAGTGTTTTGAAGCTGTCAAAGATAGACAGGGCGGTCCCACAGGGAATGGTGCACTTTAGGGATTGGCAGTCGGATTTCACTCTAAAAGAAGACCTTCCGTGAGCCAACTTCTCCTAATTCAGAAAAGGGCAACTCAGCATTTGGTATGTGAGCAAATAGCCCATAAATACCTGGGTCTGCGATGACGTCTGTTTGGAGAGCCCTGTTGCTCCGCAGTCATGCCCCCCCCACAAGACCTGCCTGAAAATGGGAAATGTGGGTTAGTGTGAACCAGTGGCCTTCAGCTACCCTCCAGCGGGGTCGCTCTGGGTGGGTGACCGCCTGTGGAAATACCTTCCTCTCCACCCCGGCCTCCTACCCCACCCCAGTGTGTCCATCTTCATCACGCAGAGAGGAGCTGAGCTGCTCGCTTACCAGAAGAGGAAGCCTGCAGCCCACACACCCTCAAGATGCATTTGCGGGTCTTGTTTTGCTTAGTGACCTGGGAAGGACAGTCGCCTGCACTGAAACCCCTCACCCTCCGGTGTTGCCCCAATGATAACACTGCATTGCTTTATTGGCTCCCACTTTAATTAGAAGCTTCAGGTTTTGCCTCTCATAATTAGTTTCTGCTGCAATTAGAGTTTCAAAATTAAATTGGGATTGATTGCCTGATAGCAAAAGCGGAAATAAAGCTCCAGTTCTTGACCATGGATGCTGCTTCCCTTGGCATGATTTTCTCATACCAAAAATAACACTGTGGTAGCCATGGTAACTTTCCATTTGGTCTAATCCATATCATCTCTGGAGAAAGTGGAATGTTATTAATAGTGTTTGTTGTATGGGAAGAAAACTAAAAATACAAAAGTTCCTTCATTACGTAGGGGACCAATCACACTGGTGCTTTGAGGGAATAAGATCTTATTTGCAGAGATTTTGCAGAATTTAGAATGTAGTTAGGGGCCCCATGTGGACTTGTAAACAAAGGCCCTGCAAAGGAATTAAATGGGAGGCGGAAGATAGAGAAGAGGATCGCAGACATGGAGGGGTCCCTGACCCTCCAGTCACATTGAGGGTCTGGACGTGAACATCCCAGAAGGGTTCACAGTAGCTGGTCATTTCACAAACACCACATCAGCTGGTGGAAAAAAGGAAAGGATGTTTCGTTTCTGCCAATGGAAAAGGGTTTGCAGTCCAGATATTCCAGATTCATGACATCAGTGGAGTGGATTCACACTCAGAAGTTCCTGGCTGTCGAAGATCGTAGCTCCTTCTTGCCTAGGCACCCTGTTGGAGATGGGGTGATAAATGACAGCTGAGGCGCAGTCCTGCCTTTGAAGGACTTAGCGCAGGGCTTATGCAGCTTGAGTGAAAAGTCCCACTGTCATTTCATTACATTTGCAAAAGGCTTTCCAGTGTCTGAGTTCCTCCATAAATTGTCTCACTGGAATCTTGAAACAAGCTCTAAGAGGCAGGCAGGGCAATAGTTCACGCCTTTCCACAGATAAGAAACTGAAGCTCAGAGAAACAACTTGCCCCGAACCATTTAGTGGGAAACCAGGAGGAGAAATCAATTTTCTGGCCTTGAGCCCAGTGTCCATTCCACAATAACACATCCAGACAATTGAAACCCGAAACACGATGGCTGTATAAACACTTAGGTTTGCAGCTCAGTTGGGAACAAATACGGTAAACCTCAGCTTAAAGGTAAGATTTCAGGGAGGACTCAGGACTGGTTTTTGTGGGACAGGTAACTCTTTTAAAACAGTTCTTAATAATGCAGCATTTGGATGGGAAAAGGACAGGATGGTGTAAGGAAGGCATTCTAGACCCAGTGGGGGGGAGGATGGCGAACAGACCCAGTAGAGTCTGGAAGAATCCCTAGACATTATCCAGCAAAGCAGGGAAGTGGGATTCTGGTAGAGGAAGGAGCACACGTGGAAGCATAGAGACCTCGGATGGCCAGACACGGGCAGGGAAGGGCCAGACACGGGCAGGGAAGAACCATCCACGGGAGTGGGGAGAGGGTGGCAGGACCACCTTTATGCCCCTGGTGAACCACCAAAGGCATTAGGTGAGACGCACCGTGGGTTCCACTGCTGGAGCTGGCAGTGGGGACAAATGTCACCACCACTGTCCCTTGTGTTTGACTTTTCTTACATGTGGGCAGTTGAAACTGGCCACCTGAGCAGTGACTGCTTCTGAGGAAGATTAGTGTCTCAGGTAACTTCAGGGCCACCTCCAAGATGGGAATTATCTTGCAAGTGCAGAATAGCCACCATTCTGAAAGACTCTGGCAGAGACTGGAGCATGGAGTGTGTGGATGAAGGAGTCAGCACGTCTCAGCTCACCGTCCTTGAGCCCAGTGGCAGGGTCTGGTCAGCAAGAAGTTGCGGCTCGAAGACGATGGCTTTAAGTCTGTACACTCTTCTACTTAGATTTGACTGTCTTTGCAGCCACAAATGCTCTATAGTAGGAGGAGTTTTTATTGTGCTGTTGCTGTAGTGTTTTGTTTTGCTTAAAATCACTTCCCAGACCCCTGGAAATAGTTGGAACCCCCTGATGCACTCCCAGGCTGCGGTGTCCCACCTGCCCGCCCAGGAGGCTGGTCCTGGAACCTGTTTCCATTTGAATCTGCCTTTCTGTCAGAATGAGTGTCTTCCTGGGGCCTGTTCCTTGGTGCATGATGGGATGTGTCAGGGCAGATACACCTGTCAGCGTGGGCTGTGCAAGGTGGAAAAAGCTGCTTGGGGAAACCTCTTTCCAGGTGACCTAGCCCCTCCTTGTGGCGGCTAGTTGCTCAGTTACCTCTCCAGCCCTCCAAACAAAGCCCAGGGCAGCGTTTTTCAAGACCTAAATGCATTCATTGGCCTCTGAGCGCAGTGGGGTTCTGGTTTCAGCATCAGTGGGAGGGACACGCCCAGAGGGAGGGACGGGGCCTATGTCCCAGCACCCCCTTCCCCATAGACCCCGGAGCTTGGATCCTGGCCGAAGGCTTGTTTTTGTTGGAGAGACGTGGCTGGGAAGCAGAGACGAGACTGGGATCCTGGGAAAATTCTGTTAACGGGTTCAGCATCTCCAGGACTGCAGAGATGGGCTCCTGCCAAACGGGGCGGGGAGTTGGGGGGACTCTGAGAGCTGGGGCGCTTGGGGGCTTCTGCTCGACCATGTAGAGGGGCAGCCATGCCTGGAGGACCCAGACCTCCATGGCTCTGGGTGGTCAAAGGCATCTTTAGCTGATGCCTATTTTGGATGTGCCCAGTCGAGCAGAGGAGACGAGGGCTGTGCTGGCGGACAGGGCAGGGGAGGAGAGAGGACACGGGGTCTCCTGTGCATGTCCACAGCCCTGGGAACTACTGTGGTCTCTGGCCTAGAAATGTCACGGCTTATTTTTCTGGCTCACGAAAGAGCTGTAATCAGTCTTCTCATTTTTGTGGAGCGCAGCTTTGCCTGGTGTCCACCCTAATACGTACGTACTCCGACAACAGTAGAGAGGTGCGGCCCAGGCCCTAGAGTCTCAGTAAGATGGAATTGATTTGAGGGATCAGTGAGCCAGCCTCCCACTCAGAGTTGATCTCTCCAGCCACAAACCCCCACCCCCAGCTTGTGTATTGAGGGCCCACTAGGTGCCGGGTGACAGAGGGCAAGTTCTGCCCTGAGGGAGCCATTGTGTGTCTGTTGAGGGAACAGGACGCACAGGTGCGCTCTCTGAGGTTCCTGGCGGGTGCAGAGGCAGGAGGCATCCACGGTATGAGTGAGACCCCAGGAAATGCTGTGCACCCCAGCCTGGTCAGGATGCTTCCTGGAGGTGGTAACACGTGGCAGCTCCCGAAGAAACAGCAGGTACAGCGCTGCGGGGGAGGAAGGACATCCGGCTGAAGCCAAGGAGGGGACGACGACGAGGCCAGAGAGGTGCGGGCCTGGTACTAGGGCCAGCGGGGAGCCAATGACTACTTGAATGGGGAGTCGGATGAGGGTTTGGGGTTTAGTCCTTTTGTGCGTCGGAGGAGTTTGGGGACTATCACCAGCATCTTTGACGCCTCTATCAGCTTAGGTCATTGCTGTTTTCTCCTGCCACCTTCTCTGTAAGCCGTGTGTTTAAATGCTCATTGTATATATTGTTTCTTACTTCACAGCAGATTAAGACCATCAGGCATGATATTTTCTGTCCCACCCCCGCCCCCACAAACGGCAGCCACAGCCATTTCCATTTCCATGGTTTTTACTTCCTTCCTCCAGACTCTGAGGATGAGCCGTCCCCCTCCCTGACCAAGGCTGGTCCGGCCACTTGTGCTCATCACCACCCCCTCCTCCAGGACTCCTTCAGTCTGTCGCTACCAACGCTTTCCTCTTAGTGTGTAAACGTGCAGTCTCTGCCATCCTAACAGTAATCCTCACTCACATGTCTTCCTGGTCCTTCTTCCTCCAGCCAGAAGCCGGTTGACCCAGTCTACTTCCTCACTTCCCATTCGCCACTCTGCCCCCTTCTCCCCAAGCCCCACCAGAGACCTGCCCTTGCCAAGTCAAGTGGCTGTGGTCCAATTCTGATTTTATTGGCACTCCGCTGTGCTTGGCATCATTGGCCATTTCTTCCTGGAAGTCTGCTCAGTCAGCTTCGAGGACGTGGTACTCTGCTTGTTCTCCTGGACCTTCCTGATCCACCTTGAGCATCTCTGTCCTTGGCCTTTTTCTCCCTGTCTCTACCAGCAGTCCTGTGCTAACTGAGGCCTCATCAGTATCTCTTACCTGGAGTTCGGCACTAGCGTCCTCTCTGAAATCTTCAGAGGAGGTCATTTCATTAGCTTTGTGCTTGACATTTCCAAAGATGGGGATTGTACTGTGCTTTAAGGCACTGTGTTCCCACACTAGAACAACAGATTTCTAGAAGGTACCTCCTCCTATTAAATTAAAACCTGTGCATCCATAGTACCTACAGGGTGCACATCCTTCTGCAGTTAAAGGAGCGTAACAACAATTTAGGTGCGTGTGTTTTTCCCTCCATATGGTGAACATGTCTATTTTGAGGCCAAATTGGCTGGTATGAGTAGAAGCCTTGAAATAACACAGGAAGGATTCTGGATTTGTTTCCCCAGGGAGTTGAACCAAGAACATTTGACTCCTTGTTTTAGCACAATATCAGCCCAAGCCTTCAGATATTTCAACATAACCCTCACGTTCCCCTTAGGTCCTTTTATTTTAATGTCTTTTTCCTCCCAATACAGACTAAATATTGCCAATTCTTTATACACTTTGAGAGACTTGAATACCAATGTCAAGCAGTCGCTGACTTCATAAACCTGAGCAAATCAGGACAATTCAGGCTCTTGGTCATTTTCTCTTGCTAGATAGAAATATTCTTGCTACATGTTTACTTCACACAGACTGACCCATGAGATCGGGGCTGTATTGGGTGTATTGTCGTCCCTCTGAGTCTGCTGCTGCCTCCCTGTTTCTACATGACATCTTACATGGTTGGTTGGTTGGTTTTAAAGCTTGTTTGAGGTATGTGGGTGTCAAGTGCTCTGAGCTCCTTTGGAAGAAATATACCTTCCAAAGTGACATATGAATTGCATACTGAAGTGGCGAAGCTGATGCTTTGCCAAAACCCATCTTGTGATGAATCATTTTGTTTTACTGAGAACCTACTATGTAGTTGAGCCTGACATATGATGTACTTTGTCCCAAAGCAGATTTCTGAGATAGTTGCTAGTCATGGACTATTTTGGAGAAAGAGAATCTGGAAAGTCATTTATTCCACATCCCATGCTGGAAGCCTTTCTGATTCTGGATTTTCCTCTGTGTGTTTGTCATATCTTGTTTTCCCTTCCAATCATATCTCCCAGGGCCTTTTGTCCCTGATGCAGCTTATTTTTTTAAGAAACGCCTCGTTCACTCAGGTTGAATTAAAAAAGGATAGTATTTGAATTAAGTTGATTTTGATTTTCTGACCTCCTCATTGAATAGCAACAAGGGCATCTATTTTGGTGACCAGTTGTGTTCGGAATCACTCACAATTTGAATTCACAATTTGAATTAAGATGTTAAACAAGGTTGAATTACCGTGGTGAGGATTTCTGGTTTGGATCTCTGCACATTCTGAACTTTGGTCAGCTGATATTCAAACCCTTACTTTGGGGTCTGTCTGAGCCAGGACAGCCTCTGTTTTTTCATTCTCCATAGATGTTAACAAAGCACTAAACGGAATCTCGCTGCCAGACCCAGCAATTAATATTTCACTTGCACTGTCTCCTTCAGCCTGCTTTCCAGTCCAGTGCGAGAGCAGTGTTATCAGCAGTCACTTGAGGACGTGGTCAAAGGGGGTATCGCAGGTCAAGCTTGTGCTTGGCTCTTATTCGGAGCCTTTCATCTCACCAGCCCAATAAATGATTAAATGCAGCCAGTGACTTCGGCCTTCAGCTGAAGTGTGGCACAACTGCTTTCTCGCCAGGAAGAATCCTAGTAGATGGCAGCCTCGTGGGGGTGATTTGGATGCCTGTTCCTCTGCTGGCTGCTCCAGGCAGTCCTCATCTAAATTTGATCTAGAGGGGAAGCCATCTACCCCTGCTTTCAGCAGGGCAAGATGTTAACAACTATTGCGAATCTCCTCAAGTCTCAGTTCTCTGTTACTAGGGAAAGGGGAGGCCCCTTTGGAGCTGAGCCCTGAGTGGTCCCCTCGGTAAATAATGCTTTCTCCAGAGGTAAGAAACAAGACAGGCAAACCCATTGGGGCCAGGTAGGTGGGGAAGGAGACTATGGCGTAATGAGTGCATTGAGCAGTTTCCCCTGCATGCGGGTTACCTTTGTGAAGGAGAGAAGCCGCATTTGTCAGGGCTGGGGGTGCTGCATTCTACCAAACTTAGAATTCCTCCTCCAGTTTTCAGACCGAAAGCAGTCTCCTTCAGTGAAAATAATTTTCAGTCCCTGGTGTTTCATCAAAATAAAACTGAGTTTCAAAAGCAACAGCTTCCTGATCCAGCAGGATGGGATGTTGTAGAGGAAACCTTGCCTGGGAAATGATTGGGGATTAAAAGCAACAGGAGTTTAACATCAAAGGGAGCTGTGGGTCTCGATCAGAATGCTTCTGATATAATTAGTTTAGCATGGAGGATTAAGTTACTGTTGCCTGCTTAGAGGGTATGCAGCTATAGGCCCCAGTCTGCACAAATTAAAATTAAAGTAGTCTCTTTCATTTACACACACATAGGGCAGAATTTTAATGGGAATTTCTCAGAACCTTGATATGCAAGAAAATTTCACAGATAACCCTCTTCATATTTCCTGTTGATGGTTTCAGAGCCTCTTTTCGTAAGCAGTTGATAAGCATTTCAATGAGTAAAATGAAATCTCTTGGATTTGAGTAGGGGGAGGGGGTTGATAGCATTTTCTGTCTGTGCTAGGTACAGTATCATCATCTGTCTGTGAAATGGAAAATCACATATACAGGAAAAAGAGGCACCTTCATCTAACAGCAAATTGCAAATCAGTTTTTAATGGCACTGGAGTGAGAATCTGGCATAAAGTGTGATAAGTTACACAGATTTAATTACAGAATGGCAAAATGGCATCAAAACCCATCTGTGGAATCTGTGCTGAAGATGAGATTCTTTCTAGGATTTGGAAGAGAGATTTGTATCATCTGGGTACTTCAGCATTACCATCACACTGATGAAAGTTTTTCAGACACTGAAACTTACTGGGATTTTTATGAAATCTGTTACCGATTCCTTCCTCAGGAGTCAGAAACCCTTGCTGACCTCAGGTAGGATTGAGAACTTCAGCAAAATAACCTGTGACATGTACGTTTGAAAGACTTTCTGTCTTCTCAGCGGGATTGCAGCCTCTATCAGGCCACGGCATCTTTCTTATCCCCTGGCTGCTCCCCTTAGATCTCATGGGGGAGGAGGCTGTGGCTGCCTGGCACAGCAGGTTCTGGGTGGGTCCCTGTGCATAGCTGAAGGCACAATGGTCTAGTGTGGGTCAAGCTCTTGAATTTAAATCTACCCCCTGGTTAGTGCTGCAGAACTCTGGCTAACTGTGGGTTAGGAAACGGCCTTCAGAGGCTGCTTTCCTGAAAGGTCCCTATTTGTCAGAAGCTCAGCACATAAAGGCCAAGGCCTCAGGAACAGTCAGGGCCTCTGGCCCCGTACCATGCCTTTGAGTGAATTAGGCCCTGTGCGCTCTCCTTTGCACACTGGCTGCCCCCGGGCAACTCTGATAATCAATACAGAAATTGTCACTGTGTATGATGGGCAACTCCTTAGCTGTAGGGCCGCTGTGCTGTAGATTCTGGAGCCAATGGCCAGGCCCTGTGTGCGCCCCCCACTGACTGCACCCAGCTGAAGTACCCACTTGTCCATATGCCACCATTTGCTTTTTCTACCAAGCAAGAGCTATAAAATTTGATTCCCCCCCACACCCAGCCCCGGATTTTTAGTTACAAAGCTAACTGCTTACTGCAGAAAAGGCTTTGACTTTAGTCACAGTTACAGCATAAGACTCTGCACTTATCTAGCCTAGCACCTCCCAGAAAAGTTGGATTAATCATTTTAAGCCTTCCTTCATTTATTTTTGGATTATAATAAAATATTTTTAGGCACACACAAAGCCAGCAAGTACCAATAAAAGATGAACAGAGAACCCATTTCCTGCTGCATTGCAGAGCTTTAGGATTTACACACGTGACACCCCCTTTCCTTCCTTTCTGTCTCAGAGTGAAAATTGGAGTGTTTTCCTAAAAGTTTTTGTGTTTGAAACTTGTGAGGAACTGGATTTTTATTTTTCAACCTGTGAGCAGAGTAAGAGTGGCAGAAGTAGTTGAGATTTATTCATTCTGTGCGTTCATGATCATTAAGGCAGATTTTCAATGGCAAATTTACCAATTGGTTCTCTCGAAGTCCTTGATGTACTTTGGAACTTGCTTATAAACCTGTTCACTGTTTGAAGTTCAGCAGAAGGCAGGGACTTAAGGGGGCTGAGATTCTGAAATCTCCACAGAATTTCACTGGTGGGTGGATTACTTGCACGGTGATCCTAGAAGCAGCAGCCTCAGCAAGACTTGACAGTTATGTCCTGGTTTAGAGAACATGACTTTTCCAGGGGAGAGGGTCCATGTCTTCGCATGTCTGTGACGCCCTGGGCTTTGTGCTGCAGCACAGTCGATCTGAGATGCCAGGCTTTCTTTCTGGGCCACCTGGTGGCAAATCATGGCAGAGCCCCTGGGGCTTCCCATCCTGACCTCATCAGAGGACCCAGGCTTGGCTCAGAAACTAGACAAGCTTTACATGATAGTCCAGAACACCAGCCAGGCTTATATTTTTGCTTGCAATCATAATTTCTAGAAAAATGTGATCTGTGGAATTGTTTGGCACAGCTTGACTAGAAGCCTGAAGTGCTTTGACCTTTCCCGCAACTGAATAAACCTGTCCAGGGCAGAAGAAAGGAAGTATTTGTTTGCAAGCCCTGTAGCATTCTGGGGGAGGTGCCCTGAGCTCTAGCCAGGATAGAGTCTCCCCAAGCTTGCTCCCTCCCTCTCTATCCTCTCTCCCTCCCTCCTGCTGCCTCTTTCCATTTCCTCCCCCCTTTTTGAATTTCAAGCATGTAAATTGCCATCCTGATCATAGAATGGAGGACTAGAAAATCACTGCAATTTTTAAAATTAAACAGTGCAGGTGATGAAGCATCCAAGACCCTGAAGGACACGTGATCTCTATGCGAGGACCGCTCAGCCTGTGCAAAACAGGAAACTTTCTTGTGTTCTCTGGCCCTGGGGGAGCCTGTGCTTTTTATTAGCGAGATGAGTGCTTGCTGCCAGGGTGGGGCCCTCTGTCAGGTGGGCGGCTTCACCTGCATAGGTAGAACCATTTAGTGCTACTCAGAACCTCAGGAACTGTTGACTTGAAACTAAATAAGCAGAATAAGCAAACCTATGCTTAAGTAGAAATTGGTAGTTTGAAATTTGAGCTTCTCAAGATATTTCTAGAAACGTCTCATGGATTTCTAAAATAACTCCTTAGTGAAGTAACTTTGCATTTTGTGGCAACAAGTCAGCTTTGAAGAAGGAATCAAATCCCACGTTGTTTCTAATGAGTGCCTACTGTGTGCCAGACATGGAGCTGGGCTTTACCTGCGTGAGGTCAGGTGGTCCTGGGAAGTGGGACTTTAACCCCCAGGAACATACAGGCACAAACTGGAGAAGTCTAGAAAGGTGGTCAAGGTTAATCTCCCAACTGTCTTCTCCCCACCAGTGACAAGGAATCCACCACGTGGATGGCAAGAAGGCAAGCTTGGTCCTGGCCAGTTAGTGCTGACGGGGTACCTGCTGGTTGCTGGGCTCTGGGAGCCCAAAGCAGATAAGGCATCCTCTGCCCTTGGAGAACCTGTGCCAGGTAGACTGCCTGGCCCCACTGTGTAGAATCCATTAGTGAGTCCTAGTCTCTCTAGATAAAATCAGACCTATTTATCGTGACTTCACAACTCCTCCCAGAACTCTCCCCCTCCCCCAGCCAGGATGCACAGTCTGGCATCTCTGCACACTGGTCATGCTGTCTGAGGGGCCACGCAGCAGAGGCCTGGATGAGGGGCAGAAGGGACCTTGTGTACAGGGAACCATGACCATGTGACCAGGTGCCCCATCTGTGTACAGGAAGAAGGCCTTAGGACCACAATGGAAAAAGACCTATCTTAAGAAGTCTGGGTTTTATTTGTAGGTAACTGTGGGCCCTTGGGAGCAGAATCAATATTTCCCCAGGCCTTAGCTACCTGTGGACCAAAATAAAGTCCTAAGAAACTCCAGGGCTCCAAATCTGCTGACTCAAGCCCCACCTAGTATGATGGCAGTGGCCTTGCCTGTCTCCCCACAACCGAGCCTCTACAGGTTGTTTCTGCAGATTCAGGGCATCCCCCACATAGGGTCCACAGCCCATGTGCGATTGGGGCCTTCTGGCAGATTCAGACCCAGATCCCTGCAGGTGGTGTCAGTGTATGACAATGCAGGTGGCTCAGCTCTCTGCAACTTAAAGGAATGTGCTCAAAATTCAGGGATGAGGCAGGGCAGAATGGGGTTCTGGACCCAACCCCCACCCCCACCCCGTGACCAGGTCTGATGCCTGAAAGTGAAAAGTAAGCATAAGGAACCCATCCATTTGGGGTGGGGCTGGATCCCAGGTCTGCCCTAGCAGCGGCATGACAAGTGGCTTTGGGCCAGGGGTAGTTAAGTCTGTGGCATTGTGGGTAGTGGGTTGTAGGACCAAAGAATGGGCATAGAGAAGTCATTAAGAGGCTCTTGCAGGGGCCTCCCTGGTGGTGCAAGGGCTTAAGCACCGCACTATGAAGCAATCCGCAGCCTCTGCAGCACGAGTTTGATCCCCAGCCAGCCAGGGAGCAACCCACATGGCGCGGCAGACCTCTCCTGTCTTGTCCGCTGCTCCCCTCAGCAGTGTATTTCAGTCAGTCTGCCTGTTCTGTTCCCCGCTCTGTCTCTGGTGAGTCCTCTCACCCCCTGCATCTCTGGCCTGTACCCCAGCTCTTGTTTGCATAAATAAATAAATCTTTAAAAAAAAAAAAAGGCTTTTGCAGAGGTCAGGGAAACACAAAACCAGGTTAACCTCAGGTGGGGGTCAGAATAGATATTGGTAAGAGGTAGAATCAGGACTTTCTAAGTCAGTGACAGCCAATTCCGAGGATTCCTGTTTGGGTAATGAGGGCAGAGGAGGTGCCAGTGACTGAGAAAGGGGGAGAAGACCAGGCTTCACAGAGAAGATGAGTTCAACTTAATCGTGTTGACATCCAGGCTCTGCAGTGGAGTCGGGTAAATATCCCTACTGTGGCACCAAAGGACAAGATGGAGATTCGGGCACCATCAGCACATTTTTAAAAAGATGCTGAACTTGGCCTGGTGCCCCCAGCCCCAGCCCCATCCAATCCATTCCGCTCGCTGCAGTCACATCGATCTGTCTAAAAGCATCTTTTTGTACCTGTTACCTTCCAGGGCAGAGACTTGCAATGACTCTCACTAACTGGAGTGTGAAGGGTTAACCCCTGAGCCTGCAGAACCAGCCTTCCAAGATCAGGTCCCCTGGGGCCACAGGGGACTGGTGTCTAGTGCGAACTAGCTGAGGTTACAGGGGCGTGTACTGGGTGACGTCAACAGCACCTGGGGATGGGCATGCCCCGGGCACTTTGCTCTCCTGACATCTCCCCTTTGCTTGCTGATTTCATTCTCCCAGCCCACTCTGATCCTCCTGGCAGGAAACATGAGGTGAAGCTGCCTCCATACCAAGTCTCATGACACTGTCACCGGAGCGAACAAAATATTTTCTTCACACAATTCCACCTAGAAAACTCCCAGGGAGAACTGATTAGGCCCACGTGAGTCAGGGACATTATCTGGATCAGCCAGCAATGGCCAGGAAAGTGGAGTCTGATCCATGTGCTTCGAGGGAGATGAAGCTGTCCCTGGGGGAGGAGGGGTTAGGGGGAGTGTGTGTATTTTATAAAACCAGGTCAGCAGCATTGTAAGTCTCTGCTAGCAGTTAGCAAGGCAGTGTTGTGCACACACATGCAGATATAACACCATATGTATTGCAGGCCGCTTTTGTACCCTTGCATGCTTCAGCCCCTGCCTCCCCAACCAGACCTTCATCCAACCCAAACCAATGACTCTTAACTCAAATGCCCGAAATACCCATCCTGTTCTCAAGTTCTATCCTCAAGGGCCAACCCTGACCCCTGTTCTCTTCTTCCTCCTCCAGACTTCACATGGGGTCATGGTGACCTTTCTCGTGGCACAGGAGAAAACCAAAGGACAAAGGTGGGGTTGTTATAGGACAGGGAGAGGGGCAGCCCAAACCCCGCAAACCTGCCTATTCTAAATGGGTTCTGCCATCCGCCGCATCAACACAAAACATATGACACTTTAATGGGAAGGGACTTTAATAAAAACTAGGAAACAATACAGGTGAGGCAAAGAGTCTAGTTTCTAAATGAAGCACCCAAAGTTACCCATCCCCTCGTGGGTAAAACTCCATCCATATGGGGTCGGCCCAGAGCAAGGCCCCAAAGCCTGCCACAAGTCTAAAGCATCTTCCAGTGGGGACCCACAGCAAAGGGTCACAAACAACCGGACAAGCCCGGAAGGAAAAGAGCAAAATCAACATCCAGATAAAAGCTGCCATTGTCACCTCCCCACGGGTCTCACCCACATCTGTGTCACCCAGCCCACGACCAAAAGACAAGCGCAGTTTCTTCACATGTCTCTAGGCTCCATGCGCCTCCTCCAGGTCTCCTGGCTCCATCTTGCTTCCTTCCTTCCTCCGTCTCTTCTGCAGCTTCTTCTCTTGCTGCTCAGCTCCACCCTCCCTTGGGTGGGGCAGGGAACCTGGAACCTCCCCCTTTCCTGGGGACCACCCTGTTACAGGGTGACTTGCTCGGACCACAGCGCAGGAGAGGCAGGGATGAGGTCAGGCAGGGCGTCTCCAGAGATCAGGGGCTTGTTAAACTGCCTCTCTGGCTGTGTGTGGTCCTGAGGAAACTGAGGCTAGGGCCGGGGCCAGCATCCCTGGCTCGCAGCCCACAGTTGGCAAACTGCTTGTCATGATTGCTGATGGCCACAAACTGGCGCCTCTGAAGTCCTTCTATTCCCCCCCTCAGCTCTTGGGCCTGGGGACAAGATCTTTCCTGGTGATTTATACAATTTAAAATTCTATTCAAACTGGGCAGCTTTTCTTACAGGCAGGGACAGAGTAAAATAAATATTAATTATAATGCAGATGCCATCTTTTTCTAATCCTCTCTACTGTCTCCTACATGCAAATAAGTGTCCACAGCCTCCTCTGGGCTTTCCCACAGATGCCTGCGTGCACACCCTCCCTCATCCCTGGATTTAGGAACGCAAACCTCCTTAGGTCCAGCCCATTGTTATGCCTGATTTGAAATGCAGGCTTTAATGCCTCAGCCATTTCAAGACAAGGCCCCGACTTCCATTCCTCCCGGACTGGAACAGCTTTTTCTTTCTCGGAGAACTGTTGAAATGTGGGTTTCCGTGTTAATCGAGGTTCCCAGCACGTCCATGTTGCTGGCTCTGCGCCTCTAGAATGTGTTTTCCAACCATCTCCCAGGCTCCGGCTATTCTGGCCTGTCAAGACCAGACTTGCCAGGGACGTGCGGGACAGCAGAGACATTCATTCCAGATTCAGAGTGAGGTGCATGATTTCTGGAGCCTGTCTCAGCAAGCTAGGACTGGTCCTGTCCTTGTAACTGGACTAGAGGTGCGAGGCATGGGGGCAGGCAGCTAGGTTTCTCCAGAAGATTGAGGAAACCTGTCCAGGCGGCCAGCTGGCATCCACACAGGCACCCGGCTGCTTGCCTTAACTGCTTCCTTCCCAGACACCTACCCAGGCCTCCTAGCATCAGATCTTAAACACCCCAAATGTGAAGTTTGTTTTATCAAACAAGATGAACAGCATTCTGAGCCTCTGTTAACCAGTAAACAAGCCAGTGCTGTGTGCCGGGGTCTGTTCTTAGTGCTTCACAGATACAGATTTGTTTCATCCTTAATAGCATCACATGTTACTAGTCCTGTTTTGCAGCCTTGCCACTAGGCAGTTGCATAGGGACCTGTGGCACAGAGCACTGGACGAGGGAGGTGGCCTGCCTGTGTTCTTTAAATGCTGCTCTAACGTCTGTTGACATCATGTTCCTGACCTATCCAGGTCCTATGCTTGATGCTAAAGCCAAACCCTGAACCACAAAATTGTTTTTACAAAGGAAGCTTTTCATTAGGGAGAGGCAGCCCCTCAGGAGAACTATAGGAGTTACCTCTCGAAAGGTCCATGTCCTGCGTGGCGAGAAAAGGAAGATTATTTAGAAAAGAAGTGCAGGGAGCATGGGGTGGATTTCTTCATTCTCAGGTCCAAGAGGGAAGCAGGCAGGCAGCCACGGGGATAAGGATGCCCTTGCTGGGATAGTTGCCATCTTCTTCATTGTCATTTTAAAACGGCACTGACGCTAATGCTATCAACATCCTCAAAAGGAACAAAATTACCACCTAAAGCCTTGGGCAGCCTGTCAGGTGGC
Organism: Talpa occidentalis; assembly: GCF_014898055.3. Taxonomy (NCBI): domain Eukaryota; kingdom Metazoa; phylum Chordata; class Mammalia; order Eulipotyphla; family Talpidae; genus Talpa; species Talpa occidentalis. The sequence goes on along the minus strand of NW_023605305.1, from coordinate 95,475,038 downwards.
CATGCATTAAACTTAACTGCTAGAAGAGAAAGGAAGGAAGGGGTCCTACAGGGCCCTGGCTCAGGCACAGCCACAAGTCAGGGTTATTAAAATGCTGGTGATAGGAAAGATGTAGCTAAACTCAGATTTTCAAGAAAAGTGATAATTTTAGTAACTTATGAATTTTCTAACTGAACTTCAATTTGATGGAAAAGTGTGGGACTCCTCCACCCCCTACCTTTGCCCTAGTTAACAATCTACCTGCCTCTCATCTCAGACGTCAATGCTGATGAAGTGTTAGAAGGGAAGCCACGTGAATGGGTAACCATGACATAGTACTTTCTAACCCTTCCTTGCCTCGTGCAAGTACATCTGTGTTCTTTCCTTATACCCACTCCCAAATAAAGAACCACTTCCGGATTTCTGGTGCATCAAATTCATGACTTGCAGTAGGAGATGTGGGTCCTACCTGCATCTTTCTCTTCTGGTGGCCATCGGAGGATTTGGTCCCTGGAATGTACCTGGCAAGACCTGTGGGCAGAATGTTCTTGGTCCAAAGCCTTGCAGTTTTCCTTCCTCCAAGGGTGCACCCCAGCTGCTGTGTGGGGTGGCATTCAGGAGGGCTGGAGCCTAGAGCCCCTGCTGGAGCTGCGGAACCCAACTCTGTCTCCATCTTAAGCCTTCCCTGCTTCTCCTACCCCCCAACCCCACTCCCACCCCCAATCCAAGACCAGAAGGCTGGGAAACAAACAGGAAGTCAAAAGTCAGGGGTGAATAGATAATTTGAAATCAGAGAAAAAGTTGTATTCCTATAACGTCACTATTAACATAGCATTTGTGTGAGAGATCACTTATTCTTGAGTTTTCTTGCTGTCTCTGTCTGGCTGTTGAAGAACATAAAATCCAAAGGGCCCTTGAGTCCTGTGCTTCCACTCAGTGTAAACTTCCTTACAGAACACATGTGGGTTTTCCATGCTTGGGGGGTCACGCTGACCTCTGTCTCAGATGCCCGCTGTCCCAGGTGCCCGCTGTCCTTTGCCAACACAGGCATTGAGAATGACTTGGTCCAGCCAGTTTTTCAGGAGTATTGACTTAAGAAGATATCTACAGTAACAAGTGCAAAAGAGTTGGCGAATGTGAGCTAGGAGCAATGACTGCAGGAGCTAGAATGGATTGAGTGATATCCTTGTAGCCTCTTCATTTTCCCAAGATTGGAATCTGTGGGTGTGCAAGGACAAGACAGATCACATGTGTCTTTTTGTACTTCATTCTGGGCTGTGCACAAAAATAACAGTGCCTGTGACTGTTACGTAAGAATTTTTCTACCTTGCCTCAGAGTATAGTCTGAGGAAAGGCAAGAGGATTCTTAGGGAAATAGTAGAATCCATCAGGATTTCAGAGGACGCTGATGACTGCAAAGATGGAGTAAAGCCTTTGCTGAGATGCTGTTATGTCCTTAAACTACTAGAAATAATTTTATAGCCATGACCTAAAAGCTGGCCTCGGCTGTGATTGAAGTGACTGCATTTCAGGGAAGAGTTCAAATTCTTCCCATGTGGCAGCAGAAAGCTACACAGTGAGCACTGTTTGGTTGTTTTGGGGGAAGCCAACAGAATTCTGTCAGTGTCCCACATGGGAGGGGCATTGACCCATCCTAGAAGCAGGAATTTCATTCCTGGTCCCCAAGGAACACAGATGCCAATTCCGGGGCTCTCAGAAATATGTTTTGCCAGATTTTCTTATGTAGTCACCCCTCAGCAACCACAGGGTTGACAACCCATTAAAGTTATTATCTATAGCAGCATTATCATAGTTGACAAGCTCAAGTTCTCATAAAATACAGGCACTTGAGAAGAAAAAATAAAAGTTGTGTTGATATGTTTCATTAAAAGCGTTCTAGAAGGCTCCATCCCAGATAATTAATCACAAGGGCAACCACACGTTGGATGGCTTTCACATTGCCGTCTTCAGCTCTTTGGGACACACCGTCCCCCTCACTTGCTGAGACAGGAGCTCCAGCAGCTAGTGTAACTGTTTCTGACGCAGTAGAGCCCGGCCCTCTCAGGCTCGACGTGGTGCACACTTGGCAACTGCTTGCTGGCTCTGGGTCTGTCTCCCCCTTCCTTTCTCTGCCCCCTCTCATCTTCTTCTCCTCCCTGTGTCTTCCCCTTCTCGCCTTTAAAAATAGAAATCTAAGCAATTATGTAGCTCCTAACTTTCCACATATTATGTGTTCCTGATCTCCTTTCCTCTCCTCTCTGGGTATTTCCCTCTGCTGCCCCCTCTCCAGAGTCCACATGGGGAGAGCGGTGATTGTGCGTTTCCCTCTGAGGAGTTAGGACAGAAGTATCAAGATAACTGATTCTGTATTTTTGCTAAACAGTATTATGTCAAACTTGGAGTGAAATATTATTGTATATAAAATGATTTAAAAAAAAAAAAACCTTACAGTTTATAAGAAAGAGGTAGGGTGGTAGAAGTAGTCTTGAATATTGGGTATCAGAGAGGATGGAGAATGCAGAAAGAAAGAGGGGAATAACTCGTTTAATTTATGTGAGTAGTTTCCATGGACAGAAAATAGGGCCTGCTGACTTCTGTAGTTTCAGAGGTCAGGCCAAGAAATGACCCAGGGCATAGCATAGAGAGTTAGGCTACATGTATACTAACTGCCAGAGTAACAAGATAGGGACTAGAGTCACTGTATTGGTTAGGATTTAGCTCAGTGGCCAGTGACTGGAAGACCCAAAATTAAGGCTTAAATAAGTCAGATCACATGAAAGACCTGGAGGTGGGCAATTTAGGACGGGTGTGTCGGCAGTAATAACAGTAATGAGAAATGCAGGCACTTCTGGGCCTCCCATTCACCCATTCCTGGTGGTGTGGCTGCTGCCTCATGGTCCAGAATAGATTCTGCAGCTCCAGCTATCACATCACATCTCAGCTAAGACATCCCACCAACATTGTAGTACCTTGGCCAGAACTTAGTCATGTGACTACCTCTCCTTGGATGAGAGGGAGATTAAGGTGTGTCCATCCTTCAGCTGTGTTGCAAGCTAACCTAAGCCTTCAAATTTGAAGCCTATTTGAGAGGGAAAAGGAGAATTTGAGAGAGAAAAGGAGACTCTCCATATCTAAAAAAGGTCATGTTCCATTCCTCATCTTGAGGTATTTGTTCACTTGGTGTAAACTGAGTGATTTGTGTGTTCACACACCGCTTGGGGACAGTGGGAAAGGAAGAAGGCAGATGGGTTTCTGCTCTCACGAAACTTAGAATTTAGCATGAGGCAAGACAGACAATTATACTAACAGCAAATGTGGCCTGGTTGACGATCTACATTCTCTATCCAAGTCTTTCCAATGAACTGTCTTCCGACGTACCTGTACATAATAAATGACGGGAGCAGATGGTGTCAGACAGCGCTGCTACTGTCTGCAGGCATCTTGGGCAGCCAACAAGGCATCTCTTTGATAGATAGTCAGCTCATCAAACACTCCCCAGTGCGTGCCTCAGGAGAAGAGTGGTGGGGAGGGAACCAGCAATTAGAAAGTCAGCACCTCGCCTTGAAAGCAGTCCTGAGTCCTTGCAGCAGCTCCCGCAAGGGCCACCATCTCCGAAGACACAAGGATTAAGACTCCAGCTGCAAAATCTGTGTGTTCTCTTTGGTAGAGGAGTTGAGGCTTGTTCCTTGTGGTGATCAGAAAGCTGTGATCAGGAATGATTTTGTGGTTCCTACTGGCTTTTGAGGCCAAGCTGCGAACTTGGCAAAACACAGGACAGGGCCTTTTCCTGCTCAGGTGACCTTCAGCCCACGGTCCCTGAGCCTGTTTCGCTGGGAAGCGGGCAGGCATCCAAGTTCAGGTCACGTGTGGTGGTGTGGGCTCTACTGAACCCGGGGCCAGCATGGCCCACCCAGAACTGGCCTGGCCGACACTGTGACCTGGCTCGGTGGTTCTCAAACTGCCTGAGGGGATGTACCAGTATTTTGAGAAAAATGAGATTAAAAAGACATACACGGGCCTCCCCGGTGGCGCAGCGGTTGAGCGCTGGGTTGCGAAGCTGCCCGCGGCCTCTGTGGCGCCGGTTCGATCCCCGGCTGCTCCCCGGCCACCGGAGGAGGGTCCCACATGGCGCGCAGACCTCTCCTGCCGCCCGCTGCTCCCCTCAGCAGTGTACTTCGGTCCTTCTGCCTGCTCTGCTCCCCGCTCTGGCTCTGGTGAATTCTCTCACCCTCCCGCGCTTCTGACTGTACCCAGTGCTTGTATAAACAAAAAACAAACAAACAAACAAATAAATAAATAAAATAAATAAATAAATAAAAAGAAATCCTCTAAAAAAAGACATACAGAATACTCTTGCTTAACTTTCTACTTTCAGGTTCAAGAGACCGAAAATCTCTCTGTCCGGTTGTTTTAAAATAGCTCACTGAGCTCCTGGGCTGAGTTTGTCTGTAGCAAGGAGCTCCAGGCCCACCACCACCAGGGACCGCACTGGGCAGCAGTTTCCTACAGGCCTCCGACCTAGGCCCAGCTGGGGGCTGCTGTGCGGTTCATGCTCACTTCCCAGGACAGTTCTGCAGTTGTCAAGGAAGCTTCCCGGGACCTCACTGTGCCTCCTGCCCTGCACAGCTCTGCGGCACCTTCTGTCCAATCCCCATGTTTCCAGCTGCTGCCTGAGTAGACTGAAGAAAGGAGCAGCTTGGCTGACTCTCCTATCATATTCCCGCGTGCAGGTGACATTGTTACTCCACAGTTAGGGCCAGAGAAATGTAAGGTCACAGCCTATTATAATCATTATCCAGACTCCCCTCCCTGGATGGGTCTTGGCATACAGTGATTGATTAGCAAAGCGGCCAACTGCAGGACAGTCCGCCCCAGCTGGCAGGTCTGGCCTGGGTGGAGGTGACTGTTGTCTCTGTTTCTCTGTTGCAGTTCTCCAAGGAGCGGCATATTGCAGACCGGACCCCCGAGAGGCTGAAGAAGGAGCTGGAGGAGGAACTGCTGCTGAGCAGCGAGGACCTGCGCAGCCACGCCTGGTACCACGGCCGCATCCCCCGACAGGTACCTGCCCCTGCCGCGCACACCTGGCTGTTCTCAGGCGACACCTAGATGGGTGACCTTGCAGGCTCACGTGCCATGGCTGCATAGGAGCAAGTCCTAGTTGAGCCAAAAACAAGCACTAACAAGTAGTCGGCCGTGACCTCCTATAGGCCTACCTCTGAGGAGTCCTTGGGAGGAGCCACAGTCAAGCATCCAAAGCATGTCTCCACGTGCCGCTGAGTGGAAGAAGGGAAAGTAAGTGTGTTGTGGTCTGAGCACCCAGAGCGGGCAGGAGATGCCGCCGCAGGGTGGCAACCAGAGGACGAGGCTGTAGTTCAGGTCACTGAACTCGGGACCAGCTGCTGCAGCCCCACACCCTTGATTCTCCTTTAAGGCCGTGGCTTCATTTCAGGGGAAGTGAGGCTGCCAGCAGGGCAGGTGATGCCTGGAACAACCTGGCCACCTGTGCCTGGGGGGAGGGGGTTATTCATTCTCCTTCCCTCCCCCTCCATGGCCCTCTGGCCTGAGATGGAGAAGAGGAGGAAGTAAGCAGTGACCCAGCTCGTGGCCTAGAATGTACTTTGGATGATTGCATTTGGGTGACTGCTGTGTTTCTTATTTAATGGTCTAGCAATTGGAAAGATAGCTAAGTGCAGAAGGGAGGTGCAGAATTTCCCTTACATTTTTCTGGTAACCTGATCTGGACATGCACCCAGGACAACATGATGGGGGAAGAGGAGATGTGGGGGGGGGCTTCATAGTGTGAATTATTTCTTTTCATGTAGCAGATGTCCCAGCACTGTCAAAAGAAATAACCCATAGTCTGATTTTTTTCCCCTTCTTTTTATTAGTTTAATCTTAGTTATAAAAAATACAGAGAGCAAAAAAAAAAAAGGAAATTAAACTCTCGCCCATAAGTTTCCCTCCTGGAGATAATCACTATGAGCATTTGATATCTACCCTCCCAGCCTTTCTGAAATCAAATGTGAGACTGTGCTGCATGTGCTGTTGGTAGCCCACTTTCTTCACTTAATAATATTCTCCTCTTATAAAATATTCCTCTACACCACCCTACATTGTGTGGATGTCCATTCCATGCACACACCGCTATTTCTTGGACACTCTGACAAACATCCTTTAAGATAACGACTATGTTCTTACCTGCAAGTATTTCCTCAGGCTCAATTCCAAGAAATGGAATTTCTGTGTGAAAACATTTTTAAAGCAAAGATGCAATTTTAAAGTAACCATGCTTAGCATACTGTTCTATCTCATCAAATGTTGGAATTTTGGGGGAAAATTGTCAAAGTTTATAAAACCAACGGCTTGTCACCACCATTCTTCTTATTGTGATCATTGCATTTGTTTCCCACTTGCCATGAGGGTAAATTTCCAGCTAGATGTCGTCCCCAGATTGTGTGACTGAACGCTGTCATAACACTCATTAGCACTAATACGTTACTCCATTAAACCTCAAGCGCAGGCTCTGTAGGTAGTATCATTACCCCTGCTGACAGATGACGTAACCAAGCCACAAAGAGATGATATAACTTGTCCAAAGTCACACAGCAAAGCAGGATGCAAATCCAGGCTGTCTGGCTGCTGCACGTACACAGTCTCCTTTTGCCATAAACACCAGCAGCACCGTAGTTGAGTGTCGCTGGAGAGCCATGTGTGCGAGTGCCTAATCCCCCTGATAACTTGGTGGGATGAGACACCCAGCTGACTTGGTCCCAGGTCTTTGGAGAGTAATCGCTGTGCCAGAACCCACATTTGTGTCTGGCCTCCGCCTGGCTGTGGGCCCCTCCTCCGTCCCACCAGGCCTGGAGAGTTGCTGGTCAGGAGAGCACTCCAGTGACTGCTCGAGCTGGAGGTGGGGGGGGGGGCGGGGCTCGGACCCACCAAAGACAAATCTTCCTGTTATTTTCTGTCAGTTTCTATCCTCCAGGCCTGCGTAAATACCATCTTCTCCTAACATTCTCTAACCGCCCTATTCAAAAGACAGTCACAAGCACTTTTTTTTTCAAGATTTATTTATGCGTACAACAGCTGGGGTACAGGCCAGAGATGCAGGGGTTGGGAGGATTCACCAGAGACAGAGTGGGGAACAGAACAGGCAGATTGGCTGAAATACTCTGCTGAGGGGAGCAGCGGGCAAGTCAGGAGAGATCTGCTGCGCCATGTGGGTTGCTCCCTGGGCAGCGGGGATTGAACTCATGTTGCAGAGGCCGCAGATTGCTTCATAGTGCGGTGCTTAACCCCTCGCACCACCAGGGAGGCCCTCTCAAGCATTTCTTATCTCCCTCCCCGACTTTACCTTAATTTTACAACGCCTGACGTACCGTGTTTGTTGCTTACACAGCCTCACTCAGGCAGACACGCTCTGCTCAAAATAGGAGCTCCATGGTGGAGGGACGCTCATCTGCCTGTCACTGCTGTAAGCTTGGTGCCCCCTGGCACATAGTAGGCAGTCAGAAAATAGTTCCTAAATAAGCAAATGGGTCTTCTGAGATTTTGATGTTGAAAAAATAATGAGCCAACTCGGGGAGAAGAAACATGTCTTCTCTTGGCCCAGACAAGTGGGGAGAAATGCACCTTTTGAAAGGAACACGCCTCATTTGCCATTTGTCCCAAAGGTGTCAGAAAGCCTCGTGCAGCGAGACGGCGACTTCCTGGTTCGGGACTCTCTGTCCAGCCCCGGAAACTTTGTCCTGACCTGCCAGTGGAAGAACCTCGCTCAGCACTTCAAGATCAGCCGGACGGTCCTGCGGCTCAGCGAGGCCTACAGCCGCGTGCAGTACCAGTTCGAGATGGAGAGCTTCGACTCCATCCCCGGCCTGGTGCGCTGCTACGTGGGCAACCGCAGGCCCATCTCCCAGCAGAGCGGAGCCATCATTTTCCAGCCCATCAACAGGACGGTGCCCCTGCGGTGCTTGGAGGAGCGCTACGGGACCTCCCCCGGCAGGGCCTGGGACGGCAGCCTGGCAGAGGGGAGGCCCGACATCGCCAAGAGGCTGAGCCTCACCATGGGCAGTGCCCAGGCCCGAGAGCAGAGCTCGTCCAGGGGAAACCTCCTCAGGTGGGTCAGGGCCTCCCCGGGGGTGCAGGGCTGTGAGGGGCGCCCGGGGCGCGCCCAGGCTCAGGCAGCTTGCCCGGCAGCAGAGGGGACGATGAACACGGGTAACTGGAAACACCCGGTGCTGTGGATCAGCTGTCGCGAGGAGCGCAGGGCCAGTTCCCAATTGAGTTGATCCCAAAACAAGTGGTGACGTAGGAGAGAGGTCGGGCGGGCCGGGAGAGGCTCTGAGAAGGAGGGGGGACTGCGGCTGGTCTGCGGGGCAGGGGACATTGGCCAGAGGCTGCGAAGGGAGGGAGTGCGGGGAGCGGGCGTAGCATGAACATGAGTGTGGCCTTAATGCCAGGCTTCCGGTCTGAGGGGCCTTGGAGGCTGGACGTGGCGACAGGGTGCCCTCAGAGCAGAATGCGGGCGTGCTGGGCAGGAGGTGAGGAGAGCGAGGTGCTGGAAGACGAGTGCTCGCAGGTCAAGAACGTGGGTAGACCAGGGCGGGGAGAGGTGGCCCGGGGGCCGGGGTTCCAGGACTCTGGGGAGTGTCAGACAGACACTCTGGTGTCAGACGGAAGGTAGAGTTCGGAGGAAAGACAGCTGCTGTTCCCAGGTGGGATGTGGGCTTGCTGAGTGCCAGTGTCCACTAACAGTTTGGGGGTTCAGGAGGGAAGTTAGGCCTGGCGGCTTAGATTGGGGCTGGGTGCACAGCGAAAATAGACCAGAGTTCTCAGCCAGGAGAGCCTGGGGGCTGTGGTCTGAACCTTGGAGCATGGGGTGGAGAGTTCCGAGAGTGGGGCGTCCGGGTGGGGCCCTGCTGGTCACTGTCGGCGACACGCTATGTACACGTCACGCGGGCAGCTGAGAGCCCTGTGCGTGTCCGCTGCTGTGCAGGAGCGGCGAGCAGGGAGGAGGGGGCTCAGGTAGAAGGAAGACCAGCCCCCCGCTTCTTGGCGACACAGCTCCCCTCCGCCCTGGCTTCTAAGCTCACACGCTTAAACCTGCTTTATTCCACTCACTGGTTTCCTCCCTGGATCACGAGGAAATGTCCTGAACTGTCATGTCTAGACTTTAAAAATTTGGAAGCAAATACAAGACTCTGAGTAACACGGGTCACAGCTGTGCTGCCAGGACGCTCGGGCAGATGTTAGCAAGCACGCGGCCGCGGCGCCACCTGCCTGGGCTCCAGGGCTGGTTCCCCGGGGCAAGCGGCTTCCTTCTCTGCGCCTCGCTTTTCACCTGAATGATGGGGCCGTGGGGGTGAGTGAGTCAACAGAGCGTGATGATTCACCAGGTAAATGAGATAAGCCAACGTCTTGGAGCCAGCATGCAGCAAGCGCGGGAAGTGTTAATTATTATGGTTTACTGGGCAGTAGACCCAGGACCCAGGGAAGTTGCAGGCAGGGAGGCAGGAACTGATACCTAGAAAATCTCTCTTTCATGGTAATAAGATTGGACTTGAGACCCTTTTTCAAATATCAAAGGGCGCCTTTTCTTCTGTTTCTTTGGGGAATGGGGTTTAGCTGTTTAACTGATGAACGGGAAGTTTATTTCATGGGTGGCCAGGGTGAGTTTGACCTGCATAGGAGGGTGCCAGGAGGTCTGCCCTCAGCAACTCAGATTTTAAATACATATATTTTTTACAGTGAAAACTGAGGATGTCTCTGAAGTCCGTGAGCCGGCCATGCAGGGCACAGACATCAGGTCCCGAAAAGTCTAAACGTGGGGGTGGGGTAGGCTCACTGTGCCCGGCCCACTGCCCCGTGGGGCCCCCATACCTCCCTGACGTCAGGCCCGCTGGTTGGCTGGCAGCAGAGGTGTGAGCTCTGCCAGGTAGCATTCCAGGCCAGTTCTGGGCCATGAAGTCTGGCCACTCCTGGTGATCTCTGCTTAAATGTCACTTCACAGACGCCGTTGCCTTCGGAATTTGCCCTCTGTCCTGCCTTATCTCTGAGGAGTTGCTGGAATTTTCTCTGTTGCTGGGAGTTTGGGGGTTTTGGTTTATTTATTTTGTCCTTTGGTGCTTGCAAAGGTAGGAAAGAACTTCTCGATTTCTGTAACATAAGCTTGTGGGAGGGCCAGTTAACATGCATTAAAACCTGGCGGGTGCAGAGCTTTCTCTTAGCAAGAGAGAGTCTGTTCCTTGGTGCTAATTAGAGACATTCCCAGTCTGAATTGGAAAGGGACAGAAGGAACACAGCTAATTGGCAAGTTACCTGTCACCTTTTCCCTGGCGGCTGTGAGCTGTGCCTCCGGCTGCTGGGGGGGGGGGGGGGGCGCTGCTCATCCCCACCCCTGGGTGGGAACCAGGAGGACTGTGACAGCCTCAGGGTGAACCTGGCGCTTATTTTGGGGGGTGCTGAGATTTGCACGGAAATAGAACTTGCCCCACTGCGTCCTTCCTGGGACAGTGTGAAGCGTGGTCAAAAAAGCATGTTCATTCAACAAGTCATTTCTCCTGGGTCTGTAAGTAATTTGACTGTTAAAAGTACACATTCCAGCTCATCAGCGTTTCCTGAGGGCGTCACGGAGCCTTTCCCTTGCCCTGTGCAGGGGGTGGGAAGGCTCAGAGGTGGCCTCCGGGGGCTGGACAGGGCTGGTCAGGGCTGGTCGTGGGCCCTGGTGGGGCTGGAGCCCGCAGCCCTCACCCATCAGGCACTTCTCCTCCAGGCGACATTCCTGTTCCGATGGGGGGTGCTCCAGCCAGCACTCCCGTTCTGCGCGTTTTTTCTTTTAAAACTTTCCATGACGCTACATAAAGGTTTTTACGATTTAATGACACGTTTCTGCCCCGCTTGTCTTTTGCTTCAGAAACAGAGAGAAGAGTGGCAGCCAGCCCGCCTGCCTGGATCACATGCAGGAAAGGAGAGCCTTGTCCCTCAAAGCCCACCAGTCAGAAAGTTTCCTGCCAATTGGTAGGTGTTTGGGAAGTTTCGGGGAGGAGGCTGACCGTGTTACTCTGATTTCCTTCAAGGTTTTCCTGGCTCCATCTGGTCACCTACTGGGGCAGACATGGGGCGGGGGCGGGGGGTGCGGGGTCTGTAGCAGAATAGGGGTCACTGAGCTGCGTGCCTTTCCTTAGCTTTCAAACTTCACAGCAGCCTTCAGGATGGGCACAGTTGTCCCCTCTGTGCAGCTGAGGAAACTGAGGCACAGAGGTTATGTAACCTGTCCAGTCATCCATCTGGTAGGTGGGAAAGCCAGAATTTGAACCCAGATTTTCTGATCCTGGTGGTCCTCAGAAAGCCCATTTGTAACAAGTCGTCTTTATGGCAGGCGAGCTTGCTCCTCTGCCCCCTGCCTAGGCAGAGGGTGAGTGGCTGGTGCTGAGGCACCCAGGAGAGCGGATCCTCTCCATTGCCCTCACAGCCAGGAGGCGGGAAGGTGTGAAGTGTGGGCAAACCTAGCAGCAAAACCCCTTTGTAAACTGCTTATCTCTATGCCTTTTCCCCCATCCCTGTGTCTCCAGCTTCCCCTTGAGGGGATCCACTCTGGCTTGGAGTGACTCAGGGCCCTTCATGGACGTGGCTAAAGACTTGTCTGTCCCAGGGAGCGATTAGATTACTCACTGCCCTCCTAGCACAAGGTGTCTTCCTGTTCTGACTGTACCAACCGCCTGTGACCATGTAATGACATTGGATGGAATTTACAATGGCCCCCAGAAGTGGGGTGGGGCCGGCTTAGCCCTTGAAATGCTCGAGACTTCTCGAGGAGGGGCGAATTTGCTTTTGGGAGAGATCAAAACCCAAGGGCGTGACCTGAGCACCAGGAGCTACAGTAGTTTTGTTTTGAGTTCTCCAGACAACGAAGTGTGTTCTGACCCTCACTTATCTCCCACAGGCTGTAAACCACCCCCTCAGTCCCCCGGTGTGGACACAAGCCCCTGCCCAAACTCCCCCGTTTTCAGGACGGGCAGCGAGCCCACGCTGAGCCCGGCCGTGGTCCGGAGGGTGTCCTCGGACACTAGGGCCGGGGAGGCTCTGAGGGGCTCAGACAGTCAGCTGTGCCCCAAGCCGCCTCCCAAGCCCTGCAAGGCACCCTTCCTCAAGGTCCCCCCATCCCCATCCGCCTGGCTCCGCTCAGAGGCCAACTACTGTGAACTCAACCCGTCCTGCAGCGCGGCCGGTGACCGGGGGGCACGGCCACCCTTCCCCGCCCAGGACAGCTACGTGGAGCTGCTGACAGCCAAGCAGAACGGGGCCCCGGCGCCCCGGAACTCTGGCACCAACTACTTGATTCTTGATGACGACGATGGGACAAGGCCTTGGGGGCCCCTGGCCTCACAGATGGACAAGGGGCAGGAGGACAAAGGCACGTTTGCGCTGCCCCTCCTGGAGACGGCCTCCTCGTTCAGGCCCAATGACTTTGAGTCGAAGCTCCTGCCCCCCGAAAACAAGCCCTTGGAAACAGCGATGCTGAAACGCGCCAAAGAGCTCTTCACCAGCAGCCACCCCCGGGTCATCGCCCAGCACATCCTGAGCGTGGACTGCAAGGTCAGTGCCTGGGATGCGGGTTTTGTTCTGGCTTCTGAGCCCTTGGAAGGGGATCCGTCTGGGCCTTGCTCTGCCTCGCCCTTGGGGAGCTTTACTCACAGCAGCCCGAAGATAACCTGGGTGCTGATTTATTTAAGGGGTGGGAACCACAGGTCAGGACAACCTTTGCTCAGGCGGGAAGCTTGTAAAACTCACCTTGGACAGAGGGCTGGCGGGCCGCGGCTCACCCCACCCCGTCCCTGCTGGCATCTCCCCTGCGGGGTCCTCCTGCCTGGTGCTGATTTTAAAATTCTCCCCGACCTCCGCTCTGTCAGAGCTGGTAAAACCCGAAGGAGAGTAGATTAATGATAGAGGAAAATGTCGTCTCTGGAGTCGCAGAGCCTGGGCGATTTCTAGCTCGTTATATGTTACAGGTGTGCACGTTTACGTATTTACTTCATTATTCCTAAACTGGCCCTCAGGGTGAATGTAAAGTCGCTAGAGGGTGACGTGGACTCGACCCACCCCCCACAGTGACAGGAGACTGATCAGTGTTTGAGTAGCCGGTGAGGCCTGCGTGAGTCACAGCCCTGTTCCTTCTGGAGCTCAGTGTCATCGGGTAGCTCGTCCATCAGATTAGTCCTGAGGCAAAGAGTCAGGATTCATATAGGAACTGGGTTTTCTTAAATAAACGCCCAGGGTCATGAATCATGGCAGGAATTCTCGTCTCTGAAGACTCTCCCGGAAGGGCTTCAGTTGATGGAGGCTGCACAGAGGGGCCTGGGCCCTCCCAGAACAACCTCGAGGATAGTAAGGCAAGCCCTGGCTGTCCTGGGATGAACAACATCCTTCTGGAAAACCAGAACCACAGCGACAGGCCGGGAGCCTGGGGGTGACCCCATCTAGGGCCTCCGTAGGAAGCTCCTTGTGGAAACCTGGCTCTGGGTGCACAGAGCAGCGGCAGTCCCAGGAGGGGCTGGACCTTCTCCCTGCGGCCTGATGCTGTCCAGGAGGTGAGGCGCCTGAGCACCTCTGCAGGGCCTGTCCCACCACCGTGGCAGCCATGGAGCTAGAGCCCAAATCTGTTCTCGCCCAAGGGTCAGGCCGCCTCCCCTCGCTCTTGCTGTTTCTCTCACTGCACTTGGATCTCCTGGGGAGACCCACGCTCCTGTCTGCCTGGAAGAGGAACCGCTGGGAAGAGGAACTGCTGGGCCCCAGGCAGCAAGGCAGAACCTGGAGCGGGGACCTGGCTGGACTCTGCCGTCCCCAGCCCCCAAGGGCAGGACTGCTTCGTCTGCCTTCTCCCTTCCTGCGCCTGCCACCATTTCCTTACTCTCTTCCGGGAGCCACTGACTTCAGGGCTTTGCCACCTAAGCAGGCACAACTAGTATATCTAAGAAGGAAATAAAATTAGGGCCATTGTCATCCTCGCCAAATGCAGTGGCAGCCAGACAGGGCCACCCGAAAGCCGGGAGCAGGCGCCAGGCAGCATCTGGGGCCCGCATGCGGAATCCCACCCTGAGCACCAAGCCTGGGGCTAACGCCCAGAAAGGCCATCAGAACAACTGGGTGGTCCTGCGGACCCCTCCCCAGAGCTCAGTGCCGGGGTGGGGTGAGGAGACACTGCGGTTCCCCCCACCCTGCAAATGAGCATCGCCTTGGCCTCACCCAGCCCGCCTGGTCCACATAAGGGCCACCCTCCCGTCGCTTGTGCTGGCCCTAGCAAGAGGTGAGGCCTGGCAGCTGAGAGCCCTGCTAGGGGATGAGGTCTCTGAGTCTAGTGCTGCCCACACACCTGCCGCGCAGCCTCTGGGGGCTCCTCCCCACCTGCAAAACAGAAGTGAGTCTGACTACCCGGGCGGTGTGAGGACTCAGTAAGTTGACACATGGAGGCCTCTGCACCGGGCCTGGCCAGAGTGAGCTGGACAAGTGTTTATTTGTGTTATTACTCAGCCTGATTGAGTGCCTACTGCGTGCCAGGCGAGACCAGATCATGGTGTCTGCTGTGGCAGTGCCGGCTGCCTGGTGGGGGGAGAAGGGGATGATGCTTGGAGCACAGCAGGTGGGCAGTGCTGTGTGGGGGCAGGCGCAGAGTCGTGGGGCCTCCCCGGGGCAGGGTCTTGAGCCGAGCAGGATGTCTGGGGCCTTGAAGGCTGAGCAGGACTGGGCCCGAGGAGGATCGCGGAAAAGCATCCTGCAGGCGTCAAGCAGCGCACATGTGCAGACTGAGACGTCGCAAATGGCGACGGAGCTTTGGAGTACAGAGAATTCGCTTTGTGGGGGCGGGTGGAGGTGGGGCTGGTGTGAGAGAGGCCAGTTGCGCCCTTCAAATCTGGGGGGACAGGATCCAGACAGATCCGAGGCCCTGTGGAGGGCCGCAGAGATGGCACTCGCATCGCAACTTAAAAGATCCCTTGACAAGTGGGGGAGAGCTGGGCCAGGGCCCCGTCATGGCTCCCCCAGTCACTGCAGTGGGGCGAGGATGCAGATGTAGAAGATGGCAGGGCGGAGGGCGCCTGCCCTGGCGGGCCATGCTCATGGTAAATGCCCTAGAAATGCTTCTCCTCCTCCCCGGCATATGAGCTGTGTGGCCCTGGTTTGGGCCCTGCGGTGTGAGGTTAGGCGCCCCTTGCACTGTGAGTCAGCCGGAAGCGGCCGCAGGACTGCACGTTTACAGGGGTCACTCTGAAGGTGACGCTTCCGAACAAAACCCAGTGCTGAGCCCTGAATCTCATCACATAGAGGGTGCATGGATTGGGGGATGCCCCACAGATGAGCTGGGTCTGGAGCTTCTGACGGGGCAGGTGGCTGAATAGGCAAAGTGTGCGTGCCCACGGTGATGGGCTGTGCGTCGGGGGTGGGCTGCCTTGCCGGGGTCGAGGAGTAAATCTTTGCAGAGAGCAGGCCAGCATTCTTCCCCTCTACGTGGCCCAAGAGTCACAGCTTGTATGTTCAGATTGATTTTGGGGCTTTTAAGGGCAGCTGATCCTTTGCAAAGTCCTTGAGAAAGATGAACTTAACGGCTGTGTTTAGAAGGGAAACTGAGGCCCATGAGTTCTGCCTCTGGACAGCGAATTCCCACAGGCTCATTTCCTTGGGGTTGACAGTGGCTCCTTTGCTCCACCACAGAAGTTAAGGATCAGGATTAATAATGTCAGCTAACGTTCCAGATGTTTCATTATTTTTTCACCTATTGGGGAGACATCTGGTCTGTTTATGAGTCTGGGATAATTACAGCCAAGGATGGCGTCACCAGATCCAGGAGAGGGATTGTCTGTGCCTGCCGAGAGTCCGGGGTTTCCTGGGCCTGTCTCTGCTAGGGCTGAGGCCTCACCAGCCCCATTTTAGAGACACGCTGACGTAGTTGTAACATTTCGAGGCAACATGTAATAACTATAAATGGCCAACTAATTCCTAGTTCTGATGAACTGTTGATTACATGCTAGAACTGAAGTGGGGAGAGCCACTTGGGGCAAAGAAAGATCTCCTTTGAGGAAGCCTCTCAGGAGAAGCAGTGGGGGTGTGAGACCTCGGTTTTTAAATCTCCATACAAGTTCTAATAGTTTCCAGACGGGTGGTACATTTCCTGAGCCAGGAGAGGCTTAATGAGGGATCATAGCAGCCAGCCCTGCCGCTAAATGAGAACGGGAATGGCAGGCCGCAGCCGAGGAGCCCTTGGGCGGGATGCTGCTCCTTCGCTTAGGGGCTCGGTCAGCTCTGCGCCCCCCGACCTGCTGGCATCAGGGTGCTGCAGCGGGATCCCCTCGGAGAACCAAAGCACCCTCCGGTGGGAAAGAAACCCCAACTCTGTAGACTCTAGGACAGTTTCAGTGTTCCCCCCCCCAGCTTTACTATTCCAGTGTGTGTATGAAAATCCCCCAAATACACAAGCTGTACTTTCAGATGCTGCTGCTCAGAAAGCCATGCCCCGCGCATCAAGTGTGCGTCCACGCCGCCTGGCTCTGTGGGTCTCTTCCTCCCTGCTCCGGTCAGGCCTGCGTCACGCCACCTCCTGAGGCTGTGTGTTGTGTTCTCGCCAGGTCACTCGGATACTTGAAGTCTCTGACGAGATGAGGAGGAACATGGGCGTGAGCTCAGGCTTGGAGCTCATTACCCTGCCCTACGGTCACCAGTTGCGCTTGGACATAATTGAAAGGTGAGTCGCACTGTCCCTGCCTTTCCGTCCCTTGCTACTCCCCGCGGGCGACTCTCACCCCAGCCGCCGCCTCATTTGCACGGCCCCGTGCAGCGTTTCCCAGAAGTCCCCAAGGGATTCCTGGAGGTGCACGGAGACAGGACAGAGGAAGTCAGGGCCGTTCATGTCCCTGCTTCTGAGGGGCGGGAGGAGAGGGCAGTTGACCGGCCTGGGAGCAGGCGGGGTGCGAGATGCCCTCCTGTCACCTAGGGCCTCATTCAGCTGTGGCCCTTTTGTCTCTTTGGAGTCAGAGATTGCTTTTGGAACTAAGTGGGGCCTTGTGGGGAAGTTTGGTAAGATCAGAGTCTGAACAGTGTTTTCATTGAGGGGTAGACGAAACGGGAGTCAGAGATCAGGGGGTGACGGCCCCCAGCCTCCGCGGCATCACTGCCCTCTTCTCGTGAAAAGCCGGGGCTCTGGCGGGCCATTAAAACTCACACCCGGGAGTGCTGGGTGTTGAGAAATTACATAGGATACATAGTGATAAATCAGAAATTATAAAGGTAGCAATAATGACGCATGTTGTAAGAAACATTAGACTCTCCTATTACTGTAGAAGTTGATCTTTTTCTTTCTCACACACACACAAGTTGATTTGGGCAAGACTCCCTTGTTATCTTAAGTTCACTGTTTTCCAACCGATTTTGCAGTTGCCATTGTTGTCGGGCAGAAGGAGGGGCACCCTGGGGCTCCCCAACCTGCCTGTTCTAAATAGGTCTGCCATCCGCGGCATCAAGATAAAACATACTGTAGCGTGTAAGACATTAAATAGAAAATAACTTTAATACAATGAGTGAGTAATAAAGAGAAAAGAATGTAATTAAAAGAGTTCCCAGTTAAACACCCAGCGTTACCCAGCCCCTCGTGGGTAATGTCCAAACAGGGTTGGCCCAAAGCAGACCTAAAAGTCTGCCACACGTCTAAGGCACCTCTGGGACAGGAGCAAAACAAAAGGACAAGTCAAAATAAAGGCTGCCATCGTCAGCCTCCCCCACATCTGTCTCTTTCAGGGGTGTCTTTCCATGTCCCCCAAGTCCCTGGTGCAAAGTCTAAGGCCGAGAAGCAAGTGTAGCTTTTTCATGTCTCTGCTGCATGTGCCTCCTCCAGGTCCTCTTCTCGATCTCCTCTGTTCCTTCACCCCGTCTTCTCCAGCTTCTCCTCCCTGCTCAGCTCCACCCTTCCTTGGATGGGGCAGAGAACCTGGAACTTTGCCTTTCTCTGGGGACCTCCCTGTTACACCATGACTAGCCGCCCATGGCTTTATGTGCCCACCTCACATCTCGGTCGTCCAGTAGTGTCCAGCGCTGTCCATACAGCTTTCTGTGATGGCTGAAATGTTCTTATCACTGCAGTCACTCCCTCTATTGAGTGTAGACAGCCACATGTGGCTAGTGGACAGTGCAGTCCCAGGATGTCAGCCCCGAAAAAGTCATGTGGGTCTGTCAGCCTGGGGAGGCCAGTCCAGCTATTCCCATGGTTCCCTGGCTACAGGGGCTGCCGTGCTGCTCCTTGGCCACTGCTGCTGTGGCTTCACAGCCGCTCCATAGAAGCAGCCCGAAGCTGAATGTTAGCCTGAGGGCGCCCCGGCAGTGGTCTGGGCTGACTCTGGGTGGGCATGGCTGCTGTTTCCAGCACTTGGGCAGCTGTAGATAGGTCTGACTTCTGAATTGTCCTGCTTTGCTAGATTCTAACTTCTCCCCGGCATCCCCTTCCTTCCTCGGGAGCCTGGGGCTGGCTTCTCGTTTTCACTTCCCTTCTGGTGTGGTCTGGGCCCAGTGGTCACTGATTCAACAAGAGGAGCTGGGCTGCCGCATCGCCACCGCATTCCCCCGTTTCTCATGTGATCCTTCCAGCCTGAAAACTCCCCAGGTTCCAGGCCTTCCGTTCTAGAATGTGTGCTGGGCCCAGGCTGAGGTGGACAAGTTTGGGAGTCTCTGGAGACAGTTTTCTGACTCTCCCTTGTCTACATCCATTTCTCTTTCTCCTGATTTGTTGCTCTTCAGCTGGTGTCCTGCCAAGGGATCGACTGAGGACCTACTTGCTAGAGCCCGGGGAGTGGTTTTCATTACCATATGTTTACTAAATATAGCTATCCTGAAGTTAGGTGACGTCATCTTGCATTTGAGAATCAAGTGCAAAAACCACCCTTTATTTGTAACTCCCTGCCTCGCCCATCCCGGGCCTGAGTGGTAATGTCCTTCTGCATGACACTTAGCGCCCCTGCGGCAGACCTTCCAACGCGGAGTTGCATACACACGTTTCAGGCAAATGCTGGTTGAAATAATGGAAACCACTAACCCAGTTGACGGTTGCTCTACATCAGGTCTCACAGAAGTAGAGGACTTGTCTTTTATTGAGGGCCTTTAAAACATAGGAAGACGACACTGAATGAAGGACTGATCGAAGACCACGTAAGAGGTTAGTTTACTGTTAAAGAGACACCTGAAATGTTTGAGCCATAACACTATTCAATAAATACAGCAGATAATATAACATTTTAGTCTGTTAGAATCCATTAACGCCAAAAAAATAGTTAACAGGTAAATAGAGAAGAAAAAGAAAACAGGTAAATAGATTAAAACGTAGAGGGAGAGATGGCACACACCGGCAGGTGTAGAGCTGCTATAGGCCAGGGGCCGGCCAGGCACTTAATTTTTGTACTGCTAGATAGTGCGTAGTCCTTGTTGCAACCCTTGTTCCCATTTTACAGATGAAGAAATGGAGGTGCAAGCAGGTAACAGTGAGTAAGCTCCATAAATATGTATGTACAAACCATCTTAGACAGCAGAGCTCACCAGTGTAAAGAACATCAGAGAATGTGGTAATGCTGGGCACTGCCTCCCTTGGCTCATGGAGAGAGAGACCAACACGCATGGGCAGGAGAGAAGCGTGGCTGTGGAGCAACATCCTTAAGCTGTGACCTTTTAGGAGGTGGCCCCAGAGGCATGTTGTATTTTAATAACCACGGCTATGAATCGAAGTTTCACCACCACTTAGACTGAAAAAAATGTAACTCAGGCAGTTCTAGCCCAAGTCTGGCACCTCCCTGGTCCTGATGTACCGAAGGAACGAGAAGGCTTGCCGCCTGCGCCGCCGGCCACCACCGAGACTGCCGGGGCGACCCCGTTGACATCAGTCCCATTGTGGAGAGAAAAGATCTCTGCTTCCTGTCTGGGGCTGTGAGGCTGACCGTGTAGTTCAGGAGGAGAAAAAGGAGGATTGTTGGCAGATAGAAGTTTGCGATTTTATTAGGGTCTGGCCTTACAGGAAGTCCCGCCCAGTCAGCTATTCATTCTTTGTCGGCGTCTCATTTACTTTCTGGCCTCTGGAGAGTGGGCTCTCCGTGCTTAGCCTCTCATTCCTTC
Organism: Talpa occidentalis; assembly: GCF_014898055.3. Lineage (NCBI taxonomy): Eukaryota > Metazoa > Chordata > Mammalia > Eulipotyphla > Talpidae > Talpa > Talpa occidentalis. The sequence goes on along the minus strand of NW_023605305.1, from coordinate 95,454,926 downwards.
CCTTTGTTTGAACAGCCGTGTCGTCTTCCTGGAGCAAGCATGTGGTCTCATTTTCCTGTTCCTTGCGTTCCCCAGCCCCAGGGGCTCTCTGGAGGTGGCCTGGGGTTTCTCAGTGTGCATGCGTTGGAGGGCCCTGGTGTTCTTGGACCCCTCCACGTAGAAGGTGTAAGGAGCCACAGGCACTGAGTAGCCTCACCCAGGAAGGCCCTTTGTGCCCCCGTGTCCAGGACTATATGGCCCTTTTCTGGGACATCTGGCTTTGATTCTGTGCACTTGCCCCTCTGAGGTCTCCCCTAGGCCCTCTGCACTCAGTCTAGGTGCGGGTGGTCTCTGCTGAAATAAGTGATGAAACTGAGCTGCCAGCAGGTTGCAGGGCAACAGCAAGTGGTATGAACACAGTCTTTTCCTGGCCAATTTGGTTTCGGGTCCTCCTTGTCAGGTTGGCTCTTGATCTGACCACTGCTGTCCTTCCCTGCAGACACCACACAATGGCCATCGGCATTGCAGTGGACATTCTGGGCTGCACGGGCACCTTGGAGGAGCGAGCAGCCACCCTCAATAGAATCATCCAGGTGGCGGTGGAACTGAAAGACTCCATGGGGGACCTCTATGCCTTCTCAGCCATCATGAAGGCTCTGGAGATGCCACAGGTAAATTGTCTCGCTTTGAGCAGCCTTGTGTGTACTTCGTGCTCTGCACAGTGGTTTGTCAGCCTGTGCTACCAAATCAGACTTAGGCAAGCTTGAACAGGAAGATGACTCTTAGTGAAAGCTGCTTTGATTAGGAGGCAACCAAAAGCAGTGTCCTAAGTACTTGGGCTGTTTTTAAAAACAGTGCATAATTAGTGATAGCCCACACTTTCTCTTTGATGTACAATAAGAAAAACCAGTTGGGCTGATAGTTCTCGCGAAAGCGAGGCTGCTTCTAGCCCGGTCACAGGGCTCATGAGAGGCTGGAGTTATGAGTGGGACACTGAGGCGTTTGGGGAGCTTATATCTGAGAGTTCCTAGACTAGTTTATCTCGGGGTATACGCCCCAAGTCACCACATTCCTGTTAAAAAATTTGGAATCTTGGCCCATCTGCCATTCATTTCCAGAATTGGCACTTTATGAGTTTATCTGCTTTGATGGGCTGTTTTTAGGATGATTATCCAACCTGAGAATCTGTATGTGAAATTAGAGCAAAGTTGTCTTTGTGCGCAGCCTGCTTTCCTGCTTCTGTTTCGTAGCCCTCAGTGCTTGGAGGGCTTAGAGTAGGAAGTTACAAACCTGCAAGCCAAATCTGCCAGGGTCACATCAAAGCCACTGGTCATTTGGCCTCTGAAATCCTGGTGCTCACTGACACCCCATTACTGCTGAAGAGGGACACAGCAAATCAGCATATTAGGGACGTCATTTCCCTGTGTCACAGCAAGGTCACCTTAAAAATACGAAGGGCAACCATTGCCTTCACCAGAAAGAACTTTTTTTTTTTTTTTCAGGGCAGGGGGAGGAAACAATTATAATCCTGGGGCTTTCAAAATTCTTCAGGTGCAGTGGAATCTTGTAAAGTACTTGATGATATACTGATGTCTATAACAACAGGGATTATAATTTTTCATTCAGGTTTCAAATTTGCATATTTAGTTCCACTTATCAAAACGCTATTGAGAGGTAAACCAATAGGCTCCACTGCGTGTATGGCCCCTTGCCCAAAGCTTCCACAGGCAACTAGAAAAGGGGCTGTCTTGTGGGATCATGTGGTTCTGACTAGAGTCACATTTCCATGTCATCATCCAAACCTGCCCTGTACCTCAGTCACAGACGCTGCATTTTCTTCTCAGCTGCTAGTGTCGAGAACATCCAGAAAACAGGTGTAGAGACAAGGGCTTTTTTCCAAAAGATGGCCCTTCAGGAAGGGGGGACTGAGAAGTGAGAACATGGTGAGTGAGCAGAAGACGACCAACCCCACATCGTTTTCTGCTCAGCAAATCTGCTGCTGCCACTCTCCTGACTACATAGGGAGCGCGTCCTCTCTTACAGGCAAGGAAAGGAGTCTCAACTCTGCCCCTTACAAGCTGTGAAACCTTGGGCAATTTGTTTTATCTGTAAAACAAGGCCAGAACACCTGCTTTGCAGGGCATCGCATCGGATGCAGTCATGGCCCTCATCCCCTAAACATTAGGGCCCTTCCTTGTTCCTTGTAGAAAACATCACATACTTGGACTTGTTGGTTCTAAATAGGAGCATTTCCCTTAGGGTAGAGGAGCGGCATCTGCTGGTGTTACTCAGCTGTCCCAGAATGAATGAGTGGTGGCATCACACGGCCTGGGTAATCGTCTCAGCCTCGCGCACTTAAGACAGTTGGCAACACCTATCAAAATGTAAAATACATGTAACTCCAGTCCAGTAGTTCCACTCAAGGAAATTTATCCTCCAGATAGTTTCACACATGTACGTTTGAAAAAATCTTTGAGGAAAATGTTTAAAATTCTTACATATATACTAAATTTGGGTTTATCTGTATAGTGGATTATGCTGAAACAAAATAAGGTTGTTGTAGGTGTATGTTCATATTGATTTCTAAGCAAGGAACAGAAAAAGATGTATAATATGCACTTATTTTAAAAGGTTGTGAGGGGTTACCATCTTTTCGCTACATTCCTTTCAACTACTTAGAATTGTTTCTTAACCAGGTGCATCTATCACCTATTCCAAACTTACATGTAAGCAGACAGGAAATGTAACAGATACCTTTTTCTTCCAGATCACAAGGTTAGAAAAAACGTGGACTGCTCTGCGGCACCAGTACACTCAGAGCGCCATCCTGTATGAGAAGCAGCTGAAGCCCTTCAGCAAACTGCTGCATGAGGGCAAAGGTGAGGGCTGTGGGCACACTGGGGAAGGGAGGAGGGGTTGTTGGCCATCGGAGCTGTCATTGCATGACAGCACCACTCATAACAGGCCTTGGGCTACTAGTCCGCTCATTCCAGGCATAATTTTGGAAGAACTTTACCCCTTACTTTCAGAGTCCACCTGTGTTCCCCCAAACAATATATCGGTTCCGCTGCTGATGCCACTTGTGACATTATTGGAGCGCCAGGCTGTCACTCTTGAAGGAACGGACATGTGGGAAAAAAACGAGGAAAGCTGTGAGATTACGCTGAACCACCTGACCACAGCCCGCCGCATGGCAGAGGCTGCAGACAGCTACCAGAGGAACGCCGAGAGGATCCTGGAAGGTAAAAGCAGCTTTTCTCAGCTGGTCCTCACCTCCCTTACATTCCCTTCCCATAAACCATATACAAACCATGTATATTAGTGGGCAAGAACATCCAGCTGGGAAAGGCCAGTCTCCTCAGGAGAGCCACATGCAAACGAATGGAGCTTGATCACTCTCTTACACCACATACAAAAATTAACTTCAAATGGATTAAAGAGAGAAAACGAAACCACGAAACTCCTAGAAGAAAATACAGTAGACTCCTTGACACTTATCATGGTGATTTTTTTATCTGACCCCAAATATAACAAAAGCAAAAACCAGTAGGACCACATCAAACAAAAAAGCTCTGCAAAGCAAACACATTAACAAAGTGAAAGTGCAGCCTATTGAACAGGAGAAAATACTTGGCAAACCATGTATTTGATATGAGACTAATATCCAAAGAACTCAATAGCAGAAAAGCAATCCAATTAAAAACTGGATTACCACAATAAAAATTTTTAAAAAAGGAAAAGGATTGAAAATCTGAATAGACGTTTTTCAAAAAATGACATGCAAATGGCAAACAGGCACGTGAAAAGATGATCATCACTAGTCAGGGACATGCAAATCCAAAACCACAGTAACTATTTCACACCTATTAGAATAGCTATTATCAAAAAGACAAAAATGAGTATCGGTGAGGATACAGAGCACAGGAAATCTTTGTGCACACTTGGTGAGAATGTAAAATGGTATGATGAAATTGGTGTAAAAAATTGAAAATTAGAACTACCCTGTGATTCTACTCCTGGATAGTTATCTAAAGAAAATGAAAATGCTAACCTGAAGATGTAGGCACCCCAACAGTTTGCTGCAACATTATCTACAATGGCCAAAATACTGAACCAATTGTAAGTGTCCACCGAGAGATGATTGGTGGCTAGTGCTATATAGACACACACGCACAGTGTGGGATACACTCACAGTAAAAATAGTGAAATCTTGCCATTTGACAATATAGGTGGACCTGAGTATGTTATGCTAATATATGGTAAGTTGGACAAGTACGGTATGATTTTACTTACCTGTGGAATCAAACGAACAAAACTCAAATACAGGAATAGTCATTGCCGGAAGGTAGGGGATTAGAAGATACAAAGTTATACAATAAATCAATCTCCGGTATGTAAGGTACAGTAGATGACTATAGTTAATACTGTGTGCACTGAAATAGCGATGTACACCTGAAACTAATACATAAAATGTCAATTATACCACAATTAAGGAAAAATATTACTAAGTGAGCAGCATGTAGAGGTATATAACAATTTTGGAAAATAGTTTGATGGTTTTGTTAAAAATGTATATTTACCGTATGACCCAGTAATTTCACTTAGAGAAGTGAAAATGTGTTAGTAAAATGAATTATCCATAGAAATTGGCAACAGCCAGAAACTGGAAACAATCTACGTATCACTTGGTGAATGTGAATAAATAAAACGTGGACTGTCCATGTAACTGAATACTACTCAGCAATAAAAATGACATCTTGCTAACACACAATATGGAATATTCTCAAAAACATCATCCTAGTGAAAGAAGCTAGACACAATAAAGTCCACATTGTGTTTCAATTTATCTTATTTCCAGATAAGGCCAAATGATGATAGAGTACATCAGCAGTTGGCTGCTATCAGGGGTAGGACTAGGGAATGACTACAAGGAACTAAGTGAACTAAGTGAACTATTATAAATCAAATTGTGCAGTTAAAGCAGGTGACTCATGACATGTAAATGATAATAAAGCTATGAACAGACACACAAGGTACTTTTGAACACTCATTCCTATAGCCAGCAGCTTATGCATACAAATTTTACTCCAAAATCTGTATTTGAGTTGTTCTTTCTCCAGGGTGCTCAGGCCCTTGGAGGGAAGCCTAACCTTCTTTATGTAAAATAGATCCTATAGTTTTCTTGGAGGAGAAATGTTTTCATCTATGAGAGAAAGTGCAGTTTCATTTTGAATCTTATTTTCAACATTTGGTTTTAGGGAGAATTGAAGTTAACGTTTTGTTTTATTTTCATTAGGTTTTCAACCAGATGAAGAAATGAGTGAAATTTTCAAGACTGAATTTCAAATGCGACTGTTATGGGGCAGCAAAGGTGCACAAGTCAATCAGGCAGAGAGATATGATAAATTCAACCAGATTTTAACTGCCCTCTCACGTAAATTGGAACCTCTTCCTGTATAACAGGCGGAGTTTTGATCACTCTCCAGAGAACCATAGGATATATACTTCAAGCTTCTCCAGTTTCTTTGGGAAAGCTTATCATTTAAAGACATAATAATGTGCAAATACAACAACATACAAGCTTTTAGTATCCACAGGATATTAAACATGGAAGTTGCACACAGCACACTTATTTATAAGTTGTTTAAATTACTACTGATTTTTTAAATGAAAGATAATTTATTAAGTTAACTTGCTAATGCTGATCAGCAAATTTGAGACATCCTAGATATGTTGGTTGCTTTCTAGTAGTGAAGTATTTAACCACTTTAGTTTTTAATTATGTCAGATAAATGTAAATTTCAAGTTTAAAAGCATGAACCATTTCAAAAGGTATCAGTTGTATGATATTCTTTATATTTGAGAAATGTAAATAGTTATATGAAAATATATCTTTTTGTGAAACAAATGCATCCAGACTCTTTAATATTAAACAATTGAATGGAATAGTCATAACTCCACTGTCTGCCTCCCAGCACCCTCTTCCCCAGCCACTATGTCCTCATTGTGAACTAAAATCCATGAGTGGTACGGAAAATTTAAGGTTTCTAATTTAGGAGACAAACTGACTAGTGATACGGGGTGGGGCTGGCTCCAGAAGACCTATGATCAAACTCAAGCTGTGATGCTACTGGAAGTTTGGACTTTGTGATCACGTTAACCTCAGTCTTGTGTGCAGAGTGAGCACCCACGTTATATAGCATGCTTTATGCACCGTTTCACTTATTTCAAAATACCTCTAGGTAAGTATGTGACATGTTTCGGGGTTTTTTAACTGTTGTAGGAAATTTGCAACACAAGACTTTAAAACTTTCATTACTCTGTCACCAATCATCACTTAGCAATTTGCTTTTCTTCCTGTCACTGTCTGCTTAATAAAATGGAAGTAATAGTTTCAGTTCCTGAACTCTATTAACATGGCCTGGAATCATGAGGCCCATTACCATTTTTTAAAAGGAGACTGCCATCACACTGTTTATTTTTTATGTCTCATACAATGCACTCAGAAACCCATCTCACTACACTAAACCCTGAATAGATTTGTAATACAAGCATACCTTTTAATGGTTATTCTTTCACAGAATGAAAGGGACCTCTCCAAGGAACAATACTCACCTTCCCACCTCACTCTCCAAAAAGAACAGCTAATTTAAATCAACTCTTTAAGAGAATTTAAAAGCCTCGGTGGCCCTAGAGGCCAATACTGACATGAGCTCAGTGTCTTGGGAAGCTAAACATGAAATACCTCCATTAAGTAGGGATCCTTAAAGGGTTCCTGATACCAGGCTAGGGAAAACCACTAACCAGCAAAGAGTGGTTACCAGGAAACAGGCCTGTAGTTTCATGATAGCTTTAAGAAGAAATAATTATAATGACAACTCTCTTTGGGGAGGGTTTGACAAAATGTCCTCAAATAAATCTGGAATAAAATTTACTAAGCCCATCTTGAAATTTACTCTCTGAAGGAAAGCATCCAATATTCTCACAAATTTATATATATATATACACACACACACACACACACATATATATATATATATATAAAAAACATACCAAACACAAGCAGAAACACCACCATGAATAAAATTCTGACAAAATATTTAGATGCCCAAAACCTTCAGACACTAGGACGATCATTTTTAATACAATCATACTTTGGTGTGTATGAAGAAAAAACAAATTTGAGTATTAACAATGGCCAGATTTCAACAAAAACCAGGTAGAGATCTTTTAGAAGTATATGAGACTAAAAACTCAATGGGCACTAATAAACAGAAGATTAGATACAACTGAAGTTTTAATTCGCCTGAAGAGATACCTGAAACCAGTATCAGGATACAGCACATACAGGAAAGGAAAAGACAAGAAATTAAGATAAAGGATTGAAAATAGAATGACCCAATGCATCTCATCAGAGCTCCAGAAGGAAAAAGTGGGAAGATATTGACACAAAAGGTCTTAGGTTGGTGAGCAGAACTGGTAAGTTCACAGGTGTATCAAAGTGTCTACTATGTGAGACTTAAACAACAATTAAAATAGCACAAACCTGGAGTAGCTTGTGAGACCACACTCATTCTAGTGGCTCCCTTGCTAGAGTTCTGATGAAATCTTGATTAGCTTTGAGTATATAAAATGTTAAGGGTGAATATTACAAGAAAGAAAAACAGTCAAAATTTCAAACTAGTGGAAGAAAACAAAAATTATAAAGATAGACAGGAGAGTGAATAGATACAAAAAATCAGAGTAATCCAATCTTCTTAATAACCATTATAAATGTGAACAGACGACATGTCAGAGATGGCCAACTAGATAAAACTTTCTACTGTTCAGAAGAAACAGATAAAGCATTAAGACACACACAAAAAATTTAAAACTATAAGAAAGGTCAGGATAATTTCAAGAGGAAACAGGGAGTAATTTGTAAATGGATGTGGATTTTGGGAGTGCTAGCAATGCTTTATTTCCTGACTCAGATGTTGACTTTCTAGTATCTTAAGCTATACCCTTATGTCTCATGCATTTTTCTGAAGGATTACAATGAATATTAAAACATTTAAATATATAACATCTAGGAATATTTCTAACTGAATTTTTCTAACTTGAAGATGTTTTAAAACATTTAAAAGCCTGAAAAACACTAAGGAAAATAAACAGAAGCACCATGTTCTAAATTAAAAAATTCCATCAGAGATTAGTTTTTAAATTGACCTATAATCTCAATTCAATCCCAATAAAAATCCAACATGATTTTTCAAATTAACTTTTGTCAAGTTTTTCCTAAAACTTAACATGGCGAGGAATAGTCTAGACCATTCTAGGAAAACAAGGTGGAGGGGTGTGATGTAGGAATACATTCTACCAGATAGGAAACTTCTTTGTTAAGCTATGGTGATTAAGAAGTTGTCATTAGAAATTTGATATATGACAGAAATAATGCCAATCATTGGGGGAAAGGATGATTTCTTAAATAAAATTTTGAACAACTACTTAAGCAAATGAAAGGGGAGGGGGGGAAATTGTTCACTTCTTATCTTGCACCAGCATAAAATCTAAATGAAGAACCTACATGTGAAAGGAAAACCTACAACACTTTTTAGAAGAAAACAGAGTATCTCTCTTTACTTTGACTTAAAGAATTCCTTAAACTAGACCCAAAAAGGGGTTAAATATGAAAAGTGGATCTACATTAAAATCAGTTTCTAGTCATTAAAAGATAGCATAGACTAGAAAACTGGAAAGAACTGAAAAATGTTATTAGCAACACATAAAACCGACAGGATCAGTGTGGCACACAAACTCCAAGATGGTCCAAGTGTTCTCTGTCACCTGGCATTCATACCCCTGCACACAGGCACCAGGGTTGGTCTGCATCACCAAGTACAGAGTTGACAGTAATGGTTGTCACATCTGAGACTAGGTCATAAAGTGACTGCACTGCCCTCTTGGGAGTTTTCTCTGTTGAATCACTCACTTTGGGAAAGCAAGAAGCCAGGCAGCGAGCAGCCCTATGAAGAGGTCGACATGGCAAAGGACCACATCCTGCCAACAATCGTGAAAGATCTTGGAAGTGGACTCTCCAGCCCCAGCCAAGCCTTGAGAGGACTGCAACCCTAGCCGATACCTAAGCTGCAAATTCCTGAGAAAAGGAGCCACAGTAACCAGCTGTGTTACACAACAAGAAGAAACTAACACAACTTTTCCAAAGACAACCAACCAAAGTAAAAATGGGCAAAAGAGTCTTTTCACAGAAATGGAACCAAACAGTAAACATGAAAAGATACTCAACTTCAATAATCAGGGAAAAGCAAATTAAGATTACAATGAAATGTTACTGTACATCTGTTGAATTGATAAAAGTTAAAATGTTTGCCTCATAAGTGTTGAGCCTAAAAGTACAAAAATGCTAGTCACTTAGGAAAATGTGGCATAACTAAAGGTTGAAGTAATCCACAGCCTGACAATCCTACTCCCAGGTACAGTCCTTAGAGAAGCTCTTCTAGCAGTAAACATGCACACAAATATGCACAGCAGCACTGTTTATACTAGCCAAGTTCAGAAAATAGCTCAATGCCCATCAAGAGGCAAGTGGATAAATTATATACACTTAAATAATGGAATGCTATACACACTAAAATGAACTATGCACGAATAAATCAATCTTAGAACAATGTTGAGTGAAAAAGCAAGTCTCAGATGATACCATGCATTTCAGACATTTAACAAATGGGATGCTACTATATAAATCATCTACAAACGAGTAAATTACTATATAAATCAATGCAAAAAAAAAGTTGAATCATCATATATTTAATCCCTTTTATTGTTTAAACAAGCCATGTAATAAAACTTTATGAATGCTTTAACTAAACAGAACTGCACTAATCATTCCCAAATCATTTGTTTAAACGAACCGCTGACCACTGGTTGAATTTTTTATTTGACATGGCTGTCACCAGCTGAAGATCCTGCCCATGATTTGACACAGAGCTGCAAACCCTTACAATGACTTCCTTCATTCAATTAATAGTCATTAATTTACTAAAGCACTGTCTAGCACCTCAAGAAAATACAGCTAATCCCCATCTTACCTCAGGACTGTACCATCTGGGTGCTGGCTATAGATAAAGAGCCAGTGGTAGGCGATCCCATCTAGAGAGAAGTGGAGGGAAATGGGCATGGATTGATAACTTGGCTGCCAAAACTGGGAGCCTGCATTTCATGTTTATCTTATTCCACATCCAATGTGTCCTCCACGTTGGCCAACCAGGAAACCACCACTGATTGGTTGGGTGCCAGGTATGATAGAGAACAAAGGCAGAAGGGGAAAACAGGGAGGCGCACACATACTGCACAAGTCTCCCAGGGCTTCTGCATGTGAGGGTAAAGGTGAATTTGTGGAGGTGGAGAGGACAGACAAAAGTGATACGCCTGCTTGACGACCAGCTGTGTGAAAGGGGATTGGGGGGTGGGGGGGAAGGGGAGACTGAGCAAGAGTTGTGCTATTACTTTCAGGAGAACACACTCCTCTGGATAGTCAACAGTCCTGGATAGTCCCTCTCCTCACACCTATTCAGTGCAAACCATGTCATCCTCCACCAAGGCTGAGTTGTCAAATAAAACAAAACTTAAAAAGAAGCCAGCCACCTCAAAGAACTATATTCCCAAACACCCGTGTCTCCCCATATACTCCCTTCCAGTCTTCCCCAGCTGCTACCAGAGCTTAGTTGTGTCTTCTCCCTTTACGTAGGATGAGGCACTTCTCTGGAGGATGAACAGAGGAAGTCTTCCCCAGCTTGGTCCAGATCCCTCTCCCACCCAAAGGCTTATGAAACCACTGAAGATTCCAATACCTGAAATAATAGTAAATATATAGTTAGCCTACTTCAGTTTTGTCCCCAGTGCACAAACCAGAAATGTCTGAGTGTCAAGTGTGGTTTCTGAGAAAACCACATATAGCGGACTTAAATGATTCACGAGTTTTACTGATTTTCTAAGTTACTGTTCACCAACCAGCATGGAAATATTTCAACAATTAGCACTCACTATGATGACATCAGTGCGTAAAAGCTGAGTTACCAGTCCTGCTCATACAGAGTCTAACACTATTACAGAGCTCAAGAACAAGAGGGGCTAATCAGGTGTAGGAAAAAATACCCACTTGGTACAGCTAAGAGAAATAACTATACATAAAATTCAACATAAGGGAAGGAGAGGGAGCTGGTAATTTTCTATTCCTTAAGTTGAGTATATATTTATATTTATTATGGTTCATCACTTATTGTCCACAAGAAATGTTCCTAGGGTTGAAATTCTCGATTAACCCAATCAGTTTATTGCAAGCTCCCATTCTTTTTAAGCAATGCTATCACCATCTTACAAAACAAAGTTAAGATTTCTTGTCAAATACTGAAATCATGCTAAAATGAAGACCATTACATCTATAGTATTCTCCATTTGATCTAAATGTAAGAATAAGGCTATATTTGATGTGACTTAATAGGACCTAGATCAGTGGCTCATTATTTTCTCTTCTAAATATTGATAAAATTAGCTACCTTTTATATCATATAAATGATATAAAAGTAAATTCTCAGAATTTACGCTCCACAATTTACGTTTTCCCACTTTTGGCATCTCTTGTATTTTCTGTAGTTTCTGAGATTACTAACCGTGGCCATACTCAGGAATGTAGTAGATCCTAGCATGAGCTCAGTGAAAGAGATTTGGTATGATTTTAGCATATTTTCACCCAAACTAATACCTTCTTCACAAAGAAAAACTATCCTTTTCGACAAGTTTTTAGATCCTTTTGTTATTTTATTAAGTATGTTATCTTTCCCTAACAAGGAGGATTAGACTTCCCTGATCTTAGTTCAGATAGTTAAAGCCCTTTTCATTGTGTTGAGTTTTTTGTTGACACAGTTTTCCTGCTATTTTGTTTTGTGTGTGTGTCTACTTCCAAGCTTGGCATGGAGGTCTAAATGTTCATCTGAACAACTGTAACCCCTCATTGTTCAGGATCAGTCCTGAGTTTTAGTCTCTTTTCAGGTTTCTAAAAATTACTAGTCATAGTTTCATACTTGCCTTTTTAAAAGTAAATCTTTTGGAACAAAGAATTCCTAAAAAGATGTAATTCTGGCAAACGTTCTCCTTCTATGCTTTGAAATGCCGGACAGACACAGGTGCTCTGACCATCAGGAAGTAAAGGAACATAGAAGCAAAGGAAATGCTGGCTAGCATGGAGATTATCGGGCTACTGATAAGAGAGTAATTCTTATGGGTGATATAAAAGCAAAATCTGTACAACTAATGTAGAACAAGATTTAAAAAAATCAAATTATTAATCTCAATTTAAATTCACTATAAAGGTTTTTTTCCTTTAAAAACAGAGAAATGAAAATTAGTATACAATTTCCAAAATTGCTTTGCAAAAAAGGTTATCCAACACACATGCTTTCACTCATGAAACTACTCTGTCATCTACTTTGCATTATCTGAAATTGAACACATTCAAGAACAAAATCACCGTATCTCTTTAGTTCACACAGCAGTAAGAGATCACACACTATACACCTTAACTGACCATGAAAAGACTATTTTATTCCATGAAAATATTCTCAACAGAGAACACTATCTTAAACAAAGCATTTACCATTAAGAAATCAAATGTGCACAAAGAGTAAAAATTACTGAAAAATTAAAGATTTCTTTTGGACAATTCACATGTTCAAAATTTAAGAATGATTTAAACTGTGCAAGTACAAATGTCTTTCCTATTGTAATAACCCATATACAGGTTGCACTATTCCACATGAAGGAACTTGCCTCCTACGGAAGCAAATCCTGCTTTTAGAAAAACAAACAGTAGCTTGAAAAGAACAGTTAGTCCTTACAAGAAAGCCTTAAACTTTGCCCTCTGTGTCTGTGGCTGTTAGCCAAAAAAACAGAAGCACTTCAGGTTTTGTACAGAAGACAAACACAGCCAGATGACATTTCCTCCTCATTGCTAACCTTTAAAATAAAAATAGCACTAGATTTTAAAACTACTTTATGTAGTCTGTCAGTACTGAATAATGTCACATTATATAAATAACCCTGTAACGAGATTCAAAACCTAAACTTTACAGTTTACTAGCCTCAAAGGCAACACACTACATATCAGCTGTGTAACAGGGGCATACTCGATCTTATGAAGGCATTAACTTTCACACAATTGTCATTCAGCTTTAGTATAAATGGTAGCATGATTCAAATAACACTGGGAAAAATTTAGTCAAGCGGTCACACGGCAGCTAAAATATTGCTTAAAATCCAATAATACACAGACCACTTCACATTCTCTTTCTCCTCTCAAAACAGTAAAGAACCAAATTAGTGAAGATTCCATGGTACAAATTCCCCCCACCCCCCACCCATCTCTCCCTATTAAACACCACTAAGAAATTAGTTAAGATACAAGTCATTAACAGAATCACAAATGTGAGGCAGGACATGAGCAATAGGGGCACTAAGGACAATTATATTTACAAGTATAAACATACAGAAATTTCCATTTTACAAGTAAAAGTGCACGAAGATCATTACAAAGTTTCACTAAATTTTAACTGGTTCAAACAAAAGCATTACTTGGAAACAGACTACTATTGTAATAATCAAATGAGAACATGGTAACCCCAAATTAGAAGACAATGGCGGGGGTGGGGGGGAAGAGAGAGGGTCCATAAAATTTCCCATAAAAACACGAAGTAAAATGAACTCAGACATGTCTTTATAGTTTGATGCATAAATTTGAAGATGCACCATCATACATGGTAGAGCTCTAAAAGCCACCTACCGAGGCTACATCGGCAGCTGCAGCAGCACTGCCAAGTTAAAGGAGGTCGCACTGAGCTGACACATAAAGCCCTTTGTGGGATACTGTAGTGGTAGTGTTGGCAATCAACAGATTTAGGCACTCTAGTTTAAGGCAGCATTTGAATGGAAGCAGCTGACTTTTGACAACAGTCCTTTGTCTTGAGGTGGTGAGTATCTTCTGTGTTTATTATGCCAGGATTTCAGTGCTGACTATAGATTCTTCCCAGACTGAGGTGCTGAAGATGTATCACATTTCAAAGAGTTCTTTCAACTGGGCTGTAGACTAGAGCAGAGGTGTTTTCTTTTTCTTATCATAAATACTTCAAGTTCACAAACTACTTCTTCATAATGCCAAAACTGGAATGTTTTGTAGTGGGGAAGTTATAGCAGCATACATGAATACTAGGATGGAAACATTAGTGCTGAAAATGTTTGACAAAGTAATCTGCACTACAAATGTAAAACAAAACAAAGGCTTTGACAGGAACAAGGGATTATAAAGACATGCCTGAAAAATCTAGCCCAATCATTCTACACATGCAACAGGATGTTAAGCAAGCACAGAGGTGGCGCAGGCAGACACTGACAAATGGTAATGGTAAGGATTCTAACACACAATGGGTCTAAAAGCCAATTAAAACAGAGCTGAGATGGAGACAGTTCTGTTCAGACCATCAAATGTAAAACAAATTTAATGACAGCTCTGCATTCTTTCTGATTCGGACATCAGTAAATGGAAAAAGGGTTAGCCACTGTTGGCTTTTTTTCCTTCATGTGAATAAATGTGAATGAGAAAATTAAGGATTTGTATTATGATTTTTTTAAAACAATGTATGGAAATGCTAATGAAGTTAGTAAAAAAATAATCATGTCTGCATGCACTCATGCAACTTGCTTCTCTCACTCTGTTTGAGCCTGACAACTCTATACCCTCCCCCTAAAAGCAGCTGCATGTAACCTCCTTCAACATCTTGCCCATTTCCTCAGAAACCCTCTTCAGGAACCTGTAGTCCAGGAGGAAAAAGAAAAGAACAATTACTGAAGACCTTTGGTAACACCAAAAGTGGTGTTCAGTTTAAAGTGTCCATCCCAAGTCTCTAAAATCATTTTTTACTGTTAGTCATTGAAAATACCAGAAAAACTTGGAACAACAGCAAAATTAGAGGCCAGTCTCTTAATTGCTTTCTCACTTTCCCATACAACTGGCACTGCACAATTATTGATTGTATATATTTCCAACAAATGCTCATTAAAATTAACTGGAAAGAATGCTTTCCTGATAATTGGTTATTCAGTAAAAATGAGGACGTACCCTAAGTGGTAGTAGATATATGTTCCTCCTGCCCAGTCAATCACAGAAGTCGATTTTTTTTCTGCTCAAAGTAAAATCTGCCAGTACTTTTCCTACATTCTAGATTTCTCTTAGTTTATTTAGAATCTACTTCCTATGTACAAATGCTAAATAGCGGCTGAAGTATTATTTCCCAAAAGATTTTCAAGATAAAAACAAAGGCATTAATTTGGAAAGAAGCTTATATGCTATTGAAAATCACTATCCTAAAAATACTTTCTGGTCTCATAAAAAAGGTGCCTTACTCACATAAAAACTAGACTAGGTTGATTTTGCAGAACTCTTGACTAATCTACCACTTATACAGATTATTTATGTACTAGGCACTTGTCTTCTTCCTTTAAGAAACCAAAGTTAAGTATAGGGAGGAAGATGAAACGATTATTTTCTTATTTTTTCCAATTAGCCAACTATTACTTTCCTTCCTGGAAATTGCAGCTACTACTAAAACTCCTACACCAAACTGCTCTTTGGGGAGCCAGCTTCCTACAGCATTTCAGAGCAGTTTTACTTATTTGAATTCACTATAATCACTATTTTTTGAAGCAAAATGGTTGTGGTGGGGGATGCAGCAAGAGGCAGGGAATTTATCTATGGATTTCTGCCCAATAGATCAAATTCTATGACTTATAAGGCAGAAAAACACAAATTTGTCACACAGACTTAAGCAAGGACATAGAGCAAAAGGCATCAATTAAGCTTCACACCAACATCACTCAAAATGGTAAAGCATCAAGACAACAGTTTCTTGTGGTACTACTCACATCTCTAAGATCAAGCCTACACTCAGCTCACATAGTGAACAATAAATCTTGGGTGCTCTTTAAGTTTTCTTATGTTTCTCTACCCGTTGAATGTGTTTTAATTGTAAGTTATCATTCCTATTTCATACAAGTCACAAAGTTGCCTGGTTAGTTTAGATGTAAGTTACTGCACCTTTACTGTTTTTCTCTAGAGTTACATCTATGTATGACGTGGGAACGTAGCCTTCTTCACCATTCTGTCTCCGAGCTCTTGTCCACCCATCACCTTTGTCCTCCTCAATAATGTATAGAACTTCACCTTCCTTCATTGCCAGAGTGCCTTCATTATGTCCTAGATGAGAGTTTTCATAGCATAAGAATAATTTAAGCTTATCAGTAATTTCAAATAAAAGTTACAAATACAACACACAAAATAACATGCAAGCCTATTAGATTTCCATGTACCTAAGAACTATGAGCTCACGGACTCTTTATGTTGCTTTGTGGTTTACCCAGCTCTTTCATATACATTATCTTATTTGAGCTGGACAATAACCTGGTGAGGCTGGCCTCAATATCACCTTCATGTAACAGATGAAGGATCTGAGCCACAATGACATTATATGATTTGACAGGGTACTCCCATTTCATTATTCTAGCTCTTTTTCTAAATTTAAGTGGTGATGCTATCTAAAAAATTTATGGATCAGGAAAACAGTAACTGTGCAAGGGTGGGAAGAAAGAAAATAGCTTAAAGAGAGAACAGCAAGAAAAATACAAATTCAACTCTGGCAGAAGGAGAATGGTCACAGCCACAAAGCATAAACTTCCTTCAAAATCTGAGGGCTCCCTTACCTCCCCATCCCCAAAATTGTTAGCAGTAACAATTTTCACAAATGCATCTTCATTTAGCATATGTTAAATTCCTCCCTAACTCTCCAGATTCCATTATACCAAGATCCTATTTAATGGATTTTTTCAGAATGAGGAATAAATAAAAACTTAAATTTTAAAGCAAAAACAAGAGGATCTTATCATTTACCATTTTACTAGAACTCACTGGTGACATTATTACATTATTATTCTGCTTCTCTGTGAGTTGAGGAAAAGGATTTTTCACAGTCTGAGAGAAGGCTGACTAAAAATGTATAGGAGGGTCACAATAATACCTTCCTCTGCTCACAAGGCTGTTTAACTATCACAGGGAAAAAGATAGCATAGTCACAAGCTACCACTTTTTCCTACCACCTGAAAATGTGGCCTAGAGAATCAGGATATGGTGGTGGCATTTAGCTATGCCATTTGCCCATATCTATCTCTCAATGTTAGCAAGCTGCAAGGAAGAACATGAGGTGACATCTACTAGTCTCTGACTTCCTGGGTTGGAATACATGCTTAAGTTGATTCAACTATATTAAGTACATACATATAAAATGAGTAGTATCTCTAGGGGAGTCCTGTATTATGCAAAGTTGATAATTAAATAGTAAACTATATTAAGATGCTACAATTTTTTTTAACATTCATATATGGAAGAAAAGCTATTTATGCTAATGAGCTAGGATTATAAATTTCTGCCTATATTATTTATCTGAGAACACTAAAATGTTATGACTCAATATATGTAGAATTTTAGGTATCAATATTATCAAAATATATTAAGAAAACCATACCATCAAAAGGGTATATAGCCTTGCAGTGTCCAATAGCAGGCAAAGGATCATCATCTTCAAATTCATCATCAAACTCATTGTGGTGACTATGCTGTTGAGGTGGCCCACGGACCTCTTGGTTTGCATCATCAGTGTAACTTCCCTCAGGGCTGTAAAACAAAATTATCTCTAATCAAGTACCACAAACACAGCAACCTTTTATATTATCTATAAGCTGATCTCATCAGAATTAATTTAGCAAATCAACTATTGACACAATTCCAAATTTAGCCATTATGTTCTTGAACTGTGTGTGTGTGTGTGTGTGTTTTAAAGATTTATTCATTTATACAAGAACCAGGGTACAGGCCAGATGCGTGGGAGGGTGAGAGGATTCACCAGAGACAGAGCAGGGAACAGAACAGGCAGACTGATGAAATACACTGCTGAGGGGAGCAGCGGGTGAGATAGGAGAGGTCTGCCACGCCATGTGGGATGGAACCGGCGCTGCAGAGACTGAGCTATGATAGCTTCACAGTGCGGCGCTCAACTGCCTGTGCCACCACGGGGGGCCCTGTCTGTGTATATATTTTTATTTCTAAAATAAATGTATTTCTGTTGAATTTCCTGAAATTAAAAAATCAGAAGATTACAATATTCTAAGCACATAGCATGTATTCAATAAATGTCTATCACTAGATCCAAAGATAAAATGGAAAAATGTGGTAGGCAGTGCTTGTCTTTCATAATCCAGATTCATCATTCCTTCTTTTGGCAGAAGAACCCTACAATCCCTTAAGGGGTGGAACTACCCAGGTCCATGTCCAGTTCACAAGCTTCATGTGGAATTGCTTAGTCCTGTTTCTATAGGGCCCATGGTAGCAAAACACTCACATGGCCAGAATTTATGAGTAGACCTATAACCCAATTAGACACAAGAAATGCCAAAAACTTTAGCTTGGGACTATTGGAAGACAAGCTCTCTGCCTTTTCCACTGGACTTGATCCTGGAGGAATATTAGCCTGGACCTTTGGGACATCACCATATGGAGTCTTTAAATGAAGCTAAAACAGTAGAAAGCAGAACTGTGAGAGGGAGAGAAACTGAAGCCTGGGGATATAACCTGAGCTCCTAGAGATCAAGCACTCCCTGAAGTCAACTGATGAAATCCTGATTTTGTTTATGCCAGCACAGAAGTAGTATTCAGTCAGTCACTAAAAATTAAAGTTAATTTCCAACTAATCTTGTTATCAGGGAAGTTAGTAACAGAAAACCAAAAAGAGCAGGTAATCCAAAGTTTTTAATTTTTTTTTAAATCAGACAGAAATATTTTAATTTTGCTAAGGAATCAAACAATCGAATAAGATTTAATAAGGGAAAAATCTACATGATTAGATTTAGCAGCACTTTCAGTATGCCTAAAAGCCATGTTCTTAAATAATACAAACCAGAAAGACTACATTATTCTAACATAGGTTATTACTTAATAACAAAAAGCAGGTACTGGCAAAACTCAGTTCTCCTGCCTGCCTGTGACTATACAGATAACCTGTCCTTTTAAAAAGTAAAAAACAAAAAAACAGTGTACTTGTAAGTATCTCCATATAGTGAACGTATGTACTCTTTCAAGCAGTGATAAAAGAAAGGAAGAGAAGGAAGAGCTAACATTTGTCAAGCAAGTACTATTACCAAGTATTTTAATACTAGATGCTTTATAATATATGAAAAATCCTATGAGTATTTTAATCTCTATATTTTAGGAAACTGAAAAGCATTAAAAATGAACTTCTGCAAATTACACGTAATTTATTAGTAGCCAAGACTTTAATACTAGAGCTTTCAAATACTCTTCTCTAACATGAATCCTAATTTGTTAGATTATGGGAAAAAAAACATTATATGAGAGAGAAAATGCCACAAATAGTATGAAAACAGCAAAATGGCTTTTGGAAGCTGTGGTTCAAACTAAACACACATTATTTTTCTTCACCAAATTTTGAACGATGTGACAATTAAATATTTCTTCAGCATAAGCTACCAAGCTCCATCTAAACCTTCCCAGATCTGAGGAAACTATCCTCCCAAACTGTAACTCTTAATAATTTTCTGTTTTCAGATGCATAATATAATACAACTGAGTAACAATATGAAATCTCACACTTCACCTGTAGCGATTATAAAGAAATAGAAGAAAAGACAAACTTGTTAAAGAAAGAAGAACTGTATGAAGCTATAGACAACAGTGGAAGAAAATCTGGGTAAAAGACAATATACAAATAAAATGCAATATACAAATAAATGCAATATACAAATAAAATGACCTTTCTCGTCCTTGTGTTACAAGATGATTTATGTCACTGCTATGTCTTCTGTCTCCTCTCCCACCCGTTTTGCCTTCAACTTCAGAGAGCCAAGCCTTGGGGAAAAAATAAGTAAAACTGAACTAAGCAAGTATTTTTGAAAGACCATGAGATGTTCTACATTTAAAACGTGCTTTAAGATTTTATGATTATGTAATTCTCAGCAAAACCTTTATTCCAATTTGGCTAGTGATCAACTTTGCAGCTGATAGTATAAATGTAGTTTTAAACAAAAAAAAGCCAACATACTAATTCTAAAGATTATGTATACGATGATATCTTACTTTTAAATCATAAATCGTAAAATTAAATTTTTCAAGGTAATCCCAAGAAAAACTAATCATAATAGTTTATAAAAATGGATTATCTTAGATAACTGCTAAAGCACAAATCTACCTCATTCTTGTGGATTTCCATTCTCAGGCGGTCAATGTTATTCATAGTCTCTGCTAATTTAGGCTGCAAACTCCCTGGGTCCCCCATTTGTGGATTTTTCTCATACACATCTTTCATTTTGTTTAGTGCTTCTCTGAAAATAAGAAAATCGTAGAATTAGATATTCATTTCCTAAGTTACTAGGTAAGAGCTTCATCTGATTTTAGCATGCAGCCTAATCTTAGAGTTGTATCTCTTCTAAGTTTGGTCAAACATTACATGATTAAAGATCACCTGTATAAAGTTGGTAATGTGGCCTCCCTGGTGGCGCAAAGGGTTGAGCACTGTACTATGAGGCAGTCCGCAGCCTCTGCAACATGAGTTCGATCCCCGGCCAGCCTGGGAGCAACCCACATGGTGCAGCAGACCTCTCCTGTCTCGCCTGCTGCTCCCATCAGCAGTGTATTTCAGTTAGTCTGCCTGTTCTGTTCCCCACTCTGTCTCAGGTGAATCCTCTCACCCCCCACATCTCTAGCCTGTGCCTCAGCTCTTATATGCATAAATAAATAAATCTTCTAAAAAAAAAGTTGGGGGCCTCCCCTGGTGGCACAGGCAGTTGAGCGCCGCGCAGTGAAGCTGTCCGCAGCCTCTGTAGCACGGGTTTGATCCCGGCCGGCCAGTGAAGGTCCCACATGGCGAGGGGACCTCTCCTGTCTCGCCCTCAGCAGTGTATTTCGTCACTCTGCATGTTCTGTTCCCTGCTCTGTCTCTGGTGAATCCTTTCACCCTCCCACGCCCCTGGCCTGTACCCCGGTTCTTGTATAAATAAATAAATCTTTAAAAAAATAAATAAAACTAAGGGCCTCCCCAGTGGCGCAGCGGTTGAGCGCTGGGTTGTGAAGCTGCCCGCAGCCTCTGCAGCGCCAGTTCGATCCCCGGCTGCTCCCCGGCCACCGGCGGAGGGTCCCACATGGCACGCAGACCTCTCCTGCTGCCTGCTGCTCCCCTCAGCAGTGTACTTCGGTCCTTCTGCCTGCTCTGCTCCCCGCTCTGGTCTGGTGAATTCTCTCACTCTCTCGCGCTTCTGACTGTACCCAGTGCTTGTATAAATAAATAAATAAATAAATAAATAAATAAATAAACCTTAAAAAAAAATTGGTAATGTAGAGTTGGTAATGTATGGGGAGTCTTTTTAAAACATTTGGAATATTAAAAAATATGTAATTCTCATTTCTTGATTCCTAAGTGAGACTATATATACACATCTTTTAATCAAAGGCTAGAAGAATACTTCTCAATAGTCTTAAATTTATCATGTCCCAAATCAAATTCATCCTATGCCCACCAGCACATTATTCCAGTGTTCCTTATCTTAGTTCACAGCATCATCCTCCTCCCACTCATCATGCTAGAAATAGGAATGCCATCTTTCACCTGCCCTTCTCCCTCAAAATCCATTCATCTCCTCTTCACTTCTCTAATCACATTACAGTAAGTTATGCCTCAGCTCTCCTTCCCTCTCTTACATCTGACATTATCAACTAGCACGCCTTAAATCTCCTTTCCTTCTTTATCTCCTAGAGAGTACATTTTGTTTTCCCTTCTCATCTCTACTGTTTTATAACTCCTTCACTGGTTCCTCTGTGTGTGGGGGCACATAAAATGATGAATGTTTCTTCTCATCTCATCCTACATTCCTCCTTTATGAGGATGAACTCATTTCCTCCTCTCTCCAGTTTTGAGATACAATTGACATTATTTTAACATCACCTATATTCACATAATTCTCAAAAATATATCTCCAGTCCTCTTTAAGTTCTAGATCTAATTTCCAAAACCAACTGGCTACTTCCATGTGGATTTTTCACATATTTAAAAAAATCAACATAAATACAATTATTAATTTTTCTCTGTTTCAATTAAGTCTATCATTCTTTTGAACTAGAAGACCGATATTTTTTCAATGCCTTCATTTTTCTCCTCTCAGACATCCAACCAGGTATAAATGCTGACCTATTTAGTCATTGAAATGATTTTTAAATCTAGTCTTCCTTTCTATTCTCAAGTCTTAATGCAGGCCCTCTGCATCCCTTACCTGGATATTATAAAGGCCCCTACCTAAATGATCTCCCTGACTCAATGTATTTCCTATATAATCCATTCTTTTTTTAAAAAAATATTTATTTATACATACAAGCACTGGGTACAGTCAGAAGTGTGGGAGGGTAAGAGAATTCACCAGAGCCAGAGTGGGGAACAGAACAGGCAGACCGACGCAATACACTGCTGAGGGGAGCAGCAGGCGTGGCAGGAGAGGTCTATACTCCATGTGGGACCAGACAGCAACCAGAGCTCAAGAAGGCTGTGAGATGCCTTACAGAAAATACATGTGTTAGATAAGTTTTGTTCACACATGAGTTATTGTGTTACTGCCCCTGAGTTCAAGTTAATAATTCAACTATATTAAATAATGTGCCTTTATGTGTTTCTACACACATAAAACAAAATTATATACTGATTGATGAAAATGTTGTGACCAGAGGCTAAACTGGAACCCAAACCTATATTTACCATTTCAATATATGCTAATTCAGTGTTCACAGTGAATTTACAAGCTACAATTACCAAAAATAGTAAGAATCAACTGTATGCAATATTTCATTTATGATTAAGCACCCCATCTCATTTGATGCACAAGTCTTACTATCAAAACTTTCAACACATGTGCCAGAGTTTTAAGTTCCAATTTTACCTTCAGTTTAAAAGTAGACAGCAAGTCATCAAACCATTGTAATAACTATTCATCACAACTCTCTATGTCCACTAAAACAAAGCTGAAGCAGGGCCTCCCTGGTGGCGCAAGGGGTTAAGCACTGCACTATGAAGCAATCCGCAGCCTCTGCAACACGAATTCGATTCTTGTCTGGCCAGAGAGAAACCCACATGGCAAAGCAGACCTTTCCTGTCTCGCCCGCTGCTCCCCTCAGCAGTGTATTTCAGTCAGTCTGCCTGTGTTCTGTTCCCCACTCTGTCTCTAGTGAATCCTCTCACCCCTGCATCTCTGGCCTGTACCCCAGCTCTTGTATGCATAAATAAATCAATCTTTTAAAAAAAGCTGAAGTAAAGGAAACCTTTTGTAAAATTGAAAAAAAAAAAAAACTAAAACTGAGTGAATGAATCTGAAGTCTTAAGTTATCAAGCACTGCTTGCCAATATATTTTGCTGCTAACAAAATGAGTACAGCCATAGATTTCTATTGTACTTCATTTATACACCAAAGTAAAATGAAAATTCATCATAGTATACGAGATGGTTAGTGCTGGTGAAACTACTCTTGATAAATCATCAAACTATTTTGCAAATTCATGGAAGGCATAAAAATATACTTTTAGCATCCAATAAGTAATCTGCAACCTAAAAAACTCTAATGACACCACAACCGTAAAAATTTCCAAGTTCAGTTGTATATTTTTCCCCTCAAAAGATGTTTCAATTAGGATATATGATTTTTAAACCTTTTATACAAAATATTTAAATAACATCATTCAAAGCAGACCCTAATTGGAATAAAAATAGTGGAGAGGACTTAATGTAAAAATACTTTTGGTCTGATTCTTTTTGTAGTTCTCTGTTAAGTTCATCAATGCGTTGCTGTAGCTTTTTACGTCTCTGTTCTGGTGGCAGATGACTGAAATCCTCCAGTGCTGGGCCCTGAAAAGAGAATCTAAATCATTAAAAAAATCACTTTCTGGAAAGTTCAGTTTTTTTAAATACACCCATTACAAAAGAAGTATATCAAATTTAAGTTTAATTTAAAATTAGCCCCAAACAAGCCCTTAAAAAAAAAAAAACTACATAGATATTTATCTATATGTTAATTAAAATGAATGTATAGAAGAGCTCAAATTCCAGTTAGGTTATAAAATCACGAAACAGAATAGGTAAAAATATCAGCAAATACAGATAATTGGCGATGACCAGTATCAACATTATGTTCAGGTGTTGGCAGAGTTTTAAAAATACACACAAATCTTCTTACGGCAACAACAACAAAATGGAAACACATAACATTTCTCATCTATACAAATTACTATTTTATATATAACATATTACCACATCAAACCCATTACCATGAGATTATAAATGTTCAGACTCAAAATATGAGTTTATATATAATTAAGTAAGCAACTTACCTCAGAAAGACAAGATAATTAATGAAATGTATTCTAATAGTGCATAAAAGTCTCTGAATGTTTATGTTTATTAGAACATTCCATGTTTTGGAAAACCAAAACATACCTGGTCATTAAAAAACAAAAAGTAGAACTATCCACTGAGTGAAATCTAAGTAGAAATTATATTCCAATAAGGGGTCTATTGTAAATTATCCTTTTGTACAATCAAATACACCTCAGTTGTTCCTGAAAGAAAGATATAATCCAAACAAAGATATAATCTTTCTTTAATAAGGATGCTTGATATTTGAAAAATTTTTAATGCTTTAATATTCAAGAAACTATCACTTAAAAAAAAAATGTAAGTCTGAGTTAAATGATTTTCTCCTCTTAAATGTGAAATCACATCACATGACTTATATTATTAGAGATTATACAACAGAACGAATATTAGCAACTACTGATTCCATTTAAAATAAACCCATATTTACAATAAGTAACCCATATTAACATGTTTTTATATACCCCCCAAAACTGATGACACCTATCATTCTTCAATTTTCTTTTTAAAATGGTGATTTTAAGAACATGCAAGTCTGATTTTAACTCATTTGCTAAAATGTTTTAACATAGAATATTATGCTTGTAACACAGGTTAAATATTTTGACTTCACCATCAATAAGAATGATTCCCCACTTTTTAAAAAATGAGAAAAAACTTTCAGGATGCTATGATAAAATATCACATTCAATTAATAACAACATCTAGAATAAATCCCAAAAGGCCTGCATATAAGGGACATTAAACAAGCCTGGCTTTAAAAAAAAGCAGGGTATCTTTCAAAAGTGACCTTTGTTTTTTAATCTACCAATCACCAGAATTAAGAATCTGTCGATAAAACAAATCTAACCTAAAATAAACGCATGGCAAAATTTCCTATTAAACTTAGTGGTCAATAACAACTGTCAAATTCAATCTAATTTGTGGTACAAGTTTTAAAACCTATTATATATGTGCCAAAGATAAAACTTCCTAATTCATATTTTTTAAAATACTTCCTAAAATTTTGAAAAACTTGGTGAAGTACAGAAATGCATTTCAATGTGGTTTTTTGATGGTATTATAATAAACTTACAATCACCTATCAGTAAATCTGCCAGATATTCACTTGTCCTTAATCAATCCTTTTTCTTAAATCTATTAACAATAGGTACCTAGGCCCTTACATTTCTAATGTATCATTTGGGCATATAACCCATTCTTTTATAGAGAACTAAATTCAGTATTTCCATGGAGGTAAAGAAAACATCTAAGGAATTTCACAACCTCTTCTACTACAAAGGGAGTTTATAAAAGACCAAACTGCAGAAATATTCTATTCTCCAAAAATGAGAAGCTATATACAAGCACACCATAATTTTTGGGTTAGGTCTTCACAATGTAGTTCCATTAAATTATTTGAAATAAATGTATAAAGGAACACACACCACACACACACGCGCACACACACAATATTAAGGTGACGTATTTGTGCTTTCACTTCTGTTCAACAGCACAAAAGAAAGCACTGACTCAATAATGAAGTTTGTAGGGATATTTTCTTTCTTGGGGATATTTAATGATTCTTGTGATAAACTACAAGTCAAATTTATCTCATCTTTTTGAAGAGTGTTAAGAAAACTTACTTTTGTTCAATTTTTCTTCTATAAAAACATGGGCTTTTGTTATACCATGTAACTTTTAAAAATAATTTTAACTACAGTTTTATTTTCTGTAATAACGACAAGGACTCTACCAAATAACATTTAAGAACTTAGTAAGCTGATTACAGTTAGCCACATTATTTTCAAATTTTATGACATCAAGAGGTACTGGTTTATGTTGGACTATGGATTAAATTATAAAAAGAAATGACACATACAGGTGAAAATGTGGAGATGTACCTTACTATTTGTATTGAAATAAACAAAACAATGTTTTGAGATTACTTAATGTTGGCACAGTATATATAGATCAGCACATAAGGCTTACCATCTTCACCGACCACTGAATTGTTCAATGGAAAACAGAAAGAAATGGTAAATTATTCACATGAAACCATAATATAGAAGATGCAATAACCTCTATACCTTTTTACAATTTTAAAATCATGTACATTTCACAATCCAAACAATTATGCCAGAAAAACAATTTTAAGCACATTTTTGAAAAAGTAAATAACTTGCAAAAAAAACACTGATGATAATGGGCAGATATTTTCTACATGCAACTAAAGAGCAAAAGTAAATAGCAATCATTCTATTAGTAATTATGTTTTTCTTTCACACAAGGGGATTTTTATATAAGTGGATTGCACTTATATAGTTCTTCATTCTCAAAACACTAATATTTCAAAAGTTGAATATGAAAGATCTAATATCAGCCATTTTTAAAGAAATCTTATTTTTAAAAATGCAACACTCTTTCCAATACATTAAACAAAACATCATTACTTGAATATTACAATTCAAAAAACTGTTTTGGATGTAAATAAATCATGTGTGGGTGAAGATAAATTTCCACTTTAGGTTTAAGGTGCTTTTAAAAAATTAGACACATTAAAAACACTTTATAATCAAAATAAGTAAATGAATCATGAGAGTCAAGTTAGCCAAACATTTTTTTCTAATAGACAACATATATATGGATTGAATTTTGCTCTGAAGACACAGTTTCTGTTTTTTTAGTTTTTATTCTAAAATTCATGTGTTCTAAAAGCAAGACCAAAAATACCTCAATTTTTAGAAAATTGGTTAAAATTTATTCTTTCTGAAAATATGAAAAGGCCAGAGTGTTCTCATACAGGTTACATCCTGTTTACATATATATACATATACATATGTGTGTGTATACATATATATATATGGAATTCTGTAACTGGCCTTGCATCTATCCAGCATCCCAACTGAACACACATGCACTCACACTCATGCACACACATCCTGTGACCCAGAATACAGAGTAGAGTTTTTACAATGTGTATCTTCATCACACTCAATTACATTTGGTTAGCTGCCTCAAATTTTTATTTTCCTTGTTTTCTAAATCATGATGTTTTAGACACGGGGGATTATCAGATTGAATTTTACATAACAAATATGGATTTTATAAATAGCTAACAAAAAATATCTACCCCTTATCTCTGATGAATTAGCCATATATAATAATGGTTATGATAAGATGACATTTGCTATTCATTATCTTTCCAAATATGCTTAACATTCTTTAGACTGTCAGTAGTTTCAAAGAATAAAAACCACAACTTACTTTGCTATGACAAAAGTCATTGTGAGGAGGTGAAAAAGGATAAATTTTTAAAAGACATTTGTGGTCTCTTTAAATGTTACTAAAACAAAATTATATATAGGGCAAGAAACAAAATGTAAAGTATTTCAATTTGATTTATCTTTTATGATAGTTTTCACCAGCTAAAGTTCTAAGTAACGCAAATTATTTTTCCAGTTTCTAACATGTTTTAGAGAAAATATTAAGGTAATTACAACTGAAGTACCAAATGTTTCACTTTTTTGGCCAACCTAGTTTCACTATTAATAGGAAGATAAATTTATAGTTCATTATCCTTTTAATTTGGAGGTACAAAAAACCTCATTTCTTTTTAAAAAAAATTATATATATTTTTTGTTATTCATGTTCAATACAAAACTTACCCTCATATATTATCATCATATACCTGTAACTAGTGAATTTCATATACCCACTACACTTTAATAAATACACAACGAAGCTAAAAACGAAATCAGTTAGACATTTGAAATTAGATGTACTTCATTTAAAATTAGAAAAATCCTGAGAACTGTACTCTATAGATAAAAGCTTACAAAAATGACTCTAGAAGTCTATAAGCCCATGAATAATTTAGACAGAAAACATGGTCTTGTTATTGCTAGATAAATCTTTTAAAAAACAAAACGAGGACACCCCTAGTAAGTTCAAACAAAGTAATTATAGAGTAAAAATTACTGCTTTGTATATTAAGTAGTTGTGTTTTGGTATGCACCAAATATTTATTAATGGTTAGATCTTGACATCACAGAAGGAAATTTCTCATCCCTTAGAAAATGTCCAGTACCACTTAGAAAAGGTCTGGTATTTGACTGGTACCACTGTCAAATACAAAAACATTGGTCTGATAAAACATTTCTCATATCCTCAAAGACTGGGAAAAAGTATTCTCTAGGTTTGCTTTAAAAAAATTTTTTTAGAAATGCCAAAAGACAGATATTTTACAGAAAATTATGTAAAGCAACTATAGTTTAAAACAACTTTCTGATTTAAATGGTACAACTGATCAATTTTAAGAAATCTTAGTACTTAATTTTACATATAAATCTAAAAACAAACTGATTTATTATACCATCTCATTTTTGGGTTTTTCTACATTGAAAAAAATTCTTAAGTGGAAGGAAAACATTTCAGTGGGTCAATTTTGAAATAGTGTCTAGTAAACTATCAAATATCAACTGAAACAGAAAGAATGTTCTCAATACCAAGATTATAATAAACTTTCCTTTTCTTGTTCTATCCCCCAGTCCTCTAATTTGTTTGTATTTCCTATCTTGCATATTGCTGCCTTCTCTCGCATTATAATAAGAAAAATAAGAGAATTCTGGCTTCCAGACCTAGATCCTCTAAAAAACAATGTATTGGTTATTTTAAAACTAAAACAATATGGAAATAAGACAAATAATAACCAAGCAGATAATTTTAAGTTCTATAGTTATAAATTCTACCTACACATTTATTCAGTAATAATGATGTCACATATTTACACTTTCTTCTCCAGCGCTCACAGTTCAAACTGCCGAAACACTGCTTCACAGAATTATATTTATTTCATATTTCTATGACTATACTGTGTTGAGTATTCTAACTAGGCCTGGTAGACCCAATGTGTGGGATACATAAACAATTACAAAAATTGTGATTTCTCATGATTTATGCAACATAATATTTAATGTATTTTAAATCCTAGAGAGATATAAATTAATTCTACCCTCCTAACTTAAGCAACAGAAATCCCAAATGTGATTTCTTACAGGCTTTTGAAAGAGATCACAGGTTCCTGTAATGCATACAGGTATAATACAGACTCATTCACAGAAACTTTTCTAAATGTCATTAACTATCCATAATATCATCTACATGATTAGGTAAGATAGATAGCAAAGTTGTTCTTTTCATTATTGGCAAAAATGAAGTACAAAAAAGGACATAATAAACTAGAACATCTCTGCTGCATTACTGACATCTTCTAAGTTTGTTTTCATGGAAATGTAGGTAATATAAATTTGCCATTAAAAAAAGAATGAAAATAGAAAGCTACAAAAAAATTAAAAAGACAGACTAGACAGAAGAACAGAGAGAGAGAGAGAGAGAGAGAGAGAGAGAGGGAGAGAGAGAGGGAGAGAAGGAGAGAGGGAGAGAGAGAGAAAGATGGTGGTGTAGGGAAAAGGGAAAAGAAAAAGAGCAAGCAAGCCTAACAACAGGGTCTTACAGTAATTATTACGCTTATAACCAACAGATTCTGAGTTCTCATCTGTGGGTTATCATACCTGTTTTTTTTATACACCCAAACAAATGTTGGAATAAATATCTCATAAATGAATCTAAGTGATAAGCTATGAATGTGACAAAAATTTAAAATCAAACATAAAGAGGGCTTCCCTGGGGGCACAAGGGGTTAAGTCGCAGCACTATGAAACTATCAACGGCCACTGCAGCAGGAGTTTGATCCCCGGCCAGGGAGCTGACCTACGTGGTGCAGCAGACCTCTCCTGTCTTGCCCCCTGTTCCCCTCAGCAGTGTATTTCAGTCAGTCTGTCTGTCCTGTTAGCCACTGTCTCTGGTGAATCCTCTCATTCCCTTGCACCTATGGCCTACGCCACAGCTCTTGTATGCATAAATAAAAATAAATCTAAAAAAACCAAACATGAAGAGAAATTAGCCTAACATAATTGAATATTTGTCAGTAGTAATAACAATCGTTAGAAACAGGTTAACATTTGGTTTTTACTAGTCTACAATTTTTCATTTAGTTATAAGTAAATGCCAATTGTTGACCAATTTCTTTGAAAAGGGAAAAATTCTAGTAAAAAATACACTTTTTTGTTCAAGAATACAAATTCTTGAACAAAAGAATTTGTTATTTCCAAAAAAAGTACAAATATTACTCAATAGCGTCTAGTATCTTTTTCTTCTTTACGATTTACAAAATATCATTCTTTACTTTGAGCTACAATCTTGATATTTAACATTCCTATCTTTTTTTATTAATTACTGGATATTGTGTCTTATGCTTTTAAAAGTAGGGCAATTAAGGTGAACATGATTTTTTTCTCACTAGAATACTTTATAAATTGGCAGAAGTCATTAGTGACAAATTATTACATGAGTAACTCCAGACAAATTACTGAAAGTCTTAAAAATGTAAATACATTACAAGACAATGGTGAACATATGATTTCACATAAACAAAAAAAAATAGCTAATATGCTTGTACCCAGCACCCTCTTTATAATACCATTCTTTTATGGTTGAGTATTTCAAATATTCTATAGAGGAGTTATTTTTAACTTGTGGGCAGCTATTCTTAATTCTGTGGTGTTTTTTAAACTACATATTTATAGGAGAGAGCCTTATAATGAGGGTGGAGAGTATTAAAAGCCACACTACACACACAATAGGCCATCATGCATTTTAACCCATTATTAAACTTACCCCTCTTTTGAGGCTTCTGAAAGAAGGAATTCTGGGCTTCCCTGTTTTTATTTCATTCATACAATAATGCACGGGCTCAATGGAGAATGTGAGAAACTGGGACCCATTAGGAGTACTGGATGTGAATAAACTAGTAGGGGTTAAGGGTGGGGACTGTGGCTAATACAGAAAT
The DNA here is from genome assembly GCF_014898055.3 of Talpa occidentalis. Lineage (NCBI taxonomy): Eukaryota > Metazoa > Chordata > Mammalia > Eulipotyphla > Talpidae > Talpa > Talpa occidentalis. The sequence continues at coordinate 95,423,486 of NW_023605305.1, read as the reverse complement.
AAAGAAAGGAATCAATAAGCCAAATGTGCATAGTTTTTTCCTAAATGAAAATTCTATTTTTGGCAACATACTTTTCACAAAATATATGTCAAAGTTTTCAATAAAAATATTAAAAAGTTAACATAACTTTGCCAAAACTGTCGTGTTAAGTGAAATTTACCTTTAAATATGTACCATTTCATTTGATTTTTCTACAAACTGACAGATTAAAAACATACAGAGCACACAAATTATTTTAGAGAGCAATATGACCTAGAAAAAATTCTGATTTCTGGAATATTAATACCATCTAGTTAGTTATCCTCAACCTCTACTTGTCAGAGATAAAGGCAGTAGCTACAAAGATATCTAAACAGGCAATAGCTATTAAAATAAAACAGTAAGAATATAACTGATTATTCATAAATAGGCAGAAAAATTCATTATATATGTGGCTTTCCTCAGACTATTTCTACAGTCATCCTTATTGCATCTCATTTTGGGGTAAATTTCTGTATTCCTTTTTTTTTCTAAATTCTCTTAGCTACTCTGATCTGACTTTAAAAAAGTATCACCTCTCACATGAACAGTATTAATAAAAAGCCTGAATTACGCCTGAGTTAATTATAATCATGCTTTTAAAGATATTTATAGGTACATTTAATTAGAGTAAAATTTTATCTATATTCTTAAGTCAAGATCAGATAAATGAATTAAAACCACATACTTCAATAAATACAGCATAGATTAAAAGCATATATCCATTCTCCTACCAATGTCACTATCATAATTACTAAACTGAAAGACTAGCAGTTATCTATTCCATTTGCTCATTTGCTGACTAGATTTATCCAAAATAAACAGCACATCAAAAGATAAATTTCAACAAGAGTAAGACTGTCTTAATAAACTAGAGGCTTTCATAAACTTCAAATTACCACAAACACTGAGCCTTTCCCATAAAATATCCAATGGTTGACAAAAATAATTTTATTAATGATCAGACCTAATCTGACATTTACTAGTGATATGGTCATTCATTCCATAGAGAATTGCAGTTTTAGTGGTTTTATAAATAGGATTAGGTTTCCCTAAAAATTTGGATTAAAACTACATACAGATGAAATCTAAAAAACCTGTAATAGATATTAACAACTTATTTAATATTTCTATTCATTAGTAAGTGGTGGTCTACTGTTCAATCCAGAAATAATTTTTACTCTTGAGGTATAAAATTGTCTAATTGTCTAAGTGAAAAGTTAATCAAATCACTCAAATCAAAATATTCTCCATTATTAGTAAACCATTACCCATTTAATTAATAATTATATTGATTTAAATAACAAACTATTAGCATACAGGCATTTTATGAGTTTTACCTTTGGTTTCTTTCCAAAGAGCCACAATTTGCCCTTGGCCTTTCCAACTGTGGTTTTGGCATCCACTTTCCCACTCTCCTGTTTGGACGCACTGATAGTTCCATCAGAAATGGTTCTGTAAATATGCTGACTGTAATCTTCAAATGGAAAGTCTCCTGGAGGTTCAAATCCAGATTTGAAGGAATCTACCACCATTTGAGAGTCCTGTACACAAGAAACATGCTGAAACCATTTAATTTGCTCATAATTCCAAATTAGTTTTCAAAAGAATTCTAATCATTAGAGGTTTAAAGGAAATAATGTATTCCTGTGAAATTATAACCCTGAAATATTTTAATCCCAACAGAAACATACTAATTTACAAACAAGTTTCCACTTTATTAATTTATGATACACATGAATATTTTCAGATAGTTTTAACTCACTGAAATTCATCCAAGGACTAGTTAACTGACAAGAACGAGCTAAATAACAAAAAGAAATATACAAAAAGGTTATTCTCAAGTAGAATTTCTAAGAAGTTTTAAAGAAAAAAAGGCCTATTTTACTTTTCTAAAGATGACGACCACCTTTGAAAGAGAGGAAAGGATATCTAATTTTAAAAGAGAAACACAGAAAGGCTTTCTTTCATCCAACAGGAGAAAATATAAATTAAACATACTAATGATATCCTCAGGATTGTCAACAGAGCAATGACAAAACATCTCACAAACAGTAGTGATTAAAAAAAGCAACTTTGAAAATATATAGAGTTCAGTATTACTCACCTAAAACTTAAAAATTTCAAGCTCACATTAAATATTATATATTGGTTTTGGACATATATACCTCTATCTGAATGCTTTATCTCTACAAACTCCTCCCCAACCCCTAAGCATCCCTTCTCTTTTATTCCCTTTTCTGTTAATAGTACATTTTGCCTGTCATTTAGTCAAAAATCATCCTTAAGTCATGCCTTACATGCATCACTAGTGCCACCCACAGCAATCCTTTGCTAAAGGCTAAGGATGAGAGGGGTTAAATAATGTTTATAATCTTTGGAGTCAGCTATACCAAAATATAAATGCATCTTTGAATTCCAATTTAAGAGGCCTAAATCCTCTTTCCTTTTTTTAAATTTATGGCAGATTTCTATTTGTTATAGGAAGGATCCTCACTGATGTAATATCAACTTGCTGTAAAGACTAAAAGGTGGTACATATTTAGTACTCCCCAAATACTGGTTCTCTTCTCATGCTCTTCACAATCATAGCCCCAGTTTTTGCCAACTATCTTTTTTGTTTAATCACAACATTGTCTGAGAAATGATCTGATAACAAGACTCTGCTAGACCCTGATCAAAATATAATATGATTAAATACATTTACTTAAGGGGAGCAGGACTATGTTGTCTCTCCTGCTCATAATGCCCTCCTTTAAATTTCCCATGAGTCATCATTCCATACATTGGCGTGCTTCAAATTCAGCTCAAGTGCTATGCATCTAGGCAACTCCAGATCTGTCTGACCATTTCCTTCTCTAAACCTTCAGTAGACTAATAGTATAATACGGTTTGTAACATATAGCTTGACAGGTTAGTTATACTTTTGGAGTATTACTGCAAAATAAGTGGAGTATAAGAGGAAAGGGGAAAAACCCTCTTAAACAATTAGAAGTCTGGTATTTAGAATAGCCCTTAGAGTCCATTAAGAGTCTAATCTATTGCTAGATTATTTTCTACAAAATATAACTTAGAATAAACTAACAACCCATCAACTACTTCACCTCCTTCCCAACTCTTTTCATTAACTAATGTATCTAAAACAAAAACATTTATTAAAATATGATAATATAGCACTTACTCTTCTTTCATCAACTGATTTTGCTGCAAGAATCATTCCTTCCAAACATTTTGAAATGATAGGAATAACTTTACGTTCTGAGTCTGCAAATCCTCTGTAACATTCACTGAGTTTAATAGTTCTTCGTTCATCCATTTCTTGTAGTTGCTAATAATCAGAAATTTTTTATAAGATAAAGCTGAATTTCTTTTCATTCTGAAACAACCCCCTCAAAAGCAATTAAAGATTCTAATAGTTGTGCTGCTGTTAATACCTTTTAACAAGAACTATAGACATACAATACTTCAAACTAAAGACTTGTGAAAAAGAAAAAAAAACAAGGTTTTTAGAGACATCCTAAAAACGGTGACACTGATTTGCAATCCTTTAAAAGGGACTCGCTAGAGCTAACAGCTCTCTGCCTATATATCCATCTTCATCTTTCAATTTTTAGTAAGAACAATTGTTTATGTTTTCAGGAAAAATTTCATTTGAAAACATATTTTTGATTTTTTTTTTCTTTTAAAGCAACTGGCCTAAAACATATGTAAGTCTGAGGCTTCTAAGCCTTTATATTAGTTCAGATTATTTGGGTAAGATCTGGTCAGACCAAAGATCCATGGCTGACTGTATACCACCAGGTACCTTGACCCACCAGTCTATAGGTCAGAGTGATACAAAGGAAAAGAGAAGCCACAAGGTAAAAATGATACATATATAGAATTCCCAACAATTTAAAATTTCATTGGCACATGCAACTAAAAACTATGCTGAGACACACTAAGTCAAATTACTTAGGGGCATTGTTGACGCTTCCTATTTGCCAACACCAACCTTTCTTTCCTCTAGGAAGCAACTACACTGCTTCCTATACTGCTTCCTATACTATACTGCAACATATCCTCCATATCATCTTTTCCTCTTTAATTATTTCCCAAGTTTGGGGAGTTTTAGATTTGCAATTTCTGAAACAACTGAAAGCCCAGAAATAATATGACATAGATGACAAAGGAGCAAAGAATATACACTGGAATAAGGAAAGCCTCTTCAACAAATGGTGCTGGCAAAATCGGACTGCTGCATTGCAAAAGAATGAAACTAGACTACTATGTCACTACTAAACACTAGAAATGGATCTGCCATACGATTCAGTGATTCTAACCCTAGGAATCTACCCAAAGAACACAAAAACACTAATACGAAAGGAAATCTGCACTTTTACATTTATTCCAGCACTATTTATAAAAGCCAAGATATGGAAACAACTTTAATGCCCCAAAACAGATGAATGGATTAAGAAAATGTGGTATTATATATACACAATAAAAGGCAACATGGATGGAGCTGTAAAGGTTGATACTAAGCAAAGTTAAGTCAGAAGGAAAAAGATAAATATCAGATGGTTCACTTAAATGTTCAATATAGAGAAACCAAACAAAGGGTCAAAGACAAACCCTGAAAGCTGATCATAGATATGAGGCATCCATGAAAAGAGGGTGAGTGTGTGGGGTGGGGTGAAAACACAGTGGGAAGTATACAACAGATATGGTGATGGACTATGGAAGTTTTGGATGGTGGGAGAAATACAGTGACCATACCTGAGGGGGAGAAATGACATATTGTGCAAAAATTAAATAAAAAAAAAAATTGCATTTTCACAAAAGAATTATCTCCAAAATGGCAAGATTGTTCCAAAGCAAAGTCCAAAAAGCAAAAGGATCAAATCCCAGAACACAATAAGTAGTTGATCTCACAGTTAAGGTCTCCCCAGAATACAGAAGCTTTTGGCTCATAAACCCAGAAAAACACCACAGAATGAGGACTGGCAGGCTTGGAACTCTGGATTAAATGACTGGAATCTGATACCCATCTAGTGCACCACCTCTCACTATGCTTCCTTTGTGCTTCTAACTTGCCTTACAAGGAAATAAAAAAATACATCTGGGTTTACCCTCTTCCCACATAGGTTCTGTTCTTCCAGATACTACTACTTTCAACACTGGTTTCACTAAATCCTTTTATTTCTCCTTTCTAGAACAGGCAGTAACATCATTAACCTTCATATAAATTCTGGGTCTTTACTTGAGGCTATTTGACAAATGCTATCAAGTAATCCTGGATGGGATTTATAGATAAACTAATGGCCTGAATTTTATATATGATCTATCTGGAAGTTACAAAGACAAGCAGGTTAAACCAAGCTAGCAAATACGTCTTTTTTTTTAAGATTCATTTTATTGATTTATATATACAAGAGCTGGGGTATAGATCAGAGGTGCGTGGGGTAAGAGGATTCTCCAAAGACAGAGTGGGGAGCACAACAGGCAGATCTACTGAAATACACTGCTGAAGGGAGCAGCAGGTGAAAATAGGCGAGGTCTGCTGTGCCATGTGGGCTAGCTCCCTGCCTGGGGATTGAACTCATGCTGTAGTGGCTGCCAATAGCTTCATAGAGCTTGCACCACCAGGGAAGCCCATTGTAAGATTTACTTCTGCATGTGAACAAATGTCAATGATTCTAGTATAGTATCAAAAAGCTATATCCCAATTCTAGGTGACCAAATTACACTATATAATTCCAGTGAATTCACCCTATTACATAATGACTTATTGTTAATATGTATCCAGAAAATGTCCCTTTTAGTGGACTATTTATTATGCTAATAACAAACCTGTAGGAAAATTTGTGATTTCCAATGTAATGAAAATTTAACTCAAATCCTCAACAAAGAAATCTCATGTCATTCCGATGACTAGTGATTCTAGAAATATTCTGATCGATGCCTGAAATTTAAGTTTTACATCTAAAGACTAGTTCTTCCTAAAGCTCTATTAATTTCATATATATAAATTTTACCTTGTAAATCTGAGGAATCACCACATAGAAATGTTTGTGTTGTTCTCCATTGAAGTTTTGTAATTGTGCAGCATATTCATTTTTATTTTCATCAGCCATATGTGTACGCAGATTCAACTGTTGTTTAGCCTAGAGGCAAATTGAGTTGTTTAGCCTAGAAGTCCAAATCAGCATTTAAAAAAAAACCCAGTATCATAGCTAATTCACTTTTCTAAAAGCTATACCAAAACTAGTTTTCTTCCTAACTAGTGATACCATTTAAAATTTAAGGAGAAGTTTGCAGGTCATGCAGCCAGAGCAATCTAATATTCCCTTTCTCTCTTACTATAATAGTCTTCCCCTTACAATAATTCATTCAAATAAAGTTACTTACTAAGTCCAGATTCTTAAGAATTAAGTAAATGACATTATTGCTTCAAACAGTTAAGCTTTTAAATCAGAAGACAGTAACAGCGTCAGGAATATTTTAGACAAACAGTAAACATTTCTTTTATATGATATACTTATATCTAATTCAGAACTACAATGAAACCAAATGATTTAAAATGGGGTTTTTAGATAGGTAATATCCAACATGTTTGATAGAAAATTAAATGTATTCATAAAGAGTTAATATCAATCAGCAAGGAAGTTTCCCAAACAATGTTGTTTACAAGTGGTATTGCCTACACTTTCTTTACAGCAAGTAATGATAACACATTATGTGTAAAACAAGATGCTATGAAAAAAACTATGGTGGATGATCAAAATCAAGATCCAAAAATCTTAAAAGATTAAATATAATAATTGATACAGATATACATAAGCACTTAAAAAACCAAGGTACAAGTTCTGTCTGAGACAAATCTTCTCATACCACACCTATGTGTGAAAACACATAGGGATTTCAATTAATCATAAATTTAAGGGGAGTCAGTACAAACAATGTGGTTGCCCCAGAAGTCAATATACATTTAGGCTATAGTTAGTATTCAAAACAAAGGAGTTATCAAACTCAGATCTGATCAAACCATACCTGGAATATTATATCCAACTTGAGGTAATATGCTTTAAATGTGATATTGATGAATTAAAGGATATCCAAATCAAAGTAGTCACAATGAAAGGTAACTTAAAACTATTTCATATAGGAATAAAGAAACATTAATAAATCATTTTAGGGTAGATAATCTGCTATAACTATTTAAAAGGCTGTTATGAGAAAAAAATAGAGTTCTTATTTTTGTATGGTATACAAAAGAAACTAAAAGGAAGCAGGGTGACACGTGGGGTAAATACAAAGAAATATGGGTGGGTGGGGGTGTGTGTGTGGGTGGGGGTGTGTGTGTGTGTGTACAGACTGCCTGAAGCCTGTGAATTTCAATGACCTATTATTAGAGGTACAAGTCATTAAAAATAGGATAAACAAGATGTAAGCATCACAAGTTATACCAAAAGCCCTTTATGGTACTATAATATGGCATTTATATGATTTGAGGATTTCATTTTTAATTGGTAAAAAAATGGATGACAGAAAATAAATTATCTTTCCATCTCTCTTTTTTCTTGTTCTGATTATGTAGGGAATTACAAAATTCTGAGAATGATGGGCCTTTATATATACCAACAATGTGGAGGAGTAAGGTTCACCTACATTTCAAAATCACATTTCAACTCTGCCACTGTGTCAAATGTTCTAAGAGAAAGATTGCATAGCAGGCAAGAAGGTAAAGCTAAGCAGTAGTTACAGGGCTGATTCTAGCAGACAATTAGTCCCAGCATCAGTTAATGTGTGATGAGGATTCAGTTTTCCAAAATGAATAATCAAACAGTTAATATCATACTTCTTATAGTTACATCCATGTTTTCCCCGCTGTAAGGTTGGGGAATGCACACAACCCAACCCCACTTGCATACCCCACAGACTACAAAGTCATTCCCAACAGCAACTATTTCTTTATTATGCATTCTAAATGCAGTTAGGACATTAAAATAAAGTAAGTTAACACATATTAATTACTTTCCCAGAAAAGTATGAACAATTTTAAGTAGGCAAATAGTTGAATAGTATAGATTTAGATGCAATATATCTCTTGGGGAAACTAATACCAATCAAATACCATAACTACTCTATATGCAACTCAAAATTTTGGTATCAAAATCAGTTTGAATTATTTACCTTTTCAACATCTGCTTTGGTTGCATTAGTATCATTATCCAATCTTTCATAACTCTGTTGTGCTTTTTCTGCCTCTCTGCATTCTCTTTCAAATTTCTTTTTACTCTGTTAAGAAAATTAAAATATCACATTCAGAAATAAAATTACATCACATTTTAAAAAAATAACTAAAATGTTGCCACTGTGTACTATAAAGAATTGAAAACTGAAAGTAAAAATTTTCTAAATTAAAAAATTTTACTATAATTAATCCATGTACCTTAAACATCTGGCACTAATTACAGACAAAAGAGAAAAAACACATGCATGACTAATATTTATTATATATTTCCTTTCTTCCTAAGAAAGAAAAAATTGTATGTTTTGTAATTTCTTTATTATAAGCCTATCTTCAGCAGTATATTTTTGTGTTTGGTAGGCTGGTTTGAACACTTGCCTGTTTTTCTTTTTCTTTTTTCTTTCCAGTAGCCTGGGATATGAAAATGTCCCTCCAAAGAAGTTTTATGATATTTCTTTCAGGCGTCCCAGAACAAGGCCTTTAAATTTTTTATTCAATTCAAGTAACAATGACTTTGTAAAAGCTATTCACAACTGAGTCATGTGCCATGGTTCATTTCCTATATACATTTAATTTTTTTTTAAATTTTATATCTTTTTTACATCATTTTTCATTTTTGCACAATGTATGCATTTTCATCTTGGTTATAGTCCCCATACAATTCCCACCCCCCTTGTTCTGATCCTACTCCCTTCTCCCCTCCTCCCACCACCCCGTAGTGTGTCTCAAAACTGAAAAAGATAAACTCATGAAATTTGCAGCAACATGGATGGAGCTGGAAGGGATCATGCTCAGCAAAATAAGCCAAAAAGAAAAAGAAAAATACCAGATGGTCTCACTCATAGCAGGAATTTAGAAAACCTAGATAAGGGGCCAGGAAAAAAGACTAATTGTAATAAAGTAAAAATCAAAATCAACAAGCAACTATAATCCTACATACTTTTTTTAAATCCTGGATTAATGACTTTTTAATTTTACTTTGTTTTCACTGCATTTTTCTCCAGTTCAGCCCTAGCTTCTCCTACTTTAAATCTCTTTCCAGTCAATTCAAACACATTCTGAATGCTATCAATTTTATTTCTTGATTAAATCTTACCTGCTGAGAAGCTTCTGCCCAGGTGAAATTTGTACTGGTTCCTAATTAGATCTACTGCTTAGCTGCTACTTTGTGATTTCCCTTCACCATTATCCTGGAAATTCCTTTCACCTCTCCCTTAGTTCACACCTTCCCCTTTCGTAAATTTTGTTGGAATACACTGAGCAGTAACTTCCTCAAAAGAGGTTTGTGGGAGATAATTTTTTAAGTCTCCATAGCTAAAAATAGACTTTACAACCATCTTTTTTTTAACTACCCAATTTTTTTTTTAATTTTATTTTATTTATTTATTTACATCACTGTTCATTTTTAAAAAGATTTATTTATTTATGCATACAATAGCTGGGGTATAGGCCAGAGGTGCAGGCGGGTCAGAGGATTCACCAGAGACAGATTGGGGAGCAGAACAGGCAGACTGACTGAAACGCACTGCTGAGGGGAGCAGTGGGTAAGACAGGAGAGGTCTGCTGCACCACGTAGGTCAGCTCCCTGGCCTGGGATAGAACTCGTGCAGCAGTGGCTATTGATAGTTTCATAGAGATGCGACTTAATCCCTTATGCTACCAGGGAGGCCCCTCATTGTTCATTTTTGTACAATGTTTGCTTTCTTTTCTCAGGTGTAGTCCCCATAGAATTCCCACCATCAATTCACCCGTGCACCATCACCAGTCTCCTGTGCTCTTTCCTCCCCTGTTCTGGTCCCTCTCCCATCACCTCCCTGCCATACCATCATTTTTAACTGAAAAACTTTGGCTATGAGACTCAGTGGAAAACTGTCTTCCTTCAGATATATGAAAGTACTGTCTACTCCACTGTTGTCTAGCATCTTGTCTGATTATTTTCTAATCTGACTGTGATTCCTGATCCTTTGCATAAAAAAGTATGTTTGCTTTCAGTTTTGTTTTTCCTCTTAAGAGGCTACATTTTCTTTCTCCTAATTGCTCTGAAATTTCATAAAGATATGTCATGCTGGGCCTCCCTGGTGGCGCGAGGACTTAAGACGCAACCTATGAAGCTATCGCAGCCACTGCAGCACAAGTTCAATCCCCGGCCAGGGAGATACCCACGTGGCGCGGCAGATCTCTCCTGTCTCGCCCGCTGCTCCCCTCAGCAGTGTATTTCAGTCAATCTGCCTGTTATGTTCTCCACTCTGTCTCTGGTGAATCCGCTCACCCGCCACCCACCCACCTCTGGCCTGTACCCCAGTTCTTGTATACATAAATTAATCTTTTTTAAAAAAAGATGTGTCGTGCACTGGATCCACTATGCTGGACACAGGCAAAATCCTCACCGCCTAAAAACTGTGTCTTTCTATTCTGGGGAAATTTTCTTTATTTTGCCTGGCCATTTCCTATGTTTTCTCTTTTAGAGGGTGCTCATTATTTTGAAAATAAATGAATACAATGAGTCCTCTAAATTTCTTTCCACTTTCCTATTTTCAATCTGTCATTTAACTACTTTCTGAGAGATTTCTTCAGTTTCATTCTTTTAGCAAGTTTTTCATTTCTCCTTTCATCAAATTCCTTGGTCCTCAATGTTCCTTTACTCCCTTTGAAAGTATTAACAGTAGTGTTTTGTTTTGTGTTTATAATTCCCATTTCCTTTCATAGTCATTGTTGCATCAAACTTTCTTTCTTTGCTGTTTATTAGTTTTCACCTTTGGTGTTCACATTAGATGTTTTCTTTAAATGCCCAGACATCCTTGCTTATCTTTTTTTTTTTTTTAATAGAGGCATGTTTTATTTATTTATTTATTTATTTATTCATTTGTTTGTTTTGTTTATACATGCACTGGGTACAGTCAGAAGCGCGGGAGGGTGAGAGAATTCACCAGAGCCAGAGCGGGGAGCAGAGCAGGCAGAAGGACCGAAGTACACTGCTGAGGGGAGCAGCGGGCGGCAGGAGAGGTCTGCGCGCCACGTGGGACCCTCCTCCAGTGGCCGGGGAGCAGCCGGGGATCGAACCGGCACTGCAGAGGCTGCTGGCAGCTTCGCAACCCAGCGCTCAACCGCTGCGCCACTGGGGAGGCCCTTTTTTTTTTTTTTTTTTTTTTAAGATTTATTTATCTATACAAGAACTGGGTACAGGCCAGATGTGCGGGAGGGTGAGAGGATTCACCAGAGACAGAGCGGGGGAACAGAACAGGCAGACTGTCAGAAATACAGTACTGAGGGGAACAGCGGGCAAGACAGGAGAGGTCTGTCGCGCCATGTGGGTTGCTCCACAGCCAGTGGGGATCAAACCGGCACTGCAGAGGCTGCAGACAGCTTCACAGCACTGCACTCAACCGCCTGCGCCACCAGGGAGGTCCTCTTGCTTGTCTGGTCTTATTTAAAAAGCCAACTGAAAGCTCTACAAGTAGGTAGGTTTTACTCTTTTCCTCGAAGGTGATATGGTCAGGCAGTTTCCTTAGAGAAACCCTGGTATCAGTACCTTTCCTATCAAGTTAGATTCCCCAAAAGATGTTTCCGACTCCTCAACTGGAAAATATATTCCCTGTTATCCATATTCTGAGAATCCCTCGGAAAAGGATGTCAACATTTTCTGTTTAACTAACTCCCACATTAGAACAAATTAAGATGCTATTTTTTTTGTCTTGGGGATTACAAAACTACATAGATATTGCAAAGTTGGATTCCAAATTTCATAACTACAAGATCAAAAGGTTTAAATTTCTCACAGGATCTCTCTTCCTTTGAGCTTCAAACAGACAGGTGTCTGATACTTTCCCTTGGTCAATGAGTAGAGTTCTTATAGTCCACCTTTCACTAAAGGTTTAGTTCTCCAAAGGTTCAAACCCTCCACAATATCTGGAGCTAAAACTTAATCTCTGTCCTTATGTGAATATTAAAACCTAAGTCCTAAGCAAGGTCCACTGAACCAACACCTCTGCCCCCATTTTTCCAAATACAACTACCAGTTCATACATCTCTTGATCTAGCTTTTAGTTTACTTTTTAGCAGTTAGAGATTTCCCTTTCTTTCAGGTACCTCTGCTAAGAGCTTAAAATATAACAAAAATATTTTGTTATTCTATCTAGGTTAACCCAAAGGTTTCTAAGTTAGCTCAGTTTGCTATGTATCCAGAACTAGACATACCAATGATTTACAGCAAATAAATGTGCCCAAATGTACTTATTTTGGCTAGTATGAGACATCAAATGAGATACTGACACTAATAAGCACATAAATATATCTGTGTAACATGCAAAATGTCACTTTCCTATAAAGACAGATTAAACGTCCACATTTAATTCTGAAACTCAGTTCAGAGCTGTGTTTTCAAACTGAGAAACTATAGGTTACTAGTTTTGGTGCAAACTGAGGCTACTTAGATAAAGTATTTTTATGTTAGATGTTTTAGTACCTGTTGGTGGGGGGGAATACTACCTAATAATTTCCTTGCAATAGCAAAAGAACCACTGGTATAATAAAACCACTGGTATAATAAAAACACTCCGTCCCTGAAATATCCTCTAATGTTATACAAATAGAGAAATACACTTCAGAAAAGCCTCTTTCTGCATCCTTTTGTGTGGCAGAATAATAAAGAGGACTTCTATTCCATCCTTTCTTAGGAAAGTCCACCTCCTGGTATAGACATTGAAAATAGCTGATATTTGCCTTACTAGCCTCTCCATAGCCCGGACATGGTCAAGTAATCTAATTCTATAAAAGGGACCCATGAAGGAATATACTAGATAAGTTTTCCTTTCCTAGTTTAAAAAAAAAAAAAAGCGCAGCTGGGTTAGAAATGTTTCCTTTTCCTGCTTCTCAATGCAGCTGAATGACAGTGTGGTGCTTGGCTGCTTAAGTGTCTTTTTTTCTTTTTTAATTTTCTTTTTAAAATTATTTATTTATTTATTTATTTATACAAGCACTGGGTACAGTCAGAAGGGCAGGAGGGTGAGAGAATTCACCAGAGCCAGAGCGGGGAGCAGAGCAGGCAGAAGGACTGAAGCACACTGCTGAGGGGAGCAGTGGGCAGCAGCAGAGGTCTGCGCACCATGTGGGACCCTCCTCTGGTGGGCAGGGAGCAGCTGGGGATCGAACCAGCGCTGCAAAGGCTGCGGGCAGCCTAGCAACCCAGCGTTCAACCGCTGCGCCACCGGGGAGGCCCTGCTTAAGTGTCTTGACCATAAACAGAAAAGCAAACATGGCCAAGATGGCAAAATGGAGAGACAGAAAAGAGGTCACCTAGGTGACACCACTGAGCTACTGATCAACTCTTGGACCTGGCTCCATTTACAAGCCCAGTTTTCATAAACTTGTATACTGTGTTACATAGAACTGCCTAACTTACAGACTGAACATCTAAGATGCTTCTATCTTCTTAATTGCTATCAATTCTTCAAAATCTTCACAGGCTCTCTTTGTCCTCATCTTAAATGCTACTGCTGCCTATTTCATTAAACCTGAAACAAAAAATTGTCTTTTAAAAGTTTTTTTTCAGTTTTTAATACTTGTCATTAATTTAACTTGTCTCTCCCAGTTCTTTAAGTATCCTCTCAATTATTTCAAACATGTCAGAAATTCCACAAGTTCATTTTGTTTTAATCAAACAGGAATATGTGGACTAGGAAATGAGATCCTGCATATATTTATATATATTACATAAATATCGTATGTTTGTGTCCCTCACTAGACTGCAGGTTCCACAAACACCAGAACTACATCATATTCTACACTTGTACCTACTAGACTCAGTGCATGTCTAGCATGCCTTCAATAAGCATGAGTTGAATTGAGCTCACCTTTATTTCATGGTATTATTAAATGTCTTAAAGAAATCTCTCCTGCATTTCTTTTTTGATGTTTCTTTCTTATGACCCATAATTTTTGTTTAAAAACTGTCAATTGTTCTACAGGCAAGTCAGCACATATTAACAGGAATGATTTGTGCCAACACCAATTTTTAAAGGGCATGGTGACTCATGAGTGTAGGAGTCTGTTATTTTTTTGCAAATAAAAACACACACAAATACACATACACTCATTAGGAACACATAGTAAGGTGCTAGCTAAGGGAATTTAAAATTTAGTAAGTAAATACTCCCTTAAAAGTCCTTCTGAAACCAATTAGAAAGAAAATCAAAGCACAAACAAAACAAACTTAATATACTTAAGAATTCTAAATCAGCATTGGTGATTAGAATCTTACATTAGTGATATTTATATAGTAAACATTTTATCCTAAGCTTTGACTAAATATTTAAAAAGACTGAGAACAATGCACACACATGTATGAGATTTTTTAAAATCTCAAGTATAAATCTTTTTTCCAACAACCACAAAATAAACTGATTAACATGAAAAACTCCACCATAATTTTCAAGGAACTTTCCAATACAAATATATGCAAGCAAAGAATAAACTGTTCACTATCCTGAGAGTTCAAAAAGTATCAATCTTACACTACAGAACATTATTTGAGAGAACATTTTAAGTAAAGGAGATGACAGTGTTTCATGCAGACCTCTTGTTTTTCAAATCACTATATTGCAGAACACTACAAATAAACCACAGTAGGGGCCTCCCTGGTGGCACAAGGGGTTAGGATGCAACCTATGAAGCTGTCCGCAGCCTTTGCAGCACAAGTTCGATTCTCCCAGCCAGCAGGGAGCAACCCACATGGTGCAGCAGACCTCTCCTGGATCACCCAGTGCTCCCCTCAACAGTGTACTTCGGTCAATGTGCCTGTTCTGTTCCCCACTCTGTCTCTGGTGAGTCCTCTCACCCTCTGCACCTCTGCCCTGTACCCCAGCTCTTATATGTGTAATTAAATAAATCTTTAAAAAAACAAACAAACACAATAGACACACTCTTGGACAATTTTTAAGTAAATAATTATTACACTTTAATAATTTTGCCCCACAACATATTTTATGTCCTACAATAGGATAGTCTCTGCTCAGTAATAGCAACATTCACATTATTAGAGAATCACTGCACTAGAAGCAACATTTCATATAATCTAGTCCACTCTCTTCCATTTTCATATGCTAAAAATTAAGTCAACAGTAATCACATGCTAAAAGGAGATAGAACTAGAATAGAGGTCTTTCTCGGGCTCAATTGAATGGTTTTCTAAGATATAACCACTGTTTTCCTATTATTTCTACCCTTTATCAATATTTTATATTAACTGCTGCAAAGTCAAAAAGAATCTTTCCAAATGTTTACAATTAAACATTATAAAGATTAGAGAGTTAGTACAAGTATTGAACTATATGGGGAAGAGGGGACGTGTGACAAAATACTCTCACATTTTCTATTCACATCAATGTCAAATTATGGATAATCCATTGATAAACACTGAATTCAAATAGATGTGAAATATAAGAGAATTTAGGGTTAAACTGGCTTGCAAAATTTTATATTAACCATGAAAACATTATAACTCACATTATCCATCTGTTTCCAGCACATGTCAAGGTACTGTTGAGCTTTTCGTCCCTCTTGAAGATGCTAAAGATCGTTACCAAAAAAAAAAAAAAAAAAATTATATTTAAATACTAAGTTTAAAGTTCCAAGAAAACTTTTCACTTAATTTTTTTCAAGGTGCTAATTAATTATATAATCATATCAACACTTAGGAAGAAATTTATAGTAGCAAAACAAAACCCTCTAAAATGTATTTTACAGGATATTATTTGAATAACTTAAATATAACCTTTAAAAAAGATATAAGCTCCAGATAAATATTGTCTTGAATAGGGGTTAAGAAACATTTTCTATAAAGGTTCAGATAAGTATTTTAGGCTTTGCAAGCTGCATAGTCTCTTACAAATACTCAACTCTGCTGATGTAATAGAAAAGCAGCTACAGGCAATACTTAAGTGAGTATCAGTCCGTTTTTCCAATAATACTGTATTTTTCGTCAACAAAATCTGAACTTCATATAATTTTCACTTGTCATGAAATATTATTTTTCTTTTGATTTTTTTCAACTAAAAATGTAGAAACTGGTCTTAGCTTGTGGGAACTAGTAAACAAAAATAGGCAGTAGGCTAGATTTGGCCCAGAGGCTACAGATTTTGCCAAATCTTGGTGTTCAATCCAAGAGGATCACAAATTAGCAAGGGTATCTTAAGATAATTTTTAGGAAGAAGAAATTTAATGTAACAGAAAATCAATTTACACTGAAAATATATTATTTTAAAAAGCAAGTAAGATGTAAAAATATTTACATTCTAGCTGGATAAAAAGGATAAGGATTACCATTTTTCTTTCAGTTTTCAGATCATGAGCATATCTCATTAATTCACCATAAACTCTGTGTGCCATTTCTTCTGCCACGACTTCTCGCTGGCCTGCATAGTCATTTAACTCGTTAAGGATGTTCAAAAAGGCTATACACGAGGTAAACCTGATAAAAATATTAAGAAAAAGATGGTGAAATTTGATTTCATTTTTATTACAATTTTTTAAATGCAGTATGGCTTATACCTAAAACTCAACAATTTTTAATATACTCAACCTAAATCTCAGCTACTAGTCCTAAATTAACTTTGTATTGGCAAGAAACTTGCATTAAGCTCAAGTTGCACCTGTGTATCTTCAAGTAGTCTTAATATATAGAGAAATATTTGGGATCAAAAATAATAAAATAGTACCTGCAGGCTCTTTTGGCATAATGGAATATTTTAAGTTGCCAATGACTGGCCTGAGTGAGATTGAGAACGAACTTGTGGATTCCTAGGCTTGGCAGCTGAACCTGTTGCAGAGATGACGTGCTTGCTCTCAAGGACAGAACCTGCCAATCTTACCACTCAAATGGATCTCGATGATTAATCTACAGAACAACTTTGCTATCAGCGCTGGAAACAGCTGCCTGTATCTGCCCACGTCCTGAATGTCACTCAACCACTGCCATTAAGGTCATCACCAAAGGAGGATAAGAAGGGGCAAAAATAAGGGTAAAAAGTGTGTGTGGAGGGCATCCCTGGTGGCGCAAGGGGTTAAGCACTGCACTATGAAGCTCTCTGCAGCATGAATTCGATCCCCAGTCAGCCAGGGAGCAACCCACATGGCGAGGCAGACCTCTCCTGTCTTGCCCGCTGCTCCCCTCAGCAGTGTACTTTGGTCAATATGCCTGTTTTGTTCCCCATTCTCTCACCCCCCACACCTCTGTCCTGTACCCCAGCTCTTATATGCATAATTAAATAAATCTTTAAAAAAAAAAAAAAAGAATTTAAAAGTGTATGTTGAGAGGAGGGAAAACAGAATCACTGTATTAAAATGTATAGATCTACTTTAAATACTGCCAAAACATTTAGCAGTTGAAGGCAGAGCTCAGTTATGACTCTAATAACACTAAACCTGAGACTCCTAACAACTGACAATGAAAATTTCTTTGCTTTATGTTTATTTTTGTTTCTACAGTTTATACCCATCCATATATCTGTTTAAAACTATCCAAAAGCTCACAGGCAATTCCTAATCTTTTATATAGGGTTCCAAATTACCCTAAAAACCTCATTCCTTTTCATTATCCTTTTAAACCAACCAAATTATTTAACTATGTGAGAATAAAAGCAAGAATCTAACAAGCCGACAACTATAAAATAAACTAGAAAAAAAACACCTTTTTCTTGTGGAGACTAAATCACTAACGTGGGGTCTTAGTCTACATCTTACTTGGAAACCCGTATTTCAGCTACTTTAGAATAGCTGATCAGCTACTGATAAAGTCCACTGAAGTTTTTGTCCCAGTATATAATTTCCTATTTCAAAAGAACCTTTAACTGTAACAAACTTGAAATAGTTATAAAAATCTAACAACACAAATATATTTTACTAAATAACAAAAATCTACGTAGTCAAAAAACTTTTAATGAGAATAATAAACAGGTATATAATTTACCTTGGCTCTTCATCTTTGGAGGAACGTTTGGGACAGTACTTCTTAACCAGATTTCTATGGGAAGATGATTATTTTATTAAAAATACTGTTATTAACTGAAATACTCTAAGTTTTCAACTTCACTCAACCACTGCCATTAACATATGTTAAATATATATTACATTTATGTTTCATTCTTAAAATGTTTTGTTCTTGTATTTACTTATATTTTGTTCTTAAAATACTGCTACCTGTAGAGCGAAAGGTGATTTCTAAGTTTATATAAATTTTCATAACAATTTGACCATGCTATCAAATAAGAAAAGAGGTAAGAGGAAGATGAGAATACAGTATATGAAAATAAGTCAAGGTACAAATACCCGTATTTTCAAAGAAATACCGCCACTACTTTGTTTTACAAGTCAGAGATTTGAATGCTAAGGTAAATATAATCTACAAAACAGTAGTGACATTTAGGTTTTCATGAAAACAGAATCTGTTAATTATATAAAAGTACTCAGAAGAGTGCTGATACTTTAATGCTACATAAGTGTTAGTACAAAAAAAGTGCTTGCTCTATGACAGGCACTGTTCTAGAAATCAGGAACAAGCAGCACACATTAAAAAACAAAAATTTTTTCCCTTTCTGTAGTTTACATTTTAGTAGGGAGAATATATTCTAGAGTTAAGTCAAATTATTTAGCCAATAAATCATCTGCACCCAGAAAGATTCATTAACTACTGGGGACTGACAAGAATGAACAAGCTTCCATAAGATCCAATTCTATGAAGTGAATTTAAATTTCAAAATAAAGAGAACCGTTCCTCCTGCCTGTATCCAGAGGCCACTATTATTATAAAATTTTTTTAGGGGGGTATACTATTCATTGCTCAAAAGCCAAACTTATGAAGGAAATCAGGTTTAATCAGGTGCCAACAAACTTGAGGACATGGAAGACTACTGTGACAAAAGTCATATTCCTAACTGAGGGGAAGCAGGCACTTATATAAGTGAGTATGAAGGAGGAGGAGGAGAGGCTAAGGGGACTACACCAGGATTTCAGAGAACAAGCAGAATTTTCCAAGAACTGCATTCATGCCTCTTTTTCTTCCACATTTGGTCTTGACTGGATCTGTCCAGATACTGATAGGGTTATTCTGACTATGATAATAAGGTTGTGGCTTAACCTTTGTTTTACTTTAATTCCATCTTGGTTTCTAGTTTTGCCTGGTTTTCTGGTTTTGTCTGCAAGAAAAGATAAAGAGGAGCAGAGCAAGAACAGGGCAAAGACAAGGAATTATGGATACCAGGCCAGTGATGGTAACATTAGAATTTACTACATTAAGCAGTTGATCAAAAATTTCAGAGAAAGCCAAAGCAGCAAAGGTTAAACAATGGTTGACCAAAGAATGAAAGTAATCCCCACTTTCAAAAAGTCAGTACAAAGATGAGCTTCCTGGGTTCTTCTGAGACTAAAGAGTGACAAAGAAAGAAAATTCTTAAGAAAGAGGCATAAAACATTAAAGACTGACTAGAAAAGAGATTGGTTTTATTTGGATTATTCTCTTAGTAGAACAACCTCATTACTGTAATATACATGACACAAATAGTAGTATGGAGAGAATGTAGTACTTAGTCAAAGGTTTAGCTTATGATCAGACATCCTAATTTCTAAGCTAAAACCGAAACTTGTATTATTAAACTATTTACTCATTCACTTGACATTTACTCTTCAGAGGCACCAGCTATATTGCCACGCTTGGCACAGTACAGAAATGAACGTAAGACAGTCTTTGATCAAAAGGAATTTGGAGAGCATTTTTGCTCTGGTTAAGGGTAGTTTGCAGACTTCCTGTTGTCCAATCGACTTCTCTTACAGTTTACCACACAGCCACATTTTAACCAAGAAAGGAATAGCTTGGGGTGGAAGTAGGGGGACATAATTTCACATAACAAACTCTATGCCAGAATTTACTGTTACTAATTTTACTTAAAAGAAATTATCTATCATGTTTATAAGCATCTTAGAAATTTTAATCCCTGCCACAAAATATTGTAAGATTAACTAAAATTATGTCTGCAAACAAAAAACATCCTACCAAGACATAATGAAGTTACCACTTAATATCCAAATGGACATGATTCAATTGTCAATAACTATGTATCCAAACAAGACTAGGTGCTTTAATATTCCCATCCTCATACTAATACCAAAAATTAAAAAAAATCAAACCAAAGTCATCAAAATAGATGAACAGAAGAATAAAATAAGTGAGGGTTATCAATGACTGAGAAAGTCTAAATGTGCAATACATTTAAAGGTAAATGTTTAACATTCTAATTATGGTTATTAATAAGGGGGGGAGTTGACTCCTTATAAAAGATATTGCCCTCTGCAGTAGCAAAAACAGAAGGGAGTTAACCAAAAGAATTTTTCCCATTAAAGAAAAACAAACATGACAAACCTCTTCCCTTTGGACAAAAGAAATACTATAAAGAGCATCTAATAACTCAATCATTTATGAAGCATTCATCCAAAGCAGTAAATCCTAATGCAGAGGAAGAGGTATTTTTAAGTTCCACATGCCTCTTGCCCAACTCTTTCTTATTGGAATTTCAATAGAGAATCACTACAACTGAAAATCATTGTTAGGATGGAAATGTGTCAATTTTTTTTAGTGTACTGGGACAGAAAAAAAGATGCAAATCACTGATCTACAGCATCTGTACCTAATTAAACCTATTTTCACAATGCAAAATTATACCTTTACTTCAATGTAGGAGTGTTCTAATCTCTTTTTGCACATAAGTGAAAAGTCTAGTATAAGTCACAGAACAACAGAAAAGAAAACAAGTCTGCTCTTTGATTAGAGTCCTAATACTCTGGTAAGATCTTGGTCACCCCGAAACCTTTGAGGCCCAAGCTTTTCTGACAGTTAAATATTCTAGATAGCTGAAGTTTTAGCTCACAAATTACCAATCTTCATTTTGTAATTTGTGATAGGATTCTCTTTAGAAGTATACCATCTTCTTTGCTTAGGAACAAGTGTTTTTAAACATTATCATTGAAAAGGCTTCAACAATTCAAAAACGTAAGTAAAATAATTGTCTCTGCCCTTTTCATCTCCCTATTTGCACCCCCATGGATAACCAGTGTAAAACAATTGCGGGGGGGTAGCTCTTCAGAACATATACACATTTTATACCTAACTATATACACAAACTCAAATAAGCAAGGAGTTCTTGCTGTACATTTAGTTCTGCAACCTGTTTTTTACACTTACTGAAAAGCTGTGTAAAGTTTAAATATGCTAGTACACCTGACTTATTTAAAATGCATATACCTCAATGTTTTTCATCATTCTCTTACTAACTGATATAGGTGCTTTTAGGCTAGAGACATTTTTTCATCTGTTTTTCATAATATTTTAATCTTGTTCTTTATTGTCTCTTTATACTGCCATCACTGTAATATCAGTAGTAGTTCTTTTCCTCACATCTATCAGAGAAGTTGGCAACTCGAACACTTAATGTGCTAATATTAAGATCAAATTAAAAATTACATGAGAGAAATTTTTTATTATTCATATGTGAGTATATTTCTTGATTACTATTTTTAACTTCCAGGAGGTCCTTTATGCTTCTAGATTCTTAAAAATCTTAATTTTTGGATAGATGAAATATCATCACTAGTATTATTAATGTACCCTTAAGTTCCCTGTTGAAAGAACAAAAGAAGAAAATCAATCAGGAAATTAGCATGATGCCACTATTGCAGTAAATGTGTATCTAATATGTGTATCATTTACACATATTATAGTTTACCCCTAAACAACCCAGGGGCGTAAGGGATGCCAACTTCCATGCAGTCAAAAATCTGTGTGTAACCTGTAATTCCCAAAAAAACTTGAGTTCTAGTTGCCTATTGCAGATTGGAAGTCTTACTGATAACAAACAGCTGAGTAATACAGCATATGTTACATGTATTTTACATGTACATGTATTATAACTGTACATGTCTTATATACTATATTTGTACAATAAAGTAGACTTAAAAAAAAAATCAAAGTTGGTGCAGCAGGCCTCTCCTGCCTTGCCCACTGCATCCCTCAGCAGTATCTTCGGTCCGTCTGCCTGTTCTGCTCCCTGCTCTGTCTCTAATGAATTCTCTCACCCTCCCACACCTCTGGCCTGTGCCCCGGCTCTGGTATAAATGAATAGATATTTATTCATTCATGAATATATCTTAAAATATATATATATATTTTTTGGGGGGGGCCTCCCCGGTGGCGCAGCGGTTGAGCATTGGGTTGCGAAGCTGCCCGCAGCCTCTGCAGCGCCGGTTCGATCCCCGGCTGCTCCCCGGCCACCGGAGGAGGGTCCCACATGGCGCGTAGACCTCTCCTGCCGCCCGCTGCTCCCCTCAGCAGTGTACTTTGGTCGTTCTGCCTGCTCTGCTCCTTGCTCTGGCTCTGGCGAACTCACTCACCCTCTCGCGCTTCTGACTGTACCCAGTGCTTGTATAAATAAAAATAAATAAATCTTTTAAAATATATATATATATATAGTTTTGCTTAAAAAAAAAATTTGGGCCTCCCTGGTGGCGCAGCGGGTTGAGCATGGCACTGTGAAGCTATCCTCAGCCTCTGCAGCGCGGTCGATTCCCACAGGGCGTGGCGGGCCTCTCCTGCCTTGCCCACAGCTATGGCAGCGTCTTCGGTCCCTGTGCCTGTCCTACTCCCTGCTCTGTCTCTGGTGAATTCTCTCACCCTCCCACGCGCCTGGCCTATGCCCCGGCTCTGTTATAAATGAACAGATCTTTAAAAAAAAAAAATTTGTTTAAAAAAAAAGAAAATCATAAAGTAAAATACATTAATAGTACTGCACTATTTACCAATACCGTAAGTTTATATCACTTATTTATCCACATGTAAGTGGAGTCACATAGTTCAAAGGCCAACTGTAATCCATTCATCATACTAGTTTATTCCATCACTACACCCAGTCGGTTTCATAAATCACTACTACATAGTATACATAAGATACTTCCTTCTGAGCCCTACTACCTTAAATTTCTTTTGAGTAACTATCCCTCCTCCATCATTAGGTATAAGTTAATCCAATATATTCATTCAGTAAATTGTTCAGGATAAGCCTATAAACTAATCAGGGTTAGCATGACAGAAAAATCTCTGCTCAGATTTCTTGAGGGAAAGAGCTGCTTTCCTTCCACAGGCCCCCACTCCCTTTTTTTTCTTTCTTCTTTCCCATTTTTCTTCCTCTCTCCACCCCAAAGGTACAACAGAGAAGACCATCATTCTTTCCCACAACGTAGGATGTGAAGATATAAAATGTAGAGCTACGGGAGTAAAGAGGATGATACTGAACAGAATTCGAGGATAAAGACAACAAGGAGAAATGGGAACTGGACACATTTGACTCCTGGCTTGCTTCAGCTGGACTTTTGTCACTTGCAACACTGAGAGTCCTAATCCCTCCCTAAAGCCAGACTCTTTTATTGGTATCTAGTCTCAGACTTCAAGCACCATTTTTATTGAAAACTTTCCAGCAAAACTACTTGTCAAGCTGTGGTCTAATGATGATTTAACATAATCTTGACATAATCTTAAAATTAGTTTCATATGCTTTAAGACTAAAATTATGCCTTTAAAATGTTTATCTTGGGCCTCCCCAGTGGCGCAGCGGTTGAGCGCTGGGTTGCGAAGCTGCCCGCAGCCTCTGCAGCGCCGGTTCAATCCCTGGCTGCTCCCCGGCCACAGGAGGAGGGTCCCACATGGCGCGACAGACCTCTCCTGCTGCCCACTGCTCCCCTCGGCAGTGTACTTCGGTCCTTCTGCCTGCTCTGCTCCCCGCTCTGGTGAATTCTCTCACCCTCCACGCCTTTGACTGTACCCAGTGCTTGTATAAATAAATAAATAAATCTTTAAAAAAAAAAAAAAATAGGACTTTCTGAAGAGTCCATGTCTGTCTTCTCAAAACAAAACAAAATAAAATAAAATGTTTATCTTTAATTCTGACTTGCTTTACTGGACATTATTCTCTCAAATTCACTCCATTTTGTTGGAAATGGCTGTATTTCATCTTTTCTTATGGTTGAATAGTGTAGCTTATGGCTGAAAATTACCAAGTGTGGCAATATCACATCTTAATCTAATCATCTACTGATGAACATTTAGATTATTTTCATGTCCCAATTATTGTAAAGAATGCCGCTATGAACACTGAAAAACATACAGTTTTGTGCGTTGGTTTCACATTCTCTGGATAGATGGCCAAGAGTAAAATTTTACTTCTAATACATATTCCAAAATAATTCATCGGTAATATGTATCTGGTCTCTTAAAGAAACTCAGCACTCCTCAATTTTCAAGTCTTGGAAACTCTAAGTGACTTTCTGGAACAAAACTACTCATGATCTATCAAACCAGTATTTCTTATGGCACTAGGCAATGATTTAATTAAACTGATCACTGAAACAGGAGCGTTTTCAATATAATTCTGATGAAAAACATACGACTTAACCTCTAGTATATTACATTTATCTAACATCCAACTACTTAAATATGTAATTTCATTTTTAAGAATTGAAAAAAACACTTAACTTACCTCAATTGTTTTGCATAATTCTGTTCAATTTCTATCCTCTCTTTTACAAATTTGGCATATCTTTCCAAGAAGTCAATTCCCCACTGTGTATGTTTGTCTAAACTGTCGAACTGATCCTAGAAAAGAAAAAAACACACTGAAAATATAGAATTTTATCTACGAATATTTTAACCAGCTCCTAATATTTGACCAGACAAGCAAAAAGGTAGAAAAGGAAAAAAATCAGGCCTCCCTAGTGGCACAAGGGGTTAAGTTGCAGCACTGTGAAACTGTCCACAGCCACTGCTGCACGAGTTCAATCCCCAGCAGGCCAGAGAGCTGACCCACATGGCGTGGTGGACCTCTCCTGTCTTGCCCGCTGCTTCCCTCAGCAGTGTATTTCAGTCAATCCACCTGTTCCCCACTCTGTGGTGAATCTTCTCAACCCCCCCCCACAACACCTCTGGCCTACACCCCCACTTTTGTATGCATAAATAAATCTTTCAAAAAAGAAATTTATCTGTGTTCAAATTCTGGGCTCTTCATTTACCAGGTGTTTGACCATCATAATTTGGGAGTCCCATTAACCATCTCATAGTCTGTGGTGACACCATTGAGTAAATGTGATACATATAAAGCAACCTTGTATTGTGAGGACTCACAAAATATTTCCTTGTACATGTTACCTGAAATCATCATTTCCTACCCTTCAGGAAAAAAATCTCCAAATGGAATAATGTAGTGCTCTTTCCATTTCAAAAGTCTATAATGCTGGGCCTCCCTGGTGGCGCAGGGGTTAAGCACCACACAATGAAGCAATCTGCAGCCTCTGCAGCACAAGTTCAATCCCTGGCCGGGCAGGGAGCAACCCACATGGTGCAGCAGACCTCTCCTGTCGTGCCCACTGCTCCCCTCAGCAGTGTATTTCAGTCAGTTTGCCTGTTCCCCACTCTGTCTCTGGTGAATCCTCTCACCACCACCCCCACACCCCCGCATCTCTGGTCTGTACCCCAGCTCTTGTATGCATAAATAAATCTTTAAAAAAGAAGTCTATAATGCTAATAAAATAATCAATTCATCCCTTTCTATATTACCAATTGTTTCGTTTTTCTAAATCCCCCAGGGTTTAGTCACATGTGTTATTTAAATCACTCTAAAATTGCAGTAAATTCTATCTAAACAGCAGAGAACTCATCTGCTACCAGAGTTTTACACTACCACTCTAATTCTAGTCTTCCATGAAATTTTTTCATTATTGTTTTGCTTCCATGGTAGACTTGAAAACAGCCCCTCCAAAAAAAACTCTTTTCAGTAAACTTAATTGGTTTATTAGTACTAGTTTCCATTATATTCTTTCAAACTGAAAAGCTATCAATGGAAAGATCATTCCCCCAAAAAGCCTGAAGTTAAAACAATCATTCATTTTTTCCAAAATGCTTCAAAAGCTTCTTCCCATCAGCTTCTTGATCTTGTATTATACACCTTTATCTTTATAGATGAATCTCCAAATTGTTCTCACAAACCCCATCAGTAAAAAAATCTGAATACCTCTATTACATGTACACGTATAAATTATAGAATACCATTAAATAATTATAAAATCCACAAAAACAAATTTTAAAAAAAGTGAAAAATACACTTTTAAAATAGTTTTAACTTACTTAATAAACAAAAGCCTTAGGACTATGCCTTTTTAAAAAAAAAAAAAAAGATTTATTTATTTATTTATACAAGCACTGGGGAGTCAGAAGCGCGGGAGGGTGAGAGAATTCACCAGAGCCAGAGCGGGGAGCAGAGCAGGCAGAAGGACCGAAGCACACTGCTGAGGGGAGCAGCGGGTGGCAGGAGAGGTCTGTGGGTCATGTGGGACCAGGGCCGGGGAGCAGCCAGGGATCGAACCGGCGCTGCGGAGGGTGCAGGCAGCTTCGCAACCCAGTGCTCAACTGCTGCACCACCGGGGAGACCCCAGGACTATGCCTTTTTTTAAAGATTTACTTATGCATACAAGAACTGGGTTACAGGGGGTGAGAGGATTCACCAGAGACAGAGTGGAGAGCAGAACAGGCAGAGTGACTGAAATACACTGCTGAGGGGAGCAGTGGGCAAGATAGGAGAGGCCTGCTCGCCATGTGGGTCACCTCCCTGGCCGGGGATGGAACTCTTGCTGTAGTAGCTGTGGAATGCTTCATAGAGCCAATGCTTAACCCCTTGCACCACCAGGGAGTTCCCTGGGCTATGCCTTTTTAAAAGCTTAACAATCTCAGTGAGAGCAATGAATTCAATATGCTTCATTATATCTAAAATCTTGGTTTAGTATTTAATAGCAAAGCACTGAAGGTCTTGGTTTTAAAAGTGTGACATTTAGTTTTTTAGTAGCTATCATAGTTAGGGTAAAAAATGACATCTACTGAAGATATAAAGAACCAAACAGAAAAAGTTCACTTCTGACAATGAGTTTCCAATCCCTATTTCAATTTCATACACAAACATGCAAAGGATGTGAAAATTTAGCTAATATATGTCCTTTAAAACCAATCAGAAAATATTGCATCTTTATATATATGGGTTCAAACTACACTAAAATTGACTATGACGTGACTCTATGTGTCAATTTGGCTGAGGCACACTGCCCAGATAGTCAAATATTACCCTGGTCATTCTGTAAAAGTATTTTTTATATATTAATATTTAAATTGGTGAATCTGGAATAAAGCAGATTACACTCCACAGTGTCAGTGGCCTTTATGCAATCAGTTAATAGCCTTAATAGGACAAAAACTGACTTTCCATCTGCAAAAAGGAACTCTGTCAACAGACTTGTCTTTTGAGCTTGAACTGCAACTCTTCCTTGGATACACCCTGCAGAGTTTGGACTAGACAAGCATCTGAAATCATGTGACCTGATTCCTTATGGTC
Source organism: Talpa occidentalis (assembly GCF_014898055.3). Taxonomy (NCBI): domain Eukaryota; kingdom Metazoa; phylum Chordata; class Mammalia; order Eulipotyphla; family Talpidae; genus Talpa; species Talpa occidentalis. The sequence goes on along the minus strand of NW_023605305.1, from coordinate 95,395,772 downwards.
AATTTCTCTCGCCCCCTACACACACACACACACACACACACCCCACCACCCCACCCCCATTGGTTCTGTTTCTCTGAGGGAGCAGAATCCACTGACTAAAACAAGAAATTTCTGTTTCTGGTTGCTATTAAGTGCAGATATATCTGTAGGTGACAAACTATTTTTAGCAACTAAGTTACATAATGAGGGTGCATTTCCAAATATGCATCAAAATGATTTCCCCAGGGCCTCCCGTGGTGGCACAGGAGGTTGAGCTCTGCACTGTGAAGCTGTCCGCAGCCTCTGCAGTGCTGGTTCGATCCTGGCCGGCCAGCAAGGGTCCCACATGGCGCTGCAGACCTCTCCTGTCGCGCCTGCTTCTCCCCTCAGCAGTGTATTTCGTCAGTCTGCCTGTTCTGCTCCCCACTGTCTCTGGTGAATCCTCTCACCCTCCAGCACATCTGGCCTACACCCCAGTTCTTATATGCATAAATCTTTAGAAAAATAAAGCACCCATAATAAAAATATAATATGCTGTGAACTTCTGGCTTTATTTTCTTTACTTACATATAAAGACAACGTGAGTAAACTGTAACCATATCCCAATTTATTTTTTAAATTCCAGTCAATGTACCAACCACTTTACCAGTGGTTATGTTTTGAATCCCTTTTTGTTAAATCATTTACTGTTGAAAATAAATCAACACATCTTTCCTTTAGAACAAAAAAGTTGTTCTAAATATACAGGCATATTTTACTTTATTTCACTTTGCTTTCACTGTGCTTCACAGATGCTACATTTTATACAGAGTGAAGGTTTGTGGTAATCTTTTTGGTGCCATTTTCCCAACAGAATATACACACTTTGTAGCTAAGTCACATTCTGGTCATTCTTGCAATATTTCAAAATTTTTCATTATATGGTGATACGTGATTAATGATCTATGATGTAACTATTGTTAATTGTTTTGGCATACAGTGAACAGCACCAAAATGAAGAAATTAAAAGTGCTACTCCAGTGCACACACAAAAGAAAGCAAAATCGCCTTCTTGCTGATAAGAACAACATTTTAGTGGTCTGGATAGATCAAAACAGCCACAACATTCCTTTAAGTCAAAGCATTCCAGATGCTAGGAGTTTGGAAGAAGTTGATTCCAACCCTCATGGATGGCTCTGATAGGTTCAAGACTTCAGCAGAAGTAACTACAGATGTGGTGGAAATAGCAAGAGAACTGAATTAGAAGTAGAGCTTGAAGGGGTGGCAGATTTGCTGCAATTTCATGATAAAACTTGAGTGGATAAGGAGTGACTTCTTATGGATGAGCAAAGGTGGTTTTTTAGAGATGGAATCTACTGATGAAGATGTGAACACCACTGAAGTGACAACAAAACATGTAGAGTATTACATAAATTCAATTGCTACAGCAGTGGCAGGGTTTAAGAGGACTGACTCCAATTTTGAAAGCAGCTGTCCTATGATAAAATGCTGTCTAACAGCATGGCATGCTAGAGAGAAATCTTTTGTGAAAGGAAATCAACTGATGTGGGAAAACTCACCTTCGTCTCATTTTAAAAAACTGTTAGTCATCCCAACCTTCAGCAACCTCCACTCTGATCACTCAGCAGCCATCAATACTGAAGCAAGACCCTCCACCAAGTTAACATGACAATTTTAGCAAAAACGTGTTTTTAATTAAGGTATGTGTGTTTTTTTAAAGATGTATGCTGTTATACCTTAATAGACTATCCTATAATATAAATAAACGTTTTATATACTTTGGGAAATCCAAAAATTCCTACGATTTGCTTATTGCAATATTCACTTTAAGTGGTGGCCGAGAATAAAAACTACAATAGCTCCAAGATATACTTCATTATTGAATCAGAATCTAGGAAACAATACAGATGTTAGAAATTTTTTAGCTAGATTTATTAACTATAATAAATCAAGAAACAGTAAACTATTTCAATTCTACAAGTGATTTATGTTTTGAAAGTGATTAGAGAAATTAATTTAGCAATATTCATAAAAAGGCAAGGTAAATGATAAGACATCCAAACAAGATTCATGCTTGACATGTTAAAATATTCAATGAACAAATGCTCCCTCTTGGGACGTCCCTGGTGGTGCAAGGGGTTAAGTCTCAGCACTATTACCAGCCACTGCAACATGAGTTCCATCCCAGGCCAGGAAGCTAACCCACATGGCACAACAGACCTCTCCTATCCCACCCACTGCTCCCCTCAGCAGTGTATTTCAGTAGATCCACCTGTTCTGCTCCTAATTCTGACTGGTGTATCCTTTCAATCCCCGCACCTATGACCTACACCCCAGTTCTTGTATGCATAAATTAAAAAAAAATCTTTTTAAAAAATTTCCTCTAAACTCTGTAGTTTTACTAGATATTTTATTTTTTTTCCTCAGCAGAATTCAACAATTTTGATACTGCAAAAGAACTTCACCATAAACTTGGTCTCGTTACTCTGAATCCAAGAGACATTAGATAACAAAGTAAAGTTTCTTTCCCAAGTTTCTTTCTCATTTTATATACCAGTTTCCAAACAATAATTGGAGTAGTTTCATTTGTTCACAATGATTTTAAAGTTTATGGAATTCAATGACTTAATAAATGTTAAATCAGAAGAGATGACAAAATATACTTTAGCAGGCAGCTTAAACACACAACGCACATGCTTGCTAACCAAATCACCATTCTATTTGTACAATATTTCACAAAGTGTTTTCACATACATATACACCAAATTAAAAAACTAGCAGTAGAATAGTTTTTTCATTTGTAAAATGCCCTAAGTTTCTGAAATTAAGGCATTCAACCATTTTAAAATTTCATTTACTTTCTACTACAACATACCATTTTTAAATTAGTAATTAATGCTTATTAGTAAATAATGATCCCAGGCCCTTTATTTTATAAATATGGAAGCTGGTGCCCAAAATTAAGAGATTTGCCCATGGCTGGCTAACAACCAAAATGGGATGGGGCTAGATAAATTATCTCTTAAATTCACTGCCAAATTTATATTTTTAGTATTCCAAGGAATTAATTGTAAATATGGTTATTAAAAATAATACATTTCTTTGACCAGGAAAGAAATATATACTTGGAAAAAGTGTTAGACACTAAGGAGCTTGATAAAAGGAACAAATTAAAAACCTCAAATTTTGAGATTGCATAATACAAACACAAACTGAATGCTTACACTCTCCTTAGAACAGTCCAGATAAGTTTATCTGCCTTTCTACAGTGGTCATACCATACCCAGTGATCAAAATAACTTTAGAAGCATGAAAGAAGATGGTTGGAAGTCGAGGAATGAGTTTTATAACAACAATTTACAATAGAAAGCTCTTAAATTAAAATTTGAAAATCTGTATCAAAATCATGAAGCCTTAATTCTTCAAAATTAACACTCTCCAATCCCTTTCATTTCAAATCCTGAGATCACACTTATCCCTTACTCTACTAGCAAATACCTTAGAGTCTAGAAAGGGTCAGAAAAAGAATCAAGACAAACTAAAGAAGTAAAAATAAGTAATATTTTTAAACCATCCACGGATTAGAAATAAGTAAGAGTATAAAGTCACTAAAAGAGGCAACTTGTATTTTGAGGAACTTAAAAATTACTGTTCTATCAAGGTGACAAAAGCAGGATGTAATTTTTTTGGGTCCTTCATGATTATAACAAATTTTGTTTTTAAAGCTAAAAAAAGTGTTTTATCAAAAAAAAAGTAAAAAAATAAGATAAGCAACTTATCTTCTCTTCCTTCTAACTTTAGCGCTGCTCTTCATTTCTGTGAATTTACTCTAAATTACTAGCTGAATGTAACGTCTTTCCTTTTCTCCTGCCTTTATTATCCCCTTATTTCCTTTTCCAACATATCACTCTTACAACTTCTGTGAAAAGAATCTCCCCGTCAGTAACGTACTTTAAATCTTATCATCTCATATTTAAACTCAAAAGGTCTTTTCTGTTTCTTTCAAGCATTCTTTTTTTAATTTTGTAAAATGCTCAGTTATTTTAGCTTATTCATTTGTGAACACAAGAAAAACATTCTCAATTAAAGCTGGCATCAACATCAACTTAAATGTCCACTCTACTCATAGATTGCTATAAGCCTCTATTGTATAGTATGGTAATAAGTGTGGTAATTATGTAAGTGTGGTAATAAAGCACTTTAATCCATATATTCATATTTTAATTAACAAAGTGTTTTATATATCACAAAGTATTAGAATTTTTTTAGAAGTCACTAATATTTGATCATTTTTCTAATTACTTTAACACAGTCTTGCATCCAAATTAAGTCCCAATAAAGTATTTTTGGTAACACACCAAGGGGAACAAATGTTCAAAAAACAAAAAGACTTTCTTCACTAAAAAGAATAATGACTTTACTGTCCTAGTTTGTGCTTACTCTCTGGCTCTGATTTTCTGCCAAAGTTTCTCTTGCACTTCTGAATACCAAAGTAAGTACCAAAAACATTTTTAAGAAATAATAAGATTGACTTTTCTCAATCTTTGATTCATATGGGGCTACAGAAACTTTTTGTTTTAGTTAAGAAATCAATTTACAATTCAGGGTCAATATGTCCTCCCAAAGTTGAGGAATACTGCATCAACTTAGATCCTCACTGGTGGCGCAGGCAGTTGAGCACCACACTGTGAAACTGTCCACAGCCTCTGCAGCATGGATTCAATCCCGGCCAGCCGGCAAAGCAGATCTCTCCTGTCTCACCCGCTGCTCCCCTCAGCAGTGTACTTCGTCAGTCTGCCTGTTCTGTTCCCCACTCTGTATCTGGTGAATCCTCTCACTCTCCCATGCATCTGGCCTGTACCCCGGTTCTTGTATAAATAAATAAATCTTTAAAAAAAATCAACTTAACTATTTGAATTTGTTTTCATAAATCTAGTTTTGTTCTTTTGAAGCACAGAGGCAAATTTGTATTCTGGAGAAACTCACCTGTTATCTTTTTTTTTTAATTAAAATCTGAATTTAAATTAAACTTTTAATTACTTCAAAATCTAGCCATATCATCCTTCTAATTAATATCCTATTGCAGCTTTTCTACATCTGTCCCCATTACTTTCTCCTCTACTCTCCCTCAACTACTCACTTCAGTGGGTACCTCCCACTGAAGTCATCGACAATAACTGCAACATCCTTTCTCCCAATAAATTTCAAGAATCTCATTCTCTGATGATTAGCCGTGACTGTCAGCTCATTCACTCCATACCCCAGGGCCAGTACTTTTTTTCCCACCAGAGTCTCAATCCACTGATCCTGAAACACAGTTATTATTCCTCACCCTCTCCAGTTCATTTCCTTCTTTAACATAGTTAGGGTTCTGTAAGCCATCATTATAATCACTTCTTGCAAATACCCTCACTGCTCTTGCTTTCCCAGGCCAAATTTCAGTTCTATTTTTATATTCAACTCTTCACCCACCTTTCCTATGCTGCTGACGAAAAGGAAAAAGGGATAACAGAAACAAATAACCATGTTGTATGGTTATACTTTAAAATTTGTACCTATTAAGCTGATAGGCTTTAATGCTATTTAGGCTAAACACATTCACTATCCCTTAGCCTAGACAATTACCACAGCTGCTTCTTTCACTTTAAATTTAAACCACCTGCTGTCCATTCACTTTCAGCTCATCATCTCATTTCCTACTTCACCAAGAGAAAAATCAAAAGATAATTCCTCATTCTCCATCACTATGTTTACCACAAACACCTATGTGATTATATTTTGCCTTCTTGCCTGTTACTGCGGATAAGCCCTAGTGGTTTTGCTTATCTGAAGAACTAGTGTTGTTTCAGACACTGAGTCTACAGATGCTTAACGTATTCCAGGAAGAACAAGAATCGAGATAAGCAAGTTACAGTAAAAGGAGAGGAAGAGAAGGTGAAACAGGTGTGTGGCCTCAGAATGCAGAATACACATGACATATTAGCTACCATAAGAACCTTGCAAATGCACTGGAAGATTTGGAGCTAAGTCTGACATGACTTGACACAAGTTTTTTGGGTTTTTTTTTTTAAGATTTATTTATTCATCCATACACCATCTGGGGCACAGGCCAGATGGGCGAGAGAGTGAGAGGACTCACCAGAGACAGAGCAGGGAACAGAACAGGCAGACCGTTGAAATGCACTGCTGAGGGGAGCAGCGGGCACCACAGGAGAGGTCTGCAGCACCACGTGAGACCCTCACTGACTGGCCAGGATCGAACCGGCGCTGAGGTTGCTGACAGCCTCACAGCGCGGCGCTCAACCGCCTGTGCCACCAGGGGAGGCCCAACACAAGTTTTTAAAGATAGCACCCTGGCTTCTATGTTGATTAAAAAACTGACGCTGAACAAGGGAGACTTTTTTTGGGAAAAACTATTGCTAAGACGAAGATTCAGATGAAAGATCAGCCCAAGCTGGAAGCAGCAAAGTGGCAAAAAGCACTAAGACTTTGAATACAATCTGAAAGCAGTGTCAACAGAATTTCCTATATTTGAATGTGGGATGTGAAAGAAAAGACATTAATTTTTTTTTAAAAAAACCTTATCTTTTTTTTTTTTTAAGATTTACTTATTTTTTTTTTTTAATTTATACAAGCACTGGATATAGTCAGAAGCACGGGAGGGCGACAGAATTCACCAGAGCCAGAGCGGTGAGCAGAGCAGGCAGAGGACCAAAGTACACTGCTGAGGGGAGCAGCGGGCGGCAGGAGAGGTCTGCACGCCATGTGGGACCCTCCTCCGGTGGCCAGGGAGCAGCCCGGGATCGAACCGGCGCTGCAGAGGCTGCGGGCAGCTTTGCAACCCAGCGCTCAACCGTTGCGCCACTGGGGAGGCCCAAAAGACATTAATTTTGACCCACAAGAACTATAATGACAAAGTTGTTTTAAACTAAACTGGGGCAATTCAGTGAACAAGTTTGGTTAAGTGGAGGCAAAAGTTTTGGGTTAAGTTTGAGATATCCACATGCATATGTTGAGTAGGCAGTTTAATAAACATGTATGGGATTCAACAGAAATGGTCATCCTTCTGAAAATATATGGTAAGATATGAGCCTGAATGCAATCTCAATTAAGCTCTATCATACATCAATGTTTCAAGATCAAGGAACTGAGGATGTAAAAGCAAAGGATACTGAGGAGTGAGCAGTGAGGTATGAGTAAAACCAGAAAAGTGTGGTATCTTGAAAGCCAAATGAATAATGTATTACTTCAAGGAGAAGTGATCAGCTTTGTCAAGTACTATCAAAAGTTAAAAGAAGTGGGCCTTCCTGGGGGCTCAGGCGGTTGAGTGCCGCACTGTGAAGCTGTCTGCAGCCCCTGCAGCACGGGTTCGATCCCAGCTGGCCGGCAAGAATCCCACAAGGCAAAGCAGACCTCTCCTGTCTCGCCTGCTGCTCCCCTCAGCAGTGTATTTCTTTAATCTGTCTGTACTGTTCCCCGCTCCGGTGAATCCTCTCACCCTCCCACACCGCTGGCCTGTATCCCGGTTCTTGTATAAAAATAAGTAAATCTTTAAAAAAAAAAAAATGAAAATAGTAAAAGAGGCTTTTGGGATAGCCTAAAGAGAAAAAAAAAAAAAAAAACATTCATTTCATGGGGATCCCAGAAGGAGGCAAGAAAGAGAAGGCATAGAAATTTTATTTAAAGAAACCATTGCTCGGGTCTCCTGGGTGGCGCAGCGGTTGAGTGCTGGTTGCGAAGCTGCCCGCAGCCTCTGCAAGCGCCAGTTCGATCCCTGGCTGCTCCCCGGCCACCAGAGGAGGGTCCCACATGGCGCGCAGGCCTCTCCTGCCGCCTGCTGCTCCCCTCAGCAGTGTACTTCGGTCCTTCTGCCTGCTCTGCTCCCCGCTCTGGCTCTGGTGAATTCTCTCGCCCTCCTGTGCTTCTGACTATACCCAGTGCTTGTATAAATAAATTTAAAAAAAAAATCTTAAAGAAACCATTGCTGGTTATCATCTCCACCTAGGAAACCATCCAGACATCCTGATCCTGATCAAAGAAGCCCAAAGAGTTCCAAAAAAAATATTAAACAGAAACACAGTATCGCATACCAAACATCAATACTGAAATAACTATGCATAACTAATAAGTTAATGTTTTCTATGTTCGTTTAAGTATTCAGGTTATTTTTAATAGACTAGATCTACTTATAATCTAGTACAGGATCTATTTACAATTCTTTTTATCTCCCACCCAACCCAGTATCATTTACCAGTTCTTGATTACAGAGCCTCATGTTCCACAGCTGTAAAACTAAGTAATTATATGCCTTTAATGTGAGAATATTAAATGAAATGTAAATAAAGCATCTACGCAGTGCTTGGTATTGGTGGCTATTATTTATTTCATTGAATACGTGAATACTGAATTGGGCACTATGGATAATGTGAGTAATAATATACTTACTGAGAGCTGTGGTGACTACATGTTCTTTGGTCACTCCTCAGCCAGCTGCCTAGCAACCACACTTTGCTGTGTCCCCAACCCTAACCCATCTCTTCCTTTCCCTCAGGTGGAACTGCCTTGGGGAAGACTATCACTCTCAAAGGTGAACCCTCAAACACAATAGAAAATGTAAAGGCCAAAATCCAGGATAGGGAAGGAATTCCTCCTGATCAGTAAAGACTGATCTTTGCTGGCAAGCAAGCAACTGGAAGATGAGCTTAATTTGTCTGACTACAACACTCAAAAGGAGTCCACTTTTCATCTTGTCTTGAGGCTATGTGGCAATGCTAAAGGAAGATGTCTTACATCACACCCAAGGAAACTAAACATAAGAGAAAGAAGGTTAAGCTGGCTATCCTGAAATATAAGGTGGATGAGAATGGTAAAATCAGTCAACTTCAACAGGAATGCCCATCTGATGAATATGGTGCTGGAGCTTTTAAGGGCAGCCACTTTGACAGCCATTACTGTTGCAAATGCTGCCTGACCTACTGTTTCAACAAACCATAAGACAATTATGTATGGGTTAGTAATAAAACACAGTAAAATTTAAATATATGTATATGCACTTAGTGGGAAGGAGTATTACTAATCAAATATTCACAGTTTCACTTTAATATCATTGGCTGGTAATCTCAATAATATTAAATAAAGCAGTGATAGTTAACAATTTTTAGCAGCCACATTCTTACATTTGATTACACTACAGGTTTTATATCTCCAAGCAAACTCAATATAGCTGTATTTATAAGAAAATTAAATTACTGGATGATTGGACTCTGTAAAAGTCCTTTAAATAGTATGCATCTAAGCACATTTTATTCATCCAAAACAAACTGACATATTACAAACATGCCTGTTGGGTGAATCAAGGTCTTCACCAGTATATTACCTAACATGGCATTAAATTCTACATTTTCTGACAATACCACAGCATCCACAGGGAAGATACATCTTCCCACTGTCCTTCTCATTTCATTTTGGGGATCCTATAGATTAATTTTCACCTGTTCACATTGGCTTCTCTATTGCTCATCACTGCTCTGCTTCCCAAAGGCCAAACTTGAGCTCATAGGTTAGCGGAATACTGAAATTTGGGATTAACTACTTTATAGATAGTCTTTACTGTTACTTGCTGCCACTGATCCTCTGCCCTCACACTAATACAGTATCATTTTGCTGGAATTGACATTTTATTTGTCCTGAGATCAGAAAACATAATTAGCCAAAAAAGAGAGTCAAGAGCAGAGCCAGTCTCTATGTATATGTATTTTTAACATGAAATTCTCAGTAACAGTACTAAAGACAATCTGACTTCTTTCTCTCCACCCCCAGGCTCATTCTCCTCTTAACTCTAGTCTCTTCCCCCATCCCATTCCCCCACCATGCCATGTGAGTCTTAATCTACTTGATGAGTGAAATATAAGTATGAAATCTAATCACAGGCTTTTATGGCTAGAAGGATTTTCCGAGATTAGCCTCTGTTTACAGACAAGGAAACTGAAGCCCAGAGATTAAACTATTTGCCCAAGGTAACAAGCTAAGTAACAGTGAATCAAGAATCCAGATGTCTTAGTTTTTCCTGTTTTGTTCCTTCAAATCAGTACACACAGTTAAGTAAATACTCTCAGACTATATTTATTATTTAGAGAGCAAATGGGTTTCATGGCTTTAATCTAACATAAAGAGATACTTAGTAGTTGGTATATTTATGGGAATAACTCCACAAAGAATGACCTCATACTACTCTTAGCATATAATTATGGCTTAAACACAGATAATTTAACTCTAGCTGTATCTACACATATTCTTACTATTTTCTGAGAGAAGTAGAGCTGGCTCAGATGAACATTTATGATTTATTTTCATAAGATTTGGAAAAATCTTAATATTAAAAAATAAGAAATTATAATGCTCATATAAATTTATATAATACTCATTAATGTACATTAATGAGAAAAGCCTCCAATATCCAAAAGCAAGAATATTCAAAAAATATGTATATAATTTAGCTCTTCTTTCTTTCTTGTATACAATTACAATAAAAGTGGGAGGCAGTGAGTGAAAGGGAAATGGTCAAATGAATTATCTTGCATATTAATACAAACTAGGCATAATTAATACCAGTTTAAATTTAGGGGTCTCCCTGGTGGTGCAGGGATTAAATTCTCAGCACTGTCAAGCTATCACCAGCCACTGCAACTTGAGTTCAATGCCAGGTCAGGGAGCTCCCCACATGGCCCAGCAGACCTTGCCTGAGTCACTGGCTGCTCCCCTCAGCAGTGTGTTTCAGTAGATCTGCCTGTTTTGTTCCCAACTCTGTCTCTGGTGAATCCTCTCACCCCCCCCCACCTCTGACCTATACACCGGTTCTTGTATCCATAAATAAAAATAAATCTTAAAAAAAAATACCAGTTTAAAATCATATGACCACTCTGCCTATTCATATGATTCTATGTAGTTCTTATTTCAACCTCAAAAACTGCCTTATGATCAGGTAGGTGTTTATTTGCTTTTATTTCCATATATCAATACTATGCATAGAATTTTAAATGAGTACATAATTTCAGACTTTTTAAAAGAACTTCATGTTAAGACTCATTCTCCTTTACGCCTAAAAATCACACTGGAGTAAACCTTATATTTGTACGTACAAGTGTTATAGCTGTGAAATAAGCTTAAAAGGCTATTAAAACTCATACCCAGATCTTTTAATATCTATAGCTAGATGGCTATCAGTAGAAAAGACATTGCATTCTTTCATTTACAAGATTACTATTTGCATATGTATATAATAACAAAAGATATACTAGGGGAAAAGTACATACGTGTTAAAAGCTTCACAGATGAGGTGAAAATATAGGTTAATCCCTTTTCAAATGGAATAGAATGAAATTTTACATATGGAGCAATACTTTTTCTTTTACCATTTTTCGTTCAGGACAGTGAAGTGAGGACAACAACCAATTTTACAGAATTGGATTATTTACTCAATAATGGCAAAGAAATATAATTCAATACCAAAAGGTATTATAATTTGAGCAGAATTCTATTACCTTTTGCTGCATTCCCAGCTCAGAAGTGAAATATTTTGAACCACATTTTTCTTGAATTTTACTATGCCTTTATTTTAGCACAGAATAAACTAGAGGCGTAAAGTGTCACTTAATAAATTGATTCAAAATTTTGACTTGCTTCAAAAAAAGATACACTCATGCCATTCGCAGCAAAATGGATGGAGCTGGACGGGATCATACTCAAAGAAATAAGCCAGAAAGAAAAAGAAAAATACTGGATGGTTTCACTTTATGGGAAGAATGTAGAGGATCCAAATAAGGGATGGGGGGGATGTTTTTATAATAAAGTGAAAATCAAAATCAACAAGCAACTATAAAACAGAGACTATCTACCCCACCCCATTCTGCAGGTGGGGTAAGAGAATCAAAAATAGGGTGGGGGGCCTCCCTAGTGGCGCAAGGGGTTAACCTATGAAGTTATCCGCAGCCACTGCAGGAGGTGACCCACATGGCACAGCAGACCTCTTCTGACTCGCACGTTGCTCCCCTCAGCAGCGTATTTCAGTAGATCTGCCTGTTCTGCTCCCCACTCTGTCTCTGGTGAATCCTCTCACCTCCCGCATCTCTGGCCTGTACCCCAGTTCTTGTATGCATAAGTAAATCTTTGGGGGGAAAAGGGAGTGGAAAGAGCACAAGGGACTATGGTGATGTTACATGGGTGAACTGGTGGAAGAAATTTCAAGGGAGGGGACAATAACCAAAATGAGAAAGCATACATTGCAAAAAAAATGAAGAACGATGTAAAAACTACATTAATTTTTTTTAAAATTTTAATCCCACATTTAATGGGTTATTAGTTTCCTCAAAACATTTCAAGAAATCAATTGTTTTCCTTTCTTATACTGTTAATACCAAATTAGCATTGATAGGCTGGTAAATATTGTGCTTTTTAAAAATATTCCCTGGTTGGGCCTCCCTGGTGGCGCAGCTGGTTGACCGCCGCTCTGTGAAGCTGTCTGCAGCCTCTACAGTGCTGATTCGATTCCCGGCCTGCCAGGGAGAAACCCACATGGTGTAGCAGACCTCTCCTGCCTCGCCTGCTGCTCCCCTCAGCAGTGTCTTTGGTCCATCTGTCTGTTCTGCTCCCTGCTCTGTCTCTGGTGAATTCTCTCACCCTCCCACGTCTCTGACTGTACCCCAGTTCTTGCATAAATAAATCTTTAAAAAAAAAAAATCCCTGGTGGCGCAAGGGGTTAAGACGCAACCTATGAAGCTAACAGCAGACACTGCAGCACGAGTTGGATCGCTGACCAGGGAGATACCCACATGGTCAGATCTCTCCTGACTCGCCCGCTGCTTCCCTCATCAGTGTATTTCTCAGTACATCTGCCTGTTCTGTTCCCCACTCTGTCTCTGGTGGATCCACCTCTGGCCTGTACCCCTAGTTCTTGTATGCATAAATAAATGAATCTTTAAAATAAAAAAATAAAAATATTCAGAGTAGTATACAACCAGCTGCCTACTATTTTTAGCCAAAATAGCACACAAAAACCTCTAAAGACTACCTAACTGCCTGTATAGAAATTAAGACGTCCATTCCATGGTATGGAGGAACACCTACAACCAAAGGGGGTAAGTTTCAGCTACTTATTGATTGTGTACTTTCTTCTACTGCAAAGTTTATCTGGAGAGTTTCCACGGTAACACAAAATTAATAACTATGCATTGGAGGAAGTGATCAGAATTACTATTTTTTCCCCACAATTCTATCTTAACCATTATTTGCTCTTGTGCTAATTACAATGGTTGAAATACACACTGGAAACTCTAATGTGTGGAAGCTTGTTAAGTGGTTTCCTTAAATTAGGTGGTTTCAGAATTAAAAGACCCTGAAAAACCCAACTTGTATGAACTTCAGGATCATCAGCATGAAAGTATAAAGACAAATGGAGAGAAATACACTCCAGTTCCTTTGTGGAGAACTTTGTATGTATCATATTTAATTTTGATCCACAATCCTATGATGTCAATGGTATTATGCTTATTTTGAGAAACAGAAATGAGTTCTCAGAGGGTAAGTAATTCTAACGGGGACAGAGTTGGGAGTCTTTCCATTTGACACTGCAGGAAAAAGACGACAGAGTTGGGAGTCTTTCCATTTGACACTGCAGGAAAATGACGAAAGCACTGATTTTTGCCCAAGGCAGTAGCAGGCAGGTATGTGCACAAATAAGTGGTAAGAAAGGTTTACTGGTATCTCCTTAAAGAACTGTACTGACTTCAATAAAGTCAAACTGTTACAAATTGCAGTGCTTTTGGGAGAAAATAAAAGACACTTAGAAAAGTTACAAATTTTGATATATGAATCTTGCTTTAAATGTCAATGGCTGCCTTCTAGATGCAAACCTCAAGATAATGAGTCATCAATTATCTTTCCTGTCAGTATGAGTGTATGATTAAAGAAAACAAGTCAAAGTTAAACTTCCCATAAAAAACAGTATTCCCGGGAAATCTGGAAATGACTATGTAAATCTCAAAACTCCCCTGAAATTTCTGAGTACCTAAATTCTGTGTACTTGGCTTGGAAAGTACATACTCTTTCATAAAACTGCTAATATAAAAATTGAAAGATATATTATCTAAATCTTAGCATGGATTTGTTTTATGTTTAATTCTCGATAATGGTTAAGCCTATACAAAGTATTGAGTCTCTCATTTTTATATGAATAGATGCTTTTAAAAATTACAAAAATTCATTTATCTCAATTTAGTCTAAAGATCATTAGCAATAAATATTAATATGACCTATGTACATCAAGTTTAATATGAGATTCTCATTTAGGAGAAATTGACTGCCTTGTCACGGGTCACTTACCAAATGTTATAAAGTACAGTAGCCCCATCTCCTTTCCCAACCCCGAAGTTTCACTTTCCATGGTTTGTGTTGCCAGCAGTCAACCAGTGTTCAAAATTTATATATACGGTAAGATATTTTGAGAGAGACGACATTCACCCAGCCTTTATCACAACACAGTGTTAAAACTGTCCTGACTTGGGCCTCCCCGGTGGCACAGCGGTTGAGCACTGGGTTGCAAAGCTGCCCGCAGCCTCTGCAGTGCCGGTTCGATCCCCGGCCGCTGGGTGAGGGTCCCACATGGGGTGCAGACCTCTCCTGCTGCCCGCTGCTCCCTTCAGCAGTGTATTTCGTCTGTCCACCTGTTCTATTCCCCACTTTGGTGAATTCTCTCACCCTCCCGTGCTTCTGACTGTACCCAGTGCTTGTATAAATAAATAAATAAATCTTTAAAAAAAAAAAAAAAAAAAAAAACTGTCCTGATTTAATGTTGTTAATCTCTTACTGTGGATGTCACGTATTAAATTTTATCATATTGTATAAATATAAGGGTGCGGACTATCAAAGGTTTCAGAGGGTCCCAATGAGATACCTTAGCACACAGGGCATAAATCTAAGCCTGCCTGGAGTAGAAAGCAGGAAGAATGAACAGACAAGTTAAATTGGGAAAACTGTAACCTGGGGAAATTGACCAGCTTTGGTACTTAACCTAGCAGCTGAGCAAATTAAGGCAACGAAGGGGTTATTGGACTTTTGAATTTCATGGACTAGTACAATTTCAAATTATATTTTGAGGGCTGACAAGATTATCAACCACGTATTTGTCAGCTTTAAAAAATAAAATACAGGGCCTCCCTGGTGGCACAAGGGGTTAAGACACAATCTATGAAGCTGTCTGCAGCCTCTGCAGCACGAGTTGATCCCTGACCGGCCAGTGAGCAACCCACATGGCACAGCAGACCTCTCCTGACTTGCCCGCTGCTCTCCTCAGCAGTGTATTTCAGTACATCTGCCTGTTCTGTTTCGCCCTCTGTCTCTGGTGAATCCTCTTACCACCCACACCTCTGGCCTGTATCCCAGTTCTTGTATGCATAAATAAATCTTTAAAAAATAAAAATAAAATATGAAATACATAAATTAATCCTTCCACTTACTATCACTTTATAAAACAATGTAACCTTCCACCCCAAAAAACCAGGAAGATATAAACCCCACCACCAAATTATTAGTGTGAGTGGTGGTTTTTAAAAATTATTCAGTACTCATTTTTCTCATTAGGGAAACATTTGTTGTGGAACCCTCATTTAAGAATCAAGAATCCAAAGCAAAGATTCCCAAACATTGATCCTGAGTTAACAAGTATTTAGGGAGCTTGAAAAATTATGAATCCTGCTCCTAGACTAAGTAAAGCAATCTCCAGGGTTAGTTGCCCAGGATGTAGAGTGGTCTTGGGGACACTGGTCTAGAGTATATAAAACATACATCTGATATAGGCAGTTCTGGGCAACAAAAGCACCAGGAGAAAGACTTTTTGGGAAATCAAGTGGTGGTGTGCTTGGGGCTAAACAGCCCCAACAGATGGCTGTTTATTTATTTGGCAGATGTGCTAAGAAGAATTTATTTCACTTCAGTGGATGAAGCATACTAAGAACAGTTGTATGCCAAGAGCTGGAGTTTGTAGGCAAAGGTAGTTAGAGCCCTCTCCAAGGGGATTAAAATACTAGACAGAGAAATAAGATAACCAAGAAGAAACTATGGCAAAAACCTACCTCTTTAACTAGACCACTACAACATAAAGGGCAATGTTACTTAGTTACCAACACTCCAACACTCAGTGCCAGGTTTGGAGAATGCAATTTATTTTAAACCCTGTAATTTTAAAGCTCTGTAAGGATTAGCTAAGAAAGTGCTTGGCACAATATTAGTACATAGTAAAAATTCAAAAATTGAATATATGTTGAATAAAGTAAATTTTCACTTTAAAACTTTTTAACTATTTTTTTACATGCTTTGAAAGTTTTTGAGATTTTTAGGAAATGTACACAATTTTAAAAAGGAAAAAATAGATTTAATGTATCACACACATGATTTCAGCACAGAAATCCTTTCCCTTGTAAAAGCACTCAGAACAAAAATACATAATACACAATAGTACTGTTAATGAAGTCCTCAACACTTGATGCTGGAACACAGTTAACATTAAACTTTTATAGCAGATTAACTTTCTTCTCTTTGTTTTTGTTTTAAATTGTATTATTTTCTGAGGTGGTGGCTTACAATACCTCCTCAGATGTATGTTACCACTCCTACCACCAAATGCCTATAGTCCTCCACCACAGTTCACTGAGTCCCTCCCCATTTTACTCCCCAACTCCCACCTAGTAGCCTCAATTCCATGGTGAGATTTCTAGGGTTTTTCCCCTTGTTTTGTTTCTTTATATGCCATGTATGAGTGAAAGCATCCATTATTTGTCTTTCTTGACTTATTTCACAAAGCATAATCCCCTCCAGTTCAATCCATATTATCACAAATGGCAAGATTCCATCTTTTTTCTTACTAGCTTAGTATCATTCCATTGAGTATATAGACCGTATCTTTTTTTTTTTTTTTTTGGTGGGACCCTCGCCGGCGGCTGAGGAACGAGGTGGCTGAGGAACGAACCGGTGCTGCAGAGGCTGCGGGCAGCCTCTCAGCCCAGCACTCAACCGCTGCGCCACCAGGGGAGGTCCTAGACCAGATCTTAATCCATTCATTTGTCATTGGGCATTTAGGTTGTTCCCATAACTTGAGTATTGTAAACAGTGCCACAATGAACACAGGAGTGCACATATTCCTTCAAATTTGTGTTTCTGCATTCTTCAGATAGATAGCTACCAATGGAATCACTAGATCATATGGTGTATCTATATTTTAGGAACCTCCATACTATTTCCATAGGGACCAGACCAGTCTACATTCCCAACAGTGTAGGAGGGTTCCTTTTTTTTTTTTCAGACCCTTGCCAACATATGTTGCATCTGGTCTTTTTGGTATGGGCCATGCTGAAGGTGCGACGTGGTATCTCATTGTGACTGATTTGCATTTCCCTAATAAGTGATGATGAGCATTTTTTTCAGCTGCCTCTGGCCATCTGTATATCTTCTTTGGAGAAGTGTCTATTTAGTTCTTCGAGCAGATTAACTTCCCAAATATATTCTTCAGCTGACATTTGTATTGTGCATTTCTTCAGTTTACAAACCTGCTCATTTCGGGAAACTTGCAGATGAAGGTTAATTCAGGATTGAACATGTGTTACCAGCAAAATAGGATACAGATTATCAGAGTAGTCCACATTCCATTGCCGGACTGACTGGCTTTTAGTTCGAATGCCATCTCATACTGGATCTTGGACTCTGCTCAAACTAGTCTCTGTATCCCACTTTCCCCATATGTAAATTAGGGGAGAATATCTATTTCATGAGGTTTCATAAAAAGTAAATGACTATATAAAGCATGTATAATAAAAGGTTGATGTTCGTTATTTCTACTAGCTTAGATCAAATATTGACTACAGTTTCACAGAACGTTCTGACTATTTAATTGAATGAGAAAAATTTTAATTTCCATGATATTATCACATACACAGTAACAGGCAAGTTATAGCAAACACTCAATATATCAAAAATCCTGCTGTCGTTTTCAAAATTATATTACATCCAGAGATACCAATTAAGTTTCTGCCTGAGGATAAAGGCTATGGGAGGGAAGTGGTTCTTTGGATTCCCAGGCATTAATTAATATACTGAATAAAAGTAATTTTAATACAATTAGCACTTCGTGGGAATTCTAGTTTAGTTACTGCTGCAGAGAACCAAACTTGTTACTTCTTTTTGATTCTCAGAAATAAATAAGCCAGGGCCTCCCGTGGTGGCGCAGGCAGTTGAGCGCAGCGCTATGAAGCTGTCCGCAGCCTCTGGCCGGCGAGGGTCCCACATGGCGGGGCAGACCTCTCCTGTCTCGCCCGCTGCTCCCCTCAGCAGTGTATTTTGTCAGTCTGCCTGTTCTGTTGCCTGCTCTGTCTCTGGTGAATCCTCTCATCCTCCCACGAATCTGGCCTGTACTCCAGTTCTTGTATAAATAAATGAATCTTTTAAAATAAATAAATAAGCCAATGAGAATTAAGTCCCCATTTCTGATATAACATCAAAAGGAGAGTCAATATTGAGTAGTCTCACTTTGTCTACTCTAATAATCAGTCCCTTGCCAAGTATCTCCAACTTCCTTGCCCTTCTCTTACTTTGCTGTATGTCTGATAAAATCCCCCAACCCCAATTATATACAATTGTATATTTCCTGAATATCCAATCAGTTTAACAGGATGGAGAAAAACACCCATCCATATTGTTTGGTCTCACTTTTCAATTTCTGACCACAAACCTGATGAGAGGCTTCAGAATGTCCCTTCAATCCTGTATTTTCCTTGTACATTTCCTACTCTACAATGACTATTTTCCACTTCTTTCTCATGAAACCTCCAATACCATCTTTCCTTCTCACATTGTAAGTTAATTTAGTCTATTTTCACTAGGAAGACTGAAGCAATAATTACCTCATCTTCACATCACTAAACCTTCAAACCTGTACTCTACCTTCTGTTCCACTGGCCCCTCTCCTAAAATCAATTCCTTCATTTGTTCACTGATTCCACGCTCTTTCATACTCAAGTGCAATTCTTCTGAAATTGTACTCTGCTGTATTACCATTTTCTCTTTCCTCCAGATCTTTCTCACACACAAACATACATCCTGTAACACCATCTATGCTTTAAAAAAAAGTTCTTACCCCATGCTTCTATCTAGCCACATTTCTCTAAGTTGTATAATTGCTCTTTCTGCTTCTCACATTTCCCATTTACGTTTTTTTCCTTACCTCCAAATGCTTTAGCCTGTATTTTCTACCAACAAGGACATTCTCCTACATAACAACATATAACCATCAAAATCAGTAAACTGACCGTAATACAGTGCTACCATCTAATTTTCATATCCTATTCAAGTTTTGTCAATTGCTCCAATTACATTGTTTAGAACAGAAATGGGTCTAAAAAATGTATTATAAGTACTGTCATGTTCTTCAGTATCCTTCAATTTTTCACCTTGATAAAGGTTTCAAACTAGTTACTTTGCAGAGTGACCAATTTGAATTTGTTATTTCCCCATGATTCAGATTATGCATCTTTGGCAGGAAATGGAACCATTGCATCCAGAGGCACATGACTCCAATTAGCCTATTACTGGTGATGCTAACTGATCAACTGACAAACATGATAAATGCCAGGCATCTCCAGTGTAAAGTTACTCTTTTCCCTTTGTGATTAATTTCAAATTGTGAAATATTTTTATCAAACTTTCAATTTATTCATTTAATCGGAAAGGACTCTTAAGTTCCTATTTTATTCCACTTACCATCATTTATAACCATTACTTATTTTGATGCTCAAACTGTCCCACATTTGACCAGTAAAAGCCTCCTTAAGTTGGAGTCTATTTTGACAAGTCCTTATTCTGTGAGCACTGCATTCCTTTCTGGCATAAGACATTTTTTGCTCACCTTGTCCTTTCCCAGGACGACCCCTGAAATCAGCTATTTCTCCAAGAAACTCTGGTTCCTTCTAATGGACAAAGATTCAGAAGCTAAACAGTAAGTATATTCATTGTTATTGATGCATCACTACTTCAAAACCCTCTCAACAGACATATCTAGAGCACATGCACACAGAAAGATGGATATACACACATTCACCCCTTATTTTTAATCTGTCATATTACATATACTGACCACCATGAGTTTACCAGATGCTGAACATTTTTTTATGTACCTGTTCATCATCTGCGTGTCTTCTTTGAAGAAGTGTCTATTAGCTCTTTCGCCCATTTTTATGAGTTCCTTGTTTTCTTTTTGAGTTGTATCAGTTCTTTATAAATACTGGATTATTAGCCCATTGCTGGATGTACAATATACAGATATTTTCTCCCATTCAATGGGGTGTCCTTTTGTTTTAATGATAGCTTCTTTCACTGTACAAAGCTTTTTAGTTTGATGCAGTTCCATTTGTTTACTGTTCTTTTGTTTTCCTTTCCATTGGAGTGAGCCCCCGAAGTATACCAAACTCATTAAGAATGTTGTTCCTTTCCTTCCTAGTACATACTCCTTTGTGCAACTATTTGATTAATAGCTCCACTTTCACCATGCTCCTTTTTTCTCACACAATTATTACCCTTAGCACTTAGCTCAACAAATCACGTGTTGAATTAAATGAGTAACTGCAATCTGCACCAGGCATGGTGTTGTGGTTTTATGTATTTTCTCATTTAATCTCACTTGATGGCAGCTATAATTACTCTTTTTCTACAAATTAAAATTAAGGCACTGGTCTTGAGAGCTAGGAAATGATACTGGACTAGGTGGGAGATACAAAGAATTAAAACTGAACCTGCAATTAGAGCTGACAGTTTACTAAGAGCTGCATATATGTTGTAAGCGAACATATAGTCAATTACATATTATCTGTGCATTAGTACTGCCTTGTTGGTGTTTGACCTGACATATGATATTTTGACACACTAATATACTAACAAACAAGTAGAAAAACATGAGAAAGAAATTAGCGGTATCAACATTGCAAAAAGAGACTGCAGACTATAACTATTTGCAGATCTTAGACTTAAAATACCTGGAAAACTCAAGAATGACATAAAGACTACTACAAAAAGAAAAAAAAGAATTAGAGCAGAAAGGTAAAGAGTATGGAGGAAAAGATCACTTTAATATATACAACTATCAGAGTTTCTGATTTTGCGATTATTTCACAACCATAAACTAGAGACTAGAGTTAGCATCAGGCTGTTTTTTTCTTTTTAATGAACTGAATAATTCAAATGCTAGAGTTGTCAGGGATGCTTTTTCTTTTCAGAACTTTTTTTTTTTAAAAGATTTATTTATTCATGCATACAAGAACTGGAGTACAGGCCAGAGGTGTGGGGGGTGAGAGGATTCACCAGAGACAGAGTGGGGAACAGAACAGGCAGATGTACTGAATTACACTGATGAGGGGAGCAGCGGGTGAGTCAGGAGAGGTCTGCTGTGCCATGTGGGTAGCTCCCTGGCTGGGGATCAAATTTGTGCTGCGGGGCCTCCCCTGGTGGCGCAGCGGTTGAGCGTTGGGCTGCGAGGCTGCCCGCAGCCACTGCAGCACCGTTTCGTTCCCTGGCTGAGGCCCCTAACTTGGTTATTTTAAGTACAGGCACACTTCAGAAATACTGTACATTCAATTGGTTCCTCAGTGTATACAAAACTTATGTTTCCAATAATACGATAGTCTAAGTGTGCAACAGCATTATGTCTTTAAAAAAACATACCTACCTTAATTAAAAATATATTATTATTAAAAAAGGCTAACCATCATTTGAATTTCAGCCAGTTGTGATCTTTTTACAGGTGGAGAGTTTTTTTTTTTTAAGATTTATTTATTTATGCATACAAAAGCTGGGGTACAAGCCAGAGGTGCGGGGGGGATGAGAGGATTCACCAGAGACAGAGTGGGGAACAGAACAGGCAGACTGAAACACACTGCTGAGGGAAGCAGAGGGCAAGACAGGAGAGGTCTGCCTCGCCATGTGGGTTTCTCCCTGGCCGGCTGGGGATTGAACTTGTGCTGCAAAGACTGAGGATTGCTTCATAGTGCATTGCTTAACCCCTTGTGCCACCAGGGAGGCCCAAGTCTTGACTCAATACTGATGGCTACTGAGTGATCAGTGTAGTGGTTGCTGAAGGTTGGGTGACTGACAGTTTCTTAAAATGAGATGAAGATGTGGTTTGCCACATCCAATGACTCTTCCTTTCACAAAAGATTTCTCTATAGCATGCCATGCTGTTAGACAGCATTTTATCATAGGAGAGCTCCTTTCAAAATTGGAGTCAGTCCTCCCAAACTCTGCCACTGCTCTTGAAACTGAATTTAAATAATATTCTAGGACCTTTGTCCTCATTTCAGTGGTGTTCCAAAATCTTCACCAGTAGATTCCGTCTCAAAAAAAACCACCTTTGCTCATCCCTAAGAAGTCATTCCTTGGGCCTCCCCGGTGGCGAAGCAGGTTAAGCACAGCGCTGTGAAGCTGTCCACAGCCTCTGAAGCACCAGTTTGATTCCTGGCCTGCTAGGGAGAGGGCCACATGGCGCGGCAGACCTCTCCTGTCTTGCCCGCTGCTCCCCTCGGCAGCGTACTTCGGTCTTTCTGCCTGTTCTGCTCCTTGCTCTGTCTCGGGTGAGTTCTCTTACCCTCCGGCGCATCTGGACTGTACCCCAGTGCTTGTATAAATAAATAAATCTTTAAAAAAAAAGTCACTCCTTATCCACTCAAGTTTTATCATGGGATTCCAGCAAATCAGTCAGACCTTCCAGCTCTACTTCTAATTCTGTTCTCTTGTTATTTCTACCACATCTGTAGTTATTTCATCTGCCGAAGTCTTGAACCTCCCAAAGTCATCCATAAGGGCTGAACATTCAGAATGTTTTCAATTGACCTTGCCAAAATCCAGTAGAAGAATCACTATCAATGATAGCAGCCACAATCTTACAAAATATGTCTTAAATCACATGATTTGCAAGTCTAAATGACTCCTTAATCCATGGACCACAGAACGGATGCTGTGTTAGCAGGCAAGAAAACAACATGGAGCTACGTGCACTTCTCCATTAGAGCTCTTGGGTAACGAGGTATACTGCCAGTGAGCAGCAATATTCTGAAAGGAATCCTTTTTTCTGAACAGTAGGTCTGAACAATGTTTTTAAAATATTCAGTAAACTGTGCTGAAAACAGTTGTGCTACCCTCCAGGCTTTGTTGCTCCATATGTAGAGCTACAAGCACAGTAGATCTGGCATCATTCTAGGATTTTCAGAATGTTAATTGACCACTGGCTTCAACTTAGTCACAAGATGCATTAGCCTTTAACAAGAATCAGTCTATCCTTTGATATTTTGAAGCCAGGCATTGACTTCTACTCTCTATTTATTCAAGTCCTCCATGCCTTCTTTCAATACACAGCTGTCTCTTCTACATTAAAAATCTGCTATGGGGGCCTCTGTGGTGGCGCAGGCGGTTGAGCGCCGCATCGTGAAGCTGTCCACAGCCTCTGCAGCACCTGTTCGATCCCGGCCGGCCAGCAAGGGTCCCACATGGCGTGGCAGACCTCTCTTGTCTCGTCCACCTCCCTCCTCAGCACTGTATTTCAGTCAGTCTGCCTGTTCTGTTCCCCGCTCTGTCTCTGGTGAATCTTCTCACCCTCCCGCACATCTGACCTGTACCCCAGTTCTTGTATAAAAATAAAAAAATCTTAAAAAAAAAAAAATCTGCTGTCTGATAGTCATTCCTTGTATGAGCTTAGCGAGTTCTTCTGAATAACTTCCTGTCTTCAGTGGCTTATACATCAGCACTTGCTGCTTCACTTATACTGTGAAACTGTGGAAATGGACTGTTTCCTTAAACCTCATGCACCAATCTCTCTGCTAGCTTCTGTTTCTTCTCCAGTTTTCTCACCTCTCAGCCTTCACAGGATTGAAGAGAGTTAGGGCTTGCTGTGGATTAGGCTTTAGCTTAAGGGAATATTGTGGCTGGTTTGATGTTCTAGCCTGACGACTAAAACTTTCTTCTTACCAGCAATAAGGCTGTTTCAGGGCCTCCTGTGGTGGCGCAGGCAGTTGAGCGCAGCTGTCCACAGCCTGTGCAATGCTGGTTTGATCCTGGCCGGCCGGCAAGGGTCCCACATGGCGAGGCAGACCTCTCCTGTTTCGCCCGCTGCTCCCCTCAGCAGTGTATTTCATCAGTCTGCCTATTCTGTTCCCTGCTCTGTCTCTGGTGAATCGTCTCACCCTCCCGTGAATCTGGCCTGTACCCCGGTTCTTGTATAAATAAACAGTTATATATATATTTTTTGTGGGACCCTCGCTGGCGGCCGGGGAACAAACCGGCAGTGCAGAGGCTGCGGGCAGCCCCGCAGTCCAGCGCTCAACCGCTGCTCTACCAGGGGAGGCCCATAAATAAATCTTAAAAAAAAAAAAGCCTCCCCTGGTGGCGCAGCGGTTGAGCGCTGGGTTGCGAGGCTGCCCGCAGCCTCTGCAGCATCAGTTCGATCCCAGGCCACCAGCAAGGGTCCCACAAAAAATAAATAAATATAAAAAAGGCGTTTCACCTCTTATCATTCATGTGTTCACTGGAGTAGCACTTTTAATTTACTTCAAGAATGTTTCTTTTGCATTTACAATTTGACAAACTGGTGCAACAGACCTAGCTTTTTAGACCCTCTTCTTCTCAACATGCCAGTCTCAGTAAGTTTAATCATTTCTAGTTTTGGATTTCAAGTGAGAGACATGCCACTGTACTTTTCACCTGAACACTTAAAAGGTATTGTAGGGTTATTAACTGGTCTAATTTCAATATTTTTGTTAACAGGGTATAGGGAGGCCTGGGAAGAGGACAGCCAGATGGTAGAGCAGTCAGAACACACAAAACATTTATCAATTAAGTGTGCTGTCTTACACAGGTGTAAATCATGCCACCCCAAAACAATTAACCATAGTAACATCAAAGATCATTAATCACGGATCATCATAATAAAAGTTTGAAATATTGCCAAGAATAATCAGATTGTGACTCACAGAGACAAAATGAGCACAATTTGTTGCAAAAATCTTAGCAAGCAAGGCCCTTCAATTTGTGGGCCTCCCTGGTGGTGCAGTGGTTAAAGACAGTGCTATCAAGCTATAGACAGCCACTGCAGCACATGTTGGATCCCCAGCCAGTCAGGGAGCTACCCACATGGTGCAGCAGACCTCTCCTGTCTCGTCCACTGCTCCCCTCAGCAGTATATTTCAGTAGATCTGCCTGTTCTGCTCCCCACTCTCTGTGGTGAATCCTCTCACTCCCTGCACCTCTGACTTACACCCCAGTTCTTGTATGCATAAATAAATCTTTAAAAAAAAAACCTTCAATTTGTATAAAACGTAATATCTGTGAAGCACAATAAAATGTGGCATGCCTGTATTTTTATGCACAATTTCTTGTGTACAGGTCTTATCCTTTAGAAATAAAACTGAACTGACTTTACACCTACCATTTCTCATTTGTACTGAGGCAAAACACAAACATTCCTTCAAATGTGATGAATATATCTTCACTACACAAAATATTGTAATGAGATATTTTCCAGAATCTCAATCTTTTAGAGTTTCTTCAAGTTATAAGTACGTTTACATTTACGTCTCTCATTTCAAACTGCAACTAGAGTATTTTGAATATTTTATAGTTTTTGGGTTTATGAGTATCATGATTCTAGATGAGAAAACAATTAAATGGGTAGAGGTCATTAAAGATTCTGCTCACTTGAGAAAATCCAAAATGACTTAAGCTCTAGTCCTCAACTGGAAATTACCGAGATTAGAATGTAGTTACGAATTGAGACCTCAGAAGAAATACAGTGCTACTGTTATCACTTTTATTTCTCCTATCTATTTGATATCTACTTCCTACTGACCAAGTGGAGGTTCACAGAGGGGAATTAAAGAAAATAAATTAGGTGTGGGAATGAGAAGTGCTGTTGGAGAGAGGCAGATGCAACTACATAAAATTAGCAAGGTAACCTGGGTAAAAAATTTCCAAAATCAATCTATTATTTCAGAACAAGGTCCAAAATTTTGAAGAGTGATTTACAAGACTCTGTTCATCATCTTTCTAGCTTTATGTTATACCTAACCTTCAAGTCCTAGGCACCCTTGGCCTCTCAAGGCCCTAACAAATGATTGACAGAATCATCTGGGCTAGATTCTTTCAAAACAGTCTCCAACCCCAAACAGAATAAATCAATTATCTCTGGAGGAGGAAACAGGAATGTGTGTGTTGTTTAGCTTTAAAATAACCAGGATGTGTGAAGAATTTTCCACAGAAAAGTCTGCTCTGACTCGTCAGTTTAGGTACATCTACTACACATTTCCACAGCACCCCGTACTTAGCACTCCACACTTTTAATAATTTGCTCAATACTTATCCTGCAAGTTGGATGGTAAGCTCCTTCAGAGTAGGAGCACCTTGTCTGTGCTACTTACAATTTCCCCCTCCAGAGCCACCAAATTTTATCAATACTGCCATGTACCCAGTAAACTTTATCAATGGATTGGGTTCCCTTGCTCCCTAACTTCTTGGGTTCAGTCAATGGGCAGCACAAACAGATTGAAAGTGAGCTCATGGTTTTCATTCCGCCAATTTTCTCCCTGCCAGGTAACTGCAAATCCCCTAGGTTGCTCTACTGTAGGCAAGAGATCTTATCAAGTGTCCCTATGTTAAAGCTTCTTATTAGGAGTGTGATAACCTTCTTGCATAAGTACCCACGCCTGTATAAAACATGTCTTAATCAAATTCTCTCAAATGAATATATTAAATGTGCTACTTTTTACCAGGGCCCTGACCAATACAATGTCCAGTCAAAGGCATGCTAAACTCAAGATAAGGCAATCTAATCAGTGTGGCAATTCCTACAAGGCAGTACTAGACATGATGCTTTCCACCAAATAAGTCCTCCACAAATATTTGTTGACTGTATGATTGACCACAGCAGTGAAGGTTAAGAAATTGTTGGGTAAATAGATCCATTACAGGCACAAAAAGTACGTATATAGACTTTAGAGTCACTCAAACCTGGATTCAAATTTAGCTTTGCATGACAGAGAGTTAACCTTTGTTTCACATTCTATGAAATGGGAATACCACCACTTAACACACAGTTGGCTGAAAAAAAAAAAAAAAAACACCTACTGGATTGCCTGTGACACAAGTTCAAATTCTATGATCCTGCCTTTCCCAAATCAACTCTCAAAAAGAGTGATATACAGGGCCTCCCCAGTGGCGCCGTGGTTGAGCACTGGGTTGCGAAGCTGCCCGCAGCCTCTGCAGCACCGGTTCAATCCCCGGAGGGTCCCACATGGCGCGCAGACCTCTCCTGCTGCCTGCTGCTCCCCTCAGCAGTGTACTTCGGTCCTTCTGCCTGTTCTGCTCCCCGCTCTGGCTCTGGTGAATTCTCTCACCCTCCCCCGCTTCTGACTGTACCCAGTGCTTGTATAAATAAATAAATAAATCTTTTTAAAAAAGTGATATGTAAGATAGCTCAAAATCACTTAATTTACTTAACTTTCCTTTAAAATGATGTGTAAAGATAACACAGCAAGAAAAATTAATTTTGAGATGGGGAAAAAAATGAGAACTTTTAAATGATAGCAAGAATGAATCTGTAAACAAAATGCAGACAAAACTTTCCATACACTTGTTAAACATAAACCAGAAACCTGACTGTATAATTTTCCTACAGCAAATTCAAAATGGGAAATGCAAATAGTCATAAACAACTTTTTTAAAAAAGATTTATTTATGCATACAAGAGCTGGGGTACAGGCCAGAGATATGGTGGGGGAAGAGGGGAGTGAGAGGATTCACCAGAGACAGAGTGGGGAACAGAACACAGGCAGACTGTCTGAAATACACTGCTGAAGAGAGCAGCGGGTGAGACAGAAGAGGTCTGCCTCACCATGTGGGTTGCTCCCTGGCCGGCTGGGGATCGAACTCTTGCTGCAGAGCTGTGGATTGCCCCACTGGGCGGTGCTTAACCCCTTGCACCACCAGGGAGGCCCAAGAAACAACTTCTATACAACAAAAAAGCTTAGGAGAAATTTCTCCCATGGGTCTCCTAGAGAACATAGTATAGTATTGTGAGCAATATCCTAAACAAAGCCCTCATAGTAAACTGACAAATTGCTAGATTCTTTTAAAAAATTCTCACATATATGGCTGGTTTCTCAACAAAAGCAACTCGATAAATGGAATGCCATGGTAAAAAAAAAAAAAGTCAAGACTCTGAATAAAGAAAGCCCTGAATTTATATTTTAGTTTTGCCACTTACTATCAAATAGTTTGGGGCAGGATAATTAACCTCTCTGAACCCAATAAGTGAGATACACTACCTCAAATAAAGTTTTTAAAAATCATTAGATTATTCTTAGGAGCATCACAAAAAGCAACTCAATGGGAGTGGAAAGGGAATATTAAAGCAGTCCAAGTACAAAAAGTTTCCTAATGCCCTGGCTTATAAGCATAGATTTTAGAGCATAGAAAGCAATGGCTTTCAAACCTTGGTATTATCAAAATATGTAGGGTATTTATCAAAAATACAAAATCCTAGGACTCATTCCCAGAGATTCTGATTCAAGAGGTCAGCTAGGGCTTGGGAGTTTGTTTTGTTGTTACTGCCTTTAAATTCCCAAGATGATTCTAGAAATTATCCAGATTTGAGAATTGCTTGTTAACAGCAATGTTTCTGAGCCAGGGGTAAGAAACACAAGCTTCAACAAAGTCTTACAAAAACTCCAGGAAGCTGGCCATGCAACACCTCTAGAACATAAATCAGAATATCCAGGTCAAACTGGCCAAATGACCATGAGCAAACTGCAGTGAGAGCAGTTGTTAAATGGGAATATAAAACCCACAAAAGAAATCAATAACCTCTACACTTTTAGAAGTTGCATACAGGAACAGACCAAAATTTTACCTAACAAGAAACTAGATGAAAGAGAAGTAGGCTATAGACCCAGATAACAGTCTAAATACTAAAAAGAGAAAATAAAGATGTGACTTTGATTAACATAACTTTCTATCCACAGCATAAATGCATAAGTAACTGCAACATTTCTAATCTTGCATAAAGAATATTGCCATTATTCTTAGACGATTTGCCATTATTCTTAGACAAGCACTGAAAAACAGCCAAAATACCTTAGCTACAGGAATTAACTAAATTATGCATTAAGATTCAGAATTCTGAAGGCCATAAGAATTATGCAGGTTTTTATTATTTTTAAATTTCTTTTACCACCCCTTTCCTGGCCTTTCATAGCTAAAACTACTGAGATCTAACATAAAAATGCTTTAGACCTAGATAACAAGGGCTGCTGTCACAGAGGTAAGGGAAGCAAAGTGAAGTGCCAGTTAGCTAAAACTTTCCTCACAAAGGTAAAAGAATAACTAACATTTACACTTGGAGTCTAAGTTTCTCTAATTTAATGCCAAAATTAAACATCTCCTTAGTTTGAGTAGCTGACAATTTCGAGGAGAAATATCAAATTCAAGAATCTTCTTAACATTACAATTAAATATCTCCTTTTCTCAAAACAGTACAACTGCCATTAATATTGGTTGGATTCATATTTTATTAATACATACTACACCAAGGGAAATTGAGGCAAACATTATTTAAGAAATAACTAAGAAGAGGGCTTCCCTGGTGGCACAAGGGGTTAAGCACAGCACTATGAAGCTAATCCCCAGCCAGGGAGCAACCCACATGGCACAGCAGACCTCTCCTGTCTCGCCTGCTGCTCCCCTCAGCAATGTATTTCTTCAGTTACTCTGCCTATTCTGTCCCCACCCTGTCTCTGGTGAATCCTCTCACCCCCCGCCCCGCATCTCTGGCCTGTACCTCAGATCTTGTATGCATAAATAAATAAATCTTTAAAAAGGAAAAAAAAAACGGGGCCTCCCCTGGTGGCACAGCAGTTGAGCGCTGGGCTGCGAGGCTGCCCGCAGCTTCTGCAGCGCCGGTTCGTTCCCCAGCTGCAGGCAAGGGTCCCACAAAAAAACGAACTAAGATACATCTCTCCAAAGATAATACAAATTTACAATAAGCTCATGAAAAGGTGGCTCAACATCATTTGTCGTTTATCATCATTATGCAAATCAAAACCACAAGGAAATACCATTTTACATCCACCACGGTGACATAATAAAGTAGTCAGATGATACCAAGTTTTGGAAAAAATGTACAGAAATCAGAACCCTCATACATTGGTGGTAGGAATGTGAAAATGTGAAACAATTCACAATTCCTCTAAGAGTTAAACATAAAGTACCATATGATTCAACAATTCCACTGGTAAGTACTATTAATTATCATTTATCAACAGGGATATGTTCTGAGAAATGTAACGTTAGGGATTTCCTGTTGTTCAAATGTCACAGAATGTAATAACACAAATCTAGATGGCATAGCCTTCTACTCCTGGCTATATGGTATAGCCTACTGGGACCACTGTCATGTATGCAGTCCAGTGTTTACCAAGCATCATCAAGCAACACATGACTGAATGTGAACAAGGGGAATAAAAACATGTCTACATAAAAGCTTATAGAAAAATTCTCATAGCAGCATTATTCACAAGAAATAACCCAAACTTCGTTAAAGGTGGTGCCAGAGTAGAAGTGACCACAGGAACAAGAAAACATAAACCTAATAAAATGGAATATTATAAATTAGCCACAGGATGATTGTCACAGACCCATGTTAAGTGGAACTCAGATGCAAAGAACATATATGGTATGCTTTATATGAAGACATTTAAAAATCTACAAAATTAATCAAAGGCAGTAGTCAGAACAGTTGTTACATTCTGAGGAGGACATTTATCAGCAAGGCATGGCATAAAAGAAACTGCTGTATTTTGATCTTAGTGGGAGTTAGAGGAGTGTATTCTCTTTAAAATTTAATGTGCTACTGGCCTCCCTGGTGGCACAAGGGATTAAGACGCAACCTAGGAAGCTATCTGCAGCTTCTGCAGCAGGTGTTCAATCCCCAGCCAGGGAACAACCCACATGGCGCAGCAGACCTCTCCTGACTCACCTGCTGCTCCCCTCAGCAGCATATTTCAGTCAGTCTGTCTGTTCTGTTCCCCGCTCTAAATCTGGTCAGTCCTGTTCTGTTCCCCGCTCTAAATCTGGTCAGTCCTCTCACCCCCCACACACCTTTGGCCTGTACCCCAGTTATTGTATGTATAAATAAATAAATCTTAAAAATAAAAATTTAATGTGCTACATAAACATTTATACACTTTAATGTATCAATGTTGTATCTTGTTTTTTTAATAATTAAAAAAGAAATTTTCAGATTAAAAAAGTCAATTTTAATTATATTCGGCCTTGGCAAGTAATAAAAGACGTCAACTTAATTTAGTTGGTGGTCTCAAGTCCAGAAGGTTGATTTAAATGTAATAGTTTCTGTGTTTATTTAAAAGCTATTTATCATGGCTATTTCAATTACTTTGATTTTTATAATTTATACCAGAAACTCAATAAATCACCATTAGCATTTTTTAAAAATCTCTCAGAAGCACCTTAACACACTTGTACTCCCTGAAAAGCAATCTTTTATATTTTTCCAATTCATTATCAGACAACTTACATTTACATTATTTGTATGTATTTACCATCCATGGAAAGTTAATGTAACAAACTGAACATTCACTACTTTCTTAGACGTTAATGGGTAATAAAATATGCGATCACTAAAGACAATAATTTTACTCAAATAATCAAAGAAATAAGAATTCCAAACCTAAATAAAAATTTTCATACCAAAAGGCACAAGTTAGATTTCCAAATAATAGAAAGGATTCCAAAGGTTCAACAAGATGTAAAGTACATACACTGGGGGAAAAAACCTAACCCTCGTATGCAAAACATAACTTGATAATCATTATACCAATTCAATGACTCCCCCATTCAACAAATATTCCAGTGATTATATGCCTATTTCTTCTGTATAAATTAGGAATACAACAGGGATAAAAGAGATGACTTCTCACTCTCCAGAAACAACAAAATAGTAATGTGCCATAAAAAGGAAAATCTGAATCTATACATTTATGCCTTTCTAAGCTGTAATATATAATACTGACACTTCACATATTTCATGAGGTAGTGCTAGTCTCATGATTAGCTCTGTTTAAAAAACTTAAGGAAAAATTGCTCTAAAACTCCAAATTTTATTAACTAATTTGGAGTCAATAGTGACATTTTACAAAACTTTTTATTATAGATTCCTTTCTCTTGGGTTCGATACAAATTCTAAATGCTGACTCTCACATTACAAAAAGCAGTTCAGATAATCTTACAAATCCCGAGAGCAACCCCCCCTCCACGGTGTGAAAAGGGGTGGTTTCAAACAAAGAGTAAATAAAAGCTCTATAATCACAGAAGTAACACAACTATAGAAAAAGAAAAATACCAAAAAGCACAAATGACAATATTTTGTGTGTGAAAATTGGCAAATGTCAGTTTGTTTTTTCTTTATTGAGGTAACATTGGTTCACAATATGTATGATTTATTTTTTTTTTTTTTAAATCTTTTTTTTTTTTTTTATAGAGGCATGTTTTATTTATTTATTTTGTTTGTTTGTTTGTTTTGTTTATACATGCACTGGGTACAGTCAGAAGCGTGGGAGGGTGAGAGAATTCACCAGAGCCAGAGCGGGGAGCAGAGCAGGCAGAAGGACCGAAGTGCACTGCTGAGGGGAGCAGCGGGTGGGGCAGCAGGAGAGGTCTGCGCGCCATGTGGGACCCTCCTCTGGTGGCCGGGGAGCAGCCGGGGATCGAACCGGCGCCGCAGAGGCCGCGGGCAGCTTCGCAACCCAGCGCTCAACCGCTGTGCCACCGGGGAGGCCCTCACAATATGTATGATTTAAGGGAATAGGTTCACACCTCCTCAGATGCGCAAACAACATTAAAATTAGCGTAACCCCAACAGATTTTTAAGCAAAATTTGCAATTTTAAAGTATCATTCATTCTATCACTAATTAAGAAGTGCTACCTCAAAATATTCCAAAATATCTTTGTTATATGAGAAACAACTCATAAACCAGTTTATGAAAACTAGTAATTACAACAAAACTTAGGGGCCTCCCTGGTGGCGCAAGAGGTTAAGCACAGCACTGTGAAGCTGGCGCAACAGACCTCTCCTGTCTCACCTGCTGCTCCCCTCAGCCATGTATTTCAGTAGATCTGCCTGCTCTGTTCCCCACTCTGTCTCTGGTGAATCCTCTCATCCCCCCCTGCATCTCCAGCCTGTACCCCAGCTCTTTTATGCATAAATAAATCAATCTTAAAAAAAAAAAACCAAACAGCGATTAAAACCGAAATTCCGAAAGAACACCCTCAGAAAATTAGCACTGGAATTAAACCGATATGAAAGTAAAAATATTAATAGATGGGGGGGGGAACAGTACAAACACACTGCAGGAAAAACACATTTTAAAAAATACAACTGATAACAGAACCAATAACATATTATTAAAGGAAACAGCATCCTTCATATACTCTTGCAGAGGTTTACAAAAAAAAAAGCAAAGTAGGGCCGGGCCTCCTTGGCGCAAGGGGTTAAGCAACAGCACTATGAAACAATCCACAGGCTCTGCAGCAGGAGTTTGATCCCCATCCCTACCCTACCAGGAAGCAGCCCATATGGCGCAGCAGACCTCTCCTGTCTTGCTCGTTGCTCCCAGCAGCAGTGTATTTCAGTCAGTCTGCCTGTTCTGTTCCCCTCTGTCTCTGGTGAATCCTCTCACCACCCGCACCTCTGGCCTGTACCCCAGTTCCTGAATGCATAAATAAATCTTTAAAAAAAAAAAAAAGGCAAAGTAACTTTCATCTCCTAAAACCCATAGGAATTCTTCCTCCCACCACTAAAGGATGAGAAAGGAAGCAATAACCCCTTTTATTAACACAAACTAAGATTTCCTTCTGTGGGGCCTCCCCAGTGGCGCAACAGCTGAGCGCCGGGCTGTGAAGCTGCCTGTAGCCTCTGCAGCACTGGTTCGATCCCCGGCCACTGGCAAGGATCCCACATGGTGCGCAGACCTCTCCTGCCACGCCCACTGCTCCCCTCAGCAGTGTATTTCGTCACTCTGTCTGTTCTGCTCCCGGCTCTGGTGAATTCTCTCACCCTTCCGCGCTTCTGACTGTACCCGTTAGGGGGAAAAGGCGGTCCCAAAGCAAATTCCATACAGGCTTTGTGGACTCCACCCCCACAGCGAGGGTTACCAGGGGCTCCGAGGGGGTTATTTTGATGGGTTTAAGATCTAGTGGAACCCCTGGGCACCCCTATTCTTCATCTGAACCTTCTCCATAAACTTTCATTTGTCTCCTTTCCTCCACACTTGGCTCCCGATTCCTTTTACTCTGTCTATATTCCCTCCTATCTTCACCTGAGACCCTACTCTGTGCTATCACTGGTCTCCTGTCCTCTGTGCTGGGCTCTCGATTCCTTCTCCGTCCGTATTCCCTATCATCATCTGAGCCTCTACTCTGTGCTAACATCTGTCTCCTTTCCTCTGTGCTGGGCTCTCTATTTCTTCTCCGTCCGTATTTCCTATCATCATCTGAGTCTCTACTCTGTGCTAACATCTGTCTCCTTTCCTCTCTCCTTGGTTCCTGGTTCTGTGTACCCCTCCTATATTCCCTCCTGTAACCCCTACGTGAATCATCCTGTCGTGGTGTCCTCAGTGTTCTATCCTGCCTTCTGTAACCTGTTTGCCTTGTTTGTAGGGTTCCAGAGACCTCCAAAGAAGGTGAGGAAGCTTGCCTCCATTGGCAGGACTGGACAACCCGGCCAACGAAAATGCCCTGGTACCCTCGAGAAGAGGAAAGCCCAGGTGGAGTCTGATGAGACCAACTTTATACCTGAAGCATACATCGACTGGATGCCACCGGTTCGCTCTGATCCTGTATGGAATATTTCAACAAAGCCAGCTAAAATTGCTGTTAGTTATTTCTACTCTGTGATTTTATGCAAAAATAAGAAAAATGATTTAAAAGTAGATTTAGTTTGCAAACTTTTGCTTTGCTGTTAAAAGTTTGGGATCAAGGTTGAGAAAATTTGTGTTTTTACATCAGTTGAACCATTTTAAGATTTTTTTTTTTTCCTGAAATTTTTACATATCTGCTGACTTGTTTTGGCTAACGCCTCCAGATTTTTTTTTTTGCTTAAACTGATGAACTATTTTTTCCTGGAGTGGAGGACTTTTGCTTTCCACAATGGACAAATACCTGGAGAGACTGGTTTTCTTTCACACTGGAACCTGACAAAACG
Organism: Talpa occidentalis; assembly: GCF_014898055.3. NCBI lineage: Eukaryota > Metazoa > Chordata > Mammalia > Eulipotyphla > Talpidae > Talpa > Talpa occidentalis. The sequence goes on along the minus strand of NW_023605305.1, from coordinate 95,360,445 downwards.
TTCATCTGAGACTGCATCCCAACCTCCATATATTTGATCTTCATCACCATGGAAATGGTGGCAAAAAGTGAAAGGGGGGAATTGTTAGGGGGAAAAGGCGGTCCCAAAGCAAATTCCATACAGGCTTTGTGGACTCCACCCCCACCCCAGGTCAAAGCCAAAGACACTGGGAACTCCAAATCCCATCACCACCAAAGGGAAGGTGGCTGGGACCTGAGGGTGGGGTTAAGCAGCCAGGTGGATACAAAAGGCAGACACGTGGGCTCTGGGCCAGCGCGGAGCCTCCGGCCAGCTCTGGGAGTGACTTTGGGTTTCCAGGTCGTTGGATCGGGTAGGACGCATTAAAGACTTTATTTCCCTATTTTCTCCCTGAGTTGTACATTTTCCTTATTTCCTTTCCTCTTGTAAATAAACCTTTTATTAACCCTTTTGTGTGTGTCTGTAGTAGAGTATTCATAAGTCCTTTTAAAGCGCGCGGGTGAGGACCCACAGCCAGGAACCCGTTTAATATCGGGGTTTGCTCTATAACATACCCAGTGCTTGTATAAATAAATAAATAAATCTTTTAAAAAAAAAAAAAGATTTCCTTCTGTGGATTTTAAGTGGTCTAAAAACTGAATAAATTATATGCTAATACATAACACACACACACGTGGGCACGCACACACAGCATTCAACCAAATCAACCTTTGAGCCTGGTCCCAGTCTATGCTTTATCACTATTTTCAGGCATTTTACACTCAAATTCATGTCAAAGTTAATCACTATATCCAGGTCAGTTCAGCAAACATTTATTGAAGATCCTGGAAGTGTCAGGCTCTATGCCAGGCAGTATGCTGACAGCTGAGGATATAACAATGAATTAAACAATGAATAAGCAATGAATAAGACAGAATCTCTGACCTCTAGGAACTTCTTAGAAACCCCATATGAAAAATTACTTATTCTAGAGCCCACACCAAGTATCTTTGATGTCTGATATATGCAGCCTACACGAATAGATGATATAGCCTTTGCTTCCTATAAAACAAAACCTTCATATAATCTTTTTCAACTAATTTTTAATATACTGCAGGTATGATTACATTTTCCAAAACAACTTCTTTTTTTTGCTCTTGTGCTGAAAATATTTAAACACTGAAGATTATTAGATAACATACCATACGCAGGTGTACAAAGAAGGTCCTCCATAAGATAAACCACTACTGTTCTCTTGTCCTATTTTCTGCCTGCAATCAGGGTCTGATATATAGGGAAAAGGAGGTAGAACAGGTTTTCAAGCTTCCACACAAACCTACACATTTTAGGCTGGGTGAAGGAGAAAGAATGTTTTAAGAAAAAGGGAAATGGAAATTAGGGGTTTAAAAAAGTTAAGAATGCAGTGGAGTGGATACAGGAAGTTCTCCAGCTTCCACCTTATTACAGTCAGGTCCACATGGTGGCATAAGGAGGTATCTTGGTAACACTCACCCTCTCTAACAAATGTCGTCTATAGGGGGCCTCCCTGGTAACCCAAGGGTTTAAGCACCACACGATGAAGCAAACCGTAGCCTCTGCAGCACGAGTTTGATCCCTAGTCTCTGCAGCACGAGTTTGATCCCTGATCAGCCAAGGAACAACCCACATGGCACAGCAGACCTCTCCTGCCTTGCCCGCTGCTCCCTTCAGCAGTGCATTTCAGTCAGTCTGCCTTGCCTGTTCTGTTCCCCACTGTCTCTGGTGAATCCCCCCCCCTCTCACACACACACACACACACACACTCCCTGCGCCCCCCCCCCACCGTGGTCTCTGGCCTGTGCCCCAGCCCTTGTATGCATAAAAATAGTGCCTAAGGGCCTCCCCGGTGGCGCAGCGGTTGAGCGCTGGGTTGCGAAGCGGGCCTCTGCAGCGCCGGTTCGATCCCCGGCTGCTCCCGGCCACCAAAGGAGGGTCCCACATGGCGCGCAGACCTCTCCTGCCGCCTGCTGCTCCCCTCAGCAGTGTACTTTGGTCCTTCTGCCTGCTCTGCTCCCGGCTCTGGCTCTGGTGAATTCTCTCACCCTCCCGCACTTCTGACTGTACCCAGTGCATGTATAAACAAAAACAAACAAACAAATAAATAAAACATGCCTCTATTTAAAAAAATAAATAAATAAAAAATAAATAAAAATAGTGCCTGAGGGCCTCCCTGGTGGCAGGTGGTTGAGTGCAGCACTGTGAAGCTGTCCCCAGCCTCTGCAGTGCAGGTTTGATCTCCTCTGGCCTCAGAGCAACCCACATGGCGAGCAGACCTCTCCTGTCTCACCCGCTGCTCCCCTCAGCAGTGGATTTCGTCAGTCTGCCTGTTCTGTTCCCCGCTCTGTCTCTGTTGAATCCTCTCACCCTCCCGCGCATCCGGACTGTACCCCGGCTCTTGTATAAATAATAAATCTTTAAAAAAAAATAGTGCCTGAACATCGTAAACATACACTGAGACCTGTTATCCAAATGAACTACGCCTCATTTGTTATGTATTATTATTTAAAAAAATGGGGCCTCCCCGGTGGCGCAGTGGTTGAGCGCTGGGTTGCGAAGCTGCCGGCGACCTCTGCGGCGCCGGTTCGATCCCCGGCTGCTCCCCGGCCACCTGAGGAGGGTCCCACATGGCGTGCAGACCTCTCCTGCCGCCCGCTGCTCCCCTCAGCAGTGTGCTTCGGTCTTTCTGCCTGCTCTGCTCCCCGCTCTGGCTCTGGTGAATTCTCTCACCCTCCCGCGCTTCTGACTGTACCCAGTGCATGTATAAACAAAAAAAATAAAATAAAATAAAAAAAAATAAAAAAATGTCTGTAGTACAATATTGAACATGACAGTGTCTACCAACAAAAAGGAATGTAAGCTGTATTTATACCAGGACAATTTTCCAAAGATAAAATGTACAATAAATAACTGTAAGGTGGTAGTCCCATAAGAAAGATAATTTCCAACTGTGAGTTTGAAGAAAGAGAGCTAATAGGAACTGGTCAACAGAGGACATTCTGGACAGTGATATCAATGTAGGACAGTATTTTGGGCTTAGAAAAACAGTATCACTACAATATGACTCAAGTTTCTTCACAGGAGAATGGACATTAAGTCACCACATATTGCAAAGTGCTTCCCTGTAACAAACACTATTGTTTAGGTAATTCCTACAGGCAGTCTCATGGCCTTTGAAAAAAGGAGTAAAATTCAGAGAGATAGTTTGTCAACCTTCTTAAAGTAAGTGCCCGCTAAAAAACCTGAAGTAAAACTAAAGTCAATATTAAAATATGGTCTATTACAGACTACAATGGAAACAAATTCCCTTGTTCTAGACATATTAATAATGTGACCTTAGACTTTACCAGCTATTAATATTTTCACAGTCACATCACCAAGTTATCAGGTAAATTCACAAGAACTACCTCTAGTTTAGTTCTCCCCAATCTGCAAAACTTGATTTTTGTTTCATCTTTGTAGGGGCAGGACGGGCCACTGGGCAGGTTTTCTGATCCAGCAGACCTGGTAAAGGAGGAGTCCTGGAGCCCTCAGTGGCTTTTGCAGGCTTTTATTGGGATTCATCAGGCACACGGCAGGCAGGGGCACTGGGCGGCCGGGAGGCTGGCAGGCCTCCCAGCACCCAGCAAGTCTTCACTCTGGGCTCTCCAGCCTTCTCTCACGTTCTCTCTGCTCTTTTCATGGCTCTGCTTCTCTCTCAGCTTCTCTGCCCCTTTCTCGGGTTCTGCTGGCGTCCCTGTGACGCCACCCTTAAAAGCCCGTCTTAGCCCAGGTGAATCCCATCTACCTATGCCCACACACTACTCCAGGTGCCCGCCATCAGGCATGCATTCCGGACCACAGGGTTCCGTCATCTATCCTAAAGGCGGGAGGGCAGACAAGCCTGATACTTTTACCTTACCCTACAATCTTGTTCCATCTTGAACTGTTACTTAAACCACCTTTCTACTATACCTAGAGTATAGTAGGTATAGAAGGCCTACACGGTAATGCAGTGAACTATTAACTCAATTGGGCAAAACATGCATTATCACCTACAGGCATTGTTTTAGTCAGTGAAAACAAAGGAAAAGATTAACCCAATTCCTACACATAAGGACTCAAAAGTCTAGCACACTTACAATGTACGTGTCATCTAGAAGGGAGCGTGAAGGACTGAGATTGGGGTATTACAGAAAGAATCCACTGAATCTATCATACAATGCACAGGTTTCCATTTCTTCCAAAGAGGCAGCATGAGTTGTCAGATGCACTTAATAATAGGATTAAAATAACAGTGGCTTTTAAATTATTCTCTCTTAAAACTAAAGGCAAAAATCACACAGATCATGAAACTAAGTCACAGAAAGGGTTAGAAGACCCTACATATTAAGTCAGACATTTGAAGCTATTTTCTAACTTCTAGTCTAATCACCTCATTTCCCTTTGGTAGTAAATTTTTTTTAAAATCAGATATGAATGCGATGTGCTGAACCATATTGTTTTCATATCTAGACATACACTCGCTATCCATAAACAGATTTTTTTCCTGTGAACTTTGACTCCTGAAAAAACTTAAAAAGCTTTCTCCTAATAATGCTATTTATAAAAACAAGACTTCAATCTCTGATTTCCTTAATTGTAAAAAAAAAAAGTTAATTACCAATCTGTTTTGTGCAATCATTAATTCATATTTAGATGCTTTTTGATCCTACCATTCTTCCTATAGTAATAAAGAAATCAACACACCTGAAATGCTATCTTATAATTACGTTGCATGCTAAAGAAGACAGCTGTCATCTCTTTGTCTGAATCCAGAATTGAGTCTTAAAAAGCTCATTTGGAGCACCGGAAAGCCCTTAAAGCACAGTTGAAATTTATTATCAGTTAATTCCTATCCCCTTACAACTACACAACAAAAATCTGGCACAATCCACTTAGCCTATTACTCCTAGTTATGTCCCTCTGTAATGTGGTTATTGAAATATGTAAAAACAAAAATATTTTCTATTATAAAAACGGAAAATCAAACTATACTCATCTCCTTTAATAGATGACTCTGAAATCAATCATAGAACGTGGGTGGGGGGGTGAAAATGCCTGAGAATCTAAACAAAACAGAGGTCAATTTGTATATAATTCATTTACTAAAAAATCCTACCCAGTAAAGAGCAATTAATGCTATCTAAGAAAAGAAATGGGGAGAGTCCTGAGATACCTCCTCTTGGGTGGTGTGTTTACAGACATGGCAAACCACTTGTGCAGAATGCTGCAGGAGATTCCTGGGCCGGCTGAGTACGAGCCTGATCCTCAGTCCGAGAACTCCCAATTTGTGATGTGTGAAAAATAAGAAAACATTCTGCCCTTCAATTAACCCACCTGCCTTCACTCCCATCCTAACGGCTCGTAGCTACACAGACAAAAAAAGTTCTCTTCCCTTCCCGGGGAATGATTTCAGGAGCTCCTCGTTAACAAAAGGCACGGCAAACACGCACAGGTGGGCTGGAAAGGGGAGTGGCTGAGGCCGGCAGGCTTGCGGGACAGCGCCCCCACGCCCCCTGTCCCTCCGGCACCTGGGAAATCACTGCGCCCCACACCTCCACCCTTGCGCGGCGACGCTGCGAGGAATTCCTCGCCCTCTCGCACTCCACCCGCACCTTGGCTAGGCAGCGGGCATTGTCTGGAGCCTCCCGTGCCCGAGAAAGGCAAGGAGGAAAAATGAAAGGAGCAGAGAATAAAGAACGGAAGGGAGGGAAGGATAAAGCAATTTGCTCCTCTGGGCAAAACCGGCTTCTCCATCGATCACCCGAACCCAATGCCCCGCCCGGCCCGAGGGCAGCCGCCGGACGACCCCGCGGAGCGCGGCCGGCGCGGGGCGCGGGGAGGGAAAGGGCGTGCGGCGGGGCCTGGCTGGCCGGAGGCGGCCTCGGAACAAAGCCGCCGGCTCCCCCCTACCTGGGGCGCGGGGCGGGCGCGGGCGGCGTCGCGAGGCTCCCCGCGCCGCCCCGGCCCGGCGCCGCCCTGGCCCCGGGGACTCCCCCCCGGCTGGGGGCCGCGACGGCCCCGAAACCGCCCGCGAGCGGCGCCCCTTCGGGACAATGGGCCCCCCCCCGCCTCGAGCGGGGCGCCGGGGAGGCAGCGAGGCCGGCGGCGAGGGGCGTCGGGAGCGAGGCTGAGGCTGGGGCTGAGGCGCGGGGCGGGCGCGCGAGGAAGGCGGCGGCGCGGGCGCCCGGGGGCCGCTCCCGGACGGTCCCGGCGCTCCCCCGGCCCCGCCGCCGCCGCCGGGCGCGGGAGCGCAGAGCCGCGGGCGCCCCGGCCGCGGGGTCCGCACACAAAGGGGCGCGGGGTCCCCACCCCTCGCCAGTGCCAGGGGCTGCGGCGGCCCGACGCGCTCCGGCCGCCCGACGGGCGCTCGGGCCCGCCCAGCCCGACCCCGCCGCGCGACGCCCCCCGCGACTCACCCACAGCTCCGTGCCCCAGCTCATGGCGGAACTCCCGGCGGGCGGCCGTCCAGCTGCCCGCGTCCGTCGGTCTGTCGGCGCGGCCGTCAGTCCAGGCGACCTCCCTCTGGCCAGCGGGCGGACGCGCGGCTCCGGCTCCGAAGGCACCGCCACCGCGGGGCTCCCCAGTGAGCGAGAGAGACGCGACTGAGGAGAAGCCGCCGCCGCCGCGTCCCCGCCTCCCGGAGCCGGCTGGGAGGGGGCTCGGGGGAGGGGCGCGGCGAGGGGAGGGGCGGCGCGGTGCACCCTGGGATCGGGGCGGACCCGCTCGCGCCGGGCCGCGGCCCGCAGGGTCCACTTGCGCGAAGGTGCCTCTCCCGCTGGCTCCGTTCCCGCCCGTCCCTGCCCGCTCGACTGTCCACGGCCCCGCTCGAAATTCTGTCTCCAGTGTGGAAAAGGAGAGGAGAGAAAATGCCTACCGCCCTTCTTCACCCCGAGCCCCCTCAGACGAGGCAACTCCAGTCACCCGCCCTTCCTTCCTGTTCTTACCTGCTCCACTGGGGAGAAACCTGGCTAGGAACCCTCGTCCAAATCCTTGGGTTTAGAATGTGAAAAATTGTTGGAAAGAAAAAAGGTGTGGCTGTGTTGAGGCGATCTTGGCAATCACCAGATAGGTAGAGATGAAACGTCAAATATGAATGCAATGTGCCCCCCAATTCTGTCTCTAATAAAACATTTTAATTTTGTAAGCTCTGTCAGGAAATCATAAAAAGAGCCAAATCTTGCAGCATTCCTTTTGGGGTGTTGCCATGACACGGGATGGAAGACCATAGACAAATGTAAGCCGAACTGTCACCTGTAGAAGAGAACCCCATTTCTGAAATGTGTTTCTTGAGGGGGTAGAGGGGAGGGAAATGGAAGCCACACTCCTTGGAAATACCACGAGCCTAATCAGAGATCTCTCAGTAGCTGAAGCTGGGCGGCAGGTCCACCATTTCCTTTTTCCTCTGTGGAGTTATTTCCCGGCCTTTCTGAGCAATCATTAACTGATCAGCAAGTTTGGCTGGTGCTACTAGGTATCAAGTACGCTTAGCAAGTCCTTAACATATGCTTTATGCTTTAGCATTAATTACTTGTGTAACACACACACACGCACACACAGTCCAGTCACAAAGTATTCCTATATGTGACACTACAGCTGGGTGTCTTTAGTTCTCACTATTGCTTGTCAGCATTTGAAACTCCTCCCCTTTAGGACCTGCTCCTAAGCCCCAACCTCTTCCGCTTCAATCCTTGTCCCTGTCTAGCTGTTCTCCCTTGGGGTTGAAGCAAATAACATGAGCCTTCCTAACAGACCAGTCGCCAGTCTTGCTGAATTCTCTGTCGCTTTTCTCTAAGCCCAGCTTGAGCATACAAATACTCTCTTCCAAGTGGGTTCAGACCACTATTTAAATGCTTAAGTGTGCCATGAATTGAAAAAACTTGGAAGAATTGACTGAACACTTTCTAATATTCTTTACTGCCTCCATTTCAAGTAGAATTCCTTCAAGTTATATCATCTAACATTTACCTCCCCTCTCTCTGCCTCACTCCACAGACATCATGAATGTATTTAGTAATTACCAGTAACATTTATTTGTAATGGAAAATACATGTATTGAATTGATGTCTTATTTTTAGAACAATTGCAATACTAAGATTAATTGTATCTAAGTATTGCCATTAATGTTAAAACAAATGAAACATAATTTAAGCCAAAATTACATGCTTCCCCCTTGAAAAAGTAAAACACCATTTACATTAAAGACTATCCTCAACCATCCTATTTACATAATTCCCCAACTGAACAATCTTCTACATGAACATTTTCTTCAAAGTTTCTGGACAGCACTCCATCCTTTAACAACTCATTTCTCTTCAAAATGTTAGGAAAATTCTTTCTATATTACTATAAATTTAAATATAATTCACATGACTAGTTTAACTCTCCATTAAATAATTATTTGTAATTTACAAAATTTGTCTACAATATTAAAATTCACTACTTAATAAAGTCTTTAAGTAAAAATGATTAAAAAGTGAAAATACCACAACAAAACAATAAATTTTTAGTAGAAGAACTGGGTTGTAGGTCAGAAGTGGGGGGGGGGAGTGAGAGGATTCACCAGAGACAGTGGGGAGCAGAACAGGTGGATCTAGTGAAATATACTGCTGAAGGGAGCAGTGGGTGAAACAGGAGAGGTCTGCTGTGCCATGTGGGTTAACTCCCTGACCAGGGATTGAACTCAGGCTGTCAGTGTAGTAGGGCAGAGACAACCACTAGGCCGCAAGGGAGGCTCCCAGAGATGTTTCATACTCATACAGTCATATACACAAATACATACTATCAGCATGGCAACTTAAAAGGCTGTTGATTATTTAGATAATCAGAAACTGTTGGGGATTATTTTTACATACAATATTTACTCTTACAGTCATTTAATTTTAATTAAGACAACAAATATCCAATTTCTTGTTAAACCCTGAATTTGACTTTTGCCTGGAGAAGCTGGTCCTATAATTGTAATCTAGGTCATCTCTAATAGAGAACACTGTAGAAAGAATTAGTTCAAATAGCTCCCAATGAGGGCCTCCCTGGTGGCGCAGGTGGTTGAGTGGGGCACTGTGAAGCTGTCCGCAGCCTCTGCAGCACTGGTTCGATCCCCGCCGGCAGGCGAGGGTCCCACATGGAGCTGCAGACCTCTCCTGTCGCGCCCACTACTCCCCTCAACAGTGTATTTCGTCAGTCTGCCTGTTCTGTTCCCCACTCTGTCTCTGGTGAATCCTCTCAGCCTCCTGCGTATCTGGCCTGTACCCTGGTTCTTGTATAAATAAATAAATCTTTAAAAAAAAAAAAAGAAACAGCTCCCAATGAGTCAAACTTTTCTGTAAGGTCTAGGTTTAGCAAATAAAAATGCAGGGCTCTCAGTTACATTTGAATTAAAGACATTGCAAATGTTACAGGGGACATAAAAGAAAAATAGTTGTCTATCAAAAATTTGAATTTAGGGCCTCCCCTGGTGGCGCAGCGGTTGAGCACTGGGCTGCGAAGCTGCCCGCAGTCTCTGCAGCGCCGGTTCGTTCCCGGGCCACAGGCGAGGGTCCCACATGGCACTCAGACCTCTCCTGCCACCCGCTGCTCCCCTCAGCAGTGTACTTCGGTCCTTCTGCCTGTTCTGTTCCCCACTCTGGCTCTGGCGAATTCTCTCACCCTCCCGCGCTTCTGGCTGTACCCAGTGCTTGTATAAATAAATAAATAAATCTTTAAAAAAAATTTGAATTTAACTAGGCATCCTATATTTTATCTGACAACACTCAGGATGATCTTAGATTAAACAGCCTGTGTCAGGGACTCCTAATCAGATGAATTTAGATCAAGGGCTTGAGGGAGCTGATGAATACCTAAAGCTGGATGTAAAAGATTTTTAACAGATTTGTTTGTGGGGTTTTTCTGGGAAACAGAAGCACAGCTTTTACTAGTGGTTTTTAATGAAGAGTTCACTTCAAAATCTCTTGGAAGCTTTTCCTTTTTTTAATTAATTAATTTTTTTAAAGATTTATTTTTTATTTATTTATACAAGCACTGGGTACAGTCAGAAGCGCGGGAGGGTGAGAGAATTCACCAGAGCGGGGAGCAGAACAGGCAGAAGGACCGAAGTACACTGCTGAGGGGAGCAGCGGGCGGCAGGAGAGGTCTGCGCACCATGTGGGACCCTCCTCATGTGGCCGGGGAGCAGCCGGGGATCGAGCCGGCGCCGCAGAGGTCGCGGGCAGCTTCGCAACCCAGCTCTCAACCGCTGCGCCACCGGGGAGGCCCTCTTGGAAGCTTTTTAAAAACCTGCACCTGAGAAGGTTCAGAGCAGTAAGTATAGGATTCTATCACTTTTGTTTAACAGAGGAATTCGTTGTATATTTCCACAAACTATCTCTGGAAGGACACACAAGAAACTGGAAGTAGTGGTTACCTTTGTAGAAAACTAGGATACTGGAGTGAGAAAACTTTCTTTTCACTATTACTTTTTTGCACCATTTAATTTTATTGCCCGGGGCCTCCCCGGTGGCCCAGCAGTTGAGCGCTGGGTTGCGAAGCTGCCCGGGGCCTCCGTGGCGCCTGTTGGATCCCCGGCTGCTCCCCGGCCACCAGAGGAGGGTCCCACATGGCGCGCAGACCTCGCCTGCTGCCCGCTGCTCCCCTCAGCAGTGTACTTCAGTCCTTCTGCCTGCTCTGCTCCCCGCTCTGGCTCTGGTGAATTCTCTCACCCTCCCGTGCTTCTGACTGTACCCAGTGCATGTATAAACAAAACAAACAAACAAATAAATAAATAAAACATGCCTCTATTAAAAAATAAATAAATAAATAAAAATTATAATTTTATTGCCCGCTTTTTATGTATTTAAAAAGTTTAAAATTACAAAAATAACAATAGTGCCTAGGCCTTACTCTAGGCCTATTCAGTCAGAATTTCTAAATTCCCAGTGATTGGGCCATGTTTGTTTTAAACTCCACAATATACTTTGATTCTATATTGAAATCTCACAGAGACACACTGAGACTTGCCCAAAAGACCTCGCAAATACACACACCCACGAATACACACACTATTCATTGTATCTTACAGGAGAGAATTAGAAAATGAATGACTCTCTTAAGTTAGTCTGGAGAGGTTCTGTTTAAAACAGGTAGGGGGTGAGTCAAAGCAGTTCACTCTCCAGTGGTGAGATAGGAAACTGCTCAGCGTATCAACTTCAGCCTATCAACTGATGGCTTAGGAGACTCAGCAGAACCCTAATTAATGTTTTTGGCCACTAGAGTATACACTGGGTGGTTGCCAATCCTTCTATTAAGTAACCTGCTTCTTGCACACTTTTGTGGGTGGGGCCAGGAGTGGCAAGGACCTGCCACTACTGGAAACTCTTCCCCTTCATTTTGCGTCATAGGAATTTGCCCAGCCTGGTTCAAGGAGACAGCCCCAACCTGTTTACAATCTACCTCATCCTACCCACTACCCTGCAACTAGCATTGATTGTTCTACAAGTGAACATCATGTTGAAATCTACAAAGAAAACACCTGCCCCCAGCCGCATGTGCTAGAATACTAACTACTGCCTGTTTCCGTCTCTTGAAGTCAACCTGAAAAAATGGTGTTTCTTCTTCACCCATGCTCCTCTTCATGTCGGCAAAATTGGCAGCAAAGAATTTCTTCATAAGTGAACAATCTGAGAAAAAAATAATTTTTTGCATTTATCTAGTGTTCTTTTTGTGGTTCATTGTGTCCAAAGAAAAGGAATGCCGCAAATGACATGACTCTACCAAAATGTATGCAATGCATTTCATTCACAGAAACAACTGGTGAGTTTTTTAAACCGATATACTAGAAAATAGTGTCTGGTATTATCAGTGCTGGGTGTGCTTAGCATCCCTTCTTCAGCTTCTAATTTGGTCATTTCTGAGGACGTAATGAGTATTTCACTTATCCTCCAGAAGAGACTGATCCAAAACTTCTCTTGATAGTCCTAAATAGTGTGTTAGTTAGAGAATCCAGGATGGTCTTTCTAGGATCTGTCAGTTGCATTTTTAATAAAAAGTATCATTACAGAACTGTGAATTCTGTATTTTCTATAGAAATTATAAAAATTGCAGACAATTCAAATGGTCTTTTGACTTGACTGTCCCTTTAGGAAAGGACTATTCCTGACATGGAATAGGCATTTAATTAATATTCTATAATTAAATATCAAAAGTTCTAAAATAATAAAAGAAAGTTAACTTTCTACACTGCTTTAAAATTGACCAAAGATGTAGATAAATTAAATTTCTGGGACTGGGCCCCCTTGGTGGCGCAAAGGGTTAAGCACAGCACTGTGAAGCTATCCATAGCCTCTGCAGCACAAGTTTGATCCCCGGCCAGGGAACTACCCACATGGCTCAGCAGACCTGTCCTGTCTCACCTGCTGCTCCCCTCAGAAGCATATATCAGTAGATCTATCTGTTCTGTTTCCCATTCTGTTTCTGGTGAATCCTCTCGCATACCACCGGCACCTCTGGCCTGTATCCCTGTTCTTGTATGCATAAATAAATAAATCTTTAAAAAATTAAGAAAAAATTTGTGGGGCTGATTCTTGGATTCTTTTACCCTAAGTATGTATTATCCCAATCTTATTTGCTTTTGAAATAACTAGAACCAAATAGATGAAAAAGAAATATTAAAATGAAACTATTTATGAAATAATAGTCTTAATTTTACTCTTTAGGGGGAAGAAAAGTATTGGCGAGAGCTAATAATTTTAGATTTGTAAAACACACAAAAAATTCGTAAATTTTTTAAGTGAATAAATCCCTCAAACTTGAAAGTTTTTGAAATTACACATAAAAATGATGTTAGTTACCATTTTAGAATTTGTTTCAAAATTCACATTAAAATACATTTTTAAAAAATTAGTAAGTGCCTCCCTGGTGGCACAAGGGGTTAAGCACTGCATTATGAGGCAATCTGCAGCCTCTGCAGCACGAGTTCAATCCTCAGGCGGCCAGGGAGATACCCACATGGCGCAGCAGACCTCTCCTGACTCGCCTGCTGCCCCCCCCCCAGCAGTGTACTTTGGTCAATCTGCCTGTTCTCTTCCCCACTCTGTCTCTGGTGAAGCCTCTCACCCCCACATCTCTGGCCTGTACCCCAGCTCTTGTATGCATAAATAAATAAATCTTTAAAAAAAATTAGTAAGAGAAATTCAGAAAGCTCAAAGCAAACATGACTTGCAAATTCCTGACAAAAGTTCAGCAGAGGTGGGTTAGATGAATGTGGGAGAGTGAATAATCCAGAAAAGGAAAGGAAATTTAAAGCTGATTTTCTCTAAAGGATGCAGAAAGCCAATTCAATAATAACTTCCTGACTTCTAATATGCTCTCCTTTCTATTGTTGCTTTCCTAAAGAATTATACTTGTTGATATATAATATAATTAATCAAAATAGTACATGTTAACTTATTTAAATATAAGGGATAATTTGGCAAGACTTGAATAGAGAGACAGCTGGATAAGACCAAATATGAAAATATATAAAATAATTCCACAATTCTTGGAAACTGTGACTTTAAGACATTATGCAGGAGAGTTTCTTTTTTTCATTAACGTTGAAACAAAACTGAGTCTAACAAAACAACTTACTCCAGAACCTGCTATCATCATAAATTCAAGAAATGGTAAGCAAGTTCATCTATACTCAAATATAAAAGTTATGAAGTATAGATATTATTTTGGAATACAGCACCTCTTGTTTAAAACCCCACATTAGAGTTTAAAAACCACAAATACAGTTTTTTAAATATGAAGGGACAAATTTCATGGTTTGTTTATTTTCATCTTTTACCTAGCCTAAAGAATTAACAGTGGAAACATTTAATTTTATATTGTTGTTTGGATGTGTTCATGTTTCCCCAGCTCAATGCTAACATCTTCAAAGTTTGGGATCAGGTCAGTCACAAGGTAGATTAATAGAAGCTTTGACTTTAATTAATTGATTTTAAAGTACCAGCAGGATATCTCTAAGCCTATATAATCTGCTCACTTCAAGCAAATTGTTTATCCTTTACTTTTAAATTCCCCGAGAAAGGAAAAACCCAGAAAATGTAACATATTTTTGATTATATGTTTAGGTTTTGTCAAAACCACGCAGCTGTCTACTTATGAAAGGATTTTAAGAAAAAACTCTACCAAATGATAAACTTTTGCTAAACCTGCATATGTTCTATTTTACACAAACCTGATATGGTCATAAAAAATTTGAACATTAAGCAACATTAATGCTGGCATTATGGAATATGAAAGTACACTTGATCTTAGCCAAAAGGCCGAGAAGCGATGGAATATGAAAGTATTAACTTCTTTAACAAATAGTACTGGATCAACTTTTAAAAATCAACCGGATATCCATAGGGGAAACAAATCTTGACCTCCTATCTCAGGTGATATACAAAATTCAATTCCAAGCAACATTTAAATCTAACTATAAAAATATGTATAGTGACAATTCCAGAACCTAACCTACAAGATCACCTTCCTCCTTTTGATGTAGGCATGAAAATTTAAATCAAGACTCAGAAAGCACTAATGATAAAGGGAGAAATGATATATTTTTTTAAAAAGATTTATTTATTCATGCTACGAGAGCTGGGGTACAGGCCAGAGAGGATTCACCAGAGACAGAGCAGGGAACAGAACAGGCAGATTGGCTGAAATACACTGCTGAGGGGAGCAGCGGGGAGACAGGAGAGGTCTGCTGCACCATGTGGGTCACCTCCCTGGCCGGCCGGGGATCGAACTCGTGCTACAGAGGCTGCAGATTGCTTCATAGTGGGGTGCTTAACCACGTGCACCACCAGGGAGGCCCCAGGAGAAATGATATATTAGGGTATATTAAAAATATATCAAAAAGTGCTTGGAAGAGAATGAAAAGGTAAGTTCAAAATGGGAAAATATATTAGCAATATATATACCCAACAAAGAACTTGTATCTAGAATATTTAAAGAACTCCTACGAAACTATAAAATAGACAATATGATAAAAAAATTGGTGAAATACACGAGTCAGTATTTAACATAAGAAAATATTCAAATGGGGCCTCCCCGGTGGCGCAGTGGTTGAGTGCTGGGTTGCGAAGCTGCCTGCAGCCTCTGCAGCACCGGTTTGATCCCCAGCCACCAGAGGAGGGTCCCACATGGTGCGCAGACCTCTCCTGCCGCCCACTGCTCCCCTCAGCAGTGTACTTCTGTCCTTCTGCCTGCTCTGCTCCCCACTCTGGCTCTGGTGAATTCTCTCACCCTCCCGCGCTTCTGACTATATCCAGTGCTTGTATAAATAAATAAATTAATTAATTAATTAAAAAAAAGAAAATATTCAAATGATCTACAAGTAACTTTACAAGTGGATAACCATATTCAATATCAGAGAAATGTACATTAAATGCGCCAACAAAATATTTCTACGTATGGCTAAAATTAAAACTATTGATAACAAGTGGTGAAAATGTGCAACAATGGAAATTCTCACACACCACTAGTGGAAGTATGACTTGATATAAACTGGAGAAATATTTGGCAATATCACATACTATATGACCCAAAAAGTCAATTCCCAGATATGCCTAAAAGTAATACATCTATAAGTTTACCAGGAAGCGTGTGCAAGGATGTTCATAGCCCCAGTTACTCAAACAACTGAAGACAAGAAACGACCCAAATTTCCTTCAGTAGTAGAACGGATAAAAGCAGATAGTCAAAATACATGACAATACAGTACCACAGAGAAAAATAATGAGATATAGTGATAAGCAAAAGCAATAAGAAACATTGAAAGAAGCCAGACATAAAAATTATATAATACATTCATTAAATTTTTCAAAACAGAAAACCTTAAATTTTCTGTTAGAAGTCAGGACGATCTCTGCAGAGAAGGAAGACAGTAATGACTGGAAGATGGCACAGGCGGTCTTTTAAGATGCTAGAAATGTTCTTTGATTTTGTCTGGGTGATGCTATGACAGGTGTTTTTACTTTGTGGTGATATTTCAAACTGGTGATATTTAGGTTTGTGCATTTTGAATGTATGTTATAATTCAATTGTAGGGTAAATGATTCTCAGGGTTTTCTGCCCTCCGACCATTAGGATTGCATGCCTGATGGGGCACCTGCATTTGTTACATTGCTATAAGTTGTGTTGTTTACTTCTGTGGGCCTTGAGTGCAGTATTGAGATATCTGCCAGGAGAAGCAGAGGCAGGAGAGAGGCAGGAGAAAGAAGGGGACAAAGAATGCCAGAAAAGCCCAGAGTGAAGACTTGCCCTGGGCTTGGGGGCCTGCTGGCCTCCTGCTCCACCACCCCCCCAGCCTCCCACCATGTACCTGTTTGCTGCACTACTTGTGAAAGCTCAATAAAAGCCTGAGAAAGCCACAGAGGGCTCCATTACCCCGTCTGCGCCCATCATAGATATCCTGCTGTGTCCCATCCTGCCCCTACACAATTTTCAGAATTTTTTTTTTAAATAACTGATCTCATAGGGATACTTACTTTACAAAATAACTCTGGCTTGCTAAAGGAATATTGGATCATTCCTTTAGCATTCAAAACCATTTACAATGGTTTCCAATTTCCACAGAACTTTTCAGAAACATGTCCACTAAGTAACATAGTTGTATTTATGCAAATTGTTATTAAAGGAGTTTAATCATTGCATTAGTTTTGACTGCCATCTAATGGCAAGAACGCTACACTATCCAGAAGCCAATAACCCGTCTCTGCAGTGCGCAAAAAAGAACATTGATTTTGAGAACAAATTGCATGATTACTTTTCTGTAGAATTTATTATCTGCAGATATGTGGTTTTCTGCAGATATGATATAAATACAAAATGCAATATTTGGACATGCAAATATTAGCACATGATGGATATTATGGCATTCATTTAGGATTATTAAATCTGAAATAAAGCAGAATTTTGCTCTTCTTTGTGTAAGAAATTCATGATCCTATTAGAATTTTTATTCTTTCACTTGACCATACTTCATAGTCCTTACAGATTACAGCCCACTTAGTACAGCAAATGTCAGGCAGCAGGGCCTTCCACCTGATGGTGCAAGGGGTTAAGCACTGCACTATGAAGCAATCCGCAGCCTCTGCAGAATAAGTTTGATCCCCGGCCAGCCAGGGAGCAACCCACATGGCTCAGCAGACCTCTCCTGTCTTGCCCGCTGCTCCCCTCAGCAGTGTATTTCAGTCAGTCTGCCTGTTCTGTTCCCCACTCTGTCTCTGGTGAATCCTCTCAACCCCCACACCTCTGGCCTGTACCCCAGGTCTTGTATGCATAAATAAATCTTTAAAAATACATATCAGGCAGCAACATAATATATATTTAACTTACCATAAAAATCCAAAAGGAAAAACAGACTTAATATTTCAATTCCTTGAATATAAGCAGTGCTCCGTACAAAGCATTGGATTAATGTGCTGCATACAGCTTTCTACTTGGCCCTAGTTTTTCAGTGGGATTTTGAAAGCAGAGGCCTATATGACATGTTGGTATAGTCTCATATAGAAGGTACACACACTAATGAAATCTGCAACTAAAAAATGTAGAAAACTCTCAGGTGAGATTAAACACTTTTGAACCGCTAATATTTACTAGATACTTTGAAAGCAAGCAATAATTTCCTTAGACAGAATCCAAGAAAGGCCCTTTGACAACTAGCAATCCTTTTGGTGGGTTTCAACAACTTCTAAGAAAAACAAAAAAGGAGAGAAAATTGAAAAAATTTTTAGTTTTCTTTTCTCCTGCATCCTGTTCCTCATCAAATCCAACCTGTTTTTCTTTGTTTGAAGACAAAAAAAATGATTCTCTGGATACTCCAGGAGGAATCATTTTTATCAAAACAAAACAAATGAAACAAAATAAAACAAAACAAACCCTTGTCTTTAGCCCATTGAGATTGACTTTGAACTTCTGACCTCCTAGGCATGCTTCTGTGTCCTATTTAAGAAATCGTTGCCAAACCCAAGGTCAGGAAGATTTTCTCCTGTATTCTTCCAGAAATTTTAAGATGTTAGCTTTTAAATGAAAGTCTATGATTCATTTTGAGTTGGTTTTTGCATAGTATATATACTGTGAGGTAAGAGTACATAGAGTGTGTATATTGCAAGGTGCATTTTGACACATGAAGCTATACAATTGTTTCAGCTTCATTTTTTTAAAGTTTGTTATTTCCCATTGAATTGCATTGATTCCTTGTGAAAAATCAATTGACCATATGTATGTGCTCTAATTCCAAACTCTCTACCCTGTTCCGTTGTCTGTTGTCACTTGTACTGTACCCTTGGTTATTATAATTTTTAAGTTTTGGAATAAAATTGTATTAGTCCTCCAACTTTAGTCTTCAAAGTTGTTTTGACTGTTTTTTATTATTTGCATATACATTTAGAATCAGCTTATCAGTTTCTATTAAAAAATTCTGCTCATCTTTTAAATTAGAGTTATGGGGGAGAAATGTCATCTCAAGGATATTGAGTCTTTTGTACCATTTCATTTATTTAGGTCTTCCTTAATTTATTTCTTTTCTTCCTTAATTTTCTTTGTCCTTATCAATGTACAGGTTTTCAACAGCTTCCATCAAATTTATTCTTAAATATTTCATATTTTCATTGCTATTAAATTAGCATAGATTTTAGATGATTACTTATTATGAATAGTATTTTTATGTTTTCTTCAATAATATATACTTACCTACCTCAACAATAGCTAACTTCTTAGTTATTGTAGGCTTTTTTTTTAATGGGATCTTTGGATTTTCTACATAGATGATTATGCTATCCACAAATTAAAACAAATTTTTCCTTCTATAATCTATGTGATTTTTTTTTTTTACTTCTTTTAACAATCTTAATACAATGTTGAATAAAAGAGCTTGGACATTTCTTGTTTTGTTTGTAATCTTAAGAGGTAAGAAAATTGTCTAATTTGATTAACTATGATTCTAGCTGTAACTTTTCCATACATGACCTTTGTAAGTTTGAGAAAGTTCCCTTCTATTTCTACTTTGCTAAAAGTTTTCATTAGGATTTAATGTAAAGTATATTGAATGTTTTTCCTGCCTCTATTGAAATGCATTTGTCTGTGTGTGTGTGTGTGTGTGTGTGTGTGTGTGTGTGTGTGTGTGTGAAAATGGTGAATTAATTGATTTGTATAGTTCTTTTGTCTTGCACTCCTGGATAAAATTCCCTAGTCATCATGTCCTATCCTTTGTACATATTATTAATTTTTTAATTGCTAAAATTGTGTTAAGTTTTGCCTTTATGTTCATAAGGAATATTGGCATTTAGTTCTATTTTAGCCTGTTGTTTTCACTGTTTGGTACCAGGTTAAGGCTAGTCTCATTAAGAAAATTAGGAAGAAATATTCTAAACAAATTCTCATTATTTCTATTATATTTTAATAGACAGCAACAGAAAAGCAACCTGGACCAGAAGTTATCTTTGAGAACTCTTTTAAATTAAAGATCTGATTTTTTCATAGATATGAAACAACTTTTCAAATTACCTAATTCTTCTAGAGTAAGCTTTGATAGTTTTATATTTTATCTAAATTGAATTTATTGGTGTGAAGTTGTTCATATTACTTCCTTGTTATCTTTTCAATGTATATAGCCTCTAGTGATGTCCCTCTTCCTTGGTATTGATGATTTGTGTCTTCTTTCTTTTGTACTTCATTAGTCATGCTAGAGATTTATCAATTTTATTGATCTTCTCAAAGAACCTGCATTTGACTTCATTGATTTTCTTTTGCTTTTTTTCTATTTCATTAATTTCTGCCCTAATTATTATTTCTTCATTTCTTTGTCTAATTTGGATTTAATTTACTCTTCCTTATTTCTACTTAAGAACCATTTGCAGGCTGTCATTCAGTGAACATTTTGTTAATAGAGTCACCCATAATAAACTTCCCTACATAGACAAAATGAGATCTAGGCTGTTATTTGTATTATACATAACACATGTATTTGTATTATACATAACCCTCACCCCCACCCCCAGTTGGCTACAGATCATTAACTTATTCAGAAGAATATTTAATCAAATAATCCCAGCTTTTAAAGTCATGAATTATATATAATACCAAGATATTTATCATCAGTGTCTGCATTGTGAGGTAGAGTCTGAGATAATGTGAGTGAAAGCATTTGGTGAGCTGGGAAGTACTCTGCAAGTGTCAGCTATGATTAATTAGAAGATGTTATATTGCTTCTAGTTTTCATTAGACCCATCTTTCTTTTTAGGATAAAAATATTTCAAATTTCTAACATCATATAGAAGTGAAAATTTTCCTGAGTTTTAAGATGGTGGATATTTTTGTGCTGAGATGCTAAGGAGACCATCTTATCTAATCCTCTTTTTTTATAAAGGAAGCTATGATCTAGAAAAGAGACTTCCATCTACCGAAAATAGATGTTATTAACATTTTTTCATATTTGTATTTCTTTTTCTCACCCATTGAAAAATAAGTCACACACACCATGATACTTTACCCCTAAGTATTTCAATAAGTGAGTCCTAAGACTAAGGATGTTCTTATGTATAACTCTATTACCATAACAAAGAAAATTAATAATTTCATGATATCATCTATCATCTTATTCATATTCACATTAAAAAAATCTCCAATGTTTGCTCTTTTCAAATGTTGCCTCTTACTAAAAGAGTACCAAAAGAACCTACTGAGAAAGAAAAGCAGTCTTTTATCTCCTTTGTTAAACTCATTCTTAGGTATTTTTTCTAAAGATTTATTTATTTAAGCAAACAAGAACTGGGGTGTAAGCCAGAGGTGCTGGGGATGAGAGGATTTACCAGAGAGAGAGTGGGGAGCAGAACAGGCAGATCTACTGAAACACACTGCTGAGGGGAGCAGCGGGTGAGACAGGAGAGGTCTGCTGCACCATGTAGGTATCTCCCTGGCCAGGGATCAAACTCATGCTGTGGTGGCTGGCAGAAGCTTGACAACGCTGTTTTTAACCCCAGAGCCACCAGGGAGGCCCCCTTAGGTATTCTTTTTGAAGCAATTATAAGTGGTGTGATTTTCTGAATATCTTTGGCTATTCACTGCGCAGAAAAAAAGCTGTGGATTTTTGTATGTTAATTTTGTAGCCTGACACTTTGCTGTATTCATTTATTGTTTCTAATAACTTTTTGATAGAGCCTTTAGGATCTTCTGTGTATATCACATAGTCTGCAAAAAGTGATAGCTTCACTTTTCCTATTTGGATTCCCTTTCATTTGTGTATTTGTCTGATAGCTCTGGCCAAAACCGAATACTAAGTTAAACAGAAATGATGACAATGGGTCTTGTGTAAGATCTCATGGGAAAGGGGCCTCCCCGGTGGCGCAGCGGTTGAGCGCTGGGTTGCGAAGCTGCCGGCAGCCTCTGCGGCGCCGGTTCGATCCCCGGCTGCTCCCCGGCCACCGGAGGGGGGTCCCACATGGCGCGCAGACCTCTCCTGCCGCCCGCTGCACCCCTCAGCAGTGTACTTCGGTCCTTCTGCCTGCTCTGCTCCCCGCTCTGGCTCTGGTGAATTCTCTCACCCTCCCGCACTTCTGACTGTACCCAGTGCATGTATAAACAAAGACCAAACAAACAAATAAATAAATGAACAAACATGCCTCTATTAAAAAAAAAAAAAAAAAGATTTAAAAAAAAAAAAAGATCTCATGGGAAAGCTTTCAATTTTTCACCATTGAGTACTATATAGGCTATTGGTTTGCGATATATGGCTTTTATTATATAGAGGCAGGTTCCTTATTTTTTCCATTTGCTTAGCATTTTCATTATAACTTGGTGTTGAATTTTATCAAATATTTTCTCTGCATCTACTGATAAAATTATTTGTATATTTTGTTAATATGGTTTACTACATGAATTGATTTATGTATATTAACTCATCTTTGCATCCTTGGGATGAATCCCATTTGATCATGGTATATAATCTTTATGAAATATTGTCTCTGGTGAGTCCTCTCACCCTCGCGCGCACCTGGCCTGTACCCCGGTTCTATATAAATAAATCTTGTAAATAAAGAAATAAAGATTTAAAGATTTATTTATACAAGATTTATTTATACAAGAACCGGGGTACAGTCAGAGGCGCGGGAGGTTGAGAGGATTCACCAGAGCCAGAGCGGGGAACAGAGCAGGCAGGCGGACAAAATGCACTGCTGAGGGGAGCAGTGGGCGGCAGGAGAGGTCTGCGCACCATGTGGGACCCTCGCCGGTGGCCAGGGATTGAATGAACTGGTGTTGCAGAGGCTGCAGGCAGCTTCGCAGCCCAGCACTCAACCGCTGTGCCACTAGGGGAGGCCCCAAATCTTTAAAAAATATATATTGTTGAATTCAATTTGCTAGTATTTTGCTAAAATTTTTCATATTAGTGTTCATCACAGATATTAGTCTATAAGTTTCTTCTGCTCTGGCTTGGCAGACTTGTATCATTGGCATCATAAAATGTACTAGGGAGGATTTCTCATATTTTAAAAGCAATTTGAACAAGTTGAACATCAGTTCTTTACACTTGATCTTAGCCAAAAGGCCGAGAAGTGATGGACCTCAGTTCTTTAAAAGTTGGATTAAATTAATTAGTTTATAAAGTCATCTGGTCCTGGGCATTTGTTTTTTGGAAGGTATTTTTATTAGTTTCAGTTTGCATATTTGTAATTAGTTTGTTCATATCACCTGCTGCACTAATCCACTTCCTGGATTAGTCTTAGTAGATTATGTTGATTTGGAAATGTATCCATTTCTCCAAGGTTATGAAAGCTTTTGGCATATAGTTGTTCATAGGTAAACTCTTCATAATCTTTTCTATTTCTGTACTTTCTGTGATTTCTCCTCTCTCATTTATAATTTTTTATTAATGCTTCTCTCTTTTTCTTTTTTGTTAACCTAGCTAGGGGGCTATCTGTTTTGTTTATCACCTCAAAGAACCAGTTCTTGGTTTCACTGATTTTGTATAGCCTTTTTGATCTCTTTCATTTATTTCTTCTATTACTTTTGTTATTCCCTTCCTTCTACTAACTTTGTGTCCTCTTTTTTGAGCTGCTTTAGGATAATATTGGATTGTTTATTTTGGATTTTTCTTTTTAATATGGTCCTGAATTGTAATTATCTTCCTCCTTAACACTACATCCTATATATTCTGATAACATGTATCATCATTTCCTTTTGTCTAAATTTTTCAGGGAGCCTCCACGGTGGTTCAAGGGGTTAAGTCCCAGCACTATGAAGCTATCAGCAGCCACTGAGGTGACCCACATGGTGCAGCAGACCTCTCCTGTCTTGACTGCTGCTCCCCTCCGCAGTGTATTTCAGTCAGTCCGCCTGTTCTGTTCCTCACTGTCTCTGGTGAATCCTCTCACCCCCCACACCTCCTGCCTGTACCCCAGTTCTTGTATGCATAAATAAATCTTTTAAAAAAAGTAAAGGTATTTTTTAAATTTCAGTTTTGATTTCCTTGTTATCCAATTGCTATTAAGGAGCATATTGTTTTATCTCCATGTATTAATAAATTTATCCTGGTTTTTTTTCTCTTATAGTTGATTTTTAGTTTTATAGCATTGTGTTCAGGGGTGCTTGGTATGATTTCATTCCTCATAGTTTTATTGAAAATTGATATGTGTCCCAAGATATTCTTGAAGATGCTCCATGTGCACTTGAAAAAAAAGATGTATGCAGCAGTTTTTGGGTTAAGAGTTCTCTAGTTGGGCCTCCCCGGTGGCGCAGCGGTTGAGCGCTGGGTTGCGAAGCTGCCCGCGGCCTCTGCGGCGCCGGTTCGATCCCCGGCTGCTCCCCGGCCACCGGAGGAGGATCCCACATGGTGCGCAGACCTCTCCTGCCACCCGCTGCTCCCCTCAGCAGTGTACTTCAGTCCTTCTGCCTGCTCTGCTCCCCACTCTGGCTCTGGTGAATTCTCTCACCCTCCCGCGCTTCTGACTGTACCCAGTGCTTGTATAAACAAACAAAAAAAAAAGAGTTCTCTAGTTACCTGTTAGACCTGTTTGGTCTAGATCTTCATTTGAAACTGTCATTTCTTCATTTATACTTTGTTTTGTTGACCTGTCCATTGTTGTAAGTGCGGTATTAAGATCCCTAGTGTTATCATATTATCAATATCTCTTAATTCTGTTATTGTATTATTTATCTTGGTGCTCTATTATTTTTTGTATGTGTGTTACTTCTTCTTCTTGTATTAGACCCTTAATGGTGTCCTCTATCTCTTTTTATCTTCCTTGATTGAAAGTATATTTTATCAGATGTAAATATAGTTGTTACTAATTTTTTTTAAAGATTTATTTATTTATGCATACAAGAAGGGATATAGGCCAGAGGTGTCGGGGGGAGGGTGAGAGGATTCACCAGAGACAGAGTGGGGAGCAGAACAGGCAGATTGACTGAAATACACTGCTGAGGGGAGCAGCATGCAAGACAGGAGAGCTCTGCTGCGCCATGTGGTTTATCCCTTGGCCAGGGATCAAACTCATGTTGCAGTGGCTGGTGATAGCTTGATAGCATTGTCTCTTTCACCCCTGTGCCACCCCTATTCCTGATTTTTTTTGCTTGTCATTTGCTTATAACTGTCTTCCTATCTTTAATTCTAAGTTTATTCTTGTCTTTGTTAGTTTTTTATAAACAACAGAAGGTTTGGTTTTGTTCTGAAGTCCATTCAGCCATGCTATCTTTTGTTGTTGTTGTTTTAAAGATTTATTTTATTTATACAAGAGCCAGGGTACAGGCCAGATGCGCGGGAGGGTGAGAGGATTCACCAGAGACAGAGCGGGAAACAGAACAGGCAGACTGATGAAATATACTGCTGAGGGGAGCAGCGGGCAAGACAGGAGAGGTCTGCTCACCATGTGGGTTGCTCCAAGGTGGGTGGGGATAGAACCGGCAGTGCAGAGGCTGCGGACAGTTTCACAGTGCTGCACTCAACTGCCTGCGCCACCAGGGGAGGCCCCCATGCTATCTTTTGACTGATGAGTTCAAGCCATTTACATTTAAAGTGATTATTGAGATACAGTGTTTGTTGCAATTGCAAGTTACTTTTGTTTTTGGTTTGCCTTCTTATTTTTATGATTTTTTGAAAGCTTCCTATTACATTTTGTTATGTTCTATTTCCATTGTCTTATGTGCTACTTCTATTATTTTTTGTTTGCAGGTCCTACTGTGGTTGGTATGAGATGGAATATTTGTGTGACCCATTGGATAGTATAGTCTTAGGCTGGTTCTATTGAGTCATATTGTTATTTTCGCCTTCCTCCTCCATATTAAGTAATGTAGGTGTTGTTTGCCTCGATAGTCATTGTTCGGTTGCATTACAATAATTATTTTAGGATTTCTTTCACATGCAGCTTGGTGTTGAATTACATTTTGTTTTTCAGTGACGCTCCTTACTCTTCTATATTCTTTAAAAATTATTTTTAATTTTGGGGTTACATTTTTGCTCTTCCATATGTGCATATGTTCTACTCACCCTCCAACAAACCACCCATGCCAGTCCTCCCTCTGCCTGCCTCCCCCACCCTCACTCCTTCCCCCATTTCCCTCTGTTAACCGTTAAATTTCACTAAATCCAAGCTTTATTCCATACTGTATGGTTTGTTTTTTTTTTTTTGGTTATTTATATTCCACAGATGAGTGAAACCGTACAATATATCTTTCACTTTCTGACTTATTTCACTTACTATAACCACCTTGAACTATCCATTTTGTCCCAAAAATTACTATTTCATCCTTTTAACAACTGTGTGTATTCCATTGAGTATGTATTCCACAATTCTTTTTTTCTATTCATCAACTGAAGGACATTTAAATTGGTTCCATGGCTTGGCAATTGTGGACAGTGCTGCTATTAATGTAGACATTCATAAATCTTTTTGAATTAGAGTTTTCATATTTTTAGGATAAATATTTGGATCCTACAAACGTCCCACTTGTATTTTCTTATAATATCTCCATACAGTTTTCCATAGAAGCTACACCAACTTGCATTGTCACTAACACTGGATGCAAGTTCCTTTTTTACCACATTCTTGCAAACAGAATGGCCAGGGAGGGAGTCTGGGGCTCAAATACACCATCTCCATTTGAGGATTGAAGATCAACTACAGCACTCCTCCTCTGGTAGTTTGTACTTTCCTCCTATTACTTTATTTTTTTTAAGATTTATTTTTCATTTATGCATATAAGAGCTGGGATGTAGG
The DNA here is from genome assembly GCF_014898055.3 of Talpa occidentalis. Lineage (NCBI taxonomy): Eukaryota > Metazoa > Chordata > Mammalia > Eulipotyphla > Talpidae > Talpa > Talpa occidentalis. The sequence continues at coordinate 95,334,208 of NW_023605305.1, read as the reverse complement.
CCAGAGGTGTGGGGTGGGGTGGTAATGTGGAGGGGGGTCAGAAGATTCACCAGAAACAGTGGGAAGCAGAACAGGAAGATTGACTGAAATACACTGCTGAGGGGAGCAGTGGGAGAGATAGAAGAGGTCTGCTGTGCCACCTCCCTGGCCCGGGATCGAATTCACACTGCAGTGGCTGTAGATAGCTTCATAGTGCTGCGACTTAACCCCTCGCACAAGGAGGACCCTCCTCCTGCTATTACTTTAAACAAAATTCACTTAAGAGTTTTCCTTATCCCCTTTAGGCCCTTTAGTATGATGCTTCTATTGTGTGTGTTAATAATCAGTTTTTTCCTCAGGGATTTTTGGCTTTGGTTTGTATTAGTTTTGTTGTGCACATCTGGAGGTGGCAAGCCAGTGGCTTCACTCTCCCACCAACTTGCTGGAATCCAAAAATCATTTTCACTTACTTATCTGCTGACAACTCAGTTAGGTTCTCCTTTAAACTTTTTGAAAACTTAAAAGAAATTGAAACCACAGACTTGCAAAAGAATTTATTACCCAGTCATTTATGTTCTCTATCTCAATAATATTTAAACTTTCTTTTTGTATGACATGAAGTTTTTTTTTTTTTTTAAGATTTATTTATTTATGCATGTAAGAACTGGGGTGTAGGACAGAGATGTGGGGGGTGAGAGTATTCACCAGAGACAGATGGGGAGCAGAACAGGCAGATCTACTGAAATACACTGCTGAGGGGAGCAGCGGGCGAGACAGGAGAGGCCTGCTGTGCCATGTGGATTAGCTCCCTGGAGGGGCATCGAACTCATGCTGCAGTGGCTGCAGATCGATTCACAGTGCTGTGACTTAACCCTTTTCACCACCAGGGAGGCCCTATGACATGAAAATTTTTAACACATGGGGAAACACATATGCATACAGGATAATTTGGGATGGACAAGGTTTGTTTTTACGGAATGGGAAATGAGCAATTGTGAAAGAGCTGTGGGAAAGAATAATCTATACTTCCATCACAGGCTCAAACACATGCAAATTTTTTAAAAGAGTGCATATTTTAATTAAGGACCTATAAATTGACTCCTTAAAAATTATCTTTCCTGTGTATACTAAAAAAGTCTCCAGGTGTCTCAGAGGGTAAGTATTCATGTTTTTGGAATCATTGAGAGAAGGACTATTTTGTCTATTTTGGACAGTTGAGGAACTCTGCTCCATATTCATGGTTGTGAAGACAAATAACATGAGTAATAAACTTATTTTGCGGTAAGTCATTGACAATTTACAATTGTTATTGCAACAAAATTAAGGTCATCTTCACTTAAAGTAGCAATTTTCTAAAGTGAGGTACTGCCATAACAAGAACCCAAATGTTTATGAGATAGATTGTAGCTAGATTGTAGACAGCAAGAAAACTGTTTTCAGAGCATAGAAAGGTAGCAATCTATGTTATGCAGTGGTCAAACATTTCATAAAACTGTTCTCTACAGTTACCTTGAAAGACAGGCCACGTACCCAATAAATTTGTAGCTTAAGGGGAAGATTAGAATGCAGAATATTGTGTTTGTTGCTATTTGCTGCCTCTGGCAAAGTATTACAAAAAAGAAATGAGCTGAAAAGAGAATTGATCTGTTGGCAGGCAAGAATGTAGAGATTAAAAGTCCACCAATTTGAGGATTTATAGAGTTGAAATAGGAAATGACTTCTCAACCTCACACAGTTAAAAGTAAAATTGAGAAATGCTTGGAATGACAAAGAATAGCTAAAGCTCAGCCAGGAGACAACGCATCAAATTAAGAGAATGGCTGTACTCCCATTTACTTAAAACTCCAAATAAGTCCTACATCAATGGCCCAACTAAGGCTGTTTGGACACAATGGATCAGGGAAAAGAAATAAAAAGAAAATAAGGAAAAGTGACTCTCTCATCAAATCCCAACAAGCTTCCGGAGAGAGAGAATATGAATGAATAGAGACTGGAAAATGAAAAATTATACCCAATAAGAATTTTGTCTTATGAGGAACAATAGTGGTGGCTAGTGGCTTAGAGAAATTATGAAAACAGGTAGTTTGGGTTTTATCCCGCCTCCTGATTACAATATTCCTGAGAGCTGCACATCCAAAATAATTACTAGCTTGGACTAAAGAAGATCATGACAGTTTACCATTAGAACTTCAACTGTCTGAGGGCAGAAAGCAGACTAAGAATGCTTCTCAGCCCCTACAGGCATTTCTCCCCCAAAACCTATTCGATTAATAGATGTGACCAAGGAGAATAATGAAAAAGGAAATATCAGTCACACACAGAATCAGGAGCCATAGAGAACATTGAACAAGGGAGTCTCCTCTGAGGAGCAATCAGGTTTAATGAAGAAATTTTCCCTGTTCCCCAAGGTAGTAAGAGTCCTCAAAGTATCTACACAATAAGATTCCAAAATTGCCAGAGATGAATCTCTGCCTCCGCTATGCGTTTCCTTCCAAAGTAGAATGTTTACTTTGGTTATCCCCTCCATGGGGACAGATAACTTGTCTTTTCAGGCATAGGTCTTTTTACAAAAGGAGCCATGTCTGTACTTGATGTAGAGATTGCATCTGAGTTTTGAACTAGATGTCCTCCCTAGATGGAGATTTTGGTTTGTCTACATTGGGAAGGTGGGGGAGTATATTTTGCATGCCAAAAAAAAAAAGAGTGAAATGACTATTTGGTAACCAGAAGGAAATGTTGTTGCCCAACAATTTCTGATTTCTTCCTTCTGGGAACATGGTAAGACTATACTTCTTGCCTCCTTGAAGTTAGAAGTGGCCATGAGATTTGTTTTGGCCAATAACACTGAAGAGAAGTGATGAGTGTTACTTTTTTTTTAAAAAAAAAATTATTTTATTTATACAAGAGCTGGGGTACAGGCCAGATGGGTGGGAGGGTGAGAGGATTCACCAGAGATAGAGCAGGAACAGAACAGGCAGACTGACTGAAGACACTGCTGAGGGGAGCAGCGGGCAAGACAGGAGAGGTCTGCTCGCCATGTGGGTTGCTCTGAGGCCGGCAGGGATCGAACCAGCACTGCAGAGGCTGCGGACAGCTTCACAGCGCTGCACTCAACCACCTGTGCCACCAGGAAGTCCCTGATGAGTGTTACTTTCAGGAGGAAGCTTTTCAGATCTATTGCACAGTCGGCCCTTCATCCCTATACAATGGTTCCCAGGATGTTTAAGCTTGTCAAAGCTCTGTCAATCTGCATCTTTTATTAAGAACAACATGGACCAGAGTCCTGGCTAACCCAACATGGGCATACAGCATGACAGAGAAATATGTTTTAAGCCACAAAGATTTTGAGGTTATTACTACAACAGAATCTAGCCTATGCTAACACAGGAATAAACAAAAAAGATAAACAAGAAAATGCTTTAAATGGATTAACAAAAACAAAAATATTTTGAAATGAGAAAACTTAAAAATGACAATGTTTAAAATAATTATTTTGGGCCTCCCTGGTGGCACAAGGGGTTAAGACAACACTATGAAGTTATCACTGGCCACTGCAGCATCAGTTTGATCCCTGGCCAGGGAGGTGACCCACATGGTGTGGCGGACCTTTACTGTCTCACCTGCTGCTCCCCTCAGCAGTGTGTTTCAGTAGATCCGCCTGCTCTCCTCCCCACTCCCCACTCTGCCTCTGGTGAATCCTCTCAGCCCCCACACCTCTGACCTATACCCCAGTTCTTATATGCATAAATAAAAAAATAACTCTTTAAAAATATATTAATTAAATGACTCCTTAAAGTGGTAACTGGGGTCATATTAGGACTGAGATTCCCATTGAGAACAGGGACCATGTCCTTTATATAATTGCACCCAGGAACCTAACAGAACCTGACATGTAATAGGGATGTTTGAAGAACTGAATTCAGCTGAATTCTATTGCTCACTTGGAAATCTAATCTCCAATATCAGTCCATGATCTGTGCTGTACCTAATTAGGCTGCCAGTGAGGGTAGCACAGAGGGACTGGGAGAGGTGATCCTTAATTTAAAAGACAAGTTAGGTGGTTATAAGCATCCCCCAGATCCTTGTTTCAGGAATAACAATAAAAAAGTCCTAGTCCCCTCTACTCATGTTGCTAACTATTCTTCTGTCCTTGTGACTTAGTTTCATCTGGCAACACATTTTTTTTTTTTGCCTAAAATAGTCATATCAGGATTTTGTTACCTGCAAACCAAAGTGGCCTACTATAGTTCTTTCCTCAAGGAATAATAATAATGAACAAATAATTATAAAACAGTGCCAAGTGGTATGGTGGAAGCATCTAAAAGGGCCAAGCCTAAATTTATAATGAAATAGTTGGTTATGATAAATATTCCTGAACTAGGTTTGCAAACTTAGAGGTTTAGTGACTTGTTGACCTAGACACAGAGAGTGAGATGGGCCAATGGGACCAACAAGAGCAACATATGTGAACAGGGAATGAATGCTGACCTAGGGCAAGGGTGGTGGGCTGGTATTATGTTTTCTTTTGTTTGTAAGCAGGCAAGACCTTTAGTGGGTTTGTGTTTGTAGTAAAGAAAAGGAAGTGCCCCACAGAGGCCAGGAGCAGGTGGAAAGGCTCTTGACACACTAAGCTAGTGATGCCACAGCAGCCCTGGGCTGTAGACATCTGTAAAATGTGTTTGGTCGGGTTCACCACTGATTGTTTGGCTCTATCCCAAAGAGCAATAGAAGAGTAGCTTCTGGATCCCAGCCAGTTTGTACTGCTGTGAAAACACTAAGTGAAATCCATGACTAGAAAGAATAACTTATAGCGATTATTTTAAAACAAAAAACATTTTTGACAGATGTTCTCTAAAATGAAATGATTTATATCCACCTATTCCATGTAGCCTAATCAACATATTTTAATTAGGTGTACATTAAAAATGTTTTTATTACCAAACATTCTTATAACACAGTTGAAAGGTTAGTATAATTAACTCCCACACACACATCACCAATTTAAATAATGCATCAAGTTTTGCCATATTTATCTGTCCTTTTTGGGTGTTTTCTTTTTTTTCCTGCTAAATTATTTTAAGGCATGGGGCCTCCCTGGTGGTTGAAGGGTTAAGTCTCAGCACTGTGAAGCTACCTGCTGCCACTACAGCATGAGTTCGAGTTCCATCCCCAGCCAGAGAGCTACCCACATGGCACAGCAGACCTCTCCTGCCTCGCCTACTGCTCCCCTCAGCAGTGTATTTCAGTCAATCTGCCTGTTCTGCTCCCCAGTCTGTCTCTGGTGAATCCTCTCACCCTCCTGCATGGCTGGCCTCACCCCAGCTCTTGTATGCATAAATAAATCAATCTTTTAAAAAAATAAAGTAATTTAAGGCGAATCTCAGATATCATTTCAACCTTACATATTTCAGTATACAATTTTAAAGAAAGGATACTTTATTTTTTTTAAAGATTTATTTATTTATTTATACAAGCACTGGGTACAGTCAGAGGCACGGGAGGGTGAGAGAATTCACCAGAGCCAGAGCGGAGAGTAGAACAGGCAGAATGATGAAGTACACTGCTGAGGGGAGCAGCGGACAGCAGGAGAGGTCTGCACGCCAAGTGGGACCCTGGCCCAGCGGCCGGGGATCGAACCAGCACTGCAGAGGCTGCGGGCAGCTTCGCAACCCAGCCCTCAACCGCTGCGCCACCAGGGAGGCCCAAGAAAGGATACTTTTTAATAAAGCCACATTGCTATTATCACACTGTCACAGGTGTGACACTGCCAATGCTTTCTCTCATATTTCCTTGGTTCTTGCCATTTCAGTTTGTGTTCTTTGCCTGAGGGTGCTCTCTGGTCACTGCAGCCCTCTCTGCCTACACAAAGCAGGCCAGATGGGTAGGGATGAGATTCTTGTTCCACCAGTTAAGTCATATAGATCCAGAGCAAATTATATCAAATGTTCTGCTTCAGTTTCCTCACCTGACTCTGAATCTTTGGCTTTTTGTCACCATCTGTCAGTGCATGTTGATCCCGAAGGTAACTTCCAAGGTTAAGTATGGCACTCCAGTAGTCAATGGCCAAGAGAGCAAATTCCACAAAGGCAGCAAAATTGACAGATTGAAATGGAAGCCTAGGTGTGTTTTGTGTGTTTTTGAACTGCTTAGATGTATTCCTTTGAAAATTATCCCAATCAGGGGCCTCCCTCGTGGTGCAAAGGGTTAAGATGCAACCTATGAAGCTGTTTGCAGCCATTGCAGTAGGAGTTCTATCCCCATCCAGGGAGCCACCCACATGGCACAGCAGACCTCTGCTGATTCTACCGCTGCTGCCCTCAGCAGTTTATTTCAGTCAATCTTTCTGTTCTGTTCCCCACTTTGTCTCTGATGAATCCTCTCGCCCCCTGCACCTCTAGCCTGTACCCCAGTTCTTGTATGCATAAATAAATAAATCTTTTTAAAAAGAAGAAGAAAATTATCATAATCAATCTAAAATTGGACGAGTAAAGTTATTTTTCCCCTGGAATAACACTATTTTTTTTACTTCAACCCATTATTTAATTTAACCTGGTTCTAAGATTTCAAGTTACAAAAAAAGGTGTGAGACTAATAATTGCCAAAGATTCCGATCACATTTGCTTAAACCTTTATATCAAACTTCTATTTTCAGGCTGTCATTTCTGACATTAGGCTTAACACAAATAACTCCATATTGGGCCTGTTTCCTTTAGTGCTAGCCAGGAAACTTTGAGACTAAGTCAGCTGTCCTTCCTTGTGGAATACCATGACCCAATTATGATCCAAACATATTTAAACACAAAATGAAAGTATTAGCACCCACTATTATAATCCCAAAGACAACATGCTTTTCACTGAACCATTAGATTTTGATAATGATTTAGATAATGATTCTCATTAACCAAAAATTATCCTAGATCACTATTTATTTAAAAGATTCACGTTCATTTTCATTTTATTAGAATTTTTAGAGGTACCATTTTTAAACCAATCATATGAATAAATTCTAATATTACCATCGAGAGGCAAAAGATACAAAAACAGACAGAGAGACAGTCCACTTCATTTTCTTTTAAAATTTTGATCAAGTATACTAATTTTAAATTCAGATTAGGGAGTTCCTGGGCATCCCATTCTTAATCTGAACCCCCACTCTTAACTACCTTCTTACTACTTTCTTTCCTCCTTGATTCTTCATTCCTCCTACTCTCTATTCCTTTCAGCAACCCACGTCCTCATTCTGTGCCGTCATCTGCTTCCCTCTTTCCTTCCCTCTTTCTCATTCCTTCTCACCTTTCTTGTGTCTAATCTGGGCCACCAGTCCTTCCAATTTTCCTCTTCCTTGCAGTAAGCACATTGACTCGACTCTTAAAGTTTTGCTTCTCCTATTTTCTTTTTCTTTTTTTTTTTAAAGATTTATTTATTTATTTATACAAGCACTGGGTAGTCAGAAGCGCGGGAGGGTGAGAGAATTCACCAGAGCCAGAGCGGGGAGCAGAGCAGGCAGACTGACGCGATATACACTGCTGAGGGGAGCAGCGGGTGTGGCAGGAGAGGTCTGTTGCACCATGTGGTACCCTTGCCGGTGGCCGGGGATCGAACCTGCGCTGCAGAGGCTGCGGGCAGCTTTGCAGCCCAGTGCTCAACCGCTGCGCCACCAGGGGAGGTCCCTTCTCCTATTTCTTTTCCAAGTCCCTTCTCTGTTTCTCCTAAATCTTGTCCTATTGTCTCTGTCTGCAAAAAACAGAAGGAAAAAGAAGAAGAAAATAAAATTGTCCCAGAATACATCCATCCCAGAGTCCTTGGAAAGGGCAAGGAGGGACTCAACAAGTTTGTGGGCATCATGCCTGTGTTTCTTCTTGCCCCAGAGTGCCACTAGCACTTTCCTTTGATTCTACCACTGCCACTAAACCAAACTCCTTGGGTCCAGAGTCTTGGACATGCTTGCATGCAGCTTGTCCACAACTTGGAGCACTGACTCCACCACCACTGCTGTCACTGGTGTGGCCTCATCACTGGAACTGGGCTCACGCCTGAACAATAGGTTTTGATTTGACAAAAAGATGGTAAACATCCTGTTCTCTGGTACACCTACCTCCCACACCAATTTTCCACTTTGAAAAGGTCACATAGTACAAGACATGGAAATAACCTAAACACTCATCAATGGATGAATGGATAAAATGTGCAACATATGCAATGGAATACTATTCAGCCTTAAGAGGACATCCTGCCTTTTGAGAAAACTTATGGAGGTTTTGAGAGGATTATGCCAACTGAAATAAACCAGGAAGAAAGATAAATACTGTATATTCTCAGTTATATGTGGAATTTAAAAGAGCTGAACTCAAAAAAATAGGAATACAATGGTGATTGCCAGGGGCTTGATGTAGAAAATGGAGAAGTATTGGTTAAAGGTACACATTTCCATAAGTACGTGCTGAGGATCTAACATATAGTGTGGTGATTGTAACAATACTGCATTATATACTTGAAAGTTCAGAAAATAAGTTACCAACACACACACACACACAACACAAAGCAATTATGTGAGTGGATGGAGGTAATCTTTTTATGATATAGATGTGTATAAAATCATCACATTGTACATCCTGAATTCAAATGTTATATATCAGTAGATGCTATAAAGTTGGAAAACAGAAGATAGCATAGTATTTTTGGCATAGAGTATCACTGTTTATGATACTCTGGTCAACAAAAATATTCAGTCTCCTACAAATGGTTAATTAGAAAGGAGAACATCTGTAAAAATAATTAGTGCAGTCGCCAAGTTTGTTTTTAATACAGATATTTACTATAGCATCTATATCTTAATTTATCTATCTCTATCCTTGTGCACTTGGTTATTTTTTTAATGGATTCCCAGAATTGCTGAATTTTATTTAGTTTGAACATGTATGTCCCATATTTTTTATATAAAGGTGCAAAGATGTCTTCTTATTCCCCCCCACCCACCCTGAACATTAGTATTGAACTTAGTTTGAAGCACTATGGAAAGAATACTTAGGAAATCCAGGATCATTTCCTGAATTATCACCTATATTTTTATTTCATATATTTGAACTTTTAAAAACCATTATATTAGTTAAGATATCTGGTTGCAGGCCTTCCTGGTGGCGCGAAGGTTGAGCGCTGGGTTGCGAAGCTGCCCGCAGCCTCTGCAGCGCTGGTTCAATCCCCGGCTGCTCCCCGGCCACTGGAGGAGGGTCCCACATGGCGCGCAGACCTCTCCTGCCGCCTGCTGCTCCCCTCAGCAGTGTACTTCGGTCCTTCTGCCTGTTCTGCTCCTCGCTCAGGCTCCGGTGAATCCTCTCACCCTCCCACGCTTCTGACTGTACCCAGTGCGTATATAAATAAATAAATAAATCTTTAAAAAAAAAAAAAAGATATCTGGTTGCAACCAAATTTGCATTAATTTTCTGAGGTTGCTATTACAAATTACCACAAACTGGGTTGTTTAAAGCAACATAATTTTATCATAAATTTGGCAGTCAAAGCCCAAAATCAAGGTGTCATCAGGGCTTCTCCTCTCAGAAGCTCTAGAGGGTCCTTTCTTACCTTTCCACCTTCTGGTGGCTCCAGATGTTCCTTGGATTATCACTGCAAAATCCCAATTGCTGGTCTGTCTCCATATTTCCTCCTTCTGTGTCCATTTTATCCTCTTCCCCTTGTGTTTCTCCTCTCTGTGTCTCTGAGGACACTTATCACTGGGATTTAGCACCAACCCAGATAATCCAGGATGATCTTAAGATCTTTAACTCAATTACATCTGCAAAGACCCTATTTCCAAATAAGATCACATTCACAGCTTCTGGGTCTTAAGATGTAGACACACATTTGAATCATCTCACAAAAAGACCCCAAATCTGTATTTAATAGACAATGTAGTACTGGCTGTGGTCCAAAGTTTTGGTGATAAAAAAGAAGGGGAAGTAGCTACTGCACAAGCAACTAACAACATTTACTATAATTCCTAAATGTGCTTTCTAAAGCTTACCAATGAAAAACAAATCACCAGTTCTTTCATCACTTTACATCGATTCCTTCAACTAATATTTATAATATCTACTGTACGTTAGGTACTATGATAGGAACAGAAGCTCAAAACAAAAATAATCACAATATAGTCCCTGTCCTTGAGGAGTGCTTGGTTAAGTCATATAAGAGATAAAAACGCAAGTAATTCTAGGACAGCATGACAAATATGTTAAGAGAGATGAACTTGAGGTGTGTGGGGGGTGGGGAAGACAAAATAGATCACATCTTGAAAGGCAACCCTTGAGTTTTTGAGAAGCAATTAAACAGAATAGGGTGGGAGTGAGTGATGAGGTAGAGAAAAGAACATGTAGAAAGAGCACGTAGAAAGATCATGATGATTAGAGACCATTACGTGTTTGTGGAACTGCAAACATTTTAATATTGTTAGAGTGGAAAATTGTGTGGGCAGTGGGAGGGCAAGTCAAGGTTGTGAAGTGGGTGCAAGCTAGATGGTGAAGGGTTTTGTATGCTGGAATAAGAAAATGACACTAGATTCCAATATCTATGGGGAGCAACTAAAGGGTTTTAATTTAAGCAATGATCAATCCTTTTAGAAGAGTTGTTTCTGTTTGCATGATTGACTAGATGGTTATGCTATTCCTGAAAGGGGCTAGTAAAAGTGGATGAATAAGGATTGGGAAAAAGATACTGAGTTCTGGGCCTCCCTGGTGGCACAAGGGGTTAAGACACAACCTATGAAGCTACCCGCAGCAATCCACATTGCGCAGCAGATCTCTCCTGACTTGGTCACTGCTCCCCTCAGCAGTATATTTCAGTCAATATGCCTGTTCTGTTCCCCACTCTGTCCCTAGTGAATTCTCTCACCCCCCATACCTCTGACCTGTACCCCAGTTCTTATATGCATAAATAAATAAATCTTAAAAAAAAAAAATACTGAGTTCAGGTGTGTATTTTGAAGTTTGAAATACCTGGCGCAAATGGGTTCAGTTCATCCTACTTCACCCAGTCCTGTGAATCTATAGGCCTCCATTTTGGGGTGTTATTTCCATTTTTTAAAAAGATTTATTTATTTATGCATACAGAAACTGGGGTGTAAGCCAGAGGGGCGAGAAGGGGGGGTGAGAGGATTGACCTGAGACAGAGTGAGGAACAGAACAAGCAGATGTACTGAAACACACTGATGCGGGGAGTAGCGGCCGAGTCAGGAGAGGTCTGCTGCGCCATGTGGGTTGTTCCCTGGCCGGGGATCAAACTTGTGCTGCAATGGCTGGCGATAGCTTGATAGCGCTGTCTTTAACCCCAACCCTGCGCCACCAGGGAGGCCCCGTATTTCCATTTTTATAAAAGATATCCCTGGGGCCTCTCTGGTGGTGCAGGTTAACGTTAACTTCTCAGCCCTATCAAGCTATCGCCAGCCACTGTGTTCTGAGTTCAGTCCCCGGCAAAGGAGCTAACCCATATGGCACAGGAGACCTCTTGTCTTGCCTGTTGCTCCCCTCAGCAGTGTATTTCAGTGCATCTGCCTGTTCTGCTCCCCACTGTCTCCGGTGAATCTTCTCATACCCCACACCTCTGGTCTACTCCCCAGTTCTTGTATGCATGAATACAAATAAATCTTCAAAAAAATAAGATAGCCTGCACCAAACAAGGAATAAGGATTAAAAATGTTACAAGTGGCTATATTTGAGGTCAAATTATGACCTTTTAAAACCACTTTTCAATATTTCCCAAAGTGAGTATTTTACAAACACTGAAAGACCATGAAAACCACAATTCTAACCGCCTGAGATTTTTTTCATTCCAGTGCTGGAATTCCCTCCCTGAACCCCCACTCCCTATATATGGCATCGTCTGGAGTACTTCTTTTTTTTTTTTTTTTTTTTAAGATTTATTTATTTATACAAACACTGGGTACAGTCAGAAGTGCGGGAGGATGAGAGAATTCACCAGAGCCAGAGAGGGGAACAGAACAGGCAGACTGAAGAAATACACTGCTGAGGGGAGCAGCGGGCGCGGCAGGAGAGGTCTGTCGTGCCATGTGGGACCCTCGCCAGTAGCTGGGGAATGAACTGGCGCTGCCGAGGCTGCGGGCAGCTTCATAGTCCAGTGCTCAACCACTACACCACCAGGGGAGACCCTGGAGTACTTCTTTTAAGTAATCTCCAAGTGTCTAGTCAATTAAATTTTTAATTTCACTTTAATTTTGGGGGGAGTCATATTTCAATTTCTTATCAACACAACCACAGTTCTGAAATCATTTGCTTATCAGTCTTTGTCCATGGATTGTGAAGACCTCATAGGAAAAAAGATGACCTTTTTCATCTTGGTAGACCCAGTACCCAGTGGATATTTAATATTTACTGAATTGGAGTGCATTATATGCATCTTTGTGTTCTTAGTTCCCAGCAATATCCAATAAACGTTAGGGGAGGGAGTTATATTTCAACTTTAGGACAGTATTCTTCCAAATCCTAAGTCACTGAATGGCAAGAAAAAATTCCATTTTCACAAACTACAGGATTTTTTTTTTTTTGTTATACAAATAGTATGTGTGTCAATACATTTATACATACACACACATTTATATGTAAACATACGTTATTTTTCCCCTAGTAAGCTTTTAAAAGATCCTTCCACCTTAGTACCTTTGAAAGACTGCCAAGTCATGTAACTTTTCTAATTTAGTGGTGAAAAAACTAAGGCAGAAAATTACCTAAAATCACCTAATCCTCCAAAAGCAGAACCAACTGCAGACATTAGGTTCTAAAATGTTCCAATTTGTTATATTTCAGTATATGATTCTTTCACAGTCCCTTTGCTCCTAAACTGAGCACTTGAAAGCAATTTTTTGGTCCTTTTTCATTATTATCACCATTGAATACTTACTGAACATCTCCTATGTTTTAGGCCCCACAGTGAAGTTTTAGATACAGATGGTATGGAACACCAGGCTAAATTAGTACTGACCACAAGTAGATACAAGTTCAACTGTAAAAACCTTTACTATGTTAGTTATTAGAGCTACAGAAATGGTGATAACATGGTTACTGTCCCCTAGACATGTACAGGAAAATATATCAGCAAATAAACAACAAGGAATGATGTACAAAAATAGAAATACGTGCCACAGGCACAGTTTGTATAGGAGGAGTTACTGGCTATGCACTGAGGGCATCGAAGGCTCTAGATGTGGGGTGAACTGTAAGATGATTCTTGCAATATAAATATTTGCAGCACAATTATTTGCAGTAAAAATCCACTATGAATAAAGTTTATGGGCCTCCCTGGTGGCATTGGGGGTTAGGACACAACCTATAAGGCTATCCGCAGCCACTGCAGCACGAGTTCCATCCCCGGCTGGCCAGGGAGCAACCCACATGGCGCAGCAGACGTCTCCTGCCTCGCCCCCTGCTCCTCTCAGCAGTGTGTTTCAGTCGGTCTGCCTGTTCTGTTCCCTGCTCTGTCTCTGGTGAATCCTCTCACCACCCCCCCAACCCCCACAGCTCTGGCCTGTACCCCAGTTCTTGTGTACATAAATAATAAATCTTAAAAAATAATAATAAAGTTTGCCAGGAAGGGGGTGGGGGGTGGGATTGCAGAGCAAACTATGTGAAAGATGTATTCCAAATATAGCACCCAACAATTTATTCCCTCCCTTTACACTTACAGCCTCCTCCCTTTGAATTTGGGCTGGCCCTGAAATTGCTAACCAATAATAGAATGTAGTGGGAGAGGAAAATCCTGTGACTTCTGAGCCCAGGGCTTAAGAGCACTGACAGTTTCTATTTCCTTCCACTGGGAACACTCAAGAGAGATTCCTCAGAATCCCATCATGCCTTAAGAAGTCTGAGCCACCTGGCGGAGAAACAAGGAACACGTGACCCCTCCAACTGAGACCTGATAGCCAACTACCAGCTTTGTGAATGAACCGTCTCAAATGTTTTATTTCAGTTAAACACCAGATAGACGATTGGAGCCTCAGACAGCTTCGTGTGAAGTAGAACTCAGCTGAGCCCAGTCAATTCACAGAAACATGAGAATGAAATAATTATTTTAAGCTGTTAAGTTCTGATTTTTTATTTTTTATGTTTATTTTTTAAAGATTTATTTGTTTATACAAGCACTGGGTACAGTCAGAAGCGCGGGCGGGTGAGAGAATTCACCAGAGCCAGAGCATGGAGCAGAGCAGGCAGACTGACGAAGTACATTGCTGAGGGGAGCAGCGGGCGGCAGGAGAGGTCTGCGCGCCATGTGGGACTCTCACCGGTGGCCAGGGATCAAACCGGCGCTGCACAGGCTGCGGGCAGCTTCACAGCCCAGCCTCAACCGCTGTGCCACGGGGGAGGCCCAGTTCTGATTTTTTAAATACAAGTAATAGGGTTCCTGCATGAGTGAATGTCAGATGACCAGAGGCTCAAGTTCACATAATTCCTTGTCACTGGGCAATACTGCCTTCCTCCTCTCCCTTTTTTTGTTCTTTGAGTTATTCCAATAACTTAATAACTTAATTCTTTATATTAAATAAGCCTAATTGAAATACCTTGAGTGGCTTCTGTTTTTCTGGTTAATCATGTAGTATAATATTTTGTTATTATGCTTTCCTAGAACCAGAGTACATGCTATACCTGAGAAAAGTAAAATTTTCTGATGTCAACGTCCTGAAAGTATTTCTTAAATGATTTATATATGAACTTTTTTTCTTAAACAAAGCACATGAAATGTTTTTTTAATCTTCTTTTCCATTAACATCACCATCAAATATCTGAGAACTTATTGTGTAGTGTATTGTAGCTCTCCAAGTAGATGGTATGGAATATCAGCTGAAATGAGGACTGGCCACAAGCAGGTATTATAAGTGGAAAACCTTTACTATGTTAGTTGCCAAGGATACTGAGATAATGATGATGAAGTCCCTGCCTTCTAGGAGTGCCCACTGTAATAGAAATAAATCTATAAAAATTATAATAATTTATTATGGATCCAAAAATAAAACCACCTCGTGTATGGCACTCCGTCCTGTGTACAGCTTTTATCATCTCTCTGGGCTGGTGGCAGCATCAAAGGGCAGGACCTTGTTTAAAAAAATAAGCTTTCTTTTCCAGAAAGAATCCTATTTGTCAGGCCTCCCTAGTGAGGGGTTAAGATGCAGCACTATGAAGCAATCCACAGTCACTGGGGCACTAGTTGGATCCCCAGCTAGGGAGGTGACCCACATGGCGCAGCAGACCTCCCCTGACTCGCCTGCTGCTCCCCTCAGCACTGCACTTCCGTCAATCCACCTGTTCTATTCTGTACTCTGTCTCTGGTGAATCCTCTCACCCCCCACATCTCTGGCCTGTACCCCAGTTCTTGTATACATAAATAAATAAATCTTAACAAAATCCTATTTGTTGAGGGACTTAAAAATAAAAACCGAAGAGAAACTCTCATGGGATGGTTATCCACTCTGGCTGGCAGCTTGGAGCAGTTGGTGTGAGACTTGGGAAGATGGTAGGCTCAATAACACCTATCTCCAAGGAACAATTCAGGAAAAATGGAAATTCCAAAAGATCCAGTATAAACTGTGGGAATAAATAAAACCTCCTACCTTTCCCTGCAGCAACTACTGGCTTAAGAAAAATTCTCATTTGAAGATGAGGATAAAAAAACCCTTCTGGTTCAGATGCATCCTTTGTCCAAGTACAAGAGAAGGCTGGGAGGTGTCCACTGAAGACAGGTGCTTACAGGCAAGTGCTTTCTTTAGGAATTGGTTGCTTCCCCGGGGTCCTGGCCATGTCCTGGCTGATTATTGCAGGAGAGTCCTCTGGAGTCCTTGGTGTACAACTTAGAAAAAAAAAAGACAAAAAAACGGTGGCAACAATGGAACTGTGCCCTGTGGCACCTATTAAGCAAAAATCACTTAGAAACTAAGGGGAGGGTGGACTAGGCGGAACTTGATTGCTCTCCAACTCTGCTTAGTCAAAATACCACAACATTTGGAGATGAAATTCTAGAAACCTGAAGCTGGTAGCATTTTCCTTTAGACTTTCAAGTATCCTGATCAAAAGAAAAGTACTATATGAAATATATATAAGGTTTTTGAAATAGCTTTTAGAAGAATATTTCATATTCTGTACAACACTGAGTGAATGAATGGTCTGGACAATAGTGGGCGAAAAGAAAACCAAAAATATTGCCAGACATTCTGCTTCCTTAGAGTAAACTCTATAATTATCTTGCAATAGCACACAATTTTGCTCTTCTCAAGGAGGCTTGGAATTTTTTAAATGACCCTCAAATAAAGGTATAAAGACTCATCCTCGCATTCCCAGAGTACTTCCGGGCATAAAGCAGAATGATCTAAGGGAAGAAACATAGTCCTTAGAACTACTTAGATTGGGGGTTCACATTCTGATGTCTCCACTTGATAGATGTTACTATATTACTTCTAACTGTAGTTTCCTTATTTATAAAATGTTTTATAAAATAGATCAAATTTTGTAAGCACTGTATTATACAACTGCATAGATAAACCTAACACTATTAGACTTACATAAAACATGTTCTATCCCATGTAACACACTAAATAAGAGCTGAAATGAATACCTTTGTGTCTCTTAACTATACTACTACACCCTACTCACCAATCCTAGAAGTTCATTAATGATATAAACAAATATGAAGGCACAATAAAGGAAACAAACTTTCATAGGCATAATAAAGGTAACAAACTTCTTAAAGGTACAGACAATTTGAAACTACTATATTTACTCTGCAATACTGTGTACTGTCCCCTTTTACACTAGGTAGTACTCAGAGAATCTTTAGCTGCTGTATTAATGTCTTGCAGCTCAATTGCAGTAGGGATACAGCTAGGCTTGAATTCAAGAATTCAACACAATTCTCACACTTCTACACAGAAAGCGCATCACATTCCACAGATTAAGAACTGAGTCCCCTGGACCCTCCATCTCAAATGAAGACCACCAGTCCAGGCAGCTGCCACTTGTGCTTCTTAACACACCCACTGCAGACTAGAGGTTCCCTCAGACAGGCGCCTGTTGCAAGCCCAAATTATTACTTGTGCTTCTGACCAACTGGCTAGAATCAGAAGTTTGCAGGACATCCTCCACAGGTTCAATGAATTTGTTAGAAGGCCATACATAACTCAGGACACCTCTTTACTCACTAGATCAATGCCCTATACACAGTATATAATTCAAAAGCCAGATGGCAGAAATTCAAGGTATGGGGAAAAGGCACAGAGCTTCCCTTCAAGGTATGGGGAAAAGGCACGGAGCTGGAGAGCTCCAGTTACACCATTCTCTGCCAAATCTTTACTTGATCACTAACCAAAAAGCTCTCCAACCCACCCCCTCTCTTGGTTTTTATGGAGGTTTCACTACATAAACCACAATTGATTAAATCATTGACTAGTGAGGACTGGATTGAACCTCTAGTTCCTCTCTTCCCAACCAGGAAGTCAAAGCGGGACGGTTCAGGCTGGTTTCCCTGACAACCAACCCCCACCCTCAAGTATTTCCCAAAAGTTATCTTCATTAACATAACAAGAGACACCTTTATCAACTCTCATCAAGGAAATTTCAAGGCTTTTGAAAGATGTGAGGAGGAATTGAATGAAGACCAAGTATGTATGAGAAATATATCTATTATGATCATCTAAATGATCAAATATATATATTTCCCATAACTCACCATATCACAGCTGCTTTAACAGCAGGGATAGTTTCTTTTTCCTTTGCCAGTCATATTCTTCCTGATACTATCTCTCCCTCCACCCCCAATTCTCAAAACTGTTACAGGGCTACCCCAATATGCAATGGGTTGCCTGACTGTAGGTCCTCAACTGCAGGCACACACAAAAAAGTTTAATAAAGGGTTTATTTACAAAAGAAGGGGAAATGAAGAAATGAATTCAGAGAGAGACAGACAAAGAGAGAGAGAGAGAGAGGTAAATCCCTGAATGTGTCCTACCAGTTCCGCTGAGCTGGAATCCCAACAGCAGGCTGAGAGCCGGCAAAAAACAAGGACCTCCAAGGCCCACCTGGCTGGTTATATGCCAAACCTGGCTTCTTAACTCCACCCTCAGTTCCCAGCAGTCCTCCCTTTGGTGATGATGACATTATGGGATTTGTAGTTTTTGGTGTCTTGGATCGCTTTGGTCTGGAGTGTGGGTGGAGTCCATAAAACCTGAGTTTGTGGAGTTTGTTCAGGCATCCGTCCTCCACTCCCCCCCACCCCACCCCAACCACACAACTCCCTCAATCACACTAAAAGTTTATTCTGGCAAATCTTCCAGTTCCACTATAAAATTCCTTGTCAGTGACAAAACAAGTGCCATCTATTATTGTGCAACCAAGGAGCACCTACGGAATCCAGACTTAAGGGATATATGCTCTAAAACAAGGTCCTGTCATCTGCCACATAAAGACAAAGTAGATTCTTGGTGTGAGAGATCTTTAACAGGATTAGTCTGCACTAAGAAGGAAGAGAATAGCAGATACCCCAAGTTACCCATCCCCTCATGGGCAAATGCCCAGCCAAACAAGTTCAGCCCAAAGCAGGGCAGCTGAGGACTAAAAGCTGGCCACAAGTCGAAGGCACCTTCTGGTGGGAAACAAGAAAGGTTTTAGGCAAGTGTGAGACAAAAGCTCAAAATAAAAGTACAAATCAAGATACCAGGTGCCACTGTCTGCCCAGGACAGCCTTCCCATGTCTCCCTCACCCAGGTGTCTCTTTCAAGTGTGTTTTCATGTATCTCCTCCACACATCTCTTCCAAGTTCCCTCAAGCCCCTGGGTGCAAGTTCAAGCTGGAGAGGAGCCCCCCCTTATCTTCCCCAGAGCCCATCTGCCTTCCGTGTTACATAGAATGCTGGAAGCTAGGGGCAGAGCTAAGCCACCACGCTTACCTTAACATGGAACACATGCATGCTTTCTCTCATTTTGGCTGACTTCTAAGTGTACCCTGATGTCTGCTCAGCTGATGCCACTTGTAGACAGGTCAGACTACATCTGGTGATGGGCTACCCTATATTTTTTGTTTCAGTTCTCCTGTTTCTATGTGAATAAACCCTTTTTATTTATCTTTGTGTGTCATGCATTCTTAAGTTCACAGGTAAGAACTCACCAATCTGGTCCTCTTTGCTCCCTCCCCCTGCCCCACTTGCTCCATTTTAATGAAATTGAAAGAAAATGACCATGGACTACATTATGCTTTAAGATAGGACATTTCATAAGTAATGATATACCTATGTTATCAGTCTACCATCCTTAAATACCTACCCACCTCACAGAGGTAAAAATTCTCATTCTCATGAGAAAACAACATATGTAAAAGTCTAGAACAAAATATCGGTTCCCTTTGTTCATGTCGCATTTATATTATAATTTGTCTTTATAGGTGCATTCATACTCTTTTGCTTTCCTTCTTTAAGTTCTCAATATAGGTTCTGTACACTGAAAAAAATATGCTTGCTAGAGACCAAATAAATATTTGTATACCCACATTCATAATAACCTTACTCACAATAGCCAAAAGGTAGAAGCAACCCATTCACCAACAAATGAACTGACAGACAAAATGTCGCAAATACATACCATGGAATATTACTCCCTCTTAAAAGAAACAAGATTCTGATACATGCTACTGTATGAATGAACCTTGAAAGCATTTTTCTAAGTAAAATAAGCCAGACACACAAAAGGAAAAGCATTGTAAGATTCCACTTATGAGGTGCAATTAAATTCATAGGAAATAGAATAGTGGTTAACCGGCGATTAAGTGGAAAGAAGAATGGGTAATTATTGTTTAATGGGTACAGTGCTGCAATTAGGAATGAAAAAGTTTTGGAGATAGTGGTGGTGGTTACACAACATCAATGTACTAATACACCCAAATACTTAAAAATGGTTAAAATGATATTTTACATGTATATGTAACCACAATAAAACATTTTACAATAGTATGCTTGTTAAAAGATGTACATAGTAATGAGACAATATATTTAATGTGTCTTAAACTGTGTGTGAAGATCTTTGGGTGAAAAGCTGTGAGCAAGTAGATTTTTAAGAACTTGACAGGGCCCTTGAGAGGTAAAGGGATCAGCAGAGGTGAAGTCAAGCATCACCTTTAAAATTTGATGTTCCCAGGGCCTCAAGGGTTAAGACACAGGACTATGAAGCTATCCACATAGCAAGGGGTTAAGACACAGGACTATGAAGCTATCCACAGCCACTGCAGCATGAGTTTGATCCCGGCCAGCCAGGGAGATACCCACATGGCGCAGCAGACCTCTCCTATATTGCCTGCTGCACCCTTCAGCAGTGTATCTCAATCAATCCACCTGTTCTGTCCCCCACTCTGTCTCTGGTGTATGTTCTCACCTCCCAAACCTCTGGCCTGTACCCCAGTTCTTATATGCATAAATAAATTAAAAAAAAAAATTTGATGTTCCTAGAAACATATTTTAACCCTGGGCCAATTTTATTTTTTTTAAAAAGAACAGAGTACTTTATTTTTTTAAAGATTTATTTATTTATGTATACAAGAGCTGGGGTACACGCCAGAGGAGTGTGGAGGTGGTGGTGGTGTGAGGATTCACCAGGGACAAAGTGGGAAACAGAACAGGTAGACTGACTGAAATGCACTGCTGAGGGGCGCAGCGGGCGAGTCAGGAGAGGTCTGCTGCACCATGTGGGTAGCTCCCTGGCCGGTAATTGAACTCATGCTGCAGTGGCTGCGGATAGCTTCATAGGTTGCGTCTTAACCCCTTGCACCACCAGGGAGACACCCAATTTTCTTTTAAATCATCTTTTTGTCTCTTACTATTGTGATGTCACCTGTGGCTTCCAACAAAGGATCAATTTCAGTGTTTCCCCTGGTATCCTATTCTAAAAGTAAAAACCTAAATGT
The DNA here is from genome assembly GCF_014898055.3 of Talpa occidentalis. NCBI lineage: Eukaryota > Metazoa > Chordata > Mammalia > Eulipotyphla > Talpidae > Talpa > Talpa occidentalis. The sequence goes on along the minus strand of NW_023605305.1, from coordinate 95,313,296 downwards.
TCCAAGGTAGTGTTTCTATCTTTTGTAAGAAAGGGGAAATCTAAACATGTACACTAAGGACAGGGCTTTTATTTTGAGGAAAGAGTGTCAGTGATGACACTTTGATGACAAGTGGCAGTAGGGAGGAAGTTACTTATGCTGCCATGGTCTTCATCCTACCATTGATAGTCTTCGGCATGGGGAAAGGTGAAAGACAGAAGGGTGTGATTGGACTTATGCTGCTTTTTTTTAAACATTTATTTATATGCATATAAGAACTGGGCTGTAGGCCAAAGATGGGAGGGGAGAAGGGAGAGGATTCACTAGAGTCAGAGTGGGGAGCAGAACAGGCAGATCTACTGAAACACACTGCTGAGGGAGCAGTGGGCAGGACAGGTGAGGTCTGCTGTGCCATGTGGGTTAGCTCCCTAGCCAGGGATTCAACTCATGCTGCAGTGGCTGGCGCCACCAGGGATGCCCCCGGGACTTATGCTCTCTTATTAGTGACAGAGAAGGAAACAAAAAGAAATCCAAGAGAGGTTGGTGCCTATACTATCTGGTTTGGATAATTCTTCCTAGTGGCCATTTTGATGTAAGGAAATATCCACATATCAAAATAAGATTATAGCAAAATTAATTTTAATACAAAATTTAAATAGTGAATTTTCCACAACTGAATATACTATTTATAAATTCAGTATACTATTTGTGATTACCCAAAACTTGCATTTCTTCTGAGGAGCAATAATCTAATGAGTGTATACTACTTGTCTGTGACACACACAAAAAAATACTTTGCTTTTCCACTTTTCCATTCCTTTCATATGATATTAAGTAGCACTGTAACCAGTAGAATTTACTTGATATAATTTAGGTATTTTGTGAAATTTATTAACATTCTCAGGTCAATAGACCATTAGGGTAATTCATTATTATGGTACATATTAAAATGGTGCCTTTTTACAAACACTTTGGAAAACTGACACTACATACTAAACTTGAATACATGCACATTTCAAGATTCAGTAACTCCACTCATATATTCAAGAGAAATGCACTTGTACGCTCACCAAAAGACATGCATGAGAATGGTTTCCACAGCACGATTCATAATATATTCAAGCTAGAAATTCCTCAAATGTCCACCAATGGTAGAACAAATATACTTTGGATATAATAAAAACTATAAGTTAATGGAATACTATCCAGTAATGAGAATGAACTACATGCACTGATATGTGCATGAGAATGAGAATGAATGAAATAGATGTGCTGACATGAATGTCACCCTGGCCTCCAAAGATATCCAAGACTTAATCCCTGGAACCTGTGAATGTTACTTTGTATGGCAAGAGAGACTTTGCAAATGTGACTGAACTAAGGATTTTGAAACGCAAAGATTGTCCTGGCTTATCCAACTGGGCCCTAAATGTAGCAGCAGCAGTAGATCTGACTGTAGAAGAAGAGAAGATGATGTGAGAATGAAAGCAGAGGCTATGAACATGTTAGAAGGGGCTATCATCTAGGAAAAATAGACAGCCAGAGGAAGCTAAAGACAGCAAGAAAACAGACTCTCCACTCACAACCTCCAATTCAGGAACCAACCCACTGACACCTTGACTTTGGCTTAATCAAACTTTTTGGACTTCTGAACTAGAGTGCTGCAAGAGTCTACATTGTTTAAAGTCCTTAAATTTGCGTGATTTGTTACTGTATGAACAGGAAATAAACACATTAAAAATATAATAAATGATGAGGAAAAAAAGATATAAAATAAAATTAACCTATGGTTTTAGAAGTCAGAATAATAGTGACTTCTGGGAGGAAAAAGAAGATAGTGTTAAGAGAGGTGCAAGAGGAAGGTTTCCAGGGTGCTCATAATGCTGTAGTGCTGGTGATATAAGTATGTTTAATTTGTGAAAGTCCATGTTTGTGTACTCTATGTATGGTATATGCAGTTTTAAAAACTGGACCCTTTCCAACACTTATGAGTCTGATCTTCTGCTAAAAAAGAAGTATGTTCAAGGAGGTGAGGAAAATACTAAACATTAACTTTATTTCTCAAGAACCCTAAAGATTTTCTTTCTCCAAAAGATTTTTAAAACCTCAACAATGGACAGAATAGGAGACTTTAAAATGCTAAAAAAGAAGCTAAAAGTAAGCATTGCTAAACTAGCTTTGTTTTTTTTCTGATTCTTAGGACTTTAAATTACAAAAATACAAGTAAAACCACATTTTCTGAAATAACAGTAAGCAAAGGAGGAAATAAGGTTCTGTATACCAAATGATCAAAATGCCTCTGGGCCTGAAATTCTTGAAAATAATAAAAATGGTAATAGGAGAAATTTGTTGCCATTAAAATGTACAGATTATTAAATATAAAAACAATTTATAAAACACATCAGAATTTTATTGCTTGAAGAATACAGCATATGAAATCATGAGAATGTCCAAATGAAAAGTCACTATGCTTCACACATATAATACATTATCAGATGCAGTAAAATATTAATTAACCTGGACTCTGCATCAGGAAAAAAAGTGTGGAAAAATAATCCAAATTATTTACTTAAGAAACAGATATACTTAAAACAGAAAAAGTATAAGGATGTTACAACACAAATCAGAAAAGCCAACACTTATCTCTTAGACTAGACTACCTTTGGTACTTAAACTTTAGGGGGGGGGGAAAAACCCAACAATCCTTTCTCCTTGTCACTGCATGGATACAGTATCAACTTCAACTTAAAACACTGTAACTTAAATAAATGTTCAGCAAGATTAATCTTTTCATGGCATTGGGAAGTGTATTTACTTAACTGCATGACAATATTTCATTTTTTCTAAAACTGGAAAAATAACAGTAAGAAATCTAATACTTGTAAACCTTGTTCAGCTCTCTCCAACTAAAATAGGAATACTGGCAGCTGCCATCTATCTGTGTGTTTGGTGAATATAGAAATTTAAATGATTTGGCAACTGACATAGAAATTTAGATTACTTTATACTATCTTAAGTGGCTTTTTCCATTGTTTCCAAAATACATCAATATGCCATGTGTTCAATACACTAGACTCCTATAAAAATCATTGTCATACTTTACTTACGGGAACCAAAATAAAGTTTCTCCCTTTCAAGGAGCTGGTTGATAAGTATCTTTCATAAAGGGTCAATCAATTATGAGACACTTTCTTAAACAAAAAAACCCCAGATTTTTAAAGCTATCACTCAATTATGATGGAGACAAATGATGCCTTTTCAAAAGGATGCATTAGACCTCTGGGTCATCTAGTCAAGAAAATGTAAAAATAATGCTAAAAACAAACAATAAGTAGGCTATAACTACAAGTTAAATTACAAAAAATCCCTCTTTTATAGCAAGCATGCTCATTGAATTTAATTTCTTTCCCCCAGTAAAGGTCTGAATATTTATGAACCTCAGTTAAACCCATGGAACCTAAGTAATTGTTTCACAGATTCCAATAAACATGGATGGACTAATAAGCAAGTAATACTATTAACAATTATTGGATTGGAGTGAAATAGTAAGAATCATAACAGTCCTCAAAATTGGGCAGTCTTTGAAATATAATAAGGTAGCTCAAGATGAATTATGTCATAATAAAACTAAAGCTTTTACCTCTACATAAAACAAAGTCAAAAACATAGCCCACCAAATTCATACAACTAATAAGGTTGAAGATATTCCACTCTAGTTTTTGAATGTCTTATTTTGAGATTTTCCTAAAGAGTTTTATTTTTTGAGCATATATGTGTATTGTTTGTATATACACTCATTTTAAAAGACAAAAAATTCATATACTACAGAACTGAATTCTGTTTTTTCACCAACCTGAGCTAATGTCTACTGCATTACACAGCACGCCCTCCCAATAATTTAAAATCCCCAATTTTTAGTTTAGTTAAAAGGGCAGAGGAAATGCAATGCAGATTTCGAGTTTCTGTATAAATTTCACTGTATTTTTATAAACTTGGAAGTTTTCTGTAACACTGTTTATTGATCAAATAAAGGACTCACTGCTATCTAAAATTTCATAAACGCCATTAAAAATTCAAAATTGATATTATACTGAACCTTAAATGTTCAATAGTTCAAAGAGACAGTTTTTATATTAATAGCACACAACAGGTGAAACTTAACAGCAGACATCCCTAGAATACCAATGGCAAGTCCATCAAGATGCATACGAAATTACAGATAAGCATTTCTTTCACTGTTTTCTTGTGCAGGGGAAAACATTTATAGAGGAAATAGGAACTCAGCTGGTGAATTTCAGATATCATCATCATCTTCTTCATCCTGAGAAGATCCTGTCTGGTTGGATGCACTGGCTGATGCAGCAGCAAGCTGTGCTTGTTGGGCAGCTTGCTGCATTTGAAGCCATTCCTGTTGAGCCAATTCTGCTTGTTGCTGTCTAGCCTAAACACCAAAAAAAACCATAAAAACAGTAACTTTTTTAAAACTCATAACATACACACACACAAATTTCTTTTTGGTTCATTAATCTGCGTTTCTTCTTTTTGTTTCACTTGATTCTTCTGTCCTTTCAACTTACAAAAGTGTAAATAAACATTTGTCAATCAAAAAATTATGTTTGCTGTTAAAAAGTTCTCTAATTTCAGTATAGCTAACTCTTAGGGGAAAACACTGTACATGAATGCAATAGCTACTTTAATATTTCTTTTGTGTTTCTACCAGTTTACTACTACTCTACACTTACATCTCTCTCTCCCTGAAATACACACACCCACCCACATACATATACACATATCCTTTTCCACATACACACTAGTAAAAAGACACTCTCTAGGACTGAATTAAATGGGAAAGTTCAAATCCATATGTTGTAATTGCTATAAAAACAAACACAGGATTTTAGAAACTAAGATCATATATATGAATTATATATACTGGTGCGATCGCTAAGGCTCCTTCCCAATTTGGTTTCATCCATTAACAGAAAAACTACACCAAGAAGAAGAAACATATTTCCCCATCAGACCCTGCCAGAACAATGCTGTTTTTCCCTTTCTGCCAAATGTAAATAACAATTCTGAGAAAAGGCAGAAAGGGAAAAACAGCATTGTTCTGGCAGGGTCTGATGGGGAAATATGTTTCTTCTTCTTGGTGTAGTTTTTCTGTTAATGGATGAAACCAAATTGGGAAGGAGCCTTAGCGATCGCACCAGTATTTATTATTTAAAACACAAATCTCTCTTGACCATTATAGTTCACATTTTGTGCTCAATTTCGTGTCATGATTATATATGCATTCCCGTATCTATCCACTTTATTCTCTAATTAAGTACATATCTTTTTTCTCCTTTAGACTTGAGAAGAGAGTGCTTTCAAATTCATTGTTGGGTTCCCAATATATGGTCCCTGATGTTTTCTGAATGTTTTGTAGGAAAACAGTGATGCTCAGTATATCTCTTTAACATTAAGATTTTACCAGCTACATTTCTAACTTTTCTTTTCTTTTTTTTTTTTTTTTTTATATAGAGGCATGTTTTCTTTCTTTATTTGTTTGTTTTTGTTTATACATGCACTGGGTACAGTCAGAAGCGCGGGAGGGTGAGAGAATTCACCAGAGCCAGAGCGGAGAGCAGAGCAGGCAGAAGGACCGAAGTACACTGCTGAGGGGAGTAGCGGGCGGCAGGAGAGGTCTGCGCGCCATGTGGGACCCTCCTCCGGTGGCCGGGGAGCAGCCGGGGATCGAACCGGCGCCGCAGAGGCCGCGGGCAGCTTCGCAACCCAGCGCTCAACCGCTGCGCCACCGGGGAGGCCCTCTAACTTTTCTTTATGTCATGACTTTATTATCCAAACATTTCTAGAGGAAAACTCTAGTCAGGTTATTAGCAGACTTAAAAGAACCATTGAATTTGCTACCAATTAAGTTCAAATTTCTCAGTCTAGAGTTTAAAGTTCTCTAACTAACTGCCTGCCCCAACCTATCTTCTTTTTTTGTAACATGTATTTTGTGCTTACAAAAAAAAACCCTAGGACATGAAATGTTTTCCAAACACACCCTCCTTAGAATTTTTATTACCTTTTCTCATGCTGATATTTATTTGAAATTTCCCAATTTTTCACCTACTGAAATTCTACTCTTTCTTCAAGTCAAACTGAAATACTGTTTTCTTTACTAAGTTTTTCTCTGATTCCTCTCAAACCAGTCAGGGTCTAATAAAAAGACAGATGTGGGAACAGAAAGAAGGTAATATAAAGAATTGTTAGCCAGGTATAAGGTTGGTAGCCAAAAAGGAAATAGAGAGAAAGAGAGAACATTATGGTATCATGAAGGTGGCAACCATAGAAAGCAGCTACCACCCTAAACTAGGGAAACAAGGGATGAGGCTAGAATTGTTGAAACTTAGAGGAGTAACTCATGGAACTGAAGCTCAGGTCACTGGTAAAGGGGTATAGATTTGATGGTAGTAGCATCTCTGAGACTGGAGGAGAGCAACAACATTCAAGATCCATGTCCCTGAGGGAGATACATGTTCAGGTTGGTTCTATGAGTATTAGAGAAACTACCAACTATTCATTCCTGCTACACGAAAAAATGAATGTAGCCAGGGTAAAGAAGCACAGCTAGTTTAGTCAAAGGAACTCTATTTAACAGAAGTGAAAGAAAGGAACAAGTGCCTTCCTCTTCCTCTTGTCCCGAATCTCTCTCTAGATGCTTCTGTGGCATCAGAGTCTAAGAAAGAGGGAAGTGAGCTAGAAAAGCAGAAATGTGGTTTGTAGAATACCAGACCCAGTCACAAAGCCAGCATGGAAGGGTGAATCTCAGGTTGAGACAACTGCGTAATAACTGGCACATTCCTGCACCACCAAAAGCTAATGTGATGACTTTGTACTTAAGATCTCTTTATATCTTCCTCATGAAAGCAAACCTCAGATTATAGTTGTTAGTGTGTCTATAGAATACTTCCCTGCAAAACAAAAACTTTTTTAAAAAGGAAATTAGAAGCCAGTTGTTTTCTCTAGCAACTCTTTCACCCATTTTTGTAAAGGACTTTGGAAAACAGTTATTCTAACTCTGGGTACAGCAGAAATACCCAGAATTCAAAATAGACTAAGAATGTTTCACAGGAAATACTCTAAGAGTTCAAAGAAAATAGCAACACAAAGCAAACATGTGAACTCAATCAACCTAAGAATAGTAACTCTATGGCCTAATCAACTCTACTTAGGTTTACTTCTGTGGCATTAAAAAAAGTCAAGTAATTTCAATTTCATACCAATTTTATTGTAAAGGTGCTTGATCTTATAGTTTACTCAATGATCTGCAAAGATATGTACTAATTACATTTAATATTTGCCTGACTAAAAGATACTATAGCCCCATATCAGTTCCCATACTTCCCTCTGAACATAAAAGTAATTTTAGGCCTTAAAAAAAAAAATCACAGTTGGGTCTCCCTAGCGGCTCAAGGGGTTAAATCACAGCTCTATGAAGCTATCTGCAGTCACTGCAGCACTGCAGGAGAGTTCGATCCCTGACTGGCCAGGGAGCTAACCCACATGGCGCAGTAGCAGACCTCTCCTGTCTTGCCCGCTGCTCCCCATAGCAGTGTATTTCAGTAGATCTGCCTGTTCTGCTCCCCACTCTTTCTGGTGAATCCTCTTACCCTGCCCTGCACTTCTGGCCTGCAACTCAGTTCTTGTATGTCTAAATAAATCTTAAAAAAAAAAAAAAAAAAAAAAAAAAAAAAAAAAAATCACAGTCGACTGATATATTTTACTTGTATTCACATCCATAAATTAGAAATTGCAGAGGTATTTATTCTAATTTCCTTCTAAAATGTGGGGTATCAAAGAAGTAGGCATAAATTTTCAAATTTATCTTTTCAAAAAAGATTTATTTATTTTTATGCATACAAGAATTGGGTTACAGGCCACAGGCATAGTGGGGGGGAGGGAAAGGACCCAATAGAGACAGAGTGGGGAACAGAACAGGTGGATTTACTGAAATACACTGCTAAGGGAGCAGCAGGTGAGACAGGAGAGGTCTGCTGCGACATGTGGGTTAGTTCCTTGGCCACGGATGGAACTAGTACTGGAGTGGCTGCAGATAGTTTCATAGTGCTCTCCCTTGCGCCACCAAGGAGGCCCTCTAATTTACTTCTTTGTGGATCTCCATTATGTTTCAAGATTCTCACTACCATGTACTAAAAACAACTCAGTTACAATTTATAGTTACCTTTAATTTCAATGTGTTAATAGTTTCCCCTTTCTAAATATTTGCTATGAGCAGCTTCAAGTGAGGTTCTTGTTGTTTTTGTATTTGAAATGAAGTCTAAAGAATGAAATGAAATAGATTTAAAAAGATGTTATATTTATTATCAGTTTCTTTCATATTTAGGACATAAGTAACTAAATAGGACATGCTAGGCAGCTGCTATAATTTACCTCCCTGTTTGTCTTCTGATGACGAGCTAAGAAATACTAAGGGACCTTCACACATAGGTCAAGGTAAGAAAGAAGGAAAAAAAGTAAGAGGAAATAAAAACCATATAACAAAAACAGGTAAACACAGATATAACAGTCAGCCAATTATTTCTTTCAATTATTATTTTTTTTTTTTTTGCCCTGGAAAGGATAAAGCATGTTTCACTTTAAAATTTCCAAAATAAATTTAACAGACAAAATGGTGACTAGAATATATTAGCACGGTATTGTAGAAAGAGTCAGGTTTTGAAGTCTGAAGATGTAAATTTGAATTGAGATACCAGCATTTCCTAAGAGAATCTACCTGTTTTATTTGTTAAAGCTAATCCTTTTCAGTAAAACTAAGCTCCAATATGATAGAAGCCATGTTTCTTTTATATACTGTCTTAAGTACAGCACCCAGCAGTTAAGTCCGATAGGAAGGATCTCAGTAAATATCTACAGAATGAATAAATGATCTCATGCAAGTTTCTCCATCTTTCTTAGTAATGTAAATGAGTATAATAAAATTTATTATGTCTTAAAAACCCTGGATAGAATGCAACGTATCTAGCAGAGCTTTTTTCCCTCTTTCATCAAATATTTAATTTGGCACCTGTTAGGTGATCTGCAATAATAAAGAATCTATAGATAATAGCTACTATTGTTTTTTTAAATCATTACCCCATTTCTCTTTTTAAATTTTTATGTAAAAGAACTGGGGTGCAGGGCCTCCCCTGGTGGTGCAGCAGTTGAGCCCTGGGCTGCGAAGCTGCCCGCAGCCTCTGCAATGCCGGTTTGATCCCAGGCCAACCCGGCAAGGGTCCCACATGGCACAACAGACCTCTCCTGCCATGCCCGCTGCTCCCCTCAGCAGTATATTTCGTCAGTCTGCCTGTTCTGTTCCCCGCTCTGGCGAATTCTCTCACCCTCCCGTGCTTCGGACTGTATCCAGTGCTTGTATAAACAAACAAATAAATCTTAAACAAAACAAAAACAAAAACAAGAAGTGGGGTGTAGGCCAGAGGGGAGGGGGTGAAAGGATACACAAGAGACAGAATAGGGAGCAGAACAGGTGGAATGAAGGATTGAATTCAGGCCACAGAAGTGATAGTAGTAAGACTTAACCCCCTGGCCACCAGGGAGGCCTCCACTACTCCTTCTTTATTATCTCATATTCATATAAATTATAATAATGTTTGTATGGGGCCTCCCCGGTGGCGCAGCGATTGAGCGCTGGGCTGAGAAGCTGCCCACAGCCTCTGCAGTGCCGGTTCGATCCCCGGCCGCCGGCGAGGGTCCCACATGGCGCACAGACCTCTCCTGCCACCCGCTGCTCCCCTCAGCAGTGTATTTCGTCAGTCTGCCTGTTCTGCTCCCCACTCTGGCTCTGGTGAATGCTCTCACCCTCCCGTGCTTCTGACTGTACCCAGTGCTTGTATAAATAAATAAATCTTTAAAAAAAAAAATAAATAGTAGCTGATGGTGTCCAATATTAAATTTCAGATGCTTTTTCAAACTGGTCATTATGACTATAAATACAACAGCTATAGGGCTTATCTGGAAAAGACTATCTAAAATTATACTACCCAGTTTAATGGTAATTACAGTAATTGGTAGAAAATCTCAACTCTTCTATTCAACTAAAAAAGTGCCTTACAATTTCAAAGAAGCCGCCAGATTATTAAAGACAGGTGTATTAAAGAAGCCAGGTGTATTAAAGACCTAATTTAATATAGTATAACATAGTTGATGTATTACTTTCTAACCGGCCCATTGTTTTAATTCTTAAGAATGTTTAGGTATATTTTTCATGCTTTTAAATAGTCATTCCGTCTTGAAAAAAATCAAAGTAAAATCTCAGCAGTTACTTAGAGTTGTTCTCCTTAAATAGGTTGCTGCAAACATTTGCTTTTATATATAAAGTGGCCAAACAGAGGCAAACTGGCCAGATCTAAACATCAGACAGAGAGGCCTCCCTGGTGGCACAGGGGTTAAGACACCACTGCAGCATGAGTTCGATCTCCAGCCAGGTAGCTACCCACATGGCGCAGCAGACCTTTCCTGACTCGCCCAATGCTCCCCTCAGCAGTGTAGTTCAGTCAGTCCGCCTGTTCTGTTCTGCACTTTGTCTCTGGTGAATCCTCACCCCCCCCCATCTCTGGCCTGTACCCCAGTTCTTGTATGCATAAATAAATCTTAAAAACAAAAAACAAAAAACAAAAAAACACATCAGACTGACTCAGACACAGGAAAAAAAATTTCTCTGGGTACAAAAGTTGATTGAGGAAATGATTTCAGAAACCAGTATGATTTGTTAGCAAAAAGGGCAGGACTCAAATGAAAATAATTTAAAATGCATTAATTACCTTTGCAAATAATTCCTGTTGCTGTCTCAGCAACTCTTCCTCTGGAATGCCAAGATTTTCCAAACGAGAACTGGCCTTTCTTCTTTTTAATGCTACCGTCTTGCATTCTTGTAAGACTTCTTTTACTTCACTGATATAAGAGCCAAAGCCCAAACTTTCTAGTGCTAGGGGAAGGAAATGAAAACATGAAGGAGTCATAAAACATAGCTTTTCCCTCACCTACTTTCTTTATTTTGAGGCTGAGGTTGTTATTTTGTAACAATTTAATCTATTTTATAGGTGACAGAAATTATCTGGATGGTTAAGAAAAAATATTTATCGACTTGCTTAATATTACGTAACATATTAGTTAAAACTTAAGTAAGCTCTGAAGGCCCAGGACTTCACTTTTCCCTTTCTTTCTAACTTTTTAAAAACTAAAGCCTTTCCTGTAAGAAAAAAAATCCAATGTAACAACATGTGGTTTTAGTAAGAAAACATTTTTTCCCATAACCCTCGCAATAAATTAAACATCAATCACTTTCTCAAATATAAAAAAGCAAAATACTTGGAATATATTTGTTAACATATTTTCTGCCATTTGGTTTAGAAAAAGTGGGGGGTAATACATATCCTAAATTTTAATTGGACGGGATAAAAGAAAAAATAAATTCTTTTATCCAATATACTAACAGGAAACTATTTTAGCACAGATAAAAAGCACTGATGGAAATAACTTATGTAATTCAGCATTTACATTCAGCCAACAAGTTTCTCTTAAAAATAAAACTTAACAGGAAGCACCATAAAAACATTTCATGTGATTTGGTAGAAAAAATGGGTTAAAGGAACACTATTAAAGATAGAAAAAAGCATTAGCGAAAAATTCTAACCCTTTATTTTTCCACATTGAGAAAGAACATTTTACAACAAGATAATGCATGCACTCTCTAAATATCTTCTGTAATCCAGAAAGACACGGCATAAAATATTTTTAGTTCACAGCATTTAAAGTCATCTCTTATAGTTTTCTATATAATAGCTACTACCCCAAGGCATATTTTCTGACCCAATGATGAAATACAGGCGGTTAAAAAAAAAAAAAAAAAAAAAAAAAAAAAAAACACACCACCACACCACAACAAATGAACTTAGTTCATCAGTTCTTGAAGTCTTTGAACAATTATGATGAATCAAGCTGCCCTCAGTAAAGATGCCTTGAATTCTAACTTTAGGGATTTGATCCTCAGGGAGGACATCAAATATACCTTTGCAAATCTACATTTCCATGTAGGCTGTGGTTTTTTTAGAGACAGTTTGAAAGATTGAGAACTTTACTTTGAATGTTAGCTGCTTTGATCAATCTTCTTGAGAAATAATCTGATTCCAAAAAACAGAGTACTATTAAATTTTAACTAAGTTAACTTATTGTTCCTACCTCTCCATGGTACATCCAAAAATCTCACTAAGGCATTATTCTGAGTTTTGTATATCAAATTAAAACCACCACATAATTCTAAACATCAAGGAGCTTGGGGCATAATGGAAAATTAAGTGAAAATTGGGCAGCTTGCATTTGTTTTCATTTGAATTGACAGACCACTTTTAAAGTGCCAATGCTGTAAGTCGAATTTAAGACAAACTTTTTTGTTGTTGTTAAAGGCACGAGCACAGTAGTATATTTTCAGTAATACTGGCTGGAGACCATACCAAATAAATCCAAGTGAATGATTTATGGTTTCCCACCACTTTCTAAAGAAAATCTGATTTCCTCAGTCCTACACCAAGCTTCTCCAGGATCTAACCCCACATTGCCATTCCAGGTTTACTTCTGCCATTAAATACCCTTATGGTTCTGCTAAATTTGACTGCTCAGTGTTTCCACACAGGCCCCAGTTTCCCACATTCATGTTGAAGGTTATTCATTCAAGGTGCAGATCAAACTCCATCTTCAAATGAAGTCTGCTTGATCCTCCTAGACAGAAATAATCTCCCCCTTTGAAATCAGATACATGTAAAAATTCAAATGTGGTTGTCACTGTATTTGTATAACCTTGGATACACTGCTTAATATCTCTAAGCTTCAGCTTTCCATCTCTAAAGTGAGAATAGCACCTATTTCATTTCTTCCTACGACTAAGTAGTGTAGTGGTTAAGCATACAGGTCCCGAGGCTGACAGGGTTGACCCCCAACACTGCCTCTTATTAGCTGTGTGACACTAGGTAAGTTTCTTCATCTCTGTGCCTCTAAAACATCAGAACCAGTTTCTGTGAAAAAGAAATGAATTAATGAGATTAGAATAGAGGTTATCCCATAGAAGGAACAAAACTAAGTATTCATGGATTACATTTTTATTAGTTTAAGGACTGTTCTTAACAATTTTTGTTAACAATCTAAGGCACACTGGGCCTCCCTGGTGGCGCAGACAGTTGAGCGCAGCACTGTGAAGCTGTCCGCAGCCTCTGCAGTGCCGGTTCCATCCCCGCTGGCCACGGAGCTACCCACATGGCGTGGCAGACCTCTCTCCTGTCTCGCCCACTGCTCCCCTCAGCAGTGTCTTCAGTCAGTCTGCCTGTTCTGTTCCCTGCTCTATCTCTGGTGAATCCTCTCACCCTCGTGCACATCTGGCCTGTACCCCAGTTCTTGTACAAATAAATAAATCTTTAAAAAAAAAAAAAACAACCAATTTAAGGCACAGTATCTAGCATGAAGGGTCACTCAGTCAATTTAAGAGTATTGTTTATCTTAATTTTTTTCTCTTCATGTAAGAATGCACCCTAATATACAGGACCTAAATAAACATACACAATTCAAGTTGAACAAATATATTTGTAATATAAAATGTTAAACTGGGGCCTCCCTGGAGGCGCAAGGGGTTAAGCACCTCACTATGAAGCAAATCCGCAGCCTCTACAGCACGAGTTCAGTCCCCGGCCAGCCAGGGAGCAACCCACATGGAGAAGCAGACCTCTCCTGTCTCACTCGCTGCTCCCCTCAGCACTGTATTGTAGTTAGTCTGCCTGTTCTGTTTCCCGCTCTGTCTTTGGTGAGTCCCCTCACCCCCCCACCCCCACATCTGTGGCCTGTACTCCTACTCTTGTGTGCATAAATAAATCTTTAAAAAAAAAAAAAGCACTGATTTTAATCCAAATTTTAGACACATTTTGGATAAGGGATATCAACATAGTATCTTGCAAACAGAGATATTTTACATAATTTTCTTCCATGTAGTAGTAGCCATTCCCATTTTTACACAAAGGGATCTTCAAAGATAAGGAAAATGACTCCTAACTAAAAAGGGCAACCATTTACAGTGTTCAGTGCACAATGGTACCATACCATAAAACATATTTGTATGCTAATTATGACACTTGTCCCTGGCAAATGGTAGTAGAGATTTTTTTAAAAAGGATTAGCTTTTTGTAATGTATACAAAGAAACTTTATGGACTATTGATGGCCCTGTTTCTAAACATCTCAGAGTAAAAGCCAAAAAAAAAAAGAAAAGAAAAGAAAAATAAATAGAAAAAGAAACAGAAGAAACAGAAAAAGAAAAAGAAAATTCTGGGTAAAGAAACCCATGTGTCACTTGTTCCTTAGAGGTCTGCCTGCTACCCTCTTTGCAATCTATCTTAAAACTATACACAGAGAAGTTCAAGTTATAGCAGGGAAAAAAATGCTTAGTACACATTTTTCAATTTGAAAGACAGATGTTAACAAGTCATTTTTAAAGAAAAAAGGTAAAAACCCTATCCAGCCACAAAAATTTTAATACAGGCTTATCTTATTTTACACAAGTGATCTATTCCTCTAGTATTTTGTTACAACATTCATTTGTGTAAATTACTTTTTTTTTTGAGATTTATTTATTTATACAAACACTGGTATAATCAGAAGCACGGGAGGGTGAGAGAATTCACCAGAGCCAGAGTGGGGAACAGAACAGGCAGACTGACGAAATACACTGCTGAGGGGCGCAGCGGGCATGGCAGGAGAGGTCTATCACGCCATGTGGGACCCTCACCGGTGGCCCGGGATCAAACCCGCACTACAGAGGCTGCTGGCAGCATCACAGCCCAGAGCTCAACCGCTGTACCACCAGGGGAGACCCGTAAATTACTTTTCAAATGCATGCTTTTCATCAAAAACTAGAGAAAAGACCATTCTCTAATTTCTCAATTTTCTATGTAGGGAAAAGGGTGGTGCTGTAGTTTACTTAAAATATACATTAAATATGTTAAAATATATTAAGAGGATCTAGCGCCTTCTCGGCTCATTAGCCTGGCAAAGGTTCCTGAAGACCCGTAAGAACCGTCTTCCCATGGCATCATGGCTCCTGGGAATATGGGACAAAGAGAGACTAAGAGCAGAGCAGAAAATCAAATATCAGTTACTCTGTATTCTTAGCAGGACCTAGCACAGGGCCAACTATATAGCAGTATTATTAAGTGGGCAGAAGGAAAACAAAAACAACAGATACATAAATTTTAAGGAAAATAACAGTTTTGATAAAAGCACAAAATTATGTACTAGATTTTGCAAGGGAAATTACATGTGTTCTTTTGGGGAAAAATATCAGTATAGATGATTTTTTTTTTTTTAAGAGTTTAGCAGTTTTTGTTTTTTAAGATTTATTTATTTATTTATACCAGCACTGGGTATAGTCAGAAGCGCGGGAGGGTGAGAGAATTCACCATAGCCAGGCCGGGGAACAGAACAGACAGACGGACAGACGAAATACACTGCTGAGCGGAGCAGCGGGTGGCAGGAGAGGTCTGCGCGCCCTGTGGGATCCTGGCCAGTGGCCGGGGATCGAACAGGCGCTGCAGAGCCTGCAGGCAGCTTCGCAGCCCAGCGCTCAACCGCTGCGCCACCAGGGGAGGCCCTGTATAGATGATTATTTAGAAAATATACCATTCTCATTTTTATTATTACAACTTCTCAACAATCACTCAGATACTTTGATTTCAAAACTATTTCACATCCACTTTGCAAAACAGACTGTGGTTTAGGTTTTAGAGTAGAGCTGCTCAAAGTATGGTTCATGGACTTGTGCAAGAACAACTTGTAAAGTCCGTAATAAAGATGTAAATTTCAGTAAACATTTAAGAAACTCCATAGCAAAAATGTAACAATATGAGATGATGGCTGTGTTAACTAAACTTATGGTGGTTATCATTTTGCAATATATACATACATCAAATAATCATGCTGTCTACCTCAAACTTAAACAATGTTATATGCCATTTATCTTAACAAAACTGGAGGAGGGGAAAAGAACCTTCATAGCAATTTGACAGAGTAATTTTAGGTCTACTGAATCTAATAACAAAAAATTGAACTTTGTCCCCTCCCCCCGCCACCGTTTTTCTAGTAGTCCATTTTTATTGCATTTTATAAAAGTACCAGAGAGAGAGAGTAACCAAAAAATTTTAAAAGTTCTTCAATGCAGACAGACCGGAGCAACTCAATTTGTTAAAGAAGGGAGGCTTCAGAGACCTTTTCAAACTTTCACTACTTTCAGTAACTATTCTCATAAATGTGGGAAAAAAAGACAGCAAGAGATTAAAAGTGCACAAAGAAAATACTATCACTTAAAATATTTTTATTTACACTTGGATTTATATGGCAGTATGATATAAGGTTAAACAGAACAGACTTTCAGTTTTGTATTTTAATCTACATTACTACAAATATTGAAAATTATAATTTATTGTAGCATATTTCATGTAAGGCTCTCAACTCTGACTGATTCTCAGTAACTGCAAATTATACCTGAAACCACTGGCATCATTTATACTTAAATGGGGTAACCGTACTGATGTGCCTTAGGCCAAAGACTTTCCAGTGTAGAACTTGAAGCTCTTGACTCAAAGTCAATCCTTTCCATAATTCAGCAGAACATGTTAGAACTCATTTGAGAATATGTGTTCACAGAAGCTTATAACTCCCTCTATTTCTGTATCTGTGATCTTCAATACCAAGTCTACTTTAATAAACTTAAAATAAGCAAAACATTTAGAAATCACTTTTTAATTTAACTAAGTTTTTCACATATTTACTGGCCAATAAAATCATTTCAATTTCAACTTGCATTTTACAGAACTGCTTCAAATACTTAATTTGCTCTGACAAGGTAAAGCAAAGTGGCAAACTGAACTAGAGAAATGTCCTGAAGCAAAGTGTAGTTCATTAAATTTATTATTTAAAAAAATCCCAAGTTCAAAGTAAAAGAATTCTATCACTTTAAAAAGTACATTATTATTTACCTGGATATATCTTTTGTTCCTATTTAATCAGTGCTAACAGAAAAGTATAAAAAATATCTTATCCACATGGTTTACCAGCTTTAGTCTGTAATTTATGCATACAATCTATTCTCCCAACTGGGGAGAATTTGGGGCAAAAATATAGGTCCTTATACACTTCACAGCAATAATAAAAGGGAAAAAAGGTAAATTTATAAATTTGTAACAGGTCAAAATGTGATTTTTTTAAATTAATAAATCATCCTCTGTACACAAAGGAAAATGTTCTTTCATTGGAACTTTCTGACTCATATGCTGATCTGAATTCAGCATATTCCAAAGTTGAACTATTTAGTATACCATTTGCTACAGCTGCACTTTTATTCCATCATGTCAATCAGAAATCTAAATATATCCTAGAAAAGAATAAACTCTACCCAAGAAGACAGATTGTAATGTATTATTAGATTTTTGGAACCATCCCCACTTCTGTGGTGTCAACAAATGTTTAGGCAGATCCTTTTGAAATCTTTTGCAATTTTCATTAGAAAGGCAATGTTGATAAAAGATTCTTTTTCTTTTATAGGAGTTGTAAAAGGAAATTACAGCTATCTGTGTTGGATAATCTTGTGAAAGACTTATGACAACAATCACACACAGAAAGCAAAAAATAAAAACACCAGAGAAAAAATAGACAACTTGGCTTTCATTTTACTTGCCAGAGTGTTCAACACACCAAATGAGAAGGGAAAAAAATACCAGTTTTATAATCAAATATGTGTTTTACTAGGGACTTTTTTCTCCTTGTGTGTTGAAATGGAATTAGCAGAGCAGATTTTAAATCTACCTTTACCTTACACCATTAAAGATCAAAAATGAATCATTTGATCCTTTTGTCAATATTGACAGCAACATATTGGAGATGGTGAATCTAAGCAGATGTCCTCTCCACCTCAAAATAACAGGAAAGGCACCTTTTAAAAGGCTAAATCATTAAAATAAAATGGCAGACCACCACCTGCCTACCAAAGTGATTAAAATTAACCATTTTATTAACTTCAAAAGCAATCAAGAAATGGTTAGAATTTTGATTATAAAGGCAAGTTCTCACCTCAAACGGAATACAACTTTTCTTAAGAATATATGTGAAAGTCACAGAAAGTGCTTTCCAAAATATTATTAATGTTTCTCCACCCTGGAGACAAACCATGAGAATATGGTTCCATAAATGCCTGTTACTGGACTAAATCCTTTCTAACACAAGAAACTGCTGAAACTCTCAGAGGCCCTGTTCAGTAAAAGTTAGAGTGTATACACACCTAAATGGGAACCGCAGCAGGGAAGGTCCAGGAAATATTCCGGGGGTGGGGTGGGGGGGAAGGGAAACCAATAAAACAAACTTCCAATCTTTCGGTCCAAGCTTTAAAATTTTCTCTCCATTGAACAAAGCAGGCCACATAAAAGAAAAATAAAGCAAGGAGGGAAGAAATGGGACGGGGAGAAAGGAGGAGAAAGGAAGGGGGAGGGAGGGAAGGATCGATTAAAGAACTTGCACCCTGCTCCCACAGACAAGAACTGGAGGCTTAGGGAACTTGATGAACGCGAGGGTCCCCAAACTACTTTTCAGGACGTCTACTTTATTCCAGTGACACTTACAGATGTACATTTCATCAGTAAGTTTCACAACGCTGAACACATTCCGGGTACGAGTTTCTTCACTCCTGTGTTAGAAAGCTCAGCTTTTCCTCTGCCTTGGTGACAAGACGGGGCGGGGAAGGCGGGCTGCCTCCACTCCCGCTTTGAGCACCTGTCTACACCTCAACTTTCCACGGGAGAACGGCCGGGCTCCTCTCCGTTGCCACGACCTCGGCTACACCGCCGGCAGGCGATCCCCCCGCGGCCACGCCTAGGTCCCTCTTCAGACCGGAGAAATCCCCGCCGGCTCGGCTCGCCGGGTGTAAGCTGAGCCCTCCACTACGACTCGCTCTTCGGAAGCTGTTACCTGACCCGGGCGCTCCCGGTCCTCAGCGGCGCGGGCTGAATGAAGCGCCCCACGAGACTCCGCACGTGGGCGTATCCGGGCGGCGGCGGCTCCCACGCCCTCGCGGCGTCTCGCGTCCCAGGACCCGGCAGGGGCCGCGCAGGCTCGGACGCGAGCGGCTCGCGCGGCCCCGGGCCGAAGCCCGCGCCCGCCGCCGGCTTACCTTGGATGACGTGCTCCGGCGAGATGGTCTTCTTCTCCGATTTGTTGCAAATCTCATTGGCTTCGGACGATATCAGGTGGATGAATTCCGTGCAGCAGTTCACCACCAGCTCGCGCGCGTCGTTGGCCACCCGCACGTTCGGGAGCGTCTCTTTGATCATCTTATTGATGGCCGCTCTGGGGATCGTGAGGTCGTCGTCGTTGCCCGACGAGGACGCCATCGCCGCTCCCCCGCGCGCCCCCGCTGCTAGGAGCGCCCCAGCTCGCTGCACCCCCCACCCGGGCTTCCCTCAGGGCCGCCTTCGGGGACGGTCCCGCGGCGGGGTGTGAGGGGGAGGCGCCGCCTCGCGAGGGCGGGGGCGCCCGCGTGTGTGGTTTGGGGGAGGCCGAGGGAGCCCAGGGGCTGGGGACTCCGGGCTCGCCCCGCTCGGGCGCGGGGGACAGACGGGAAGGGGCTGTGGGAATCCGACCACCGGGGAGCCGCCTTCGAGTCTCCTCAGAGGGGCGGGCGCGGCCGCCTGGCCGGGTCCCAGCGGCGCCGGGGCGCAGGAGGGTGCGGGGACGCCGGCCTCGCGGCGGCACCGCGGGCGCCCAGCGGGCGCGGCTCTACAGGGCCGGGGCCCCCCAGGCGCCGCCGCCAGCAGACTTTGCCGCCGCCTCCGCCAAACCATCCTGCAGACACCCGCGCCGCCGCCTCACAACATGTCGGACGCGACCGCTGCAGCTGCCGGAGCCCGGGCGGCCGCCTGGGAACGAGTCAGGGCAGAGCCAGGCACAAGGGCAGCGGCTGCGGCGGCCGCCGTGGCCGTTTGGCCCGAACGCGGAAGGTGGAAGCCGACGCCGAGGTAACGGTGGTCCCTCCAGAGGCCGGGGACGAAGGTTTGCTGGAAGCCTCTCCCGACACCCTTTGCGCGGCCGGAAGCCTCGCCCCCCGCTCCCCCGCCCTCCCAGACCGACGTCCGGAAGTGGCCGTTGCCCTGCCCCCACCCGCGCCGCCGGGCACGCCCAGCCGCGCCGCCGGCAGCTCGCGCCGCCAACAGCTTCCGCCGCCCGCCTCCCCGACGCGCGCCCCGGGCCGGGCCAGGTGCGCCGCGCGGTTCCGAGAGCCCGGAGCGCGCGCTCGCCCCCGACTCGGATGGGCTGCGTGGGCGGACGGGCCGGGCTGCGTGGCTTCTGCGGGCGCCCAGCGGACCGGGAGTTCGAAACCTGCCCCAGCCATGGTCGGAGACAAAGGAGATCAGGATTTCGTTAAAATAACTTTCCTGCTCCCTAAAGGCCCGGGCTGGGATAAAGAAAGAAGAACGAGGCTCGGACTCGGGGTTCGGGGGTGGGATTGGGGAAACCCACATGAGAGAGGCTGTGTGCGCGTGTGCGTGTGCGCGCGCGCCCCTGAAGAGCTTTTGATACCTAGGAAATGTTACTCAGATCAAAGCGCTCTGTGGTCTCCTCCTATTTTATGGGGAAGGAAACATTCGGGGAAGTGACTGGCCGTCTCCGTCACAACTAATGGCTAAGCCGGAAACGAGAAATAAGACCCAACCTAGCGAACTTTCAAAGAGCACCCAGTGAGCCACGTTAAGAGCTTCCAACTTGGTCATTGTTCATGGCGTTTTGCTTTTGGAGAGGGAAAAAAGTAAAGGTATAAGCAATTGATTTTTCCTTCTCTCCAGGGTAATTAGTAATAGCACTGCGCGTCAAATTCGTCCCCAAAAGTGTTATTTTTAAAAAACTTTCGTCTTACGCATTTGGAAGAAGAGTCTATTTTATAAATAGTGAAGTGTTGCAATTTCGCAGTAAACGAGAACATTTAAATCAGCGTGGTTGCAATTTAATCAGATACATTGTTACTGATACACACGCCAGCAAACTGGTGTATTTGAAATGGTTTTCTTAAAAAACGTTTTATTTTTATCTAGAACTCTAGCGGTGGCACCTCAAGGAGGCCCTAGTTAATTACACTTGTTTTCATTGAGCATTTTCTTCTGTACACTTGCCATTTCTATGATTTATAAGGTGTAGTCGTTTTGTGAGTGCTACTAAATTTAGTCAAAAATTTCTTTGATAAAACTATTTAAAATTTTTCTTCAAAATAGGAATGTAAAACTGTTGACTTAGATGTTAGCTCTTTATGTGGTGTAACAGGGTGCCCCAGGAAAGCGGGAGGTTCCAGGTTCCCTGCCCCACCCAAATGGAGGGTGGAGCTGAGCAGGAAGAGGAGAAGCTGCAGAAGAGACTGAGGAAGGAAGCAGGATGGAGCCAGAAGGAGACCTGGAGGAGGCGCATGGAGCCTAGAGACACGTGAAGAAACTGCGCTTGTCTTTTGGTCGTGGACTGGGTGACACAGATGTGGGTGAGACCCATGGGGAGGTGACAGTGGCAGCTTTTATCTTGATGTTGATTTTGCTCTTTTCCTTCCGGGCTTGTCTGGTTGTTTCTGACCCTTTTCTGTGGGTCCCCACTGGAAGATGCTTTGGACTTGTGGCAGGCTTTGGGGCCTTCCTCTGGGCCAATCCCATTTGGATGGAGTTTTACCCACTAGGAGACGGGTAACTTTGGGTGCTTGATTTAGAAACTAGATTCTTTGCCTTTCCTGTATTGTTTCTTAATTGTATTAAAGTTCCTTCCCATTAAAGTCTCGTATGTTTTGTGTTGATGCTATGGACGGTAGAACCCATTTAGAATAAGCAGGTTTGCCTGGTTTGTGCTGCCCCTCTCCCTGCCCTGTATCAGTGTTACTTTGTAAGTCAATTTACTGTTGGATTAAAGAATTATATTGTCTAAATTTATCTTGACCTTGTCAAGTATATTAGTCTGACAAAGCTAGCTAGCAAAAAATGTTCCCAGAGATATCATTGACCCAAATGTTACCATTTCTGAAAAAAATGTAAAATAATAATTGTTCTTCTTCACAAAACATTTATGCTATGTAGACTTACAAGCTTATGATCCATACATCAATGGAACACACTTGTTATTCCAGTAATGGTTTATTATGACAAGTTTCTGTAGTAACATAAGCATGGAATGTTTATGCTAGGAGATCTAGGTTCCAGCCCAGATTTCTGACTTTAGTTAACTCTGATAGGTATGTTCTTCAGTTAAAATGCAAGTAGAATTTAACTCAGCATTCAAAGTCAAATGAGATTATATGTAAAGGCACTGAACATTCTGAAGTTTTATATGGATGTTAGTGTTAACATTTTTGTCAGGTCTAGTCAGTTGTCAATAGCAATCTATACATGATAGGCTGAAAATTTAACTATTAACAGTAATGTGAGATCATGAAATATGCTAATTTGGACCCCATCTATCTCTATGCTAAACAGGCTCTTGAAATTAAGGATAACATCTCTTTCCTATAAGAGTTTTATGAGAACTCAAAGAGACCAGTTAAAATGTAAAGAAAAAAAAAGGTTTTAGTATATATGAAATAACTTTTCATGTTATCCCAAAATTAACGATATTTTAAAAATACAGCGGTTTTTAAGATGAGTTAGGCTAAGCCTATAGTAATATTAAAACATGTTAATTTGTATATGTTCAGGTTTTCATTACTGACAATATAACTTTTGTAATTTGAAGTAATACTCTCCATTATGCTCATTTGTCCCAGGCAAACACACCAATTATTAGTAGGTGATAATAGAAACATAAAAATTAATGACAGCTAGCAGATACTTATTTTGTGCTTAACACCATGTTAAATACTTTTACTTATTGTAATGACCCTGACTGATCAAAGGTGGAAGAAATTGAGATAAGAGTGGCTTAAGTTTGCATTTAAAAGGCAACTTATTTATACAGACACTGATAAACAGACATATGAAAGGCAAAGAGATTAAAAACCTGACTGTGCAGAGATACCCTACCTAAATCAAAATTAACAGGTGGTTCTGATAATATGCCTTTAAAAAGTGACATAATTACAGGCACTGGATTTAAGGAAATTTGAGATACTTAGGGACATCCCCATAGTCCTGAAGCCTTCTCTAGGTTTGGGAAGCACCACAAGGGACTCTTGCTTTGAGGAGTGGCCTTCACTTTTCTATAAATGGACACTGTCAGGAACTCTCCAGGCTGACTCTATGCTCATTGTGCATGACCAGAGTCCAGAACTTTGCCAAGGGGTTCATTACCTCTCCCCCCCATTTTTTTTTTTTTTTTTTGCTGTCAATTAAATTGCATGCTTATATTATTGTAAAGTGTATTCCCCCAATAAAATTACATTCTGGTTATATTCATTTTGGTGTGAATGGTTAGTGAAACCTTCATGTTCCTTGGAAATTAGCACTTTAGAGATCCCAAATCTAATGTAACATTTACCTAAGTACCTTTAACTATATTACCTCATTTAATTCTCAGAGCAACATTTTAAGATAGGCACTGTTTTAATCTCCACTTTACAGATAAGTAGACCTTGGGAAAGCTAAATTCCCTGAAGTCAATATAGCCAACAGGATAGGCTAATTTATGTTATAAGAACAAATAACCTGGGGCCTCCCCGGTGGCGCAGCGGTTGAGCGCTGGGTTGCGAAGCTGCCCGCTGCCTCTGCAGCGCCGGTTCGATCCCCGGCTGCTCCCCGGCCACCGGAGGAGGGTCCCACATGGCGCGCAGACCTCTCCTGCCGCCCGCTGCTCCCCTCAGCAGTGTACTTCAGTCCTTCTGCCTGCTCTGCTCCCCGCTCTGGCTCTGGTGAATTCTCTCACCCTCCCGTGCTTCTGACTGTACCCAGTGCTTGTATAAATAAATAAAATAAATCTTTAAAAAAAAAAAAAAAAAAAAAAAAAAAGAACAAATAACCTGGGGCCTCCCTGGTGGTGCAAGGGGTTAAGACACAGCACTATGAATCTATCCACAGCCACTACAACTAGAGTTCTATCCCCGGGAGGTGACCCACATGTTGCAGCAGAACTCTCTGACTAGCCTGCTGCTCCCCTCAGCAGCGTATTTCAGTCAATCTGCCTGTTCTGTTCCCCTTGCTATCTCTGGTGAATCCTCTCACCCCCCACACCTCTGGCCTGTATGCCAGTTCTTGTATGCATAAATAAATAAATAAATCTTTAAAAAAAAAAAAAAAAAAAAAAACAACCTGCAAATACCAAAAAGGTTATTTCTTACTCAGATTATGGGTTCATCATGAGTCAGCCAGAGGACTTAACACATATAGTTACTCAAGAATCCACTAAGATGTTGAGGAATAATGGAGTCTTGAAATGTAGATTTTGTTTGTTTGTTTGTTTGTTTGTTTGTTTGTTTGAATGGGTAGAGAGAAATTAAGAAAGCATTTGTGTTCAAAGTCATGACAAATTTGTGGAGATAAAAATTGTTCTGGGAACAGTGAGGGGGTTGCCTCAATTGAAGTAAAGCGTTTGTGTTATTCAGTGGTGAAAGAGGTGAGAAAGCCAAACACACAGGGCAGCAGACATAACAGAAGTTGAGAGACAGAAAAGGAGGGCAGAGAGGTTAGTCAGTTGTAACAAGGGCAACAGAAGGGTAAGAAGAGAAACTTTAGGGCCTCAACTACTAATGTCTGAAGCCCAGCAAGAGAACTGGATCGCTGGAGTGTTGATATAGTAGGCCTCCATGAAAGTTTCCTGCACTTCTTTCCTTCCTGTGTATCTTCATAATAGCCACCTAAAAATCCTATTTTTGTTCTTCATTCGCAAATTGAAAGAGCTTCAGATATGTGTTTCATTCCCATTCTGCCATTTAACTAATCTTGGGCAGGGCATTTAAACCCTTAATTTATCTATAAAATAAAATACCTGTTTCACAGTGGTGATTTAAAAATCAAATGACATCATGTTTACAAAAATGTATTTAGCTCAGAATTTAATGCCTAATAAATTGGTGATAATTATTTTTTAAAAATATCATCATTATACCTGGAAGGAAATAATGGGAGTGAGAAAAAAAGGTGAATCTAAAAATTATTTCTTTTTTTTTTAAAGATTTTACAAAATTTATTTATTCAAGAACTGGGGTATAGGCCAAAGGCGCAGGAGGGTGAGAGAATTCACCAGAGACAAAGCAGGGAGCAGAACAGGCAGATTGAGTGAAATACACTGCTAAGGGGAGCACCAGGCAAGGCAGGAGAGGTCTTACGTGCCATGTGGGTCAGCTCCCTGGCTGGCAAGGAATCAAACCTGCACTGCAGAGGCTGCAGACAGCTTCACAGCACGGCGCTAACCTGCTGCGCCACCGGGGAGGCCTCTAAAAATTATTTCACAGAGTTGAAAGAAGCTTACAGTTTGGCTCCTAGACAGTCAAGGAAACAGATTAGTTAAATATAATTACAAGATTTTAAACATCAGAAAGTGGGATTAGGGATTAAGGTAATGTCAAAAATAGCAAAATTGACAGGGAATAGTTGAGATATGTTGGGTTTGAGACAACAGTAGACATTTAAGGAAGTGATGTTCTATAGGCAGTAGAAAAAGAAGACAAGATGACTTCTGACTCCTGCCTTCATTCAACAACTTAATGTCTACTGTTGTGTGATATGGGAGAAATAAAGATGAATCAAAATCTTTCTTGTTTTAATCTGTTGGGTAAATCAGAATATAAACTAGATTGAAATAAAATACTGTTGCAGTGCCTCCCTGGTGGCGCAGGGGTTAAAGTCTCAGCACTATCAAGCTATGGCCAGCCACTGTGGCCTGAGTTCAACCCCCTACCAGGGAGCTAACCCTCCTATTCTCTAGCTTGCTGCTCCCCTCAGCAATGTATTTCAGTCAATTTGCCTGTTCTGCTCACCACTCTGCCTCTGATGAATCCTCTCATCTCTGGCCTACACTCCAGTTCTTGTACGCACAAATAAAAATAAATCTTTGAAAAACAAACAAACAAACAAAATACTATTGTAGACATAGAAGCTAAGAGTATACCAAGAAGGAGCAACTAACATAGCAACAGGGAGGAAGGAGGCCTTTATGGAGGATTCAACATTTTAACTAGTCTTGAAGCCTGAGTGGGATTTTGATAGAGAAGGAAAGAGCTGAAGAAGAAATAAAATACATCACATGATCACTTGTAATCAGTGAAATGTAAATCAAAACTACTCTTATACCAGTGAGAATGGCACATATTAAAAAAACTAGCAACAACAAATGGTGGCGAGGTTGTGGAGAAAAAGGAACTCTCCTGCACTGCTGGTGGGAATGCAAACTGGTCCAACCACTATGGAGAGCTGTGTGGAGATTTCTGGACCTACTAAACATAGAGCTTCCATATGATCCAGCAATTCCACTCCTAGGTATTTACCCAAAAGAGACAGAAACATCAATTCCAAAGAGCACCTGCACCCCTATGTTTATAGCAGCACTATTTATAACAGCTAAGCTTTGGAAACAACCCAGATGCCCAAAAATAGATGACTGGATCAAGAAGAGGTGGTACATATACACCATGGAATATTACTCAGCATTCAAAAAAGATAAACACATGCAATTTGCAGCAACATGGATGGAGCTGGAAGGGATCATGCTCAGCAAAATAAGTCAGAAAGAAAAAGAAAAATACCGGATGGTCTCACTCATAGCAGGAATCTAGAAAACTTAAATAAGGGACCAGGAAAAAGAATATAAGAAAGAAAATACCAAAATCGACAAACAACTATGAACCAGAGACACTTATGGGGGGTGGGGGACAGGGAAAGGAAGGCTTGGGTTCAAAATAAGGGGGTTGTAATTGTATGGGGAATATAAAAATAAAATTTAAATAATAAAAAAACAAAAAACAAAATACATCACATGTATTGTAATCATTAAAATAATTATTTATGAAGTATGTATGTACTTTCTAATATTATAGCAAAATACAACATTGTTATTATTAGAACTCTATGAAAATACATATGCATGTGGATAGAGGCTGGATAGAAACATGTAAAAATTAACAGGTGCATTGGAACAGAAAGGTTATTGGTAACTACTTTTGATTCTTCCTTAAAATCTGTTTTTAAGTTAATCTTCTAAAAATGTCCCACACTTACCTGAAAACACCAGCAAGTGGTGAAAAAAGTTATTTCTACTGATATGTAAATACATTTATCCATTCTTCACATTCATAGTGAAACTTTTAAAAGCAGTCCTTGAAATTTAAATCTTTTGTTTATTCACTAGCAACACTCAAGTTGGTGATCCCCACGTGCAGTCTACCCACAGATATTGTACCAGATATGCATTGCCACAAAAATTCTGCTTTACAAGCCATCCCAAAGGTCAGTGGATTAAAACAGTCATTTAATTTTTCTTGGAACCTCTGTATTAGTTGGGCAACTCTTCTGGAATTATTGGGTTTACTCATTTTCTGAGTCAGCTGTGGGTTGGGTAGGTGGCTCTAAGTTAGTCTGAAACTCTCATGTGTGTGGAGACTAGCGTCTCTGTCCTCAGTTCTAGAAAGACCTTGGCTCTTTTCCATTGTTTTTTTACATTTCATAGCAGGTAAGCCTGAGGATGTTCTTATGATGAAGCAGAAACTGTTTACTCATGTGTCCATTTATTTTATGGGTGTTCTATGTGGCAGACATTGTAATGAGGAACAAGAAAAATAAAGTCAAATGGGAATTTGCCCCTACTTTTAAGGAACTTGCCATCTTGCGGGAGAGACAGGCAAGTAAACCGGAGCCTGTAGTGGAATAAAATTGGTCCCATGACATAATTGTGGGCAGAGCAGAGGACATGCCAAAGCAAAATAGGTCAAGTGCACAGTGATGATGGAGAGTGTCACAGAGGAGAGAATCCTTGATCAAGTGTTCGGGAATAGGGGGAAGGGGATTTCATGCAGATGAGCAGCAGAAACTCATGATATTCTAGGGAAGCTACAGTATTTTGGTGGAGAGTGTAAGAAAAGAAATATATCAAGAATTAGGGAGAGATGGCTATTCAGGGACGTGTAGTAGTTAAGGTTCTGATTGAAAATAACAACTCTACTTAAGGTGACTTAACTAGAAAGATAAGGAATATCTCATAAAATCTTGGGAATTATTGGATAAGGAGATAAATTCAATAGGAGAAATCCATAAGCTGTCCTCCCCATCTTTAGGCATCTCAGCTCAAAATTTCAGTTTCTCAGGAGAGCAAGCCTATTTGGCCAGTTAGGGTCAGAGTTTGACTCCAATGTCACTCAGCCATTACTAGACTGTGAGTTACCTGTGTGAATGTTTGCTGTTGTCCTCCCCACCCCCACTCCCCACTAGGGAGAGAGTTGTGACAGTGAGCTCTGTGTGGCTGGGCTATGAGGTATCTGCTGTGTTTTATTTATTTTTTTTTTATTTATGCATTTTAAAGATTTATTTATGCATACAAGAGCTGGGGTACAGGCCAGAGATGCGGGGAGTGAGAGGATTCACCAGAGACAGAGTGAGGCAGACTGACTGATATACACTGCTGAGGAGAGCAGCAGGCGAGACAGGAAAGGTCTGCTTTACCATGTGGGTTTCTCTCTGGCCAGCCGGGGATCGAACTTGTGCTGCAGCGGCTGCATATTGCTTCATAATGCGGTGCTTAATCCCTTGCACCACCAGGGAGGCCCTGCTGTATTTTATTATTTAGTTGCCTCTCTCCACATTATTATTTAGTTGCCTCTCTCCACATGTACCATGACAAAAACACTTCTATCCCATTTAATAGAGCATTTCTAGTACAACAGCCTCTGACTTCGCCTTCCTTCTAAGACCAAAGATACATCCAGCTGGTGGAAGAACATCTTAGGTTTACTGTTCTTCTAGTTCTAATCTCTAGCTATAAAATGTCCATTCTAGTTCTGGCCCCGTCTTTTCTTGGTGTGGTTCTCATGGTCTTGTAACTCAAGGTCTAAATGGTAAATATTATTACTACCATCACATTCTATACATAGATGTTAGGGTCAGGGGCAGCAATGGTTGCAACAGAAAGAAAGGAAAATGAAAACAGTGATAGTTCTTACTTTTGAAAGAAGAAAGAGGGCAATTTTTTAGTCTTTAGACTATTGATTGGCCATACTATTGATTCCTGTACTGTTAATGAAGCCATAATTATTTTATATATTGTATATTACCTATTCTAAATTTCCTTACTTGCAGCTAACATCTCAACTGAGGACTTTGCCTACTAGGGTGACCTAAGCCTTCATTTCTATAGATCTAAGCCCTGGGCAATGATCAAAGTCAACTGCATCAAACTAAACAGACAATGCAGCAGATCAGAGAACGCTTCCGAGATGAAATGACTGGGAATCAATGACATTTGTTCAATGAATGGTCTTTATTTTACAAAAGAAACTGAAGCACAGAAAATTTAGATCAACTCTTAAGTGTCAGAATCAGGATTTAAACTTGTACTGTCTAGTTCCAGAATAACTCTCCTGTAGAGTTACATCCTACTGCCTCTGCACAGTTAATGTGGAGATTAAGTGTGGGCACTGGGCCTTCTGTACCCAGGATTAAGCCATGTTTTGGATCTTCAATTTTAACTAGCCTTGTGACGCAGTGCAAGTTATTTCATTCTTCTAAGTTTCAGTCTTCCCATCTATAAAAGGTAAATATCCTTTGTGCCTATCACTATTAAACAGACTTAGAAAATGATGGCTATTATGAACTCAATACAAGTTTACTGAGCACTCTGTGGTCGGCACTGCATGTACTACTGTGTACAAGACGGCTTTAAATCCTGTGCTCATGGATTGTCCGATAAAAGAGATCTGAACTAAGCAATGAAATGAAAATAGCAATGTGTGATCCATTTGGCATCTGGGAACATAATAATTGTGAACTAAAGAGGACAGATCTGGAACACAGATCTGTTCCAAAAAACAAACTGGAACAATTAAAAGTAAAGGGAGAAAGACAAGAAAGAGAATATCAGAAAAACTTCCAAGAGAAAGAATATCACTTAGTTTTCTTAAGCCTATTGCATAAAGTACAGGTTTTACAAGAAAAGTGAAGAGACTTGATCATGAGATTCTTGTCATAGGACAGAAAGCTAGAGTAACTGAAATGAGAAATTATTTATGAGAGACCTGTGGAGATGAAGTGATAGATATTCTCAATAAACTAAAGAAAGCATAATTAAAGGGAAGGAAGTGAGAATATTTAAAAAAAAAACAACACCTATCTTCAAGTACTGATTTGGAGAACAGCCATACTTTGTAATACGAGCCAAGAGATAAAATCAAATTTGTCTCTAAGGGGAGGGGAAATAAGCCTTTTTTCAGGCTAAATTCCCCTGCCACCTGGCTTGTTTTCTTCACCATAAATGAGCACTGGGAAAAGAACAGGCTTTAGAGATTCTGTCCAAGCAATTCACAGACCATTTTCTTGGTAATCACTGTGTAGCTCTTTTTTCAGTCAGGCTCACATACAAGATTTAATCTTGGTATTAGATAGCAAGTATCATTTGTAACATTTATCAAATGTACCAAAATATTTCTCTCTAACTGTCTTATTAGAATGTATGCAGGAGAAGAAAAATGAGTTAATGGTCCCTGGAGGGAGCTAATGTGTAATTCTGCAGATTTACCCTTATGAGTATGGTTATGTAATTTGACCTAAATCATTGTCATGGTTATGGCCAACATTTACCACAATGAGATAGTATATGGATTAATGACTAATGACTGTATTTTTGGAGCACCTAATGGTAGGTGGCTTAATCATGGCTCAGTTACAAGTAAAATGGTTGAGAAAGTCATTGCTCCCAAGTAAATCCCACCTCACAGTATTTGCCATCAAACCTGACATCGTCACTAAAACTAAAAGTCAGGTTATTGTTTAGATCAGAAATATGTATTTTTGTGGTATTTTTTTTCCTTAGGCAAAAGGAATAGCTAAAGCACAAATACAGATCCATCTTTATTTAACACAGATCCATCTTTAACATAGCTACACATACGTGTTTGCAATTTCAATTTAAAGAATGGCAAAGGTCATTTCAATTTCTGTGGAGTAATTCTGTTGATTATATTGGAAAAATCTGAATAAATACATATAACATTAAGATCTATGGTTTCACAAAGTTACCCACATACATGAAATAGCTCAAGCATCTCAAACTCATAAATTTTAGCTTTTGAATAATTATGACATCCACACATTTGTGCATATACCATACAATACATTAAGAATATCTTACTGGGGCCTCCCCTGGTGGCACAGGCGGTTGAGTACCACGCTGTGAAGCTGTCTACAGCCCCTGCGGTGCGGGTTCGATCCTGGCCAGCCAGCGAGGGTCCCACATGGCATGGCAGACCTCTCCTCTCTTGCCTGCTGCTCCCCTCAACAGTGTATTTCAGTAGATATGCCTGTTCTGCTCCTCACTTTGTCTCTGGTGAATCCTCTAACAGCCACGCCCCATCCCCCCAAAGCGGCCTCACCGGACCTCTGACCTACACCTCAGTTCTTGATGCATAAATAAATAAATCTTTAAAAAAATGCCATGCTATTTATTTTTCTACATTTTATGTGTTTACAGTTTCTTTACCCTTTAATTATTTTTTGTTAACAATACTTTTTATTTTTTCACAGAGCATGTTTGGAAAATATTGAAAACATAAGGAAGAAAAAAGTTGTAAGGCTGCTACTCATTGTCATTACTGTAACTTAGTATATTTCCTCTGGTTTGTTTGCAGTTTGTGTCTATGTTTTTAAAAGTTAGTCATATAATGCTGTAGTAAGAAATGTTTCTAATAAAATATTCATAGATAATTGAATTCAATAAATGTATACAAAACTATTTATACAAGGTTAAAAAAAATGCAATGCTGTTTAGACTCATATAGACAAAAGTGGCATTCCTAATCAGCAAGGGAAGTATAAATTATACAGTAACTGAGAAAGATGCTGGCCAATTATTTGGAGGAAAGAAAAATGTAACATGTGCCCAAATAAATACCTGGTGGATTAAATATTTTAATATAAAAATAAAGCCATAAAATTATTAAAAGTATAGAAAAATGCTTTTATGGTCTTTTTTCTTTTTTATTAATGTAACAGCTTACAACACTATAGGTTTCAGGTATAATGCTTATATAATTTTTTTAAAGATTTATTTTTATTTGTTTATGCCTATAAGAACTGGGGTGTAGGCCAGAGGTGCAGGGGAGGGGTGTGAAAGGATTCACCAGAGACAGAGTGGGGAGCAGAACAAGCAGATCTACTGAAATACACTGCTGAGGGGAGAAGCGGGCAAGACAAGAGAGGTCTGCTGCACCTTTGGTGGGTTAGCTCCTTTTCGGGGGTATCAAACTCAGGCAGCAGTAGCCGGTGATAGCTTGATAGCGCTGCAACTTTAACTTCTGCACCACCAGGGAGGCCCTTGCTCATATAATCTTGAGAGTGGAAATTATATTGTATACTAATGTAAAGCAAAAGATTGATTTTTAAAATGCAAGCATATCCCATTTTGTTGCATTTTATTTTGCTCCACAGATACTGTTTACAAACTGTAGGTTTATGACACCCCTGTGATAAGCAAGTCTACTGGCACCATTTTTCCAACAGCATATGTGATTATTGTGTGTCTCTGTGTCACATTTAATTAATGTACATACATTGCTTTTTCAGATACAGTGCACACTTAATAGACTATATTTTAGTATAAAAATAACTTTTATATGCACTGGGAAACAAAAAAATTCATGTGACACATTTATTGCACTATTCACTTTATTGTGGTAGTCTGGGGCCAAACCCACAATATCTCCAAGGTATGCTTGTACATAAACAACTAAACAGTGTTTCAGAGATCATGAAAAAATTAAAGGACAAAGGGACCAAGTGTTCAGAAGTATAATTAGTAAATAGGAAAAAAATATCCAAATAGAAAAATGGGTAAAAGACTTCTGAGGGTAAGTCAGAAGAGAAGGGAAGATAGGGCCTTCCCTGGTGGCGCAGCGGTTAAGCGCAGGGCTGCCCGCAGCCTCTGCAGCGCCTGTTCGTTCCCCGGCCACCGGAGAGGGTCCCACATGGCGCGACAAACCTCTCCTGCCGCCCACTGCTCCCCTCAGCAGTGTATTTTGTCAGTCTGCCTGTTCTGTTCCCCACTCTGGCTCTGGTGAATTTGCTCACCCTCCAGCGCTTATGACTGTACCCAGTGCTTGTATGAATAAATAAATCTTTAAAAAAAAAAAAAAGGCAAGGGACAATAAAGATAAAATTTTTAATTACTGATAAAAATGAAAATCAAACCAATATTAAACTACCATCTTTGTCTATCCAGTTGGTAAGGATTATTTTAAAAGATAGGGCCTCCCTGGTGACGTAAGGGGTTAAGATGCAATCTATGAAGCTGTCCACAGCCACTGCAGCACAAGTTCAATACCCGACCAGGGAGCTACCCTCATGGTGCAGCAGACCTCTCCTGTCTCGCCCGCTGCTCCCTTCAGCAGTGTATTTCAGTCAATCTGCCTGTTCCGTTCCCCACTCTGTCTCTGGTGAGTCCTCTCACCCCCCACACCTCTGGTCCGTACCCCGGTTCTTGTATAAATAAATAATCTTTTTTTAAAGATTATTTATTTAAGATTTATTTATTTATTTATTTATAAATAAATAATCTTTTTTTAAAGATTTATTTATTTAAGATTTATTTATTTATTTATAAATAAATAATCTTTTTTAAAATTTTTATTTATTTATTTATTTATTTATTTGAATTAATAAATTTTATTTTTATATTCCCCATACAATTGCAATCCCCCATTCTGACCCCAATCCCTCCCCTCCCGCCCCCCACCCCCAAAAAGTGTCTCTGGTTCATAGTTTTTGTTGATTTTGATTTTCACTTTCTTATAGTTATTCATTTTCCTGGTCCCTTATTTAAGTATTCTAGATTCCTGCTATGAGTGAGACCATCCGGTATTTTTCTTTTTCTTTTTGGCTTATTTCATTGAGCATGATCCCTTCCAGCGCCATCCATGTTGCTGCAAATTGCATGTGTTTATCTTTTTTGAATGCTGAGTAATATTCCATGGTGTATATGTACCACATCTTCTTGATCCAGTCATCTATTTTTGGGCATTTGGGCTGTTTCCAAAGCTTAGCTATTGTAAATAGTGCTGCTATAAACATAGGGGTGCAGGTGTTCTTTGGAATTGATGTTTCTGTGTCCTTTGGGTAAATACCTAGGAGTGGAATTGCTGGATCCTGTGGAAGCTCTTAAATAATCTTTTTTTAAAGATTTATTTATTTAAGATTTATTTATTTATTTATTTATTTATTTATACAAGAACCGGGGTACGGACCAGAGGTGTGGGGGTGAGAGGACTCACCAGAGACAGAGTGGGGAACGGAACAGGCAGACTGACTGAAACACAGTGCTGAGGGGAGCAGCGGGAGAGACAGGAGAGGTCTGCCACGCCATGTGGGATTCTCACTGGCCAGCAGGGATAGAACCCGCACTGCAGAGGCTGCAGACAGCTTCACAGTGCGGCGCTCAAACACCTGCGCCACCAGGGGAGGCCCATAAATAAATCTTTAATAAATAAATAATAAAGATAATATGCAGTGTTAGAGAGGGTATGATACCTGTTGATTGCTCTTCGACAAAATGTTTGATAAGTGCATACCTTTTAGCCAGAGATTTCACTTCAAAATAATGCTAAGGAAATACATGTTTAGGAAATAATTAATGATGTGTGCTACAGTTTTCTTCCTTGTTCCTTCCTCCTCCCACTGGGAACTGTCTCTGCCTCTGTCTCCTTTTTCTTTCTCCTTTTTCTTTCTTGATTTATGTTTGAAACGTGAAAAGTTGAAAAAGTTAAAATGTCCAACAAAAAGGGGACTATAAAGTATGACAATTCATTCAACAAAACATCCACACTATTCAAACACTAGAAATTACATTGTAACAAATTTATTTGAAAACATACTCACAGTATGTTGTTAAACAAAAAAAATTAGGGTATAGAACAAAATATGTTGGGGGAGGGATCTTTCACTTTCTCTTTCTGCTCTCTCTTCCCCAACACCACCCATTGTAAACCATGGGGAAGAGAGATTGCTAGATTGTGAAGTGTTCATTTTCCCCTCATTATTTTCTAATTTATTACAATGAATAGGAAATATGCTTTGATATGCAAAAACATTTTAAATTTAAACATACAATGTTACTTAGTTTGTTGCCCTTTCAAAATATGACTCACAGGTTAGCCGGTTTGTGAATTAAGTTTTAATTGCATCTGGTTAATTGTGATGCAAAAGTGAGGGGGAAAATTTGGAATCCTAAAATGTAGGATTGGCACATCAATTCTCATTTTATAAGGTATTACTTATAATCATTCTTTATTATTGCTATGCAACATTTGGTCACATGACTGAGGTTAGGAATTTGTGCCTTAAAAAAATCAGAATATCAAATCAAAAGTAAATAATGATTTCCTCCTTTAAATATAACAAAGATGTGGGGAGGAAGTATAGGCAAGAAGGTTGTATGTTACCATGGGTACAATTAAGTTCTCCAGGGTGCAATCCAACTCCATTCCAGCTTCAAGGTCAATGACTCACTAGCTTACAGGGAAGTCAACAAATATTTAATGCAGACCTGCATTTTGCACAAAGTGATTTTTAACACCCAAAGAAGTGCAGAAAAATAAGACTCAGACAAATTAAAGAAAACCAATCTAAATGGTTATTAAAAAATTCTAATTGGGGAGCATTTAAGAGAACAAGAAAACAAATTATTGTTCAGGCCACTCCAAAACTGTTATGTACAGATTAAGAATTGATATGAAGATTAAAAATCAGGGCCTCCCTGGTGGCCTGGGGGCTAGGTCACTACCACCACAACTGCCTGAGTTCCATCCCCTGCCAGGGAACTAACCCACATGGCACAGCAGACCTCTCCTGTTTTGCCTGCTTCTCCCCTCAGCAGCGTATTTCAGTCAATCTACCTGTTCTGCTCCCCACTCTGTCTCTGGTGAATATTCTCACTCCCCCATACCTCTGTCCTGTACCCCAGTTCTTGCATGCATAAATAAATAAATCTTTAAAAAAAAACACAAGAAAAATGAAAACCATGTCACTGCTTACGTGGTAGAGTGTCTTATATACGTCCCTGTATGTCAAGTGACAGAATAACCACAGCTACTGGGGCAGGAACCGTCATGTTTATAGGTCACCATTCCATCCACTGCCTTCAGGCTCCAAGTGCCTGCTATAGCCTCACCCTGTTCTAAATTTTTACATACATGGTATCAACAGTCCTTCCAGGCAGGTGTTAATATATACATAAACGGAGGTTCAGAGAATTAAGGACCCTATGAAAGGTCAAACCGATTAAGTGATATGGTTAGATTTGAATTTGTTCTGCCCCAATTCCTCCTGCTCTGATTTATGTGTATTTTCTCACTTGAAGGGTGGAGCCCATCACTAAGGAGCGGTGAGCCCTCCACAGGGTGACCCCAGAGGAACAAGTGCCTCCTAGAGGGGTTTGTGGGGACAGAACAGCCAGCTCAGGATTCAACAGGATTTATATGCTGACAAATAGTGGAAAGCAACGTGAGTGATTTTAAATAGAAAAGGGAAATTATAAGGAAGTTGGGCTATTTCACTGAGCCAAGGACAGGGATATAAGAAGTCAGACATCAGAAGGACTGGAGTTAGCCCAGGAAGGCCTGTAGAACTCAGAGAACTCATTGTTTCTTACTCCATTGTTTTACCCAACATCTGGCTTCATCAATTATTTGAGCCATATGGCAGCTGGCAGCCACAACTCCCAAATCTACTTTTATAGTTTCAGCCACATGGAAAGATTCGTTCTCTCTCCTCCCATTCCCACTTTCACATTCCCTGGGAAAAGTCTTTGCTCAGCTTGAGTCAGCGGCCCATCCCATCCAGAGGGCTGTATAATGCTGTACACAATGAGGGTCCAATTAAGAGATTCATTGAGAGCCATTAAGATGTTGCAAAATGTGTCCACTACCCAAGGGTAGTGCTATAAATCTTGGGGGTCCTGGCAAAATGATTCTCTTCTCTTGTAGAAGACAAACGAACTGAGGTGCAGGCAGAAATGTGATTGTCTGCAGTTACACAGACATATCTTTTGATGCATCCTTTGACCTTGGATAGCAGACTGAAAGAGTTAAGAGAGGTATCAGTTTTTTCATTGTTGTGTGTGATAATATTTCCAAGAGATATAAGCAGTTACCTTTCTCTACAAATGCAAATGATCAAATTTATTTTACCACCTTAACATCTCACCCAACTGGTTTGGCGGTAACAAGTTTAAATGTTTGTAAATGGGCTGATGGAAATCATCTGTTTCCTGAGAAATACAGAATATATTCTAGCATCTTTACTACCGCTTATCAAGTAGTAGCAGGTGGGTTTTTTTTATGGATTTTCCCCCAGAAACAACTGGCACTCTTAGAATGTACATTAGTCAGAAATAGCATGGAAGAAAGAGGACTTTCTTCAGGTAGGGGTTCAGGTAGGGAAAAGTCTGGACTAGCATTCTAGCATTAAAAAGAAAAATCAGTCCTACATCAAATTAAAGAGATTCTGCACAGCAAAAGAGACAATAACAAAAACAAAGAGAAACCCCACCAACTGGGAGAACATTTTTGCACACAACACTAATGATAAAGTGTAACAGGGTGGTCCCCAGGAAAGGGGGAGGTTCCCTGCCCCACCCAAGGGAGGGTGGAGCTGAGCAGGAAGAGGAGAAGCTGCAGAAGATGCAGAAGAGACTGAGGACGGAAGCAGGATGGAGCCAGAAGGAGACCTGGAGGAGGCACATGGAGCCTAGAGACACGTGAAGAAACTGCGCTTGTCTTTTGGTCGTGGACTGGGTGACACAGATGTGGGTGAGACCCATGGGGAGGTGACAATGGTAGCTTTTATCTTTTTTTTTTTTAAGATTTATTTATTTATTTATACATACAAGCACTGGGTACAGTCAGAAGCGCGGGAGGGTGAGAGAATTCACCAGAGCCAGAGCGGGGAGCAGAGCAGGCAGAAGGACCGAAGTACACTGCTGAGGGGAGCAGCGGGCGGCAGGAGAGGTCTGCGCGCCATGCGGGACCCTCCTCCAGTGGCCGGGGAGCAGCCGGGGATGGAACCAGCGCTGCAGAGGCTGCGGGCAGCTTCACAACCCAGCGCTCAACCACTGCGCCACCGGGGAGGCCCGGCAGCTTTTATCTTCATGTTGATTTTGCTCTTTTCCTTCCGGGCTTGTCTGGTTGTTTCTGACCCTTTTCTGTGGGTCCCCACTGGAAGATGCTTTAGACTTGTGGCAGGCATTGGGGCCTTGCTCTGGGCCATTTCCATATGGATGGACTTTTACCCACGAGGGGATGGGTAACTTTGGGTGCTTTATTTAGAAACTAGATTCTTTGCCTTACCTGTATTGTTTCCTAGTTTTATTAAAGTTCCTTCCCATTAAAGTCTCCTATGTTTTGTGTTGATGCGGCGGATGGCAGAACCCATTTAGAATAGGCAGGTTTGCGGGGTTTGGGCTGCCCCTCTCCCTGTCCTATAACAAAAGGACTGATCACAAAAATCTGCAAAGAGCTGATGAGACTCAACAACAACAAAGAAAATAATCCAGTCAAAAAATGGGCAGAAGAGCTAAAAAGAAACCTCTCTGAAGAGGAAATGCGGATGGCCAACAGGCATATGAAAAAATGTTCAACATCACTTGCAATCAGGGAAATGCAAATCAAAACTACCATGAGATACCATCTTACACCAGTGAGAATGGCACATATTAAAAAAACTAGCAACAACAAATGTTGGCGAGGTTGTGGAGAAAAAGGAACTCTTCTGCACTATTGGTGGCAGTGCAAACTGGTCCAACCACTATGGAGAACTGTGTGGAGATTTCTGGACCTACTAAACATAGAGCTTCCATATGATCCAGCAATTCCACTCCTAGGTATTTACCCAAAGGACACAGAAACATCAATTCCAAAGAGCACCTGCACCCCTATGTTTATAGCAGCACTGTTTACAATAGCTAAGCTTTGGAAACAGCCCAAATGCCCAAAAATAGATGACTGGATCAAGAAGATGTGGTACATATATACCATGGAATATTACTCAGTATTCAAAAAAGATAAACACATGCAATTTGCAGCAACATGGATGGCGCTGGAAGGGATCATGCTCAGTGAAATAAGCCAAAAAGAAAAAGAAAAATACCGGATGGTCTCATCATAGCAGGAATCTAGAAAACTTAAATAAGGGACCAGGAAAATGAATAACTATAAGAAAGTGAAAATCAAAATCAACAAAAAACTATGAACCAGAGCTTTTTGGGGGGTGGGGGCGGGAGGGGAGGGATTGGGTTCAGAATGGGGGGGTTGCAATTGTATGGGGAATATAAAAATAAAATTTATTATTTAAAAAAAAAAAAGAAAAAGAAAAATCAGTCCTTTTTTGGAAATCCAAAAGTATATTTGGAGAATATACATAAATAATTCATTTTGAAAATTATATCACCAATAAAAGGGCTGTGTGGCTTAGAAAGTATGGCTGTAAGTGGTCCAGAACCTGGACCACTATAACCCAGAAGGATAGTTAACAGTATTTATTATACAGGAGCTTATGTGCAGACATTTTCTGTCAAACTGGGACAAATGATTTACAACTTACATTCCAATTTAAAAGCTATTCTTCTTACACACAAAAAAGAAAAGTTTAAGAGATTCTTCATACTATAGGAAGAACACTTTCGAGAGAAACAATGGCTTCACTTAAGAATTAGCAGAAGGCATTTTGCAGAGAAAATTGAATCCTTCTTAACTGCAACAATGATAAGAATCTGGTACAGAAAGTAAAAGTTAGGTTTCAGTTTAAATGTTCCTTCTCTCAAGAAGACTTTTCTCATCTCCTTAGACTTGCTCAAAAGCTGTTATTCTGAACTTCCACCAGATTTCAGACTGCATGGGATATACTTATATTAATAAATTTTTATTTATCTGAAATTCAAATTTAATTTTATCTGACAACTATCTGACCTACATTTTACCTGATAACTCTCCCTGTATTTCATCTTTTCTTTTTAAAACACCTACCACAATCCATTGCTATTAATCCATTGGATTAATTATTAAGAGTGAAATCTGGGGCCTCCCCGGTGGCGCAGCGGTTGAGCGCGGGGTTGCGAAGCTGCCCGCAGCCTCTGCGGTGCCGGTTCGATCCCCGGCTGCTCCCCGGCCACCGGAGGAGGGTCCCGCATGGCACGCAGACCTCTCCTGCCGCCCGCTGCTCCCCTCAGCAGTGTACTTCGTCGGTCTGCCTGCTCTGCTCCCCGCTCTGGCTCTGGTGAATTCTCTCACCCTCCCGCGTTTCTGACTGTACCCAGTGCTTGTATAAATAAATAAAAATAAATCTTTAAAAAAAAAAAAAGAGTGAAATCTGTTAGGGTGAGGACTATTTTGAGATGGTTTACTTTGCATCTCTAGGGTCAAGCTTGATATTGATTATATAAGACATTTGATAAAGATATGCTGAATGAAATAATGTATTTGTTGTACTTGTAGTTTATTTCAATAGCTAATGTGGTCTCCATGCTCTAAATTTTTCTATCAGTGTTTGCAGGCTACAAGGTGGGATAGCACTTTCATTTAGAAATATGGCAGAATAATTATTTTCATCCATCTCAACCCTGAACAACCTCAGAGCTCTGACTGATAGGAGGTCAACACAATTGCCTTCTTAGAATTACCTGATAGCCTCCTTTCTACTTTAAGATACAGTGTGTTCATTTAGGCAATAGTTTTAGACTTCCTTTTGTTGTTTATTTCCCACAATAAGAAAGATACTCAACATCAAGATACACAGCACCCATAGACACACACAGAGAGAGTCATATATCTGACTAAGACAAGTTTCACTAGACTGTACTAATCTTTACAACAATGCAATGCACTCATTTTCTTTTTTTTTTTTTTTTTAAAGATTTATTTATTTATTTATACAAGCACTGGGCACAGTAAGAAGCACGGGAGGGTGAGAGAATTCACCAGAGCCAGAACAGGGAGCAAAGCAGGCAGAGTGATGAAATATACTGCTGAGGGGAGCAGCGGGCGGCAGGAGAGGTCTGCGTGCCATGTGGGACACTCGCCAGGCGGCCGGGGATCGAACTGGCGCTGCAGAGGCTGCGGGCAGCTTAGCAACCCAGCGCTCAACCACTGCACCACCGGGGAGTCATTTTCTAATCTATGCTCCAACTGTTGGTTGTGGTATAGTAAATATATTTCATTAGTCACTAATGAGTCAAAACCCACTAGCTGGAAAACTTTTCATTAAAGGATAACAAGAAATGTTAATAGACAAAATCTACAAGAGTCCATGAACAGATAAATGAACATTTGCTAATCTAGAATCCTCTCAACTATAACCCCGCACCTAAAGAAGTGGTGATGTGGTTAGCTGCTTAGCTAAGAATAGATAACTCATGTAACTATTTTTCCATGTAGGTGAAAGTGAAGCTGATGTCAGAAGAAATAAGGTACAATCATCTGGCGAAAGGGAACCAGCTTCTTCCTATTCTCTTTATGTTCTCTACCAGCTTACTCACCACTATTCGTAGCAACCCCTGCATTACAGCAGGCTGGAAATAAGGTCCTGGATTGAAAACGTATTGAAATGAGATGATTTATACTTTTCTAAACCCAAAATGTTGTTCCTTCAAGTATTTACTAATTGTAAGTATATGTCAGGTACTACATGAGGAGATAGGACCCAACAGGGAACAAGACAGATAGTACTGATGGTGTTGAGAAGCAAACATTCAAGTTGAGACAGGTAAGAAACAAACACATAAAATACAACTAAGTTACGAAGAAAATAACAATAGAGAATAATAGAAGTTAGGTAATATTCTTATTAATGATACTACTGCTATCATTATTACTGTAGAAGGAGTAGCAATGTAACAATTATCATTATTATGATTAGATGGTTAGGGAAGGCCTATCGCAGGAGGTGACATTTAACCCAAAACTAGAAGAATGAGTAAGGAGCCAGGAAACAGCCTTTCCAGGCAGTGGAACAGCAAGTACAAAGACCCTACCTATTCCAGAAAAGAGCTTGTCAGGTCCTAGCAAATGACAGGGGACTGTTAGGAATGGAGCAGAGTCATCCCGGGGAGAGTCTATGAGATAAGTTGGGATGGGTAGGCAGGTCAGAGTTTTGAGCCCACAGCATAAAATTTGGATTCTATTCTTGTCAAGTGGGCAGTCATCAAAAGGACTCAAAGCAGCAAGTGAC
Source organism: Talpa occidentalis (assembly GCF_014898055.3). Classification (NCBI taxonomy): domain Eukaryota; kingdom Metazoa; phylum Chordata; class Mammalia; order Eulipotyphla; family Talpidae; genus Talpa; species Talpa occidentalis. Next base: position 95,270,872 of record NW_023605305.1, on the reverse strand, counting down.
TAGATATGACTTTAAAAGTGTGTGGAGAATGTGTTGGGGGCAGGGAAGAGTAGATGTAGAGAAATTATTTTAGGAGTGTAGGCAAGGGATGACGGAGGTGATGGGATAGCAAACTAAAATACTGTTTTGTTTGCAACTAATAGTCATTTAGAAGTTCCAAATATTAACTTGAAAGTGTTGCCTATTTTGCCTTCAAAGCACAGTTTTCCATTTTTTGCTAAATAATTTAATTCCAAGGACTCCAAAAGTGTGTTTGCGTGTGTGTGATGACAGATGTGTGGAAGGGGTGGAGTAAGTTGAGACTAGTGGAAAGAAGAGACTGGTGCCAAGTTGCTGTGCAGAATAAGGAGAGGCAACTGCTGTCACTCCCTGGGAATTCCATCAAGCTTAGGAAAGTGTTAGAAATGCTGTATAGACAAGATCAAATAGGGAGAAAGAATGATACAAGTTCATTTTTAAAGTCTAACATATCAGAGTAAGAGCATATTATTTTTATGAGGGTCTCAAGACCTCAAAGTCTCCTGGAGGAAATAATGTAAGAAGTTGGGACTGACAGTCAAACAGAATATCATGATTTATTACAAGACTACCATGATTAAATAACCCAAACCAATTAAGAAATAAGAGACTTTTTTCCTAACCATTTTCATGGGGAAACAATGGGGCTGCCTGGGAGGGCAGGAAATACAAGTTCAAGTAGCAAAAAACTAAGATGTGAGCATAGGACACCAGCCATCTGCCTGTGAGGAATTGCTTATTATGACACAAGTAAAGCTTCTTCTTCTTTTTTTTTTTTTTAAGGTTTATTTATTTATGTATACAAGAACCAGGGTACAGGCCAGAGGCGTGTGGGGGAGGGGTAAGAGGATTCACCAGAGACAGAAGTGGGGAGCAGAACAGGCAGACTGACTGAAATACACTGGTGAGAGGAGCAGCCAGTGAGTCAGGAGAGGTCTGCTGTGCCATGTGGGTAGCTCCCTGGCCAGGGATCGAACATGTGCTGCAGTGGCTGTGGACAGCTTCATAGGTTGCATCTTGACCCCTTGCACCACCAGGGAGACTAAGAAATACTTCTTTAACTTAAACAATGAGGAGACTTGTTTTAAGTCCTTAACAAAAAGGACAGTAAAAGTGGACCAAAAAAATTAAAAGCTGCCTCTTGGAGGCTTACATTGATTAGCCTGAATCTAATTTACAGCTAAAAAAGCTGTGCTTATCACCAGAAGGAAGTGGGAAAGAATTCCCACAGGCTTTCGCATGAGTTTTGAGCAGAGGCCTGAGCAGGCGCAGAGAAAGACAGCTGCAGAGCCTGGCTAGAGCCCTGGCAGAAGGCTGATCTAGAGTAGCAAGGAAAAAACCTCCCAGGGCCCATGAGACCACTTAAGGGCCATGAAAACGAGAGACCCCACAAGCTGTGTGTCCTTATAAGGAAATCAGAGTGGAACATAGAGCCAAAGAAATACGACTGACCTTGTCATTCAGACTGGAAAGACCCCAAGTATGTTCTGGAGAAATGAAATGAAAGTCCCATTTGTGGGTCAGATAAAATTGCTGCATCCTAAAGCAAGCTGTGGAATCATCTTTGGAGAGTCACAAGAATTAATTAAACCAATATTTAGGAGTCGTTTACATCCAGATCTACCAATAATTCAGGGACTCCTAGCCCTCAACTGCTGTTCAACTAGAGAACAATTACAGATACACATTCAGATTATTTTCTTGTTCTTTCCTCCCACACATATGGTTGACCAAATGTGGACAACTCTAAAAATAAACTCCCTGATCAAGAATTCAGATCAGACACAGGCTGAAAAGGTTTGGACAATGTTTAACTTTTTAGAGCTCTTGGTCTGGAGAAACACATATGAGTAAAGGCTTGATCTTAAAAGCCGTTATTTTGGTTGGGTGCAAGGGTCCTACAGAAGTTTACCCGGCTGCTGACCAGCGACTGCTGCATGCCAAGTTCACTTTGGTTCTTTAGTCACACTTGTAAACAACATATAGGTTTTTGAAAAAAGGTAGGTCAAAAGCCTCCATGAAGTTACTGACATGTGATACCACATGGAATCACATTTGGCTCTCTGAAATGTCTCAGAAATGAATCACACATGTTGCCTTCTACTTTTGGAAGACTAGAACTGGCTCAGCATGTCCAGTAGGCTGGTCTGGCTTCCAAATAGTGTGTTTGTATATATGTAGATTTTGCTAGGAAAAATATCTTAAATGCTTTCATTTGTTAGAAGTAGTTCTTTGTTTAATTTTTATTTTCATCGCCTTCCATAAATTCATGTCTAATTCACAGCAATATTTTAGAGGAGGGTACTTGTGAGGCAATGAAAAAGTCATTCTAAGAAAACATTATTAAAAAGTTGAGTAAGAAAATTAATTGTGCATCCAGATATATACTGAATAAAACTTTTTGTTCAAATATAGAAAACAATTAACACATGTAAGAAAAATATACTTACTTAATTCTACTGAAAAACGTAGATTTTGCAATGGGAAGGAGAAAAGCATGGTTAGCAAAACATGAATTTAATTCTTATAAAACACCTACATTTTATTGATGGGAAACAGAGGTGGAAGTGTGGATAGTATGCATGAAAGTACTTCCTTAAGGATATAATGAAAACTATGAGGAAAGAAAGCATTGACATTTGTGTTTTCCTGAGCCTTGTTCCTGTGTTGTCAGGGCCAGAGACAGCAGATCCTTTAAGGTGATGAAGAAAAATAAAAACAATGGATTAAAGGAAATCAATTTTAGGTCAGAATTATAAAATATATGATATTGTTATTTTTGAAAGCCAATGCTATTTAAAAATATAAAATATCAGGCCTCCCTGGTTGCGCAAGGGGTTAAGATGCAACCTTTGAAGCTATCTGCAGCCACTGCAACATGAGTTTGACCCCTGGCCAGGGAGGTGACCCACATGGCGCAGCAGACCTCTCCTGACTTGCCTGCTGCTCCCCTCAGCAGTGTATTTCAGTCAATCTGTTTGTTCTGTTTCCCACTCTGTCTCTGGTGAGTCCTCTCACCCCCCATACCTCTGGCCTGTACCCCAGCTCCAGTATGCATAAATAAATAAATCTTTAAAAAAACAAATAAAAGTGTAAATAAATCAAATTCTTCCATAAAATCACTTCTAAAGAAATGTTAGATTCTAAACAACAAAGCTTTCAACTACTGATTTTTTTTAAAAGGTGAACAGTGAGAGAAGAGCGTAGAAAGTGTCATTACTTTCTGACATTCCTACCCCACTTGTTTCTCACTGTCAACCAAACACTTTATGTCCCCAATCACAGAAGGCTTTCCTTCCTCTCTCCACCTTCTCTCAACCTACTTGCAGAAGAGCCAATTAAAACAAAGATTTATTGTGTATCTATTTTGCAGTCAACATTGTCCTAGTATTGGAAAATCAGTTGTGAATAGACAACAGTAATAGTGGCCCGAAGGGCCTCCTTGGTTAAGTCTCAGTGCCACCACGCTATCACCCCTGTGGCCTAACTTCAATCCCTAGCTAGGGAGCTAACACACATGGCGCAGCAGACCCCCTCCTGTGTTGCCCGCTGCTCCCCTCAGTAGTGTATTTTAGTAGATCTCCCCACTCTGCTCCCCACTCTGTCTCTGGCTTATGAAAAAGGAGCTAAGAGCATACAACAGAGAAAGGAAAGTCTCTTTAATAAACGGTGTTGGAAAAAACAAAAGCAAATAATCCAGTCAAAAAACGGGCAGAAGAACTAAAAAGACATTTTTCCCAAGAGGAGATGCAAATGGCTAACAGGTTTACCAAAAAATGCCCAACATCACTTATAATCAGGGAAATGCAAATCAAAACCACAAGGAGATATCACCTCACAATAGTGAGAAGGGCCCATATTAAAAAAAAACTGGCAACAACAAGTGTTGGTGAGGATGTGAAGAAAAAGGAACCTTCTTATATTGCTAGTGGGAATGCAAACTGGTCCAACCACTATGGAAAGCTGGAGTTTCCTCAAATTACTAAAAATGGAGCTACCATATGACCCAGCAATTCCATTCCTAGGAATATACTCAAAGGACACAAAAACATTAATTCAAAAGGAGACTTGCCCCCCCCTATGTTTATTTCAAAACAATTTACAATAGCTAAGACATGGAAATAACCTAAATGCCAAAAACAGATGACTGGATCAAGAGGACATGGTATATATATACACAATGGAATACTATATTGCAAAATAATAATAATAATAATAAACTCATGCCATTTGCAGCAACTGGATGGAACTAGAAGGGATTGTGCTCACTGAAATAAGTCAGAAGGAAAAAGAAAAATATCAGATGGTTCCACTTATAGGAGAAATGCAGGGAATCTGAAAAAGGGGCCAAAAAAAAAAAAAAAAAGAGAGAGAGAGAGACAAAACTTGCAGGCAAAACTGCAGATAGACATAAGGCATACAGCAGGGGAGGGAGAGAGAGAAGGGTCAAAATAGGGGACGGAAGAGCATAAGGGACTATGGTGATGGTTCAGGGGTGATGTGGTAGTGGGAGATTTATGGGGACTACACATGACTGGAGAAATCAGCTATTTTGCAAAGATAAACAATGTAAGAAAATAAAAAATAAATAAATAAACAAAAAATTAGGAAAAAGCCAAAAATTCACATTCATTAAAAAAAAATAAAAACAGAGGGGCGGAGCAACATGGCGGCGAGGAGACGCTGCGAGTAAGATCTCCCATTAAAAAAAGTGAATAGGGAGGAAAAGCGGCAGGTCCCAGTAAGAACTGGGACAGGGAAGATAAACGGGTGACGCCAGCGAACTGCCCGAAGAAGAAAGTGGCCATAAAAGAGGACTAGAAGGGAGGGAAGCGCAGAACCCTGCTCCCCTCCCCCGCCCACAGAGGCGGCACTCTCCGACCGGCAGAGAGGAGGAAACAACAAACCAAAACGGCCCACAAGAACAAACGACGCAGCAAACAAACGACGCAGCAAGCGGGACTGTGAGTGGAAAGGAACTATTGCAGCCACCACACCCCGTGAACGGGAGCTGAGGCGAACCCTGCAGGATTCGCCGCGGCGGTGAGCGAACGGCTCCGGGCGCCATTAGAGAAGAACAAAGACCCCGGGAGACGCGCACACAGCCCGGGCTGCCGGTAAGCTGGCGCGGGAAAGCGGCGCACTCGGCGCACTTGAAAAGCAAGTGCAGACCTGGATCTCGGCTGCCCAGGTCCCCGCGCCTGCGACCTAGGCTTGCGGGGAGACGCGGGGAGGTCCTCACTGAGGTGAAGGTCCCTCCCTGAGTGAGCAGGAACCAGGCGCCCAGGCACGGGAGCGGTGCAAAAGGCGCCCTTCCCGCGCCACTGAACTGGGCTACAGCCCGCGTCCTGGAACTGAGGGCTTTGAACTGAGACCTGGGGCACGAAAATTCGGGGCGTGGTTTCTCCACGATGGTGGGGCACAAGGCAGACACAGCACCCCAAAGCTGTTGAGGTGTACCCTACCATTCCCGCTCTGTTCTCTGTCCCACGGGGTGGGGGGAGGCGAAAAACAGCCCCCCAAGGACAATAGGAGAGATCTCTGGCGCCACCTAGCGACCAGGAAAAAAAAGTCACTAACACCCTATAAAACAGGACATTTCTTAAGACTGCTTGAAAAGGGCAGAAGGTTTCTGGAGGACCCAGTGGCCAGCCGGGAAGTTATTCCACGCCAGGCCCCTTCCGACCAGCAGTCTGAGCCCACAGAGGGAGCAGGCACCCACGTCCGGGGCAGACCGGGTGCGCAGAAGAGTGTGCCTGAAACCGGAGGCGCAGGGACTGCATCCCGCTTCGCCATTTGAGAACAGGGACATTTCTTCAGTAAAAACTGCCTAAAACCAGCAGAAAGCTCCCCCAGAAGACAGAGATGGCTCCTGGAAGAGCCAGAGGGGAGCGGAGAAGTTCACCCAAGATGTCAGTCAGTCCGAGCAACACAGTGTCCCAACGCATACGACAAATTAGAAAACAGACAGTAGGGAGTAGAAGAACCACACACAACCTAAAAACTCCTCAGGAAAGAAGCACACCACAAAAAGAAAACCACTCCCCAGATTGCAACGACAGCAACTTGGAAGAACTTCTGAGCCTTCCAGAAAGAGAATTTAAAATTGCCATGATTAAAAAAGTGATAGATCAGAAGAAGGAAATTGAGTCCCTAAAGAGGGAAGTAAGAGAAATGCAGGAGATCAAAGAATTAATGGAGGAACTAAAGAACTCTGGGAAAGCAATGAAAGCAGAATAGATGAATGGAAGAACGAATAAGTAATCTTGAAGACACAGAAATAAAAAGAACCAAAAAGAAAAGGAAAAGAGAAGTACGAAGGAAAAAGAATGAAGAAAGACTTCGGGAACTATCTGACTCCATGAGGAGGAAATATAAGAGGTTATAGGAATTCAGAAGGAGAGGAGAGAGGATGTAGGAACAGAGAAAATATTCATGGATATTTGAAGAGAACTTCCCAAATGAGAAGAAGGAGCTGAAAATTGATATACAAGAAGCAAGAAGAACACCAAACTTCCACGACGAAAGGAAAAACACAGCAAGACACATAATAGTAAAGCTCCCAAGAATCCAGGACAAGGAAAAAATAATGAAGCTGACAAGAGGGAAGAAACAGATAACATTCAAAGGAAAACCAATCAGGCTGACATCAGACTTCTCTGAAGAACACTACGGGCAAGGAGAGAGTGGAGGGACATAGTCAACAGACTCCAAGAAAACAGATGCCAACCAAGAATACTCTATCCCGCAAAGCTCTCTTTCCTCCATGAAGAAAGAATATGGACCTTCCCAGACAAAGAGAAACTCCGGAATTTCATTGCGACTAAACCTCCACTCCAAAAAATACTACAAGGAATCCTAAAGCCAGAACCTCAGAGGGACGAATACAACGAAAGAAGACCAAAAAAAAAAAAAAAAAAAAGTTATTAAAAGAATAAATAAATAAAATCAAAGGAAAGACAAACATAATGGCAAATACAGATGCTAACATATCAATATTAACTCTAAATGTAAATGGACTAAACTCTTCAATAAAAAGACACAGAGTTGCAGCCTGGATTAAGAAACAAAACCCAACCTTTGCTGTCTCCAGGAAACACATTTAGCTACAAAAGATAAAAATAGGCTCAAAGTCAAAGGATGGAAAACAATCCTACAAGCAAATGGGCCAAAAAAGAAAGCAGGAACAGCTATACTTATATCAGATAAAACAGACTTCAAACTCAAAAAAATAAAAAGAGACCCCAATGGTCACTACATTATGATTAAGGGGACAATACTTCAAGAAGAAATAACACTCATTAACATATACTCACCAAACGAAAGAGCACCAAAATATATCAGACAACTGTTGTCCTCTCTGAAAACAGACATCAGAGAAAACACATATGTAGTGGGAGACTTCAACACACCACTATCAACAATGGATAGATCAACAAGACAAAAAATAAGTAAAGAAACTAAAGCTCTAAATAAGGACCTAGAGCATTTGGGCTTAACAGACATCTATAGAACACTAAACCCAAAAAAAAAAAAAACGGAGTACACATTCTTTCTCAAGCGCACACGGATCATTCTCCAGGATCGATCACATACTGGGGCACAAGACAAACATCAACAGATACACCAAGATTGAAATCATACCAACCATCTTTTCTGACCACGAAGGCATCAAACTAGAATAAATCATAAAAAGAAGGCAAGGAACTATCCTACCTCATGGAGATTAAAAGCCACACTACTGGAAGACCACTGGACTAACGAGGAGATCAAAGAAGAAATTAAAAAATTCTTTGAATTGAATGACAAGGAGGACACCAATATCCTAAATGTATGGGATGCAGCAAAAGCAGTAATAAGAGGAAAATATATAGCAATAGAAGCTCACATCAAAAAACAAGAAAGAACTCAAAGAAACAACCTAATCTCGAAGCTCAAAGATCTAGAAAAAAAGAACAACAAAAAACCCCAGAAACCAGTAGAAGAAAAGAAATAATAAAAACCAAAGCAGAAATAAATGAATTGAAACTAAAAAACAATCCAAAATCAATGAAACCAAGAGCTGGTTCTTTGAAAAAATAAAATAAAATAGACAAACCCCTAGCCAGGCTCACAAAGGAAAAAAGGGAGAAAGCACAAATACACAGAATCATAAATGAAGAGGAGAAATCACAACGGACACAGCAGAAATCAAAAGAATAATCAGTAACTACTATGAACAGTTATATGGAAACAAGTTCAACAATCTAGAGGAGATGGACAAATTCCTACAACTCTACAATCACCCAAAGCTAGATAAAGAAGAAATAGAACACCTAAACAGACCAATTACAAGCAGCGAAATTGAAATGGTAATTAAAAACCTCCCCAAAAACAAGCCCAGGACCTGATGGATTTACAAATGAATTCTACCAAACATTCAGAGACGAATTAGTGCCTATCCTTCACAAACTCTTCCAAAAAATTGAGAAGGAAGGGACAATACCAAACACGTTCTATGAAGCCAATATTACACTAATACCAAAACCGAATAAGGACAACACAAAAAAGGAAAACTATAGGCCAATCTCCCTAATGAACACTGATGCAAAAATCCTCAATAAAATTTTAGCTATCAGAATCCAACAATGTATCCATAAGATAATTCCACCACGACCAAGTTGGATTCATTCCAGGGCACAAGGATGGTTTAACATCCGAAAATCAATCCAACGTTATCCAACACATCAACAAAAAGAAATATAAAAACCATATGATAATATCAATAGATGCTGAGAAAGCTTTCGACAAAGTGCAACACCCATTCATGATAAAAGCCCTTGAAATTCTTGGGATACAAGGAACATACCTCAACATCATAAAGGCCATCTATGACAAGCCAACAGCAGTATCATTCTCAATGTGAAAAGCTGAAAGCAATTCCATTAGATCTGGAACAAGACAAGGATGTCCACTCTCACCATTGCTTTTCAATATAATACTGGAAGTCCTAGCCAGAGCAATAAGACAAGAGAAAGACATCCAAGGAATCCAAATAGGAAAAGAAGAAGTCAAACTATCACTATTTGCAGATGATATGATAATATACATAGAGAACCCCAAAATCTCCACAGAAAAACTAATTCAACTCATCAATCAATTCAGTAAAGTGGCAGGATACAAAATCAACACGCAAAAGTCAGTAGCCATCCTATACACAAACAATAAATCTGAAGAAGAAGAAATCAAAAAACCACCCCTTTATTATCGAAACAAAAAAAATCAATATTTGGGAATAAATCTAACAAAAGAGGTAAAGGACCTATACAAAGAAAACTATAAAAACACTGTTAAAAGAAATAGAAGAAGACACAAAGAAATGGAAAGACATCCCCTGCTCATGGATTGGAAGAATAAACATTATTAAAATGGCCATCCTAACAAAAGCAATATACAGATTCAATGCTACTCCAATCAAAATCTCAATGGCATTCTTCAAAGAAATAGAACAATTATTGATGAATTCATATGGAATCACCAAAAACCCCGAATAGCCAAAGCTCTACTGAAAAAAAAAGAAGGAAATGGAGGCATCACACTCCCAGACTTCAAGCTATACTACAAAGCCATAATCATCAAAACTGCATGGTATTGGAACAAGAACAGACATACAGACCAATGGAATCGAATAGAAAATCCAGAAATAAACCCACAGATTTATGGTCAACTAATCTTTGACAAAGGAGCAAAGACTATGCATTGGAGCAAAGAAAGTTTGTTCAATAAATGGTGCTGGGAAAACTGGGTCGCTACATGCAAAAGAATGAAGCTTGACCACTACCTCACACCATACACAAAAATCAACTCAAAATGGATTAAAGAACTAGACATAAGACCTGAAACCATAAAATACATAGAAGGAAATATAGGCGAAACACTATGTGATATGCACATCAAAGACATCTTTACAGACACATCACCCAAAGCAGTGATAGTGAAGAGAAAGATAAACAGCTGGGACTATATCAAATTAAAGAGCTTCTGCACAGCAAAAGAGACAATAACAAAAACAAAGAGAAACCCCACCAACTGGGAGAACATTTTTGCACCCAACACTAATGATAAAGGACTGATCACAAAAATCTGCAAAGAGCTGATGAGACTCAGCAACAACAAAGAAAATAATCCAGTCAAAAAATGGGCAGAAAGAGCTAAAAAAGAAACTTCTCTGAAGAGGAAATGCAAATGGCCAACAGACATATGAAAAAAATGTTCAAACATCACTTGTAATCAGGGAAATGCAAATCAAAACTACCATGAGATACCATCTCACACCAGTGAGAATGGCACATATTAAAAAAACTAGCAACAACAAATGTTGGCGAGGATGTGGAGAAGGAAAAAAAGGAATCTTGTGCACTGTTGGTGGGAGTGCAAACTGGTCCAACCACTATGGAGAGCTGTGTGGAGATTTCTGGACCTACTAAACATAGAGCTTCCATATGATCCAGCAATTCCACTCCTAGGTATTTACCCAAAGGACACAGAAACATCAATTCCAAAGAGCACCTGCACTCCTATGTTTATAGCAGCACTGTTTACAATAGCTAAGCTTTGGAAACAACCCAAATGCCCAAAAATAGATGACTGGATCAAGAAGATGTGGTACATATATACCATGGAATATTACTCAGCATTCAAAAAAGATAAACACATGCAATTTGCAGCAACATGGATGGCACTGGAAGGGATCATGCTCAGCGAAATAAGCCAAAAAGAAAAAGAAAAATACCGGATGGTCTCACTCATAGCAGGAATCTAGAAAACTTAAATAAGGGACCAGGAAAATGAATATAAGAAAGTGAAAATCAAAATCAACAAAAAACTATGAACCAGAGACACTTTTTGGGGGGTGGGGGGCGGGGGGGGAAGGATGGGGGTCAGAATGGGGCGTTTGGCAATTGTATGGGGGAATATAAAAATAAAATTTAATATTTAAAAAAAAAATAAATAAATAAAAAATAAAAACAAAAATTGTAGGAAAAAAGAAAGAAAATAAATGGTGTCAAGGAAACTGGGTAGCCATATGCAAATAAATGACACTAGACCACTATCTTAAACCATAAACAAAAATTAATTCTAAATGGATTAAAAGACTTGAATATAAAACCTGAAACCATAAAATGCCTAGAAGAAAATAGGCAGTAAGTTCTTTGACAGCAACTTTAGAGCTATCTTTGTGGTTTTATCTCAAACAGCAAAAATAAACAAATGAAACAACAAAAACCTTTTTGCACAGTGAAGAAATGATCACCACAATGAAAAAAGCAATCTATGGAATGGGAGAAGATATTTGCAAATAATATATCCAACAATGAATTAATATTATAACCAAAATTAATATTAATAGCCAAAAATATTTTTAAAACTCATGCAAAACAACAAAAACCAAACAACCTAATTTAAAAATGGGCAGAGAATCTAAACAGACATTTTGCCAAAGATGAGATATAGGTGGCCAACAAACACACAAAAAGATGCTCATCATCACTTACATTAGGGAAATGCAAATCAAAATTACAGAGATATCATCTCATACAAGTCAGAAATCTTATTATCAAAAATACAAGAAGCAACAAGTGTTGTCGAAGATCAGAAAAGGGAATCTTGTGCAGTGTTGGAGGGAATGTGATCCAACTATTCCATTTGTGCATATTTTTTTTTAAAGATTTATTTATTGATTGATTTATACATACAAGCACTGGGTACAGTCAAAAGTGCGGGAGGGTGAGAGAATTCACCAGAGCCAGAGCGGGGAGCAGAGCAGGCAGAAGGACCGAAGTACACTGCTGAGGGGAGCAGCGGGCGGCAGGAGAGGTCTGCGCACCATGTGGGACCCTCCTCTGGTGGCCGGGGAGCAGCCGGGGATTGAACCGGTGCTGCAGAGGCTGCGGGCAGCTTCGCAACCCAGCGCTCAACCGCTGCGCCACCGGGGAGGTCCTCCATTTGTGCATATTTATCTGATGAATATGAGAACAAGTGTATGGCACCCTGGTGAATGTTAGATGAACTTAAAATAGTGTGAAAATAACCCGGAGTTTTATAAGACTCACAGAACCCATGACGCTGATAAAACTAAAGCATTAGTGGAGTTAAAACAAGATGTTGACTTACAGTTGCTTGTTGCTTGTTAATTTTTACTTTACTATAATTAGTCTTTTTCCTGGTCCCTTATTTAGGTTTTCTAAATTCCTGCTATAAGTGAGACCATCCGGTATTTTTCTTTTTCTTTCTGGCTTATTTTGCATTAAGGTCAAAATAAGGGGGGTGGGAATTGTATGGGGAATATAACCAAGATGAAAATGCATACATTGTGCAAAAATGAAAAAATGATGTAAAAAAGATATAAAAATAAAATAAGAAATACAAAACAAAACAAAACAAAGATGTTGAGGGCCTCCCTGGTAGCACAGGGGTTGGAGACACAGCACTATCAAACTATTGCCAGCCACTGCAGCAAGAATTTGATCCCCGGTTAGGGAGCTAACCACATGGCGCAGCAGACCTCTCCTGTCTCACCCACTACTCCCCTCAGCAGTGTATCTGAGTAGATATCCACCTGTTCTGGTCCCCACTCTGTCTCTGGTGAATCCTCTCATCCCCTGCACTTCTGGCCTGTACCCCCAGTTCTTGTATGCATAAATAAATCAATCTTAAAAAAATAAAAAAAGACGTTGAATGCCCCTCCACCCACCCATGGAGCAGGAGACCAGAGGCCCTTCCAGACATATCGTGAGTTAGGAATGGGATTTGGGAGCCACAGTACTAAGGCTATGAACAAGGGCTTTAGAGGAAGCTGGCCTCACCATATACTACCCATGTGACTTTCATAAATACCTCCAGTTATCTGTTTCCTCATTTGAAAAATGCTTCCATGTAGCACTGTGATCACATCGTGGTTGTCACAATTAAATGAGAATGCATTAAAATATTTAGTAACATTCTTGGCATATCATAAGTCACCAAAATGTCCTTTTCTTAGTTCTAGAAAGTCAATGACAAGGAGTCAGTCACAGGAAGAGATCTATGGGAAGAGTGCTCCAGGCGTAAGGAACAATAAGTGCAAAGGTCTGAGAGAGAAAGGCTTTTGGCATTCAATGAGGGCTACAGAACAGGGCCATATGATCAGAGTATAGTGAACAAGGTGACAGTGACAGCAGATGAGGCCAGAAAATGATGCAGATTTCTGAGAACTTGGAAAGGAGCTTCAGCTTTATTCTAGTGGCAATGGGAAATCAGCAGAGGGTTTCAATTAGAAAGGGCAGGGGAGTGATGTGATTTTCTTTTAAAAAGTCCCTCTTTGGGCCTCCCTGGTGGTGCAAGGGGTTAAGACGCAACCTATGAAGCTATCCACAGCCACTGCAGCATGAGTTTGAGCCCCAGGCCAGGAAGCTACCCACATGGCACAGCAGACCTCTACTGACTTGTCCACTGCTCCCCTCAGCAGTGTATTTCAGTTGATCTGCCTGTTCTGTTCCCCTCTCATCCCTCAAACCTCTGGCCTGTACCCCAGCTCTTGTATCTATAAATAAATAAATCTTAAAAAAAAAAAGTCCCCTTGGCCTTTCTAGTCATGGACAAGAAGAGAGATTTGGAGAACATTCAAATGGTCACTGCAGAGGAGGGTGGTTTGGACCAGGGTGCTAGCAGTCATGGTGGTGAGAAGAGATTAGATTCTGATTCCATGGTGTAGACAGGGTGAAAAAGACTTGCTGAGGGACTGGATGGGGCTAGTGAGGGAGCTCTAGATAAGAGCAGACCCAAACTGGATAAGATGAGGAGGGGAAAAAATTCTTAAGGGGAACTAACAATTTTGGTCTTCTTATATTTGAGATGCATAAGAGATACAAATGGAAATGTAAGAAGGTAATTAATATTCAAGTGTGGAGACAGGGGAGATCAGGATTAGACACAGAGTTCTGTAGTTCACCAGTATCTACAATGTATTTAAAGTAACAAGACTGGAGACTCCCTGGTGGCACAAGGGGTTAAGACACAACCGCAGCCACTGCAGAAAAGAAAAGGTCCTAGAGTCCTAGGGACACTTTATATTTAGAGGGTGAGTAAAGGAAGAAGAAATCCAGTGCTGTAAGAGGAAAACTGAAAACATATGGTAACGAAGCCAATAATAGAATGTGTTTTAAATAGGAGAAAATGGTCATCTCTGTCAAGTCCTGCAGAGAGGTCAAATTAGAGAGCACTGAGAACTGACATTATAATTGACAAGGTAAAGGCACTGGAGACACATTTGATTAAAGTCATTTCAGCAAATGTGATGCGGATAGAATTGGAGTGTGTTACACAGAGGAGAAGTGAGAGAAGGAGCAAGTACAGGCAACTCTTGGTAAATTTGACTGTAAAAGGATGTTGAGATGGGGCAAAAACTCCTGAGAATATGGAGCTGAGGGAAAGTTTATTTAAGGATAATACTAGGGCATGATGCAGAAAAGAGGGCAGATGGCAGAAATGAAATCCTCAAATAGGCAGACATGAGCTCCAGAGCCCTAAAGAGGAGAGGGCATGCGTCCTCATTGTAAAAGAAGGGAGCACACAAAAGCAGGGTTCAGTAGGTTGGAAGATTTGATGATGAGAAGATGAGGTAAGTATTGCCTGATGGCGTCTATTCCTTCAATGAAACATAAAGTGAGACCACCTGTTGAGAAGGCCAGATGATGAAGTACTAGAGGCTGAAGTAGCATGGAGATGTCAACTAAATAACTTACAGGGTCAGAGATAATGTAATATTCATATTTGTATCCTAGCGCATTGCAGACACTGAAAAAAGTGAAGTGTGATGAAGTTAAGAATCAGAAACTTATTTTTTATTGCTTTTAGAATAGAAATATATCTCAATAACAAGAGTGATATATTTGTAGACTATTTTTGCTTGTAAAGGGTATAGTGTCTATTTGAATTCATTCAATAAGTTCTAGAATACTAGAGGAAGGAGTCATTCTTGCAAAAGGTAAGTTAGGACAGCATTACTGCTTCACACTATTTACCAGGCTAACTTCTTACTACTATCCTAATCTTTTCAAGGGTAAGAGATTCTATATTTTCATCTGTATATTCTCAGGACATACATAAAAAGTACCTGGCAAAAAGCAAGTGTACAATAAAGTTTTTAAAAACAAGTGACTTTAAACAAGAGCTTTCAATCCCAAGAGGATTTAGAGGCTGAAATTAAAGAGTCTCTAAAAGAATATAAATACCGCAGGGATGAAAAGTCATAGTGGATTATAAAGAAACTGAGGCCTTAGGGACATTCTGAAGGAGTCACAATGTGCAGCTATACAGTCGCACAAAATCTTCTTTGTGACATTATTCTTTTTTTTTTTTTAATTTTTTTTTTTATAGAGGCATGTTTATTTTTTATTTATTTATTTGTTTGTTTGTTTGTTCTGTTTACACATGCACTGGGTACAGTCAGAAGCGCGGGAGGGTGAGAGAATTCACCAGAGCCAGAGCGGGGAGCAGAGCAGGCAGAAGGACCGAAGTACACTGCTGAGGGGAGCAGCGGGCGGCAGGAGAGGTCTGCGCACCATGTGGGATCCTCCTCCGGTGGCCGGGGAGCAGCCGGGGATGGAACCGGCGCTGCAGAGGCCGCGGGCAGCTTCGCAACCCAGCGCTCAACCGCTGCGCCACTGGGGAGGCCCCTTTGTGACATTATTCTAAGAGTGAAAATGATCTAAATGGATTTTCAGCCTCACCATGTAGCAACTCATATTTGCTTGAGTTTTGTTTTTTTTTTTTAATGTTTTATAGTATTATATTAGTAAAACCAGATTTTTCTTGTTTCTGTGCATTATTGTGAACTACACTTCCAGATGCTTTAGAACCTCTGATCTTACTTTCCTCAGGATGACTGATTTCTTCTTTTGTCTGGCTGATGAACTGAACCTTCCCCAGTGTTGCTGTGAAAGCCCAGCCCCTAAGGAGGCTTATACCAGGCAGGCAGATTCTGGCTCTTATGTGAGGCTTCTCTTATGTGAGACCATGCATAACATGGTCTCCCCATTTCTTGAAACACTGTTTTCAGGAGTAAAACATTTGAAAAAAAGAATAGAAAGCAGGGTGGAAAAATGCTTGGAAATATCTGAATGGAGGTGAAGGAAGGTAAAAAAAAAACAAACAAAGGAAAAGTCTGATCATTTTATAAAGTCAATTAATATAATAACAGCCATTCATTGATGCATAAAATAATATAATAAGATTCACCACTGAGGGAGGAAGAACATGCTAGAGGGACATTTAAAGAAAAGCTGGGAAGGAAATCTAACTCTGAAATTATCATTTTGCTGTGTAGTAAAGCTATTTTTATGTGGGGAAAATAGAAGTATGGCCATAGATTCTCTAGCTTCATATTCATATATCACTACAAATAACAAAGGTGAGAAAATATAAACATATTTACTAAAATTTTTACCAAAAATACTTTTCTGATTTAGAAATAGTTCAGAAAGATGACAGTGGAAACATGTTATTATGTAAGTGACTTGCGCCCTCTAGTGGCGACTAAGAGTCCCTGCATGTGTATTCGCTTTTTTGGGGGAAAATAACTCAGAAGTTACAACAGATACCTCAGAACTACAGTGAATCTTGAGAGACTACTGCGAACACTTGTATGCTATAAGTTCAATAACCTAGAAAAACCGACAAATTCTTAGAAATGTACAATCTTTCTGACTGAATCAGTAACAAATAGAAAACCTAAACAGATCAATTGTAAGCAAGGAAATTAAGAGTAATCAATAGTCTACAAAAGCCCACGACCAAATGGTTACACTAGTGAGTTCAGCCAGACCTTCAAAGATGAAATAATACCTATACTGCTCAAACTAGCTCAAAAAAATGAGAAAGTGGGAATGTTTCCAAACTCATTTAATGAGCCCAACATTACTGACACCAAAATGTACAGACAAACATTACAAATAAAGAAAACTACAGACTAATTTCCCTGAACAGCCTGGGGAAAGCGGCTGGCTCATAATTTGACAGGGATGTCAAATAAACACTCTATTAATAACAATTTTATTTTTTTATTTTTTTAGTGTAATATAACTTTTATTTTTTTGTTTGTTTTTTTATTATTTAAAATTTATTTTTATATCCCCCTTACAACCCCCTTATTTTGACCCCAAGCCTTCCTTTCCCCACCTCCCACATCCTATAGAGTGTCTCTGGTTGTTGATTTTGATATTTTCTTTCTTATAATTATTCTTTTTCCTGGTCCCTTATTTAAGTTTTCTAGATTCCTGCTATGAGTGAGACCATCCAGTACTTTTCTTTTTCTTTCTGACTTATTTTGCTGAGCATGATCCCTTCCAGCTCCATCCATGTTGCTGCAAATTGCATGTGTTTATCTTTTTTGAATGCTGAGTAATATTCCATGGTGTATATGTACCACATCTTCTTGACCCAGTCATCTATTTTTGGGCATTTGGGTTGTTTCCAAAGCTTAGCTATTGTAAACAGTGCTGCTATAAACATAGGGGTGCAGGTGCTCTTTGGAATTGATGTTTCTCTGTCCTTTGGGTAAATACCTAGGAGTGGAATTGCTGGATCATATGGAAGCTCTATGTTTAGTAGGTCCAGAAATCTCCACACAGCTCTCCATAGTGGGTGGACCAGTTTGCACTGCCACCAGCAGTGCAGGAGAGTTCCTTTTTCTCCACAACCTCGCCAACATTTGTTTTGCTAGTTTTTTTAATATGTGCCATTCTCACTGGTGTAAGATGGTATCTCATGGTAGTTTTGATTTACATTTCCCTGATTATAAGTGATGTTGAACTTTTTTTCATATGCCTGTTGGCCATTTGCATTTCCTCTTCAGAGAAGTTTCTTTTTAGCTCTTCTGCCCATTTTTTGACTGGATTATTTTCTTTGTTTTTGTTGAGTCTCATCAACTCTTTGTAGATTTTTGTGATCAGTCCTTTATCATTAGTGTTGTGTGCAAAAATGTTCTCCCAGTAGGTGGGGTTTCTCTTTGTTTTTGTTATTGTCTCTTTTGCTGTGCAGAAGCTCTTTAATTTGATGTAGTCCCAGCTGTTTATCTTTGCCTTCACTATCACTGCTTTGGGTGATGTGTCTGTAAAGATGTCTTTGATGTGCATATCACATAGTGTTTCGCCTATATTTCCTTCTATGTATTTTATGGTTTCAGGTCTTATGTCAAGTTCTTTAATCCATTTTGAGTTGGTTTTTGTGCATGGTGTTAGGTAGTAGTCAAGCTTCATTCTTTTGCATGTAGCGACTCCGTTTTCCCAGCACCATTTATTGAACAAACTTTCTTTGCTCCAATGCATATTCTTTGCTCCTTTGTCAAAGATTAGTTGACCATAAATCTGTGGGTTTATTTCTGGATTTTCTATTCAATTCCATTGGTCTGTGTGTCTGTTCTTGTTCCAATACCATGCAGTTTTGATGATTATGGCTTTGTAGTATAGTGTGAAGTCTGGGAGTGTGATGCCTCCATTCCCTTCTTTTTTTTTTTTCAGGAGAGCTTTGGCTATTCGGGGTTTTTGGTGATTCCATATGAATTTCATCAATAATTGTTCTATTTCTCTGAAGAATGACATTGAAATTTTTATTGGAATAGCATTGAATCCGTATATTGCTTTTGTTAGGATGGCCATTTTAATAATGTTTATTCTTCCAATCCATGAGCAGGGGATGTCTTTCCATTTCTTTGTGTCTTCTTCTATTTCTTTTAACAGTGTTTTATAGTTTTCTTTGTATAGGTCCTTTACCTCTTTTGTTAGATTTATTCCCAAGTATTTGATTTTTTTTTTGTTTCGATAATAAAAGGGATGGTTTTTTTTTTATTTCTTCTTCTTCAGATTTATTGTTTGTGTATAGGAAGGCTACTGACTTTTGCATGTTGATTTTGTATCCTGACACTTTACTGAACTGATTGATGAGTTGAATTAGTTTTTCTGTGGAGTTTTTGGGGTTCTCTATGTATATTATCATATCATATGCAAATAGTGATAGTTTGACTTCTTCTTTTCCTATTTGGATTCCTTGTATGTCTTTCTCTTGTCTTATTGCTTTGGCTAGGACTTCCAGTATTATATTGAAAAGCAGTGGTGAAAGTGGACATCCTTGTCTTGTTCCAGATCTTAATGGGAATGCTTTCAGCTTTTCACCATTGAGAATGATACTGGCTGTTGGCTTGTCATAGATAGCCTTTATGATGTTGAGGTATGTTCCTTGTATCCCAAGAATTTCAAGGGCTTTTATCATGAATGGGTTTTGCACTTTGTCAAAAGCTTTCTCAGCATCTATTGATATTATCATATGGTTTTTATATTTCTTTTTGCTGATGTGTTGGATAACGTTGATTGATTTTCAGATGTTGAACCATCCTTGTGTTCCTGGCATGAATCTTACTTGGTAGGGTGAATTATCTTATGGATACATTGTTGGATTCTGATAGCTAAAATTGTATTGAGGATTTTTGCATCAGTGTTCATTAGGGATATTGGCCTGTAGTTTTCTTTTTTTGTGTTGTCCTTGTTCGGTTTTGGTATTAGTGTAATGTTGGCTTCATAGAACTTGTTTGGTATTATCCCTTCCTTCTCGATTTTTGGAAGAGTTTGTGAAGGACAGGCACTAATTCGTTTCTGAACGTTTGGTAGAATTCATTTGTAAATCCATCAGATCCTGGGCTTTTGTTTTGGGGGAGGTTTTTGATTACCATTTCAATTTCGCTGCTTGTAATTGTTCTGTTTAGGTGTTCTATTTCTTCTTTATCTAGCTTTGGGTGATTGTAGAGTTGTAGGAATTTGTCCATCTTCTCTAGTAGTAATAATAATTTTAAAAAGTTGAAAGGAACCGGTGAGAGGACATCCTTACCTTGTTTCTAATCTTGGAAGTTATCAGTCTTTCACCATCATGTATAGCACCAGTATAGGTTTTTTCATAAATGCCTTTTATCAGGTTAAGAAGTTAATCTATTCCTAGATCACTGAAAGATTTTTTTAAGTTGGGTTAAGATACACATTACAAAATTAAGCATTTTAGCCATTTTAAGTGTACAGTTCAGTGATATTAAGTACATTCATTTTGTTATACAATCATCACCACTATCCATCTCCAGAATATTTTACATTTCCCAAACACAATCTTTATACCCATTTAACAATAAATTTTCATTTCCCTTCTCTCCCAGTCCATGGTAACAGTCGTTCTATTTTCTTCTCTACAAATTTGTCTTCTCTCAGTACCTCACATTAGTGGAATAATATATTTGCCCTTTTGCATCTGGGTTATTTTACTGAAGAGAACACTTGCTGGTTCATCCAAGTTGTAGCACAAATTAGAATGGCATTCCTTTTTAAGGCTGAATAATACCCTTTTGTAAGTATGAACCATATTTTGTTTATTCACTCATTCATCAATGGACACTTGGGTTGCTTCCATCATCTGGATATTGTGAATAATGCTGCTGTGAACATGAGAATACCTGCTGAAGTCCCTGCTTTCAGTTCTGTTGGATATACACTAAGAAGTACACTTGCTGGATAACTTTGAGGAATAGTCCATTTTCCATAGCAGCTAAACCATTTTACATTCCCACCAGCAATGTACATGGGTTCCAATTTCTTTACAAATTCACCAACATGTTATTTTCTGCCTTTTGTTTGTTTGCATTAAGTATTAGTCATTCTAATGAACATGAATTGGTATCTAGTATGTGTGTGTGTGTGTGTGTGTATTTTTAGGGTCTGTGGTCTACAAGGCAGTTTTTTTTCCAAAGATTTATTTATTTATGCACGCAAGAACTGGGGTACAGGCCAGAGGTGCGGGGAGTGAGAGGATTCACCAGAGTGGGGAACAGAACAGGCAGATGGACTGAAATACACTGCTGAGAGGAGCAATGGGTGAGTCAGGAGAGGTCTGCTGCACCATATGGGTAGCTCCCTGGCCAGGGGATCGAATTCATGCTGCAGTGGCTGCAGTCTGCTTCATAGGTTGTATCTAAATCCCTTGCACCACCAGGGAGACCCCAAGGCAGTTTTATTCTGGTTACCCTTGTCTTGTGTCCCTTTCTTTGCAAAGAACTTTCCTTGTGTTTGGGGTTGTTAACCAGAGACAGGAAATGCACACTGAGAGCGAGGGACTTTGATACAACAGAGGCTGAATTTGTTTTAGAGTAAATGAAGTATTGGAAATCAGGGAGAAGTTTGTGATGAATTACAGAATAATCAGCAAAGCAGCAAATACAACAGTCTGAGAGGTCATCTCCTTTTAGCAATGGCTTGATTTGGAATCGAGGGAGTAAAAATGCTGCCTTTAATCAGGAAAAAATTAGAAATGTTAGTTTAGAGAATGATAGCTACATTTGAGGACACTAGAAGAATTCAGGGCAAGTCTGGCTATAGGTTATAACAAAACATCAGTGACAACAGATTAGAATCTAGTATCTATAAAGGTGCAAACATAATTTTTCTTTCTATAATTATCCTCATTTCTATTACATATAATTATAGTAGAATTAACTTGTTGGCAAAAGAAGTCTAGTTTCAATAAACTTGTTTGATATTTGCATAGATATAGCAAGATTAACCACACAGGCTCTTTTAAATCTGTTTTGTTGCTGTCATCAGATTTTACCTGCAAGCACATATGTAAACAAAGTAGAGTCTTATTGCTATGAAAATAAAAATATTAAGTTTCAAAAATTCTAGAGGGATTAGGGAGAAAAAGTTAATGTTAAATCTTTGTTTACCAAGATTTACTTTACAAAATTGCTGGAAGTCATAGACAACTTTATGATCTTAAAGATATCAGACAGGGACCTCCCCGGTGGTGCAGCGGTTGAGTGCTGGGTTGAGAAGCTGCCCGCAGCCGCTGCAGTGCCGGTTCAATCCCCGGCTGGGTGAGGGTCCCACATGGCACGCAGACCTCTCCTGCCGCCCGCTGCTCCCCTCAGCAGTGTACTTCGTCAGTCTGTCTGCTCTGCTCACCGCCCTGACTTTGGTGAATTCTCTCACCCTCCCAAGCTTCTGACTGTACCCAGTGCTTGTATAAATAAATTTAAAAAAAAAGATATCAGACACTTGGATTCTAGAATACTTGTCAAAATTCTTTCCATGAATTTCCTTGTAGATGAAGCACTTTGTAGGAATACATTGCCAAAGCAATAACACCACAAACCACAAAATCTCAGTTTGGCTTTGATTTGTATTTCACTAATGATTAGTGAGCTTCTTTTCATATGCTCATTAGTTATTTATATAACTTTTTTGAAGAAATATCTATTCAAATCCTTTGCCCATTTTTTAAATTGAGCTGTTTTGTTGTTGAGCTTTAAGTTCTTTATGTACCCTTAATGATCCCTTATCAAATAATGATTTGCAAATATTTTTTCTAGCATTATTTTTTAAATAAGGAAAGAATTCTGGATTTGTCAAATGCTTTTTCTGCATCTATTGATGATTGTGATTTTTATTTTTCAGTTTTTTAATATGACTTACATTGACTTTTAAAAAGTTTTATAAAGATAAAGTCATACAACTTACTCATTGTAAGTATATAATTAAATGTTTTATAGCATTAACAAAGCCCTACAAACATTACCACAATCAATTCTAGAACATTTTCATCATTCCAAAGAAACCTTGTACCTAGTAGCAATCACTCTCCATTTCCATCTATACTAGTCAGCTAGGGTTGCCATAACGAAGAACCGCAGACTTGGTGCCTTAAACAACAGAAATGTATTTCTACAATTCTGGAGGTTGGTATTTCAAACCACAGTAAAGTTGATTTCTGGTGAGATTTCTTTCCCTGGCTTGTAGATGTCTAGCTGCCTTTGCTGTGTCCTCACACAGCCTTTTTAATATGCTCTTGTGGTATCTCATCTTCTTGTAAGGACACTAGTCCTATTAGGTTAGAGCCTGACCTTTGTAACCTAATTCAATCTTAATTACCCCTAAAGGCCCTACCTCCAAATACAGTCATACTGGGGTAGTTAGAGCATCAACCAATGAATTTTGGAGGACACAATTCAACCCGTAACATTCTACCCACTACACCAGCCCCAAATTAATATCCATCTTGCATGTAAAATAATTCACCCTTTCTGAATAGCCCCCAAAATCTTAACGTATTCCAGTATCAATTCCACCTCCAAGATATCTAAATCAGATAGGGCACAACTTGAGTATAAGGCACAATTCTCCTATTCAGCTGAGAACCTGTGAAACTAGACAAATTATGTGTTTCCAAAATACAATGGTGGGACTGATGTGATAGACATTCCTGTCCCAAAAGGGAAAAATATAAAAGAATAAAAAGGTCATATGTTGTGCCAAGATAGTCTAAATCCTAGCAAGACAATTTCATTTAGATCTTAGAGCTCAAGAATATTGTCTTTATCACAGCACTAGCCCTGGGCTCAACTCAGGGGGAGGAGGTAAAAATCCAGTTTCTCTCTGGAAGAGGTTAGACTGTATACTTTCCCAACTAATGCCCAAAGGCATGGCTTCTAATCACATTATATCACCGAGGACCTGACTAGGATTCAACCTGGAGCCTGAAAGAGCTTTTGGATGTTACTCCTGCCTTTTAACCCCGTTTGTTGGAAGAATAAAACCAAGTCTCCAGTTTCTCCTGAAAGAAGCCAGTTCGCATATTTGGCACCCCAACTTTATAGCTGCCACTTGAGAGACTGGTTCACAAATCACCTAGCTCTCAGGCCAATAGGGCTCAGAATTTGCAACTTCCCTAGGACTATGTTAAACTAAAAGGCTTTTTTAACACAAAGACCTGCTACAGTTCAATAACAATAAAATGCAAGGAACCCCCAACTGAAAAATGGGTAGACTGAAAAATAGGTAGTAGATATAGGGAGTGGGTGGGAGGAAGGGGCAGTTTTAAAAAAAAGTGGGAGTACCTCCCATAGCTATCTTCCTAGGCTCAGTATGGAGAGACTAGGCAAAAAAAAAAATCTCTGGAAGGTATTTGACTTCATACTTTTCCAGTTGCTTCTGAATAGTTGGGCTTCTAAACAGCTTGCACCTGATTGTTGATAGGGCTCATAATTAGTAATCATCTAGGAATATGAAAGAGTATGTGAGAATTTTCTGTATCTTCTACCCCTAGCCCACTGTATTGATAAAGTCAAGTCTCTAGCTTCTTTCTGAAAGGAATTTAGACAAACATCTAGCACCACACCATTTTTGATGGGCACCCGAGGAAATCAGCTAGTGCTGGGAGATCATGGGGCTCAGCATTCCTCAAGCAAAAGAACAAGATAAATTAAAAAAAAAATGACGCCAATGAACTGGAAATAAGTGACATACCTAACAAAGAATTCTAAATAATCGCTGTAAAGACATTTTCTGAGTTCAGGGGGGCAATGCATGAACAAAGCAAGTATTTTTTTTTCCCCTTTTCTCTCTTTTTTGTCACCCTCCTTTATATCCACTATGAAGATTCATGGACTGTCAAGCAACTATTTTAAATATTTTTTGGGAAAGTATCTACAAAGTGAACAGGAAAAGAATCTCAGCAGACAAAAAGAAAAATGTTATCAGAGAACAAATTCTAGAACCAAAAAGCATAGTATCTGAAATTCAAAACCGTAAGTACCTTAAAAGAATACTGGAAGTAACAAAAAAGTCAATTAACTTGAAGACAGATTAACAGAAAATATCTAGTCTGAAGAAAAGGAAAAATGATTGAATAAATATGGACAGAGACCCAAAACTTGTGAGACAGTATTAAAAAGGCAGGAAAAAAGTTTTTAAAAATTATGATTAAAGGGCCTCTCCTGGTGGCACAGCTGTTGAGCACTGGGCTGCGAGGCTGCCCGCAGCCTCTGCAGTGCTGGTTCATCCCCGGCCACCGGCAAGGGTCCCACAAAAAAAAAAATATATATATATGATTGAAAATATCCAAAATTTGGTAAAATTTATAGATCCTGTCTGCTCACAAATCCTAAGCAGGATAAACAGAAAAAAAATCATACTTAGGTATATAGTTGAAAATGAAAACTAGTGATTGAAAGAAAAAAAAAATTTTTTAAGATTTATTTTTATTTATTTATGCAAGCACTGGGTACAGTCAGAAGCGTGGGAGGGTGAGAGAATTCACCAGAGCCAGAGCGGGGAGCAGAGCAGGCAGACTGAAGTACACTGCTGAGGGGCACAGCGGGCGGCAGGAAAGGTCTGCGAGCCATGTGGGACCCTCCTCCGGTGGCCAGGGAGCAGCTGGGGATTGAACCGGCGCTGCAGAGGCTGCAGGCAGCTTCGCAACCCAGCGCTCAACTGCTGCACCACCGGGGAGGCCCGAAAGAAAAATCTTAAAAGCAAATAGAGAGGGGTGCAGCAGTTGAGTGCTGGGCTGCAAAGCTGCCTGCAGCCTCTGCAGTGCCAGTTCAATCCCTGGCCTCTGGCGAGGGTCCCACATGGCACACAAACCTCTCCTGCCACGCCCGCTGCTCCCCTTAGCAGTGTATGTTGTCAGTCTGCCTGTTCTGTTCCCCACTCTGGCTCTGGTGAATTCTCTCACCCTCCCGCGCTTCTGACTGTACCCAGTGCTTGTATAAATAAATAAATAAATCTTTTTTTTTTTTCAAAAAAAAGTTTCACATAGGGAAGAGTATCCAAAAGAAGAGTAATTTTTGATCAGAAACAGATGAGACACTTTAAATGCAAGCCACCAACAGGTTGAAAGAAAAAAGGATAAAACAAAGATATAGCAGGCAAACAGTAAGCAAAAAAATGGTTCAGGATTACAATAATGTCTGACAAATTATACTTCCATAAAAAGGGACTATTGCCAGAGATAAAGAAATATGTTTATCTCTGGTGTAGCTCCTTTAAACGAGAAAACATATCCTAAATGTGTATATACCAAATAAGAGACAGAAACACAAAGTAAAAACTAACCGAACTACAGGGAGAAACAGAAAAACCCACATTTATAGGGTGAATTTAACCCCCATTTTCTAGTAATTTAAGAAATAAGAACCCCCAAAATTCAGTAGCAATACAGATTTGAACAAATTCAACTAATTTGACTTAATATAATAGTGTCTAGTTCACAAGATTTTATGTGGATTAAAGGAGTTAGTAAATATAAAGAATTTAGAATAGTGTTTAAACATGTAACAAAAATGAGCTCTCAGAAATGCAATTATGAACCTGTGGCAACATAATTTCTAAATTCATACAAGTTATTTTTAAAGTATTGGGCCTCCTCTGGTGGCGCAGCGGTTGAGTGCTGGGTTGCGAGGCTGCCCGCAGCCTCTGCAGTGCCAGTTCGATCCCCGGCCCCTGGCGAAGGTCCCACAAAATAAATAAATAAATAAATAAATAAAGTATTACTAGAAAAACAAATAATACAGTGTCCTACTAAAAATTAAATTATTCATGTACTTATTAAGCACTCTAGCAATAATTTTTACTTAGCAAATAAAGACAAGTGGCAAGTTTAAACCAAAATAATAAATAAAATGAATTAATTTTTAAAAAGTATGTTTTATAACAAAAAGCTTTCTTTAAAAATATTGAACTACAAAATTTATTCACAAGCAATACAATAACAATTTCTCTGAAGTATGAGTTATATCAAATAAGTAAACGTGCTACAATACCAAAAGTTCCATTTTTCATCACATCAACAACTTCTTTTAATTACAAATTTTCTCCCTGGAATAATGCAAAATAACAGATTAATATTGAAATATTCTTATCGTGACTTTAGCACTGAAAGTATACTATAACAACAGGGAATAAAATTTATTTACTTTCTTACATTGTTGTTCATTTTTGTACAGTAACTGATTGCTCCACTCAGGGGTAGCCCCGTAGATTTCACCACCATTGCTCCTGTGATCCATCACCTTAGTTCCTTGTGCTCCTCCCTAGCCTTCCCTTGCTGGATGCCTCAGATCTATGGTCAGTTTACAAGTTTTGTCTTTTCTTGACCTTTTGTTCATTTTCACTATATTCCCCATAAAAGTGAAATCCTCTAATATTTAATCTTTTTCCTTCTGACTTATTTTGCTTAGCATAATCCCAGCTCCAACTAGGGAGTAATATTTAAGACAAAAGTGGGAAATATTTATTCAACTGAAAGAATATGAAACAAAATTAAATCAATAATTAACCACATGGGGCCTCCCCTGTTGGCACAGCGGTTGAGCGCTGGGCTGAGAAGCTGCCCACAGCCTCTGCAGTGCTGGTTCGATCCCCGGCCGCTGGCGAGGGTCCCACTTGGTGCACAGACCTCTCCTGCCACGCCTGCGGCTCCCCTCAGCAGTGTACTTCGGTCCTTCTGCCTGTTCTGCTACCTGCTCTGGCTCTGGTGAATTCTCTCACCCTCCGGGGTTTCTGACTGACCCAGTGCTTGTATAAATAAATAAATAAATATTTAAATATTTAAATAAATAAAATCTTAAAAAAAAATTAACCACATGAACACAATGTGTTTTGAGGAAGTGTAAAGTTAAACTACACTGATTTTAAAAACTAAAAAGGCACACAATAAAAAGGTATTTAGACACTGGTTCACCTTATGGTGTAACTGAAGGCACAATAAACACAAATGGTTACATAAAAAAAGTTAATTAAAAAAGAGAAGAGACCAAAAAAGGAGCAGGAGAGGAAAAAGATAAGAAATAATTGCATACAGACATAGCACAACAGAAAAATAGAAAAGTAAGGGGAATAGTCTAGGAGGTTGTAAACATATAGGTCAAATACTCTTGTCATACTTGGTCTTTACTTGGGCCATGAATTTAAAAATGTTTTCATGTCTCTAGCTGTTTACCTGTACCCCTGCTTCATCTTGATTTTTCTGTCTTTATTCCCTACAGCTTATTTTCTCAGTTCTTATTTTTTATCTTATTATATGGAACACAGACCATATTTGTAACTACTTTTCCTTTTTTTGAATTAAGATGGATTTAAAGAATACTTGTTATCTTAAACTGTGAAGTAGCTAATTAATCAGTATTCATAGCACTTCTGTTCTAATCTAAAATAGGAATTCTTGAAGTCTGTGAACTCCTTGAAATTGTGTTCAAAATTTTGTGCAAGTGTAATTTTTTGTAAATTCTAAAGCTTCTGTTAGAGCCTGAGAGCAAATAACTGCTATGTTAAAGACTTTTGTGAATGCATTGTAAACATAGTTAATCATGAGCAAATCAGTATTTGGACTATAATATAAGAAAGGGAGCTAACACTTATTAATAAGCACTTCTCATATACCAATTTCTATGTTCTTTCTGGTATCAGTGGACTTAAATTCTGCACATTCCAAAAGAGAGCTAGATTAAGATCAATCCGATAACCTAAGAACAATCTAACAATGATGCCCTCTGGCCCTTTCTGTTGTTTAAAGTAAAAAACTGAAGGGTTTTACATAAATCAGTTAAATTAAATTAAATCAGCTGAGTTAAATTAAATGTGTTTTTACACAAATCAGCTAGCTGGTTTTACAATCTATAGAAGTAAAACTCATACCAAGAGTCAAAAAAAATGTAATAACTGATGACATCTTTAAATAAATTTTTAAACTTTAGCCATTCACCATACCAACAAAAAGATTTCTTAATGCAGATTAAATTGGAACATGGTAGATAAAAACAATCAGAAAAAATTTACTACAGTGAAATGTGGCAGTGAAAGACCTACATGCAACATAACCATGGTGAAAAACACTAGTGCTTCCCTTCCTTTGGTGTCCTTAAAGTTGTGCTTATTTTCCTTAATCCAGGGCTGTTCTGAAGTCTTTGCATGAGTAGCCATCAAACAGGATGAGCAAGTAACTGGGTAAATGTCAGACACAAGGGTACTCTCAGATTAATGATCTGTTATTTATTTATTTTTATTTTTTAAAGATTTATTTATTTCTGCATACAAGAGCTGGGGTACAGGCCAGAGATATGGGGGGTGAGAGGATTCACCAGAGACAGAGCAGGGAGCAGAACAGGCAGACCAACCAAACTACACTGCTGAGGGGAGCAGCGGACAAGACAGGCGAGGTATGCCACGCCATGTGGGTTGCTCCCTGGCCAGACAGGGATTGAACTTGTGCTGTAGAAGCTGCTGTAGAAGCTTCATAGTGCGGTGCTTAACCCCTTGTGCCACCAGGGAGGCCCCAGATTAATGATCTTTGTATCTCATTGAGATATTTGTATTTCTTTATAACATTTCACTTACACAACAGTTTCCTTGGTTTAAAAGAACTTTAAAATCCTACTTTTAAGTCAGAGTAAAGCAATGTCACAAATTAGTGGTGAGTGAAATAAGTTAAGGACCAGACACACGCTGATTTCAGGGCTTAGAGATCAAGAGAACTTTGATCTCACTGCTTTCTACCTCCATTTAACACTGCAATATGAAGCAATCTGCAGCCTCTGCAGCACGAGTTCGATCCCTAGTCGGCCAGGGAAAAAAACCACATGGTATATTTCAGTCAATCTGCCTGTTCTGTTCCCCACTCTGTTTCTGGTGGATCTTCTCACCCCCTGCATCTCTGGCCTGTACCCCAGCTCTTGTATGCAGAAATAAGTAAGTCTTTAAAAAAATAATAAAAATAAAATGGCCTTGTCAAATTTTACAAAGTGGAGCAACTTAAAACGCAACATATATGTAAATGGCCATGAAGGTAGTTAAACAATAAACCCGTAGCAAGACAAAATTTCTTTCCACAATAGCAGTCTTAGCTCTGAACTTTCTCACAGTGCATTAAAAAAAATGTTGAAATTAGAAAGAGAGAGAGAGAGAGAAAAGAGTCCGTACAGGAAAAGCATTGAGAAAATGTCTTCAGTCAACTTCCCTTTAAAATTAAGGTATAACATGCAAGTAATGGCTATCAGAGAACTGAAGAAAACCCGCAGATGAGCTGAGTAAAGCATTGTCCCAGAGGAGACAGAAATGGAGCACTGAATGGAGTTCCAAGCAAACCAAAGAGCCTCTCCCTTCTATCCCTGACAAAATTAAGCCAAAACAGGTAACACAATTGAGACTCATAAGCTATGAGCTATGAATTGCATGTAAACTTCAAGTTATGAAGTATCAACTGTGAATAACACAGTTAAACCCCATAGAGTATCACTAGCAATACAAAAAACTCTACATGTACAGAATTTAACTTTGCCTGGACTTTCTTAAGAATCAGCTATAATATTTTTTTATATTTTAATTTGGTGCCAGCCTTCCATGGCAATAGAATAGCTAAAATGACTTGAAAATTCAAATGCACCTATCTATTCTAGTGACCTATAGACTGAGAACTCATTCTA
Organism: Talpa occidentalis; assembly: GCF_014898055.3. Lineage (NCBI taxonomy): Eukaryota > Metazoa > Chordata > Mammalia > Eulipotyphla > Talpidae > Talpa > Talpa occidentalis. The sequence goes on along the minus strand of NW_023605305.1, from coordinate 95,240,550 downwards.
TCAGTCATGCAATAACTTTTAAATCCTACCCTATTAATTCCTAAATGACTAAGCAATTGCAAGGCCAAACTATGTAATTAGTCAGTAACGAAGAAAATGTAAGTGCAATTACGTAAACAGTACAATAACTAACTGTGGTTAAAAACAGAGATTCAGTTTCCTTACACATATAATGGGGATAACAACAGTACTCATTAGAATAGAAAAGCTGTTTGGTACTATTACGATAGTATATTACCTGTTGGAGAGTTTATAATAAGGATTAAATGTGCTAATTTGTGAAAAACCTTTAGAATAGTGCCTGGAATATAGTATATGCTACGTATTATTATGATCCCAATCTGTCACTGTATTTATCAAATTTATCCTACATATACTAATTTCTGTTTTGCCAAGCATATTTTGGTCGTCACTAGGATGGGGAGAGAAAGGGATATGCTGCTGCTGGTATATACTAGATAAGGATAAATGATGCCAGATGTCTGGGTTTTGCAGGGCTTTTTCACATAACAAAACTGTTCGCTGGCAGCCCTACTCAATCTAGTCCAATTATATTTTTTTACTCTCCCCATATTTCATATCCTTCCTTGTTCTTAAACCTCCAATAATTTACCCAGCCCTAGCTGATAACCTTGCTTCTTATTACACTAAGAAAACAAAGGCAATCAATAAAGAAATCCTTCCCCTAACACCAAATCTTCCATTCATGTATTTCTGTATCCATATATCCTGCTTTCTTTCCCACTACAGTGGGTTAACTGCCCTTTCTTATCTCCTAGGCCAATCCTACTTCTCTCCTTTAGCCTACCTAAAGAATTTTACACTGTTTACTCTCTGTCCTGAATTATCAGCTTCCCTGCCTACTGGATAGTTCCCACCAACGTACAAAATGCTGTTTTAACTCTTATCCTAAAAAACAAAACAAAAAACTCTCCCTCGATATAACATCCCCCTCATTTCTCTGCTCTACTCTATAGTAAAAGAGTTGCCAATTCTTGGTGTTTCCATTTCTTCCATTCTCAGCTGATCCCACTTTTTTTTAAAAAAAAGATTTATTTATTTATTTATTTATACAAGCACTGGGTACAGTCAGAAGCACGGTGGGGGGCGGTGAGGGTGTGTGTGTGTGTGTGTGTGTGTGTGTGTGTGTGTGAGAGAGAGAGAGAGAGAGAGAATTCACCAGAGCCAGAAGCGGGGAACAGAACAGGCAGATTGAGGAAAAATACACTGCTGAGGGGAGCAGCGGGCGTGGCAGGAGAGGTCTGTCATGCCTTGTGGGACCCTCGCAGGTGGCCGGGGATTGAACTGGCACTGCAGAGGCTACAGGCACCTTCGCAGCCCAGCGCTCAAACGCTGCGCCACCAGGGGAGGCCCTGATCCCACTTTTACTAGGCTTTTATCTCCACTGTTACTCTGAAGTCATTCTTATAAAAAAGTAGCAACAGCTTACACATTACCAAACATGGTATCAATTAGCAATCCTCATTTTATTTAGCAATCCTATTTTATTTAGTTGATGTCATCCTCCTTCTTGAAACATGCTTTTCACTTGACTGATGGGATAATAATATATTCTCCATCTTTTCTATCTCACTGTTTACTTCTAAGTTAGCTTCATTGGAACCTCAACTTCTTGAGGTTCCAAGTAACAGCTTTAGTAAACTGGCTTAGTTTTTGGATTTTTTTCCACTTCCATTAATTCCCTTCATTTAATTCAGCATTATGGCTTTGATTACCATCATATCTAAAATTATAATTTCAGCCTTATAAACCCAGTCATCCCATGTCATTTCCCCTGGGACATCTCAACAGGAACCTCAAATTTAATATACGTGAAATCAAACTCTTAATTAGCTCTCCATGCCTCCAAATCTTCTAGCATTCCCCAACAATACATGCTTAGTTACTCTGGCCAACCATTTACTCTGTTACTCTGGCTAAAATCTCTGGAGTCTTATTTGATTGCCATTTCACTCAAAGTCTATATTAAATCCTGTTGGATCTACCTTTAAATTATATCCAGAAACTAAACCATTTTCAACACTGCCACATCTATTCTCCTATCTATGCATATTCATCTCTTGCCTGTATTATTACAAATAGCCCCCTAGGTGGTCTCTGCTCTTGTTCCTTTATCATCCATTCTCCATAAAGCAGCCAGAGTGACATTTTAAAAACCAGGTCATGTCACCTCCCTAAGCAGAACTCACCAAAAACTTCTATCATATTTTAAATAAAACCCAAAGTTCTTACAAAAACAATAAGACCAGTAGAGCCCCTTCCCCAACTTATCCCCTAAACCCTGGAACTAACTCTTTTATCTCATCTTCTATTTTTCTCCCTCTTGTTTACACTAAACCTGCCACACTGGCCCCTTAGTTGTTAATTGAATATGCCAGGCATGCTACCACCTTAGTACTTTAGTGCCACTATTCTCTTTGCTCTAAAGTTCTTCCTCTAGATATTGAGATATTTACTTCCTTACTCGTCTTACAGGAGTCTGGTTAAATGTCATCTTGTCTTGAGGACTTCCTTGACTAGCTTATCTAAAATAGTACTCCTGTGATATTATATTCTCTTGTCAGCTTTTCTTCATAATGCTTATTAGTGGATATGTCTACTTATTATTCATGTTCTCCCTATTAAACTGTAAATTCTATGTGGACAGGATCTTGGTCATCTTTGCTTATTTCTCTAATCCCAATACCTGGAATACATTATATTTGATAAATACAGAATTAATCAAATGGCCAAATAAACGATATGCAGTAAACACAACTGCAGTTTTAAAAACTAAGTTAAAAACTAATTTTATTGAACCTTTTTTTTTAAAGATTTATTTTTATACAAGAACCGGGGTACAGGCCAAATGTGCGAGGGGGTGAGAGGATTCACCAGAGACAGAGCAGGGAACAGAACAGGCAGACTTACGAAATACACTGCTGAAGGGAGCAGCGGGCGAGACAGGAGAGGTCTGCTTCGCCATATGGGATTCTCACTGGCCGGCCGGCTGGGATCAAACCCGCACTGCAGAGGCTGCAGACAGCTTCACAGTGCGGTGGCTCAAGTGCCTGTGCCACCAGGGAGGCCCTTTATTGAACTTTCTTATAGAAAGATTACCTATCAATCACCTTGTTTGCTACCTACTTGAAATTTCAGTGTGTAAATTTTGTTTTACCAATAAGAATATTACAATATTTAGGGCCTCCCCGGTGGCGCAGCGGTTGAGCGCTGGGTTGCGAAGCTGCCCGCGGCCTCTGCGGCGCCGGTTCGATCCCCGGCTGCTCCCCGGCCATCGGAGGAGGGTCCCACATGGCGCGCAGACCTCTCCTGCCGCCCGCTGCTCCCCTCAGCAGTGTACTTCGGTCCTTCTGCCTGCTCTGCTCCCCGCTCTGGCTCTGGTGAATTCTCTCACCCTCCCGCGCTTCTGACTGTACCCAGTGCATGTATAAACCAAACAAACAAACAAATAAATAAATAAATAAAACATGCCTCTATTTAAAAAAAAAAAAAAAAAAATATTACAATATTTATATAGTTTCCTGCTTATAACCAGTGCTTACATTCTTTGTAATGTATTGAAAGAATATGGGAAATGAAAAAAGCTTAACAATCTTTGTCTTAGAATTCATTCTAAAAACATTTAAAAAATTTTTAGGCCACCAAATTATTTTGATATGCTTGAAAATGAAGCAAATGCACATTTGAAATAAAGCTGAAGAGACTATTACCTGGAAGAGACTATTTCCACATGCACACTATAGATTAAATGCTTATAAATAATGTTGAGTATCTATGACCAAAACAAAGATTACCTTAGAACAATCTCCAGGAACACAATTAATTTTAGAACTCCAAAAATACTTTCCAAGTCTGGAGCTGAAAATACTTCCCTAACAGAATTATTTTTTAAATCAAATATTTAAGATATTTAGGCTATTTTAACAAAAGCTAATTTTCATGGTAAGTGTCATTTAAAGATTCTGAATTTTCTCCAAGTAATAAAATGGTATTTATTAGAGACAAATTATTATAACTCTTAACATATTAAATACATACCTGAATTAAACCAGCACCTGTTTGCATAGAAGACTTTTTTAATAATCTCACTTCTTTGTTTATGTACCTTAGCATTCCACTAAGAGTACTGAAGTCATTACCCTCAGAACTATCATCTTCTAGGTCATATGTGAGAGGTTTAAATGAGTCTGGCTGGGTATAAGTCAGCTCCTTCTGACTTTCTTCTAATGCCAAAGATTGTTCAAAATGCATTTTTTTTAAGTCCTGCAGTAATTCTTCAGAAAGATCTTCATCACTACGAGTTTTGAAACTAAGATCACTAGCACTAATAGAGCGACGTAGTTTTCTACACTTGAAAAAAGATGGGTTAGAATTGTCACTAAGCTTTGAATCTTGAATGTCAGGTATAGTTTCTGTTGGAGATGTAAATGCAGCTGGCAGAAACTTGATGTCTTCTGTCCTTTCATGTCCAGAAATTTTGGCTTGTAATCTGTTTAATTCTGATTCCTGTAACAATGTTATACATAGAAGGTGAGCAATACATTGTTGTCAAGTGTACAAATTACTTAGAAAATCATACTCTTAAAAGTTATCTAAGTAAATCTTTTTCCAAGTATAGGAGTTATTTTTATAATTCATGAAAGTTTTCCAAGCTCTGTTTAAACCCTTAATTTTGGGACAATTACCTAGGTTCACTAAAAATATGTTTGAATTATACTAAGGAATTCTATGAAAACCAGATTTTCTGTATAGAAATATTTTCTTTTTCTTTTTTTTAATTAAAATATCAATTTCTACTCAAGATTGAAATCTTATATCTAAAATTTTCTCTGCAAAAGCAAAAGGTACATAATCTTTGGTTAATCTAATATATATAAACATAAAAACATGACTCCGTTCAGAATTTCTAATAGGAAATACATAGTATTTGCACAGTAGTTATCTGCTTTATATATTCTCACTACAAGAAACATTTATTGCATTAGAAAAATTTCAAAAACCTTTAAGAAAGTGTATTTATGGGGCATTTGTGGGGCATTCCTTTTTGAACAGTACCCATCCCCTTGATATCTACAATATCACCTTTCTTGTAGATTCGCATGTATGTGGCCAAGGAACAACTTCATGTTTTCTATAAGGCCTAGAGAACATATAGTGGGGTCCCTCTTCTCTTTCCCTTTGTGTTAGTTATTTAATGTATTAAATAACTCAATCCTTATTTTTTTTAATTTTTTTTATAGAGGCATGTTTTATTTATTTGTTTGTTTGTTTTGTTTATACATACACTGGGTACAGTCAGAAGCGCGGGAGGGTGAGAGAATTCACCAGAGCCAGAGCGGGGAACAGAGCAGGCAGAAGGACTGAAGTACACTGCTGAGGGGAGCAGCGGGCGGCAGGAGAGGTCTGCGCGCCATGTGGGATCCTCCTCCGGTGGCCGGGGAGCAGCCAGGGATTGAACCGGCGCCGCAGAGGCTGCGGGCAGCTTCGCAACCCAGCGCTCAACCGCTGCGCCACCGGGGAGGCCCTAACTCAATCCTTATTAAATAAATGTTTCATTTCCTTTTTTTTTTCAAGTCTTTCATTTGGATCTTCTGATCCAAGTTTGAGTCCTAAGAATGAGGCTGTATATTACACACATATTTTTAAAGCCTAAAAAATGAAGATATTTTAATTTTAAAAGTTAAGTAAAATGTATAACAGTCTTCTGTACAAATACATTCTCCTTTTCTTACAGATATCCATTAGATTTATATTTCTAAATGTCACTTTTTTAAAAAGATTTATTTTTTTATAATTAAAAGTTTGCTTTAAATATTTTTTTAGAGAGGGGACACCACACTTCCTCTCAATTAGGAGAAACATTTTTGTAGTCCAGAGCTCTTTTATTTCTTTTTGCACACCTATCATGCCATGAATTCACAAGGAATAGGTTCCAGCAGCTCAGGCTCCTTCCCACTGGTTCTCACAAAGTGTGCTTCTCTAGGTGGAGCAGGCTGGCGCTTTGGCTGAACCCAAGTACCCTTCTCTTTGGCTTCCTTTTAGTTCTGATCATTTTCTTTCATACGTTTCAGGAAGCTATCTTGGCTCTTAGAGTGCTTAATGTGTTCAATACGAACATTAATTCTCTTTGCAAGGATCTTGCCCTTTACTTGCTTGTTTACAACAATGCCAACTGCATGCTGGGTAACATTATAGACTCTACCAGTTTTGTCATGGTAACATTTGTGGGGCATTCCTTTTTGAACAGTACCCATCCCCTTGATATCTACAATATCACCTTTCTTGTAGATTCGCATGTATGTGGCCAAGGAACAACTTCATGTTTTCTATAAGGCCTAGAGAACATATAGTGGGGTCCCTCTTCTCTTTCCCTTTGTGTTAGTCATTTTGGTGACTTACTGGAAGATGGCGGTTCCCTTTTAAAGATTTATTTTTATTTATTTATGTGTACAAGAACTGGGGTGTAGGCCAGAGGTGTGGAAGGTGAGAGGATTCACCAGAGACAGAATGGGAGCAAAGCAGGCAAATTTTACTGAAATGCACTGCTGAGGGGAGCAGCAGGGGAGACAGGAGAGGTCTGAGCCATGTGGATTAGATACCTGGCCCGGGATCAAACTCATGCCTCAGTGGCTGGCAATAGTTTGATAGTGCTGAGACTTTAAATTTAACTCCTGCACCACCAGGCAGGCCCCTAAATTAGTCACTTTAAATCTGTTAGTTTCTTTCTAAAAATCACTGTGTTTATAACTAAAACTGTCATAACCACAGTACACATTACAAAATGAAAGTCTAACATATATTTCAGCTGTTTGATATCTTTATATGACTTTATCTAGATAAACTTTAGAATTTTTTTTTTTTTTGCAGACCAGCAGTTCTTTTTTTTTTTTTTTTTTTTAAAAGATTTATTTATTTATTTATACAAGCACTGGGTACAGTCAGAAGCACGGGAGGGTGAGAGAATTCACCAGAGCCAGAGGGGAGAGCAGAGCAGGCAGACTGACGAAGTACACCGCTGAGGGGAGCAGCGGGCGGCAGGAGAGGTCTGCGCGCCATGTGGGACCCTCGCCCGGCAGCCGGGGATCGAACCGGCGCTGCAGAGGCCGCGGGCAGCCTCGCAGCCCAGCGCTCAACCGCTGCGCCACCAGGGGAGGCCCTAGAATTTTTTTTTTTATGATTGACTTTATTGTTTTATTTATTTATTTATTTGTTTGTTTGTTTGTTTTGTTTTTATACATGCACTGGGTACAGTCAGAAGCGTGGGAGGGTGAGAGAATTCACCAGAGCCAGAGCAGGGAGCAGAGCAGGCAGAAGGACCGAAGTACACCGCTGAGGGGAGCAGCGGGTGGCAGGAGAGGTCTGCGCACCATGCGGGACCCTCCTCCAGTGGCTGGGGAGCAGCTGGGTATTGAACCGTTTCTGCAGAGGCCGCAGGCAGCCTCGCAACCCAGCGCTCAACCACTGCGCCACCAGGGAGGCCCAAACTTTAGAATTTTTTATAGTAAATCTTGTATGTACATTCTTATAATCACAAAGTAGCTACAGAATTTGCTATACATACAGGGTTGTGTGCTGTTTTTCTTTTTTCACTAATGTGTTATCTAGCCAAAATTGAGAAATATGGTATCTCAGATAAGATTCCTTTTAATTTACAGGTTAACACCTAAATTTACAATGATCTGTAGTATAATGAATACGTTAAACAAAATTCAATGTATTTTTAAGATTCAAGAAAGTTCACTGCTGCATCCTTATTTAGTGTTCCATAATACAGTGACGTCTTCAGGGCTCTCAGAAAATGGTCTCAGCTTTGCTCTTGCTACAGGTGCCCCCATGTACTATAGCACCTGTTTAGGTACTAAAGGAAGTGAGTTGGAAAGAGCAGTGGATTCAAACACTGATCGCCCTTTTCTTCTCTCTCACTTCTGTTTTTGTTTTGTCACTTACCACTGCTGTCAATAGAATCACATTATTTATAAATTTTATAAGTAGAACCAAATTATTCACAAATTATTATTTATAAATTGAAATTCTCATTATTTATAGCTACTTCTAATTGTTATGGCAGCTTCTGTTAGCTTTTCTTGTTTCTTTCTCTCTTTTATCCTCAACTCCTCTTTGGTCTGGACTTCAGAGTCAGGTGACATTACTTTGAATTAATATTAAAAATTTTATCTATATGCATCAATGCTGACATTAATTCCAAATTTCAGAAAAAACTGCCATAATCAATAGGGTGAATAAGTAGCAAGGGGTTATCTGAGAGATTATGCACATACTCAAATCTAGTACAAAAAATTTTGAGTATAATCTTGTGTTTTCTACTTTATGATTTTTATTTATTTTTATTTTTTAAAGATTTATTTTATTTATTTATGCATACAAGAGCTGGGGTGTAGGCTTAAGGTGAGGGGTGGTAAGGGGAGGTAAGAAGATTCACCAGAGACAGAGTGGGGAGTAGAACAGGCTAACTGACTGAAATACACTGCTGAGGGGAGCAATGGGTGAGACAGGAGAGGTCTGCTGTGCCATGTGGGTCACCTCCCTGGCTGGGGATTGAACTAGTGCTGCAGTGGCTGCTGATAACTTCATAGTGCTAAGACTTAACCCCTTGTGCTACCAAGAGGCCTTCTACTTTATGATTTTTAAAGGAACTTTACTGGCTTTGATAAAATGCTCCTACTTTTTAAGCTCATTAAGTGTAAAATTCTCTAAAGTAAACCTCATGATTAAGTATTCATTTGAAGTTTGCATGTGAGTTCCAGTGCAACACAAAAGGCTCTTCCTATGATTCTTCCCACAACTATCAAATCTATAACTAAAAACAGCAATTCCATATGAAAGAAACTAGCTGAGCAAGTTTCACTGGGAAGATTAGAAATATCCACATCAAAATGTGTAGGGAAGACTCAAATAAATCTTATCATAAACCCAAATCTAGTCCTCCAATTATTAAGACTCATATCAAAGGGATGGACCCCCAAAATACCTAACTCTGAAAGCATTAGGGCTTACATCCCTAAGACGCAAAACTACAAAAAGCAAAGAAACAGTTTATAACATGCTCACCATGGCTAGTTCCTCAGGAAAAATCTAGAAAGAAAAGCTTTCCCTGAAAGAGGCCTATATTCATGTTAAAAGATGCTTCCTGAGGGTCAGATTTCTAATTTAGTACACGTTTAGGGACAGAATGTGATCCTTCCCACAGCTAAGGAAGCCAGCAAACACATCTTCAACTCTCCCTTGTGTCCTCTCCAATTGACATTTCATCTTGGAAGGTGCTTGTATAGAAGTCTGGAGCTTGAGCTTTTGAAGCTGCCACCCAAGGGATAGGCCCACGGAATGTGCAATTTTGATAGCCTACAGGGCTTTACGCATTTAAGAATCTATAAGGGCTGTAAGAAATAAAGAAGCAGTTCTTACTGGGTATTCCTGCATAACTATATGTTCCCTCATAACTGTATAGCCAGGACCATCACTGAGGGAGAAGGCAAAAAAGCTATCTCCCAGTTCTGCCTGGAAGGATCCTAACTATACTTTCCCAATAGTTTATTAAGACTCCAGTTTCTAATTAGTCTGCCTCTATGTGCTAACTAAAGTCCTTCCCTTTGGAACACTGACAGGTGTGGGCACACTCCATGGGATCCATTAAAAACAAAGAAAGTTGTTTGGGAAATCACAAAGGTTTGAAACAATGCAAGGAACTGGGCCAGATTCATTGATAAGACACATCTCATACACTACTACTCCACTGAGGACTACTCCATTGATACTGGAAAGAGGGCTGTTTTATCTAGTGCACAGAAACCAACACAGAGTCAAAGAAAATGAAGCTACAGAGGAATATGTATTCCAAACAAAAGGAAAGCAGAGATTAGTGAATAACCCCCCAAAAAGTTAAAAATACCATAAAGATGCTCAACAGAGTAAAAATAATGCATGAACACAGTGAGAATTTCAACAAAGAGACAGAACATGTAAGAAAGTACCCAACAGAAAATCAGAGTAAATACAATAACTGAACTGAAAAGTTCCACTGACTTTTCCAGTGAAGCCCCCTCCACAAGTTCACCATGCACAAGGCTGTGTGTGCCCAGCCAATCAAGACAGCAAATGAGCTGATGCAGATTCTGGACGAAATGGACCAGAGCCACAGCAGGGAGATGCAGCTCTACAATAGCGACTAAGGGTATAATTGGTAACACTGTTATTATATAATTGAAATATGCTAAGAGATTTGAACTTAAATGTTCTTACCAAAAAAAAAGTTTCTGTTTTGAACATTTTAAATTTCTCCTCTTAATGTGACATTATGATGTACATCATATTACCAATTCCCAAACCCAACATCTTTTAAGTAAAATGATTGTTATTCAAACATGTCACTATCTGGCTATACAGTCCTCTACAAACTACAAGGATAGGAAAATAGGTCATAAGTTAATTTTTTCATAGGTATGTTTTATGCACTTTTTTAAAAAAAAGATTTATTTATTTATGCATACAAGAACTGGGGTACAGGCCAGAGGTGTGGGGAGTGAGAGGATTCACCAGAGACAGAGCAGGGAATATAACAGGAGTATTGACTGAAATACACTGCTGAGGGGAACAATGGGCGAACAGGAGAGGTATGCTGTGCCATGTGGGTCACCTCCCTGGCTGGTGATCAAACTCGTGTGGCAGAGGCTATGGGTAGCTTCATGGTGCTGCATGTTAACTCCCTGCACCCCCAGGGAGGCCCCCTGTTTTATGTACTTTTATGTTTACTTACTTTAATAAGTAAGGCTTCATTTGTAGCTTCAATTACTTCATTTCTGTCTTGGACTTGTTGATGCAAATTGCTCACAGTGTCTTGGGCTTCTTCTAATTCCAGCTTTGCCTTCTCTAACTGTTCATTGAGCTGCTGAACAGAAGTCTTTTGAGAATCAGCAGAAATCTTCCATTTTGCATGATTCTCTTGATGTGAAATCATCTGTTTAGCCCCAACAATGGAAAAGAAGAGGAGGAAAGAAACATAATGGGATGAGCTGGTTTCAGTAGTGTTCTAATACTTTCTACTCCCACTTAAACTAAAGTAGTTGTTTACATTACAAACACTTGATTTCTCTATAAATTAAATACCAGAAGAAAAAAGGTAGAGAAGGAACCTATAGTCTTAAATTTACTTAAGAACAATTAACCAACTGTAACAAACTGTTTTTGGATACTGCTTGAATATCAACTATAAAGACATTTTGTGATAACTGGGAAAATCTGAAAATGACTGGATATTTGATGACATTAAAGAATTAACTGTTGGGCCTCCCCTGTGGTGCACTGGGTTGAGCGCAGCGCTGTGAAGCTGCCTGCAGGCTCTGCAGCGCTGGTTCGATTCCTTGCCAGCCAGAGAGATTCCCACATGGCGCAGCAGACCTCTCCTAGCTCGCTCGCTGCTCTGCTCAGCAGTGTATTTCGGTTCATCTGCCTGTTCTGCTCCCCGCTCTGTCTCTGGTGAATCCTCTCACCCTCCCACGCCTCTGGCCTGTACCCTAGCTCTTATGTAAAAATAAATAAATTTAGGGCCTCCCGGTGGCGCAGCGGTTGAGCGCTGGGTCGCGAAGCTGCCCGCAGCCTCTGCAGCGCCGGTTCCATCCCCGGCTGCTCCGCGGCCACCGGAGGAGGGTCCCGCATGGCGCGCAGACCTCTCCTGCCGCCCGCTGCTCCCCTCAGCAGTGTACTTCGGTCCTTCTGCCTGCTCTGCTCCCTGCTCTGGCTCTGGTGAATTCTCTCACCCTCCTGCACTTCTGACTGTACCCAGTGCTTGTATAAATAAATAAATAAATCTATCTTAATTAATTAATTAATTAAAAAAAGAATTAACTGTCAATTGTTAGGTGTGATATTGTGGTTTTGATTTTAAAAAATTGCACTTAACTTGCTCATTGGCTTACTGATGAAATGATGTCTGGGATTTGCTTCAAAATAATATGTGATATGTGTGGAAGGGGATAGGAGAGAGGGAATACAGTGAAGTTAAAGATATGGTGATCATAATTTCCAGTTTGCCTAGGCCTGTTTGGGTTTTATGTTTGGTATCCCAGTGTAGCCACTAAAATCACCCCTATTCATTCTCAAAAGTATTTTCTTAGATAAATGAAGTGGTCAGTGTAATTATAGATGAGATCAAATTGGCCACAAGTTGACAATTATTGAAGCTGAATAATAAAAACATGAGAACTTATACCAATTTCTCTATTTATGACTATATTTTAAATCTACAATGAAAGTTTTTAGAACTCATATTCTCATAAAAAGGGGTTTCGATTGTTACTAAGTGACTTTTCTTACATTTCTGAAACTTGTATAGTAACATTTTTAAAAATTTTGATCCTTTTTTCTACCTTTTCTACCTTTTCTATCTTTTTTGATTGCTGAGTAATATTCCATGGTGTATATGTACCACATCTTCTTGAGCCAGTCATATATTTTTGGGCATTTGGGTTGTTTCTATAGCTTAGCTGTTGTAAATAGTGCTGCTATAAACATAGGGGTGCAGGTGCCCTTTGGAATTAATGTTTCTGTGTCATTTGGGTAAATACCTAGGAGTGGAATTGCTGGATCATATGGAAGCTCTATGTTTAGTAGGTCCAGAAATCTCCACACAGCTCTCCATAGTGGTTGGACCAGTTTGCACTCCCACCAGCAATGCAGGAGAGTTCCTTTTTTCTCCACAACCTCGCCAACATTTGTTGTTGCTAGTTTTTTTAATATGTGCCATTCTCACTGGTGTAAGATGGTGTCTCGCTGGAGTTTTGATTTGCATTTCCCTAATTACAAGTGATGTTGAACATTTTTTCATATGCCTGTTGGCCTCTACCTATTATTCTAATGACATATTCTCTCATTGCTATAGTAAAAAAAAAATCTGCCAAGCATCAACCAAGGAAAAGAAAAACATATTACATATTTTCATATCACATATGTAAATTATTTGAATCAAATATTAAATAGTAATACAAAACCATTTTTTGTCCTATTTACATAAAAATGATTTCGGTGACTTACAAAACTAAAAGTAAAAAACTGGATTAACTGCAAATAAAAGTAGAATAGAGACCATGTAATAAAAGTGTAATAAGTAGTAATGAGTGTAATGAGTGGTAAAATCTATAGAGATAACTAATTATTATTGATGATCACTAAATTGATCAGTTAATATCAAATTATGCTGAATACAATAGCATTTACATTTGTCTCTAAAGACTAAGGGTTGCACTCTCTTGGCTTAAGGATTGAATTCACTTGCAAATATGTTCTGTTTAGTAAATATGCTTTCAAACAGATCTGAATCCAAGTAAATTTAAGCAAGATGTGGTAACCACAAACTCCACCCATCACTCACAATGATGTTATCAAATTCTCAAAAGTTCTCTGTCAGAGAAATGCTTTATTAAAATTCCATAAGTAAGTTATTTAGATCTTACACCTAAGTTTTGGATAGTTATCTTCAAACATATTTCCAAATCTAAAGATAATTTGGTAAATATTTTCAAACAAGAAATGTTATTCTAATCGACAATACTACCTATTTCTATAAAGGCTCAGGACATATTGATAAAAAAGTATCAGGTGCTAGTATTGCCTCACTATCTAATAAGTATCAGAACAATGTTAGAAATTACAAAGCATGATTGATTCACATCTCATGAAACTGCTAATCAGTTATAAACACTTCTAACTTGGTTATTTTATAACCAATAATGATGTGCCAGACTCTGAACTAAGAGCTTTAACTATATTAATCAGCATAGTTGGATAAGATGGTGCTATTATTACATGCATTTCAGTAATTTTTTTCTCTTTTGAAAAATTAATTTGTCAGCCATTTATATATCTGTATAACTTTGGGGTTACAGTTTTCTATTTCCACATGTGTTATTATGTCCATTTTAGACAGAGATGTTAGGTTGCCCACATAAATGCATCTGATGAACTGAGATTAGGAACCATACTGTCTGGTTCAGGAATTCAGGCTCTGAACCCTATAGTATATTAGTTCACTGGACATGAAGAGGAAATTATATTTTTAGGCTATCAGAAATGAACACTGCATTGTGTTGTCTTATAATGAACATTTAAGAGCTAGACCTCTATTTTTGTCCAAACATGTCAATCTAATTTTGTCAGGAAGTAATAGAAAATATTAAAATTTTATTTACCTCCATATGATAAGCCTCTTTGAGAGATTCTACTTCTGCTGACAGCTTCTTGATTTCTGCTTGCATTCTTGCTTCTAAATGAGCTTCACGTACGTGAGAAGCACCCAATTCTTCAGCTAAATGGTTACCATGAGCTTCCTTAAAAAATGACATATTGAGTAAGGCAATAAAGTTTGTGTTTTTTTTTTCTTAAATATTTATTTATGTATACAAGAACTGGGGTGTAGGTCAGAGGTGTGGGGGTAAGAGGACTCATCAGAGACAGAGTGGGGAGCAGAACAGGCAGATCTACTGAAATACACTGCTGAGGGGAGCAGCGGGCTAGACAGGAGAGGTCCGCTGCACCAAGTGGGTTAGTTCGCTGGTCGGTGAGTTATTGAATTCGTGCTGCAGTGGCACTGAACTCATGCTGCAGTGGCTCGCAGTAGCCAGATAGTACTGTGTCTTTAACCCTTGTGCTACCAGGGAGGCCCTAAAATTTGTGGGTTTTATAGCTAAATCAAGGTAGTGCATTTGTGGAAATACTTATATAAACATACAATACCAAATTAACATTAAATGGTATACTTTGAAATCTTGACATTTAAGAGTTACTAATGGGAGAGTATTAGCATATTGTTTGTTATTAGAATAGAATAGAATAATATAATAGAAGGTCATTAACCAACGCTTTCTGTAAAACAAAGTAATAACCACAGAATGTTGAACTTTGGCATGTAATAATCTACTCTTAGGTATGCCCATGTATTTCTGCTCACCAGATGCACTGTTTATCAAGAGTCAGTTGTGCAGTTATCTAAACTAATTTATGTTAGTTGTGCTCAAAATTATAATTATGTAATTCTGATACATATTATGAATAAAAGTGTTTTCACATGAAAACTAAGCTATGTTTTCAAATTGCTTGAGTCGCAAACATTTGCTACCCAATTATAAGTAATCACGATAGTTGCAAAATATTGTGGGAAACCTCACAGAAAATATAAGAGATGCTACAGTCTGATTTATGAATTTCTTTTTATTCTCCTTCCATTGAAAAGAAACCAAACTTCATGATGGGATAAAATCATGGTTTATGTAAGAAGATCAGGTGGATTGTTATCAGATGGTTCTACTGATAAACAAAGAACCAAGATTCAGTCCTACATTGAAAGATTATTGTATGTTTAGAGGTTTTAGTTAAAATGTAATATCTTAAACTATAATTTTTTTTCAAAGATCTATTTATTTATGCATACAAGAGCTGGGGCACAGCCCAGAGATGCGGGGGGGTGAGAGGATCCACCAGAGAAATGGTGGGGAACAGAACAGACAGATTGACTGAAATACACTGCTGAGGGGAGCAGCGGGCAAGACAGGAGAGGTCTACCACACCATGTGGGTAGCTCCCTGGCTGTCAGGGATCAAATTTGTGCTGAAGAGGCTGTGGATTGCTTCATAGTGTGGTGCTTAACCCCTTGCGCCACCAGAGAGGCCCTAAACTATAATTTTTAGTAATTTACTACTTTTACTAACATTTTTGATGAATGGAGCTTAGCTTATCAGATAAAATCAATTCTTCTATAAACACACAGATACAGGGCCTCCCCGGTGGCACAGCGGTTCAGCGCTGGGTTGTGAAGCTGCCCGCAGCCTCTGCAGCGCCGGTTCGATCCCCAGCTGCTCCCCGGCCACCGGAGGAGGGTCCCATATGGCGCGCAGACCTCTCCTGCTGCCCGCTGCTCCCCTCAGCAGTGTACTTCGGTCCTTCTGCCTGCTCTGCTCCCCGCTCTGGCTCTGGTGAATTCTCTCACCCTCCCGTGCTTCTGACTGTACCCAGTGCTTGTATAAATAAATAAATAAATCTTTAGGGGGGGGGAAACATACAGATACAACTGATAAACATAAAAATGAGAAAAAAGTAGATAGCTTCCCTTTTCCTAGCAGATTCCCAAATGCCAACATATTCTGTACATAAAAATTCTCTGTGTAATCCAAATTAGATATTTTTTGGTTAACCAAAATTAAACATAAAAATTTACTTTAATTCTGTTTTTTAAACTTAATTCCTTTAACTGAATTAGTAACCATAGTAGAAAGCAAAAAAATCACAAGAACATTTCTAAAACATAATACAATTTTCTCAAAATCTAAGTAATTAGCCCAAATACATCAATTTAAATATTTTCAAGTCAAACTGTTAAGCTTTTTAAAAGCACTTTCCTCCCAAAGAAGCCTGAACTGCAGGCTGCATAACATTTATACATTTTAGATCATTAGTTTTCATTTACAAGAGTAACTACAATTGTAAAAACTTTGACTCAAAAAATAATTACTAGCTTTATCCTTTCTTCAAGTGATAGTTTAAACTAAGTTGAAAGTTTCAAAGTGTTCTATAATGAAACTTATTGAAAACTAGTTAGTTTGGCGAAAACTCATTTCAAAGGAATTTTTTAGTTCTATTACAAAACTACCCTAAACAACAGTTTTATTTTCTTTTTCAAATTTTGATAAAGCATATCTAACACAAAATTTACATTAACCATATCCATTTTTAAGTGCACAATTTAGCAGCAATAAGCAATTCATGCTATTGTATAACATAGTTAACTTTTGCAAAACCTATATTCTATAATTCAAAAAAGAAATGTTAAAGTGTTTTAGATTTTCAGTAAGGTAAGATTATTTAGAATAGGGATTACTTTCTCCTTAGAGAGTTGCTTTATTTCTTCCAGTTCATTTGTGAGCCTTTCTATTTCTCTCTGTGCTTGAACTTGTTGACCACGAGCTTCCACCAACTCTGCATGAGAGTTCTGCATCTGCTCTCGGGTTAACCTCAATTCTTGTTCCAAACTTATGGTCTCCTTGTATTGAGTTGTGATATATTGTTCCTGCTCTTTTATAACCTGAAATATACAAAACATTATCAGGTTCCAAAATTAAATGATACAGAAAATTTATTTTTAATCTGATTTCTCTTCTATTATTTTTTATTTTTTAAAAAATTTATTTATTTATGAATACAAGAACTGAGGTATAGGTCAGAGGTAAGGGTGAGGTAGGGGGTGGGGGGGGGCGTGTGTCTGTGTGTGTGTGTGTGTGTTTGTGTGTGTGAGAGAGAAAGGATACGCCAGAGACAGAGTGGGGAAAAGAACAGGCAGATTGACTGAAATACACAGTGGGTGAGACAAGAGAGGTCTGCTGCGCCATGTGGGTAGCTCCCTGGCTGGCTGGTCACCAAACTTGTGCTGCAGAGGCTACGGATAGCTTTATAGTGCTGTACTTAACCCCTTGCGCCACCAGTGAGGCCTTGATTTCTTTTTATTTATTTATTTATTTTTTAATGTGACTTTTCACATCCTAAACAAGTCTCTATGAAATTAACATAAAATAATTATCACCCACTATGAAACAGATATTCAGAAAATGTTTTTTCTTTTTTTTTTATGATAAGAAAATGGTAAAGTACTGTAACTCAGATCCATACCTACTTCAGCCCCCTTTGTGAGAGCTGCTATGATGGAAGTCAAGGAGGAAAAATATTCACAGGAAAGGGTCCAAAGACATCACAAGAAAATTAAAAAAAGATTGCATAAACATAATAATTCTGGTATTTCAAAGACATTCCCAAGGAACGTTGTTAAGGAAGGTGGACTAAAATCACATCTATGAACTTTAAAAAAAACTACAACAAAACCTGGGAAAAAGCATGTGAATTGATTCAAGAATAAACAAGGGGATAAAATACCAAAGAATAAATTTCAACAGCCAAATAAATTTAACAAAAAGAGAAAACTCCAGCTGGACAGAAAAAGTGATGTATCAGCAGCCAAGAAACACAAATGGGATGACTACAAAAAAAGAAGAAAGAAATGCAGCAGAGTATACAATGATAAAATCAATTAACATTGTTCATACAAAACAGATTTGGGAGATCTTAAGAAGGCCGTGACAAAGAAAAAAAAGAGTAAAATTGATGAAGGTATTTTGCAGAAGGTGATTTAAGGGAAAAATAAAACTACTGCATTTGTACATTTTTCAACTCATGTCCTGTGCTATATTCAGTATGGCAATGACAAACAAAGAAAACAGGTTTTAAAGAACTGCAAGGTGATTTGACTGAATTCAATAAACCTAAATATTCTAGAAATATTGTTAGGAAATTTCTTATATATGGGACTAAACCACAGATTGCAGAAGTAATGGGACATTTTAAAGGCCACATGAAGCAGCAGCTCCAGCATGAAGAAGCATCAGCCATCATGGAGTACATTTGGAGCAGAGGAACATGCTAATAGAGGAGCTCCACACAAACCCATTTCAATTTTACATGTCAGCAGGTCACCCTACTTAAAGTATTAAAGATACACTCAGAAAAACTAGAGCTTATCATAGATGAAATGAAATAGATTCTACCTCCAATTGCCCAGAAGGAAGCTAATATTAAACACTCATCAGTATGTAAAATATTCTTGGACTTTGTTTTCCTATTTACCTCCAAAGCTAAGATGAGAAATAGTAGAAGCTACCTGAGAAGCAGTGGTATACCTGTCATACACACGATGGTGCCAGAGTGGCCTTGTTGCTGCCTGTGACATGGTATACCCAAAGACAGGAAAGTCACTGTGCAAATGATGAAGATGTATATGGAAAAGGCGGCTAAAGAGCCAATACGCCCATTTGTTTTTACCGGCAGCATCTGATTGTGTTGATGACACTGAATTTGCAAAGCAGAAAACCGTATCAGAAATTACTAGTTCTCTGCCTAACACAGTAAATGACAAATATGGAAGGAAGGCCCTATTGTATTTATTAAGTTCCTGAGAGCCAGCACATATGCCACAAGATCACTGAAGTTATGAAGAAAGGAGCTGGAAATGCACACAGTAAGAAAGGTACAGAGATTCCCTAATGAGAGCTTAAAATTCACCTCTCCAGGTTTGTTAAACTACCTGTAAGGACTTGCCCTAGAGGTGGTGCTAGCTAAGTCTACGTATGTTTTGGAGGTCAACATTCTGGGAGCTCCCACTGGAGCTGTTCAGCCTGGCATGAATATCACCGTACATGAACATGTATGATATCCTAGTGTCTAGGATGGTTAGCTTCACATTGCATAATATCCAAGAAGATATCCAATTCTGAAGTGGTTAACCAAGCAAGATAAAAAGATCAAAGAAAATGGAAAAGAATAAAACATGCTGATATGAAGAACCTGATGTCCTGGGCTAGTGTACATCGAAGTGCCTTTATTCTTTTTAGCATTCTCCAGAGTTCTGCTTGAGAAGCTGCAAAGAATTCTCAGTTGGACTGAAAAACCTGATTCCCTCATTGGAAAAAACAAAAACACCAGCAAAGGAACAGAAATGTTACTTGAAAATTTGACTGCATAGTGGACATAGTTATAACCAAGATGCAATCATTTTTGTTTTCATTGTTTTCCCAGTGAAGAAAAGAAGGGAAAGAATCCACCTTACTGGCATTATGAATGCTCTGTTATATGTGTTTTCTTTGCATAAGATCTTATTTATAGGGCCTCCCCGGTGGCGCAGCGGTTGAGAGCTGGGTTGCGAAGCTGCCCGCAGACTCTGCAGCGCCGGTTCGATCCCTGACCACCCAGGCGAGGGTCCCACATGGCGCGCAGACCTCTCCTCCACCCGCTGCTCCCCTTAGCAGTGTACTTCGGTCCTTCTGCCTGCTCTGCTCCCCGCTCTGGCTCTGGTGAATTCTCTCACCCTCCCGCGCTTCTGACTGTACCCAGTGCTTGTATAAATAAATAAATAAATAAATAAATCTTTAAAAAAAAAAAAAAAAAAAAAGATCTTATTTATAAAGTGGTTTCCAAAAATGAAAAACAAAAAACAAAAAAATAAAACCCTGAGACCCACTGGTATATTTTGCATGGACTTTGACATGCAAGCTGTATAACCCTTTATCACTACGAATTTATGTAATAAAGCAGAATACATAATAATATAAAGAAAAAAGAAGATAGCATTTGATTATTCATGTCAAAGATGGAGAATGTATTGACAGAAATGATCAAAACCCACCATTAATCCAACAGCTGAGTTGTGGTCATAATCTTACTGTCTGTGAAAGTAAAATATGTCATAGTGACTGCTACCCCCTCTGAAATACTTTCACATTACTGTTAAATATATAGTGAAGTATTATTAAGAAAAAAATTAGTAAAAAGTTCACTCTAAATTAGTTGGTGAGATAGGTGAAATGGTAGGTAATGGCACTTGATTTTATGGTTGACAATAAAAAAAAACAACCCAGTAGCTGTCACTAGGACTCTAACGCCTGGAATGTGAGTTCAGGGTCCAACTGTGTTGTATATCAATATAAATTCCATGTAAATCTTTTTAATCAGTCCTTGTTAGGAAGATGACACACTGGATCATTAATCATTTTTTCATACTCTAGGGCCCAAACTTGCTTTCAATGGCTCTGACTGATTTATGTATATGTCAACAAATATTTATGCTTATTATGCGATATAAGTATTGTTCTAAGTGTTGAGGATATAGGAGTGAACAAAGGAGACAAAATAGTTACTTTTCAGGAATTTATATTCTTCTGGAAGAGACAGATAGTCAAACAAAATAAAGAGCTTTACATAAAGTTTTAAAGTTGAGCGTAGTATTAAGAACAAGAAAAAGTCTTATCATGAGAACTCCTAAACTAAAGTCAATTGTTTTTAAAAAGATTTATTTATTTATGCATACAAGAACTGGGTACAGGCCAGAGGTGTGGGGAATGAGAGGATTCACCAGAGACAGAGCAGGGAACAGAACAGGCAGATTGACCAAAATACATTACTGAGGGGAGCAGCGGGTGAGTCAAGAGAGGTCTGCTGCACTATGTGGGTCACCTCCCTGGCCAGGGATTGAACTCATGCTGCAGTGGCTGTAAGTAGTTTCATATTGCTGCATCTTAACCCCTTGCGCCACCGAGGAGGCCCCTAAATTCAATTTTTAAAAGGGCAAGTGGGTGGAATGGGTTCACCAGTCAACACATATGCAAATTGATGATATGAAGTCATTGAATTTCATCTGGTAATTAAATTGTAGAATAATGTATAATTATTATCCGTTGATTCATTTTCTGAATGGAATTCCTCAAGGACAAAGGACTGTATATTTTTAATAACTGTATTTTCAGCTCTATCACATACTAAGTTCTCAATAAGTATTTGTTGCTATGTGTGCATATACTGTAAATTTACCATGTGGCAATAAATATAAAGATAACTAAGAGGATGCCCTTCCCTATAATGAGAACATCATTTATACTGCAATGTTCAATAAAAAAAAAAAGGTCAAAGAAATCAACAGCTATAAGGCACAAATAATTATCCTGAAAATACTTAGAGTATCACTTCTGTATACTAAAACCCAATGGTTAAAAATAAAGAATTATATTAGTCTTTAAAAAACACTACTTATTCCTTAGAAGGAAAATAATTTACTTACACTTTCCATTTCTTTCACTTGTTGTTGAGATCGTTCAGTTTCTTTTTTTAGTTGACTTATCTCCTGTTCATTCTGTAGTGTTGTAAACTCTTTTACTCGAAGCTGTTCTTTGGCATTTTGCAATTTTTCATTCAAATTTTCTATCTGAAATGTAACGCATTTGGATATGACTATTTGCGAGCAGTGTTAACATAACTAATGAAAAATAATTCTTTCATCATGATTGCAATTCAAGTAATTCAAGATTTAAACATATCTAAAATAGGAAAATATAAAAGTATGTTTTGTTTTGTTTTTTTGACAGAGAGAACCTTTATTACTTTCACAATGACTTGTATGACTTGTATGCACTTTTGCTTTCTTGCCAGATGCCTTTTGAGGAGGTGGTTTCTGGGCTGGAGTTTTCTGACCCTTCTGAGCTTTTGAAGATGCAGACTTCTAGCCTGCAGCTCTCTGAGCAAGAATCTTCTGATCTGGAGCCTTCTTGCCTACAATGGTCATCTGTTTTGCTGGAACCTATGCAAAAATAGCTGCAGCTACACTCTTAGCAGAAAGTGTTTTTTGTTTTTTTTTGTTGTTTTTTGAGAGAAGTTTTCAGAAGAGCTGCTCTGAAGTTTCTTACTTGAAGCTTGATTATTTTGTTCATTTTCTTTGCCTTCATGACATAACAATCAAAATCTATCATCTTTGCTTTCCTTTTTTCTGGCTTTAATTTTCTTGGCCCACCTTGTAGCCTCCCATTTTTTAATATCAGCTTTCTGCCAGGCCTGTCACAAATACTTTTGGTGAGCAGTGTGTGGGAACTTGATGAAGTCAGTGAGCTGCATGTATTTGCAAGGCATAGTCTGTTGCTTTACTTGTATGCTAGATCCATCCACCAAAGCCCTATAATGATCAAGAACGCATACATTTGTGACCAGTTTCCCAATAAGAGGCCTAGGGGAGATGTAGACCATGTGATGAACCTCCACAAAGTGCCTAAACACCACCTTTGCAGTGTTTGGTGAGAAGGATGCAAAAAAAGTGTGTTTTTCTTAAGACATCCATAACTTAAGACATGAATATCAGAATCCTTATGCCTATTAAGATACATATATACATATTTACCTAAAACATACTAAAAGAGGTAAAAATCTCAATCACATTTATATAAGGTAGGAAAATTAGGGTAAGCAATGATTACCCTTGAAACAGCAACTGTTATGTGGTCTTACAAAAAATTATATAAGTAATACATATTATATAAGTAATTTTATATAATTATATAAGTAAAATTATAAGTACTTATATAAGTAAAATTATATAAGTAATACATATTTAGATAAAAATAAGTGAAAATAAAGTTCCCTTCCCACTGTATTCCTTTTTTTAGAGGCAACCACAGTTAAAAGAATTGCTTGAAAATTCTTCCAGAGGTATTTTATATATATTCAAACAGGTAAATATTATGATAAATACACGGATACATTGATACTAGATAAATGACTCAAAATAACATTAAGAGGGTAGTCACCAAGGATTGGGGAATGGGAGAAATGGGAAAATGTTGACCAAAGGGTACAAAGTTTTAATTATGCAAGATGAGTAAGTTCTGGTGACTCTACTGTTAGCAATAAGTAGTAGTTCTTTGATATCTGCAGGGGATTGGCTTCAGAACCTCTGGATACCAAAATTCAGGAATGCTTAGTTCTTAAATAAATGGTGTATTATTTGCATAAAACCAATGTACTGCCTCCCATATACTTTAACAATATCTCTGGATTACTTATAATAGCTAATACAATGTAATAGTTGTTATACTGTACTGTTCAGGGAATAAAAACAAGAAAAAAGTCTGTACAAGTTTAGTACAGATGCAACCATGGTAGTCCCTAACTACCTAGTATGAAATTTTTCTCTGTGGTTTGTTGAATCCTTGGATGTGGAGGAACCCACAAATACAAAGGATTACTGTTCTATAGTGTACACTTAGTATTTGCTAGAATAATAGATCATAAGAGTTCTCATACCTGCCCACCAAAAATGTATAACTGTGTGAGGTAATAGATATGTTAATTAGTGTAATTGTGGTAATTATTTCACAATATAGTCACATATAAATATTAAGACATCACATTGAACACCTTAAATTTACACAATTTTTACTTGGCAATTATACTGCAAAATAAAGGGTAAAATTAAGAGAAAAATGAATACAAAAGGTAGCATGAAAAATGATTAAAATTATGTAGTATTTTTATCTATATGTGCTCTGTAAAAATGTCATGTGAACAATAGATACAGTCTAGGAATTTATTTTTAGCAATTTAAAATATGTAATTTAAAATAATTTACCTGTTTGTTGCATTCTTTCAGTTCCAATTCTGATTTTTCCAGTGTACCCTCTAATTTAATTATTTTCTGTTCCATTTCTCCCCTGTGCTCACGAATAGTCATATCTAAATGTGTAACCTAAATACAAAGGTAACATTTAGCTGTTGTTCAATTTTATCCTAAAGTGAAAAATTCTGTATTTGGAATTATTTTAGAACTGTTTATAATGGATATAAATGAAACACATGTCAAATAAATTATTAAAAAGAATGAGGAAAATAATCATTGCTTACTAATACTGAATTATAAGCCATATATATTATAGAAACTTAAAGAAAATGTATGATTATATTCATAACTGATAAATAAAATGATCCAGATTTTATTTTGTTAGATAAAGCTGCTAAGTACAAAACAAAATTTAAAAAAAAATCAAATTAAAACAAAGTATGCAGAAGAAATAATAAAAATTAGGACAGAAATAAATGAAATTAAAATTGGGAATCAATAGAGAAAACCAACAGTACCAAAACCTGATTCTTTGAAAAGATCATAAATCAAAAAGTCTCTAGCTAGGGAAAAAAAAAAAAGGACACAAATTACTAATATCAGAACTGAAAAGAGAAATTACTACAAATTTATGGACTTTGAAAGGATAACAAAGGAATGCTATAATGAACAACTGTCCACGAATTTAATAAACTAGATGAAATAGACCAATCACTGTAAAACAATCTGCCAAAACATATATAATTAGAAATAATCTGAATAAGATTTAATATATCTATTAAAGAGATGAATTATTAACAACTTTCCAAAGCAGAAAGCACCAGGTCCATATACATATATATATCTATATATACATATATAGATTTTCTTTTTTTTTTTAAACCAGCTTCCCTGTTTTTTTTTTTTTTTTTAAAGATTTATTTATTTATTTATACAAGCACTGGGTACAGTCAGAAGCGCGGGAGGGTGAGAGAATTCACCAGAGCCAGAGCGGGGAGCAGAGCAGGCAGAAGGACCGAAGTACACTGCTGAGGGGAGCAGCGGGCGGCAGGAGAGGTCTGCGCGCCACGTGGGACCCTCCTCCGGTGGCCGGGGAGCAGCCGGGGATCGAACCGGCGCTGCAGAGGCTGCGGGCAGCTTCGCAACCCAGCGCTCAACCGCTGCGCCACCAGGGAGGCCCCATATATAGATTTTCTTTAAGATTTTCTTTTTATTTTTTCATTTATACAATAGCTGGGGTACAGGCCAGAGGCATGGGAGGGTGAGAGGATTCACCAGAGACAGATCAGGGAACAGAACAGGCAGACTGACGAAAAACACTGCTGAGAGAAGCAGCGGGGGCGGCAGGAGAGGTCTGCCGTGCCATGTGGGCATCTCCCTGGCCGACCAGGAATCAAACCTGTGCTGCAGAGGCTGTGGACAGCTTGACAATGCTAAGCTCAACCCGCTGTGCCACTGGGGAGGCCCTAAATTTATTTTTATTTATATATATTTATTTATATAGATATATTTTTTATTTTTATATATATATAAAAGAAAAACCACAAGATCTTATCAATAGATACTACAAAAAGTACTTGGCAAACTCCAACATTCATTCATGATAAAAACTCTTAGTAAACTAGGTATAGAGGGAACTTCCTCTACTTGATAAAGAAAGAATATCTACAAAACACTAACTGCTAACAGTATACTAAATGATGAACTTGAAGCTTTCCCACTAAGATGAAATACAAGGCAAAGATACTTCCTTCCATCAGTCCTTTTCAAAACCATATTAGACACTAATGCTGTAAAACAGGCAAAGGAAATAAAAGGTATACAATTGGAAAGGAAGACATAAAACTGTCTTTGCTTGCAGATCATCTATGTGGAAAATACAAAAGATCTGACAAAAAAATTCTAGAATAATAAAAGCAATTACAGCAGGTTGCAGATTACTACACAAGTCACTGCTTTCTTCTACAGTCATGCATCCATCACTTAATGATGGGGACACATTCTGAGACATGTACTGTGAAGCAATCTTGTTGCTGTGTGAACATAACTGAGCTAGCAATAGATTCTACATCATAGTAGAGTCCAGTTTTTTCTTTCAACATCACAAACTTTTGCTTTAGTCATGATAATCAGGTGCTGAGAAGGATGCTAGATCATTAAAAGTTTCATCATATCTGATAGAGGTAGGTCTCAAATTTCTGTTTTTCTCATTGCTTTCAATCAAGCAGATTCTTTAACAGTTTCAATCGCTTTGTTCTTGTTCTTCAAGATTATAGCAATGGTTGAATGGACCATTGAACATAACTGATTGACAACTAATACTATCACTGATTTCCCATATTTGTAATCCTTAATCACTTTCTTTCCAGTTAATCATTCGATATGGAGTTTTACTGGCAACATTAGCAGTGGATTTTGTACACTTAGGGGCCATAAAGAACAAAACAAGGGCCTCCCTGGTGGCGCAGCGGTTGAGCGCTGGGTTTCGAAGCTGCCCACAGCCTCTGCAGTGCTGGTTCAATCACCAGTTGCTCCCCAGCCACCAGAGGAGGGTCCCACATGGCACGCAGACCTCTCCTGCCACCCGCTGCTCCCCTCAGCAGTGTACTTCGTCAGTCTGCCTGCTCTGCTCCCCACTCTGGCTCTGGTGAATTCTCTCACCCTCCCGTGCTTCTGACTGTACCCAGTGCTTGTATAAATAAATAAAAATAAATCTTAAAAAAAAAAAAAGAACAAAACAAGAGTTGAAATCAGGCACCAGGGAAAATGATGCTATCAAGAGATGTGGTAAACACAAGCTATATGAGACTGCTGCCAATATAAAAATATGGACTACTACTCAGGTATTCAATTCAAGAAGATGAAATAGTGACTTTTGGGACAAAATAGATAGATCTTGAGGTGAATATGCTAAGAGGATCAGTAAGAAAATGAAAGACAGTTACTGATGGTTTTACTCATTTGTGGTATATAAATAGCCAAAGAAAACAAACTGACAAAACATAACAAAAGAATTCTTAGACTCTGAAAAATATACTGGTCACCAGGGGAAGGAGCAGGGGGGCATGGAGGGAAGATGATAAGGTACTGGCTGTGGACCTTTAGTGGACAATAAGTGAAACATGTGCACAACAGAGGTGTGAGGTTGTACTCTCCAAATTATTCAGTTATGTAAATGACTGACCAATCAAATCTGAAAAAAGAAAAGGGCCAATCTAAAAAGCTAAATACTGTATGATTCCAACTAGATGACATTCTGGAAAAGGTAAAAGTGTCGACAATAAAAAGATAAGTGGTTGCCAGGGTTGGGGAGAAGACAGGAAGAGATGAATATGCAGAGCACAAAGGATTTTTAGAGCAGTTAAAATACTCGTAATGACTCATAAGCAGTGATATATGTCATTATACATTTGTCCAAACCCACAGAAATTACAACAAGAGTGAACAGTAGTGTATACTATGGACTTTGGTAATCACAATGTAAATTCATCAATTGCAACAAAGGTATCACTTTAATGGGAGGTGTAGATATGGGGAAGGCTATGCATTTGTGGGTGCAGGACATACGTGGGAAATCTTAGTACCTTATGCTCAATTTTGCTATGAACCTAAAACTGCTCTAAAAAAATAAAGACACTGCAAAATAATACTTTCTGAATATTTTTTTCCCTTCAACTAACAACAGGCGTGCAATAACTCTTTTAATCCCATTTTCATCTGATATACGAAAATATAAAAATAAAAAGGTTCATTCTCAACCATGTATTTGCTGTAAAAGCAACATGATGATATATATAGTTCTAATTTTTAAACAAGTATGCTATGAAATTTCTATTTTATCAAAAATTGGTACACTCTGAAAACACTATATGATCATATTTAAAAATAAAATTTCATTAAAAATATACTAAGTAAACCAACTTGAGCTGCTCTTTGCTTTAGTTCCCAGTTTCTCTCCTTAAGTGCCTGGTTCATTTCAAGAAGTTCTTGCCTTTTGTCTTCAATCTCCATCTTGCATTCTCTGCAATTTATCAAAGGAAAAAGATGAAAGCAAATAGTAGGGAATATTATAGATTTTTAAATTTTTAATAAATCCCTTTTTTAAAATTTTTTTTTTTAATTTATTCTTGCATAGAAGAATTGGGCTGTAGGTCAGAGATGCAGGGGGTGAGAGGATTCACCAGAGACAGAGTGGGGAGCAGAACAGGCAATCTACTGAAATATGCTGCTAAGGGGAGCAGCGAATGAAACAGGAGAGGTTTGCTGTACCATCTGTGTTAGCTCCCTGGCTGGGGGCAGAACTCAGGCCACAGCAAAGGAATGAAGGGCTGTTGCAGTGGTAGCACTGAGACTTAACCCCCATGCAACCACGGGGAATATTACAGGTTTTAAAAATTAAGACAATTGAGATTATCTTAATAAAAATTAAGATAATTCCTATACATCCTGAACATCTAGAATAACAAACTTTACTGTATGACCAAAGCCCTCAGAGTAATAAGGGGAAATATCTGTAATTGTGATATTTCTTAGTATTTAAACACACCTAAGTTCAGCTGTGAGATCTTTTATAGTGGTATATTTTTCCTCTAATGATAATTGGGCCTTCTGCAGTACATCTCTCAATTCTTGGAGTTGTCTTAGAGTACTTTTTAATTCTCCATGAGCATTCTGTAGTTCAGTCTCTAGTGCTTCCCGTTTCTGCAAGGCTTCTGTCAGCTCAGTTTCAGAGTGGTGCTGCAACTTTTCAAACTCCTTTACTATTAAGAGGAAAGAATAATTTTAGAACTATATTATATATAAATCATTGTTATTAGAACTTTGCATATAATTATAATTAAGAATATTCTATTCTACTCATTGACAAGAGGCAAAATACTTATTATCCCTCCACCCCCATCATTTAAAATTCTTACTTTATTCTATTTCTTTAAATATAAATATGCAAGCGGCTAAGATCAGCTAACCTGTTGCTTGCTTACCATTGCTTGTTTTCTTATCTAGCTCTGTCTTTGTCTGTTCTAAGATCATGTCTAACTGATCAATATGCATCGCTTTATTTTCTCCATCCCGTTTGAGGTGCATTATTTCTTTTTCCATTTTACACAGTTCTTCTTTATACTGATCCAGCTCAAGTTTCACTTGCCTAATTAAAAACAAAAAATAAAATAAGTAAATGATAATTTGGAAACTTGAAAACCAACTGACATGTCTCTGACCAAAGTCTGCAAGAATGTATCAGCAAAATGTCTTGTCAGAATCTGAAATCACCCATTATGTTGTTTAAAATGCTCCAATTAAATATTGTAATTTTGCACTAATTACATAAAACTAAATACAACTGTATTTCTTGATAATAGTTAGGAAAGCTAGCATTCCTTTTAATTTAACTAGAGTTAACTTTTGTAAAATTTTGTATATATTGAGATCACAGACAGGTATCTTATTTATCAGTAATTTCTGTTATCTACAACACAGAAAATAAAGAAGGTAAGCAATAAAAATATTCAGCAGATAGACCATACCACTCATGTGAGAACCAAATTAGTATTTTTTTTTAAAGATTTATCTATGCATACAAGAACTGGGGTATAGGCCAGAGGTGTGAGTGGTGAGAGGATTCACCAGAGACAGAGTGGGGAACAGAACAGATGGACCGACTGAAATATACTGTTGAGGGGAGCAGTGGGCAAGACTGGAGAGGTCTGCTGTGCCATGTGGGTTGCTCCCTGGCCAGCTGGGGATCAAACTTGTGCTGCAGTGGCTGCAAATTGCTTCATAGATTGCGTCTTAACCCCTGCGCCACCAGGGAGGCCCCCCAAAATTAGTAATTTTTACTCAGACCTTTACTATTATCTTTTTTTAAGCTTTAAAAGGGACTTTTAAATTCTTTCTTAAAAAAATTGTTTTTTTAATTTATGTATACAAGAACTGGGGTGTAGGCCAGAGGAGTGGGAGAGGGGAGAGGTGAGAGGATTCACCAGGAGTGGGGAGCAGTCCAGAGAAAGTAGGGAGCAGAACAGGCAGATCTACTGAAATACACTGCCGAGGGGAGCAGCGGATGAGACAGGAGAGGTCTGCTGCACCATGTGGGTTAGTTCCTTGGCCAGGGATAGAACTAATGTTGCAGTGGCTGGGGATAGTTTGATAGTGCTGAGACTTTAACCCCTGTGCCACCAGGGAGGCCAGGGACTAGATATTCCTAAACTAATGCAACTTCCTTACTTTAAAGATGAGAAAACTGGGAGATTAGGTAAATGTTCTGGGATAATACAAATAGTTATTAACAATGAGAGGGTGAGGCTTACTAACTTTTGGTCAGTACTGAGTTTATTCCAATATGGAACCTCCTCTACCTGTACACAAATCAACAAAGTGAGAGGAAGCTTTAAGTTCAATTGCTGGTAATTTGCAGATGATATTCACTAATGTCATCCTCAATGATGAGGGGAGCTGATACACCTGTATATCAACCTTTGTTGTTCTTTTGGTCTTTGACAGTTTGTAGAAATTGAGTTTATAAGTTCTTTCTTTTCTAAATGCTACTTAAGCAAATTTGGATTTGTTCAAGAGGTTTTAATCTGATGTTCATGAGTAAATTTGAGGGAAACTGTAAAATCTCTGAAACACTGTAAATTTATGCATATGTATATACAGCTATACCTAGAAAATAGCCCACAACTTTTTATCATAACTTCAAATATATCAATGCAAAACAGGACATTCTCTTATACCACAGGAAGTTCCATAAGCAAGAAGACCAGAGAGCTACTCCTTACACCTGACCTACAAGAGGTCCCTGAACAGCTCTGCCTTGCTCCCTGCCTCACAGTTGCTCCTGGGGATTTGAGCGGGATGGTTTGCTGTGGTCCAGGAGCGCAGGTCCTCACCCAGGAAAAGGACAAGTTTGATGGTGTAGGGTAAAGAAAATGTCAGGCTTTTCTGCCCTTCCGCTATCAGGATAGATGATGGATCCTTGTCCTGAATGCATGCCTGATGGCGGGCACCTGGAATAGGGTGTGGGCATAGGTAAATAGGATTCAGCTGAGCTAAGACTGTGCTTTTTAAGGGTGGCGTCACCGGGACGCCAGGAGCAGTAGAAGCAGCAGCAGAAGCCGAAGCAGAAGCCGAAAGAGAAACCGAGATCACCAGAGAGCCCAGATAGAGTGAAGACTTGCCTCCAGGCCTCCCAGCCCCCAGCCAGGACCCCTGCCTGCCATATGCCTGGTGAACCCCAATAGAAAACCTGCAAAACTACTGAGGACTCTGACTCCTCCTTTACCCGGTCTGCACGGGATCAGAAAACCTGCACCGTGTCCAGTCCTGCCTTTACAGATGGGCTGACCATCCATCCAAGTCTTGGGGCAAGGGAAGAGTGAGAGTGATCAGAGTCAGGGAGAGAGACACAGGAGAAAGCCCGGTGGTGATAAGTAGGTGGATTATTGGTGAGAGGGCTGCACCTGAGGAAAACAATAACTATAGCAAGATGACCCAAAATGTAAGAAAATAAATAAATATATTAATAAACAAACAACAACAAAAATATGTCAATGGCCCAACAAAGTTAATAATAAATTAGAAAAGTGTTAATAACCTTCTGACATTTCTAAAACACTAGGTATATGATTGCTAGGTTGGCTATTCTTATATTAAATATAAAAATCAGCTAGAAAAGAATCAAAAGAGGTTAGCATATAGTATAAGAGCTGATACCTTGTCAGCAAATGTGCAGGGGGAAAATTATAAAAATTGGTACAGGAATTTCAAAGGCACTGTAGCCTACAACTTTTATCAAAATGCAAACAACTCTAAACTCCTTAAGGTTTAGTTAGGCACCACCTTGATATATATAATGATAACCCTGAAACACCAGAAAACTTTTTTGTTGTGTTTTAAAGTTTCAGTATTGGGGCCTCCCTGGTGGCGGAAGGGGTTAAGACCCAACCTATGAAGCTAGCTATAGCCACAGCAACACAAGTTCGATCCCCGGCCAGGGAGCTACCCACATGGCGCAACAGACTTCTCCTGTCTCGCCCACTGCTCCTATCAGCAGTGCATTTCAGTCAGTCTGCCCTGTTCTGTTCCCCACTCTGTCTCTGGCGAATCCTCTCAGTCCCCCAACCCTGCACCTCTGGTCCATACCCCAGTTCTTGTATGCATAAAAAAATCTTGTGTGCATCAAAAAAAGAACCCACCAGCTTTTCAAGAAATACTTCACATTCTTGTCACAGAGTTATTGAGGGCAATCAAGCCTGAGGTTGGAAACAAGGCCAAAAGTAATACTAAACTTTTATTTATTTTTTTAATTAATTTTTTTTTTTTAATAATTTTAATACTAAACTTTTAGAACAGGGCAGTTCAGACTCTTCAAAGAAATTTAAAATGGCTATATGGGCCTCCCCGGTGGCGCAGTGGTTGAGCGCTGGGTTGCACAGCTGCCCACAGCCTCTGCAGTGCCAGCTCGATCCCTGGCCATCGGGAAAGGGTCCCACATGGCGCGTAGACCTCTCCTGCCGCGCCCGCTGCTCCCCTCAGCAGTGTATTTCGTCAGTCTGTCTGTTCTGTTTCCCGCTCTGGCTCTGGTGAATTCTCTTGCCCTCCCATGCTTCTGACTGTACCCAGTGCTTGTATAAATAAATAAATAAATCTTAAAAAAAAAAATTAAAAAAAAAAAATTGAACTAAGATTAGTAAATATGGCTATATTTTTCTCCAGCCTCTGTAAAGATGCAAGCAAGCATGGAGTGGTCTGAGTTGGATTTATAATGCTGTATGTCATAAAGTAAAAAAGATAAAGAACCATGGGTACTTGTAAATCAGCGAGTTTAATAACAATCTAGAATTTAAGCTGGCTAAAATGAAGAGAGAGGGTATTAGGAAGTGAGACAGTGATAGAATCTCTGGATTCGTGGTCCAGGTTAGACAAAAGAATTGCTGAATGGGGGTATTTAAGGGAATGAGGTAATAATATAGGGCTAGATGCATAATTCAGAGTTTTCATTTTACCTGGCACTGCCAGTAAGCTCAATAACTTTCTGCCTTTTCAAATCTGCTTCATGTGTAGCTGCTTCACATTTCTCCTCCATTTTTCTTAACTTTTCAGCTGAAATTTCCCTTTGTTTTTGGAGTTCTTGTTCCAGTTTTGATACCTTGTAAAGCAGTTTTCACATATTTTAAATTTAGTCACAATCAATAATCTTCAGAAGAAAAATATTTATATAAATATGTAGCCTAGCCTATCATTCAGTTACAATGTATAATGTAAAAATCAAAATACAGACCAGGAAGTGATGTTTTAGAAATATAAATGCAAAACATAAATTTCTGTAATAAGTATACTTCATTCATATACCTATTTATACAACACCAAAATAGAATTCATAAGAATTGAACAAAATAATGGTAAATGTTTCCCTTTTGATTATCCCCACTTGTAATGTTCTTTCTTTTCTCATCAAACTATGTTCCTTTCTTCTTCACAAATTGGTTCATTCAGTCAAAGATTTCTAAAATCCAATCTGCCCTCAAACATTACAACTCACATTGTTACAACTCATAACATAACAACCATAATTTGGTTCTATCCATTCTTCCATATAAGTCAAATTGCTTCATAAGTTTCTGGATTCAATTCCAGTTCACTTTCTCAGAAACCTCATGCTATTGAGTACCTCTACTCTCTCCTGTAAGACATCTTTAATATCTTTCTCCTACTGTCTTCATATTAGCATTTAAACATATTCAAGATTTCCACCATAAAAAAATATTCCTTTATATCTCTACCTTCCTCCAGTTACTATACTTCTCCTTACCTCTTTCACAGTCCAAATTGTCAAGAGTTTTCTATGTCTACTGTATCACTTCTCACTTAAACATTTATCATCCCATAGCAATATGGCAGTTCTACAAATATTATGTTTATATCACCTCCATGTAGTTAATTCCAATAGATTTTTTTC
Organism: Talpa occidentalis; assembly: GCF_014898055.3. Taxonomy (NCBI): domain Eukaryota; kingdom Metazoa; phylum Chordata; class Mammalia; order Eulipotyphla; family Talpidae; genus Talpa; species Talpa occidentalis. The sequence continues at coordinate 95,206,594 of NW_023605305.1, read as the reverse complement.
AACACTCATTTGACATTGGCTACAGCCACTTCTATAATACCAACTATCATTCCTTACTTCATGAAATGCTTACTTTGACTTTCAAGTACAGCATCCCTATTGAGATGTGTCCAAATCAATCTTCTCACCCTCATTCTATACACTCTTCCTAGTTAATCTCAGCTATTTCATGTTTTCAATGAACATTTACATGACTATGATCTCAAAATTCATCTCTGGCTAATGACAGATCATAGCTTGCTAATATGCACATCCACAACTCAAGGTTCAAAAATAAAATTAAAACAGTACCCAGGTAAAAATGGAAGAGAACTATGGGAAATCTACCCACTCAATGCTTGATTAAGTGGCACACATATAAACAAAGAATCTAAAGATGAATAATAATCTTAATTTATGTAAACTTGACCATGACATTTTAGAAAATTTACTTCAAATACTGAAGAAATTTTCACATGTAAACTTCTTTATAGTCCTTCAAGGAAGTTAAAGAAAGCATAAAAATTTAAAATAAAGATCATGAAGAAATAAAATCACCAAATTAAAAAACAACAACAAATGAACTAGTAGAATAAAGGAAAAATAAAAAGAAGAAAACCATAAAACCACTGCAGAAATGAAAACTATTTCAGAAGGAACAAAAATTATAACCAATTCTGCAAAACCCAGAATCAATGACAAGGGATTAAGGAAATGAAATCAAACATAGATGAGATGAAGAAATGGTTCAGGACAAAGCTGCACAGCAGGCATAGCAAGCATTGTGGAAAGCCATAGAGGCAATGGCTCTAAAAAATAAAATACAGAATACCTGCTTGATATATTTGGATGTACTGAAGAGATTCTTTTGTTCCACTGGAAAAGTTGAGGGTGAATTCAGAATACACAGATAAAAGGCAATATAAATGGGAAAAAAGATAAAGTGCAGTGAGATTGTAGGGAACTATTTTCTAACATACATTTTTGTAAAATTTGAAAAGAAAAAACAAAAACTGAAAAAATCTGAAAAATTCAGATGAATTTAGAAGTGAATGAAAGAGTAAAAATTAAATTCTAGTATAAAATTTCCCAGGATTCTTTCATTGGAATAAGTAGAAAACTTTACCAGGAAAATGCTTAAAAGAGATAAGTTGGGGTCAGAATGGGGCGTTTGCAATTCTCTGGGATTTTTCTTTCAGTGTATTGCTTGAACATTAGGGATTATCATACATGTTCTGATCCAGAAGAGACTGGAAGTTATGATTATTCAAATATTCATCATATTCAGCCCCAGGAAATGGGGAGAGACTGAATGAGGAAATCTAAATTATACCTGAATTTGTATACAGAGTGACTAGAATGTGCCCATGGCATTAGAGACACAGATTACACAGAAACAGAACATGTCAGATTACACAGAAACAGAACTTTACCCATTTTACATAGTTAATATAGAATATATGCTATAGTAATAGTTTTTTGAGATCACCTAGCAATTTACTTCACTATTTCAGCAATTTACTTCAGTAACAAAAAATCCATTATCAATTTTTAAAATTTCAAATAAGTAAAAAGCATTTTGACCAATTATATATACCTGTTTTTCAAGCTTAATTTGAATGTCCTCTAGCTCTCCATTCCTAATTGTCTCTTGTTGTAACATCTGCTGCTGTTGCTGAAGTGTATGTTGTAGGATAACATTCTGCTCAGCGGTCTCTTGAAGACTATGACTTTTAATCTTTAGCTCTTTCTGTAAACAATATACCTAAGAGATACACACAATTCTCATTATAATATGTTTCAAATAAAAAGTCAAAGTTTCTATTTACTATATTGTTGCTATTTATAAAATGATAACCCAGCAAAGCACTTCTGAATATTCAAGCTCCAAAAAAACATGTAGAGAAATGACAATGCCATCTAAGAAATTCATTCACTCCAAGTATTTAGGACTTGAATGTTAGCCCACAAGATGACTTTAAAAGATACCTTTAAAGTTATTGGGTTGACCTATTTTTTTTTATTATTTTTTTTTAATAGAGGCATGTTATTTATTTGTTTGTTTGTTTGTTTGTTTTGTTTATACATGCACTGGGTACAGTCAGAAGCGTGGGAGGGTGAGAGAATTCACCAGAGCTAGAGCGGGGAGCAAAGCAGGCTGAAGGACCGAAGTACACTGCTGAGGGGAGCAGCGGGAGGCAGGAGAGGTCTGCGCGCCATGTGGGACCCTCCTCTGGTGGCAGGGGAGCAGCCAGAGATCGAACCGGCGCCACAGAGGCCGCGGGCAGCTTCGCAACCCAGCGTTCAACCGCTGCGCCACCAGGGAGGCCCGGGTTGACCTATTTTAAAGGGAAAATATCCCTTTGTCCTAGAAATACTAAAAATATGCCAAAATAAATTATTTAATATATATGAGATTCTTTATCTGCTACCAAAAGGGGGAGCTTTAATAAATGATATAATCTAATTAAAAATTATGCACCTATTTGAAATCATAACTTAGAAGACAGTAGGAAATATAAAAGTTTATAAAATTAAGTAGATAAAACCTAGGAATACAAGTTACATTTCATTAATATAATCATGAAAAACTAGCAGGCAAATAGAAAAATGAAAAGTTAAGTATTAGAGAGTGGATTGTAGGTAAATTTTCTTTAAAAAAGAGTTCTTATAGTTGTTTATATAAAAGCTTTTAAAAATGAATGAAAATGACAACATTCCTTTAGTAAAGAATTTTTTTCAATAAATAACATTTTAGAGAAAGGAATTTTAAGCTGTTAAAAGTGGAAAAGAATCTATATTGGTTCTTTTTTCCCATTAACCAGAAATTGAACACTTCCCAATATCATGAAGGGCAAATATTCTTTGCTCAAGAGTATTTAGAATTAGATATCACAGGATATCTAGAGTTAAAAGATTCTAGATATCGTAGGCAACTAACTGATTTCCATTCTTATAGACCTTTTTCTTTTTCTGCTAATCTAATTTTATCTGTATGAAAATAATTAATTAGTGCAAATATGTATCAGTATCATCTGTTTTCCTTGTTTTCTCTGCTAACTTCTTAGAAAAATGTAGATTACTCTCCTGCAGTAGTAGTGTATAGAACTGACTTGCTTGCAAGATAAATTTCAATACCATTTTTTTGTCTTTACTGGAACACCCCGTCTTACACTTATTTTTCTATTCAGAGAGAAAAATGGACAAAATATTAAAATAAGACAAAACAGAAGAAACAAAGATAAGATCTAACCAAAGTACTAAAGAAGGCATACCACATAATAACAATAACAAAATTTATTTCAGTAATCTAGCCACTGACAAAATAATTTCAATTATAAAGATTGAAGCACCTGTTACTTGTAACATAAATATTAACACAAAAATAAACCTGTATCTATCAAATATACATTGCACAACCCTTGAACTTTTGACCAGCTTTACTCTAAATATAAAAATAAGCTAAATGGTTTTTACATTATATTCTCTAAGTCATTAATTTCAAAGAATAGAACTTTCCTAAATGACTTATTATTTAAAAAAAATTTTCAAGGGCCTCCCCGGTGGTGCAGCAGTTGAGCGCTGGGTTGCGAGGCTGCCCGCAGCCTCTGTAGTGCCGGCTCGATCCCCGGCCACCAGGTGAGGGTCCCACCTGGCATGCAGACCTCTCCTGCCGCCCGCTGCTTCCCTCAGCAGTGTGTTTCGTCATCTGCCTGTTCTGCTCCCCGCTCTGACTCTGATGAATTCTCTCACCCTCGCACGCGTCTGACTGTACCCAGTGCTTATATAAATAAATCAATCTTTAAAAAAATTTTTTTTTTCAAAAATTACTTTTTGCATAGAATTGGGGTGTAGGCCAGAGGTGGGGGGTGGTGGTGAGAGGATTCTCCAGAGACAGAGTAGGGAGCAGACCAGGAGTTTTTACTGAAATACACTGCTAAAGGGAGCAGCAGGTGAGACAGAAGAGGCCTGCTGCACCATATGTGGGTTAGCTCCCTGGCCAGGGATCAAAGTTAGACTGTAATGGTGATAGTGTGAGACTTAACTCCTAAGCTACCAAGGAGGCCCCAAGGATTTATTATTTCATAATAGTCAAGAAGAATCTATAAAATCTATCTTACAATTAACTTTTTCTAGTATTAATGTATATCCAAAGGAAAAAAATTAACACAATTATTACTTAAAAGAAAACATAACTGATAAAAGTTACTGATACAAACTTCTCAAAAATAAAAGTTACTGATACAACTTCTCAAAAATCTAAGTCCATCAATTTGAAAAAATACATTTATCAATAAAACAATTTATTTTAATAAATATGCAGAAAACATTTAGGCTATTCTCATTTATTTTGTGTTTATTTTCTTCTATCACACTGACAGTGTAACTTTACATTAACACATACTTTATCACTTATTAAACATTTTATGAGATTGGGCCTCCCTGGTGGCGCAGCAGGTTGATCGCAGAGCTGTGAAGCTGTCCACAGCCTCCGCAGTGTGGGTTCGATTCCCAGCTGGCCAGGGAGATACCCACAAGGCGTGACAGACCTCTCCTGTCTCGCCCGCTGCTCCCCTCAGCAGTGTTTTCGCTCTGTCTGCCTGTTGTGCTCCCCGCTCTGTCTCTGGTGAATCCTTTCACCCTCCAGTGCCTCTGGCCTGTACCCCAGTTCTTATATAAAAATAAATAAATCTTTAAAAAAAAACCATTTTATGAGATTAAAATATTGTCAAAGTAACTTAGGACCCTAAAGTCACCATTATTTTAAATATATATATGTACTTATTTCAACATCTGAAAAAGTATTTTTGCCTAAGGCAAAACCTCAGAGGAACATTAGGTTCTTATGGTTGATAATTAACATGCAGTTTTTTGCATGTTAATAACAACTGCCTAACTTTCTACCAATATGCTCTGGGGCCATTTAATTACCTAGTGTGTGATTTGGGAACATCCACTCATTTAAAAGATCAAAACATCTTTATAACATCACCTATTATTAATAGAATGAACTAGGACTCAAATCTAATCTTTCTAAAACCAAGCTATATATGACAAAAACCTCACAACTTCTTTGTTATATTGTTAGTTTTTTTCTGTAAGATATTACAATTTTCTCTTAGGACAAATAAGTCAAATTAAATAAATGTATGAGTCAACACCTAAAAGAAAGGTAAGTAGGTTTTTCTGTTTCTTATCAATATACACTAAAAAGTGAAAAATTACCTTTTAAGTAAGTACACCAGTGTACATGCAGTTGAACTAATAATTCAACAACAATAAAAGGGCTTGCGAATATTTCTAACTTACTTTTTCTCTAAAATGGTTGCATATACCCAACTACCACTTTTGATTTCTAATTTGGTATGAACCTAGGTTTATGTTTCCAACTGTTTTGGAAATAATTCTTAGTAAGTTTGAGGTAAATACCTAATCTCTGATGTTATTTCTAAGAACTCAAAGTCTAAAGCTCAACAAATTCTCCTGTTACAGACACTGCCTATCTCCAGATTCCATCTCCATCAAGTTCATTTACACTGGAGTACAGTAAGGGCAATAGAATAAATGCCTAAATAATGTTGTAAAGAAAAATCACAGTTAAAAAAATAAAATTTCTATCCTTAAAAGTCAAAGTATCCATAAGTTAGGGGGTTTAATTGCCACATACTGGAATACAGAAATATATGTCCCTCTGCAAATTATTAAAAACTTTCATAGAGGGATGTGAAAGGAACTAGACAGAGCCAGAGAAAAAAAGAATTCTTTTATTTAACATCTAAAATTCTATAATTATATGATATATCTAAGTCTGGAGTGCTGGTCAACTTATTTGTTCTTAAAGCTAGCCTGTCTTCACCCTGCTCTGCTCTATGCATTTCAGGAAATTACCCTTTGAATAACAAATGAGTTTGGTCAATAAGCCAGCCAGTATTACCAGTTTTTACTAAACAAACTTTTTCTCTGTGGCCCTAGCTCAACTGGAGAGCTTTACTTCAGGACTACAGTCACATCACTTCTTCCTGATATTGTTTCCCTAAGGATGTAGTGGGTCTCTGCTGATGATAAACTTCTGCATAGCCTCAGCATGCTGTGTGGCTTTGCCACTCTTCTATAGCATGTGTATGCAGTTCTCTGAATAATATATAAAAAGGCCATTTTAAAGATATAAAAGGTCTTCTGTTATCCTGGTTGGACCTTTCTGACAAATTCAACTCAATTTTGATGACCAATTGGGTACTATTTCTAAACATGAATATAAGGTTTTAAAACATATATCATAAATTCCAACAAAAAAATGGAGTTGTTCACTAAGATTATCATCATGAGCAAATATTTAGTGTGTTTCTACTTTATTGAAAGCAAAGTGATAGATACAACAAAGATAAGCGAAACAAATCAGTAAGTCTTCTATCTATTGATAGTATATGAGAAACTCATTTCAATAAAGAAAGCTGAATTTCTAAGACTAATTCTCAATCTTTCAGATATCTAAAAGGAACAAAAACAAAATGGAAAAAATTTAAAGAATTTTATACCTCCAAATATAAAACAATATTCTTTTTTTTTTTTTTTTTTTAAAGATTTATTTTTATTTATTTATACAAGCACTGTGTACAGTCAGAAGCGCAGGAGGGTGGGAGAATTCACCAGAGCCAGAGTGGGGAGCAGAGCAGGCAGAAGGACCGAAGTACACTGCTGAGGGGAGCAGCGGGCGGCAGGAGAGGTCTGCGCGCCATGTGGGACCCTCCTCTGGTGGCCGGGGAGCAGCCGGGAATCGAACCAGTGCTGCAGAGGCTGCGGGCAGCTTGGCAACCCAGCGCTCAACCACTGCGCCACCAGGGAGGCCCTAAAACAATATTCTAAGTATTATTCATTTTATGTTAAAATTGCCCTGTGATATTAATAACTTACTCATCTGATTTCCTAAAAATATATAAAAGAACGAGGAATTTAAGGTGTTATATGTTGTGTTGCATTGAAATAATGACTGTTTCTTAAGGAATATAAAATTGGAATTCATATATTATTGAAAAGATTTTTTACATCAGCTACATAAAGATGTACTTAAAAAATCACTTGAAAATAAAGAATACCTCAAAAAAAAAATCACTTGAAAAATATACTATGCTTAAACAAAATGTTTACTTACCTCTTCAGATTTCTTCTTCATCTGTTTTTCAAACTTTTCCTTATTACCTTCCAATTGATTTAAATGCAAGGCAAGTTCTTCCTTACAAATTTCTAATGCTGAATCCAGCTGTCTGACCTAAGCAGGAAAAAAAAAGAGAAAAAGGAAAAATCAACTAGCATTAATGAGTGCTTAATAGGTGCTCAGTATTTTAAAGATTTATTCTTAATTTTACCCTACTGCTTCAAACAGTGAATATACAGTCTAATTTAGGACATAAGATGCTATCAAAAAAGGAATTGATATTAATACTGCCAGTGCAGAGAACATGTTTAAGTTACAAGCCTATAAAGAACATTTTTAAATAATTGGTAAAATTTCAGTATGGTCTGTGTGTTAAATGATGTTATTAATGTTGATTTTCTCTGGTCTATAGATGTGATGTAGTCATACTGGAGACAGTCTCTATTCATAGGCGATACAAGTTTTGGGGTAAAAGATTGTTATTACCTTCTCTCAGGTAGTTTGGTAAAAAAGTAAGTATGTGGGGGAAAAAAGTATGTATGTGAGTGGTGGGGTAGGGACTGGGTCTGTGCAAATACAAGTGCGCATGTACACGTGGGTATAGAGAAAGATGGAGTTTATCTCACACAAATAAATGTTATATACTGGATATAAACCACTCACAAATATACATGTTCATATACATAGGAATAAATATATATGAATGAATGAAATAAAAGACAAAGATATTGCTTTGCTGAATCAAAGAAACTCTTCCTCAGGGGTACAGTCTGTAGTTAACCAGGTAGAGCTTCAGGTTAGCTATCTTCAACTAAAGTAGCTACGCTATTTTTTGTTTAGTCTTCTCTACTTATGATTTTCTTTGAGGGAGAAGAAAGGATCCATAGTGGGAAATAAAATCAAAAGAAAATGGGGCCTAATGGGCCCCTTTTCAACTCTCTTTTAATGTCAGGTAACATATTAATTTAATTTATTGATTTCTTATTAGGTTCAGAATTTTCCTATCAATCTTATAGTACCCATTAATCACTTTTATAAGTGATACAACTTTAAACTTATAAATCTCCTGCAGATGCAACAGTACTTTTTTATGCAAAGAACAAATTGAGGCATACAGGGGGTCATGGTGAAAAACTAGGAAAGGAATGTGATAATGACATTATTAGGAAAAGAGAATTAGATTTCCAATTTCCATTTTGTTGCTACAAATATCATATATGTTAGTACAACTTCAGTCACAGGTACTTCTGTATTTCTTATTTTGACTCCCCCCACAATCAAAAACATACCAAGGAACTAAAACTCAACATCATAATTCATATACCTTTTGTTCGTTTCTTTCTTGTCTTGTGGTTATTAACGTAAGGAAATAACTTACCAGATGACTGGCTAGATGTGTTCGGTCACTTATTGAAAAACAAAAGTTAAGTGGTACTCTGAATTTTATTTAATGAAATTATTTCATGCCTACAATCTTTGTATAGTAATGATTTCTTTAATGTCAATGATCTTAGAGGTGTTTTTATAGAAGGAAATGAACTGAAATGGCAATAAATGCTAAAAGTTTTGGAAAATGCTATAGGAAAGTTATGGATAAACTTATAATTGTGATTACTTGGGTATACATGGTCACAAAATGAGTTAAAAACAGTACGAGGCAAAATGTGAATAATACTGACTTTTTAAAAATCCTTTAAATTCAAGCCATATATGAAAAAATAAAGGTAGCAACACATTAGACCTATATTTAACACAAAAATGCAAAGAAAATATTGAATATATAGTAATTACTTATTGAACTTTGAGTAATTTAGCATATTTTGAGCATTTTATGTATCTCATTTCACTTAATTCTCACACTGACCTCTTTTAGAGTATTGTTAACCCTATTTTTCAGATGAAGAAATTAAAGTTCAGAGAATTTAAATAACCTAGCCAAGATTACAATCAGTAAACACTCAAGTCAGAAATGAAAACCAAATCTCATGCTTTTAAACATGAAGCTCCACTAGTCACAAAACTATACCTAGAAATTCTGGATTTAGCCCCTACTTAATCTTATAGCAGAACTATAAAAGGTAAAAAAGTAATAAAACTGAACTGCTTGTAGTTTTTCTCTCTCACTTCCTCTTTCCCCAATTAATAGTACAGCAGAACTATAAAAGGTAAAAAGAAGTAAAAGCAGTAGTTTCATCGCCCTTTATTTCCTCTTGTTAATTACTTACTAGTAATGTAAGCAAGTAGCTAAAATTTAAATACATTTATATTATTAAGTCTAAAAAACCTTTCTTAAGGCTAAAAAAGTCTAGAAAATCTATAACTACATCATCAACTATCAAGTAATTATGAACATAATTCACATTGAAGAAAATATATGTACAGAGACTAAGTTTACTGATTCAGGTGAAATCTTTAACTCTTGATTTTATGTAATAACTTTTACAGTTTGAAAAGTAAAAAAGCCACAGGAATGTCTCCATGAAGATAAAAAAAATTTTTAAGTATTGAATAATAAGTATACTAGCCTTGATTGTTTCTTCAGATACTTGGTTCTGTAATGTTTTCAAAGCTTCATCTTTCTTCATGTTTTCCTTTTCCATTTCCTGAAAACATATAGATTGGTAGAATAGTATGTGCAAAATATTTTAGCAGTAGTAAACTATTATGTTAAAAAACTTGATTTGATTAAAATTAAAGGTATGTCACAAAAACATAAGCTTAAAGTATTAGCCAACTTTTAAACAATACTTTTAAAAGGATGATTTACCCCTTTGCTTTCCGTCAAGAGTCTGTCTAGTGATTCAAGATGGTGTTGTTTACATACTATATCTTGCTGCAACATAGCCATAGTCTTTTCTTGTTCCTTAAATTGTTGGTCTTTTTTTTCTAGTTGGGATTCAAGCTAAACATAAAAACAGGATTTATTTCTTTTCATTTTAACGAATTTTTGAAATATTTTAAACAGAAAAGAATCAAATACTATGTTAAAATACCACAGAAATTACAGATTTTTGCATTTTGCCAAATTTCCCTCAGTTTCCCTCCTGTTAGAGAAGAAATGAAATCACATGCCCATGGTCTGTGTCTTTCTCCAGTGTGTTTTATATTCCGACATGTTTTTTTGTACTTTTACTACATGTGCAGATCCAAGAATATGTGAGGTAAAGTTGTTTTGAAAATTTACATAGATAGCAATATATCCACAAATTTGGCAACATTCTGTTGACTTAATACTGTTTTAGATATTCACCTGTGGATATAAATTTATGCATTTATCTATATGTGGCTGGATCTAGTTCATTTACATTTATGACAATACAGTTTTCTTTCTTTTCTTTTCTTTAAGATTTATTTTTATTTATACAAGAACTGGGATACAGGCCAGAGGTGCGGGGGATGAGAGGATCCACCAGAGACAGAGCGGGGAACAGAACAGGCAGATGCACCAAAGACACTGCTGAGCAGAGCAGCGGGAGAGATAGGTGAGGTCTGCTGTGCCATGTGGGAATCTTCCTGGCTGGGAATGGAACCTGCACTGCAGAGGTGGCGAACAGCTTCACAGCACTGCGCTCAACCCACTGCACCACCAGGGAGGCCCCTACAGTTTTCCATTATGACAACAAATTACAATTTGTCTATATTACTCATAAACAACTAGATATTCTGTGTTTTCACTATTATGACAATGATATCCCTTGTACATTTCTCTTTATATACATTTATAGAGTTCACACAGTTTTTTGGTTTTTTTTTTTTGCATAGAAGACTGGGGTATAGGCCAGCGGTGTGGTGGTGGGGGGTGTGAGAGGATTTACCAGAGACAGAGTGGGGAGCAGAATAGAAGGATTTACTGAAATATGCTGTTAAGGGGAGCAGCTGGCCAGATAGAAGAGGTTTGCTGTGCTATATGTGGGTTAGCTCCCTGGTGGGGGATCGAACTCAGGCCATAGAGGTGATAGTGCTGAGACTCAACCCCTGCCAGGCCAGGAGGCCCCTATAGAGTTTATTTAGAACAGTTCATCTAGAAGTAGACTTCTTAGTTCCAGAATATGCACATTTCCAACTTCATTAAGCATTTCCCTTCAAAGTATAGAAAAGTGTATCTTTTCATTCCCCCCTACAACATCACCAATAATTGAAATTCTCAAATTTCCAAAAGACAAAATATGAAATTATTGCTGTGTTTATGTGTACATATGTATCCAAATATGCAGTAGCAATATGTCCAAAAATTAATAATATATAATTTAATTAAAAACACATTATTGCTTCAGCTAAACATAATCCTCAGTGGAGGATCTTATCCTGAAGTTGATGACTACTGATTGATCAGGGTGGGGTCCCCTGAAGATTGGGATGACTCTGACAATTTCTTAAAATTAGACAAAATAAGATTCTTCCTTTCACAAATGAACTCTTGTAGCATGGGATGTTCTTTGAGGCATTTTATTCAGAGTAGAACTATTTTTCAAAACTGGAGTCAATTCTCTCAAACCCTGTCAACTGCTTTATCAAACTGACATTATGTGATATTCTATGTTCTTTGTTTTCATCTCAAGGATGTTCTTAGCATTCACATAGAGAGGAGATTCCATCTCACAAAACTACTTTCTTTGCTCATCAATAAGCAAGTCCTTATTCATTCCAATTTTATCAAGAGATAGCAACAATTCATGTCCTCATTTTCCACTTCTAGTTCTCTTGCTATTTCTACCAATCTACAGTTACTTCCTCCACTTGAACTTGAACCCCTCAACATCATCAATGAGGGTTGGAATCAATTTCTTCCAAACTATTGTTAATATTGATATTTTGACCTCTTTCCCTGAATCACAAATGTTCTTCATGGTATCTAGAAGGTTGAATTGTTTCCAGAAGGGATTGCAATTGACACAGCCTAGCTCCATCAGAGAAATCATTGTCTATGGCAAATATAGTCTTATGAAATGTATTACTTAAATCACAGGACTTGAAAATAGAAACAACTCCTTGATTTCTGGTTACAAAATACATGATGTGTCAGCAAGCATGAAACCAACAAGGATCTCTTTGTATATCTTCATCAGAGTTCTTGAGTGACCAGGTGCATTATCAATGAGCATCAATATTCTGAAAGGAATCATTTTTTCCTGAGCAGTAAGTCTCAACAGTGGGCTTAAAATATTCAGTAAAGCATGATGGAAAGAGATATGCTTTCATCTAGGCTTTATTGTTCCATTATATAACACAGGCAGAATGGAATCAGCATAATTCTTAGGGGCCCTAGGATTTTTGGAATGTGAATGAGCACTGGTTGCAAATTAAACTCACCGCTGCATTGGTCCCTAACAAAAGAGTCACTCTATCCTTTGACGCTTTAAAGCCCTACAATAACTTCTCCTCTTTAGCCATAAAGTCCTTGATGCCATCTGCCTCCAATATAACACTGTTTTGTTTATATTGAAAAATCTGTTGTTTTGTGTAGCCACCTTCTTCAATTAGCTTAGATCTGGATAACTTGCTACCACTTCTACATCAGCACTTCTTGCTTCACCCTTCACTATGATTTCATGGAAATGGCTTCTTTTCTAAAACCTCATGAACCAATATGTGATAGCTTTTGCAGCTTCCTCATCTTTCTCAATCTTCACAGAAGTGGAGAGAGTTTGGGTCTTGCTGTAGCCTAAGGGAGTGTTGTGGCTAGTTTGATCTTTTATCCAGACATTAAAACTTTCTCTGTATCAGTAACAAGGCTTTTGGCTTTCTCATCATTCATATGTTCACTGAAAAGTATTTTAATTTCCTTCAAGAACTTTTCCTTTTAGTTCACAATTTGACTGGCCCAAGAGACCTAGCTTTTGGCCTCTTGACTTTTGACATACCTTTTTCACTAAGCTTGATTGTTTCGAGCTTTTGATTTCAAGTGAGAGAATGAAAGACACACAAATCTTCCTTTTACTTGAGTACTTACAGGCCATCACAGGGTTATTACTTGATCTAGTTCTAAGATTGTTATTTCTCAGGAAATAGAGAGTCCCAAGGAGAGTGAGAGAGATGGGAGAATGGCCACTTGCTAGAGCAATCAGAACACATATGATTAAGTTCACTGGCTAATGTGGGTTCAGTTCTTGTTGCTCCAAATCAGTTATAATAGTAATATCAATGGTCACTGATCACAGATCACCATAATCAATAATGAGAAATTTGAAATTTTGCAAGAATTATCAAAATGTGACACAGAGACACACAGTGGACACATGCTTTTGAGGAAATGGCACTGATAAACCTATTGAATGCAGAGTTGTCATAAATCCTCAATTTGTGTAAAAAACATTATCTGTGAAGTACGATGTGAGTACAACTGTAATAAAATGAGGTAGACCTGTATACATATTTAACTTTTGATAATTTATTCAGAATTAAGATTTTGTCACTTGAAGTGGAATACAGAACCTTTTAACAACATAGGTTCCATTACTGCTTCATATTTATATTGTAGTAGTCTAATGTATTATACCAACATACATTGAAAACCTCATTAGACAATATAGTTTTTTTCAACTGTCAGATACTATACTATTCTATTGAGAAGAAAAGTATTCCATTATATTTGCCAAATATTTACAATTACAATACATTATTTATTTGTACAAATAAGTATTTGTACAAATATTTATTTTTTTGTCCTTCCTTCATTCTTTAGGTTTCAAATTTCCCTCTGAAATGATCTTTTGCCTTAAGAACTTTCTTTAGAATTTATTTTATTTATTTGTCTTTGCTGCCTCTCTAAACCTCATTCAGTGAAAGTTTCTTTTTTTTTTTTTTAAGATTTATTTATTTATTTATACAAGCACTGGGTAGAGTCAGAAAAGCAGGAGGGTGAGAGAATTCACCAGAGCCAGAGCGGGGAGCAGAGCAGGCAGAAGGACCAAAGTACACTGCTGAGGGGAGCAGCAGGGGGCAGGAGAGGTCTGCGCACGATGCAGGACCCTCCTCCAGTGGCCGGGGAGCAGCTGGGGATCGAACCTGCGCTGCAGAGGCTGCGGGCAGCTTCACAACCCAGCGCTCAACCGCTGTGCCACCGGGGAGGCCCAAGTGAAAGTTTCTTAAAGATTAGTTGCAGTGTGGATTCTGAAATCATATTCATGCATTTTTCTACTCTATGACAATAAAATCCACTGGTCTACCTTGTACTTTGAGTGGATCATTTACACATACAAGATTTTGTAGTATTATCCTTTGGTCATCTGGAAAATATGGGTTTCCTGAGTTATATATTCAATAGCTGTCCCAAAGGGTGACATAGTTCATATATAATGTAAAAAAAAATTTTTGTTAATGTCACCAATCTCATCAGAAAAGTCTGCAAGTATTAGAAAGCTGTCAAATTCCTAATGGTAAATATAGGTTTTCCAAAATTTTAATTTTCAATTAAAAATTTGAATTTTATCATTGGCAACAAATACTATCAGTTGTTTTCCTTGATGTAACTGGCTCACACTGTTTATACTTAAAAGAATGTCAACCAAATATTCAAATCTAAATAACTATACTTTGTCAGTCTTAAGTTCTTTCATGTAAAAATATTGTTGCAGGGAAAAAAGGGAATTCAATTAGCAACTCAATTTCTCAAATGCTTCCTCTAAGACAGTCACTCCTCAGTATTTAGCAGAAGTGCTTTATAGAATTTATTTTAGAACAAGTCTGTTGGTGACAAATTCTCTAAGTTGTCCTTCACTTAACAATGTTTTTATGTATCTTAAAGAATTTGCTTGTTAGGGGCCTCCCTGGTGGCGCAAGCAGTTTAGCGCAGCGCTGTGAAGCTGTCGGCAGCATGGCGAGCAGATCTCTCCTGTCTCGCCCACTGCTCCTCTCAGCAGTGTATTTCATTTGTCTGCCTGTTCTGTTCCCCGCTCCATCTCTGGTGAATCCTCTCACCCTCCCGCGCATCTGTACCCCGGTTCTTGTATAATTAAAATAAATCTTTAAAAAAAAAAATTTGCTTGCTGGCCATAGAATTCTATGATGACAGTTTGTTTTTTAGCACTAAAAAAAATTATTCTTTTGTCTTTTAACCTTCATGGTTTCTAAAGAGAAATTCACATTAAATGAAGATGGGTTAGTAATATTTAAGGTTGTTTTCAGCATTCCTATTCCAAATATGCATTATATCTACTTAAAAAAACAAATAATATCTTACTCTTTCAATCTGTTTTTCCATTTCTTTATGCTGCTCAAGATGAATTTTCTTTGCCTTTTCAAAAGCTAAACAAATTTTCTCATGCTCTGTATTGATATTGGTTTCTAGACTTCTTATCTTTTCATTCTTTTCCTAAAATACAAAAACATGTTAACAGAATTTAACTGAGAACTGGTTTTACAAAAAGGTACATTAGTAAAGAATTATACTTGTCCTACTCTAAAGAATCACAGTAATTAATATATCCAACTATCAAATATTCAAATGTTTATAAAAGCAAAAGTTAGAAAAATTGTATCAAAATGAGAAAAACTGGACCCCTACCTACCTCCATACACAAATATTAATTTAAAATGGATTAGAGATCTGGATATAAGAACTGAAACCATAGAGTACTTGAAAGAAAACATAGGGACACACAACAGGACACCTACCTGTATTATGTATTTGGGCACTCAACTCTAATGGCAAGAGAAACAAAAGCAAAAATGAACAGTGGGACTACATCAAACTAAAGAGCTTTTGTACCTCAAAAGAAACCATCACAAAACAAAAAGGTAACCAACAGAATGGGAAAAAATCTTTGTATATTAGATATCTGACAAGGAGCTATTTCCAAAATAAACAAAGTACTTAAATAGTCCAATAACAAAAAAACAGACCCTGGGCCTCCCTGGAGGCGCAGCAGGTTGAACGCAGTGCTGTGAAGCTGTCCGCAGCCTCTGCAGCACGGGTTCCATTCCCAGCCGGCCAGGGAGATACCCACATAGTGTGGCAGACCTCTCCTGTCTCGCCCGCTGCTCCGCTCAGTAGTGTGTATCGGTTGTTTGCCTGTTCTGCTCCCTGCTCTGTCTCTGGTGAATCCTCTCACCCTCCTGCGCCTCTGGCCTGTACCCCAGCTCTTGTATAAAAATAAATAAATCTTAAAAAAAAAACAAACAACAGATCCTCATCAAAAAATGGGCAAAGGACCTAAAATAGACACTTTCTTAAAGAAGATAGTCAACTCATAGCAGGAATTTAGAAAACCTAAATAAGGGACCAGGAAAAAGACTAATTATAATAAAGAAAAAATCAAAATCAACAAGTAACTGTAAATCAGAGATACTCTACAGGGGGCATGGGGGAGGAGAGGATGGATTAGGGCCAAAATAAGAGAGGTGGGAATTGTATGGGGAATATATCCAAAATGAAAATGCATACATTGTGCAAAAATGAAAAATGATGTAAGAATTATATAAAATAAAATATTAAAAAAGAAGATATTCAGATGGCCTTCAGACATGAACAATTGTACATGACTTATCATGAAGGAAATGCAAATCAAAAGCACAATGAGAGGCCTCCCTGGTGTCCTAGGGGGTAAATCGCATCACTACTACCTCAAAGACCTGAGTTTGATCCCTGGCCAGGGATTATGCTCTCTACTCTGTCTCTGGTGAATCCTTTCACCTCACCCGCCTTTACACCCCACCCCCCCAACCCCGGCCTGCACTCCAGTTCTTCTATGCAAAAATAAATAAATAAAATCTTAAAAAAAACAAAACAACACAATGAGATAGCACTTATCTCTGTGAAAATGGCTCATATCAAAAATAATGGAAACAACAAAAGTTGGCAAGGATGTGGTGTAAAAGGAACTCTCACCCAGTTTGATGGGTATGCAAGTTGGTGCAGTCTCTATGAAAAAACAGTATGGAGATATCATAAGAAAATAAAAATAGAAATTTCATATGATCCAGCAATACCTCTGTTAGGTATTTATTCTAAAATTATGAAAACTCTAATATGAAAAGATTGATTTACATCCATGTTTATTGCAGCATTGTCCACAATTAGCAAGTCAGGGAACCAAACTAAGTACTATTCAATAGTCAAATGGTTAAAGAAAATGGAATATTACATAGTTGTTAATAAAGATAAAACAGAAATCTTTGAGACAAAACTGATGGACATCAAAGAGATTATGTTACATGAAATAAACCAGAAAGTGAAAAACAGATACCGGATGGCTTCGCTCATCTGTGGAATATAAATAACCTAAAAACATACACAAGCAAAATACTGCAGAAATAAATCTTGGATTTAAAGAATTTAATGATTACCAAAGAGAATGGTGGCAGGGTGGGTTAGGAGTAACAGACCAAGATGGGGTATTGGCTTGGGTGGTTTGATGAAGAGTGAGTGGAACATGTGGACATAAGGAAGAACAAAAATATAACCCCAAAATTAAAAAAAAAAAAAAAAGAACCAAATAGTCAGTGGGAGTTTCAAAATAAAAAAAAAAAAAAGAAGATAAATTATTCAACAATACTGAGAAGTGTATCGAAGAACTAGTCTTGTTTCCTTCAATACTATTATAAAAAATTTAAAATTAGATAAAAAATTACCAAATGAATAAACAGAATGAATAAACATAAAGATTAGCAAAATATATATTTTTCCTCTTGGTGTATTTTATGATGATAATACTAAAACAAACATGGTGTCACAGTGAATTTGTAGCCAAAAAAGGTAATTTTTACCATAAGCTCCTGTTCTAGCTCTGCATTTTTTGCAGCAATAGAGGAATAGGCAACTATTTTTTCTTCCAGCTGTTTCTCTAGAGTTAAAAGTTGTGAACATTTCTTTGTCATCTGAAACATATTGGAAAAAATATTTTAAAAATAATGTTAAGAAAGTGACATTTCAGAAGAAAAACATAGTGAAGACTAGATATATGACATAACATGTTCATCTGTGTAACTCACATTAATTCAGGCCCCATGTCTAAATAAGACTGCACACTAGCCTATTTTTTAAAAGTTGCTATTAAGACTGAAATTAGTATAATAAAATATCAGCAGTAGATATTTTTGGTGGTAGAATTGCTAATGATTTGTTTTCTAGTGTCCCTTTCTGTATTTTCAACAAAACTACATTAAATTTGTAATTTAAAAGTTATTAATCATAGTACTTGACAATCTTCTAAGTAAGCTAAAAGCTATAATCACAGATTGGCTATATCTCCTTTCCCATTACTTACTTAAGTTCCTATCCTACAGTACTTTTTCTTAGTTTTAGCTATGGAGTTTAAGATGAGAAGTCAGACATTTAAAAAGTACCCTCAGAGTCAGCTGCAGTCTCTGGTTTGAACATTGAGTATTTTATATGTATGTGGTTCTGGTCCACAATTATCTGAGGTATCATAGTTTTCTCATCAGATAGTCACAAAACATATTTTAACTACTTTATAGAATATAATCCATAGCAGGGGCCTCGCTGGTGGCCAAAGGGTTAAGACGCAGCACTATGAAGCTACCCACAGCCACTGCAGCATGAGTTTGATCTCCAGCCAAGGCACATAGCACAGCAGATCTCTCCTGACTTGCCCACTGCTCCCATAAGCAGTGTATTTCAGTCAATAAATCTTTAAAAAATATATAATCCACAGCAGATATGCATAAGATTCATATGCAGGTATTTAAAAATGCAGATTCCACAGCATTATTCCATATCTACTGGATCTGAATTTCTAATACAATGTTTATTTATCTAATTTTTAAAAAGATTTATTTATTTATTTATGCAAACAAGAACTGGGGTACAGGCCACAGGTGGTGGGGGGTGAGAGGATTCACCAGAGACAGAGCAGAGAACAGAACAGGCAGGCTGACTGAAATACACTGCTGAGGGGAGCAGTGGGCGAGATAGGAGAGATCTGCTGGGTGAGACAGGAGAGGTCTGCTGCACCATGTGAGTAGCTCCCTGGCAAGCGGGGGACTGAACTTCTGATACAGAAGCTGTGGATAGCTTCATAGTGCTGTGCTTCACCTCCTGTACCCGCAGAGAGGCTCCAGTTTACAATGTTTAACAGGCTTCTTTACTTATAAAGATATATTAGTCAGACTAACTTATGTTTGGAAAAAACAATAAAGTACAATGTAGTGTAAGTTTCACCTAATTTGACACCTTATAGCACCTACAAAGTATTTTCCTACCTTTAACAGTTTAAAACACAAAAGTTAAAAAAAAATCCAAAGGTTTCCCAATATAATTTTTTAAAATTTATAACTTATATTGTACCATTAATTATTTCAAATGTATAAACCTGGAATTAAATATATAATTTTTACAAAACCCCTCAATACATTTTTTGTTTCAAAATTCAATACATATAAATAGCAAATTCAAGCTTACTTCACTTTCAAGTTTGCTAGAGTTTGAAGCTTTTTCTAGCAGCTCCTCTTGAATCAGCTGAAACTGACTAGTTCTGTGGGCCATATTAACTTTCAAATCAGAATTCTCAGCTTCTATTTCCATCAACTTAGTTCGTAGTTCTTCTATTCCAGAAACAAGTCTTTGCCTTTCTTTCTCATATTGCTTGTGTACAGTATGTTGATTTTGATTGTTTATACTTTCTGTAGATAAATATAAAATGGAAATTGTTCTGTAAAAACTTCAAGAATAAAAACCTATTTCAATGCTGAAAGATTTAATCATAAACAAGGATTAGTTTCTAATCTAAAGAAAGGATATAGCGAATAAGATATATTAAAGAAAAGAAAAGAAAGGTAAGTGGTAAGTAAGGTACCTTCAATTAATAAAGAGGGAATAAGTTCTTCTGAATCGCTTGCTTTTCTGGACTATTCCTTTGTACCAGAAGGACTATTCATTGTACCAAAAAAAGCCCTTCCTCACCTTTACAGAATCCCTTTTTTTAATAGAAATCATTATAAAAACAATAATTGTTAAAAAGATAAATCACTGTGTTTTTTTAAGTTCTGTCTTCTTAAACTTAAACTAGTCATAAAATTTATTTGGACATCCTGTGATCGTTAAGAACTCAGTAGAGCTAAGGCAGTGGGGAAAGAAGGGTGTGGCCATTCCACAGTGGGCTTGGACTGTGGCGCAGCTATGCAGTGAGCAGTTACTCAAGAAGGTCATTATTAAGTTTCTACAAGAGCAAAGTTCAGATTTGTTTCTTGCAGAACATAAGTTATTATGAAACATTTAAAATGTGGCAAAGACAGCTAACAAGGGCAATTTGGTTATAGCTTACAGAATTTTTTTGAAAGTAAGCTTTCATGGGTACTTAAAGTATGTGTCCAAGCAGGTAAAAAGTATATAACTTAATGAATATAAACACAAAGAAACTAACCCTGAAGAAACTCTGGATAAGGATCCATCAAAATACACAAAACTTGTTCGTTAAAAACAAGATAAAACCTACTTTACCAAAAAGGGAGATGTTGTTCAGTGCTAATATACAGAACACTACAGGACAGACTATATTTTTTTATAGATAATTATTTCTTAAGATTTATTTTATTTATTTATGCATACAAGAGCTAGGATGTGGGCCAGAGGTGCTGGGCGGGGAGAGAGGGGTGAGTGGATTCACCAGAGACAGAGTGGAGAGCAGAACAGCTGGACTGACTGAAATATACTGCTGAGGGGAGCAACAGGCGAGACAGGAGAGGTCTGCTCCACCATGTGGGTTATCTCCCTGGCCGGGGATGGAACTTGTGCTGTGGTGGTTGCAGATAGCTTCATAGTGCTGAGACTTAACCCCTTGTGTCACCAGGGAGGCCTAATTATTTCCTTTTTTTTTTTTTAACTTTTTATTCATTAAACTTTTTTTCTTATATTGTTGTAGTCCCCACAGCTCTCCTGCCACCAGCTCATCCATGAACCATCACCATATTCCCTCGTATTCTTCCCTCCCCTGTTTCGACCCCCTTCTGAGCGATTTGCCTTAGATCTATGGTCAACTTGCTAGTTTTGACTTTTTCTTGACCTCTTCTTTGGTTTGTCTATATTCCGCCAATAAGTGAGACCATCAGATCTTTATCTTTTTCCTTTAACTCATGCTATTTGCAGCAACATGGATGCAGCTGGAAGATTTTTTTAAATATTTTATTTTATATAATTCTTACATCATTTTTCATTTTTGCACAATGTGTGCATTTTCATTTTGGTTATATTCCCCATACAATTGCACCTCCCCCTTATTTTGACCCTAGTCCTTCCTCTCCCCGCCACTCCCTGCCCCCATAGTGTGTCTCTGGTTTACAGCTGTTTGTTGATTTTGATTTTTACTTTGTATTAATTAGTCTTTTTCCTGGTCCCTTATTTAGGTTTTCTAAATTCCTGCTATGAGTGAGATCATCTGGTATTTTTCTTTTTCTTTCTGACTTATTTCGCTGAGCATGATCCCTGGAAGGATTATTTTTGATACTAACAATAAACCAGTTCCAAGAAGAAAAATTCCAAGCCTTCAAATTTTAAGGTTAGGGATCTCCTTGGTGGCGCAGGAGTTAAAGACAGAGCTATCAAGCTATCACCAACCACCGCAGCATGAGTTCAATCCCCAGCCAGCCAGGGAGCAATCCACATGGTGTAGCAGACCTCTTCTGCCTCCCCTGCTGCTTCCCTCAGCAGTTTATTTCAGTAGCTCTGCATGTTCTGCTCCCCACTCTGTCTCTGGTGAATCTTCTCACCCCACCTCACCTCTGGTTTACACCCCAGTTCTTGTATGCATAAACAAATCTTTAAAAAAATAAAATAAAAGGCTTGATTGAACCACAATTGTGATATCATCTCACACCAGTAAGAATGGCCTACATTGAAAACACTAACAACAAATAATGCTGTTGAGGATGTGGAGAAAAAGGAACCCTTTTAACCATTGCTGGTGGGAATGGAAACTGGTCCAACCACTATGGAAAGCTATGTGGAAGACTCTCAAATTACTGAAAACAGATCTACTATATGACCCAGCAATTCTACTCCTAGGAATCTATCCAAAGGACACAAAATCATTAATTCTAAAGGAAACTTGGGGGCCTCCCTGGTGGTTCAAGGGGTTAAGATGCAGTACTATGAAGCTAACCACAGCCACTGCAGGACAAGTTTGATCCCCGGCCAGGGAGGTGACCCTTATGGCTCAGCAGACCTCTCCTGTCTAGCCCGCTGCTCCCCTCAGCAGTGTGTTTCAGTAGATCTGCCTGTTCTGTTCCCCGCTCTGTGTCTGCTGAACCCTCTAACCCACTGCATCTCTGGTCTGCACCCCAGCTCTTGTATGCATAAATAATCTTTAAAAGAAAACAAAACAAAGGAAACGTGCACCTCTATGTTCATTACAGCACTATTTATGATAGCTAAGATATGGAAACAACGTAAATGTCCAAAAACAGATGACTGGATTAAGAAGATGTAGCATATATTCACAATGGAATATTACTCAGCGATCAAAAAAGAAACTCATGCCATTCACAGCAACATGGATGGAGCCGGAAGGGATTATGCTCAGCAAAATAAGTCAGAAGGAGAAAGAAAAATATCGGATGATTTCACTTATAGGAGCTATATAGGGAAGCCAAACAAGGGGTAGGGGAAGAAAAAAAGAGAGAGAGACAAAACTATCAGGCAAACTATAAATCAGAGACCTACAGCAGGGGTGGGGGAAGGGATCAAAATAGGGGAGGGAAAAGCACAAGAGACTATGGTGACTGTGACTTGGTGGTGGAAATTTTATGGGGATTACACCTGAGAGGAAAAATCATGCATTACACGAAAATGAATAATGATGTAATATATATGTGTATATATATATATATATGTATATATATACACATATAAATACATATACATATAAATACATTTAATAATAGAAAAGGGCTTATTGGAAAAATAAAAGAAAAAGAAAATGAAAAAATTTAAAAAAAAAGAAAAAAAGAAAAGGCTTGATTGGAAATTGAACCAGAATGGGCTCATGGGAAGAAAGGACAACTTAAAGCCAAAATTCCACCAAATGCAAAACTCATTTTGAAATGCAATTAGTGGATACTGATTGAGATAGCAATAGTTCATCCAGATCTAAAGACATCAGCAACAATAAAACATGTCCTTGAAGAAATTTATGTAACTAATTAGAACTGATTACTATTTTAAAGAAATAGTCAACTAGAATATCAAGAAGTTGGGCTTCCCTGGTGGTGTAAGGGGTTAAGCACCGCACTATGAAGCAATCCATAGCCTCTGCAGCACGAGTTTGATCCCCGGCCGGCCAGGGAGCAACCCACATGGCAGACCTCTCCTGACTTGCCCATTGCTCCCCTCAGCAGTGTACTTCAGTCAATCTGCCTGTTCTGTTCCCCACTCAGTCTCTGGTGAATCCTCTCACCCCCCACATCTATGGCCTGTACCCCAGCGCTTGTATGTATAAATAAATAAATCTTTAAAAAAAAAAGAATATAAAGAAGTTAAGTCAGAACTTATTTACTTGATCCCCAACTTTTAAAAATTGTAATCCCTTATAAATCCCTTAAGTCTAAGATATTTCTCTGCAGCTATGTAAAACACTGGTTAAGGAGAATTGATTTTCCTCAAGCTTCATACAATAACCTAAAAAAGCTCATTAAAAATGAATCTAATGTAAAAAAAACATTTTGATATTACATTTGATATACACAAATGCAGGTTCAAAAGCTGAAAAGACTGAATCCTTCCTAGCCTAAAGTTGTAAATGAGAATTCAGTGATGTTTTTTAAAACTACTTAAGGTTATCAGAATTGTTTAAATATACTTTCTCCACTATAAACTTTATACTCACATACCCACCCCAAGTAACTGAGTTTTTAGGAGTATTTTAAAAAAGAATAATGTAAATGACTACATGAGAACACATAAAGATATAGAGACAGAAATGCACTATGCCTTCAAAGGTTGTATAAGTACTATTTCCCACATCCCTAATACTTCATTTCTAGGTTCTCATTAGCTCTGTTCTTCTTTTATGAATGATATATTACATCACCACCTCTAACAATTAGCATTCTCTCTCCTAATCTCATCAATCTCTTCCTTAGTCTCTCTAATCATTTAGATATCTAATTTTCTCTCATTTCTGCTGTTCTTAGTTCATCATATTTGAAGATAAACCATGACAAATTAAAAATGCATACGTTTAACTATCAAGGCAACCACTGAAAAAAGTAAAAGGTACACTTAATTGATCAATAGTGGAAATTAAAAAATGGAACAGTAAAACATACTTGATCCAAAAGAAAACAGGAAAGATGAACAAAGGTCAATAGAATAAATAGCAAACAAATAGCAAGATGGCAAATCTAAGCCAAAAAAAAAAAAAGAAAAGAAAAAGTGATTTAAACACTCCAACTGAAGAGCAAAAAAAGGTCTGACTGATGATAAAAGAACTAAAGTGTTCTTACAGAAAAGTTATGTTCTGGGGATTTAATGTACAACATGGTGGCTATGGTAAATATTGTATTGTACATTTAAATACTGCTAAGAGAATAGATTGTAAACATAAGAAAAAAATTTGCAGCTATGTGTGATGATGTATGGGAACTAAAATTCCATGGCAATCATTTCACACATATGCATATATTAATCATTATGCCATCACCTATAACTAATACAATGCTATATGTCAATAATGCCAATAAAAAGATGGCTGGAGTGGCTATGTTAATTTCTGCAAAGTAGGCCTCCTAACAAATAAGATATCAGAAGATAAAAAGAGACAGTTACTATAATAATGGGGTCCATTCAACAATACATAACCATCTTAAATGTGATATATAAATAACATGTTCAAAATGTCAAAGCAAAGACTAAATGAACTAAAAAGATAAATTAACAAACCTACATATAAAATGTATAAATGTAACAAACCTACATATAAATAAGATAGATATATTTGAAGATTATTTTTTGAACAATTGATAAAACAATTTCATTAAAAATCTTTAAGATATAAAGAAGGCAAATAGCACTACCAACCAATTAAATATGATTGACATTCAAAAACAATTTTTACAGAACACACAAAACACCCAATAATTACAGAACACACAGTATTTTCAAGTGTATCTGGAACATTCATCTACATCATATACTGGTCAATAAACCAAGTCTCAACACTTATAAAAATGATATCACTTGTGGGCCTCCCCAGTGGCTCAGCGGTTAAGTGCTGGGTTGCAAAGCTGCCCACAGCCTCTGCATCGCCAGTTCGGGCCCTGGCCACTGGCGAGGGTCCCACATGGCACGCATACCTCTCTTGTCTCGCCCCCGCTGCTCCCCTCAGCAGTGTACTTGTCAGTCTCCCTGTTCTGTTCCCCGCTCTGGCTCTGGTGAATTCTCTCACCCTACCATGCTTCTGACTGTACTCAGTACTTGTATAAATAAATGAATAAATCTTTAAAAAAAAATGATATCACTTGCATTCATGAATTAGGTAGTTTAATAAGGAAACAACTTCATGTCTACCACCATAACAAAAAGATCCGGAAAATTCCTAAAGATTTGAGAAAAAACACACATACACAGTCCATAAGTCAAAGAAGAAATCACAAATATTTAAGATCTCTGACCTGAACAAATGAAAATACAAAATATAAAAATTAATGGGATGCAGCTTAAGCACTGCCTAAAGCAAAGTTTATTCCCTTTAATATATTAGAAAAGAAGAAAGGTTTAAAATCAATAATCTAAGCTTTCACTTTAAAGAAATTAAAAAGAGAAAATTAAACTCAAAGTAAACTGGAAAGGAGAACAAGGACACTGCGAAATGTCTTAATTGTGGTAATAAGTATATAAACATGAAAAAATCAAATATGACAAAATATATGAAACTATATATTTTAGGGCCTCCCCGGTGGCGCAGCAGTTAAGCGCTGGGCTGCAAAACTGCCCACAGCCTCTGCAGCACCGGTTCAATCCCTGGCTGCAGGGGAGGGTCCTACATGGCACGCAGACCTCACCTGCCGCGCCTGCTGCTGCCCTCAGCAGTGTCCTCCGTCTGTCTGCCTGTTCTAGCTCTGGTGAATTCTCTCACCCTCCGGCGCTTCTGACTATACCCAGTGCTTATATAAATAAATTAATTAATTTTTAAAAAACTATGTATTTTAAATGGGTATATTTTATAAATTTTACCTTGATAAAGTGCATTTTCAAAGAATGATGTGAAGTTTGAGAATTGAAATAATTTGTGCTTTTATCAACCGACAGCTAGTAGTAAAATAATATCAACGGTTTGATAATAGAAATCAGAGTTGAAAATCCATTTTTTTAAAAACTATCATAAAGTTTATCATTTATTTAAAAAATTTAATATACTTACCTACTTGATTACCTCCTAGTTTTACAGGTTCTGTTTCTAAAATATTTAATTTGCCACTTTCTTGGTTTTCTTTACAAGAAATTATATTCTGAGGTAACTGATTCACAGTCAGGTCTGCATGAAGTTTTTGAATTTCTGCCTCTTTTATTGCAAGTTTAACCCTGGTACAAGAGAAAAGAAGACAAAAAATGGAATGATTACATAAAAATATCTCAAACTATCTTTATCTTTTAAGTTAATAAAAATTTTAAAATTCTAATTAATCAGTCAACTGTTGGGGAGGATATGGAAACATATAACACTCACTGAACCATAAACTAGATTAGCTACTTTAGGAATTTGACTGTACCTAGTAAAATAAAAAATGTGCATATCCTATGACCCAGCAATTTCACTTTTAGGAATATACAATAGAGAAACTCTCCCATATTTCACAAGGAAATATATGTTCTTTGGAGCACTCTTTATAACAGAAGAAAGCCAGAAGTAAAGTAACTATCAGTAAAGGAATAAATTGTGACATATAGTACAGACTCTTAGGCAGTTATTAAAATCATACTAATCCACCCATTGATCAATCACTCTACCTAGCCACCTCAACATGGATAAATTTAAGATGATGCTGAGTGAAAAAAGCAAAATTACAAACAATGTAGACATATAGTATATTTGTATATGGGGGGTGTGTGTAAAAATGCAGAAAATAGATTGGAGAATATATACTCAATTTATGATGATGGATACTTAGGAAGAGAATGGGACAAGCGGTAAGGATTGAAAGGTTTTATCTATTCTATAATGCTTGATTTTGTATTTAAAGAAACAAACTTGGAAACAATTATCACAAAATATTAAAAAGAAACAACTGGATTATGGATTTGTTATGACACTCTGGACTTTTCTGTTTATTTTTTTACTTCTCCACTAAAGATTTTAATTTAATTACCAATATAAGAAAATATTTTCTGTAACTTCAAGATCTGAAAACCATACCTCAATTCTGATATCACCATTTTATTTGCCTCACAGCAGTCAATGTAACTGTCTTCTTTGTTTGACAAACTATTCATCTGGTGCTTAGAAAGTGATGATTTAAAACCAAACATTTCTCTCTTTAACTGCAAGTTAAAAAAAAATAATATATAAACTAATAATATCTATGATGAATTTTTTTTAATCCAGAACCCCATGTTTGATAAATTGTATGAATTTAAATAGAAACATCTTAATGTACATCAATAGGAGAATGTATAAATACATTATAAGATACCAAGAATGGGAAAACTACAATAGTTAAAATAAACCTGTTTTGTATAAATCATTGTGGAGATATCACATAATATTGAATGAAAAACAACAGAGGCATGGGTAATATTTTAAAAAACACTAAACTACCATTTATTCACTTCTACATGTACATATAAGTGGTAATATTTAAAATATGGGTGAAGAGACATCAATTTCAGAATAGTGGCTACATCTGAGGAGAGAGGGAAAGAACTGGATATGAAAAATTATTTTAAGCTGATTTATTTACCCGTAGAATTTTATTCTGAAAACATTTGGAGATTGCAATGTTACCCATATTTAGCAAATACTGTGCTACACTGATCTCTATACTTTTCTGCATGTTTGAATAATGCAGAATTTTTTAAATTAGTTGTAAAAGGGGTAAGGTAAGCACTTAATCATTACTACCTTCAAATTATAACCAAATCATACTTTATGGAAATCAAAAATATTTTCATTTTTTCAAACCATGTTATTCTTAACACTGCATCAAACACAGGTATAGATTACTACTCCAACTTCAGAAATACACATCAAGTAATTCTTGATACTGAGTTCAAGTGAGAATATCAATTTAATATGAATGTTATTTGCATGTGATTA
Organism: Talpa occidentalis; assembly: GCF_014898055.3. Classification (NCBI taxonomy): domain Eukaryota; kingdom Metazoa; phylum Chordata; class Mammalia; order Eulipotyphla; family Talpidae; genus Talpa; species Talpa occidentalis. Next base: position 95,178,259 of record NW_023605305.1, on the reverse strand, counting down.
CATAAAATTTTCAAAAGTAAACAGTACATTAAAATTCTAAGCAAATAGCATCCTAGGAAAACAGATGCAAGTAAGGGCTGGGAACCCTCGGAAACATATTAGCTACTAACTTAGTAGCTATTTCTATATTTCTTCTCCAGTAAAATGATGGTGGTTGAATTAGATGATTTATAAGGTCCCTATCAGCTTCCTGACTCCATGACAGTTAAAAATTTTGATGTGTATGTATGTCATCTATTGTTAAACCAAATACAACACATTTACCTAAAGCCTTCTCCTGACACCAAACTTATTTTACATCTATCCATAACAAATTTTTGATATAAGTATACTTACCTTCTTCTTAATCTCATTTACAAATATGGTCATACATATAAAAATCAAAGGAAAAAAAGGCAGCCACCTGCTATCATAAAAACAATATAAAAGTTCTATTTCATTTTAACAAGTAGCTCAACATAATTAGTCATTAGGGAAATAAACCAAATATACCACATTTATCTATTTGTTGAGAAAGAAATTGTTGACTGAAAGTATTGACATGTGAGGAAAAAGAGAAGATAATAAAGCAATCACAAAATGATCTCTTATTAAAAACTTAAGTAAAGGGCCTCCCTGGTGGTGCAAGTGGTCAAGCTGCAGCACTATGAAACTATCAGCAGCCTCTGCAGAACGAGTTCGATAGCCGGCCAGGGAGCTAACCGACATGGTGCAGCAGACCTCTCCTGTCTAGTCAGCTGCTCAGCAGTGTATTTCAATCAATCCACCTGTTCTGTTCCCCACTCTGTCTCTGGTGAATCCGCTCACCCCCGCACCTCTGGCCTATACCCCAGTTCTTGTATGCATAAATAAATCTTTTTTTTAAAAAAAAGAGCTTAAGTAAAATTTTCTTTTTCACACATACTTACTGGCAACTGGGATATAATTTTTTCCAAACTTTTCAGTTCCACCCTTGAACTTTCTATTTCTTGCTGACACAAATCCAGTCGCTCATTCTGCGTTGCAACACGGACCTTTAATTCTCGGTTTTCATTCATTAGAGAAAATTTTTCTCTAAGTATTTCATTTTTGTCCTCTAACTCATTGTCTAGTTTCAGAATAGTTTGTCTAGATTCAGTGAGTTGTGCCATGACTTCTGAATTTTTCACTGCCATGACTCTTAATTTTTCTTTTCCAATATTATTTTCTTCTTTTAACTGCCTGTAAAGAAGCATTAAAATGAAAATAAAATATGCACTCATTTTCAATAAGCATATTTAGTTAATCTCACTTTCAAAATATTTTTAAAAAATTCAGAAATAATAATGCCACACACAGTTATTGGGTGCTATGTCTGTTTGCCAAGCACTTTTAACTTTATGTGGCTAATACATGTTTATACATGAGGAAATTGAGGCACAGAAAGGTTATGAAACTTGCCCAATGTCTCACAGTTAATTAGTAGGGAAGAATAAAGATAACCCCCCATCCTGGAAATATTTCCGCACCCTTTATAAAAGTTTAAGACAGGAGCTCTAACTTTAAAATCCTCACACAACACTTTGAAGTATCAAGTAAGTTTTAGATTTTATTAAAGAAAATCATGAATTGCTAGCCAAAATCTAGAAAACAAAGCCTAATCAACCATCAACAGATTACTAGGCGGCAATATTTTAAAATATTTCAAATATATATATACACACAGATATATATATGTATATATAAATAAATGTTAAACAGAACAATCTAATGTTTAGAACTGTTATTGTATTTCACTACTTCTTTTCACATTTTTATTAAACACCTCTAAAGTGAGGTAAACTAGGTGATTCTTCATAATTTGAAGAATGTTTTACTAACTAGCTAATATGGTCACACTGTAAGGGCTCTAGAAAATTTCTAATTTTCTCTAAATATATGCAAAGCAAATAGTTTATTATATTATTCTACATACTTAAAGCCATACTTACAATAACAAAATATTCTATTTTTAGATGTTTCAGGGTTTTTTCATTTATACATGAAAATCATTTTTCACAACAGGATACTGTACCTTAACTTATCTTTCAGTATTTCAAGTTCACTTTTATATAGACCACACTTTTCTTGTAGCCTTTTATTTTCTTTTTCACAATTAGTTAGATTTTTCTCTAATATTTCTTCTTCAGCTTGGACCTAAAACAATAATTTAAGTGGACACACAATTATGGTCATTATGTGGTCATAAGTTTTAGGTGTTTCAAATTAAAAAACAGTGATTCCAGAATTAAGTAAAAAGTGTGGAATAATTATTCCATACGCTAAAGTGACCAGCCTTGTGGTGGAAGGAACAAGGTGAACTTCCTGAGCACTAACCACTGACAGAGAGGGAAAGGCTATGACCTGCCCAGAAATCCTTAGGAGTCAAAGAGAAAGGAGCAAAAGCACTATCATCTGAAAACAAGAGCACTATCACACGGCTTCAAGTGGACAAGGCAAGCAACTCATGTAGGGATGCTATATCAAGTTAGCAAAGACTAATTTTAAGGCAAATGTTCCAGAGAAATAATTTTTGAAATCTTAGCTACAAAATACTCCCACTAGAATCAGCCCCAAACATAACAGATGAAAGTACCCAGTTTGGAGGGGTGGAGTAGAGAATTTGACAAATTTGCCCCCTTTCCTTTGTTACATCTACTTAACTATAAGGCTCTGCTTAGTACAGTTTGAAATTGATAAACTTAGGGAGACATATGAAAAAATCATCTTCTATTTTCCTCTTCTAAAAAGTCCTTCCTCTTCCCAAGGATAGTTCCCTACTAAGTACTCTCCTTTCACCTATAGATTACTTTATTTAAAATCCCTTCCATGGATCATGCTCAGCAAAATAAACCAGAAAGAAAAAGACAAATACCGGATGGTCTCACTCATAGCAGGAATTTAGAAAAGCCTAAATAAGGGACCAGGAAAAAGACTAATCGCAATAAAGTAAAAATCTAAATCAACAAGCAACTATAGACCAGAGACACACTACAGTGGGGAGTGGAGGGAGAAGAAAAGGGATTAGAGTCAGAAAAAGGGGGTGGGAATTGTATGGGGAATATAATCAAAATGAAAATGCACACATTATGCAAAAACAAAAAATGATGTAAGAATTATATAAAATAAAATAATTCATTAAAAAAATTCTGAACAAAAAAATAAATAAATAAAATCCCTTCTATGATACTTTATTGCCTTGGTTTTCAAAACAGCTATCTGATTAGTCACACTCAAAACTTCAGTGTCTAATGGATGTTGATTTTTAATTTTTAATAATAATATTTTTCTTCTACCCTTCATCTTTCCTTGAACAAACTCATGAACTTGCTCTGCTTCAATTATTATCTCAAGATAGAAGTAATCCACATCAGTAGCTCTGGACCAGATCTCTTGTCTAAGAATATCTGTGCATCTGACATGTGGTTTTCTTCTAATCAGATTTTATTACAATGTTTTATTATTTAAACATATTAAATGAATGTAATAAAAACACTATATTATTACTGTATTGATTTAGTTCGAGGAAATGTCTCTGTAAGAGGAAGGAATGAGGTCCTCTCAGGGTTATAGGTCCAGGAGACCAGCTGAAGGTTACATAGTCTACGCGGCCTTCATGTTCATTGAGGTGATCAGAACAAATTTTCTGCTTTATTCCATAACTCCAACCTCTACTCATTCACTCCATCTTTCTCTATAAACTTTGTTTCTTCTCTTGTCTCTACCTGCACTATTTGTTTTCAAAAGTTTCTGCTCATCATCTCTAACAAGTACCAATTTTTATTTCAATGATTTCATTATGAATGAGATCATAAAAGTTATTACCCACCTTAACTACCATAAAAATATTATATTTTGTCTACTTTTATTTCTAGAATTGGACAGAAATAGTAAATACTGAATTTGCACAACTGCCTCTTACCTTTTCCAGTTTTTCAGCAACTTTTTCTTTATAATGTTGAAAGGCTTTACTCAGCTCTTCAGCATTAAATAGGGCTTCATTCCTTTGTCGTTCAGCTCTGAAATTTAGAAAGGGCTAATTAATAAAAGAAAGAATACTCTGTAGTGCTATAGTAAGCAAAACAAAACTTATATTTAACTGTAAGGAATAATTAAAATGAAGAAAATTTCCCTATACTAAAAAAGAGCATTACACTTAAATGACAAAACAGAAAATAAGGATTGGACTACGGTAGTTTCCTTACTATGAAATATCAATATGAAAAATAAAATATAACATGAAGAACTTATAAAATAAACTTTACACATTGACAATTTTTTTCTCTGTCTGAAAGAGATTAGGGAAGTAGCCTGAGGCTATATAATAATTTTCCAAAGAGAGGTATTATAAAATCAATTCACTACCTAGAATGTTAAAAATATTCAGTAAATTCTGTGACCTTTGCACAAGTTCAGTATATCTACAAAAAGATATTTACAAAAAACAGTAACTACGGGGCCTCTCCGGCAGCACAGTGGGTTGAGTGCTGTGCTGTGAAGCAATCCAGCTCTTGTATAAAAATAAATAAATCTTTAAAAAAAAAAAAACAAAACAGTAACTACAAACAACAAAGTCTTAACTACACCACTAGCATTGTCTTAAATCCAACCATGGTGCCTCACCTCTTAGTTAACCCTGACCTTTCCTCAGACTTTTTACATGGAATTGAGACAATTGGGCTGGAATTGAGTTAATTCCGTACCTACATCTAAGAACCTTTCTATATTTAAACCTCTTCTCACCACCTTCTTCTCAGAGTGAGGGAAATTAGTAATTTTTCTCATCAAAAGTGATTTCCTTTAGCTATACTCTGGATCTTAGTTCTTCTCCCTCAGGAACTTATTCTTTCATCTATATTTTCAGTCTCTTCTTTTTTTTTTTGTGGGACCCTCGCCGCTGGCCAAGGAACGAACTGGCGCTGCAGAGGCTGCGGGCAGCCTCACAGCCCAGCGCTCAACCGCTGCGCCACCAGAGGAGTCCTGGGTCTCTTCTATTTTGACTTAATAAATTCAAGTAAAAGTATCCCTTACTTCCTGAGCACCCTTCCAGGTAATAGTAGTAGATCACTTCAGCATCAGATAAATATCAAAGATTTCATTCATTTGTGGAATATAAAGAAACAAAACAAAGGAACAGGCAATAATAAACAAAACAAATCCTAGAAATCTGATTGTAGAATTGAGGCAACCAGAGAGAGGAGGTGGAGTATAGAGGGGGGACGGGATCCAAAGGATTACAGTAGAGGATTATAGGTGATTTGATGTTGGCTATGGTTTGGAAACATACATCTTAGTCTATATCCCTAAAATATATAGTGTTGTAGATGGATATTAATGCAATAAAAAATAAATAGACATTTTTAACTCCATTTATGCTTCTTGCACTTAAATCTATTCTGTGTGATATTAATATAGCTGTATCTACTTTCACTTTGTTGACTATTTTTTTTTTTTTTAAAGATTTATTTATTTATTTATACAAGCACTGGGTACAGTCAGAAGCGCAGGAGGGTGAGAGAATTCACCAGAGCCAGAGCAGGGAGCAAAGCAGGCAGAAGGACGGAAGTACACTGCTGAGGGGAGCAGCGGGCAGCAGGAGAGGTCAGCGCGCCAGGGATTGAACCGGCGCTGCAGAGGCCGCGGGCAGCTTCACAACCCAGCGCTCAACCGCTGCGCCACCAGGGAGGCCCACTTTCTTGACTATTTGCTTGAAATATTTCATCCCATCTCTTTGCCTTCAACTTTTCTGTGTCCTTACATTTTAGGTCTGTCTCTTATATACTGATATAACATAAAGTTAAATCATATCTGCTTTTTTTCCCAATCAACTGTTAATCTTCTGCACCCAGAAAAAGCCTTTGCGAAATTAACAGTTTTTCAATTTCAGAATGCCAATACTCATTCTAGTTCGCAAAAAGCTCTAAGAGTTTTCATGTCACACCTCTAGCTAAAATGTCAATGGCCTATTTACATTCTCCAGGTTAAAATACAAATCTTTTGGCACGACACAAAGCCATTTATACTCTGGACCAAGCCTGTCTTCCTTGCCTCATTTGCTTCTACACCTATCCATTATAAGTACATAAAACTCCTTAATGTTCTTTAGCAGTGATGTTCTTTTTATACTTTATGCCTGTGCACATGCAGTTTAGAATGTGTCCATGACCACATATTCATTGTGTGAAAGCAGAGTCAATATGCTATCTGAAAAGTCATTTTGAGTTCTACTAGAGAACTAGCTGCTGGAAAACTAGCTGTTCTTCCTCTGTCCTTTTTCTTAGCTATATTATGAAACTAGTTTTTATATATTATTACCTCACTACTTTTAATAACTATGTACAAAGCATATTTGATTAAGTCTGAACTTAATCACACAGTTTAACAATAACTACATTTGTTAGTATTTATTATTTACGAGGCACCTTACATTCCTTTTTCATTTAATCCCCAACTAAACAATATTATCTTGACCTGACAGATGAACAAAATGAGGTTCAAGAAGGTTAGTTTGCACAAGGTAATAAAGTCACTAAGAGGTAAAAATCTGGCTGTTTGACTTAAAAACCTAAATATTTCTACTAAGTAATATTGTCTACCAAATACGTTATAACTTCAACTGGACTAATCAAATACCTCGGGGAAAATTTTCTAAACTGTTTTTTTTTTTTTTTAATTTCTTTTAAAAGATTTATTTATTTATGCATACAAGAACTGGGGCACAGGCCAGAGATGCTGGGGGTAAGAAGATTCACCAGAGACAGAGTGGGGAGCAGAACAGGCAGGCTGACTGAAATACACTGCTGAGGAGAGCAGCAGGCAAGGCAGGAGAGGTCTGCTGTGCCATGTGGGTTGCGCCCTGGACGGCCGGGGATCGAACTTGTGCTGCAGAGGCTGCGGATTGCATCATAGTATGGTGCTTAACCCTTGTGCCAATGATGTAGAGATAGATTTTGGCGCAGGCAGTTGAGCACAGCGCTAGGAAGCTGTGCGCAGCCTCTGCAGTGTCAGTTTGATCCCCGCTGGCTGGCGAGGGTCCCACATGGCGCGGCAGACCTCTCCTGTTGCGCCTGCTGCTCCCCTCAGCAGTATATTTCGTCAGTCGGCTTGTTCTGTTCCCCTCTCTGTCTCTGGTGAATCCTCTCACCCTCCCACGCATCTGGCCTGTACCCCGGTTCTTGTATAAATAATAATAAATAAATCCTTAAAAAAAAGAGATTTCGAGCAGTTTTAGGATTTTAAATGCACATGCAAACAAATATGTAACCTACTTATGACAACTTTTCAAAAATGTTTTCTTTTTTTTTTTTTTTTTTAAACATTTTTTTTTTTTTTAAAGATTTATTTATTTATTTATACAAGCACTGGGTACAGTCAGAAGCGCGGGAGGGTGAGAGAATTCACCAGAGCCAGAGCGGGGAGCAGAGCAGGCAGAAGGACCGAAGTACACTGCTGAGGGGAGCAGCGGGCGGCAGGAGAGGTCTGCGCGCCATGTGGGACCCTCCTCTGGTGGCCGGGGAGCAGCTGGGGATCGAACTGGTGCTGCAGAGGCTGAGGGCAGCTTCGCAACCCAGCGCTCAACCGCTGCGCCACCGGGGAGGCCCTCAAAAATGTTTTCTTTGTAACATTTTCTCATAGTATAAATACTATAGATGGCAGCACTCCATCTGCCCATCTGTGACTATGCGGGTGCTTCCTTTTACCAAATCTCTCCTGTAGGGAAGCAGCTTCCTGCCCGCCCATGACTTGTACCTCCCGGGACTTCTCTTCACTGACCTCCCTCAGTGGAGGCCGCTCTCCTCAGTGCCACCCGCCTGCAACCATGCAGGCCTGTCTTAGCAAACCTGTGCCTTTCAGTGCAGCTCTTCCTGCCCGCTTGTGTCTATGCAAGTGTCTTTTACTATCCTATCCCTTTTCTAATAAACCTGCTCTTTAAATATAAAAAAAATAATAATAATAAATACTATAACTATTTTGCCAACTTAAATGTACAGATTGATTTTATATTGTTTAAACACTATTATATTATAAAATCTCTTTAATTTAAGGGAAAGAGCTTTATCTTTATTAGTTTAAAAGTTAACTGACTTTCAAAGTGAAAGGTTCCTTGGTCAAGCCTACCTGTAACACTTTACCTTAAGACAGAGTTTACACAAAATAGACATTTTTTGCATTACTACTATATTCCTACAGGAAGACCCAAACACACTTTCTCCTGAATTTTATGTAATACAACTTAATTTCAGAAATAAAGAAATATCATTTTTTAAAAGATTTATTTACTTATTTATACAAGAACCGGGGCACAGTCAAAAGCGCAGGAGGGTGAGAGGATTCACCAGTGACAGAGCAGGGAACAGAACATGCAGACTGACAAAATACACTGCTGAGGGGAGCAGCAGGTGCGACAGGGTAGGTCTGTGCCATGTGGGACCCTCTCTTGCGGCCGGGGATCAAACCAGCGCTGCAGAGGCTGTGGGCAGCTTCGCAGACCAGCGCTCAACCGCTGCGCCACCAGGGGAGGCCTCAGAAATATCATTATATTGGCAATGATATCGGGCTTATAGGAATGAATGCCAATTCAGTGTACTACTAACATAAAACCGACACATGATATTTTTAATAGAACATGAAAACGTTTAAAGAACAAAAAGAACATCAGGTTAATCTACTACCAAATTTCTGAAGTATTTTCAATTCAAAAATTAGTTAGAATTTTAAATTGGTGATAAGATCACCAATTGTTTGCTTTAAAAAACACATACCTCTTTCCTTGCTTACTTTGTTCAAGTAAATCCACCTTCAATTTTATACATTCCTCTTGGGACCTCTGCAAACTCTGATCCTTTTCAATTACCATTTTCTGGCTCTGCTCTAATTTATTTTCTGCCTCTCTGTAAAATAAAGAATATTTTTAAAAGGTTATTAAAGAGATTAATTCTAGGAATGCAAGAATAATTCAATATTACAAATTCTATTAGTTAAAAGCACTGAGTTTAGATAAATCATTTTTTTTAATATTTTACATCATTGTTCATTTTGTAACATTTGCTTTCTTTTCTCAGGTGTAGTTTCCATAGAATTTCCACCATCAATGCACCTTTGCACCATCACCACAGTCCCCTGTGCTCTTTCCTCCCTTGTTCCCTTCCCTTTTCCTCCCCCTCTCCTGAAGAATGTCTCTGGTTTAGAGTTGTCTGTTTATTTTTGTTTTGTTTTGTTTTTTATTGTTACTATTTCCCCCCTTATTTGGGATCCCCTATATTCTTCCTATAAATGAAACCATCTGATATTTTTCTTTTTCCTTCTGATTTATTTCACTGAGTATAATTCCTTCTAGCTCCATCCATGTTGCTGCAAATGGCATTAGTTTACCTTTTTGATAGCTGAATAGTATTCCATTGTATATATATATCCCATCTTCTTGACCCAGTCATCTATTTTTGGACATTTAGGTTGTTTCCAAGTCTTACCTACTACAAATAGTGCTGCAATAAACAGAGGAATACAGGTATTCTTTTGAATCAATGTTTTCATGTCCTTTGGGTAGATCCCTAGGAGTGGAATTGCTGTATCATGTGGTAGCTTCATTTTTAGTAGTCTGAGGAACCTCCAGTCTTTTCATTGTGGTTGGACGAGTTTGCACTCCTACCAGCAATGTAGGAGAGTTCCTTTTGCACCACATCCTTGCCAACATTTGTTGTTGCTAGTTTTTTTGATATGTGCTAGTTTTTTTGATATGTGTAAGGTGGTATCTCATTGTGGTTTTGATTTACATTTCCCTGATTATGAGGGATGTTGAACATTTTTTCATATGCCTGTTGGCCATTTGCATTTCCTCTTTGGAGAAGTGTCTTTTAAGTTTTTCTGCCCATTTCTTGACTGGATTGTTTACTTTGTTTTTGTTGAGTCATGTGAGTTCTTTGTAAATCCTTGTGATAAGTCTCTTATCAGTTGTATGGAGTGCAAAAATTATTCCCCAATCAGTAGGGTGTCTTTTTGTTTTGGTTAATGTCTCTTTTGCTGTGCAGAAACTTTTCAGTTTGATGTAATCCCAGGTGTTTATCTTTTCCTTTACTTTCTTTGCTTTGGGTGATGAGTCTTTAAAGATGTTACTGAGATGTATGTCTTGTAGTGTTTTACCTATATTTTCTTCTATATATTTTATGGTTTCAGATCTTATGTTCAGATCTTTTATCCATTTTGAGTTGGTTTTTGTGCATGGTGTGAGGTAATGGTCTAGTTACATTCTTTTGCTTATGTTGGTCCAGTTTTCCGAGCACCATTTATTGAACAAGCTGTCCTTGTTCCATTGCATATTCTTTATTCCTTTGTCAAAGGTTAGTTGTCTGTATACATGAGGCTTTATTTCTGGGCTTTCTATTGGTTCTATTGGTCTGTGTGTCTGTTTTTGTTCCAGTATTTGTTTTAAATATTATGGCTTTGTAGTATAGTTTGAAGTCTGGGAGTATGATACCTCCATAGAGAAACCATTTTTTAATGAGATGCAGAAAGAGCATATCTATATCACTGTCAAGTGGTGTTAATTTTTTATAAGGAATAAAAGAATACTTCCATGAAAGGATAAAAATATCTGAAATAATAATTTATAATCTATGTCATGGTCAGATACTATAAATAGTATGAAGCATGACTGGATGGTTTAGATTTTTTGACAATTACAAAAAGGGAAAAGTAATAAATAGTATAAATTTTGGAAAGAAAAAACAAAAGGTTCTTTTTTTTGCTCACAATATCATTATCTACCTGGAAAATCAAGGAGAAACAAAATGAAAAACTATTAGATGAGTATGACATACTGCCCATTAGAAAATAATATAAAGTTCTCCTGTGTACTATCAATAAACCAATGCAAATAAATTCACAACAACCAAAAAATATAAAGTACCTAGGAATAAACTTAAAATAAAATATGCATTATAAAGAAAAGTACAAAATTCTGACAATCATGAAAGATGATTAATATGCATCAGAATCGTCTGCAATATTTGTTAAAACATAAATTGCTGGATCCCACATCCTAAACTTTGTGAGTCAGTTAAGTCTGAAACAAGACTTGAGATTTATATTTCTAACAAGTCCCCAGATTATGCTAATACTATTATTGCCAGAACTACATTTATCACTAAAATGGAGTAATATGTTATTTAGGTGTATTTTATTCAAAGTAGAAGAGGGTGAAAAATTATGAAGTGCTTAATTTCTTGTATTTTATTTCTTGAACTCCCACTGAAGCACTGAGTATATATTGCTAAGTATGGCAAGAAATGAACTAGTTTGTTTTTAATAAAAGCACAGAAATAAGAATCTCAGGTTAGAGTCAGTCTTTTTTAGCACCCATGTATTTTATGCATCCTGTGGCCACAAGTGATCATGACAGACTGAAAACATATTCAATGAGTTATGCAACAGTATGTAGATCACTACACACTTACAGGGACAAAAGGAGGATTTACTAAGATAAAACAAAAAGGAGGCGCAGGAAATAAAAGGCTTAAAGTAATAAAAAGTATGTTTAGGGCCTCCCCGGTGGCTCAGTGGTTGAGCGCCGGGTTGTGAAGCTGCCAGCAGCCTCTGCAGCACCGGTTTGATCCCCATCCTCGGGGTGAGGGTCCCACATGGCACGCAGACCTCTCCTGCCGCCCACTGCTCCCCTCAGCAGTGTACTTCGTCACTCTGCCTGTTCTGCTCTCCACTCTGGCTCTGGTGAATTCTCTCACCCTCCCATGCTTCTGACTGTACCCCAGTGCTTGTATAAATAAATAAATAAAATCTTTAAAAAAAAAAAAAGTATGTTTACCTCAAAACTTTATCTTGGGCTGAAACTTCTGCTTCCAAATTTATAATCTGTTCTTCTAAGATTGGTACACTGGCTGCCTGTTGTTGAGCAGATTCAAGCATAGAAACCTAAAACGAAAACAACTTTTAGAACACTTCCTTCCAGAAAATAAATCAATTTCTACTTGGTCCTGTTCCTTCTACTAATGCTGAGGGGGTTCAAAAATTCCCCAGTCAGAATAGAGGCATCACACTCCCAGACTTCAAACTATACTACAAAGCCATAATCATCAAAACTGCATGGTATTGGAACAAGAACAGACACACAGACCAATGGAATCGAATAGAAAATCCAGAAATAAACCCACAGATTTATGGTCAACTAATCTTTGACAAAGGAGCAAAGACTATGCATTGGAGCAAAGAAAGTTTGTTCAATAAATGGTGCTGGGAAAACTGGGTCGCTACATGCAAAAGAATGAAGCTTGACCTCTACCTCACACCATACACAAAAATCAACTCAAAATGGATTAAAGAACTTGACATAAGACCTGAAACCATAAAATACATAGAAGGAAATATAGGCAAAACATTACGTGATATGCACATCAAAGACATCTTTACAGACACATCATCCAAAGCAGTGATAGTGAAGGCAAAGATAAACAGCTGGGACTACATCAAATTAAAGAGCTTCTGCACAGCTAAAGAGACAATAACAAAAACAAAGAGAAACCCCACCAACTGGGAGAACATTTTTGCACACAACACTAATGATAAAGGACTGATCACAAAAATCTGCAAAGAGCTGATGAGACTCAACAACAACAAAGAAAATAATCCAGTGAAAAAATGGGCAGAAGAGCTAAAAAGAAACTTCTCTAAGAGGAAATGCAAATGGCCAACAGGCATATGAAAAAATGTTCAACATCACTTGTAATCAGGGAAATGCAAATTAAAACTACCATGAGATACCATCTTACACCAGTGAGAATGGCACATATTAAAAAAACTAGCAACAACAAATGTTGGCGAGGATGTGGAGAAAAAGGAACTCTCCTGCACTGTTGGTGGGAGTGCAAACTGGTCCAACCACTATGGAGAGCTGTGTGGAGATTTCTGGACCTACTAAACATAGAGCTTCCATATGATCCAGCAATTCCACTCCTAGGTATTTACCCAAAGGACACAGAAACATCAATTCCAAAGAGCACCTGTACCCCTATGTTTATAGCAGCACTATTTACAATAGCTAAGCTTTGGAAACAACCCAAATGCCCAAAAATAGATGACTGGATCAAGAAGATGTGGTACATATACACCATGGAATATTACTCAGCATTCAAAAAAGATAAACACATGCAATTTGCAGCAACATGGATGGCGCTGGAAGGGATCATGCTCAGCGAAATAAGCCAGAAAGAAAAAGAAAAATACCAGATGGTCTCACTCATAGCAGGAATCTAGAAAACTTAAATAAGGGACCAGGAAAGTAAATAACTATAAGAAAGTGAAAATCAAAATCAACAAACAACTATGAACCAGAGACACTCTATGGGTGGTGGGGGGCGGGGAGGGGAGGGATTGGGGTCAAAATAAGGGGATTGCAATTGTATGGGGAATATAAAAATAAAATTTATTTTAAAAAATAAATAAATAAAAATAAAAACTAAAAAAAAAAAAAAAAAATTCCCCAGTCACTGGTGAAATGTAAAGCTCATCCTATCTAAAGCTTTAATCAACATTTACATTAACAAGCCAGTTTTAGCATATAAATTCCTGCCATTACTCTTACTCTCAAATTAATATCACAAGATTACTGGTTTGTTTTTTAGGGGGGGAAATGAAATTGCTACTATTACCATGTAGGAAGACTAATTTTCACAAGTTAGAAAACTAAAAACCAAACCATAAAAAAGTAAGAAACTAGGGGATCCCTAGTGGCATAAGGGGTTAAGTCACAGTACTGTGAAGCTATCGGCAGCCACTGCAGCACGAGTTTGATCCCCTGGTCAGGGAGCTACCCACATGGCGCAGACCTCTCCTACCTTGCCCACTGCTCCCCTCAGCAGTGTATTTCAGTAAATCCACCTGTTCTGTTTCCCATTCTGTCTCTGGTGAATCCTCTTACCTCCCGCATCTCTGGCCTGCACCCAGTACTTGTATGCATAAATAAATCAATCATTAAAAAAAAAAAACTTATTGAAACATTTTGCAATTTAAGAAATGATTTTAGAATAAACGCTAACAAGTGAAAACCAAGATAATGCAGAAAAGCATAGCAATCCTACAACCTGGAAGACAGTGCAGTAGGCTAGGAATCTATGACCTAAAGAGTATATAAAAGAGAAAACCGATAATAATTACTGAAAAGTAAGCTTAGAATACGGAGACATGAGGTACAGTAAAAGGCAAGAATAAAGTCTAAAATAGAAAACCCACTGGATAGCTCAAAATCTGTTTGTAAGTCAACACTTCTTTTCCTACTCTATGAATATCAACATTCAGATCATGACCTACCAGGAAGCGATAGGAAGTTTATTATCTGGAAATACTGAATAGGAAAGGTTTGGTACTTTGGACATTATGTAGAATGAGTTGGGGTGCGGTAGACTTATAGACAAAGGGATCAATGTAAAAGCCATGTTCCAGTTTCCAACTCCATCTTATTTAAGATTATCGCACAGTGGGAAATCAAAGGATTATTTGCTGGAGAAACCTTACAATACTGATTGGGAAGATAAACTGATTGAGAAGGTAAAGGAGAAGAGTGTCTCCTCATTAAAGAACCATCTCCCCAAATATCACCAACAAATGAAGTCCACTGGAGAAGAAACTTTACCACTACATAGAACTTCCAAACATCACTTAAGTGCCTTTCTTTTAGATATAAATAGCCAAAATACTAACAGCTGAAAAAAAGTTCATGAAAGTCAAAGTGGCAGGAAGCAAGACAAACACTCATACAAAAATAATCAAATCTTCAGAGAGCTAACAAAGGTTACTGCATCAGGATGTTACAAAATACAAAACAATTCACAAAACATGAAAAAGCTCTGAAAAAATAAATAATAGACAAAAGACTCAATAGAAATGTGGACAAAAATGTTGACGAAATTACCTAAAAATTATCAAGGTAAGAGATGGAAAATGCCAGAAAAAAATTTAAAAGATTTAGAAGACCAGTGCAAGTGATCCAATAGTCACATAATAGCAAAGATGGAAGGAAAAAAACAGAAGGAAGAAATGTATCAAAAAGATTACATTAGAAAAATTTCAGGGCCAAAAAGAACAAGATCCCAGAATGAAAGGGTCCTCACATATCTAACACAACGAATAACTGATATCTATTCAAACACATGTCATTATGAAATTTTAAAACACAAAGGGAAAACTATCACAAAGGGAAATACAAATGGAAAAAAAAAGATTCACAATGGCATCAGACCTTTGAGAGAAACACGGGAGGGTAGAAGAGAGTAGAAGTATCTCAGACAACTCTGAGATAAAATAATTTTTAACCTAGAATTCAATCAAATGCAGGGAAGAAATTAAGACATTTCAGAGTCAAGGAAGCTAATGGAAATCATGTTCCAATTAAAGAAAGAATAAACCAACAAAGATGACATGGAATCCAAGAAACAACAACTTCAACTAAATTTCATAAAGACTCAGGATGGCAGCTGAGAGGGCAATAAGCTCAGAAAGAACAGAACACCAGTCTCCAGAGGTTTATCTAAATTTTGCCAAAAGATGAGTTATGAATATACTGCTTGGTACAGTGGGGAATTTCAACAGATTTCCAATAGTAGCATATATGCAGCATTGAAAGCTTAGAGCTACCATGGAAAAAGCAGCCTCTCTGAAAAACATTTTACTAAGCCATTTAGAAAAAGCTGAGATAGGAAGTAAACTACTGCTTAGAAATAAGTAATCACTAGCATACCTTTATGCTAAAATAAAGGAACAAAATGGTATATTTACATAGTTATTAGTAAAACTCTACCACTCTTTGGCTTCAAATAATTAAGCCTCTAGACTTTATTTTTTTATTTATTTAGATTTATTTATTTATTTATACAAGCCCTGGGTACAGTCAGAAGTGCAGGAGGGTGAGAGAATTCACCAGAGCCAGAGCAGGGAGCAGAGCAGGCAGAAGGACTGAAGTACATTGCTGAGGGGAGCAGCGGGCGGCTGGGGAGGTCTGCAGGCCATGTGGGACCCTCCTCTGGTGGCTGGGGAGCAGCCGGGGATCGAACTGGCTCTGCAAAGGCTGCGGGCAGCTTCGCATCCCAGCGCTCAACCGCTGTGCCACCGGGGAGGCCCAAGCCTCTAGACTTTAAAAGGAGATCTATAGTTGATCAAAAAATTTTAAATATAATTAACTAAATGTCATCAGACAAATCACAAAGGTAAACACAATGAAAAGGTAAGTTCATGAGAAAGCTCATGAGAAATCAAGAAAAACAGTATTTTTCCTTTAAAATAATAAAAGTAAAACAAAAAATCTTGGCCTCCCTGGTGACCTAGCACTATCACCACTATGGATTGAGTTCCATCCCCAGCCAGGGAGCTAACCCACACATGGCACAACAGACCTCTCCTGTCTAGCCTGCTGCTCCCCTTAGAAGTGTATTTCAGTAGATCTGCCTGTTCTGCTCCCCACTCTGTCTCTGGTAAACTCTCTCACCCCCTACCCCTCTGGCCTACACTACACCCCAGTTCTTCTATGCAAAAAAAAATTTTTTTTTAAATCAGTAACTACTGAATATGGAGAGTGCAGCAATGCCTGAAAAACATCGTTTCCCTGAGTGTTACAGGGGAAATCTATCTTAGAAATAATCCAAACATCAAGTTTTATGAACACTGCAGCATTTTTTTCTATTTTAGACTGGACTTATCCCCAACAGCGCTTTGTTCTATTCAAAAAACACAACTCTCCCATAACTCCACTACTGAAAACAGTCTATAATAGTTAACATTGAAAGCCTCACCAAGAACGTCCAATTCTCGTCAAAGTTAACAATAGTGTGAATAATCTGTCCTTGTAGATAGTATGTATACTGATATATCTTTATACATACAAACACATAAACAAACGAACATGCGCTCTTTTTATAGAATGTAAAACTGGATCATTGTATATGTTTGTGTTGCTCTGTAATGTTTTTCTACCACTAAATATATTGGGTAATGGCTTTTGATGGCTGTGAAGATACTGTTCTAAGGGCCTTAACACATATCATTTAAATCTTACAATGTTTCACAGAGGTCAAACAATTTCGCATCTTACTACTGATTTACTTTTTTAAAAAAACCTTTATAGCATTACATTATGTGGATCTATCATAATTTACTTTACTTTACCATGCTGCTAATATTATTAGACATTTTGGTCTCTTCTAATTTTTTTTTGTTAAGATTTATTTATTTATGCATATAAGAGCTGGGGTGTAGGCCAGATGTGGGGGGTAGGAGGGGTGAGAGGATTTACCACAGAGTGGGGAGCAGAACAGGTGACTGACTGAAATTCAGTTTGGGGGAGCCGCAGGAGAGACTGGAGAGGTCTGCTGTGCCATATGGGTTAGCTCCCTCATTGGGGATCGAACTTGTACTGCAGTGGCTGCCAACAGCTTCTTAGTGTTGAGACATAACCTCTTGCAGCCCCAAGGAGGCCCCTAATTTTTTTATAATAACAATCATACAACAGAAAAATCGGAAACCACTTATATAGGGAGCTATTAATTAAATTATGGAATAACTACATAAGGAAAAAGAAAGCCCACTAAAATGATCATTGGAAAGTTAAGTAAAATCATCACAAAATGCTTAAGACTCAGTACAAAATAAAAAAACAGGAAAAAAGAAAACCATTCAGTCTAGATTCAACTATGAATAAATCAATAAGGTAGTTTCTAGATGGTAGAAAGTGATGGTCTCCCTTTTTTCCATTTTTAGTTTTCAACAATGAGAATGTATTATTTTAAAAGGAAAAATGAATAACCCATATTTCTTTTGTATAAGAAATAAAATTGGTGATCTTAAGCTCTGACTAGGGCCTCCCTGGTGGCACAGTGGGTTGAGCATAGAGCTATGAAGCTGAACGCAGCCTCTGTAGCATGGGTTTGATTGCCAGCTGGCCAGGGAGATACCCAGATGGCGTGGCAGACCTCTCCTGTGTCGCCCACTGCTCCCCTCAGCAGTGCTTTCGGTCAGTCTGCCTGTTCTGGTCCCCGCTCTGTCTCTGGTGAATCCTCTCACTCTCCCACACCTCTGGCCTATACCCCAGCTCTTGCATAAATAAATCTTTAAAAAAAAAAAAAAAGTTCTGACTTATCTAAATGCATAGACTATACAAGTTCCCCTAAATCATTTTCAGATATTAAAATTTTATGAAGTTGATTACACAAGATTTTGCAGCAATACAAGGAATGTTTTTATAATTATAAATTCTAAAATGATCACAATTATTTTGTTGGCATAGTCACCACTTCAAGAAACATACTTTTGCTCTTGACTGTGTTAATTCAAAGTGGACAGATTCTATTTTAGTCATTAATGAATGATTCTGTGAGACCAAGCAAGCATTCTGTTGCCTAAGTTTATTAAGTTTCTCTCGAAGATTTTTGATCTCCTGATCAATGGAAGCAGAAGATGAAAAAGACACCTGAAAAATGAAAAAGAAAAAGCTATTTTGGATTATGCCATTAAGCATAACAATTAATAGACAATAATGAAATAATAAAGAAAATAATGAATCAATTTAAATGACTAAAGGGAATCAGAAAATGAGTTGAGATATTTAGTGACTGTTGGCAAGAAGACGTGGGACTATCAGCGCTGTTTCCTACACTGCTGCAGGCATGCACATAAACAAGTATCACTTAGAAAACAATGGTGCACTTTGGAAAAGCCCATGGTATTATGCAGCAAAGCTGAACATGCTAAGACCCAACAAAATTACTTTCTGGTATAAATCTGATAGAAACTTTTGTACTTTTGCCCCAAAGATATGAAAATATTTATAGCTACAATGTCCCTGAAAATAGTCAGTATATGGAAAGAACCTAATATCCATCAACAATAAAATAGATAATGGATAAATTATCTTTGAAATATATATTTCTATTAGACACTGTTGAACTTACATTTTACAATAAGTTATTTTAATTTTCATGAGTTGAGTTTTAAAACATGATTTTTTTTAATAACCAATATATACATACAATTCAAAAGAATAAACTATATTAAATCTCATTCTATCAGTAGTAGGTAGGCAACAATTTCTTTCTATAAGCTTGTTGTTTTATAAACAAATTTATAACATCAATCATAGAGCAAACAAAGGAAATCACTTACAAGAGTAAATAAGTTACAGACTTTATTAAACCTCACTTTCTAGTGTTTCCACCTGCATATACAAATGATACAAATTACCCATTACTCACACTTACTCAAAAACAAGTATACTCTATTGCTCTGCATCCTGCATTTTATACTTGAACAATATCTTGGCAATCTCTCCATAGTCAACCAGGTGAGACTCTGAAGCTTTTCTTTTTCTTTTCCCTCACCTGCACTTCCCATTGCATGTTTATTCAACCAATCTGTGTTACTGAACACAATTTTCAGTTATGACAAAAAATGCCTCATTTTATATTTATGAAGGTGTACCCATAGTGCAGATTTCTACAAATAGATTTCCAAGTAAAGGATAAACACATTCATGACTTTGGTAAAGATTACCAAATGTCTCGGCATAGTGGCTGGATCATTTTACATTCCTATCAGCAATGTTTGAGCATGCCTACTTCCCCCAATTTCTTTATTTTTTTTAAGATTTATTTTTTTTATTTATGCATACAAGAGCTGGGGTGTAGGCCAGAGGTGTGTGGGGGAAAGGATTCACCAGAAACAGAATGGGGAGCAGAACAGGGGTATCTACTGAAATATATTACTGAGAGGAGCAGTGGAGTAAACGGGAGAGGTCTGCTGTACCTGGCCAGGGAGCTAACCCCATGGTGCAGCAGACCTCTCCTGTCTCGCCTGCTGCTCCCCTCAGTAATGTATTTCGGTCAGTCTGCCTGTTTTGTTCCCCAATCTGCCTCTGGCCTATACCCCAGTTTTTTTTGTTTTTTTTTTTAAATAGAGGCATGTTTTATTTATTTGTTTGTTTGTTTTGTTTATACATGCATTGGGTACAGTCAGAAGCGCAGGAGGGTGAGAGAATTCACCAGAGCCAGAGCAGGGAGCAGAGCAGGCAGATCGACGAAATACACTGCTGAGGGGAGCAGCGGGCGGCAGGAGAGGTCTGCGCGCCATGTGGGACCCTCCTCCGGTGGCCGGGGAGCAGCCGGGGATCGAACCAGAGCCGCAGAGGCTGCGGGCAGCTTCGCAACCCAGCGCTCAACCGCTGCGCCACCGGGGAGGCCTATACCCCAGTTCTTGCATGCATAAATAAATAAATCTTTAAAAAAAAATAAAATAAGAAGGATCATCAATTTGAATGACGACAGAGAACAAATTTTCAAATTTCCCAGAATAATATAATCTCTATAGACATGGAATTTAATTTTCTAATATGTAGGCACAGACAGCCTCATCAAGCAACTTCCTTACACAATGACAATTTCTCAATTTTTGGTTTTTATGAAGTGAGAGGGCAAATTTTTATCAAAAAAGATTATGATGTTCATAAGCGCCCATATGTGTATCTATGTGGTAGTGATGGGGTAAGGAAGAAAAGAGTTGAAAGGGAGATAACAGACTTGAGTAAGGAAAAGGGACAAACATCAGGCGATACATATGACAGAATAAGAAAGGGTAGGGAACAAGAGAGGTAGAGAAGGAGAAGGGAGGGAAAGAGGTAGGGAGAGATGGGGGTGGAGAGAGAAAAAGAACGAGAGAAAGTGAGAAAGCTCATTCATTCCTGACCAGGAAGGAGGTCCAGCATCATTCACAAAACTTAGAGACAATGAAAGGAGAACAGTGCGGCGCTATCACATAGCCCTGGATGCAGGCTAAACTGTAAGTACAATCTAAACAATTTATTACATAGTATACATGGTACAGTGCTAATCAAGGAGGTTATAATTTACTTATGAAAAGAAGACTGAATTGTAAAAAGGAAATAGATATAGAAGTTTAAAAATACAATAGCACATCAAATTAACTACTTTTTTGTTGAGTCATAATAAGAACCATTATACTTGAATTCAACAATTCTTGAGCACCATAGTAAAAGACTGTGGGAAACAAAAGTAAGACATTTAAAGAAAAAAACTCAAAGAAAAAGTATTTTAAGTAGACAGATCTAAAAGCAAAGCTACTTCTAAATAGACAGGTCTAAAAACAATAACCTTATCTCTTGACTTTTTTTGACAATCAGAACTGCTATTGGACATCTTACAAACTTTGTTATAAGGTGAGTAATTCAAAAGTCCACGGTGCCTAAGGTGAGCAAGATCTTCGAGAACAAGTCTTTCAGACCTTGAAGGATTAGAGGCATAATCAGAATTTTCACTTGGACTAACACTAGAGATAAAAGAAAAAATACATTTTAGTTTTTAGATCCTATAAGTATTCACTCTAAATTTCGATGCATAAAATAAGAAAACAGACTAACTTCTGAAATACTGCTGGTAATCAGATTCAGTTATGAACTTAAGGCAATCTTCAACTAAAGTTTTAAATAAACTTAGTCTTAAACTAACGATCTATGTCTATCTAGAGTCTCTCTACACAAGGGTTCCTAAAGATTCAAAAAGATATAATAGTAAAAGATTAAGCCTAAAACATGTATTTTTATAGTGAGCCTTAATATATTAAAAAGGCGTTTTCTTAACAAGTAGATAACCTAATATTCTATTTTTTCCCTAAACTATGAGCTATACGCAAAATTATAATAAATTATAACAATGAAATTCATAATTTTACATTTATAAATTAATGTCATAAATTAAATTGTACATGTGATTTTACTTACTTACCTGAACAACGCTTCTCCTAAATTCTGCAAACTCCATTCTGTTAACTTCAGTTCATGTCTTAAGGAAGCAACATTTGCAAGCAAACTTTCTTCTTCATTGTCTTTATTACAGAAGTCTGACAAACTAGATTCCATTTCTTAAAAAAAAGAAATGAATTTCTCATACCTTGCCTGAAACAATCTGTGGGGTCAGTCAAAATACTCACACACTAAACGAATTTAACCCATTATTTTCCTTTTTCAAGTGTGAAATTGCTCATGTTGACTTAAAACAAAATAAAACAAAACCTGTTAACATTAATTTCTCTGTAGTATAAAGCCATAATGGAAGTTTTAATGAGTCAAGTTTTCAGTAAAGCCAGGGTCTAGTTAACAATTTTGTTAACCCAGTAATTTTATTCCAAGTCAAAGACTAAGAAACTAAGAATAAGGCAAGTTAAATAACTTGCTTAAGGTCACATAAAGTGTAAATAGCAGAACCAAGATTTGAACCTAGGTCATCAGGATCCAAACACATTTTTGAATTTACATAATCACATTACAAGGTCTGTGTATCTGATAAAATTGGCATAGTTACTGTCATTCATATTTTCTTAGAGGCAATTTATCACCTTTACCTGGTAATGTCTCATTCACAAGAGCTAAAATTTTAAAAAACACATACATTCACATCACAACTACAGAGATTAAATTGACATTTGTGAGGTTAATTTAGAAATGTTAAGAAGTTTTTGTCTTTCAACTGATTAATAACTCGGGTTGTGAAACTCTCTACTGAGTACCTTTGCACATAAAAATTCTGATAAAGTACATTTTATTATCACCAATACATGTAATTATGTATTAAATATGTATTAATAATGAATGAATACAACAGAAACTAAAATTTTATCATCTCTTCTACTCCCATAGATATGCCTTCATAATCTTAAAATTCCATTCCTTTTTTCAGATCCCATATACCTTTGTCATTGTAGCTTCTCTTTCATCAGCCTTCTAGAATTCTGACATCTCAGGCTCCAAAAGATTAGGAGTCCTGTGTATTAAGCTCAGGACTAAGGCACTTGGAGAAGCTCAGTATTTTCAGGCAATAAACTATCATTACTGAACTGGCCTTCCTTTCTTTCATTCAGCTAAAAGCAGTAAGATTTTTATACCTCACTCAAAATCTTTCAGATGTTAAGAAGATTTAAAACTCTCACCTTAACAAAAGAAACTGTGTTTGGAAATTAAATGAGACGCTGTGCGTGCTTAGTAGAGAAACTGTTTTTATCCTTTTTCCCCCCTTTTGTTTCACAAATTTGCTTCTGTGTAAGAACACTCCGACAGAAGGCAATGGATCAGGTCCCCATTCTGCTTTATCTCTTCAACATCTCCAGCTCCCTACACGCTGGTGAAGGGGAAAAAAAAAAAAGAAAAAGAAAAATCGGGCAAATTCTAAAATGCTATCCAATGTTATGCTTCAACTGAATTATGCTTTTTATCCAACACCTCCTGAGTATTTTGCTGTAATTTAATGCTCTCACTTCCGAAGTATCCATGCATATGTTCGAAACCCCAATATTTTCATTTCCTAGTGGCTCATTTAAAGTCAAATATTCCTCCTCCCTTCAACCTGCAGTGGTTACACACGGTCCGTGCACAGGGGAGCAAGCCCGCCATGCAACCCACAGGCCCTGATAACGTCATCTTTGGACCTATTAACGCGCCCTCAGGAGTTCACAGACACACCCATCACGTCGAAAAACAGGCGTTCCTTGTACCCCCGGGCATGCAACGGGATGGGCTGTCGAAGGAGAGAGTCCTCTTTTGGCAAAGAGAGCGTAGCTTTCTCCTGAGAAAGCTCAATTTGACAGAACCGTTCCTAAGTCATCTGCGAGAAGCTGAGGAAAACATGCCATCTTCCTTTCTGATCTCTCTCCACCTAACACACAACCTGCAGAGCAGCGCGCGCGAGGAGACGACGCGGGCAGCGCGTCCGCCCCAACGGAACCAAACTCCAGGCTGGCCCGTTTTTACCGTCCAAGAGGCAGTCGCTCCCCACCCAGGCCGTGCTGGGGTGAAAGACCCACCCGCCGGCGGCGCAGGCCGCGCTCTCGTCTGCGCTCGGAAGCCTCGGACACCGTGGCGGGCCTCGGGCGTGGAAGCATCAGACACACCACGCGGAGGCACGGAGAACCCCGACGCGGAGTTCGAACGGCCGCGGGAGCCGTTAAGGAGGAGCCTCCGCTGCCGTGGCCCCGCCCCGCGCGCAAGCTCGGCGTGTGGCGACGCCAGAGTCGCGGGGCCTGTCGGGAATCGTAGTCTGAGCGCGTCCGAGCCCGCTCACCCGGAACTACATTTCCCATAACCACCGCCACGACGCCCATTGGTGTGGGACAAGCCAAGGGAACGCGCGGCCGTCAGTGTGGGAGGCGGGCCCTGCCGGACCTGAAACGCCGCAGACCTAGGAAGATGCGGAAAGAGGCGACTGGCCCCGCCCTCGGTGCCTACCCTTTGGGGGCCGGCCTTTCGCGGCAGAGCGAGCGGCCGCCTCAGGTAGTCTCCTCAGACTCCCGGTCTCCCTGCCAACCACGAGGAGCGAAGAGGAGCAAAGCGGAGCCTGGGAGCCTCTAACCCACGCCTCCTTTCGACGCGAAACCTCCTCGGCAGGGATGGGCGTCAGGCTCGGGCGGCCCTTCCCGGTGCTCCTCCTGGCCGCGCTGTCCCCGGGGCTCCTACTGGGGGCGGCCGGCTTCACGCCCTCCTTGGACAGCGACTTCACGTTCACGCTTCCGGCCGGCCAGAAGGAGTGTTTCTACCAGCCCATGCCCCTGAAGGCCTCGCTGGAGATCGAGTACCAGGTGAGCGTGGCGGGTGAGTCAGCCCCTGCCCGGAGCGCAGCTGCACCGCGGCGTCGCCCTCGCTCTCGTAGGAACTTACCGCGGACGGCGGGGGCCGCGGGGGGACCCGGCCAGTTCCGCGCAGGCGCGCGAGCGGCGCCCGCGTTGCCAGGGGGACCCAGCGCCGAGGCGGGTCCCCCGGGACTGCCCGCTGGCTTCCCCTTTCCTCGGGTCGGAAGCAGGCCAGCTTTCGTGATGTCGGTGCTTTTCCTCTTTGTGTCATAGTTCGCCCATCTCTTTTCTGCCCAGCGGACGCTCCCAGGCTGAGAATTTCACAATACGGACTCGTACACGTTCTCCTCCTTCATTGGACGAGATGATGACACTAGTCTAAATTCCGCCCCCCCCCCACCTCCTGCACCCAATTCTGATCAATCTTCATTGTCATAACTTCAGTTAAGGATCTTTGGGTTGTGACCAGTGTGACTAAAATGATCCGATTTGGGTATAGGTCGAAATGGTACTTTTTTTTTTTCTAGGTTATAGATCATTTTTAAGTAAATATATAATTGCATGCTAAAACTTTATAACTTTGTGCATTTTAAGCATTTCTCCCTTATCGGTTTTCTTTAGGATCTGCATCATGTTAATATAGGGGTTGCCTTAATTTGTCTAGTCATTCTGGTGGAGGGTCATTTAGAAGTCTCATTGGTTCCACACATCTGTTTCCTGGTAGCGCTGCAATAATAATAACGATAATAATAAATAACAGATGCATTGATGCGGTTCATCTTTTAATTTTTTTACAAGTTAATCAGAATTTAATTTTTTAAAAGTTGATGTATAGAATCTTTTTCAATAACAGATACTGTCACATAGAGGGCAAAATTAAAAGTTTCTGTACAATACTCATCAGAAGAAACTTACAGAATTTGATTATTTGTGGATGCAAAAGGTAAGAGTATACACTGAATTATCTAAAGTCACAGTTAATGAACAAAATTGAGTTTAGAACTCAACATTTTTTGATTTCTAATCCAGTTCAAAAGCACAGATCAGTTAGCACAAATCCCATGAGCTAATAATTCCAGAGGGGGAGAAGATCACATAAACGTAAAGATTCCTAGTTTTCAAAGACCCTTATATTTAAGGGGTACTGGCTTCTAAGTAGGTAATTTCAATAAAGTATGATTAAGTGCTCTAAAGGACCACTTTTCTGGGGTTTCAGAAGAGGATTCCTGGAGAAAATTTGAATCTAGAAAGATGCTTAAGTGATACAGGAATACCATGAAGGAGGGACATTTCAGAAAGAGGAATAAAATGAATACAAAGTTCCAAAAATGTATAATGTGTTTTGCTAGTGGGCAGTATGGCGAGGACACTACTAGCACAGAATTTTTATTAGACTGTAAGTCTAGGGTGGGAGTAAGGAGAAGAGTTTGGCTCCAATGATTAGGAGGTAAAATCATGGATAATGAAGCTTAGCCATTTGTGCTTTGTTCTTATTTTATACAAGGACCATTTAAGTAATGTGGTAAAATAGTGAAAAATGTTTTTCAGTTAGGTCACCGGATGGATATAACAAGTTTGGAAGTTGGATTTAAGGAGGGCAAAATTACAGGCAAGAAAACCAACTAGAGGATTAGTGAAATAGTCTAGGTAAGAAAATAATTTATATTAATTCAGAAATGCACCATTATTAACACAGGAATTAGGAAGGAAATATGTTTTCACTGCTGATCACTCTTTGTTTTTTAAAAAATAATTCATTATTTTTGTGTAGAAGACCTCTGGGGTATAGGCCAGAGTGACAGAGAGGTGAGAGGATTCACCAGAGTGGGGAGCAGAACATGCAGATTGACTGACATACACTGATGAGGGGCGCAGTGGGCATAGCAGGAGAGGTCTGCTGTGCCATGTGGGTTAGCTCTCTGGCCAGGGATGGAACTCCTGCTGTGATCACTTTATAGTGCTGGGATTTAACCCCTTGCGCCACCAGGGAGACCCTCTTTCCATTTTTTTTTTTAATTAATAAACTTTATTTTTGGAAGAGATGTAGATTTGTAGAATAATTGAACACGTACTAAAAAGTTCTCACATGCCCCATTACACCTATACACAGGTCCCTCTCTTACATCTTGCATTAGTGTGTTACATTGTTGGAATTATTGAACCAACTTTGATACATTATTAACTAAAATTCATAACACAATAAGGTTCATTATTTGTCTTGTATAATTTGTGTTTTAATAAATGCAAAATTGTTACTTACATATCATATACATCATTACAAGATCATACAAGAGTTTCACCAATTTAAAATTCCATGTTAGATCTGTTCTTCTCTCCCTGACCCTCCCCTCCCTTCATCCCTACACCAAACTCCTTGCAACCAGTTATTTTGTGTCCATATTTTGCTTTTTTCAGAATGTCATATGGTTGGAATCATAAAGTATGTAACCATTTCACACTGGCTTCTTTCAGTTAACACTGTGCTTTAAGATTCTTCCTTATCTTTATAGGACTTGGTAACTCATGGCTAAATAATACTCCATTATATGGACTAACTGAAGTTTATCTGTTTACTTATTGAAAAATACCTGGAGGGCTTCCAAGTTTTCCTAATTATGAGTAACATATGTGCAGGTGTTTGTGTAAGAATGTTTTCAGTTCAACTGGGCAGATACCTAGGGACTTTACATTGTCTTATAAGACTGTTACTTTTGTGGAAAATGACAAACTGGTTTCCAAAATGGCTGTATTTTGAATTCCAGTAACAATGAATTCAAGTTCCTATTTCATATTCTTACCAGCATTTGGTTGTCCCAGTTTGGAGATTTTTGCCATTCTAATAGGTAATATCTTTTTTTTTTAATAATTTTTTAAAAAAATTATTTATTTATGCATACAAGAACTGGGGTACAGGCCAGAGGTTCAGAGAATTCACCAGAGACAGAGTAGGGAGCAGAACAGGCAGATCAACTAAAATAGACTGCTGAGGGGAGCAGCGGGCGAGACAGGAGAGGTCTGCTGCGCCATGTGGGTTGCTTCCTGGCTGCCTGAGGGTTCGAACTCATGGCTGCAGTGGCTGCGGATAGCTTCATAGGTTGCATCTTAACCCTTTGCGCCCAGTAAGGAGGCCCGGTAATATCATTATTGTTTTAATTTGTAATTCAAATGGTGAACATCTTTTCATATTTATTTGACATCTGTGTCTTTATGAAGTATCCAGGTTTTTTGCCCATTTTTAAAATGGGATGTTTGTTTTCTTCTTGAGTTGAAAGAGTTGTGTATTTTAGTTGCAAATCCTTTGTAATATTAGTTTTGCAAATATTTTCTCCCAGTCTGCTTTTATCTGCTTTAAAAATAAAAAATACTTAGTAGAAGTACTGGGGTATAAGCCTGAGAGGATTCACCAGAGACCAAGTGGGGAGCAGAACAGGCAGATCTACTGAAATACACTGCTAAGGGAAGCAGTGGGCTAGACAGGAGTGATAGGTAGGCTAGCTGTCTGGCCAAGGGTTGAACTCAGGCCACAGTGGTGATAGTGCTGAGACTTAACCCCTAGGCCTCCAGGGAGGCCCTGCCTGTTTATTTTCTTAGCTGTTTTTTGCAAAAAAAACAGATGTTTTTCAATTTTAATGAAATCCTTTTCATTAAATTTTTCATTAAATCCATTTCATTCAAATTTTTTCCTCTACAGAGGTTGCTTCAGGTTACCTATCTATAAACTCATCACCAGGCCAGTAGTCACCTGGGTTTTCCCTTTGGTTGCCTTCTAGAAACTTTAGTCTGTAACATTTTACATTTAGAGTTAATGTTTGTGAAAAGTTAAGGCCTGCCTGTACCCTGGGTTGACATTTTTTTGATTGTGTATGTCCAGTTCCAGAACCATTTGTATAAAAAGACTTTCTCCATCTTCTGTGAAAGATCAGTTGATGTATTTGTGTGAGTCTATTTCTGGGCTTTCTATTCTGGTCCATTGAACTATTTGCTCTTTTGCCAATACAACACTGTCTTGACTACTGACTTTGTAAAGTCTTGAACTTGGTGGTGACCACCCTCTGACTTTGTTGTTCTTTTTCATTATTGTGTTGAGTAATCTTATACCTTTCCGTGTAAATTTTAGAATTAGTTTGTTGAAATCCAAAAAGGAACTTGCTGGAATTCTCATTGGTATTCTGTTGAATCTTAGGGACAAATTGGGAATAATTGGCATCTTAACAATTTGAGACTTCCTTTCCATGAACATAAAATATCTCTCCATATATTTAGATTATCTTTTCTTTCTTTCCATCACTTTTTTTTTTTTTTTTTTTTTTTTTTATTTTATTTATTTATTTGTTTGTTTGTACAAGCACTGGGTACAGTCAGAAGCGCGGGAGGGTGAGAGAATTCACCAGAGCCAGAGCGGAGAGCAGAGCAGGCAGAAGGACCGAAGCACACTGCTGAGGGGAGCAGCGGGCGGCAGGAGAGGTCTGCACGCCATGTGGGACCCTCCTCTGGTGGCCGGGGAACAGCCGGGGATCGAACCGGCGCCGCAGAAGCTGCGGGCAGCTTCGCAACCCAGCGCTCAACCGCTGCGCCACCTGGGAGGCCCTCTTTCCATCACTTTTTGTGGTTAACATGACTTTTCTGTATTAACATTATATCCTAAGACTTGGCTGTTACCACAAAATAGTTTATGTTTTTGTTTTGTCTTATCTTTTGGAATTTCTACACAATTATCTGTGAATAAAAAGTTTTAATTCTTCCTTCCCAATATGTACACCTTTTTCTTGCCTGCCTTCTTGCATTTTCTGGTGCTTCCAGTATAATGTTGAATAGGAGTAGTGAGTGAGGATGTTGTTTCATTCCTGATTATTAGGGAAAAGCATCTAGTTTCTTGCCATTTTAGTATGATGTTAGCTAATGGTTTTTTTGTAGCTGTTTCTTATCAATTGGGGAGCATTCCTCTGTATTGGTAGTTTGGTCTGTTTGTTGTATGTGTATTGAATTTTACCAAATGATTTTCTGCATCTTATTAAGCATACCATTGATTTTTCTTTAGCCTATTGATGTGATGGATATTAATTGATTTTTGAATGTATATGAGTGATCATGAGATTTTTTTTATACATTGCTGGATTTTTTGGAGAATTTTTGTATTTATGTTCATGAAAAATTAATGATCTGTGACTTTCTTTTTTTTGTAATTGTCTTCATTTGTTTTATGGTATTAGGGTAATGTCCTCATAGAATGAGTTGGGAAGTGTTCGCTCTAGTTCCATTTTCTGGAAGAGATAATTAAGAATTGGTATTGTTTTGTCTGTATGTTTGGTAAGACTTACTATTGAAACCATCTAGGCCTGATGTTTTTTCTTTGGGGGAGGTTTTGCACTTACTAATTCACAGGCATTCTGTACATATTAATTTCTCAACTCAGATCTTTGTACATGGTAGTGAAATTTTGAACTGTAAATTTGCTTGATATGTAATACTGTAGATTATTTGCTGAGCTTTGTATTATTTTAATCTATATGACTTGTGGCAAAGATCAACAAGCTCTTTTGTGGTCTCTATATGCCAGTGCGCTTTTTTTTTTTTTTAAGTTCATTGAAGATGTGACCATTCAAAAGTCCTACTTTTAAGTATAAGTCTCAGTTTGTGCTCTGCATTTTGCAGCCTCAAAACCTCATCCCCTGTCATTATGGGGGCATTGAACCCCCATACATTTAGGTATTAAATAACAAAAATCCAAAATTTAAAAATCTAATTGCTTAATTGAGAAAGTTTGAGATCAAGTCGTGGTCGCTAAATGTTTTTGTTCAGTTGACTATCTTCCAGAAATTTTTTACTCGAGTCTGTTAAGTCTTCTTAGATTTCCAGTGTTGTTATGGATTATTTGCATATGTTTTGTTCATTTCATTGGGATTTAAAGAAGAAAAAACATATATGTATATAGCTAACCATTTGAAACTAGTTCTGTTGATTAGTAAGATTATATCATTCCATTAAAACCACCAAGGAAAATAAAATGGAGTGTTATATAGGGAAAATGAGTAGCCATTGGAGGCAGATTGCTGAGTTCACATATTGACCATGGCCCTTATACTTATTGTAGCTTCTTAGAAAATTACTTCTCTGTGCCAGTGTCTTCCATTTTAACAAAAATGAGAATTGGTAAGACCTTTCTTTCAGAGTTGTTTTGAGGAATAAATTAATGTACATAAAGCACTTAAACAATGTGTGGCATAACTCTAATTGTAAACTGCTACCATTATCATCATCATCATGACATCTTGAAACTGTAAAAGAATAGGTCATGTTCACTGACCAGTAAGTTAACAGCCTACTTGGAACACATGGTTCACATTGAGGACTAATGGGTGAATGCATTGAAGAAATCAGTTGGAGTTAAGACCATGGAGGCCTTGAGTTCCAGGTTAGGAAGTAGTTAATTATTCTTACTTTATTGAAGAGGTGAAAAGATCCTCCATTTGAACTCCTTCTTTACTTCTACTTTACAGAGCTTCTCAATGACAACAGTTTTAGGAAGATTATTGCAGTAATTACCTATAATGCCTAAATTTATGTGATAGCATCAGGAGTTGGAAATTCCAGAAATGAATGGAATTTAACTAGATGATCTTTCTGCTCATTTCTAGCTTGAGTATGAGTCTGTTGATTTTCTTACCCTTCTCAGTTAAAAAAAAAAAAGTTTTCATATGTTTCAAGTAATTTTTAATTTTCAGAATTTGTTATGTGTTCTTTTCTGTGCTTTTCTATAGGTTTTAGATGGAGCAGGATTAGATATTGATTTCCATCTTGCCTCTCCAGAAGGAAGAACCTTAGTTTTTGAACAAAGAAAATCAGATGGCGTTCATACGTAAGTAATCTCTTAGTTGAGTTCCTTGAGTTGAATGCCAATAGGCTATCTGCAGGGAAGGAAATTTAGTACGTTTGATACTGATATCATTATTAAAGATTGTGTATGAACTTTTTAACCAGTCCTTGATAGGCGTCTATCTTAAACTGCCTACCATTAACTTTTTTTTTTGTTGTTCAGATATTTTGTTTTTGATGCTAGTTAAAATTTTTCATTGCTTTAAAGAAGTAAGTGTTCCCTCGGCATTGTGTTCACATTATTAGGGCATTTCAAACTTGCCTTTCTGGCTGGCACAGGCTTTACATTTAACTGTAAGCTAGTGTTCCAGTTTCTTAAACTGCTGACTGTATCATCTTTGCCCATTGTTTTGTTTCTTAAAATAACAGTGTATCTGTGTGTATGTAAATTGTTTTGTCCAATTTTTTACTCAGACAATTTACTCTTAGATAATTAGAAGACCTGAAAGTAAAAGATCCAATCTTAGGAAAGCACACAGAAGGGAAATACTCTCGAGTCTAGAGTTTGAGAAAGGCCCTATATTCTCTTACTACATCTCATGTCCCTTTTCCATATCTCACTGGTGTTTGTTTCATCATTCCATTTAATTATTTTACTACAGTACTTGGTATCATTATTGTGTTAAAACTAAACTAAGTTTATAGGAAGAAGAGCAAATGCATAGCGTCACATATTTGCCATAAACTAGGCTTTGTTTCTAAATTAATCATTCCAGCCCACTGTAAGATAGATTCTTTGATTCCCCAATTCCCATTTTACAGACAAGGAATCTTTACAGACAAGGAGACTCAGAGAAGTTAAATAAGTCTGCAGGGATACACATTTTATTAAGAGGAGGAGGCAGTATGGACCAAAATTCTTGCTTTCTACCATGTGCTGCTTAGAACATCCCTGGCACATAGCACTATGTAAGTACTAGCTGTTATTGTAATTATTGGTCTTTGTTAACCAAAGTACCTGTCATTGATACTCAGTAAATAACTTAGTATATATATGAATGAGGGGGGGAAAGTATCTCAACAATAATTTTTTAAGATATCCCTTTCAGGGCCTCCCCGGTGGCGCAGCGGTTGAGCGCTGGGTTGCGAAGCTGCCCACGGCCTCTGCAGCGCCGGTTCGATCCCCGGCTGCTCCCCGGCCACCGGAGGAGGGTCCCACATGGCGCGCAGACCTCTCCTGCCGCCCGCTGCTCCCCTCAGCAGTGTCCTTCGGTCCTTCTGCCTGCTCTGCTCCCCGCTCTGGCTCTGGTGAATTCTCTCACCCTCCCGCGCTTCTGACTGTACCCAGTGCATGTATAAATAAATAAATAAATAAATCTTTAAAAAAAAAAAAAAAAAAAAGATATCCCTTTCAGTGTTCTTTTTAAAATAGCATTTTACCTATGTAGAGTTCAGGGGGAAAAAAATGCATAAACTATAAATAAGAGATATAGTCAATTTAAAAGACAGTTAGATTAATATGCTTGGAATTAGCTATACTTTCTCTTTGATATATAGAGTAAGAACTACATTTTTAGTTCATCTTTAAATTTCAGATTATAGAAAATGTGTAGACTTTTTCAATTTTCACTTCTCTCCAATTTTCTTGCTTTCATTTAGAGATAAGTTAAAAATAACTGTTAGGAAAAGGGTATCTTCTTTCTTACATAGAATTACCTCATTAAGCATTGGGAGAAAATTTAGTTTTATAAGAGTTCACATTTATTGAGTTCTTTTGATGTGCCAGGCCACTGTTCTAAGCACTTTACATGCATTAGTTTTTTAAGTCTTCACTACAATCTTGTGAAATACATGATATTATCATTTTACCTAGGAGGAATGTGAGCCATAGGACAGTTAAGTTGCTAAAGGATATGCAGGTAATGAGCAGTAAAGTCAGGATTTAAAACTAGGCAGTTCAACTTGTTCCTAATCACTATGCCAGATTTACAGACTCACTTTTTCAAAATTAGATTTAAACAGAAATTTTATCTGTTCCTCCAGAAATCAGGTTTAGTAAAAATGGAGCCTTAAACATCGTAATACATAATAACACTGTCTGGAATGATAAGTCATATGTAACTTTTTCAAGATAACTAAATTAAGTACTACCATAATTCACCAGAACCTATACATCTTGAATTACTCACTAGCTCTATTTCTAGTTGAAAGGAGTATTTTACTCACATTTTTATTTGGATGGTATTTTGTCCCATTTGTAGTAAGAAAATCCCATTCCACACAAATTTAGAGGCATTAATACAAGAATAACTACAAAATATAAAGCATCTTTGTTTTTTATATACATAGCGGAGCTCATCATACATCTGACTCAGTGCTTAAACTGTATTCATATTTGCCCCTGTTCCAGTATAACCTTTTTAGATTTTTTTGCTTTAATCATAATCCCATGAAATTTTAATACCACAGATAGGGTACATACTCATTTTTAAACTGTTTACATCTTCTTCATACATGAAGAGTATGTACAAAAGCTTATTACCCTTTCTATCTGGTGCACTTAAGAATGGTTAAATAAAGCAGAGTAAGATAAAATTAAAAGTTGAAAGTTAAATAAAGCTAGTAACATTAAATTTAACTGTATTTAATTTACTTATATATTATAGTGTCGGTCACATGCAAAATTAGCACTATATAAAACTACGTATTAATAGCAATGTAGTTAAGTTTTAAATCATTTAAAACATTTTCCTGAGAAGTTAATTTCTTAAAAGTACTTTTAGTTAATCTTTTTTTTTTTGCTTGAAATGGAAAAATAACTTTAGCTATGAGTCTATTGTTGGCCTTTTCATCAGCATTTGGCATAATTAATGATGTTGAATAACCTTTGTAGAATTAAATAATAGCTTTATTTAAGGCTCCAAAAAGCATTGAGGATGAAATACAGCTATCTACCAGGAGAGCCTGGAGGCATGAATAGGCACTCGCAGGCCACTTTTTGTTATACTACTTTTAGATCAAGCAGTTGATCAATACAAAGTCTTCTCATCACAGCTTTTCAATTTGCTATAACTTGGTAGCACTGTTCTTACATACATTTTGTGTCTACAATTCATGCTGTTTGTGATATAACCCAGGAAAGCCCAAAGACTGAAATTAAATACTAAATCATAAAGATTTTGTCAGGTAGGATTGATCTTTGGAGGGCCACAAACTGTTGTAGTCCTAATTTTTTTTGCTCCTCTTGAGTAATTTTCAACCCTTTATTGGCAATTTCTTCCTCTCCCCCTGAGAATGCATAATTCAACTAAATGCTATCCTTCAGCATAGTCATGTTGTGATGACATTAATCAGAATATAGTGGAAAGTTTTTCTTAGGAAGTGCCCCAATCTAGGTCATATTACATAATAAAGACATTTTTCTGTTTTTTCTTCTTTAAAAATTTTCTCCACCATATTCAGCAGCATTTGCTTCAGGCTCCTTCTGAAGGTTAAATAAAATCTCAAAAGACAAAAGGCGTGTCATGTTGAGGTTGAGAAGAATGCAGCCAAGCTGTACAGTATTGTAGAAACATCAATTTACTTGACAATCAGAAAACCAAGCTTTGTCTATCCCTATATTAAACTATATAAGCATGGGCAAGTATCTATATGGAAAATTTTACTTACCTTGAGAAGGTCAATTATATCTCCTGATGAGTAAGGATTAAAAGAGAAAATATGAGAAAACTGTGTAAGTTACGAAGTTACACAAGTGTTGGCTAGATTTAAAGTATGTATGTTAACTACTCAGCAGTATGATTGGATTTATAAAAAATAAGCCAGAAATACAGGGAAAAAGATGTTGATTGGTTATAAAGATGAAAATCACATATATCAAATGTTATATTCAGAGAGCTATAGAAAATACAACCTTCTTCAAAATTTAAGTGATTCATTATACTACAGATAAGAAAATTTTAAAACCATTCAGACCAACCTTCCATGAATAGTCAACAAAAACTAGTTTCCATCAAAAAATCATCAGAAAATCACTTTGCTAAATTAGCTCTGCCCAAATCCAGTATCCTCAATATAAAAATGAGATCATCAGTATATTTTGTGTGTTTAGTCAGTAAAAGAAATGCCACTGAGATCAAGCTCTAGTTGGCCACTGGCCTTATCCTAACCTACATTGCAGAGGTACTTAATTGGTAGGAGGCCTGGAAGAAGCATTTAGGAATATCCATTACCGCTTTTAAAAATCAAAATTAACTTTACAGACTAGCCTCAATTGAAGGGCGGTTTGTAGTCATATTTGCATATGAAATGATTTACATTTTAATACTGTAGAAGTATTAATCTTAATTGTGAGGTGTCAGTTTTTAATTGTATCCTTTTACAAAAATGAGATTTACCATAATTTGCTGAGTAAATGCCAATTACACCTAAGTTTTAAGTACTTGATTATGTTCCCAGGTTGCTGTTTCCCCAAGAAATTGTAAATTATCTTTCAATAAATATTAAGTAACTGTCATATCAGTAAGCTGTTCAGTTATTATAAGCCATGTTATTTATCGATAGTTTTTCTTTTTATCCCAAATAATAATATAGAAAACTAAAGATTTGTACTTTTTTAAATACAGGATAGAGACTGAAGTTGGTGATTACATGTTCTGTTTTGATAATACATTCAGCACCATTTCTGAGAAGGTGATTTTCTTTGAATTAATCCTGGATAATATGGGAGAACAGGGGCAAGACCAAGAGGATTGGAAGAAATATATTACTGGCACAGATATGTTGGAGATGAAACTGGAAGACATCCTGGTCAGTATGGTTTTTTAATAAAACCTAACATCAAGAAGCCTTATTGTATCATAGGCTCTAAGCTATGAGCATTTTATGTGCATTATCTCATCTAATCCTTATATAACTCAGAATTATAATCTTCGTCTTTCCAATGAGGACATTGTATTTAGGGAGGTAAGGTAATGTTTCAGTCACAAAGAAAGAGGAAGAACTAGGCTTGGAAGATAGACTCTCACTTAACTATAGAATTCCCTTAGAATGTTTACAAGCAGAAGATGTATTTGAATTCTAGTATACTTGGACATAGGGGAAAAAAACGAAGTTATTTATAAACACTTATGACGTACATTTTTCCCATAGCATACTTACGAAGTTTGATAGTTCTTAATTTGGAGCATTGTTTACATTACACAGACCAGACTTCATGTTACCAGAAACTAGCACTATAGTCAAGTATAAAATCTCTTTAAATACAGCTTTGCTGCTTAAACTTGCCTGAATTATCATAAACATTATAAAGAAATATGAGTGATTGGAATCTCTTTGCGAATAGTATATAGTACTGCCAGAATGGAGGGGAAGCTGATTCTGTTCAGCCACAATTAGATGTAATCAGATGACAGAATTTACTCAGTGATATTTGTAAATAATCTATATTGATTACTGGCAGGAGAAGTAACATGGTTATTGTACATATGAAATTTTTATAGCTTCTAGTATTCTTACAAGTTGGACTTTTTGGTAATAATGTGCTATTTTGATCATGAGGTTTCTTAGGAAAGCAACTATCAAATTACAGGAGACATAGATTAGCTTAAATTTGAATCATATCAGCAGTTATAAATCTTATTAGTACTTCACTGCATTCTCAAGATTCAATTTGTTATGACCATTTAAATATGGCTAAATACCCCTCCAAATTAGTATCACAACAGCAAACTTGAATAATTTTTATTAGCTATCATCCTTACAAATTTAAAAAGAAATGTGCATGGTCTTTAGTTTTTATATGGGAATCTGAATCCCACATTTTTGTTGAAAATATTTGCATTACTAAGTTACCATTGCTTTACAAATATACCCATATGATAAATAACTACACTTCATAGTTTTGTAAGTTTATCAGAACAGTGTGAAATTTTGAATATATTTTTTGCTAAAATGAGGATTTTAAACAGGTAAATGTTTCTAGTGTTTTACTTTAAGCATTAGCACTCTGAGATTTCAAATCTCAACTTCACATAAAATAGCTTACAAGTCACTTCTCACCGGAACTTTATAGTATAGTTTTTACAGAAGATAAGCAATTTAGAATGCTATTAATGAGTAAACTTGTGATCTTGCAACAGGTTTGTATTAAAAACAGTATGGCTATCTAAAATTGAAATACTTTGTAATTTCACTATTTTGAGATAAAAATACAGGTTGTTTTGCTAGATACTAAATTATGCCAGACTAAAATATATTTTCATTATTTTCAAATCACATAGCTTTGCTCCTTTGTTAAGGAACCTACTTATAAATTTAAATATATCAGAACTATTATATCACCTTACAGAAAATATTTAGGTAATCCAAGTAGTAGTACTTTTCCCTTATGAAAATTGCACTTAGATATAAAATTAAAATGATTATCAGTGTACTGTGAAGCACATTTTTAAAGTTGCTAAACATTCTTTTACAGTAAAATTTTTTTATCTACCTCCAGGATTCCATCAGCAGTATCAAGTCCAGACTAAGCAAAAGTGGTCATATCCAAACTTTGCTTAGAGCATTTGAAGCTCGTGATCGGAACATACAAGAAAGCAACTTTGATAGAGTCAATTTCTGGTCTATGGTTAATTTAGTGGTCATGGTGTTGGTGTCCGCTATTCAGGTTTATATGCTGAAGAGTCTATTTGAAGATAAGAGGAAAAGTAGAACTTAAATCTCCAAACTAGAGTATTAAAGTTGAGAGACAAAAAAATGCAATAAGCTGTTACAGACAAGACCATTAATCTTTTCCAAAATGTTTTCAGGCATTACTGTTTAAAACAATTTTAATTTTAATGTGAAAGAAAAATCTTTACTTTTGTCTGTGCAAATACTCTTGTTGCTCCATTTGTACTTAAGAGTATAACAAATATTTTGCAAAGTATACACACATTGAATGTATCCTTATTAATAACCACACTTTCCTAAGTTTGAAAAATAATTTGCAAGTGCCATGGGCCTAATGCAACAGCAAACTACATTCTTTAAGATTGTCTTTCCTAGAAGTTTCTTTATAAATGCAGTATTACAAATTAATTGTACAAGTTTTCAATATATTAAATTAGAAATTATCTGAGAATTACCTAACTATGGGTTTTATATGTATCTTTAGCAGACAAAGACTGAACTTTTCTCTTTTTACACTTGCACCTCTAACATTAGGAGCATAGCTATGAAAAATAGATTAGTGAGATTTTATAAACAAATGTTTCAACATAAAATACTAGCAAAAAGTATTAGTTTTATATATTTTTAGCCTACATCCCCAAGAGCTGACATTTTGATAATTCTTAAAAATGCAAAGTCATACTTCTTAAAATTAGGAAAAATGGGTAAAGATTGCTCAATCTCTGTAGCGATAACATTCTAATTCTCAACTGAAGTGTAATGTGTTAAACTTAAATATAAGGAAAATTTAGGATAATACATTATTACCAGGAGTTGTGAAGGAAATATTGCTAAAAGATCTAGGCCTAACATAAATATCTCCTTTTCTCAATTATAAAAATCAGTGAAAAAGAATTTAGGTCAACTCGGAAATATCTGATTAAAATATAGTTCACTTAAACTACATGTCTAAAATATGTTTGGCTTATCATTGATAACCAATCCTAATATAAACCATGAGGTAATTTCCAATTAAAGTTGTGGTTTTTATTTTTTACAATTGTTTTCAATTATCTTTTATATATATTCAGGTACATCATAAGACCTATTCTAAGGTTAAGCACCAACTATTACAATCTTATCGTAAGTTCTTAAAATGACCTTTCTGATGACTTCATTTATTGGCATTCAAGTAAAGACTGAAAATCACCCACTGAATTCCAAGTTATGAACACTTAATAATTAAGTCTGTAATTTATTGCAGTCGTTGGATTCTTGATTCAAGTACTAGTAATTTAGTTATATCAAAAATAGAATTTTTAAGTTACACCATTTGTAACAGGTGAGTTATAAACAATCAACTTACACATTTGAGTATAGAAGCTCTCTTAGGTTAGTTATTACTGGTATTACTACTAAGCACTAATCCAGAGAGAATGGTTTCATTTATACTCAAAATGGTAAAAAAAAAAAAAGATTTCTCCTTATGCCTGTTGGAGAAGAACAGTATAATCAAAACTACTCTGAAACCTTTAAAAATGAAATAAATGCCATTTATAATCAAGTACCTTAATTGGCCAAGAAAATGATTTCCATGTCTAGGAGTAGCCCCTGTAGCACATACAAACAAAAGGTCAGTAAGATCACTGCCTATTCCTCTTACTCCCTATCCCCTCTTGTGTTAAACTCAAAGAGAAGCAAACTCATAGTACATAAGTAATAAGATTACAGATATAAACTACTGCACCTTTTCTATAAAACTGTGATTAAGAATTCTACCTCTTATGTACGGCTGGTTATTTGTACTGTACTCGGATTCCTTTCCTCACACTGAATTTTTTGTATTTACATACATAATTTGTGCCACTGATTTAAAACCTACGATGCAGTAACTTCTTATATAATGACCTTATTTGGAAAAAGAATTTAGGAGTATTAAGGACAATTTTATTTTTATAGCCACAAAGTGAGATTATTTAAAAAGCAGGTGTTACCTGTATTAACCAAAAAAGTAAAATTTGTTAATATTTAATATTCTGTAATATTTCTAAAGGCATGTTTACCTGTCTTTTTTTTTAAATGTCAGTATTCAATTTCAAACTTAAAATTATGATAAAACTTGAGTAAACTCACTTAACAGCTGATTTTTAATTATATAAACTTATAGTACTGTAATTTAAGGCCTAGAGTTTTACTCTGATTTGCAATTATATCATCAATGTTGTTATTCATGTGACTATCAAGACATGGTGGGTAATAAGTTGTTAAAAAGCACTGAATTACAAATTTACCTGTAATTTTGTTATCTATCCCTAAGCATTGTCATTATGTTGTAAAGTTGACAAAAATTGAATACCTATAATTTGTATAATTGTATGCCTACCCAAACAAAAATTCTTTATCTGAAAGCTTAAAACAAATTGATTTAGCATGTAATGGTTTTTTATCTGAAATGTAACATACTGTCGCTCAAACTGCTTTTATACTGTGGACAGCCATATTAAATGAGTAATGAATACTGAGCTTAGTATATATAATAAAAATTACAATCAAAAATTTACTGATCCTTAAAGACTCATTGTTCTTTAGCCAAGTGTATGTTCCCATCTGAAATTCCATACTTCTCTGCACTTACATTGTGCCTTGCATTTGTTTGTGTATTCACATTGCCTAAACATGCATTGTACTTTAATGGTGATCAAAATACAGACACAAAGATCATCAGTTCTGAAAATAAACACAAGGAGCTTGTCCTACTTCTCTACGCCTGATTTAGTTATAGAATATGGCTCCAACACAATTTGTGATTCTGGTGTCCGTTATGTATCCCTGGCCGATTTGCTACCTGGGTGATCTTAAAATAGCCTATGAGTACCAGTGTTTGGTGGAGGTTGATGTATTATTGGTCATTTCCTTCATACTATCTAGACAAGCCACTCTTACCCACAAACTGGTAGGATTACTCTTAGGTACTTTTGTGTTTCTGTATCCCTATCACTTTCAGATTTCTGGGCTTCCGGAAGGCTTGTGCCATTAGAAACCGGAGCCATATTATACTTAATGTATGTCTGGGGAAAAGGCACAGAATAAGGAATCCAGACTAAGAAAAAATTATGGATGAAAAGGCACATTAACCAGGATTTTGGACCCCTACATGTGGAATCAAAAGGCAGAGCACGGGGAAAACTGAAGGCTTTTCAATGACTGAAGGCTTTTTAATGACCTTTGAGTCAATAGCAAAGTGAACAATGAAAATCAGTTACCCAACATTGAAGTGAACTCCCTTATATGTAAAGAGACTGCCCCCCAATCCTGGAATATTTTAAGTGGCAGTAAGATGTTTCTGACTCTACATCCAGTATCAAAAGGGAGGATAGACCAATTAGCCTTTCTATCCTTAATTCAACTCTAAAAGGATTAGTACTATTAATATCATGCCTAGCTGAGAGAAGAGACCAGGACCTCAAAAGACACATTATAAAGTTCTTTTTCACTGAAAACTTAATTTTCAAATGACAAATATAAAGCTACCAAAGCATGTACAGGATCTGTATGCTGCTAATTTCAAAGAAGTGAAAGAATCAAAGACCAAATAAAAGAAACATATTTTTGGATTGGGACGATCAATTCTTCCCCAATAATCTACAAATTTAATATAATTCTATCAAAATCCAGCAAAGTTTTTTAGGAGACAGAGACAAATTTACTCTAAAATGGAAAGGCTAAGGATGTAAGAACTCTCCTGCCCACCTGTGCTGTGACTAGCAGGCAGGCAACTCTTCTTTCCCTAATAAAACTGTCCTCAAAAAATGTTAAAAAAAAAAATAGGTAAGGCAATTCTGAAAAATAAAGTTAAAGACTTACTATATACTACAGTAATCAAGACTATGGTATTGGTGGAGGGAGGACACAGATCAATAGATCAGAAATTCTAGAAATAAAACAACACAAGTCCAACTGACTTCAGACAAAGATCAAAAGCAATTCAATTGGAAACAGTCTTTTAAACAAATGGTGCTGGAGCAACTGGGACAAACATGATAAAAACATAACTGTAAAAGTTTTCACGCAAAAAATCTTCAGGCCTTAGGGCTAGGCAAAGATTTTGTCATGCATTTACCCCAATGCATGACTCATGAAAGGAAAAACTAGTAAGAGTGGACTTTATCAAAAGTAAAAACATGTTCTCTACAACAGACCCTATTTAAAAAGGATGAAAAAAAATAAGCTACAGATGGGAAGAAAATATATGTAAATTACATATTCAAAGATGGACTTGAATAATGAATTCTGAAATCTCTTTAAACAGGTAAACAATTCAATTAGAAAATATATGCTAACACCACAATCATTTCACCAAACATATGTGGGTGACAAGCACACGAAAAGATGTTCAACATCATTAGCCCTTATGGAAATTCAAGTAAAAACCGTAAGAAAAGAGCCACACGATTACCAAAAAGGCTAAAATTAAGAAGTTACAGAACCAGAGGCCTCCCTTGTGACACAAGGGGTTAAAAACAACCTATGAAGCTGTCCGCAGCCAATGTAGCATGAGTTCAATCCCCAGCCAGGGAGCTGACCCACGTGGCACAACAGACCTCTCCTGACTCACCCGCTGCTCCCCTTAGCAGTTATTTCAGTCGACCTGCTGTTCTATTCCCCACTGTCTTGGTGATTCCTCTCACCCCCCCACACCTCTGGCCTGTACCCCAGTTCTTGTATGCATAAATAATCTTTTTAAAAAAAGTTACAGAACTAAATACACCAAATGATGGCACAGCTGCAAGAGAAATCTGATCATACTTTGTGTGATATGAACAATAAAATCACTATGGAAAATATTTTGGCAATTTCTTACAAAACTAAACGTACTTACTATGCAACCCAGGATTTTACACTTGGAATCTTATCCCTGGTAAATGAATATATTGTTAAAATAAAAATGTATAACCAGTTTCATTTGTAATAGCTAGAAACTGGAAACCTCCCAATGTTCTATTAAAAGGAATGGTTAAACACTGGTACATTCATGCCATGGAATATTATGCAGCAGTAAAAAGAAAACTATTGATAGAATAATCTGAATGGACCTCAAGGGACTAGTGATTGATGGGCAAAAATTTTTGAAAAGCTAGACGCTATAAACCCTTTAACCAATATTCTTGAAATAAAATTATAGAGAAAGAAAACAAATTAGTGATTGCAGGGTGTTAGGAATGGAAAGAATTAAGGGAATATGGCTATGAAGGCAGGCTTGTGGGTAAATCTTGTGTCTTAACTAACGGGCAAATGAACCTACACAATAAATTAACATGTAACTATACAAATGGGTACTTGTAAAACACGAAATCTGAATAAACTGGATTGTATTAATATCAGTTTTCTGGACTTGATATGCAAAATATTACCACTGGGAGAAAACATGTACATGAGACCTCCAAACTTTTTGGGGGCAACTCCTTATGAACATATGCAAATTTCAAACTAGAAATTAATTTATTTATTTTTAAAGATTTATTTATTTATTTATACAAGCACTGGGTACAGTCAGAAGCGCGGGAGGGTGAGAGAATTCACCAGAGCCAGAGCGGGGAGCAGAGCAGGCAGAAGGACCGAAGTACACTGCTGAGGGGAGCAGCGGGCGGCAGGAGAGGTCTGCGCGCCATGTGGGACCCTCCTCCGGTGGCCGGGAGCAACCGGGGATCGAACTGGTGCTGCAGAGGCTGCGGGCAGCTTCGCAAGCCAGCGATCAACTGCTGCGCCACCGGGGAGGCCCCCAAACTAGAAATTTAAAACGAAGGTGGGTCAGATACTGGAAGGGTGGCCAAAATGGGTGATGTGAATAAAAATGTACAGCCTTCCAGTTATAAAATATACCATTTCTGGATTATACAACTGGGATTTAAAAATCGTCTACATTGGGCCTCCCAGTGGCACAGCAGGTTGAGCACAGCACTGTGAAGCTGTCCGTTGCTTCTGCTGCGCAGGTTCGATTCCCAGCCGGCCAGGGAAATTCTCACATGACACGGCAGACCTCTCCTGTCTTGCACGCTGCTCCCCCCCAGCAGTACTTTCAGTCCGTCTGCCTGTTCTGCTCCCCACTCAGTCTCTTCTGGTGAATCCTCTCAACCTCCTGCGCCTCTGGCCTGTACCCCGGCTATTGTATAAATAAAAAAATAAATCTCTTAAAAAATCGTCTGCATTATCTGTATTTCCCACTAGCAACAGTTTAAAGTTTTTTCACTTTGGGATAAAGTGACAGTTGATAAAAGATATCCTGTTTGTCTCTTCTACCCGTTTTTCCCTACCATTGCTCCTTCTAAATTTTACTTTAGTCAGAATCACTTCATTACTTTATTGCCAATTAAGATACAATTCAGGGTTAACCAGAGAGGAATACATTAGGATACAGATTAACAATTTTCTCCAAACCAGGTTTAGATGAGAAAAAGTACTTTTAATGGCAGATGTGAATTATTTCTAGTACAAGAAAATCCAGAACTGGGGACTATGGCAGTTTCCTTATGAAGAGAATTAAGTACTTGACTATATTCTGT
This sequence comes from Talpa occidentalis, assembly GCF_014898055.3. Classification (NCBI taxonomy): domain Eukaryota; kingdom Metazoa; phylum Chordata; class Mammalia; order Eulipotyphla; family Talpidae; genus Talpa; species Talpa occidentalis. The sequence goes on along the minus strand of NW_023605305.1, from coordinate 95,133,620 downwards.
AAATAATTTTTAAATTTCCCTATTACTGTATTATAGCAGATGCTTATCATTTTCTAAACCTAATTCCCAATACCAAGGAAATATAGTGTACTTTTGTAGAAGTCTATTCAGTAATTACTCAAAATACTTTAATGTTGCTTTCCGCCATTCTGCCATTTACTCACCACTCTGGATGTATTTTGATTATTCTTCATAGGGAGATCTTTTCCTCACTTATTTTAAAACTATTTGCACATTAGTTTTTAGTATTTCTTTTAAAAATTATTCCCAGGCTTGACTTACTGCAACCTGCTTTTGCTGCAATGCCACTGGAGTACACATAAAGACTTTTGAATTGACAGCAGAGTATCCACCTGGGAAGCCCCACAAATATTCTCATGGAAAGACTCCCAAGTGCTTTTACTTCGAATAAACTTTTGAATAAAACATAGTGCTTGCCCACTACAAATATAGGCATTACATGGTTCAACAAAACCAACACTTTTTTGGTTCAGCTAATACCTTAAATCTACTCTAATCATTTCTTTACTAACAGTAGGTAGTAAAGAAAACCCCCACATTCTTTAGAAAAATTTTACATACTTGCCACCATACCATCAAACACTGAGTGGGAAATATCTGCTTACATTCTACGAATAGTGTTAATAACAAATATGTAAGATGTCAATTTTTGGCCAAAATAACACTAATTATAATGAAGTATACATTAATAATGGATTATGCTATTAACAATTAAATTTACAACCTCACAGAGTAACTTAATTTACTCATGTAAATAGTACAATATCTATAATTACATAAGCAAATATCTGTGAATACATAAAAGAATTTGATTTTAAACGTTTCTCCACCAAAAATAGAACATTTGAAAAACTTAATTTTTAAATTTGTTTTTGATATGGTTACTTTTAATTTGTTTGATATGAAAAAAAATTACTCAACTATAATAGTGGCTAGGTATTTATGCAAACGTCAGTTATTTTCTCTTTTCAGTACTTGACATTAATGAAGAGGCTGAATAACCTTGGAAGAACTAAATAACTAAATATAAACTAATTTTATTTAATTCTACAAGACCAGGTCACACACATAAGCATCAATAATCAAACAAATAAAATCCTCAAAAAGTCAGTGGAAGCCAGTAGGCATACAAAGACCACCTCTCTCCCAGTAAGATTTCAAGACTGAATAAAGTGCTCCAAATCAGATATCTATTTTTTTGCCAGTTTCTAACATGGCTCTTGCAAATAGTTTGTGTATGTTCCATGAACTCAATGCTGCTCTTACAGTATTCAAGAAAACTCACCAAGAGCAATTAAATACTAAAGAATAAAAAATTACTGGGTAGAATTGAGTATTGTAGGGCCACAAACCATCATGTAAGTTTTTGTCCTCCCCCCTCAACTAACTGGTGTTCTTTGGGGAACTACATTCCCTACCACCACCACCACGGAAAAAGCAACATTGCAGGGTTTTAAAAAAAAAAACACCAAAAACAGAATTGAGTGTCTTTTGGTAAATATGAGGGACAGTAATTAGGCAAATTACTTTGAACGGTATATATTTTTACTTTATGCTTTAAATTCACTGGAAAATTTTCTCAAATGAGACATAGTCCTTAAAGATGCTGCCAAAAGGAGCAATTACTAAGCATTCAGTAATCATCAGTAATCATCTCCAACAAAGAAAAAATGCAAGGGGAATTAGCTAGCACAAAGAAATTTTGTTGGGTAGAAGTGAGAGGAGGGGAGAAAAAAAAAAATGAGTTGGTTAATTACAATAGTAACTATAAAGGCAGCACAATATTTTGATCTAGCTATTATTCCAAGACATTTTGATATCATGCTGTTAAAAATTATAAACATTCTACTTACTCTCACCTACTTATATTTCAGAGAGCCAGTTAGCTTTCATACCTTTTCCCATTTCCAAATTTGTATCAGATGCCTAAACTGTTATTTAGTACAAAGAATCATAACTGATTATGATTAAAATCCACATGATAAATTATGATAAAAAAATTATGATAAAATCCACATGTACATTTAACTGTCAAGGTTATCCCATGCCATCCCCATTCCCCCAAGAAAGAACATGACTACTCAATTGCCATAGAAGTAATCAAAACTTTTGGTAGTGTGTGTTCCTTGAGGTACCAAATCATAATTAAAGAGGGAAACAGGGGCCTCCCTGGTGGCACAAGGGATTAAGTCTCAGCACTATGAAGCTATCAGTTGCGACTGCAACATGAATTCGATCCCTAGCCAAGGAGCTACCCACATGGTGGTGCAGCAGACCTCTCCTGACGCGCCTGCTGCTCCCCTCCCTCCCAAGTGTGTTTCAGTAGATCTGTCTTTTCTGCTTCCCACTCTGTTTCTGGTGAATCCTCTCACCCCCTTAGCACTTCTGGCCTACACCCCAGCTCTTGTATGCATAAATAAATGAAATAAATCTTTAAAAAAAAAATAGAGGAAAACATCCCCTCACAAACAGGACACATTTTACTGTTTCTCAAAGTTGCACAGACATCTTCCTTTGTCATCACATCCTCATCCAAACAACTCTAGAACTACACTATGAAACAGCTTTCATGTTCCATCCAAAAGTTACTAGTACCTAGTGGAAAGGCAATTCAGTGGCTCAAAACAGAATTAGGTCTGCCCTCAACACTAATAACATAAACCTGCTAAATATATACACAACAGAAAGCACACATGCATACTGAAAATATCTTGTAAAATAAGGAAGGGGGAGTGAGAAGTTACCTTTCAACTCATACACCAGTGAACATTTCTGTTAAACAATTAATAACAAAATATGTCTAACAGGATCTGACCTTCATATTCTCTACATTAGAATTTATACACTAACTCTCTCAGTTCTTATTCTGATCTAGTTTATCACCTAAGGCCTAAGAATACATATTTATCATTTATATAAGGGTACTTATAAAAATTTATTTGTTTTGAATAGAAATGGAATTAAAATGAGCAAGGTATATCATTTTGACATTTTTTGGAGTCTAGGGCAAAGTTTTTTAAAGGAAAAAATTGGAAATCCTTTTATGTGAACCCTGGTACCTTTTACATAAAGAGAAAATAAAACATAGTTGAGAAGTCTGAACTTTTTTAGTCTGGGGACAGGGTAGTTCTGCTGTCTTTCAAGTATAAAGTGTATATAACTTGGCTAACAGATTTTTTTTTTTTTAAAGGATCAATTAAGATGAACATGCAGTGATTATTATTTGGGGGAAAAGGGGAAAATAAATGAATTTTTATAAAGATTAATTGAAGTGACAATATTTACAATGGAATTGGAAAACTCTTTCCTCACTGGCTAAATAAAAGCAGTTAGCTACTGCACCAGTGTGTATTTTCAAGCAAATACAGAAGCAAAACTCATTAGCTCTTTAAAAAATACACACATTTAATGTTGGTCTGTTTTAATTCTAAGTAAAGCAATTCCAAAAATACAAACTGAACATCAGAGCCATGTGAACCACCATAATAAAATAAAACAGACATTCACAATAATTACGTCTAAAGACAGTTCAGCTTAATAAATCATCTTCCAAGTATTCTAAAGAAAGTTACTAAAAATACTGCTGGTGTTCAGTTAGAATTAAAGGACTTTAGGGGAAAACGAAATAATATGATACAGGTGGAGTGAATAAGGTTACACGGGATTTACATTTCCATTACCCCTAGATATAAACAAACATTCAAAATCAACACAAACTCTGTGTGTTATTCAAAATATTGCAGCTGCAGGAAAGGCAACTTTAAATTAATAGCTAGGGGAAAATCAAGTTTTGGTGGAGGTAAACAGAAGTGACTTTTTAATTTGCACTTTTGTAAAGCTCATTTATACCTGGCCAACCAGGAACCAAATGCAGGACAACAACGTTCTCTGCTTCTTTTGGCTATAATGTGACAAAAAAAGGTCATCTTTTGAAGATGTTTAAAGAAATAAAGCAACTTTCTTTATAAACAGTCAAATAATCAATCAATGGAATAAATAAGTACTAACCCACATTTTTACCACTCTGTAATCACTACACTTTACATATTTTTCATTTTGGCAGCAAATTCCCCAATTTCCAGGCTAAAGTCCACCAATCACTTTTAAGAGTAAAATGAATAGCCACCAAAAATAAGAATATTCTTCTGTTTACTCTTTGGCTAAAAAGGAAAACAAACAAAACAAAACAAAAAGAAACAGAAGACAACTCTAACACTGGTGATAAAAGAAACTGTTTTTTTTTTTAACATGTAAAATAAAGTTATCAATTTAAATCTTGGTACATTTTATAAAAACAAGAGGTAATGTTGTAATAAAACAGCAGTAGCCTCCACAGGCAACATACTGCTTTTTAACCCTGTGCAATAAAATACTTTGTTCATACTACACTTATTCAACATGACTAACAGTTACTACAGACATTTCAGGAATCTTCATGGGACTCCTTATAAGACTTACTGTTAAAACTGAGAGACATTTACAATCATAATGTGCCATGAAAACTTGAAAAAGCTACTTTTAGTAGGAGATAATGTTCATATTATTTGTATTTGTTTTTAGGTACTGAACAGCTGAGTGACAAGGACTAAAAGTGAAAAGCATTCTAAAAGCCCATGAACACTGTTGTTCACACCCTCTTCAGAACACACTAAACTTGTTTGACACATTTCTCTTCATACATAGCAAGCAACAGCACCCAATAAAAGCCTGAGAAGAAATGCTGCTGTGTAAATACTGCAACTATTCCTGAAAAAAGAATTATGGGATATATACTCCAAAGCTGCCCATTCCCATAATTTGTATTGCATAGGTCACATAATCACACACATATATATACACCCGTGTGTATATATATGCACATGCAAAGAATATATTAAGACGACAATGAAGTCTAGTCACAGAGCAATTTACAGGCTCAATATATTTTTTACACTTTGTTTGAAAGAAAATTTCAATATTTTACAGTCTTTTAGTAGGCATTATATACACTGCACTTTATGAAATCTAAAAGGTATTGAAATAAATTTTTCCAACATTTTGGTAATAACAACAGACATTTCTCCAAATACTTGTGCTATCTATCTACATGATCCGTTTGCTCTGATAACCACTAATCACAAAAACTGACTCAATGGAATAATTAGAAAAATTATCTAACACCATGCATGGGTTTGAATCATTTTTAATACCCTATCCTAGAAACATTCTACAAATCTTAAGATTTAAAAAATTAAGTCTCTGTTCTGATTTTTAAAAGATATCTTTTTATGACAATATCCGTAACATTGACAGGTACATGTTAAGGCTAGTATCATCTCCTTTTGTGAATTTGACTTTTTTTTTTTTTTTAAAGGAAAGACAGTAAAAGCCAGACTCCGTTAGGGCTTTGAACTGTACCTACAGAAAATGAGTGCAGTGAACATAATGTTCAGTCCTACAGTCAGGATGCAGTTGCTCCTTCCCATTCCACAAGATACTGCACCTTTCCATCAAGCGTCACCCGACGAGCCAATACTCGGTATTTTTCGCCACATGCTATTCTACCTGCAGCACCAAAATAACTGGTAATGGAGTTTTTTAGATGATTGAGTTGTAACTCCTGATCTGCTAAATTATTCAGAATCTCTGTGTTGAGTTCATCAAACTGGTAATCTTCTTTGCCTTCATCATCCTTTACAATTTCTGAGTTCTGGGTCTGGAGTGCTCTTCTTGGAAGACGACCCCTTCTCCTCCGTAAATGTGGTATTGCAGCAGGCCAAGATCTTCCTGTACGAGTTCTTTTTCTGGAGTCAGATAGTCTATGAAACGAAAAGGGCCACAATTGTCTACTAAACTTATAAAGCACCCTTTGAGCATACAATATGTTCTCTGATTTTCTTTCTATCATTCTAAGTTTATACCCTTGCTGACATAAAAATCGGCCAAAGCAAAAACAATAAAAGCTATATAAATGGACTATAGCTCCCCCTCATTAGATTCCATTACCTTCTGGGGATAATCTTTGAAGAGTTTTTTCTTTCTTTATTATCTTTAATAGCTTAAATTGAACTATGAGATCAGTCAAAAAAGGCAAATTCTTACTAAGAGGCTCTATTAATAGTAAGGTCTTATCAACAGTCTTATTTTTTTAAAAAGTGCATTCACTTATTCATTCAATACAGTAAATATTTAATAACCATTACATGTAAAACATTGTCCCCATGCTTAAACAGACAGCAGAATGCATAAAAGTTCTCGTTACCAGTTCTAGGCCTAGTAACGAAACATAATGAACTGGAGTAGCATGAATCAGCTTACCCTGGATCTAGTACTATATGATATTAGCCATATTCAAATTTCTTTTGGGGGTGAGAAGATTCACCAGAGACAGAGTGGGGAACAGAACAGGCAGACTGACCGCAGTACACTGCTAAGGGGAGCAGCTGGGGAATTGAACTCATGCTGCAGAGGTTGTTGACAGCTTCAAAGGCTGCATCTTAACCCCTTGCACTACCAGGGAGCCCCATATTCAAATTTCTCCTATTCTCTCTCTCTTTTTTTAAAGATTTATTTATTTATGCATACAAGATCTGGGGTACAAGCCAGAGGTGTGTGGTGGGTGAGGATTCACCAGAGACAGAGTGGGGAGCTAATAAACAGGCAGACTGACCAAAGTACACTACTGAAGAGAGTAGCAGGCAAGACAGCAGAGGTCTGCTGTGCCATGTGGTTTGCTCCCTGGCTGGCTGGGGATCGAACTCGTGCTACAGAGGTTGCGGACAGCTTCACAGGTTGCGTCTTAACCCCTTGTGCCACCAGGGAGGCCCAAATTTCTTCTATTCTCTTACATGAAGGCATTAAGTAAAGGTTTTAAACTTTGAGTTCCTTTTCAGCTCAGATATGTAATGATTTTACAATCTTGTATGAAGGGGAGAATATAGCAAAACAGTCAATTTCAAAGACTTTACAATCATACTGCCCTGCAGTTAACATTCCAGCTCTGTTATAACTGCAAGACATGCTATTGATATCTTGGGCTTATTATTCAAAACCCTGTAAGTCTCATTTTCCTCATCTGTAAAGTAAGAGTAACAATCAATTCAAAAGATTATTTTAAAAATTAAAGGATAAAAATTAAATTTCATAATGTATATGAAAGCACCAGGTAAGTTTCTATTACTCATGAGTCATTAATAAATAAATTACATTTTAAACCTTTAAATACTTAGAATTTTGTATAAGAGCAGTGCTTGAATTAGAAACAAAAGTTAAACAAAAGCTGAAGCATAAAATTTGCAAGCCCAATGTTGTGATCCCCCCCAAGTAAACTAAATTTTTCATACCTAATCTATCGTACTTTAGTAAAAAGTTGTCCATCAGTAGAGTCAGAATAAATAAAATGTTATAACGGGAAAGTTATCTTTTTTTTTTTTTTAAAGATTTATTTATTTATTTATTTATTTATTTATTTATGCATGCATGCAAGCACTGGGTACATTCAGAAGCACGGGAGGATGAGAGAATTCACCAGAGCCAGAGCAGGGAACAGAACAGGCAGACTGACAAAATATACTGCTGAGGGGAGCAGAGGGTCACAGGGAGCAGAGGGCACACCATGTGGGACCCTCACCCGGCGGCTGGGAATCGAATTGGCACTGCAGAGGCTGTGGGCAGCTTCGCAACCCAGGGTTCAACCGCTGCGCCTCTAGGGAGGCCCCGGAGAAGTTACCTATTGATGCAAATCCTGTGTTGTAAATCCTTTCACTGACAAGAATTATGTCCCTGATTCAGATTTATAAATGAAAAATACCAAGTAGTCCCAAAGCAAGGCATATTTGTATGTTAGAAGCATAAAATTGTCTAGCAGAAAAAAGCATAGCCTAACAACACAAGTGTACTTCTCTGTGCACACAGCAAATTCCCTAACAAATCTGAATTAAAAAAAAAATATTTCCAGGGCCTCCCCGGTGGCGCAGCGGTTGAGCACTGGGTTGCGAAGCTGCCCACAGCCTCTGCAGTGCCGGTTCAATCCCCGGCTGCTCCCCGGCTAGTTGAGGTGGGTCCCGCATGGCACGTAGACCTCTCCTGCCGCCCGCTGCTCCCCTCAGCAGTGTACCTCAGTCCTTCTGCCTGCTCTGCTCCCTGCTCTGGCTCTGATGAATTCTCTCACCCGCATGCACTTCTGACTGTACCCAGTGCTTGTATAAATAAATAATCTTTAAAAAATATATGTATATTTCCAAAGTATTTTAATTTTGTATGTGTTATTCATATTCTTATTTTTACTTATATTTACTTGAGGTAAATCTGGTTTACAAAACTGTGTGTGTTTTAGGGGTATAGGTTCACACCTCTTCAAGCAAATTTAAAATGTTTAATACTTGTGCTCTAAAAATCAAATATATTCAGATGAATATTAACAACCCAGGAAGTCTACATATGGATTGCTTCTTAAAAACTAAAAGTAGGGGCTTCCCTGGTGGCACAAGGGTTTAAGACGCAGCACTATGAAGCTATTCACAGCCACTGCAGCAGGAGTTTGATCCCCAGCCAGGGAGCTACCCACATGGCACAGCAGACCTCTCCTGTCTCGCCCGCTGCTCCCTTCAACAGTGCATTTCAGTGGATTTGCCTGTTCTGCTCCCTACTCTCTCTCTAGTGAATCCTCTCACCCCTCTGCATCTCTGGCCTGCACCCCAGCTCTTGTATACATAAATAAATAAATCTTAAAAAAAAAAAAAAAGTAAAAGTATACTTGTATAACTTCCTAATTGCTAACACTTTACTTATTTTACAAAGAGGCTAGAGGAAAATTAATAGAGAATAAGAACATAAAATATCTACCCAAAATGCCTGGAAATGCTAGACGAGGTAGTTTCTTTTGCACTGGAAGCACCCGTGAAATCCACATCTGAGGTATTAGATGAATGTGCAGTTCCCTCAGTTCTCCTGAGACGAAAGAATTTAAATAGTATAAAAACTATCATTACTTAACAATAGAAATACTAATTTTCCCCAAAAAGAAAATTCTCAGGAAAGGAAGAAATAACTTTCTATTTACCCTATAGAACAAGGTAAATCCAAGGTGGGATTCTCTGAAACTGATTCCTTATCCTGGAAAATTAAAAAAACAGGATACTTAAAGCATGGTTCTAAAGTAAGCTGAAAAAAATATGAGTTCCTCAGTAATTGCAATCATCCTTCCACTCTGAGAACATATACCAGCATATCCTCTTACCAAAGATGGCTCAGCAGTTTTCTGAATCATTTTTCTTGTATATGGGCCAGGTGGACGACCTACAGATTTTTTCTTTCCTTTTTTTTCTATGCCATTGCTTACTTCCCTGAAACATAAAAACCATTATACATTTAATCTCTGCATAAAGAAAACAAAAAGGCAATGGACAATATACACTCATAGCTCCACTTATGTAATAATTAGATTGTACTTACTATATTCTTATTACATTTTTATATTATGGCAATATAAAAACAAAATTAAGTTTAATCTACAAGTTGTCAAGTGCATATTCTAACTTGAATAGCTATTACTGACTTTAGAGATATTTACATATGAAATGTTTAAGAAAAAATTCTCTTTAATACAAATCTGAAAAAAATATATATATATCACCTAAAACTTAAAAAGACAAAACAAAAACAGATTACTATACTGAATAAAGGGTTTCAAAACTCCTAAAAGTTCAATTACTTAGTTAGGGTTGTTACTACTACATGCGTACTTAGGGGATGTTTCAAAATTTACTATTGAAAATGAGTATGAATCTAGTTTGTTAACCCCATGAGTCCAGCAAGTGTCTATGTTAAAATATAGTGGTATCAATAGCGATTGCCTTTAGAGTTAAATACACATGGATTCTTGAATGATGCTAATCAGAAAAAGAATGAAGCCCAGGGTGGCAGAACATAAAGGAGAAAGGAGGAAGGAATCCTTCATATTGGGCAAGGAATCACTCTAAGAGCAAAATTAGAAAGATTTAGAAAGCTGTTTTTGAGACATAAGGGCAAATATCAAACAACGGGAAGGAAACAAAGTAACAAGTACATCTCTGATTAACAGAAGGGAAGAAGAAAGAGGGCAAATATTAACAGAATATCTACTTTTTACTGACCAAACATGTCGTATAAAAGGGGTATTCGGTAAGGGGGGGGGGCACAAAGATATAATCTCTGTGCTAGGAGATTCACAGTATAGTTAGAAAGTAACAAATGTGTGCACAGAAGCAGGTTAATAAAATGGGTCAGGTGGCATAAATCCAGGAAAATTCATTTTAAAAACAAGGAAAGGGAAAAATACTATATAATAGATGGAAAAGATGAATGAAGAAAACTAGGCAAGACTACTACCTCTATCCTTCCAGAATCAAAACTAAAACTGGCAAATAAAGGTGAAAGGACCAGGAAAGAAAAAGAAGGGGTGCAGAATAACAAAGCGTTAACTAGAACTACAATCAAAAGTCTCAAGGATAAGAAAGATGGGAATACACTTTTTTTTGGGGGGTGGAGGGGAGATATCAACCTCACAGTTATAAAGGATCCCCAGAATAAAGAAAATACTTTCAGGGCCTTCCTGGTGGCGCACAGGGTTAACATGCAACCTATGAAGCTGTCCACTACCTCTGCAGCATGAGTTTGCTCCCCCGGCCCGCCAAGGAGCAACCCACATGGTGCAGCAGACCTCTCCTGACTTGCCTGCTGCTCCCCTTAGCAGTGTACTGCGGTCAGTCTGCCTGTTCTGTTCCCCACTCTGTCTCTGGTAAAGCCTCTCACCACCACCCCCCACGCCTCTGGCCTGTATCCCAGCTCTTGTATGCATAAATAAATAAATCTTAAAAAAAAAAAAAAGAAAAAAGGAAAATACTTTCAGATTGTAAGACCAATTCAGAATGCCTTCAAAGAACGTTGAACCTTTACCTGGTAGCATCAAATAAAAACATGGAAGCTACCACAGATGGAGTGTTCTATCAAAATTATGACAGGAATCAGAAAGTTGAAGAAATAACCTTTTTCTTCTATCTTATGGGCAATTGCTAGCAAGGATTAATGATACAACTTGAAGAGGGAAAGGAGTGCTAGGGAGACAGTGACCTTCAAATATTATCTAAAATATGTATTATAATTATTCATTGCAAACACAAATGCTTCTATGAAGCATAAACCACTGTAATTATATTTTCTTATCCTCCCACATGACTGATTCATTTTTATACTTCTTCAATTTCTTCCCTTTCTGCACACCCCTCTCAGCTATCTCCATCTCATGTATCACTGTGAACATATAAATTACCAGTCAATAACTTTAGTCATCTTCCAAATGCCAAATCTACAAACAGAACCAGCATTTATACCCATCTTCTCTTTTCACCCCATTTCAATAGAAGGTGTAGATCCTTTTGTCAAATGTCACTCCTACTTTTCAGCTCTAAATCTGTTCCCCTTTTGGTTTCTCAAACTTTGTATCATATTACCTCCCCTCTCTCATATACTCATCTCTTCTTCACTGCAACATTCCCACTAGCATATAAAACATACAAAAACAAGTTTCAAACATCTTGCTTCTTATTAAAAACCATCTCTTGACTACTCTTTTACCCTCTTCAACTTCCATTCCATTTGTCTACTTCCCTTCACAATTTAACTTCTGAGAGATGACACATACCCTTGCCACTTTTTCCCTTCTCATCAGAATTCTAAAAGATTTCCTATTTTCTGTTTTTTTCTTTATTAGTATTATCACCATTATTTTGAATCTGCTTATGTCCCTTATTTGAAGAAAAAGTCCAGTTGTGACATGTAAATTGGACAGTGCTGGATTCAATCACATTTTGACCAACTCCAATCTGACTTCTATCTTCACCTCTCAAAAAAAACAAAACAAAAAAAACTTTTTGTTAAGGTAACAAATAACAAAATGTTATCCAATAAACATTTTCCCCTCATCTTAAACCCACCTCTCAGCAGCATTCATTATTTAATGTACTCATCTTTCTTGAAAAACTCCCCTCTTCCCTTTCTTTTCATGCTATCAAACTTTCTAGGTTTTCCCCTACCTCACTAATCTTTTTTTTTGTTCTCCTTTGTTTACTTTGCCTCTTCCAAAACTCTAAATAATATCAGGGCATCATTATAGGTCACATTCTCTTTTCTCTCTATATATGGTTCTCAGGTAATTCACGTAATCTCACAGTTTTATAAATCAACTTCAAAATTTATGTCACTGTATAACATACTCAACTGCCTGTATCTTAACATAATCATCATTTAGATATTTCCTACCAAGAATCTCAAACTAATTGAGTATGAAATAGAAGAATGCTTCATTCAGTTTGCCAAAATCTGTTCTTCCAAATCCTGGTAACAAATAGTACCAAGTCAGAAATCTTCGCATTATTAAACTTATTTCTTCCTTTCTTCCATAAATTTAGCAAAACCAAAAAATTCCACCTCCAATAAAGATCTTAAATCTTTTTCTCTCCATTTGAACCAACCAACCCTATACAAGCAACCTCCTCTATCTCTCACCTAGACAACTTCAATCTCAATTTTCTCTTGCTTCTATTCTCATCTCTACACCTATCCCTTCTCAAATTGTATCCAAAGAATTTTTAAAGGATAATTCAATACACTGACATCTTTAAATATATTTTCCCCCCTCCTCCCGCCCAGTATTCTTAGAAAACCACCCAAACTCCTGACTAGACCTATTAAGACTCTAATGATCAAGCTCCACCCAACCTTTCCAAGACCTGATGCTACTCTCTTATTCCTATCACACTAGCCTTAGGGAACTCCTAGAACATACCTCACAGCTGTCATACTTATGATTTCAACTACCTAGTCTTTGTTCCTCACATTAGGTCATTCTCATTCTTTCAAGTTCATCTTAAGTATTATCTTAATTAGGCCTTCCTTAAGCTTCCTTCTTAAAGTAGGCCCTCCTCCCTCATCCTTGTCCATCCCAGTATAGCTTAAAATTGTAAGTTATTTCCCAAAATCAGTAACGTGGTACACAAATACATATTTTATTTGCTTTATCACCCTTCTTCCCCACTATAATGTAAACATCATCAGGGCAGAAAGAAAGTCTGTCTTGTTTATTATTGTATCCCCAGCACTTAGATAGTAAAGTGCTTGATAAATGGAAGAAATGAATAAATGAAAGAATGTAAAATGAACACACAAACAAATGAACAGGCCGAAACTTAAGCTGTTTGCTAACAAATTACATAAGGGCCTATTCCTGGAAGTGCTAAGATCTAAAATAAACAGATATCTAGCATAAACTCTTTTGCAACTTGTCTAAGCAAGAAATTATAAACAGGAAAACAAATCAAGGTAACTGCCACTTATACTTTCAAATATACTAATGAGACTAAACACACAATTTTTAGTTACAAATAAGCTAAAGAGAAAAACTAAGCCACAGATCAACTTTTACCTTGAATCAGATATAGGTTTGGATGCCTTTCTGCCTTTAATTTTAAATTCATGGGATGTTCCTTCAGGTTCTTTCTCTGCTTTGAAAGCCACATTTGGTGGCACAGGAGGAACACGTATTCGCAACCCAAACAAATGCTTCTTCTTCTTTATTTCTTTCCCAGACATAAACCTAAATTTTTAAAAAAATTAACTAAAAATTTAAAAACTGAACACATATACATGGCAGACCCTAACTCATAACTTTCATATATAATGCCTTAATACATGAAAGTCTACCCAATACTATAAAAACTTGCTCTTTCCCCGATTCTTATCTGCCCAGTCCACAGTAGGATATAAGCGAGTAGGAAGGGAAGAACAGTTATTTGAAGGAAGGGTGAAGACCACGTCTACTTTTCTTTTTAAACATGGCGTCTAACTTTTTAAAGGCAGAAAGAAGAGTATGGAGTGGTGTCTTTCTAAACTCAGTTTGTTTTACCATACTTTAATATCATCTGTGAAAAATATCTCCAAAAAGGTTTAGAAAAAGATTTCTATTTCAGAGTAGATCTGTAAGGAGAGAAACCCTGGTGAGAAGTCACAGGTGACAGCACTGAAAAGGAAAATAGGAGACCAATCCTAGAGGCCCAGAAAATAAAAGAAAGAAAAGGAGTGTCTAGTGTGTCAGATTTGGAATTGGAAATAACCTACAGCAAAGAAGTGTTATTCCAATGTGGGCTTGGGTGTCTGAAAAATATACTTCTTAATTCTTTCCCAAAGTCCTTAGGGCCCTTTTTCCAAAACACTCCCATCAATCTCAGCTCTAGTAGAGCCTGCCTGACCACAAAAACCACTACCAAATGCTTGAATTAGTCTTCGATTTTTATGTAGGTTTGAGTAAAGGGAGCCCCCATTCCAACCATAATAGGAACAGATGTGTTTCTGGCACCCTAAAATGGATTACGGAATTTACTGTTCCATAGTTTTCACCAGTATAGTAAATGCTCAAGTGCTTTATAGACCTATTGAGACAGCCTAAAGATCTAGACACTACTAATTGTAACGTTTTTTAATGAGGAAGCACTGTGAAGTCACAAAAAAAGCAACTTGTTACAAAGAAAAATTTTCTAACTCAATAGTTGGTTACAATCAGAGACATGTTTACAAAAATTATTTCTACTTATTGTGAAAACATTAATAAATATAGATATACTGGCTTTTAACAAAGACCTATATAATAAGATATTAAACTATATTATATAATTATAAAAAATTTAGATCACTAATACCTCTTTTTTATAAGTGATGACATTAATCTTAAAACCATAAATTTCATCATAAAAACCCATTTTCTCTACAATATACTCCTTTAGCTTTTACATATTCCCACCAGCAAGATTTTACTTTTAGTAAACTGCATTATAAAAATAGGTTATTACTGAATTAAGCTTTTTTATTTTAACAGAGTAAACTGTTCTCAGACATTAATATTCCCCCCCATCCACCATTCCCAGGATTGTTCTTTCCTTCTCCAATCCTTGAGAATCACTGCTACACTCTGAGTGAAATAGGAGATTAAAAAGCTTAAAATGGTATACAATAATTCTATAAAACAATCCTACAATTCCTAAGCAATGCCGTTATTCCTTATACTTACTAAATGTCTCCCTCATAGGGATACATAAAATAAATCAACTTACATGGTCTTGTAATCATTTAATGCCTCCAGAACATGCTCATATCTTTCAGATTTTGGTGTGTCTGCGAGCTGTGAAGTATCAAGAAACAATTTAAAGCACTATAATTTAATCAGTTAGTAATATACCTGCTAGACAGAGGCAATTAGCACTAGCACCTGGTAGGGGCAATGTGCTACAGAGGAAAAGCATACTGACTGGTAGTCAGAAAATCAAATTTATAATTCCAGGTCCTCAATGACTAGCTGTGTGATATAAGACCCTTTACCCTCTTAAGGTTTGTTTCTTACCTATAAAAAAGTGAGTATAAATCCTGCAGTAACTTTACTAGCAACTGCATGGATCAAATAAATGATATGTCTGAAATAACTATAAGCTACAGAACCTACAAAAATGGGATTTTATTAGTTATTAAATTTATGTTAATTCTATAATTTGGGAAAATAATACCTTAGAATTATTTTTATATCAACCATAAAAGTGTCTAAAAAGAATATAAATAATAAGAACCATACCACTTTATTTCCCAATACTTCTAACAACAGCACAGACCAATCATCTCTATACTTTTTTTAAATGTGAAATTAGAGGAGCTATTTTAATAACAATTACAGGCTTTACCCAGCTCCAAAACCCAAAGTGCCTGAGAAATTTTTTATTATCACAAATTATATTCAATTCTAGAAAGTATTCTATATTGTTACAAAAGGGCTTCCTTCAGTCATTTCTACCTCTTCTTCAAAGACAGAGGCCAATACTAAAAAATTCTAGATTATAGAAAGTATCATCCTCAAAAATGTTACAACTTTAAAAATAAAAACTTCCAAAATATCACAGTTAACTTTCAAAATTAATGCCACTATGTTCTTTACCATTAGGATTCCTAAACCTTAAGTAAAAAGAACAAATCAGTCACGAAAAATGTTGGGAGGACCCACTTTAACTATTTTATAGATTAATTAACAGGATATAAAGGCCAAATAAACTATTCAAAATCACATGGGCAGTTAAGTGAGAGAGCTAGATTCTAAACCCTAGTGGCAATGCATTCACTTAACATTTACTGAGAGCCCGTTATGTGCCAATGTATTGGATATTTTTTTTAAAAAAATGCAATAGGACACTTTGGTACTCATTCCTATGTACCATGCCATCTCCTCCTACTGTAATTTCTGAATTGTCCAATAATAGAGACATTCTATTAAAGGATAAACAATAGAATCAAACTTTAAAGGTTGACAAAGAACTTAGATGTCCATCTAATTTAAACATACATTGATACTGCGATCCCTTTTACAGTACAGTCATTCAACCTTGGTTCAAATATGACCATTGATGAAAGCTGATGAGGCACCTACTGCCATTTTATAGCTGGGCAAAATCATCTTTCCTGGATCTATTCTATTTCCTCAAATAATTAACAGCAGCTATCATGCCTATGTAATAAGATCAGGTTAAAATTCTTAACATCAATACCACATGATTTGTGTTAATCCTTAAGTTACTAATTCCATCCTTTTCCTTGTTCCCTCACCAACTCTACAATTTTATCAGATGTACTATCAAGTGTCCCCTTTACCATATGCATATACTGTTATATGTGGATTTAAGGCTAAAAGACGAACTTCATAACTTGTTAATTTGATTTGATTATCAGCTCACTCTATCTTTTCACTTGCCCTGCCATCCTTCTTGAATTGAGAGGAGATACAGAGCCCTGGGCTCTTCATTAGTATCTCTCTTAAGAATAGTTCTAAGCTACTGACTTCTGTTGTTACTGTTTACAAATTCATTATAGTTTTACTTAACCAATTCACATTTTGATACCTTACCTTAAAATGAAGTTATACTATGGCTACATCATATGCAATGCATTTCATACATCTGTGTTGCTAATCATATCTATAGAGAAGCCAGAGTATTTAACGTGATTTGTTCTAACAATTTAGTGTTTTTCTCCTACTATCTTTTAAATCCTCACAAAACATGTATTTGAAAAATCTGCTCTATCGTTTTGCTAAAAAAAATCAACAACAAAACTGATCTCCTAATTTCTCAAATCCACTCTTACTGTTTTAAAAATCACAACATAAGGTTATTCTCTATGGTTTCTCAAGAAATTTTATCTGTGAGTTTTAGAGCATTCCAGGGCTATTTTGCACAGGGATGTATATTTTAACTTACATAATGGGGCCAGGAGCAGTATCCTTTGTGTATTTTGAAAACTATGAATGCAAATATTAAAATGTGAATCATATAATCTGTATTAGAAGAGTATCAAATTGTTGGACTTTCATCTGACCATGAGCCTTTAATAATAAATACCTTCAGCAGAATTATTTTTGTTTTTCTCTCTACTGACACTAAGCTCATTAAGCTTTTATATTTATGGGTGTTACTTCTATACAGACATAAATGCTACCATGTATAGTATTAACTCTTCCCTGCAGTAAAACATGGGTTTGCCCCACTATCTGAAAATAGAAGATTCCTATGAAAACTTTCATAAGCTTAAATGGCGTAAAGGGAACAATACATTACTATTAATTTAAATGAGAAAAATTTTGAGCATTCCCAGACCCCAAAAGCAACCCATCAAGTAACACTAACATAAGATGTTAACATAACATAATAAAAACTAACATAAGATGTAATACAAAGTAGCTTCCAGGAATGGAGCTTAGCATTGCCACTGCCACTCTCATGGCAAAGGGAGAAACACTGTTCCATAACAGCTAACTACAAATTACAAAAGCTGAATGCTATTTCTACACTTCATCTTTTGTCATAAAAATGAAAATCCTCTTCAGATTTCTTTCAGTTAGCAAACCAAAAAACAAAAAACCAGGGCCCCCCCTGATGGCCTAGGGGTTAAGTCTCAGCGCTATCGCAGCTGTATCCTGAGTTCCCTCCCCTGGCCAGGGAGCTACGCACATATGGCACAGCAGACCTCTCCTGTCTCGACCGCTGCTCCCCTTCGCAGTATATTTCAGCCAATCCACCTGTTCTACTCCCCACTCTGTCTCTGATGCATCCTCTCACCGCCCCCCCCGCAACAACAACAAAAAACAGGTACTAATGTAGGTCTTTCTTAAAAGCAAAGTGGCTCAACAGAGATTTTCAAAAAGTGGGGGTATATCTGTACACCCCTTAATTACAAATAGTGAATGCCATGCCATTTTGGTCTAAGTGTGCCAATAGCTTAAGTAACTAATTTGCCAATCTATACACTGTATGCTAATATACAAAGGTTGCAAAAAATAGCCAGATTTCTTACAATTTTCTATGACAAGTATTATATTACCTCTACCATACAATTTTCTCTTGGCAAAACATCATTTCTGCCACAGTATTTCATTTGAGTTTTAGCTATGCTTTTATCTCTACATTCCTCAAAAGTGAGGAAGCACTTAACATATTGTTCTGCTATTAACCTTTGGGTTTGTGAAATTTACAAACATAGTTAACAGAAAAATGGGTTAACCTTATACAAAGAGGATTTCAAATAAATTTAGGAATCAAAGACAAAAACAAGCAGATTCCCAAATTAGTAATATCTCATTTAGGGGCCTCCCTGGTGGCACAAGGGGTTAAGCACCACACTATAAAGCAATCTGCAGCATCTGCAGCATGAGTTCAATCCCTGGGCGGCCAGGGAGCAACCCACATGGCGAAGCAGACCTCTCCTATCTCCCCCACTGCTCCCCTCAGCAGTGTATTTCAGTCAGTCTGCCTGTTCTTTTCCCCGCTCTGTCTCTGGTGAATAATCTCACCCCCCACATCTCTGGCCTGTACCCCAGTTCCTGTATGAATAAATAAATAATTTTAAAAATCTCATTTTAATTCCAATAAGCAATCTGGTACAGAACAGTGACACTTTATTCTATATAAAAATCTTACGCAACCTTTATTTGCAATCTAAAATGTTACATTTTTGCTACATTTTTTACTATCTCAAAGAAAGCATTTCAAAATAGTTTCACAAACAGCTATACTATACTCAGTTTATATAATAATCATGAAGATATAACGTTTCAAAAGTGTTAAAAAAAACCATGATATAAAATGATCAGCATGTTTTAATATGATCTAAAAGTTTCAGCTTCTCTTTAAAGCAATATAATAATCTGAAAATGACTCAAATAGTTCAAAGTGCTCAATTCATTATATCTAGCATATAGTATTTTCCATGTTTTAAAGCAAGACTTCCATAAAAAGATTTTGAACATAAATATATAAAAAAAGGAAATATCTATTAACCTAAATTTGGATTAGTGACAAAATTCAATTTGTAATTCAATTTCCTTTACCCAAAGAATTTACTATTTTAATAACTTGGAATAATCCATTATTCTTATCATATTTGTTTCTATTACCGCTAACATTTAAAAGTAAACTAAATGAATAACCACTACACATCAAATTTATGGTCTCTTTTACTATTATATTAAAATCTCACTCTAAAAATCAATTCTTATTACAGCATAAAGCTGTAAAACGTTAACACAGAGAATCAAAAAGTGAACTTTCACCTATCAATAACAGTCTGAGGATGGAATCTAAACTCTGAATATTTTCTTCTTTAAAATGAGAAAAGTTGGCAAGTTTTATTCGATTATACTCATATTTTTCTTATTTTTAAATTTAAAAAATTCCATTTGTCAAAGAATGAGAAAGTGAAATTTCTTATTTCTAACATGTTATTTCACAGGCTACAGAAAATAAAAACACTTATCTATCTTATCTGAAAAAAAAAAAATGTCTGATGTAGCGAAAGTTCAGCTGGAACTGAAGTATCTGAAACTCATAAATTGTATTCATTTCTTAAAATTGTCTGTGATTTAAAAATTTTTACCTCTTAAATAAAATCTAAATTTTTACTTTTATCTTAATAAAAATGATAGCATTTGAAATAAAAATTGATTTTTTTATATGTATGTCCACCCTCTACATGAAGTAACTACTACAGAATTTAATCACATGAAATAAAATGTACTAAAAGGAATACAGATATATCTGCATATTAAGTGTTGAAAGTACCATGGCTAGGAAGAAAGCATTTTAAATGAATCAATTAGAACATTAAGTATTAAAAATGACTATAAAGAACACTATATTTACTAGTGCTTTACACTTACTTCTTTTATTACTAGTTTACTAATAAAATATATCAAATTTGTAAAATCACTCTTTTCAAACTCCATCTGAAAAAAGAAGCATTTAAAACTGAACAAGAGTGTTATATTTCTAACTTTCAAAACGTTTTAACTCAACTGATTTTAATATCCTTTATTTGAAAACCTAAATATTCTGCAGGTGTTTTATGCAACTGATATGCCATCAATTAACTTTTAAACAATTGTGCATTATATTCTCCTGATGCCCCATAAAATCCCCCAAGTAACAAAAACCCTGATATCCTATTTGATATGAACCCTTTAAAATGCAAATTATTCCCAAAATTTCAATCAGTTTTTTACCAAGGAGTAATATAAGACTAAAATTTACACATCTGATTCAACATGTTATGAAACAAAATTTTTAATTAACCTTAGCACTAATATCTATATTTTTAATAATTCTAAACACATGCTAAAAACAAGGTTATTATACTTATTTGAGTTTCTTTCCTTTTTGTGCTATTTTACAGCTTCAAAATCTTCAATGAACAATCTTAAGTTTCACATCACTTCAAAAAATTTTTTTTGCAAACAAGCGTGAGTGGCTATACTAGGCAAATGAAAAACAAAATGAGATGTCAAAATGAGATGGATAATCTCCAACTCATGTAACTTTACTGTCTAACTCATTATCCTAATACTATTAATGGGTCCCACCATCCCTGAAAGCTAGATAAGGGAGTACTAACAAAAGAGGAAAGAAATGTTGCCTACCTCCCTAAATGTAAAGATAAATTTAGAAGAAAAGGAAATGGAATCTTAAGATACCCAATGATAAGGATTTCTCCCTCCATGTATCTTTAATAATAGTGATTCTCACTTCAGAAAAGGGAAAAATCAAGTAGTTTACTTCTTCTTAATTTTCCCAAGTCTACAACAACAGGAGGATGTAAAAGGGCTCATCCTAATATCCTTATCAAAGTTATTTATCCTGAACTAAAAGTAAAATTGTACTTTAGATATCTGGTTTATGCATGTCTCTTAGCTGTTTTTAACAAAAACAAAACAAAAAAGGACATCAAATAACTAATGAGATTTAGCTCAAGACCACCTACCTCTCCAGGGTGCAATCTATCCCAGTTTTCATTAATGTATGTCATAAGCTCAAGTTCAGAATCAAAGTATTTCTTCTTGTGAATAACACTTAGGTTATAAAGGCATAGGTGTGCTATATCTACCCTGGAATCCAAAAATAATCAAAATATACGAAAACAATGTTTTTGGTTATTGCTAAAAAATTACACAATCTTTTTATAAAACCAGCAATTAAATCTAAAGTGAAGTATTTAGGGAACAGAGTGACAATGTTGTCAGTCATATTCACAATTAATAAATCATTACATATAAAAATCATTGGAAAACGTTAACTAAACATTTACTTATCCTGCATAGGATTGTAACTATAAACAAAGCCATATTTGATTTCTTAAAATGCATTCAGAGGATCTGATTTTAAGAAAAAAATATTTTACAATCAGAATTTTTACCACTTTTCACTACTATATATAAGTTACAGAATAGACTTATTTTTAACACCCCATGTCTGATTCTTGAGTTAAACTTTATCTTTTCCTAAAATATGAAAAACATTTAACAAAGATTTCTAAGTACTTGGTAGAAGCACTTTGTCAGTAAATCTCTAAAACTCAGACTTCCCATACCCAAGACTGAAGCAGAAATTGGCTTATTTGTCATTAAGACCTTTGTCTCTTCTGCCGTATGCTATTCTGAAGGCCCAAAAGATCTAGAAAAATGAGTAAAAAATCTGAAGATCTAAAAGATGTTTTGAAAGCTGTATTTTATGCCATCTGACTACAAAAGAGGATAAATAAAATCAAGGCTTATGCCAAGTAAATGCATTGTTTATATGAAATATGTTTCATATAAAGTTTCATACTATAGGTTTTAGAATATGGCTCTTTCTTATTCCTTAACAGATATGTCTATACTCACCACTGTAATGGTAGACGTTTGAGGTATTCAGGTCCAGAACTACAGACAGAGCAAATAAATGTATAAAACCTAAGGAAAGAAGAAAAGCTGTATATTAAGTATTTAAGAGTATACCTAAACCATTTAACAAAGCAAAATATAATATGAATTATGACACTGTGAAAGAATTTCTTTTCCAGGTATAACAAATAATTACATAGTTCTTATCTGGGAGGAAAGGGCAATTTTATTTTTAAACCATTACAGACTTTACTTCACACAGAAATTCATAATGTAGTTTATTAGTGGTTGTGTATACCAGAATTCGAATGGTTTTCCTACATACACTATTACATTCAATGCACAAAGTGATCTGGTAAAATAAACCCAAAGAAAACAAACTAAAGACAGAAAGATATTAAGTGGCATAAACGAAGCTTTAAATGGCCATGTTTTCTGTTGTTAAGTTTAGTGCTATTCCTAGAGTTCTCTCTTCTAATCCATAAAAACAGCCTAGATCTGTTTTTAGAAATTCTTCACATAGAAGGCACAAATGGTGTATATCAAATTTCTTGACCCTTTGAGGTTTTTTAAAGGAAGGTACCAGTGAGAACAGTTTAGAGCACTGTGGGGTAATATGAACAAATATAATCATTAATCAAAGACTTAAAAGCTTTCTGGGATAATATTCAAAAGCACAAAAATTCCATGTATATTTAAATTCTGTGTAATTAAAGTCTATTATCCAATATTTCCCCTCCAAGTGACCCTTTTACAAATCACTATTAAAACAACTTTTAGGGCCTCCCTGGTGGCACAAGGGGTTAAGATGCAATTTATGAAGCAGTCCGCAGCCTCTGCAGCATGAGTTCGATCCCCGGCTGGCCAGGGAGCAACCCACATAGCACAGCAGACCTCTCCTGCCTCGCCTGCTGCTCCCCTCAGCAGTGTACTTGGGTCGATCTGCCTGTTCTGCTCCCCACTCTGTGTCTGGTGAATCCTCTCACCCCCACACTTCTGGCCTGTATCCCAGCTCTTGTATGCATAAATAAATAAATATCAAAAAAAAATTTACAAATAAAACAACTTTTAAAAATATGAGACTGCAAGGAACCACAATAAAAGAAAATAAAAAAAGAAAATAAAAAAACCAGTGAAGTTGAAATGCCTTCTCACCTGTCTCCAAATAACATTGGCTTTTGAAGGCATTGCACACAAGCCTCATGAAACCACTGCTTACATTTGCAGCATTGCAGCATCTTTAAATACCAGCTATAAGGAAAAATTTAAGATTAAAATTATTACCGTTCAAAGAAAATAACTAAAATGGCTTTATGCAGAATAGAATTCTGAATATATCACATTTCTGATATACTTAGTATTAATTTCTTTCTTTCCCAAAAAGGGAAAGAAACCTTTCCATCTTTATACACAAGAATTTATAAGGGGTCAGAAAATATGTTCACTATTTCTAGTCAACAAGGGCATGGTTTCGACACTAGCAAGGGATCTCTTCCAAAGCACAAAAGCCCAGAATTATTTTCACATCGACTTTCTACTCCTCAAAAACACAATGAATAACAGTTTCATAAAATAATGTCTTATAATGGTTTCTACCTGTTGTGAGTAATGCTTTAAATTAAATGCTAGGTATGAATGAGTAAAGGACAAAGATCAATATCTGGGCCTGTTTCTCTCTTTTACAAGTGATTTAAAGAAACCAGACAGAATGTTTCTTAAATCTGCAGGTGACTATAAACTGAGAAGTCTTCCATTAAGAAAGTTAAATCACAAAAACTCTGTATAATCAGAGATGAAAATCCATTCATTTATTCATGTTTTCATCACTAAACATCTACTACACAATTCTACTATATTGCAACTCTGTCTTAAGCACAGAATCTAATAAGGAAGAAAGATATAAAAAACTAGTAACTACTATTTAAATAGTTAAATGTAATGTTTTTAAAAAAAACTATAAGGTGTTATTAGTTAACTACCTACATACAAACCCAACTTAAACCGAAAGAATACAATCAAAGAGAGGTAATACAATCTGTTTCTGCAACAAGAGAAATATAAGGCAGAACTAAGAGCATCAGTGTAGTCTATCAGACCATTTCTATGGAAATCCTGCATACTTAAATCATGACAATGTATTTCAAGAATAACTTTCAAAAACTAGACAGCAACAAAAAGAGACTTTGGATATCATGTCTTAAAGAATGTTTTTTGGTAATAGAGATTTCAGCCAGGAAAAAAAGAATGCTAATTGTATGTGACTCATGGGAATGGGAATTTGATTGCTGGATTGAAATATTTTTAAGAGTTACCTCCTAAGAAATAGAAGATGTATTTTTCTTTAGTTCCAAAGATTGCAACTAGAACCAGTGAGCAGAAGTTAAACGTAAATTTCCTCTAAACATTATTAGAACTCTAATTAATGTAGCAAACACTTAATAATAAAGATAAATATAACCAGTTACTAATCTTGCCAATTTTCTTTATTGATACTTTCATGCATTTACAATCCATTCTTACTCACACACCACAATCAATAAGAACAATAAGGTAGACCAAAAATAGCAAGGAAAATTACTTAAAATACATTAAATAACTATTCACTTACTCTCCAGGGCCTCCACAATAGCAGTAACATTGCTGGACATTGGTTTTATGACCTGCATCCCATTCCAGATCTGCCACACTGTAGGGTAATGTCTGCTTCATGACTTGCAATGCTTTGGCATTAGGTCCTTTCTTAAGAGCACCACCCCTCTATATTAGAGGGAAAAGGTTATTTAAATGAGTGAAGGATGAAATTTTAAATACAATTCTAAAACTTAAAAATGCTTATGAAATTTCTGAAGCTACTTCCATTCTGAATTTCCTACCATATCACAAACTGTTTGACTAATAATAATCTATTTTGTTGTCTCTTCTTTCAAATTATTGCCCCAATATCAAGATAACAATCAGCAAATAAGTACAAGAATAGTTGCAGGTCACTTAAGCATCATTAGTCAAATAATAAACAGCACTTCTTTTTGCCCAAAAGACTATTCATTTCATTCAAATAAATTTTCAATGTACACAATCATTATGTTGATATTGCCTTACAAATTCCATTTAGGGCTTTAGCCCAAAACACTTAAAAGATACCTTTGTTGTTGTTGCAAAAACACACTGTCGACAGAGCCATTTTTCATCTGAATCAATCACACTGGAATCAATATGAGGTGTGTGACACAACTGATGATATCCTTAATATCAAAAAGAGCATAAAGCAAATTCTGTTTTATTAATAGATACTGTAATGCAATTTCAAGAAGGTATTTTAGTACTCTTTTCCTGTATTAATGTATATATAATTGATGAAAAACCACAATAATAGCTTCAAGTGAACTAATATAAAGTATTTTAATCACTAATCTTCAACAGAGGCTTTAAGTATGTAACAAAACTTTTCTGTAAGAATAAAAAATGTTTACCTTGGCCACACTTATCACATATAACCATTTCATTAGGAGCTTCTGAATACTCTTCTTGACATATTGTACAGACCATTTCCCCACTTCCAGTGGCTCCTAAAATATTTAAATTATAAATTCAGAAAACAGTCATAATATAATTAAGAAACGTTCCAAATAGCAAAGCTACTTGTTTGACTCAGTGAGTAAAATATATGGCAATGCTACTAGGTCATGATTTCTTCTCAAGGCAAAGGACAATACACAAAATGTTCTCACTCTCCTCCCTATATCCTTCCCACCTTTACCTTAAGATGTCTGTCTACAATCATAGTTCAATCTTTTTTTTAGAGGGTATAATTTAAATTGGTCTCAGGCAGGATCACTTACTATTTACTTCCAATATTCCCACTCTCTATAAGGACAAGGATATTGTGTAAATACTAGAACATGCACATTGTTTTCACTCACCCTATACCATCTTACATCATAAGACTAAAAAAGAAAGAGGGTAAGAATGATAGCAAAGACTCTTTTCCTCCTGGATTCTGAACATTTTTTATTTACTAATTTATGAAAGAGGCTGACTGCTATTTAACTTCCAATTCCTGAATTTCCATTGGTATAACCTAACATAACTCTACTACAACAAAAGTTGGAAGGTTCCAAAGTTAATATTACTTTTACCTGAATAGTTATTCAGGTAATATTATTCAGTAATAATACCCTAATCAATTTTATTCTAAAAATAATCTTATTCTACAAAATTTAGGATACAATTTTATCACTCTTAACACAATTATTTCCAATATTCTCTTGTCAATTTCAATATACATAGTTAAAATACTAATATACAGGCTTTGCTCACATAACAATAACAAAAATCTAAAATTTTGTGCTATGGACCAAACACTGAGTTAGGTGCAACATAAAATTTGATATAATTCTATAACTTTTAGGTAAATATTCTATTTATTAACAAATATTAAACCTCAGAAAGACCTTCAGTCAGGAAGTATTAAGATAAGGATCCAAACCCCAATATGGCAGAGTCCATAGTCTCTCCTCTATACTGTGAGATGCTTCCTTTCATCAATACTATGTAGTTATTTTTTCTACCAAAAGCATTTTTCAGTCAGTTTACAAAATTATGACTTCTAATAGGTGAATAATATTCCACCCAGCTCTAGGAGTAGAGCTTCTGAGTTCATGGCTCCAATCAAGAGAACCACCAGTCTGAGCCTGGGACCTCTCAGTCCAAATCTGCAATTATCTGGAAAATGACGATCACCCCATATTAAGGCAGATGTCTGATGTGACTCCCACTAAACCATGTGGATTGGTGGGGAAAAGGTAGATCCTCAGAGAAAGTGGTTCCAATTTGACAATATGTGTTCACCTCAGGAAACTATCCTGAAGAAGGAAGGATCTTTATTTTACTTGTGAAATCTAAGTTCATTTTTTCCTCACCATGAAGTTTATGAGAAATTCTGAGTAGCTTAGTAGCCTACAAAAATCGCCCTTACTATAAATCAAATTGACAATAAAGTCCTGCTCATTTCATCTCAGATATAAACGCTTTTTCCTTTTGAATTACTGCTAGAAGTACGTCTGCGTTTAAGTATTTTTATGCATTTAACACAACTGTTAAAATTTAATATCCATGGCGCAGCGGTTGAGCGCTGGGTTGTGAAGCTGCCTGCAGCCTCTGCGGCACCGGTTCGATCCCCGGCTGCTCCCCGGCCACCGGAGGAGGGTCCCACATGGCGCGCAGACCTCTCCTGCCGCCCGCTGCTCCCCTCAGCAGTGTACTTCGGTCCTTCTGCCTGCTCTGCTCCCCGCTCTGGCTCTGGTGAATTCTCTCACCCTCCCGTGCTTCTGACTGTACCCAGTGCTTGCATAAATAAATAAATAAATCTTTAAAAAAAAAAAAAATTTAATATCCAGAGGGCCTCCCTGGTGGCGCAGGCAGTTGAGCGCCATACTGTGAAGCTGTCCACAGCCTCTGTAGCGTGGGTTCGATCCTGGCCAGCCAGGGAGAAACCCACATGCTGCAGCAGACCTCTCCTGTCTCGCCTACTGCTCCCCTCAGCAATGTATTTCATCAGTCTGCCTGTTCTGTTCCCCACTCTGTCTCTGGTGAACCCTCTTGCCCTCCCGCGCATATGGCCTGTACCCCAGCTCTTGTATAAATAAAATAAATCTTTAAAAAAATAATTTAAAAAAATAATATCCTGAATAGAAATTTACACTGCCACCAGCAATGCAGTGTATCATTTTCACTGAAACAATAACAGTATTAGGTATTAAAATGAAAAATTCTTTTAAATGTATTTAATGGTCTTAACATTCTCTCTCTGTTGTAATGTACATTTCTTTGACTAACATTATTATGTGTTTTCCTTACTCTTTAGAATCTTTTCATATTATTATTTTGAGATATATATATATATATACATACACATACGCATAGAGCATGTTCTCATACGAAGAAAACCACTAAAACTAGTCTCCACACTGAATCTGCCATAATGCAGTTTCTCAGATTCACCTGCTAATTCTATAGCAACATATGAGCTACTCACTAAGCATTATAAGCAGTTACATGGCCATGGAACAACCCTTTGCAGTCTAGATATAGTAAAAGGAATCCATGGAACATATCAATAACTTACCAAAGTTGGAGTTCAGACTCAAATACAAAACCCAATCACTAAATACTTTTAGAAAAGTAAAGACAATTTATTTCTCCTCTCTACAAAAGGTGAAACAAAACACAGGTCTTAGCATGGGCCTATTAACCCAGTAAAAAGAAAACCAAAAATGGGACTTTATTATGCAGCTAATATACTCTAAATTTTAATATTCATACTTCTATAAATAAAGCACTTCCATGAAAGAGCTACCTTGAAAAACACTTATATTCAGCAGATTCAAAGGTCATACAGCAATTATAGTTTATAAAAATGGAAAGCATTACAAGAAAGGTACCTACAACCAAACCAAGGCATACCTTTATTCATTTTTACTTGCACCCAAATATAGCCTCATTTTCCCATTTAAACATGAAAGACCATAATTAAACAGTAATTTCAAACCAATTTACTAATGATTATTTTTAGCACTCCAAATCTATTAACTATGTTCTAATTCCCCATACCATATGGCAAATAGTATGTGCGCAGTATCAGTTCTCTACATTATTTTGTACTAATATGGGCAAATAACAGTTATGTTGAAGCCCAAATGGCTAAAAAAGTTTTACAAGGTTCTTAGAAGTGTAACAATAGTTTATAAGTGTGCATCAGTAATGCACCTGTTCTCTAGTCTACTTCTACCCTCAGAGTTAATTCTTGCTCTTCTCATATAATTTGTAACTCCTCAAAAATGATTATGAGTTATCTTAATAGACTGTACTCAACAGACAACACTAGAAAATGACAAGCTGAAGGAAATCAAACTTCAATATAAATCATGTTCAAGAGAAATAGTAGCACCTGCCTGTTTGAATGTCCTTCCAGAGAACCCAGGATTTAGAACTGTCTTCAAATATAATGAAGCAGCTCTGTTTCAATATGTTTATCTGAAATAGAAAGAAATACTTATGGTGATTTCTTCTAAGACTAAAAACATGACGTTAAATTCAAGATTTTTAAAAGTTGGGCCTCTCCCGGTGGCGCAGTGGTTGAGAGCTGGGCTGCGAGGCTGCCCGCAGCCTCTGCAGCGCCGGTTCCATCCCAGGTTGCCGGCGAGGGTACCACACGGTGCGCAAACCTCTCCTGCTGCGCCTGCTGCTTCCCTCAGCAGTGTATTTCGTCGGTCTGCCTGTTCTGTTCCCCGCTCTGGCTCTGGTGACTCTTCTTACCCTCCCGCACTTCTGACTGTGCCCAGTGCTTGCATAAATAAATAAATCAATCTTTTTTTTTAAAAAAGATTATTAAAAGTTTACTGTGTATCTTAAAGTAACTTGCCTTTTTGATAGTTCCAAGATAAAACAAGCCATCTGACCATCTAGCTAGGACATCCTGACCCTCTTCAAATTTACATGCTGGCTTTTTGACTTTATGTCCATCCTGTAAAGACAGCTTGGTCAAGGATGTTGGGGTCTTTTGGTTTCGACGTAAAGGAGACCGCTTGTGGACCAGTGAATTACCTGCCCCTGTAGAGTCTCTGTTGAGGAAATAAAAACCACATGTAAAATTTGACATACTTATAGAGTTTATTTTTATAATCATTGATATGTTTCATATAGTAATCAAAAATCTATTAAAAACCTTAAATTGAAGGAAAATATAACAAGCACCTCAAATCATACACACTCACCTGAAATGCCTTTAAAACAAAATGTCTAAATGCCTTTAAAGGAAAATGTCCAGGGCCTCCCCGGTGGCGCAGGTGGTTGAGCGCTGGGTTGCGAAGCTGCCTGCAGCCTCTGCAGCACCGGTTCAATCCCCGGCTGCTACCCGGCCACCGGAGGAGGGTCCCACATGGTGCAACAGACCTCTCCTGCCGCCCGCTGCTCCCCTCAGCAGTGTACTTCGGTCCTTCTGCCTGCTCTGCTCCCTGCTCTGGCTCTGGTGAATTCTCTCACCCTCCTGTGCTCTGACTGTACCCAGTGCTTGCATAAATAGATAGATAGATAGATAGATAGATAGATAGATAGATAGATAGATAAATGCATAAATACATAAATACATAAATAAATCTTAAAAAAAAAAGGAAAATGTCCATTTGCAACATCAATGAAGCTAATGGGAATTATGCCTAATTAAGTAAGCCAAAGAGTGAAAGACAAACACCATATGGTTTCATTCTTATGTGGTATAGCCAAAAAACAAAAAGCAAAAAAAAAAACAAAAAACCAGAAATACTAAAAAACAAAAAATAAACTTTTAGACTATAAGATCGATTAATGGTTACCAAAAGGTTAAGGGGAAAGAGGATAGATAAATCAGGAAAAGAGACATTATGGAAGAGAACAGATCTGGATTTTTAGCAGTGAACTAAACATAGTATGTATACATAGTTCATGCTGATTCTCAATCATAAACACCTGAAACTTAATATCATAATACAATTATTACTTCAACAAAAATAATAAAAAACAAAATTACAGCACTACTCAGTATTCATTCAGTGCTTATTCTGAGGTCAGGATTTGGCAGTAACTCCAAAGTAACATATGCAGGGCAGCTATCATCAAAATAACATCTTTAAGTTGAAGGTGGTAGGTCAGGAAAATGAACAAAAGAGATACTAAATCTCACAACTGGGATTAGATAAAGTAAAAGAACTTAAGTAGCACAATTTCTTAGGCACATGATAAAGAATTTTAAATATGATTATGCCACATGTAGTTGTAACACATTAACCAATGATCTGGGGGTTAGTCGGTAAATTCAACTCACTAGAAGAGCAGTCATAACCTCCCTGCAGGGAATCATGATTGACCTGAGTCTAGTTTATTGATAGGAATATGTCACAGTCCCTCAAATATGCAGAATTGGGAGTTTAATAAAAGACTGAGAACCACAGTTCACAAAATCATATTCAAATGAAAAGTATAAGATCACTTATTTTTCTAAGCAAAATTACACATCCCAAAATTATAACTTATGCATTAGTTGTTCCATAAACACACTACTATCACCTTTCTTAAAGGCAACAAAAGTAGTGTTGATTTTGTCTCAATTTCCTAATTTAGATTTTTTTTCACTAAGTAAATATACAATATATAAAACTTGATAGATAATTCAAAATTAGCATAAAAGTAAAAATGAAAAAAAATTGTTTTAATACCTACGAATTGGAAATAACTAATTTCAATACCAAAGAATACACAATTCTGCCATGTAGTAAAACATAGATAAACCTTGAAGACATTATGCTAAGTAAAATAAGTCGGACAAAAAGAACAAATATTGGGGCCTCCCTGGTGGCGCGAGGGGTTAGAAAGCAGCACTATGAAGCTATCCGCAGCCACTGCAGCATGAGTTCAATCCCCAGCCAGGGAGGTGACCCACATGGCACAGCAGACCTATATACCGTCTCGCCCGCTGCTTCCCTCAGCAGTGTATTTCAGTCAATCCACCTGTTCTGTTCCATACTGTCTCTGGTGAATCCTCTCATCCCCCACACCTCTGGGCTGTACCCCAGGTTCTTGTATGTATAAATAAATAAATCTTAAAAAATATATAAAAAGAACAAATATTACATAATTCCATTCATATAAGACTATGAATAAGTCTAGCTTATAGAGATTGAGAGCAGAATGGTAGTTGCCGGGGCAAGAAGAAGGGAAGAGTGGGGAGTTAATGTTTAAAGTATATATAGTTTGTTTGAAAACCAAACCACAATTTAAAGATCTGCAAAGGAAAAATGAGTTCGATCCATGGGCCTCCCCGGTGGCGCAGCGGTTGAGCGCTGGGTTGCGAAGCTGCCCGCGGCCTCTGCGGCGCCGGTTCGATCCCCGGCTGCTCCCCGGCCACCGGAGGAGGGTCCCATATGGCGCGCAGACCTCTCCTGCCACCCGCTGCTCCCCTCAGCAGTGTACTTCGGTCCTTCTGCCTGCTCTGCTCCCCGCTCTGGCTCTGGTGAATTCTCTCACCCTCCCGCGCTTCTGACTGTACCCAGTGCTTGTAGAAATAAATAAATAAATAAATAAATAAATCTTTAAAAAAAAAAAAAAATGAGTTCGATCCAAATTTGCTGAAAAATATTAATTTACACATCTAAGAAATCCAACGAACAAAAATATAGGATAAATATAAAGTGATATACATGTAGACACATCAGAGTAAAAACCCGAAAGAAAATCTTGAAAGCAATGCAAAAAATAACTCATCACATTCAAGGAAACCCCAAAAGGATTAACTTCTCATCAGAAATAAGGAAGAGCAGAAGGCAGTGATATGACATACTCAAAGAGCAAAAATGGAAAAGAAAAACCTAAAGTGTTGACCAAAAATCTTTTATTCAGCAAAATTCCTTCAGAAGTGAAGATGGGGGGTCTCCCTGGTGGCGCAAGGGGTTAAGACACAACCTATGAAGTTGTCCATAGCTTCTGCAGTACAAGTTCGATGCCCAGCTGGCCAGGGAGCTACCCACATGGTGCAGCAGACCTCTCCTGACTCACCCGCTGCTCCCCTCAGCAGTGTACTTCAGTCAATCTGCCTCTTCTGCTCCCCACTCTGCCTCTGGTGAATCCTCTCACCGCCCCGCCCCCACCTCTGGCCTGTACCCCAGGTCTTGTATGCATAAATAAATAAATAATTAAAACAAAACAAAAAAAATGAAGATGATATAAAGATACTCCAGAAAAATAAAACTGAGAGAATTTGTTGCTAGCAGGGCTACCTTACAAGAAATACTAAAGGAAATTTCTTAGGGTTGAAATCTCCCAGTCAAAAGAAATTTACAGAGAACAAAGAAAGAATGAAAAACAACCCATATCACAACTGAAACATAAACTAAACACTTTGTACATCTGCCCCAAAAGGTTTTTTTACCATTTATTGTCACTGATTATTTCCCTCCTCTCTAGAATATCTTTATCAGAAGCCAAATAGTTTTTCTAATTTAGGTTTTCCAATCTGAAGGATAACATGTAGTTGGTAAAATATGAAACACATAGTGAAAATTCCCCACACCACCTTCTCCCACAAAAGAAAACAATCTCCTGACCTAATGTATATATTACGTATGTAGATATGACTCATACAGATTTTTAACAAAACATGAATTATAACAATTATCTTGGATAACTCAATGAGCATCTGTAAAATATAAAAGTATATCAGCTGATAAGTTACTTTCCAGCTATCATCCAATTGAGGAACCTCTAGGATGTTCCAGTGTTTTAACTATTACAAGTGATAATGTAAGTTCATCCTTTTAACACTTCATTTTTAATGTTCCAACTACTATAAAGGAAAATTCAAAAAGAATAATTACCAATTATGTAGTTTTCCTTTTTATTGTAAAAAATTACAAGAATACATAAAAGTAGACAAAACAAGTGCAACAAACCATCAAGTATTCACTACTCACATTTTGATTACGTCATGGCCAATACCGCTTCATTTAAGCAACCCATTTCACCCCAATCCATGTTACATGTATTTCTTTATGTGAAAGACTGTCAAATTAATCTCCAAAAAAGGTACCATTTGACACTCTCATGGACACCTTCACCAACAGGAAGTATTATCGTTTTGCTATTTCACACCACACACACACACATACACACACAATTTCTATCGTAATTAAAGAAGCATGTTTAAAATGGATTTGTTAACAATGTGTATACCTTCTAGAAATTGGAGTTAATGTTCTTTACCTGTTTTTTAAACTGAAGTTAATCCTTTCTATTATTTTCTATTTACATTTCTGAATATAAATGTTTAAATTACATACATCATTGTATTTCTGAATAATAATAATGCTTTGTTACAGATACTGGAAATATTCCCAATTCATACACTGTGAAAATGCCTTGACATTTTTTTTTTTAAGATTTATTGATTTATGCATACAAGAACTGGGGTACAGGCCAGAGGTGCGGTAGGTGAGAGACTTCACCAGAGACAGAGCGGGGAACAGAACAGGCAGATGTACTGAAATATACTACTGAGAGGAGCAGCGGGCAAGTCAGGAAATGTCTGCTGCGCCATGTTGGTTGCTCCCAGGCTGGGCGGGAATCGAAATCGTGCTGCAGTGGCTGCGGATTGCTTCGCAGGTTGCATCTTAATGCTTGCGCCACCAGGGAGGCCCTAAACAGATTTTTTTGACTGCGTGATCAGTACTTCTTATTATTAGGTTGACTTTGGTCAGTCACTACAAACCTGTACCTTTCATCTTGCACCCAGCTAGGCTGCCTCACTTTTTAAGATGTCAGATCACAGAGAATTTAAATTTAAAAAAAAAAAAACAACAATGGATTTGGTTCATGTGTCTGTCCTTTAAGTTCTATATTCCCTACCTCTATTGAGATAAGTAAAAGGTACCCCACTCTTCCCTACACCCACATCTCCAGTCAGTATCTTTTCATTTTAGAGGATGTTAATGACATTATTTTTACAGCAACATTAGAAACTAGAAGACAGTGGAACTAATTTAAAATTCTGAGTGAAATGAAGCTATCCACAGTCTCTACAGCATGAGTTCGATCCCGGGCTGGCCAGGGAGCTACCCACAAAGTGCAGCAGACCTCTCCTGTTTCACCCGCTGCTCCCCTCAACAGTGTATTTCAGTCTGCCTGTTCTGTTCCCTATCTGTCTCTGAAATCCTCTTCACCCTCCGCACCTTTGGCCTGTACCCCAGTTCTGGTATGCATAAATAAATAAATTTTTAAAAAATTCTGAGTTGGGCCTCCCCTGGTGGCACAGGCGGTTGAGCACAGCACTGTGGAGTTGTCTGCGGTGTGTGGGTTCAATCCCCGCCAGCAGGAGAGAATCCCACATGGCGTGGCAGAACTCTCCTGTCTTACCCACTGCTCCCCTCAGCAGAATGTTTCAATCTGCCTGTTTTGTTCCCCGCTCTGTCTCTGGTGAATCCTCACCCTCCCGTGCATCTGGCCTGTACCCCAGTTCTTGTGTGCATGAATAAATAAATCTTTAAAAAAAAAATTGGCATGGTAAACCTCTCCTGTCTCGCCCGCTGCTCCCTTCAGCAGTATTTCATCAGTCTGCCTGTTCTGTTCCCCGCTCTGTCTCTGGTGAATCCTCTCCCCTCCTGCACATTTGGCCTATACCCCGGTTCTTGTATAAATAATCAATCTTTAAAAAAAATTCTGAGGGAAAACCAACCTTGTAACAAGTTGTGAGTAAAATAAATTTTTAGGCATAGTAAGTCTATAAAGATTCATCACCCAAGCACACTCCCTTGGGCCTGACCAAAGGCAGACATGGAATGCAAGGGAGGTGATACAGCAGAGAAATAAAGGGAATTCCCAGGATGATAGTAAAGACAATTTACTGTGCAATAAGTATAACAAGCAACAAGTCCAGATTAGAACAGAATTCCCAAAGGCGCTCCAGGATAAGAAAAATAAATGTAACTGATAAATTGTATGACAGATTGCTCCTGCGGAAAAGTACACTGCAAGACATTTTATAGAAATTGGAAAAAATTGTAAAGTTTTAAAGGTTCATAGAAAAGAAGTCTTACGTCCTTTTTTTTAAAAGATTGATTGATTGATTTATACAAGCACTGGGTACAGTCAGAAGCGCAGGAAGGTGAGAGAATTCACCAGAGCCAGGAACAGAACAGGCAGACTGATGAAACACACTGCTGAGGGGAACAGCGGGCGCAGCAGGAGAGGTCTGTTGAGTCATGTGGGACCCTCACCAGCGGCCAGGGATCGAACCAGCGCTGCAGAGGCTGCGGGCAGCTTCGCAGCCCAGTGCTCAACCACTGCGCCACCAGGGGAAGTCCAAGAAGTCTTATATCTTAATGAAGCAATTTTTAAACCCAGTTGCATAAGAAAGAAATGCAATCCTAGAAACAACACCTAAAAACATTAACTAGTGTTTAGCACTATTCCAAGTATTTTGTATACATCAACTCATTTAACTCTCACATTATCATATTCAATGTGGGTTGATGTAAGAAACAGCTAAGTTTCAAAGCAGTTGCCTCTAAGAAGGATGGATGGAACATCTAAGAAACATCTTTTTGGTTGAGGTTTATAATTTTGTAATTTTGATAACATTTTATACTCTTAGCAAGTAATGTTCGATGAATACGAAAAATTAGCTCCAACAAATTTATAAAAATGAGAACAAATCTTGGCAAATCAACATCCATGGCAGAATTTCCCTAAATGTATCCTATGAATAGAATGTTCATAGCTGGCTTGTGAAAAAAGGCTTCCAATATCATGTAAACTTGGTGGCATTTTCAGAGAATTATCTTGGGACCCTTAATACATTAAAATACACTTAAAGTTTCTCCCTAACATTAGACTACAGGGAGTCCTTACTCCCTGCCCCTGAACCAGCTTTAAAAAAAAAAGTAAACTGTGGTTCTCAAATGTAATTGAGTCAAAGACCAATGCCAATCTACAAAATAAGGACAATACAGTTTTTAATCAACTTAAAGACCATTCCATATTTTGAGAGCACAGCCTTCATCTCTTTACACTTGAAATACCTCTTCTTGCATGAAGTGATGGTGTATAGTAGGAATTTTTTTAATCAAGTTAATTTTTTTAATTTTTCTATATACTTTTTACAGTCATTCATTCTCCCCTAAAGTGTAATCCCCATAAAATTACCCCCCACACGAACCATCACCATAGTATCTTGTACTCTTCCCTCAAATATTCTGATCCCTCTTCCTCCCACTCCCCTGCTGAATGTCTCCAATTAGTTTGGCTGCTATTTTTGTCTTTTTTTTCCTTAATCCCTTGTTTTTCTTCCCTATGCTCCTCCTATAAATGAAACCATCCAGTATTTTTCTCTTTCCTTCTGACTTATTTCATTGAGCATAATCCCTTCCAGCTCCATCCATGTTGCTGCAAATGACATAGTTTCTCTTTTTGATTGCTGTATTGTATTCCACTGTGTATATATGTCACAGCCTCTTGATCCAGTCACCTGTTTGGGGGCATTTTGGTTGGTTCCGTATCTTAGCTATTGTAAATAGTGCTGCAATAAACACGGGCGTGCAGATTTCCTTTCAAATTAATGTTTCTGTGACCTTTGGTTAGATTCCTAGAAGTGGAATTGCTGGGTCATACAGTAGTTCCAATTTTTATTTTTATTTTTTATTTTTATTTTTTTGGGACCCTCGCTGATGGCCAGGGATTGAACCAGCGCTACAGAGGCTGCAGACAGGCCCGCAACCCAGCGCTCAACTGCTGCGCCACCAGGGGAGGCCCAGTAGTTCCATTTTTAGTAATTTGAGGATGCTCCACTCTAAGTGGAAATTTTTATAAGTGTTCTCACGTTCCAAAATAAAAAAAATGGCAACCCTATCAGCATCCCCATTCTACCAAAAAATGTAGTGTTTTGTCTAAGTCCAATCTAGGGGTTTCTGGAAAACTTATTCAAAATAGAGGCAAAAGAAATCTTTTGAAGAAAAATAACCACAAATGTAGAAAGGTAATCTAGAAAGAAAAATCATAAAAAATGGGAAAGACAGTAAAGAGCTAAGTAGTATATTAAATGTACTTAACAGGTTAGATAAAATGACTCTACTAAGGCTAACAAATCCAAAGTCACTTAGACAAATGAGTTCAATCGCCTGACCAAATGGAGTTTAGAAATGAAGACTAAAAGGTTTAATTTAGCTCACTCTTTCTCAAAAAAAACTTAGTTCTTTGAGGAGGGGTAGGGAAAACATGAACATTAATATAAGCTTTTGGTTATAAGAATAAAGTAGTTTTGGGCCTCCCCTGGTGGTGCAGCAGTTGAGCACTAGGCTGCAAAGCTGCCCGCAGCCTCTGCAGCGCCCGTTCGATCCCCAGCCACCGGCAAGAGTCCCACATGGCACGCAGACCTCTCCTGCCGCGCCCGCTGCTCCCCTCCAGCAGTGTATTTTAAAGTCAAGTCTGCCTGTTCTGTTCCCCGCTCTGGTGAATTCTCTCACCCTCCCGCGCTTCTGACTGTACCCGGTGCTTAAATAAATAAATAAATCTTTTTCTTTTAAAAAAAAAAGAAGAGAATAGTTTTTAAAACTAGCAATATTCATATTCTAACAAACAATATTCATATTCTAACTATATTCATATTCTAACAAACCTACTCTCTTAACTTTCATAGTTTGCCTGAATCATCTGCATAAAATATGTATTAAAAGCAGAATCAATTTTCTGGAAATTTATACTCTAATAATCTCATGTAAACCAATGGAATTTACATTTCAAATATCAAGTTGAGAGAAAA
This sequence comes from Talpa occidentalis, assembly GCF_014898055.3. NCBI lineage: Eukaryota > Metazoa > Chordata > Mammalia > Eulipotyphla > Talpidae > Talpa > Talpa occidentalis. The sequence goes on along the minus strand of NW_023605305.1, from coordinate 95,095,014 downwards.
TATTTGCTTACAACCAGATATCTAAAAGTTTTCATAGTGTCTGGCAAGAGTAGGTACTTAATCTTTCCTCAATAAATGAAAAGTCTTTATTTACAAATATACACTAGTAAATTCTCCACTTTACAAATACCACTATCTTATGAAAGCACATATTCTATTACACACAGCTTCAAAATTGTTTATGTATTTAAATGTAAACCTAAAAAAGCCAAAACTTCTAAAATTGTATTTCTTTAACACCCTGAAGTAAACTAAACTAAAAGTAAAGGCAAAGTCTCCATCTCAACCCCAGGTTCAGCCTGAGCCCTCTGGAATTAAAAATAGCTCAGTCATCTAACAGGTCAAACAATGACAAAGGTGTTTACAATTTCAGTGTGTGGCTTTGGCAATCTTCAAGAACTATACAAAATAGCTTTAAATATCTTAAAATTAAGGATAAAAGATGTTTCATAGAATATTTCTGTTTTAGGTTTTTGCAACAAATATATAGCATTTTGTGATCAAAGATTTTAAAAAGCTATAACTTTAACTTCTTAAAGTTAGAAATGATACTGCTTAGCATACGTTTTCAGAATGACAAAGAAATATCAAACACTTAAAAGACATTATGAGATTTCTGTAATACAACAGGTTAAAAAAAAGTATGTAACTGGTTAAGCCTTTTCATCAAATATCCAGTCATCTAAACTATTTGTGTGAAAGAAAAACAGAATGTGTCACAAAGACATTTTAATACTAATATTAGTTTGCAGATCCCTAATGATAGATTAGTTATAACACTGATTATATAGTTATCCTCCATATGCAACAGATAGCAGTTAACCGCAGATTTAAAATACCAAAACCAATAATGCTAGTATGCCTGAAAATCATAGATCAGTTTGAGTTAAGAATATTTGTTCAACTAGTAAAGTTGATTATAGTATGTAAATGGAACTCCACTAACAATTCACAAAAAAATTAAAGGAAATGAAAGCTTAGAATTCTCACAATCGTGGTTCTAAGACTGGAAAGCAAGAAATAGAATTGAAGACTCCCTCCTACAAGCCATTAACTCTGCCCCAGTTTATGAACTGCATTTTGTACAGTAGAGCTGACCAATCAAAAGAACTTGAAAACACCTTCACCTATAGTGTTTAACTGCCTCTAGAGCATTTACATCTCATTTTCTCCTAATAATATTGTCCTTGTATAGGGAGACTACATTCTCTTTAACAAAAAAGGAATCTATTAACTCAAAAGTAAAGTAACGCCATTGAAGTTCTAAAGTCAGACAATGCTGTATTACATCCCAAAATGGGACTCTAGTCTGGTAAACTCCGTATTTTCTCTGAGATTAATTATTCTAGATATTTGTAATTTTGGAGCGCAACTATTTACTGAAATCACAAAACACAGTGGGAATGCCAAGAGTACTTTCAAACTTAATTCGTGAAATCAAGCCTCTGGTCCATAATATTAATACAGTCAGCTCCAAAGCTTTGTTGATCTAATATTACATCTACTAGGGATAAAATGTGTTTCTATTAAGTTTCAAGGAAAAGCTGTTTTCCCCTGATTTTTACACAATAAAAATGTTAAGGACAATTGTCTCTCACTTTTTCAAAGTTCTCTATTTTAAGAGTCTCATATACATAAATTCAAAAGGATTTTATAAACAATTCAAACACCAGGAAAACTAGGATATTTATTAGGATGAAAACACTAAAAATCAAGTATCGTGCTAAATTTTCTCATAGGTGTATATAACATTTTGCATATCAAGATCTAGCCATACAGACCTCCTTTTAATTCTTCTAAAACCAAGATCTTAAAAAAAAAAAAAAATTTATTTATTTATGCATACAAGAACTGGGATACAGGTTGAGGGGTGTGGGGGACGGGGGAAAAGGATTCACCAGAGACAGTGGGGAGCATAACAGGCAGATCTACTGAAACACACTGCAGAGGGGAGCAGCGGGTCAAGCAGGAGAGGTCTGCTGCGCCATGTGGGTTGCTCCTGGCCGGCCAAAAATCAGCCAGGAATCAAACTTGTGCTACAGAGGCTGGCGATAGCTTGATAGTGCTGTCTTTAACGCATGCAACACCAGGGAGCCTGTAAATCCAAGATCTTTCCCACCCAAGGTATTCACACACAGATTGTACCTACAACCAAAACTGCCCTCCCCACTATTCGCATTCTTTACATAGCTGATCCTTCTACGTAATTCTATCAAAGTAGGTACACTCTCCAACATTCTCTATCAGAGAACTCTTGTTTTTTAAAGCTTCTATTATAGCCTCTACTTTACCCCTCAATCTTTGTTTTTGAAAATTGTCAGAGGGCCTCCCCGGTGGCGCAGCGGTTGAGCGCTGGGTTGCGATCGATCCCCGGCTGCTCCCCGTCCACCGGAGGAGGGTCCCACATGGCGCGCAGACCTCTCCTGCCACCCGCTGCTCCCCTCAGCAGTGTACTTCAGTCCTTCTGCCTGCTCCCCACTCTGGCTCTGGTGAATTCTCTCACCCTCCCGCACTTCTGACTGTGCCCAGTGCATGTATAAACAAAAAACAAACAAACAAATATAATAAATAAAAAAAAAAAACCATGCCTCTATTAAAAAAAAAAAAAAAAAAAGAAATTGTCAGAGGGCCTCCCCTGGTGGTGCAGGCGGTTGAGCGCCACACGGTGAAGCTGTCGGCAGTCTCTGCTGGTTCAATCGCGGCCAGCAGGCCAGCGAGGGTCCCACATGGCGAGGCAGACCTCTCCTGTAGCGCCCACTGCTCCCCTCAGCAGTGTATTTCGTCAGTCTGCCTGTTCTGTTCCCTGCTCTGTCTCTGGTGAATCTTCTCACCCTCCCGCGCATCTGGCCTGTACCCTGGTTCTTGTATAAAAATAATCTTTAAAAAAAAAATTGTCAGCTATTTTATAATACTAAATATTTTATTTATCTAGAGTCACCAATTAATATTCCGCACTTGTTTTTTCTCTCCATCTGTCCACACGTGGGTATATACACACTTTTTTTTTTTTGCTGATCCATCTGAAAGTTGTAGGTAACACGAAACTTCACCCTTAAATACACAAAGAAAAGTACTCAATCATTTCTGCTATATACACACTCTTTTTGAAAAAAGAACTTGGTTGTAGGTCTGTTAGGGCACTCTTTCACCTTTAAAAGTGGAATCATATTCTAGAGAAAACAAACATTACAAACATGAAATTCCTCAATTTCCTCCCACCCTTTCCCCCCAAAAGGTGACTATAAAGCACTTATTTAATATGCTTCTCTAAAAGGGTATCACTCTTTTCTCCAGTATTAGACAGAGAGCTCACAACAAAAATCTCACTTTCCTTTATTTTAAATCTCCAGATCTTTCTGGTTTAATCTACCATAACCAAAATCAAAAACAACCAAAGTCCTTACAAAATTCTTCTCTATTTGTTATTCTCTTCACCAATAAACTTTAAAAACCACATTCCACTTAATCCATTGCAAGCTGACTGTTCTGATTACTGTTAGCCATTACAAACAACCAAATGTAAGACAATGCTCTAATTTCAGTTCTCACTTTACCAATTTTGTATAATTGTTGATCATGAACTACTGAAATTCTCTTCCCTCAGTTCCTAAGAAGCCCATCTTCCATAGTAAATGACTTTTTTCCCATCTCTGACCATTCCTGTTTTCTAGACCAATTCTTCCTCCTCTGCCAACTCTAAATGTGGGCGTTGCCTAGAGTTCCCTGATCTTGTATTACAAGTTCTGCTCATTATAGTCATATTCTCCTAATGCCTCACCTAATTTTTATCTGTTGACAATTTCTTAATCTCTCCACCCTATCCTATCTTACAAGTCCGAAGCCCTTAATTCTAATTGCCTGCCAAACATCTTAACCTGGATTTATTCCAGGACCGTTAACAAAAGTGACATTTTCTGCAAATTCTTCCCCTTTCTCCAGTATTCCCTATATCCATTAATAACCTTACTATATGACCATCACTCAAGGTAGAAATTTGGTATCCTTGATTCCTCCCTAATCCCGAAACCTCTTTACAGTCATTAAATTCTGATTCTTTCTTAAAAACTACCTCTCAAATACCTCCTACAACCATTCTTTATTCCAGGACATCAGGTTTTGCTTACGCTATCACCATAGGCTCCTGATATTTCTGCCATCAACCTCCTGTCTAATGACTCTGATCTTGCAGTAAGGAAAACCTGCCTTAGTCACTTTCACCTTTGCTGAATAACTCCAAGGTACCCTAGTGCCTGGAGAAGTCATTAACTAGAAGATATATAATTTTCACATTTTAACTCTATGAAATATAGATCCCACAACTGATGATATCTTATAATCACTTATAGACCAAGCAGCAGTAGCAAAGTATTCCTCAATGCCAATGCAAATACATACAATTAAAAGCACTGGCATCAAAATAGAGATCACAAATCATATATCTGATGAGTAACATTCAAAATATATGAACTCATACAACTCAGTAACAAAAACAAACAATCCAATAAAAAAAATGAACAGAAAATCTGAATAGTCATTTTTCCAAAGACATACATGCCATCTGATACATGAAAAGATGCTCAATATCACTGATCATCAGGGAAAAGCAAATCAAAAATCACAAAGAGGGCCTCCCTGGTGGCGCAAGGGGTTAAGATGCAAGCTACTAAGTTATCCGCAGCCACTGCAGCACAAGTTTGATCCACGGCCAGGGAGCTATCCACATGGCGCAGCAGACCCCTCCTGACTCGCCCGCTGCTCCCCACAGCAGTGTATTTCAGTCAATCTGCTTGTTCTGTTCTCCACTTTGTCTCTGGTGAATTCTCCCACCCACCACCACCCCCATCTCTGGCCTGTACCCCAGTGCTTGTATGCATAAATAAATAAATCTTTTTTTAAAAAATCAGTGAATTATCACCTCACACCAATCAGAATGGCTATTATCAAAAAGAAAAGAAATAACATATGTTGGTGAAGCTATAAAGAAAAGGGAACCCTTGTGCTCTGCAGGTGGGAATGCACATTAATGTAGCCGCTACGGAAAACAGAATGGAAGTTCCTCAAAAAATTAAAAATGGAACTACCATATGATCCACCAATTCCATTTCTGGTTATGTATCTGAAGAAAACAAAATCACTAAGGATACATGCAACCCCATGTTCACTGAAACATTATTTACAACTGCCAATATAAACCAAGTGCACATTTATGGATGTATAAACAAAATGTGGTGTATACATACACCACACCAATGAACTAATTATTACTCAGCCATTTAAAAAAATGAAATCTTGCCATTTGAGACATGAATAGATTATGAGACCATTACAATAAATGAAATGTTAGAGAAAAATAAAATACTACATGATCTCATGTACATGCACAATCTAAAACAAAACAAAACCAAACTCTCAGATACAAATAATCAGTGATTGTCACAGATGTGGGCATAAGTGGGCAAAATAGATAAAGGATGCAGGTATAAAGTTTCAATTACAAAATAAATGAGGATGTAATGTATAGGGTGGTCACTACAACTACAGTACAATATTGAGTTTTTTTAAGATTTATTTTATTTATTTATGCATACTAAAGCTGGGATGAGGCCAGAGGCAGTGGGGGACAGGATTCACCAGAGACAGAGCAGGGAACAGAACAGGCAGACTGACTGGAATACACTGCTGAGGGGAGCAGTGGGTGAGACAGGAGAGGTCTGCTGTGCCATGTGGGTTAGCTACCTAGTCAGATGCAGTGGCTGCTGATAGCTTCATAGTGCTGAGAACTAAGCCCCTGCACCACAGGGAGGCCCCTGTATTGTGTATCTAAAAGTTACTAGGAGGGCCTCTCTGGTGGCGCAAGGGGTTAAGCACCACACTATGAAGCAATCCGCAGATCTGCCTATACTGCTCCCCACACTGTCTCTAGTGAATCCTCTCAACCCCCCCTCCCCCCACACCTCTGGCCTGTACCCCAGTTCTTGTATGCATAAATAAATCTTTAAAAAAAAAAGATTTATTTATTTATACAGGAGAAGTCTGCTGCACCATGTGGGTAGCTCCCTGGTTGGGGATCAAACTCGTGCTTCAGTGGCTGCGGATAGCTTCACAGGTTGCGTCTTAACTCCTTGCGCCACCAGAGAGGCCCCCCCAAAATAAATCTTTTAAAAATAAATAAGTTACTTGGAGTGGATCTTGAAAGTTTTCATCAAAAGAAAAAAAAAATTGCAACTGTGTAGTGACAGAAGTTAGCAACACTTAATTGTGATCATTTCACAATATATGCAACTATCAAATTATTATGCTATACTCTTGAAAATAATATCAATTATACTTTGATTTAAAGGGTTAAAAAAAATCTGGTCGATTCCTTACAGCCCAATTATTATGATTGTTTCTCTTTAATATAACCTTTTTATTCCAATAAGCTATTTTTTATTAATAATTTACAATAAACTTCATTGCCTTCCATAGTAGGGAGAAATGTCAGATTGGGTGGTATCAGCAGCCACTGAGCAGAGGAAATACAGAGGGATCTTTTCTCTCTCCAGAAAACAAATGGTTGTGGGAAAAGGTGGGACACACAATTAATAATGTATATTCAGCTGGTTTCCCAAAGTGAGAATCAAGAGTAAACATGTTTTACTTAACTATAAGCCTGCATTAGAGCCCAGCACCAACTTTTCTGTAATTATTTTAATTTTTACATAGATTCTATTAGGAAATACTGTCACCAATACTCATCATGGCACAAAGACTGACAGTGTTGAGCACAGAAAACTGTGCTACGAAACTCAAAAAGTGATTCAGAATCACATGTATTGGACAAACACTTGTTTTTATCAGACAAAAACAAGTATTGGACTGAATCAGTTTAAAAAAGGTTCAACAATATAAGTTTACTATATTTCTTAAAGATTTATTTATGCATACAAGAACTGGGGTACAGGGTCAGAGGTGGGAGAGGGGTGTGAGAGGATTCACCAGAGACAGAGTGGGGAATGGAACAGGAAGATTGACTGAAATACACTGCTGAGGGGAGCAGTGGGCGAGTCAGGAGAGGTCTGCTGTGCCATGTGGGTAGCTCCCTGGCCGGCCGGGCATCGAACTTGTGCTGCAGTGGCTGTGCATAGCTTCACAGGTTGCGTCTTAACCCCTCACGCTACCAGGGAGGCCCAACAATATAAGTTTAACATACACAAACCATGAGAGAAAGTAAGTGCAAATCACATATCTGATAGTTTTATATCCAAAATATTAGAATAACACAATTCACCAATAAAAAGACACTCAAATTTTTAAATGGGCAACAGACCTGAATAGACAGTTCTCCAAAGAAGGTACACAAATTGTCGATAATTACATGGAAAAGAAGCTCAACATTATTAGCCATCAGGAAAATGCAAATGAAAACCACAATGAGGTGGATACCACTGTTAAGACCAAGATGGTTACAATCAAAGACACCGTCAACAACAGCATTGGCAAGGATGTGAAGAAATTCGACCCCTCATAGTTGCTCAAGAGATTAAAATGGTTTAGCAGTGCCTCAAAATATTAAACACAGAGGGGCCTCCCTGGTGGCGCATGGGGTTAAGACATAACCTATGAAGCTGTCTGCAGCAGCTGCAGCGCAAGTTTGATTCCTAGCCAGGTAGCTTCCCACATGGCTCAGTAGACCTCTCCTGGCTCGCCTGCTGCTCCCCTCAGCAGTGTATTTCAGTCAGTCTGCCTGTTCTGTTTCCCCGCTCTGTCTCTGGTAAATCCTCTAACACCCCCCCCCCCAACACCTCTGGCCCATACCCCAGTTCTTGTACGCATAAATAAATAAATCTTTTTTTAAAAATTAAAAAAAAAAAAAAAAACACAGAGCTATCATCTGACCTAGCAATTCCATTCCTAAATAGGTACCCAAGAGAAATGGAAATACATGTCCACACAAAAACTACATGAATACTCATAGCGGCATTATTGTTTGTCTCATAGTCAAAAAGTGGAAAAAGCCCAAATGTCCAGCAACTGATGAGTGGATAAATGAAATGTAGTATATCCAAAGAATAAAATATTTTGGGGCCATAAAAAGCAATGAAAGTCTGAGAAAACATTATGCTAAGTGAAAAGCCCAAGACAAAAGGCCACTGAGCACGATTCCATTTATACAAAATGTCCAGAACAGGCAAAATAAAAACACCCAAAGTAGACTTGTGGTTGGCCTATTAGTAGCGCCTAAACTGAGAGAAGGAAAGAATGGGAGTCAATACTATGAATACACACTTTTCATCTTGGAATGATTAAAATGTCTAAAGTGATGGTGATGGACACACAACTCTGAGTATATAAAAGTCACTAAATTGTACACCTAAATGGTGTATGTACATGTGCATAATGTATATACAAACATGATTTATGAATTACATTTCACAAGAGATTAAAACTGCAGTTACACTGTGAATTTTAATGTACACAAATTTTACCTCAAAGAAATACTAAACAATGAAAACAATGAAGTGAAATATGACAATGAGGTAGAAATGAAAGAAGCACAGGTACAAAATAAAGTTCATTGTATTATTGGTTTCACTTTGTATATTTTCCAAATTTTCCTTCATAAGTTTAAAACTGATTTTATAAAATTAAAGATGTTTTAAAATTACAAAGTAAACTAGCTTTCTTAATACCCATTTTTGTAGCTTTTTTGATAAAGGAAACAATCATATATCCTAAAAAGACCTGAGAAGTTGCTAACTTGATCTTTTGTAATATTACATTAGGCAGAGGTATGACAGAGATACAGTATGTGGCAAACATGAACAATTCTTGATCTTAAAAATGTACAGAGTTTGAATCTCCTCAGTTCTTAGTTCCTTACCCTTAGGTTTCTTTGGTTTCTACCCTTTACTGGATGTAACAATTTCTAACAACTTGATTCAATAACCCTTCACACTGCTATCAATTTAAGTCACTAATCACATATGGTCATTTAAATTCTAGTTTTAATAAATTAAACTAAATCATAAGTTCAGTTCTCAGTCTCACTAGTTATAGTTCTAGTATTCAACATCCACATGGGCTATTGGCTACCATACTGTAGAGCTGACATATATCACCACTACCACCAATGCAGAAAGTTCTATAGGACATTCTAATACCCTAATACATAAAAAACAACCACAGGGAAATTTCCACATTGCAATTTAAGGCTGCTATACAGTGTTTTATTGCAACAGAGAAAACAAAACACATAAAAATATCAACCAAGGAATATTATTCATGAAAGTTTAGACTAAAATAGTTAAATTTTACTTTCAGAACCACTAGGCTACAGATGCTGGTTATGTCAACTCCTCAAAGGTAAGTTTCCCCATCTGTTACAATCAACATGCTGCCAGTTGTCTAAAGTCAGCTGTAAAAATTATGTTGAAATAAGAATAGAGCAGATTATCCTTTCAACTATCTAATGAAAAGATTTACAATTCAAGGTATCAAAAAACTCACGATGCATAGCAAAATATACAGAATAAAAATCCCTTTCCTTACCTGAGCAATGAGGCAATAGGAATATTTAAAAGATTAATATATTGTTTCATTCAGAAGTTTAACCAGATGGTATCTATACTTCTAGTTCTAAAATTGTGTGTTTCATCCTGATAGGTATAGATTTCCGTTAATGCTCATTAACATAAATATGCAGTATCAGGAAACAGGTGCACTCCTAATTCAAATATCTTGAATATTTTTAGCTCTTAAAAAAAAAATCCTGAAGGTGGGCAAATTAAAAAATGAGAATTCAAACATAATTTTTATATATAGGAAACTAAAATTCAAAACCACAAAATTTCACCTTGTATTCCCTCTCAAGCTATCACAGCAAATGCTTAGAGTATGAACATTCCAAAATGAAAATAGAACACATTTTGTTGAGAAATTTTAAATCAACTCTCTTCATGCCAAAACTCCTGAGTACCTAAAACTGTTACTCAAAATGGCACCATGCAAAGCATCTTTGAACTTTTGAAAAGGCCACTTAAAAATGTAAGTACATTTTACTTCAGCCACATAAAATACTGTTTAAATTCACTTATTTGCATTTCACTGCCCAAAAAAGGAATTCTCGAGAGAATCAAACATGAAAATTGAAACCAGCCTGCAGGGAAGGTATACCGAAGAGTCACATGGAATCAATCTAAAGGAGAAAGTTAACAGCTACCGACTATCTGGAGTCAAATTAAATCAGGCACTATTTACATATTTCTAGTTCAGTACTGACCTCATATGGTGCTCTCTCATGTTATACAGGCCTACTGACGTTTTCACCGTTAAGTTAGTATTAAATGGGTTCTATCTTTAATCAAAGTCAAATGTCTTAAAGAATGGGCGAACATTCCATATCCTTTTTCCCATTGTTTATAAAGCCTCACTCTAAGTCAAACCACCCTGCTAAATCCATCTGCTCCCTCTATTTGCTTCCAAAGAAAAATGCTAGCAACCAAGGACACAGATTGTAAAACGCAGAGTTGAAGAGTTCTGGCATTACCAAAATATATTAAATAATCCTGACAAATTAATGAAAATCCCTTAAACCGCAATGACTTCAGTTATAAAAATGAACCCAATTATTACAAATCTACATCTGAGCAGGGATGAGGAAGACTGAATAGATACAAGAATTGCCTCTGATTTTCGGTAGAAAATACGAGCTACCTCCTCCCCCATTTCACACTCTTCCTCGCACTTCTTTGCCGTAAGCTTTCAGGGTTTGCTCCCAGACTTCATTCAAGTGTCCCCCTTACCCCAGTATCCCTGCCCTTCTACTCTAACCCATGCTTCAATTTCATACAACTCCACCACCCTCCAAGCCCAAGCTGCTCCTTCCCTTTGAGCTCCCAAGGGCCCAGACAGTCCCTTCACTTTGCTCCCCATAGCTCCCTCAGCCCCTATTTCCTAACGGCTCCTCCCCTCCGTTCCCCACCCCTAGCCACCAGGTTCATCCTGCCCCTCCAACCGCCTCCCGCCCCCAGGTTCCTTCCTGTCCCTCCAAACACATCTTCCCCGCCTCAATGTTTCATCTTGTTCCTCCAACCGACTTCCCTAATGCCCCACCGTTCCTTCAGCCCCTGTTTTCCCCAACACCCAGTGGGCTGCCCCTTCCTATCTATTCTTTTCAATACACACACACACACACACACACACACACACACACACACACACACAAGAGGCACCCACAGAACACACACAGGAGCGCCCACCCCCACCTCGAGCCTCCATCTTTCCCTTTTATACTTGCTTTCTTTCTTCTTCCTCCCACCCCACCCCCCACCTCCTTCGGAAGAGTCGGCTCCCAGGCCAAGGTCTCTCACCTCATTCGGTCACTTCAGTGGTGCCAACCGCTTCATACAGGAAAAAACAACCAATCACGTCCCCGTGGGCGCTTCCTCTGCAAGTTCGAGCACTTACTGGGCACCTGCCCCACCGGGCACCCCGCACATGCACACGCACAAACCGAGGTCCTGGGGACTGGGTTGGGGGTAGAGTGAGAGCGTTCTTACACCGGCCTCAAACACAGCCTACTTCCCTACAGCCCTTCGCCATTTTGGTTTCCCGCGGACTCCCGGTGCATTCTGGGAGCGCTGAGCCACTCCGGTGCCGAATGGCAGCTCTCCAGAGCCCCGAGGGGGCGGGGCCTGCGCCGCGAGCGCGGAAGAACACCGCTTCCTGCGTCTCCAAGCAGAGCTGAACAAAGAAGGACTCTTTAACGTCGCTGGGAGATAAGTCCTTCCGCCGCCGGCGCTAACACAATAGTGAGCGCAGCGCTCCTGGCCGCGGGCTGTGCTGTTGTGGTTTCGCTTATAAAAGAAAGTGTGGTGCCCTGCGTTCGCTTTGCATATGTTTTCTCTAAGAGATAGGGCAGTGCTGCTTACCTCTCACCGTTCCGATGTCCTTTCTGTGAAGAAAAACCTTAGATAAAGCGCTTTTCTTCTGTCTTCACTTTGAGGCCTGCTGTTCAAATTTCTCCCAGCCGACCCTGGATGTCAGAATTGAATTTTGTTGGGCATTTATTGTCCAGCCTCAATTTCCTTTTCAGGAGTAGCTTATCTAGAAGGCTTTTGGACTTTTTCCACTTTCGGGGTGAAAGGTTTTTCTGTTTATCTACTTGGCAAATTCTTCCTGGTTGTGATGAAATCTGAGAATAATCCCGTGCAGGGTTGCTTATTTTAGGAATAAAGAACTTTTTCATAGAGACAAGACCCTCACCTGCAGATACCCTGCTGCCATCCGCGGCCCCAAGTGACAAACTGTGAGACTGTGCTTGTCTCTTTGGCTTGCACTTATACAGACCAACTCCACCCCCAGCCCCTACCCCGCTTAGTAGCCATGTGTGGTGCCTTTGTTTATAACTTTGTCAAAATATTTTAAAAATCACTTTATATTTTTGTCTCATATTACATCATAGGCATAATTAGTACCATGGATTTTTTTCCCTCTCTGGAAAAAAATATCTTCATTTAAGTCATACATCTCCACTCTTCTGCTTCTCTTAATAGCCCTAGTCAAATTTTAAGTCTGTCTTCTTAGTATGACTGTACCTGCTGCCTTTCAAATTTCAATTTCTTCGAATATAACTATGTTCATTCTAAGTTCATCTTAACTGCTTTTGGAAAGTTTTGACTTAAATGCAGTCCAAAATGAATAAAAATACCACACAATCAGGTATATTTGCTGCACAGTTAAGCATAAACATAGAGCGTTGTCAGTTGGGGAGAACATTTGTTCCAAGTTGTCACCATTTCTATCAAGTGCTCCTAAGCCTTAACAACATCTAGTAATTTAATACCTCGCAGTCCGTCATCTCAATTTTAGAAATAATTAGAAAATTATTCTTTGCAGGTGTATACTCTACCTTTATTTTCCATTAACTGGTATAGCTTTTTCTTTTTTTAAGATTAATGCATACAAGAAGTGGGGTACAGGGCCTCCCCTGGTGGTGCAGCGGTTGAGCGCTGGGCAGCGAAGTTGCCCGCAGCCTCTGCAACGCCGGTTTGATACCTGGCGGTGGAAAAGGGTCCCACATGGCGCGAAAGACCTCCCCTCAGCAGTGTATTTCGTTAGTCTGCCTGTTCTGTTCCCAACTCTGGCTCTGGTGAAGTCTCTCACCCTCCCGCACTTCTGACTGTACCCAGTGCTTGTATAAATAAATAAAATAAATCTTGAAAAAAAAGAACTGGGGTACAGGCCAGAGGTTGGGGGTGGGGCCTTGAAAAGATTCACCAGAGACAGAGTAGGAAACAGAACAGGCAGACTGACTGAAATACACTGCTGAGTGGAGCAGCAAGTGAGTCAGGAGAGGTCTGCTGTGCCATATTGGTAGCTCCCTGGCCGGGGATCAAACTCCATGCTACAGTAGCTGCAGATAACTTCATAGGTTGTGTCTTAACCCCTTGTGCCACCAGGGAGGCCCTGGTTTAACTTTTGAACTCTAACCACACTGAAGTAATCTAATCCCTTATAGAGAAGTCAATGATGCCTGTCTATTCAAATATATGAATATTTTAATAAATGTATTGTTTTTCTATATAGCATATGAGTGCAAAAGTGTAATTTAATTTAAGGAAACTAGATGCTCAGGGAATCAAGTATACTGATGGAGTCTCGGTATAGTACAAACAACTCTTCTAATTGGGTTTAACTAAGCAATATCAATGGAATTGAACTAAGAATAAACAGATATCAGGGCCTCCCTGGTGGTGCAAGGGGTTAAGACGCAACTATGAACTCACCGCAGCCACTGCATCAAGTGTTCGATCCCCCGCCAGGGAGCCACCCACATGACACAGCAGACCTCTCCTGACTTGCCCACTGGTCCCCTCAGCAGTGTATTTTCAGTCAATCTGCCTGTTCTGTTCCCTACTCTGTCTCTGGTGAATCCTCTCACTCCTCACAAATCTGGCCTGTACCCCAGTTCTTGTATGTATAAATAAGTCTTTTTAAAAAAAGAAACAAATATCCTCAAGTCCCTCATTATGTACAAAGCAAACTAACTTCAGTCACAGTAAACTGTACCCTTGTTATTATTTCTGTGCTGGTTATTAGGGTGATTCACAAAAATTCTGGTTCTCCTATCTTCCAGACACACATAGTAGAGTTATACCTTCTTCTACCCTTGAAGTTAGGCATGATCATTAACTTGCTTTGACCAATAAAATGGAAGAGGAAGTGAAGTATATCTCTTCCTAGGAAAATCTTTTAAGAGGCAAAGACCCATTTCCCCCACCCCCTGCTATGGTGATCCTGGATACAAGTGTTGAGGTAGAACAGCTATCATTTTGGGTCTCTAAATGACAGCAATAAGCAGAGACTAGATTGTGTAACCTTCACCACAATCCAGTTTGAGAACATTTACACCACAAAGTATTCATTATGCCCATTTACAATCAATCATTGCTCTACTCCCATCCCCAAGCAATCTGTCTCTATAGATTTTTCTTCACTGAAGGAAATGGAATCATACAATATGTAATCTTTTGGTCTGCCCTCAGCAAAATGTTTTCAAGATTCATCCTTGTTTATGTGTCAGCATTTTTTTTTTCTGTTGATGAGTAGTACTCCATTGTATGAATATGCCATGTTTTATTTGTCTCCGCACCAGTTGGTGCACAATTGAATTGTTTCCAATTTCTGGCTATTATGAATAATGCTGCTATGAACATTTCTGTACAAGTCTCACATAGCTTTCTCTTTGTTGGATAGATTCCTAGAAGTGGAATTGCTGGGTTGTGTGGTAACTTTGTGGTTAATTTTTTTAAGATATTACCAAACTGTTTTCCAAAGTGTCATTAAGGTGTGAGAGTTCCAGTTTAGTTACATCCTCACTAACACAGGTTATTGTCTTTTTTATTTTACTGATTTCAGTGTGAGTAATGTAGTTTCTCATTGTGTTTTCTTTTTTTCTTTTTTTAAAGATTTATTTATTTATCAAGAACTGGGGTACAGGCCAGAGGTGTGGGGGGTGAGAGGATTCATCAGAGACAGGGTAGGGAACAGAACAGGCATATGGGCTGAATACACTGCTGATGGAAGCAGTGGGAGTCAGGAGAGGTCTGCTGCACCATGTGGGTCAACTCCCTGGCCAGGGAGGGAACTCATACTGCAGTGGCTGTGGACAGCCCCATAGGCTGGTCTTTATATATATATATATATATAATTCTTACATCATTTTTCATCTTTGCACAATGTATGCATTTTCATTATGGTTATATTCCCCATACAATTGCACGCCCCTCTTATTTTGACTCTAGTCCTTCCTCTCCCCGCCCCCCGGCCACCCCACCCCCAGTGTGTCTCTGGTTTATAGTTGCTAGTTGATTTTGATTTTTACATTGTATTGATTAGTCTTTCTTAACCCCTTGTGCCAGCAGGGAGGCCCCCTCAGTGTGTTTTCTTTTTTAAAAAAAAAAAAAAAAAAATATTTATTTATTTATACAAGCAGTGGGTACAGTCAGAAGTGCTGGAGGGTGAGAGAATTCACCAGAGCCAGAGTGGGGAGCAGAGGAGGCAGAAGGACCGAAGTACACTGCTGAGAGGAGCAGCGGGAGGCAGGAGAGGTCTGCGCGCCATGTGGGATCCTCGCCCGGCAGCTGGGGATTGAACCGGCGCTGCAGAGGCTGCGGGCAGCTTCGCAACCCAGCGCTCAACCGCTGTGCCACTGGGAAGACCCTAATTGTGTTTTCAATTTGCATTTTCCCTAGTGGCTAACAGTGGTGAGCATCTTTTTGTGTGCTTATTAGTCATTCTTATATCTTCCTTGGTGAAGTATGAACTCACATCTTTTACCCATTTTTTTGGACTGAAATTTTTTTTAAGATTTTTTTTTTATTTATTTATGCATACAAGAACTGGGGTGTAGACCAGAGGTGCAGGGGTGACAGAATTCACCAGAGACAGAGTGGAAAGCAGAACAGGAGGAACTACTGAAATACACTGCTGAGGGGAGCAGCGGGCGAGACAGGAGAGGTCTGCTGTGCCATGTGGGTTAGCTCCCTTGTCAGGAATAAAACTCATGTGGCAGTAACTGGCAATAGTTTGATAGTGCTGAGACTTTAACCCCTGCACAACCAGGAAGGCTTCAGTTGTCTTCTTATCATCAATTTATAAGAGATCTTTATATATCCCGATACAAATCCTTTCTCAGATAAATGATTTGCAAATATTTTTCTCCCAGTCTATAGCTTGTCTTTTCATTCTCTTGATGATGCTTGTTGAAGAACACAATTTTTTTTTAAATTTTGATGACATCCAATTTATCTCTTCTTAAATGCTATATGCCTCTTTCAAGATCACAAATATGTTTTCTTCTAGATGTTTTATAGGTTTAACTCTTACATTGAAGGCTTGGACGCATTTTTTAAGGCTATGATGCATTTTGTGTACTCTGTAAGGTATGGGTCGTCTTTTTTAAAAAAAAAGATTTATTTGTTTATGCATACAAGAACTGGGGTACAGGCCAGAGGTGCGGGGGGGAAGAGGGATGAGAGGATTCACCAGAGACAGAGTGGGTAGCAGAACAAGCAGATTTACTGAAATACACCACTGAGGGGAGCAGCAGGCGAGACAGGAGCGGTCTGCTGTGCCATGTGTGTTAGCTCCCTGGCCAGGGATCAAACTCGCTGAGGCTACTAATAGCTTCATAGTGCTGAGACTTAACCCCTTGCACCACCAGGGAGTCCCAGTGTCAGTCATCTTTTTGCAAGTGACTATTAAATTCAAGAAATAAGTTTTTGTTGTGTTTAGAGTTGTAGTTTAGAGTTGTCTGTCACATAAGCATATTTTAGTCTACTCTGGCTGTTACAACCTAATGTTACAGAACTCTAACAGCTTTGAATGTTATGCCGTAATAGAACCAAAATTGAAAAATATGTAAATTTGAGTAGAATACTCAAAACATTAGGTATGTCTCAAAATTTAATGTTAAAAAGTCACAGGAATATTATAAACTGCAAAGTCTCAATAATTCGCTATTAGTATTTTATAGGAAAGGGCTAGAAGATCTTTGACATTGTTCATTGTGCAGAGGTAGAAATGAAAATATCCAGGCAAATCTGAGAGGTCAAAGAAGGCATTAAATATCTGTAGTGTAAATAATTTTCAGGTTTTTCTGCCCTCTGCCATTAGGATTGCATGCCTAATGGGGGCACCTGCATTTTGTTACATTGTTATTTGCAATTGTGTTGTTTACTCTTATGGGCCATGACTGCACCATTAGGATTGCATGCCTGATGGGGCACCTGCATTTTTGTTATTTTCAGTTGTGTTGTTTACTCTTGTGGGCCATGGCTGCAGTATTGATATATTTGCCAGGAGAAGCAGAGGCAAGAGAGAGAACAATAGAGAAGGCCAGAGAGCCAAGAAAGAGGAAAAAGCAAAGACTTGCCTGGGGCAGGGAGGCCTATTGGCCTCCTGCCCCACTCATTTCCCCACACACCCTTGCCTGCTGTGTACCTGGTTGCTGCACTACATGTAAAAGCTAAATAAAAGCCTGGGAAAGCCACCAAGGGCTCCAGGACTCTCCTTTACCCGGCCTGCTCCTATCTTAGAAAACCTGCTCTGTGCCCTTCCTGGCATGATAACATTGTAGAATTTGCTGTCATTGGTCTGAAAAGGGAAGTAGATCTGAAGCATAAAAAAAAAAAAGAATGTTTCCATAATATCCATAATAATCAAATTGAGAAGATTCATTAAAATTCTCATTTTATCCAAAGTTTAAATGTCCACTTATAACAAAAACACTTATTTCAAACACAGTAATTTTGTTATAAAATAGGTAGTCAGTAACTTTGGACTCCTTGTATAATACATTTAAAATACAGATGCCCATTAGCAATTTATTGTCTGTCATTTCCAAATTCACCCTTCACTCCTTGCTTTGTGAAAAATGGATGTATCTTTTAAATAGTTTCCTGGGCCTCCCTGGTGGCACAAGGGGTTAAGATGCAACCTATGAAGCAATCCACAGCCATTGCAGCACCAGTTCCATCCCTGGCAGGTCAGGTTGCTACCCACATGGCATAGCAGACCTCTCCTGTAGTGCCCGCTGATCCCCTCAGCAGTGTATTGCAGTCAATCCGCCTGTTCTGCTCCCCTCTCTGTCTCTGGTGAATCCTCTCACCCCTCACACCTGTGGCCTGTACCCCAGTTCTTGCATGTATGAATAAATAAATCTTAAAAAATTAGTTTTCCTTCACCAGTTGGCAGAATATTAAGCTTTGTCAAAGGAGGATGCTGAAGAGACATTCATTATAAAGCACTTTTTTTTTTACTGATTCCAAAGTGCTCCATGGGTTCTCAGCAACCTCCTGCAGTGTGCACAATTTCCCCTGAGCTTGGATGCTATAACACATGTACCTTCCTCTGTCTTGTTGAATCATCTCCCCCTTACCCCAAACCCAGAAGAATTTGCATGTGCTGCCATCAAGTGATATTAATGTTGTCTTGGCAGTCAAAAATTCAAGGTGAGTGATTGAAAAGGGTGTGTACAGTCAAAACAAATCACTCAGTGTCATAAGATATCCATCTTATGACATAAACTTGAAAGATAAATTACCAAAAAGGGGGGGGGGAAGGAGAGGAGGAGATAAGAAAAAGAGGAGAAATTATTCAGTGGTAATTTTCAAGATAAAACTTGCCTTTTCTGCTTCATACTGCTAATTTGTCTTCTCAGCATTCAAAGATGAGGACAAGGTAAGAGAAGCAGCACAGGTGAGAGAGTAACAGAGGCTGGAACCCTGCTGAAAAGAAAACCTCAGTTGCCCTCCAGGCTCTGTCACTTTATTAGCTGAGTAATCTTAGGCAAGTTTCCTAAACTCTCACTGCTTAAGCCTCATTGTGGATTCAATGGGGAGGATAACAATATCTACACTAAACCTTTATCATATGGAATAAATGAAATATTATGATTAAAAATCCTTTATTGGGGCCTCCCCTGGTGGCACAGGCGGTTGAGCGCCACACTGTGAAGCTGTCCACAGCCTCTGCAGTGCCGGTTTGATCCCGGCCGGCCAGCGAGGGTTCCACATGGCGTGGCAGAATTTGTCAGTCTGCCTGTTCTGTTACCCGCTCTGGCTTTGGTGAATCCTCTCACCCTTTCCCACATCTGGCCTGTACCCCAGTTCTTGTATAAAATAAATAAATATTTTTTAAAAAATTAAAAAAATAAAAATAAAATAAAAACCCTTTATTGGACCGTCCCTGGTGGCACAAGGGGTTAAGTGGCAGCACTATGAATCTAGCTGCTGCACAAGTTCAATCCCCGGCCAGGGAGCTGACCCACATTGTGCAGCAGACCTTTACTGTCTCACCCTATGCTCCCTTCAGCAGTGTATTTCAGTCAGTCTGCCTGTTCTGTTCCCCACACTGTCTCTGGTGAATCCTCTCACCCCCCACACACCTCTGGCCTATACCCCAGTTCTTGTATGCATAAATAAACTTAAAAAAATTGAATCTGGGTGCAATGGCATAATAAGGACTTAAAGATACAACACAAATGTGTAGAGATATGAAAATGCATGATGAGGAATGAAAACAAATTTAGTGGAACCTAGCATAAAGAATAAAAATAAAGACAGAACAATGATTGGATATTATTGTGATAAACACCATATGACAATGACATTAGTCAAAACTATTTTTTTATTGCAAGGGTCATGATTGCAACCTGAATAAGCCTTGGGAGGAAAGAACCCTTGCCAGAAAGACAGCAGGATTTTCTCTCTGTCTGCCTGCCTCTCTCTCTCTCTCTCTCTCTCTCTCTCTCTCTCTCTCTCTCTCTCACACACACACACACACACACACACACACACACACACACAAATACATACACATGCACTTTGTCTTGTTTCTGCTCTTAGATGAAAGGTGTTTTATTTAGTGGAGACTCTACATTTTACTATAGAAACCTATTAAGAAAGGGGAATTTAAGTCTTTATGCCCCATCTCCACTCCACAGCTTGAAGTTCCAGTCTCTCAAAAAGAATCCCAAGGGCCTCCCAGGTGGCACAGAGGTTAAATGTCAGCACTGTGAAGCTAAACGCAGCCACTACAACACGAGTTCAATCCCTGGCAGGGGAGGTAACACACATGGCACAGCGGACCTCTCCTGTGTCGCCCACTGCTCCCCTCACCAGTGTATTTCAGTCAATCCTCCTGTTCTGCTCCCCATTCTGTCTCTGGTGAATCCTCTCACCCCTTGAACCTTTGGCCTGTACCCCAGTTCTTGTATGCATAAATGAATAAACCTTTTTAAAAAAAATCCCAAGTCATATTCTTTTTTTTTTTTCTAAGATTTATTTCTACAAGAACCGGGGCACAGGCCAAGGGTTCAGGGGGTGAGAGGATTCACCAGAGACAGAGCAGGGAACAGAACAGGCAGACTCGCCGGCTGGCCGGGATCAAACTCTAGCTGCAGAGGCTGCGGACAGCCTCACAGTGCGGCACTCAACTGCCTGCGCCACCAGAGAGGCCCCCAAGGCGTATTCTTATGGGTTAGGTTAGATTTGAGTCATATACCCAACCTGGATCAGGTATCATAGGTAAGATGAGACATTATATTCGACAAAATTGATCAATGCCATTCTCTGAAGCCAAAGAGATTGAGTCTTTTATTAGTTATAATAAGAAGCAGATAATTGGGGCCTCCCCCGGTGGCGCAGCGGTTGAGCGCTGGCTTGCAAAGGTGCCCGCAGCCTCGGCAGCGCCACTTTGATCCCCGGCCACCAGGTGAGGGTCCCACATGGCGCGCCTGCTCCCCTCAGCAGTGTACTTCATCAGTCTGCCTGCTCTGCTCTCCGCTCTGACTCCGGTGAATTCTCTCACCCTTCCGTGCTTCTGACTGTACCCAGTGCTTGTATAAATAAATAAATAAATCTTAAAAAAAAAAAAAAGCAGATAATTGGAGTTGAAGTTGTTTACCCAGAAAGGGTTATTCTGGGCTGACAAAATGCTTTGAGTCTACTAACATGAAACGAAGTTTTAACTTCTATAATAATAACAATAATAATAGTGATAATAACATTTATTATTTATCCTCTGTCAAAATGTGTGGAAAGCATGTTATTCTATTTAATCTTCCCAACAATTCTACGAAGAATATTACTAATTCCTATTTGATATAAAGCAACTGAGATACTCTGGATCACACCACAGCAAACACAGATTTGAATCCAATTTTTTTTTAACTCTAGAGACCACTCTTTAACCACTAACTTAATAAAAATAAGATAATTATCAGAGGATCTGATATAAACTCATTATTTAGAAACATCTCTTTGGTAGTGGTGTGGAAATTGGACTCAAAAGGGGAAATAATGGAAATAAAGAAGACACTGCAGCTGTCCAGGTGAGTAATGGATGAAGGTTCATGCAGAGAAGAGAAGAGACTCTAGACGGTTAAAAGGAGCAACAAAACTTGGCGGTCATTGGAAGAAATATGTGAAAATGAATTGATTTAAGAATAACCTTTGAGGTTGATGTCTTGAGTGAGATGACAGATGATGACTATGTTTCTTTGTTCCTTCTTCCTTCTTTCTTTCTTCCTTGATTCATTTTAACAAAGATGAGAGGTGGCTGGCTTTGAATATAATCAAGAAAGAAAGTAAAACAGTTTGAGGGGAAAACTAACGAAATTAGTTCCTGAGTTTAAGCACCCGTGGGATATTAAATTGAGTATGTCCAACCGGCAGCTGGAATAGCATCTGGGACTCAAGAAAGAAGACTGGCATTAAATGGGAAGCTACACAAATACAAGCCTTGGTATTGCAGTTCAGTTTCCTCATTAATGCACTTCTCCTCAATTCCTGTGCTAGGGACAAGGTCTTGGCAAAATAGAAATTATAATGGAGGCAGAAAATATTTAATTTTATAATCTTAGATATTCAGATTTAATTTTACAAAATATACATATAGAAACTGGAGTTTTTAAAGGATTGTCCACAAAAGAATACAGCAATGAACAAAAAGGATCCACTTGGGGTTCTTGTTTCATCAATATCATCCATTAATAATGAATGTTCTGGCCTCCCTGGTGGTGCAAGGGGTTAAGCGTCAGCACTATGAAACTATCCGCAGTCACTGCAGCACGAGTTTGATCCCCGGCCAGGAAGCTACCCACATGGTGCAGCAGACTCTTTTGTCTTGCCTGCTGCTCGCCTCAGGTGTATTTCAGTCACTCTTCCTGTTCTGCTCCCCACTGTCTCTGGTGAATTCTCTCAGTCCCCGCACCTCTGGCCTGTACCCTAGTTCTTATATGCATAAATAAATAAATCTTGGGCCTCCCCGGTGGTGCAGTGGTTGAGCCCTGGGTTGTGAAGCTGCCCCGCAGCCTCTGCAGCGCCGGTTCGATCCCCGGCTGCTCCCCAGCCACCAGAGGAGGGTCCCACATGGCGCGCAGACCTCGCCTGCCGCCCGCTGCTCCCCTCAGCAGTGTACTTCGGTCCTTCTGCCTGCTCTGCTCCCCGCTCTGGCTCTGGTGAATTCTCTCGCCCTCCCGCGCTTCTGACTGTACCCAGTGCATGTATAAACAAAACAAAAAAACAAACAAATAAATAAATAAAATTAAAAAAATGCCTTTAATTAAAAAATAAATAAATAAATAAATAAATAAATCTTAAAAAAAATAATGAATGTTGTTCAGAATGGTTATCTCAATACGGTAAAATTTTTCCTTCTTCGTGTCCCTCTATATTTCCTAATTTTCCACTCTTGTAATATTTGGAATGTTATTTAAAAAGCATATGGGGGGCCTCCCCGGTGGCGCAGCGGTTGAGCCCTGGGTTGCGAGGCTGCCCGCAGCCGCTGCGGCACCGGTTCGATCCCCGGCTGCTCCCCGGCCACCAGAGGAGGGTCCCGCATGGCGCGCAGACCTCTCCTGCCGCCCGCTGCTCCCCTCAGCAGTGTACTTCGGTCCTTCTGCCTGCTCTGCTCCCCGCTCTGGCTCTGGTGAATTCTCTCACCCTCCCGTGCTTCTGACTGTACCCAGTGCATGTATAAACCAAACAAACAAACAAATAATAAATAAATAAATAAGACATGCCTCTAGAAAATTAAAAAAAAAAAAAAAGCATATGGGGCAGTGACATAGATGTCTGGTTATGTGAACTATGAGAACATTCAGATGTTACAAAACTCAAAACATCCAAACTGCAAAAACATAAATTCTTTGGTGGAGCTCTCCAGGGTACTGGACTGCTTTTCGTGATACTCTGATCACTAAAACAGATTCCTATGTCTCCCTTCTGACCTTTTTGTCCTTGGTCTACAGTGAATCCTGACTTTCTGATAAGCTGGCTGCTTAAAGATATCTTAACTGGCAACTTTTTTCTCTAGATGAGTTCTTTAAGCATTCTTTTTATGCTGATTCCTTAAAAATCTATAGAACTAGTAATTCTTTTCCCACACAAGCTCAACTGTTTCATTTCTATTACCACTAGATTTCATGCATTGACTTAACAAATATTACTGAGTATAAACATAACATAAAATTCAAAACTATAAAACTTCCAAAAGATAACATAGGAGAAAATCCTGTGTGTCTTGGTTTTAGCTATTTGAAATGCAATACCAAAATCATGCTTCGTGAATTTAGAAGTTGATAAGCTGAATATTCTGAAAATTAACTTCATTCTGCTAAAGATACCATAAAGAGAATGAAAAGAAAATTAAGGAAGTGGGAGAAATATTTGAAAAACACAAATCTGGTAAAGGACTTTCATTGAAAATATATATATGAAAGAAATCAACCTGAAAAAGCTACATACTGTATGGGTTCAACAGTATGATATTCTGGAAAAGCCAAAATTAGAGAGGGTAAAAACATCAATGGTCACCAAGGGTTAGGGAGGAAGAAGGGAGGAATGGATAGAAGGTGTACAAAGGATGTTTTCAAAATGACAAAACTCTTCTGTATGACAGCATAATAGTGGATCATGACATTATGCATTTGTGAAAACCTGTAAGACTATACAACACAATGAACCTTAATGTAAACTATGGAGTTCAGTTAGTAACAATGCTTCAATATTGGTTCATTAATTGTAGCAGATGTACCACACTACAGAAACATAATAGGGGAAATCTGGAGAACGGGTTGCCCAAGGAGAGAGGAATTATGTGACCATGCTGTACAATTTAATTTTCCTGTAATCATAAAACTGTTCTAGAAGTTCAAATTTGTTATTAAAAAACAGAATTGAGAGGTATTACATGTCAGCACTAAGAACTGGGGGTTTTGCTTTCCTGGTGTTTACAATGTAGTGTGTAGTGATATAGGGACAGCAGACACAAATGAAATAGTGACACAAATAAATGTATAATTACACACAGCCCTGAGTGAAAGCTTCATAGAGCTATGAGAGCTTATACTTAATCTTGAGGGTTAGAGAAGTTTTCCCTAAGAAAGAGATACTAGAAATATGATCTCAAAGATGAATAGGTGTTAACTAGGTGTGTGTAATTTTTTTCCAGTGGATGATGATAATTTCTACCTATATCTTATTCTTACTTTCCCTTTCACTCCGACTACATTGTGAACTCAGTGTAGGTGATGAGTATATTAAATTTCACAATAATGTGAAAATTATTGGGTTGAATTTTGTTTTAGAGCACTAATAGTTTTATTTACTTCTGTTTGAATTAACTATAGTGTATAATGTCAAAACAAAAAAACAATAATATATCATCAGGTTACAAATATCCATGTACAGATGATGTCAAGAGTGATCATGTAACCTCTAGATGTATAAAGACCATAAGTATATATTCAGAATTGTGAATGGAATAAGGATTCCCACAGTATTAACCTACCTTCAACAAGGTGTGCAAATAAAGAGAGTGAAACACAATCTATCCTATACATTTTTCACAATCTCAATTGCTGTAACATGAGAAATTATTACTTAAGGTAAAAACCCTCAATTGCTTTTAGACCACGAAAGTCCATCAGTTTACAGTTGAAGGCTTCTATCCATTCAGAATATTTGGTACTTTTATGGACAATGTCCCACTGTTTAAGGCTACTGCATTGTAACCTTGGAAGTAAATTGTTCAGTCATGACATAACTGTTGCTTTAAACTTAATTTTCCTTTTATTTCTAAGGACTTCCATAAAAGTTCTTAGAATAGTCCTCTGAAAACATAAAACATATCTCATTGTAATATGATATTAAATTTTTCCAACTGGCTTTTCACAAAAAGAAAAAAAATGTACAAGCCAATAGTTTTCTCAAATACATATTTTTCCAATGATAAGACATTGATTATTTCTTGAAAAATATAGAAAAGTATATAACACAAAGTAACAAAATTTAAAATTTCTCATAAACTGCATAAATACCACTAATATTTTGATGTCCACAGTACCATACAAAATGCATCTTTTATCAGCCTCCCTGGTGGCACAAGGGGTTAAGACGCAACCTATGAAGCTATCCACAGCCACTGCGGTACGAGTTTGATCCCCTACCAGGGAGCTACCCACATGATGCATCAGACCTCTCCTAACTCGCCCGTTGCTCCCCTCAGCAGTGTACTTCAGTCAATCTGCCTGTTCTTTTTTTTTTTTAAAGATTTATTTATTTACACATTCAAGAACTGGGGTACAGGCCAGAGTTGTGGGGGGGTGAGAAGATTCACCAGAGACAAAGCAGGGAACAGAACAGGCGGATCTACTGAAATACATTACTGAGGGGAGCAGTGGGCGAGTCAGGAGAGGTCTGCTGCACCATGTAGGTAGCTCCCTGGCCGGGGATCAAACTCGAGCTGCAGTGGCTGCGGACAGCTTCATAGATTGTGTATTAACCCACTACGCCACCACGGAGGCCCCCAATCTGCCTGTTCTGTTCCCCACTCTGTCTCTGGTGAATCCTCTCACCCTCCACACTTCTGACCTGTACCCCAGTTCTTGTAAACATAAATAAAACAAATCTTTTTTAAAAATGTCTCTTTTATTTTTTAAAGATTTGTTTATTTATGCAAACAAGAGCTGGGGCACAGGCCAGAGATGCGGGCGGGTGAGAGGACAGAGACAGAGTGGGGAGCAGAACAGGCAGACTGACTGAAATTCACTGCTGAGGGGAGCAGCAGGCGAGACAGGAGAGGTCTGCTGCGCCATGTGGGTTTCTCCCTGGCCGGCCCAGGATCGAACTCATGCTGCAGAGACTGCAGACTGCCCCGTAGTGAGGTGCTTAACCCTTTGCGCCACCAGGGAGGCCCTAAAAAAATACATCTTTTAGGGCGTCCCTGGTGGCATAGGCAGTTGAGCACCGCACTGTGAAGCTGTCCGCAGCCTCTGCAGCGCTGGTTCGATCCTGGCCAGCCCGCGAGAATCCCACATGGTGAGCAGACCTCTCCTGTCTCACCCACTGCTCCCCTCAGCAGTGTATTTCTGCCTGTTCTGTTCCCTGCTCTGTCTCCAGTGAATCCTCTCACCCTCCCACATCTGGCCTGTACCCCAGTTCTTGTATAAAAATTAATTAATTAAAAATGCATCTTTTAAAAGGAAGAAAGAAATGAGGCATCCATGTTTCATGTAAATTGGAAGTATAAAATAGTGGAAGTGTCATAAATATATTTTTTATATTTTCTGGTACTAATTTTGGAGATTACTGATAAATAGCCTCCAGATGCTAGAAGTAAAGATGAAGGGAAATAGATCTTTAATTCCCGTTCTCAAGAAAAGATTTGTTAATTTTAAAAGAATCTTAAAATATGACTAATTACAAAATATCACCATAAAGATGAATAAGAGGTAAACTCCTTATATTTAGTTATATTTGTAAACTGAGGAAGAACATCAAAAACATAATATGTACAACACAAAGAGTGAATCCTAATGCAAATTATAGACTTAAGTAAATAATAGTGTATCAATAATGGTTCATCAATTTTATTTATTTATTTTTTTTTATTTAATATTTATTTATTTATTTATACAAGCACTGGGTACAGTCAGAAGCACGGGAGGGTGAGAGAATTCACCAGAGCCAGAGCGGAGAGCAGAACAGGCAGACTGACGAAGTACACTGCTGAGGGGAGCAGCGGGCAGCAGGAGAGGTCTGCGCGCCATTTGGGACCCTTCCTGGGCGGCCGGGGATCGAACCAGTGCTGCAGAGGCTGTGGGCAGTCTCGCAACCCAGCGCTCAACTGCTGCACCACCGGTGAGGCCCAATGGTTCATCAATTTTAACAAATGTGCCACACCTATAGGGCATGTTAATGATAGTGAAAACTAAAGGGCTCATGTCTATTGATTCCTCTTCCTCTGCTGTGTCCTTAATTAATAACGACAGCATTCCTTCCTTAGTCTTTTTCTTTTTTATTCTTTAGTCTATTTTTCCCAAATGAGTAAATCCACTTTCATACCTTCAATCATTATTTTTATCATCCATCATTTATTTTCTTCCCTTCTGCCACTAAAAATACCTCCTCTCCCTGTGTTCCCTTCTTCACTCTGTCTACCATGCTCTTTCTTTTTTTAAAAAAAGATTTTATTTATTTTTGCATAGAAGAACTGGTGTACAGGCCAGATGTGCGGGTGTGTGTGTGTGTGTGTGTGTGTTCACCAGAGACAGAGTGCGGAGCAAAACAGGTAGCTCTACTGAAATACACTGCAAAGGGGAGCAGCGGGTGAGACAGAAAACGTCTGCTATGCCATAACTGGGTTAGCTCCTTGGCTGGGGTTCGAACTTAGGCCACAGAGGTGATAGCACTGGTACTTAACCCCTAGGCTACCTGCGGAGCCCCTTATGTCTACCATTTTCTTTCTTTTTTTTTTCCTAAAGATTTATTTATTTATACAAGAACTGGGGTACAGTCAGAGGTGCTGGAGTGTAAGAGAATTCACCAGAGACAGAGAGGGAGCAGAACAGGCAGGCGGACTGAAGACAAGGCTGAGGGGAGCAGTGGGCGAGGCAGGAGAAGTCTGCTGTGCCATGTGGGTTTCTCCCTGGCCGGCTGGGAATCGAATCTGCTCTGCAGATGCTGCGGACAGCTTCACAGAACGGTGCTCAATTTGCTGTGCCACCCAAGAGGCCTATGTCTACCATTTTCTATCCCTCTTCCACTTTCCATTTCAGGCACATCAGTTGAACATGCTGTGTTTTTACTTACCTCTCCGCCTTGTTTCATGTTGTGCCATGATAATCAAACTTTGAGAAAAACTGACTTACAAGATTTGTTGAACTAAGTGAAAACATTTTTTTTTTTTTTTTATAGAGGCATGCTTTATTTGTTTGCTGGTTGGTTTGTTTGTTTTTTGTTTATACATGCACTGGGTACAGTCAGAAGCGCGGGAGGGTGAGAGAATTCACCAGAGCCAGAGCGGGGAGCAGAGCAGGCAGAAGGACCGAAGTACACTGCTGAGGGGAGCAGCGGGCGGCAGGAGAGGTCTGCGCGCCATGTGGGACCCTCCTCCGGTGGCCGGGGATCGAACCGGCGCCGCAGAGGCCGCGCGCAGCTTCGCAACCCAGCGCTCAACCGCTGCGCCACCGGGGAGGCCCATAAGTGAAAACATTATTGTGGTTGGTTATCTGCAAGAAACATTGCTGTTTATAATTTAATGTGAATAGGATTTTAGTATTGAGAGTAATGAATTGCTTGTTAAGTCAACAACAAGCATTCAACTTAATATATAATCAAAATAGGGCCTCCCCGGTGGCGCAGTGGTTGAGTGCTGGGTTGTGAAGCTGCCCGCAGCCTCTGCAGAGCCGGTTCGATCCCCGGCTGCTCCCCGGCCACCGGAGGAGGGTCCCACATGGCGCGCAGACCTCTCCTGCCGCCCGCTGCTCCCCTCAGCGGTGTACTTCGGTCCTTCTGCCTGCTCTGCTCCCTGCTCTGGCTCTGGTGAATTCTTTCACCCTCCCGTGCTTCTGACTGTACCCAGTGTTCATATCAATTAATAAATAAATAAATAAATAAATAAATAAAAATCTTAAAAAAATATATATATATAATCAAAATAAAACATAAACAGAATTATAAGGTCTGTTGAAATACACAAAGACTGGTAATACTATTTTCAAAATATCATCAAAGGAAATTGAGTCTCAAATAACCCAAAAAAAGTAAAGCTAGTTGCTGCCAACCAGACAGCAGATGAAGTTCTCTGCCATTAACAAAGACAAGACTTGAAGACTCAAAGTCTAAATGGATATGCAGAGGGGGAGACTGGGGAGAGCCATCGAGAGCAGCTCTGCCTTTCACTCTCCCAGCCCAAGCTTTTATTAAAGATATGAACAAAAGAACAAGAAAATAGCATGCAACTGTGTTTTTGCTTATACAGATTAATAAGTTACTGCTGAAAACAAGTTTTCCTGGTTAGTAGGGAACATGCGCAGAAGTCAGCACATCCTCAGAGAACAGGAGTCAATTCTGGGAAGTTCTGTTTGCAGAACTTCTAACATCCTGGAACTCCTTATGCAGAGCAAACAGGACTTCTCCAAAAACTCTAGCTCTCTGCAGGGCAGCAGGCTCCCAACAGTTAGTGAGTAAAATTTCATTACTGTTTCTGTAGAACTTTTCAATGGAAGATTATTTGGATAACTCAGCATAACTATTTTACTTCACATCAGAGCTACATTTTTTTGTGAAACACCAGATATTCATGAAGACCACAAAAGAAGAGGTATCACAACATGGATTTTTGTTTTTGTTTTTCACAAGAGCAAGGCTTTCACCACCTCATGAATTTCTGGTCACTACCACACAAATAAAACTGATTATGTTTTTTTTTTTTTTTAAAGATTTATTTATTTATTTATATAAGCACTGGCTACAGTCAGAAGCGCGCGAGGGTGAGAGAATTCACCAGAGCCAGAGCGGGGAGCAGAACAGGCAGGCTGACGAAATACACTGCTGAGGGGAGCAGCGGGCGTGGCAGAGGTCTGTCGCGCCATGTGGGACCCTCACTGGTGGCAGGGGATCGATCCAGCGCTGCAGAGGCTGCGGGCAGCTTCGCAGCCCAGCGCTCAACTGCTGCGCCACTGGGGAGGCCTGATAATCTTTTTTTTTTTTAAAATGGTAATGCAATTTTTTAAATATGCAGCAAATCATATTTATTAATTTGAAGTAGAAGAAAAAAACACTTTAGTTAATTAGTATATTTGGAGATAAAGACAGAATTTTATAGCATAGAATATAAACTTAATTACTTAATTCTGAGGCAGACTGAAGTTGAACTTCAACATCAGCACCAGATGTAGAGATATAAAAATACACAGTATGATCAGGAACAAACACAAATCCCTCATTTCTTCCTTTTTCCTTACTCTAACAAAGGTTAATTTAGTCCTTATTATGTGTCAGGAATCCTAACCTCATACTAAGTGAAGGAAAGTGCAAATAAAAATTGCAATACAGGCCCATCCTGGTGGCGCAAGGGGTTAAGACGCAGCGCTATGAAGCAATCCACAGCCACTGCAGAGCGAGTTAGATCCCAGGCCAGGGAGGTGACCCACATGGCACAGCAGACCTCTCCTGACTCACCTGCTACTCTCCTCAGCTGTTTATTTCAGTCAATCTGCCTGTTCTGTTTCCCACTCTGGTGAATTCTCTCATCCCCCACACCTCTGGCCTGTACCCCAGTTCTTGTATGCATAAATAAATAAATCTTAAAAAAAAAAGTTGTATAGGAAGAATGGAAGAGGAAAGTGAAGTTAGTATATGGAGAGGGTGAGTCCTTACCTCAAAGGTGACCAAAGTGTTAGGGTGACAGATGGCAAGCAAGGTGCACACCACTAAGGAGTGTGCAGGGAATACTGAGTAAGCCTGTCCTGTTGGAAGAAGCAGTTTGTGTTGAGAATCAGGTAATATATATTTAGAAATATAAGCTGGCAAAGGAAAGTTTATGCCTTGGAATCAAGTTCCTTGGAAACTTCAAATTTCTAGTTAATCTGTTATCACTGTGAAAAAGGGCATATATTAAAGGGTGCTTTCACCCTCTAACCTGCCATTAGGATTTCAGAGACTGAGATCCACATGGGAACATCAAGGAATCACAACAGATGCGAACCAGAACACTCAAACCTCATAAATGACTCCGAGCTCTTCCTTCTTCTCCTACTTTGTCCCCTTACCTACATTGCTTGTCTCTCAAGTAGAAGTAGTCTGAAACATAAAGATGGCTTAGTATTTATTGGTACAGGACAGCAAAGTAAAGAAGACATTTATTTTCTGTTTATATCTTGAAGGTAGAATCATGTGTTTGTTTTGATATAACAAATCTAAAACTGTTACTCTCTAATGAAGATATCACAATAAATAAGAAAAGAATTCAGTGAAAGATCAGGTCATAAAGTTAGCATAGAAAATTCACTAGATTTTTTGTTACAAATAAAAACCAATTCAAAGATATAATAGAAGATCCCATTTACAAAGAGAGAGAGAGAGAGAGAGAGAGAGAGAGAGAAACAAGAATACCTTGGTATGAACAAGAAATATCCAAAATTTCTACAAGGCAAACCATAAAATACTATTGAAAGATACAAAAATAAACCTGAACAAATGAAGAGACAAACTGTTCTTAGGAAAACTCACTTCATAAAAATGTTAGTTTAAGTTGTTGAGTAAAGTTAATTTAAGTCCATTAACAATGAAATTTCTTTTTTACTCAAACTAGATATTTACATCATGTTAATTTGCAATAATAAACATAGTAACCAGAAAAATCTAAAAGAGAAGAAATAAGAAAGGGGGCTAGCACTACCAGATATAAGAACACATTACAAATCATTCATAATTTTAAAAAATGTAGTGTTAGCACATAGGAAGGTAGACTAATTGTATACTATAGAAATCACAATAAATCCCGAAGTAGACCCAAATGAAGAAGAAATTAAGCAAAATTATAAAGACAGCTCTTCGAATCAGTGGATAGAATGTGCATTTTTTTTAAAAATGATGATGGAAGAAGTAAATGACCATATGGAAAAAAATACAATTGAACCCACTCTTTGTACCATTTACCAGAATGAATTGTAATGGGATTAGAGCTTTTATTTTATTTTATTTATTTATACAAGCACTGGGTACAATCAGAAGTATAGGAGGGTGAGAGAATTCACCAGAGCCAGAGCGGGGAGCAGAGCAGGCAGAAGGACCGAAGTGCACTGCTGAGGGGAGCAGCGGGCGGCAGGAGAGGTCTGCGCGCCATGCGGGACCCTCCTCCGGTGGTCGGGGAGCAACCAGGGATCGAACCTGCAGAGGCTGCAGGCCGCTTCGCAACCCAGCGCTCAACCGCTGCGCCACCGGGGAGGCCCAAGCTTTTAAATTAAAAAGAAAATTAGTTAATTTCTCTGTAATCTGGGACTAGAGAAAAAGTTCCTATTTGGAAGCAGTAAGGAAAAAGATTACTATAATTGATTACATTAAAAAAAAAACTTTAATTTACTTGCAGAAGACCTATACATCAATTAGCATTGTGAGCTTAGTTGGCACTAGATATGAGTTGTCAGCCTCTACATTTGCCCCTGATGGAAGAGATTTCAAGTTGAATATACTATGAGGTTTGTGGAAATAGTAGTTACTGGAATCAAATGTAAAAATGACATTGTCTTGGGGTAGAAAAATTAATCCTTTTTAAACTCTGTGAAGAGGATTCCAACAAACAACTTTTTAACATTGATCAGCGTGTTGGAATGGCAGTAGCAGGTTTGTTGGCAGATGCTTGTTCTTTAGCAGATATTGCAAGAGAAGAAGCTTCCAACTTTAGAGCTGACTTTGGCTATAACATTCCACTAAAATTTCATGTCAGGTTCTACAGTGTGAATGAAGGTGCATAATTTTACATGACTGACCCCTCTGTTGTTTCATATGGTTACTGGGGCTATGCCATTGACAAAGCAAGACAAGCTGCAAAGACAGACGTAGAAAGCTTCAGAAGAAAGAAATGATCTGCTAGGATGCTGCTAAAGAAGTTATAAAAATAATTTATTTGTACAATTCATGATGAATTTAGAGATAAAGATTTTGAACTATGGCCTCCCTGGTGGTTCAAGGGGTTAAGTCTCAGCACTATGAAGCTATCGGCAGCTACTGCAGCATGAGTTCGATCCCCAGCCAGGGAGGTGACCCACATGGCAGAGCAGATCTCTCCTGCCTCATTTGCTGCTCCCCTCAGCAGTGTATTTCAGAAGATCTGCCTGTTCTGCTCCTCACTCTGTGTCTTGTGAATCCTCTTACCCACCCCTATACCCCAGCTCTTGTGTGCATAAATAAATAAAATAATTTAAAAAAAGATTTTAGAGTTCAACTGGATTTGTGAATTAAGTAAGCAAAGAACATGAAATTGTTGCAAAAGATATAAGGGAAGAAGCAGAGAAATAGACTAAGAAATTTTGATGGTAAGTAAAAGAAAGGACCAAAAATAACATTTACTTCAGCATCTACTTTAAAAAAAAATTTTTTTTTAATACAAGAGCTGGGGACAGGCCAGACGCACAGGAGGGTGAGAGGATTCACCAGAGACAGAGCGGAGAACAGAACAGGCAGAGTGACTGAAATACACTGCTGAGGGGAGCGGCGGGCGGGACAGGAGAGGTCTGCTCGCCATGTGGGTTGCTCTGAGGCCAGTGGGGATCGAACCGGCACTGCAGAGGCTGTGGACAGCTTCACAGTGCTGCGCCCAACTACCTGCACCACCATATTAATGATTTTGCCCTGCAGATTATTATATACTCACTGACCAATCTTCATTAAATTTTTGCCTTGTGGGCCTCCCTGGTATCACAAGGGGTTAAGCACAGCACTGTAAAGCTATCGGCAACCTCTGCTGCACGAGTTCGATCCCAAGCCAGCCAAGGAGCAGCCCACATGGCTCAGCAGACCTCTTCTGTCTTCCCCACTGCCCTTCTCAGCAGTGTATTTCAGTCAGTCTGCCTGTTCTGCTCCCCACTCTGTCTCTGGTGAATCCTCTCACCCCCCCACACCTTTGGCCTATACCCCAGTTCTTGTATGCATAAATAAATAAATCTTTAAAAAATAAATTAATTAAATTTTTGCCTTGTAATAATTTTTTAAGTTACGTGTTAAAAAAACACAATGAAAAGAGAAAGAAAAATTCTAAAGTGGGAAAAACTTTACATTTATCATAGAAATGGAATTAATATCATCAGTATAAAAAGCTTCTAAGACATAAAAGATTAAAAATGGAAATACCTCCCAAATACATGAAAAGTGCTTCATCACATTCATATAAAGAAGGCAATTCAAAATTACCATTTCTTATTTATAAGATTGGCAAAAATCAAAAAGCTGAACATTATTTTGGTGAGGCTGTTAGGAAGTGCATACTTTTTAATATTGTTTATGAGAAACAAAATATTGCAACTGCTAAGGACTGCAAAACTGGCACTTCTGCAAAATCACATGTGCATTTAACCCAGAAATCTGGTCCAGATTCTAGAAACCTATCTCAGACATACATTTGCAAAAATTTAAATATAAGTTTGCAGGAGACTTTATAGATACATTCTTTGTATTGTCAAAGGAATTGGAACAAATTAATATTCCATTGATAGGAAAATGACTAAGTTGTGACACTCTCATACATTATAATAGAATTAGAAAGCTATAGAAATGAAAAACATCTTCATATGTTGGAATAGGATATATTGTTATGTGAAAAAAATAAGTTGGACTACAGTATTTTCATATGCAACTATCTAAGCAGGAGTAAGGAAAAATAAATTACATGTACATTTGCCTATATATTTTCTAAATGGAATGAGAAATCACACAATTTCTAAAATAGTTATCAATGGGAGAAAGGAATAGGTCATGGGGCAGAGATTAAAGATAGATAAAAGATTGCTTTAGTTTAGATTTTCAAACAATGTAAATTTTTAATATAATTATGAAACAAAATGAAATTTTAAAAGGCTCTAGAAATTGAAGGAAAAATGAAATAAATGAACTTAACTAAATATCCAATTGGTAGTATTATCGTTCAGGCAGGCACCAATCCAAATGATTTTAAAACATAGTAATTTGACTGTCCATTTCTACTAGGATATACCCAAATGAAAAAAGACTAAAAAAAAAAAAAAAAAAACCCTTAAATTTTTTTCGTTATTCATGTTGTTGACAGAGATGTCAGTGTTACCCTGAAATTAACATGAATGTATTGTTGGATAAAGCAAGTAAGCAGTTATATTGGCATCATTGAGAACTAGGATTTTTGCCATGGGAGAAAGGAGATGTAACTGTAAAAAAAGAGGAGGGAAAAAAAAAAACACTGCAGAGCTGAATTTGAATTGGAAATCTCAGGATGAACTCATTTTATCTTTATATATATTTATATATTATATGTAAAATGTATTGCATATATGTATATATTTCCTATTTCTTTCCATTGATGTAGTTTAGAAACAATGACAATCCATAAGCAATGAGAAACCCTAGGGTCCGAGTTATAGGCTGAATATAGAAAGAAATCAAGGATCCTAGGAGAAATGATTGATATGTCTATGGCACAAAATATAAAAGAAAAGCTTGGCATGTTTTGTAATACCAGAAAGTAAGAAGGTAATCAAAGACCACTGTGGTCATGTCAAAAGAATTCAGAAAACATCTGGTCAAAGATGGGATAAATTAAGTATTAATAATTTATCAAAAAAGAAATAATTACAATGGACCTCCCGGGTGGCACAGCTGGTAGAGTGTAGTGCTGTGAAGCTGTCCGCAGCCACCCAGCACGAATTCAATCCCTGGCCAGGTAGCTACCCACATTGTGCAGCAGACTTCTCCTGACTCACCTGCTGCTCCCCTCAGCAGAGTATTTCAGTCAGTCTGCCTGTTCTGCTCCCCACTCTTGTCTCTGGTGAATCCTCTCACCCCCCACACCTCTGGCCTGTATCCCAGTTCTTGTATGCATAAAATAAAATAAATCTTAAAAAAAAGAAAAGATGGACCTCTCCGGTGGCGCAGCGGTTGAGCGCTGGGTTGTGAAGCTGCCCGCAGCCTCTGCAGCGCAGGTTCGATCCCCGGCTGCTTCCCGGCCACCAGAGGAGGGTCCCACATGGCGCGCAGACCTCTCCTGCGCCCGCTGCTCCCCTCAGCAGTGTACTTCGGTCCTTCTGCCTGCTCTGCTCCCTGCTCTGGCTCTGGTGAATTCTCTCACCCTCCCGCGCTTCTGACTGTACCCAGTGCTTGTATAAATAAATAAATAAATAAATAAATAAATAAATAAATAAATCTTAAAAAAAAAAAAAAGATGCCTGAGAGGTAAATTAAAAAAAAAAAAAAAATCAGTATACGAAGGAAAGAATTAAGCAGTTATTCTGTCTTTCTTTTAGGGCCACTAGGAAATAGATTATGAGAGAAAATTCTCATATAGTAGAAGTATTTTAAATAATAATGCAGAAGGACTGATAGAATTAGAAAAATCCTTAGTGGATGCAGGCCTTCATCATACATGGCTGCTAACATTAAAAAGGAGAGATAATCAAACATTGTGTGCTTTTTGATGTAAATGCTTAACATCACATATCAAAAAGTATTGCCAAAAAACAAAAATCAAAGTATATCTCATAAAATCTACCTTAGATATAAACTGCTATAAATTACAGGAACTGCAGAACACTAAAAAATATATTAAACAGCATAATAAGGATAACTTAATATAATCCATGCTATGGAAACTGCTATAGGACTAAACATGGGCTTCTCCAACAAATAAATTTAAACCTGAGGTGGAGGGCCTCCCCTGGTGGCGCAGCGGTTGAGCGCTGGGCAGCAAAGCTGCCCGCAGCCTCTGCAGCGCCAGTTCGTTCCCCAGCCTGCCGCCAGGCGAGGGTCCCACATGGCGGGCAGACCTCTCCTGCCGCCCGCTGCTCCCCTCAGCAGTGTACTTCAGTCCTTCCGCCTGTTCTGCTCCCCGCTCTGGCTCTGGTGAATTCTCTCACCCTCCCGCACTTCTGACTGTACCCAGTGCTTGTATAAATAAATAAATAAAATAAAATAAAATAAATCTTTAAAAAAAATCTTCTATTAAAAAAAATAAAATAAACTTGAGGTGGGTACAGTAGCAGATCTCTCCTGTCTCGCCTACTGCTACTCTTAGCAGCGTACTTCAATAAATCCACCTGTTCTATTCCCTGCTTTGTCTCTGGTAAATTCTTTCACCCTACACCCCTGTACCCCTGCACCCCTGCAGCCTTCACGTGATTCTTCCTCCACGACATTGATAAGTCACATGCACCTTTGCTGGACTTTTTAAGATTGCCTGCTGTTAATCTCATCTGAAAATCTTAAATTCTAAATAGAGGGCTTCCTTAGCAAGACCTGGAAGCATAGCATTTGGAGAACTTTCTCTTCCTAAGCAATCTGCAGGCATAAATTAAGGCAAGCTCTCTCCTTCAGGGTCTCCCTCCTGCTCTGGCCAGGGGCTCCACTTCTCCTGGTGCCATTTGATCACCAAAACAAACAAACAAAGTAATGTGGGGTGGAAGGGCCCTATAGATCTAAAAAATACAAGAGACGTAACAACTAATTGCAATGCATGAATATTATTTGGATCCTGGTTCAAACAAATGCTGTAAAAAACAAACTTTGAGGGACTATCAATGTTTGATGATATTAAGAAAGTGTTCATTTTTTTGGTATTGTAATAGTTTTGTGATTATGTTTTTGAAGAGTCCATGTTGAAGTATTTGTAGATGAACCACAAGAATCCTGATATTTGCTCCAAAAAATGATGCAAGCAATAGGGAACGATAGATTAAACAAGATTGCCATGAGTTGATAGTTTAAATCTGGGTGAGGGGGATTC
Organism: Talpa occidentalis; assembly: GCF_014898055.3. Classification (NCBI taxonomy): domain Eukaryota; kingdom Metazoa; phylum Chordata; class Mammalia; order Eulipotyphla; family Talpidae; genus Talpa; species Talpa occidentalis. The sequence goes on along the minus strand of NW_023605305.1, from coordinate 95,057,217 downwards.
CTTATTCTATTCTCTTTGCTCTAACTATACCCACAAAAGAGTTAAAAACAAACAAATAGGGGTTCATAAATTAAGATTTATTTTTTCCTTTCCATTTGTGTAATGTCAGGGAACCCAGGAATCTTATTCAAGTGTGTCCTGGAGACAACCCTTCCATACTCCTCTGCACTCTATTCAATTCTGAAGCATTAAGGGTAACTTCAAGCTTGTCCTTACTCTTAAGACAAAGAGGTACTTTTTGATTCAGTCTGATACCCTAGCTTCTTTTCATTTGGACTGTTGACCAGTCAACTATAATTTATTTGATGGTAAACATTAGTCACAACAGAAAAACAAATTCAAATAAAGTCACTTAAATGAATTTTACCCCAAATTGAATTCTTTCTCCCCTATCTTTAATGGACAGAGTACTGGTAGTTTTAGAAGCTAGGTTTTCCCCATCCTCATCAGCATGTTTCCTCTTTCCTGCTTATTTTAGGGGGGAAAAAAACCCACTGGTTTGTTAGCTTTTAGGGCATCAGTATTTTAGTGAAATTGATCAATGCTATCCCAGAAGTTGGAGCACACTCTTCCATGGAGCACACTCCTACCCATTCAGGTGTAATGTGCTCTCTGTATTGAATTGTTTTTTTTTTTTAATTTATATTTATTTGTTTGTTTTGTTTTTGTTTATACAAGCACTGGGTACAGTCAGAAGCACGGGAGGGTGAGAGAATTCACCAGAGACAGAGCGGGAAGCAGAGCAGGCAGAAGGACCGAAGTACACTGCTGAGGGGAGCAGCGGGCGGCAGGCGAGGTCTGCGCGCCATGTGGAACCCTCCTCCGGTGGCCAGGGAGCAGCAGGGGATCGAACCGGCGCCGCAGAGGTCGCGGGCAGCTTCCCAACCCAGCGCTCAACCGCTGCGCCACAGGGGAGGCCCTGTATTGAACTGTTTTAGTGTTAAGTTCATTTTTAAAATTTTATAATTTCTTTGAAATTAATGATCTAATTATGACTCATTCTGGTTTACTACAACATAGAACCTTTCGGGGTAGGCACTGTCAATTGTAATGCCTCAGGCACAGTAGATACTTATTTCTTGAATGAACTGATACCAGGGATGGCTCTGTAATTTGCAGAGTTTGGTGGTGGTAGTGGTGGTGGTGGCGGCAGGGAGGGGGCCAGGAGGAGAATGAAAATCCAGATCCTCCTGTTAAAAAAAAAAACAAAAAAAAAACCCAAAACAGGACCATAACAAGCACTAAACTAAAGCACTAAACTATGTTTATAGCAGCATTGTTCATAATAGCCAAAAAGTGGAAACAATCCAAATACCTGGGTTTGTTAGTGATTTGTGTTTCTTGGAATGTCATTGCTTGCTTTCTTCATTCAAAGCAAGTTCTGGGGGCTTCTGGGTGGCGCAAGGGGTTAAGCATCAGCAATCCACACTTACTGCAGCAAGAGTTCTATCCCCAGCCAGGAAGGTGACCCACATGGCACAGCAGACCTCTCCTGTCTTTCCCGCTGCTTCCCTCAGCAGTGTATTTCAGTCAATCCACCTGTTCTGCTCCCCACTCTGTCTCTGGGGAATCCTCTCACCCACCCACACCTCTAGCCTGTACCCTAGTTCTTGTATACATAAATAAATAAACCTTTAAAAAAAAATAAGGCAAGTTCTGGTTTAAATGGAAAACATGTTTTGTTCGGGCCGACAGGGACCCATTAATTTTGGACACACAAGCATACTTGGCACTTGCTTTGAATGTTACTGAACTCTCACATTATGGATCAACACTGGAACTCTGTGTTTATGGGGCAAATCTAGAGGGTCATATGCGAATTTAGCGCCAAAAAATGGAGAACATTCATGTTCCCTCTGTTCTCAGACTTCACTTACAAATACACATTCAGGGCCACATTCAGGGCCACCCATTCAGAGTAGCACAAGGGATTAAGCATCGCACTATGAAGCAATCCCAGCCTCTGCAGCATGAGTTTGATCCCAGGCTGGCTAGGGAGCTACACACATGGTTCAGTAGACCTCTCCTGTCTTGCTGCTCCCCTCAGCAGTGTATTTCAGTCAATCTGCCTGTTCTGTTCCCCACTCTGTCTCTGGTGAATCCTCTCACCCCCTGCATCTCTGGCCTGTACCCCAGCTCTTGTATGCATAAATAAATAAATCTTTAACAATAATACACATTCAAAGATAATATTTTTTTAACTTCAAGATGGAGACAGCCAAATTTGAAAGCAAATGGGCTTGGGGGGATATTTCTGAGCATGTCCCAGAACCCAACCCTGATTGAAATATTCCAATTTCTAAATGATTTTAGATACATTGTTGGATAAGCAATGTTTCTAAGGACAGAATGGCTCCCAAGTTGTAATTTTTTCCCCCAATTGAGTGACTTTGAGCAAATGCTGCTTTCTTGTGCAGGCTTTCAAAATACAATTGGATGTTTTCATCTCTCCTTTATACTGTCTTGCCATACTACTAGAAGAGTGAATTGCTGAGGGGCCTCCCTGGTGGCGCCGGCGGTTGAGTGACACACTGTGAAGCTGTCCACAGCCTCTGCAGTGTGGGTCGATCCCGGCTGGCAGGCAAGAAACCCACATGGCACAGCAGACCTCTCCTGTCTCACCCGCTGCTCCCCTCAGCGGTGTATTTCGTCAGTCTGCCTGTTCTGTTCCCCATTCTGTCTCTGATGAATCCTCTCACCCTCCCATGCATCTGGCCTGTACCCCAGTTCTTGTATAAATAAATAAATCTTTAAAAAATAAATTAATTTTAAAAAAAGAGTGAATTGCTGAGGTGTTTTGCCCAACTCTTTCAGATTCAGTTTAAAGAGTTTAGTGACAACACATGCCATGGCCACTTGGATGGCTAAGCATGAGTTTACGACAGGAGGACAGGTTGCCCTGTTCAAAAGGTTTTAACTCCCAAATGGGGCTGTGGTTGAGGAGGGGAAAAGAGGAGCAAGTGAGTAGCTGGATGCAGCAGGGAGCCTGGCTGTGGCTCTGAGGGCCTACTCCTGGTTTGCTTGAGCATTGGAAAAACCAGAAGTATGAGAGAAAGTTCACCAAACTCTCAACTCTTTCTCGGAGCAAATGAGTAGAAAGCATATAAATTAAAATTGCAGATACTCAATGATAGATTTTAAATAATAAATTTCTAGATTAAGATTTCTAAACCTCTGATATATAATCAAAATCATATTTCTAATTTTAAAACATGTTTTCATTATTGTCAAATAAATGGAGTAAATGTATTCATTTTTCCAGACATCTGCCCTTTCGAGGTTATAAAATTCACTGTGTCTCTTTCTGTGTCACACACCCTACTTTCAAAACAACATATTCTTTTAAAAACAGCATAATGGAAGTGTAAATTTTATCCCTGTGCAGATGGTCGATACACTGCTGTTTCGTAAAGGGAGGTGGAGGCATGGGAAATACAATCCCAGACCAATTTTCATGGCATTGTTCAAGCATAGAACAATCAAAAGGTCCACCTGGGATCTTCCTCTAGATTAAGAATACTCAGTGCATGAAAAGATACACCAGACTAACTTTTTTAATTGATGATTTTGTTATTTTTAAAAGAGAACGATTTAGCCAGATAACTAATGCCAGAGAGATTTTTTTAAAAAATCTCTCTTAATTAAACTTCCTGGGTATGAAATCATAGAAATCAAGGCTTTTTGTACATCTATTCTCCATTCCTTCATTTAACTGATATGAATTCCATGGTATTGGACTCTGAATCCAGGGAACAACTTTATCGTGAATGATTTTAATCCAAGCTTTATATAAAAGAGTCTTTATTTAAAAGAAATGTCTTTGTTACTAATATAAAACCTATAAATGAAAATTTCCAGCACTGATCATCTGTGAACTGGGAAGCTGCACTGGAAATAATGAACCCAAGGAGAAAAAGATATTAAAGTGTAGGCATTACAAGCATCTTTACAGTATACCCAAAAAGTGCTCCCTGCCAGTCTGGAGGGAATTTTCTAGTCAAGTGTCCTGGAGCAAATTCTTGGACTTTGCCAATTCAAAGTTTATATCATGATTCTGATGATTTTTTTTTTCAAAGGAAAGGAAAATTTATTGCGCTCTGATGATTTTTTTTTTTTAATAGAGGCATGTTTATTTATTTATTTATTTATTTAGTTTGTTTGTTTGTTTGTTTATACATGCACTGGGTACAGTCAGAAGCACGTGAGGATGAGAGAATTCACCAGAGCCAGAGCAGGGAGCAGAGCAGGCAGAAGGACCAAAGTACACTGCTGAGGGGAGCAGCGGGCGCAGGAGAGGTCTGCGCGCCATGTGGGACCCTCCTCTGGTGGCCGGGGAGCAGCCGGGGATCGAACCGGCGCTGCAGCCGTGGGCAGCTTCGCAACCCAGCGCTCAACCGCTGCGCCACCTGGGAGGCCCTCTGATGATTTTTTTTAAAGCATAATTTTACTCAAGTAAAATCTTCACTGGAGAAAAATATATAAAATATATAAAAATAGAATGACTTTGATGAAGGTGGGGAGAAAATTATGACTCTCCCATACACCTCTTTTTCTTCCCAGAACTCAGAGTACTATTGACAAGTTAAAAATATTAGCTCAGGGGGCCTCCCCTGGTGGCTCAGCGGTTGAGCGCTGGGCTGCGAGGCTGCCCGCAGTTTCTGCAGCGCCAGTTCTTTCCCCGGCCGCCAGTGAGGGTCACACAAAAAATAAATAAAATAAAATAAAATAAAATAATAATAATATTAGCTCAGGGTTTCCCTGGTGGTGAAAGGGTTTAAGTCTCAGCACTATAAGGCTATCTGCAACCACTGCAACATGAGTTCGATCCCCAGCCAGGGAGCTAACCCACATGGCACTGTAGACCTCTCCTGTCTCACCTGCTGCTCCCCTCAGCAGTGTAATTCAGTAGATCCAACTGTTCTTCTCCCCCACTCTGTCTCTGGTGAATCCTCTCACCCCTGCACCTCTGGCATATACCCCAGTTCTTGTATGCATAAATAAATAAGTCTTTGAAAAAATATTAGCTCATATTTACTGGGACTCAGGCATTGTGCTAAGAATCTAGCATCTATTATCTCACATAATGACCATCAGGCCTTTCTATGAGAAAGAACCCTTTATTAGCTTCATTTTGTAGGTAAAGAAACTAAAGTCAGAGCTAAGTTAACTGTTAAAGATTGCATAGTTGGTAATAACAGAGCTGGGCCTTGTCACCACACCAGATTTCCTGACTCCAAAGACCAGGCTTTTAACTGCCATGGTATTTGGTCTTCTTAGAAAGTGTGACTGTCACAGGTGTCAAGTGCTGGGCAGTACAGGGAGGTGAGAGTACAGGCAGTACAGGAAGGTGTGCTGCTCACTCAAAGCAGCACAAACCCCACAACTCACCATCTAACCAAAATGCACAGGATGGTTCTATATCTGCTTTCCCATCTCTAAATGTTTTTTCTTCTGCCTTTCCCCTTTCCAAGCTACTTGTCCTTGGCTTCTCTTTGTTTGCAGCATCCCTTGGTCAAATTTGGCATCTTGTCACCCCACCCCGATCTTTCCATTTCTTCTCTGATTGAATCTGACACTTCTGTTTTCTAGGAGCCCACACATCTGTTTTCAGTTTTGCAATGCCCCAGGTGTAGCCACCAGAATGACAGATGTGGGGTAACTGTTGGTGCTATGAAAACCAAGAGTGAACATCAAATGATTCTGTTTCTACTTATTAAAACAAAAACATACACGGCTCATTATTTCAGGTGAAATTAAATACTCTAGTCCCCAGTTTCATATGGACTTCTTCCTTCCCTAAGTATTTCTTTTTTTTTTTTTTTAAAGATTTATTTATTTATACAAGCACTGGGTACAGTCAGAAGCGCAGGAGGGTGAGAGAATTCACCAGAGCCAGAGCGGGGAGCAGAGCAGGCAGAAGGACCGAAGTACACTGCTGAGGGGAGCAGTGGGCGGCAGGAGAGGTCTGCGCGCCATGTGGGACCCTCCTCCGGTGGCAGGGGAGCAGCCGGGGAGCAGCCGGGGATCGAACCGGTGCCGCAGAGGCTGCGGGCAGCTTTGCAACCCAGCACTCAACCGCTGCGCCACAGGGGAGGCCCCCTTCCCTAAGTATTTCAACAAAGTTATTTCACATTGCTTTGGACAAAAAAAATTGTTTACTGTTGTGGGGAGAAGACCAGAGTGAAGCCAGAGGCACAGGGGTGAAAGAATTTATCATTCCCTTATCTATCCTAGCGTCCCCAACTTGCCTGCTGGGTCAGGAGTACAGGCTTGTTGTTGTTTTTTTTTTTCTTTTTTTTCTTTATTTTTATTTATACAAGAACAGGGGTACAGGCCAGAGGCATGGGAGGGTGAGAGAATTCACCAGAGACAGAGCAGGAAGCAGAACAGGCAGATGGCCAAAAACACTGCTGAAGGAGCAGCGGGCAAGACAGGAGCATGTGGGTGTCTCCCTGGGGTGCAAGAATTCACCAGAGACATAGTGGAGAACAGAACAGGTGGATTTATTGAAATATACTGCTAAGGGAAGCAGCAGGTGAGAAGGAAGAGGTCTGTGCACTAACGAGGATTTGAGGCTCTCTTTTGTATTGTTTTCTCAGGCTTTCTAACTTGGGGTGCCAGTTATCTGCGGGGCTGTCTGGTCTCTGATACTGTTCTTTGACAAAGAAATATGTTCTGAGCCTCCCTGGTGGCACAAGGGGTTAAGATGCAACCTATGAATCTATCCGCAGCCGCTGCAGCAAGAGTTCGATCCCCGGTCAGGGAGCTACCCACTGGTTTAGCAGACCTCTCCTGACTCGCCTGCTGCTCCCCTCAGCAGTGTGTTTCTCTCAATCTGTCTGTTCTATTCCCTACTGTCTCTGGTGAATCCTTTCACCCCCTCCACCACACTTCTGGCCTCTACCCTAGCTCTTGTATGCATAAATAAATAAATCTTTAAAAAAAGAAGAAGAAGAAGCATGTTCTGGCCTCTGCTTATGCCTTCCTGGACTGGGCTGGTTCTTCTGGACATGGTGCATTCCCTTATCTATCCCAGCCATCCCAACTTGCCTGCTGGGTAAGGAGTGCAGGCTTTGTTGTTGTTGTTTCTTTTTTTTTCTTTATTTTTATTTATACAAGAACTGGGGTACAGGCCAGAGGCATGGGAGGGTGAGAGAATTCACCAGAGACAGAGTGGGGAGCAGAACAGGCAGACGACCAAAGACACCGCTGAAGGGAGCAGCGGGCAAGGCAGGAGAGGTCTGCCATGCCATGTGGGTATCTTCCTGGACAGCCAGGAATTGAACCTGTGCAGCAGAGGCTGCAGACAGCTTCACAGCACTGCACTCAACCCGCTGCACCACCGGGGAGACCCTTTAAATTTTATTTTATATATATTTTACATCGTTCTTCCTTTTTGTACAATGCATACTTTCTCTTTTCAGGTGTAGCCCCTGAAAAATTCCCATCACCAATTCACCTGTGCACCAACACCATAGTCCCTTGCCTAAGAACACATTCCCTCCCCTGTTTTGGTCCCTCTCCCCACCCCTCCCCTGCAGTGTGTCTCTGATTAATAGTTGCCTGTTAATTTTGTTTTTTGATTTATTATAATTATTTTTTTTCCTGGTCCCTTATTTGGTTCCCCTACATTCCTCCTATGAGTGAAACCATCCGATAGTTTTCTTTTTCCTTCTGGCTCTGTCCATGTTGCTGCAAATGGCATGAGTTTATCTTTTCTGATTGCTGAATAGTATTTTAACCTTAATTGTATCCTGACATTTATTCCATACTGTCATGAAGTCACTTAAGAAATACTTGGAAGTAATAAGAGCTTAAGTGCTTATTTCTTCTCTCAGCAGATATGTATATGTGTGTATATGTAAGTATATGTGTGTATTTGAGGTGTTTACTAGGAAATATATTCACACACACATATATATATACATACCTGTAAGGTCAGGAATGACCACTGAGCAGGTTTTCTATGATCCAGCAGACCGGGTAAAGGAGGAGTCAGGGTCCTCAGTGGCTTTTTGAAGGCTTTTATTGGGGTTTACCAGGTTGACAGCAAGCAGGGGTACTGGGGAGCTGGGAGGTTGGCAGGCTGGTGGTGCAAAGGGTTAAGTATTGCACTGTGAAGCAATCACAGCCTCTGCAACATGAGTTCGATCCCTGGCCAGGGAGCAACCTACATGGTAATGCAGACCTTTCCTGTCTCTCCCGCTGCTCCCCTCAGCAGTGTATTTTGGTAGATCTGCCTGTTCTGCTCCCCACTCTGTCTTTGGTGAATCCTGTCACACACACACACACACTGGCATCTCTCATCTCTGGCCTGTACCCCAGCTCTTGTATGCATAAATAAATAAATATTTTAAAAAAAAAAGCTCTTCAACCTTTCCAAAACTTTCCCTTTTTCAGCTTATAGAACAAGTGAGGCCACCTTCTGTGATTGATGTCTCATTATTTATCAGAAATTACCAAATCTGTTACCTTAAAAAACTCAGAGAATAACAGATGAAAGGTGAGTAGATTTTAATGTGAATAAGAGGAGTGATAAGTGCAGGTCATACTAAATATAAATCCAAATTCTTTAATCTTCTTTCCTTGAACAAGTATCAATACTTTATTAGAGGGGATTTAAAACATTTAATTAACTGAGAAGTCAGTCAATGATAAAAGGCTGGGAGAACTTCCTAAATCTTCATTGTAACCATATTTTAAGCACTAAAAAATAATTGTAAGATAAATAGACATCAGACTTCAAGGTCAGATTCTCTTGAAACAATCCCAAGCTATTAACTGTGAGAGTAATTAAATTGTAATTTAAGCACATTTTAAATAGCCTAACAAATCTTTGTCCAGTCAAGCATTCCTAGAGGAGATGCTATACTTCTAGATTAATCTTAGAGGTTACTCCAGCTGCATGTGTAATCTGAATTTATGCTTTAAATGACCAAATCCAGATTCTACTCCCCACCATTCAATCTATTTTCTTCAGTTTGTATGCAGAGTCCTCCAGGTGGTCTGTAGTTTGCAACTGACAACACTTACCAGCTGTTAAATTTACACATTGCTCTAATTTAAATGCTTAATTGCTCTCAGTGCACTCAATTTACAGCTCATAAACCCTTCCCAACTGGCCCCCAAACCTCTTTGCCTATGATAGATTGTAAAGTTAAATGAACCACAGTGTCCCTTGGTAGAAAAATGAAATATCTGAATAATCTTTTATTCTTTAGATGTTTCTAGTTATTTGTTAGAAAATTTAAGACCTGAGTATTTTCTTTGTGTTTTGGAGAGCCATAAATGGTTAGATTCAACAACTGCAGGGTTTTCTAATGTCATCTTTGCTCTTTGAAACTGTAGCACAAAGATGGTACCTACCTTTATATTTATATGGTGTCCAGGATGGCCAAAGTGGATCAAGGAAATATTAAATATTTTGTGAATGATGACTGTATGTTTTGCAACCATTCCAGGCCAGGTAGGTTCACTGTCGATTTTAGCAAGTTGAAAGAGAATTTTGGAGCTCTTTTTTTTTTTTTAAAAAGATTTATTTATTTATACAAGCACTGGGTACAGTCAGAAGCGCAGGAGGGTGAGAGAATTCACCAGAGCCAGAGCGGGGAGCAGAACAGGCAGACTGAAGAAGAAATACACTGCCAAGGGGAGCAACGGGTGCGGCAGGAGAGGTGTGTTGCACCATGCGGAACCCTCGCCAGCTGCTGAGGATCGAACCGGCGCTGCAGAGACTGTGGGCAGCTTCTCAGTCCAGCGCTCAACCACTGTGCCACCATGGGAGGCCCCGAATTTTGGAGCTCTTGGCATCATTTTCAGAGGTTATATTGGTAAGCAGGGAAAACATGCCAGTAGAGAGATAGCAACTTGAGGCCCCTGCAAATCTCTATATGTCCTATTCTCTGGGCTTTGTCTGGCTTCTTTCATGGTATTTTTCTCTCCCAGCCATTCCACCGTACTGGCCGTAGCGGTCTCTGAGTAATGCCGCCCTTGTATCCCTGACCTCTAGGCTCAGATGTGCACACTTGCACATGCACACACACCCATGCTCAGGTGTCCATAATCAGGCATATGCGCCCCACACCCATACGCCTTCTGCATTAACAAGATCAAGGCTGCAGGTGAGGACAATGGCATAAAAGCCTGACCAACTTCATTTACCCTACACTGTGTCATTGCAAGCTGTTGCAAAGATATGCATTCACTGGAGTCACAGTCTCAACAATAGTTAGACCCAAAGTTTATTAGATAATCAAAGTGGAACTGGAAACTGGGTAGCATTCTGACAGGTGCTACTCTGTGAACTGCTCCCGTGAACTGCTCCAACAACCGTTAAGTTTGAATTCAGTTGATATAGGTAGATACGTTACATAGCAAACCCAATGTGAAAAGGGCTGGCTTGAGTGGGTCCTCACCCTCAATTATAATGAGACCCAATTGCAGGGCACGTACAAAAAAGTTAATAAAGGTTTTATTTACAAAAAAGGGGAAATGAGGGCCTCCTTTGGTGGCACAAAGGGTTAAGCATCAGCACTGTGAAGCTATCCGCAGCTACCGCAGTATGGGTTCCATCCCCGGCCAAGGAGGTGACCCACATGGTGCAGCAGACCTCTCCTGTGGTGCCTCTGCTCCCCTCAGCAGTGTATTTCAGTCAATCTGCCTGTTCTGCTCCCCACTTTGTCTCTGGTGAATCCTTTCAGTTCATGTATGCATAAATAGATAAGTCTTAAAAAAAAAAAGGGGGGGGGGAATGAAGAAAGGAATAACCCAGGGAGAAAGAGAGAAATAAATTAGTGAATGTGTCTTATCAGTACCAATGAGCTGGGACCAGAAGCGCATGCTGAAGGCTGGTGAAAAACCAATCTTCCCGGCCTCCCTGGTAGCGCAAGGGGTTAAGCACAGCACTATGAAGCTATCTGTAGCCTCTGCAGCAGGAGTTCAATCCCTGGCCGCTGATCCCTGGCCAGGGAGCTGACCCACGTGGCACAGCAGACCTCTCACTCGGCCCCAGACCTCTCACTCGGCCCCACACCTCTGACCTAGCCCCCAGCTCTAGTGTGCATAAATAAGTAAAATCTTTAAAAAAAAAAAAAAACAATTTGAAATAAAACAGTATATAATGAGGTGTTAAATTATACAGTACAAAACATTTGTAGAATGCAGATATTAAAAAAAAGAAAACTTTGTGGGACTTTAACTTCTCCATACTAATTTTATTTGTGAAATTTTCTTTTTATTCCTAGGATCATGAATGGAAACAGATTAAAGACAATACAGATTGAAAAAAAAAACCTGTCCCTTACTCCTTTTAAAATAAGCTTTTCCACAGATTTGCAAGATTTTGACGCCCCCTCGTGGTAAGTCATGGTAGTATTTTCTGCTCTTCAACTGCTTTTGGAACTTCTGCTGCCAAAACAACCAGAAAGACTTTAATAATCTATTTTTCACCTTCCCACTTGTTTTATTTGTCCACAACACTATAAACAGTAAGGAATATAAAAAAACCTACTTTTCACATTTCTCTTTTACAAATAGAGGTATCATAGTGTAGTATTATACATACAATCTCTGGAGCTAGACTGCCTCAAGCCAAACACCCGTTTAGCCACTTCCTGTCATGTCACTTAATCACTGCCGTTCTCAGTTCCCTGTTTATGAAATGAGAATAGTACCGTCTTCATGAGCTTGTAATAAGAATAAACTGGGATAATATTTGTAAAGCACCTAAAATAGTTTCTAAAACATAATAAAGTTAATACAAATCTTTGCTAACTACATTAGAATGAATTATAATAGAGATCATTCTTATATTTATCATACTGATAATATTTCATATTTTTGCTAACTTGAGAGAATTAGTTAACTATTCTTGCCTAAGTTTTTTTAATGATAAAGTTAAGAAATGTTAGGAAGGGCCTCCCTGGTGGCACAGGGGTTAAAAATAAAAGTCTCAAGGCTATCAAGCTATCACCAGCTACTGGGGTACGAGTTCGACTTCCTGCACCTTTGGCCTACACCCCAGTTCTTGTATGCATAAATTAATAAAAATAAATTTTAAAACAAAAAAAGAAGAGTTAGGGAAAAAATTTAAATAGACTACTTTGTGCTTCTTTTTTTTTTTTTTTTTTTTTGAAGATTTAGGTTTGGGGATCAAATTCAGGACTTAATGGTGACAGCACTAAGACAACCCCTAGGCCACCAGGGAGGCCCTGCATTACATTAAGTTGTCATATCTCCTTAGGTGCCTCTTGATTACAACAGCTTTTCACACTTACATTGTTGCTGATGAACTTCACAATTTTGAGGAGTAATCATCAGGGTTCTATAGAATGTCTTGCAATTGGAGTTTGATGTTTTTGTCATAGCTAGATTGGGGTTTGGGAATTTGGAAGGAAGACACAGAGCCTGAGTGCTATTTTCATCACATCATATCACAGGTATAGACTGTCCTCCTGATTAATGACTGTTGATGTTGCCCTTGATCACTTGGCTAATAAAGTTATTATCAGATTTCTCCATTTTACTGTTATTCTCTTTCTTCTCTCTCTATAATCTTTGGAGGAAGTCCATTATGTGTGGCCCATGCTTAAGGAGTAGCATAATAAATTAAGGAGTATAGAAATTATTTTGAACTGTTTTACATGGACGTTTTTGTCTCTTTTCCTCCATCTATTAATTTATTCAGTCATTTATTTCTATGAGTAGTAACTCACAGATGTTTATTTTATACTTTGGGTTATAATCCAACATACCTAATTTGTTTTAAAGATTATTTTATTTATGCATTCAAGAACTAGAGTAGTATAGGCCAGAGGTGCAATGGGTGTGTGTGTGTGTGTGTGTGTGTGTGTGTGTGTGTGTGTGTGTGTGTGTGTGAGAGAGAGAGAGAGAGAGAGAGAGAGAGAGAGAGAGAGAGAGAGAGAGAGAGAGAGAGGATTTACCAGAGACAGAGTGGGGAGCAGACCAGGCAGATTGACTGAGATACACTGCTGAGGGGCACAGCGAGCAAGACAGGAGAGGTCTGCTGTGCCAAATGGGTCACCTCCTTGGGCTGAGATTGAATTCGTGCTGCCCTAGCTGTGGATTGTTTCATAGTGCTGACGCTTAACCCCTTGCGCCACCAGGGAAACCTGCAACATACCATTTTTTGCCCAAATTATTCTGCCTTTGGTCATTGGGAACTTTTTCAGTTGGCGCCCCTGTCCCTTTGACATTCCCATCAATTTTCCCCACGACCCCCACCCCGGCACATCCTTACCTTCTGGCATTACAGCATGCTCCAGGCTTATCTTGTGTATTCCCTGCCCTAGTCCTGAGATCAGCCTTTTCCTCGAAAGTACCCTGCTTTCTCTTGCTGGAGCATGCTATTAGAAATCAAGATCTGGGTGGTAGGAGTGTTTGTACTAGGAATATAATTTCTTTTAGGATATTTTGGCTAACGTATCAAATATATTTGTGCATGCTAACCAGTATATGTACACAATTTATAAATGTTTCTGCATGTAACCATCTGTAGTATAATAAGCTCAACGTGCGTTCTTATGAGATTCCAACTCTAGTCCACTACTGTATGGATCTTTCAAGCTCCCTCCCCTTGCTTTACCACAAATTCTCATCCCAAAAATAATATATCTGGCTCCCACCATTTTCTGTCCAGTTTATTCAACTGTTCAGAGTAGATATGTAGCAGTATCAGAATCGTTAACTCACATCCCCAAGTGAAGCAACTTTATCAACTAAAGTAGAATCCTTCTATGCAGTTTCTTTTACCTTTAGTCTTAAATTACACTTATTTCCAGCGTTACAAAGGTCAGCACATTTTTGCTACCTCTTTCACTGAAGTTATTTCATACATTCTTTTTTTTTAAGATTTATTTATTTATGCATACAAGAACTGGGGTACAGGCCAGAGGTGTGGGGGGTAACAGGATTCTCCAGAGAGAGAGTGAGAAACAGAACAGGCAGATTGACTGAAATAAACTGCTGAGGAGAGCAATGGGCAAGACAGGAGAGGTCTACTGCGCTATGTGAGTTGCTACCTGGCCAGCAGGGGATCGAACTCCTGCTGCAGTGGCTGCAGATAGCCAGGGAGGCCCTATTTCATACATTCTTGCACCACCAGGGAGGCCCTATTTCATACATTCTTAACACAGACTCTCTTGTCATGGTCTGTTTTCCTTCCTGGAATTCTCTGACCTCCTCAATGATTTCACTTTAATTTTCACACATAAAGCTTCACTCTGTGTTGTGCGGTCTACAAGTTTTGATAAATGTGTAGTGTTATGTATTTACCATTAAAGTGTCATACATAATAGGGCCTCCCTGCTGGTCCAAGGGTTAAAGGCAGCACTATCAAGCTATTGCCAGCCACTGCAGGATGAGTTTGATCCCTGGATGGCCAGGGAGGAACCCACATGGCACAGCAGACCTCTCCTGTCTTGCCCACTGTGCCCCTCAGCAGTGTATTTCAGTAAATCTGCCTGTTCTGCTCCCCACTTTCTCTGGTGAATCCTCTCATCTCCTGCACCTCTGGCTTACACCCCAGTTCTTGTATGCATAAATAAATTTTTTTTTAAAAGTATACATAATAGTTCACCTCCCTAAATAACACCAGTGCCTCCCCCAGCCCCCGCCCATCCCCACACTGAAGCTCTGGCAATCACTGTTTTTATTGTCTCTATATATTAGTCTTCTCCAAAATGTCATATAATAGGGGTCACACAGTATGTGGCCATTTCAGACTAGCTTCTTTCACTTAGCAATATGCATTTAGGTTTTCTCCATGTCTTGTCATTGTTTGATAGCTCATTTTCTTTATTAATGAATAATATTCCATCGGATGGGTGTACAATTTATTCAGTCAGGCAATGTTTTAATAAGTGAAAATGCAAAGATACAGTAGTGTCCTGACTCTGAAGATGTTCATTGTCGTGAAATTGTTAGCAGTACATTGCATTATAGATAAGAGCTTGGTAAGAGCTACATAACATTATAGGTAAAGTGCTGTGGGCACCATAGGAGAAAGTGGACATCTATGTGGGAATATTATGAGGTGTAGGTACTGAGAAAAGTTGGCATTTTCCTTGGGCCTTGAAGAAAAAGAAGATGTTTGGAACTTGGAAGGAAGGCAAAAGGTAAGTAGGGAAAATGAAATGAACCTGCTGCCAAGTACTCCAAGTTGATGAGAAAGATTGCCTTGGGTCCCAGATAACAAGTGCATTTTAGGGCCTCCCTGGTGGCCTAGGGATTACATCTCAGCGCTATTACCTCTACTGCTGTTCGATCCCCATGCAGGGAGCTGACCCACGTGGCACAGCCCCTGACCTCTCCTGTCTCATCCACTGCTCCCCTCAGCAGTATATTTTAGTAAATCCACCTGTTCTGTTCCCCACTCTGTCTCTGATGAATCCGCTCACACCCCACACCTCTGGCCAGTTCTTCTAAGCAAAAATAAATTAAAACAAACAAACAAACATAAAACAAGTGCATTTAAAAAATCTGCATATATGACCCCGGAGTTTGATTTGCAGGTCAGGAGGAAGGGTTTTCATAGTGCCCCTTTACTCTGATAATAACAACAGTTATTGAGCACCTAACACTGTGGGCCAAGCACAATGCTAACACTGTGGGCCAAGCACATTTTACATACATTTCCTCTAAGCACTGAATGTGTGTGTGTAAAATACATACATGCTGGATATGGAAGGACTCCTTAATGTTTCCCATGGGAAACCATCTGATGGTGATTGTTATTCAAATGTGCGGGGGTGGTTGAAGACACAATGTCTAATGCTTAAAGAAACACTGCCCTTTGATCTCTAATTGCAGCTGCAGGATTCAGTCCTGCCTCCCCCCAGCTCCTCTCCTCTAAGACCCAGAGCTTCAAAAAAGCCATTACATTACCAGCTGCTGCATTCCTTGGGAGTGGCCACCTCCTCCGTCTTATTCAGGGATCAAGCCTGGCGATCCTCTCATTTTCTTCTAAGATTCTACATTTACTTAAATAATTCCAGAAACGAACAATGATAGGAACTGGGATCAGATTGGAGGACTTGGAGCCCTTTTTTTTTCCCCATGAAACTAACATAATGAGGTCAACTTTCTTGACTCTGTGCAAATTTCCTAAAGAAAGTCAAAGCAAATCTGTATGTAGGCTGGCTGCTTCCAGTGCAGGGAGTTTGGAACAAAACTTGCCCTTAGTGTTGACTCTCTAATATATGGCAAGGCCTTGAGATTGGGCCAATACTCCATGGAGGCCATCAGAACAGCTCTGTTCTGGAATAGAGTTCTTTGGGGAAAGAGCTATAACAATGTGGAAATTGGAAGAATAAGAACCACCTCGGTTCCAACTCTGTTTGATCATCATGGCTTTTGGCACTGGAAGATGACATATCAATTTGTACCAAAAGGCGAATTACCAGTTGGAATGATCTTTGATGAAGACTTGGCAACCCTATTGACATGGCAGATCCCTTTCCAATTTCAGCCAATGCCACCCGCCAGGGAGTGTGTACTGAGTGACACATTGCATAGCTAAAAATAAAGAAGCGGTTAATTTGACACCCACCACTAGATGACAAAAATGGAACCTACCAAGTGACTCATAATTATTATTTCCAACATTTCAAATACTGGTAATTGAGTTTCCTGTATTCATTTCCTGAGGCACAAACTTTTCCAAAAACAAAACTCAAATTTTTTGTTGAATAATGTTTCAGGATCTGAGAAGTCATAGAAAGTTACAATTGTGCAAATACCAATATGTGTCCTTATCTACAATGATGAGTTATTAGTTTATGGAACTTATAATTTTATCAGTATTGTAATCATACCTTTCCCTTTAGGCAAAAGGTTATTTTAGTCAAGTTAAAGCAGAGGCAGTTGTGTAGATAATCAATTTTGCTACTAGATTGAAGCATCCTGAGGGCAGGTATGTGTTTTAAGTGTCCTTGTGCAACAGGGTGGTCCCCAGGAAAGGGGGAGGTTCCCTGCCCCACCCAAGGGAGGGTGGAGCTGAGCAGCAAGAGAAGAAGCTGCAGAAGAGACTGAGGAAGGAAGCAGGATGGAGCAAGGAGACCTGGAGGAGGCACATGGAGCCTAGAGACATGTGAAGAAACTGCGCTTGTCTTTTGGGTTGTGGACTGGGTGACACAGATGTGGGTGAGACCCGTGGGGAGGTGACAATGGCAGCTTTTATCTGGATGTTGATTTTGCTCTTTTCCTTCCGGGCTTGTCCGGTTGTTTGTGACCCTTTTCTGTGGGTCCCCACTGGAAGATGTTTTAGACTTGTGGCAGGCTTTGGGGCCTTGCTCTGGGCCGACCCCATATGGATGGAGTTTTACCCACGAGGGGATGGGTAACTTTGGGTGCTTCATTTAGAAACTAGACTCTTTGCCTTACCTGTATTGTTTCCTAGTTTTTATTAAAGTTCCTTCCCATTAAAGCGTCATATGTTTTGTGTTGATGCGGCGGATGGCAGAACCCATTTAGAATAGGCAGGTTTGTGGGGGTCTGGGGTGCCCCTCTCCCTGTCCTATAACACTTGTACCCTCCATTCAGCAAAGCCTTCCAGTTGTCCCCTGAAATTTATGGTACAGGGCTATAGGGTCACTCAGAATAAAGACCACATTTTGTCAGCTTGCCTTACAGATAGGTATGGCTTAGCAACTAAGTTTAGGCAAACAAGATATAAAGATAGGTATTACATAGCAGTCTCCAGGTATCTTTCTTAAGTTCGCTTTCTTCTCTATTCTGTCCTTCTTTCTATTGGCTGGGTGGTAGAACTGATGGCTGGAGGTAAACAGCTATTTTGCACCATGAAGTTGGTCTTACAACATAGGTGGGGCTGTCAGAGCAGCTTCATGGAACAAAATCACTATGCTAGTTTTGACTACCCTTACTTTCGACTTTTCTGTGAAACAAACTATCTTATTCAAGTCATCACTCACACTGATTATGATTCTAACAAATACATCCTTAAATCTCTGGCATATCTTAATATTTCACCAGAACAGAACATATAGTAGTACATTTTTATTGAATAAATGTTGCAAATTGGGACTTATGGGTGTACATTATTTTTGTTGGCCCAGAAGTTCATGGACTGAAAGAGGAAAACAGTGAGATCATCCAAAGGCCGGAGGGAAATGAGATCAAGAAGCTCAAACAGCCTGGAGACCAGCAATTATCAGGCAAATAAAGAAGAAACAGTCAAAGCTGAGGTTCAATGAAAGGAGACAAGAGTCAGCCTAGAAGAACTTGGCGGTAAGAGAAAGTGGGGAGCGTTTATTTCTGGTCTGGAGAACAATGAACAAGTAGTTCAAAATCTATGTCAGAGAACATTATATAGAGACTTTTTTTTAAAGAGTTATTTTATTTATTGATGCATATAAGAGCTGGGGGGTAGGCCAGAGGTGGGGGGTGGGGGTGCGGGGGCGGTGAGCGGATTCACCAGAGATAGAGTAGGGAGCAGAACAGGCAGATCTACTGAAATACCATGAGGGGTATTTTAGTACCCCATCATGAGGGGAGTAGAAGATGAGACAGGAGAGGTCTGCTGTGCCATGTGGGTCAGCTCCCTAGCCGGGAATGGAACTCGTGACGCAGTGGCTGCCAGTAGTTATATTGTGCTGAGACTTAATCCCTTGTGCCACCAGGGAGGTCCCTTGAGACATTTTTGGTTCTCATAACTGGTTAAGGCTGGGGTGCCATGGGCAACTAGTACAGAGAGGGCACAGATGCTGCTAAAAATCCTATCATGTACAAGACAATCCCCATATGTCAATAGTGCTAAGGCAAAGCTATCTGGCCTAGCTGACTATAACTCTACAGTTGGCCCCCACACTCCAGCTACTGGAGCTCAGTCCAGAAGTAAAAATGGATCATTTAGCCAGCCTGGATGACAGCTTAGAAATAGGCAACCCAGACTTTCATGTTCAGCATCATTAAGCACACTCTGCTGATTAAGTAACTACGCTGAGTACCTGCAAACTGCTACTAGAATATTAAATAGCTTATATCTAAAATTTCCTCCCCACAACACAAAGATATGGAACACAAAGTAATATGGGAAACTAACACTTGCCTGAGGCTGAAACTGTGACATGCTCATGTGCCACTAAGGAGAAGATGGGATATAAAGCAGGAATATAGAAGGTTGCTAAGATCTGAGAAAGGGTGCCTCCCAGTCCAAAAGGTGGAAAAGAATGAAATTGACGAGTAGCTTCTTTGACATATGTCATCTGTGTCCTACAGGTGGAAATTGTCCACACATTCCTACAGGCCAGGGTGTATGTGGTAGAGCCAAGGCAGAGCAGCTGAGAGGGCAGATCTATTTTTGATGTTGCAATTGATTTGCTGTTTGAAAGGAAGCAACCCTCTGAGTTTTCCTGAAGCCAGCTTTCATGAGAGTGTGAAAGTCAAAATTATCATTAGCTGGAGGAGGGACCTGAGGGAAAGAGGGAGGTGGAGCGAGTTGATTGAGCTGCTCTGGCTGCTAGGCCGTGTGTGTATAAATCAGCTCCCTTAAACCTCAGAATATCCCCGTTGGCTCTAGGATGACAGTGCTATGGAGATAAAGCACTATTTATATCTCTGCATCTATATTAGCAGACATGCATTTATTTCTCATATTAATTAGATCATAATAATTACTTTTCTCAAAAAAACTTTTTTCAAGATTTATTTATTTTATGTATCTAAGAACTGGGATGTAGGACAGAGATATGGGGCGGGTGGTGAGAGGACCCACCAGAGACAGAGTGGGGAGCAGAACAAGCGGATATACTGAAATACACTGCTGAGGGGAGCAGAGGGCAAGATAGGAAAGGTCTGCTTTACCTTGCAGGTCAGATCTCTGACCGGGGATTGAACTCGTGTTGCAGTGGCTGGCAATAACTTGACAGTGCTGTGTCCTTAACCCCTGCGCCACCAAGGAGGCCCCTCAAAAAAAATTTTAATTGCATTAAACATTAATCAAATGCTTATTATACACAAAGCACTATGCTTGGTGTTACGTGATTCCTGTCTACAAAAGGCTTACATTCCTGTGGAGAAGCAGACATTCACACAAATAAATTACAAAATGTGGTCAAAAGTCATGATGCCATGAAAGAGACATAAACAAATTGTTATGCATCCATATGGAACAGAATAACCAATTTTGTTGAAGAATTAGTTTCAATCATTCATTATTTGTTTTGAAAAATGTTTGTTGTACCTCTGTTATATGCCAGGCAGTCTCCTACAGTCTGGAGATTCAAAACTGAAAAAGACCAAAGGATCATTAGTTGAGTGGGTAAGAAATATATTCATTGAGAAGAGTCATTTGAGAAATATATGTTGAATGTTGTGTATCAACCCTTCAAAGGTCAGATTTGGGGTTGAGAGAAGGATCGGGGTATTCCAGGCTAAGTGCAAGGTGCCATATCAGATTATAGCTCGTTAGTCTCCATGTGGTTCCCCATCATCACGTCCATAGACTTTAATTTAGAAGGGGCTTCTCCCTGAGTCTACTCTGTAATGTAAGTCCTCCATGAAAAAAAAATTAAAATGTGTGTAAAATGTTTATTCCATTAGCCATTATCTGGGTTGCTTTGAATTGGTAACTATTATTAGAATGACATACTGAACATCCTTATGCGTGTCTCTTTGTGTACTCATGTGAACATTTCTATAGACTAAAAGTTTTAATCTCTACAGAATATTTTTTAGTGAGAGGGTAGGGGATGTGGTAGCATGGAGGAAGTTTTAGTTCTTAGGGTTTGGGAGATATCAGAGCCCTCTCCTGGGAGTCCTCCTGGTATTCAGAAGAAGGTAACTTTGAGTTGTTAAGTGTCTCCAAATTCCAGTTCTGTCTCAGGAATGTAGCAGTGCTTGATGTAGTCAGTGACAGCTTGGGTCTCCTCCAAGGTGTTTCCAAACTCGTTCTGGTTGTCCGGGATGCCTTCCAAGGTGCTGGGAAGTCTGCACCTGTGTCCCTGCCCTGGGCTGGGGCTGAGTCTTCCAAACCATCCACAGATCCATCACCAGGACTGGAAGGGACATGATGAGCCTCATGGCAGGACTGTGGGGCATTCTGGGTTGTTACAGGACAGCCTGGACCTAAAGTTTTCAATTGGGGTATAATAAACTAATTTCATGGATGAGTCACCAACTGATAGGAATCTCAGATTCCCAAAGAGATGGAGGGTGTAGGAGAGAGCACTGAGACCCAAGAGAAAAAGGTAGAAAGAAGATAGAAGGCTCTGAAGAAGAACTTCCCAGCCTCATGGTTTTGTCTAATGGCAGCTCTGTCTACAATCTCAAGACTGAGGTTTGCCAAATGGGTCTCTACCCCTTCCAGGATTTTGCCCTAATGAGACTTATTTGTCTCTGGTATGCTGAGAATTACGCTAGTACTATCAGATCAATGAAAACAGCATCAAATTTTTTTAGATAAATTATGGGAGAAAAGTTTTAATATTGAGAAAAATGTGTACATCAACTCTTTTTGTGTGATTGAAAAAAGATGGGCTCTGTTTAATTTCAACTCCCTGGTGGTCTAGGGGTTAAGTGTCAGTGCTATTACTGCCTCAGCCTGAATTTGGCACAGCAGACCTTGCCCCCCTCACCCACTGCTCCTCTTAGCAGTGTATTTCAATAAATCCAGCTGTTCTGCTCCTGTCTTTGGTGAATCCTCTTATCCCCTGTACCTCTGGCCTATGCCCCAGTTCTTCTATACAAAAATAAATAAATAAAATCTTTTTAAAAATAAAGTGCTCTGAGAACCCTTATCTGAAACAAGCATCAGACCCCTGTGGGTGCCCAGATTGTGTTCCTCCAGTGGTTCTGGTTCATAGAAGTGTGGTGAAGCTGGTCTGCAGAGAAGAGAGGATCACAAGGCAGGCCTCCCTGCTCAAAATTATCCCCCTCCCCTTAAATACTACCAGGAGAGTCAAAAAATGGTTCAATTGACTTTTAAAAATTTAGATATAATTCATATGCCAAAAAATTCACCATTTAAAAATGTACAATTGCAATGCTTTTTAAGTATATTTACCAAGTTGTACAATCATTGCTACTAATTCCAGAATATTTTCATCACCCCAAAAGACCCCGTAACCATCGGCCTTCCCTGTTTATCTCCCCTTCTCTAGCCACTAAACTATACCAAGTCTCTGTGATTTTACCTATTCTGGATATATCATGTATTGGAACCAACAACTTTCTGTGACTGGATTCTTTCAGTTAGCATGATATTTTCAAGGGTCTTCTATATGTCAGTACATTTATGCGCAGCTTAGTGAAGCGGGCACAGACTGTGAAATGTGATATTAGGCAATTATATCGTTGTGCAAATGACATAGAGCATAATTACATAAGCCTAGATGGTAAAGCCTCCAACCTACCTAGGCAATACAAAAGGACTAAAGCCATATATTCAGTCAATAGTGGACTGAAATATCCTTATGCAGTGCATGGCTCTTTTTTTTTAAAGGTTTATTTTTAATTATTTATGCATACAAGACCTGGGGTATAGGGCCTCCCTGGTGGCGCAAAGGGTTAAGTACCACACTATGAAGCAGTCTGCAGCCTCTGCAGCACGAGTTCAATCCCTGGCCGGCCAGGGAGCAACCCACATGGCGCAGCAGACCTCTCTTGTCTCGCCCACTGCTCCCCTCAGCAGTGTATTTCTTCAGTCTGCCTGTTCTGTTCCCCACTCTGTCTCTGGTGGATCCTCTCAACCTCCTATGCCCACATCTCTAGCCTGTAACCCAGATCTTGTATGTATAAATAAATAAATCTTAAAAAAAAAGAACTGGGGTATAGGCTAGAGGTGTAGGGCAGGGGGAGTGTGAGAGGATTCAACAGAGACAGAGTGGGGAGCAGAACAGGCAGATCTACTGAAATACACTGCTGAGGGGAGCAGCGGGCAAGACAGAGAGAGGTCTGCTGCGCCACGTGGGTCAGCTCCCTGGCCAAGGATCAAACTCATGCCAAGGTGATTGGTGATACTTGATAGCACTGAGAGCTTAACCCCTCTGCCACCAGGAAGGCCTGCATGACTTTTTTTTTTAATGGCCAAATAACATTTCCATATATGAATATGCCACATTTTAAAATTCATTAATCAGTTGACAGACATTTGAGTTATTTTTACTTTCCTACTATGAATAAGTTGCTATGAACATTTGCATATATGTTTTGGTGTGGACATGTTTCTCTTAATTCTCTTGGTTGTAATACTCTAGAGAAGTTTTTTTTTTTTTTAAGATGTGTTTATTTATGCATACAAGAGCTGGGGTACAGGCCAGAGATGCGAGGGGTGAGAGGATTCACCAGAGACAGAGTGGGGAGCAGAACAGGCAGACTGACTGAAATACACTGCTGAGGGGAGCAGCGGGTGAGACAGGAGAGGTCTGCTGCGCCATGTGGGTTGCTCCCTGGCTGGCCAAGGATTGAACTCATGCTGCAGAGGCTGCAGATTGCTTCATAGTGCTGTGCTTAACCACTTGCGCCCCCAGGGAGGCCCGAGAAGTTTGTTTTAAATGGAGCTAATAGTTTTAGAGCAGCCTTAGGTTCACAACAAAATTTGGGAAGTATACAGATTTCTCATATACTGTCTGCTTCCACTCATGCATAGTCTCTATCTACTATTACCAATACAGGGAAGCTTTTAAATTGTCCATACTGGGGCCTCCCTGGTGGCGTAAGGGGTTAATCTCAGCACTATGAAGCTATCAGCTGCCAATGCAGCTCTGAGTTTGATTCCTGGCCAAGAAGGTGACCCACATGGCACAGCAGACCTCTGCTCTATTGCCCACTGCTCCCCTCAGCAGTGTATTTCAGTGGATCCACCTGTTCTGCTCCTCACTCTGTCTCTGGTGAATCCTCTCACCCCCCACACCTCTGACTTGTATCCCAGTTCTTATATACATAAATAAATAAATCTTTAAAAAAAAATTGTCCAGGGTCTGGGAAAGAAAAAATAAAATGTCCATACCTCAGTGTGAATTGTTTCAAGCAGCCAATCAGATTACTTCCTCCAAGCACACTGAAGAGAAATTTTATTTAGGAAGCAGGTGTTCGAGAGAACATAATTTTAGAAACTTGGATGATGTGGGAGAAAACATTTATATTAGGACTCTTCTTGTCATTACAGAAACTGACCATAAAACAAAAGCAAATTCGATTAGCAGACACTCATAACGGCAGAAGGGATGAAAATGCACTTGAGGATACCTGGAACAAGGACATCCAACACCACTGACTCTCATCTGTTGGCTAGTTTCAGCATGAGATTTATTCTCTGCAGCAGGGAACAGGACTGTTGGATTCCTAGCCTCAGCTCTCACAGATTTACCACTAGAAAAAGACTGATATTTTTTTTCCCTTGAGCTCCAAGTCACAAAATCCAGAGGATAGATGGTAAATATCTTGGCTTGTGATTGACCAAGCTTTGAGCAGGCTATGAACTGCGTTGACCAGGACATGAAACACTCTGATTGGCCTGGCGTCGGTCATGTTCCCATCTGCTGACCCATCAATTGTGACCAAAGAGCTTGAATTATAATAATTTGGCAGCTTCTCATGAACCACATGGTGACAGTGGGGAGAATATGTCCCAGAAAAAGTGGCGCCAATCCCTGAAGCATGTGGGCTGATGGGTTGGCATGGCCTTGGGCAGAAGGTTCAGAGAGAGATTCAAGTACAGTGAAGACAAATTCCTAACACATGCTCACTTTTTCAAGGTCCTCGAAACTGGCCATAAGACAAAAGGGGAAGTCCTAACAGCTCTATCTAACCCCCGAGTCACCTTTGGTTTATGCTTCTAATCATCTACTAAACCACATATGTACTGAGCTAGATTCCTTGGGGACCTCTTTCCTTCTGCTATTTAGGTAGTTGGGGAAAGAAATGTACCCAGGTGTGTCCATTAGCATTTCTTCCTCAGAGGTTTAGATTGTAATATGAGCCACAGGGCTCTAAAGTGGCAAATCGCAGCAAATATGTCATCACACTGATTTGCTCTGATCCCTTGCTCGTCTCAGCCTCCCTCCCTCACTTGTAGCTGACATCAAGGTCATCTTTTCAGAGAGGCTTCCCTGACCCACCCAAACATCTTCACTTCTCTCATACCTGATTCTAATTTTTTAAAAAGAATTATTTGTTTATGCATTCAAGCACTGGGGTATAGACCAGAGGTGAAGGGGAGTGAGAGGATTCACCGGAGACAGAGTGGGGAGCAGAACAGGTGGATTGACCGAAATACACTCTTGAGGGGAGCAGCAGGCGAGTCAGGAGAGGTCTGCTAAGCCATTTGGGTAACTCCCTGGTGGGGGATCGAACTCGTGCTGCAGTGGCTGCGGATAGCTTCATAGGTTGTGGCTTAACCCCTTGCGCCACCAGGGAGGCTGTCTATTTAATTTTTTCTTCTGGTTTAGGACCAATTTTCTTGCAGAAAAATGGCCTTATATTTATTATTTTGGTAAATCCCTCAGCTGGTCTAAGCTATAATTCAGACATTGACCTGGGTATGTGAATTCTGTAATTATCAACCCCCCCATTATTCCAGACTGGCATTGTATAAATAGCCTAAGGATCCATTTTATTTGTATATCTACATAAATCTATCAGATAGAATATAGAATCGAATGATACTGATCAAATTTAAAACAGTGGTTACCGCTGGGAACCAAAAAGGAAAATATACAAAAGGAACTTTAAGCATTAATTTCATGTTTCTATATTTTGAATATGTATACTTCCTTTAAAATACATATGTTTATGTGCTTTAAAAGAGGTATATGTATATACATATTATATAGAGACAGGCACACACACAGAGAAATATTTTGAACATGACAGAAAGGCTAAATGCCAAAATATTAAGAGAAGTTGATGTTGAATGGGAGGATGATGGCTGATATTTTCCTCTTTGTTATTTATTTTTCAACTCACTAAATAAAATATAAAAACAATTAATCCTAAAAATGAAAGAATTAAACTCGTGCTTAGGAGGCTTATACTGAAGTAAACCGATAGAAGAGATTTACCATTTTTTTATGCAACACCAAACTCATAACCTTGCACTTTCATTTCCTAAGCCTAAGATTAATCTCTTTTTTTAGCCATTTTCATTTGAACATAGTGGTAATGTTCTGAAAATCTCTGGAGAGGAAAGATGTGAGTATGACCTTGTGCTGTGTCTCTACTTTCTGGAGTCATTTTAGATTCATACTGATTACATATTATCTCAAGCCAGCAGAGTGATTCAGTTCTTTGAAATAATAGAATTTTAATGTCTCTTTCTATTAATATCTTGCATTCTAATATGCTTTGTAGAACAGATTAGTCTTGGAATCCACAAAATCTATGCTAAAACTTATTTGATCATGAAAGTCGTTGATGGATCCAGGAATGCTCTGCATCCCTTTTAATTTTTTAATTTTTTAAAAGATTTATTTATTTATGCATACAAGAACTGGGTGTAAGTCAGAGGTACAGGGGATGAGAGGATTCAGCAGAGAGAGTGGGGAGCAGAACAGGCAGATCTACTGAAATACACTGCTGAGGGGAGCAGCAGGTGAGTCAGGAGAGGTCTGCTGCACCATGTGGGTTGCTCCCTAGCCAGCCGGGGATCAAGCTTGTGCTGCAGTGGCTGGCAACAGCTTGATAGTGCTGCATCCCTTTTTAATACTCAGAATTGTTGCCATCAGATGATTGGCCTTGTCTGACTGCAAAATTGTGCAAGACAAGGATGTATGTCTCCTTTGTTCATTGCTATATGTTTCCCCAGTTCCTAACACAATAGGTAGATAGCACAGTAGCTTGTGGAGAAAGAACTCAATAGTATTTATTGGATAAATGAATGGATTTGAAGTATTTAAGAAGTCCTTACTTGTGTATTGCTTAATTTAAGACTTAGTCTACTCTCTCTTCAGGTAAGAGTCTCTAACAAGAGACATGATAAAGCATCAGCGAAATAACACATTGGACTGGTCAGATTTGGGTCCCATGGCTACTGGGGCAGTAGGGAGGCAGTTTTAGGAAGAGGATCAGCTAAGGAAGGGGATTGAATCACCAAAAGAATAGGAGATAGAGTATTACAAAAAACATAAATTATGCAATCATGTTGGAAATTTCAGAAACAAAGTATAAAATGTGAAAGAGGGAGAAAACACTAGTTATTATGGTGAGGGTGGAGGGAAGTTAGAGAAATAGAAAAGAGGCCAGAATGAGTAAGGATCAAGGCAGAGAGGGAGGCAGCAGCAGATCAGACAGGCACAGCAGGCCAAAGTGAAGAGCTAGGATTTTATTCTCAGCATGGTGGAAGGGACATGACCCATTTGCCTTTCAAAAACTCATGTGGAGGGCCTCCTGGGTGGCCTAGGGGTTAAGTCTCAGCGCTATCACTGCTACGGGCTGGCCAAGGAGGTGACCCACATAGCGGAGCCGACCTCTCCTGTCTCACCCACTGCTCCCCTCAGCAGTGTATTTCAGTCAATTGACCTGTTCTGCTCCCCACTCTGTCTCTGGTGAATTCTCACACTGCTCCCCACTCCACCCTGCGCCTCTGGCCTGCACCCCAGTTCTTGTATGCATAAATAAATAAATTTTTAAAAAAGATCCCAATGTAATAAAAAAATAAAGATTTATTTTTATCTATTTATGCATACAAGAACTGGGGTGTAAGCCAGAGGTGCAGGAGGTGAGAAGATTCACCAGAGACAGAATAGGGAGCAGATCAGGTGGATCTCTTGAAATACATTGCTGAGTGGAGCAGTGGGTGAGACGGGAGAGGTCTGCTGCACCTTGTGGGTTAGCTCCCTGGCTGGGCATAGAATTCTGGCCACAGTGGCTGACACTAAGACTTTAATCCCTGCACCACCAGGGAGGCACATTGTATGGGATTCTGAGGAGCACCTAGTCAATTCTTTGCGTCTTATCTCATAGTGTTTTAGGACATATTTAGAGCAATGTGATAAAATTTGCAGAATGACTGGCAGAAATAGATGGCACGCTTAATTTAGAAAACTTCTAAGTGGGTTTATTTACAAAGGGTTGTTTATAAAGATGTGGGCAGGGTGCAGAAAACCCACAAAGGATAAGTCTAGGCTCCAAGTAGATGCAATAAGGGGAAGGAGAATTCAGGAGAAAGTCAAATGGAGGTCACCTGATTTTATAATCTTTGATAGGGCCTCCCCAGTGGCGCAGTGGTTGAGCACTGGGCTGCGAAGCTGCCCACAGCCTCTGCAACTCCAGTTCCATCCCCGGCCACTGGCTAGGGTCCCACATGGCGCGGGTCCCACATGGCGCGCAGACCTCTCCTGCCATGCCCACTGCTCCCCTCAGCAGTGTATTTCGTCGGTCTGCCTGTTTTGTTCCCTGCCCTGGCTCTGGTGAATTCTCTCACCCTCCCGCACTCCTGATTGTACCCAGTGCTTGTATAAATAAATAAATAAATCTTTTAAAAATATTAATAATCTTTGATCAAGAAATTCACAGGGAAGAACATATGATCTTTGGTCAAGGAATTCTTTAGGAAGTAACCAGGGGAATAAAGATTCTCCCTGATTCACTTTCCTCTCTGTTACTGAGCCACGGCTTGGGATTCCTGTTGGTTACTTCCAATCAGGAGCCTGAGGGCATGGAAACTTTGGTGTATTCGTATCAGCCTCCAGGTGTAGGAAAAGGGTGAAAGGTAAAAAATGGACCTGGAAGGGCAAACAGAATTTCATGAATGGAACTCAGCCAAGCATATTAACAATTTAAATTCTTACCTCTTAACCTGCATTGAAATAGGATTGCAAACATTTTAACTGGGAAACAGAAAAGGAAGAAAGAAAATTTTCTCAGCTGTTGGAGAAAGTCTCTATGTCCTTATCTATTACTCAGGATATTGTACTGTAAATTCTGATGATAATAACCTTTTGGGATGGGTGGCTTTTGCCAATCTTGTAGTAAGCTCTTCTAAAATACAGTTTGAGACTTGAAGAATTTTACAGACAGGTTTAAAGGACCTCGGTTTGCATTCAGCAGAAGGGTAGATTGTTTCTTCAACGCAGACAGCTCCTTTGAGTTTAAATGCATCAGAATCAGGAATCCTGATGCGATTACACACTTATTTCGCCCTATCATGAATCTGATACCTAGGCTTTCTGCCTTTGTTTTTCTTATTAGCCAAGTTACAGCAAATTTGTTTATCTAACCACATTGTCTTTTTAGAATCCATGACAAATCCCGGAAAAGTTGTCATTCCTGTTTATAATCCAGCTGGTCAGCACATTTCCATCCTAGTAATACAGGTTAGCCAGGTATCTTATTTCTTTGCCCTTTAAAATGCTAAGATCCTGGAACAGCCTCCTAGTATTTTTCTTTATGGTGCTGGTTTCCCCTGCAATTTAAGAGTGATTATTTGTGGTCTGACAGTTCCCTTGGCATTACACCAAAAACAGGAGCAAGAAAACACATTCTCAGCCAGAGAGGTTTAACATCTAAGCCAGACATTCAGCTGTGAATCCAAATTTCCTTCTCTTCTGTACCTCCTCTCTCCCTTGAGTAAAAATGTCATCTGGCAGGTTCTTTGGTTTCCTAATGCCAGAAAGCTATTTGAGCCCAGCAATTTTCAAAAATATCACAGCATTTTCAAGTCAGTATAAATGTCGATCTGTTTTCTTAAGTAGAATATTTGTCTCCAAGTTTAAAGAAATGAGGTGTTTTTTTTTCCTCTGCTCTGAAAGTTGAATATCAGATATTGTCTAAGGACAAAACTTCAGGCTGAGATTAGGAATATAGATGGGCCAATGGCAGGTTGTGAAGCGCAATTGAAGAAAGTAAAATGCTGTCCCGTCTCCCCTGTCTCCTTCAGCTCTGTCCCTGTCATCCAAACCATGCTGGTAAAAGTCCTCTTCTTGAAAAGGAGGCGAACAACTGGGAAAGGAAGCAAAGGTTGTCCGAAGAACTTGGAAATGCTTGGTTTACCCAACACTTTACCTATCAATGTTCAGTAATGATGAAAAAAAAAAAAAAAAGGAACCTCAATCAAAAGGTTTAGAAGAAAAAGGCAATTTTTATTTTTCCTTTTAGTTAAAAAAATTAAGAGTAAGGAGCCTCTACAGTGGTGCAAGGGGTTAAGTCTCAGCACTATGAAGCTATCAGCAGCCACTGCAGCATGAGTTCCATCCCAGGTCATGGAGCTAACCCACATGGCGCAGCAGACCTCTTCTGTCTCACCCACTGCCTCCCCTCAGTGGTGTATTTCAGTAGATCCAACTGTTCTGCTCCCCACTCAGATGGAGAGGAGAATGAAGAGGTTTTGGAAAGAACAGAGAAGTGACCTCAATGATTGTGAAATTCTTGAGAAGCACAGCTTAATGTATTCATACTATGCTAATATTAATGCCATTGTTGGGAGTTTTGCACTTAACTAAAAATTTTTTTATTTAATATAGGTTATTAAACATAACCTACATTTTCTTTTTAAGAATTAATTTTGAGTTATTTTCAAAGCAGATGTTATTTTAAACTTTTTATTTTTTAAAAGATTTATTTTTATTTATTATGCATTCAAGAACTGGGGTGTAGGCTAGAGGTGTGGAGGGTGAGAGGATTCACCAGAGACAGAGATGGTTACAGAACAGGTAGTCTACTGAAATACACTGCTGAGGGGAGTAGTGGGCAAAACAGAAGATGTCTGCTGTACCATGTGGATAGCTCCCTGACTGGGGATAGAACTCATGCTGCAGTGGCTGGTGATAGTTTGATAGTGCTGAGACTTTAACTCCTGTGTCACCAGAGAGACACTTAGAATTTGTGTTTTTAATGAAAATTGTATGTATTGAAATATATATGATAATTTGAAGTACATATGCATAGTGAAATGATGACTATAGTCCAGCTAATTAACATATCTCCCCACTTCATTACCATTATTAGTGTGATGAGCATAATTAAAATCTACATTGTACATGTGTCCAATATTCAATACAGTGTTAAGTATAGTCAGCATGCCTGTACATTAGATCTCTAGACTTGTTTATGCTAAATAATCGAAAATTTGTTTCCTTTGACCAACATCTCCCCATTGCCAGCCTCCCACCCCCACCAACCTCCAGCTCCTGGCAGTTCTAGTCCCTGAGTTCAACTTTTTTTTTTCCATATTTCACATATAAGTGAGATCACACAGCATTTGTTTTTCTCTGTCTGGCTTATTTCATTTAGCATCATGCCTTCCAGGTTCATCCTGATAATGCCTGATTCTCTGCCTACACACTCCTCTCCAGCCTGTTACAAATTCATCTCCATACTCCGAGAGCCTGCTCAATTTTTCTAATCTGACCTCTGAAATCTACAACACCCTACTTCTATTGGCCTGATGTATAATTTATAATTCCTTGCCTTGCATTAGTCTCTAATTTTTGTGGACATTTGGATATAACGTTTATTGCAAACTCATCCAGCAATACGGGATACTTGTCTTTTTCTGAGTGATAAATCTAATAAACTAATCCAGGCCTTCAAGTCTGGTAGATCTGAATTTGGATCCCACATTGCCAACCTAGCAACTCTGTGAGTTTGGTTAGTTACTAATTACTCTGAGCATCAATTTTCTCATTTGTCAAGTGTGGCTAATGGGGCCATTGTAAGGATTATTTGAGTCTTCATATGAAAAACAAATAGCACAGTATCTGGCAGATAGATCCTTTCATTCTCCTTTCTTTTAGAACCCATCCAGTGGGAGAAAATGTCAAAGAAGCAGTTATGGATTTGTGGGTATTGATAGTCCTGTACTATATTTCACCAAGAAGAGAAATGGGATTCTCTAGGCTTATGAGTATTCTAATAACTAAGTTCCTAGCAACAGACAAGTCTCCTAATGTCTGAATCTCAAGATTAAGAACTGTAAGAAAAGAAATGGTTCTGCAGTATGAATGCATTATTCAACACTCTTTGGAAAATTTCATTCAAATCTCTGTAGTGATACTTTTTGCAGTAGAACTTTTCTTTTTTTGCTTGGCAAATCATCATGGCCTAATTTTTAGAAAGGGATTTGGGTAGAAAAAGGAAAACTGAATAGTAACCAATTCTTCTGGTTATAAATAGTAAACAGAATTAAAACTGTCTGATGAAATTAATCCATTGAAAATCCCCTTTCATAAAAACCGGAAAAATTCTTAAAAGGCCAAAAAAAAGTCTGGCATGAAATGTCTCTAAAGAAATGACTTTTTTTTTTACATGCAGTAAACATTATGACAGAAATATCATGGATACTTAATCAGAATGCGTCTGGTTAAGAAAAGCTGTTTCATAAAATATAACCCAGGAAGTAAAGAGAAACCCAAGCAAAGATTTAATAATAATTAAAATAATTAAGGGACTGACATTAATAAAAAAACAAAACAGTGATCATCATAAATAAGTCTCCACTCAGGAAAAACATGCAATGATTCAAATGGTGGAGATAATCCCATGATGTATAGAAAAATCTGCTGGATGACAGGCACCAGGGAAGGGAAGGATGTGCTGTTAAGCAGGCACCTTCACACCTGACTTCCATCTAGCTCTACTATGCAGAGATTTTATTCCAGGCACAGAATCCACAAGTCACCAGGCTAATCTTCCTATAGCCTTGTACTCATCTGGATCCTTCCAGAGGGTTGAGCCTTGAAATAATGAGGCCAATATGTACCTCCTCCCTTCTACAGGGGCACTTTCCAACCCTTATCCCTGTCCCACCTCTGGTCATAAGATGCGACAGATAAATTGAAAAAACACAGGGGTCTATCCAGCTACTGAAATAGCAGGGTGAAGAAATGACACAAAATCTGACCATTTCTGATTGTCTCACAGAGCACATGGACTTTGTTTGCCTCAGACTTCCATTCCATCTCAGCGGATTTTAACCCACAGTATAATTTTCTAGGCAGCCAGCCTAACCACCCAGAATACCACAAGGGTGTGGAAAGAGTCAGAACTGACCTGTTCCAGATGATGGTGGAGTATGCAGGTCTGCCCAATTTGAACCTGTGCCATGAGGATTGGCCTATGACCAAATCCTGGATTTGGGCACCACTCACCGAAGTATTTGGTTTGCCGTGGTACCAAAGACCAAAAGCAGGGAAGATTGCATTGTTGTGTCAGTAACAACTGAAGATTATTTTACTGTTTGTTTGCTCCATATTTTTACTTCTTTATTAACCAATATTAATGTTGAAGCAGGGATTGGAGGTATATAGTTTCTGGAAGACAGTTGAGATGAGAGATCTAGAGAGATCTATAACCATTAAGTCCCTTGCTCCCTACCAGTCTTCTTTATTTATATATATATATGAATATATTCATATACAAATATATTCATATAGAAAAATCAAGGTCTGTTTATATGAGCATATAGGTTTCATAAGTTGAATCATCATTTCTCATGGACCCACCATGGTTTAAAAATGGGCTTAGGGGCCTCCCCGGTGGCGCAGCGGTTGAGTGCTGGGTTGGGAAGCTCCCCGCGGCCTCTGCTGCGCGCAGGCGCCGGTTGGATCTCCGGCTGCTCACCGGCCACCGGAGGAGGGTCCCACATGGCGCGCAGACCTCTCCTGCCGCCCGCTGCTCCCCTCAGCAGTGTACTTCGGTCCTTCTGCCTGCTCTGCTCCCCGCTCTGGCTCTGGTGAATTTTCTCACCCTCCCGCGCTTCTAACTGTACCCAGTGCATGTATAAACAAACAAACAAACAAATAAATAAATAAAATACATGCCTCTTTAAAAAAAAATACATAAATAAATAAATAAAAACGGGCTTAGGTGCTGCCAGGCTAAGAACCATCCTAAATACTACAATGCTACTGCTCTGAACATGAACCCCCTAAAAGTCCTGGTAAAAAGAAACTAGATCCCCTTTTGCATCCCTTCTTTTTTTTTTTTAAAGATTTATTTTTATTTTATACAAGAGCTGGGGTACAGGCCAGAGGTGCAGGAGGGTGAGAGGATTCACTAGAGACAGAGTGGGGAGCAGAACAGGCAGACGACCAAAATACACTGCTGAGGGGAGCAGCAGGCGCGACGGGTCTGCTGCACCATGTGGGTATCTCGCTGGGCAGCCGGGATCGAACCCACACTGCATAGGCTGTGGACAGCTTCACAGCGTTGTGCTCAACCCGCTGCACCACCAGGGAGTCCCCTTCTGCATCCCTTCTTGCTGGGTCTCATGGCTTTTCCAACCTGAAGCTGGCAAGGAAGAAAAGACCTCTCCCCTACACCCCAACCAAAAGCCAAGGTCCTGATTTCCCATCTCATTCCTGTTATCCCGTTTTCCAGGAGCTGGGCCTGTATTCATTACTCCCCTAATTTTTTTTAAAGATTTATTTATTTATGCATACAAGAGCTGGGGTACAGGCCAGAGGTGTGGGGGGATAAAGGATTCACCAGAGACAGAGTGGGGAACAGAACAGGCAGACTGACTGAAATACACTGCTGAGGGGAGCAGCGGGTGAGTCAGGAGAGGTCTGCTGAGCCATGTGGGTAGCTCCCTGGCTGATAGGAGCTCAAAATCTTGCTGCAGAGGCTGCAGATTGCTTCATAGTGCTGTGCTTAACCCCTTGCTCCACCAGGGAGGCCCTCCTTCATTAATTTTGATTACCTTGAATGACACTACTCTGCTTAGAATTTCAGAAGATGCAATGTGAAGATCAGTGAACCCCATAAATACAGCCTTACTTTTTTTAACAGCAAAATAAGTTCCTGATCGAAAGCAATGTCGTGTGGCATGCTGGTAAATGAGGCATTAAGTAACTACATGGATAATATTTCTGGCATGCAGATGATGCCTAAGAAAGGCAGATCATCCAGACTAAATTTCTGCTCCAATGAGGACAAATTACCAAATTGCTATTCCTTAGTTATAGTAATAGAAGAAAACAATGTAAACAACCTGCCGCCAGATGGCACTGTTTTCCCACTGAGTTGAGTACTGAGTAAGGGGCTCAAATTAGGTAAGACTGGGGGGCTCAAGATAAAAATGACATTCAGCAATTTGAATTTCTTCTTTTTTTTTTGCATTCATTAAAAAAAATTCCCGTCATTAAAAAAAAAAATTCCCGTCATGACCCCAGAAGAGTTTGGAGCAGTTTTATCCTTGAAACACACGACACATTTCTGCCAGCATGCAGAAATCTTATTTGTGTGGTTTAGCTTAGAAGTATATTTCTTTTTTTCTTTTTTTTTTCAAAGATCCATTCATTTTTACACACAAGATCTGGGGTACAGGTCAGAGATGCGGGGGGTGAGAGGATCCACCAGAGACAGAGTAGGGAACAGAACAGGCAGATTGACTGAAATACACTGCTGAGAGGAGCAGCAGGCGAGACAGGAGAAGTCTGCTTCACCATGTGGGTTGCTCCCTGGTGGGCCGGGGATCAAACTCGTGCTGCAGAGGCTTTGGTTTGCTTCATAGTGCAGTGCTTAACACCTTGCGCCACCAGTGAGGCCCTTAGAAGTATATTTCTTAGAGGACAAAAGACCCAAGTAATCACTAGAAGAAGGGAACAGCTGTACCAGCTTCAATGGGATAAGCCAATACCAGCAACTACTGGTATATCAACATGGTCAGTCCCTTCCATGACATAAATGAACCGAATGACAAGGAGCGAGTGTCCTGTGACTTAATTAAAGACTAACCTCTTTAATTTCTGCTGCTAAGGATTAGGATCAATGTTTGTGAAGTTTCAGAGGCACATCCTAACAGGACTACCTCTTTCCAACTTTCCATCCCCACTGTATTTCTTAGAGCAGAGGCAGAGCACAGAGGCAGGAATGAAGCCTGCAGGAGGCAGCAGCAAACTAAGTGCAAACCTGAGGTGGGGTGGGGCGGGGGAGGAAGATGGTAATAGAGAGGTAAGTAAACACTAACTCTACATGGAGGCTGTAAATGTCCTTTTGTCTCCTCTGTCCCCAGAGCAGAAGATGGGTCTGGTAGTAGTCAAATCATTTGTTGAAGGGAACTCCATATTAAATCCATGAATAACCTCTATCCCTGACACCATTACTCTTTCTCGGTGCCTATTATACAAGTTCTGAAGTGTTTGGGAAAAGAAATCACATGTTGGGTAACCTTGTCCACTGGATTATTTGGAGAATCTTTTACTGCAATGGATATTTGATTCACAAGGGACACAAATTTCCTCACATTCTGGCATCATTCCAAGATACTCATTCACAAACATCTTCTCTAAACCCTGGTATTCTTTTTCCTTCTTAACTTCTGAACATGTGACCAAACTCTTAGCCTCTGCCCTTGAATTTATATAGATCTACATTCTGGTCCATATCTCTTTCTTGGCAAAATGGAACATGATGTGGACTGATCAAAGTCAGGTGATTGGGAAGATTTCCATCAACCACTGCCTTTTCAGACAACTAAGTTGGATTGCCATAGAGGTTCAATTTTGACTGGTAACATCATATCGTAGGCAGTTATCTGTTATATAGGCTTGAATTTCTTCTTCCTTTGCTGATTGATCACAGGGAGTGTCCCATAGGATATGGGTGTAGATTAGGGTAAAAGAGGTAAGCACACTGCAAGTGAGACACCTGCTTGTGCAATCTACTTGGGCTTCAGGGGCTACTTAAACCCAAACTTAGGTGTCACTTCCTCTTAATAATGTATTTATGGTTTGGTGACTCAGATAACCTATCAGTTAAGATGGATAATTCACTTCATATTGGGTGTCCAGGGGCCAGGTAAATGTGGCTGGGGTGCTTTGGTAAGATACCCACATTTATAGGGAGAAAAAGGCCTTGCATATTTGGAAACCTGCCATTTCAGTTCAACTTTTTGGAGTCAGTCCAGTGGTCACAGGCTTGTCAGAATAACTGCTCCAAAGTGAAAGACAAATAGGGCCATCTTTTACCCTCAACATGTAGAAAGAAGCACAGAGCTTAGTAGCCTTTTTGGGTTCTGAGGGCTACATATTCCACTCAAGATTATTGCTGCTTGCCGTACTGGGTGGCATGAAAAATCATTGGCTTTGAAGGAGCTTGGACAAAATGAAGGGAAAATTCCAAGATTGGTTACAGGTGGGTCAACTCAGTAAGTACTTACAGGCTGAAAAAGGATGACTACATTACAGCCACATTCAAAGATGGTCGTGTGTGTGTGCAGAAGAACTGAAGTGTAGGCCAGAGGTGCGGGAGGTGAGAGGATTCACCAGAGACAGAGTGGAGAGCAGAACAGGTGGATTCACTGAAATACACTGCTAGGGGGAGCAGTGGATGAGACAGGAGAGGTTTGCTGCACCATATGTGGGTTAGCTCCCCTGCTGGGACTTGAACTCAGGCTATAGCAAAGGTGGTTTTAGAAGACAATGTAGTAGAAAATTTTCCCCAAAGGACTGAGTTAGGAACAGATTCTATCTGATCATCTGCTTCTGTAAATGGAGAAATGGCCCTAGACAAGAATGCCTATGGATTCACGGGCCATGGGTAATGGCTTGATTATCTGGTTGAAGGGCTGGAAGCTGAAAGACCAAAGACAAGAAGTCTGTTTAGCGGAATGTTTATGGAAATGTGGAAGTAAGCATGAAGTGAGAAGATTTTTCTATCACATGTTAACATGTTAACATCCTCCAGAAAACATCCATAGGATACTAAAAAACCAAGTAGCCCTAATGTCTCAGCCAACTGATATATTTTTTTAAATTTTATTTTTATATTCCCCATACAATTGCAATCCCCTTATTTTGACCCCAATCCCTCCCCTCCCCACCCCTGTCCCCATAGTGTGTCTCTGGTTCATGGTTGTTTGTTGATTTTGATATTTTCTTTCTTATAGTTATTCTTTTTCCTGGTCCCTTATTTAAGTTTTCTAGATTCCTGCTATGAGTGAGACCATCAGTATTTTTCTTTTTCTTTCTGGCTTATTTTGCTGAGCATGATCCCTTCTAGCGCCATCCATGTTGCTGCAAATTGCATGTGTTTATCTTTTTTGAATTCAGCCAACTGATATTAATCAGACTTTGTCATCAGTAATTCCAGAGCTGACATGATGGCCATATAAGTGATATGAATATGTGGCAGAGATGGATGCTCTTTGTGGACCCAACAGATGGACTCACATTTACCAAGGCAAATCTAGTGATACTGCCTCTGAATCTCCAATTTGTCAGCATCAAAAATCAGCACAATGGTCCCAATATAAGATTGTTCTTCCAGGAGGCTTCTCTAGTGGCACAAGGGGTTAAGACACAATCTATGAGACTATCCACAGCCACTGCAGCATGAGTTTGATCCCTGGCTGCCCAGAGAGCAACCCACATGGTGCAGAAGATCTCCTGTGTCTCACCCGCCGCTCCCCTCAGCAGTTTATTTCAATCAATCTGCCCGTTCTGTTCCCTACTCTGTCTCTGGGGAATCCTCTCACACCGCAGCCACCCTGCCCCCTCCCCGGAACTCTAGCCTGTACTCCAGTTCTTGTATGCATAAATAAATAAATCTTTAAAAAAAAGATTATTCTTCCAGAAAAGTATCCTGAACATTAGAACTCTCCCATTTTGAAAGTGTTAGTGGTTCACTTTCACAAGGATAATAAGTATTCTAGGTTTCCTACCCACATAGCCTCAGCGAGAACTACACAGGGGATATAAAATGCTTGATCCACAGTCATAGAACCCCATGCTGCATAATATTTGACCAGGGAACCTGCTTTAGAGCAAGGGTGCAAAAATAAATCTACAACTATGGGTTCCACAAGTCATATCATATACCAAACCTACCAGATGCAGCCAAGCTCAGAGATATCAAAATAACCTTTTAAAGGGGCAACTCAAGTACCAACTAAATCTCTTTTTCAGCTTGTCTATCTGTATTTATTGACTTGTCAGAGTAACATATCAAAAAACGCTAGGGCCTCCCTGGTGATGCAAGGGGATAAGATGCAACCTATGAAGCTGTCCACAGCCGCTGCAGCACGAGTTTAATCCCCGGCTGGGAAGCTACCCACATGGCTCAGCAGACCTCTCTTGACTCGCCAGCTGCTCCCCTCAGCAGTGTATTTCAGTCAATCCACTTGTTCTGCTCCCCACTCTGTCTCTGGTGAATCCTCTCACCCCCCCTACACACAACTTTGGCCTGTACCCCAGCTCTTGTATGCATAAATAAATAAATCTTTTAAAAAATGCTAATAGCCATTATTTCTATGTGGTGATTTTTGTCTTCTTTTTGCCTGTTTTTTCTGTATTTCTTATGGCTTCTGGATGTGTTAGTGTTAAATTAAAGAAGGAAAAGTAAAGAGGATTCCTACTTCTTGTTGCTTCAGAAAATAGTTCTCTAACCTCTGAGTATGAAAATCTTTGCCTTTACTAGTGAACTTTCTAAAATCTGTGTGGTTTTGTTTTTGTTTTTATCACCATAAAAAACCTCTAGAACCAAAGAACCATTTCCCTGCAACCACTTACCACAGAAATCTGCATTGCTGAAATATTTGTCGCTGACTGTACCTGGAACCTCTGAAACTGTCATGGTTTTCCTATCACTATTCTGAGAGCTTCTTACAGAATCTGACAATGAAATTTACCCTGACACCTTTGTTTGAAAATAAAAAGGGGCCTCCCTGTTGGCACAAGGTGTTAGGTCTCAGCACTATGAAGCTATCCGCAGCCACTGCAGCAGGAGACCTCTTCTGTCTCGCCCACTGCTCCCCTCAGCAGTGTATTTCAGTCAGTCTGCCTGTTCTGTTTCCCACTCTGTCTCTGGTGAATCCTCTCACCCACCCCCACCCCACCTCTGGCCTGTACCACAGTTCTTATATGCATGCATAAATCTTTAATAAAATAAAATGAGGGACATTGGTTTATAACACTGTATGTGATTTAGATGTATAGGGTCATACTTTCAGTTGCATATTACCAAACCATACCCAGCATCAAAGCATGATAACTTCTGTGTTCTAGAAACCTATTATTATTTATCTTGTAGCAAATCTGTATTATGTATTATTTATCTCTTGCTCATTATCACCACAAATTGGCATCTAAAGCAACATCCAATGTCTCACATAGTTTCCAAAGGTCAGAATCAGGAGCAGCTTAGCAGAATGGCTCTGGCTCAGCAACTGTTATTGTTACAGGGCAGGGAGAGGGGCAGCCCAAACTCCGCAAACCTGCCTATTTTATATAGGGTTCTGCCATCCGCCACATTAACACAAAACATATGAGATTTTAATGAGAAGGAACTTTAATATAATTATGAAACAATACAGGAAAGGCAAAGATCTAGTTTCTATATCAAACACCCAAAGTTACCCGTCCCCTCGTGGGTAAAAGTTCATCCAAATGGGATTGGCCCAGAGCAAGGCCCCAAAGCCTGCCACAAGGCTAAAGCATCTTCCAGTGGGGACCCACAGAAAAGGGTCAGAAACAATCAGACAAGCCCGGAAGGAAAAGAGCAAAATCAAAATCAAGATAAAAGCTGCCATTGTCACCTCCCCACGGGTCTCACCCACATCCGTGTCACCCCGTCCATGACCAAAAGGCAAGCACAGTTTCTTCACGTGTCTCTAGGCTCCATGCGCTTCCTCCAGGTCTCCTTCTGGCTCCATCCTGCTTCCTTCCTCAGTCTCCTCTGCAGCCTCTTCTCTCCCTGCTCAGCTCCACCCTCCATTTGGGTGGGGCAGGGAACCTGGAACCTCCCCCTTTCCTGGGGACCACCCTGTTACATTATGATACTATGGGCAAGATGGTAGCTGGAACATTTGAAAAGAACTGGGTTATGGATCAGAGGTACAGGGGTGAGTGTATTCACCAGAGACAGAATGAGGAGCAGAACTGGTGTATCTACTGAAATACACTGCTGAGGGGAGCAGCAAGTGAGAGAGGAGAGGTCTGCTGCAATACATGTGGGTTAGCTTCCTGTCTAGGGATCAAACTCAAGCTGCAATGGTGATAGCACGATAGCACTGAGACTTAACATCAATGCCACCAGGGAGGCCAAAATTTGAAAATCTGAAGCCTTGAATGCAGCTGAGGCTCCGTTTCCAGGATGACTCACTCACATAGCTGTCAGCTGAGTTCCTCACTGTGTGACCTTTTCCTCCCAACATGGCCGCTGATCTCCCCCAGAATGAGTAATCTGAGAAAGAGTAACCTAGGCAGAAGCTACCATTGCAATGCTTTTATGACCTAGTCTTGGGATTGTTGGCTCAATTATGTAATAGTATTCAATTTGTTAGAAATGATTCATTGTGTCTCCATAACCCACACTTAAGGGAAGAGAAGATTACTAAAGTGAGAGTATCAAAGAATTTGTGACATACTTTAAAACCACCTCAGAGTCCACCTTTAGAAAGACTTCCAGATTTTGCAAGATCCCTCTTCTCAGTTTGCTCTGTCTCCAGAGACTACTTCAGTGTTGCAGAGTTCAGAACCCTAGATACCATCCCTCATTTTCCCCCTGAGTTGTGGAAGATATCGCTTACTCCCCTGGAGCAAATGTGGATAAACTTTGGGGCGTCATTAATCCTTAAAATAAAAAAAAACATAATTTCTTCTTTTAAATTGCTAAACATGCTATTATTTACCTGAAGTCCCAGAAATACAGATTTTTTCACTTAAAACCATTAACTTTATTCTAATATTACTCAAAGAAACAAACAAAAAACAAGTTTAAAAAAAACAGTTTACAGAAATCTGATGCTAATTCAGTAGTAATGATATCAAATTGCACATTTGAAATCTCCAAGCTTAAAAAATCTGTAAGATTTTTCGTTTGGAAGGAAAGATCAGAGTTCAGTGGTCAGTAGAAATTTGATGAAGAGCTGATTACTGCAAACTATATCTAACTTCTATTTCCAAGTATAATAGGATACAAGAATTAGATTTACTCTCCTTCCAGAAACAAAACAATAAAAAACAAACAGAAAAATATCTTAGAGACTACTTTAAGAAACTAGGGGGAAAAAGAGCAAATTAAACCTATAGTAAAAAAAAAAGGCAATAATAAAGATATAAATAAATGTAAGATAAAACAATAGAGAAAAATCAATGAAACTAAAACCCAGCTTTCTGAGAAGACTAATAAAATTTATAAATTAATAAATCTATAGTAAGATTTTCAGTAAGAGAGAAAATACAAATCACTGCTACCAAGAATGACAGTGGTGCCATCACTAAGGCTTTTACAGCTATTAAGCAAAATTTAAAAATAGTATTATAATTTTATTTATATATTTTTTTAAGATTTATTTATTTATGCAAGCACTGGGGTACAGACCAGAGGCGTGTGAGGGTGAGAGAATTCACCGGAGACAGAGCAGGGAGCAGAACAGGTAGAAGGACCAAAGCACACTGCTGAGGGGAGCAGCAGGCAAGACAGGAGAGGTCTGTCATGCCATGTGGGAATCTCCTTGGCTGGCTGGGAATAGAACTGGCGCTGCAGAGGCTGCAGACAGCTTCACAGCACTGCGCTCAACCAGCTGCCCCACCAGGGAGTCCCCACAGTATTATAATTTTACACCTATAGGGCCTCCCCGGTGGCGCAGCAGTTGAGCGCTGGGTTGCAAACCTGCCCGCAGCCTCCGCCACGGCGCCGGTTTGATCGCCCCACCCCTGCGGTTTGATGGCGCCCCCCCCCCACCCGCTGCTCCCCTCAGCAGTGTACTTCGGTCCTTCTGCCTGCTCTGCTCCCCGCTCTGGCTCTGGTGAATTCTCTCACCCTCCCATGCTTTTGACTGTACCCAGTGCTTGTATAAATAAATAAATAAATCTTTAAAAAAAAAAATTTTACACCTATAAATTTGACAGCACAGATGAAATGGACAAATTTATTAAAATACACAAAACTACTAAAATGTACTCAAGAAGAAATAAGTAATCTGAGTACTACATTTATTAAAGAATAAAATTTGTAATCAAAAAACCTTCTTACAAACTCCACAAGTTTCAAGGACCATTTGTAGGAGAATGTAGTGTTGCCAAGCTTCCAAGGCTATAAACATGGAAATGAGTATTGCAAGTCTGCCTTTAAAACTTCTGCTGTAATTAATTTTTTTAAAGATTTTATTTATTCATGCATACAAGAACTGGGGTACAGGCCAGATGTGCGGGAGGGTGAGAGGATTCACCAGAGACAGAATGGGGAACAAAACAGGCAGACTGACTGAAATAACTGCTGAGGGGAGCAGCAGGCAAGTCAGGAGAGGTCTGCAGCACCATGTGGGGCTCTCACTGGCCGGCTGGGATGGAACCCGCGCTGCAGAGGCTGCAGACAGCTTCACAGCTCTGTGCTCAATTGCTTGCGCCACCAGGGAGACTCTGTAATTAATTTTTTTAAAGGAAGATAATTCCAGACCCAGATTGTTTCACTGGTAAAATCTGACTAATACAGGGGAAACAAACAATACTAAATCTGCATAAACACACTCAGGAAACTGAAAAGTTGTGAGTTTCCCCCATTTTATTTTATAAGATCAATATTATCCTGACACCAAAAAACAGACAAAGATATTATAAGAAAAGTATGCGCTCATGAAAATAGTGCTAAAATTCTACTTTGGTGCTAAAAACTATTTTTAGCAAGTCAAATTTAATAATATTTAAAAAAGAAGATAGATCATAATCAAACAGGGTTATCTAGGACTGTACCATTGGTTTAATATATGAAAATCTATCATGTAATGCATGATACCATATTAACACACTGAAAAAAAGCCAAATGATCATCTCAACATAGAAAAAGCATTCCACAAAATTTAGAACAAAAATGGAGGTATCATGCTCCCCAACTGAAAACAGTATTACAAAGTAAGAATAAAACAACTTGATAGTGAAATAAAAACAGACAGAGGCCCTCTTTAGTGGTGCAGGGGTTCAGCCTCAGCACTGTCA
Source organism: Talpa occidentalis (assembly GCF_014898055.3). Classification (NCBI taxonomy): domain Eukaryota; kingdom Metazoa; phylum Chordata; class Mammalia; order Eulipotyphla; family Talpidae; genus Talpa; species Talpa occidentalis. Next base: position 95,013,370 of record NW_023605305.1, on the reverse strand, counting down.
AGCTATTGTCAGCCACTGTGGCCTGAGTTCCATCCTCAGCCAGGGAGCTGACCCACAGACCTCTCCTGTCTCACCCACTGTTCCCTCAGCAGTGTATTTCAGTAGGTCTGCTTGTTCTGCTCCCCACTCTGTCTCTGGTGAATCCTCTCATCCCCTGCACCTCTGGCCTGCACCCCAATTCTTGTATGCATAAATAAATAAAATAAATCTTTAAAAAAAAAGACAAACACAGAGGTCAATGGAAAGAATTGAAAGCCCAGAAATTAAACCACACATATATGGATAACTATTATGAAAATGGGGTCACAAGCTTACAATGGAGCAAGGAAAGTCTCTTCAATTAAGGATTTTGGGCCTCTCTGGTGGCCTAGGGGTTAAGGACTGATCACAAAAATCTACAAAGAGCTGATGAAACTCAACAACAACAAAGAAAATAATCCAGTCAAAAAAGGGCAGAAGAGCTAAAAAGAAACTTCTCTGAAGAGGAAATGCAAATGGCTAAAAAGGAATATGAAAAAATGTTCAACATCACTTGTAATCAGGGAAATGCAAATCAAAACTACCATGAGATACCATCTTACACCAGTGAGAATGGCACATATTAAAAAAACTAGCAACAACAAATGTTGGCGAGGGTGTGGAGAAAAAGGAACTCTTCTGCACTGTTGGTGGGAGTGCAAACTGGTCCAACCACTGTGGAAAGCTGTGTGGAGATTTCTGGACCTACTAAACATAGAGCTTCCATATGATCCAGCAATTCCACTCCTAGGTATTTACCCAAAGGACACAGAAACATCAATTCCAAAGAGCACCTGCACCCCTATGTTTATAGCAGCACTGTTTACAATAGCTAAGCTTTGGAAACAACCCAAATGCCCAAAAATAGATGACTGGATCAAGAAGATGTGGTACATATACACCATGGAATATTACTCAGCATTCAAAAAAGATAAACACATGCAATTTGCAGCAACATGGATGGCGCTGGAAGGGATCATGCTCAGCGAAATAAGCCAGGAAGAAAAAAAAAATAATGGATGCTCTCACTCATAGCAGGAATCTAGAAAACTTAAATAAGGGACCAGGAAAATGAATAACTATAAGAAAGTGAAAATCAAAATCAACAAACAACTATGAACCAGAGACACTCTAGGAGGGGTAGGGGGCGGGGAGGGGAGGGATTGGGGTCAAAATAAGGGGGTTGCAATTGTATGGGGAATATAAAAATAAAATTTATTAAAAAAATAAAAATAAAAAGCTTTTGCAGGGTGAACTAATATGTGCAAGTTAATATTCAAAATATACAAAGAACTCATAAATTTGAACAATGAAAAAGCCAATTTAAAAAATGGCTAAGGGGGGCCTCCCTGGTGGTGCAAAGTGTTAAGCACAGCACTATGAAACTATCCACAGCCTCTGCAGCACAAGTTTGATCCCCAGCCAGGGAACTACCCACATGGCTCAGCAGACCTCTCCTGGCTCCCTCGCTGTTCCCCTCAGCAGTGTTTTCAATCACTCTGTCTGTTCTGCTCCCTATTCTGTCTCTGGTGAATCCTCTCACCCCTGACACCTCTGGTCTGTACCCCAGTTCTTGTATGCATAAATAAATCTTTAAAAAAATAAAAATAAAAAATGGCTGAGGGTCCAAATAGATATTTCTCCAAAGAAGACATACAGGTGACAAATAGACATGTGAAAAGATGTTCATTGTCTCTTATTGTTAGAGATGCAAATCAAAGCCACAATGAAATATCACTTCATACCTTTAAGAAGGGCTATTATCCAAAAGACAAGAAAAAACAAGTGTTGGACAGGATGTGGAAAAAAGCAAACCTTATACACTGTTGGTAGGATGTAATTGATACAGCTGTTATGAAAAGCAGCATGAAGATTCCTCAAAAAATTAAAAAGAAAAATTCCATATGATCCAGTTATACCACTTCTAGGTATTTACCTGAATAACATAAAAACACTAATTTGACAAGATATATATGCACCCCCACATGTATTGCAGCACTACTTACAATAGACAGGAACTGGAAACAAACTGAGTGTCCATCAACTGACAAATATCTAGAGATGTGGTATACATACACAAAGGAATAGCATTCAGCTATAAAAAAAAGATGAAATCCTACCATTTGCAACAACATGAATGAACCCAGAGGAAATTACACTTAGTGAAATAAGGGAGGTAGAGAAATACAAACACCATATGACTTCATTCATATGTGGTATATAGAGAAAAGAAAGAACAGATGCATGGAATAAAGCAAAATAAACTTTTGGACTGTAAGACCAATTAGCGGTTACCAGAAGGGAAGGGGGATGAAGATGAATAAATGGGAAAAGAGACAACATATGATGGATAGAATTGGACTTTCAGTGGTGAACTTAATGTAGCATATACACATTGATTCTTGCTGATGCATGCCTGAAATTTATGTTATAATGCAATATTACTTCAATAAAATAAAAATTAAATTAAATTAACTTGCTTTTGGGTCTAACATAAAAAATACAAGGGGCTCTCTGGTGGCACAAGGGGTTGAGACGCAGCACTATGAAGTTATCCACAGCCACTGCAGCACAAGTTCGATCCACAGCCAGGGAGGTGACCCACATGGTGCAGCAGACCTCTCCTGTCTCTCCCGCTGTTCACCTCAGCAGTGTATATCAGTCAATCTGCCTGTTCTGTTCCCTGCTCTGCCTCTGGTGAATCCATTTACCTCCCACACCTCTGGCCTGTACCCCAGTTCTTGTATGCATAAATAAATCTTTAAAATAAAATAAAAAATATGAGTGTCCCTAATATTAACATCAAACTCTATTTTCACAACTCTAGAGTGACCATTAGAGTCACAGATCCTATGACATCAACACAATTTAGACTAAGATGCTTTGTTTGGGGAGTGAAAAAAATCATAAGACTTGAAATCTAGACCTGGTTAATTTTTCATTTACTCAAATATTTGTGGCTAGTTTACTATGTACCAGACAAGCAGTTAGGTTCTGTGGATGTGATGGTAAAGAAAAAACAGCCACGGTAAGTCCCCTTAGAGAGTTTCTAATGTAGAAGTGAAGAAAGATATTGTAGTGGCAGGAGGGGACAGTGCAGGATCTCTATGATCTGAGTAGACAGGGTCGAGGAGGAGTCCTGGAGCCCTCAGTGTCTTTTGCAGGCTTTTAATGTGGATTTACCAGGTACACAGCAGGCAGGGGTGCCAAGGAGGGGGCTGAGAGGCAGGCGGGCCTCCCAGCCCCCAGTGAATCTTCATTCCTTCTGGGCTCTCAGGCGTTCTCGTGGTCTCTGCCCTTGGGTATCAGCTAAGGCTTCCTTCAACTGAGATCTGCAGGATAACTAGGAGTTTAGGAAGATAGGGAGGGGAACAAAGTGTTTTGGGAAGTGGAACAGCATGTGCAAAACCCATGTGGCAGGAGGGAGTACAGTGCAATTGAGGAACTGAAAGGAGAGCCCTGTGGCTAAATGCAGACCTCCCAGGGCCAGCCCACTAGCTAAGGGCAGAGCAGTAAACAAGTGGAAAGCTACTAAACCACTGGACCATTTGAAATTCTGACTAACCCTGGGAGCTATAAAAAATAGTCTAACTTTTCTAAGCCTGTTTGCCCAGGTGTAAAACTCTGATCCTTAAGTGCATGGTGATGCTGTAGAGCTACCATTAAAATTACAAGGGGATTTAAGCTAAATTTCCCCTAGGGACCAGGGGGGAAATTGGAAATTTCCATTTACTAGAAAGAAGGCCCTTGGGGAGTTTTGGTAATTTTTTTTTAATAAATCCAATTATGCACCTTGAGAAAACAGTCTTGGATGTAAATAGTTGTAAGGGCAGGAATGGCACAGTGCAGGTTTTCTAATGCAGCAGACCCGGGTAAAGGAGAAGAGAGTCCTGGAGACCTCGGTGGCTTTTGCAGGCTTTTATTGGGATTACCAGGTATACATACAGCAGGCAGGGGCGCTGGGGGGCCGAGAGGCTGGCAGGCCTCCCAACCCCCAGCAAGTCTTCACTCTGTCTGGGCTCTCTCGTGGTCCTGCTTCTGCTTCTGCTTCTGCTTCTGCTTCTGCTTCTGCTTCTCCTGCTTCTCTTCTCTCGGCTTCTGCTGGTGTCCCTGTGACGCCGCCCTTAAAAGCCCAGTCTCAGCCCAGGTGAATCCCATCTACCTATGCCCACACCCTACTCCAGGTGCCCGCTATCAGGCATGCATTCGGGATCACAGGGTTCCATCATCTATCCTGATGGCGGGAGGGCAGAAAAGCCTGATACTTTTTACCTTACCCTGCAATAGTCCTGTGATGAAGAAGAGGAGACAGCTCCTTCCGCACCCCCTTCAGCTGTGAAGGCATTTGCTTGAAGTTTTTATTAAAGTCCACAGAAAATTTACAACATGCAAGCTATCTTCAGATGTATTATTTTGCTTAATCCATACAAGAAATACTTAAGTGTCTTTTTTTTTTATCTTTCAGGGATGAGAAAATTAGGGACCAGAGAAATTAGGTAACATCACTGTAGGGTCAGGAAAACACAGTGCAGGTTTTCTAGGATCCAGCAGACCGGGTAAAGGAGTCAGAGTCTTCAGTGGTTTTTGCAGGTCTTTTATTGGGATTACCAGGTACATGGCAGGCAGGGGTGCTGGGGGGCCGGGAGGCTGGCAGGCCTCCCAACCCCCAGCAAGTCTTCACTCTATCTGGGCTCTCCGGTGTTCTCTGCTTCTCTCTCAGCTTCTGTTTGTTTTCGGCTTCTTGGCTTCTGCTGCTGCTTTCTCGGCTTCTCTTTCGGCTGCTGCTGGCGTCCCCATGACGCCGCCCTTAAAAGCCCAGTCTCAGCCCAGGTGAATCCCCTCTACCTATGCCCACACCCTACTCCAGGTGCCCGCCATCAGGCATGCATTCGGGACCGCAAGGATCCATCATCTATCCTGATGGCGGGAGGGCAGACAAGCCTGACATTTTTCCTTACCCTACAATCACCAAGTTCACATAACTTAAAAATTATTGAGCTGGAATTCAAACTCAGGTCATCTGATCCAAATTGATATAAAAAGCACTCAGCAAGAAAGTGACACAAAATTGCCTGTTGGGCCTTGTAGTGAATGTGAAGATAAGGAATGAAAGAAAAAACTGGATCCACCAGTTCTCATTCCATGAACCCAATGTAAAAGAAATCTTTAAGGAAAAGCACTCAACTTCTGCTATCAATAGTCAGGTAAGGCAGAAACAGAAAGTCGTTTCCTTATCAAAGTAACTACATGAGAAGGTGCCCAGCTTGAAAGAAGGAAGTGAAACAGATAAACTCTTCTTCCTGTACAGATAAAAGATTTTGTTTCCCCAGATGGCCTTGGCAGGGGGTGGGTTTGTGAGACCTGTATTTTATCAAGAAAAGGAAAATGTCACCAGACTTTCATATCCGTAGAACTTTGTTAGTGTTCTGTAAAGAGGGAGAATGTAACATGGTACCAGCTGTCAGTACTTCTGTTTTAATAAGTAAACCACCTTTGGAACAAAAATCAGACCCAAGCTGGGATAGAATAGGGTGTCCTAGACACGACAAGTTCTAACCTGGTGTGATTATTAAGAAGCAAGTGCTCCATTCCTGCTGAGTCAATGTGTAGGATCTATTTTCAGTTCTCAACTTGTCCTGCGACACTATAAGGTTCTTGCCAAGTGCAGTATCTGTGGGAACTGTTCAAAAACTGCACATTACCTAGGAAGAGAGCAAGAGTGCTGTGCATAAAAGTAAAGAAAATTAGCCGCTAATAGTCATGACCTGCTCTGGTTATCCCAACTTCATATTCCTTGGCGTATTTTTTAAAAAAGAATTATTTTTATTTATTTATGCATATAAGAACTGGGGTACAGGCCAGAGGTGCAGGGAGTGAGAGGATTCACCAGAGGCAGAATGGGGAGCAGAACAGGCAGACTGACTGGAATACACTACTGAGGGGAGGAGCAGGAGGGGGAGGAGCAGGAGAGACCGGAGAGGTGTGCTGTGTCAGGTGAGTCAGCTTCTTGGCCAGGATCGAACTCAGGCCACAGAGGCTGGCGATAGCTTGATAGCACTGAGACTTTAACCCCTCTGCCACCAGGAAGGCCCCAGCATATGTTCCCACCCCCCCCCCCCCCCGCAACCCCTCTACTTCTCCTGACAGTCTCAAGCTAAAATGTTTGGCATGAGAATCAAGGTGTCCTTGGAGACTTTGCCTGGGGACTTGTGCTGTCCAGACTCTAACAGAGGCTATGCTGCATATCCTTCTACTGACTGTGTCCCTAACCCCCTGTCTGGTTTTTGGTGTTCCTGGTCTAAAGCATTTCTTTTATTTATTTATTTTTTTTAGTGGGACCCTCGCCCGGTGGCGGCCGGTGAACGAACCCGCGCTGCAGAGGCTGCGGGCAGCCTCGCAGTCCAGCGCTCAACCGCTGCGCCACCAGGGGAGGCCCTCTCCTAAAGCATTTCTTTGGGAATTCTGGCTCACTTGGTTGCTATCTGCTCGCCACATTCTTGCACACTATGAATTATGCCTGCCTTTGGCTTCTGGATCTCTGATTTTTCCTGTCTTTTAGTTCTTGTATACTTCTCAATTTTTGTTTTTCTATGCTCCTGACCCACTGCCTAGCAGATATCCACTTTCAACTACTTTTACCTGTTTGATTTATTTTTTTAATGTTTTTTTCTTTGATTTTTCAAAGTACTTTGTTTTTGCAAAGTACTACCATTGTTAACAATCCCAGAATGACATTTTTAAAGCTTAAGGTAAAGCAATCAAGAGGAAATGACCCTTTTGGAGAGAGGAAATGCAGGATTAGAGTGGAGGACTGCTTAATCTTCTTTTTTTAAAAAACATTTATTCATTTATTTATGCACACAAGAACTGGGGTGTGAGACAGAAGTGGGGGGGGCCGGGTGAGAGGACTCATCAGAGAGAGTGGGGAGCAGAACAGGCAGATCCACTGAAATCTACTGCAGAGGGGAGCAGCGGGTGAGACAGGTGAGGTCTGCTGCTGCGCTGTGTGGGTCGTGGGTCGCTGTGTGGGTCGCTCCCTGGCTGTGACTGAACTAGTTGATAGCGCTGTGTCTTTAACCCCTGCACTGCCAGGGAGGCCCTTAGTCTTCTTTAGATCAGAATCTCAGGAAGGCAATAATTGAGTAAGGTTAAAAACACCTGATTTAAATAGAAAGTTGTTCATTGTTAGTAATACAGGTAATAAAATAGTAATCACCTGAAAGTTTCAAGTAAGAACTCTGATAGATCATTGATTCTTAATGATATTCTATTTTTTCATATTCATTTGAACTGTTTGTAGCATATTACTAAATTTTAAATATTGAATTCAGATTTTTTTAAATGGGCGAGTATTCAACATTTACAAATACTTACAATAGAGACTTACTTTTAGTGTCCCAAATTTGAACCAGTGTTTAGTTTTAACTCTAATCAAATTATGTTGTTTTCATAAGGACCTATTGGCTCTTCTTGAGAGGTTTCATTTTAGGTTGTAGGAATTTAAGAGAATTAATTCCTAAGGCGCACACATAGCAAGTTGTTCCACGCCAGCAATATATTTCTCTTATAAATAAATATATAACCCACTCTTACCACTTCAAATTATGCAACTGCAGAAATTTACAATGGGAATTTTCCTTGGAATCAGAAAAAAATATTTCACCACTTCTATACTTTCCAGAGTAGTATTACCTTTGTTTTATTTGAAAGTGAATAAAGCAGAACAGCAGAAATATGTAAGGTGCCAGAAATCCCGTGGTAGGATCCTAGCTGTACAGTGTCACAGTGTGACCTTGGGCAAATTACCCAATCTCTCCTCAATTGAGAAAGATATTTAATCAATTCCAGCCCCACAGTCTGTGACCTAGAATCAAGTCATCCGTGCCACTGGTGTCACCTTAATAGTCTAAACTTTCTCTATGTGTGTGCCCCTGTTCTTATAATTTGACCTATGCCAGTATCTTCTCCAAAATTTATTTTTCAGTTGCCTACCTAGTATAGTTGATCACGTCTAGGTTTGGAACTCTGACCTTTACACATCTCGTGAAGCCTTTGTACAGACTTCACATTACCACCTCCAACCTGCTCATCTGAATCCCAGAGTTTTATCTCCCTCTGAACTACTTAATTTTGTGTCAACTTGACTCTCTGTCAACTTGACTCTCTGTCAACTTGACTCTATTCAACTGCTGTCCTCAGGCCACTCATTGAGAAATGCCTAGTATTTTGAAAGGTTTTGGACACCTGTTGCCACATCAGGATACCCACAATCTAATCCTGTTCCAGGAGATGTGTTCAAGAATAATTCTCTTCTTATCTCTGATATTAGCAGACCATACCTCACTTACTCCTGCAATGGCTACATATGATTCTGTATTGTATAATCATGTAACATCAAAAAATTGTTATATTCATTATACACTGTTTAATAAGATAGGGACATGGGTGACATAGTTCAAAAAATCTCTATGAATATAACAATGGTCAAAAGTTTTATGAGGGCCTCCCCAGTGGCGCAGCGGTTGAGCACTGGGTTGCAAAGCTGCCCGCGGCCTCTGCGGCGCCGGTTCGATCCCAGGCTGCTCCCCATACACTGGAGGAGGGTCCCACATGGGTGCAGACCTCTCCTGCTGCCTGCTGCTCCCCTCAGCAGTGTACTTCGGTCCTTCTGCCTGCTCTGCTCCCCGCTCTGGCTCTGGTGAATTCTCTCACCCTCCCGTGCTTCTGACTGTACCCAGTGCATGTACAAACAAACAAACAAACAAACAAATAAATAAATAAATACATGCCTCTTTAAAAAAAAAAAAAGTTTTATGAGTTGGTACTGAAAAGGACTGGTTTTATTTACTAAGAAAATTAATGTGTTGGATAAAGAAAATGTAGTATATGTACACAATGGAATACTACTCAGCTACAGAAAAACAAAAGACGAAATCTTGGCATTTGCAAAAACATGGATAAACCTAGAGGGTATTATGCTTAGTAAAATAAGCCAGAAAGAGAAAGACAAACACCATTTGATTTCACTCATACTTAGTATCTATGAAAACAAAAAATGGATGAACTTAATGAAATAAAAACAAACTTCTGGACTATTAGATAAATTACTGGTTACCAGAAAGGAAGGTTTAGGGAGGTGAATAAATTGGGTAAAGGGATAGAGGTATAGTGAAAGACAAAATTGGACTAAATTTTTTTTTTCAAAATTGGACTAAATTTTTTTTTCAAAATTGGACTAATTTTTTTTTTTTCAAGAAAATTGGTTTGGAAAAATTCATTCCCCTAAAACTCAAAAGTGGGTTTTTAACTAAAGTTTTTGGGGAAGGTTTGTGGGTTTTTACCTAATGGTTTGGGGAAAGGTTTGTTGGAGATGCTGGTTTTCCAAGAATATGTTCAATAACAATAGTTGTACATAGCCTTCCAGCATGCATTTAAAAACAAAGATTTGTTTATTTATGCATAGCGGAATTGGGGTATAGGACAGAGGTGCAGGGGGCTGAGAGGATTCACCAGAAATAGAGTGGGGAGCAAAACAGGCAGATCTACTGAAATACACTGCTAAGGGGAGCAGCAGGCAAGACAGGAGAGGTCTGCTGCACCATGCAGGTCAGCTCCCTGGCCAGGGATGGAACTCAGGCCACAGTGGTGATGGTGTGATAGTGCTGAGACTTAACCCCTCAGGCCACCAGGGAGGCCCACAGCATGGCATTTTTTAAAATTTGTTTTTTGCAGACCTCTTACATGTGTGTAGTGTTTGCTTTGTGTTGGGCATTATACTAAGAGCTTTATAACATAAAACCTCATTTAATCTACACATAGCTATATTAACCTGTTACTTAAGATGAAACCGAGGCATGGGCAGAAAGTGAGGTTTTTAGTAACTTCTCTGAAGTAATTACTAGAAAGTGGGGACACCAGACAGTCTATCTCCAATGGTTCATGTAGAGATCATAATTACTATGTGGAAACAAGAAACAGTGGGAGGGAAAAAAGAAGAAGAAAACTCAGGAAAAGATAAGGAATATGTTCCACAAGAAGTTTGGAATTCTTATCGCATTTTCTGAATTGATTGGTCCTAACTGGATTTTACTGAGGGTAATTAGCAAGGAAACATCTGGGTACTCTAAGATCTCCGCTGTCATCTGAGAGACTTGGCTATTTCCTGGAATTGGGTGGTTATTCCTGTGCTTGAGAATTGGGAAATATTTAGGGCTGTGTTCAGAAGGAAGAAAACACTACAAATTACCCAATAAACAGTGCTCTGGCAGTACTATTGATTTTCTCTTGCTGCACTGTGCCTCTATACAATTTTCCCTTTTATAGAGAACACAGAAAATTCTTATATAAAAAATCAAGAGGGCAGTGAAATCGCACTCTGGTATGCTGTTTGAATATTATGTGACTGAGATAATATGACACAGCCTATATGGAAACCTGACACTGTTACCAGAGGCTAAAAATATCCTCAAATGGTCTCAGGACAAGTTTATATCCTGCTGATGACTATAATTCATCATAATAAATTACTCTCTCCAATAACTCCCATGTGACAGGTTTTATATGATCATTTTTCTTCAGATTTTTTAAAAAAGATATTTATGCATACAAGAGCTGGGCGCATGTCAGAGATGCAGGGGGTGAAGGGATTTACCAGAGACAGAGTGGGGAGCAGAACAGGCAGATCCACCAAAATACACTGCTGAGGGGAGCAGCAGGCAAGACAGGAGAGGTTTGCTGCACCATGTGGGTCAGCTCCCTGGCCAGGGATTGAACTTGTGCTATAGTGACTGTGTATAGCTTCATAGTGCTGCGTCTTAACCCCTTGCACCACCAGGGAGGCCCCTATATGATCTTTTTTTTTAAAAGATTTATTTATTTTTATACAAGAACCGGGGTACAGGCCAGATGCGCGGGAGGGTGAGAGAATTCACCGTAGACAGAGCAGGGAACAGAACAGACTGACAAAATACACTGCTGAGGGGAGCAGCGGGGAGACAGGAGAGGTCTGCTGCACCATGTGGGATTCTTGTTGGCCCACTGGAATTGAACCCACGCTACAGAGGCTGTGGACAGCTTCACAGTGTGGTGCTCAACTGCCTGCGCCACCAGGGAGGCCCAATATGATCATTTTTGACATGCTTGCTCCAGTCATTGTGAATTCTCAATTTTTTTTTTTAAAAGATTTATTTATTTATTTAGACAAGCACTGGGTACAGTCAGAAGTGCGGGAGGGTGAGAGAATTCACCAGAGGCAGAGCGGGGAGCAGAGCAGGCAGAAGGACCGAAGTACACTGCTGAGGGGAGCAGTGGGTGGCAGGAGAGGTCTGCGTGCCTTGTGGGACCCTCACCCAGTGGCCGGGGAGCAGCTGGGGATCGAACAGGCACTGCAGAGGCTGCGGGCAGCTTTGCAACCCAGCGCTCAACCACTGCGCCCCGGGGATGCCCAATTCTCAATATATTTTAAAGCGACGTTTTCATTAGGGGCATTTTTGATTTTCCAGAATTATTCTGTTGTCTTAATTCAGACAAAATCCTAATACAGGCTATTCCTTTTCTTGAGGAACTATTCTGAAAAAAATAGCATTTCTTCAGGGAATATTCCCATAAGAATAAGAAATAGAATAGATTGTAATTCCTGATTCTGCTTCAGATTTTGAGTGTAGCTTTCAAGCTAAAAACATGCTTGAAACCTATTCCATATTTATATAATTTTCAACCTTCCTGGAAGTCTCATTTATTAATTAATTCTTTCAACAAATATTTATGGATTACCTTGTACATGCTAGGTGCTATGCTAGGTGTTTGGAGTATAACACTAAATTAGAATTTGCCCTCAAATTTTAGTCATTGTTTTTTTTTTAAGTTTTCCATATTAAAGCCAGATGACAAAATATCTGCCCTATTTCATATTAAGTTCCTTGTATTCCATACACTTTTAAAAAAATATTTATTTTATTTATTTATGCATACAAGAGCTGGGGTGTAGGCCAAAGGTGGGGAGGGGGGGGGTAAGAGGATTTACCAGAGAGTGGGGAGCAGAACAAGGGAGTCTGCTGAAATACACTGCTGAGGGGAGCGGTGGACCAGACAGGAGAGGTTTGCTGTGCCATGAGGGCTGGCTCTCTGGCCTCGGAGTGGGTGCTGCAGTGGCTGTGGATAGCTTCATAGTGCTGAGACTTAACCCTTTGTGCTACCAGGGAGGCCCTATATTCCACACTCTTTAACATCATTTTGTAACATTTTGGACACAATAGATTTATAAAAGTGGTGTTAGTATTTTTTATTCCAGTATCCCACTTTCTTTTTCATAGGAAATAAAAGAGAGACTAGTCCCTCATTTTAGTCTATTTCTCATGACTAAATCACAACAGATATAATTTTTCCTGAGGTGCAAAGTCAGTCAACACCTTACCTTACCAATATCTTATGCTATCCAATGGATGTCAGGATGTCAGGTCAAAAGTATTAAATTAAGAATTCCTTTGCCTATCGTAGTCTCTGGGGAATTTCACATAAAACATGGGTGGGCCTCCCTGGTGGTGCAAGGGGTTAAGTACCACACTATGAAGCAATCCACATCCTCTGCAGCATTAGTTCGATCCTGGGCAGCCAGGGAGCAACCCACATGGAGAGGCAGATGGCTCTTATGTAGCCTACTGCTCCTCTCAGCAGTGTATTTCAGTCAGCCTGCCTGTTCTGTTCCCCACTCTGTCTCTGATGAATCTTCTCACCACCCCCTCCCCCACCGCATCCTGGCCTATAACCCAGCTCTTATATGCATAAATAAATAAATCTTAAAAAAAAAAAGCGCACAGAAATAAATCCACACCTCTATTGACAATCTATTGACACTTATTGACAAAGAAGTGGGGTGATATAATGGTGAAAGGAAAATACCTTTAATAACACATGGTGTTGGGAAAACTGGACAGTCATATACAAAATTAAGAAGTTAGACCACTATCTAACTCATCACACAAAAATAAATTAAAAATGGGTTAAAGACTGGAGCTACCAGAGGGGAAGAGGTGAGGTAGTTCAATGGATGGTGATTTTTTTTCAATTGAAAAAATGTTTCTTTAGGGGCCTCCCTGGTGGTGCAGGGGTTAAAGTCTCAACTCTATGAAGCTATGACCAGCCACTGCAACATGAATTTGATCCCCTGGCAGGGAGCCAACACACATGGCCCAGCAGACCTCTCCTGTCTCCCCCGCTGCTCCCCTCAGCAGTGTATTTCAGTAGATCTGCCTGCTTTGTTTCCCACTCTTGTCTCTGGTGAATCCTCTCTCCCCCCCAACCCCCACATCTCTGGCCTATGCCCCAGTTCTTGTATGCATAAATACATAAATAAATAAATATTTAAAAAAAATACTGGAGTTACTCCTTTGTCTCTGGAGACCAAAGTTACATTGCACATGTTGACTAAAAATTTTGACACAAATTTGACACATGTTGACACAAATTTTCACCTCTGAGTACAACCATATAGATTTGTTTTTATTAGCTAACGTTTATTTAGAAAAGCAGTAACTTTTAAGTTCTATAAGAGTGGATGCCAGGTAAACAGGCAATTTTAGGTGTTGTTATTTTTTTTTAAGATTATTTATGCATACAAGAACTGGGGTATAGGCCAGAGCTGTGTGTGTGTGGGGAGGTGGTAAGAGGATTCACAGAGACAGAGTAGGGAACAGAACAGGCAGATTGACTGAAATACACTGCTGGGGGGAGCAGCGGGTGAGTCAGGAGATGTCTGCTGCGTCATGTGGGTAGCTCCTTGGCCAGGAATTGAACTCGTGCTGCAGTGGCTGCAGACAGTTTCATAGGCTGCATCCTAACCCCCTATGCCACCAGGGAGGCCCCAATTTTAGGTGTTTTAAGGTAGGTTCAATGTACAAAATCAAGAATTCATAGGACCACTGTAGGGAGTGAAAAGGAGACCAAATCAAGAGGTAAAAAGTTCCTACCTAAATTTGACACAGACCAACCTGTTTGGGTCCATCTTGGGACATATACACGTGGATTTAAAGCCTAAAGTACAAGTTCAATAGTACAAGGATTCATGGAACCCATCTTTTTGGAGTTCCCAGCATGGACCTGAGGGGCTAACCCCAGGTTTCTCTATCAGGATCCTGGGACATGTGGTAATGAGAGAAACAACCCAAGTTTTTATTTTACTTTATTTTTAAAGATTTATTTATTTATACAAGCACTGGGTACAGTCAGAAGCGCGGGAGGGTGAGAGAATTCACCAGAGCCAGAGCGGGGAACAGAACAGGTAGACTGACGAAATACACTGCTGAGGGAAGCAGTGGGTGGCAGGAGAGGTCTGCGCGCCATGTGGGACTCTCGCCCGGTGGCCGGGGATCCAACCCTGGGCCGCTGCAGAGGCTGCGGGCAGCTTCGCAACCCAGCGCTCAACCTCTGCGCCACCAGGGAGGCCCATGAGAAACAACCCAAGTTTGAAGTGAAAATGATCTAAGCTAATTTTCCCTTTTCAAATTAAAAAAAATATTAACTGTTTAATCTTTGACTCTAAATGGAAACTGAACAATCATTTTTACTCATTTGGTTCAACCTTTGTCCTTGTTCCTGTTTCTATCTCCTACCATGAGAAATTCCAGGTCCTTCTCATCTCCTGGCCACTCACCCACTCAATGCTCTTTATATCACCCAATTCAAACCCTTTCTCCCCCAACCCCAATTTCTGAGACTCTTCCTTCTCTTCCAGATCATTCTCATAAAAAACAAATATTTCTCCCAATTTTTGGTCAACCTACTTTTTACTCCATTTCGAGACTCTCCTTTGTAGGAGAAATTTTTTTTTTTTTTTTAAGAGTAGGAATTCCTTTTTTATTTATTTATTTGTTTGTTTGTTTGTTTATTTATACATGCAATGGGTACAGTCAGAAGCGTGGGGAGGGTGAGAGAATTCACCAGAGCCAGAGCGGGGAGCAGAGCAGGCAGAAGGACCGAAGTACACGGCTGAGGGGAGCAGAGGGCGGCAGGAGAGGTCTGCGCGCCATGTGGGACCCTCCTCCGATGGCCGGGGAGCTGTCAGGGATAGAACCAGTGCTGCAGAGGCTGTGGGCAGCTTCGCAACCCAGTGCTCAACCGCTGTGCCACCGGGGAGGCCCTGTAGGAGAAATTTTTGAAAGAATTATCTATATTAGTCAGCTCCAATTCCTCTCCTCACATTTTTTCTTAAACTCCTTCCAGTTAAATGTCTTTTCAGGGGGCCTCCGGGGCAAGGGGTTAAGACACAACCTATGAAGCTATCTTCAGCCACTGCAGCATGAGTTTGATCCCTGGCCAGGAAGGTGACTCACACCGAGCAGCAGACCTCTCCTGACTCCCCTGCTGCTCCTCTCAGCAGTGTATTTCAGCCAGTCCACCTGTTCTGCTCCCCACTCTGTCTCTGGTGAATCTCTCACTCCCCTGCACCTCTGGCTTGTACCCCAGTTCTTGTATGTATAAATAATTTTTTTTAAATGTCTTTTTGCTTCTATTGAAAAGACCTCAATAATCTCCATGGTGCTAACTCCAATGGTCAGTTCTCAGTCCTCACTCACATATGAACACTCATTCTTCCTTGATGCACTGTGTTTGTTTGCTCTTGGGGCACCTCACTCTTGGTTCTCCTACTTTCCTTGGCAGCTCCTTCTCAGCCTCCTTTGTAAGCTCACCCGCTTTTCCCACCTAGAAGTTGCAAGGCTTTATCAGTCTTAATAGTATTATCATCTCCTGTACCCCAGTTTATATATACAACTGTTTAATCCAGAGATAGATAGCGCAAATGTAACATGACTCCTGTTCTTCTCAACTTACTCTACCTGCAGTCTTCCTTATTCCTATTGATATTTCTTTTTTTATATTCCCAATCAGTTTTACTATCCTATTTGATTTTGACATATATAATTTATTACCTATTGTCCCATCCCCAGAACACAAAAGCTGCAAGAACCGGAATTTTTGCTTCGTTCATCTTTAATCGGATCAACTAGGACAATGTGTATGTGCTCAATAAATATTTATTGTATTAATGAAAGAAAGGATTAAAACAGTAGAATCCACGATTGTTAGCTTATTCAGAAATGACAGAAGTCTCAACTCAAACTGAGCATCTATCAAAAACAGGTACACCCACCAACAATAAAATACTCCCCAGGTTTAAAACGTAAAGCTCTGTGTAGGGCTGAGAAGGGGCAGAGAGGAAGAAATAGTTCACAAACTGAAAGCACCAGAACAGAACGTGTAAAAACTACAATGAGTGAGTAGAGGTTTGCACCTGGAGAAACCACAAGGCAGAGCCACAGGCCAGAATGAGTTCAAGTGACTTCTCGGTGGCCACCTAAACGCTGTTGGCATCACGTGGAAAGGTGGTCTGCGGGGTAAAGAGAAGCAAAAACAGCACCTTCTTCCGCTGCCAGTCATTCAGATCAACAGCTGTTCTCCCACTAGTGTGGTTCTTTTTTTCCTTATTTGGACTTTTAAGAGAAAGACACCACACCCTGCGTTATGTAGCTCGAGCCGCGATGCCACGTCCCAGGTCTCCAGTGGTCAGGGCTGGAGTTGATTCGGTAATACTTTCTCCCTCTGAAAGGACTCCTGGGTGGGGTAAGGAAAACTCTGCAGCTGCTTGAAAACAATACAACTACAAAAGTCAGAGATCTTATAAAGCACATTCTAAAAAACAGCTTTAGGGCCGCTAGAGGCGAAGTGGTTTTGGGGTGCACGCTGAATTGAGCGGTGAGGGGCCCGCCACCTTGCGCGGGAAGGAAAGGGCCGCCCCAGAGACAGAACCCCAAGCCCCCCTTGAATTTCCACGCAACCCGCCCAACGCGCCGGTTCTGAAGAAGTGGAAACGCCAAGCGGCGCGTCAGCCCGGCCGGGCCGGGGCGGGGAGCGCGACGGCGGCAGCCTGAGGAGCCGGGCGCTCCGAGCACGCGACTCGGCCGACGCCGGCCGCTGGGTCGCCGCCCGGGCCCGCCCCTCTCCGCGCCCGGCGCGCGACTCCCCGGCTTCCCCGGCGCCCCCTCCGCCTCCGCACGCCTCCCTTTAAGCGCGAGGCGCAGTTGGATTTGCGTCGGCCGAAGCGAGGCGCGACTCCCCTTTACGGCGTAGTCGGCGGCCGCGGCTCTGACAGCCGCGCGGCCGGCGCGCGGAGCAGGAGGCCGGGCCTCGGGCCGCCGTCGCCGCCGCAGGGCCGGGGTGGGGGCGCGCCGCGCGCCGCGGCGGGGGCGGAGGAGTGGGCGGGCCCGGCGGGCTGGGGGCGGGGAGCGAGGGAAGGCGGGGAGCCGGGGCGCCGGCGCTCGGTCCGCCTCTGACTGCGGCGCGGCGGGGCGATGTGTGATTACCATGGCGAGGAGTCTCTGTGCGGGGGCCTGGCCAAGGAAACCCTGCTGCCTCCAGGTAGGCCGGCGGCGACCGCCCGCGCGCCCTCCCTCGCCGCGCGGGACTCGCCCGCCTCCCTCCTCCCTCCTCCTCCTCCTTCCCTGCTCGGCGCCCGCCCGAACCCCGCCGCCCCCTGCCGTTCGGCACCTGGCGGCGCGCCCTCCCCGGCCGCCCGGGCGCCGCCACCCCTGAGGCGCCGCTGCCCGCGCCCCCGAGGCTGCCCCGACCCGCCGGGCTGGGGACCCGCGCCGCCCCGCCCAGGCTCACTCTCGCGCCCCGCGCGCCCCCCGAGCCCCGAGACGCGCCCCGGGTGCAGCCCTGCGCCCCGGGCGTCCTGGTCCCGGCGGTCTGGGTTTGGGACGTGCCGCCGGCTCCCCGCGCCGCGGGGCGCTCCCCCTGTCCGGTGGGCCCCACAGGTCGGCTGCCCGCGGCTCCCCGTCCTGGGGCGTCAGTCGGTGGCCGCGAAGGCGGTGTGTCATCTCTCCGTGGTTTAGAAAGGCTGGCAATTTGTCACAGCGGTGATTCTCCGGAGCCCCAGAAGCGGCGTGCGCCTCGGGCTGCGCCCCTGGTTCGGTCCTTCCGTCACACCCGTGCTTTAAATGGGAGCCGGGGCTCGGAAGCCCGAGCGAGATGGAGGGCTTTGCTTTTTTTTTTTGCTTTTTTTTTTCCCCAAAGGAAAGGGGACAGTGTCTGATGCCGACATCAAATACCCCAGCAGCGCTAACGTAATTCTCAGTCATGTCATGTGTACTGTGCGCGTGTTAATTTTCATGATTTCCTTTCCACCCTCTATTCCGCTGCGAGTCTGTGTCTTCGAACCCTACTACTGCCTGCATGGACTGTTGGTCACCAGGGGGACCTAGTGGACACCGTCAGTAGCTGAGCGCAAATCCATCACCCCGATGGAAAAACAGCTACAAATTAATGCCTCGTGTGGGTCAGCGGGGCTGTCTGCATTCAGAGGACAGTATTCCATTACTGCTTACATTAAAAGGTTCAAAGGTATTGGTTGATTATTTTGGAATGGGAGTTCATGCTCAGCCAGCGCTTTCATAAATTATTTAAAAAGTTAAGAAGCCACCACGGGGCAAGTAAATCTTACGTTTTTGTTTGAAAATTTTATGTGTAAATCTTTACTCTCAATGAATGAGGTAAATCTTTACCCTCAGTGTACTGCAAATTAGAAGCATGAGTTGAAGGATGGAGGGTAACATCCAATGTCTGGAGTGTCTGTAACAACAGCTCCACCAGTAGTAGTTGCGCCTTCAGTGACTCTAGACCAACCCAGTCTAGAATACAACCCAGGCCAGTTACCTCTTTGTAGGCCTTTATGTGAGCAAAAATATTTCCAGACTCTGTCCCCAACATAAGCTTGCTGGGATATAGAAAATGTTTTTTACCGAAATGATGTAGCTATTTATGTTTAAATTTTTAGGTTTTGTGGCAGACCTTATTTTAGACTTTGATTTGTTTGGCCCTACATGTTCTCTGTGGCTGTTACATTTTTTTGGCACTGTAGCACGAGAGCGTTCAGATTGGTTGAGTTAAGATAAGTTTTACAAATAGTTATGCTTCTGTTAATGGCAAATGTTTAGTAGTTCCGCTTTTCTGTATGTGCACATCATTTTATATTAACATATTAAGGTAAACGTTTTTCAAAAGAATTTGGAAGCACTTTGACATTTTATGGGCTATTTCTATATAAAATAATTATTAAGTAGAAACTTGATTATAATATTACATTTGAGATAAATTTAAAACTTGGGAATGAAGGGAACTGGTATTTTAAACATTGTCATGGTATTTGATTTTATTCTATATGAATCTTCTTGTTTAGTTGTCCCTCACCGTATTGTTTCTTTCTACTAGTTTTTTAAAATAAGCTGCAAATTACTCAAGCACCATATACCTTTGTGTTCATTATTGTATAAATGCCTCATCTGCCTTTTATACCTTGCCACTAGGTGCTTCAACCTTGAAATTGTTTTGGCAAAGTCAAAATAAAATATTTTCTAATGAGACTGTTAGACAGCTACTTAGTTTCTCAGGTACTGAAGGTTGAGTATACACACATAAACACACACACATACACGCACAATATATTACTCTTTTTACTTTATTGTTTTATTATTACAAATAAAATTTTGTTCCCTTAGGAGCAACATGAGACATGAGAACCGAGTTGACTTTGTTAATTTGTGGGTCTGGTTCATTATCACTTTTAAAAACTTTCGTAACTTTTTCATTCCATCGTTGTTATTCATAAGTGGAGATTGTATTTCTTAGCTGAGCACATCACATGAATGTAGTGAGGATAAACTAGATGAAATTAAATCTTGTTTTATGACACTTTTTACTACTTTATGACAGAAAAGCATGTGAGCTTAAATGACAAATACATATGGGTAAATATGTTGAATTCCTTCAACCAAAGGCTCCTGGCCTTCAGTAGGCTCCTCCTCCTTTTTAAAAATTGAGCATGTATTAACCTACATGCATGTATGACTTACACTGACTAACATTTGTTGAATGCCTGTCACATGCCCAAAAACAGGTGTGGCAGGGGTTCTGTGGGAGCTGAGCAAATACCTTTGTGGTCCTAATGGAACTTCAAGTATAGTCAGGCAGACAAGCATAATAATAATAGAAAAAACCTTTAGAAATATGTAATAACAACAGTAAATACTATGAAGGAAAAAGGAAGGTGCAAAAGACTGCCTAAGAAGAGAGTGGTATCTCTCTGTCTTTTAAAGCTGTATTCCTATGGAAATTTTAATACATACGTACATAAAACAAAAGAATAATGAACTCATATACCTGTCACCTGCTCTCAAGAATTACCAGTCTTTTTCATTCCCCACCCCCAAATCCTTCCCACTAAAATATTTTAAAGGACATCTCAGATATCACATCATTTCATCCAAATGCCTCAGTGCATTTCTGACAGATAAGGATATTTTTAGACATAATCACAACACCATTATCATACCTAACAAATTAATAACATTTTTCCCACCCTCCTCCTAGATATGCATTATCCTAAGAGGACTGACTAAATTCACTTTGCCATGGAGTGTGCTTACTGTGATTTAAGAGGGTCTCTTGCAAATAACAAGACAGAAAACTCTCCCCTTATTATGCTGGAAATTCTTCATTCAAGGGGAACTAATTCTCATTTTATGATTTGGGAGAATGTCTTAAAAAAGAAATGTCTGATTTCAGTAACATTTTCATGAAAATGTGTAACTTTAACTTAAAGTGAAGTAATAATTAGTCAACAGGTATAAATGATGTTGTTTTGTTTGGAGGAAAGGGAAGGAGTGAAGAGTACAGAAGGAATTGGATGTCAAAGATGGGGGAAGAGGTGAAGGGGACCAGCAAGAAGAAAGGGAAGTCGCAGAAACTAGCTTTATATACTTGCAGGTCTGCTGTTTGTCTTCCACTGAAGGTGTGAAAAAATAGCTATGTACTGAGGTGTTTGGGTCTTAGGACTTGCAAGTTTTTCTTTCTACAGTTTAAGGGAAAAAATTTTTTTTAAAGATTTATTTATGCATACAAGAGCTGGGGTACAGGCCAAAGATGCGGGGGGTGAGAGGATTCACCAGAGACAGAGTGGGGAGCAGAACAGGCAGACTGACTGAAATACACTGCTGAGTGGAGCAACGGGCGAGACAGATGAGGTCTGCCTCGCCATGTGGGTTTCTCCCTGGCTGGCTGGGGATTGAACTCATGCTGCAGAGGCTGTGGATTGCTTCATAGTGCGGTGCTTAATCTCTTGCGCCACCAGGGAGGCACTAAGGAAAAAAATTTTAAGCAACTAACTTAACTATAAGCAGCTTCATTCTCAGTGTTTTCATTAATCCAGATACACTGTGGTAAATGATAATGCTTCTAGAAAACTAGCAATGTGCAAATTAATGGTATTTTTCAGCAGTAATTTGAGTTAAGTATGAGTTAATATGGGAGCCTAAACCCTGGTGGCTCAGGTGGTTGAGCACAGCGCTGTGAAGCTGTCCCCAGCCTCTGTAGTGCTGGTTCGATCCCCGGCGGCTTCGGAGATACCCACGTGGTGGGGCAGACCTCTCCTATCTCGCCCGCTGCTCCCCTCAGCAGAGTATTTTGGTCAGTCGGTGGCCTGTTCTGTTCCCCACTCTGTCTTGGGTGAATCCTCTCACCCTCCCACACATCTGGCCTGTACCCTGGTTCTTGTATAAAAATAAACTTTTTTTAAAAAAAATAGCTGTTCATATAGTAAAAGATTCCACTACATATGAAGAACCGATATGGTGTAACTATGTAGTGGAATATTCAGTAGTAAAGTGAAATGAACTGATACACTCTATAGCAAGGATGTACCTTGAAAACATTAAATGTGTGAAAGAAGCCAGTTACAAAGAACAAACCAACCAACATATTATATGGTTCTGTTTATGTGAAATGTCCAGAATAGGCAAATCTATAGACAGAAAATGTATTGCAGTAGCTGGGAAGTTTGGGGGGAAATGGGTACAAAGTTTACTTTTGGGATAATGGAACTATTCTAAAATTGATACTGGTGAGTTTTACAACTCTGTGAATATATTCAATACCATCGGATTGTATGCTTTAAATGAATGAATTGTATGATATGTGAATTATATTGCAATAAAACTATAGGGAAAAAAAAGGAATGGAGTTTATACCATCTATGTTGGTCCTCTCTGCCTCTTGTTGCAGATCCCACTAATGCCAGCTTTTTGATTGGGAGTATTTCTTCCAGAGGACTGGTGTGGGTACACTGCTTGTGTGGCCTCTCTGAGCCAGGAGGGCTTGTGACTTGCCTGAAATAGATAACTTGCAAATTTTTACCCAAGCAATAGTTACTCATGGTAAGGCATCATTCCCAGAGCAGGACAACATATAGTTCAGTCCTTGCAACATTACTTGAGAAATAGTACTTGCTGAATTGGCTAAACCATTGCTGCACATCGAACAGAGTAGAATCCTGCCTATCAGAGCTGAAACTGGGTGTGCTACCCAACTTAGACCATTTTTAGGTAGTGCTTTTCTTCTGCTCACCTTTATGGTGATACTGCTTGTGGCCTGGGGAGTGTGGGAACCCAGAATGACACCTGCATTTATCTAGTTTTAGCAGTGTGTGTTTTCTACAAATTAGGATCTACTTTGTTTAGGGCTTACTCATAGTCTTAGTGAGACTGATAACACAGCAGCCCTATAATTTGTTGGCTTTAGTTTAGAATACCATCTTTCTTCTCTCTATCATTAAGTTCTAGAAGAATGAAAGTTAAGACAATTTAGGGTAATTCTCTATACTTAGGTTATATGTGTTTTTCATTAC
The DNA here is from genome assembly GCF_014898055.3 of Talpa occidentalis. NCBI lineage: Eukaryota > Metazoa > Chordata > Mammalia > Eulipotyphla > Talpidae > Talpa > Talpa occidentalis. The sequence continues at coordinate 94,990,623 of NW_023605305.1, read as the reverse complement.
AGTCAGTCATTCTGCCCACATGTCCCGTTGTATATAGAGCTGGTGCAACTGTAACAGAATTTGAAGTCTGAGATACTTCTATACTTCAGAAGATTTCAAAGCCTTTCAGATTGTAACAGTTTTAAGTTTCTTGAGACATCCTCTTAAAAATGACCCTGCTAGCAGTTTCAACATGTGCTCAGTAGGCTATCATGAATAGATAGATGCTATGTTGTACTTGCGGTGTGGGCACTTGTTTAACATTTCTGAGATCTGGCTCTTTATTGGTATATATAAGTACCATTTTTCAAACATGGCTTCTGTAGATGTTTTGGTTCTTTATGACTTAATGTGATTGTTTTGTGGAATTTAGCACCAGATAGGGTTACTAAGACAGATTAACTGGTAACAATGACAATGTATACAAATACCATAGTAAGTAATACGGCTTCTTGCCCATTTTCAGCCTATAGGATTATTTTAAATCTAAGAATAATTAGAAGAGGTAGTTATTCCTTTTCCCCAAAAGCTAGGAAGGGGAGATTTTGGGTGGTGGCATTCTCATCTGCTTTAGTAAACCTGCTGTTCAGAGCTAAGCTTAAGCCCTTGCCTGAAATGAAATCTCCAGAATTACGGTTAATTTTCTGAGACTGGTGCATATACAGAAAACATAGGCATCCCATAATGTCTTCAATTTAAGCATAAAATTGTAATGCAGCCATTTGATGTAACTTCCATTGCTTTTCTCTCCCTGTTAGAAACTCAGAAAGAGGATGATTTCACTGGCAGATTTTATCCTCATCACACTTTCAAGCTGGAGCATACAGTAAAAGTGTGTCTTTGTTGTCATCTTTCCAGTGCCCCAGTTTTTCTACTTGATGGATTATAGCGTTGTTTTGTAATTACTTATGGATGTCTTCTTCTTTTAGCAGTTAGGTACATTCTAATGTTTTCATGTAATTCTAAAAATAATACTACACCATTCTGTTAACAACCTTCTTTTTATATTGAAAAGATAAACACCTGACATTTTAAACATAACCATTTCTGGACATTCAAAATTTTTCTGAATAATTTTCCTTTAAAACCCTTTAATCTACAAAGTATGTATGTTTAGGATGTGGTAATGCAAACATGTTTATAACCCAAAATACTAGCAGATGAATTTTTCTTTAGAAATTACTTTTTTTTGGCTGACTGAGTAATGAAATTAATTATCTGTGTGTGTGTGTGTGTGTGTGTGTGTGTGTGTGATCATCATTGTGGTTACGGTTTTGTTTTCTAAGGCAGCCAAAACATAACAAAATCGCCATCTTAACTGGACACTTTTAAGTGAGCAATACAGTAGTGTTAACTATATGCACATTGTTGGCAACAGATCTTTGGAACTTTTTCAACTTTCGAAACAGAAACTCTATACCTATTGAACAACAACTCCCCATTTCTCTCTTCCCACCAGCCCCTGGCAGCCACATTCTACTTCTGTTTCTATGAGTTTGACTTCTTTAGATGCTGCATATAAGTAGAGTCATGTAGTACTTATTTTTTGGTGTCTGGCTTATATTACATAGCATAATGTCCTCCTGTTTCATCCATGTTGTTGCAAATGACCAGATTTTCTTTTTATTCCTGGCTGAATAATATTCCACTGTACATGTATACCACATTTTCTTTATCTATTCATTAGTTGATTGGCAATGAGGTTGCTTCCACTTCTTGGCTACTATGAATAATGTTGCAGTGAACATGGGAGTCTAATATCTTTTAGAGATTCTGCTTTTAATTATTTTAAATACCATCTAGCCAGGGATTGTTGGATCACAAGGTAATTCTACTTTTAATTTTTGAGAAATGTTTATATTGTTTTTCCATAGTAGCTGCACCATTTTACATTCTGACAATTCCAATTCTCCAACACTTATTATTTTCTTTTTAATAATGATCAACTTGATAGGTGTAAGGTGATACCTCATTGTGGTTTTGATTTGCATTTCCCTGTGCTGGTTGGCTGTTCTTTGGAGTTACTTATTTTATTGCTTCAGATTGATGTTTATTTAACAGGGTTATTATAAACCTATAACCTGCTTTTATCTAAGAACACAGTAATCATTTTTTGAGGCTATTCCTTTTTTTTTTAAATTTCTTTAATTATTATTTTTTAAAGATTTATTTATTTATTTATACAAGCACTGGGTACAGTCAGAAGTGTGGGATGGTAAGAGAATTCACCAGAGCCAGAGCAGGGAACAAAATAGGCAGACTGACGAAATACACTGCTGAGGGGAGCAGCGGGCATGGCAGGAGAGGTCTGCGCACCATGTGGGACCCTCGCCGGTAGCCGGGGATCGAACTGGTGCTGCAGAGGCTGCAGGCAGATTCTCAGCCCAGCACTCAACCACTGTGCCACCAGGGGAGGCCCTTTTGAGGCTATTCTTTAAAGAGATTCATAACACACTAGCAACCTTCTGAATTACTACATCCATTTCAGACATACATAGTGTCAGAGTCACACTTACAGATCGTAGAGCTAAGTCTACAAGTTTTACTTCCTACCCCCATTGCTTGAAAATTAGAACTTATTCATTTTAAATTTAAAATATTGATCAACATGCCAACCCATGCACCCTTGACTGAACCCTTGATTAAAAAACAAGACTTTGGGTCTCCCCAGTGGTGCAGCGGGTTGAGCACAGTGCTGTGAAGCTCTCTGCAGCCTCTGCAGTGTGGGTTCGGTTCCTGGCCAGCCAGGGAAATTCCTGCAGTGCTTTAGGTCTGTCTGCCTGTTCTGCTCCCCACTCTGTCTCTGGTGAATCCTCTCACCTCCCACGCCTCTGGCCTGAACCTAGCTATCGTGTAAATAAAAAATAAATCTTTAAAAAAAGTAAAAAACAAGACTTTTTTTAGATAATGGAAACTTGAAAATGGGCTCTATGTTAGGTAGCATTATTATATCAATGTTCATGTTATGTAGGAAAGTATCCTTAGTTTTGGAAGATATAAATGGAAGTATTTAGGATAAAAAATATATTTGTAGCTTACTTCTAAATTGTTCAGGAAAATGTACATATATACATGTATAAAGAGCAAGTTTTCTTAACCTTAGCACTGTTGACATTTTTGTCTACATAATTCCTTGTTTTGTGGGGCTCTTATTATTGGATGTCTGGTAGTATCCCTGACTTCTGTCCACTAGGTACAGATAGCACCCTCAAGTAGTGACAATCAAAAATGTTTCCAGACAATCTTCTAGGAGGCTAAATTATTCCCAGTTGAGAGGCAGTGATACAGAAGAGGAGAAAAAGGGAGAGAAATCATGTTTATGTACATTTTAGGAGAGTAAGATAGCAAGCAAGTATAGAACAATGATAGCAATTGATAGGAATAGGGAGAATAGTATTCTTTGTACTATTCTTTTTAATTTTCTGTGGACATAAACATTTTCAAAACAAAAAACTGGGGGGAAATTAATTAGACTTGATTTCATAATAACAAGTATGACTTGAAATCTATGAACTTTGTCCAAAGTTATCTTAAGTGTCAAGAAAATGGTTAAAGAAGAGTTAGTTTTCCAGGGACCCTATAGTAAATTACCATAAATTTAGCAATTTAAACATTAGCTATTTATCTGTACTTTGACCTCACAGTTCTGTGGATTAGAAATCCAACCTGAGTGTGTCCCAGCTGGTTCTCTGCTCCAGGTTTCACCAGGTTGAAAATCAAGGTGTTCCTAGGATTGAGTTTCTTTGCAGGGTTCTGGAATGAATCAGCTTCCATGTTCTTTCATGTTGTGAGAATTCAGTCCCATGTTGTTACTGCACTGAGGTCTCTACTTCCTTGCTGGCTGCCTGCTGGGGGTTCCTCTCTGTTTCTGGAGGCTGTGGGTATTCCTTGGTTCATAGTCCCCTTACTGCATCTCAGAAGCCAGCAACAGTGGATAGAGTCCTTCACCTACTTCTCACCTCTCTGACTTTTTCATCTGCCTCATCTCTTCTGTAGCTTCCTCTGCTTCATCTCACTTTTCTGTTATCATCTTTTGCTTTTAGGGCTCACATGGGTATTTTGGGTCCACCCAGATAATCCTGGATAATATCTGTACTTTGAAGTCAGCTGATTAGAAACCTTAGTTCCAGCTACAGAGTCTCTTCACAGCATTACCTGGATTAGTGTTTGATTGAATAATCAGGGAGTAAGAATCTTGGGAGACTTTTTCAGAATGCTGCCTACCATAGAAAAATATAACTGAAATCTGACAGTTAAAAAAAAAAATCTGTCATTTCCTAAAATCTTTCATTTGTTTAATTCTCATTCCCATTAGCTTTAAAGATGCTGCCTTAGAAAAGATTTTGTAAGAGAGTTGTTATTGTATTTATCTTTCCAGTAATTACTATGAGAGGAATCTCGAATATTTACTTAAGGAAAATGTGAATAGCTACCAGTAACTTGTGGGAAATGCTTGTTTTTACTCTTTACTATTCTTAAACCTTTTGTACCCTTATGCAAACTAAAGTAAGAGTGAGAAATAGCACTTTATGAACTCAAGAAAAGGTTCTTTAAACTATAATCTATTTCTTTATTACTATAATATTTTTAAAGATTTATTTATGAATACAAGAACTGGGGTACAGGCTAGTGGTGCGGGGGTGGGGGTGAGAGGATTCACCAGTGACAGAGTGGGGAACAGAACAGGCGGATTGACTGAAATATTCTGCTGAGGGGAGCAGCAGGTGAGACCAGAGAGTCTGTTGTGCCATGTGGGTCAGGTCCTTGGCTGGACATTGAACTTGTGCTGCAGTGGCTGCCAATAGCTTCATAGTGCTGCTACTCAACCCCTTGCACCACCAGGGAGGCCCCCATTACTATAATTATATAAAGTTGTTCTTTGCCCCTTAAGACAATGCTTGGTTTTAATGTGCCACCTTTTTTTTTTTTTTTAAAGATTTATTTATTTATTTATACAAGCACTGGGTACAGTCAGAAGCGCGGGAGGGTGAGAGAATTCACCAGAGCCAGAGCGGGGAACAGAACAGGCAGACTGACGAAACACACTGCTGAGAGGAGTAGTGGCTGCGCCATGTGGGACCCTCGCTGGTGGCCGGGGATTGAACCGGTGCTGCAGATGCTGTAGGCAGCTTCGCAGCCCAGCCCTCAACTGCTGCACCACCAGGGGAAGCCCTTAATGTGCCACCTTACAACATTTTCAGTCACACCTGACTCAATAAAACTAAATTTGTCACCAGTGAAGGTAAAGTCTGTTTATTACTTTGGTCTTATCCTTTATCCTGAGCATATACTCAAGATATGCAAAATGATACAGTATATTACACATATTTTTACATATATTCCAAAAAATATTCTCTAACCACTCCAAGATGTTGAACTCCCATAGCTTATGCTGAGCACATACTCCTCTTTTGCATCCTCTTATGCTTTACTGTTACCACCACCACCATCTCTTCATCATTGTCATTGTAATTCAACCCCACACCTCTCCCATTATTTCCAATCTTCCAACTCCATCTGGCTTCCCTCTTTTCCCTGTTCAGTCAGGACCCCACCATCTGTCTTGCCAGCTAGTGTTCTTTGCTCACTTGTCACATCCTAGCTCCTCTGACCTGCCTTCATTCTTGTCCTGATACTCCTGCTCTTTCCTCTCAGTCTCATCTTCCTTTGCTACCTGCTTTCCTCAGGACTCCAGCCTTCTATTGAGTACTTCTCACTTTGTACAATCTTCTTGGGTATCCATTACAACCCAGACCACCAGCCCAAACCTTCCCCCCATTTCCAGGTGTTTATTTCTTATCTACCTCTAGATAATACTTCATATTCAACACGTACAACCTACCTCTCTCATTTGTCTCTTTCCCTGTTTTAGTTAGTGATACCCCACAGTTAGCAAGGAGAGAAACACGCAAATCATTCTAGACTCTCTCTTTCCTTACTCCATGTTCGGTCCCTCAGTAAGTCCTAGAGTTTACCTCCTAATTAACTTTATCGTTGCATTTCAGTGTTTTCAACTCTAATGAATATGTTTTACATTATATCCTCAGATTTTATTCATCTTACAGCTGAAATTAGTTTTTAAACATTTAAAAAAATTATTTATGCATACAGGATCTGGGATGTAGGCCAGAGGTACAGGGGTTGAGAGGCTTCACCAGAGACAGAGTGGGGAGCAGAACAGGTGGATTGACTGTATACTGCTGACGGTAGTAGGGGGCGAGATGGAAGAGGTCTGCTGCCCCATTTGGATTAACTCCCTGGCCTGGGATCGAACTCAGGCTGCATTTGCTGCCGATAGCTTCATAGTGCTGAGACAACTCCTTGCGCCACTAGGGAGGCCCTACAACTGAAATTTTTACCAACCTCTCCCTTTCCCACACCACTTCCAAATCACTGGCAGCTACTTTGCTACCTTGTGTCTTTGATTTTGACTTAAAATATTCTTTAGATTTCATATTTAAGTAATACAAAGTACGCGTGGACTTGGCTTTCTCTGTGTCTTAGTTCATTTAACATAACGCCTCAGACTCCAGCCATTTTTAATAAGTGACAATTTCCTCTTTTTTATGACTGAATAATATTCCCTGTGTTGAGAAAGGGAGAGGGGGAGGAAGAGAGAAGGGAGAAGGAGAGAATGAGAATATGAATATTACTGTCTTTATCTAGTTAGTGTTAATAGACACAGGGTATTTAGATTGTTTAGGGTACTGTGCTGCAAATACCCTAATGCTTCAAAGAATGCATATCTTTAATAAACCTGCTGAGATGTCAGTTTCTTCTCTCTCTGCCTTGGGCCTACCCCAGAGTAAATGGTCATTAAGTGTTGAATGAATCAGAATGTTCATTTGTAGAGACCTTAAGCTTTATGGAGCTGATTAGCTTAATGGTTCCTACTATGAAATAGTTTATGAAGTAAACCGAAAGTTCCCTTTCCACTTTTCCTTTTCCCCAGCTCTACTTTCAAAAGGTAGCTTCTTTGGGGCCTCCCCGGTGGCGCAGCGGTTGAGCGCTGGGTTGCGAAGCTGCCTGTGGCCTCTCTGGCGCCGGTTCGATCCCTGGCTGCTCCCCGGCCACCGGAGGAGGGTCCCACATGGCGCGCAGACCTCTCCTGCCGCCCGCTGCTCCCCTCAGCAGTGTACTTCGGTCCTTCTGCCTGCTCTGCTCCCCGCTCTGGCTCTGGTGAATTCTCTCACCCTCCCGCGCTTCTGACTGTACCCAGTGCATGTATAAACAAAAACAAACAAACAAATAAATGAATAAATAAATAAATAAAAACATGCCTCTATTTAAAAAAAAAAAAAAAAAGGTAGCTTCTTTGAACCACCTAACTTTTTGGATTTCCTGGTGGTCACACCTCTTATTGCTAGAGTTGCGTGTCTAAACAAACTATACCCCAGGAAGTCCATAGGATGCTGAATTTGGGTGCTGAAAGAAACTATTTTTTCTTGTATATTGCTTTTTTTATCTTGAAATGTTCATTTTTGACATAATAGCTGATGATTTTCTGTTTGGGGCTTATAATTATAATAAACATTCCCCCATTTGAAAAATCTATTCAAAATTAATCTTTTTTAAAATGGAGGTATAATTGAAATATAACATTATATTAGTTTCAGTGTACAATATAATGATTTGATATTTGTATATATTACAAAATGATCACTACAATAAACCTAGCTAACATATGTTATCACACATTGAAAAATTACTGTTACATGCTTTTGATTTCTGTTTTTGTGTAAGTTACAATATACGTATAATAGATTAACATTGTCATATGTTTATATAGATACTTACAAATAAGTAAATACACAACTGTTAGGGACCTGTGCTCAGAAATATTTTCTGGGGGTCCTCCCTGGTAGCGCAGGGGTTAAATCTCAAGCTATCAGCTGGCCAGGAAGCTAACCCACATATGTCACAGCAGACCAATCCTGTCTCCCCCGCTGCTCCCCTTAGCAGTGTGTTTCTGTAGATCCTCCTGTTCTGGTCCCCACTGTGTCTATGGTGAATCCTCTCACCCCCCGCACCTCGGGTCTATTTCCCAGTTCTTGTATGCATAAATAAATAAAAATAAATCTAAAAAAAAAAAAAGAAAAACATTTTCTGGATAGGATTGTATGATCAAAAGAATTTGGAGACCGTTGCTTAATAATAGACTTTTACATCTACTTCTTTTTTTTTACTATTCAAAAGGACAGTTTCTCAGTCCATCCACTTTTGACAGTCTTTGTCTACCTCCCCCCTTTTAAAAAGGGTCATGAGAACATGTGCTCCTTTCTTGGATCTGTTTACCTTCTTTCTACTTTTCCACTTTTTATAGGCAACATTTTTACATTGTCAAAATTAATAACTTTTGTGTATTGTCCTATTACTCCCACCAAGTCTCCATATAAGTTGAATCTAAAATTTGAAAACCATAAATAGTAACATGTTATTATGACTTGTTCATTCTTCCATAAAGGAAAGTCTCTCCTGGTTGGACCTGAGACTGCAGCATATAGTTATTTTCCCCCAGTCAGGAAAACAAGTAAAATTAACTGACCAGGACAAAGATCTCTTATTATTAAGCAAATTGATGCAAAGAGTTGTCCCTTCCAGAAGCTAAAGCTATTTCTGTCCACGGGAAAGAAAACAGTGATATTTGTATATTTCCTATAAAAAATTTCTTTTTGTATAGAAATAATGCTTGCTTGTTCTTCACTGTAATTATTAAAGAATAATTGAAACCTCACCTGGGGGATGTGGATGCAGTAACAGTTATAATTGGAGATCAGCAGGGGCAGTTTCTCCTCTGAGAGTCAGTACACCTTCTCTTTTGGAATGATGGACAGGTAATAGTCAACTGTAAGAAGCAGACATTTCTTATGTCATCTATTCATCTATTCCCCAAATCCTGGTGAACTGAGCTGATTCTGGAATGCTGAACATTCATAAAAAATAAAAGGAGAATGAAACAATTTTGACCAGTCTTCCTTTTAAATTTTCAGGGTCCTGAAGTTTATGTCTTGAGACCTAACATATCAAAGTTAATTTTGGCCTAAGATGAAGGGCATCTCTATTTTTAGCACCCCCTCAAAGTATGACTCTATAAATATTAGTGCTGAGCCAATTTGTGTGTTAGGATTACATTTTCTTCTCTCTAGGGCCAGGGTCATGACCCTTGGGTTCTCAAGATTCTAAAATCTGTAATATCCTCTTTCCCATACTCCATCAAGCCCTTATAATTAGGGTACATGTAAACTTGCTTGGAATTTGAAGTGTAACTGTTTTGTGCTGTCAAGTCTTTCTCTTTTTTAATTTTTAGGGCATTTTCAATTTTCTTTTTGCATAATAGAGTGGTATTATAGCCTCACTTTTTTCAGATTCTCGGTTATATTTTATATTCTGTGGAATCCCCCTTTTAATCAGAAACTTCCCTGCCCCATTCCCCAGTTGCCTCTATAACCCGATGCTTTTCTAGGCTATTGTATACCCCTTACATTGGCTCTTTATGTCTTTTACAGTTTATTATTCCCTTCTTTTTATCCATATGTTCTCACGCTGAGTTTCTGAATTATGTTTTCTAGAGCATCTGTTGATTCTTTTCCCTTTTCTAATCACTATAAGAATTTTAAGTTTGAGAGTTCTTCCAAGTTCTTTGTTCCTTTTTCATGGTTTTCTATTTCTGTGGTATAAGGATGCAATGCCCTCTTGAATCTTTTGATTATAGTAGGTTTCTTTATTTGGTTATATGTTTTCTTATGTCCCTTAGTTGTATTTGTTCCCCTCAGGGTTCATTTTTGTGTATGTTTTTCTTAGCTATTCTTTTTTCACGATGCTGGATGTTTTCAACAGTGATCCTTGGTTGTTCACATTTTAGAAATAAGGATGAGTAACTGGTGTGAATTTTTTTTTCTCAACTGTATTAGAAGTTGGTCCGTTTTTTACCTAGACCTATGACCTGAGTGACTGACTGAGGTGGGATGGGTTGGCTGTAGGGGAGCCTGGTGACCCTGGAGGCAGTGGCATGCTTTGCTCTGGGTGGACTGCACCCGTGCATATTAGAAACCTTGGCATTTCTCAGGTTGTTTGTTCCCTAAGCTATCTGGGTTTTCAACTGTTACTGCTTTTGATCTGTGTGGGGGCGGGGGTAGGAGCTGGGGTGCCAACCAGTGTAGCTCCAGATACAGACCTTCAATTATCCCTGCTGTCTTCAGCCTCACTTCCCCTTCAGCCCTCCCCTGTACCTGCTGGCCCAGAGCCTAGAGCCATCAGGTGTTCCATGGCAGATTGGCTCTCTAGTCTGTCTAGCATTCCAGCAAGCAGTTAGACTTCCAGCTCCTTTAGGTTGCCTTGTGGAGTGTTCTGGTCTGTGGTTTTCTCTGCCTGTCTCATCTATCACCACAATTCCACCTGCTTTTTTGAATTCTAGAAATTTGCTGAATAATTTATCCACTTTCCTTTTTCTAGAGGTTTTTGCTCCCCCTTTCTCCCTTATTTGAGTGTAATTTGGCAAACTGTAAACAATAAATATGTATCCTCAACCCACCATCTTGAACTGAAAGTCCTAATGTGAATTTTATCTTTTTTTTATTTTTTCTTTTGCACCAAGTTTTTTTTAAAGATTTGTTTATTTATGCATACAAGAACTGGGGTACAGGCCAGTGATTTGCGAGGGTAAGAGGATTCACCAGAGACAGAGTAGGGAACAGAACAGGCAGATTGTGAAATACACTGCTGAGGGGAGCAGCGGGTGAGACAGGAGAGGTCTGCTGCACCGTGTGGGTTGCTCCCTGGCTGAGGATTGAACGCATGCTGCAGTGGCTGCAGATAGCTTCATAGGTTGGATCTTAACTCCTTGTGCCACCAGGGAGGCCCCTCACTAAGTTTTTATTGAGTGTTTAATGAAACATGTCAACTTGGGCAGCAGTCTAAATCTGCTATAACAGAAGACCAATGTTATAATACTCCCTGTAAACTTCAAACATATTTCAAACAGCCAGGCACATAAAAGGTTTTATTAATCCTCCCTTAAAATCTGCACAATCAGCACAGATACAGATTAAGTCACTGCTTTTTGCCAGCACCCACACTGGCATGGCAGCCCCCCGACTGTCTCCAGTCTGGTTTTGCCTTCCTGTAGTTGTCTTCTTGGGTCTCTTCTCACACAGGCCATGTCTTGCAAGTCTATGTTGAGGGTCATTTTTCTTTGCATTGTCCTCGGAATCGTAAATCAGATCAAAGCAGTTGTCTTGCCACCTCCAAAATGGGTTCTGGATCCAAATACAGAGATGGCATCAAGGCTGGTCTTGTACATTTTAGCTAGTTTTCCCCAAATTTCTGTCTTAGGGGCTGTTGCCATCCCAGGGTGAAGGACATCTGTGACCAGTTGTTTCCGCTGAAGCAATTGGTTGGCCGTGAACTCCCTAGTCTGGATCGTTACTGTGTTGTTCATGGTGGAGATGGATCTTTAGGCACCCAGGGAGGAAAAGGGACCTCCGTACTGTAAATTTTAAACTATTTACTGAATATTTCCTACCTTGTTTATCTCCATGGATGCAAGTGTCTATTTAAACAATGCTTAATTAATAAATTATTTCAATAAAATAAGGCAAGAGGATTAGAATAAATAACTTCAGAGGGCTAAAGATATACTGGCACTTTTTTCCCTGGAATCTTGTATTATAGCAACAGTTATTTTAGTAAAGAAAGAAAAACAACCACTCAATTAAAGATTCAAGAATTTGAAAATTAATATCAACTTTGTACCTGATTTCTGTCAGGTAAGCATTGACCTTATCACAGTGACTATGATATATCTCTGCTTTCATAGAACTTGCATGTTGGTTTTTGGGAGGAGTACTGATATACAGATAATAAATTTTTAAAAATAGCCAAGTAACAAAAATGCTGGCCAGCCATGTGCACAATGCAAGTAATAGGCGGCGTGATAATAAGCTTTGGGACATTTGTGTTGGCTGGCTTGTTGGAGGACCTTGCCATACAAGTGACGGTTACTTGAGGTTTGACTAACAAAAAGGAGCCAGTCAGGCCAAAACTGGAACTTGGCATTACCAACCAAGAGTTTATCCTTTTCACTATACTCAGTGCTACCCACCCTTTGGTTTTGATCATTCCTCTGTTCTATAAAAGATTTTTATATTAATTTAATGAATTTCTTAAACATTTCATCAGCTTTTAAATAGCACTTTGGTGATATAGAAAGACTCAGGAGATAATTTATTCCCCTAGGACAGAGGAAGGATAAACAAGCCTTTTTAGTCTGTGATAGCAGAATGGTTTGGTGAATTTAAAGGCCTTAATTATTATGCTATAAGCAACAACTTAATTTGCTTCAGACTGATTCTTAGCTTTCGAATGGAGCTCTTCCTTTGATATATTGTGTTGCTATTTTGGTTTCTTGTCATTTTGCTATTACATTTTTCCTCATCAAAAAGCATTTACTGCTCATTCCACATAGATCTGTGCGGGTGCTTATGCTATAGGTTGCAGATTCACATTGTTTTTTATCTTTAAATTGGGTATACTTTTGGGAGAAATGTCTTTTGAGTTCTTCTGCCCATTTCTTGACTGGATTGTTTATTTTGTTTTTGTTGAGCTTTGTATATCTTTGTGATCAGTCCCTTATCAGTTGAATGAAGTGCAAAGATTTTTTTTCCCAGTCAGTGGGGTGTCTCTCTGTTTTGGTTAATGTCTCTTTGGTTGTACAGAAGCTTTTCAGTTTCAGTAATCCCAGGTGTTTATCTTTGCCTTCACTGTCATTGCTTTGGGTGATGAGTCTTTAAAGATGTTTCTGAGATGTATGTCTTACAGTGTTTTACCTATATTTTCTTCTATATATTTCATGGTTTCAGGTCTTATGTCCAGTTCTTTTATCCATTTTGAGTTAATTTTTGTGCATGGTGAGAGGTAGTGGTCTAGTTTCATTTTTTTGCATGTGGAGGTCCAGTTTTCCCAGCACCACTTATTGAACAAACTGTCCATGTTCCATTGCATATTCTTTGCTCCTTTGTCAAATGCAAATGGCCAACAGGCATATGAAAAAATGTTCAACTTCCCTTATAATCAGGGAAATGCAAATCAAAACCACACTGAGATACCACCTTACACCAGTGAGAATGGCACATATCAAAAAACAAGCAACAACAAATGTTGGCGAGGTTGTGGTGAAAAAGGAACTCTCCTACATTGCTGGTGGGAGTGCAAACTGGTCCAGCCACTGTGGAAAGCTGTCTGGAGGTTCCTCAGTCTACTAAAAATGGAGCTACCATATGATCCAGCAATTCCACTGCTAGGGATCTAACCAAAGGACACAAACACATTGATTCAAAAGACCACCTGTACACCTATGCTTATTGCAGCACTATTTACAATAGGTAAAACCGGAAACAACCATTGCCCAAAAATAGATGACTGGATCAAGAAGATGTGATATATATACACACAATGGAATATTATTCAGCAATCAGAAAAGATAAATTCATGCCATTCGCAGCAACGTGGATGCAGCTAGAAGGAATTATGCTTAGTGAAATAAGCCAGAAGGAAAAAGAAAAATATCGGATGGTTTCACTTATAACAGGAATATAGGGGAACCAAATAAGACATCAATGCAAAAAAAAAATAACAGTACAAAACACAACAAAGCAAAAACAGACAATTATAAATCAGAGACATACTGCAGGGGAGGAGGTGGGAGAGGGATCAGAGAGAGGGAGAGAGGAGCACAGGGGACTGTGGTGATGGTGCACGGGTGCCTTCGGGAAGGAAATTCTACGGGGATTCAATCTGAGGGGGTAGGGGGAAGCAAATATTGTCTAAAAAATTTAAAAAATGATAAATATTAAAGTAAAATAATTAAATTAAAAAAATAAATTGGGTATACTTTTCAAAGAGTATTGGGCATGAATAATTGAAAAGAATCAATTTGTAGATCCTTACATCCTCCATGTCCTTTTGCTGACATTGTTCTGCCTGAGAATGTGTTGATGATGGAGGTGTAGGGTCTCCTTTCACACCTTCTCTTTCACAGTTGCCCTTCCCTTCCTGTTACATAAGAAAGACATACTGCCCATCCATCTTGGATCTTACAGTTTGCCCTTTGCTCAAAACAAAGGGCAATCGAAAATATTGTTGCCCTATAAAGATAGTGAATGACCAAGTAATACTATCTCAAGAATGACTAAGTAACTGTTCCTATTGCAATTCATATGGTTTCGTTTTCTTGCTCATAAAACTGAACAAAAACCTATTTGAGTTGTCTACTAATTAACTAATAAGTCATTAAGTATTTTTTTGATGGTAAGTTACTGTTCTTTTTGTCACATAACAAAAAAGATTCAAAGAATTGAAAAATAATTGCTCTAACAAGACTGCCATTCTCATTTTCACATTATCATTTCTGTGAAAAGGTTTCTCACCACTTAGGGATATAAAACAAAAAGTAAGCATAGAATTGATGCTGAACTCTATTTCATTGTGGCAATAAATAATAACTACTACATGGAAATGTAAATTAATTGAAGAAAAATCCTATCTGTCTCTTTCAATAAAGTTTTCTTTCTTCTGTTTAAGATTTTTAATAAAAACTTATACATTTATATTTATATTAGTTGTATAGTAATAGTAATAATAAAGAAAAACATAGACCAGAAGAAATTATTTTAACATCTGGAATCTTTTATTGCAGAAAATAGAGAGAAATTTAATTTATAGATTTTTCTTGAGAAAAACTATAATAGTCAATAAAAGTACTTTCAAACATAAAATGTGTTAGTTACATTAGAAATAATTTGTGTGGGGCCTCCCCTGTAGTGCAGCAGTTGAGCGCTGGGCTGCAAAGCTGCCTGCAGCCTCTGCAGCGCTGGTTCGATCCCCGGCCACTGGCGAGGGTCCCATATAGTGCGCAGACCTCTCCTGCCGTGCCTGCTGCTCCCCTCAGCAGTGTACTTCATCAGTCTGCCTGTTCTGCTCCCTGCTCTGGCTCTGGTGAATTCTCTCACCCTCCCGCGCTTCTGACTGTACCCAGTGCTTTTATAAATAAATAATCTTTAAAAAAAAAAAAAGGAAATAATTTGTGTGGAAAGGAACCACCTTTCTTCATGTTAAGGCTTACTCTATAGCTCCGTTAATCAAGATAATGTGGTACTGGGATAGAAACATAGATCAATGGACTAGAATAGGGAACCCAGAAATAGAGCCACATAAATATACCTAATTAATTTTTGACAAAGGATATCAAAGTAATTGATATCAAATATAAAAGTAATTCAAATGGAGGAGGGATAGCTTTTAAGTAAATGGTGTCAAAACAATTGGATGTGCATAGGCAAAAGAAAAAAGAACCTTGGCTTAAACTTTATACAAAAATTAAGTCAGTGGATCATGGACATAAATGAAAAACATGAAACTGAAATTTCTAGAAGGAAAAAAGGAAAAAGTTTTTGGGGTTAGGGACTAGAAGAAAAGCTCTTAGACTTGCTACCAAAAGTGTGATCCATAAAAAGAAAAGTCGAAAAATTTGAGCTCATCAAAATTAAAATATTTGACTCTACAAAAGACCTTGTTAAAAGTATGAAAAGACACTCTACAGACTGGGAGAAAAGTATTTGTAAGCCACATATCTCACAAAGGAGTAGTATCTAAAATATGTAAAGACCTCTCAAAACTCAACTGTAAAAAAGAAAGAATCTAATTAGAACATGAGAAAAAGATATTTCACTGAAGAGGATGTTATAGATGGCAAATAAGCACATGAATATGTAGATGTCCAACCTCACTCACCATTAGGGAAGTGCAAATTAAAACCACCAGAAAATATAGCAGAATGGCTAAAATAAAAAATAGTGACAACACCAAGTGCTGGTGAGGATGCTGAGAAACTGTATCATCCATCCACTGATAGTAGTAAAGTGAAATGAAAGTCATTCTAGAAGACATTTTGGCAATTTCTTTAAAAACTAGGCATATAACTACCATATGACCCAGTAATTAAATTCTTGGGTATTTGCAGAAAAATGAAAACTTATTACTACTGATTAAATTGCTACCCACCTCTCCCCCTCCAATCTTCTCCAATTTCCTATGTTGAAGCCCTAACCCCTAATGTGGTTGTGTTTGGAGATGAGGCCTTTGGAGATAATTAGGGTTAGATGTGGTCATAAGTCAGAGCCCTCATGGTGGGATTAATGCTTTTACAAGAAGAAGCACCAGAGAGCTTACTCTTGCACTCACTCTGTCTCTGCTACATGAGGGCACAGTGAGAAGGCTATCTGCCAGCCAGGAAGAGATCTGCTAGAATCTGACCATGCTGGTACCCTGCTCTTGGACTTGCAGCCTCCAGAACTATGAGAAAATAAATTACTCTTGTTTAAAACAGTCACCCAGTCTTTGGTACCTGAAGATGACTAATATTATGTTCACACAAACCTGGGCACAATTGTTTATAACCACTTTATTTAATTGCCCAGAGTTGGAAACAACCCAGATATCCTTCAGTGGATGAACAGTTAAACTGTGTTATGTTCAAACTGTAGATTACTACTCAGCAGTAAAAAAGAGTTAGCTGTTGATAACATGAAACTACTTGGATGAATCTCAAAGAAATTACTCTGTGTAAAAAGCCAATCTCAAAGCATACTGCATAATTCCATTTGTATAACATTTGTGAAAAGATAATTACAGGGATTTTAGAGCAGATTAATTGTGGCCAGAGGACAGAGAAGGAATAGGAAGAGGGAGACAGTAGCTATAAAGGACTCTTGCTTGTATTGATGGCACAGTTAAGAATCTTGTTTGTAGTGGTGCTAACATGAAGTTACATGTGATAAAATTGCATAGGGACACACACACACTGATTGCATATCTACTAGTGAAATATGAGTGAGCTCTGGATTGTATGAATGTCATTTTTCTGGGTTAGATGCTGCACTGTTGTTAATTATGCAAAATGTTAATGTTGGGGAATGTTGGGTGAAGAGTGCACAGGACCTCCCTGAAATTTTCTTAGCACTTTCTTATGAATCCACTAAGTATTTCAAATTAGAAGTCTAAGAAAGTAATTTGTGAGAGAAAACAAGAAATAAAAAAAATTTGACCATTCTGAACCAAATTGCTCATCTTTTTTTTTTGAAATGGATATTGGTGACTAATAAATTGCTAGAGTTTAAATTCCATTTGATAAATCTAAAGTGATACAACAGCTTTATTTTTTAAATGTCAATATTTTTAATATATTAGCAATTTCTCTTTTGCCACTTACTGTTAAAAACTTATTTAAGATGGGCCTCCCTGGTGGCACAGGGATTATAGTCTCAGTGCTATCAAGCTATCGCCAGCCACTGCTGCCTGAGTTTGATCCCCGGCCAGGGAGCTCACACACGGCGCAGCACACCTCTCCTGTCTCACCTGCTGCTCCCCTTAGCAGGGCATTCAGTAAATCCACCTGTTTTGTTCCCCACTCTGTCTCTGGTGAATCCTCTCACCTCCCTGTACCTCTGGCTTACACCCCAGTTCTTATAAGCATAAATAAATAAAAATAAATCTTTAAAAAATATAAATAGGAAAGGGGGGGGAAGGAAGGAGTGTCAGGTGAGGGTGGTGTTTTAGCAGTCTGTGTTAGGAGATTCACCTCCACTCCCCAGCAGTCACCCTCAAAGGACTACATCAGGTTTACCTTTAGGTGCATGATTTCAGTCTTTCTATTTCTAACCCCTTCCTTCAAATGAAAATATTTCCATATGCTTGATGATGTTTCAGTCTTAAATAATGGGTTAAGCCTTCCTTTCCACCATTAGCTGATTTAATATACAAGTATTTGTGGAATTAGTTATAGTGTAAATGAGTTCTATAATATGATATGTGCAAATTATACCTGGTCATCATCTGGTTGAGGAGAGGACGAGAGTGTGAAGGAAAGGGGTATCATGGAGTAGAAGGGGAAAGCTCAGGAAGCAGAGAGTTAAGCTTTGAACGCTACAAATAGAAGCAGAAAATGAGATATTTTGGTCTTGCTAATGCATTGCTTAACATGATTTATGAATGTTTTGGTTAATATTTAAAAATACTGCTCTATTAAGGAATTTGTATCTCTGTGGATTAATTACCTTACAATAGATCCCATTAAATCAAATTAATATAAAGATGGCCCATAGCTAGATCTATTAAATAAATGTAAAAGTCATTACCTGGTATGTGGGCTTTACTACCCATGTGTGACAGAAATTAATCATACAAAATGATAGATTATAAATGTCTTATGCACCAAGTATTTTTATTGAAATGATTTTGAATTTAAAGAAAAGTAGAGAGACTTCTATGTTAGATGATTGTAAGATGAATAATATGCTTTACCATGAGATTTTAAGCATTTGGTTTGACTTGTATCAAGCTCCTTTGTCTTTCTTAGTGTTACTTTTTCATTTACTGGTAAGATGCAGTTAATAATTGATAGGACAGGGCCTCCCCGGTGGCGCAGCGGTTGAGCGCTGGATTGTGAAGCTGCCGGCGGCCTCTGCAGCGCTGGTTCGATCCCCGGCTGCTCCCCGGCCACCAGAGGAGGGTCCCACATGGTGCGCAGACCTCTCCTGCCATGCCCGCTGCTCTCCTCGGCAGTGTCCTTCAGTCTTTCTGCCTGTTCTGCTCCCCGCTCTGGCTCTGGTGAATTCTCTCACCCTCCCGCGCTTCTGACTGTACCCAGTGCTTGTATGAATAAATAAAAATAAATCTTTAAAAAAAAAAAAAGAAAATGTACACATTTAAAAAAAAATTGATAGGACAGTTTTATCTCACTTCCCTTATAACAATTTGTTTTCTTATCTCCTGAATAATAATAATTTAAATATTATTACTTTAGCTTCTTCATAAAATGATACAATATCAAAAATTACAGATTTTTGAATGACTTTCAAAAATACATTATAACTTTCTGTATTGGACTCTTGCCTATTTTCAGAACCTGTTTAAGTCAGATTAGTGAAATGGCCAATTTTTCCCTTCAAATTAATTATTCTATCTTGGAATATGTTTAGGATTACCTTAAAGGAATTAAAATACTTTTTAAAATTGAGCTATTGGCATGTCCACTACATAAGACTTTCTAAAAATTTGCATACTTAAATGTTGTTATTGATACGGAAAATTTCATTATTGTGTATCACGATAAAAAAAAAGCCTTAACATTTAACAAAGTTACATGAATTTTTTTTCATTTTTGGTAAGTAAATAGGAGCATATTTATATTATCTAATGTGAGAAATATTATTCTAATATTTTTGTATAAGAAAGCAGTCTACATTTTTACTTGAGGAAAGGACCTTAATGGAGTAACACAATGGAAATATAAATGGATACAATCTATATTTATTAAAGAGAGATGTGTGAACTCACCCCTTTTCTGTAAATACTTGCAAAAGGCAAGTAGTACATATATGTCCATTAGATAATGGGGATGTCCCTCATTTAAGTGAATAAGTATAGCTTTGATTTAAACATAGACTACTCAATAGAGAAATGGTGAGGATTACAGCACCACAGAAGGCTGTTTTACCTATAGGTTTTGTGGGAGGTGGAAGTGGAGGCATCCCTATTTTATAATTTAAATTTATGACTTTGTATTAACACACCAACATTCTCACTAAACGTGTGGTTCTGTAATAGTGGCAAGTGTGTTTTCCCTCTAAAGAACTGCAGTTAAGTATTTGAAATTCTTTATAAATGTAAGATGATAGAAACACCCTCAAGTCAAGTGTGATTTTTATTTCTGAAATGGACCTTTTACACAAATTGACATTTACTTTTTAAGTATAGGACTTTCCAAAATAGAATAAGTAAATTTGCTTATTTTCTTCTAGCTACCATATCTGCAACTTTGGAAAGTGTCTTGTAGTAATACATTCTGAATAGAGAAGTATTTGATTGAAAATAGGAAGCTGATTAGTAGTTCAGGCAATCAGATTTTTTTCTGCCTACCTAAACTTTATTAAAGCTTTATGAGCATCCATATTAGACAATTAATACTTGTCAGCATAACTTGTAAAAATACATGATAATACTCTCTAGAGCGAGATTTAAAGAAACATAGGTACTTCTACACAATCAAGAAACTTTTCACTTATCATCACTGTTGAAAAAATTGTTTAGGCTCTCCCTTCTTCCATTATAGTTGAGTAATAACAGTCACTTTGAATAGCTGTCTCATTTGAGACCAATCTGCTGAGACCTCTACTTAGTTTCCCATTAGCCAATTGTTAAAAGCTATCAAACATTTTCAATGTAGGTCTATTTGTGATATAGGCTTTTTACATCATGACTTGTTAATGCCCAGTTTCCACTCTTTAACAGTCCAGAACCTCGATGGGTTTTTACAAAAAAGATGGGGAGAAAAATGTCCTGTTCATATGTAACCTTCTAAAGTGACTAGGCAGAAGGAAAGGTCTTCATCACCCTGTGCCATGAAGAACCCATATGACAATGAGGTGATATAAGTGGTGGTGAAGAGCATGGTTTGGGAGTTGGATACACCAGGATTCAGATCCTGGCTCTGCCATGTATGTACTTCAGGCAACATACTCAACTAACTGTGAAAACATAAAGATAATAAAGTGATGATTTCGTGGAGTTATGATGATTAGATGAAATAATGTATTTTGTTCTGTGTAGAACTCATATAAAGACAATGATATAGGAAAAGGAAAGAAAAGAATTCTTTTTTTTTTTCCCCATAAAATTTTCTTTTTCCTAGGTTACAAAAGTTTACAACACTGTAGGATTCAGGTGTACAGTATCCAACCTCAGGTATATATATCACATCCTGGTCCCCACCAACAACCAGATGGGGAGGAAGGGAGACTCCCTCTGGTAACCACCATTCTTCTGTTGTCAGAGTGTAAGGTTTGTTTTTGTTTTGTTTGTTTGATTGCTTTTGTGGTTATTTTTTTATGAAATTATTTTTTAATGCCTTTTTAATTTTTCTAAATCAGAAAAGGGCAAATGTCTTCCACTAGACTGTTAATTAGTCTCTAATTTTGTGAAACTCTGAGCTGGATAAAGATTAATCTGCAATTAACTTAAAATCAATTTCAGGGCCTCTCTGGTGGCCTAGAGGTTTAAGTCACAGGGCTACCACCTCTGCAGCCCTCTGTGGTCGTCAGAGTTCTGTCCCGGCCAGGGAACTAACTCACATGGTGCAGCAGATCTCTCCTGTCTTGCCTGCTGCTCCCCTTGACAGTGTATTTCAGTAGATCTGCCTCTAGTGAAGCCTCTCACCACCCCCCCACCTCTGGCCTACATCCTTCTTGTTCTATGCGAAAATAAATAAAATCTTTCAAAAAATCAGTTTCATTATTAGCCTTTATAGCATACTTTGTTTTTTCTGCCAGAGGGCTGATTTTTTATATGAAAGGCCAGAACCTTAACATGAAATAGCAAGAACAAGTATTCATGAAGTATAACATGCATACAGAAAAGTATGTATAGGTCAGGAAATAGAATGTCACTAGCATTCTAGAAGTCCCCTTCATATTTTCTACCTGTCATCACTGTCCTGTAATGGTAACCATTATCCTGACTCCTCATGGATAGATTTTTTTTTTGGTCTGTTTTGTTTTTTATATAAATGTGCTTACATATTTTGCATTTCACAGTTTTTGCTGAGCATTGTGTTTGTGAGATTCATCCATATTTTCGCATACAGTTATATATTATTCATTTTTATTGCTATATAGTATTATGTAGTATGCCCAAATTTATCCATTCCACAGTTAATGGGTGTTTGGGTTACTTCCAGTTTTTAGCTATCACAAATATTGAAGCTATGGACAGTCTAGTACCTATCTTTGCATGAGTATGTGTAAGCATTTCTATTAGTTTGAAATTGCTGGGTCAAAGGTTTGCCTATGCTCAGTTTCAGTAAATAATTATAATCGGTTTTCTAAAAGATAGTACCAGCTTATATCACCAGGATCTTATGAAAGTTCTTCCATATCCTTACCAATATTTAGTATATCAGCTTCATCTTGCAGGTTTGGATATATGTACAATGATACTACATTCTGATTTTAATTTGCATTTCCCTAATGACTGATGAAATTGTACATCTTTTCAGGTTTATTTGCTGTTTGGATAGCTTCTTTAGTGAAATCACACAAATTAAGGTCTTTTGTTAGATTTTTAATCAGGTATCCTGTATTTTTTTTATTGATTCATAGGAATTCTACCTAAGTTATATTTTCATTTTTAATATATTTCACTTCTGTGGACTGTCATTTTGCTTTATTATTGTCTTTTGATGAACAGAAATTCCTATTTTATCAATTAGGAGTGAATCATTTATATTTTTGTAAATTATACTTATAAGTAAATCAGATTTATCATTTTATTCTTTAATGGTCAGGGTTTTTGTATCCCATTGAAGAGGACACAAATGCTTAAAATATTCTAAGGTCATGAATTTATTTTATGTTTTTCTCTGAAGCTTTATTGTCCTATCTTTGACATTTAAAATTAAAGTCCAGGGGGCCTCACCGGTGGCGCAGCGGTTGAGCGCTGGGTTGGGAGGCTGCCTGCGGCCTCTGCGGCGCCGGTTCGATCCCAGCTGCTCCCCGGCCACCGGAGGAGGGTCCTGCATGGCGCACAGACCTCTCCTGCCGCCCACTGCTCCCCTCAGCAGTGTACTTCGGTCCTTCTGCCTGCTCTGCTCCCTGCTCTGGCTCTGGTGAATTCTCTCACCCTCCCGCGCTTCTGACTGTACCCAGTGCATGTATAAACAAAACAAACGAGGGCCTCCCCGGTGGTGCAGCTGTTGAGCACTGGGTTGCGAAGCTGCCCGCAGCCTCTGCAGCGCGGGTTCGATCCCCGGCTGCTCCCCGGCCACCGGAGGAGGGTCCCACATGGCGTGCAGACCTCTCCTGCCACCCGCTGCTCCCCTCAGCAGTGTACTTTGGTCTTTCTGCCTGCTCTGCTCCCCGCTCTGGCTCGCTCTGGCTCTGGTGAATTCTCTCACCCTCCTGCACTTCTGACTGTACCCAGTGCTTGTATAAATAAATAAATAAATAAATAAATAAATAAATCTTAAAAAAAAAAAAAAAACAAACGAATAAATAAATAAAAACACATGCCTTAAAAAAAAAATTAAAGTCCATCAGGAACTAATTTTTATATATGACTTAGTTAGAAGTAAAGATACTCCTCCCCACTCCATTGGCTATTCGTGTGACCTTTGCTGAGATTTTTGGGAAAAGCATCATGAGCAAATACTTTTGTAATAATTGGATCACTCACTATTAGAATGAGTTCCAAACCTAGCCTAGAAGGAGACAGAAAGAACATTTTAAGACCGCTTTCTTTCCTGATTTGCCATTTGGTCTCCGGCACAATAAAGCTAATGGGGATTTTCATTAAGATTTCCATAAGCCTGCTAGAACTGTGTAGCGGTATAACATGCAGTAACTGTGAATACTTGCAAATTATTCAGGATGGATTAGGTACCAGTTAATGTGATTGGAGAAAGATACATATTTGACAGTATTTAGATTTGAACTTTTTATGAAATGTTTAAATATTAAGATCAGTAACAATATTGCCTTGCATCTATAGAACAGCTTGCAAAGTACTTTCATTTACATTATTTTATTTTGATCCTTATGGTAGCTAGGATTACAGTTTTTAAGATGATATTGTCCCAGTTTAAGAAAGGAAAAAATTAAAATTCAGATCAGTTTTATAAATAATTTGATAAAATTAGTAACCCAGTAATTTTATGGTATCTTTATAAGACTGTTCTTGCAAATTGGGCCAGCAATTCAGACAGCCCCAAATATGATTTATTGTCTCAAAGGATGTAAAGCTTCAGTGTTTAATCAAAACAAAATATTTTAGGTCTGACAAGTAAGCTGGAGCTTGACTCATAGAATTTGGTATTCTCACATTTTTCTATTGTCTTTCTTATACCATCGATTGGGTTAATCACTTTAATCCCTTTTTCTAGCACCTAACAAATGAAATTTGTGTTTGATGTCTATAGCAAACAGACATAAGGCCTAAATGCAATTAAGGTCAGCATAAAAACAGGTAAGAATTTAATTTTGAATGTCTAACTCAGAAGTCATTAAGTTTGCAAGTTCCCACCCAATAGTAAGCTCCTGGCAGCTGGAAGCTGCTAGAACTATGTTTATCTTTTTTGATTTTCCCTAGAGTAGCTAACAGTGAATTGTATGTAATGAGCATCTCTAGTCTCTGTGAGGTAACCACTATCTCATAACAGAAAAGTAAAGGTGAACATTATTTCTACTAATGGTAGTTTTGTGTTGTGCTTTTTTTTTTTTTTTAAGATTTTAATGGTCTGTTCATTAAAAGACTCAAATTATCCAAGGCCATATATAACAACACTCAATAGCACAGTAAAGGTTCTTAATATTAGAATGCATGGCACTCACTATGGTGGTCCTGGCAAAACTGGACTGAAAGTTACTTTGAGCTTCTTTTATGTTCTCCTATTTTCTCCCTTCAGAAAAACTAGACTTGGGTTTTCAAAACTACGTGCTTAATTAAATGAAGAGAGGAAGATGTGTTCTGAATCATCATAACTTCAATTGTGTAATGTCTTTTCTGACAATAGTGTTCTATGAAGAGCCAAATTTATGACTTTTTTTAATAGTAGAGATGGTAATTCTTGTGTTTTATCTTGCTTAGGTAATGAAAGAACAGTGTGTTTATTTCTTCGCTCTATTATTTGAATAAGTTATGTGATAATAAGGATAAGATAAAGATCTTATTTTCAAGTTTCTGGAAATTGCTTTTTATTTTTTATTTTTTTTTTAAATCACTTTTTTTTAAAAAAGATTTATTTATTTATTTATTTATTTATTTATTTATTTATTTATTTATTTATACAAGCACTGGGTACAGTCAGAAGCGCGGGAGGGTGAGAGAATTCACCAGAGCCAGAGCGGGAAGCAGAGCAGGCAGAAGGACCAAAGTACACTGCTGAGGGGAGCAGCGGGCGACATGTGGGACCCTCTTCCTGTGGCTGGGGAGCAGCCGGGGATCGAACCAGCGCTGCAGAGGCTGCGGGCAGCCTCGCAACCCAGCGCTCAACCGCTGCGCCACTGGGGAGGCCCGAAATTGCATTTTAAATGATGAAATTAATTTTAGTGATCCTGATACAGTCTGCTTGTTATATGGATAAGGAAGAAAAAGACTCAAGTCATAGTGACAGCTAGTCAGTAACAGAGCTGAGATTTAATTCCTGGACTTAGAATACTGATTCCAGTGCACTCCTGCCCTTCAATTTATTGGACCATAATCTTTAAAGACTTTTCCAAAGTTTAAAAATACAGAATTTCTAAATTCTTGCTATGAGTGAGACCATCCGGTATTTTTCTTTTTCTTTTTGGCTTATTTCACTGAGCATGATCCCTTCCAGCTCCATCCATGTTGCTGCAAATTACATGAGTTTATCTTTTTTGATTGCTGAGTAATAGAAAACCTAAATAAGGGACCAGGAAAAAGACTGATTATAATAAAGTAAAAATCAAAATCAACAACCAACTATAAACCAGGGACACACTACTGGGCGGGGTGATGGGGGGGTGGGGAATGGAGTAGGATCAAAACAAGGGGGGTAGGAATTGTATGGGGACTATAACCAAGATGAAAATGCATACATAGTGCAAAAATGAAAAATGATGTAAAAATATATGAAATAAAAAATATATATAATAGATTAAAAAATACAGAATTTCTTATTTGTGTTTTAATAACTTTTAATCCAGTTCTAAATTCACTTTAGTATAGTGACTCTAGGACTTAAAATACACAGTCCTTTAAAAAAAACTATTATGCACAGGGTCACAAAATAGCACATTGCCATTTCTTGGAGAGGAAATGGAGATGAAAAATGAGCCTATGACTTTCATGTTTTTGAAATGACTTCAATAAAAAGAATCCAATACAAATAACATGGTCATATAAATTTAGAAAGGCAGGACTGCTCAATAGAGACTTTGAAAGATTATTGCTGGTAGCCTTGGGACCTTCATTTTGTACTGTTACCAACTAGGTATGTGAGATTGGGCAAATGACTTACCTCCTGGGCATTCAGTTTGCTTGTTTGTAAAAGAAGGAAAGGAGGCTAGAATTATAGTGTCTCTTTAGTAACTGACTTTCATTATTGTGGAATGTGAGTAGTTAGGGAGAGTAAATTTGTTGTCAGAAGTCTTTGGGCATGAAAATGATCAGTGTCTAATATTCTTTATCTTGACACTATTAAGTAACCACAGACTGACCAGTCAACAATCAATCTCCATCTGTAGAACAGCCACTGTTGTCCATGTATAGAAGTCTGGAGAAGGGCCAGATATTATTTTTGCCAGGAACACTCTTGGCAAATCTGTATCCTTAGAGATGTCTGTTTAATTTTGTGGTGCAGTGCATGGTTTAGTGAATAGAAAAGGAATGCTGAGCTATTTGATTCTGAATGCTTTTAGAGATAGCTCATGTTCGTTTGTTTCCACACTATCTGTATTTCAAGATGTTTTGAGGGTAGAGGTGAGCCAAACTGAAATGAAATGAGGAAGGTGATAAACCTTTCACAGTATATGCTGACTCTGGAAATGAATTTGAACTGTGTGACTTATGCATGCATTTATGTATCTTGAAAACTTCTAATATATGTATATAGTATCAATATCTTGCCAGATTTGTCCACAAATCTGTCATTTTTTTAATTTTGAACTAAATAAAATTATTTTTAAAACTTCATTTTATGAAAAATTGTTACATTCCATATGTATTTCAAAACTATCCCATTATTTTGCCTCCTAGAAATTGAATTGGAATAAATTTTCTAAGCTTTATGTTCATTTGTAAAGATTCCATTTAACAATTAGAATAATATTAGGTTTAAATTTTGGAAATATAACACTGAAGATTTCTAGTTAATGTGACAGACAGTTATATCTATGACTGTCCTTTCATCACTAGTATATTCTCTAGAGCAATGACTTCCAAATTTTTCAACCACAACCTATAGTAAGAAATACATTTTATATATCATGGTACAATCACACAATTTACTAATTTTTAATTTTTTTTTAAGATTTATTTATTTATGCATACAAGAACTGGGGTACAGGCCAGAGGTGTGGGGGGGTGAGAGAATTTATCAGAGACAGAGTGGGGAACAGAACAAGCATATTGACTGACATACACTGCTTAGGGGAGCAGCAGGCGAGGCAGGAGAGGTCTGCTGTGCCATGTGGGTTTCTCTCTGGCAGGGGATTGAACTCGTGTTGCAGTGGCTAAGGACAGATTCATAGGTTGTGTCTTAACCCCTTGCACCACCAGGAAGCCCCAATTTACTAATTTTTTAAAGTGAAAAATCATCTGTCTCTCAATCTGCTTGATAAATTCTTGTGCAATGCCTATTATGTGCCAAAGAGTGAAGTACTGGAAACAATAAATCATGTAAGATATATTTCTTTCAGAGAGTCCAGTGATGAAAATAAATCAACAATTGAGGTGAAGTTTTGTTAGAGTGTGTATAGCGTGTTATAATTTAAAGTATAAAGAAAAGGCCATCAAACTCTGGGTTAGGGAGGGGAAAGGAGATGCAGGAAAGGCTTCTCAGAGGTCATACTTCATTTCAAATTTTTAGGGTGAATAGTGGTTGACTAGTAAAAATTTGTGTGTTAGGGGATGAGCACCTTGAGATTATGTGTGTGTGCATATATATTGTGCATATATATGCACACACAAACACAGACACACATAGGCAAAACAGCATCTGAATAGGCGTGTCATGAACAGGACATCACAGATTCTTTCTTTAGTTATAGCAAAGATTGCATCTGGGAGAATGAGTTATGAAATGGATAATATGAATCCTATGAATTAAATGAGGTATAGTTTCTACTTTATCCTGAAGTCTAAGGAAAATAACTTGATGGATTTGCCTGTTGTGAAAAGATTCTTCTTGCTTTCTTCTCCAAATACATAGAAAGGCTGCGTAAAATAGAAACTTCCTTTCCCAGTTTAAATACACACACACACAAGATTGAGCATGAAAGCAATTAAAGAAAATTTTTGGATATAAGAAATGAAGATAAATTGAAATCCAGACATGAAAGGGAGTTTATTTTTCATTGCAGTTATTATACTTCTCTGTTTAATATTTTTTTTAAAGATTTATTTATTTTTATTTATATAAGCACTGGATACAGTCACAAGCGCGGGAGGGTGAGAGAATTCACCAGAGCCAGAGTGGGGAGCAGAGCAGGCAGAAGGACTGAAGTACATTGCTGAGGGGAGCAGCGGGCGGCAGGAGAGGTCTGCGCGCCATGTGGGACCCTTCTCTGGTGGCCTGGGACAGCCGGGGATCGAACTGGCGCTGCAGAGGCTGCGGGCAGCTTCGCAACCCAGCGCTCAACCCCTGCGCCACCGGGGAGGCCCCTCTATTTAATAATTTTAACTTAAAAGCAGTTTTTCCTCTGCTGAGGTATTTCTTCTGTTCAGCCATAACTTATTTTCCTTTTTATAGTCCTTGAGCATATTTATAATGGCAACTTTAAAGAACCTGACTTATAATTTGAACATCTAGGTCAATCTGGCAATAATTTGTTATTGTTTACTTTTATACTTGAGCCTGAGCACATCTTTCTGTTTCTTTGCATATCTAGTGATATACATATGTAGTTATTTAAATATTTATCATTATATATGCATGTATATATCTATCATCTTACATATACAAGAGTGCAACAAACCTTAAGAAGAATACATGTAGAGAAAAACCTTATCTGGTACATTTTAGTCGAACTGAGTAAATCTTGGTTGCAGCCAGGAAAAAAAACAGCACTTCATTAAAAAAAAGAGCAATAGTACAAAATAACAGCTGCTTTCCAGCAAACATGTACTATAAGATATGTTAAAAGAAGTCCTTCATGTTGAAAGCAAATATTTGATGGTAACTCATATCTTGAGAAATGAGTGACTGTCAATAGAAATGGTAAAAATACAGGCAAATGTAAGACTATTATTTATTTTTCTCTCAGTTTCTTTAAAAAACATGTTTGTAGTTAAAGTAAAAATTATAGCCCTATACTGTAGATTTATACCAATAGCATGAAGGATTGGGGTAAATATAACTATACTGTTAAAAGATGCCTATATTTATTTATTTATCTTTTAAAGATTTATTTATTTATTTTTATTATTTTTTTTTTAAATACAAGAGCTGGAGCAGGCCAGAGGTGCAGGAGGGTGAGAGGATTCACCAGAGATAGAGCGGGGAGCAAAACAGGCAGACATCCGAAATACACTGCTGAGGGGAGCAGTGGGTACAACAAGACAGGTCTGCAATGCCATTTGGGAATCTCCCCGGCTGGCCGGAAATTGAACCCACGCTGCAGAGGCTGTGGACAGCTTTGCAGCACTGCGCTCAATCCGCTGCACCACCAGGGAGGCCCTAAAGATTTATTTTTATTTATGCATAGAAGAACTGGGGTATAGGCCAGAGGTGCAGTGGTAAGAGGATTCACCAGAGATAGAGTGGGGAGTAGAATAGACAGATCTACTGAAATACACTGCTGCGGTGAGCAGCGGGTGAGACAGGAGAGGTCTGCTGCGCCATATGGGTCAACTCCCTGGCTGGGGATCAAATTCGTGCTGCAGTGGCGGCAATAGCATGATAGTGCTGAGACTTAACCCCTTGCATCACTAGGGAGGCCCAAGTTCAAAATATTTATCTTTAAATTGATCATGCATTGTGCCAAAGATGGCTATATTTCATGTCCATTAATATATTCACCCTCAGAAATTATATTAATTTAAAGACGAGCTTTTTAATCTCTAAGACAACCAATAAAACAAAGGTAGAGCTACAGCTTGAAAGTCAGGGGGACCACAATGGTATACTAATTTGCACCCACTGTGATGACTATAATCAAAAAGATGGACAGTAATGTGTTGGCAGGATGTGGAGAAATAGGAACTCTCATACATTATTACCAAAGGGAATGTACAGATTGGCATTTGTTCAACAAGTTTGACATATAGTTAGATATGACCCAGTAGTTCTACTCCAAGGTATATATAGCCACAGGAAATGAAGACAAACATCCACGCAAAAATATATTCCACATGTCCACCAACTGATGAATGGCAAAATAAAATGTGATATATGCATACAATAAAATATCAGCAATAATAGGAAATGAAGTACTGACACAGCTAAAACTGGATGAATCTAGAAAACATTATGCCAAGTAAAAGACAGAGAAGGGCCTCCCCTGGTGGCGCAGCGGTTGAGCGCTGGGCTGCGAGGCTGGCCGCAGCCTCTGCAGCGCTGGTTCAGTTCGATCCCCGGCCACCAGCGAGGGTCCCCGCGACAGATCTCTTCTGCCACGCCCGCTGCTCCCCTTAGCAGAGTATTTCGTCAGTCTGCCTGTTCTGTTTCCTGCTCTGGCTCCGGTGAATTCTCTCACCCTCCCACATTTCTGACTGTACCCCGTGCTTGTATAAATAAATAAATAAATAAAAATTTTAATAAAAAAAAAAGAGAAGACCACATGTATGATTTCATTTATATGAAATGGCAAATCTGTAGAAACAGGAACTTGATTGGTAGTTGCTTAGGGCTGAGTGGATGAGAGGGAAATGAAGAACACCTAATGGATACGAGGTTTCTTTTTAAGGTGATGAAATGTATAATTAGATTTTGGTGATGGTTTTACAATCCTGTGAATGCATTTTAAAAACAACAACAACCTGTGTTGTATACTGTAATAATGAGTGAATTGTATGGGATGTAAATTATATTTCAATAAAGCTGTTTATTTAGAAAACCTAAATAAGGGACCAGGAAAAAAAGACTAATTATAATAAAGTAAAAATCAAAATCAACAAGCAACAATAAACCAGAGACACACTACAGGGGGAGAGGAGGGAGTAGGATCAAAACACAGTGGGGTGGGAATTGTATGGGGACTATAACCAAGATAAAAATGCATACATTGTGCAAAAAAGAAAAATGATGTAAAAAATACATAAAATTAAAAAATGGAAAAAAGAAAAAAAGCCAACAGAATACTAGAATATGAAAACTTTCTTTTTTCAGTTAACCCCAGAAGAGGAACAAAGAAACAAACATATGACACAAATAGAAAATAGACAGCAGATGTCAAATCTAAATCCAGCCAAATCAAATGTAAATGTTAGACCAAACACTGGAATTAAAAAGCAGAGATTGTCAAACTGAACAAAAAACATGGCCCAGCTAGAAGATGTCTACAAGGCATACATTTTTTTTTTTTAAAAGATTTATTTATTTATACAAGCACTGGGTACAGTCAGAAGCGCGGGAGGGTGAGAGAATTCACCAGAGCCAGAGCGGGGAGCAGAGCAGGCAGAGGGACCGAAGTACACTGCTGAGGGGAGCAGCGGGAGGCAGGAGAGGTCTGCGCGCCATGTGGGACCCTCCTCCGGTGGCCGGGGAGCAGCCGGGGATCGAACCAGCGCTGCAGAGGCTGCGGGCAGCTTCGCAACCCAGCGCTCAAACACTGCGCCACCGGGGAGGCCCAAGGCATACATTTTTAATTCAAGAACACTGAAAGAGTTCCTAGACCCTATGCCAATGTGAGTAGAGGCTTCCTCCCACCAAGGTTTCCAAGAAATCAACTTAATTCAGGTCAATTTTGACACTACATAGTGACAACTGAGCTCAGTTTCAAGCGCCACTATGCTCCTTTGCGGTATAGGGCTGGAACACTGAAAGTCCTGGCCCTCTAATTATATGGTTCTTTAGGCAACCAGCCCCCATTCTTAGGTGCTTCCAAATTTCACTTCATTCACATAATAAAAAATACCATTATCACTTTCAACACTTAGGAAATTCCAAGGATTTGGGCAGCTGTGAGCCTAGAACTGGGTGAATACCAAATATATATTTCTGAAAATTCACAACATTGCAGACAAAAAGGTTGAAAATAAAAGGATGGGAAAAGATGAAAAGATATACCATGTAGACTTGAATAATTAGAAAGTGAGAAGTAATATTTTGATAATGGACAAAAACAGACTTCAAAACAGGGACTATTATCAGAAATAAATAGCAATATTTTATAGCGATAAAATCTCAATGTATTGGGAATATGTAATTACACATGTGTATGTGCCTAATAATATTGCTTCAAAATACATGAAGCATAAAACTGACAAAATGAAAGGAAACAAAATTCATATTCACAATCACAGTTGGAGATTTTGACATCCCTTTCAGAGTAATTTATAGAACAAGGTCAAAATCTGTATGGATATAGAACATCAAGATAGCAGTGTTAACCACCTTGTCCCAATTAATATTTATAGAATGGAACACTCAACAGTTATAGAATACTGAATCTCTTCAGTAATTGGAACTTTTACCAAGATTGGTCACATACAGATCCATGAAATGAGTGTTAATAAGTTTCAGAAGATTGAAGTTTAACAGAGTACAATCTCTCATCAGAATGGAATTAAATTAAAAAATCAGGAACAAAAAAGATACCTGGAAAATTCCTAAAGATTTGAAAGTTAAATAATGTATTTCTGAACAACCCATGGATCAAAAGAAAATGACAAGGAGAATTAGGAAAGAGGAAGGGGTAAAATTTATGTAAGTTTCAAGAAGCTAGCAAAGGAAATCCAAGAAGTAAGAAAGTACAGAAAACAGCAGATAATAGTCAAATAGAAATAGAAAAATTAACAGATCCAAAATGAGTTATTTTAGTAGACCTGTGAAATTGAAAAAAAAAAATCCTAGGAAAGTTTTATCAATTTTTACTCAAGATATCAATTTGGGAGAGGAAGTGGGACTGTCACTGTAGACCCATAAACTTTAAAAAATAATAGGAAATTCTAAGAACAATCTATATCAGTCAATTTGACTACTTATTGAAATAGAAAAAATTTCCTAGAGAAATACAGTTTCCCAAGACTGGCACAAAATAAAGTTAAAAATCTAAATAGTCCTGTATATATCAAAGAAATTAAACTTATAATAAAAAACATTTTCATAAAGAAACTCCCCAACCCAAAGTGTATCACCGCCAAATTCTGTCAGATATTATAAAAGTATACAATCTTATAAACTCAGAAATAATGGAAGAAGCACTTCTCAATTTATGAGACCACTATAATCCTGATAATAAAACATAGTAAAAATATGACAAAGAATTTTTAAAAAATCCCTAATGAACATGGACATAAAACTCTTTAACAAAACAGCAGCGGATTGACTCTCCCTCTCTCCTTGTGCTCTTCCTCTACTAAATATAAACCCCGCTGAGATACTTCCTGTGCTCTAGAATGCCTAAAATTAGTAAGTTGGCCTAAAATTAGTAAGAATCAAATGTTGGCAAGAATGTGGAACAACTGGAATTCTCACACACTAAGAGAAAAAAATATTGACGGTTTCTTAGAAAGTTCAATGTATACTTACCCTCTGACTCAGTAATTCCACTTCTTCATATTTATACTGGAGAGATGAAAACATTTCGCAAAAAGACTTGTGTAAAAGTGTTCATAGCAGCTTTAGTCATTGTATACAAAACTAACAACCCATAGGTCCATCAGTGAGAGGATAAACAATTGTGGTTCTATGGATACAGTGGGATAATAACAATAAAAGGGAGGAAACTGTTCATATGTGCACATGGAGGAATCTCAGGGACATACTGCCGTGTGAAAGAAAGCAGACCTTTAAAAGTATATGAAATTGTAGAAGAGACAAAACTAATCTTTGGTGAAAAAAATTTGGAACAGAGGTTGCCTAGAGCTAGAGGTGAGGGACTATGGGTTGACTAGGTAAGACATGAGAGAAATTTGTGGGGAAATGGTAGTATTGTTAACGGGATGTGTGTTATACAGATTTGACTGTTAAAACTTTTACAGTTCAGATTGGTGCATTTCAATTTATGTAAATGTTACTTAAAAACTTTTGTAAAAAGAATAATCAAGTAGGGGTAGGAAGGGGTTGGAAGCTTTGATGGTGAAAGAATGGCAGTATCTTAATCTGTGTGATGGGTGCATTGAGGTCCATTGTGCCATTCTATTTACTTTGTACACGTTTGAGATTTTCCATAATAGAAATTAAAAAAACAAACACAAAACCTGGAACACATCATAGTACAGAACTTTCCAATTATTTGAGCCCATAAATTTTATTTCTGTTGAAACCAAGTAAGGATGGATTTTCTGTTACTCATAATCAAAAGCATCTCAAATAATACTCTAAATATTGTAGGTTTTTTTTTTAATATACTATCCTTTCTACTTATCAGTAAGCCTGGTGATTGGATCTTACCTCAGTTTAGCAGATCTGCATCAGATGGAATCCTGTTAGTTACTGGCAGTTGGTTTAGAAGTCGTGCACATCAGCTGTAGAGCTGTAGATTGGAGCAGGGAGTCCACTAGCACCTAGTTGACAGAATGGGGCCAATGGGGGTCTCCCTGGTGGCACAAGGGGTTAAGCACAGCACTGTGAAGATATCCGCAGCCTCTGCAGCACGAGTTCGATCCCCGGCCAGCCAGGGAGCTACCCACATGGTGCAGCAGACCTCTCCTGTCTGGCCTGCTGCTCCCCTCAGCAGTGCATTTCAGTCCCTCTGACTGTTCTGTTCCCCACACTGTCTCTGGTGAATGCTTTCAACGCCCCCCGCCCCGGCCCCTGCACCTCTGGCCTGTACTCTTAATTCTTGTATGCATAAATAAAATAAATCTTTTTTTTTTTTTAAAAGAATGGGGCCAGGGTCAGTCCCATCCATACCTTGTCTGTTGTCAAATCCCCGATCTCATTTTTTTTCTCTTCCTCAAATGAGGGGTCACATAAGGATATGGAACTTACAAAGATTGCAGAGCAAGAGAAAGGCACCATTGTCAAGATTTACAGGAAGGGCAACTAAAATCTATTTATTATAAGAACTATAAGAAACCTTAAAACTTTTCTGTCATCCTTAGTTGATGTGAGAAAACTTGGTCTCTGTGGAACGAAAGCCTAAAATCCTAAGAAATAAATAGGTTGAGGTGAAAAGGCAGTAGTAAAGATGAACAGATACTGGTAATCTGAGCATGCAGTAGCAGAATTAAAATGCAAGTTGGAGACAGCAAAAAGTAGGATTAACCTTCAGATGTACTGAAGCAATGATGTAGAAAACACATTTGAGAAGTTTTCTTGGAACCCAGAAAAAATAAAAGATGAAAGCTGTGGGAGAGATGGTGGCTGTGGATGACATAATGTCAGAAGGTGAGCCACAGTTTTCAGGTGAAGAAGGTTAAGTCCAGAGATAGTTGTACCTAAAATATATTGTCTCTTGGGCCTCCCCGGTGGCGCAGAGGTTGAGCGCTGGGTTGCGAAGCTGCCTGCAGCCTCTGCGGCACCGTTCGATCCCCGGCTGCTCCCCGGCCACCGGAGGAGGATCCTACATGGCAAGCAGACCTCTCCTGCCACCTGCTGCTCCCCTCAGCAGTGTACCTCGGTCCTTCTGCCTGCTCTGCTCCCTGCTCTGGCTCTGGTGAATTCTCTCACCCTCCCGCGCTTCTGACTGTACCCAGTGCATGTATAAACGAAACAAACGAACAAACAAACAAATAAATAAATAAAACATGCCTCTATAAAAGAAAAAAAAATTTAAAAAAAAAATATATTGTCTCATTTGTTAAGATACAGATATTCTTGTATGCCTAAATTCAAAACTATGCTGACAATTCACATAAGCTTCTTAAGAAGCAACAATGAAGCAAAACGTTTAGTTGACTTAAAAGCAAATCAAAATGAAGAACTTTAGAACAGCATAAATGTTATGCAAGGCCTGGCTGGCTTCCTGAAGTCCCACCAGTAAGCAGAAGACGGTGGAGTTCTTACAGACTTCTTGTTTTAGTAAACCACCGGTGGAACTGAGCTCACGGATAAATCTGCAAGCGTGTGCATCATGTGGGCTTTGGATTAAGCTGAAAATCACACAACTTACTTATGAGCTGTTATTCCCCCTGGACAAAATTGTGTAATTGGGCACAAACAACTCATGTGGAAAATCCTCTCCCTCTGGCACTGTTTACCACAGATTCAGAAGTTCAGTTAAGTCAGATCACAGTATAATGTTAAAAAAGATGATTCCTCAGGAAAAAAAACTGAAAGGAAATATTTCAAAATGTTAGACAATTGAAATGAAAACGAGACTATAATTTTAAATCTATTCTTTTGTACTTTTCAGTTTTTGAAATGAGAATGTGTTGGTTTTCAATGAAAAAAACTGTAACTAATGAAAAATTGATGAAAAGACATACAAATTAGTGAAACAAGAGCGGGCCAAAAATAATTACCTTTTCATTTACCAGTTAAACTAGAGAATACAAGTATAATTCAAACTATAGAATTAGCTAAAACAATATAAAAAAGAAATATTTGAAACATTAAAATTTTATTTCAAAAATTTTTAATTTTAAAAGCAGACAGCAAGACAGATGTGAAGTCTTAATACCTTTAGGCAGTGACCTGCACCTGTGATAACCAGTAAGACCACATTCTGATGACCTTCAAGATCAGTGGATTTCCATGTAGTTGAAGAGCCCAAGGGACTGAGGACAAATTCCTGGTCTCTTGCTTTATCACATCTGTAGGTGACCTGCTTGCACTTCTTAGTGACTACTCTGGTTTGTTACTTGGCAGCATAGGCAGGATCAGACATTTAATTACAACCACACCTACTTAGGTCCCATTTCTAGCAATTAGTAACCCACTTTACAACTCCTCTGTCTCAGAAAATCTAGCACTATCATGCAGGCTCTGGACAGTTCCATGTGCTCCCTCCCTGCTTGCTCACAATAGGAAACACCAAAGTAATTAAATTCTCATGCCTTCCCTGAGAGGCTGGGGACCTTTAGCTGCTCACCTTTTGCCTGAGATTCCTTGGAGATGTCTATGTTTTACCTGCTCTCAGTCCTTCCCCACCTACTTCTCTGTCAGAATCTTGTAGGCCCTTTACTTTGGACCTATTTTGCCCAGCTCTGAGGAACTGATCTTTCTCCCTATTGTGTTTATACTCCTATGATTTTTTGCCCAAGATTTTGCCCACAGACACTCCCATCTGAGTCTGTTTACTCTGTTGCAATATTCCTACTCTCCTCAGGTGCATGTGGGATGTAGCAAATTGTTTAATTTTCTTATTCTCTGCCACCAAACTTTCCTCTCTAGCTAGTAAGGTCTATTTATTACATTTTAATTTTTTTTTTTTACACATTTTCTGTGTGTATCCTCTAGACTTGGTCAGATAGTCTCATCTTTGCATTATACTTTCATTACCTCCTCTTCTGTGAAGTCTTTCACAGTTTTTCACCATGAGTGTGTTTCCGTAGTTCTTAAAAGCTAAAACACACAGTTACTTTCTCAACACAATTGTAAACTCCTTAAGGACTGGGAGAGTGTCTCATGCTTTTCTTATGCAGTGTATCCATAACAGCAGCAAGTAATATTTCTCTAGATCTTCATTAACCTCCCAGTTGGGGAAACTGACTTACGCCAAACTCTTTACCAGCTAGTTCAGAAAGTCCCCAGGGATAGCTCAAGTCTGCTGTAAAATCCACTTCTCTGGACTACTTTGTCATTAGCCATTTCCCCAGTGTAGCCAGGATTTTTTTCTTTCTGCCCTCACATCCCAGACACCTTATCTTCCTCTTGCACTCTGGCTGCTATGGTAAAATTTTCTGCCACCCCAGTGATGCACACTGTTTTCTGAGACCCATTCTGTTTGGTTCTCTATCCAGTACAGTTCAAGACACAGTATCACCTACTTCTCCAACATCAACCATTACCTAGTGTATGTGCTAGGATCCACTTTCCCTTAGAATGAGAACTTTCCTAGGAGGACACTTAAACCATAGAGGAACTAGGCCCCATTGATGGACCTGTCCCCTCGCAGGGCGGCAGCACTGGGAGTGGCATGGGATGAGAGAAATTACTCAAAGTCCACATGGAGCAATGAGAAGCCTAGAGGGGTGACACAGGGATGTAATGTGCAGCCCAGATCCTTGGGCAGTCTCTCATTTATTAGCATCAAGTACAAAGGTGGGGCTGGTACATAGGAGGAAGTGTACGTGTGTGGGGGATGTAATTATTGGTAGTATAAGGTAGGGTGGAGTGACCAAGGGCTATTATTGCCTGGAGGGGGGCGCCACTGTTCCTGCTGGTCAATGCATATTATCTCTATTCTAATATCTGCCTGCTCTTTTCAGCAGAAAATGGTTTCCCCCTATGTTCCTCATACCAGGACTTTTGCCCTTGGTGAGTGGAACCCTGCATGACCCTACACCTAGCTGAGAAGCAGGAACTCTGGGCACCAAGACAATATCCCTCAGAATAAGGAGGGTTGGGGACTGCATATGAACCAATCCCTGCCCCTCACTTCCAGCTAGGTAATATACATATTTACTTTGTACCATGGTATTCTTCACATGTCTTGGATATAGTTTTTATCAGGTAACTCTCTTGTTATGATCATGATTCCCATAGCAACTGTGAACCTTTTCAGGGAGAGAGGCATATTTTATCCATGTTTGAATTCCAATTGTCTAGTTAATTTTTGGAACTATGGCTCCAAAGACTCAAGCTGCTACCCATTTGAACCATTGATTTGGCTCAAATAATGCATTGTTTTTATTAATGGCAGTTTTCCCTTTGATAAGAATTTCATGCCAAGGTGTTTCATTTTTTTTTTTCCTTTTAGATTATGTCAGATCAGTTTATCAAACATTTCATGAGCACTATATATCTGAAGTATTGTCCTCTCCTTTGGAAATACGGAGACTAAGACATGGTTCCTGCATAGAGGACATAACAGAAATTCCTTGGATCACCATCCTTCCTTTCTCCATTCTTTACTCCAGTCCTACTTGTCTAGATAAATTCTCCTGAGCCTGGAACTGTGTCTAATGGAATAAAAAGATGTGAAGAGATTAATTTAATACAGTGTACTCCATGCAACAAAGTTTATTCCAGATATAGAAATGACTGAAGAGTACATTATAGAATTCCTAGGGTGAGTATGAGGGAATCCTATGGAAGCTGACTTCTGAGTGCATTATAAAGGATAAAAGGATCTTGCATATCATCAAGTGGGAGTAATGTGCTCCTGCGGGAGAGAAAAGCATGTGTGAAGGCCTGCAGGTGTGGAATAGCACCATGTGTTCTAGAAATACTACTTTGGTATTTCTGCAGCATAAAGTTTAGTGGAATGGGAATGGGATAGGGTCAGAGATGAAACTAGGGTAACAGGTAATATTTTAAGTGCTAAAATCTTTTGTTTGATCACCTTTTTAATTAAGACAATGGTAGTCTCCACCAAAGCTGATGGTATTACTAATCCAAATGTGAAGCCATATAATGGCATATTTCCATCCTCCTGCTTTAGAGAGTTAAGCAAGGTTCTGTGATCAGCTAACTTCATGCTAGTGTTCTGTGGGTAGGTGAGAATGGAAAGAAGATAATCCCTGGGGTTTATGGTCTTATTAAGGATACAGAATATATTCACACAAACAATTTAGAGCACTTACTGATCAATCTACAGACTGGTGCAAACTAAAATTGTAAAGACAGTGTGTAAGCACAGTCTTGACATTGGATTATAGGAATGATTAGGAAAGTGTGGGATTATGGACAGTTTGATTTTTTTTTTTTTTAAGATTTATTTATTTATTTTTTTATACAAGCACTGGGTACAGCCAGAAGTGCGGGAGGGTAAGAGAATTCACCAGAGCCAGAGCAGGGAGCAGAGCAGGCAGATGGACCGAAGTACACTGCTGAGGGGAGGAGGGGAGCAGTGGGCGGCAGGAGAGGTCTGTGCGCCATGTGGGACCCTCCTCCAGTGGCTGGGGAGCAGCCGGGGATCAAACCGGCAATGCAGAGGCTGCGCAGCTTTGCAGCCCAGCGCTCAACCACTGCGCCACCGGGGAGGCCCGACAGTTCGATTTTTGACTTAAGAAAAACAATTTCCATCAGAGCTAGCTGAACATGAAAATGCAAAGTTGAGGAATGTGCTTGCAAATCAAAAACTTGGATAAGTTGTCCTTTCATAGAACTAGTGTCGACTTTAGTCAGGCCAAGGGGTTTCTGTGTGGACCATTCTGGAGCCTTTGACCATTAAATCATATTTTACCCTTAGGTAAACTCAAATTTAGGATTGATGTGTTTTATTCTGTCTTGTAAGGATGGGGGTGCTTTTCACTTTCTAGCTCTACACTTTATAAACTATTTAAATTTGACAATGAACATTTATTATTTTTAACACTAAAAAGTAAAGATAATTCAGTTTTGAACAATGAAATTTAATAACAAAGACTTTAGTACCATTTCATGTCTATTAAATTTACCTATCCATATCTACACACAAGTAAACATCACCGGGCTAAATAGTGTTGAAAAACTCATTCTACTTTGGAAAGCCATAGCCATAAAAATGTTCATACTCTGTGACCCAGAAACTCTGCTGCTGAGACAGCCTAAGAAAACAAATCCAAAGAGGGGAAAAACTATACAATTTTATAAAAATTTATATACAACATCTGTACACACAAAAATTGTAAAAAGGCAAAAAAAAAGACTTTAAAGTCATATGAGGAAAATTAGGAAAATATAGATACATCAGCTGGATGGAATATTATTATAGTACCGAAATGACATAAACACTTCTGTTAACAACATAGCATGTTTACAATTTAATGAGGAAAAAATTACATATACACTGATTACAGCTGTGTATATAATGAATTCCATGAGGACAACTAGAAGAAAAGATGTATAATGAAACAGCTGTTGCTCTAATGTAGTGAAATTATTTTTTCAAATGTATGTTTATTAATGTAATGATTTATAGCACTGTATATGATTTTTTTTAAAGATTTATTTATTTTTTATACAAGAACTGGGGTATAGGCCAGATGCACGGGAGGTTGGGAGGATTCACGAGAGACAGAGCGGGGAACAGAACAGGCAGACTGACAAAATACACTGTTGAGGGGAGCAGCGGGTGAGACAGGAGAGGTCTGCTGCGCCATGTGGGTTTCTCCCTGGCAGGCTGGGGATTGAACTTGTGCTGCAGAGGCTTCGGATTGCTTCATAGTGCGGTGCTTAAGCCCTTGAGCCACCATGGAGGCCCTGTTTTGTTTCTTTATATTCCACATATGAGTGAAATCATCTGGTGTTTGCCTTTTTCTTTCTTATTTATTTCTCTTAGCACATTTCTCTCCATTTTTGTCTATGTCACAAATGGCAAGATTTCACTTTTTTTACTAGCTGAGTTGTATTCCATTGTGTGTATATACCACATCTTCTTCTTCACATCATCTGTTGTTGGGTACTTACGTTACTTCCATAACTTGTCAGTTGTAAATGGTGCTAGGTTGAACATAAAAGTGAATATATGCCTTCAAATTAATGTTTTTGTATTTTGGGGTAGATAATTAGAAGAAGGATTGTTGGATCATTTGGTAGAGTTATTTTTAATGTTTTGAAAAACCTCTATACTATTTCTATATTTATATATGGACCAGTCTACACTCTCACCAAAAGTGTGTAAGAGTTCTCTTTTCTCCACATCTTTGCCAATACTTCTTGGTTTTGGTCTTTTTGATATGGGCCATTCTTACAGTTATGAATTGGTATTTCATTGTGGTTTTGATATGCATTTCCTGATACAAGTTATGATGAGCATTATTTCATGTGCCTGTTGACTATCTATATATCTTTTTTGGAGAAGTGTCTGTTTAGTACTTTGGACAATTTTTGGATTGAGTTACCTGTTCTCTTCTTGTTGAGTTATGTGAGTTCTTTGTAGATCTTGAGTATTAATCCCCTGTTGGGATATAATGTACAAAATTTTTCTCCCTGTGGTAGGGTGTCTTTTTTTTTTTTTAAAGATTTATTTGTTTATTGGGCCTCCCCGGTGGCACAGTGGTTGAGCGCTGGGCTGCGAAGCTGCCCGCAGCGTCTGCAGTGCCGGTTCCATCCCCGGCCGCCAGGCGAGGGTCCCACATGGCGCGCAGACCTCTCCTGCCACCCACTGCTCCCTTCAGCAGTGTATTTCGTCACTCTGCCTTTTCTGCTCCCCCTCTGGCTCTGGTGAATTCTCTCACTCTCCTGCGCTTCTGTCTGTACCCAGTGCTTGTATAAATAAATAAATAAATACATAAATAAATACATAAATAAATAAATCTTTAAAAAAAAGATTTATTTGTTTATTTATACAAGCACTGGGTACAGCCAGAAGCACAGGAGGGTGAGAGAATTCACCAGAGCCAGAGCAGGGAGCAGAACAGGCAGACTGACAAAGTACACTGCTGAGGGGAGCAGTGGGCACGGCAGGAGCGGTCTGTGCGTCATGTGGGACCCTCGCCGGTGGCCAGGGATCGAACCGGCTCTGCAGAGGCTGGGGGCAGCTTTGCAGCCCAGTGCTCAACTGCTACGCCACCAGGGGAGGCCCTGGTACGATGTCTTCTTAATGATAATCTGTTTTACTGTACAGAAGCTGTTTAATTTGATGTAGTCCCATTTATTTTTGCTTTTGTTTCCCTTGCTGTTGTAGTCAAGTCCCTATAGACATCCCTGAAGCCAACATCATGAAGTGTTTTGCCTGTTTTTTCTTCTTTGTACTTTATAGTTTCTGATCTTACATCCAAGTCTTTGATCCATTTTGAATTAATTTGTATATACAGTGTGAGATAGTAGTGTAGTTTAATTCTTTTGTATGTGGATGTCCAGTTTTCCCAACTCCATTTGTTGAATAGACTTTCACCATTGTATGTTCTTGCTTCCTTTGTCATTAACTGTCCATTTAATTATGGGTTTATTTTTAGGCTCTCAATTCTATGCCATTGATCCGTGTGTCTGTTGTTATCCTATCATACTGTCTTGATTACTATTCTGTTGCTTTGTATTATAATTTGAAATCTAGGAGTATAAGATTTCTGTTCTTTTTCTTTTTTCTCAGGATTGATTTGATTATTCAATGTCTTTTATGGTTCCATGCAAATATCAGTAATTTGCTGTTTCCTTGAAGAAAGCCATTGGAGTCTTGATAGGGATTGCATAAACTCTGTATATTGTTATTGTAGTAGGATTATAGGTACATTTTAAATTCTATAATATGTTTTTTTTAAGGATTTATTTTTTATTTATACAAGAGCTGGGGTTACAGCAGGGTGAGAGGATTCACCAGACACAGAGAGGGGAGCAGAACAGGCAGACTGACCGAAGGTACTGCTGAGAGGAGCAGCGGGTGAGACAGGAAAGGTCTGCCATGCCATGTGGGATTCTCCCTGGCTGGCCGGGAATCAAACTGGCGCTGCAGACAGCTTCACATTGTGGCGCTCAACCCGCTGCACCACCAGGGAGGCCCTATAGTATGTTTTTTCAGTAAATAAAATTGGAAAAATAAAGAGTTTCAGATTATTGACTTAGATTATTGTTACCCTGGGACTTTTGCAGAAAAAAGAAGAAAGAACTTTGGAATTTTTTTTTTTAAAGATTTTTTTTTTTATTTATACAACAGCTGGGATACAGGCCAGAGGCACGGGAGGGTGGTTCACCAGAGACAGAGTTGGGGAGCAGAACAGGCAGACAGACCAAAAGCACTGCTGAGGGGAGCAGCGGGCGAGACAGGAAAGGTCTGCTGTGCCATCTGGGAATTGCCCTGGCCAGCCTGAAATTGAACCGGTGCTGCGGAGGCTGCAGACAGCTTCACAGCACTGCCCTTAACCCGCTGCGCCACCTGGAGGCCGAACTTCAGTCTTAATTCCTTTCCTCATTCTCTCAATAGTCAAAAGAATTATCCTCAGGCAAGAAGGAAATCTCTACTTTCTTAGAGCTTTATAAAAAAATGAACAATCTCAGGGCATATAATACTGGAATTGGCATCATCCTGGGGGAGATTGTAGATACCATTCTTAGAAATTTTTAAGAGAAATGGAAAAGTTGGTTGATTTATGTATTAATATTACTAAGGAAGAATCAAATTTAATAATTTTCAATAGCTTCTTTATTGAGATGAAGTTAACGTACAACAAAACTCATCCTTGTAAAGTACACAGGAGTAGTTTTTAGTATATTTACAGATTTATGCAAACCATCGCTAATTATCTGTTTTTAGAACTCCTAAAAAACAGTACCCACTGGCAACCACACTGCACTCCTCTCCTAGCCCCTGGCAGCCACTAATCTACTTTCTATCTCTCGATTTGCCTATTGCAGACACTTCCTATAAATATAATCATGGGGCCTCTTCTGTTTCTCTCCTCTTTCTTTTTTTCTTTTTTTTTCTTTTTATTTATTTATTTGTTTGGTTTTTTGTTTATACATGCACTGTGTACAGTCAGAAGCACAGAAGGGTGAGAGAATTCACCAGAGCCAGAGTGGGGAGCAGAACAGGCAGAGGGACCGAAGTACACTGCTGAGGGGAGCAGCGGGCGGCAGGAGAGGTCTGCGCGCCATGTGGGACCCTCCTCTGGTGGCCGGGGAGCAGCCGGGGATCGAACCGGCGCCGCAGAGGCCGCGGGCAGCTTCGCAACCCAGCGCTCAACCACTGCACCACCGGGGAGGCCCCTCTCTCCTCTTTCACTTAGTGTAGTGATATCAAGGTTCATTCATGCTGTATCACTTATAATACTTCATTCCTTTTTGTGACTGAGTAATTCTCCACTCCGTATATACCACATTTTGTTTATGCATTTATCAGTAGGTAGATACAAGCTATTTCCATTTTTAGCTTTTGCGACTAGTGCTGCTGTGAACATTTATGTAAAACTTTTTTGTGGACAACTTTTGTGTTTTCAGTTCTTTTGGGTAAATATGTAGGAATAGAATTTTTGGGTATTGTGTTGTCTATATTAAAAATGTTTTTTAAGGACC
Source organism: Talpa occidentalis (assembly GCF_014898055.3). Lineage (NCBI taxonomy): Eukaryota > Metazoa > Chordata > Mammalia > Eulipotyphla > Talpidae > Talpa > Talpa occidentalis. The sequence continues at coordinate 94,945,715 of NW_023605305.1, read as the reverse complement.
TACTAAACTGTTTTCCAAGTGACAGTCCATTTATACTCACACCATCAATGTGTGAGAATTTGCTGATGGTCTTTTGACATCTCTTCCAGTTTTTCAGTGCAGTTCTTGGCAGGTAGTAAAGATTGAAGAGATCATTATTCTTACTGATATTGTCCTCATCGTTATTAGAGAAAATTAGATATTGAGATCCATTAGTTATAAGTAAAATGAAATTTCTGTCTTGTTTCTAGGCTATTTTTTTCTTTCTCTCATTAATTGGTAATGATATATATTTTTCCTTATTTTATATAGAGAGAATTACATGTATGAGAATTTCTTCCTTTCCCTTCAATGAACTTCTTGGACATGGCTCTGAATCTGTAAATATTAAGTAGATACATGTGTTCATATACTTAGGGCATGCCATTTCTTCCTTCTTGGTCTGAAATCCTGCCTCCCTGAATAGATTTGGTGAAGATAGGTCTACAAGGGCTTCTGTTGCATAATATTAAGTAGTTAAAGCAAAAGAGGGATGAAGAAGAAAATTAGAGACCAAGATCAGAAGCACAATAGGGTATGTATAGCCTCATACATTTTCCTGGTGGCAGTGTAAAGTGGTACAGCCTCTCTGGACAATAACTTGGTAGTTTCTTTTAAAACTAAACATGTAACTACCATATGACAGCTTGGGAATTTATTCCAGAGAAATGAAAATTTATTTTTGCACAAAACTACCTATGAATATTCATAAATACTTTATTTGTAATACCCTAAAACTAGAATCAGCCCAGGTGTCTTTCAGTAGGTGAATGGTTAAACAAACTGTGGTACATACATACTATGGGAAAATAAACAAACTATACAACTACCCAGCAGGATCTCTAGGGAATTATGTTGAGTGAAAAAAGCCAATGTGAGATAGAATACTGATTGGTGGCTACCAGAGGATGAGCTGGGGCAGTTGGGGTGGAGGGGAGCTGATAGTGGTGGTTGTAGTTAAGAGCAGCATGGGGATCCTGTAGTACTGGAACTGCTGTGTTCTCTGCTGTAGTGTATACACAAACCTGCACATAATAAAACTGTGTACAGACAATTGTATAAGATACATGCACACACACAGGAGTATAATTAAAACAGCTGAATAAAATCAATAGATTGTATCAATGATTATATATTATGTATTATATATTATATCATGAGTGAGATACTATAATTTTGCAAAATGTCACCATTGGGGAAACTGTGCAAAGGCGCTCTGTATTATTTCTTATACCTGTGTATGATTCTATAATTTTCTCAAAAAAATGGGAATCCAATTTTTTTAAAGATTTATTTTATTATGCATACAAGAACTGGGGTGTAGGCCAGAGGTGGCGGGGTGGGGAGGAGAGGATTCACCAGAGACAGAGTGGGGAGCAGATCAGATGGATCTGCTGAAATATACTGCTGAGGGGAGCAGCAGGCTAGGCAGGAGAGATCTGCTGTGCCAGGTGGATTAGCTCCCTGACCGGGGATCAAACTCATGCCGCAGTGGCTGGCAATAACTTGATAGCACTGAAACTTTAACCCCTGTGCCACCAGGGAGGCCCCTGGAAATCCAATTTTAAGTAACTAAACTGTTCACTGAAATTTTAAAGAGCTATAGCATACTGCTTTTATTAATATTAGTTTTTAATTGATTATTATTAAATAACTACTTAATGGAATCTTGGAATGGAAGGAATCTTGAATGATGTTTTCTACTCCAGGCGCTATTGCCAGTAGTTGTTCAATATAATCTTATTTTAACAAACTAGACAGGTGTTTCCTGAGAGATTGTTACTTAGCTTTTGTCTAAAATCTTTTCCCTTCTAAAATTTGTTGTGAGGGCCTCCCTGGTGGCACAAGGGGTTAAGATGCAACCTATGAAGCTATCCACCACTACTGCAGCACGAGTTCGATCCCCAGCCAGGGAGCTATCCACGTGGAGCAGCAGACCTCTCCTGTCTTGCCCTCTGCTCCCCTCAGCAGTGTATTTTAGTCAATCTGCCTGTTCTGCTCCCACTCTGTCTCTGGTGAATCCTCTCACACATACACACACCCCATACTTCTGGCCTGTAGCCCAGTTCTTGTATGCATAAATAAATAAATAAATCTTTAAAAAAAATTTACTGTGAATAACTTGGGGAGCTTTAAAAAAACATATTTCCAGGCTTCGTCGCTACAGATTCTGATTCAGTAAGTCTGGGGGTAAGGCCAGGCAACCTGCAAATAAAACATATCAGCTGATTCTGATTCATGAGATCAAAGGACTTAACTTTGGGATATTGAATTATAGTTTTGTAGTGAATACATAAGGGCCATTTAAGTTCTTTTGTGGTGAAGAAAGTATGTGGTTAGGTGATTTTTAAAAATATTTATTTTTTATTTATGCATACAAGAACTGGGGTATAAGCCAGAGTTGCGGGGGGTGACAGGATTTGCCAGAGAGAGAGGAGTAGAACAGGCAGATCTACTGAAATGCACAGCAGGCGAGACAGGAGAGATTGGCTGCGCCTAACCAGGGATCCAACTCAGGCCATAGTGACTGGCAATAGCTTGACAGAACATGAGACTTTAACCCCTGTGTCACTAGGTGAGAAATTTAAGAGCAAAGTACTGATAAAATTTTTCAAACACCCACATGTTGGAAAAGAATGTTTGACCAAACTAAGTATCTACTTGCTCTGAATCAACAAGAACTTTGAACAAAAAGGAGCTTGCCTTTCATTCATATTCATGTTGAAGAAGTCCTGCTCCATTTCCTAAACTATTTGGCCTGCTGACCATCCATGATTTATTTGGTACAAAGAAAGCAAAGACGTCTGCTTTAGTTCCATGAACTGAATAAAGAGAATGCTCTTGGTGGAGTGAAGAATGCTAAAACACTTTACAAGCTCTGAAAAGAATGTTCTCACTAACTTCTTGGTTTTGGGGGTAAAATTAATTACTTTTTTTTTAGAAGTTCCAACTAAAGTAATTGACTCATCCTGGTTCCTCCTTCCCTAAATCCTGGTAGTCAGCTCTGATGAGGAGCTTACTGTAAAGAATAGATGCAGAGTGTTAGCTGGGCTTAAGGCAGTATTTTTGTTCTTTAAAGCTAAAAATCTTATTGAAAATCTTATTGAAATCTGACCTTTTCTGGGGTCTCCCTCGTGGCACAAGGGGTCAAGTCTCAGCACTGTGAAGCTATTGGCAGCCGCTGCAGCATGAGTCAATTCCCATCCAGGGAGCTAACCCACATGGTGCAGCAGACCTCTCCTGACTCACCCGGTGCTCCCCTCAGCAGTGTATTTCAGTCAGTCTGCCTGTTTTGTTCCCCACTTTGTCTCTGGTGAATCCTCTCATTCCCATCTCCCCGCAGCTCTGGCCTACACCCCAGCTCTTATATGCATAAACACATAAATCTTTTTAAAAAAGGAAATCTGACCTCTTCTGCTCGGCCACTATGAGCAAATCATCAGAGCATTCTCACTTGGAGATTCTTCATACTGATGTCAGAATCCCGTCCCACCACTTCCCAAACTCCTGGGATACACTTTGAGTTAGTGAGTTGTCCTGTGGGAGCCCACTCTCTCTTGTCTTGAAGCCAGGAAAGATCACCTCTACCCCTTCCTCTCAAGAGTATTCACAGCAGAACAGACATCTCTCCAGAGAAACCTGTGAGGTTTCCCTCTTCTTTACCCTGGTCTGACTGGGAGTGGAGTCAAACAACCAGCCCTAGCCCCGTTGACTTTTATTGTTTATTTATTTTATTTTATTTTAATTTATTTTATTTTGCACCTCACTTTGGTTTGGGGTTCTCATTGTATCTATGCGCCTCACAGGACAAACTTGCCTTTAGTTCTTGTATTAGACATAACTTGGTACATAATGTAGTAAAAATAGATACATACGTGTGGGAATGATAGATAGCAATTTCCAGATGATGACTTCCTCTGAGGATGAAGGCAAAGGGGAGAGGTTTTAGATCTGGTTGTAACATTTTATTTCTTCTTAGAAAAGAGTTTTGAGGTAATATTGCAAATTGTTAACATCTGTTTACTTTCAGTGGTACATATAGAGCTGCCTGTTATATTATTTTCTCTATAGATTTTTTTTCTGTGTGTTTGAAATGTTTTGTAATTTAACATTAAATGGAAAAATTAATCTAGGTCACAGTAATTTTTCTGCTTTAAGTTTCTCTCCCCTTTATCCTCAAAGACAGAAAACTTGAAATCATCTCATAGAAACCACCCCAATTCCCTGCCTCCAGATACACCACACATGCATGCATTCTCTTCCTCTTCCCTTTAGGCACAGCAGAGGTGGGATCCCCACTCTGGATCCCCCTCCCTGTGAGCCTTCTCAGAACCTTGTGCCATTTATTTTTTCAATGTCTTACTCTCTTCATTCTTATCTTTATGCTGCCTGCCCATCAACATTTAAATATGTGCTAGTTTCTCTTAGCTTTAAAAAACAAAAATGCTGCCTCAAGCCCAGCTAGCACTCTGCATCTATTCTTTACAGTCAAGCTCCTCATCAGAGATGGCTACCTGGTTGTCTTTATCTGCACACCTGCTTCTCTTCAGTCCACTTCAGTCTGGCGTCTCATGAAGTTTCTCTTACCAAGATCAACAGTGACTTCTGTGTCACTAAATCCAGTGGCACTTTTCAGTTCCCAACTTTGTCACTTCTCAGCAGCATTTGACACCACAGACCTCTATGCTTCTTGAAATCCTCTTTCCATGATTTCCACATTACAGTATTTGGATTTTCTTCTAGCCTATCTGCTACTCTATGCTCTCCTTTATCAGCTGTTTTTTCCACTCTGTCTTAAAATAGTGGAGATTGTCAGGGCTCCATCCTACACCCTTTTCTCACTCTGAACTTTTCCTTAAGTGAAAGTATCTACTCTCATGGTTTGTTACTTTCTCTGCACCTTCCTTTTGATGCCCACACCTCTACCTCCAGCTCTGACCTCTGTTTTCTCAGCCACAGACCTGTACTCTTAAGTCCTCACTTAACATTGTCTTAGGTTCTTGGAGACTGTGCTTTTAAGTGAAACAAAGTATGATACCAGTTTTGTCATAACCTAGTTAATATAAGCAAGAGTTAAATTCCCACGGCTTATTTCTGTCCCTGAGAACATCACCAAACTTCTAAATAAAGGCCCAAAATACTTCCAGTAGTAAATCATCACTTGTTTTCATTCGGTCATTTCTGGATGATTTATTCCAGTTCAGAGTTACAAGTGGCCAGAGCATGGACAGGAGACCCTTCTGTCTCACGGTGCACTGACACAACTCACATGCACTCAGACTGGGCGGTTTTGACACACCTGTCAACCTAATGTGACATCTCTGGGATGTGGGAGTATACTGGAGGACCCAGAGAAAACCTCCACAGACATGGGGGGAACATGTAAACTCCACACAGGCAGTGGTTCCTATTGGCAATTGATTTTTTTTTCTCATTAATATTACAAAAACAATGTTGAATAAAATGATGTTATTCAAGAACCTACTATATACTCAGCCGCTTCCTAAATATCACCGACATGACTCATAGATTCTTTCGTCTAAATATGTGCAAAACTGAACTCATTCATTTATCTTTTCTTGAATATTTTTTCCCCTTGGTAGTCCCTGTTTTTGGAAATGGCACCGCAAAGCTTGTAATTGCTCTAACCAGAAACCTGGGAGTCCTACTTGATTACTCTCCCACATTAGTCACATTTTTATTTAATCCTCTTAATTATACCTTCTACCTGTATTTCAAATCCTTCTTTTTTCTCACCATTTCTCACTGCCCACACCCTAGTGCAATTGCCTCCTAACTGACTTTTCTTTCTTAATTCTATAACAGATAAGACATTTTTCAGAATTTGAGATTTAGATATTTTATTTATTTATTTATTTTTAAAGATTTATTTATTTATTTATTTATACAAGCACTAGGTACAGTCAGAAGCATGGGAGGGTGAGAGAATTCACCAGAGCCAGAGCGGGGAGCAGAGCAGGCAGGAGGACGGAAGTACACTGCTGAGGAGAGCAGCGGGCGGCAGGAGGGGTCTGCGCGCCATGTGGGACCCTCCTCAGGTGGCCGGGGAGCAGCCGGGGATTGAACCGGCGCTGCAGAGGCTGCGGGCAGCTTCGCAACCCAGCGCTCAACCACTGCGCCACCGGGGAGGCCCTAGATATTTTATTTTGAATGAGATACTAAGGTGTACTAAATGACCTAGTGTGGTTCTCCTGCTGTATCCAGCTTTCAGAACAGTGGAGATACTGTTTTAAGCCACTAAATTTTGGGATAACTTGTTATACAGCAGTAGAGAATTGGAACACTTAGCTTCCTTAACCCCCTTCTTTCTGCTCTGTAATATAGAAGAATACAGTCAGTGATTTTCATCTGCTGTTGCAAATGCTGATGTTACTTTCACAGAGAATGTTAATGGGAGCTACATCTCCCTCCAATATGCACTGTCAATTGCTGGCTTTCTACTTGTTCATTAAAAGCTTCATCTTTTAATCCTGAGGCAGCTTTGATCTGTTTTCTTGGACTTCACCCCTCTTAAACATGTGCCTTGTCTGTATTCCCTAAAGCAACAGCAACGTGAAGGATTACAGTCATCAACTTTTGGTGGGAAAAGTCATTTCCTCATTGACTAAGAACTAAAGTTGTGTTTACCCCTGGGTAGTTCTAGGACATTTTTAGATGACTTCTTGCCCAACTATGAAAATAAGTTAAAGGAAAGACAGCCAGGGAGCTACCCACATGGCACAGCAGACCTCTCCTGTCTCGCCCGCTATTCCCCTCAGCAGTGTTTCAGTAGATCTGCCTGTTCTGCTCCCAACTCTGTCTCTGAATCCTCTCACCCACCACATGCCTGGCCTGTACCCCAGTTCTTATATGCATAAATAAATAAATCTTAAAAAATAGAACCAGGAGCACCAGAAAGGGGAGCTCACATTCTGAGTAGTACCATCTTTACACACCTCTGCAAAGAGGAGTTCCTTCTTGCCCAGTCACAGCCCTGCCCGTGATACGTGTCACAACTCAGCCAGTGAGAAGCCATCACCACCCTGAACTATCATGTTCCCTCAATGAGCTTTCATTAAAAGCCTAATGAGGGCCTCCCGGGTGGTGCAGCGGTTGAGCGCTGGGTTGCGAAGCTGCCCACAGCCTCTGCAGCGCCGGTTCGATCCCCGGCTGCTCCCCGGCCACTGGAGGAGGGTCCCACATGGCGCGCAGACCCCTCCTGCCGCCCGCTGCTCCCCTCAGCAGTGTACCTCGGTCCTTGTGCCTGCTCTGCTCTCCGCTCTGACTCTGGTGAATTCTCTCACCCTCGCGCGCTTCTGACTGTACCCAGCGCTTATATAAATAAATAAATAAATAAATAAATCTTTAAAAAAAAAAAAAAAAAAAAGCCTGATGAAACCAACCTTCCCTTTATCTGTCTTTGAGTCCATCTGCCATAGTCTGTAAACCTGGATTACCTATGAAGCTATCCACAGCCTCTGCAGCACGAGTTTGATCCCCAGCCAGGGAGCTATCCACGTGGAGCAGCAGACCTCTCCTGTCTTGCCCTCTGCTCCCCTCAGCAGTGTATTTCAGTTGATCTGTCTGTTCTGTTCCCCACTCTGTCTTTAGTGAATCCTCTCACCCCCTGCACCTCTGGCCTGTACCCCAGTTCTTGTATGCATAAATAAAGAATTCTTTTTTTAAAAAAAGAATTTTTTTTATTGTAAGATTTTTATTTTATTTATTTTTGCATAGAAGAATTAGGGTATAGACCAGAGGTGCAGGGGTGAGAGGATTCACCAGAGTAGAGTGGGGAGCAGAACAGGTGGATTTACTGAAATACACTGCTGAGGGGAGCAGCAGGTGAGACAGGAGGCATCTGCTGTGCCATGTAGGTTAGCTCCTTGGCCAGGGATTGAACTCTGGGCCACTTTGCAGTGGGAGGGCCATCGAGGTGGTAGCGCTGGGACTTCACCCCTAGGCCACCAGGGAAGCCCCTAAAATTCCTATTTCAAAAAAAAATCAGACAGTGGGACTCTCTAGACAGCAAAGAACATAGACAAACTATGTTTATTTGCATTCCTATAGATGAATCTCACAATATAATGTTAAGGGAAAAATCCAAGTACAATAGACTACATGGTGTGTGCTTCTATGTCTATACAGTTTAAGAGCAATGAACACCAAGCCTTACATTTTAGGCATACATGCTCAGGGTTAAACTACATAGGAAAGCACAGAAATGATTATCATAGAAGTTGAAAGCATGCTAATTAACTCTTTATTGGAGAGAGGCTCAAGGGATTAGTGAAAGCGCTAGAAAAATTCTGTTTCTTAATTACATAGGTATTTGCTTTCTAATTATAATTTAAGTTATACTTACATATTTTTAAATTTTAATTTAGGGGTTACATTTTTACTCCTCCCTGTGTACTCATGTTCCACTCATTCTCCACCAAACTACCTGTCCCAATACCCCACCTGCCACCCTCACCTCCTTCCCTCCCCCCTTTCTCTTGGGTTACCATTAAATTCTTACACTAAATCCAAGATTTATTCCTGCTCTGTTTTGCATGTATATGTTTTTTGATTATTTATATTCCACAGATGAGTGAAACTATCTGACACCTTTCACTTTCTGACTTATTTCACTTAACATAATCATCTCGAAGTCCAGCCACTTTATCCCAAAACACACCATTTCATCTTTTTTAATAACTGTATAGTATTCTATGAGTATGCATTCCATAATTTCTTTATCCATTCATCTGTTGATGAGCACTTAGGTTGGTACCATGGATTGGCAATTGTGGACAGTGCTGCTATGAATAAAGGAGTATATGTCTTTTCATATTTGAGTTTTCATATTTTTTGGATAAATATCTTGCAGAGGTATTGCTGTATTGTATGGGATTTCCATTTTTATTTTCTTTTTTTTAGGATTTATTTATTTCTGCATACAAGAGCTGGGGTACAGGCCAGAGGTGTGTGGGGGCAGGGTGGGGGTGAGAGGATTCACCAGAGACAGTGGGGAACAGAACAGGCAAACTAACCGAAGTACACTGCTGAGGGGAACAGCGAGGGAGTCAGGAGAGGTCTGCTGTGCTGGCTCCGTGGGTGGCTGTGGGTTGCTCCCTGGCCAGCTGGGGATCAAACTCGTGCTTCACAGGTTGCGGATAGCTTCATAGGTTGTGTCTTAACCACCAGGGAGGCCCACCACTTTTATTTTCTAAGAAACCTCCAACCATTTTCGATAGAGGCTACTTCAACTTATATTCCTGCCAGCAGTGGATGAGTGTTCCTTTTTTCTACATGTCCTCGCAAACATTTATTGTTTCCATTCTTTTTGATATGGTGCATTCTCACAGGAGTGGGGTGATATCTCATTGTGGTATTTTTCTTTTATCATAAAAGATGTTAAGTGTCTCCCTGGTGTCGCAGGCGGTTGAGCACAGCGCTGCAAAGCTGTCCACAGCCTCTGCAGCGCGGGTTCGATCCCGACCGGCAGGGAAGATACACACATGGCGTAGCAGACTGCTCATCTCTCACCCGCCGCTCTCCTCAGCAGTGTATTTCACTCAGTCTGCCTGTTCTGTTCCCCACTCTGTCTCTGGTGAATCCTCTCACCCTCCCGTGCATCTGGCCTATACCCCGGTTCTTGTATGCATGAATAAATAAATCTTTTAAAAAAAATGATGTTGAACAAATTTTTGTTTGTGGGGCATCTGAATGTCTTCTTTAGAAAATGTCTATTTAGGTCTTTTGCTCATTTTTGGATTGGGTTGTCCTTTGGTTGGATTGTATAATAAGTACTTTGTATATTTTGGAAGTTAGCCCCTTGTCAGATGTGTAATATACAAATTTTTTTCCCATTGTGTAGGTTGTCTTTTTATTTCTGTGATGGTTTCTCTTTGAGATACAAAAGCCTTTTATTTTGACTTCGTCCCACTTGTTTATTTTTGCTTTTGTTTCTCTTGCCTTTGGAGTTGAGTCTCCAAATTTATTTTTAAGGTAGATTTCCTGTAGTGTATCCCCTCAGATTTCTTTCTAGTATTTTGTGGTTTTGGTTTTCGTATTCAGATCTTTAATCCCTTCTAATTTAAATTTTGTATATGGAGTTAATATACTTACATATTTTAAATAATTCTATATGAATGATATATTTCAGAGAAAAAGTTTTTAAAAAGCAATCAGTTGACTTTCCCATCCTAGAGGTATAATTTTAAATAGATTTGCTAAGCATATTTATAAAGTATGTTGTTTTTTCTGATTAAAAAAGTAATACATATTCATTATAGAAAGCATGTATAATAGAGAATAAAAATAAAAATCATCCATAATTCTACCACCTTTGACATTTTGGTTATTTCCATGTAGTTTCTACAGTCTGTTGGTAATATATCTTTTTTTAAGCAAAATTGGGAACACATAATACATGTTGTCTTGAAAGCTAATCTTTTGTTTCATTTCCTGTATCATGAGCATTTCCCCATCCTTAGACCTCCTTTGAACTAGTCATTTACTGTTGAAACTAGCCCCAAGCTTATGATTACATCACCCCCATGCAGTTTGCTATTTTGCATTTTTGAAGTGTCACTGATAAACATTAAAAATCTGAACCAGGGCCTCCCCGGTGGCGCAGCGGTTGAGCGCTGGGTTGCGAAGCTGCTCGTGGCCTCTGCGGCGCCGGTTCGATCCCCAGCTGCTCCCCTGCCACCAGAGGAGGGTCCCACATGGCGTGCAGACCTCTCCTGCCGCCCGCTGCTCCCCTCAGCAGTGTACTTCGGTCCTTCTGCCTGCTCTGCTCCCCGCTCTGGCTCTGGTGAATTCTCTCACCCTCCCGCGCTTCTGACTGTACCCAGTGCATGTATAAACAAAACAAACAAACAAATAAATAAATAAATAAAACATGCCTCTATTTAAAAAAAAAAAAAAATCTGAACCAGCATTCAGAGAAAGTGAAAATTTTCTACTCCCTATTGGAATTTATTTCTTACAAACTAAAATTAGAGACTATGCTCATGTAAATAAAACCTTATAATTTAGATTAGAAATCTATGTAGTATTTCTGAGAGAGTGAAAATTCACCTCTTGAAAAAATGAACAGTGCTAAAACTCTGACCAGTAGACTCAATACCTCTTTACAAGGAATTCTTCTAGAAAGTTTTGTCATAAAAAATCATTGTCGGGTCTCCCCGGTGGCTCAGCGGTTGAGCGCTGGGTTGCGAAGCTGCCCGCGGCCTCTGCAGCGCTGGTTCGATCCCCGGCTGCTCCCCGGCCACCGGAGGAGGGTCCCACATGGCGCGCAGACCTCTCCTGCAGCCCACTGCTCCCCTCAGCAGTGTACTTCGGTCCTTCTGCCTGTTCTGCTCCCCGCTCTGGCTCTGGTGAATTCTCTCACCCTCCCGCGCTTCTGACTGTACCCAGTGCTTGTATAAATAAATAAATAAATAAATAAACAAATAAATAAATAAATAAATCTTTAAAAAAAAAAAAAAATCATTGTCATCCTCAAGACAAACTGAGGAGCATAGACATATTTAGAAATTTTCCTTTCATTATTTTTGACCTATAAAAACTTAAGGTTTTCCTTGTTTGGAATGACATAGAAGTCCTTTTTTTTTTTATGTTTCTTTGATAGAATGTCATAGCTGTCTTTCAATGTTTGTGAAATTATCACTAGGATAGTTTAAATTTGGCATATTTAGATATTCTTAATTATTTCCCAATAGCCCTCCAGCTAGCAACAAGGCACTCATTATTGAGGGTGCAGGATGCATTCCAAATAAAGTTTATCTGTATGTGTTGTCATATACAGTAAATATTTACCCCATTAAATGGTTTCTTCATATTTCTGCTTTTACAGCTAACATATTTTTTTCAAAGTGTTATTACAGTAAGTATTTAGAATTTATTTAAAGAAAAGGGTAAAAGTTATATTTGGAGATCTGTACCAATAATTTTAACTATAATTTTTCAGCCAGATTATTCCTGAGTATGCTGTAAAAATCAGCTAGCTTCAGTATTGCCAAGATAGCAAGAATTTTTTTTTTATTATTTCAGAGTAACTGGTAATTGACAAACTTGATTAAATATGACAAACCCATGTCTTTCAGCTTTTTCTATGGAATGATGAATGTAATTGAGTTTTTGCAAATGATAGCTTTCAGTTTGTTTTCTGGGTATTCAAGTACTCTAAAGATGTTAAGTAAAATATTTTGTGGGTAAAAGTAAAGATATGATAGATATTTTTCTTCTTCTCAAAAGCAGTAGTAAGAACATCTGTGTAGGAAGTATTTAGGGATAAAGCAAATGGGACATCTTCCTACTTTCTCCCAGAACAATGATTAATCTTTTCCTTCAATTCAGCGAAGCTTCAAAGCAATGTGAGCTGTGTGACAGTCCAACACAGGGGAGTATCAGTATCCAGTTCTGATTTGGCCTGGGTGGTTCAGAGTAATCACCTAACCTTGAAACCAGCTGCTTCCACTGGTGGCAGTTTTTGCTGTCCCCCCACCCATTGCCATGTCATGTACTTTGGCAGACAGCTCCTTGACAGTGATGCTCACTTTTTTTGTCCCCAGAAACAACTTCACTCAAAGCTTCCTGGTGCATTTCAGTAGACCTCACTTCAGCTGTAACCCTGACTGGAGCCAAGGTGACCAGATTTGAGAATACCAATTCAGCTTGGCCCACAGGGACAGCCGCAGTACCACCAGTTTTGTAGATGTCCTGGAGAGACAGGTGCACACACTTGTCAATTAAACAAATTGGTGATAGGATGCAATCCAGAGCTTCAAGCAGTGTGGTTCCACTGGCAGTGCCATCTTGCCATCTTTATAGGTGACTTTCCATCCCTGGAACCAAGGCATGTTAATGTTAGCGCTTGGCTCCATCATGTTGTTACCATTCCAACCAGAAATGGGCACAAATGCTTCTCAGTCAGGGTTGTATCCGATTTACTTAATGTCAGTGCTGACTTCTTTAACCATTTCCTGATATCTCTTCTGACTGTATGGTGGCTTGGTGGATTCCATTCTCGGAGAGCCAGCAATTAGTTGCTTCACACCCAGTGTACAAGTCAGAAGGGTCTGCTCACAGGACTGCCTATTCTTGGAGATACCAGCTTCAAATTCACCAACACCAGCAGCCACAATCCAGTCAGCACAGTCAGCCTGAGATGTGCCTCTAGTCATGTTTTTAATTTTTTTTTTAAGATTTAATTTATTTATTTATACAAGCACTGGGTACAGTCAGAAGCGCTGGAGGGTGAGAGAATTCACCAGAGCCAGAATGGGAAACAGAACAGGCAGACTGACGAAAATCACTGCTGAGGGGAGCAGCGGGTGGCAGGAGAGGTCTGCACGCCATGTGGGACCCTCGCCAGTGGCCGGGTATCAAACTGGCGCTGCAGAGGCTGCGGGCAGCTTTGCAGCCCAGTGCTCAACTGCTGCGCCACCGGGGAGGCCCTAGTCATGTTTTTTTTTTTTTTTTTTAATAGAGGCATGTTTTTATTTATTTATTTGTTTGTTTGTTTGTTTGCTTGTTTATACATGCACTGGGTACAGTCAGAAGCGCGGGAGGGCGAGAGAATTCACCAGAGCCAGAGCGGGGAGCAGAGCAGGCAGAAGGACCGAGGTACACTGCTGAGGGGAGCAGCGGGTGGCAGGAGAGGTCTGCGCGCCATGTGGGACCCTCCTCCAGTGGCCGGGGAGCAGCCGGGGATCGAACCGGCGCCGCAGAGGCCGCGGGCAGCCTCGCAACCCAGCGCTCAACCGCTGCGCCAACGGGGAGGCCCCCTAGTCATGTTTTTAATAAAGTCTCTGTGTCTTGGAGCATCAGTGACAGTCACATTAAATATTTGCTGGCCTCAAATTCCCACAGGGAGGTATCGATGGTGATACCACGCTCATGTTCACGTCTCAGTTTATCCAAGACCCAGGCAGACTTGTGGGAGTCCTTCCATATCTCAGCAGCTTCCTCCTTTGAGTTTTCAATGTTTTTTTTTTTTCTTTCGATCCTACCACTTGTGTAGGTCAGGTGACCACTGGTGGTGGAGTGGACTTGCCCGAATCCCCATGTCCAATGACAACGACATTGATGTGAATCTTTTCCTTTCCCGTTTTGGCTTAGACGTAGCTGTGGTTTTTACCACACCTGTTTTCCTATGGCAAACCTATTATGAAAAAACTATGCCTATTTTTAAAAGAAGAAAAATTGTAATAAAAAACCTCAAATTTCAGTAGGAATGAGGATATAATAGTCAAGTGAATTTAAAGGCAACCCATGTATGTGCCAGTGGAGATGGAAAGAACCTTTACAGAGCCTATTATCTGGTAAAACTTGAGTAGGGAGGGGTTGGAAGAGCATTCTAACAGGAATGTTGTGTTTTGTAGTTGGTGTGTGGGAGCAATTGATGTGCACCCCTTAGAAGCTTGACTGTCAGGGCAGTAGAGGTAACAGAAACCAATGAGCAGACATGGGACTCCTAGGCCAACCTGGCTGATTGTAAAGTTGTAGGAGATAATCGTTGGTCCTTCTCAACCAGAACAAGATGGGGAGAGAAGAGTTCGCCACCCCATACCTCCCCCCCGCTTTGGAGCCTGGGCTGTCCCTGCAGTGGGCTAGTGTGCTCTGGCTCCATGGGCGAGGTATCTGGTCTTAAGATTAGCTCCCTGTGTTTGGATTCCCTGATTTTTAATATAAAAAAAAGTAATATGACATAATTTAAATAAGATTAAAGATTTTCAGATTTTTTTAAGACAAAAATTTTCAGTGAGATCAAACTGGATCAAACAGTATATCAAACTAGATCAAACTATATCTGTAAAACCACTGTTTTTTAGAGTGGGATTAGTATAGAAAGTTTGTTTCATCATTTTAATATTTTTCCTCTCTAATGATTTTTCTTTATTTTTATCTTTATTTTTAATAAGATGTTGCTAGTCATTTACTTTAGTCATAAAGAACTGCTTCTGTTATTTGCAAGCAGGTGTTCTTATATTTCTTTAATTAGAAACTAGTTTATGCCATAAAGAGTAATTAAAAATAAAATGATAGAATCATACAAATTTGATGCTTTCAGCCCCTTTAAATTTTTCATTTATTATGTGACTGTAAAGCAAAATTTTTCAACCTTAGCACTCTTGACATTTGGAGCCAGATAATTCTTTGTTATGCTGGGCTTTCCTGTGCATTGTAAGATGTTTAGCAGCATTTCTGACCTTTATCCACAATATTCTGGGTACACTCCCCAGCCATGAGACAAACAAACAAACAAGTCCCTAAATATCGCCAAATGTCCCCTAATGGGCAAAATTGCCTCCAACAGAGAATCACTGCCATAGTGTATTTACTAAAATTCTTATCATGCTTTTAAGGAGCATAATTTGAAATAAAGCAGTGTGGGGTAGTCACAAAGTCTACAAAATAAAAAAGCTGCTAGGAGGTCTTTTGGATCATTCACCATAAATAAAGATTAAAAATAATAACTACATTTCTTAATCAAAGACTAGGTTATCTAGGTAATTGGTACAGAACAGACCACTGAAAACATTTTAGTGAGCGCCACATAGGGAAATAAAATTAGTTAATAGCTACAGATGTCATTTATAGCTGTTTTTCTTCAATCATTGTTTTAAAATGTGAAGCAGCAGGAGCTGCAGATACTAAAGGACACACGAAGGTCCTTTTCCTATTGTGCTACCCCCAAATCACAGTAATTTTCCATGGCATGCTGAAATAAAAATGTGTTGTACTCCTTTGTCATTATGTCTACAACAGGTGATGCCCAGGGCCCTGCTGGGAATGTGGTTAATCTGGCTTCCTCTCCAAAATTCTTGACATTCTGTATCATGGCAAGCACTCAGCAGGCAAGCCAGTTCAAAGGGTGTTTTTTTGTTTAAACATATGTCAGAGGAAATAAAAAATGTAGTTATTTGAGAGAGAAAGAAAAGCAAAATGATTTCAAATTTCATTAAATTAGGCATGTGGGTGGGAAAAACATATACATGTCTTATCTGCCAACATCTAAATTTAATATGGATTTGAGAACCTCCATGGCACCTGGGTTGAACAGTTGTACAAAAATCTGAATAGAGATTATTGATGGCGCATTCAAGGGCAGACAACAGCTTTAGACTGCTAAAAGTGGGTGTCAAGAAGCAGGTAAGACTGGACCAAATCCAGTATGGTGGGAAAAAACCCTACTCACTAGATCTGCGTTATTTTCCTTTATTCTGTGTCTTATACCTGCTGCAGAGCAAGTCAGGAAGAGGAAAATAGATACATTTTTCCCTGATGCTTTTACTAAGTGAATTGAAATGTCTTTCTTTAAAACCCTGTTTCAAAAAAAAAAAATAGTGTGAAATGTTAATATATGATGGAACGTCAATGGTAAAATCATGGCATGCTATGGTCCTTATGTGACCCTTTTAGCTGTTTTCTATTGTAGATATAATTTGTTTGTCCCTGTAACTGGAAATGTGCTGCAAGTTCCTCCGGCAGTACCTGGCACATAGTAGGCGATGAATAGTTGCCGAATGAATATGTGAGGGCATGTCTTGGCATTGCAATATATACAGTATATCTAATATAAAACTTGTCTCAAAAAAAATAGTGTGAAATGTTAATATATGATGGAATGTCAATGGTAAAATCATGGCATGCTATGGTCCTTATGTGATCCTTTTAGCTGTTTTCTATTGTAGATATAATTTGTCCCTGTACCTGGAAATGTGCTACAAGTTCCTCCAAGCAGTACCTGGCACATAATGGGCAATGAATAGATGCTGAGTGAATATGTGGGAAGGGCATGTCTTGGCATTGCAATATATACAATATATCCAATATAAAACTTTCAAGTTAGTAGAGAAAAACATATAGAAAAGAAGGCTTGTACACAACACCCAAATTGAATTTCAGTTATTAATTCATGGCAATATTGTTTCAACTAAAACCCCATCACTTTTCCCTTCCCATATTATTTTGGAGCAAATTCTAGCAATACATTTTATCCGTAGGTATTTCAATGCCTAGCTCTAAAATACTAGGACTCATCTGTAAACATTAACACAGACCTTTATCATACCTAAAAAAATGAAATAATTCCTGAATGCCATCAGATACTCTGTCACTCTTTAAATTGTCTTCAGTTGTCTCAAAAATATCTTTTTTTTTTTACATATTTTTCTTATAAGTCAGGAATCAAAAGAGGTCCACATATTGCTATTATTTTATATGTTTCTTAAATATCTTGAATCGTTATGTTTCCCCATTTTCTTTTATTTCCCCCTTGTAATTTATTTGTTGAAGAAATGTTTTGTTTTGTTTTTGTTTTGTTTTGCACTGTTTCCCACAGTTTGATGATTGTATCCTAATAGTGTCACTTACTTGAGTATCACTTATGTTCCTGTGTCTCGGGTATTTCCTGTAAACTGGTGATGGGAGCTAAAGACTTGATCAGATTCAGATTCATATCTCTTTTTGGCAAGTCCAAAAAGTAGGTGATGACCACATCATAATGACAGCAGTGTTGACTTTTTGCTCAGTGCCTTGTAAATTAATTTCAGTAACATTTGTTGAGTATTTTCTGTATGCCTAGCAACTGTATTTAAGTAGGCATTGTCATTTAATCGTATATAAAACTCATAATACTCGTACATATCAGTTTCTGTCTCATAACCAGATCTCTTATTAGGGCCAAGTCATCTGAAATGTCTTTCAGACAAACCCCTTAGTATATACCCAGTTGTCATTTATAGGATTTAATTTGGAATGTTGTCTGAATTTTCTCTTGACTGCATTCATTTAAAGCTGTAGAAAAAGATTCCTTGCTTAGAGGCATTTTTAAAAAATATATTAAAAAAAAAAAAAATAAAAAAAAATAAAAAATATATTAATAATGAAGCTCAAAGACCTATCATTTAGCTGCAACTTAATCGTACTGAAGCCTTTTGGTACTGAGAGTCACCATCTGTTAACCTCACAAAAACAGATATCTAAACTGCAAACAGGGCCAAGAGAATGCAGTATTTCCTGGGTCTCTTTTTGCTTTGCTCTCATTGTCTCCTGCAGGTGCTCTGCGTCCCTTTCATCTTTCTGCTTTCTTTGCATGCTCACAGCGCTCACAGTGTCCTCCTGTTGCCCAGTGTGAGAAACTGGCTCGTGATTGTAAAAGCAGAACTAGCTTTTCATTGTTTGTTTACATATCTTTAATTTATTCTGCTCAATTCTCTTCATAGTCCTAAATTCCACAGCTTACAAAACCAGGCCAAGACCTCCAGACTCAAAAAATTAAAGATCTTGACCAACTGACACTTTTGGGGATTAAATTATTTGTATGTGGTTGATGTAAAAAAAAAAAAAGCACCAATTGGCCCAAGTTGCAATTAGATACCAGAGGACTGGGAGCAGAACAATTCAAAGAGGAGCCTATTGTGCAGCTTCACAGGCTGACATGTAGGGATAATTTATTCTTTATATATCTTAACCCTTCTTTACCAGTAATTTTTTTCTTTAATATTTGTAACAGTCTCCTCAAGTTTCCAGAATATCAATTAGATGTCAAGTATTTGGTTGCTTGAATAAAAGGAACATAACGCCTTGGTGAATACAATAGGGTAATAGAATAAATGTGAAGTTTAATAATTATTCTGGTTGCACTTCACTATGAGTGAGATGCTAGACAAATGCCAGAGTCTCTGTTCTCAATTTTTTTTAAACAAAATTACTTTTATCATGATTATCCATGAAGGACTTTAAGATTCTTATCTGAAACAGTCCTCTGTAAATTCCTGGTAAGAAGGAATTTACCTGATCTTGCAGAGTGCCCCGGGTAGCATGGTGCACATGCTTGTGCTTAATAATTAGCTTTCGATGCTGGTGGTATTTGAAAGGTTATACATTTTAAAGGGTATTTTGTTCCCTCTTCCCTTGGCAGGACCTAGGAGCTTCCTTTTCTAAGACCAGTGCTGTTTGGACTGAGTGAAAGTACACTTTGTTCTAGGAGAATTGCCATATGAAAGCCTAGAATATATATTGAGTTCTTCCAAGAAAGGGGTGAAAACTCATGTTCTAGGACAGTGAATGCTGACTTGGTGCTGAATGAATGATTGTTACGTGCTCTCTTATCCACAGGCTCGCTTCTCTTATGTGCGGATGAAATATCTTTTCTTTTCCTGGTTGGCAGTATTTGTTGGAAGCTGGATTATATATGTGCAGTACTCTACCTATACAGAACTCTGCAGAGGAAAGGACTGTAAGAAAATAATAGTAAGTGCTTTATATTTCTTACATATAGAAAAACCCGTATTACTAGTAACACATTCTATTTACTGCTTCTGTACTGTTATTTTCAAAAAGTTAAATTCACCTTTGGCTTGAACTAAACTTGTTAGCATTTTTATATCACTAAGTTAGTGGGAATGCCCCTCACTTTGAGAAACCCAGTATTCAGAAATCTAAATCTATAATACAGAGGGGCGGAGCAACATGGAGGCGAGGAGACGCTGCGAGTAAGATCTCCCATTAAAAAAAGTTAATAGGGAGGAAAAGCGGCAGGTCCCAGTGAGAACCGGGACACGGAAGATAAACGGACGACTCCAGCAAACTGCCCGAAGAAGAAAGTGGCCATAAAAGAGGACCAGAAGGGAGGGAAGCGCAGAACCCTGCTCCCCTCCCCCGCCCACAGAGGCGGCACTCTCCGACCCGCAGAGAGGAGGAAAACAACAAACTAAAACTTCCAACAAGAACAAAGGACGCAGCAAGCGGGACTGTGAGTGGAAAGGAACTATTGCAGCCACCACACCCCGTGAACGGGAGCTGTGGAGAACCCCCGCAGGATCCACCGCGGAGGTGAGCTCCGGGCGCCATTGAAGAGAGCCCCGCCCAGGAGGAGACCAGCACCAGCACACAGCCCCGGCCGCCCGGTAAGCCTGCGCGGAAAGCGGCGCTGGAAAAACAGACGCGGAGCGGGATTGCGCGGGGAAAGCGGTGCGGATTGCGCGGATCGGATCGCAGCTGCCCAGGTCCCCGCGCCTGCGACCTAGGCTTGCGGGGAGACGACCTAGGCTTGCGGGGAGACGCGCGGAGGCCCTCCCGGAGTGAGCAGGAACCAGGCACCCAGGCAGGGGAGCGGGATTCAAAAGGCGCCATTCCCGCGCCACTGATCTGGGCTACAGCCGGCGTCCTGGAACTGAGGGCTTTGGAACTGAGACCCGGGGCACGAAATTAGGGGCGTGGGTTCCCCACGACGGTGGGGCACAAGGCAGACAACAGCACCCCAAAGCCGTTGAGGTGTACCCTACCATCCCTGCTCTGCTCCCTGTCCCACGGGGTGGAAAATCAGCTCCCCAAGGGCTCTAGGAGAGATCTCTGGCGCCACCTAGCGTCTTGAAGCCAGCACAGGCTCCTGAAGGAGCTAGTGGCCAGCTGGGGAGTTAGCCCACGCCGGGCCCCTTCCGAACAAGTAGTCTGAGCCCACAGGGAGAGCGAGCACCCACAGCCGGGGCAGACCAAGTGCGCAGAAGAGTGTGCCTGAGACCGGACGCGCAGGGAGTGTGTCCCACATCACCATTATAGAATAGGGACATTTCTTCAGTAAAGACTACCTGCAGAAGGCTTCCTCAGGAGCCAGAGGTGAGCGGGGGAAGTTCGCCCACGCCAGACCCCCTCTGGCCTGCAGTCCAAGCCCAGAGGGGGAGCAGGAACCCACCGCCGGGGCAGACCAGGCGCACATGGGAGTGTGTCCCCACATCGGCATTTTAGAACAGGGACCTTTCTCCAGTAAAGACTGCTTGAAACTGACAGATGACTCCTGGAGGAACCAGAGGGGAGCAGAGAAGCCCACCCAAGATGCCGGCCAGTCCCAACTACACAGTGTCCCAACGCATACGGCAAATTAGAAAACAGACAGTAGGGAGGAGAAGAACCACACGCAACCTAGCAACTCTCCAGAGAAAAAGCACACCACAAAAAGAAAACCAGCCCCCAGATGGCAACGACAGTAACTTGGAAGAACTTCTGAGCCTTCCAGAAAGAGAATTAAAATTGCCGTGATTAAAAAACTGACAGAAGTCATAAAGGAAAACAATGATAAGGGAAAAATAATCAACGATCAGAAGAATGAAATTGAGTCCCTAAAGAGGGAAGTAAAAGAAATGCAGGAGATCAAAGAATTAATGGAAGAACTAAAGAATTCTGGGAAAAGCAATGAAAGCAGAATTGATGAAATGGAACAACGAATAAGTACTCTTGAAGACACAGAAATAAAAAGAACCAAAACAGAAAAGGAAAGAGAAGTACGAAGGAAAAAGAATGAAGAAAGACTTCGGGAACTATCTGACTCCATGAGGAAAGGAAATATAAGAATTATAGGAATACCAGAAGGAGAGGAGAGAGAAGTAGGAACAGAGAAAATATTCAAAGAGATAATTGAAGAGAACTTCCCAAATGTGAAGGAGGAGCTGAAAATTGATATACAAGAAGCAAGAAGAACACCAAACTTCCACGACGAAAGGAAAAATACAGGAAGACACATAATAGTAAAGCTCCCAAGAATCCAGGACAAGGAAAAAATAATGAAGCTGGCAAGAGGGAAGAAACAGATAACATTCAAAGGAAAGCCAATCAGGCTGACATCAGACTTCTCCGAAGAAACACTACGGGCAAGGAGAGAGTGGAGGGACATAGTCAACAGACTCCAGAAACAGATGCCAACCAAGAATACTCTATCCCGCAAAGCTCTCCTTCCTCTTTGAAGAAAGAATATGGACTTTCCCAGACAAACAGAAACTCCGGAATTTCATTGCAACTAAACCCCCACTCCAAAAAATACTACAAGGAGTCCTAAAGCCAGAACCTCAGAGGGACGAATAACAATGAAAGAAGGCCAAAAAAAAAAAGTTATTAAAAGAATAAATAAATAAAATCAAAGGAAAGACAAACACAATGGCAAATACAGATGTTAACATATCAATATTAACTCTAAATGTAAATGGACTAAACTCTTCAATAAAAAGACACAGAGTTGCAGCCTGGATTAAGAAACAAAACCCAACCTTTTACTGTCTCCAGGAAACACATTTAGCTACAAAAGATAAAAATAGGCTCAAAGTTAAAGGATGGAAAACAATCCTACAAGCAAATGGACCAAAAAAGAAAGCAGGAACAGCTATACTTATATCAGATAAAACAGATTTCAAACTCAAAAAGATAAAAAGAGACCCAATGGTCACTACATTATGATCAAGGGGACAATACTTCAAGAAGAAATAACGCTCATTAACATATACTCACCAAACGAAGGAGCACCAAAATATATCAGACAACTGTTGTCCTCTCTGAAAACAGACATCAGAGAAAACACATACGTAGTGGGAGACTTCAACACACCACTATCAACAATGGATAGATCAACAAGACAAAAAATAAGTAAAGAAACCAAAGCTCTAAATAAGGACCTAGAGCAATTGGGCTTAACAGACATCTATAGAACACTAAACCCCCAAAAAACGGAGTACACATTTTTCTCAAGCGCACACGGATCATTCTCCAGGATCGATCACATACTGGGGCACAAGACAAACATCAACAGATACACCAAGATTGAAATCATATCAACCATCTTTTCTGACCATGAAGGCATCAAACTAGAAATAAACCATAAAAAGAAGGCAAGGAACTTTCCTACCTCATGGAGATTAAAAACCACACTACTGGAAGACCACTGGACTATGAGGAGAAAAGAAGAAATTAAAAAATTTTTGAATTGAATGACAAGGAGGACACCAATATCCTAAATGTATGGGATGCAGCAAAAGCAGTAATAAGAGGAAAATATATAGCAATAGAAGCTCACATCAGAAAAAGAAAGAACTCAAAGAAACAACCTAATCTCGAAGCTCAAAGATCTAGAAAAGAACAACAAAAAAACCCCAAAACCAGTAGAAAAAAGAAATAATAAAACCAAAGCAGAAATAAATGAAATTGAAACTAAAAAAAACAATCCAAAAGATCAATGAAACCAAGAGCTGGTTCTTTGAAAAAATCAATAAAATAGACAACCCCTAGCCAGGCTCACAAAGGAAAAAAGGGAGAAAGCACAAATAAACAGGATCATCAATGAAAGAGGAGAAATCACAACGGACACAGCAGAAATCAAAAGAATAATCAGTAACTACTATGAACAGTTATATGGAAACAAGTTTAACAATCTAGAGGAGATGGACAAATTCCTACAACTCTACAATCACCCAAAGCTAGATAAAGAAGAAATAGAACACCTAAACAGAACCAATTACAATTAGCGAATTGAAATGGTAATCAAAAACCTCCCCAAAAACAAAAGCCCAGGACCTGATGGATTTACAAATGAATTCTACCAAACATTCAGAGACGAATTAGTGCCTATCCTTCACAAACTCTTCCAAAAAATTGAGAAGGAAGGGACAATACCAAACACGTTCTATGAAGCCAACATTACACTAATACCAAAACCGAACAAGGACAACACAAAAAAGGAAAACTACAGGCCAATCTCCCTAATGAACACTGATGCAAAAATCCTCAATAAAATTTTAGCCATCAGAATCCAACAATGTATCCATAAGATAATTCACCACGACCAAGTAGGATTCATTCCAGGGACACAAGGATGGTTTAACATCCGAAAATCAATCAACGTTATCCAACACATCACAAAAGAAATATAAAAACCATATGATAATATCAATAGATGCTGAGAAAGCTTTCGACAAAGTGCAACACCCATTCATGATAAAAGCCCTTGAAATTCTTGGGATACAAGGAACATACCTTAACATCATAAAGGCCATCTATGACAAGCCAACAGCCAGTATCATTCTCAATGGTGAAAAGCTGAAAGCAATTCCATTAAGATCTGGAACAAGACAAGGATGTCCACTCTCACCACTGCTTTTCAATATAATACTGGAAGTCCTAGCCAGGGCAATAAGACAAGAGAAAGACATCCAAGGAATCCAAATAGGAAAAGAAGAAGTCAAACTATCACTATTTGCAGACGATATGATATTATACATAGAGAACCCCAAAAACTCCACAGAAAAGCTAATTCAACTCATCAATCAGTAAAGTGGCAGGATACAAAATCAACACGCAAAAGTCAGTAGCCTTCCTATACACAAACAATAAATCTGAAGAAGAAGAAATCAAAAAAACCATCCCTTTCGTTATTGAAACAAAAAAAAATCAAATATTTGGGAATAAATCTAACAAAAGAGGTAAAGGACCTATACAAAGAAAACTATAAAACACTGTTAAAAGAAATAGAAGAAGACACACAGAAAAATGGAGAGATATCCCTGCTCATGGATTGGAAGAATAAACATTATTAAAATGGCCATCCTTCCAAAAGCAATATACAGATTCAATGCTATTCCAATCAAAATTTCAATGTCATTCTTCAAAGAAATAGAACAATTATTGATGAAATTCATATGGAATCACAAAAAACCCCGAATAGCCAAAGCTCTCCTGAAAAAAAAAGAAGGGAATGGAGGCATCACACTCCCAGACTTCAAAACTATACTACAAGCCATAATCATCAAACTGCATGGTATTGGAACAAGAACAGACATACAGACCAATGGAATCGAATAGAAAATCCAGAAATAAACCCACAGATTTATGGTCAACTAATCTTTGACAAAGGAGCAAAGACTATGCATTGGAGCAAAGACAGTTTGTTCAATAAATGGTGCTGGGAAAACTGGGTCGCTACATGCAAAAGAATGAAGCTTGACCACTACCTCACACCATACACAAAAATCAACTCAAAATGGATTAAAGAATTAGACATAAGACCTGAAACCATAAAATATATAGAAGGAAATATAGGCGAAACACTACGTGATTTGCACATCAAAGACATCTTTACAGACACATCACCCAAAGCAGTGATAGTGAAGGCGAAGATAAACAGCTGGGACTACATCAAATTAAAGAGCTTCTGCACAGCAAAAGAGACAATAACAAAAACAAAGAGAAACCCCACCAACTGGGAGAACATTTTTGCACCCAACACTAATGATAAAGGACTGATCACAAAAATCTGCAAAGAGCTGATGAGACTCAACAACAACAAAGAAAATAATCCAGTCAAAAAATGGGCAGAAGAGGGCCTCCCCGTGGCGCAGCGGTTGAGCGCTGGGTTGCGAAGCTGCCCGTGACCTCTGCGGCGCCGTTCGATCCCGGCTGCTCCCGGCCACCGGAGGAGGGTCCCACATGGCGCGCAGACCTCTCCTGCCGCCGCTGCTCCCCTCAGCAGTGTACTTCGGTCCTTCTGCCTGCTCTGCTCCCCGCTCTGGCTCTGGTGAATTCTCTCACCCTCCCGCGCTTCTGACTGTACCCAGTGCATGTATAAACAAACAAACAAACAAGTAAAATAAATAAATAAAGCATGCCTCTATTTAAAAAAAAAAAAAAAAAAAATGGGCAGAAGAGCTAAAAAGAAACTTCTCTGAAGAGGAAATGCAAATGGCCAACAGGCATATGAAAAAATGTTCAACATCACTTGTCATCAGGGAAATGCAAATCAAAACTACCATGAGATACCATCTTACACCAGTGAGAATGGCACATATTAAAAAAACTAGCAACAACAAATGTTGGCGAGGGTGTGGAGAAAAAGGAACTCTTGTGCACTGTTGGTGGGAGTGCAAACTGGTCCAACCACTGTGGAAAGCTGTGTGGAGATTTCTGGACCTACTAAACATAGAGCTTCCATATGATCCAGCAATTCCACTCCTAGGTATTTACCCAAAGGACACAGAAACATCAATTCCAAAGAACACCTGCACCCCTATGTTTATAGCAGCACTGTTTACAATAGCTAAGCTTTGGAAACAACCCAAATGCCCAAAAATAGATGACTGGATCAAGAAGATGTGGTACATATATACCATGGAATATTACTCAGCATTCAAAAAAGATAAACACATGCAATTTGCAGCAACATGGATGGCGCTGGAAGGGATCATGCTCAGCGAAATAAGCCAAAAAGAAAAAGAAAAATACCGGATGGTCTCACTCATAGCAGGAATCTAGAAAACTTAAATAAGGGACCAGGAAAATGAATAACTATAAGAAAGTGAAAATCAAAATCAACAAAAAACTATGAACCAGAGACACTTTTAGGGGGCAGGGGCGGGAGGGGAGGGATTGGGGTCAGAATGGGGGCGCTGCAATTGTATGGGGAATATAACAATAAAATTTATTATCTAATAAAAAAAATAAATAAATAAATCTATAATACAGACTAATATAAGAGAGATTTTTATGAAAGAGGGGGTTTTGTTTTTCATATCTACTTGAAGTTTATTTTAGTCAGATGGATTTTTATATGTTTAAAATGTAAGTATTATTTGCAGGTGACCTTTCTGGAACATACCTTGTGAATAAATGGGGTCATTCTCAAATGGCAAAAACTATCTAAAAAGTGTGTAAATATATTTACTGTTTAATTTCTACCCTGACAAGTTGGGTATGTCTCTGGAAAATCATTCTTAATCAGTCTAAGATTTCCAGTAGTAAATATTGGTTCCATAGCATTTGTGTTTTAAATGCTTGAGGATAAATAAAGTTAACTCCTTTTTTCCTGCTAATATCTTCTGTATAAATCATATTAGAGCATTTCACCTCAGAATTATATTTTTGACAATAGTGATTGATGGGAACCCAGTCACTATAACTTATTTAAGTTTCTGTAATCGTGGGCCTCCCTGGTGGCACAAGGAGTTGAGCACAGCACTATGAAGTAGTCCGCAGCCACTGCCGCATGAGTTGGATCCCTGGCCGGCCAGGGAGCAACCCACATGGCACAGCAGACCTCTCCTGCCTCGCCCGCTGCTCCCCTCAGCAGTGTATTTCAGTCAGTCTGCCTGTTCTGTTCCCCACTCTGTCTCTGGTGAATCCTCTCACTCCCTGCAACTCTGGCATGTACCCCAGTTCTTATATGCATAAATAAGTAAATCTTTTTTTAAAAAAGTTTCTGTAATCATTAAAGATTCTATAATTACTCTAGCGAGGATAGTGATGTCAAGAGTGTTTGAGTATATCACAAGAAACAAGATATCCTGACCTGATGAACTTATAACCAAAAGGGAAGATAATAAGTAATTACAGTAACGTATGATAAACATTGTGCTAGCAAGTATTATGAAACACTGCACAGGGAGACCTGAAGCTTTACAGAGTTCTAAGAAAAATAGAAATCAATTTAATTCTATGTGTTCTATCAGTCAGTATGAAAAAGAAAACCAACATTATTCCCTAGGATTGCTACAAGATATTAATGAGGCAGGAGATATTTAGAAGGCTATCTATTTTGTTTTGGCTTAATCTCTTAAAAACAGTATTTCTAACATCACCAGCTGATGTTAACAGATCTTCCTGCTAACATCCATAACCTTCCATAACCTTCCTAGGAGGGTTATGGTGGGGGTGGGTTTTTTTATAATCAGGTATATTTGCTTTCTCTGAAGATGAACAATGCACATTAGCATATTAAAGACCCTAAAAAGTCCTGTAAAGTTGGCTGTTTATCTTTAACTTTTTATTTTCAAATACATCTGACCATGGAAATCTTTATTCCATAGAATACCTGTTAATGCGCCCCAGGGCATATAGTTGAGAAAGGTAGCTTAGAAGAAGCAAAATAAACATTTTAGATAGTTTTATTTATTTACATGTTATTATAATTGATGATATAACTCTCACTTTTTCCTTCTTCATTGAAGGTGAACAGATGAGTTTTGTTAGCTTTATTAAGTTAAAACTTCTTTGTCAGTTTTCTGAAACATAGGATAATAGCAATAAGTTTTATATAGAGACAAAATTAGCATCAAATTATGTCTCCACCATCATCAACAAATTCTTCTCTTTCTTAGTCATGTTTCTTTATTTGTAAAATGGGCTTGGGGGCTTTCAAAATAGTACTTTAAGGATTAATGACCATGTAAAGTAATAAGGACATTGCCTGGCCCCAGAGACAACTCCTGTCTTAAAATTCCACAAGGATCTAGAATAACCAATTGGAATGGGCATAAGATTAACATTTTTGAACCTTGAATAGGATTCTTCTTTGCTAATTCATTCCCTTGCTTCTTTTATTAGAAATTCCTCCCCTGCCCAATGAATAGACTGTAACAATCCTAAGGAATAATGTTGGTTTGTTGTTTTTTTAATCCTGACTTAGCACAGATTAAATTGATTTCTGTTTTTCTTAGAATTCTGTAAAGCTTCAGGTCTCCCTGTGCTGTGTTTCATAACACTTGCTGTCATAATGTTTATCATACTGTAATTATTCATTATCTTCCCTTTCAGTTGTAGGTTCATAAGGTCAAGATATCTTGTTTCCTGTGATATGCAAATTCTTAACAACACTGTCCTGGCTAGAGTAACCACTCAGTAATTATAGAATCTTTAATAATTTATAGAGATTGGGTTTCCATCAATCACTATTATCAAAAATCTAATTCCAAGGTGAAATACTGTAATATAATTTATAGCAGAACATATTAACAGAAAATCATGGAGTTGAATTGACATTGAACCCTAAGAGTAAAGGTAGAGGAAAAGAACTTCAGGGAGGTGAGCTAACTTTTATAACCTCTTTTGCCTCATGGCATTTGTTATAATTGGTATGAGCAGCGGTCTGAGACCCAGAACTGTATACTGATAGAGGACTGCTACCTGAGACAGAAAACCAGTAAACTTTTGTAGACAACTGAAGGAGTCTCAAGCATATGGCTGGTTATCCTATTGGGATATTTGCCAAATCCTGGGGTTTTACAGAATGAGAGGCTAAAAATTTCATTGGAAAACCTTTGAAAGCAAAACAGATACTTTGGCAGTCTCACAGGATACAGACTAGAGTTATGAATCTGCCAGGGAGAAAAAACATGAATTCCCAGATTCTCAGTTAAAAAACCTAGAGGGCTGTGCTCTTGGAATGGAGATGAGCCAGAAATAGCTTTCCATGTCTTGTAGTCTTGGAGCTTTATCAGAGCTTGCAACCTAGCCTCCACTTAGCACAGGCGCTGATTGGGCTAAGGTGATTGGGTTAATTATAAGCTACTATTATATCTATTAAAGGGAAGGAAAACCCTCTGTAGAGGTATGTGAGAAATTACAGGGCATGCCAAAAGACAAGATGACATTACCAAAAAACAAGAGATAAACATGGACACTAGAAGCAGATCCACAGATGAAAGGATTTAAAAATAACTATTCATACTCAAGTAAACAAGAAAAAATAAAGTATTGCATAATTTAAAGGAGAATTGAAATGCATTAAAAAAAATCAGGAGGACCATGTGGCATTTCCTCAAAAGTTAAATATAGAATTACCATATGCTATCAAAAGACTGAAAGCGGGGCCTCCCTGGTGGCGCAGGGGTTAAAGTCTCCATGCCAGTCACTGCAGCATGAGTTCAATCCCCGGCCAGGGAGCTGACCCACATGGCTCAGCAGACCTCTCCTGTCTTGCCCACTAGTCCCCTCAGCAGTCTCGCCTGTTCTGCTCCCCACTTTGTCTCTGGTGAGTCCTCTCACCCCCTAGACCTCTGGCCTACATTCCAGTTCTTGTATGCATTACTAAATAAGAAATGAATCTTTAATAGAGAAAGGTTACTTAGAGGAGATAAAACCTCTGCAGGTGGGCCTCCCCGGTGGCGCAGCGGTTGAGCGCTGGGTTGCCAAGCTGCCCGCGGCCTCAGCGGCACCGGTTCGATCCCTGGCTGCTCCCCGGCCACCGGAGGAGGGTCCCACATGGCGCCCAGACCTCTCCTGCCGCCCGCTGCTCCCCTCAGCAGTGTACTTCGGTCCTTCTGCCTGCTCTGCTCCCCGCTCTGGCTCTGGTGAATTCTCTCACCCTCCCGCGCTTCTGACTGTACCCAGTGCATGTATAAATAAAACAAGCAAACAAACAAATAAATAAATAAAACATGCCTCTATAAAAAAAAAAAAAAAAAAAAAACCTCTGCAGGGCCTTGTGGAATAGAAAGAATTTGAAAAGACACTGAGGAAGCATCATTCTCTAATTACAAACCAAGCTTTCCCTTAGCACTTTTTTTTTTAGTTGTAAGAAATTTTTATTTATTTTTTATTTATTTTATTTTATATATACTTTACATCATTCTTCATTTTTGTACCACGTATGCTTTCTCTTCTCAGATGTCATCCCTGTGAAATTCCCACCACCAATTCACCCATGTCCCATCACCATAGTCCCTTGTGCTCTTCCCACCCGTTTTGATCCTTCTCCCTCTACCGCCCCTGCAGAATATCCCTGATAGTTGCCTTTTGATTTTGATTTTTAATTTATTACAATAACTTTTCCCCCAATCCCTTGTTTCCTCTACATTCCTCCTATAAATGAAAGCATCCAATATTTTTCTTTTTCCTTTTGACTTATTTCACTGAGCATAATCCCTTCCAGCTTCATCCATGTTGCTGTAAATGTCATCAGCTTCTCTTTTTTGATTGCTGAGTAGTATTCCATTGTGTATATGTACCACATCTTCTTGATCCAGTCATCTATTTTTGGGCATTTTGGTTGTTTCCATAGCTTACCTATTGTAAAAAGTGCTGCAATAAACAGGGATGCAGGTGTCCTTTGGAATTAATGTTTTTGTGCTCCTTGGGTAGATTCCTAGGAGTGGAATTGCTAGATCGTATGGAAGCTCCATTTTTAGTAATTTGAGGAACCTGCAAACAGCTTTCCATCATGGTTGGACAAGTTTGCATTTCCACCAGCAGTGTAGTAGAGTTCCTTTTTCTCCAGATCCTCACCAACATTTGTTGTTGCTGTTACCCTTAGCACTTTCATCCCAAAGAACAAGATGCTGATTACCTTTAGATTTGAGAACTCCCAGAACCATGCATTAATAGCCACTGAACCACAACCTCAGTCATTGGACCTTTTTGAGTTCCTGTAAATTAGTGTATTAATGTATTTTCTTCTTCCATACTTTTGTAGTAAATTTTTTAAACAAATTTTTGAAGAAATTGTTTCATATAAATTATATACTGTATGTGAGTTAGTCTAATTCAGTAATTAAATATATGTCTTACAGTTTCAACATTGGAAATCACTGTAGAATATTATTGTTATTTCTCTGAGATGCTTCCTCTAATCCATGGATAATTTGTGTTAAAAGATGTTATAAGATAAATGGGAGTCTAAACTTGTTTAAGCTTTCTAGGAAGCAAGGAGCCCAAATTGGTGTTATTATTGTTATCAGTAACATAATTCTTGGGGAGAATAAAGAGAATAAGGGTTAATGCCAGCTTAGAAGACACAAGGCAGAAATAAAACTCCATGTTATTTTAGTTATGTGCTAATTAGCACTGTGCTAGAACCTGGCGATCGAGAGATAAGATAAGCCCCGCCCTATAGATGCTTATAGACTAGTGGAGGATGTACAAAAATAAACAAGAAGCACATAATTGAGACTGTCTGTGGGATTGTTAGAATTAGCAAAAAACCAAAACAAAACAGGATATCCAGTTAAATTTGAACATAAAATAGACAGTGAGGGTTTTTGTGGTGAGCAAAGTATGTCCCATATATTGCCAAAAAATAATAATCTTTTATTACGAGTATGTCCTGTGCAATATTTTACTGAGCAGTTGTAACTGAGAAAGGCCCAGAAGGCTTTCTGGAAGAGGTTATATCTGAGCTGCATTTTGAAGACTTGAGCATTGTAGGCAGCAGGAGGCATGTACAAGGCTGTAAAGACATGGAATAAGGCTACATTTCCAGACCGGCATGGCAAAGCAAAAGAGTATTAGGAACTTTCTGCAGAGTTCAAGTGAGCAGAATGAAAATCCTAAAAGACCATGTATGTCTTGTTAATGGATTTGCCTTTTATCTGCAGGACAATGGAGAGTCAATAGGAGTTTTTAAGCAGGGAACTGAGTAATGGGATTTATGTTTCAGAAGAAAGTCACCAGTTATAGCATAGAGGATAGATTGGATAGGAGACGCCAAAGCAGGGAGACTACTTTAATGGCTGTCATTTTAATCTAGGCATAAAGCAGTGAGGGCTTATAGCATGTCATGGACAGTGATGGAGGGGAAGAAGTAGCTTCAAGAAATATTAAGATAATTTGATCACTAGTATTGGCGACCAATTGTTTGGCGGTGGGAGGGATGAGAAAGGAAAAAACTTTAGGACAAATGACTGTTTACTCTCAAGTGCCTGAGTAGAAGATGATGCTTTTTTTTTTTTTAAGATTTATTTATTTATGCATACAAGAACTGGGATACAGGCCAGAGGTGTGAAGGGTGAGAGGATTCACCAGAGGCAGAGTAGGGAGCAGAACAAGTAGATCAACTGAAATACACTGCAATGGGGAGAGACAGAAGAGGTCTGCTGCACCATGTGGGTAGCTCCCTTGCCGGGGATCGAACTTGTGCTGCAGTGGATGCGGACCACTTCATAGGTTGTGTGTCAGCCCCTTGTGCCACCAGGGAGGCCTGAAAGATGATACTTTTCAATGAGGTATGGAATAAAAGAGGATGATCCTTGTGGAAAGGAAGGTGGGAGAATGATGAGTTCTGTTTGGATAGGTTGAGACTCTGACTACTTATAGATTATCCAGGGAGACAAAAGATGTCCAGGAAATTCTTTGATACTTACCTCAGGAGAACAACCTGGATAGTGATAAAGTTTTGTGAGAGCCATAGGATTGAATGTCATCCATGACAGTATACACAGAATTCAAAGAAATAGAACAGAACTCTTGAAAACAATAGTATTTATGACTGTAAGAAAGAAAGAGAACTCCACTAAGAAGATTCATATGGAATAGCTAGAAAAGTAGGGAGAAACATGAGGAGAGGAACCATTAGAAAAGATTTTTTTAAAGCAATGTGGTCAACAAGGACTGATCTTGCAGAGAGGTTAAATTATACAAGGACTGGGGGTCTATCTGGTGGTGCAAGGGGTTAAGTCACAGCACTCTGAAGCTATCTGCAGCCACTGCAGCATGAGTTTGATCCCCTGGCTGGCCAGGGAGCTACCCCCATGGCACAGCAGACCTCTCCTGTCTTGCCCGCTGTTCCCCTCAACAATGTATTTCAGTCAATCTGCCTGTTCTGCTCCCCACTCTGTCTCTGGTGAATCCTCTCACACACCTCCCGCACCTCTGGCCTGTACCCCAGTTCTTGTATGCATAAATAAATAAATCTTTAAAAAAATTATACAAGAACTGAAATTTGCAATTCAAAATTCATTGTATTTTTTGTGTTTTTTTTAAGATTTATTTATTCATGTATACAAAAAACGGGGTACAGGCCAGATGTGCAGGAGGGTGAGAGGATTCACCACAGACAGAGTGGGGAACAGAATGGGCAGGAGGACAGAGAGAGCACTGCTGAGGGGAGCAGCGGGCGAGACGGGAGCAGCAGGCGAGACAGGAGAGGTCTGCCGCACCACGTGGGATTCTCCCCAGCTGGCTGGGATTGAACCCACGCTGCAGAGGTATGGACAGTTTCACAGTGTGGTGCTCGACCACCTGCACCACCAGGGGAGCCCCTCAAAGTTCATTGTTTAAGTGTTATGAGTATATGCAAAATGTATTAAGGGCAAAAGTCAAAATGAGTTGGGATAAGCTTGGATGGGAGGAAATAAATGTTCACAGAGAGTGTAGGCTATTTTTTCTAGAAATTGTGCTGGGAAATCAGTTGATTTGGTTTTGTTTTAATATTTTTTTATTTGTGATAAAATATACATGCCATTACATTTACCACCTTAATCGTTTTTGATTTACTGTTACATTTTCTCAACTTTATTTAAGCATATGGGACAAAACTGTAAAATATTTTGAAGTGTACAATGATTTAATATAGAGAAATATTGTAGAAGGGGGGCCCTCATCAAGTTAACACTCCCAGTGCTTAATACATTGTATGTGTGTGTGAGAACATAGAAATTCTATTCTCTTAGCAAATCTCAGTTAAATGATACAGTTTAATCAGCTGTAGCCACTATGTTAAACATTGGCTGCTCAGACTTTATTCAATGTATAACTGAAAGTTTGTACCATTTTACCACCTCTCCCTCTTTCCCCACAAGATATCCCCCAGACACTTTTCTGTTCTGCTTCTATGAGTTCTCCTTTTTTTTTTTTTAAGGTATCCCAATAAGTGGTATAACTTATATAACATTTTTTTTTTTTATTTTTTTATAGAGGCATGCTTTATTTATTTGTTTGCTGGTTTGTTTGTTTATACATGCACTGGGTACAGTCAGAAGCGCGGGAGGGTGAGAGAACTCACCAGAGCCAGAGCGGGGAGCAGAGCAGGCAGAAGGACCGAAGTACACTGCTGAGGGGAGCAGCGGGCGGCAGGAGAGGTCTGCACGCCATGTGGGACCCTCCTCTGGTGGCCGGGGAGCAGCCGGGGATCGAACCGGCGCCGCAGAGGCCGCGCGCAGTTTCGCAACCCAGCGCTCAACCGCTGCGCCACCGGGGAGGCCCCATAACTTATATAACAAAGAGGTATATAGAACAATGCAGTATTTGTCTTTCCCTGTCTGGCTTATTTTGCTTTATATAATGCCCTCCAGTTTCATCTGTGTTACTGCAAATGATATGGTTGTTTTCTTCTTTCTTTTTTTTTTTTTTTTTTAAATGATTTCCATCCCCTTCCCCCCACAGGACAAGTAAGTTTTTCTTCAGTCCTTAAAAACTTAGCTCCTTTACAGGGTCTTGGGAGGAGGTGGGGGTAGCACCCACAGGTCTGAATGGTGAGGAATGTTCTGTCCTTCACAAATTCACAAATTTGGGTCCTGGCTGCCTTGCTGTCAGTGACACAACTTCAGAAATTCTTTTTTTTTTTTCTTTCAGAACTCAGGTTTATTTGCAATATAACAATAAAATGACATTAGGAACATTTTACTCTTCATTAGTTCTTTTATATTTGATTTCATCTCAGAATTTCTCTCTATTTTTTAAAATAAATTTTATTTTTATATTCCCCATACAATTGCAACCCCCTTATTTTGACCCCAATCCCTCCCCTCCCGCACGCGCCCCCCATAGAGTGTCTCTGGTTCATAGTTTTTTGTTGATTTTGATTTTCACTTTCTTATAGTTATTCATTTTCCTGGTCCCTTATTTAAGTTTTCTAGATTCCTGCTATGAGTGAGACCATCAGTATTTTTCTTTTTCTTTTTGGCTTATTTCGCTGAGCATGATCCCTTCCAGCACCATCCATGTTGCTGCAAATTGCATGTGTTTATCTTTTTTGAATGCTGAGTAATATTCCATGGTGTATATGTACCACATCTTCTTGATCCAGTCATCTATTTTTGGGCATTTGGGTTGTTTCCAAAGCTTAGCTATTGTAAACAGTGTTGCTATAAACATAGGGGTGCAGGTGTTCTTTGGAATTGATGTTTCTGTGTCCTTTGGGTAAAGACCTAGGAGTGGAATTGCTGGATCATATGGAAGCTCTATGTTTAGTAGGTCCAGAAATCTCCACACAGTTCTCCATAGTGGTTGGACCAGTATGCACTCCCATTCTTGCAGTTACACAAACAACTTAGGAAGCACGCAGGCCAAAGACTCCCTTCTCATGTGTCCCTGACAGCTGCAGCCTCTACTAGGTTTCTAAGGATGAAATTCTTATTTTTCCTTTTTTTAAGATTTACTTATTTATATATACAAGAACTAGGGCACAGTCCAGAGGTGCAGGGGATGAGAGGATTCACCAGAGACAGAGTAGGGAACAGAACAGGTGGGTTGACTGAAATACACTGCTGAGGGGAGCAGTGGGAGAGACAGGAGAGCTCTGCTGCACCATGTGGGTCACCTCTGTGGCTGGGAATCCAACTCCTGCTGCAGTGGCTGCAGATAGCTTCATAGTGGTACGACTTAACCCCTTGCGCCACCAGGGAGGTCCCCCCCTTTTTTTCTTTTAATTTATTTTCTTACATCTTCGTTCATTTTTGAGCAGCATTTGGTTTCTCCCGCCACCATAGGATAGCACCCATGATACATCACCACAGTCCCTTGACTCTTCACTCCCCTTTTTGACCCCTCTCCTTCTTCCCCTGCTCAGAAGCCTCAGATCTATAGTCAGTTTGTAAGATTTGTCTTTGTTATGACCCTTTGTTTGGTTTTTCTGTATCCTGCATAAAAATCCTGCGATTTTTATCTTTCTCCTTCTGACTTATCTTGCTTAGCAGCATCCCTTCCAGTTCTATCCATGTTGCCACAAGTGGCAAGAGTTTATCTTTTTTTAATTGCTGAGTATTCCATGATGTATATACTACATCTTCTTGATCCATGCATCTGTTTCAGGGGCACTTAGGTTGTTTCCATATCTTGGCTATTGTAAATAGTGCTGCAGTAAACATATGAGTGCAGGTTTCCTTTTTAATTTAGTGTTTTTGTGTTCTTTGGGTAGATTCTTAGGAGTGAAATCACTAGATCATATGACAGATCAATTTATAGTGTTTTGAGGACCCTCCACAGAGCTTTCCATAGTGGCTGGACCAGTAAGGATGAACTTCCAACAGTCTTGTCCTTGGCACTCACCAGGCACAGTTGGTACAGTGAATAGGCTGCCCGTGGCCAAGGCCCTTTTTTGTCACAACCATTCACCTTTCTTTGTCCCCTTGGAAGCAAGGATCCGAAAGGATCATCTACTTTTGAAGGCTGAATAATACTCCTGCATGTATCATTTTCTTCATTCTTCTGTCACTGGGCACCTAGGTTGTTTGCCTACACCAGCTGCTGTCGATGATGTGCAGTGAATGGGGAAGTACAGATCTCTCTTTGAGATGATTTTGTTTCTCTTGGATATGTATCCAGAAGTGAGATTGCTGATTCATTGGGTAGTTCTGTTTTAATATTTTTAGGCATCTCCTCACCCTTTTCCATAGTGCCTCTTAACCATATTTAAGTGTACACTTCAACAGTGTTAAGTATATTCACATAATTGTGCAACCAGTCTCTGTAACATTTTCATCTTGCAAAACTGAAACTCTATACCCACTCAACAACAGCTTCCTGCTTCCCCTCCACTCCAACCCCTGGCACCCACCATTCTGCTTTCAGTTTCTTGAGTTTGTCCACTTCAGGTACCGCATATAAGTGGAGTCATATGCTATTTGTATTTTTTGTGAATGGCTTATTTCACTTATCGTAATGTCTTCAAGGTTCACTTACTTAATAGCATATTTCAGAATTTCTGCTTTCTAAGGTGGTTAGAAGGTAGTTGCTTCCACCTTCTGACTGGTAAGTTGTTTTAAATTAACTGATCCAGTTTGGTCCTGCATGCTCCGTAAAGTCAATTTTTTTTAAAGATTTATTTTTATTTATTTATGCATACAAGATCTGGGATGTAGGCCAGAGGTGGAGGGGGATGGGGTAAGAGGATTCACCAGAGACAGAGTGGGGAGCAGAATGTAGATCTACTGAAATACACTGCTGAGGGTAGCAGCTGGCGAGATAGGAGAGGTCTGCTGAGCTATGTGGACCAGCTCCCTGGCTTGGGGATTTAACTCATGTTGCAGTGGCTGGCTGTAGCTTGATAGTGTTGAGACTTAACCCCTTATGCCACCAAGGAGGTCCCTTAAAGTCTATTTTGAAAGATATTGTAGCCTCTGAAAATGTTTGATATCAGTGAGAATTAACTACTCCCATATATCCTTGTTTACTGGGCTCTGCTGAAAATGAGAGCTGTATGTATGGGTGTTTACTCACAAGCAGCCACAAAATATTTCATATAGTCAGGAAATTCTTGAAGTTCTAACCCTGCCATTTTAGATGCACCGCCAATTTGCATGAAAGATGTATTCAAAGCAGAAGCAATGATACTTCAAAGGTGGGTCCTGTTACCTTTGTAATTAGCACCAGGCAACTAGACATTCTGAACCAGAGATACTCAAAATATAGTCTCTGAGGCCAGCAGCATCTGTTTCACCTTGAAACTTGCTACAAATGCAAATTTTCAGCACCTACAAAACCTGCTGAGCCAGAAAACCTCTGAGAGTGAGGTCTAGCAGTCTGTGTTTTAGTGAGACTTCCTGGATATTTAAATCTCCCTAAAGTTTAAGAATCTCTACTGTAGAATAATTAGCCTCTGGTGCCTTCCTAAAGATAAAGATCATAAATTCATCTGGTTCTTACTCTCTTCATATTTTAGCCAATCCACAGATCTTTTTTTTTTAAGATTTATTTATTTATTTATACAAGAACTGGGATACAGGCCAGATTTGCAGGAGGGTGAGAAGATTCACCAGAGAAAGAGCGGGGAACAGAATAGGCAGACTGACGAAATATACTGCTGAGGGGAGCAGCGGGCAAGACAGGAGAGGTCTGCCGCACCATTTGGGACCTTCACCGGCCAGCCGGGATCGAACTGGTGCTGCAGAGGCTGCGGACAGCTTCACACAGCGCAGTGCTCAACCGCCTGAGCCACCAGGGGAGGCCCCAATCCACATATCTTAAATACTTTTAACTTCACCAATGATAGTCCATTTCTAAAATTTACTATGCTATTTAACAAACTAATTTCACCACTAAAAATCCTACTTTGCTACTTAATACAGTCTCAGAAATGATCGATCTTGATCAAGACATGAATAATTGCCTCTGGGGTTCCTTATTTCCTTAGAACGCTAGCTGAGCACCTGTGCATTCCTGATTGAGAGAATAGAGACACCTGCACTGTTAACTTATACTGTTGGTGCTGAAGAGTTTTAAAGTAAATTACAGGGTTTTTACCAGAAGGGAAGGAAAAAATGGAGATGATCTGTGTGTGCATACGTACATGTTCAGAAGGAAAGAGAGAGGAACACAGTTAATGACCAAGAAAAAGAAGTCAGGAGAGAAATATTGAAAGGTTGAAGATACAGTGAGTGTTCAGAAAACGGTGAAGATTTAGAACAGCTAACAGGGACTGGACAAGGGCACTGACTAAAGATAAGGATGGTTTTCGGGCATGGTTAAAAACCCAACTCTATTATTTTTCCTAATTGAAGAGAAATTGATGTTCATCTGAAATACATGGGTGTATGAAAAGTATTTAAGACCCAGTAGTATATACACCTGTTATGGTTTTTGCCCTGCCTGGCGAGAGTTTTGTAAAATTTAGCTAAAGAGTGCCATCTTCTGGTACTAAGGAGTATGTGCAAACAGAGGGAGTTTCCACTGTTCAGTGGAATCTTAGTAATAAAATCTTAGAACCAGAGAAACCTTTGATGTTTGGGGCTAATACAAGAACTATTATAAAGTTAAACATTCTTTATAGTTTTTTGTCTTTTTAGTTATGAGATCATTTTACTGCCATTTTTTGCGTGTAGACATGTCTGAAAAATAAAATTGTGTATGTCCAACCATCCTTTACTTACAAACGTGGGGAATTTGCTTTTAGTTTGTGATGGAAGCCCTAAGTTGATGAGCTCTATTCAGGCCTCTATTTTCTTCTTTTTTTCCTAATAAACCTGTCCTTTTAAAATGTAACCTTTGGGGAAAAAATGAAATGGAGGGGAGGAAGGGGGAGAGAGAGAGAAAGAGAGGAAAGAAGAGAGAGTGGAAGGGAGGCATGAGGGAGGGAGGAAGGATTCAGGAACCAAAGGTCAGAACAATTGAAAGGGTAATTCTAACTCTTATCCCAGAAGATATTCATCAATAGAATTGCCCTTTTTCTGGATAAAACCCCAGGATTAACTTCATTTATCCATTCAGTTAGTGCTTTTTTATACACTCGGTAATCTGTCTAGGTTTGTGTAAAAATCCCAGGAACAAAGCTGATCCTGCTTTGAGTTGCTCCAGCACAGAAATGAGCGTGATCAGAGCCCACTAGTTGGAACACCGGAGATAGGCATCTAACAGTGTTGTCTTTAAACCCGCTCTGCATTTCTTCTTCAAGTGATTCCAGTTGAGGGAAAGCTGACTGTTGAGGTTCAGATTCCAGCAGCAACACTCATCTGCTCTGTAATTTTATTTTTAAGATTTAAAAAAAATTTATTTATGCTTACAAGTTCTCGAGTATAGGCCAGAGGTGGGGGTGAGTATGTGAGGATTCACCAGAGACAGAGTGGGGAGCAGAACAGGTGGGTCTACTGAAATACACTGCTGTGGGGAGCAGTGGGCAAGACAGGAGAGGTCTGCTGTGCTATATGTGGGTCAGCTTCCTGGCCAAGGATCAAACTCATGCTGCAGTGGCTGGCGATAGCTTGATAGCACTGACACTTTACCCCTGGGCCACCAGGAGGCCCCTGCTCTATAAGTTTCTTTCTTTCTTTTTTTTTTTTTTAATATTTATTTATTTATGCATACAAGAACTAGGGTTCAGACCAGAAGTGTGGGAGGGTGAGAGGATTCACCAGAGACAGAACGGGCAGATGACTGAAATACACTGTTGTGGGGAGCAGCAGGCACGACAGGAGAGGTCTGCTTTGCCATGTGGGTATCTCCCTGGCAGGCCAGGAATCGACCCTGCGCTGCAGAGGCTGTGGACAGCTTCACAGTGCTGTGCTCAACCCACTGTGCCACCGGGGAGGCCCTCTATAAGTTTCTTAACGTCTCTTGCCTCCATTTCTTTATCAATAAGGTAAAGGTAAAGGTAATACCTGTTTCGTAGGGAGATTGTGAGCACTGAAGAAATATACACAAAAAACTCAAGAACAGTGTTGACATATAGAAAATAATGTGTCGGGCCTCCCCGGTGGCGCAGCGGTTGAGCGCTGGGTTGCGAAGCTGCCCGCGGCCTCTGCGACGCCGGTTCGATCCCCAGCTGCTCCCCGGCCACCAGAGGAGGGTCCCACATGGCGCGCAGACCTCTCCTGCCGCCCGCTGCTCCCCTCAGCAGTGTACTTCGGTCCTTCTGCCTGCTCTGCTCCCCGCTCTGGCTCTGGTGAATTCTCTCACCCTCCCGCGCTTCTGACTGTACCCAGTGCATGTATAAACAAAACAAACAAACAAATAAATAAATAAATAAAACATGCCTCTATTAAAAAAAAAAAAATTAAAAAAAAAAAAGAAAATAATGTGTCAAACACTTCCTTGTGCCTACCATCTCTGCAACAAATCTTAACTTTTTGCTGTATTTGTTTCATTTTTTTAAAATCATTTTTATATATTCTTTTTTTAAAAAAAAGATTTATTTGTTTATTTATTTATACAAGCACTGGGTACAGTCAGAAGTGTGGGAGGGTGAGAGAATTCACCAGAGCCAGAGCAGGGAGCAGA
The DNA here is from genome assembly GCF_014898055.3 of Talpa occidentalis. Lineage (NCBI taxonomy): Eukaryota > Metazoa > Chordata > Mammalia > Eulipotyphla > Talpidae > Talpa > Talpa occidentalis. The sequence continues at coordinate 94,904,465 of NW_023605305.1, read as the reverse complement.
GCAGGCAGAAGCAGGAGAGGTCTGCGTGCCGTGTGGGACCCTCCTCCGGTGGCAGGGAGCTGCCGGGGAATGAACTATTTCATTTTTAAAAAGAAAAAAACAATGCAAGATTCAATGGGCTGTTTCACAGGGGTCATCCTATTGATACATATGTTTTCTTGGGAAGTTGTCCTTTCAATCTGTAAAGTGCTTTCACTTATATGAAATTCCTTTGCTTTCTACTTTGAATATTTTTTCTTTTCTAATTTTTTCTATTCTCTCCCATATGGATGTGCTGGATATCCTTTAATTTTTATATCTATGATTTTATCTCATATTCTTTTGAATTCATTTTAAATTTCCCTGTAATTTCACTCACTTTTCTCAACCGCAGATGTCTTACTGTGTTGTTGTCTTTGCCTCTTTCTCTTCCCCACCCTCCCATTTATAATGTGTCTTTAATTTGTAGGGTTTTTATCTTCTTCCTTTCTGAGTTCTGCTAGATTTTGTTACATTTCCTGTAATCTCATCATTGTTTCTTCAGCTGGGTGGTCTTATTTTACACTGTTGTATTAAGGCTTTTGGATTCATAGCAATATACTTGGTCTGCTTCATGGCAATGTTTTCCTGGATAATTTCTTTATCTAACATTTGCTTTTTTCTGTTTCTTTCCTCTTGTAGATTTGTTATACAGCTCACATGTTCTTTCCTCTCAGTTATTACTCAGTCCTAAATTAAATGAGTTCTTTCTCAGTCAGCTATTTGCAGAAGTGATAGGGGCAGGTAATCTGGATTCTGGTATAAAATGCATTGAATTTGGCAGGCCATCCTCATTTATTGTACCTTCAGGTTACATTGGTATCATATTTTATTAAAGATGGAATTTATATTTCTTTTCCTTATTTTCTTTTTTGCCTTTTGGGTGATAAAGAAGTAACTTTGTCTTAGTACTTTAAAATATTTTGATATTTTCAACTTTGCTTTTTAATGTATTTTAAAACCAGAGCTATTTTTAAAAATTCATTGACTCTATTCTTAGAGAAAATGGTAACATATCACATCAGACCATGTTAAATGGGAAAAACAGTTTGAAAATCCTGTACTTACCCTAGTTGTAACAATATTTCTTATTGTCATCTAGCTAGTAAGAGACAGCTTGAATTCAAATCTGTCCGAATCCACCAAGTCTGAGTTTTTTTTATCTGAGGTTTTTTTTTTTTTTTTTTTTTGTAGAGCTTTCTTTTAAAGAATACAGACATTTCTTTATTGTATCTTATGTTTCTTTTCATGAACATTTTTTTTAACTGCTTTCTTATTTTCTGATTTTTAGTGTGACAAATACAAGACTGGAGTTATTGATGGGCCTGTGTGTAATAGTCTTTGTGTTACAGAAACTCTTTACTTTGGAAAATGCTTATCCACGAAACCGAACAACCAGGTATGGACATTATGAATCAACATTCCCAATTGATAGTGTACACTAATTTTTACCTTAAACTAAAGCATTCCTAAAAGAATTTTTGAACCAGCTCTTTTAGGGTCTTTTATATAAGTTGAACCTTGAACAACATGAGTTTGAGCTGCTTGAGTCTACTTAGATTTTTTTCAACTGCTCCTCTTCTTCCTCCTCCCCAGACTAATTCGTGTGAAGACTGTAAGGATGAAGACCTTTATGGTGACAGTCCACTGATGATTTTATTAATAACATTTTTTCTAGCTTTATTGTAAGAAAACAAAGAAAACAATACAACATGTTAAAGATGCTCAGTTTCACTACTTCTGCTCAACACAGGGAAGTTTTAGCCAGATCACTTAGAAAAGAAGAGGAAATAAAAAGCATCCAAATTGGAAAAGGAAAATGTAAAATTATCTCTCCTCGCAGATGACAAAGATCTTATATGTAGGAAAACCAAAAGATTCCACAAGAAAATTGTTAGAGCTAATAAATGAATTCAGCAAAGAAGTAGAAACAAAGTCAACACAAAAAAATCAGTTGTATTTATGTACACTAACAATGAACAATCCAAAAAGGAAATGAAGGAAACTGCTGGAGACCAGCCCCAGCTAGAAGTTGTATCAGGGGTCTCAGAGAGGAGAGGACGGCGTCGGCCAAGTTTTCTCTCAGAGGACTGAAGGGAAGTGGAGCAAGGTAGGAGTGAGGTAGACACAGACTCCTTAGTTCGTGCAAGTATCTCCTACTGAGGGTCTCAGTGGGTCTTTATTTATACCTTAAGGCAAGCGGTGGGATTACATCAGCATAAGCATTAAAGCAGAGCAAAGACAATACATATTTTCTCATGATCATGTAAAGACTCCCTTGGCCTTACACCTGTAGGCCATTTTTTGGTAATCTAAGAACAATTAGTTGCCTAGGTGCAGCTCATTTACTAGCATGATAAACAGTATAACATTTGGCAACATTTAAACTTTCCCAAACATGGGTGTAAAGTTCCTATTCTATATCCAATTACTGAAATCAATCTATTTCCTAGCACTAGATTAACTTGGTTAATATTTTTATTACCTCAAAGTGGTTTAAAACAATTCATCAGATCTACGTAAGTTCTGCTGAAGACTAACTCTAAACTAGAAATTCCAAACCTCCACACGGCCTGCGAATTATTGACCTCATACACCAGGAAATGTATTGTTGCCGCAAACAGGTACCTCCCATGTTAGGCTATGGTTTCCAAGCATAGCTGGTTCAGGGCAGCTTGTTCTCCATAGTTCTCAAGGCCAAAACATTTTTTTCCTAACTATACCTAAAATAATTTTTTTACTTCTTTTGTGATAGTTCATGCGTAAGAACAGTAAGCCAATTGTCACCTGGGTCCGAATTAGGTTTTCACATGCCAGTTAATAACTAACTTACTTCAGCATTGACCAAAAACAAAGAGGAGAGCATTAGCAGGCGTTGCCATGGAGACTCCCTAGTTCAGATCTTCTTTGGGAAGTGTAAGAACTTCCTTCTTCTGGGAAGTACAACTTTCCCTCTTTGGGGGAGCACAGGAACTCCCCGCTTCTCGGGAGTCTCCCCCAATGCCCAGACCTTGTCAAGAGACAGCATGGGAGGTGCAGCCTGCCGCAAGAAACAGCTTCACTTACATAGCATTAAAAGAATAAAGTCCTTAGGAATTAACTTCACCAAGGTGGCAAGAGGCTTGTACAATGAAAACTTCAAAATACTGCTGAAAGAAATGAAAGACATAAATAAGCCAATGGAAACACTTCCCATGCCATTAATTGGAAGACTTAATATAGTGATCTACAGATTAAATACAATCTCAAAACAAAAGTCCAATGACATTTTTGCAGAAATAGACAAACACATCCTAAAATCATACAGAATCTCAAAAGATCCCAAATAACCGAAATGATCTCAAAAAAGAACTCTTCCATTCTGCTGGTGCTGGTAGCTGGGCTCACTGCTGCCCTTGGTCGTGGGGCCATTGTTGGCACAGAGATGGCAGCATTGATGATGAACTTACTCAGATTGTATGAGACTCTTGGGTACATATACTTGTCCCTGGGGAATTTGCCTTTGGATATTATCTCACAGAATGATGAAAAAGCAAACTGCCTTCCTGAGTAAGAATATGTTATTTAAAAGAGAATTAAGATCTACTGAAGAAGTTACCTGGAAGTAAAAGCTGACTGAATTACAGAATGTTCACTTTGTAAAAACTATGAGAGAAATGCATATTTAGTATTTCATTTGAAAAGAAAAAGAACCACAAAACTGGAGGACTCACACTTCCTTATTTCAAAACTTACTACAAAGTTGCAGTAATCAAAGCAGAGTGGTGCTAGAATAAAGACAGACACACAGACCAATGAAATGGAATAGAGCCCAGAAATAAACTATCACTTTTATAACCAAATGATTTTTCACAAGGATGTTAAAATCATTCAATAGGGAAGAGACTTGTCTTTTCAACATGGTGCTAGAAAAATTGAATATCCACATGTAATGAATTTGGCTCTTCCCTAACCCCATATTCAAAATTAAGTTAAAATGAACCAAAGACATAAATGTAAGCATTCGGGCCTCCCTGGTGTTGCAAGGGCTTAAGTCTCAGCCACTATGAAGCTATCGGCAGCATGAGTTCAATCCCCAGCCAGGGCACTAACCCACCTGGTGCAGCAGACCTCTCCCGTCTCGCCTGCTGCTCCCCTCAGCAGTGTATTTCAGTCAATCTGCCTGTTCTGTTCCCCACTTTGTCTCTGGTGAATTATCTCACCCCCCGCACATATGGCCTGTACCCCAGTTCTTGTATGCATAAATAAATAAATCTTAAAAATGTAAGAACTAAAATTATAAAACTTAAAATGTAGGGCAAAAGCTTCATGACATTGGATTTGACAAATGATTTCTTGGATATAACATCAAAGACACAGACAACAAAAGTAAAAATAAACTAATTGTACTTCATGAATATTTAAAATTTTGTACATCAAAAGCCCATATCAGGGCCTCCCTGCTGGCACAGGTGTTGAAGTCTCAGCGCTGTCAAGCTATTGCCAGCCACTGCAGCATGAGTTTGATCCCCAGCCAGGGAGCTAACCCACCTGGCGCAGCAGACCTCTCCTGTCTCACCCGCTGCTCCTGTCAGCAGTGTTTTTCAGTAGATCAGCTTCTTCTCCCCACTCTGTCTCTGGTGAATCCTCTCACCCCTCCTATGGCCTGTACCTATGGCCTATACCCTAGTTCTTGTATGCATAAATAAAAATAAATCTTAAAAAAAATACTATATCAATAGAGTAAAAAGGTCACCTATAGAATGGGAGAAAATATTTACATATCATACAATAAAGTAAGGGTTTAATATCCAGAATATATAAAGAAGAACTAAAACTCAACAACAGAAGTCAAATAACTGGAATCAAAAAATGGGAAAGAGACTTTGAGGAATGGAGAGTTACTGTGTAATGGGTAGAGAGTTTGGGTTTTACAAAGTAGGAGTTCTGGAGATGGTTTCCAGTGATGGAGGCACATTATAAAGGTGATACCACTCAGGTATATACTAAAAATGATTTAAATGGTGAATTGTATGTTTTTTATATTTTACCACAGTAAAACATTGGGGAAACACTAAAATTGGTGATCATGGTCAAAAATGTGTATTTAGGCATGTATTTCTTTTGTAATTTTAAAAGATAAGGGAAAATGTCTGGAAGTATGAAATTTGCAATTCAGAATAAAATTCACAGCTTAATCTCTATGTTTTGCTGGTTGTTTGTGTGTTTTTTAGAGGAGAGCACTAAAAATATAGTAGTAGGTTTTTCTTCTCCTCTGCCTAACACATAACTTGTTCTTTTTCACATAGATGTATTTAGGGATTTGGGATAATCTACCAGGTGTTGTGAAATGTCAAATGGAGCAAGCACTTCATCTTGATTTTGGAACTGAACTGGAACCAAGAAAGGAAATAGTGCTCTTTGATAAGCCAACTAGGGGAACTACTGTACAGAAATTCAAAGAAATGGTCTACAGCCTCTTTAAAGTAAGTATATCCATGCACACGTTACTAGTGTGAAGCTGCACATTCTTCTGTAAAAGTTGGAAAGCTCTTATCCTAAACCATAAAAATGTTGCTATTCTTTGGCCTTTATCAGGGACTACATCTTGAGTAATTCAAAGACAAAAATATATAAAGGATGTTTACTTAAGTATTCTTGACACTAGCTAAAAATGTCCAGATGTGAGAGGGAAATTCATTAAATAGATGTGCTGCTATGTACCATCATCCTTTCAGCAGAGGAACCCTTGCAGATACCAAAAATCCATGGATGTTCAAGTGCCTTATATAAAATGGTTTATTTGCATATCACCTACACACATCTTTAAATCATCCCTAGATTATTTGTAATGCCTTATACAGTATAAATGCTCAATGAATAGTTGTCATACTGTATGCTTAGGGAATAATGATAAGGGAAAAAAGTCTGTACATGGTCAGTACAGACACAACCATTATAGGCCTAACTATATAACATGTATTTTCGATTCCTAGTTGATTGAATCCACAAGTGTGGAATCTACAAATACAGAGAACCAACTGAAGTTTGGCATTATAACTGATACTTTTTTTTTTTTAAGTGACCTAAAATTAATACAGGGCCTCCCTGGTGGCACAGTGGGTAAAGACACAGCACTGTCAAGCTCTCTCCAGCCATTGCCTCATGAGTTCCATCCCTGGCCAGGGAGCTACCCACATGGCACAGCAGACCTCTCCTGTCTCACCCACTGCTCCCCTCAGCAGTGTATTTCAGTAGATCCTCCTGTTCTGCTCCCCACTCTGTCTCTGGTGAATCCTCTCATCCCCCATACCTATGACCTACACCCAGTTCTTCTATGCATAAATAAATAAAATAAATTTTTTAAAAAGTTTATTAAAAAATAAATAAAATAAAATAGTAGACTCTGAGTGCAAAGTATTTTTTAAAAATTGAAATAGGGCCTCCCTGGTGGCGCAAGGGGTTAAGCCACAACCTATGAAGCTATCTGTAGCCACTGCAGCACGAGTACAATCCCTGGCCAGGGAGCTACCCACATGATGCAGCAGACCTCTCCTGTCTCACCCACTGCTCCCCTCAGCAGTGTAATTCAGTCAACCTGCCTGTTATGTTCCCCACTCTGTCTCCTGTGAATCCTCTCACCCCCCCACACACACCTCTGGCCTGTACCCCAGTTCTTGTATGCATAAATAAATAAATCTTTTTTAAAAATTGAAATAGGAGGCCTCCCCGGTGGCACAGCGGTTGAGCGCTGGGTTGCGAAGCTGCCCGCGGCCTCTGCGGCGTCGGTTCGATCCCCGGCTGCTCCCCGGCCACCAGAGGAGGGTCCCACATGGCGCGCAGACCTCTCCTGCCGCCCGCTGCTCCCCTCAGCAGTGTACTTTGGTCCTTCTGCCTGTTCTGCTCCCCGCTCTGGCTCTGGTGAATTCTCTCACCCTCCCGCGCTTCTGACTGTACCCAGTGCATGTATAAACAAAACAAACAAACAAACAAATAAAAAAAAAAAAAAGAGTATTAAAAAAAAAAAATTGAAATAGGGCCTCCCTGGTAGCGCAGTGGTTGAGTGCTGGGTTGCGAAGCTGCCTGCAACCTCTGCAGTGCTGGTTCGATCCCCAGCTGCCAGGCAAGGCGCCTGCCCGCTGCTCCCCTCAGCAGTGTACTTCGTCTTTCTGCCTGTTCTGTTCCCCACTCTGGCTCTGGTGAATTCTCTCACCCTTCCATCTGACTGTACCCAGTGCTTATATAAATAAGTAAATAAAATTTTTAAAAATGAACTTTAAAAAAAAAAATTGAAATACTCAAAGATTAATTAGAATGTTTAAAGATGAAGTTACAATTTTAGAAAGCATCTCTTTCTTGTTTTATTACTGTTATATTTTCTTTTTTTAATATTTATTTATGCATACAAGAACTGGGGGACAGGTCAGAGGAGGGTGAGAGGATTCACCAGAGACAGAGTGGAGAATAGAACGGGCAGATTGACTGATATATACTGCTGAGGGGAGCAGCGGGCGAGACAGGAGAGGTCTGCTGTGCCATATGGGTAGCTCCCTGGCCAGGGATTGAACTCATGCTGCAGTGGCTGCAGATAGCTTCATAGGTTATATCTTAATCCCTTGCACCACCTGGGAGGCCCCTATTATCTTCTTTTTTTTTAAGATTTATTTTTATTTATTTATGCATACAAGAACTGGGGTATAGGCCAGAGGTGCAGGTGGTGAGAGGATTCACCAGAAAAAAAAAATGGAGAGCACAACAGGCAGATCCACTGAAACACACTGCTGAGGGGAGCAGTGGGCGAGACAGGAGAGGTCTGCTGTGCCATGTGGGTTAACCTCCTGTCCAGGGATCGAACTCATGGCAGTAGCTGGCGATAGCTTGATAGTGCTGAGACTTTAACCCTGGAGCCACCAGGGAGGCCCTTACTGTTTATATTTTCACTGAAAATCTTTCCTTTCTTTGGACAGTTTACATTTCAGTCTGTTTTATTGAGAACAACTTCTCAGGGAAATGGTTTTAATATTCCTAATTGGAATAATACAACTTGAACAGAGTATTTTGTTAATGTGATAACTACAAAATGGGGGAAAATTCTCAGTTGAGCCTTATAACTCTGAATAGGAGTACATTACACTGCAGTTGTGCAAGTAAAAAATGTTTAGGTCTTAACTGTCTACAGATCTAAGGGAACTACAGAAGTTAGCGTGACTTTTCCTATTACCAGATATACTTAAAGTATGTTGCTGCAATTAGAGGACATTACAGTGCTGATTCACTTAGTAAGCATTATAAATATTTAGCGATATTAAGTTCTTTATGGCATTTAGTAGCAGGATTATTACTTAGCATGGTAATAATTAGTATGTTACATGTGAAATAATTTTCATTCTGTGTAATTAGCCAAATTCTTATCTTTATAGGCAAAATTGGGTGACCAAGGAAACCTCTCTGAACTGGTTAATCTCATCTTGACAGTGGCTGATGGAGATAAAGATGGTCAAGTTTCCTTGGGAGAAGCAAAGTCTGCATGGGCACTTCTTCAATTAAATGAATTTCTTCTTATGGTGATACTTCAAGATAAAGAACATACCCCCAAATTGATGGGGTTCTGTGGTGATCTCTATGTGATGGAAAGTGTTGAATATACCTCTCTTTATGGAATCAGTCTTCCATGGGTCATTGAGCTTTTTATTCCATCTGGCTTTAGAAGAAGCATGGATCAGTTGTTCACACCATCATGGCCCAGAAAGGCTAAAATAGCCATAGGACTTCTAGAATTTGTGGAAGATGTTTTCCACGGTCCCTATGGAAACTTCCTCATGTGTGATACCAGTGCCAAAAACCTAGGATATAATGATAAGTATGATTTGAAAATGGTGGACATGAGAAAAATTGTGCCAGAGACAAATCTAAAAGAACTTATAAAGGATCGTCACTGTGAGTCTGACTTGGACTGTGTCTATGGCACGGATTGTAGAACTAGCTGTGATCAGAGTACAATGAAGTGTACTGCAGAAGTGATTCAACCAAACTTGGCAAAAGCCTGTCAGTTACTCAAAGACTACCTACTGGGTGGTGCTCCAAGTGAAATTCGTGAAGAATTAGAAAAGCAGCTTTATTCTTGCATTGCTCTGAAGGTTACAGCCAATCAAATGGAAATGGAACATTCTTTGATCCTCAATAACCTAAAAACATTGCTATGGAAGAAAATTTCCTACACTAATGACTCTTAGTTCATTTGAACATTGTGACCATTGTAGGAAACTTACCACTTAAGAAGTTTTGAACGTTTAAAACAATGGCTTCTGATTCAAATCCTTTTCCCATGGACCTAAGAAACCATCATCTTAAAATGTTGACTGAATGCAGGAGGTATAGATCAACAAATTCAAAGTTTGATTTCATTCCTGCACTTCTAGAAGCCCTGGTACATTTCCCAGTACATTTCACTGTGTAACTGTTTTGACTTAAAATAATGCTGTGAAAAGCCTCATTCCATAAACATCGAGTATTTTGTAGCTTTGTTAGCCAAAATACCATTGCTGGAAACATTGTGTTTGCATTGAAGCTGCTGTTTAAATTTATACCTACTTACTAATGTCTTAGCATGGTAAAGTTTGCACATTAACAGAAATTAAGACTGCGAAGCAGGTAAATTAAAATTATTCCTCTATAAAAAGATGGGTTAATAGCATGGTTTGCATTACAAATACATTCTAACTCATTTAGACATCAAATGTCATGTGGCTTCAGAAATTCAAAATCCACCAAGTGTTCAATTTACTCATTGCCAGTGTTTAAGAGGTTGTAACTAGATGGACTTCAAAGGATCACCCAATTCAAAGGGTTCATTGAAATTGATATGCTAAGGCCAGACTCCATCCAGATCCATTTATCTGAAATGGGAGACATGGGGAAGTGGGACCATGCAATTTTTTAGTAATAACTTCATTTTTGAATAGTATTTCCTATTGGCCAAAGGGCTATTCTGTAAAAAGCATGTAAATGTATTCACCCATTTTCCTCCTGTAAACTTGATATATAGGGGTTAGTATTTGCTCCTTTCATGTTAATTCAGATTTGGCATGTACCTTTCAACATCTCCGTAAAATGAAACGCATCTTTTGGAGAAAAAAAAATATATTTTTTGCTCAAAAGTTTTTCCTAAGGTGAATTATGTTTGTTACCTAACCTTCACCGGACAGCTCTCTAAAAATTAAAGCCATGGGTTAGCACGTTTTGCTTACTTTACAATTGTGTACTTTGAAGGTACTCTTTCTTCCCACTAATCATCTAGTTACAATAAATAAATGGAAGAAATATTTCCTAGTGGATGGTTGGTCTGTTGCTTGCCAAACTTTGGGGAGAGTTACCATCATAAAACTTGAAGGTTAACTTCTTCCAGGGAGACCAGAAGCCCAAGAAGCAGGTGTGAATTTAATCAATATGTAAGACAATCTTTCTGGAAAAGACTTCACTTGTTTCTTCGAGGAAAAAAAGTCAACTCTTGCTTTTTTAAATTTCAGGATTATTTTCTACAGTTTCATTAACAAAAAGCTTTACACAGAAATCATTGCTGGATCAATAATTTTATTATTGTAGTCTTTAAAAATCTCCATTAAAAAATGGTTTGGCTTATTAGCTCTCAGCAGCCCGCTCCTGAGCCCTGAGGAAGCTTGCCTTCTTCTGAGCTACCCGATCTTTCTTCTGGGCAAGAGACATCTTGGGACGGTTCCACCTACAAAACAAAGAGACACAGGATGTAACTTGACGAATTCTACTCCATTCAATGATTAAAATATGAAATTCTCTTCTTTAAGCTATTTAAAGTTCAGTAAGTGGTAATTACATTGTACTAGGATAGAATGGAACACCTCAGTAGTTTCTGAGGCCAGTACATTTCTATCACCACAATTACTTTAGCAAACCTGGTTCCCCTCACTTCTGCAACATCATGCAGAGTTAGTGATCGAGTTTGCACAACTCTTCAAAGATTGAATAAAATGAAATAAGGCAGGGAACCCTCCCAACCTCTTTCTCTTAAAAAGACAACCATGAAACACATACCTCTTCTTCTTAACTTCTTTCTTGGGCTTCTTTTCATAGACTGGATTCTCTCGTATAGCAGCATGAGCTTTCTTATACATCTCCTCCATCTGAAACAAAGCAAAGCAAACAGTACTTGGTTTCATTTCATATGCCCTAAACAATAGTAAAACATACCATATTCTACTACTTGCTCTATTTTGTGCTTATAAGCCAGACTGTCAAAAGGAACTAACTAGGTCAATATTGGTTATCTGCTTAAATTGATAAATGTAAATAATCATTTGCACAAAATTCTAATTTTTTCTCTCAAGCAATGTAAATTGACATTTCACAAAACTTTTAAATTTACATGTATTTCTAAGGAATTCAACTATATGTCACTCAAGTTTAGAAAAAATTGATTTCTGTAAGAAACACACTTTATGCTCACTTAAAATACTGTCTTTCATCTCAGTAATACATGCCAAAACAAAGCATTCAAGGATATTAAGATGAAGAGAATACAAGGCCTATAAGCATTCATGGGATTCACATTTTCCATGGGTGCTAAGTCTTCACAGCTACTTCCAGTACTGCATACCAAAGATCTCTGTTATCTACTACTGAGTCATTAGTATCTAGCAGCAGTACTGGGCCTTTGTGGGAACCAGAAATAAGTCTAAATTTCTCTAGATAATGGTGAAAAGTTAACCAGTTAGGTATGCTGATGAGAACTCTTGTTCAAAAGGTCATAAAACTACTCATTCAAGCTAGAAAAATTATGATTACTACATGCATTTCTATCAAGATTTCTAGCAAACAAAAACAATGAAAAATTTTCAACACACTTGTTTCAAATATCCTAAATCCCCTTTGATAGTTTCTACTTCTTTTAATACTCTGTCTTTAACAAATCCATTTGAAGACTTTAACTAGTCATTTAAAAGATCTAAAAGAGATCTAAGCAACACAGCTCATTCCTTCCACGAAGTCATAAAGTAGGCAATACAACTATGTATGTATATAATACTAGAGTTTAAGACCACTTTCTATTGCAAACACATCAGTTATCTATAGGGATTCAGTAGGCATGCATATAAGGTCTCGGGGCTCCCCGGTGGCACAGCGGTTGAGCGCTGGGTTGAGAAGCTGCCCGCGGCCTCTGCGGCGCGGGCTCAATCCCCGGCTGCTCCCCGGCCACTGGAGGAGGGTCCCGCATGGCGCGCAGACCTCTCCTGCCGCCCGCTGCTCCCCTCAGCAGTGTACTTCGGTCCTTCTGCCTGTTCTGCTCCCCGCTCTGGCTCTGGTGAATTCTCTCACCCTCCCGCGCTTCTGACTGTACCCAGTGCTTGTATAAACAAAACAAACAAACAAACAAATAAATAAAAGATTTAAAAAAAAAAAAAAGAATAAGGTCTCCACAGCAGTTGACTAAATGAGCTAATTGGACAAGTATGTCTGCCAATGAGTGGTTCAGCTCAAGTATAGTCTGTGTGAAGGAGAACATTAAGAAACACATCTGAAATCTGAAAACAAAGTTTTTTTTGTTTTTGCCAGGGAGAACCAGGATGTTTGTCAGTAGTAATATAAAGGAATATTCTAGTATGAAAATGAACATACATCCCATTACTAATATAAAAATACCCTTTTCCTAGCCTGAAAATTCAAACTCCAGACACTACTTTATCTGACCTTTATTTATCCTACTCTGGCTGGGTCCAACACCCCAATTTCATTTTAAAACAAGGACAACTTAATTTTAATCTGTCTATACCTTTGAATATGCCCATAGTCAACTTTTAATTGCTAGCCTGCAATAAAATGATATAATAATGTACCCGCCAAAAATAAGTAGTAAATCTGATTCTATAACTTATCGACATCTTTAGTTAAAATTTTTACCATGTCTGGCGTTACGTTGTTCTTTATGTACTGAGAGAACTGTTTCTTATAAGCATCTTCATCTTCCTCCATTAAGTAACGCATGTAATCTGCAACATTCTGCCCCATGATGTGCTTCCGATGTACTTCAGCATGGAATTCCTTGCTTTCTGAATCATAACCAGGGAATCGTTTGGTACTAAAATAAAATTGTTAATGTTTTAGTATGTGCTGACTGAAATTAGTTCATTAGGAATTCTTTTAGTAGCTGCTATCAGTCCCGTCTTGAAACAATTAATTGCATCATATGCAACCAAAGGACCAACTACTGAATGCTCAGTTAGTAGGACATCATCATCTAGCAGCTAATCTCTGAATTCCAGGATAGAAAAGAAAATCATGCCACAAGCATCTTTAAAAACCAGTAAATGAACCAAGGCTTTCCAACTACTGTAAAGTTACTTCTTAAGCAAAAGTTTCAAAACTGCTCCCAAATTCCTAGACTTTCTCAATGATGCCTTAGGGTACAAGGGGACAAGTGACTTATTGGAAACTATAATAGATGCCTTGCAAGAGAGCTTCAGGTCCTCAAAAAATATACCCCCGCCACCACCTACAAAAGTAAGTTCCAGTTAGGTTACAACTCTATAGGTTTACCATTTTAAAAAGCAAAAACATGAAAATTCCCTATGGTCAGAAAGTTACTTTAACGTGTATCTTAGTTACAAAAAAAGTATTAAAAGGAATAACTAAATTAAAAGACTTACTTAGCTTCTAAAAGCCTTTAATCTCATTTCCAGTCAAAGTTGAGAAATCTATCATGTCTTTTTCTCAAACCCCTAACCCTGTTCACTTTTTCCTTAACAGTAAATCAATGCTCTTTCTGAACGAAAACACCTTAGATAAATCATGTATCTTTGAACTCTGGTCTCTTCATGTATCAATGTGTTTTATAACACTGGCCTGCCAGGATCCTTTTGCACAGTACCTAGCATATAACAGGTACACAGTGACAGTTCATTAACTGATTCAATAACTTTCACAATCAAACCAGTTAATAGCAGAAGTATTGGAATCCAGGCAATGACCCCTTGGATACTATATTACCTGTGAGGAATAGACAAGCCTCCATCCACAGCTCCCTTCAGGGCCCCAAAAACTTTATTCCCTGTAGTAGTTCTGGCAAGTCCAGCATCCAAATAGCAAGTAAAGGCACCTGGCTGACCATCAATGCTTTCCACATTGTATTCATCTCCAGTCACCTCTACTTGGCCTTCATAGATCTTGTCCATGCCGAACCTATTGAGAAGCTATCAATAAAGAAGTCAGTCTAAATACCTATCTGAATATATTCAAGCAACTCTTAACACTATCTCAAGTCCTGACTTCAATGATCTGACATGGGAAAATTTTTCTTCCAATTCATTTATTGGTTTTCCCAAATCACTTTTAATCCACATTTTTACTTTTTATTTTTATTAAAGATTTATTTATTTATGCATACAAGAACTGGGGTACAGGCCAGAGGTATGGGGGGTGAGAGGATTTACCAGAGACAGAGTGGGGAACAGAACAGTGCATTGACTGAAACACACTGCTGAGGGGAGCAGCGGGCTAGACAGGAGAGGTCTGCTTCGTCATGTGGGTTGCTCCCTGGGGCTGTCGGTAGCCAGGGAGGCCCTAATCCACATTTTTAAATGCTACAAAAAGCAACTTCAGACACTCCACCTACAGCTGTAACAACTTTTATAGCTTCAGAATCTTTGTTACATGTCCCTAACTGATGTAGCAATCAATTAAGATACATAATACTTAGATCTGATTCTTATATTTAGTCAAGGGAGGTAATCTTCACATATCTTCAGTCATATTTGGCTTCAATAATTAAACTGATATTAACTCTTATCACATGTAGTTCTGTTTGAGTAAAATCATAGGAATAGCATCCTAGGCTAGGCTGAGGAGAACATCTTCTGTGACTTCACTCTCCAACAACATTGTGTTAGTATGGATCACTCCTCAGCCAATACACATTATCTAGTGGTGCCACTGCACTAATTAGTTGTTCATATGCAATAGCAATATATTGTCTCCCACACATACTCAAATGCATGCTTAACAATTACATTGCAGGGCCTCCCTGGTGGTGCAAAGGGTTGAACACAACATTGTGAAGCTGTCCGTGGCCTCTGTAGCAATAGTACGATCCCTGGCTGGCCAGGGAGCTACCCACATGGCACAGCAGACCTCTCCTGACTCTCCCGCTGCTCCCCTCAGCAGAGTATTGCAATCAGTCTGCCTGTTCTGTTCACCACTCTGTCTCTGGTGAGTCCTCTCACCCGCCCCACCCCGTACCTCTGGCCTGTACCCCAGTTCTTGTATGCATAAATAAATCTTAAAAAAAAAAAATTACATTGCAGGGCCTCCCCTGGTGGCGCAGCAGTTCAGCGCCAGGCTGCGAAGCTACCTGCAGCCTCTGCAGCGCCGGTTCAGTTCCGGCGAGGGTCCCACATGGCGCGACAGACCTCTCCTGCCATGCCCGCTGCTCCCCTCAGCAGAGTATTTCGTCAGTCTGCCTGTTCTGTTCCCTGATCTGGCTCTAGTGAATTCTCTCACCTTCCCGTGCTTCTGACTATACCCAGTGCTTGTATAAATAAATAAATCCTTTAAAAAAAAAATTACATTGCAAAACAAGGTCAGTAACTGAGAAAACAAAAATATGGCAAAATTATTTTCATCTTTCGGCATACTATAAAAGCTGCCACCCAGAGGCAAACATGAATGCCTGCCTCCCCACTAATTTAAAACTTTCTGAAATTTAATGTACACTATAAATCAGGTATCTTATTAAAATATATTCTGAGAATCTGACATTCTGCATTTTTAATGTATGTTGCTCAACAGTCAAAAGATCTACATTTCTTAGTTGCCAGTCTTTGCTGCCCAATAATGTAGCTATTCAAATTTCAAGTTCAAGCTCATTAGAAGCACTAGCCACATTTAAGTGCTCTAAAGTCGTAAGCGGCTACCATATCAAATAGTACCGATTAACAGGTATTCACCACTGCAGAAAATTCTACTGGTCTAGATATAACCAACAAACAGAGCAGGAAAAAATAGGAAAATTACTACCTCTCCCTATTATAAGAAAATGCACTGCCACTTCAATCAAACTTTGTATTTAAAAACCACCTCCCCTGATGATGCCCTAGTAAGGGGTACATACCCTGCGGGCCAGCAGCAGGCCAGTACAATATGCTGCAGCATAATTTGTCAGGCCAACCTTCACACCATACTTGGGGAGTTCATGAGCATAAGCTGCACAAACTATCATATCTCCTTCTATACGGGCATAAGCAATCTAAGAAAGAAAGAAAAAAAAAGTTTAGCAAAGTGTGCTTTCACGGTTTAGGTTTTGTGTCATAAGAGCCTTCTTTTCCAAAGAACTTTAAAGTTAGATATAGATTCTCCATCATTTAAATTTTGTCTTTGTAAACCCACTCAACTACAGTTTATGGCTCAGTCAACTACAGCAGGTAGGTTTATTCTTTGTTTATGTCTGACTAATGTCATAATAAGGTTAAAAATCATCAGTCAGGGAGTATTAAAACACCTTTGGAAAAAATTATACTATAACGCCCTCTAAATACTGAACTCTTAGTTAAGTCAGCTGGTGAATTAAAAAGGTTCTCTGAAAAGCCAAAAACATCTTTTGATCTAAGCATTATACACCAAATCCAACATTGCTTCATATACCCAATGTTTAGGTATCTACATGTAATGAAGATTTTTCCTTCATAAATATCTACTTTGTAAAGCAAACAGGTATGCCTGCCTTCTATAAAGTTCAGCAAATCTCCAGACTCTGAAAATTTTCCCTAGTAATGAAAATCCAAAAATCTAATTTCTAGATCTACCCCAACCCTTACCCCAACCAGAAATGTATGGGATGAAACTGGATTGGCCTGCCAAATACTTTTTAAAGTACCATTTTCCCAGGCTCCAAATTCAGACCTACTAAAAGGAAAAGAACTATTTCTAAGTTTATGGAATGCCAGGCATCAGACTGGATGGGCTTTCTAATGCACACTTTTTACTTCCCTAGCACAGTACATTAAGGGGCTGGGGTTTGCTTTTCCCAAGAATACCACTTACCTGACAAATGATATCTCTGTTGGTTACCCGAACTATCATCCTGTATTTGGGTGTGTTGTACTTATTTTTATCCTGGATTACCAAGCGTTTTCGAGCATAGTAATCAGTTTTGCCCTCTGTGGGGGGAGATAAAAAAAGTTTTTTTTAAAGAAAAGCCTATTCCACTGAAATGCCGATGCCTTTAATACTGTCAAAATGAAAAACTTATCATACCTCGCCTTCTTCTAAATTTCACTTGGTATCTCTTGAAGTAGGCCTTATTCTTGACAACTTTTACAAACCCCTTTAAGAAAAAAGAATGTTACTGGAATTTCATTTGTGACACTTTGGACATTTGAGATGTAATAACACTTAATGCAGACAACTGTCACTTTTTGTAGTCCAGGGTTTTTCAAACCATCTGAATCATGTTTTTTTACTTTCCATCTGTCACGACTGAGATTTTACAAAACACAACAGCGAATCCCTGGTTTTTTAAGAAGCTAAAAACACAATGTTGGGCATTTATAGTCACCAGATGAAAAAGCACACTGCTTTCAACTTTTTGCTCGATCACTACCCTCTGCACATTTCCCCTTCCGAACCGGTTTGCCAAAGCACCGCCGGCCTAAGAGCGATCTTGTCATCCTGTTCACAATGTACTTAAGAAACTAACCACTTATTTCCCTCATTTTCCACGCGCGTGTTTCCAAAGCCTAAATAATGTGCCACGAATCCCAACTGGTCAAAGGCACAGTCAGCAATTCCTCCCGATTTAAAAATAAAAAGTGCTGTCCCCCACCAACCAAAGCACACGCCACCCCCATAATCATCAGAAACTGGTACCAACCACAGCCTTGAAAGACAGAGGAGGCGCGTGCCAAACTGCAGGAGTTTGCTCTCGGCGCCCAGAGACACCACTTTCCTAGGCCTACGAGCTCTTTTGACTTATAAGCAACTTTCGCCCCAACAACACGTTTTCTAAAAATCTCGCCGGCACCGGGACTCCGAGAAAACCCTGGAAGCAATGGAGCTGAGGCCCAGGAGCCGCAGCCCTTCTGTCTGTGATCGGCAGCATGCACCCTCCTCTGCCCGTGAGCCCTCAAGACGGTGCCCCCTCAAGACGACTCCATCCCCTTAACGTGTTCACTAGCTTCGCCCCTCTTCCCAATCCGCCACCCCAACTCTTGCTCCTTCTCAGCCCCTCCCCCTCAAGGCTAGGCGCCGGGCGGCAGCCATTAAGGCCACGCTGGGAGCGGCAGCCCGATCATGGCAGGGGCTGCAATCTAATGCCATCCGACCCCTGCGCCGCGCGAGACGGGCCCCAGACGGGCGTTCGGGCAAAGAAAGGGAGCCCCCGTGGGTCCGTAACCCCGAACTCCAGACAATCACTCACCATTTTGCGGCGCAGACACCAGTTGTCCGCGATTTGCCAAAGCAGTGCAGGCCCGGCAGCGCTTCGGCAAGGGGGAAAAAGGCCGCAGCTCGAGCGCACGCGCAGTATGTAGCAGCGACAAGCACGCGCGCGACGTGTGCAAGAGGGAGCGCGCGGCAGCGCTGCGTGTGGCTTGTCGCCCCCTACTGGCGGGAGGACCGATGCGGGCGTAAGCCTGGCCACCACAAACCCCGGTGCGGCGGGGACTCAACACTCCTGGCTAAAGATTCCGTAGGTGGTGGCGCAGGGGTTAAGCACCGCACTATGAAGCAATTCGCAGCCTCTGCAGCACGAGTTCGATCCCCGGCCAGCCAGGGAGCGACCCATATGGCGCAGCAGACCTTTCCTGTCTCGCCCGCTGCTCCCCTCAGCGGTGTATTTTGGTCAGTCTGCCTGTTCTGTTCCCCACTCTGTCTCTGGTGAATCCTCTCACCCCCCCTCCCCACCTCCACCCCCCCATCTCTGGCCTGTACCCCAGGTCTTGTGTGTGTAAATAAATAAATCTTTAAACATATACATAAAAATAAATAAATATTCCATAGGAGTGGATGGTCAGTAGCAGGGAAGATTATATTTGCTTCATAATTAACATATTATTTTTGTAAGCATAAATTTGCTCTGGAACCCTTCTGTCCCTTCCAGGACTTAACAACTGGAGTCGCCCCAGGAAGTCTTACCTTGGTTCTCCAAAGTTGGGTTGGGAGCCCCTCTTCTGCCTTCCCACAGCATCTTTGTGTTGTTTTGTGTAGAAGAACTAGGGTGTAGGCAAGAGGTGTGGGGGTTAGAGGGTGTATTTGAGAGGATCCCCCAGAAAGACAGAGTGGGGAACAGAACAGGCTGATCTACTGAGTGAGATACACTGCTAAGGGAGCAGGAGGTGAGACAGGAGAGGGCTGCTTCCATGTGGGTAGCTCCCTGGACAGGGATGGGACTCAGGCCTTAGCAATGATGCTCTGACACTTAACCCCTAGGCCATCAGGGAGCCCTCCCACCCCATTTTTGTACCTGCTTCATCAGCTCATTAGATTGTAGATTCCTGTGGCAAGCCCTATTGTCAAATTCATCTTTCAATCTCCAGCACCTGCACAGTGCTCGCTATTTGTTAAATGGTAAAAGAACAATTTAACTGCTTGCTTTTACCTACTCCCCTTTTGTCTCCATCGTCTTCCCTGATCCCTGAACGTCTCGTTCCTTTTTCCTCCCTCCATTTCTCTGATTCAGTCAGTTTAACTTTCTTTCTGTGAGTCCTTTTTATGTCATTCTTTTAAAACAAACTGTAACTGAAAAATGAGCTGTTCCTTTTTCCTGTTCTTACAGGGAGACTGAGAGGAACCATTCAACCAAACAAAAACACCTCAAGAGGAAGAATTCCCTGATACAGTATTTAAAAGGTGGGCTTTAGGCTGTCGTATGGGAATTATTTGGGTACTAGTTAAAATGCAGATATGCCCCACCTCTACTAAAGCAAACTCACTGGCTTGGAGATTGGGAACCTTATTTCAAATTTGACGTCAATCTTAGGGCTCAGGAGAGTAGAAAACAATTACTATTTTGCCCAATAATGGAATTTACTGATCACTAGGGAAAGAAGAAAATATGTGTGCATATACATATACATATGTGTGTAAAGAGAGAGAAAATGGTAAGACAAATATGTTAAAATGTTAGTAAATCCTTTGTACTAATCTTAAAAACTAATGTGTGATTTTGAAATTATTTCAAAATTTAAAAAATTCCTGTAAGAATGAAAAATATTTACTTTAAAAATTATTAGAGGGCCTCCCTGGTGGCGCAGGGGTTGAAGTCTCAGCACTATCAAGCTATTGCCAGCCACGGCAGCATGAGTTCGAGCCCCACCAGGGAGCTACCCACATGGCACAGCAGACCTTTCCTGACTCACTTGCTGCTTCTTTCAGCAGTGTATTTCAGTAGATCTGCCTGCTCTGCTCCCCACTCTGTCTCTGGTGAATCCTCTCACCTTTCCCCCCACCTCTGGCCTATACCCCAGTTCTATGCATAAATAAATAAATCTTAAAAAAAAAAAAGAACTACAGTGAGCCTAAGAAGTTTATCCAAGTTGGTTATTACTATCTGTAGAACATAAATGGTATGATATCAATACAGTCATAATTGATAACAATACAGTCATAATTGTGATAACAATACAGTCATAATTGTTTGGTTGTCCTTAATATTTTGCTAACTTTCAGTTCGATAAAAACCATAGATTTTTATATCTCTTCTTAAGAAACAAAGTTTATCTTTCACTGAATGCTAATTATTTTTTCCTAGTGAAGAATAGTAAAAGTTTAAAATGTTTCCAATGGACAAATGTCAATGAAGAGAATCAACCATAAAGTAGTTCAGTACCCTTTGTTACCCTTCAGTGTACACCCACATACTCAAGTAAAAGCTACCTGTGCCATGTGGATAGCTCCCTGGTGGGGGAATCTAACTCATGCTGCAGTGGCTGTGGATAGCTTCATAGTGCTGGGACTTAACCCCTTGTGCCCCCAGGAAGACCCCTCACTGTAGTTCTTAAACAATTTTTATTAATTTCAATTAGAAATTTTGCTCTACTGAAGCAAGAAAGACAAATTTTGAAAAAAATTCATAAAGCAAAACAGATTTGAAAAAGAACCATAATTTTTACATATCACATTCAAACTAAGTAATGGTATCATAGATGATAAATTATTGTTTTCATAGAAACTATTAGTAGATGTTTTGATATTGACATATAAATCATTATCATTTTTTTAAACTTTTTTTTTTAAAGATTTATTTATTTATTTATACAAGCACTGGGTACAGTCAGAAGTGCGGGAGGGTGAGAGAATTCACCAGAGCCAGAGCAGGGAGCAGAGCAGGCAGAAGGACCAAGGTACACTGCTGAGGGGAGCAGTGGGCGACAGGAGAGGTCTGCGCACCATGTGGGACCCTCCTCCTGTGGCCGGGGAGCAGCCGGGGATCTAACTGGCACTGCAGAGGCTGCGGGCAGCTTCGCAACCCAGCGTTCAACCACTGCAACACCGGGGAGGCCCAAATCATTATCATTTTGAGATGTTCACCGTCTCATAATAGTATCTACAACCACACAGATTTTGTTATTCTTCTTCCAATATTTCAATGCTGAGGCATGAAAATAAATAGCAGTGTGTTGTTTAATTGGGTCAGATGTCTTTTCAATTACATTATGCACTGATCAATCAGAGTCAGAAAATAATATCTATGTAAATTAGTTTTAGGTTTATTTGTATTTTCTTTCTCACATTCATGTAAATGCTTTTGTTTTCTAGTTCTAATTTCCTTATATTTAATTAGAATGTCATATTTTGTGGAATATTTGTCATACAGTTTCATTCAATATAGAAAAAGAAATTTGTATAAAATTTTAATCTTTTTAAAGTGTAGATCTGATTGAATTTTGAACACACTGACATTAAAAGCAAACAATATTATATATAAAATACTTAGCACAAATTCAAAATTTTTTTTTTCTGCCAAAACCTCTGATTTGCTCTTAAAAATTTTTATTTTATTTATTTATGTATACCAGAACTGGGGTGTAGGCCAGAGGTGTGTGTGGGGGGAATGAGAGGATTCATCAGAGACAGAGTGGGGAGCAGAACAGGCAGAACTACTGAAATATACTGCTGAGAGAGAAAGGAGAATTCTGCTTCTCCCTGTGGGTTAGCTCCCTGCCCTGGTATCTACCTGCAGATGTGGCTAGAGATAGTTTGATAGCGCTGAGACCACTGAGACTTTAACCCCTGCACCACCAGGGAGGTCCTTGATTTGCTCTTTATTTGAGCACCTTCTATTGTGCACCTTTTCTACATCAGCTCATGTCTTGTTGAAATCAGATCTAACTTTTAATATAACGAATACCTCTGAAACTAGGGGCTGGAACTTGAAGATAAACAAGAAAGTATGGTTGGTTCTACTCAGACATAAACCTGTATTCTTCAAGAAGTGATTTAACAAGTAATTTTTCCCTCTCACCTAAAAGAATTTCCATTTCTCAAATGTTCTGTACTAAAACACAGTGACCATTTCAAATGCCAATAGCAGCACAAACCCAAAACCTTTCTGACATTCACATACAATTGCCTTTTGTTCTGAGGATACCGCACAAGAAATGTGAATAGCATTTCCCTGGGGCCTGGAAGGTGTTGATTACGAGGGCAGATGCATAGGATTTCTGGTCAGAGCTGAATGCCAAGTCCAAAAGCGACAGAGGCAGACATAATCATGCATTCACTAATAATTTTTTTATGTGCGTTTGTGATACAGGGTTTTATAAAGTGCAGGATCAGATCAATAGTCCCCAACAAGGGCCCCTTTTGCCTGTGTGAAAGGGAGCTACATCGTAGAAACTTCACACCCACCAAAAACCACAGGACCTAAAATGTCTGAGCCCTTACCTATTGCTCACTGGGCTCATCTCAGCAACTTAGACCTGACTTGGGGAGTGACCTATAGGGAAAAGAAGGTGTGAGCAGCAGACAGCAGGGCATTTTGGGACCCACAAACCAAATGGGTTCTGCCATCCATTGCATAAAGACAAAATATACTCTTAGTGCATAAGAACTTCAATAAAAAAAGATTATCTCCTTGTGGGTAAATGCCCAGCCAAACAGGGTTGGCCCAAAACAGGGCCACTGCTCGAGTCTAAAGCACCTTCTGATTGGAACCATGGGAAAGGGGCAGAAGAGGCCAGGCTAATCTGGAAGGAAAAGAGCAAAATCAAAGTAAAGTAAAGATAAAGGCTGCCATCGTCAACCTCCATTGGGTGTCTCACCCACGTCTCTTCCAAGTGTTTCCTTCTGTTATAGGACAGGGAGAGGGGCAGCCCAAAACCCCGCAAACCTACCTATTCTAAATGGGTTCTGCCATCCGCCGCATCAACACAAAACATAGGAGACTTTAATGAAAAGGAACTTTAATAAAACTAGGAAACAATACAGGTAAGGCAAAGAATCTAGTTTCTAAATCAAGCACCCAAAGTTACCCATCCCCTCGTGGGCAAAAGTCCATCCAAATGGGATTGGCCCAGAGCAAGGCCCCAAGGCCTGCCACAAGTCCAAAGCATCCTCCAGTGGGGACCCACAGAAAAGGGTCAGAAACAACCAGACAAGCCCAGAAGGAAAAGAGCAAAATCAACATCAAGATAAAAGCTGCCATTGTCACCTCCCCACGGGTCTCACCCACATCTGTGTCACCCAGTCCACGACCAAAAGACAAGCGCAGTTTCTTCACGTGTCTCTAGGCTCCATGTGCCTCCCCCAGGTCTCCTGGCTCCATCCAGCTTCCTACCTCAGTCTCTTCTTCAGCTTCTCCTCTTCCTGCTCAGCTCCACCCTCCCTTGGGTGGGGCAGGGAACCTCCCCCTTTCCTGGGGACCACCCTGTTGCACTTCCATGTCCCCAGGTCCAAGACAGAGGAGCAAGCACAACCTCTTCTTCACTTATCTCTCTGCTCCACGTTCCTCCCCCAAGTGGTCTCTTCCCAGCCCTTTGTAGCTTCCCCTCCTGACTCAGCTCCACCCTTCATTAGGTGGGGCAGGGAACTTGGAATCGCCCCTTTCTATGCAGATAACACTGTTACACAGGGGGCTCCCGGAGTCTCAAAACTTAGGAACAGCAAACCTGCCAAAATGGAACTATTTGCCAGAACCTATGTTAAGCATTTATTATGTTACTTCATTTAATCTCAAAACTACCTGAGTAAATAGCATTATTATCTTCATTTTACAGATGAAGAAATGAATGTCATAGCCTTCACAGTAGAGCACAGGTGGCAAAATCAGTGTAAATGAGGATCTGAGCCTGACTTGAAACTGCTAAGAGGAAACTCACACTGGGAAAATTCATAAGTGTGTATATATTTGACTTTAGAACATACAACCCATGATATTTTTGTTTGACTAAAAGGTCAACACTCCTTGGTTTAAGCTAACTACAATTAACTTTAGTTGCAAATTAAGGTGAAACTGAAGCTAGAAAACTCCTTGTTTTACTCATCGGATGAAACTGGAACTGTTATAGAGCAACCCCGATATTAAACGGGTTCCTGGCTGTGGGTCCTCACCCGCGCGCTTTAAAGGGACTTATGAATACTCTACTACAGACACACACAAAAGGGTTAATAAAAGGTTTATTTACAAGAGAAAAAGAAATAAGGAAAATGTACAACTCAGGGAGAAAATAGGGAAATAAAGTCTTTAATGCGTCCTACCCGATCCAACGACCTGGAAACCCAAAGTCACTCTCAGAGCTGGCCGACCTGGAAACCCAAAGTCACTCTCAGAGCTGGCCGGAGGGACGCTGCGAGCTGGCGGAGAGCCAAAAATGGGGGATCCTCAAAGCCCACGTGTCTGCCTTTTGTATCCACCTGCCTGCTTAACCCCACCCTCAGGTCCCAGCCACCTTCCCTTTGGTGGTGATGGAATTTGGAGTTCCCATTGTCTTTGGCTTTGACCTGGGGTGGGGGTGGAGTCCACAAAGCCTATATGGAATTTGCTTTGGGACATCCTTTTCCCCCTAACAGAACCATTATATACTTCCAGAAATAAAGACTGATCATCACGGGCAGCTCTCCTCCTAAGACTGCCCATCTGTGTCTATGCAGGTACCTTTCTTTTTTCCTTCTCCTTTTCCTAATAAACCTATCCTTAAAAAAAAAAAAAAAAAAACTAATCAGTATGAACTCTATAAAGGATAGAGTCTTGTTCTTTAGATATAGCCCATCTTATTACAAATAGGAGGGAAGGGGGTCTCCCTGGTGGCTTAGGGGTTAAGTCTCAGCACTATAACCACAATGGCCTGAGTTTGCTTCCCCTGTTTGTTTAATAAACCCCATTATTGTTGTTTCCTGAGCCTGAGTGGTCTTGCAATTGTGTGCAATCTGGAAGATGTGGGGTTAACACCCTATAGAAACCAACTTAACATTTCACATCCAGCTGGCTTTTTAAAGTGCGTTTAAAAAGACAGTTCAGTGCCTCCCTGGTGGTGCAAGGGGTTAAGACACAACTTATGAAGCTAGCCACAGCCACTGCAGCATGAGTTTGATCCCCCGCCAGGGAGCTACCCACATGGTGCAGCAGACCTCTCCTGTCTGGCCTGCTACTCCCCTCAGCAGTATAGTTCAGTTGATCTGCCTGTTCTGCTCCCCACTCTATCTCTGATGAATCCTCTCACCCCCCTACCTCTTGCCTACACTCCAGTTCTTCTATGTATATATAGATAAATAAATCTTTTAAAAAATAAAAAAATAAGAGGGAAAGGTCTTGAGCCTTCAAGAAGGCAGTTCTGGGACAAATCTGAGAAGTACAGCACCACTTTATCAGAAGGTGAGTTAATATATGAAAATCAAAATATTTACATGATCCATTAATATTTAAATGGTTTCCTGGAGACTAGATTTACAGTAAGTAATTATAAAAGAGTTAGAAAAGTCAAGAACTTGCTAAACTTTAGAGGTAAGTGTTGCTTCAAGGGCATTTAGCTATCATTCTTGCCTAAAAGAATCTTTTATTGACAAGATTGAGGGGCTATAAAATAAGGGGATGGAAGTTACTGGCTAGGAACGTAATTCCTACCTACGAGTTAAAATTAAGTGCCTATATTTTTCCTGATATCATCAAAAGTGACTATAATCTTATTTTGCAAGTTCTTCAAGGCTGAAAATATAAGATTAGTGACAAATTCTATAAATCCTTTTGAGATTCTACTTATCAAATGACACTAGTAATATCTGTCTCCCTCTTCCATTGTTTTGAGTATGAAGGGCCCAATACACACACACACACACACACACACTTATGAGAGCCCACCATGTTTTGGGAAGAAACAACATACATTTTGTAGTTGATTCTCCCCTTAGCACATGACAATAAAGCCAATTTCTGGATTCTCACTGTCTTCTGGGTCAACTTTTTCAAGGAAATATTGCAAACAAAAAAGGTGCAATTATATCTGTTACAGACAATTTCAAAGTGATGGTCATAATGCTCTGAGTCATTCTTGCATTTGTGTGCGCTCAGCCTCTTGGAGAGTCTGCGCTTAAAGGCACCCTGCCTTCAGTGGCACTTGGTACTGACATGGCCATTATGTTGGAATATAGAGTGACTCTGGAAGCTCTAATGTAGGAAGCAGGACAAGTACATAAAATGTTCTTGCAATAGACCAAATAACGCCAAAATGTTTGTTTTTGATATATTATATATATATATATACATACACACATATGTATATATATTTAGGTTAGAAGGGAAGCTTTATTGCAGGTGAAAGTACACACTCAAGAGTGAGTGTGGACAGATTTAGAGAATCGCTAGATGTTTCTCTTTTGATTACATTTTTTATGTGATAAGAATATTAGCTATTTTCTCCTGGGTTTGGTATAGCTGGCAATGCCTCTGTGCACCAGAAGGGGGAGTGCTGTAAGAAAAAAAAAATAGCTCCATTTCAAAAGGCAGGTGTATAAGAACAAATGACTAACTGCTCTCTAGTCTAGTGTACTTGAGCAAGGATGCAGTCACCGAGTACTGTCCAAAAATTGGGAAGGGGGGAGAATTCAGGTGAAAGGCTGGGAAAAACTTTTCCAGATTTCTGTTTCGGGCGTCCCTGGTGGAGCAGGTGGTTGAAGCTGTCCGCAACCTCTGCAGCGTGGGTTCGATCCCAGCCAGCCAGCGAGACTCCCACGTGGCGTGGCAGACTTCTCCTGTCTCGCCCACTGCCCCCCTCAGCAGTGTATTTCTTCAGTCTGCCTGTTCTGTTCCCCGCTCTGTCTCTGGTGAATCCTCTCACCCTCCCATACATCTGGCCTGTACCCCGGTTCTTGTATAAAAATAAACAAATCTTCAAAAAAAAGATTTCTGTTTCCAATAAGAGGGACAGGTGCAAATCTGTTTGAACTTGTGAGTTCTAACAACATTAAAGTGTTGTTATCCTAAAACCAGGAAGTAAGCACAGAACTTGATGGACTTTAAACTGATCATATTTATATACATTTCTAATTTTGGCCATAAAACATAGGACACCCTATATGTTTGGCAGAAACCAACACAAGAGTTTTAGAAAACCCAGTAGAGACAGTGGAAAGAGGGAAGTAAGAAAGATTTTAAGAAAGACAGGATTCTTTCAACAGCTCACTAAACCCAGTTATACTTTCCACAGGAAGTAGGAGTCCCTCACTGAGCTTGCAACCCAAAAAGGCTGCACAAAATTGGGCCTGCCCCAGCTGGAGAACTTTCACTTCACTATTTCTAAGAATCTTTTTCCAAACAACTTGAGTTGTTTGCTTTACCACACCCGTTCCTCTATGACTCTCTGGATTCTCTGGGAGGAACTATCAAGAGGTGCCTCTCTTCTCTGCTTCACACTATGGTCTTGCCTTTGGAAAAAGCACGCAAAGGCCCCTGACGTGGTGTCTCTCTGAGCTGTTTGTGTGGGTGTGGCCCATGGCTCATGAAGAGCTGTTTATCACATTGTCAGGCACTGCCTTCATGTTGCTGCCTGCATTGTTGCTTGGTCCAGTGTCCAGTCCTGTTCACCCAGGCCTTCAGACTGGCTGTGGGCTGCTGTGGCATCATGTCAGTGACCCCCACATGTGAGCCCCTCCTGCTGCCACTATGAATTTGATCCTGACCCACCGCTTGTTGGCTGTTTCGCGATCCAGGCCCTCGTTGGAAGGATGGTGCTACCTTGAATGAGTGGGACATCTGAGCACTGGACACTATGTAAGGTGAGATAACCAGACAGTTGTGGACTTGGACTTAGTAACTCTTTGATTCCCCTGTTTGTATAGTAAACCCCATTATTGTTGTTTTCCTGAGCCTGAGTGGTCTTGCAATTGTGTGCAATCTGGAAGATGGGTGGTTAACACTCTAAAGAAACCACCTTAATATTTCACATCCAGCTGGGTTTTTATAGTGAGTTAAAAAAGACAGTTCAGTGTCTCCCTGGTGGCACAAGGGGTTAAGACGCAACTTATGAAGCTAGCCGCTGCCATTGCAGCATGAGTTCAATCCCAGGTCAGGGAGCTACCCACATGGTGCAGCAGACCTCTCCTGACTCGCCTGCTGCTCTCCTCAGCAGTGTATTTCAGTCAATCCATCTATTCTATTCCCCACTCTGTCTCTGGTGAATCCTCTCACCCCCCACACACACACCTCTGGCCTGTACCCCACCCAGTTCTTGTATGCGTAAATAAATAAATATTAAAAAAAAAAAAGACAGTTCATCAGTGAGCTGACCCTCACTGCTTCCAGGAGGTTGTAATGTCCAGCCCTGGGAGCTCCTATTGCCTCACGCTCCTCCCACTGTGCTGAGTAAGCTCTTCAGATAGCACTGGTTTCCCCCATGTCTCCAGACATGTCCTTGGGCTGGAAAATTAACTCAGAGCAGACAGGCCATAAACAATATGTGTGTGCAGATTTGCTGCTCTACCATGCTTAATGTCTTACCCGATCTCCTCTCCCTCCCTAGCCCCTATCAAAAGGACACACTCAGGAGTGAGTCTGGGCAGATTCAGAGGAGAATCCACCTTGGGTCTTAAGGCTGCTGATATAAACAATTGTTTAGTTTGAGGAGCTCACAGATAGGATCCTGAATATGTTTTGACAACTTTGCTTAATCAAAGGGGCAGGAGTTTACAGGTGGGGGAGATAATGAGATTCGGCTCATTTGTTTAACAAAAACGAGGAGACCCTACTCTCCTCTTAGATAAGATAGGAGAAGTTTTTTTAATTAATTTTTTAAATTTTTTACATCGTTGTTCATTTTTAAACAATATTTGCTTCCCCCCGCCCCCTCAGGTGTTGTCCCCATAGAGTTTCCTTCACCAATGCACCCGTGCACCTTCACCTCAGTCCCCTGTGCTCCTCCCTCCCTCCCTCTGATTACTCTCCCTCCTCCTCCCCTGCAGGATGTCTCTGATTTATAATTGTCTGTTTTTTCTTTGTTGTATTTTGTTATTATTTTTCATGCTGATGTCTTATTTGATGACCCTATATTCCTGCTATAAGTGAAACCGTGCAATGTTTTTCTTTTTCCTTCTGGCTTATTTCACGGAGCATAATTCCTTCTAGTTCCATCCACGTTGCTGCGAATGGCATGAGTTTATCTTTTTTGAATGCTGAGTAATATTCCATGGTGTATATGTACTACATCTTCTTGATCCAGTCATCTATTTTTGGGCACTTGGGTTGTTTCCAGGTTTTACCTATTGTAAATAGTGCTGCAATAAACATAGGTGTACAGGTGCTCTTTTGAATCAGTGTGTTTGTGTCCTTTGGGTAGATCCCTAGGAGTGGAATTGCCGGGTCATATGGTAGCACCATTTTTAGTAGACTGAGGAACCTGCAGACAGCTTTCCATAGTGGCCGGACCAGTTTGCATTCCCACCAACAATGTAGGAGAGTTCCTTTTTCACCACATCCTCGCCAACATTTGTTGTTGCTTATTTTTTTGCTATGTACCGTTCTTAAGATAGGAGAAGTTTTATAACTAGTGGCATCTCTGTGTGAAATAAACTCATAGGGTTTGAGTCACTTTGGTCTGCAAAGTGCACAGCAGTTTTTTTTCTTTCTTTTTTTTTTTTCCCCCAGAAATGCTAGATGGGGGAGTGGAAGCAGGTCGCAGCTATTGTGCTAAATTCCTGCTCTACCTCAATGGCACTGCAATAGGCCTGTTTCATATTCCCTATGTTATATAGCCAGTACCACTATAGTTCCTTTCATCGCCCCAACCAGAACTTCTGTACCCATTTAGCATAAACTTATCTTCTCCCCGGGGTCCCAGTAAACTATTCTACTTTCTATCTTTATGAATATGACAATTCCAGATATCTCACACAAGTGGAATCATACAATATTTGTTCTGTTGTGTCTGGCTTATCTCACTTAGAGTATTTTCAAGGTTCGTGCTTGTATCAGAACTTCATTCCCTTTTATGATTGAATAATACTCCAATATGTGGGTATACAAAATTTTGTTTATCCATTCATTTGTTGATAGGCACTTGATTTGTTCTCCCCTTTAGGCTATTGTAAATAATTCTTCTATGAACATTGGTTTATCTGTTTGAGTTCCTGTTTTGAATTCCTTAAAATAAATAGCTTGGAGTGGAATTGCAGTGTCATATGGTAATTGTATGTTTAACTATATTTATTTTTTAAGAGTTGTTTTATTTGTTTATGCATACAAGAACTGGGGTGTAGGCCAGAGATGCAGGGGGTAAGAGGATTCACCTGAGACAACGTGGGTAGCAGAACAGGCAGATCTGTTGAAATATATTGCTGAGGGCAGCAGTGGGCGAGATAGGAGAGTCTGCTTTAACATGTAGGTAGCTCCCTGGCTGGGGATCAAACTCATGCTGCAGTGGCCGGTGATAGCTGGATAGCACTGATACTTAACCACTGGGCCACTAGGGAGGTCCTGTTTAACTATATGTAAATGTATGTTTGTTTTTTAAGATTTTTATTTATTTATTTAGTGTAGAAGAACTGGCACGTAAGCCAAATGTACGGGGGTGAGAGGATTCACCAGGGACAGAGTGGAGAGCAGAACAGGTGGATCTACTGAAATACACTGCTGAAGGGAGCAAGGGGCGAGACTGGACAGGTCTGCTGCACCATATGTGGATTAGTTCCCTGGAGGGGGGGTGGGGAGATCAAACTCAGGTCTTCATGGTGCTGAGACTTAACCCCTTAGTCACAAGGGGGGCCCCTAAGTATATGTTTTTAAGGAGCCACCAATTGTTTTCCATAGTGTCTTCATCAGTTCATATTTCTACCACAAATATACAAGAGTTCCAATTTCTCTACAATCTTACCAACATTTGCATTTTTTCTTTTCATAATTCCCTGTGTACACGGTGTAAAGTGGTATTTTATTGTAGTTTTGATTTGCATTTTCTTAATGAGTCATAATATTATGCATCCTTTCATGTGCTTCTTGTTTATTTTCTTTGGAGAAATGCCTCTTCAAATCCTTCACCCATTTTTTGGGGGGGCCTCCCTGGTGGCACAGGGGTTAAATACAGCGCTATCAAGCTATCGCCAGCCACTGCAGCACGAGTTCGATCTCCAGCTGGCCAGGGAGCAACCCACATAGTACAGCAGACCACTCTTGTCTCGCCTGCTGCTCCCCTCAGCAGTGTATTTCAGTTGATCTGCCTGTTCTGTTCCCCAATCTGTCTCTGGTGAGTCCTCTCAGCCCCCACATCTCTGGCCTGTACCCCAGCTCTTGTATGCATAAATAAGTAAATCTTCAAAAGAAGAAAAAGAACTGGGGTGTACACCAGAGGTGTAGCAGGTGAGAGGATCTCCAGAGACAGAGTGGGGAGCAGAACAGGCGAATCTACTGAAATACACTGCTGAGAGGAGCAGCAGGCGAGACAGGAGAGGTCTGCTGCAATGTGTGGATTAGCTCCCGGCCTGGGGATCGAAGTCAGGCCATCATGGTGATAACCCTGAGACTTAACCCCAAGGTCACCAGGGAGGTCTTATTTGATCTATTTTCAATTAATTTTTGCATATGGTATAAGTGTCCAATTTTATTCTGTTGCTTGAATAGTCAATTCTCCTACTATATTTTTTACTTATAATACATATTTGGTTATTGTCTATTTTCTCCCACAAGAATTCAACCTCCATCATGGCATGTTTTATGTCTGTTCTTGTCACTGATAATTTATATTAAGTCTCTATTGCTATTTTTGCTATCTGTGGTCACAGTTCACCACAAAATTTAGTGCCTTAAAACAATGATGAGATGGTAGAGTGTCTTTACTTTTTCAGCTGTGGTTTGGAAAATCTTGGGGCAGGACTATCCCAGGCCTGCCTCTTTTAACCAATCAGTGTGGTGATGGTGGCGGTGGGGGCAAATACTGTGATTTGGGTTAGCTTCAGTTAGTGTCCTACACCTATTAATGGAAGATGAAAGGAGGTGAGGACAGATAAATATCGTATAACTACCTTGGCCAAGTGGGATACTCCTTTTCTGTATATTCCCACAACAAGACACCCCCAAATTATAGCACATTTTATAGAACATCTGTTTCATCCCATGTCTGTCTTCTATGCCAGACTATCATTCATACACTAGAGTATTATACTGTGCAGGTACTATATTGTGACTCCAGACAACAGGCTTTGTAGTCAAGAGAGACTATGCTTCCATTTTTTGCTTTTCCTTTTTCTATCCTTGTAATTTTGATCAACCATAACCTCTTCACCATTTAAATGGGCCTGATAATGGTTGCCTCATGCAGAAGTATATAATGCTATTGTTAACATGCTGTAGGAGCTGAAAATGCTAGCTTTTGTCTCTCCTCTTAGGAAGGTTCCTAATGTAATTGTATGTCCATGATGTTTATGAATGAATGAATGAATGCAGCATTCCTAGTGATTTGCTTAGTGTTCATTTATAAGTGAGGATAACAATAGGGTTACAGTGAAGATTAAATAAAATGATACCAGTTCATAGTAAATACTCTAAAAAATAATTGTCATAACTAGAGAGGCAATCTTTTAAAATTATTATATCAGATATCTTTCAAGAGAATGGAAGAAGTGGTATGCTTTCTTTAGATACCTCCTACCAGGTATGCCACTTATTTTTGTGTTTTATAGTAAACACTACATAGCTCCTAATAACACAAACTCAATAGTCACTAATAGAATGCAATAACCTACAGTTTTTCAAAACCACAGCTACAGAGAAAATAAGTAAACTAAAAGGGAAGTCCTTCCTAATTATAATTTTGTCTAGTGTTAAATTCCAAGAGTTGCGGAGCCTTCCTAGTGGCACAAGGGGTGAAGACCCAACCTATGAAGCTATCGGCAGCCACTGCAGCACGAGTTCAATCCCAGGCCGGAGAGCTACCCACATGGCACAGCAGATGTCTCCTGTATCACCCGCTGCTCCCCTCAGCAGTGTATTTCAGTAGATCCGCCTGTTCTGTTTCCCACTCTGTCTCTGGTGAATCTTCTCACCCCACTCCCCCACACCGCTGGCCTGTACCCCAGTTCTTGTATGCATAAATAAATAAATAAATCTTTAAAAAAAAATTCCAAGAGTTGAAATGACCTAATATATATAAAAGCTACTAGCCAATGCCTCAGAGTCAGCTCTCCAAGTTACTATACAGCTGTCCTTCTGAGATAAACCAAGTCATTGAAGGAAGGAAAAAGGAAGAAAAAGAAAGGAGGTGAGAAGGAAGGAATGAAGGTGGAAAAAACCCCAAGTCAGTTAGCATTCATAATACCAAAAAGCTTTTGTAACTGTGTGCTACCAGCTTCCCCTGAATTTACCACCTAAGAAATGTATAGGGTGGAACTAAAAGAGTGCTAAATGGGTGGATCCTTGTGGGACTGTTGTTGTAAACACTCCCGATGAGTCAGCTATAAATTCAGTTTAAATCCCCAGGCTCTTCTCTGCTTCTCTGCTTATCATAGTTACCACCAAAATGACTGCTATCTTTTTAAACCCTGATGGGAAACAATAAATGTCTAAAAATGACATTTGATTTTATATGAAAAATTATTAAAAATGTAATTGCTGCTGCAGGAATATTTTGTCATGGAGTTGGCATTTGATCTTGGAGTTTGCTTGATCTTCAACACACGAACAGCTTATTAACACTTCTTCAGTTTTATTTTAAGAATGCTGTCTCATTGTATTGAGGCCATTCAAGTGATGAACAAGTTTATGAAGTGTTAATTTTTATTCCACACCTATAAGAAAGGTATTTTAGTAATTTGACTTTTTGTAATTCAATACCATTTCTCTTCTTGCTGTAATTGACTTGCTGGTTATCTTTTTGGAAAGTACATCCTCAGAGGAAAACTGGTGTGTTTGTATGAGCTTTTGCATTTTTATGTGGAGAAGAACATGAGCTGAGGAAAATGACTCGTCATCCTAGTATTTGTTCACAAGTTCTGTTTGGTGGCAGTGTTGATGGTTATGTGGCTTTCAGTGATGACTTCAGCAGTTCTGTTTCCCAGTCATATTTAGCAGCACAGGTCTTAATAAAAACTACACTAATTTTACTGAAAAGTGACACCTTCCTAATGTAGTTTCTTTATCTTTTTTTGGTAGAGGTGGGACAGAGTGCTAATGAACTTTAGCTAAAGTTTGTACTTTACTGTTATTAGACCTTTTTCACATGCAGTAACACATCTTGCAACACATCTATTGTTGGCAATTCCTATCCTTATTTCCTTGCTGAAGAAACAGAGACTTACAGAGGTTACACGTCAGACAATTAGCTGGTGATAGTTTTTTTTAATTAGATAGATAGATAATTTTTTTAATTCAGGCTTTTTAAAAATATATTTTTTTATTTTTGCATGTTGGTCCTTGGTGGCTTTAGATATTTGCAATCGTTATTTTTTTTCTTTTTTAATTTTTGAGTGAAGAATTGGGGTATAGGCCAGAGATGCAAGGGGTGAGAGGATTTACCAGAGATAGGGGAGAGCAGAACAGCCAGATTTTCTGAAATATATTGCTAAGGGGAGCAGCGAGCGAGCGAGACAAGAGAGGTCTGCTCTGTCATGTCCACATGTGGGTTAGCTCCCTGGCCAAGGATCAAACTCAGGCTGTAATGGTGACAGCATGGAGACTTAAGCCCTAGGCCACCAGGGGGCCCGCCAATAGCTATCATTTGTTGAATATTTAGTATGTGCCTTACATGTATCATTTCGTTTGTCATTTCAATCCTTAAGTAGATGTTATTATCTCTAGTTTATGGATGAGTTTAGAGCTCATAGAGTACCCATAGTCTACCACCAAAGTCCTTTGTGCTTCCTCCCCAGTTTGTTCTCTTCCTCCCTCCTCCCCCTGCTTTTTTTTAACATCAGTGTCTTGAAAACAATGGAGTGTGGTGGAGGTATAGTGGTCAGGCCAAAGCCATTCTTATATCTCAATACATGGAGAGTGGAAAGCAAAGAACCAAGTGAAATAGCTATCACTATTTCATAAAGAGTCTTCATTTTTTCAAGGCAAAAAATTTTGAGCATTAGTTGGAGTTGCACTGGAGTGTTAGTTCTCCTTTTAAAAGAATAGTACTGGCAAGAGAAATTTCTGGAAATGGAAATGTTCTATATCTGTGCTGTCCAAGATAATAGCCAGTAGCTACATGTGGCTGTTATTGAGCACTTGAAATGTTAGAATGTGACCTAGAAACTGAAATTTAAAAAAAAAAAAAATTATTTAGGGCCTCCCTGGCAGCACAAGGGTTTAAGGCCCAACCTATGAAGTAGTCTGCAGCCACTGAAGCACAAGTTTGATCCCCGACCAGGGAGCTACCCACAAGGTGTAGCAGACCTCTCCTGACTTGCCCGCTGCTCTCCTCAGCAGTGTATTTCAGTCAATCTGCCTGTTCTGTTCCCCACTCTGTCTCTGGTGAATCCTCTCACCTCCCAAGCCTCTGGCCTGTACCCCAGTTCTTGTATGCATAAATAAATATTCAAAATATTTATGTACCATCAGGGAGGCCCCAGAATCTGAAATTTTTAACTCATTTAAATTTAAGTATAAATAGTCACATATAGCTGGTGTCTGTGGTGTTGGACAGAGTAATCCTAGAACGAAGCTGCACTGGCCTAGTTCTCTAAGGACACCCCACATGCTAACTACCCAGAGTGAGAGAGGGAGTTTGTTCACCAGTGGGTTTGACTCCATTAGTGAGTCATCCTCTGCACTGTGGGTAATTTTTGCCTGTCAGGAGAATGCCTCCTTTGGCTTTTTTTTCTGTGAGCAATGAGGCTCACCTGGCAGATTTATAAAACACCTCTGGCAGTTAAGAGCACCACTGTTCTGAGATTTAACTCTTTCTTTTTTCTCTCTCTCTTTTTAAAAGATTTTATTTATTTATACAAGATCTGGGTGTATAGGCCAGCAGCGCAGGAGAGTGAGAAGACTCACCAGAGACAGAGCGGGAGCAGAACAGGCAGGCAGACAGAAGGAGCAGTGCTGAGGGGAGCAGTGGGTGAGACAGGAGAGGTCTGCCGCGCCATGTGGGTATCTCCCTAGCCGTCCCAGGAATCAAACCCACACTGCAGGATTTCTGGACAGCTTCACCCACGCAGAGGCTGGGGACAGCTTCACAGTGCTATGCTTAACCAACCCACTGCACTGTCACCAGGGAGGCCCTGACTTAACCCTTTCTTGCCAGGTGTCAGGGAGTAGAGTTCACATCCACTTTTTGCTTCCTTCCCCAAGAATGACACAAACCAATGCTAAGGGTATTCGAAGATAGAAAACCCTGAATTACCAGCTGAATTTACTTCAAATTAAACAAGAGAAGGGTGCTACTGCCCACTGCACCCATACTTTATCAACTATAATATGAGGTCTTAGAATGTTAAGAGCAGAGAGGCAGACAGCTGGACTGAGTAGTGTTGGTGTGGAATTCACACAGTGGAATTTCACTTACGCAAGTGCTCAAGCACTCGTGAGAGATTGGATTTAGCTATTTCTCTGGTTAGATTTTGCTATTTCAGTGAAAATTGAAGTGTAAGTTTTTCCATCAAGTAAGTTGATATGTTCAGGGTGAGTGAAGGAAAGGGTAAACCAGGAGTGGTGCTGGAGGGTCAGAGCTAGTGGTACCAGCTTCTGTCTTCAGGCCTATGAGCTCATTTGAGATAATACATCCCAGACATTAGTGCAGCAGTGCTGATGATTTTATTATTTAAAGACATTTATTTTATATATTTACACATACATGAAATGGGGTGTAGGCCAGATGTGCGAGGGTGCGGGGGCAGGGGTGAGAGGACTCACCAGAGTCAGAGTGGGGAGCAGAACAGGCAGATCTACTGAAATACACTGCTGAGGGGAGCAGCAAGCGAGGCAGGAGAGAAGTCTGCTGCGCCATGTGGGTCAGCTCCCTGGCCAGGAATTGAACTCAAGCCAAAATGGCTGGCAATAGCTTGATAGTACTGAGACTTTAACTCCTGTGCCACCATGGAGGGCCTTAACTGTACATTTTTTGACAAAATGAAAACACATGTGTAAATCACACCTCTATCACAATACTGAATATTTTTATCACCAATATCACCCAGAAAGTTCTCTCATGTCAGTCCTGACTAAAGCAACCAGTAATGATTTTTTTAGTTTTGCCTTTTCTAGAATTTCAAATAAATAGAACCATGCAGTATGCGCTCGTGTTATTTACTTATTTTCAAATAGGTAATACACTCACATAGTTTGAAATAAATAGGTACAAAGGGCATGCAGTCAAAAGTTTTCTTCTCACGCCTCCCTTCTCCCCACCATAATTCAATCTTTCTCCCTTGAAGCAACCAATGTGATTACTTTTATTGGGCCCATCCTGAAGCTATCATTAATCCAGGGGTTATGTAAGGTGCTTTGAGAACTAAGTTTTAAAGGTTACCCAAAGATTCTTGTGACAGCCCAGCTAAAACAATATAAAATCCATTTTAAGACTCTGATTCCAAATGTCAAATGTGACATTTTGCCTTTCTATGACTTAGGTAACCTTTAAGACACAAGTAGTTTAAGTTCTAACATTCTGTGATTCTCATTTGTTGATTAAATAAATATGTATTGAACAGATGTGGAAAACAGCTATGAACCAAAGAAAACCAAGCTTCTGATTTTATGGATATAATTGTCCAGTGGGAGAAACAAAATTCATAAAAAATACCACACAATTTCAGTTTCAGTGCAATGTGATAGGCAGGGACGAAGAAGCGAGGGGTCAGAAGCTGCTTGTAATGTAACAGAGTGGTCCCCAGGAAAGGGGGAGGTTCCCTGCCCCACCCAAGGGAGGGTGGAGCTGAGCAGGAAGAGGAGAAGCTGCAGAAGAGACTGAGGAAGGAAGCAGGATGGAGCCAGGAGACCTGGAGGAGGCACATGGAGCCTAGAGACACGTGAAGAAACTGCGCTTGTCTTTTGGTCGTGGACTGGGTGACACAGATGTGGGTGAGACCCATGGGGAGGTGACAATGGCAGCTTTTATCTTGATGTTGATTTTGCTCTTTTCCTTCCAGGCTTTTCTGGTTGTTTCTGACCCTTTTTTGTGGGTCCCCACTGGAAGATGCTTTAGACTTGTGGCAGGCCTTGGGGCCTTGCTCTGGGCCAATCCCATTTGGATGAACTTTTACCCACGAGGGGACGGGTAACTTTGGGTGCTTCATTTAGAAACTAGACTCTTTGCCTTACCTGTATTGTTTCCTAGTTTTATTAAAGTTCCTTCCCATTAAAGTCTCATATGTTTTGTGTTGTTGCGGCGGATGGCAGAACCCATTTAGAATAGGCAGGTTTGCGGGGTTTGGGCTGCCCCTCTCCCTGTCCTATAACAGTAAGAGCTAGATGCTAGAGATGAGGTCAGAATGATGAGGTTTGGAAAAACCTTCCAGGTACAGAGAAAGCATAAGCAAATGATCAGTGCAAGGAGGACTGGAAGAGGTCAATATGACTGGAACAGAAATAGCAAGATGGAATGTGATCGGAGCAGTAAGAAGAGGTGGAGAGGTGGGTAAAGTATCTGACTGAAATGCGGAGGCTCAAGAGAGTCCAAAACCCAAGCACCAAGGGTCATAAGGCTATGCCTATACCTATTATATAGCCTGTGCAATAGGTATAGCCTGACAAAGGACAGTGCCCAATAGAAGACAGGTCACTGCCTATGGGTTCTCACCTGTGGGCATAATTGCAAGATGCCTCGGGCTCAAGGAAAAGCAACAATGAGGTTTATTTTACAAATAGAGGAAACAAAGCTTGCTGAAGCCCAGGCATTGCCCTTTAACTAGCTATAGCACCTTATTGTATAGATACAGCTATAGCCCAATAACCAGTGGCTGTTTAGACCCTATTTCAGTCTTCAGCTATTTAGCTCTGTTTCATGACCATGCAGGACTTGGTTAGTTAAGGGGTTTTGTCTAAGAGAATGGGAAGCTATTGAAGTGGTTTTTACTGGGAGGAGGCAGGGTTTCCTGGCCTTTTGTGTGGTGAGGAGAGGGGCTATATAGCATATAGGTAAACCAATTAAAAGACAAATTAGTAGTAACTCCCTTCCCAAAGGTGGTTTGGAATAGGCTAATGATGGAGGAATATAAGAAGAGAGATTCAGGGAAATTTGGGAAGATAAAAACAATAGGATTTGCTTGTAGATGAATGTAGGAGGGAAAGATATATTATCAAAGATGTCTCTTCGACTTCTTATACAAGAGGGATTCACTAGCAGTGAAATTCATTGAAAGTGACTTAAAAATGGCTTGACTTGAACTTACGCAACTTTGTCTCATTAAAAATTTCAAAGTTTAAAAGGTTTCAGCTGGGTGAAGCAGCAGGTTTCTACTTCCTATTTTTGGGGGTATTTCCTCATCTTGTTAGTATTTTTAAAAATGTTTTTCCTTTCCTGCAATGATTATTACAGTGGAACCCCTTTTGGAGATTATAAATTTCAATTAGAAAATAACCAAGGCTATCTAATTTCTAGGCAAATCATTCTCAAGTTTTTTGTGCTGGTAATTACTATCATTTACCCCGCTTTTCAATGGATACCGAGGGTAATTTATATTGCCCTTATTATTTTTCCTGGGATTAGAACGGAATTAGAAGGTTGTTTCTGTCCCAGACGAAGTATTTTCTTTCTAAGAATTCCTTCGTTGATATTGGACGGCCGCCCGGCTGGTCCTCATGTATCTGTGCCCTGTTCTTCCTCCTGCCGGACAGCACAAGCGGCTGGTAGAGTGCTTCGCAATTCAAGTACCCTTCACACATTGATTATTGTTTTTGAGAGTGACCCAGGCGACCTCTGGGAGTTCCGGCGGCCTCCCGAAGCCTGCGCGTCCAGGCGGCGGCGGGGGGCCGGGGAGACCGGCGCGTGGGCCCCGCGACGCCCGCGACGCCCGCAGCCGCGCGCCCAGGCCCAGGCCCGCCTCGGGCTCGGGAGGGGCGCGCCTCGCGCTGCTCGGCCCTGCAAGGGGCGGGTCAAGCGGCTTAAAAGGGAGGCGGGGTGTGTGTGTGTGTGTGGGGGGGGGGGGGGGGATGGTGAGGAGAAGGGGTGTGGGGAGCGGGGTTTCCCCGCCCCCGTCCTCCGCGGCCCAATCCAGGCCTTCCTCCTGCCCTCGGCCGCCCGCCCGCCCGCCCGGCCCTAACCTGCTCGAGCCCATTATGCGGTAGAGGCGGCCCCGGGCTCTTTAAGGCTTTGCCGCGCCTGCGCCCTGGGCTTCCCTGACGCGGCCGGGCCGGACCCCGGAGGACCCGCGGGCGGACCGGCGAGGGGCCGGGCGGTGGCTGAGGCGCCGCGGCCTCGGAGGGGCTCGCGGGGTCCGAGGCGCCCTGAGTTCCCGAGTCCGCGCGGCGCTCGGCCTAGGCGGGGCGCGCGGCCGGCGGGACCCGGAGCGGGGCCGAGGCGCGGGGACGCGGCGGCCGGCCGCGGCTGGATGGGAAGTTCATGTTGACGCCGGAGTCCACCCAACGTTTCCACGGTGAGGGGCGGCGCGCCAGGCCGCGGGCTCGGCCTCCGGCGGGCGCACTGCGGGGCCGCGGCGCGGCGAGGGGGGGCGTCCGCCAAACTTGCGGGCGCGCGGGCGGGCGCGCCCGGCCTCGCCGGGGCCTGTTTCCTGTGGCCGCGGCGGCCCAGGACCCTCGGCTTGCGGCGCTGGGGAGGAAACTCGCCGCCGGGTTTTCCTGGGGAGCTCCGGGGAGCCTGGTGCGCCCCTGTAGAGCCTTCACCCCAGCCCTCCAGGCCACAAGTTCGTGCCTCTGTGTCACCCGATGCGGAGAGAAACCGCTCGCACCCCTGCCGGGCCAGGTTGGCGTGTGGACCTGACCGCGGGGACTCCGTGCAAAACCGTGTCTCTAGGCAGGTGACGGGCGAGCCGGGTGACGGGCGAGCCAGGTGAGCGTGGTGACTCCCGAGGATGCTCTTGGGAGCGGTGCAGCCTTCACTGAATCACCTTATGACTAGCGGGGCAAGCCTCAGATTAACCACAGAATTTCCGGTATGTTGGATTGTGGTGTTGATGTTTGCTTTAAGGGTTGCTGTGATTTCTTTATATCTCTTTTTAGCGTCTTAGATCAACTCAGTTGGCATGCTTTCACCGAAGAGTGAACCAAAACTTTACGAGTGGTTCCTGCGCTTTCCTACTATCTATTGCAGCTAGAGGTGATTTCCAAAAGCAGCAGCCTTTTCTTGTCAAGATATCTTTTCTTTGGGTTACAGTGTTGAGTAGTAAACTTTCTTTGCTGGAAAAAAAGGAAAAAAAAAAAAGAAATATAATGCTACCGAAGAGCAAGAAAAAATATCTGTTGGAGATTTTGTTTTGAGATGAAAGGTTATTCGTTTTTTTTTTTTTTTTTAAAGGCATGTATTATTTATTTATTTGTTTGTTTATACATTCACTGGGTACAGTCGGAAGCGCGGGAGGGTGAGAGAATTCACCAGAGCCAAAGCGGGAAGCAGAACAGGCAGAAGGACAGAAGTACACTGCTGAGGGGAGCAGCGGGCAGCAGGAGAGGTCTGCGCGCCATGTGGGACCCTCCTCCGGTGGCCGGAGAGCAGCCGGGGATCGAACCAGCGCCGCAGAGGCCGCGGGCAGCTTCGCAACCCAGCGCTCAACCGCTGCGCCACCGGGGAGGCCCTATTCGTTTGTTTTTTAAAATTAGTAAGCTTTCTTCAGTTTATTAGAAGCTCTGTTTCTATTCGAACATGCTAGCCTTAAGAGCTCAGAACTTTGTGTCAAAGAAGTTGTGGACAGCTTATTGAAGTATAATGTACAGAAACGGTGCACAACACTAAGTGTGTAGGTTAAGGATTTTTACCATGTATTCCACCACAAATCAAGAAATAAAACATTATTGAGTTGGGGTTTATACCTGAGAGTGGAGTTGTTGGTTTGTGAGGTATGTGAATGACGAAACTTTAATATTAGATACTGTTGACGCTTTTCCCGCCATGTTTGTACCAGTTAGCGTCGAATGATATTCCAGTTACCCCATATTCCTGTTGATGCTTATCTGTTTTTTAAAATCGCTGCTATTCTGGTAGAGGTGTAGTAATGTATCATTGTGGTTTTATTTTACATTTTCCTGATGATTGTGGTTGGGTGTCTTTTATTGGCCATTTATATGTACTCTTTCATGAATTGCCTGTCAAGTCTAATTTTTTAAAAATGGATTTGTAATTCTTTTTTTATAATTAAACAATTTTTTTAAAGATTTATTTATTTATGCATACAAGAGCTGGGGTACAGGCCAGAGGTGTGGGGGGTGAGAGGATTCCCCAGAGACAGAATGGGGAGCAGAACAGGCAGACTGACTGAAACACACTGCTGGGGGGAGCAGCGGGCGAGACAGGAGAGGTCTGCTGCGCCATGTGGGTAGCTCCCTGGCCGGCTGGGGATCGAACTCATGCTGCCGAGGCTGTGGACAGCTTCATAGTGCGGTGCTTAACCCCTTGCGCCACCAGGGAAGCCCTGAATTTGTAATTCTTCATTCTGAAAGTGATTCCTTTGAGTCATAAAACTTACTTTACTCTATAGCTCGCCTTTTCACTCAATGTGTGTGTTTGTTTTTTTAAAAAGACATTTATTTATGCATACCAGGACTGGGGTGTAAGCCAGAGGTGCAGGGGAGGGGGTGAGACAGAATGGGGAGCAGAACAGGTGGATTTACTGAAATACACTGCTGAGGGGAGCAGCAGGCAAGACAGAAGTCTGCTGAGCCATGTGGGTGAGCTCACTGGCTGGCCAGGATCATACTCATGCTGTAGTGGCCTGATAGCACTGTGTCTTTCACCAGGCCCTCACTCAATGTGCTTTTGATAATGGAACTTCTTAATTTTAATGATACACACTTTATACTTCCTTTACGATTAATGCTTTCTATTTAAGAAATCTCACCTTAGCTTAAGAATATGAA
This sequence comes from Talpa occidentalis, assembly GCF_014898055.3. Classification (NCBI taxonomy): domain Eukaryota; kingdom Metazoa; phylum Chordata; class Mammalia; order Eulipotyphla; family Talpidae; genus Talpa; species Talpa occidentalis. The sequence continues at coordinate 94,861,084 of NW_023605305.1, read as the reverse complement.
GATGTTCCCCGTGTTACCTTACAGAAAATTTTTTTTTTTTGCATTTAAGATGTACAATTCACTGTAAATTCCAAGTGGATTATGGGTCAAGATTCTGTTTTTATTATATGAATATCTGTTTGTATCAATAAATTCCAGCACTATTTATTGGCATTGCTGTCTTCGTCCTTTTGTACTGTGTGGCACTTTTTCATAAATCAGGTAACTATAGAAATGTATATCTGTTTCTGGACAGTAGTCTGTTTCATTGGTCTGTTTTGTTATACTTGCACCAACATATTCATTTATGTAACTTTATAGTAAGTCTTGACACATGGTAGTATAAGGCTTCCAACTTTGCTCTCTAAGATTATCTGGACTTCTTGGCTTTTAGTATTTCCATGTGAACTTCAGAATCTGTTTGTCAAATAGTATACATTTTGAAAATCGGAATTAAATCTATATCCGACTTACCAGCATGATAGATTTCCATTTACTTAGGCCTTTTAACATTTTTCTCAGTTTTGTAGTTTTCTCTGTGGAAGTCTTGCACATCTCTTGTTATACTTAGATGTTTGTTTTTTTTTTGATTTTACTGTAAATGATGTTTTAAAATATTTGTGGTCAGTATCTGGTAAAACAGCAGGTTTTTTTTGAGGGGGTAGTGGGTACTCTGGGATTATTTAAGAATAAATTCCAGACATCATTTATCAATAAATTCTAAGTCTTTTTTTTTTGTTGTTGTTAAAGATTTATTTTTATACAAGAACTGGGGTACAGGCCAGATGTGCGGGAGGGTGAGAGGATTCACCGGAGACCGAGTGGGTAACAGAACAGCCAGACTGACCGAAACACACTGATGAGGGGAACAGCGGGCGAGACAGGAGAGGTCTGCCGCGCCATGTGGGTGTCTCTGTGGCTGGCTGGAATGGAACCCGTGCTGTAGAGGCTGCGGACAGCTTCACAGCGCTTGCTCAACTGCCTGCGCCACCAGGGAGGCCAAATTCTAAGTCTTCTAATCTTCATTCAGCACCTAATCTAAGTGACATATTGAATGTTCTAGTTTTCCAACTAAATTTTAGATTTTTTGGTTTGTTTTTTGTGCAGTATCTGCAGTATGTAGGACCAGTTGAAGATTTATGGGGTGTTAAGTATATGTCTAGTCACTGTGTTTGACACTGGGAATTAAAAGCTAACTAAGATGCTGCCCTGGTCCTTAAGGAGCTTCAAGTCTAGGAGGTGGTAGTAGAAATTCAAGAAAAGACCTTTATCCTCACATAAGAAGTGCTTTTGCGGGCCTCCCCTGGTGGCGCAGTGGTTGAGCACTGGCTTGCGAGGCTGCCCTACAGCCTCTGCAGCGCCAGTTCGATCCCTGGCCACCAGCAAGGGCCCCACCAAAAAAAAAAAAAAAAGTGCTTTTGCAAAAATTGCCTTGGAGCATACAAAAGGGTTTTTTAAATCAAACTGGGGGTGTTTGTGTGTCTGTGTTTGTTCTCAGTGTTTTGAGAGCTTGGGCAAAGCAAGTGGATTGTAGGTGGGGGCTGCTGTTCACCATACACACTTCTGCTTAATCCCTGGGTTTTTTATATTGAGCCTCCCTCCTCTCTTCTCTCTGGAGTCTCTCCAGCTTATTGTTTATGGAGAATAAATTTATGAGAGGATGTGAATGGTGGAGAAGGGAAACTGGAGGGTCTATATATGAACTTTATAAAAACTTTATATAGACTAAATCACTAACCTGCTCCTCAATCCCATACGCCCCCCCCCCCAACCCTTTGTGTACTTGGAGACTGTGAGGCAGATCAACTTCTTAACCATATTCCTTCTGCAGATTTTGGCTTTGGCTTTCTCTCCTCTACTCAGTTACTTATTCCTTCTCTTTTCATGTTTCATGGATTCCTTATCTTCCCTTATCTGTTTGAGAATGTTAAAGATAAAGGTTTCTTTTCCTTGCATAGTTTCCTCAAGTTACTGTTTCTGTTTGGTTTAGTCTCAATAGTAGAAACCCTCCCAGAGGGTGTCTGGTAATCCTTGGTTGTTTGCTCATGATTGAGAGTGGGTGACTGACTTTCCTGAACATGTAGGTGGGGCAAATTGACTGACAGTTTTACTGTATAATCTGAGTCCGAAACAGTGGTTTTTAACTTTGGCAGACCATTAGAATTGGGGAACTTGAAAAGCACAGACACTTGCTACTGCTAGACCAGATACATCTGAACCTCTGTGGGTAGGACTCAAGTAGCAATATTTTTAAAACATTGGGTGTAATTGTGTACAGTAAAATATGCAAGATAATAAGTGATTTTTGCCATGTAACTAACATGTAACTAACATGAAGACTTAGAAAATTCCTTCAGACCTCTTTCTTCTGTATTTCCTACTCTGACCAGAGGCAGTCATCATACTGATTTCTTTTTTTTTAAAGATGTATTTATTTATGCATACAAGAACTTGAATATAGACCAGAGGTGCAGGGGCTGAGAGAGCTCACCAGAGAGAGAGTGGGGAACAGAACAGGCAGAGTGACTGAAATACACTGCTGAGGGGAGCAGCAGGTGAGACAGCAGAGGTCTGCTGCGCCTTGTGGGTTGTTCCCTGGCCGACCAGGGAGTCTGCAGGCTGCAGATAGCTTCACAGTGTTGTGCTTAACCCCTTACCATCACCAGGGAGGCCCACCATTCTGATTTCTATCTTCACAGATTAGCATGGGTATTTTGTAACGTTGTCCAGGTAATTCCATGTGTGATCAAAATTGAAACCATGGATTTAGGTGGATCCTTTGGGGCTGTTTCTAGTGTCTGTCTTTTCTCTGGGTCAGGTTAGATTTCCCAGAGTATCTTCTATTTTCTGCTTGGAAGGCACACAGTTCTGGTTGTCAGTGGTTTGGGGACTCAGGAAAAGAGGGCTGGGTAATGAACTGTACACTTAGTATATAATATAGAGTCACATAATTTTCCTCTTTTTAAAGAGAAACTAAAGACATCTTCTACCTTCTTGAGAATAAATGACCAATCTGCTGCTGCCCTCAGGGCGGGCCACTCAGCAGCCTGGAGGAAGATGGGGTTGAGGGTTAAATAGCTTTTACCTGATCCTTTCCTATTTTGGCCTGTCCTTCCCCACTTTTGTTCTGGCAATTCCCAAGCCTTTGTAGGATTCTGTAGCATGCAAACTACGTTCGTTGTCAGTAGTGCTGGTTTATAACTCGGCTGTCTGAGTAAATGACCACTCATCTCTCTTCTCTCCAGATTAAATGATTTTGTTGCTGTTGACTCCTTCCCTTCCACCTGTATTTATGGTTTATGTCCTAAAACCATAAACAGAACAAAACAAAAACAATAGCAACAATTTCTTTATCTTTGTTTCGTAGAGTTTTGGAAAGAGGTAAAATTAGATAGATGTGTTCAATTTGAGGTTTTTTTTTTTTTTTTAACATTTTAAAGGACAGGTTTATTAGGAAAAGGAGAAAGAAAAAGAGAGGCACCTGCATAGTTGCAGGTGGGCAGGAGAGTTGCTGCTGCTGCTGCTGCTTTGCAAAAGGAAAAAAGATTTGCACAATTTGCTGTGTTAACCTGAATGTCCATCCGCTTTTCAAAAATGTATTATCATTGTCTTTACCTGTATCTCCTCCTTGTGGGTTATAGCTTTTAAATTTCTTTACTGTGTCAGTAAAATAGAATGTCAGGAGGGAAAGTATCCAAATATTGGCTCAAGCTATCATTCTCTAGAAGTCCCAAGTTACTTTTGAGAAGTAATCATTGTCCCAGAATTTTATAATCTCAGGATTGGAAATTATTTGTTTATTTATTTATTTATTTATTTTTATTTATTTATTTTTGTATAGAAGACCTGGGTTATAGGCCAGAGGTGCAGGGGTGAGAGAATTCACCATAGACAGAGTTGGGAGCAGAACAGGTGGATTTACTGAAATACACTGCTGAGGGGAGCAGCGGGTAAGACAAGAGGTCTGCTGTGCCATATGTGGGTTAGCTCTCCAGCTGGATTGAACTCAGGTCATAGTGGTGATAACTCTGAGACTTAACCATTAGGCCACCAAGGAGGCCCCTGGAAATTATTTTAAAGATCAGCTAGTCTAGTAGCTATTTGATAACTTTCTGTAGTGGGGACCTCATTGTAAAGAGGAGAGGTATGACTGGAGACATGGATTGGGCTGTGGGTCTTTGCAAGGGATCTGGATACCCATATTTGCATTAAACCTTTAATATTGGGTGAATAAATAATACATCTTGCATATTTGTAACATAAAAAAGTCCTTAAAAAGTCCTCAGTGGTTTTTGCATTCCAATCATTCTTTGTTTCAAAGATTTATTTATTTATGCATACAAGAGCTGGGGTACAGGCCAGAAGTGTTGGGGGTGAGAGGATTCACCAGAGTGGGAACGGAACAGGCAGATCTACAGAAGTACACTGCTGAGGGGAAGAGTGGGAGAGTCAGGAGAAGTCTGCTTTGCCATGTGGGTTGCTCCCTGGCTGGCTGGGGATTGAACTCGTGCCGCAGAGACTGGGGACAGCTTGATAGGTTGTGTCTTAACCCCTTGCGCCACCAGGGAGGCCCAAGTCATTAATTCTTAAATCCAGCCGTGGTTATGAGGGTAGATAATCCTCAGAAGTTTTTATTTTGGAAAAAAAAAAATTATACCAGAAAAAGCTGGCAATTATTGTTAAAGTTGTAGAGCTCTTAGTTTACAGATAACGTAAATTAATTAAACCACCTAGTAAGCCCTATATGTCAAGCTCCTCCAATAGCTTTGCTATTTTTTATTTTCTTCAAAACATTTACCAAATCAGTAGGTTTTCAAATGCTCTTTGAGACAGAACTTCACCATGAAATGAAAATATTATTCTCAATATAATTTGTTTTTTCTTAGGGCAAATTGACACAATTTAAAATATTCACCTTTAAATTATGTCTGTCTTTTTATGTGTTAAAATGTTCTTTTTCATATGAAGTTTCTCATGTTAGATCCCTCTCCTCCCCTGTATTGTCCTTATTTGGCAAAATAAAAAGCCATCAGGTCTACGTTGCTCTTCCAATTAATTTTTTTTTTTTAAAGATTTATTTTTATTTATTTATTTATACAAGCACTGGGTACAGTCAGAAGCGCGGGAGGGTGAGAGAATTCACCAGAGCCAGAGCCGGGAGCAGAGCAGGCAGAAGGACGGAAGTACACTGCTGAGGGGAGCAGTGGGCAGCAGGAGAGGTCTGCGCGCCATGCGGGACCCTCCTCCGGTGGCCAGGGAGCAGCCGGGGATCGAACCGGCGCTGCAGAGGCAGCGGGCAGCTTCGCAACCCGGCGCTCAACCGCTGCGCCACTGGGGAGGCCCTCTTCCAATTAATTTTTGATAAGTTTTATAAAATATGAAAGTCTGCTTATCGCTGCACACAATTTTCACTGGCTTTTTTGTTCCCCCACAAATTATTTTTATCTTTATGTTTGCATGTAAAATTTAAGATGTCAGTCAAAGATAACATTGTTGGTTATTACTCCCCATCTTGGTGGCATGATAGTTTTTCCTCACTGGTAATATTTGTAGGTTAATTAATTTGTGTTTTGTGGAGAGAAGCTGTTGACTGTGACCTCTATGTTTGCTCAGAAAGGGACATCTCACTTCTCATTCCAAGTTGTTTGGTGTATTTGTGTCTGTCTGTTGCTATTTGTAACTGTGTCTGTACTTCCAGAGAGATTTCACTGGCTGTATTGTTTGCAGTTGACTCTTTAAATGACCGAAAACAATGTGTTCATAGTGTTCGGTAATTGTTCTTTGTACTGATCCAACCCGCTCAGTTGTATTCTGAAGTGTAACCTAAAGCTGGTTAAATTGACTGTTTTCTGGGTCTTCATTGTTGATTTTGCTATTCAGTGCCTTGTGAGTTCATGATGAGGACTCTCTCCTTCAAAGACCTGCTGAATCCTTTGTTCTTGGAAGGGACCTTGATGAGAGATAGGAACAGAACTGGCTTTATTGTAGATTATTGCTTCTATTATTCTTATGAAAGTGTAAATACTCATATAAAAGTGAAAATGGAGGTTTTGTCTTTCCTCCAATTGGTGGTCAAATGAACTGTCTTCTTTGACTTGGTATAGATCTGTTGCTATGTCAGAAATGAATCCAGCTTTCTCAAAAATGAGTAAGCTTGTTAGAATAATGTTAACAGATAACTGGAAAGAGTATGGCCTTAATGAATAATTGTGTAATGTGCTATTTGAATGAGAAATAAAAAGACAGAAAACTTAATATATCCAGATATACCAGATGTCAGGATAGTTTAGAAAAGAGTGCCAGAATTTGATGGTAAGAAGTAAATTTAGGGAATAAGTCATGAAATTTGTCATGCCTTTGATATTTATTTGATAATAAATGTTATGACTAAGCACAAATTTACAGACTCTCCTTGGCCTCCTTTCTGAAAATATGAGAATCTTTTTTTCTTACTGTCAGAGGAACAAGGTTGTCAAGCATGACGGTTCATTTACATTTAACATATAGGATCAGAGAAATGAGTTACTAGATTATCTAGAAATTTAATGACATTATAAACATTATCAGCAAGTCATTAAGAACCAGCAAAGATAACACATCTTTAGCATCTCTCTCCTTTTTTTTTTTTAAAGATTTATTTATTTATAGAAGAACCGGGGTACAGGCCAGATTTGCGGGAGGGTGAGAGGATTCACCAGAGCCAGAGCAGGGAACAGAACAGGCAGACTGACAAAATACACTACTGAGGGGAGCAGCGGGCGTGATGGAGAGGTCTGCTGCGCCATGTGGGACCCTTGCTGGCCAGCCGGGATCGAACCTGCGCTGCAGAGGCTGCGGGCAGCTTCACAGCACTGCACTCAACCGCCTGCACCACCAGGGGAGGACCCATATTTAGCGTCTCTTATGTGTCAAACATAATAATAGGTATTGGGGAGATAATGGTGACCTTATTCTATATAGACAAAATCCTTGTTCTCACACATTTAAAAACCATAGGAGGACATAATTGATGTTTTCTTGTCTCTGAGTTAGGTGATAGTTTTTTTTTTTTAATTTTTTATGGAGATAACAGTTTACAACACTGTATACGATTCAGAGGTATAAGTTCACACTTCCTCAGATGTACATTACCACACCCCACCCACCAACCGCCAAAGCACAGGTGATCCTCCATAATAGTCCATTGGGTCCCCTCTCTACTTTGTTCCCCACCTTCTCCCTCCCCTTTGGAACCTCAGCTCTACAGTCAGATTTCTGGGGTTTGTTTGGATTTACTTTTGTTTGCTTCTTTGTTTTGTTTCTCTAGATTCCACATACGAGTAAAATCCTCTAGTATTTCTCTTTCTCCTTCTGACTTATTTTGCTTAGCCTAACCCCTTCTAGCTTCATCCATGTTGTCCACAATGGCATGAGTTCTTTTTTATTTTAATACCTGAATGGTATTCCATTGTGTATATATCCCACACCTTTTTTTAAAATTTTTTTTAAAAGATTTATTTTTATTTAGTTATGCATGCAAGAGCTGGGGTGCAGGCCAGAGGTGTGGGGGTTGGTGTGAGAGGATTCACCAGAGAGACAGAGTGAGGAGCAGAACAGTAGGATTGACTGAAATACCCTGCTGAGGGGAGCAGTGGGTGAGACAGGAGAGGTCTGCTGTGCCAAGTGGGTTAGCTCCCAGGCCAGGGATCGACTGGCTGCAGATAGCTTCATTGTGCTGAGACTTAACCCCTTGCGCCACCAGGGAGGCCCATATATCTCACATCTTTTTTTTTTTTTTTTTTTATAGAGGCATGCTTTATTTATTTGTTTGCTGGTTTGTTTGTTTGTTTTTGTTTATACATGCACTGGGTACAGTCAGAAGCGCGGGAGGGTGAGAGAATTCACCAGAGCCAGAGCGGGGAGCAGAGCAGGCAGAAGGACCAAAGTACACTGCTGAGGGGAGCAGCGGGCGGCAGGAGAGGTCTGTGCGCCATGTGGGACCCTCCTCCGGTGGCCGGGGAGCAGCCGGGGATCGAACCGGTGCCACAGAAGCCGCGGGCAGCTTCTCAACCCAGCGCTCAACAGCTGCGCCACCGGGGAGGCCCTCTCACATCTTCTTAATCTACTCATCTGTCATTGGACACTAAGCTTGTTTCCATAACATGGCTATTGTAATACTGCAGTGAACGCTGGAGGGCTTATATCCTTTTGAATTAGTGTTTTTGCATTCTTTGGGTAGATACCTAAGAATGGGATTGCTGGATCATATGGTAGAGCTATTTTCAGAAACCCCCATAGTGTTTTCCGCAGAGGCTGGACCCATCTTCATTTCCATCAACAGTGTAGGGAGGGTTCCTTTTCTCCACATCCTCACCAACACTTGTTTTGGTCTTTTTGATGTGGACCATTTTCAGGTATAAGTTGGTTTCCAATTGTGGTTTTGATTTGCATTTCCCTGATAATAAGTGATGATGAACATTTCTTCCCCATGTTCCTGTTGACCATCTTTATGTCTTTGGTGAAGTGTCTATATAGCTCTTCAGGCCATTCTTTTTTTCTTGAGTTCTTTGTACATCGTGGATATTATTCCCTTGTCAGATGTATGACGTACAAATATATCCTCCCACTCAGTGGAGTTTCTTTTTGCTATTAATGATAGTGATAATAAAGTCCCCAAAGATATCCCTGAGCCCTATGTCATGGAGTGTTTTACCTATGTTTTCTTCAGTGTATTACATGGTTTCAGTTCCTACATCCAAGTCTTTAATCCATTTTGTGTTAATTTTTGTATATGGTATGGGGATAGTCGTCTGGTGTCATTCTTTTCCCAGTAACATTTGTTGAAGAGACTTTCCTTTCTCCATTGTGAAGTCCCCATGTATCTTGTTAGTAGAGCCTGGTGTTTTTTTTTAACCCTGCTGAAATACTAAGGACCTTTTAAAAATTATTTGATTGGTGTTTATTTGTTCTAGGATTTCCTCATATTTCATATGTATCCTATCTAGTTTTGATTAACATACTTTTCCCCCTTATAATTCCATCACTTTTCCCTTCCCAGTATCAATGTAATTAAATTAATTAAAATGGGTAGCATTAAAAGAGATTTTTTAGGTTTTTGCCATGATCTGTGCAATATTTGCCTACTTGGAAAATTATGTTGAAGATTTCTAACCACCATTTTAGGATTTTTCAAAACAGTGATAATTTATTTTTATTTTACATTGGGTATGGAATGACTGTTTTTTTCATTTTTCTAAATTTTTATTATTTTTACAATGTATATATATTACTTGAGTAATAAGAAAAGAATAAAGGAATTTTTATTTCTAGAATTATAAAGAAGTAAAATATAAATCAAGGAGAAAAGATCTATTTCTGAATCAATGCAATGCCACATCTCTGTTTTATACCCTCTGTTAGCAAAATGGTATTGGAGATTAAACAATGGAAAAGTGTAAGATTCAATTGTTGTGTTGGATTATTGATGACATTTCTTCATTGAGTTGCTTGAAAACTCAAGCTGGAGAAAAGCACAAACACATACGAATGGAAGGTTTTATGTACAAGTTAGTATGTACAATATTTCTGTATCATTGAGAGTATTTATGGATGTGTGAATAATTTGAGTGTGTGAACAGAAAGAGACATGTTTAATTGTGAAAAAGAAAAGGGAAAATAGAGGGAGGAAAGATGTATGTTGAGAAGAGTGCTTTTAAAAATAGACAAAGAATGCACATAAATCTAGAAAATGTTACTCTCACTATAAATTAATATGACATAGCTGGGCCCTAAGTTAAAATAGTTTGACTTAACAATTTTTATTATTTTTTTAATTTTATGTATTTTTTACATCAGTTTTCATTTTTGCACAATGTATGCATTTTCTTTTCTTTTTTTTTTTTAATAGAGGCATGCTTTATTTATTTGTTTGCTGGTTTGTTTGTTTGTTTTGTTTATACATGCACTGGGTACAGTCAGAAGCACGGGAGGGTGAGAGAATTCACCAGAGCCAGAGTGGGGAGCAGAGCAGGCAGAAGGACCGAAGTACACTGCTGAGGGGAGCAGCGGGCGGCAGGAGAGGTCTGCGCGCCATGTGGGACCCTCCTCCGGTGGCCGGGGAGCAGCCGGGGATCGAACCGGCGCCGCAGAGGCCGCGGGCAGCTTCGCAACCCAGCACTCAACAGCTGCGCCACCCGGGAGGCCCAATGTATGCATTTTCATTTTAGTTATAGTCCCATACAATTTCCACCCCCCTTGTTTTTTTTTTTTTTTTTTAAAGATTTATTTATTCATGCATACAAGAACCAGGGTATAGGACAGATGCAGGGTATAGGACACTGCTGAAGAGAGTAACGGGCAAGACAGGAGAGGACTGCCATGCCATGTGGGACTGTCACTGGCTGGCTGGCTGGCCGGGATCAAACCCGTGCCCTAGAGGCTGCGGACAGCTTCACAGCACTGTGCTCGACCACCACCTGCGCCACCAGGGGAGCCCCCCACTTGTTTGATCCTATTTCCCATCCTTCCCCATAGTGTGTCTCTGGTTTATAGTTGCTTGTTGATTTTGATTTTTACTTTATTATAAAGTATTTATTTATTATTATTTATTATAAAGTATTTATTTTTACTATATTAGGTTTTTTTCCTGGTCCCTTATTTAGGTTTTCTAAATTCCTGCTATGAGTCAGACCATCTGGTATTTTTCTTTTGTCTTTCTGACTTATTAGGCTGAGCATGATCCCTTCCAACTCCATCCATGTTGCTGCAAATTGCATGAATTATCTTTTTTGATTGCTGAGTAATATTCCTTTGTGTATATGTACCACATCTTCTTGATCCAGTCATCTAATTTTTGGGTATTTAGTTATTGTAAAGAGTGCTGCTGTAAACATAGGGGTGCAGGTGCTCTTTTGAATTAATGTTTCTGTGTCCTTTGGGTAAATACCTAGGAGTGGAATTGCTGGATCATATGGATTCTTCAGTAGGTCAAGATATCTCCACACAGCTCTCCATAGTGGTTGGACCAGTTTGCACTCCCACCAACAGTGCAGGAGAGTTCCTTTTTCTCCACAACCTTGCCAGCATTTGTTGTAGCTAGTTTGCTAGTTTTTTTAATATGTGCCATTCTCACTGGTGTAAGATGGTATTGTAACAGGGTGGTCCCCAGGAAAGGGGGAGGTTCCCTGCCCCACCCAAGGGAGGGTGGAGCTGAGCAGGAAGAGGAGAAGCTGCAGAAGAGACTAAGGAAGGAAGGAGGATGGAGCAAGGAGACCTGGAGGAGGCACATGGAGCCTAGAGACACGTGAAGAAACTGCGCTTGTCTTTTGGTCATGGACTAGGTGACACAGATGTGGGTGAGACCCGTGGGGAGGTGACAATGGCAGCTTTTATCTTGATATTGATTTTGCTCTTTTCCTTCCGGGCTTGTCTGGTTGTTTGTGACCCTTTTCTGTGGGTCCCCACTGGAAGATGTTTTAGACTTGTGGTAGACTTTGGGGCCTTGTTCTGGGCCGATCCCATATGGATGAACTTTTACCCACGAGGGGATGGGTAACTTTGGGTGCTTCATTTAGAAACTAGACTCTTTGCCTTACCTGTATTGTTTCCTAGTTTAATTAAAGTTCCTTCCCATTAAAGTCTCCTATGTTTTGTGTTGATGCGGCGGATGGCAGAACCCATGTAGAATAGGCAGGTTTGCAGGGTTTGGGCTGCCCCTCTCCCTGTCCTATAACAGTATCTCATTGTAGTTTTGGTTTGCGATTCCCTGATTACAAGTGATGTTGAGCATTTTTTCATATGCCTGTTGACCATTTGCATTTCCTCTTTGGAGAAGTTTCTTTTTAGCTCTTCTGCCCATTTTTTGACTGGGTTATTTTCTTTGTTTTTGTTGAGTCTCATCAGCTCTTTGTAGATTTTTGTGATCAGTCCTTCATCATTAGTGTTGTGTGCAAAAATTTTCTCCCAGTCGGTGGGGTGTCTCTTTGTTTTGGTTACTGTCTCTTGCTGTACAGAAGCTCTTTAATTTGATGTAGTCCCAGCTGTTTATCTTTGCCTTCGCTATCACTGCTTTGGGTGATGTGTCTTTAAAGATGTTACTGAGGTATGTGTCATGTAGTATTTCACCTATATTTCCTTCTATATATTTTATGGTTTCAGGTCTTATGTCTAGTTCTTTAATCCTTTTTGAGTTGTTTTTTGTGCATGGTGTGAGGTAGTAGTCAAGCTTCATGGAATGACAGTGTTTAACACACACTTGTGACACGTTGATATGTTGCTATATTGTGTATATGAAGTAAAAACTTTCTGTAGTATATTACATATTTTAAGGATTAGTTTTTAATTTGTGCTTTTTTTTCCCCCAGACTAAATTGACACCTAAGTACAAACCAGGTATTTTTTTTCTTTTTTCTTTTTTTTTTTTTTTTAAAAGATTTATTTATTTATTTATACAAGCACTGGGTACAGTCAAAAGCGCGGGAGGGTGAGAGAATTCACCAGAGCCAGAGCAGGGAGCAGAACAGGCAGAGTGACGAAATACACTGCTGAGGGGAGCAGCGGGCGCTGCAGGGGAGGTCTGCACGCCATGTAGGGCCCTCCCCCGGTGGCCGGGGATCGAACTGGCGCTGCAGAGGCTGTGGGCAGCTTTGCAACCCAGCGCTCAACCGCTGCGCCACCAGGGAGGCCCTTTTTTTTTCTTTTTTAAAGATTTATTTATTTATGCCTGCAAGAACTAGGGTACAGGCCAGAGGTGTTGGGGGTAAGAGGATTCACCAGAGAGAATGGGAAGCAGAACAGGTTGATTTATTGAAATACACTGCTGAGGGGAGCAGTAGGGAGATGTCTGCTGTGCCATGTGGGTTGCTCCCTGGCAGGCTGGGGATCGTGCGACAGTGGCTACCAATAGCTTGGTAGATAGCTTGGCAGCGCTGTCTTTAACCCCTGCACCATAAAGGAGGACCACAAACCAGGTAGTTTTGTACTCTTGCTGCTGCCAGGAAAAAATTGTGTATGTGGATATGCCTTAAGAAAAAAAGTTTGTCTTACTATCACACAATAATTCCACCCCTCTTTAACTAAGGGAGTGAAGATATATGTCTATAAAGAGAATCATACTCAAGAATTGATAGCATAAATACTCAAGTATTTTAGTCATAATAACCAAATGGGAGAATGGGTAAATGATTGTGTTTTAGTTATATGATGTGTTACTACATACCAATAAAATAACTACTGATATGAGTAACAGCATGGGTGAATTTAAAACATATTGAACAAGAGAAGCCAGACAGGAAAGAATACACACTGTATTATTCTATTCATGTGAAGGTCAAGAACAAGAAAACTTCATCTGTTAGAAAAGGTATCAGGACTTACAGGGATTTACTAAAGTAACCATGAGGAACTGTTAGGGGGAGGTGTGTGAAATTCGTACAGGTGTACATATTTATCATAACTCATTGAGTTGTACAACTCTTACGTATTTCAAAGATTTAAAACTTACTTCACTTAGCATTTTTTCCCTAAGTTTTAAAAAGTCTCATAATTCAAGACAAATTAAACACTAAATTACCTTTTTAAGAAAACCATCACTGAAAACTACAGACCAGTGTCTCTGAACATAGATGTAAAAATCCTCAAACAAAATCTTAGCAAAACAAATTCAGCAATCCATCACAATCAAGTGGGATTTAGTCCAGGGATACAAGAATGATTCAACATGTGAAAATCTATGGGAGTGATTAACCACTCTCCACCACCCCCACCCCCCATCCCCCCAAAAAAAAATGGAAAGGAAAGGGGGCCTCCCTGGTAGCCTAGTATTAAAATTAAGTCTCAGTGCTATCACTGCTGTGGCCAGAGTTCAGTCCCTGAATTTGTTCCCTGAGTTCCATCCCTGCCCAGGGAGCTAACCCACATATGGTGCAGCAGATTTCTCCTGTCTCACCCATTGCTCCCCTTTGCAGTGTATTTCAGTAAATCCACCTATTCTGCTCCCCACTCTATCTCTGGTAAATCCTCTCACTGCCCCCACACCTCTGGCCTATACCCCAGTTCTTTTTCTATGCCCCCCAAAAAAGGAAAGGAAAGGTAAAAATCAGATGGTCACATCAATAGATGCATTGATAAGATTGAGAAAGCATTGAGAATGCATTGAGAAAGCATTTGATAAGATTCAGCATTCATTTATGATAAGAACGTCCAAAAATGGAGATAGAAAGAACATACCTCAACAAACTAAAGGCCACATATGACAGACTCACAACTAAACATCATACATGCAATAGTGAGAAACTTTTCTCACTATTCTTAGACACTTTTCTTCTAAGATCAGGTACAAGAATGTCCCCTTTCACTACTGCTATTCAACATAGTATTAGAAGTCCTAGCTAGAGCAGTTAGACGAGAGAAAGATATGAAAGGAATCTAAATTGGAAAAGAAGTGAAACTATCATTATTGGCAGGTGATGTCATTGTATACCTAGAAAGCCCTAAAGATTCCACTAAAATATTATTAGAAACAATAAATCAGTAAGTGGCAGCCTTACAAAATTGATAAACAGGGCCTCCCTGGTGGCACAAGGGGTTAAGCACCGCACTGTGAAGCAATCCGCAGCCTCTGCGGCATGAGTTCAATCCCCCCGGCCAGAAAGCTACTCAGATGGCGCAGCAGACCTCTCCTGTCTCACCCGCTGCTCCCCTCAGCAGTGTGTTTCAGTCAGTCTGCCTGTTCTGTTCCCCACTCTGTCTCTGGTGAATCCTCTCACTCCCCGCATCTCTGGTCTGTACCCCAGCTCTTGTGTACATAAATAAATTAAATCTTTAAAAAAACCCAAAATTGATAAACAGAAATCAGTTGCCTTCTTATATACAAACAGTGAACTAGAAGAGAAAGATACTGGATGGTTTCACTTATCTGTCATATATAAATAACCAAAAAACATACACAGGCAAAATACAACAGGAATAAACCTTGAACTTGGTGAAAGAATTTAAAGGTAATCAGAGGGAAATGGGGAGGGAGGGGGAATAATGGGACAGGTGGTTTGGTGGAGGGTGAGTAGAAAAATGTAACCACAAAATTAAAATAAAATTTTTAAAAATCAGCAATTCTTTTTTTTTTTTTTAAATATTTTTTTTTTTATAGAGGCATGTTTATTTCTTTATTTGTTTGTTTGTTCTGTTTACACATGCACTGGGTACAGTCAGAAGCGTGGGAGGGTGAGAGGATTCACCAGAGCCAGAGTGGGGAGCAGAGCAGGCAGAAGGACCGAAGTACACTGCTGAGGGGAGCAGCGGGCGGCAGGAGAGGTCTGCGCGCCATGTGGGACCCTCCTCAGGTGGCCGGGGAGCAGCCGGGGATAGAACCGGCGCCGCAGAGGCCGCGGGCAGCTTCGCAACCCAGCGCTCAACCGCTGCGCCACCGGGGAGGCCCTAAAAATCACCAATTCTTAAAATGAAATTATTTGCAACATGGAACTTCACTTGATTTCCAGCAAAATTTAACATTTTCTTTCATAGAAGTGGAAATTACTGTAATGTGAAACATTTACCAAGTTAGGAATGCTATTTCCTCACAAACATTTTTTGAATTAAAGTTGGGAAGAGAGAATGCTTTCTGAAATACACTGAATAAGAACACTAGTTAATAAAATTTGATCATTTGAGCTGTACTTGAAATTGCTGTCACTAAGGTGTTCAGTTTCCTTTATTAGACAATAGGCCTTGGGAAAATTGTTGCCTTACATAAACTTCATTAAAATCAATTTCAGGGTTATTGTGAGGATTAAATAAGACTTAAATGTAAGTAAATATAAATCTTGTCAGTGACCATTACATACCCAAACATGATGGTGTTACTGGTAGAGTGCAGTAATACTTAATTGTACATAAGTTTTGCTTTTCTGAAATTTTGCTCTAGAGTGAGATGAAAATATGCTGTATGCTTACAGAAAATAAATTAATCCAGAGAAATTTGTCATACAGATATCTATAAAGGAAAGAGACTTCTCAGCAATGTTGCCTTTCTTTCCTGTTTTTTTCCCTTTCACTGTAATTTCTGTTCTTCTGTTTGATTCCTATTGAAGCCAGTATTCTGTATCTTCTCTTCTTTCGTCTTTAATAGTTAAATAAGTGAAAGATAAAGTTTGAAGAAGATTGAAATTCTTCTTTGGGACTATTTACAGGCAGTGTTTAAAAATCAAAACATGCAAGACATTGCTATTTACATAATAATGTTTCTCCCTGTGTTTATAGTGTTGGAACAATAATTTCTTACTAGCTACTTTAAAGATTGAAGATAGATTTTGTATTTGTGCCGGCCTAAATCCTGTCAGAACACGATTGAGTGTAAATAATTTTTTTCCCTTCAACATGTTTATTCAGTTGAATTTATCAAATGTTTTATGGGCTTAGAATTTACAGGAGAATGAAGAGATGTGATGATGTGTGCAGCAATAGCTTATCAGTATTTTATATTTACATTGACATAGACCATTCTGAAATTGGAGCATATGTTTTAGAATGCCCTTCTAAATCTGATATATTGCTATTCATTTTTTTCCGAAGTTTTTTCTTTTTTAAAGATTTATTTATTTATGCATAGAAGAACTGGGGTATAGGCCAGATGTGGGGAGTCGGAGTGGGGGTGGGTTGTGAGAGGATTAACCAGAGAGTGGAGAGCAGAACAGTGCAGAACAGGAGCAGATCAGGATCTACTGAAATACACTGCTAAGGGGAAAAGCAGGCAAGACAGGAGAGGTCTGCTGTGCCATATGTGGGTTAGCTCCCTGGGCGGGGAACAAACTCAGCCCATAGCTGTGATAGCACTGAGATGAGTGAGGCCCTATTGCTGTTCATTTTTGAAGTAAATAAGAAAAAATCTCTCAGGATCCGCTTGGCATAACAGCCATTGAAGAAGCACAGTGCCATATGTCAGTGAAATCATTGAAATGTAATAATTAAGGATTGCTCCAAATTAACATCACATACCAAATGACAGATCCAAGCTCAAGGAACACCAAATAGGATAAGTGCCAAACAAAAGAAAAACTACATCTAGATATATCATTGCCAAACTATAGAAGAATCAGATGAAGTTTAAAAAAAAAATCTTGAAAGAAGCCAAAGGAAAAATACACCTGTCTTATAAAAAAACAATAGTAAGAATTACAGACAACTTCTCAGAAAACACATAAGCAAGAGAATAGAGTAGAATATTTCAAGTGCTAAGAGAAAAATCCTAACTACCCTAGAATTTTATGTTCTTCGCAGGTGAAGGAGAAATACTTTCTCAGACAAGTACTCAGGGAGTCTGTTGCCAGTACATTTGCCTTGTAAGACATGTTTAAAAGAAATTCTTTAGAGAATAGGAAAATAATAGAGTTTGGAAACTTGGATGTACATATAATAAGGAAGACTATTTCCAAAGGAATAAATGAAGGAAAATAAAAACTTGAGTTTTTCTTAATAGATCTAACAGATAACTGTTCAAAACAATACTATCCGCAGTGCATTTGAATATGTATGTTTATGTAGATATATGTATGCTTATGCATAAGTGAGATGAACTTGACAGCAGTGATATAAAGGGTGGGAGTGGGAAGAAATCACCATTATTATATTAAAAGGTCTTCACAGTATTCATGAAATGGTCTAATGTTACTTGAAAGTGGAGTTAGATTACTGTAAGTGTATATTACAAACTGTAGGGCAAGTGCAAGAAAATTTGAAAAAGAAGTGTACCTGATATACTAAGGAAGGGGAAAAAATAGAATCATGAAATGCTTATTTTTAAAACCACAAAATGCTTTTTAAGTGGAAATAATGAAAAAAATAGGAACAAAGAACAGAGACAGATATAAAACAGTAATTAGTAATAAAAGAGTGAACCTCAAGGTCTAAATGTACAAATTAAAAGAAATTGTTAGAGTGGATCAAAAAACAAGATTCAGCTACGTTGTCTACAGGAAATCTTTAACTATAAAGACTGATATAGATTAAAAGCAAGTGCATGGAGAAAGATGAAAGATGCATAACACTAGGAGTGTAGCTCTATTTTCAGACTAAACAGACAGAGCAGATTTCAGACCCAGGAAAGTTATCAGGGATAAAGAAGGGTATTACATAATGATAAAGGGGTCAATTCTCCAAGAAGATGTAACAATCCTTAATATGTATGCCCCTGAAAACAGAACCTTTGAGGTGGAAGCTGATACAACTACAAGGAGACTTCAGTATCTCTAGCCAGCCAATAGTAAGGGTATGGTTGAATACAGCATTGGCATCAGTCAAGTGATATAGTGGATGTCTGTAGATTACTTCATCCAACAATAGAAAAACGCATTCTTCTCAAACTCACGTGAGACATTTACCAAATCGGCCACTTTCTGGACCATAAGACCAATTCCTTAAAAGACACAATATGCTAAAACTCCCACAGGAAGAAATAGATCATCCAGATTGGTCTATGTCTATTAAATGGAATCAGTGATTAATAACCTTCCAGAAAAGAAAGCACCAGGCTCAGGTGGATTCACTGGTGAATTCTACCAAACATTCAAGAGGAAATTATACCAATTTCTATAATGTCTCATGATAAACCTCATAAGACCCTGAATC
This sequence comes from Talpa occidentalis, assembly GCF_014898055.3. Classification (NCBI taxonomy): domain Eukaryota; kingdom Metazoa; phylum Chordata; class Mammalia; order Eulipotyphla; family Talpidae; genus Talpa; species Talpa occidentalis. The sequence continues at coordinate 94,842,508 of NW_023605305.1, read as the reverse complement.
TAAACTACACAGCTCCTGAATTCCTGACCCACAAAATCTGTGGTGTATCCAGTGATTTGGATAATTATCTGTAATAAATAATGACTACCCCCGCCCCCAAATAGCCCCAAATATGAAGTTGATAGCATATATCACACACCTAAATGTGTTAGGTAGATGAACTGGGCAACAGTTGGGCATGAATTTTTTTTTAGAAAGATTTATTTATGCATACAATAGCTGGGGTACAGGCCAGAGGTGTGGGGGGTGAGAGGATTCACCAGAGACAGAGTAGGGAACCAAACAGGCAGATGTACTGAAATACACTGCTGAGGGGAGCAGCAGGCGAGTCAGGAGAGGTCTGCTGCGCCATGTGGATCACCTCCCTGGCCGGGGATCGAACTTGTGCTGCAGTGGCTGCGGATAGCTTCATAGGTTGTGTTTTAACCCCTTGTGCCACCAGGGAGGCCCCAGGGCATGAATTAATAAATACACATAAAACTAAACAAAAAAATTACCAAGATACTTACTAACTCAAGGAAAAGTAAAAAGTTGAGCCATGAAAGTAAAAGTAATCACAGAACTCTTCAGAATGGCTGTGACTAAAATTACATAGTAATGTTCATGTGTACAGTGAATATTGATCCATCCAAAAGTATGTTTTAATTATGTAGGAATGATGAGATATAAGAAGTGTTTATGTATTGTGGCGGACAAGGATGGTGTAGATGATGGGAAAAGAACTAGATTATGTGAGAGGTAAATAGATGAAATATTTGAAACTTTGGTTTTTGGTGATAGGCCTCTACAAATGATAAAAGAAATGGGAACTTGTTCCCATTACAGTGTTGTAAGCCAGTGTTACCTCAGTAAAATAAAATTAAGATATAATTCACATTAACATAAAGGACACTTTTTTAAAGTGGAAACCATATCTCACAAAATTGTGCTATGATCACCACAATCCAATTCCAGAACATTTTCGTCACTCCAAAAAGGAACCCATTGGGACTCCCCTGGTGGCGCAGCGGTTGAGCGCTGGGCTGCGAAGCTGCCCGCAGCCTCTGCAGCGCCAGTTCAATTCCCGGCCGCCGGGCGAGGGTCCCACATGGTGCTCAGACCTCTCCTGTCGAGCCCGCTGCTCCCCTCAGCAGTGTATTTCGGCGGTCTGCCTGTTCTGTTCCCTGCTCTGGCTCTGGTGAATTCTCTCACCTGCCCACGCTTCTGACTGTACCCAGTGCTTGTATAAATAAATAAATCTTTAAAAAACAAAAACAAACAAAAACGAACCCATTAACAGTTATTCTCCATCCTCCCTTCTCCAATCACTCAAAACCACTAATCTGTACTGATTGTGTCTCTGTATTTGCCTGAACATTTTATACAAATGGAATCATATTGTGGCCTCTGGTAGCCAATTTCTAAGACTTTTTAAGTGATGGTTTTAAACCTTTCAAAGCAGGTTCCTGTTTAAAAATAAATGCATAACATTTCTGTGAGGTGGATAGGAACTTTGTGATGTAACTGGATGCAGATTTGTTGTCTTCATTACCTCAGCTTAACCATAGGGTAAGGCAAAGAGGTTTGGAGGCAGTAGTAGAAGTTTGGAAAAGTGTCAAAGGAAAAACAGGACATGATGATATGAAAAAGAATTCAGTCCTGTGGGATTTCTAAAACCATGAACATTAAGTTATTAAGTGCAACTATAATTAAATAATCCAGTTATACTTAAGAGTTTAAATTTACAGATGGGTTGTTGAAACTTCAAGTTATAAACTGACTGTCATTTCCGTGAGGTTGAATGTCAGGATTGTGCTCTTGGTTACTCCAAACTCTCCAAATGGAAGCTTATTGTTACAGCATGTGGGAGGGGTATGATAAATTTGTTTTAATAAAAACTAAAGCAAATAATAGGTGTCTTTTGCTTTTGCAGTGATTAATTTGAGTAGAGAACTTTTATATAATGAAAATGTAATGCATTAATTCATGAACATTCTAAGTATATTTAAAATTAATGATCAGTATTAATAAAGGGAAACATTTTTCTATAAATTTTGTGTTATGTTTTCTGTTTTTAAAATAACAGTGTGCTTTTGAGATGAGGACTGGTACCATATTCACAATTGAAGATCAATTGGATAACAAATCACTGTAGTCTATCTTGTTGCCTACCATGTATCCTGCCACGTCTGGTACAAAGGAAGTTCTGTCTCAATTACTCTTTGGCTCTTCTTGTGTGTATGTGCAAGAACGGGGGTGTAGGCCAGAGGTGTGGGTGTGGGGGTAGGTGGGTGAGAGGATTCATCAGAGACAGAGTGGGGAGCAGAACAGGTGGATTAACTGAAACACTGCTAAGGAGAGTGGCTGGTGAGACAGGAGAGGTCTGCTGTGCCATGTATGGGTCAGCTCCTTGCCTGGGGATCGAACTCAGGCCAGCAGTGATAGTGCTGAGACTTTACCTCTAAGCCACGGGGGGGTGGGGGGCCCTCCTGTTTGGTTCCTGTTTGACCTTCAGCACTGTTGAACTGTGTTGCTTATCTATGAGGACTTACTTTGTTTGGAAGTCTAAATGATCTGCCCTGTGCTGCTTTTCTTGGGTTCCATACTTGGTTCTTTTTGTATGTCTCAGTGATTTAGTGCTCAGTAGTAACAGTCCCTGATCTATCATATAATACCATTCCTAAGGGAAGTAGGTTCAAAAAGAGGAAAGGTTGAAAATGAAGAGAAAATGAGATACCTTAGATTAGTAAAACTAATTGCTTCATTAAGCACTGTAATCAAGTCTGTCTTAGAGGTGCCAGCCTTATGTTGAGTGACTTAACGACGATTTTAATCCCTTTTTCATTTTATTCTTTCCTACATCAATTTTCCTGCTGGGTGAGGTGAAGAAAGTGGGAATGGGGCAATAAAAAGAGTCAAGTCTGGGTCTCCCTGGTGGCGCAAGGGGTTAAGCACAGCACTATGAAGCAATCCGCAGCCTCTGCAGCACGAGTTCCATCCCCAGCCAGGGAGCTACCCACATGGCACAGCAGACCTCTCCTGACTCGCCCGCTGCTCCCTTCAGCAGTGTATTTAATTCAATCTGCCTGATCTATTCCACACTCTCTCTCTGGTGAATCCTCACATCTTCCCACACCTCTGGCTTGTACCCCAGCTCTCATATGCATAAATAAATAAATCTTAAAAAAAAAGTCTAGTCTGTGTTGAGGTGAGGAGGAGGAAAGCCTTGAGCAATCCATGAGAATATTAGTATCCACTAAGACAGTCTGGATGGGAGACTTCAAACTATACTACAAAGCCATAATCATCAAAACTGCATGGTATTGGAACAAGAACAGACATACAGACCAATGGAATCGAATAGAAAATCCAGAAATAAACCCACAGATTTATGGTCAACTAATCTTTGACAAAGGAGCAAAGACTATGCATTGGAGCAAAGAAAGTTTGTTCAATAAATGGTGCTGGGAAAACTGGGTCGCTACATGCAAAAGAATGAAGCTTGACCACTACCTCACACCATACACAAAAATCAACTCAAAATGGATTAAAGAACTAGACATAAGACCTGAAACCATAAAATACATAGAAGGAAATATAGGCGAAACTCTACGGGATTTGCACATCAAAGACATCTTTACAGACACATCACCCAAAGCAGTGATAGTGAAGACAAAGATAAACAGCTGGGACTATATCAAATTAAAGAGCTTCTGCACAGCAAAAGAGACAATAACAAAAACAAAGAGAAACCCCACCAACTGGGAGAACATTTTTGCACCCAACACTAATGATAAAGGACTGATCACAAAAATCTGCAAAGAGCTGATGAGACTCAGCAACAACAAAGAAAATAATCCAGTCAAAAAATGGGCAGAAGAGCTAAAAAGAAACTTCTCTGAAGAGGAAATGCAAATGGCCAACAGGCATATGAAAAAATGTTCAACATCACTTGTCATCAGGGAAATGCAAATCAAAACTACCATGAGATACCATCTCACACCAGTGAGAATGGCACATATTAAAAAAACTAGCAACAACAAATGTTGGCGAGGATGTGGAGAAAAAGGAACTCTTGTGCACTGTTGGTGGGAGTGCAAACTGGTCCAACCACTATGGAGAGCTGTGTGGAGATTTCTGGACCTACTAAACATAGAGCTTCCATATGATCCAGCAATTCCACTCCTAGGTATTTACCCAAAGGACACAGAAACATCAATTCCAAAGAGCACCTGCACTCCTATGTTTATAGCAGCACTGTTTACAATAGCTAAGCTTTGGAAACAGCCCAAATGCCCAAAAATAGATGACTGGATCAAGAAGATGTGGTACATATATACCATGGAATATTACTCAGCATTCAAAAAAGATAAACACATGCAATTTGCAGCAACATGGATGGCACTGGAAGGGATCATGCTCAGCGAAATAAGCCAAAAAGAAAAAGAAAAATACCGGATGGTCTCACTCATAGCAGGAATCTAGAAAACTTAAATAAGGGACCAGGAAAATGAATATAAGAAAGTGAAAATCAAAATCAACAAAAAACTATGAACCAGAGACACTTTTTGGGGGGTGGGGGGCGGGAGGGGAAGGATTGGGGTCAGAATGGGGCGTTTGCAATTGTATGGGGGAATATAAAAATAAAATTTAATATTTAAAAAAAAAAAAAAAAAAAAAAGACAGTCTGGATGGGATTGTTATTTGTATGTAGGTAATGGTGTTTTAATTTGTATATATATGACTTGCTATATATAACCAAAGTTAATTGAGAATGATTATTCAGAAAATAATTTATAGTCCTTGCATCATTTACCTATTATACAAAATTTAAGATTTTCTCAAGCTTATAAAAGTACTTCTTTTTTATTATTTTATATATTTTTTACATCATTCTTCATTTTTATACAATATATGCTTATCATCTCAAGTATAGTCCCCCCGGAATTCCTACTACCAATTCATCCATGTACCATCACCATAGTCACTTGAAGCACTTCATATTTTTTAACTTTTTTTTTAAAGATTTATTTGTTTATTTACACAAGCACTGGGTACAGTCAGAAGCGCAGAAGGGTGAGAGAATTCACCAGAGCCAGAGTGGGGAACAGAACAGGCAGACTGACGAAACACACTGCTGAGGGGAGCAGCGGCTGCGCCATGTGGGACCCTAGCCTGGTGGCTGGGGATGGAACTGCCACTGCAGAGGCTGTGGGCCAGCACTCAACCGCTGTACCACCAGGGGAGGCCCCATATTTTTTAACTTTCAGGTATGTCAGTACTTCAAGATGCTCTTTTTATACTTTTAAAAAGGTACAATCCCTTTAAAAGCCTATTTTCCTATTTTGTTAACTCTTAAATCTTCAAGAATGTTAGTTTTATATAGGTATTCAAATATGATTAATGTTCGCATGTTTTATTACTGATGTGATAATGCTTTGCATATTATTTATGTATAGTTTTAGCAGAATTCATTGTGTACATATCTGCTTAGGGGGTTGGCATGATTTATATTGAGTATATGGGGATTTATATATATATAATTGATTGAAAATATATATATATAATTGATTGAATCTTAGAGCTGGGACAGATCTTAATGATTTCCCAGTCTCAGTTGCCCTCCTAAAACAGAAATTCATCTTCAACCCAGTCTTGACATTTGGCCCTTACTTAATATTGCTGCTTTTTTGTAGCCATTGGTATAGAATGTCTACTCTTTATAGCCATTCCATTCTTTTTTTTTGAATAGTTCTATTTGAAAATGGTACTTGAGTATCTCTCATTGTTAACCATTTATCACAGTTTTGTTTCTTGAGAATTAATTCTTCTATAAAAATACTCCTTAATGGTTTGATGACAGCTATCCTGGGGCTCACTGTATCTTACTTAAGCTAAGCAGACCTAGTTCTTGTATTCTAAGTCATGTTACTGCATTTCCCTTTTCTTATCATCCAGTGAGCACATTTTTATCCCTTGGCTTTCTGGTGTTTTTGAGGATAAGCTTAATAAAAAATGCATTTTATATCCCAACTCAGAAAAAAATATATATATATACACACACACATATACACATAGTTTTAATATACTTATGTAATTGAAATACAATTTTCATAAGGCAGCACATCTTTGTACATTGATATTTTATGCTCTTTTTCACTTAAAAATATCTAGCGGTACCTATTAAATTGATTTTATTGCTCTCTGATGGATTTCATTGTGTAGTTTGGAAAGCAACTGTTTTACAGAACTGAAATAGACAGTTTCTAAAAGCTGATTGTTAGGATAATCATTTTTAAAACAGTTTTTTTTTTTAAAGATTTATTTATGCATACAAGAACTGGGGTATAGGCCAGAGTTGCGGTGGGTGAAAGTATTCACCAGCGACATAGTGGGGAGCAGAATGGGTGGATCTACTGAAATACACTGCTGAGGGGAGTAACGGGCAAGACAGGAGAGGTAGGTTGCACCATATGTGGGTCACCTCCCTGGCCAGGGATCAAACTCATGCTGCAGTGGCTGGCAATAGCTTAATAGTGCTGACTTCAACCCCTGCGCCACCAGGAGGCCCTAAAACAGGTTTTATATTTATCATCTCAAAGGGAATATTCTAGTGATGGTATTTAAGTAAAACTAGACAGGATTATCAAGTTCTTGGTAATGAAATACTATAAAACTAAAATATGCAACTTTTATTTTTATCCTTAGGTGGCGACAGACAAGGTTGCAGAAAAGCTGAGTTCTACTCTCTCATGGGTGAAGAACACGGTATCACATACAGTCAGTCAGATGGCCAGTCAGGTGGCAAGTCCATCTGCTTCATTACATACTACATCCTCATCTACCACACTATCAACACCAGCCCTTTCACCGTCTTCCCCAGGACAGTTGAGCCCTGACGACTTGGAACTACTGGCTAAGCTGGAGGAACAAAATAGGTGAGTGAGGCTGCTTGACTTTTTTCTTACAGTTATTACACAAACTCAACCATTCATAAATGTGCATATGCCATAATCAAAAAATTAAAATACAGTTGACCCTTGAACATGAGAGGAGCAGCGGGCGAGACAGGAGAGGTCTGCTGTGCCATATGTGGGTTAACTCCCTGGCCGGGGATAGAACATAGGAGACAGCTGTGATAGTGCTGAGACTTAACCCCTATGCTACTAGGGAGGCCCCCGAAAATAATTCTTAAATGAGCACCCAAGATATATATCATTACTGGCATTTTCCCTTTCTTTCAAAATTAAATTTTTACTTTTATGCTTATTGGAATTTTTTTTTAAAGATTTATTTATATATGCATACAAGAACTGGGATGTAAGCCAGAGGTGCGGGAGGTGAGAGGACTCATCAGAGACAGAGTGGGAAGCAGAACAGATAATGTACTGAAATACACTGCTGAGGGGAGCAGTGGGCAAGACAGGAGAGGTCTGCTGCACCATGTGGTTTCTCCCTGGTTGGCAGTGGATGGAACTTGTGCTGGGAATTGAACTCGTGCTGCAGTGGCTGGCGGTAGCTTGACAGCACTGTCTTTAACCCCTGTGCCACCAGAGAGGCCCTGCTTATTGGAATTTTCACTTAAATTTTTTTTCATTCACATAATATTTTTATATTTTTCCCACTACCACCCCTTATACCTCTTATACCCTTTTTCCCACCTCCTTCTACCTTAACCTCAGAAACCTTACTTTATTTGTGTTGGAAAGTTTTTTTTGTTTTTTTTTTAAGATTTATTTCAGGGCCTCCCCTGGTGGCGCAGCGATTGAGCGCTGGGCTGCAAAGCTGCCCGCAGCCTTTGCAGTGCTGGTTCGCTCCCTGGCCGCCGGCGAGGGTCCCACATGGCATGACAGACCTCTCCTGCCACGCCCGCTGCTCCCCTCAGCAGTGTATTTCATCAGTCTGTCTGTTCTGTTCCCTGCTCTGCCTCTGGTGAATTCTCTAACCTTCCACGCTTCTGACTGTACCCAGTGCTTATATAAATAAATAAATAAATCTTAAAAAAAAAAAAAAGACTCTTCTCAAAAAAAAAAAGATTTATTTCATTTATGCAAGAGCAGGGGTACAGTCCAGATGCGCGGGAGGGTGAGAGGATCCACCAGAGACAGAATGGGGAACAGAACTGGCAGACCGACGAAATACACTGCTGAGGGGAGCAGCGGCTGAGACAGGAGAGGTCTGCTCACCATGTGGGTTGCTCTGAGGCCGGCGGGGATCGAACCGGCACTGCAGAGGCTGTGGACAGCTTCACAGCTCTGTGCTCAACTGCCTGCACCAGGGAGGCCCCATTTTTTTTAAAGATTTATTTATTTATTTATTTATACAAGCACTGGGTACAATCAGAAGCGTGGGAGGGTGAGCGAATTCGCCAGAGTCAGAGCAGGGAATAGAGCAGGCAGACTGACGAAATACACTGCTGAGGGGAGCAGTGGGCGTGGCAGGAAAGTTCTGCGTGCCATGTGGGACCCTCGCTGGTGGCCGGGGATCGAACTGGCGCTGTAGAGGCTGTAGAGCGCAGCCCAGTGCTCAACTGCTGTGCCACCAGGACAGGCCCCCCCCCCCTTTGTTTGTTTTTTTAAGCATTTGGCTTTGCTGACTCATCTACGGTGCAAATGTCCAATATTTGTTTTTGTCACTTGACTTGCTTTACTACACATAATTCCCTCCTGTTCCTTCCATTTTGTTCTAAATGATATTTCATCTCTCCTTCAGGCTAAATAGTGTTCCATATTTTGGAAATGCCACATCTTGGACCCAGTCCTCTCTCCCTGGTCACTTAGGTTGTTTCTGTGTACTAGCTATTGTAAATAATGCTGCAGTGAACATCATAGAGCATGTACTTTTTTGAGTTGACCATTTCAAGTTCTTGGAGATGCCCAAGAGTGGGACTGCTGGTTCATATGGTATTTCTGTTTTTAGCCTTTTAGACAAATCCAGATCATTTTCCATAATAACTGCACCAGCTTACATTCCCACTAACAATGTAACAGAGTTTGTTTCTCCTCATCTCTATTAAATGGGGTGGACTATTTACACATCACACAAAGGACCAGCATATTCATTATTCCCATTCCCCAGACAGCCATCATCTGCTTTTAGTTACTGTAGATTAGTTTTCATTTTCTAGAATCTGATAAACGAAATCATATGGTATGTACCCTTTTAGTTTATTATTTACTCAGCATAATTATTTTGAGATTCTTACATGTAGAATCTCTCATGAATTCACATATGAATGATCCATTGCTTTTTATTGCTTGATGTAGTATGCCATCGTATGAATGTATCATAGTTTACCTACTTAACCTGTTATGACCTACTATAAACATTTGTGTACTGTGGCCAACTCCAGTATAAATCTTGCTGATGGCAAATGGAAAATTAGTGTCTGTCTATCTGTCTGTCTCTCCCTCTCCCCTGCTCTTCCCTTTTCCCCTTCTTCCTTCCTTCATATTTACTTATGTAATTTCCATTTCTGGAGCTCTTTATTTATTTATACAAGCACTGGGTACAGTCAGAAGCGCAGGACGGTGAGAGGATTCACCAGAGACAGAGCGGGGAACAGAACAGACAGACTGATAAAATACATGGCTGAGGGGAGCATCAGGCAGCAGGAGAGGTCTGCACGCCATGTGGGACCCCTGCTGGCGGCCGGGGATCGAACCAACGCTGCAGAGGCTGTCAGCAGCTTCACAGCCCAGCGCTCAACCACTACGCCGCCAGGGGACGCCCTAAATTTTTTTTTTTTAAAGATTTATTTATTCAAGCACTGGGTACAGTCAGAAGCTCGGGAGGGTGAGAGAATTCACCAGAGCCAGAGCGGGAACGAGAACAGGCAGAGTGACGAAATACACTGCTGAGGGGAGCAGTGGGCGTGGCAGGAGAGGTCTGTGCACGTGTGGGATCCTTGCCGGTGGCCGGGGATCGAACCGGCGCTGCAGAGGCTGCGCGCAACTTCGCAGCCCAGCGCTCAACTGCTGCGCCACCAGCAAGGCCCTGTTACTATATTTTTAATTTACTCACATATTGTAAAACCCACTGTAAAATGTACAATTTAGTGGATTTTTATACATTCATAAAGTTATGCAGTTTGACTACCACTATCAAATTTCAGAACATTTTCATAACAAAAAGAAATTCTGTACTTATCTGCCTTCCCTTTTCACCCTTCTTCTGGTCTTTGGTAACCACTAGTTTACTTTCTGTCTATGAGTCTGCCTATTCTGGACATTTATTATGATTTCAAAATTTAAATCGTGCAACAAGTGATCGTTCATGACTAGCTAATTTAGCAGAGTACTTTCCAGCTTATGAGGAAAACAGACTATTGTGGTTATTGATATGGTTACATTTAAATGTGTCATCTTGCTTTCTAATGTTCTGTTTGGCCCCCTTATATTTTTCTACTTTATTGTCATTAAATGCAATATTTAATGTGTTTCCTGTGTTTCTGTTTTATCTTTTTTTGTTGATTTACTAGCTTTAATTCTTTGTCTTGTTATATTGGTAACTTCCTTAGGGCAGTAACAGACATCTTTAACTTACCACAGTTTACCTTTAAGGAGCTCATGTCCTTTCCCTTGTAGTATAAGAATCTTAGAGGGCTTCTCTTGTGGCCTAGGGGTAACGTCTGAATGTAATCACCTCTACAGCCTGAGTTCTATCCCCAGCCAGGGAGCTAACCCACATGGCGCAGCAGATCTCTCCTGTATCTCTCCTGCTGCTCCCCTTAGTGTATTTCAGTGTATCTGCCTGTTTTGCTCCCCACTCTGTCTTTAGTGAATCTTCTCACCCTGTCACCTCTGGTCTACACTGTAGTTCTGTGCATTAAAAAAAAAATCTTAGGGGCCTCCCCTGGTGGTGCAGGCGGTTGAGTGCCGTGCTGTGAAGCTGTCCACAGCCTTTGCAGCGCCGGTTCGATCCAGGCCGGCTGGCGAGGGTCCCGCATGGTGCTGCAGACCTCTCCTGTCACGCCTGCTGCCCCCCCTCAGCAGTGTATTTCATCAGTCTGCCTGTTCTGTTCCCCGCTCTGTCTCTGGTGAATCCTCTCACCCTACCACACATCTGGCCTGTACCCCGGTTCTTGTGTAAATGAATAAATAAATCTTTAAAAAAATATCTTAGAATATTAGTACCTTTCCATTTCTTCAGTCCTTTGTGCTAGTTTTCGTGTACATTTTCTCATATCAATATATATAAATAAAACATATGATAAACCCTATTCTACATATTATTTTTGCTTTAACTATTATCTTTTTTTTTTTAAGATTTTTGTTTATGCAAGAACCGGATCACAGGCCAGATGTGCGGGAGGGTGAGAAGATTCACCAGAGACAGTGTGGGGGACAGAACAGGCAGACTGACGAAATACACTGCTGAGGGGAGCAGTGGGTGAGCCAGGAGAGGTCTGCTGCGCCATGTGGGTAGCTCCCCGGCCTGCTGGGATTGAACCCACGCTGCAGAGGCTGTGGACAGCCTCACAGTACAGGGCTCAACCGCCTGCACCACCAGGGAGGCTCTAACTGTAATCTTTTAAGACAGGTTGAAATAAGAAAATACCTCATATTTACTTACATAGTTTCCATTTCTGGAGGTCTTTGCTGCTTTTTTAACTCTAGATTTCCATCGACTATCATTTTTCCTACTGCTGGGAGGACTTCCTTTAAATTTTTGTATAGTATAGGACTGCTCTTGTATGTAGGAATCTTCTTTTTAAAAGATGTTTTCTCTGAGTATAGAGTTCTAGTTCAACATATTTTTTCAGTACTTGCATGATATCTTGTGTTGTTTCCATCCCAACTCTGATGTTTCTCATTTGTTTCTTTGTATAGTATGTGTCTTCCACTCCCCCACCCCCACCAGGCTTTTAAGTGTTTCTCCTTAGGTAGTTTGATTCTTGTTGTTTTCTTCAAATTTTTTACATTTGGGTCTCACTGAACTTTTTATTTTATTTATGTGTAGAAGAACTGGGGTGTAGGCCACAAGTGCAGGGGTGAAAGAATTCACCAGAGACAGAGTGGGGAGCAGAACAGGCAGATTTACTGAAATACATTGCTAACGGGAGCAGTGGGTGAGACAGGAGAGTTCTGCTGCACTGTATGTTGGTTAACTCCTTGGCTGGGGATCAAAGATCCAACTCAGGCTGTAGTGGTGATAGTGCTTAGATGTAACCCCTATGCCACCTTGTCTCTTTGTATACCTGGTAATACTTGATTGGATGCCAGGTATTGTGAATTTTACTCTGTTGGCTTTAGCTATTTTCTTGAACTTTGTTCTTGTATGTAGTTAAGTTCTTGCAAAGTACTTTCTCTGGAGTAGCCTAGGACTATTACTCCCTCATGCTGAGGCAAAGACCCTTTGGTGTACTCTACCTTGTGTGCCTTGAAACAAGTTTTCTAGTGTTATGAAGATAGCTATTCTTACCTACCCTTTGTGAATGGTGGTTGCTATTAAATCTAATCTTTTCTAGTGATTCTTTCTCTGGCCTCCGTGGTTTCCTTATACACATGTGTGCCAGTCAATTCCCAGCTGAATATTGGAGGGCTGTCCTCTGACAGTCTTTGAAGATTGTATTAGTGTCCTTTGCCCTGAAATCCACCCACCTTAATCTCCTCACTTGTAGCTCTGTTTCCTCAATTCAGAGAGTGCACAAGGCTCTGTCTGAATTTTCTGTACCTGAACCAAGACCTGGAAACTTTTTGAGATGGCAATCATAGCACTTACCTGATTTATCCCCTGCGTTTCAGCAGTAATCTTGGTGGGTGCTTATTGCCCAAGGTCTTGAAAAACCATTGTTTTTGTATAGTGGATACATTTCGTCCACTACTTTTTGTTGTTGTTGGTTTTTTTTTTTTTTCCAGGGTTTAGAGGGTAAATCTGATCTGTTACTCTGTTATCACCATAATGAAATTATTATACTTAAAAAATATTATGTTTTCCTGTGGCATGAGGAAGAAGTCTGAATAAAATGAGAAAAAAATAGTTTACATTATTTGACAATTAGAGTTAGGTGTTAATACCATATATAAATGTTTTGAATGCTTCCTCTGCTCAACTTAAAAAAAAAATTGCTGTGGTAATTGTTGAAATATTTGTTTTAAGAAAACATGCCCCCAGACTTGGTTCCTTCCTGTTGACATGGAGACAGAAAAATAGAGGCGTGAACAAAATTCCCTGGAAACAGAACTTAGAAGCTAGGGATTCTGAACCTGACCCTAATGAGCCACATAGAGGAGGAGCTACTATTAACCGCCTCCTAATTACCACTTCCTAGAAAGTGCTTTTAAAGGGTTTCTTTGGCAGTCAGTGTTTGATGGGTAAGGTGAAAAGCTTGTTCTGCCAAGTTTTATACTTTGATAGTTTTATGTAAGTTTAATGTGAATATATATATGTTTAGCTTTCTGCCCCCTTGATTTTACTACATTTGAAAGATTTTTTAAAAAAATATTTATTTATTTATGCATACAAGAACTGGAGCACAGGCCAAAGGTGTGGGGGGTGAGAGGATTCACCAGAGACAGAGTGGTGAGCAGAACAGGTGGATCCACTGAAATACACTGCTGAGGGGAGCAGCGGGCAAGACATGAGAGGTCTGCTGCACCATGTGGGTAGCTCCCTGGCTGGCCGGGAATTGAACTGCAGAGGCTGCAGACAGCTTCATAGTGCTGTGCTTAATAACCCCTTGTGCCACCAGGGAGGCCCTACATTTGAAAGATTTTGTGTAATGGTGTTATGGTTGATGTTTGAGGGGATAGTGCTATAACATAATATGTAGATTGGCAGAGATTCTTGGATAAAATGAATTTGGAAGTGGGTCATAAAATAGTCAAAGTGGAGTGTTGGGTTGCTTGAAGTCACTTATGAGCAGACAGGTCCTCAGAGAAGAGACTATTAGAGAGACTGTTACATGGAACTTAAAGAGGCCTGGGGTGGAAAATTTTGTGGGATTTGAAGGTAGGGTGGAACTGGCAAAGTAAAGTAGTTAGAAACCATGCAAAAGAATATAAAGGATCTGTAAGTTTTGAATTGGTTTTTACTTGGAACAATAGCTTTCAGAAGAGATAACTTCTGGTGCTGAGTTTATAAGTGACCAAAGTTGAGTTTATCTTATCAGTTGTCACCAATAATTACTACCCAACTACAGTATAGCAAGCGCTTTGTTAAAAATTGTTGTGAGCTATGGGTATAGATGAATTTCTTTCCAAATTATTCACAATTTTCTCCAGAGGACCACATGTATTTGGTATGTGTTAGTAAAGAATAATTGCTACAGTTTAAAGATACCTGTTCAGAAAAGAGATTTTGACAAGGATTTGAAGAAATAAAAGGAACAGAAGGTTGTCGTTACCTTTTTATTTTTGTGTGAAATTAATAAAAAATGTGTACTTTATTCAAATTATTTAAACCCAAAATCTTTGAAAAGGATTTATCCCCAGAGAATGGGTGAATGTAGTGACATCTTATTTTGCCTTAGGAAGACAAATCTTGGTGTAAAGACACATCTTTTCTGAATCTAATAAATAAAGAGACAAACACTAAGATATAGCTTTCCCCTCCCCCGTTCTGCCCTGTTACCCCATTAATCTATTAAATCTAAAAAAAGTAGTTTTAATTTTCTCTGGCTACTTCTGTAGTTTGTAATGTAGATGGAGTTATGTATCTAAATAAAAATCATGAAACACATCTGTAACAGGGGGACACTTGTTTCAGATTTTTCCTTTTCCCCAAATGTAGATGTGTCTGTGGTTAATGTTACTTCATTCTTGCTGGTTCAGAAAGTATAAAAATTATAGCATTTTAGAAAGCTAAAATTTAAGAAGCATAAAATATCAAGTATCAAATTCTATAAATAAAATGTTTTCCTTTCCATAGTTTTCCTGCAGTTAGCGCTTTAAAAAAAATAAGTGTGTGTGGCAACCTGGCAAAATGTGAAGAAATCGTTCAGTATGATGTCAAAGATCGTTTGCAGAAGGTTAATAATTGATAGCTGTAAAATTGAAATGGGGCAGCTGTTTTTTTCTGTGTGTTAGATGTGCTTTTCTTTTTCATTAAAAAAATACAAAGACTTTGGCAGAGATGAATTTAAGGAGGTAAGGTTAACTGTATTTTAATTAAAGGAAATGAGGCTAATAGTCCAGTATTTGTGTGGTTTAGAAGTTTGTTGTTTTAACTGTGTTTTCTTTAGTTTAACTCTATCAGATTTTGTGTTTTAGCAGATTTTTGGGGTGGGATATGAGAATAAGGAAATGTGTTTCTTCCAAATTGAAGTAAATGTATTCTATTCTTTAAAATATGGTAAGCAGGAATACTTGAAACTTTATGTATTTTTGTATCTTACCCACATCTAACACTATACTGCCTGGTATGGTTACCACTAATGGCGGCACTCAAGCACCTGAAAAGTGGCTAGTCCGCTGGTGTAAAATATACACCAGATTTTGAAGAGTTGATTTGAAAAAGAAAAAGAGAATTATGTCATAGCTTGAAGACTTTTTTGATTACATATTAAAATGATACATTGACTATATTTGATAAGACACATTTTAAAAATTAATTTCACCTGCTTTTTACTTTAAATGTGGCTACTACTACATTTTTACTTATATAAGATGTTTACATTGTATTTCTTTTGGATAGTGTTGATTTAGATGATCTGATGTTCATCTTACATTTATAATTTTACTACCACAGCATTGCTCCAATTTTCCTGTGGATATTTTCTGTGACATATCCTTGAATGTTAGGGAAATAAAAAGCTGCTGGGCAAAATAGAGCTTGTCAAGTATCTGTGTTGAAACATTTTAATCACAGGGAGACCTTTGATCTTCACTCAGACTCTTTATTCTTTTTCTTTTCACTGTGGATTGTTTCAAATTTTTTTACCAATCTGATGATACATAATGAATAAAAAAGAATATATTATACTACTTTTGTGTTACAGCTAGCTTAGCTTCAGACTGTCTTTTTTTTAATTTTATGAAGATGTTATTTTATTAAAATAAAACTGTGTATAAAAAGGCAAACTACAGAGTAGAAACAACATATATGTAAAACAATTCATTTAGGAATATAAACAACTCCTACTAATCACAAAGAAAATTACAGTAAATCAAGTAGAAATAAGGGCAAAAGACCAACATATTTCCCAAGAGGATATCCAACTGACTAAGATAGAAAATTCAGGAGATTGCAAAGTGAGGTTAAACCATGGTATGATACCACTAACACCCACCAGACTGACTAACATGAAAAAGACAGAAGATAGCAAATAAAAGTGAGGATGTGGGGTATCAGAGCATTCAATAATTCCTGGTGGGAGTGAAAATTGACGCAACCTCTTTGTAAAACTATTTAGCAGTATCTCTTAAAACTGAACATGTGTATATTATACAAGGCCCACAATTTCACTTCAGACTGTCTCTCTCTAAATTGAAAAGTGGAAAAGGTAGGTCTGCTGTGTTTGTCTGCTGGAGTGTCTATAAGGTAATCTCCAAACTATCAGTTTCAGATTGGAATATTTGAGAGGTGTTCTCCAGAATACTCTTGTATTCACCTTCATCTTAAAGAAAAAGAAAAGCCCCTTGCTTTGGGGGCTGGAGAGTCCCTAACGTATATGGACCTTTCTTCTGAGTTGTCTCTGAATCATTTCCTGTGCCAATTTCCTTGTGTTTGCTCTTAGTTTTTCCCTTTGTTTCTATGGCTGAGAGGCATGAAGTTGTGTTTATTGGTGTTGATGTGGAAGGATCTGACTCCTCTCTGAGTCAGGTGTATATTTTGTTGCTGCCAGTTTCTCTGTCTCAGCACATTCTTACCCTGTATCTTTGGTGTAATAGTGCAACTCATGTTTGAACCCCACGTTTGAAAAGCTTCTTCTTCGGCAATAATTGCCAATACACTTAGCTTTCCAGGTATGTTTCTCATGTAGTGTTTTTCTTCTTTAGCTTTCTTAGATCCTTCCTTAGCTCTTTACTAACAGTTTACATATTACCAAGTGTTCTGTTATCCATAGGAAAATACAAAGGATATTAAAAAATTTTACTGTTTCCATAGGAAAATACAATAGGATATTAAAAAAATTTACTATCAATTATTTGCAAATAATTGCCAGATTTCTTTCTGTAGCCCTTATCGCTCTTCTGAGCTTCAGATTTTATAGATGTGTCCCCTAAGTACTTTAAATTCCAAATACGAGTCCTCCCTAGTGGCACAAGGGGTTAAGATGCAGCACTGTGAAGCTGTCTGCAGCCGCTGCAGCACAAGTTCGATCCCTGGCCAGGTTGCTGACCCACACGGCGCAGCAGACTGCTCCTGTCTGGCCTGCTGCTCCCCTCAGCAGTGTATTTCAGTGGATCTTCCTGTTCTACTTCCCACTCTGACTCTGGTGGATCCTCTGACCCCCCAGTCTCTGACCTGTGTCCCAGCTCTTGTATGCATGGATAAATAAATCTTAAAAAAAAAAAAAAAATTCCTAAGACCCAAGAAAGAACCCATTCTTCCTTTTCACATTTTTCAGTCACAGTGTTATACTTTAGCTTTGATGTTTATCAAATATATGTTCCCACATACAATCTGTTCTTTTTTTTCTTCATATGACTGTCATGAAGTGCACACTGCCATTTTCCTTAGGAGGGCCCTTGATGAGGAGATTCAGTTATTAGGAGTGAAGATTATGGTGAAGGCAATCTAGGATCTGAATTACTCTGTTGGCATTTTCTCTTGTTCTAAATTTAGTCCTTTTTATCAAGGAACTAGAAATGCTTTCTCGCTGCCAAATATTCGAGGCTTCTGGAAGTAACCAATCCTAGATAGACTAACTACATCCTTGATATTGTTTGAGGTTCTACTGTAATTAACTTTAGCACTCCCATCTCAGAAAATGTGGACTGTAGCCATTTTGTTAAATTAATTTTTTCAATTGCTGTTAAGTTGATTTACAACACTGTATATGATTTAGGGGTGTAAATTCACACCTTTCCTTGTATGTTACTGTACCACTCTGTAGCCATTCTTCTTGCTACTCTTAGAGGTAATCTAACAGAAATTTGTTGCTAGTTGCCTAGTTAGGAGACTGAGGATTATATATTCCTCAGTTTATAGAGATCCACCTCCATGTTTTAGTCTGGGTGCATTTGGAAGGATGAATAAATTTGGGCTTGTGGGTTGTTGTAGAGCAGTGACAGATAAGTGGCCAGGAGGACACACAATCCTCTGGGGAATGCCTTGGATTATGGAATATGGTATTCCTGTTGGGCCAGTATTCTTTTGTTGGAATATGATGCATTTCTTTTTTTTATTAATCATAAGGCAGTTAACGATGGAGAACGAAGTAGTTTGATTTTGCAATAAATTCATGTATGGCAGTGAACCTATGTTCTGGGAAAAGGAAAATAAGAGAGGAAGTTTGGAATAGACTTCTCAGTAGCCCAGGACCTGTGAGTAATATTGTGTTAGCATTTTCTTAGTTGCTGGGCTCAAGTCTTTGGAAATTACGTAAATTTTCAGGAAAGGTGTATCTTCCACTGCCGTGTCAGAATATTTTAATCATATTGAAACTAGGTGGCAACATGTTCTTGTCTCTTCTGACTTGTATGCTTTTAGTAATAGGGAATAGAAAACATATGGGTCTAACTACATATTTATATAGTATACATTTTCTATCCTTCATGAATGTATAATTTCCCTGTGTGACTGACTCACTCAGGGAGTAGTGGCTTGATAGTATCAATTCAAATATTACTTCTAGAAAACCTGTCAACTCAGAAGGATTTCTCATTAAGCCTATAGCATTGAAAATAAGGTTCTAAAGCTTTTCTTTAGAAAATTCTAAAATTTGGGCCTCCCCGGTGGCTCAGCGGTTGAGCGCTGGGTTGCAAAGCTGCCCGCAGCCTCTGCAGCGCCGCTTCGATCCCCGGCTGCTGCGCTGCCACTGGAGGAGAGTCCCACATGGCACGCAGACCTCTCCTGCCGCCCGCTGCTCCCCTCAGCAGTGTGCTTCGGTCCTTCTGCCTGCTCAGCTCCCCGCTCTGGCTCTGGTGAATTCTCTCACCCTCCCGCGCTTCTGACTATACCCAGTACTTGTATGTATAAATAAATAAATAAATAAATAAATATTAAAAAAAAAGAATATAGCAAATAAGTGTCCCTTTATTTGACTGTTTGAATTTTTCAGTTTCTGGCTATATTTGGGACATTTTATTTAAATTATTGTTGCCATAAAAATGTATTAAATTACCCTATGAATAAGGGTGGAATTGTTCATTTTACATTATTGTGTTACAAATGACATCTGGGTTTTAAAGAATTTTACCAGAGTTTTTATTTTAATTCCATCAATATTTAATGTACTTTACTGAACTAAATGAACTCAGGAATATAAAGATGAGTAAGAAAGAAATATGACTGCAAAGGGTATGTCCATCTGCTAAATAGGGTTTGACCTATATGTGTGTGTATTAGTTTTTGTAGTTTATAAATGAGTATTGAGCATTTCTTGTAACCCAAGTAGATGACTTTCTGAAGGAATTATTGGAAGTGAATAGTAGCCACATTAAATACTCAAGTAGGATTCCTGTTTGAATGACATATAATTTATAGCTTTATAGTGACAGAGCCATTTTTCCAAGTCTTTCTTTTATAACCCATGTATATGTGAAAGAAGCAGATTTAATGTTGTGATGCATCACGGGATGGATCTCTAAAGTGATCTTAACCCATCTTTCTATAGATAAAAGTAAGGGGCCTAAAACAGGATTTCAAATTCAGAGTCCAGCAGGACCTTAAGAGTGAAGAGGTCACAAGCCTGACTGTAAAATTGAGGCCACCAAGTAGGGAGGGGGCCCAATGTACTATGATGGAGGACTGTGGGTGGTGGGTGTGGTGTGGTAATATATATCTGAAGAGGTGTGATCCTATACCTCTAACTCATATACAGTGTTGTAAACCAATGTTATTAAAAAAAAAAGTACCATAAAACAAACAACAAAAAAAAACATTGCAACGCAGTCATGAAAATAGCTGCTAGTTGGCCTGAGTTTTGGTGAGACAGAGGGGATTATGGAGACTGAGTTGATTAAAGTCCTTCATTTAAAGGCAGAAGCTCATATTCAGCTATATCCTGTTGTTTCTCTGCAGGAATGTGGACTTCGTTTTGTCCTGTCTTTTTATTTTTCAAGAGAATTCAGCATTGTATCTATATAAATGTATGTGCATATAAACAAATCAATGAAATCTTCCAATTTTAACATTAGTAATAGTACGATTTTTTACTCAGTCACTGCATGGGCAAAATCTTTTATTTGGATAGATTAGTTATGCATGATGAAGCGAAATAAAAAAAAAAAAGAGAGAATGAGTTGAGTTGGGTGGCCCTGCCTTACTTTTAGTGATAGATACATAGTAAACCTGGTAATATTAGTTCTTTCATAGAATTTGTTACACATCTTCAAGTACAATTTCTTTTTCCTGAAGCCCTCTGAACCATTTTGCTCACCAGAATTCTCCTGCTTTGAATTTGTAGTATAGGTGAAGGAAAGTTATGATGGGGTTAATAGCACTAAAATAGTTAACAGTTCATTATTTCAAATTTTGAAATTACTATCCTAGATGAAAATGCAGCAATTGTTTTATAGATGCCAATCAAGTATTATTGAAATTATGCATATTATTTTAAAATAATGACTAAATTGCTGTAGTGAAATTACACATATCCTCATGACTTCATTTAGTATCACTGTAAAATTAACTCTTGAACAATTTTTAATTGTGTTTTAGATTGTTGGAGACAGATAGTAAGTCATTAAGATCTGTAAATGGGTCAAGAAGAAACAGTGGCTCCTCCCTTGTGTCCAGTTCATCAGCCTCAAGCAACCTCAGCCACCTTGAAGAAGATTCTTGGATTCTTTGGGGAAGAATTGTTAATGAATGGGAAGATGTACGAAAAAAGAAGGAAAAGCAAGTTAAGGTATCCGTATTTGTTGAAATTATTCCTCTTAATCTCAAAGGACATAAGGCGTGAATTAATAGAAGATAGAATGAAGAGGTATGGTTTATATGTTTTCATTTATTTGTACCCTCAGAAGTTTTGATTTATAGATATAAGTTCTTTTTTTTATTCTTTTTTTTTAAAGATTGATTTTATTTATTTGTTTATTTTGTTTATTTATTTATTTATACAAGCACTGGGTACAGTCAGAAGCGCAGGAGGGTGAGAGAATTCACCAGAGCCCGAGCGGGGAGCAGAGCAGGCAGAAGGACCGAAGTACACTGCTGAGGGGAGCAGCGGGCGGCAGGAGAGGTCTGCGCGCCACGTGGGACCCTCCTCCGGTGGCCAGGGAGCAGCCTGGGATCGAACCGGTGCTGCAGAGGCTACGGGCAGCCTCGCAACCCAGCGCTCAACCGCTGTGCCACCAGGGAGGCCCAGATATAAGTTCTTATAGAGATCTCCTAGTTGTAGAAATATGTAGCTGAAAATTATTTTAGAAATTGAATTGTCTCATTTTATAGATTCAGAAACGAAGTTGAGACATTCTGCATTCTTCAGTTATTAGTGTTTTGCTGCTGTATTTTTATTTTATTTATTTATTTATGTATTTATGTATTTATTTTTGCCTGAAACAGCCCTTTGTGAAAGATTTTGGCCTGAATGGACTGTCATTCAGAACTCTGCAGATTATCAAGTGCTTAATACTTTTGGAGGCCACAACTCAAGTGAAATGGCAAGAATTTGTCCAAGGCATTGTAGCCCTGCTGGCCAGAACAGAATACACCCAAGGGCCAAATCTTAATCTTAGTTAAAAGTTTCCTAGTCTTAGTAGTATAAATTGAGCTTTGTGAATTAATAAATTTAGTAGGTTTTCCACCCTACTGCACCCCCAGGAAATCTTTGGCTTCAAGGTAGCATACTTAAAGAATTCATTTAAAAATTTTTATTTTTAGGAACTTGTTCGTAAAGGAATACCCCATCACTTTAGAGCAATAGTTTGGCAACTTTTATGCAGTGCACAGAGTATGCCAATTAAGGATCAGTATTCAGAGCTCCTGAAAATGACCTCACCTTGTGAAAAATTAATCCGAAGGGACATTGCTAGAACTTATCCTGAACACAACTTTTTTAAGGAAAAAGATAGCCTTGGACAAGAGGTTTTGTTTAATGTAATGAAGGTAAGTCCTATTTATTCATTTTTTGAAATGAAATAAATTCTCATGATACTGACATGATGTATTATCCACAATGAAGCATTCACCCCGGTAATCAGTTTCTTTGGCTGTGAATTCAGCTTTAGCATACTTTCTTCTTTAATTTTGATGTTGCATTACTGCCTAGTTTGGAGAATTTATTAAAAGATTCATCACATTAGTTGACCGAAAATATCCTGAAATCTCTATACCTATGAATTTCACTATTGAGGAATAAAGTTTTCTGTTTGTTTTGGCCAGTGTTATTGGAAATCCTTGAAAGTATATGTCTTTGTAATATTTTCTTTGTATTGCTTTCCTCCTGCCGATAGTTCCTTCCCCTTCAGCTACCTCTTGAAATATTGACTTCTTATTAAAACATTTCAGTTTTGCTTTATCTTAAACCTAATTATTTTTATAATGTATGTAAGTATATTATGTACATCTATATAATGGTTGTGTAATGTATATCATGTATACATATAAGTGCTTTTAAGGCTGTGATACTTTTCTTGGTATAAATTCTTTTATTTTTTTGTCCTTAGGAGTAGTCAATTTCTAATTTGGAGATTTTCAAAAAACTTTATGCAATAAAACATTTGCATTTTATATGCTTATAGGATAACATCTCAACACTATTTTTAGGCTTTTAGAGAAGAAGAAGGGTGTAATATATTGTGTTTAAGTATTTTGAACAACATTTTTTACTTTTTAGGCATATTCTTTAGTGGATCGTGAGGTTGGTTACTGTCAAGGAAGTGCATTTATAGTTGGACTGTTGCTAATGCAGGTAAGTTAATGTAAGTTAATACAAGTATTGTAAATCAAGTTACGTTCTTGAGATGAATCATATAGGCTGGTTTTTGCATCTCATTTTGCAGTGGTTCTGTGTACTTGGTCTAGATTATTTAACTTCTCTCTTTGATCCTTAATTAGCTAATACTATCTATTCAGATTGATTGTGAGGGTTACATGAGATAATGTATGTAAAGCCTAGTCTATAACATGAAAGAAAAGTTCAGTAAGAGCATATCTTGGTAGATAAAAGCAGACGAGTCAAAAATGGTGTCTCCAGATGCTTTGCTTCAATTTTTTAACAGTTCTACCTGAGTCTTAAAGCTCTGTAACTATCAGAAATGTACACATTTCTTTTTCTTGTAGCAAGAACCTGGTATCAGCAGCTCTTCTGCCCACCTGTGACTATGCTGTTGCCTCTCTTTTTCTTTCTCCTTTTCCTAATAAGCCTGTCCTTTTTAAAATGTAAAAAAAAAAAATCATTAAACTAAAAAACAAACACCACCCCCCCCAAACAAATAAAAACCTGATGTCAGGTAAACTTTCATAGTAAAAATGCCTGATTTTTACTTTGTTTTATGAGTTGCTCCTAGTTGTTGCATGGTGTTTGTCCATTTATGGGTGACATTAAGTTATAGATAACGAAGTGTGATTTATTAGTATTGAGATGTGTAGCAGTTTTGCACAGTTGTGATTTTCCTACATTTATGATTGGTTAGCATTGGTAGTCCTTTCATGTTATTGGCCTAAGTATTCGAATTATATGTGTAGTTCTTCACAGAATTTATTATTTCATTTGCTATAATATTCTGATGAGTTAACTAATACAATGGGATTGGTACCTTTCAGTCCTAATTACAGATTGTTAGAAAAATTATTTTACGTGTTATTTAACACTTACATCATATCCTATCACTTGTGCTCCAGAGACTTCCCATCTTACTTAAGGTAGAAGTCTGAATCCTTACAGTAGCATCTGACACCCTTTGTCATTTGTTTTACTGATATTTCTTTTCCATAACCTCACTTCTACTTATCACACCCTATGATATCCTATACCCTTAATCTATTGTCCCCATGACAGACTACTTGTGCACCCCAATCATGACTCCATTTCATGGCCTTTTATTACTCTCCTGGGACTGCTGCTCCCTTGCTTTCTTGAGTATTCTGTTTTGGATAACAACCTTGTCCAGGAACTTTGCTTGACCTACTTACATAAATAGCAAAGTGTCTCCCAGCATTCTATTACCCCACTTTATTTTATTTCTATTGTATTCATCACCATCTGACATGTGTATTAATTTATTTATTCCATGAATTGTATTTCTCCCCCCACTAGAAAATTGAAGCTCCTAGAGGGTAGACATTGTGTTTATTTTGTCACTGGTATATACTCAGAAATAAATGTCTGACTTTGAGTATTTGTTGGTCAAATTAGTGAATTAGGCAAGTGAGGTGGTTGGCCTTAGAGGTTGTAAGATTGGTTTAACTTCTTATTCTCTGTGATAGAATGGTAGGTTAGAGAATTTTGATTTCTAATTCATTGTTGTTACCATTGCATCACATGGCCACTTAAAAGGCATTTAACTGAATCTTAGTTAAAATGAATGGGTACTTATTTGCAATATAATTCAGCTTATTTGTATATCACAGGATACTATGTTGCTTTCTCCCTCCAATGTAGATGCCAGAAGAAGAAGCCTTCTGTGTATTTGTTAAATTAATGCAAGATTATAGACTTCGTGAACTTTTTAAACCAAGTATGGCAGAATTGGGCCTTTGTATGTACCAGTTTGAATGCATGATACAGGTAAACATGTACTGTTAATAAAAAGGCATATTGTCTATATTTTTTGTTATCTTGATTGAATAATAACTAAGTAAATTGAATGTTAAAAGCATTAAAGTAATTGAAAAAAGTCACTGTTACATTCAGATGATCAATTTATTGGTCAGTTAACACACAATTTAGATCTATTTCCTAGTTCAGCACTACCTCTAAGTAATAGTTGGCAGTCTGGAACTTGCCTGTAATTTTTATATTCAAATGATAAGCATTTGTGCCAAATGTGTCATAACCCCATGCCTAAATGCATGAGTTTTCTTATCACACCCTATTATATCCTATTGCTGTTACATAGACTGTGCTGTCTTACAGAGCCCACACCATGACACTGATGTCTTGCATTTCCTTTGAGACTGTGTGTTCTGTCTCTTTCAATTCTTTTCCTGCCTTCCCTTTTTTATATCTTTTTTGCTAAGCTGTAATCTTGTAAAAAAATGTTTCTACACTTTAAGTTGCTAGTTGAAGATGTTAAATTTATGTTATTTAGTCAGATTCTAGTGACTGCCTGAGGGCAAAGAGGAGAGGAATTAAAATCAAGTAAGAAATTCCTTTGAGGGCTTCCCTGGTGGCACAGCAGTTGAGCGCTGGGCTGTGAAGCTGCCCATAGCAGTGGAACGCTGATTCGATCCCCGGCTGCTGGTCGGGGTCCCACATGGCGCGCAGACCTCTCCTGCCGCGCCCGCTGCTCCCCTCAGCAGTGTACTTCAGTCCTTCTGCTTGTTCTGCTCCCCGCTCTGGCGAATTCTCTCACCCTTCCGTGCTTCTGACTGTACCCAGTGCTTGTATAAATAAATAAATAAATAAATCTTTAAAAAAAAAAAAAGAAATTCCTTTGAAATATTTCACCTTTCTAAATTTAATTTTTGTATTATATATGTTTACTTTGTTATTCTGTAACATAATGGTATATTGTTATTTACTTAAGTTCCAGTTAGATAAGCAGAACTTAAGGATGTAGGTTAATGCGAAATGTAGGGGCATGCAAAATGTTTTTAGTTTAAAGAAAAAGGCAGTGTAGCTCTTGAGATGATTCTTAATTTTATGAAATAGTAAACTTGTTTTTATCAACCTTAAACTTTCTTGCTTTATTTTTGTTAATATATAATTTGTTTTTAATTACTAGATAACTAGAGTTGCTGAAACATCTTTATTTAGGATGAGGAGGGAAGAAGGTCAAAATAGGTGATCAGTGGTACATTTTTTGGAAATATTGTAGTTTGTTGAAAAGTACAGAAAATACCAGATACCCATGTACCCACAAGAAACATTAAGCAATGTAAAAAAGGCTTTACTTGTTTCATTTTTTCTTTTCATTAATAAGTCAAATGTTATAATACTCAAAGTTCTAACTCCACATCCTTTTCCCTTTCTTTCCTGCCCAAATAGTTATCAGTATCTTGAATGTATCAGTTTCTACATCTTAAGTTTCCCTTGTGATGTTTCATCCTGTCTTTATATTTGGTATTGGTAAATCTAGTGCATATATAGTGATCTAGCTTCAAATACTCAAATTTACGTGTTTTAACGAATTCTTTTCTTCTCTTTAGGAACATCTTCCAGAGCTCTTTGTACATTTTCAATCTCAAAGTTTTCATACCTCAATGTATGCATCATCCTGGTTTTTGACTATCTTTCTTACAACTTTTCCACTACCAATTGCAACAAGGATATTTGATATCTTTATGTCTGAGGTAAGCTAATGGGACGATTATGAGCAGATATTGCACAAAAAAGGCTTTGGGTTAGTTATAGTCAAGCAATGAGGACAATAAAGATATGTCCCATACCAAACTGCTTACATCTATAATCTCATTTAAACCTTAATTGACCCTCTCAGGTACTGTTAGTTTACCCATTTGATAGATGATAGAAAAAGATGCTTAGGGAAAGGTTAAGTAACTTATCTATGGACACATAGTACATAAGTGATCTGGTAACAGGGATTAAAATATAGGCGGTCAAAATCTGGAACCTGCACTGTGTTATCTCCTGATTGATTTAGTGAGAATTAGTGCAATCATATTTGCATTACAGTTAATATTGTGACAATACATCTGTTACCCAAAGACTAAGAAGTAATGAGTATAATTTTTTTTTTAATCTCATGAAGAAATTGCAGGTAGTCCTTTTAATTGTCATTAACATGCAATAGTTATCTGTATTTTCAGTGAGAAAGTAGGAAGTGTAGGTGATCAGTGGTAGATGGCATCTGAAAATGTTCATTGTTAACAGCTGCATCTTGGAAAGATAAATGTGTAATATCTAGCTAAATTAGGTCAGTGTGAAGTCAGCAAACTACGATTCATTTACTGATCCATTTGGTTCACCTGGCACATCTGTCCTTTGACTTGTTTTTGTAAATGAAGGTTTCTTGGAAAGCAGCCATGCCCATTTGTTGCTATGCTGTCTGCCTTGGGGTACAGTGACAGAGTTCAGTATTTGTGACAGCAACAGTATGCCAGCAAAGCCTAAAATAATTGCTATTTCATTCTTTACAGAAATCAACATTTAGATGCCTAAATGTTTACCCTAGTGTCCTTTTGAAAGATTAGTTGTTGTTGAAAGGGTAAGACAAATTTGGCTCTCTCTCTCTCTCTATATATATATAATTTGTTTCCTCAGGGTTTAGAAATAGTGTTTCGAGTAGGATTAGCGCTTCTTCAAATGAATCAGGCAGAATTGATGCAACTTGACATGGAAGGGATGTTACAGGTAAGTCAGTACATGATTTCTTGAATGTCTTTAGATTTTACTAAGTGGCTAATAATAAACAGCACTAAGTAGTTCTTTTATTTTTCTTTTGTTGTATCTTAGCATTTTCAGAAGGTCATTCCACATCAGTTTGATGGTGGCCCAGACAAATTAATCCAGGCAGCTTACCAAGTCAAATATAACTCAAAAAAAATGAAAAAGTAAGTATTTATATTTTGATTGTTAGTTATGGTTGAAGTGTATAGGAAATTTAATAGAAGTGTGTAGGGTCCAGGAATGGACACGGTACAGGTTTTCTGATCCCATGCAGACCAGGAAAAGGAGGAGTCAGAGTCCTCAGTGGCTTTTTGCAGGTCTTTTATTGGGATTTAGCAGGTACATGGCAGGCAGGAGTGCTGGGGGGCCGGGAGGCTGGCAGTCCTCCCAGCCCTCAACAAATCTTCACTCTATCTGGGCGCTCTGGCGTTCTCTCTGCTTCTGCTTCTGCTTCTCTTGCTTCTCTCTCGGCTTCTCCTGGCGTCCCCGTGACACCGCCCTTAAAAGCCCAGTCTCAGCCCAGGTGAATCCCATCTACCTATGCCCACACCCTACTCCAGGTGTCCGCCATTAGGCATGCATTCAGAACCGCAAGGTTCCGTCATCTATCCTGATGGTGGGAGGGCAGAAAAGCCTGATACCTTTTACCTTACCCTACAAAGTGGCACAAAGCATTCGAGTGATAAGTGCAGTTTTCCTCCTCACTTTGTAGAAAAGTTCAAGATAATCAGTCTTGGCTCATAAAGATTTTTTGAATTATTTAAAATGCGTTAATTAAGAATGACAGCTCTTATTCTTCTAATTTCTAGCACTTAAATCTTAGCCCTTTGTGATAGTTTGCATTCCTGATATTATTTTCTGTGGTATAAGATGCTTTAGAGATAGCAGAATGAAGGTGTAGGGTAAGGAAAAATGTCAGGCTTTTCTGCCTTCTCGCCATTAAGATAGATGATGGATCTGCGGTCCTCAATGCATGCCTGATGGCGGGCACCTGGAGTAGGGTGTAGGCATAGGTAGATGGGATTCACCTGGGCTGAGACTGTGCTTTTTAAGGGCGGCGTCACTGGGACGCCAGTAGAAGCCGAGAAAGAAGCAGAGAAGCAGAAGCCAAGAGAGAAACAGAGAATGCCGGAGAGCCCAGATGGAGTGAAGACTTGCTGGGGGCTGGGAGGCCTGCCAGTCTCCCAGCCCCCCAACCCCCTTGCCTGCTGTGTACCTGCTAAATCCCAATAAAAGACCTGCAAAAAACCACTGAGGGCTCCAGGACTCCTCCTTTACCCGGCCTGCATGGGATCCTAGAAAACCTGCTAGGGCCTGTCCTGACCCTACAAAGGAAATAAAGATTACAGCAAATATACACGAAATAGAAAATAGAAAGATACTAGTGAAAATTAACGAAACTAAAAGTTGTTCTTTTAGAAGATCTACATAATTGACAAATCTTTAGTTAGATGATCTAAGAAAAAAACCTCAAATTGCTGAAGTCAGAAATGAACACAAGATAGTCTTAACAATTCAACAATTCTAACAATTCAATGCAAATAAAAAGCAGTATAAGACAGTTCTGTGAATAATTATTTGGCAACAAATTGGGACAATCTAGATGAAATGGGAAAATTACTAGAAATACAAAACTTGTGAAGACTAAATCAGAGATAATTTTAAAAAATCTGTTTGGATCTCTAGTAAGGACCTTGAATCAGTATTCAGCAGTTTCACAACTAGAAAAGCCCTGGACCTTTTGCTTTACTGGTGAATTCTACTAAACATTCAAGAGGGAACTAGCAGAAGCCCAAGATGACAGCATCCTGAAATGAGCCTCCCCTTTGTCAGCAAAGTAGGTGAAGAGAGTTCTGTGTCCAGGGGAAAAACAAATTGAAAATAGCATTACTACTACATGGTCTACCAGTTCCACTTCTGGGAATATTCCTGCCCTGTACTCCCCGATAAAATAAGGTCTCAAAAGGACATTTTCCATAACCCTGTTCATATCAGCATTATTTACAGTGACTAAAACATGGGAGCACCTGAAGTGTCCATTGATGGTGAATGGATAAGCAAAATGTATAAGCCAAATACAGTGGAGAAGACTACAGTTCAGCCTTAAAAAGAAAGTTCTGACAGATGGTATAATATAGATAAACCTTGGTGACATTATGCTAAGTGAAATAAAACAGTTACAATAGAACAAAATTTCTATAATTTAATTTGTATGAGATGGTGTTGTCAAAATCATAGAGACAGAATATAAAGTGGTTGTTGCCAGGGCCTGGGAAGTGGGGAAAATGAGCTGATACTCTTTCATAGGTATAGTTTTGGCTTTATAAGATGGAAAGACCTATGGACACATTTGTTGCTGATGGCTGTACAACTTTATAACTATTAAGTACCATTGAACTCTATTGTAAAATGGTAAATTTTTTGTGTATTATACTACAGAAAAGTCACTGAATTAAATGAGATTGTATGTATTATTTATACATGTATATGTGTACACATGTACATATATACATGTATGTACATGTATATGTATACATGCATATGTGTGTGTGTCTGTGTATTTGTCCTCTGAGAAAGAGTTTATTTTTAAAACCAGTTATTTAATATTTGGAGTAGTTAAATTTGGTATTAATATTTGGTGGAAATAATTTTTGTATGGTCTATACATTTTTTTAAAGATGACCTTGTACTGATAGAATTGTAAAAGTGGTACATTGCATTTGTCATATCCTACTCTTATAATTGGTGACAGTACTTCAGTCTTATCTTTGATGACCTTGACACTTCCAAGGAAAACCATATATTTTTTAGACTGTTCTTCAATTTGAGTTTGATGATTTCTCTTGATGTTACATTGAGGAGCCCACAAAAGTGAGGTGCTCTTCTCAGTATATCTTAACAGGGAGTACATGATGTCAATATGTATCATTGTGATGTTAACCTTGAACAGGAGGCTCAGATGCTGCCTGCTATATGAAATTATAAATATTGTAATCATTAAATATTTTAGGAGAGCTACTGTAAGACTATTTTTTACCCACTGATGTTAGCATCCATTGATTATTTTTTTTTTGCCTGTGACAGTTATTGTGTAATTTTGATGGTGATTTTAATATTTGCCTCATTACTTCTACATTTATTAATTGGAATCTTTTGTTAGAAGAGTTGTCTCCTCCAGCCCCATTAAAAATTTCTTTGACAAATTTGGTATATTAAAATTTTTAGTTAAGGTCTAGTTCTGCATAGATATTTTAATTTGTAATTGTAATTTTATGGTTGAATAGAATTTGTTAACTCAGATCTCTGCTTGGTACCTTATATATTACTTTTGAAAGTGTACTTTTGTATAGTTTTTATTTTTGTTATTTGTAATTTTTTGTAAGAAACCATGTAATTATTCATATGATTTTTCTCATCAAGTTACAAGCTAGGAAAACCTTGTGAAATTATATTTTATGTTAATATATTGTTAAAATTTTATAATTTACTAACTAATTTAGAAATGAAAATATACCTTCATCTTTTTTTCTTCTTCCTAGGCTTGAAAAAGAATACACTACAATAAAAACTAAAGAAATGGAAGAACAAGTTGAAATTAAAGTACGTGCCTTAGAACTTATAAGGGTACTGAACATAATTAAAGTCTGTTACCTGGCAATATAGGGGATTGGTTATGTTGATATAGTTATTACCTATCTCTAGTAAATGAGATGTGTGTGTGTTTATTGATAAAATTCTTTGCCATCCCTCTTGATTATGGTTAAAATAGATACTTCAAAAAATGGAATAATGTGACCAAAGTGGTTTTAATTCTAGTGCAAAACTGAGCAGTTCTTCCCTGTTTCTAGATTTGTTGGCATGTCATCAGGAGAAAATAGATCCATAGGGAAGATACTATTATTCAAGTGTCTTTTGAAAATTGCGGAGAAAATAATCTATATCATGCTGAGACTAATAACTGATAGTCTAAAGTAGACCATGTAAAGCCATTCTTTTCACTAAAACTAATTATGACTGCCTTACAACTGCAGAAACTTTTGACTAATTCATTTTTTCCATTTCTAAGCAAAGGTTAAAATTCTGAACTACTCTCCAAAGACACCTGTAGATTTGCAGTTTGAAGGACATAAAAATTTGTCTGTGCTTTAAAATTCTTATTTATGTCCATTTTATGCATTAAATTCTTAAGTTGAGAATCCTTTGTACTCTTTGCACTGGATGTTAAAGGAACTTTATATGGCTTTCATGCTGATGTTTTATGATGTGGATGATGAATTGGAGAATGAGATGGTGAGGAATTCAGTGATAGGCCAATCCAATTTCTTATCTCTATCTCCTCAAAAGAAACAAAAAGCCATTTTTATTGTTTAGCTCTCTCTCTCTTTTTTTTTTTTAAGAATATGTTTGGGTGTGTCTGATTTTTTACATGGACCTGGCAAGAAATTAATGACCATATTATTTGTAATTTATTAGCCATGTTATTCAGCCTTACAATAAAATATCATGCATTACTCAGTCCCACATGTCCTCTTTGTAATGGGGTGGATTCTATTAAACTAGTACTCTTTCTTGCTGGGGTCCTGCTTTAAGCCTCCTGGGAGACAAACTCTCCTACTTTTCTGTGTGACCTCTTTTTCACCAGCCCTGTCTTCCCATTTCTAGATGTTCCCATTTCTACCACCCGTTCCCTACCAATTGGAAACAGATACTTCTGCATTTTTCAGAGAGAGGAAAAAAAGAAAAATAAACTCTGTGGATATTTTTCCTTCCTTTTTAAAATTTCTGTCATCCCAACTCTGCTCTACCATTTGCTTTTCTTTTAGGTGCCATGAGTAAGGGTAATATTAAGTCATACCCTCCACTTCAACCTACTGAAAGTAAAATATACGCCATCCTGAGTGGGGAGAAAGTGTGGGTTATCGCATACCATGAATATTCGGAACTACAAATCAAGAATGTAAGGATGGGCAGGCCATCCTGTTCATTTCACTATGCTATGTCATTGCAAAAAAAAAAAAAAAAAAAAAAAAAATCACAGTTCTGGAAATAATCACTGCTTTTGAAGATGTTTCTTCTAAAATTAAGTCACATGAATGTAGGAATATCCAGAGGCCTTTTCAAAAAGATCTTTAGCCTTCTTTAACCTATATTTGCAGTTTTTTTCAAACTTGGCTTTTTAAAAAGGGAAGATTATAGTTCATATACCTCACAAATATTTTCGAATGCCCACTCCATGTGTCTGGCAAAAACAGCTGGCATAATATTATGAAAAGAATTGGAAAGAAAAAAAGTTAAAAAAGTTAGTGGAACATAATGGATAAATAAAGTATGCTGATCTCAAAGGTAGTCTGTTCCTTCTCTATATATTTTCTACACAGCTTTTTCTTTCCTTGTTTTAATTTTCATCTCTTTATTCACTCTTCCTAACCCCCAAAGGACAAAGCCAAGACACTTTGTGTGACTGCACATTTTTTGCTTTGTCTGATTTTTCACTTGGACCTGATAATTCATCTCAGTCATAATGCAGAGGTACACTTCATTTACATTTAATTAATCACGTATTATTTGAACTTATCTCTAAAATGAGAAATGCTGCTTTCTTACGTTCTCTTACCTTCTCCATAAGGTCCTTTTTATAAGGGAATGGGTTCTGTTAATGTAGTCCTTTCTTGCTTTAGTTCTCAAAAGCCTTCAGAGGCATAGTCTTATTCCATTTCTTACAAAGCAAATAGTAGTATGATTAAACAATTTGACATGGAAGTAAAAAAAATGAGCTTTTGATGTTGTAAAATATGTTTGAGGGTTCCATTGTTTTTGTCTTAATTAGCATTCTAAGACCATTGGGTTGGTGACCTTTATTCTAATGATTATATCTGTCAGCTCCCTGATCAAGATAAAACTTTGAGGTATTTCCCACTCCTTTTTCTGAAAGTATCATGGGAAGATTTTTAGAATAAGTTTTTCCTTGCGGAGAATTTTACATTTTACTGCATCAAATTTTTTGTTAATAGAAATATCTTTATCAGTATCTTCCAGTCTATTTACGTTCCACCTGAGGGGGAGGAGGTAAGAAGTATAAAAATTCTAGCTTATATTAGGGTAACCCAAAAATCTTTTTTTTTTAAAGATTTATTTATTTACTTATTTATACAAGCACTGGGTATAGTCAGAAGCGTGGGAGGGTGAGAGAATTCACCAGAGCCAGAGCAGGGAGCAGAGTAGACAGAAGGACCGAAGTACACTGCTGAGGGGAGCAGCGGGTGGCAGGAGAGGTCTGCGCGCCATGTGGGACCCTCATCCAGTGGCTGGGGAGCAGCCGGGGAGCAGCCGGGGATCAAACTGGCGCTGCAGAGGCTGTGGGCCCCTTTGCAACCCAGCACTCAACCGCTGCGCCACCTGGGAGGCCCCTAACCCAAAAATCTTTAAAAAGCAAAACCTTTATCCCCCCACTCTTTTTAAGACAGACGTGGATTGCTAATCTAGTAATTAAACGTGTGCTTTGGGACACATGTAAAGATGTAAAGCACTGAAAGTGGTATATTAAATTCTTAATAATAGCCTTATGAAACAGTTCTTATCTTTCCATGAAGAAACTAAACTTCAGAAAGCTCACCTAATGCTAGTCATCACATTGCTAGAAAATGATGATATTAAGGATTTAAACTCCAGTTTATGTTATTCTAACACACAGTTTATGTGTGTTCTTCACTGCATACATGTGTTGCTTTCCAAGAGACTTTAATGTACTGGGATATGAGAAGAATTTGAATGCCCATTTTTCAATGGCGTTACTAACATTTACAACTCCTACTATGTAGCCATTAGTACAACAGCATAATTTATTTGAAAGTTATTCATTTAACAGATATTTAAAGTGCCTACTTTGTGCACAAGTACTGCTATAGGTGCTTGAGATATATTTATGAAACAGACCATTCCTACCCCATGGAAATTATATCCTACTATGGAAATCAGGCAATAAATAGAAAAGTAAAATGCAGTATTTTAGGTGATGATAAGTGTTGAACAGGTGAAAAGGTACCTTAGGGGAGGGAAAATAAAATGATAGTGTTTGGACTGAAAATTTAGAGAAGTTGACCAGGTTACTTTTGAATAAAGACCTAAAGGAAGTGAGGGAGCTAGATACATGGAAGCCTGGAAGAAGGGGAGAATTTGGTCAGAGGGATGCCAGTTGAGAAATAGGTCATTTTGGATGCGCCAACATGAATGACGTGATTGGGTTCTACATGTGTTATAAAGGTAACACTGACAGGTTAAATGTAGAGGTGTGCGAAGAATGGGAATCAAGCATTTTGACCTTATCAAATTGAAAAGTGGAGTTGATGATACCTGAGATGGGGAGCCTACAGAAGACCTGGTTTGGGAGGAATACAAGAGCCCAGAGTTTAGGGTATTTATGTATTAGATGCCTAAGAGCTGTTCAGGTAGCCCCTTGAATATTTGGAGTTGGAGTTAAAAGAGGATGGGCTAGAAATATAAATTCCATAGTTACTGATACAATGGCAGTGTTAAGAACCATGAGAGTGGATGAGATTATGTCGGTAATGAGTGTAGCTAAAATAGAGTGTTCGAGAACTGGGTCTGAGAGTCGACCAGCATTTAATGATTCGGGAGACAAGGGTAAAGCAGCAAAGCAGGAGAACACCAGAGACATGTCGTAGAAGCCAGGAGAAAAGAATCTTTCAGGGGGAAAAAAAAGGATTTACTGTATCATGCTGAAGAAAAGTTTGGGAGGTGAGGATGGAGAAGTAATCATTGGCTACATCTCCAGTTTATTGGCATGGAGATAACTGGAAAGAGCAGAGAACTTGTGGTAACTTAAATTTGACTATAATGGAATGAGACAAAAAATGGAGATGCAGGTATAGACTATCTTTCAGGAATTTGATGTAAAGAAGAGAGAAATGGAACAGTAGCTAGAAAGGTTAGTGCTGTTGAGGCCTTTTGTTGTTGTTTTCTGTCCTTTTTGTTCAGATGGGAAAAACAACCACATGTTTTTAGAGTGTAATCAAGTGGGAACGTTCAATGATAGGGGATAATTGCGGGAGTCAACAGAATATGGGACTTAACTCCATCTAATAACATGAATAGTTAGTCCACAGTAACAGAAGTGAATGTAAAACATATGGGCACAAATAGAGTAGAATGTGATTGTGAGAGCTTATGGGGTTCTCTTCTGATTGTTTCAATTTTTTCAGTAAAATTGTAAGCAAGATCGGTTCCAGCAAATGTGATTAAAAAAAAGATACTAAAAAATTAATGAGAAATCTGTCAAGTGATAGATTGTAGTCATTAACTTTCTTACATGTTAGTAATAAACGTTCAAAAAATACCATGGAAAAAGAAATCCCATTTAAAAATGAAAGCATATATAAAAGTCTAAATGGAAACTAAGATAGAACCTAAGAAATAATGAAAAACTTTGCATTTTTAAAAGATGAATAAAGAGGGGTACACAAATAACTTCATTCTGTATAAAGCTATGAATTTCCCCATAAAATACACATTAACCTATCCAGTAAAATATAATTCCTTTTGATAACCCAGAGCAATAAAAAGGACAGACACAGATGTGTTTATTTACAGTAGGGGTTCCACCAAACAAGTATACTAAGTACTAAAGGAGCGAAAGGAAAGCGAAAATCTATAATGATTGAAAATTTAAGAAATGTCATACATGCTAGGAATTGATAATTCGTTTAAAAAGTGGTATTAAAAAAATTTGGTAGCTGTTGGAGAACAAAATCTAATTTTTTTCTTAAAAATTTTTTCACTTTTATTGAAATACAATTAACATATGACTTTGCATTAAAGTTAACTCACTACAACTTAGTGAGTTTGTATATGTAAACATTGCAGTATGATTATTACAGTAAGGTTTAGTACCACATCCTCACAATTACAGTTTTTCTTGTGTGGTTAGGACTTTTTTCATTTGTATTTTTTTTAATTGAAATAACATTGCATTATAACATTATATAAGGTTTCAGGTGTGAAATCATGTACATACTATAATATATTAAGTTCACCACTAATTGTTCAGTTCTATCCTTCACCATACAGTTGAGCCCTTTTACTTAATTTACTTATAGTCTAAATGTTTTTATTTAGTTCATCCACTTTTTTGTCTCTCTACATACCCCATTATGAGTAAAATCATACAGTGTTTGTCTTTCTCTGTCTTTTTACACTAAGCATAATACCCTCTATTTATTTACAGCAAAATTTCAGAAGATTTAAAGGGGATGTGAGGAAATCCAGGTGAAAGCTTTTAGTTCTAAATTTTACTATTTTAGCTCTTTCTATTGAAACACTAACTTTGTTCACTAAATTGAACTTAACTTTCTAAATCTTTTAGAATAAACAAAATGTTACATTTTTTGGATGAAATATTTTAAGACATTTGGAGAATCACATTTGTTTCTTTGACTTTTCAGATTTTAACAGCATTTAAGAATTGCTTGTTTGTGTTATTCACACTATATACATAAGTAGCCAAAAATAAGAAGCATTTATTCTCAAATTATTTTGAAGTTTGAGACTAAACATAAATTAATATCCATATCAAATAATCTAAATGTGTTCTAGTCAGTTGAACACAAAAATCTAATTTGCAAAAGTTATCTTTATAATAACTCTTAAGATTTGTTTTTTCCAATTTGTGGTTCATTTATTAAGAGATAGTAATTCCTAGGGTCTTTTATTTCCTTGGCCCGAGAGCCTTATTTGTTATATAAGCTTTTTTATTTTTCACTGGCAGAATAATAGATTGAGTTGATAGAATTTTCTTAGTAAAATATTGTAGTAGGAATTTAAAGGAAAAAGGAAAAAGGTTGGATTGAGGTTTGCAACAAATTGGTACCAAAGGTAGGAGGGGTTTTCAAAAGACAGTGATAGGATCATGTATGATAACAATTAGGAGATTCCAAAAAGGAATAATTGATTGGGGATTAATGTGAAATTATATTGGTGAGATATGCAAAAAGGAGATGGCATTTTTTAAAATGTATTTTAGACTTAATACTTAATGGCAGTAACTTGATGGACTTTGGTATTGTATAATTAGGAACTAAGTTTTTTTAAATCAGTTTTACTTTTTGGACTATGAGTAAATGATAGTAATAACTTAATTTTCTTAAGTTTTTTTTTTAAATAATTTTTTAAATTTTTTTATTATTTTTTTTAATAGAGGCATGCTTTATTTATTTTTTGTTTGTTTGTTTTGTTTATACATGCACTGGGTACAGTCAGAAGTGCGGGAGGGTGAGAGAATTCACCGAGCTAGAGCGGGGAGCAGAACAGGCAGAAGGACCGAAGTACACTGCTGAGGGGAGCAGCGGGCATCAGGAGAGGTCTGCGCGCCATGTGGGACCCTCCTCTGGTGGCAGGGGAGCAGCTGGGGATCGAACCGGCACCGCAGAGGCCGCGGGCAGCTTTGCAACCCAGCGCTCAACCTCTGCGCCACCAGGGAGGCCCAATTTTCTTAAGTTTTTAAGCAGTTCATTTGATGAAAACAACTGATTGTATTTTCAGGAGTAAGAAATTTTGCAACTTGTTATACATATTATATATGTGGAGCTTGGTCTAGTTTTAAACTATGAGTTGATATATATCCTGTGAGCATTTATTTTTTTGTTTTCTTGTTTACTTGATAGACATTTTAAAACTCTAGATAGCTTTTGTAGGAGATGAATTTGTTGGAATCTTTTCTATTTAAAGAGGGTATACATATATATGAAAATATGAGTTGTGATAGGTAATAAAAAGAAAGGAGTTATTGCTGCATGTACTGTAACTTTTAAGTCATAGCTGGAATAATATATGGTTATTTCCTTTACAGTGTATTTGTTACTCTTAGCCTTTAAGAATTTGATAGTAAGTAACCATTCTTTAGGCTCCTTTTTTATTTATAAAAAGTGGTACATTTTTAGATAGCTCTTTTTCCTCTCAGGGATGTTTGCAAACCTTTCTTTGTTTCTTTTTTTTCTTTCTCTCTTTCTTTCTTTACAGAGGTTACGCACAGAAAATAGACTTTTAAAACAGCGCATTGAAACATTAGAAAAAGTAAGTAAATGACTGTATGGGAACTTCTGCTGAATGTTACTGTATTGTTTTCTCTCTGCCTAAAATAAAAACATGAAATCTCTCATGTCTCTGTAATTGTGGCATTGACTGCATAGTTTGCCTAACTTACTCCTACTTAACAGTATAACAAGTGTTTACTAAAAATTGGTCACTAGTCTTTGAATGTCATAGTTTAAACTAAGGTTATTATTAGAGTAACATATTGATGTCATTTGTTTTCTTTACATTTAATCTCTAAAAAAATATGTTCTTTGGAGGTAACCTAATTGAAAATCCATTCTGTGTAGTGTTTTAAAGATACATTTCAAATGTTGCCCTGATTTTCTAGGGCAACATGACAATGTGACAGTGACTCCTGTAAGAACCAGGATTGCTTTAAGTTTAGTGATAATGACTGACTCTTTATATAAAAACACTTACTATGATTTTTTTTTTCAAACACATGGAAATTGTGCTGAAACTTTCGGTTCTCACAATATTTTGATACCTTTCATTACTTCTTCTATTTCATATAAAACAATTGGGCAAATATGGAAATGCATTAGTTTCATATCGTGCTTTTGATGTGATGTCATTTGTAGTCTTGTTTCTGATGCTATAAGAATGTATTTGAATAAAAATATAGTTAAGGGTTTTGGTTTATTAAAAGAAAAATGTCTTGAATTCACAAACTCTTGGTGTTTTTTGTGTTTGTTTGTTTGTTTGTTTGTTTGTTTTAACCAAAGATAAGGGGTATAAGCAGGCTTAAACGTACTACTCATGATATTGCCTAGTATCTTAAACTTTCATGAAAATATGCAATTCTATATTCAAGAAAGAAATTAATGAAAACAAGGATAGCTTGAATAATGGTCTTTTGTTTGAAAGTATTCATGGTTTCTTATTAAATAACACTGAACAAGGACAGGATGTTTATTACATTTTTTTTGTATAATAATTGCAGGTATGTTAATAATTGCAAAAATAGTTTTCCTGTATTTCTTCCATCTTACTAGAGATGTGCCTCTACCAAAAGGTTGAACCTAATTGCAAGTCATTTTAATTACAGACCTTTTTTTCACTAAGCACAGTTTAAAATATACATCTTCTGAGGTGGTCTTTTCTCTTTGGATAAGACATTTAGAGTGAGTCATTTTCACAGAGAGCATTTTTCTAATTCACAATTGCTTCAGAATGATAAAAGTGCTATAGGAAGGTGTTAAGTTTGGGATTTGCTTTAGAAAATGAAGAATAGTTTTTACTGACTTCGATGGC
Source organism: Talpa occidentalis (assembly GCF_014898055.3). Lineage (NCBI taxonomy): Eukaryota > Metazoa > Chordata > Mammalia > Eulipotyphla > Talpidae > Talpa > Talpa occidentalis. Next base: position 94,802,604 of record NW_023605305.1, on the reverse strand, counting down.
CTAGATGTGTTTTTTAGCACTTAGAATTCTATAAATACTTATGGTATCAATTAAATGCTGTAACCAAAAAATTTACTCATTTATTGCTGGGGTTATTATGTGGAGCTCGTTAATTTCATTTGTCATATTTTTCTTGCTTTGCATCTTTGGAAGTTGCTATTGCACAAATTGCTGTCATACTTTATAAGTGAAGTTGCTTACTCAAATTCCTTCTCCCTTTCATATAAGTGGCTTAACAATATGGCTGAATCTAAAAATAAAGATTTAAAGGTATGCTTCAAAAGAAGATATTTGCTTGTCCTGAATAATGAAAAAAATTCTTAGAATTTATGTTTGGTCTCTTCTAGAAGCACATGATTTTCTGCATTTCACCCTTATTTTGATACATGTTTCTTACAGTTTAAGAGTAAAAGCACATTATATAAAAATAGTTTAAAAATCTAAACATTTAATTACAATGAAAAGTAGGTGGAATTTGGGTATGCTTTGTTTCTTCCTATTCCTAATTTTATCACCTTTATTTCTTTCTCTGATATTTCTATCTGAATTTTTCCTTTTGTAGGAAAGTGCTTCCTTGGCAGATAGATTGATACAGGTATAGTTTTTTGTTTTTTTTTTTAGCATTTTCTCTAACTTTAAAGGAAAGTCCTAAACCTAGCATTCATATTTTTAATGCATGCAATTTTACATGCATTTTCCTAGAAATAAGTTTTGGGTCATACATAGGTGTAACCTTAATTTTTGGTAACATGTAATCTTGGTTTATTAAAATAAATATCTTTTGCACGTTTTAAAGCTAACCTTATTTTAAAATATTTTTTCCAAAAATGACAATCAGTGAATTCTGAGAAATCCACTGCTATTCCTTTAAAATTTTAGTCCTGCATGTGCAACTCAGTAATACTGCATGAACTGAATTTTTTATTGACTGAAAGAATTGTTCTTAAGATTGTCAGATGAATTTTTTTACTTAGTTTCCCTCAATTTGCTGGAGCAATAATGAGCTGCTGGCTAATAACTACTTAAAACTATTCTATTCTCTGAGGTGATTTTTTTTTTAACATACCAAAGTAAATAAATAACTAAACCTCACAAAGCAGACCTTTCTTGAATCTATCCTAAATTGCTTTACACACACAAAAATTATGTCCTAAGGGACAAGTGACAAGAGCCCAGGAGGCTGAGGAAAACTACCTCATAAAACGGGAGTTGGCCACCATCAAACAGCAGAGTGATGAGGCCAGTGCTAAGCTGGAGCAAGCTGAAAATACCATCAGGAAGCTCCAGCACCAACAACAATGGGTAAGGAGTCTATTAGTGCTGTTTCTTGCCTTTCTCATTCCCTTCCCTTTAAACCTTTTTTTTTCCTGCACAATTTTTGTGCTCTTGTTTTGAATAATTTTGTTTCTATTTTAAATGCATTCTTAGTCAATTTTATGTTCTATATAAGTTTAGGGGTCTTGCTGTGGTAGAAAGACTCCTCATTCTGACTTTTTTCTCCTGTCCACACAGTTTTGTTTAGAAATAGGTAATATTTTCTTTCCTTATATTATGTTCTAAGTCACAGAAACTAAGTGATGTATCTCAGACCTGCTTTTTAGACTTTTGAAATCTGTTTCATAAAGATATTTGCCATGGAAATTTTAATTTTTTCTAAAGATTTATTTATACAAGCACTGGGTACAGTCAGAAGCACAGGAAGGTGAGAGAATTCACCAGAGCCAGAGTGGGGAGCAGAGCAGGCAGACTGACAAAGTACACTGCTGAGGGGAGCAGCGGGCGCGGCAGGAGACGTCTGCGTGCCATGTGGGACCGTCGCTGGTGGCCGGGGATTGAACTAGCGCTGCAGAGGCTGCGGGCACCAGGGAGGCCCCAATTTTAATATATTAACTTCAGCAGATGAAATATTACCAAACATGTAGAATATATGTAAATCTAATTTAAAACTTTGATAACGTGCTAATTTATAAGTTATGAAATACTGTAGCCTTCATGTACCACATCAAGATATTAAATAATTGGTTAAGGTATATGTTTACATTTTCTCAGGAAGAGAGAAGATTTTATTTTTTTTTTTTTTTTTTTTTTTTTTTTTATAGAGGCATGCTTTATTTATTTGTTTGCTGGTTTGTTTGTTTGTTTTGTTTACACATGCACTGGGTACAGTCAGAAGCGCGGGAGGGTGAGAGAATTCACCAGAGTCAGAGCGGGGAGCAGAGCAGGCAGAAGGACCGAAGCACACTGCTGAGGGGAGCAGCGGGCGGCAGGAGAGGTCTGCGCGCCATGTGGGACCCTCCTCTGGTGGCCGGGGAGCAGCCGGGGATCGAACCGGCGCCGCAGAGGCCGCGGGCAGCTTCGCAACCCAGCGCTCAACCGCTGCGCCACCGGGGAGGCCCGAGAGAAGATTTTAAAATGAAAAGAACTTTAAAAAAAGTATGTTAACTAACTTAGGGAACTAATGAACTGCTGATTATACAGCTTACCTAAGATATCTTTTGCAATTTAGACATCCTTCTCCATTGGCAGTAAAATCAGTAGTGTGATTTTAATCAAGAATATGAAGGTTAAAAAGAAAACCCATCTGTTTATCCTTGAAAAGATATTTCTTGTTTCAATTTTCTGTTCTCAAATAGCTGGATTGTAGCATGAATAGGCAGAAAAAGTGCTAAACCTAGAATATGTGCCTCTAGAAGGCAAATAGAATGACTTCAAAATTGGACATTACTTTATTCAGTATAAAATTATGAAATAGCATCAACATGTTGGTATAAAAATCAGGAAACTAAAAGCTAAAAGAAAAAAAATTCACAATTGAAAAAGCCGTAATATCAATAATTTGTTGGGGTTTTTTTTTAGTTTTTATTTTTTAGCATCCAGTACTTTATTTTTATTGATGTCACATTGGTTTATATCATTATTTGTATGTCAGAACAGATGTTTTTACCGCAGTGTACCTGCCACCGGGACATCCATAGTTCACCTCTAGAGTCCATTGCTCTCACCCCTCTGGTAGCCTCAGTTCTGTAGTCAGCTTCTATGGTTAGTTCTTGGTTTGTCTTTAACCTTTTGTTTTTTTTTTCTGTATTCTACATATAAGAGACACTATCCAGCATTTGTCATTCTTCTGACTTATTTCATTTAATATCATCACCTGCAGTCATGTATATTGCCAAAAATCACAGTAGTTTATCTTTTGTGGTAACTGAGTAGTAGTTCATCATGTGCATATACCATATTTTCTTTATCCATTTCATCTGTTTTGGAGCCCTTAGGTTGTTCTCAAGGCTTGAATATTATAAATAGTGCTACAGTGAACATAGGATTACATGTTTCCCTTCAATTTGCATTTTTGTATTCTTTGGGTAGATACTTGGAAGTGGAATTGCTAGGTTTCTTTGAGAAACCTCCACACTGTTTTTGAAAGGGGCTGGACCAGTCTCCAGGCCCATCGACAGTATAAGAGGTTTTTTTTCCTCCACATGCTCAACAGCACTTGTTTTTTGGTCTTTTTGATATGGGCCATTCTCACTGGTGTGCGGTAATATCTCATTGTGGTTTTTATTTGCATTTCCCCAACAATAAGTGATAATGAATGTTTTTTCTCCTGTTGGCTATCTGTATTATCTTCTTTGGAGAAGTGCCTGTTTAGCTGATCAGCCCATTTTTTGGATCAGGTTATTTATTTTCTTTATGTTGAATTGTTAGAGTTTCTTTGTAAATTTTTTTTTTTAATTTTTTTTTGCATAGAAGAACTGGGGTGTGAGGGGTGAGAGGATTTACCAGAGACGGAGTGGGGAGCAGAACAGGTGGATTTACTGAAATACACTGCTAAGGAGAGCAGTGGGTTAGACAGGAGAGCTCTGCTGTGCCATGTGGGTTAGCTCCCTTTGTTTTAGTGACAGTTTCTTTTTCTGTGGAGAAGCTTTTTAGTTTGATGTAATCCCAATTATTTATACTCTTTTGTCTTCCTTGCTGCTGGAGACATCCACAAAAAAAATCTCTGAAGCCTGTGGCGTAGAGTGTTTTGCCTATATTTACTTGTATGTATTTATGGTTTCTAAGTGTTTTATTCATTTTGAGTTGATTTTTGTGTATGGTTTGAGGTCGTGGTCTAGCTTCATTCTTTCATTTGCAGCTTATCCTTTTTTCCCAGCACCACTTATTGAAGAGGCTTTCCTTGTTCCATTGTGTATGTTCTTGACTCCTTTGTTAAAAACTTACTGTCATAGCAATGAGAGTTTATTTCAGGACTTTCAATTTTATCTCATTGCTTTGTGTGTCTTTTTCTTCCAGTGTCATATTGTTTCGATCACTGTAGCTTTGTCATGTAATTTGAAGCTGGAAGTATGATACTCCATTTTTCTTCTTTTTTTGTCAGCATTGTTTTGGCTATTTGGAGTCTTCTGTGGTTCCATATGAATTTCAGTATTATCTGTTCTATCTCTTTGAAGAACAACATTGAAACTTAGATAAAATTTATGTTGAGTCTGTATATTGATTGAGTTGGGTGGCCATCTTGACAGGGTTTATTCTTTCAATTCACGAGTAAGGGATATCTTTCTACTTCTTTCTATCTTCTATTTTAAGTGTCTCATAGCTTCCTTTGTATAGATCTTTACCTCCTTTTAGTTTACTCCTAGGTATTTCGTTTTGGGGGTGTAATTATAAATGGGCTCATTTTCTTAATTTCTTTCTCTTTTAGCTTATATTTGTTCATAGAACAACAACTCATTTTTATATATTGATTTTGTAACTGCCACTTTGTTGAACCGATTTGTTGTTCCGAATAGTTTTTCATTGGACTATTTACGAATCTCTATGCATATTATCAGGTCAGCTGCAAATAATGATAGCTTACTTCTTTCCCAATTTGTATTCTTTTTATATCCTTCTCTTGCCCTAGTTGCTCTAACTGGGATTTTCAATACTATGTTGAGCAATAATGGTGAAAGTTAACATCGTTGTCTTGTACCAGATCTTAGAGGAAAAGCAATCAGCTCTCTTACCATTGAGAATGATGTTAGCTGTGGGTTTGTCATGTGGGTCCTTTATTATGTTGCGATATGTTTCATTTCTCCAGTTTTTCAAAGCCTTTCATCATAAGTGAATGTTGAATCTTATGTTTTCTTGGCATCTGTTGATACAATCATACGTTTTTTAGTTTTCCTTTTATGTGGTGAATTGCATTGATCGATTTTTGCGTCCCTGGTATAAATCCCACTTTAAATGCTTTGTTGGATTATATTTGCTAGGATTTTGTTGAGGATTTTTGTGTTTATTAGGAAAGTGAGTCTGTAGTTTTCTTTTTTTGTATTTTCTTTGTCTGGTTTTGGTATTAGAGTAATATAATGTGTTTGGAACTATTCCATCCTTATTTTTGGAAAGAGTTTGAGCAGGATTGGTATTAGCTCATCTTTGAAGTCTTGGTAGAACTTGCTTGTGATGTCATCTGGTCCTGGGCTTTTGTTTTTTTGGAGAGTTTTGATTACTGTTTTAGTTCCCTTGCTTGTAATTGTTGTATTTTTGTTTTTATTTCTTCCCTGTTTATCTTGAATCATTATATGGTTCTTAGAATTTGTCCAGCTTGTTGAGGTTATTGAACTTACTGACATACAAATAGTCATGGTAATATCTTCTTATCCTCTGAATTTCTGCCAATGTTTGAAATGTCTGTGACTTCTCTTTCATTTCTGATCCTGTTGAGTTTTCTCTCCTTATTTCTTTGTGAACCTAGCTAGAGGTTTGTCTTATTTTATTATTTCAAAAAGCCAGCTTTGGTTTTCATTAATCTTTGGACTGTATGATTTCTTTTATTTCTACTCTCATTTTTATTACTTCATTTCTTCTACTGGCTTTTAGGTTTTGTTGATTTTCTTTTTCTAGTTCTTGAGGTGAAAGGTAAGGCTATTTATTTGAGCTCTTATTCTTGAGTAATTTTTTCCCTGTTATTGAAGATATTTAATAAAAATGAATAGAAGAGTGGTAAATTAACAATAAAAAGATGGCACATCAGATTCTTTGTATGAAATACCAAAAATAAAAGCATAAAAATAGGAAAACCAGAACATGTTGGGAATTAAACTAAACTGAGTTATAAGTGCCATATAATTTTGTTATAAAGATAATTACGATATTTACTTTCACCATAAACTGCAGTCATAATATGTAAGAATCATTACTTTGGGTTGCTTTTGTTTTTGTTTTTTTTGCATAGTTTTTTCAATATTGGGCCTCCCTGGTGGTGCAGGCAGTTGAGCGCAGTGCTATGAAGCTGTCCTCAGCCTCTGCAGTGCCGGTTCTATCCCCACCGGCCTCAGAGCCACCCACATGGCGAGCAGACCTCTCCTGTCTCGTCCACTGCTCCCCTCATCTGTGTATTTCATCAGTCTGCCTGTTCTGCTCCCCACGCTATCTCTGGTGAATCCTCTCACCCCCCGCTTCTCTGGCCTGTACCTCTGCTCTTGTATAAATAAAAAATAAATCTTAAAAAAAAAAAAAGTTTTTTCAATATTGAGACCTGTAAGTAGATGTCTATCAAAAATATAGAATGTTGTTTATAATGAAAAAGTTAAGTGGGAATCAAAAATAATGAACTGAAACCCTTGAAAATTGCTAAGTGTAACAAAAAAAAAAATCTTAGTGTTCCTTTCAGGGACAAGATAGACCCACATTTGGGGCTAAGATAGAACAAGGAGAAAGCAAATCTCTATACTTTAGTTTTGTTTCCATTTTTTTTTTTTTTTTGTCACTAAGCAGATGTTCTTTTAAACTGGTATAAACTGTAAAACATCTAAATCAGCGATGCAGAAAATAGGTGAAAATAAGAGAATCTTGGATAAATTTCCAATTTTAAAGCAAAGTACATATACATAGACATTAAAATAACTTATAAAATGATCATAGCAATGTTATCCTTGAAGTGTGGTAGAGAGCAAGGTACTAACGATGTTGAGGTGGGCAAATGTAGCTCTTACACTAGGTAATAATGGCTAGCTATCTGCAAAGAGGATCAGTGACTTTGATGCTTCATTTAAAATTTCTAGAATTCTGGTTTGTGAACAATTAGAAAAATTTAACTTACTAAAAGCCAACTTACTATGTATGTCATAACAAATTAACTTTGTTTCTTCAATTAAAAAAACTGTGTTAAGTGCCATTGTTATTTGGTAGGCTTTCTCATGATATATTCCTAGTCAAGGCACAGAAATACCTTGACTTAATGAAAGTAGTGACTTAATGGGTTTTATAGGTAATTAACTTTATCAAGAGGCTATTCATATTCAAATGAAGAGATGTCTGAAGTCTGTCTTCTGTGCCTATGCTTTGATTATAATTTCTTATTTAAATCTTCATACACAGAGTGTGTTTAGGAATTTCACACATGAAATATTTCAGAAATGTAGTTAATATGTTGCTTGATGAATTAAGATTCCAAAATATCTAGTCTATTTAGAATTAAAAACTAAAAGATTATTTCAAAGAAATAAATCTGAAACCTTGTCCTTGAGTTTAAGATTCAGAGATATATCTTAGTGATATTTTTTGTAACATGGACCTAGAAGTACAGTCTTCTGTAACATGGACCTAGAAGTATAATGACCTAATTCAGGTTTAAGTAGCTTGCAGAGAACTTGTGTTATATCTGGATTTAGGAATGCATGTCTCCTAATAACAGAAGAGCATGACGCTGAATTGATAAAACTGAAAGGTGAAGTGGATCAATACATTGAAATCTTCAATATCAGTGTCAATAATTGATAAAACAAATAGGTGGAAAATCAGTATGAATGTAGAAGACCTGTACAGTATTATCAAACAATTTGACCTAATGGGCATTTATGGAACACTTTACGAGTAACAATAGGATATCTATTTTTTAAGCGTACATGATTTACAATGAAAGAACATAGCCTGATCATAAAATAAAACTTTAACAAATTTAAGGTAATTGAAATCATACAAAGCTATCTTCTTTGATTCAACAGTTTTTACTTAGAAATTAATAATAGAAACTTGGAAAATTCCCCAATATTGTAAATTTACAAAACATTATAGATTTTTACCTGTGTGTCAAAGAGAAACTCTCAAGGGAAATCAGAACATATTTGAATTAAATGAAAATGACACATTAGCAAAATTTGTGAGGTGTGCCTATATCGTGCTTATTGCAAAATACATATCATTGAATACTTATATTAGAAACGGAAATGAAAGTCTCAAACTAATAATCTAAACTACTCCCTTAATATAAGACCAAATTCAACCTAAGCCAAGTAGAAATAACAAGTAGCAAAAGTAGAAATCAATGAAATTAAAACCAGTGTAAACAAGTAAACATAAATGGAGAAAATCCATGAAACCAAATGTAGGTTATTTGAAATGATCAAGAAAGTTGGTAAAATTCTGTCTCGACTGACTAAAGAGAATAAACAATAACCACTGTCAGGGATGACACTGACTTTTTTTTTTAAAGATTTATTTATTAATGCATACAAGAGCTGTGGTGCAGGCCAGCGGTGTGGGGGGTGAGAAGATTCACCAGAGACAGGGTGGGGAACAGAACAGGCAGATTCGGGGGTATAGCTCAGTGGTAGAGCATTTGACTGCAGAACAGGCAGATTGACCAAAATACACTGGTGAGGGGAGCAGTGGGCAGGCAAGTCAGGAGAGGTCTGCTGTGCCATGTGGGTTGCTCCCTGGCTGGCCGCGGGATCGAACTCGTGCTGCCGAGGCTGTGGACAACTTCATAGGTTGTTGTGCCACCAGGGAGCCTGACATTGACTTTTTATAGCTGTAGACCAGTTGTCTCATTTTGGGCTTACCTGATTCCTTCCTCAGAGTGTTATATTTCCTGTAAACATTACAGGAAATTCACTAGATTCAGTTAAACATTTCAAACATTTAGATGGTAGGTAGTGTAAATTTTGTTGTTTTAATTCGGGAAGTACATAAGTTCTCATTTTTCTTTTCTTAAAAGATTTATTTATTTATTTATACAAGCACTGGGTACAGTCGGAAGTGCAGGAGGGTGAGAGGATTCACCAGAGCCAGAGCGGGGAGAAGAACAGGCAGACTGATGAAGTACACTGCTGAGGGGAGCAGCGGATCGAACCGGCGGCTGTAGAGGCTGCGGGCAGCTTTGCAGCCCAGCGCTCAACCGCTGCGCCACCGGGGAGGCCCAAGTTCTCATTATTAATGAGGCTGAGTTTAATTATCGTGCTAAGTTTTTACTTTCTTCCTTACAAAGGCATGGTTTCTTATAAGTAATCTATTGAAAGTACATTTGAACTAAATAAATATTTTGTTCTCTTTTTATCTAATGGTTAACATATACTGATTGGGTATCCAAAATAGTGGTTTTAAAATTTTCTCATTTTCTACACTTATCAACAAGTATTCTATGTAAAAAGACCCTTTCCCTCCTCCTAAATCTCTCTTACTCATGAATTCTTCTGTATCATTTGAGATTTTTGACTTTTGTTTGCTGTTTCATTTATTTTTAATGATTTTAATGCTATTGGTACAATGATATTCCATATTCTATGGAATAATATATTTTACAATAATATATTAAGCTTTTGAGCAGCAGATTTTATTTTATTTTTTTTCATTTTTATTTAAATTTTATTTATATATTCCCCATACAGTTACAAACCCCTTATTTTGACCCCATAGTGTCTCTGGTTCATAGTTGTTTGTTGATTTTGGTATTTTCTTTCTTATAGTTATTCTTTTTCCTGGTCCCTTATTTAAGTTTTCTAGATTCCTGCTATGAGTGAGACCATCTGGTATTTTTCTTTTTCCTTTCTGGCTTATTTCGCTGAGCATGATCCCTTCCAGCTCCATCCATGTTGCTGCAAATTGCACGTGTTTATCTTTTTTGAATGCTGAGTAATACTCCATGGTATATATGTACCACATCTTCTTGATCCAGTCATCTATTTTTGGGCATTTGGATTGTTTCCAAAGCTTAGCTATTGTAAACAGTGCTGCTATAAACATAGGGGTGCAGGTACTCTTTGGAATTGATGTTTCTGTGTCCTTTGGGTAAATACCTAGGAGTGGAATTGCTGGATCATATGGAAGCTCTATGTTTAGTAGGTCCAGAAATCTCCACACAGCTCTCCATAGTGGTTGAACCAGTTTGCACTCCCACCAGCAGTGCAGGAGAGTTCCTTTTTCTCCACATCCTCGCTAACATTTGTTGTTGCTAGTTTTTTTAATATGTGCCATTCTCACTGGTGTGAGATGGTATCTCATTGTAGTTTTGATTTGCATTTCCCTGATTACAAGTGATGTTGAACATTTTTTCATATGCCTGTTGGCCATTTACATTTCCTCTTCAGAGAAGTTTCTTTTTAGCTCTTCTGCCCATTTTTTGACTGGATTATTTTCTTTGTTTTTGTTGAGTCTCATCAGCTCTTTGTAGATTTTTGTGATCAGTCCTTTATCATTAGTGTTGTGTGCAAAAATGTTCTCCCAGTTGGTGGGGTTTCTCTTTGTTTTTGTTATTGTCTCTTTTGCTGTGCAGAAGCTCTTTAATTTGATGTAGTCCCAGCTGCTTATCTTTGCATTCACTATCACTGCTTTGGATGATGTGTCTGTAAAGATGTCTTTGATGTGCATATCACGTAGTGTTTCGTCTATATTTCCTTCTATGTATTTTATGGTTTCAGGTCTTATGTCTAGTTCTTTAATCCATTTTGAGTTGATTTTTGTGCATGGTGTTAGGTAGTAGTCAAGCTTCATTCTTTTGCATGTAGCGACCAAGTTTTCCCAGCAAAATTTATTGAACAAACTTTCTTTGCTCCAATGCATATTCTTTGCTCCTTTGTCAAAGATTCGTTGGCCATGTCAAAGATTATGGCCATGGCCATAAATCTGTGGGTTTATTTCTGGATTTTCTATTCGATTCCATTGGTCTGTGTGTCTGTTCTTGTTCCAATACCATGCAGTTTTGATGATTATGGCTTTGTAGTATAGTTTGAAGTCTGGGAGTGTGATGCCTCCATTCCCTTCTTTTTTTTTTTCAGGAGAGCTTTGGCTGTTCAGGGTTTTTGGTGATTCCATATGAATTTCATCAATAATTGTTCTATTTCTTTGAAGAATGACATTGAAATTTTTATTGGAATAGCATTGAATCTGTATATTGCTTTTGGTAGAATGGCCATTTTAATAATCTTTATTCTTCCAATCCATGAGTAGGGGATGTCTTTCCATTTTTTTGTGTCTTCTTCTATTTCTTTTAACAGTGTTTTATAGTTTTCTTTGTATAGGTCCTTTACAACTCTTTTGTTAGATTTATTCCCAAGTATTTGATTTTTTTTTTGTTTCGATAATAAAAGGGATGGTTTTTTTGATTTCTTCTTCTTCAGGTTATTGTTTGTGTATAGGAAGGCTACTGACTTTTGCGTGTTGATTTTGTATCCTGCCACTTTATTGAACTGAGTGATTAGTTGAATTAGTTTTTCTGTGGAGTTTTTGGGGTTCTCTATGTATATTATCATATCATCTGCAAATAGTGATAGTTTGACTTCTTTTCCTTTTTGGATTCGTTGTATGTCTTTCTCTTGTCTTATTGCTCTGGCTAGGACTTCCAGTATTATGTTGAAAAGCAGTGGTGAGAGTGGACATCCTTGTCTTGTTCCAGATCTTAATGGAAATTTGAGCAGCAGATTTTAAAAGGTGAATTATTAATTAATTTTCAGAATTGATATTCTTTAAAAAGCCTTTATGCAGTACACTTATTGGGTGATTATTTTTTTTTTAAGATTTATTTTTATTTATTTATACAAGCACTGGTCACAGTCAGAAGCGCAGGAGGGTGAGAGAACTCACCAGAGCCAGAGTGGGGAATAGAACAGGCAGACTGACGAAATACACTGCTGAGGGGAGCAGCAGGTGCGGCAGGAGAGGTCTGTCACCCCTGTGGGACCCTCACCAGCGGCCGGGGATCAAACCGGCGCTACAGAGGCCACGTGCAGCCTCGCAGCCTACCTCTCAACCACTGCGCCACCAGGAGAGGCCCTATTGGGCAATTATTTTTAACAGTTCTGTTTTATTTTATTTTTTTAAAGATTTATTTATTTATTTATACAAGCACTAGGTACAGTCAGAAGCGCGGGAGGGTAAGAGAATTCACCAGAGCCAGAGCGGGGAGTAGAGCAGGCAGAAGGACCGAGGTGCACTGCTGAGGGGAGCAGCGGGCGCTGCAGGAGAGGTCTGCGCGCCATGTGGGACCCTCACCTGGAAGCCGGGGATCAAACCGGTGCTGCAGAGGCTGAGGGCAGTTTCGCAGCCCAGCGCTCAACCGCTGTGCCACTAGGGAGGCCCAACAGTTCTATTTTATGCTGACTCTTGACAGTTTGATAGTTTTGATTTTCAAAAATGATCATGTTTACCTGTTGATTTTAGTATTTAATTTACTAGCTAAGTTAATATTTACTAGTTTAGTACACTAAACATTTTATATTAAATAATATTCAGCAAGCATTAAGATTAAATAATACCAAGCATTAAGATTAAACCACCCTTTATAAGTATTTGTTTTACATGTTCTACATCATCTTTTCCAGGTATTACATAAAGGATCTGTAATGTAGTTGCATATCTGATTCTTTCACCTTTAAGTGTGATTGGGCACGAGTATTTCTATGCTGGATAATTTTTCCCAATGAGACTAACTGTATTTGTTTAGCTGTTTCTGTTTAAAAGCTCTTTGCCCCACACATGACTAGTTATCATTCAGGTGTCCTGAATAAGGAAGTATTTATAACAGCTCTCTTGGCTCAGAGTAGAACCAAGGAGAATTATAACAGTTTATAATGAACACTGAAAGGACTAGTTTTTGAAGTTCTTGGGATGTTTGTATGAGGAAGTACTGAAGGACAGGGTGGACAAGATTTTTTTCTGACCTTTTTTTCCTTTCTTGTAGAAGAAAATATGAATTTTTAAGAATCAAAGATTTGATAAGAGAAATATATAAGGAATAAACCATAATCTAACTTAGGTTAGACACATGAATAAATATTAATAAACTCCAAACTACCAGTTTTCCAGTGGAAGTTAGGAAATCTTCTAGCTAATTTATTTTACAAAATGAGTTTTTCAGCAGCATTTAGGAATTGCCCCATACCCGATTTACCTAGTAAATTTGCTTCTCTTGATGAAAACAGAAGTTAATGTTTAACATCTCTCCTGTGTTATACTCTTTAGCTCTGCTTCGTAGTAACATTTCAAAAACAAGCTATTTTAATTTGTAACTATTGACAAGTTGATATATCTTTATAAAAGTCCAAAACAGAGTAGCGATGGTTTTACATGTTTATTTTAGTAAACACGTATGCTCACAGTCAATATGCCTGTAAATCTATATAAGTATGTACACATGCTAACCATCTGTGCTAAGAGCATATATGCCCATAAATCTGGACAGAGGTTTTCATCCAAAACTAGATTGACCTTAGTATAAGATTAATTGTATTGCATTCATCTGTCATAGTCATCTTTTTTAGCTTAAATAATGGAAAAGGGATTACTTTACTTGAAGTAATTGTTTCTGAACATTTTTTTCAGCATTAAAAAAATAAAATCTTCCAGGTCAAAATACATAAGAGCCAGAGATAACCTTAAAGGATATATGTAATTTTTCAGATATTGAGAACAAATCATATTAAAAATTACATAATAACATTTCAAAGCATTTATTTGGAAAATCTTTAAATAGTACATCCATGTCTCTTGGATTTTTTTTTTTGAAGACTTTAGAGCATATGGTAGGGAAGATTATAGACATCTTTCTGGAATCTTACACTGAGGAAGAGAAAGATAAAACTTTCTTTTTTTCTTGCTATGATTTTTGCATTGTAGTATAGAAACCTATTCTGGACTTCTTGCCTTGTGTAAATAGTTTTTTCAGATACTTTTGGATGTGACAGTGGAGATGTACCATACTTCCACACTATAGTAAATTTTGCCTTTGTTTGAAACAAAGAGGTTTTGTAGATTATTTTGCAACATTCAGTTCCCACACCTCATGTTAAATATATAATTAAAAGTTTATTGTTTTGTAAATTAAGAATTTACTAGCTAATTCATTTAACCAAATTATTTTCTCACTATAAAAAACACATTGAGTTATGATAATACATTGGCAACATAGTCAAACTCACCCTGACATCACTTAATAGATTACTTAGTCACTTAAAAAATACATAATTAAATTTGGGGAGTATTTGATACATCTGTGTGGATCTTTTTCCAATATGGATATTTTTTACTTCATAATGCAAGAAACCTCTTTAAATATTTACTAATGGTATGGAATTGGCTTAGTGGAATTAGGTTTATTCTGAATATTTTATTAAAGTATAATTTTCATTACCATGTTTTTATTAATAAACATGGAATCATAACTTCCTTAGGCTCAAACAGTGGGGTCAGAAAATATCTATCCAAATGGTGGAGTTAGGGGACTTGCCTTCTTTTCATTACATTTTAGAATGAGGTAAAACATGAAATAATACCCACTAGGTCAGTAGTTTGGAGTGGATACACATAATAGTATTGCAATAGACCCAAGAAAGAGATGAGGGCATAATGAAAACAACAACAATGAAAGTAAATAGGAGTAGACAAATTCAAGACATATGTGGAAGAAAAATTACTAAGTTTTTGTGATTGAATGGCATGGATTGAATAGAAGAGGGAGGTTTTGACTGGATCATTTGTTAGATGGTAGGATCCTTAGTAAGTAGGCGAGGAGGAAAAGATGGGGAATTCAGTTTTGAAATGTTGAATGTGAGGTGAATATGAGGCCAACCAGATGATGAGATCAATAGAAAGTTCTGAATATAGATTTGTAGTAGAAAGACCCCATCTGGAAATATGGACTGAGAGTCACCATTTCAGTCTTTCTGTGTGTCTCCCTATACCTCCCTCCCTCCTTCCCCTCCCTCTCATCTATCTGTCGTCTCTGGAGTTCCATCATTATATGTTCTCTCTGCCCCCTCTCCTCCACCTTCCCCTTTTTATTATAAATTCTTCTCTGGTGATTTCATCTAATGTCTAGACTGTATGTTTAGACATTTATCTGATACTGCCTTTATATACAGGTTATATAGACAGTGAATTAAGTCACTTAGGATGAATATACAAAATAAGATTAATACAAAGATTGCGAGAAAACTCACATTCATGAAACCCTGGGTCCTTATACATCCAAACCATACTTATCTAAATGAAGTAGCAGAGGAGACAGATACTTGAGAGGCAGGAGAGCCATGGAAGTATAATACCTCAATATCTAAAGGGAGCAGAAAATTTTTAAGTAAGAATGGTCAGTGTGTTAAGTGTCTTAGACTAGTGGAGGTAAATGCTGTATAAAAGGGCTTTCCATTGAGTTTTTATTGTGTTACTGGGTATTGATACTGTTAGCAATCATAGAACAGTTTGATCAATGGGTTGAGGAACAAATGGTAAGTATGAAAGGAAAAATAACGTTTGAACCTTGGAATTTAGAATTGATTTCTTGGATAATAGAGGACAATTAGTTTTGCTAATTTTATTGATAAAAATTTGTTTCCAGTATTAGTATTATTTTTGGGGTTTGGTTGGATCATTTGGTTCATACCACCAACTCAATGATCCCATTCTCATATCGACCTTTTGGGTTTGATGTGCTCTTGGGGATTTCTTAATACAGGTTTGGCAAATAATCCTAAACTACAGTTGTTAGAGCTTTTGATTAAGGGCAAAAAAGCCTAGCATTACTCCTTAAATAACTGATCTCATTAAACAAAAATTATGGCTCCTGTAGTTTGTATGTCATCATTCCAAAACAGTGCCTTTTCCTTTTTTTGGTAAGGTTAAGTATTTGCTACAATGACATCTCCTTTGCAGATGTACTTCTTGATTGAAAAATCATTTTAATAGTATTGGAAAATTACTAGGAGAAATAATACATGAGTGGGTTGCAAAGTCCTCATTTAATCAGTGACATCATTTTGGGTAACTGGGGCAACAAACTAACTATATATTTTAATTAAGTATTTAATAGTTTTTAATAGAGTTTGAATTGATATTTGTTTCTGTTGTATGGAGAAATGTTCCTCAGGCTGTTAGCAATCTATTCTTCATGACTACTATTTTGAGATTTTGAGCTGCCATCTTTTTCTTTACTGCATGAGCTAAACTCTGAAATGAGTTAGTAAATCTTTTCTAATGGTAGATTACATATCATTTTACTATTTTTAGAACAACTTTTGTATAGAAACTGGTTTAAAAAAGTATTTAAGTGGCCGCATTGTTGTTCACATTATAGAGAAGTGGCTGCATTGAGTAGGCAAGGAAATGAGGAGGTTTCTTCCATCCATGGTTTTTTTGTTTGTTTGTTTTTTGCAGGATCTGCTTTTCTTTCCATCAAGCAATCATTTTCTTGTATATCTTTAAAGAGATCTACATTGCTAAGAGCATTTACATTATGTTCTATTGTAGTTTGGGATAGTTCACATTTTGGGTACCTTGTTTTTATTTTCATTGACTTAAATAAATTTTTTAGTGAATGTGTATTTGTCTTCTGTAATCTATAAAAGTGCTGTTCAATAGCAATATTATGTGTATGTTGAAAGGAGTCATTAGTAATTACAAATAAAATTAATATTTTCTGTTTTAACTCGAGTATTAAAATATTTTAAAATGTAATCAATATAAAAATTACTAATTAGATATCTTTCCCTTCTATTCCTTACCAAAATCCAATATATATGCTTTGAATCTTTCTCAATTTGGACTAACTACATTTTTAGTGCTTGGTAGCTACCTGTGGCTAATTCCTACACTATTAATTACAGCTCAGGTCTATAAAGTCAGAACAAACACTTAGTATGTGGATGAGTGGACAGATAGAAAGAGGTATTTATCATTTACATATTGAATCTGATCAGTGTAATAACTAGTCACCAATACCCAATAATGTGATCCTCTTTATAGATAATCAAATCTAGGGTTTTTATTCATTAGAGAGTTAATCAGAGACGATATGATGGAAATGTTTGATAATTGTTGCTTTAACTATTTGGTTGTCCTTAATTACTGTATTGTGTGATTACGTTTATTTTTATTGTATATACATGCTCACACTTCCATGAAAGTTCATTATATGTCTGTAACTTGTAGCATAAATGCAGTTCCAACTACAATGAAGATTTTGTGCTGCAGCTAGAGAAGGAATTGGTACAAGCACGTTTGAGTGAAGCTGAGTCTCAGTGTGCACTAAAGGAGATGCAGGATAAAGTCCTGGATATAGAGAAGGTGAGAATAACATAAAGGTCATCACTCCTCAAATTAGAGAGGACATAATTAGTACTTACTTAGCAGTTAAATTAGACTTGGTGTTTTTACACATTAAAAAGCCTCACATTTTCATTACTAAGAGAAAACAGGAAAAAAAATTATTAGATTCCTTATTATTTGCTGTTGTCATACTACTCAGAGTTCCATATTTAAGGGTAAAAATGGAAATTAGACGCCTTTTAGAGGAAAACAACTAGGATACGTTGTTTAAGGTAAAATAAACAAATACTATTTAAGTGTTGAAGAAGAGAAACTTAGGGGATGGAGATTAACTGTTGTCCTCAAATATTGTAATACCTTTATCGGAAAAAGGTAGGCTATGACGAATATAGAACATTTAAGGAAATCTATCATTTGAGTGTCATTGCTGCTACATTCCAGGCCACAGAAAGCTATCTCAGTATATATAGGAAGATCTTAGCATAAGGTGTACTTGACAGAAGCTAACTTGGCTTCTCTTCAAGGCTATTAAAGAACTTTAATGATTAGCTGCTAATAGAAATAGAAACACTTAGATTTCCTATAGTCCTCAAACTTGAGAGTCTGTATTTTAGATCACAAACTCTGAATCAGTTTTCTCATGTATAAAATCACTGATTGCTTGGGACCTGTGTTGAACTTGTACCTTTTATACCCCTAAGTGATATTTAGTTACAGAATCCAAGATAATGGCTAAGACAGATAGCCCCAAGTTGGTCTTAACTGTTTCTTGATGAAATAAAGCAGGGTAACTACAATCAATGTTAGAATAATGTTGCCAGAAATCTACTTGCCAGTTTTGTATTATTTTGGAAAGTTCTCCTATTTGTGGATGCCAGCAGGAATGCTGTAAAAAATGCATAACAGAATATTATTCTTCAAATTATGAGTATTCTGGACTCCATGATAGACCAATGTAACATAATTAAACAAACATGCTCAGGGAATTAGCAAGCTTCAGCATTAGAAATTGAAAAACCAGAATCTGTAGATTTCATTTTTAAATATTTGGTAGAAAGAAATGTTCTTGATTCCAATTTAAAAGTAAATTTCTTAAGTAGTACTCTTGTTACAGAGCAGAAAGTAAATTTTAAGGTTTCATGCTTCCTGTGGTTAGCTTCATCATTAAGAACTCTTTATGCACATGCAGTAAATTTCTGGTTTTCAGCTGTGAAAATGAAGGTCCATAAAAATGAATAGCTGGCAAGAATAACTTTACTCCATAATCTCTGTGAACTGAATCTTCATGTTCACCATGAAATATTTTAGAGGTAGAAAATTCCATAGATTCAGGACTTCAAATCTCAGTAGTACCTCAGTTTACTTAAAGAACTCTACTCAGGCTTAATTTGGATCTCTTGATCACTCCCTAGAACAGCTTAATATGGGGATACCCTAAATCCTAAGGTTGGTCTCTCAGTATGGTAGGGAGATTGATCTAAATGTTATTCCCTTGAAAATACTTAGATCATCTTGGTATAAGTTTTTGTACTATAAATATAAATAGTGACTAGTATACAGCTATTTTGTACTCCTTTCCAAAGGGACAGCTAAGAGAATACAAAAATGATTTTGGATTTTTCTTTTCCATAGATATCATATTGTGTTTGGAGTCCTAATCAGAGGTTACTAAGTTTATTGCATGTTGAAAATTTTTTTAATCATGTTGCTTTATAACTGAATAGTATTTTATTAAACAAAACACAGATTTTCTGTGTTCTCAGAAATAAGTAAAGCTATCCTCATACATTCCTGGTGGAAATGTAAAACAGTGCAACTGCTTTGAAAAAGTTTGACAATTTCTTAAAAGTTAAATTTGGAATTATCATCTGATCCAGCAATTTTGTTCCTTGGTATATATCAGGAGAATTAAAAACACAGATGCATACAAAAACTTTTACACAGATATTCACAGCTGCGTTATTCATAATAGCCAATAAGTGACAATAACCCAAATTTTCACCAGCTGATGAATGGATAAACAAAAGGTGATATATACATACAATGGAATATTATTTGGCAATAAAAAGCAATGAACCTTGAAAACATTATGCTAAGTAAAATAAACTGGTCATATTAGGTCACATATTGTATGATTCCATTTGTATGAAATGTCCAGAATAGGCATCCATAAAGACAAAGTAGTTAAGTGGTTGCCTGGGGCTGGGGGGAGTAGAAATGAGAAGAGACTGCTAATGGAGGTGTCCAGGTTAAAATGTTCTGAAATTAGATTGTAAAAATGGTTGCACAATCCTGTGAATACTTTTAAAAGGCACTGACTAGAATACATTAAACAAGTAAGTTTTTTGGATTGTGAATTATATTTCAGAAAAACTGCATAAAATTTAAGTACAATTACATGAGATATAATAGCTCTTATTATGTATGCTATGTTTTATTCTTTAAATTAAAAAACCCCAGTTAAATTTTCTCTTTCTTTAGAAAAACAACTCTTTTCCCGATGAGAATAATATTGCAAGGCTTCAGGAAGAACTCATTGCTGTGAAACTGAGAGAAGCAGAAGCTATTATGGGTTTGAAAGAACTTAGACAACAAGTCAAAGATTTAGAGGAACACTGGCAGGTATGTCAAAATAGATTGGGTGCTTTTTGAAAGAATAAAATGAATATACTATTTATGTGAATTTGAAGGAGCTATAGGATTTGAGTTTAAAGTAAGAAAGACCCTGTTTAATGTACAAAAGTTGACAACATTTATAAGTAGACAGTACCTTTAAACTGTTTCTCCCTTTTAAATTCTTGTAAGAAATAGAAGGGACTAAGTCATTTTTTTATTGTTTTACTGGTATAATTTATATGAATTTTTCTAGAGAGCTGTATGAAAATATTCCTTGTCCTATAGGTACAAGTTCATTTTTGGTCATTGAAATACTAGAAGGGTGACACCCATATGAATTTATAAGTTTGTAACTTCTTTTAAAAATTGGTTATCTCACAAAATAAATCATACATTTACTTTTTTTATATGTCCACAAATGTATTTATAGATGAAGGAATCTGTTGACAAAGATAAAAAAATGAGAATCTGTAAGACAAAATGGAGGAATGGGAGAAATACAAAAAAACTACACATCATTTGGGCCTCCCTGGTAGTGTAGGGGTTGTCTCAGTGCTGTCACCACGATGGCATGAGTTCAATCCCCAGCCAGCGATCTAACCCACATATGGCATAGCAGACCTCTCCTGTCTCACCTGCTGCTCCCCTCAGCAGTGTACTTCAGTAGATCCACCTGTTCTGCTCCCCACTCTGTCTCTGGTGAATCATCTCACCGCCCTACCCCCTAGCACCTCTGGCTTACACCCCAGTTCTATGCATAAGTAAATAAATAAATCTTTAAAAAAATACACATAATTTTAGAATAGTGATCTTGGTTTCAATTTGGAGTGGAGGGGGAATGCATGTAGCAAAGACTGGAATTAGTCCTTGAGATTACCATGACTTTAAATAAAAGGTATTTTATAAAAGAATCAGTCAGCAATAATCTGGAAATTAAAAACAAGTAAGACAAAATTGATCCTTAACCATGCATATTTTGAAAACATTGCTCTTACCTTCAATATTATGTTTATTATGCTTAACATCCTTATCCTTAGTTCACAAATGGCCCTAATTCTTCCTTAGGATTTCTTTAACAATAATGTATAAAAATACCTTACAAAAATATTAGGGTAAAAATTGTGTTCTTTATGATAGCTATTCTTTATTGTAATACACAATGTTTAAAAAAAAAATTGGACTATGAGTCTGCCACTTACTGTGTAACCTTTCAGAAGTTAATCACGATTTCCATTTACTTAACTGTATAATGAAGGTAATAAAGATGCCTAACTTTTAAGATTTTTTGGGGAGTGAGTAAAATGCATATAAAAAGTGCTTCATATAATACTGAATTTGAAATAAGTACTCAGAAAAATTGGCTTTTATTTTGATACATGTGAATATTTGTTGCAATGTAATTTTTTGTGTTTTAGCGTCACTTAGCTCGTACTACTGGTAGATGGAAAGACCCACCTAAGAAAAATGCTATGAATGAGTTACAAGATGAGTTGATGACCATTCGACTTAAAGAAGCTGAAACACAGGCTGAAATAAGAGAAATTAAACAAAGGATGATGGAAATGGAAACACAGGTATGATGGGAAAGCCCAAAAGCTCTAAAAAACATTAGCAGATCAAAAGCTTATACACAGATTGTAACATCCTTAGAACAGAGCTAAATGAAAAGCAGTTATATGAAACCGGCTAACTTGCAATATTCTAAATCAGATAAAAGGACTCTTTGATAGCGAGATTTAATATCATCTTTGAACATTCAACAAAGCTTAAGCACATTATAAAACTATTTGACTTTTTTGCCTTGGTGCACATTTTGAGAGGAAATAATCATGTTGAGCAAAATTTCTTGACCTTGACACTATTAACACTTTGGACCAAGTAATTCTCAATTGTGGGGATTGCCTGTGTATTGTAGGGTATTTAGCAGCATCCCTAGCTTCCATCCACTAGTTGCCAGTGGACCACGCCCATCCTCCCCTCCAGGTTGTGATGACCAAAAATGTCTCCACATATTTCCAACCGCCTCTGGGGGACAAAATTGCCCCTAGTTGAGAACCACTGATTGGAATATAATGTAAATGATGCTTCCTAAAGCTGTGTAAGGTGGGGACTCTAAGCCATGATTCTCACATTTATACATGTTTCTTCTCACATCCCCCTTACCATTACATATTCTATTTTACATATACTTGACAATGAAGATCTTCATTGTCATTTTTATTAAGTCCATTTGCATGATAAAAGTACTGTTGGTTTTAATGTGGTATATTTGTGTGAACTATAATCTCTATTCTCCAGAATGTGCTTCGGTTTTCAAAATACTTAGTCAGTAGGGGGCATTATTAACTCATGTATCATTCTGCATACATACTTGCAAAAAAACCATCCCATCTTAAAGATGGTAATATGAATACATTAATCCTTTAGGGAAAAAAAACTTGATTTATATTGCTCATATTGTGATTATATGATTGTTATCTTGTTACATATTATGTTATCTTGTATTTTTCATTGTAATTAAAAATAAAACTAAAGTTACAAAAAGTCAATCTGTAGCTTTCATGGAAAATTTTGGTTTTATAATCAAATTTTATCTCAGTATAGATAGTATAGATACATAACTTTCAAACCTGTGTTCGGAATTTATTTCAGAGTGGTTATAAGTGAAGGAATCAAATTCAATAAACAGAACTTGTGAATACAAAGTACTGTCTGGCCATCAGAGAACATTAACATGAGAAATTAGGAATGCACAAACTATATTTAATATAATTCACTATCTGAGATGATCTAAATTTGATGAACTAAATTTGTAAAATGTAGTCATTATTTCACAACATATATGTCAAGTCATTATGCTATACTCCTTAGACTTACACTGCCATGTATCAGTTAAATCTCATTAAAACTGGAAAAAAATATATAATTCTGAAATCTGATAAATGAAGAGTTTATTTAGAAATTGCTATGGAGAATAGGAGGAGAAATTTTAACTAGGTAGTTTGGGGAAAGTCTTCCTAAGGAATTTACATTTTGATTTTTTCTCTTTATTTTTTTGTTTATTTTGGGGAATTTGCATTTTAAATTGAGCTTGACTAATGTGTTTTTCAATGAATTTTGTTTGAAAGGATGTTGTAAGGAATTGGTTTCTGTATACCAATGATTTAACTGATGATGATCCATAAAGTTATCTCATAACAAAGTGAGAAAAATAAAAACAAGTATTATACTGCATTCGTCACCTAAAGAGTATTATATCAAACAGCCTTATATTCAGACTCTAGATTAAGAAATTTGTCTTGGTCCTCCCCGGTGGTGCAGCAGGTTGAGCACAGCACTGTAAAGCTGTCTGCAGCCTCTGCAGCACCGGTTGGATTCCTGGCTGGCCAGGGAGATACCCACATGGCGGGGCAGACCTCTCCTGTCTCGCCTACTGCTTCCCTCAGCAGTGTACTTCAGTCCGTCTACCTGTTCTGCTCTCTGCTCTGTCTCTGGTGAATCTTCTCACCCTCCCGCACCTCTGGCCTGTACCCCCAGTTCTTATATAAAAATAAATAAATCTTTAAAAAAAATTTTTGTTTTTATTGATACATGGAGCTCCAATGCCTTCGTTTTAATGACTTTTAGGAAAGTCCACCTAGTGATTATACCTTACTTTATTGAGACACACTCCTTTTTCTGTGTATCAAATTTTGCTGTTACAAACAGTGCTGTTCTGAATATTCTTTCACCTATTTACCTGTTTTGTTTGTTTACTATAGGATTTCTTCTCTTTTTTGTGCCATGAATCCCTTTGATTATCTGAAATCGATGGACCACTTCTCAAAATAATGTTAAGATATATACAATAAAATACATGATTGCAATGCAGAATTATATTGGGGTACATTAAACAACCAATTTGTGACATAGACACACATACAGAGATAAACACAACATAAACCTATTGTGGATTCAGTTTTTTAGTGTTTTAGATTTTTCTATATTTAAGTTAGATTGTACTATAATTTTCTTTTTCAGGGAATCTTTCATCTGTTTTGGTACCAAGATTAACACTCTTTGAGTTGGGTTTTATTTTATCTTACAATGTTCTCAGAAATTTTATGTAAGATTAGAATTACCCATTACTTGAAAATTCACTGTTATTCATTCTTTTTTGTTGATCTGTGGAAATAGCAACTATTGATCCTAGTTGTTGAAGCAAGGATAGATCTTTTCAGGTTTTTTTTGTTTCTTTTTTTTTTTTTTTTTTAAAGATTTATTTATACAAGCACTGGGTACAGTCAGAAATGCAGGAGCGTGAGAGAATTCACCAGCACCAGAGCAGGGAACAGAACAGGCAGACCGACGAAATACACTGCTGAGGGGAGCAGTGGGCGCGGCAGGGGAGGTCTGTGAGCCATGTGGGACCCTCGCTGGTGGCCAGGGATCGAGCTGGTGCTTCACAGGCTGAGGGCAGCTTTGTAGCCCAGCGCACAACCGCTGCACCACCAGGGGAGGCCCTTTTTTTGTTTCTTAATTCTGGTTTGGTAAGATCTATTTCTGTATGAGACTAGACTATCCATTTCCTCTAAACTTTCAAAGTTATCACTTAAAGTTGTTCAGAGTATCTTTTTAAAATGTATTTTTACTGGATCTATATTTATGTGCCCTTTTTTCATTCCTAAGTGATCTTTATATGTGCTTTACTTTTTTTTTTTTTAAAGATTTATTTATTTATGCATACAAGAACAGGGTTACAGCCCAGAGGTGTGGGTGTGGGGGTGAGAGGATTCACCAGAGACAGAGTGGGGAATAGAACAGGCAGATTAACTGAAATAACACAGCTGAGGGGAGCAGCGGGCAAGTCAGTAGAGGTCTGCTGTGCCATGTGGGTTGCTCCCGGGTGGGGGATTGAACTCGTGCTGTAGTGGCTGTGGTTTGCTTCATAGGTTGTGTCATAACCCTTTGCACCACCAGGGAGGCCCATGTGCTTTACTTTCTTGAAAAGTGTTTTAGAATTTGCCATTTTCAACAATTTTTTGTAAAGACTAACTTTTTATTTGTTGATCCTCTATGATATACTGTTGTTTTCTATGTAATATAGTTCTGTTCTTTATTATATCCTTTTATTATATTTTGCTTGAGTTTTACCTTCCCCCCTTTTCCTTGTACTCTTAACTATTATGTATATTCTTGTCTAATATGTTTTTTATTCCTCAAATCCTTTTTTTTAACTATCTCTTATATTCTTTCTGGCTTTTTTGTATTGCCTGATCTTTTAAATAGTAACTTATATTGATATCCTCTAATGTGATTGTGAATTTGTTCATTTGTCTTTGGAATCAACCATTTTTTGTTTTGGTTTGGTTTTTTGCCTTAATAAAGTCTCAGCCCCATATATGAGGCTGATTCTATTGTTTACTTTGTTAGTAATTTTTTTCTTACCTTTTTCTGGGTTTTGTTGAAAACTGGCTATCTTGTGTAGGACAATAAACTAAGGTAAATAGATTTTATGCCTGCAAGTAGGCACACCTTTTCTTCTGGTAGGCCTTTAATGTGGGGGATTTGAGTTCATATAGTCAGGGATTGGACTGGGTTTGAGGTTTATCGTTTCTGTGGTTTACCCTCATATCACACTCTTCAAATTCCTGGCAATATCTTATTTTTAGAAGGGAGGCTAGTTTGCCAAAGCATTTTCTCAATGTCTTTAGGACTTCAGAGAGGGCTAGTCTCCAACAGCATTCCGCTATTCCTTATTAAGGGAAGTGGGGAAGGTGCACAAGTGTTCCCTATTGTTTTGATTACACCTCCGACTTAGACTGCATTATGTCTCTGGGTCTGGAGTTTTGACGTTCTTAGTTTCTTGCCCTCTGCCTAGCTATTGTCCTGGGCTCAAAGTATGAGCCTTGCCCCTTCATCAGATGCTGTGGTTTTGCCAGTGACAGAAGGGCAACAGTGTTTGTTGCTGTATTACAACAGATCAAACCTTTTAATCTCTAGAGGAGACAAGCAGGATTTAGTGCTCTTCCTATACAGGCTACTATCTCCCTCCTGCAGGCCTGTGCCATGGAGATCTCTTTTTGAATACTCT
This sequence comes from Talpa occidentalis, assembly GCF_014898055.3. NCBI lineage: Eukaryota > Metazoa > Chordata > Mammalia > Eulipotyphla > Talpidae > Talpa > Talpa occidentalis. The sequence goes on along the minus strand of NW_023605305.1, from coordinate 94,776,623 downwards.
CATCAGTCAGTTTTTTTGTGTGTACCTGAAGGGAACCACTAAGAAAAACTGTGCAAGAGTTTGTGATCTCTGCTGTGCCTGTGGCCTCTATATACTTTGATCAGCCCATACTTCACCTCTGCCAATTTGATATTTATTCTAGCTAAAATGTTCTCAATCACTTCCAGCTGCATCATTCCCATAGCTCCATAGATTTTGGACTACTTAGTTGCCCTGTTATTTCATCCCTCTGGTTCATGAACTTAGAGTTAGACTGGCTTTTTCTTTTTTATCAATGGAAGGGCTGGTAGCAATGATCTTTCTGACTCTATAGCCCCAACCAGAAATAAAGTTTTTATTATGGTATATATGAAGTTTTATTTTATACTTTTTGTTTTTTTTTAATAGATTTATTTATTTATGCAGACAAGAACTGGGGTACAGGCCCAAGTTGTGGGGGGTGAGAGGATTCACAAGAGACAGAACAGGGAACAGAACAGGCAGACTGAAATACACTGCTGAGGGGAGCAGCTGGCAAGACAGGAGAGGTCTGCCCTGCCATGTGGGAATCTCCCTGGCCGCCCTGGACTTGAACCCGTGCTGCAGAGGCTGCAGACAGCTTCACAGCACTGCGCTCAACTGCCTGCGCCACTGGGGAGGCCCACATCTCATTATTTTTATACATCTTTTTATAGATATTTTTATACCTCTACTAGATGATAATTTTTTTAAAGATTTATTTATTCATACATACAAGAACTGGGGTACAGGCCAGAGTTGTGGATGGTGAGAGGATTCACCAGAGACATAGTGGGGATCAGAATGGGCAGCTCTACTGAAATACACTGCTAAGAGGAGCAGCAGGCAAGTCAGGAGAGGTCTGCTGCACCATATGGGTATCTCCCTGGCTGGGAATCGAACTCGTGCTGCAGTGGCGAGCTTCCTAGGTTGCGTTTTAACCCCTGTGCCACCAGGGAGGCCCTAGATGATGTTGTTTTATGGAATCAGTGCTCATTTGGATTTGCCTGCCTGTTTTGCATTATTTTGTTTCTATTGTTTTATTGAACAGTTTCTTTCTGGTGTCAATCATGAGTAGTGGACACTACTCATGTAGTAAACACATTAGTAAACACAGTCCCTATCTGGGTTCATAAAAATCCATTTTTGCCATTTCTTTGTCTACAATTTCTCACTCATGGTCAGTTCATGAGTTTTGTTTATATGTGTGTATTCTGTAATTTTGGACCATGGATTTGAATTTAGGTGTTGAGGGAGGAGTTTTCATTTGTGGGGATTCTTTGCAGCTTACGTTGAAGGTCCTTCTGAAGTCTAGTTATTTGTATTAATGGTAGGTGGTAAGACAGTAAAAAGAGGCTGTGTGCCAATTTGAATACTGTACTAAGAAGTTCACTCTTAACTTTGTAAATGAACAATATTCATTTATTGAAAGTGAAAAAAAGTAATGATAAGTAAAATCTGGAGAAACCTGAAATGGTAGGAAGTGTGGAGCCTCAAATCTATTAAGTGATCCATATTTTTTTTTTTTAACTTGAGACAGGATCATTATCAAAAATGCATATGATTAGAAGTATAGGATCACACCCTTCAGGTATATATTGCCACATCACATCCACCACTAACACACCCATAGTTTTCCACCACAGCCTATTACACCATCCCCTCTCAGCTCTCCTGCCTCCTTCTCCCCCTCTTGTAGCCTCAATTCTACACCCAGATATCCAGGATTTGTTACTGGTTTGGCTTTGTCTTTACAATTTTCAAATGAGGAACTACTCACTGATAATACCAGTTCACTTAATCACCAAGTAGCAAGTGAGAATTCAGAACCAGTCCATGCTACATAAAAATAGACTAAGCTATACCTACCCATTTCATGACCTATGACACAGTAAGGAACTCAGAGCCTAGTAAATGGTGATGGTACCTTTCAGTCAGTCTGTGTTTTCTTTTGAGAATTCCAAAGAGGAGTTATATTTGTCATATTCCTGTGTGTTCTTATGTTGTAACACATTGTCTGTTTTGAAATTAATACCTTCAAGTTCCACATAAACATCCTTATAGCCAATAGATGTTCATTATATAAATTATAAATTAAAAAGTAACAGGACTTTCTAATATGGACCTCAAGTATTCCTTTGGATGACTTGATTTTTAAAACAATTTCAGTATTTTTTGTACTTATTTGAATAAAATTGACATAATTAGTATTTTTTATAATGTTGAGGGATCAGATGGGTAGCTAGTAATTTATAGGTTTTTTCAGGTCTTGTTGTCTGTAGTCTCAGTATTTATATTTTTAATTATTAGAACCAGATCAATAGTAACCATCTTCGAAGAGCAGAGCAAGAGGCACTCAATCTACAGGAGAAGGTGCAATATCTTTCTGCACAGAACAAAGGACTGCTTACTCAGTTAAGTGAAGCAAAACGCAAACAAGCAGAGATTGAATGCAAGGTAAATATATAACTAGCTACTATATGTTTTTGTCAATACATCTTTTTGTTTGTTTTTTCTTGTCATTGACTAGATTATCTTAAAACTGGATTAAAAGGGCTAGTCTTCTAATGTCCACTTTTCCTGAATTTCGTATGGTGGCTCCTTTAAGACTAGGTTAGCTCATATTGTTCTGGGGTGGATTCCAAGCAGGAAACCTCATTTTCCACCACTTGGGTAAATCTCTGTGCAGGAAATTAAGTTGATATCTCTCTACATTTTCTGTTTGAAATCAAAACTTTTTTTTGAAACTGTACTCCTAAAATACATAGTGTTGTAAACAAATATTACAGCAGTAAAAAAATTAGAGATAACAAGAACATAAATAAGAAAATTTTAAATCTTAAAAGTTTAGCTGAAGTTTAGCTGAAGTTTTAATGTCTCAACCAAAGACAAGCACTTAGAAAGGTTAGAGCAACTCAGCTTTGATTGGTCCTTTATTTGTGGGCAATCAGTGTTGTTTGTTGTATGTTTTCTGGATAGAATAGAAAATAAATGTCTCCCTACCAATGGGTAGGGGAAATTGGCTAATTCCCCATTATTTTAATCACTTCTTTGTTATATGAATTACTTGGATTCATGAAGCATGAAAAGGCATTTGAATGCATGTATATTTTTCCCTTAAATTTACAGTGTAGCCATGGTGAGACAGAGAGAAGAGGGTGTGGGTTGGAAGGTGAGGGGGAGCTGTGTGTGAGAGAAATGACTAGAGCAATGACTGGTCTGAGCACTAGAATGTATTACTGAGGACAATTTATGGGATTTAAAAAATAAACTAGACATTTATCTTTCCATGATGAGGTAACAGAAATGATGCCCTTTAAAGATTCTAGCCTTATTATTCTATGATAAGAAATAAGACTTTCAATGGCACATATAAAGCTGTAATTCCATCAACTTGTTCTGGTGTCATTAAAAACCAAGAGTGAAGCTTGAGTGGTTTATCAGTGTCACTGAAATCCAGAGATGAAATTACATCCTAATAAATATGCATGACTGTTACAATTTACGCTGACAGAAATCTGTAGGCAGTACTGAAATTTGTACCAACTTAGGAGTCGTTCCTCTTGAAGGAATATGACTAGACTATTTTAAAAATGAAATGATGTGACATGAGGTTTTATCAGTTTCGTTTTGTCATGCTATGTTGTCTATATTGTCTTGATTTTGTTAAGAACTAAATTTGATCTTTTTTTCATTGTTAGTATAAATTTTTCTTAAACATATGTCCATAACACTGTTGCTGGACTTAATATTGATCCTCAAATGAAGTGTTCTTTGGAAATAATAATATTTGGGGAGTTTGCTGATGAAAATCATTGTTTTCTTTGAATTTATCTACATGATGGGATTTGAGTAAGAATTTTAGGGATTTTTAAGAATTGATATGAGATTTTATTTAATTTTTAATTGTTCATTAAAAATTATATTACAGATGCTGACTCTGATACCTCCCCGACTTTAAGCTATATCAATTCCTTGTAGTGCCTTTTGCAGATTGCAAGAATGAGTAGTGCATTAAGTGTCCCCTACTACCTATTACATTTTGATAATATATGTATTTTACCTTGTTACGTTGCAGAAATTCAAAAATAAACCTGACATTGCTAAGGAAGCTAATCCTTAACAATTAAACACAATTAAAGCCAGTCCATTAATATATAAATCTCATTATTTTCATTTATTTATATGATCATAAAGTAATTATTAAACTTCATTATATTTTTTATTCATGTAAAATGTCAAGGTAGCATTTTTAATACTAACATGATCACCTCTCTACAACCAAATTTGACTTGCTATACTTAAAGATGAAATAGTACAAATCTATGATGCACCATAGAAAATCCTAACACTCTGAACCCAAACATTTTTTTCATAAATTGCACACCAATTCATTTGGAGGCAAAACCTGATTTGAATTGATATATGACTACTTTAAATTTTTATTTATGGATAGTTATACTTCATTGTTTCCTTGTGTTGAGTATGCTTTTTCATCATGGACACTGCCTTAGATCCTGCTGGATAACACTAATAGATAGTTATGCACCCTAGTACTTGCCTGAAATGTAAAATTCCAAAATATACATGGCCCTCAGGATGTTAGTAATGAGAATGAGGAATTTCCTCTGTAAATCTAAAAGATTATGGAAAGATTTTATATTCTCTAGTTTTGCATAGATACATATAAATCCATAAGAAATGGTATATTAATTCATAGACAAATTTGTAAAATTGTATAAAAATTAATGGTAAGTGAAAAAAAAGCCAATGAAAGTTTACTTTGATTATATTTTGCAACTCTGCACTACTAAAGATAGGAAGGGAAGAGGAAGAAATAAACCTGTTGCTTGTATTTAACATACATTTTAATAGCTTAATATATACACTTTTTTCATAATACTTTCATTTTTTTTAACTGAATATAAATAAAAACAGTAGTCTCACCATTGGCCCCTTTTATCTCATTCTTTTCTTGACCATATGACATGCTCCTTCCATTATTTTTCCCAAGCTTTTATTACTACTTTCTGACATGTCCTTTTAGAATTTATTTTAGGCAGATAAGTCAGAATTCAAGTCCCCAAAGAAGGAAAGGATTTGGAGGGCTGAGTCTCATATATAAGGAAAGACTGAATGAAGTAAAGCCAGGGAGGTAGGGTAGGACTCCACTTCTTACCATACAGATTCTTAAAACCCATGGCAATGGGTTTGCACTTTACTCTTTAATGCTATGAGAGGTTGCTGAAATGTTTTAAGAAGATGCAACATGACATAACTTGTTTTTCTGTTTCATATATTTGTATCTGATTTTGTTTTTCCCTGTTTATTTGAAATACTTTTATGTTTACAGAACAGGGGGAAAGATAATACAGAGAGCTCCCTTATACCTTTTTTTATTTTTTCCCCTAGACCTTCTTTAAAAATTAATGTATAATTGACATATAACTTTGTTCCAGGCGTATTGTATAATGACATGGTATTTGTATATATCACAGAATAAACAGCACAGAAGTCTAACTTTTGTCACCATGCGTAGTTACAAACTTTTCATGTGATGAGAACATTTTAAGATCTACTCTTGGCAACTTTGAAATACATGATTTACTTTATAACTGGAACTTTGCACATTTTGATCCCCTTTATCTGTTGCACTCACTGCCTCTGGCAGCCAGCAGTCTGTTCTCTGTATCCATGAACTTGGGTTTTTCTTTCTTCTTTTTTTTTTTTTTTTTGGTTAGATCCTACATATAGGTGAGATCGTACAGTAGTTATCCTTCCCTATCATAGTTTCATGTAGCATAATGCCCTCTAGGTCCATCCACTATTCTGTAACTATAAAAGTATTTCAAATGGTAAGATGTCATTCTCTTTTACAGCTGAATAATTGTATATTGTGTGCATGTACCACACATTCTTTATCCATTCATCCTTTGATAAATACTTAAGTTGTTTCCGTATCTTGGCAATTGTAAATATTGTTGCAATAAAGATGGGGATCCATATATCTTTTAAAAGTACTTTTGTTTTCTTTGGATAAATACCCAGAAAAGGAATGTGAACAGATCCATTTTTAAATTTTTGAGAAAACTCAGTACTATTTTCATAGTGGCTGCACCATTTACATTATCAACCATGCGTAAGGGTTCCCCTTTTTCCACATCCTCATTAACATTTCTTCTTTCTTGTTTTTTTGATAGTAGTCATTCTGACAGGTGTGAGGTGATATCTTGTGGTTTTGATTTGCATTTCCTAATGCTTAGTGATAGTGAATATCTTTTCATGTACCTGTTCACTGTCTATATTTTGTTTTTGGGAAAATGTCTATCCACATCTCCCATTTTTTAATTGGATTGTTGCTTGTCTTTGCTGTTGAGTTATGAGCTCTCCATTTATTTTGTTATGTTAACCCATCATCAGACATGATTTGCATATATTTTCTTCCATTCAATGGGTTTCCTTTTCATTTTGTTGATGATTTCCTTTGCTATGCAGAAGCACCCATATACGCTTTAATCAGCTACTCTTCATGTTAACATCTTGAATAATCATGGTGCTTGTATCATTATTAAGAAATGGGTATTGGTACAATGATATTTGTAAACTATAGACTTCACTCAGATTGCCTGTACTGTCTCAGTCTCCTCTGATCTGTGACAGAGTTTTCTGTGCATTGTCTTTCACTAGCTTAATTATTAAAGAATACTGATCAGGTATTTTGTAGATTATCTTCCAATTTGGGATTGTCTGGTATTTTGTAATGATTAAACAAGGTATTTAAGGAAAGAATGCAGGGATTAGTGTCTTTTCAGCACTTATTCTCAGGAGGACCTATTGTGTTGATATGTTTTAGTTTTCTAGTGTTCAACTTAAGTCATTTGGTCTAGTTGGCATGTGCCAGCTTTACCCACTGTAGAGGTTTTTTCCTTTCTTACTGTTTTTCACAGTCAAGTTACTAAGTCTAGACTATAGTCCAAGGGGATCAGAGATATTAAACTACACCTCCTTAACAGAAAAGTGTCAAAGAATTTGTGGACCTAGGCTAATACCACCACAAAAGTAATAAATATTTTAGGGGCAACATTTTGAGGCTGTGCAAATATCTTTAAAGTTTAAGTAACTAATTTTAACATTTATTAGCGCATATTGCTTATTGCAATTAATGTGATTCTTTTTTCAAGACACAAATGCTTCTGTGTGTGGAGATGGATTTGAGGTGAGGTTGGAGAGAGCTTTGATACGAGAACTTCAGGTAATAGTACAGGATAAAGATGCTACCTTGGACTTAAGTATTGGCAGCAGCACTAAAGAAATAGATCAATTCTGGATGTATTTTTGTAGAGAACCAAGACTTGGTGATTAGATTAGAGAGAGGTAAAAGTCAGGGGAAAATTGATGCTCCCTATTTTTTCACTTGATTGATATATTTATATGCAGTGTTAACTAAAATCAGTAGAGTATAAATGTATTAGTTATCTGTTTCTATCTAACAAATTATCTCTAAAATTAGTAGATTAAAATAGCAATAAGAACTAATATCCTAGAGTTTCTGTGGGTCAGAAATTCAGGACCAAATTCACCAAATGGTCCTGATTTAGAGTCTTTCATGACACCACAGTCATCTGAAAGCTTAACTGAAGCTAAAGGAGAAGATTTTATAGGTGACTCACACACATGGATGCATATTGGTGCTGGTGGCTGTTGGAGAGACCCTGTCCTCAAAGAACTTTCACTTATTGAAGGACATACACCAGAGTAAACACACAGTTACATACACTGCAATGTGAGTAAAGGGATGACGGAAGATATGCATAGAACACTGTAATGGAAATTTAGTGTTAGGCAAATGGTCCAAGGAAGACTAGTAAAGAATGGTTAAGCTGAGACCTTGAGGACATGTTACAGTTAATCAAGGAAAGGCTACAGAGTTCACTGGGCAAAGCAAATACCATGTGTGAGGAGCGTAAGTGAGAAAGAACCACAGGTTTGTTTGAATTAAAAGACGTTCATTCTGTTGATAGCTCCATAGGAGTATGGTGAGAAATACCAATGATATGTGAAGCTAGAGCATAAATTGAGAGCCAAATCAAAGAGAACCTAGGACACCTGTATAAAGACGTGGACATTATCTCAAGATGTTGAGTACCATTCAAGTGTTTAAAATAAAGGACAGACAGGATGAGGTTGTGATTTTATTAAATGTAGACACAGTGGTATGTTAGAGCAGAGAAGTAAAATCTTCGAAGAACCAATTTTCAGGAATTTTATGACATAACTGATAAGCAATCATATTAAAATTTTAACTTTACCACAATTAAGCAAATTATGATAAAACAAAGGTAATAAATTCTTAAACATCATTTTCTAATTATTTTTATATTTTATCATCTGTATGAGGTTATTTATACCTGTGAGATGGAAATACCGTATAATAGTGTGCTGCTGCACATTTCTTCCTAACTCTGGGTTGTCATGTTGTGTTGTTAGCTTGAAAGGAGTATTTATATTGATTTATTGTCTTATTGGTTGTCTAGACCAGGAGTTGGAAGATATATCCCATAGCACAAACCCGCCTGGCTGTGTTTTTGTAAACTGTTACTGGAATACAGCCTTCCCCATTCATTTATGTAATGTCTGTGGCCACTTTCACACACCTGTGGCAGATGGAGTACTTGTGATCAACTCTGTAGCCCACAGTTTTAAATATTGGTATCTAGCCTTTTAAGGAAAAGTTTTATATGGCCGCTCAGGATAGTTAATTTAGACTAAGACTTAAAAGGTTGTTGTATCGTCAGCCTTTTCATTATGAATAGTACAGAAATATTTAGGAAATTTTCTTCAAGTATTTGATTACTGTTGTCAAAATCAGCAAAACACTTGTTCATATCATTGACAAATGAGTGAAATTCTAAGTCTTCATTTAATTTCATCTTTTCTTTAACATTAACCCGTTCATATCATAACTTCATTTATTCCTCAGTTTCAACTATTGGTGGCTGTGGATATAAGAGTTTGGCAAAAATCAGTGGAAATAATATGTGAGAAAATGTTAATTATATAGAACTTACAATAAGAAGTATTGTATGTCATAGCTTGCATGTTGTGTACTGTATATTCTCTGATTCAGTTTATATTAAAATATATAATAAACTTATACATGGACACATGTATACATGCATGCAACACACACATGCATGTAAATGTACACACAGGGCCTCCCCTGGTGGCGCAGTGGATGAGCGCTGGGTTGCGAAGCTGCCCGCAGCCTCTGCAGCGCCGGTTTGATCCCCGGCCACCGGCAAGGGTCCCACATGGCATGCAGACCTCTCCTGTCGCCCGCTGCTCCCCTTAGCAGTGTTTTCAGTCCTTTTGCCTGTTCTGCTCCCCACCCTGGCTCTGGTGAATTCTCTCACCCTCCTGCGCTTCTGACCGTACCCAGTGCTTGTACAAATAAATAAATAAATATTTAAAAATAAAATAAAATAAAATAAAAAATTAATGTACATACACATTCACCTGAGAGCTGATTGTTAAGCATTTACCAACACAGCACTAGGTACAGAGAACATGTATTATGGCTATATGCAAATTGGCAATATATATTTCGAGCAGTATTTGCTTAAAGTGAAGTACTAGTATCCTATCTGCAATACAAGAATTAACATAAATTTTTATATAAGCATTTAATTATTACACTTTTACTAAATTTAATTTTTTTTTAAACTGTAATATTGTACTGTAAGGTGCTACATTTCTCCTGTGATCACGCTGCTGCTCATTTCTGTGCAAAGTTAGGCAATTCCAGCTGAAGTTAATGGAAGAGCAAATGTTTTTATATATCCCACATTTCTCTAACATTTTCTTCATATATTGTTTTTTCTGGATCACTATTATTTAGCATGGATATAAGAAAATAGAGTTTTGGAGTTTTTCCATTGTGAAATTTAGAATTGAATGGTGTGTTTTCCTGGGAAGATTAGAATTATGATACAATATAATTTCTATTCTCCATTGTAGTGTAATGTAAATATTCATTAGCACTACCTCAGAAAGAATAAAATTCTTTTTTTTTTACGATTTATTTATTCATTCATACATGAACTGGGGTACAGGCTAAATGTGCAGGAGGGTGAGAGGAGTCACCAGAGATAGAGCAGGGAACAGAACAGGCGGAATGACTGAAATACACTGCTTAGGGCAGCAGCGGGCAAGACAGAAGAGGTCTGCCATTCCGTGTGGCTATCTCCACAGCCGGCTGGGATTGAACCCGCACTGCAGAGGCTGCGGACAGCTTCACAGCACTGCACTCAACCGCCTGCACCATTAGGGAGGCCCAAGAATAAAGTTCTTAATGTTACCTAGCTAACATACTTTCTTAATATCTATATTCCCTATTGATCTGTTGTCTTATTTTCTACAGTGTTCAAGTTGTGAATTTTTTTTTTTTTTTGGCTTAAATGTTAGCAATTTTCAGTCCATGGCAATTTCAATAAAGTTTTACTTCAAATATTTTAAGCAATGTTTGTATGAGTAGTATTTCTCTAATATTTAAAGATGGAATGCTATTCTGTACATTCTTATATCAGTAATTGAGGATATAGTGTCTTCTCTCATGCAACCATGGGTCCATGTCATTTTCTAAATTTGAGGCAGATTATAGATGTTTTTGTTTTATTATTGATTTACTATTGGTTTGGTTTTCTCATATGGTATATTTTTTGATTTGTTTGCCACCCTAGAACAAGGAAGAAGTGATGGCTGTGAGACTCCGGGAAGCAGATAGCATAGCTGCTGTTGCTGAACTACGGCAGCACATTGCAGAGCTTGAAATCCAGGTACTGTATGAAAATGATGAAGTACACAGAAAAATAACGCAGTAGTTTTCCTTCTCTCTGCATCTGAACAGTGATTGATGGCTTCATCCTAGTGACTGATTCTATCTTCAACACTAACTCTTTTCCATATCCTTTTTTTATTATAGTGAAATACATATAAAATTTACATAGTTCTTGTGACATGAAATGTGAATACATTGCTGTACAAACAGCCTCCATAACTGGCTTCATATTGCAAAACTGAAACTCTACCCATTAAACAACTCTCCATTGCCTCTTCTTCCAGTCTCTGGAAACCATTGTTGTATTTTGTCTCTGAACTTCTCTAGTCTTGGTACCTCATAGAAGTAAAATAATACATTATATGCTTTTTATAACTGACTTATTTCACTTAGCATAATGTCTTCAAGGTCCATTCATGTTTTAATATATGTCAGAACTTTCTTCCTTTGTAGGACTGAATAGTTTTTCTTGTACATGTATACCACCTTTGCTTATCCATCTACCCACTGAGGAACACTTCCACCTTTTGCCTGTTAAATAATGTTGCTTTGAAAAGGGGTGTCCAAATATCTGTTTGAGTCTCTGTTTTCATTTCTTTGAAGTGAGATTGCTGGGTCATGAAGTAATTTTATGTTTACTTTTTGAGGAATGACTATACTGTTTCCCAAGGCAGCTGAACCATTTTACAATGTACAAAGGTCCCAATTTCTCCATCCTCACAAACACTTGTTAATTTTGTGAGTGTTTTTTTTAATCGTAGACAATCCTAATGGGTATATTAAGGTATTTCATTATGGTTTTGATTTACATCTTTCTAATGATTAGTGAAATTGAGCCAACTGCATAATGTATTTGTAACTGGCTAGTTAAATCATGTTAGGTTATGCAATTTCCAGTTTCATCCTATACTTTTCTAACATCAAGAAAATTATAGTTTTACCATATTTGTCTTCATTTTATTCATAAAATAATAGGATTTAAATTAATTCTTTTTGTTGATTCTAAAATATTAAAGTGAAGAACCTCATAGGTGGCATGTTTTGTTTTAAAAGAAATATAACAATGTATCATTTATGAAAAAATAGAAAATGCATGAAAATTTTCTTATCAATAACTGTATTAACATCAAATAACTTGATTAAATGATCACTGGAATGATTCCTTGATTTTTTTTTTTTTTTGCCAGATTCATTGGTATTTTTCCAGTATTTATCCTTGGGCTTTGTAATTTCTGACTATTTTCTTAGCATTCTCTTCTTTAGCTTTCCTATCATCACTCATTTTTGCCTGCCTTCTTTCTTGTTTAAATTTTGTTTTCAGTTTTCTTTATCCATTCTGAATGTATTCTTTTGAGAATTCAAGTTTTGGGCTTTTTAAAATCTGTACTTAAATGAAAGTTCTCACTTACATGGCTTCAGGAGTCTTTTTTTTTTTTTTTTTTTTTTTTTTTAAAGATTTATTTATTTATTTATCCAAGCACTGGGTACAGTCAGAAGCACGGAAGGGTGAGAGAATTCACCAGAGCGGGGAACAGAACAGCAGACTGACGAAACACACTGCTGAGGGGAGCAGTGGGCATGGCAGGAGAGGTCTTTTGCGCCATGTGGGAGCCTCGCTGGTGGCTGGGGATCGAACCGACCCTGCAGAGGCTGTGGGCAGCTTTGCAGCCCAGCTCTCAACCGCTGCACCACCAGGGGAGGCCCAGGAGTCATCTTTTTTTTAAAGATTTATTTATGCATACAAGAGCTGGGGTACAGGCCAGAGATGCAGCAGGTAAGAGGATTCACCAGAGACAGAGTGGGGAACAGAACAGGCAGATTGACTGAAGTACACTGCTGAGGGGAGCAGCGGGCGAGTCAGGAGAGGTCTGCTGCACCATGTGGGTTGCTCCCTGCCCGGCCGGGGATTGAACTCATGCTGCAGAGGCTGCGGATTGCTTCATAGTGTGGTGTTTAACCCCTTGTGCCACCAGGGAGGTCCCAGAAGTCATCTTTATAACAGTGACTACTAATATATCTGCAGCCCTGGCATGTTTCCCCCAATCAATGATTTTTTTTAAACCTTTCTAAACAGTGTACAGAGAGGTTCATAAAATAAAGCTATATCATATGTATAAGTCACATATGTATACATTACCCATATAACCATTACTTAGGTCAGGTATGCCCCAGAAGTCTGCCTACTCACATCCTACTCCCTTATTCTGAATTTCATGTTAGTCACTTCTTTGGTTTTCCTTATAATTGTATTATCTTACATCTCTATTCTATACAATTTAGTTTTCTATTTTGGAGTTTTGTGTAGAGTACTATTGAATATTTCTATCTCTTCAGATTATTTTTATTAAAGTCATTTTTATTATTGCAGATGTTCCATTTATGAATATATCACAGTATATTTATCCATTCTATTAAAAGTGGTCCTTTGGGAATTTCCAGATTGGGGATGTTATTAACAATGATGTGATTATGAATAATCTGTGCACTACACTGACAACATGTAAACAAGTGTTTCTAGCATGTTTACCAAGGTGTGGAATGACTAGGTCATAAAAATCTGTATTTTCCAAAGTGCTGTACCAGTTTAAATTTCCAGCAGCATTATGAAAGTTCTTGTTTTTTCACATCCTTCCCAACACTAGGTGGTGTCAAATGTTTTATTTGGTGCTGGTCTTCTGGGTCTGCAGGGATAATCATTCTAGTTTTAATTTCCATTTACTTGAGTACTAATAAGTTGGCCTTTTGGATTTCTTTTGTAAAGTGCCTATTAATATTTTCTGTGCATATTGTTTGGTTGCATGGTCTTTTTCTTATGGATATGTAGTTTTTTACATATTGATGTTATGTTTTGCAGATGTCTATTTCCATTCTGTGACATGTGTGTTTTGTTGGGGGGTTTTGTGTTTTTTAAACTTACTCTGTCTTGATGAGTAGATTAACAGTTTTAATGGCTATTAGACAGCTTTACGTGGAAGTTACACAGATACTTCAAATTCATATTTAAAATCACATGTGTTCCTATTCCATCCAAACTGTTTTCCTTCTTTTTATCTCAAGTCTTGATTAATGGTAACATCTCCTGTCCGTTCCGTCAAATCTAGTAGGAACTTTTCTTACCTTCTGCTATATGTACCAAGGATGTATATATATAGTGTACATAAATTTTCAGCTTCACTAGGAGAAACCAAATTATTTTTTAAGGTGCGTATGCTAGTTAACATCTTAGCAATATTTTTCCTTCTTACCTACTCTTGTAAAATTTGCTTCAGATAATTCTTAATAATTCATACAAACTAAACTTTCTTGTCTAACTCCAGTTCCTTCAAAAGATAAAATGCCTGAGTAAATTTAAAACTAAATTAAGGTAATGTCAATTGTTTAAATTTTTTTTTTTTCTTGGGCCTCCCTGGTGGCGCAAGGGGTTAAGTCATAGCACTATGGAGCTGTCCACAGCCACTGCAGCATGAGTTCAATCCCCAGCCAGGGAGCAACCCAAATGGCGCAGCAGACCTCTCCTGTCTTGCTCACTGCTCCACTTAGCAGTGTATTTCAGTCAGTCTGCTTGCTTTGCTCCCTACTGTCTCTGGTGAATCCTCTCACCCTCTATACCTCTGGCCTGTATCATTTCTTATATGCATAAATAAATAAATCTTAAAAAAATTTTTTTCTTTAAATTTTCAAAGCATGTCTATTTCCCCACCACTCCCTTAGTCAATCTACCCCATGCCCTTACAAGAACAATTGTAGTAACTTCCTATCCTGTTTCCTTTTCTGCAGCCTCAGCTATTCCACAGAGCTGCCAGTTTTCTTTCTAAAACAAAACTTTTGACTACCTTTTACTACCAAATCAGTTGAAATGCCTCAGCATAAAATGATTGTCATTATTCCCTAAACCTGCATTTCTAATCTTATCTGTATTACCTCCCTCTCCTCACTTCCTACCTTTTTTTTATACATGCCTACACTTTTCAGAATTTTACATTCTGCATGCTACTAGTTCTTCATATTGCTATATATTTTTTAACCTCCTAGTTCTCTGCTTTTGGGGTATTTCTGCTTATTTAGTTTTCCTTTACTAGCTTGCTATTAATACATTAAGTGAATGTGTTTTCAGTAGATACTTTAATAATTAGCTTTCCTTCAGTAGCTCCTTTGTTAAAACCTTTCCTTTCCTCAACCATAACAATAATAATACATTTTAGGTTATCCTTAGTCGTGGAAATGTCTTAGATCATTTTCAAGTTCCACTAGGGGGAGAACTCAATCAAATATTTTTGTGCTTCAAATCTCTTCAACCCAGCTTTTCAATTACTATTACTGTCTTGTGAATGATTTTTTTTTTCATAAACCAGATTTTCTCAACCTTTTCATTTAGTAAATTATATCACTATACAACAAATTTTGTGACTGTTATTAATATAATTAAAGTTTACTTTAAATGTAGTTATGAAACTTAAAGATACCATATTTAGATGCTAAAATGGATTAGATGAAACACTCACTCATATAAACACAATAGCACTCTGTAGTAGAAAAACTTATGAAGCTTACTAAAAATGTTTACTAAACTTGTTTTCAAAGATTCTTCAGTCAACTTGAAACTTTCAGGTCTGATAAACTTCCCCCCATGTTATTCTGAGATAACTGAATCTGTAATATTTGTAATATCCTTTATAATAATGCCTTGCCCCCTGGCTTTAGAGGTATTGTTTTATAATAGCATCTCACAGTGAATTTAGCCTTTTTAAAGTGTAGCAGCTTTCAGATTTTAGCCATTTTCCTATAACTTTGCAAAAGTTATTATCCAGGTTCCTCATCAAACAGAATGATACTTATTGATGGATTTCAGTCACACTTCTACTGTAATGTTTCTTCAGAGTAGATTATACAACTATAAAATTGTTTCCCCTAAATATAAAAAATTATGATGCATTGTTTTTAATTGTAATCTTTTTTGACAATTCAGAATTACCATTATGAATTTTAAATACTATATAATCCTCTCACTTCATCAGGTCTCTGTTACCTTCATAGATAAATCTCATTTGGTCATATTTCTGTCTAAAGTATTCTCATCTCTATCCTCTTATGCTGTTTTATATTTAAGTATATATGAACAACATATTAAAACAGTTATTCCTCCCATAAATATTCAATTTTGTTGTCCACATTTCTCACAAGAATAGAAGCTCCATAAGAGAGGAACTTTTTTCTGTCTTACTCAATTGCTGTATTCTTCAGTGATTGATATATAGTGCCATCACTCAGATATTTGTATTTGAGTGAGTTAAATTAATACACTAATCATCTACTGTTGTTTCTACAGTGATTTTTAATGTATGTAATTTGAAAATTCAAATTTTTTAAATTCAGAGCTTATCACCATCTTCACACTTGCATCAACTTGCATACATTCTTTTCTGATTAGGTCCCTACTAGTTAAGACAGAAAATGCATTAGACCCTATCTACATTCATTTATCCTTATGTAGAAGAAATAACTGAGTCTGGAACCCTTCTTTGAAATATATTGAATTTCAGCCTCTGAAAACTGGTATACATTTATTGTTAGTATTAATTGTTTTTAATCACTTGGGAAATTATGACATGAGATTATGCTAGCTTTTATCTTTTAAAGGAAAATTTTTTCCTTGCCTTTGTACATACACTTTACATATTGATCTTATGGTTAGATGTCTCAAACTAAGGGAATTTCGTTAAATAGTCTGTAAAAGAAAATACATATCATACTCAGAATAAAGAGCTTTAAGAAATTTAATTATTAGGAACAAAAGGATTTTAGAATGATCCTAAGTGACTCTATAGTCACAACTTTTTGTCTTTTTTTATAACCAAATCAAGATTTTTTTAAATGAATTTATTTTTAATTGAGGTATTTGTATACCCATCAGGTATTGCCACCATTGTGCACTCATCACCAAATCATGCATAGTCCACTACCATTATCCATTATTTTTGTTTTTTCCTTATCTTTTTGTTTTCTTATAATTGCAAGAGATTCTGTAGTTTAAAGTATGGATTTTGTTGTTTTTTTAAAAATATTTATTTACTTACGCATAGAAGAACTGGGGTGTAGGACAGAGGTGTGGGGAGTGAGATGATTCACCAGAGATGGAGTGCAGAGCAGAACAGGCAGATTTACTGAATACACTGCTAAGGGGAGCAGTGGGCAAGACAGGAGAGGTCTGCAGCGCCATATGTGGGTCACCTCCCTGGCCGGGGATCAAATTCAGGCCCTAGCAGTAATAGCATGATGGTACTGAGACTTAATTCCTAAGCCACCAGGGAGGTCCCAAGAGTGTCGATTATTGAATCAAGCCACTTATTGGCTGTCTTATGTTTGAGTAGTTATCTAACTTAGTTTATATTTACCCCTCACAACTGTGGAATCTAAAATTAACTGCTTTAGAGTTATTGAGATTTAAAAAGATAGCATGTGTAAAATGTTCCTTCTTTCCTAACTAGGCTTCATTAGATAATTTTAAATTAAAAACCACACAACATTGTAGGGGCTTCCAAAAATTATAGCCAGACTGGAAAGTGCAGAAAGTCTTGGGTTCCTTTAGGTAGTTTTTATCCATCCTGGATAATGAATTTATCCCTTTCCAAGAATAATATGTAACTTCAAGTTAAGAATTGCTGTGGCTTACACTACTGGAAGACCACTGGACTAATGAGGAGATCAAAGAAGAAATTAAAAAATTTTTTGAATTGAACGACAAGGAGGATACCAATATCCTAAATGTATGGGATGCAGCAAAAGCAGTAATAAGAGGAAAATATATAGCAATAGAAGCTCACATCAAGAAACAAGAAAGAACTCAAAGAAACAACCTAATCTCGAAGCTCAAAGATCTAGAAAAAGAAGAACAAAAAAACCCCAAAACCAGTAGAAGAAAAGAAATAATAAAAACCAAAGCAGAAATAAATGAAATTGAAACTAAAAAAACAATCCAAAAGATCAATGAAACCAAGAGCTGGTTCTTTGAAAAAATCAATAAAATAGACAAACCCCTAGCCAGGCTCACAAAGGAAAAAAGGGAGAAAGCACAAATAAACAGGATCATCAATGAAAGAGGAGAAATCACAACGGACACAGCAGAAATCAAAAGAATAATCAGTAACTACTATGAACAGTTATATGGAAACAAGTTTAACAATCTAGAGGAGATGGACAAATTCCTACAACTCTACAATCACCCAAAGCTAGATAAAGAAGAAATAGAACACCTAAACAGAACCAATTACAATTAGCGAAATTGAAATGGTAATCAAAAACCTCCCCAAAAACAAAAGCCCAGGACCTGATGGATTTACAAATGAATTCTACCAAACATTCAGAGACGAATTAGTGCCTATCCTTCACAAACTCTTCCAAAAAATTGAGAAGGAAGGTATAATACCTAACACGTTCTATGAAGCCAACATTACACTAATACCAAAACCGAACAAGGACAACACAAAAAAGGAAAACTACAGGCCAATCTCCCTAATGAACACTGATGCAAAAATCCTCAATAAAATTTTAGCTATCAGAATCCAACAATGTATCCATAAGATAATTCACCACGACCAAGCAGGATTCATTCCAGGGACACAAGGATGGTTTAACATCCGAAAATCTATCAACGTTATCCAACACATCAACAAAAAGAAATATAAAAACCATATGATAATATCAATAGATGCTGAGAAAGCTTTCGACAAAGTGCAACACCCATTCATGATAAAAGCCCTTGAAATTCTTGGGATACAAGGAACATACCTCAACATCATAAAGGCCATCTATGACAAGCCAACAGCCAGTATAATTCTCAATGGTGAAAAGCTGAAAGCAATTCCATTAAGATCTGGAACAAGACAAGGATGCCCACTCTCACCACTGCTTTTCAATATAATACTGGAAGTCCTAGCCAGAGCAATAAGACAAGAGAAAGACATCCAAGGAATCCAAATAGGAAAAGAAGAAGTCAAACTATCACTATTTGCAGATGATATGATATTATACATAGAGAACCCCAAAAACTCCACAGAAAAACTAATTCAACTCATCAGTCAGTTCAGTAAAGTTGCAGGATACAAAATCAACATGCAAAAGTCAGTAGCCTTCCTATACACAAACAATAAATCTGAAGAAGAAGAAATCAAAAAAACCATCCCTTTTGTTATTGAAACAAAAAAAATCAAATATTTGGGAATAAATCTAACAAAAGAGGTAAAGGACCTATACAAAGAAAACTATAAAACACTGTTAAAAGAAATAGAAGAAGACACAGAGAAATGGAAAGACATCCCCTGCTCATGGATTGGAAGAATAAACATTATTAAAATGGCCATCCTTCCAAAAGCAATATACAGATTCAATGCTATTCCAATCAAAATTTCAATGTCATTCTTCAAAGAAATAGAACAATTATTGATGAAATTCATATGGAATCACAAAAAACCCCGAATAGCCAAAGCTCTACTGAAAAAAAAAGAAGGAAATGGAGGCATCAAACTCCCAGACTTCAAACTATACTACAAAGCCATAATCATCAAAACTGCATGGTATTGGAACAAGAACAGACATACAGACCAATGGAATCGAATAGAAAATCCAGAAATAAACCCACAGATTTATGGTCAACTAATCTTTGACAAAGGAGCAAAGACTATGCATTGGAGCAAAGAAAGTTTGTTCAATAAATGGTGCTGGGAAAACTGGGTCGCTACATGCAAAAGAATGAAGCTTGACCACTACCTCACACCATACACAAAAATCAACTCAAAATGGATTAAAGAACTAGACATAAGACCTGAAACCATAAAATACATAGAAGGAAATATAGGCGAAACACTACGGGATTTGCACATCAAAGACATCTTTACAGACACATCACCCAAAGCAGTGATAGTGAAGACAAAGATAAACAGCTGGGACTACATCAAATTAAAGAGCTTCTGCACAGCAAAAGAGACAATAACAAAAACAAAGAGAAACCCCACCAACTGGGAGAACATTTTTGCACCCAACACTAATGATAAAGGACTGATCACAAAAATCTGCAAAGAGCTGACGAGACTCAACAACAAAGAAAATAATCCCGTCAAAAAATGGGCAGAAGAGCTAAAAAGAAACTTCTCTGAAGAGGAAATGCAAATGGCCCACAGGCATATAAAAAAATGTTCAACATCACTTGTCATCAGGGAAATGCAAATCAAAACTACCATGAGATACCATCTTACACCAGTGAGAATGGCACATATTAAAAAAACTAGCAACAACAAATGTTGGCGAGGGTGTGGAGAAAAAGGAACTCTTCTGCACTGTTGGTGGGAGTGCAAACTGGTCCAACCACTATGGAAAGCTGTGTGGAGATTTCTGGACCTACTAAACATAGAACTTCCATATGATCCAGCAATTCCACTCCTAGGTATTTACCCAAAAGAGACAGAAACATCAATTCCAAAGAGCACCTGCACCCCTATGTTTACAGCAGCACTGTTTACAATAGCTAAGCTTTGGAAACAACCCAAATGCCCAAAAATAGATGACTGGATCAAGAAGATGTGGTACATATATACCATGGAATATTACTCAGCATTCAAAAAAGATAAACACATGCAATTTGCAGCAACATGGATGGCGCTGGAAGGGATCATGCTCAGCGAAATAAGCCAAAAAGAAAAAGAAAAATACCAGATGGTCTCACTCATAACAGGAATCTAGAAAACTTAAATAAGGGACCAGGAAAATGAATAACTTTAAGAAAGTGAAAATCAAAATCAACAAAAAACTATGAACCAGAGACACTTTTAGGGGGGCGGGGGCGGGAGGGGAGGGATTGGGGTCAGAATGGGGGGACTGCAATTGTATGGGGAATATAACAATAAAATTTATTATTTAAAAAAAAAAAAAGAATTGCTGTGGCTTTTTGTTTTTTCTAAAATGTTTACGTGAATGAATTTATTTCTGTCCTTTGTAAGTTCTGTTTAACTTTATTTGTTATATATTTACCATGTTTTGATATACAGATCTTATCACGTTTAAGTGATTCTTCCAGATACTAATAAAAGTATTATTAACTTGCATCACTGAATGCTTAAAATATACCATGCAGTTTTCTAAGTTATTAAGTATGTTATCCACTTACATAATCCTTAAAGCACTATGACAATGGGTATTGTTAATATTCCCATCTTATAGGTGAGGAAACTGAGTCATAGAGAAGATTTTAAAATGACACTTTGGGGCCTCCCCGGTGGCACAGCGGTTGAGCGCTGGGTTGCAAAGCTGCCTGCAGCCTCTACAGCACCAGTTCAATCCCCAGCCTCTGGGCAAGGGTCCCACGTGGCGCGCAGACCTCTCCTGCCGCCCGCTGCTCCCCTCAGCAGTGTGCTTCGTCAGTCTGCCTTTTTCTGCTCTCCGCTCTGGCTCTGGTGAATTCTCTTACCCTCCTGTGCTTCTGACTGTACCCAGTGTTTGCATAAATTAAAAAAATAAATAAAATAAATAAGTAAATAAAATGACACTTTGTATGAAAACCCACTCCCTTAATATTTTTCCAGGGTTAAAATGAATTAAAAAAATTTTTTTAATGAATTTCTTCTTTAATATTAGAAATACTCTCCTGGTAGTTTCATGGATTTTTTAAATAGCAAATAAGCTATTAAAAAATCTACTTATTGTGTAGCTGAAGTTATTACTAATTCCTTGTTTATCATTTAAAATATTTCAGTAGCTTCCCATGGCTTTCAGGACAGAATTCAAATTCTGGCTCTCAACTCTTATGGGCAAGAAGAGAATGGAGGGCCTCCCCTGTGGAACAGCAGGTTGAGCGCAGTGCTGTAAAGCTGTCTGCAGCACCGGTTCAATTCCTGGCCAGCCGGGGAGAAACCCACATGGCGCGGCAGACCTCTCCTGCCTCGCCCGCTGCTCCCCTCAGCAGTATCTTTGGTCTGTCTGCCCGTTCTGTTCCCCACTCTATCTCTGGTGAATCCTCTCACCCTCCCGCACATCTGGCCTGTACCCCGGTTCTTATATAAATAAATAAATCTTTACATAAGTAACATATTCAAAAAACTCCAAGACAAAAATGCCAGCCAAAACTATCCTGCAAAGCTCTTCTTTCTTTACGAGCCAAAAATAAGAACCGTCTCAGACAAACAAAATCTTCAGAAGTTTGCTACTACTAAACATCCATCCACTCCAAGAAATTTTGTAAGAAGCCTTAAAATCGGGCCTCCCTGGTGGCCCAAGGGGTTAAGCACCACACTATGAAGCAATTCACAGCCTCTGCAGCATGAGTTCAATATCTGGCCTGCCAGGGAGCAGCCCACATGGCGCAGCAGACCTCTCCTGACTTGCCCACTGCTTCCCTCAGCAGTGTATTTCAGTCAGTCTGTCTGTTCTGTTTCCTGCTCTGTCTCTGGTGAATCCTTTCACCCCCACTTCTCTGGCCTGTACACCAGTTCTTGTATGCAAAAATAAATAAATCTTTACAAAAAGAAGCCTTAAAATCCAGACTAATAGAGGAATGAACAAGAACTGCACAAGATACTGCATAGAACCACAAAATGATGAACAAAATGGCAATAATAGATTTCAAAGTATCAATATCCACCCTAGATGTAAATGCATTAAATTCACCAATCAAAAGACACAGAGTAGCATTTTGGATTAGAAAACAGCATCCAACCTTCTGCCGTCTTCAAGAAATATACATAAGATCTGAAAATAAACACAGATTAAAAGTAAAGGGCAGGGCTTCCCTGGTGGTGCAGAGGGTTGAGTCTTAGCACTGTGAATCTGTCCACAGCCACTGCAGCATGAGTTCAATATCCAGCCTGGGAGCTAACCCACATGGCATAGCAGACCTCTCCTGTCTCGCCTGATGCTCCCCTCAGTCAGTTCACCTGTTCTGCTCCCCACTCTGTCTCTGGTGAATCCTCTCACCCCCCTGCATCTCTGGCCTACACCCTAGCTCTTGTATGTATAAATAAAATAAATCTTTAAAAATAAATTAATAACAGTAAAGGGTTGGAAAACAATTCTACAAGCAAATGGCCCCCAAAAGAAGGCAAGGGGTAGACATACTAATATCAGATAAAATAGACTTCAAGCTAAAAAAGGTGATGAGGCATAGATACTATATAAACATCAAGGGAACAAAACACCAGAAAGACATAACAGTTATCAGTATAACTCACTAAGTGATTCAGGATATATTAGACAATTACTGTCATCTTTGAAAACAGATATTAAAGAAAATACATATGTGGTATAGGAGATTTCAATACCCTACTGTCACCGAGAGACAGACCAACAAGACAAAAAATAAACAAGGACACAATATCCCTAAATAAAGATCTAGACCACATGGTTCTAACAGATGTCTATAGGACACTGCATCCCCCAAAACTGAATACACGTTATTTCTCATGTGCACATGGACCTTTCTCCAGGATTGACCACATACTGGGTCATAAGACAAACATCTACAAGTACATGAAGATTGAAATCATACCAAGTATCTTCTCTGACTATAAAGCATCAAACTAGAATCAACTTTGAAAAGAAAGCAAGGAAACTCCCCACTACATGGAGACCAAAACACCACTGGGTTAATGAGGAAATCGAAGAAATTTAAAAATACTTTGAGGTGTGAATGACAATGAGGACACAGCCTCCAGAATGTGTGGGATACAGGAAAAGAAGCAATGAGGAATGTATGTAGCAATACAGGCTCACATAAAGAAATAAGAAAGAACCAAAGACATAATTTAATCTCCCATCTCAAAGAGCTAGGAAAAGAACAACAGAAAAACCCAAAATGCCAGTAGAAAAAAGGAAATAATACTTAAGGCAGAAATAAACCAAATAGTAATAAAAAAAGACAGTCCATAAGATCAATGAAGCCAAATGCTGGTTCTTTGAAAACAATAGAGCAAATAAACCTCTAGCTAGGCTTACAGAAAAAAGGGAGAAAGCGCAGATAAATACGATCACAAATGAAAGGAGAAATTACAACAGATATAGCAGAGATCAGAGCATAATTAGAGGTTGCTATCAACACTTACATGAAAACAAGTTCAACAATCTAGAGGAAATAGACAAATTCTTAGAATTATACAATCACCCAAAGGTGAACAAGGAAGAAACAGAAAACTCTAACTTACTATAAGCAGCAAAATTGAAACAGTAATCAAAACTCTTCCCCAAAATAAAAGCCCAGAATCAGATGGTTTCACAAGCGAGTTCTACCAAACATTCAAAGATGAATTAATGCCTATCATAAAAAACTTTTTCAAAAAATCGAGAATTGTAGCAAATACGTTTTATGATGCCAATGTTACACTAATACCAAGCCAGACAAAGAAAATACAAAATAAGAGAATTACACACCAATATCCCTAATATTCACAGGTGCAAAAATACTCAATAAAATAGCAAACCAAGCCTAATAATGCACCAAGAAGATTATACACCATGACCAAGTGGGATTTAGTCCAGGGACACCAGGATGGTTCAACATCTGAAAAGAAAACCAACAAAAAGAAAAATAAAAGCCGGATCATACCCATAGATGCCAAAAAACATTTGATAAAGTTCAACACCCATTTAGGGTGAAAGCCCTCGAAATATTCGGGATAAAAGGAACATAACAGAATAAAAGCCATAAGCAACAAACCCACAGCTAACATCATTTTTTAAAACTACTTCATGTTTTATTTTGTCATACATTCTTCTAGAATCAGGTTCACTTTTCCAATTTTGTAGAAAAATAGATGTTCCAACCACCAATTACTTATCTAGTGTTTAAGACTAATCAATGTTTCCTGGAAATGAATGTCTCATGACTAACTCATTTTCTTAAAATTCTTTAAGACAAATTACTCCCAAAGCACAGTATTTCAACAGCACCAGCAAACATAGGGTTTTAGCACCTTAAATTTACCCCCTAAATAACATGTTGTGTAAGTTAGTGATTTTACTATAAAACACTATCCTTGAAGGAAAGGGGTGCAGTTAGACATTGATGCAAAACTTGAAATGATTAGGTCATAAACATGGCACTTACAAAAGGTAGCTTATAAGAATATTCCAGTTAATAAGTGGTTACTTTTTTTTAACTTTTTTTTTTTAAAGATTTATTTGTTTATGCATACAAGAGCTGGGGCACAGGCCAGAGATGCGGGGGTGAGAGGAGTCACCAGAGACAGAACAGGCAGATTGACTGAAGTACACTGCTGAGGGGAGCAGCAGGTGAGTCAAGAGAGGTCAGTTGCACCATGTGGGCTGCTCCCTGGTTGGCCAGGGATCAAACTCGTGCTGCAGAGGCCACGGATTGCTGCATAGTGCGGTGCCTAACCCCTCACGCCACCAGGGAGGCCCCAGAAGTGGTTACTTTTCTATCCCCATCCTTTACGCTAAAAAAAGGGGGGGCAGGGGCAAAAATTTTGCTTTAAAAAATTCTCCTTAAATTTAAGTTTATAAAATTTCAGAAATGCCTTGTTCCCTAAACAAGTACTTAAAAAATAAAAACTGTGCTAACCATTCTTACAATTCATATATATATATATATATATGTATATATAATTTTATGACATCTAAGACTGCAAGAGTTCTTAAATTCAGTAGCTTACTGGTTTAAGATGACCTCCATCTCCTTCACTTAAAAAAACACTTTCTGCCCCTTGAAGGGCAAAGATCTCCTACTTATTTGGAAATCATCCCAGCTTGAAAACATTCCTCTACAAATCATTCAAGCACAGAGTATGAATGTGGCCATCCAGATTAACATTTGGAATTCCATTGTAAATTCTCTCATAACCTCTTCATTTGGTCTAGAGTAATCGTAGAAGATTTCCAAAAGGATCTTAATAAATCCAAAATCATCTTAAATGTACTTCCTCTAGTTGACTCTAAAACCATTACAATGGCTTTATATACAAGCTCATGGTCAAAATGAGGTACTTCAGTTCCTTGAGGCATTATTAAGGTTCAGCATTGTGTTCAGAGAGTAAATATTCTTTCAGCAGCATATCAGTCTCTTTAACAAGGTGATCATAGACTACTGCCCACCTCCAGAGCCCCAAACACTCCTTGTGCTTTCCACCTTTTGACATGCTCAGGAGCACAGTAGCCTTGTCTAGAGCAGCTCAAGCCTGTATACAATCTACACTTCTTTGCAACTATCAATATAGGTATTACATAAAATTCTATCTCCAGCAGCTCTAACAATAAACTCACCCACCAGCTGTAGTGCTTGAAGTATCCAATGCTAATTCACGTAGATCTTTCAGCAATTTATCAAATGATTTTTTACACACCATTTGTGCTCTATATCATCTCTCTTGGGTCAGAAAGGAGTTTAGATGTCATCTCTCTATGACTAACCTTTTCCGCCAATGCCATGGACACTGCCAGTATTGGTATTCCATTCTTCATTTCACCAAGATTTAAATCTCATAGCATTTCCACAACTTCACTAGTTTCTCCATGCTCAAAATATTCCTGTGTGTTTTATGTTAAAGTCTTCTCAAATGCCTTTTCATCTAAAGGCAAAACTACAGTTCCATAAACATAGTTCTCCTGGTCATTACCATAGGATCTTTCATTAATTCCTCCACATCATATGCCTGTCCAGATGTACCCCATACTCCTCTGCCTCCTGCACCACCTTTCTCCAGTAGTCCCTTTCCTTTCCCAGGTCTGGATCGCCTATCCAGCAACCTTTCCTTATGACTGGTTGGTACAGATATTCCACTTCTAAGGGCTTCATTTCCATTATCCTGGCTTAATAGCCTCTGCCAGAGTCCCGGAATGTGTTTTTCCATAATTACTTTTTTTGTGTGTGTGTTGGCATTAATTCTAGCTTCGTTAATGGAGGATGCTGAAATCCAATTTCCATTTATTTCATTCTTTATTTCCTCAGCTCAAGCACTTTCTTCATTGCCAGAAAAGTCACTTAAATTATCAGTACCTGTGGGGTTTGCATTCATTATCTGCTTATTTTCTACATCCATTATTTCTTAATTTTTCTTGCACTAATCAAATTACCAAATGGAAGTCTTCCATTAGGATTTATCCCCCTCGTGTTGCCACCACCGCTGCTCATCCAGGTCCCTGGTCCTTCAGCCTGACCCTGCTCCTTATCCTTGGCAGCCACCTCTGAGTGTCTCTGGCCCCCTCTCTCTGTTTTCACATCTAACATCATCTTAATGGTGAAAAACTGAGTTTTCCTTTTAAGATCTGGAACACGACAATGATGTTCACTCTCACCACTTCTTTTCAATGTAATACTGGAAACCCTAGCTAGAGCAATTAGGCAAGCAAAAGACATACAAGAAATCCAAATTGGAAAAGAAGTAAAATTATCATTATTTGAAGATGCTATAACAGATATAAAAAACCAAAAAAAAAACCCACCAAAAAACTAATTAAAACAATAAAGCAGTATAGTAAAGTAGCAGGTTCAAAAAACAGTAGCCTTCCTGTATGCAAGCAGTCAGTCTGAAAAGGAAAAAAATTAAGAAAATATCCTATTTATAATTATACCCCCTAAAATTAAATACCTGGGAATAAATCTAAGAAAGGAAATGAAAGATCTATATAAGGAAAATTTCAAAACACTGTTAAAAGAAATAGACAAAGACAAAGAAATTGAAACATCCCTTGCTCATGGATCAGGAGAATTAACATCAAAATGGCTATCCTAACAAAAGCAATTTACAGACTCAGTGCAATTCCAACAAAAATCTCAATGACATTCTTCAAAGAAATGGAATAATGGGCTTCCCTGGTGGCACAGTGGGTTGAGCACAGCGGTGTGAAGCTGTCCACAGCCTCTGCAGTGTGGGTTCCATTCCCGGCCGGCCAGGGAGTTATCTACATGGCGTGGCAGACCTTTCCTGCCTTGCCCGCTGCTCCCTTCAGCAGTACTTTTGGTCTGTCTGTCTGTTCTGCTCCCTGCTCTGTCTGTGGTGAATCCTCTCACCATCCTGCACATCTGGCCTGTACCCCAGCTATCGTATAAATAAAAAATAAATGAAAAAAAAGTATTTAAAAAAAGAAATGGAATAAATATTGCTGAAATTCATATGGAATCACAAAAACCTTGAATAGCAGAGATTTCCTGACTAACAGGGGGAAGAACCATAGGCATTATATAACCAGACTTCAAACTGAACTACAAAGCCACCATAATAGAAACAGTATGGTACTGGAACAAAACAGACACACAGACCAATAAAAGCTAATTGAAAGACTGGAAATAAAACCATTCATATGGCCAACTAATTCACAGCAAAGGAGCAAAGAATATCCACCGGAATAAGGATAACTTCTTCAAAAAATGGTGCTGGAAAAACTGGACCACCCCATGCAAAAGAATGAAACTAGACTGCTCTCTCACATCATACACAAAACCAACCCAAAATGGATAAAAGACTTGAATGTAAGACCTGACACCATAAAATATATAGAAGAAACATATAGTCAAAACACTCCATGGTGTACACCTCAGAAACATCTTTGAGGATGCATCTCCAGAAGCAAGGAAAATGAAGGCGAAGATAAATAGCTGGGACTACATCAAACTAAAAATCTTTTGTATAGCAAACAAGACAGTAACCAAACAAAGAGACATCCCACCGAATGGAAGAAAATATTTGCACACCATGCAACTGATAAGATACTAATATCAAAGCTCTAGAAAGAGCTTCCATAGCTCAACAAAAACAAAGCAAACAACACAGTCAAAAATGGGCAGAAGAACTAAAAAGACACTTCTCCAAAGAAGAAATGAAAATGGTCAATAGGCATATGAAAAAATGTTCATCTTCACTTATTATCAGGGAAAAGCAAATCAAAACCACAATGCTATACCACCTCACACCATTGAGAATGGCCCACATTAAAAAAACTAGAAACAACAAATACTGATGAGGATGTGGAGAAATCCTGCATAGCTGGTGGGAAATGGGCCTACCACTCCTAGGAATCTACCCAAAGAACACAAGAACACTAATTTGAAAGGAAATCTGCAATCCTGTGTTTATTGCAGTGCTATTTGCAATAGCCAAAATATGGAAACAACCGAAATACCCCAAAATAGATGAATGGATCAAGAAGATGGAATGAAATACCACACGCAATGGACTACTACTAAGCAATCAAAAAAGATAAACTCAGGCCATTTGCAGCAACATGGATGGAGCTTAGCTTATTAGGCTAAGCAAAATAAGTCAGAAGGAAAAAGAGAAATATCAGATGTCTTCACTTCTAGGTGGAATACAGGGTAACTGAACAGTCAGGAAAATGACAAAACTAGCAAGCTAACCATAGATCTGTGTATACAGCAGAGGGATGAGGGGGAGGGGAAGGGAAAGGGATCAAGACAGGTGAGGGAAGAGCACAAGGGACTGTGGCGATGGTTCATGGGTGATATGATGGTGGAGGAATTACGGAAACTGCACCTGAGGGAGAAATCAAATGTTGTACAAAAATGAACGCTGATGTAAGAAAAAAATAATTAATGAAAAAATAATGAAAAGTTGTGCTCTTTGAAGATTGTCAATGAAGTACAAAGTTAAAGTGTCTTTAAAACATATAACTGGTGTACAAAAACAATTTCTGGCCCTATTCACAAAACCCAACTTGCTCCGATTTCTCTCTCCCTTTCTAGATTTCTTTCCTACTTTTCTCACATTTCCTGCACCTGAGCCATAATAAGCTACTTAAGAATTCTTCAAATCTGTCACCCCAATTCACTGCTTTTCTTCTCCCGTGACCTTATTTCCGAGATAGTTGAAACTGGACCTGCCATGATCCCTGGTGCTCTGCTTCTCCCGTCCTGCTGCAGACCCCTCGTAAGCCATTCCACACTGTTGTCACCCCTCTCGTTCGAATGCTCAGATGTGACAAATGAGTCAAATTACTAATTTAAATGGAGTATTGATTTAAATTCAACAAGTATCTATGGAGTGCCTACTGTGTGCCATTCACTATTCTGAATATTTTAGATGGATTAGTCAGCTAAACACAAAATTTCCCTTTCCTCATCCAGCTTAATGGTAGAGAGAGAAGTCACATAAGCAAGATAAACGTATCATATGGTGTGTGATTAAAAAGATAATGAATACAATGGAGGAAAAACATGTAGGAAAGGGGGAGGATGAGGGTGTCAAGGATTGGGGACTATTGCTATTTTAAATAATGTGGTCAGGACAGGCTCACTAGAAGGTGATACTTAAAGATTTGAAACAGGTGAGGTATGTAGAATTGCGGGAAGATTTCCCTGCTAAGGGATCAAGGGGCTAAGACTAGGCACGCTTCTGAGTGGAGCAATTCAGCAGAAGTAGAGGAAATCCAAAGGGTAAGTAGGATGTTTTTTGTTTGGCCTATGAACTTTGGTCTTTCTCTGAGTAAGATGGAAAGTCATGGGAAGGTTTTGATCATGACATTATCACCTAAATGGCATTTAGCCTATTAAGAAGATATAATTGAAGTTGATTCAAGAAAAATATTCTTATAAGAATTTGTAATATTTAGATGGGAACAAATAGGGGTTAAAAATTGCCTCCTCCTGTTAGTAGAATTTTCCACCTTTTGATCCAAATGTTATTTATTAGGTGAGGACTTTATTTTTACATTAATTGTAAAAATTTTTACATTAATTGTAGAACTCTCCACTTTCCAGGTGGTGAAACAAAACAGAAAAGTTCATTTTTGCTCAGTTGAGGAAAATAGATGGGAATTGAACCCAAGTCTTCTGATATTTAACCTGAAATTGAGTTTGGATTTTGACTATTATAAAGATAAGCATGCATATTTATTTGTCATAACCATATTAAAATCTTCTGTGGCTGGGCACATCTGTAACATTCATGCTGCTTTGTTACAAAGAATGGAAATTTTAAAATTTGACACTGTCGTTTCACTCAAATTCAGCTTCTTGTTCTTTTCCTGGTACCCAGTAACATTTACCCACTTTCGTTAGTTTGCCCAACAGATAACCTCTAGGGATGCCTCAGATGGGCAATACCCCAACCACTTCTTGGCTTAAAATACACCCACTCAAAATTCTATTCTGACATACAGTGAGGGAGTTAGGTTTAAATCAGTGTACACAGATCAGTATGCAGTTTTGACAGAGATGGAGAGGAAGTGATAAAATCTTTATCATTTAACCTTAAAGTGTTACATATTTTAATGACATGAAATTACAGTGACATTACTAAATAACCACATTTATTTTAATGCTTTGTGATAGTTTGTGCTTTCCAATTTCCTGAGCTAATTTGTTCATAGTTTCACAACAGGTAGTAGTTTATATGCCAACTCTTGGCTAACAAACTTCTTTTTGGAAGATTTTTTTTTCCCCCTTGAAGTACAATGGTTTCCGTTTTGAGCAACTTAATTATTCAGAATTTTTTTCTTGAATGGTTTTCTCAAGTTTTAAAACATTTTTAATTTGGAAAAATAACTTCTGTATTCTTACGTACTCTTTTTTTTTTTTTTAAAGATTTATTTATTTATACAAGCACTGGTTATAGTCAGAAGGGCAGGAGGGTGAGAGGATTCAACAGAGCCAGAGCGGGGAGTAGAACAGGCAGAAGGACTGAAGTACACTGCTGAGGGGAGCAGTGGGCAGCAGGAGAGGTCTGTGTGCCATGTGGGACCCTCGCCGGCAGCCGGGGATTGAACTGGCGCTGCAGAGGCTGCGGGCAGCTTCGCAGCCCAGCTGTCAACCGCTGCGCCACCAGGGGAGGCCCAATCTTACCTACTCTTAATGCTAATTCTCAGCAAAAAGAATTTACTCATTTTATTGTGTAGTCAATAGGTATTATAAAATTCTGTTAAAATTTTTTTAATAAAGTGGCCAGGTATGATTCTTTGGTGTCCAGTTTTAATATACAGTTAAATGTTAAAGGGATTAAGTATAGGTTTTTAAAATATTACTCCATCTAGAAATGAAAAATATTCAGATGCCCAAACCCAGATCATAGGAATATCTGTAGATTAGTGAAGAAAGTTATTAAAATTTTAAGTATCATAATATTAGTTTCATCTTGTGTTACCAAAAAATTAGGGTAGGTTCACTTAGCCCGTAGATCTTGACTTCTAATACCATTTTCTAGTAGTAGGAACCCAAACTCCTTGGAGAAATATTTGATTCTAGAGCTAGGACAGGAAATGTACAAAATTATTCTGGAGCAGCTTGTAATGCTAGAAAGCAAGGAAGTTCTCAAAAACATAACCCTACATTAATGGGTGTATATTAAAGGGGACAGAGGAGCCAACTACCAAAAGTGATAACAACTGAGGAAAAAATATTTAAAGTAGTCGTAAATTATAATTCAAACTATAAAATAAATATCCGCAAGTCCATACTGATATGATTGAATCAGCTCATAAATGGGAGAGAAGAGAGAAATCTCTGTGCAGAAGAATTCCAAGTAATTCTGGGCCTCCCTGGGTGGTGCAAGGGTTTAATACGCAACCTATGAAGCTATCTGCAGCCATTGCAGCATGAGTTCTATCCCCGGCCATGGAGCTACCCACGTCTCCCTAATTATGTAGGGAGATCTCTCCTGACTTGCCCGCTGCTCCCCTCAGCAGTATATTTCAGTAGATCTGCCTGTTCTGTTCCCCACTCTGTCTCTGGTGAGTCCTCACCCCCCGCATCTCTGGCCTGTACCCTAGTTCATGTATGCATAAATACCTATTTAAAAAAAAATAAAAAAGAATTCCAAGAATTTTGAAGATACTCTGTCCTTAAGGATAGGAAGCATAAATCTCTACTTGTAAAATGTGGCCTCTACACAGTGACTTCCCTCCAAAGGTACAGTATGGAAAAAGCAGTGATTGGGGTTTGGAGTTTACAGTGGAGATAGCTGGCAGACACTGCCTCACCCAGATGATCCATCAAGATCATTGGTGATAAATCATATTGATATTTTGTACCCTGATACAAAGTTGTGAAAGTGGCACTTCACTTCTGTGCCCTTGCAGTAATCCTTAAACCCAGCCTTACCCTGCAAAATCTGAGTGCTCCTCAGAGCTGTCAGGGTCATCAAAAACAAGTGAAATCTGGACAGCTATCACTAGCCTGGGAATGTAATGAAACATGACAACTAAATAATACTGTATCCTGTATAGAGCTATAGGACAGAAAAAGGCAGTAGGCTAGAAAATAATAATCATAAGGGAATCTGAATTAACTGTAGACTTTGGTTAGTAATTGTGTATCAGTATTGGTTCATTAATTGTAACAAATTTGCCATACCAATGGAAAATGTTAATAGTAGGGGACTCTGAGTGTTGGATGTATATGCAACTCTCCATATTTTGTAAATCTAAAACTTCTTTTTAAAAGTCCACTATTGGGGGCCTCCCCGGTGGCGCAGTGGTTGAGCGCTGGGCTGCGAAGCTGCCCGCAGCCTCTGCAGCGCTGGTTCAATCCCCGGCTGCCGGGTGAGGATCCCACATGGCACGCACACCTCTCCTGCCACCTGCTGCTCCCCTCAGCAGTTTCCTTCTGCAGTGCTGGTTCGATCCCCAGCTGCTCCCGGGCCACCGGAGGAGGATCCCACATGGCGCGCAGACTTCTCCTGCAGTGTACTTCGGTCCCCCTGTCTGCTCTGCTCCCCACTCTGGCTCTGGTGAATTCTCTCACCCTCCCGTGCTTCTGACTATACCCAGTGCTTGTATAAATAAATAAATAAAAGTCTTTAAAAAAAAAAAAAAAAGTCCACTATTGGGCCTCCCTGGTGGCGCAGCAGTTGGGCGCTGGGCTGCGAAGCTGCCCGCAGCCTCTGCAGCGCTGGTTCAATCCCCGGCTGCCGGGTGAGGATCCCACATGGCACGCACAACTCTCCTGCCACCTGCTGCTCCCCTCAGCAGTTTCCTTCGTCAGTCTGCCTGTTCTGTTCCCCACTCTGGCTCTTGTGAATTCTCTCACCCTCCCGCACTTCTGACTGTACCCAGTGCTTATATAAATAAATCTAAAAAAATAAAAAATAAAATAAAAGTCCACTATTGTACATCTCATAAAAAGTTAATTTAATTCCATGCTTTTTAGGAATTATGTAGAATTTTTAAGTATTAAGACTTGGAAGAAATATTTTATAGCTTTTGGACCTTATACAAATGTTAATTTTTTTTCATGTGTGCATTTAGCTGGTCCTAAAAAAAAAAGCATCACTAAAAATGTATTTGTGTATTTCTCTTCTGAAATAGAAGCAAATCAGTCTTTGCATTGAGAAAAAAAATTTTGATCTACTTTTGTTCCTTCCATAATTTTCAAATTACTTTGTTTTCTTTAAAGGATTTAAATGTACTTTCATTTTTATAGTTACTAAAACATTAAGAATATCCAAACCTTTTTGTTTATAACTTTAAATTACAGGAAACTGTTTTTAAAACTTACCATAGTACTTGGTTATGAGTATGATTTGGTTTTAGATGTTTAAAATGAGTCACTTTGAAGTCACAGCAAGGCTACCATTTACCACACATACTATTCTAACATTTTCCTTAGGGCAAACAACAAATCAGTAATAACTTACTAAAATATAGTAGTTACTATTGATATTTCAGTAAGGTTACGTTGATTAATTACAATGATAACTGTCATAGGTTTACTCAATTGTGGTTTCTCCTGTAATTTCATTTTTATAATTTACTTCATTTTGCTTAATACATGAATTGAAAATATTAAAATAGGACTGAAAAATTGTGCTCCTGCTGCCAGTTAATATGGTTGCCTCTGTGACCGTTGAATAGTTTCATAATATAGCCTTAAAGTGTTATTTAACCTTTAAGACAAGTTAATGCCTTTTTAGGGCCTCTAAAATAATTTTACTTTTTACAACTCAAGAGAGCTTACATGTATTTTTTATGTAGCATC
Source organism: Talpa occidentalis (assembly GCF_014898055.3). Classification (NCBI taxonomy): domain Eukaryota; kingdom Metazoa; phylum Chordata; class Mammalia; order Eulipotyphla; family Talpidae; genus Talpa; species Talpa occidentalis. The sequence goes on along the minus strand of NW_023605305.1, from coordinate 94,741,872 downwards.
GTCTCTCTTTTTATTACATTTTCATCTTTTGCTATAATTTAAAATATTTCTTAAATGTAAGCTTTGTACCCTTGCATTTGAGACTAAGCAACCTGCATTGTGTCATGACCCTTCTAATACCACAAACCTTCTGTAATACTACTCCCAGTGAAAAACCCACATCCTATGTATAACCTTAGATTTATTTTGAAATCTCTATGAAGAGAACGTAGAGAGATTACTAATTGTTTCTGTTATTTCTTTAAGGTGTGATATCTTTTTGTAAACTGTCTTTTAAGGTTTAATTTCTCAGACTTCAGATGTTAAAATTATTTTAAACACTGATTGCCTACTCTAAACTTATTATGTAAAAATTTAATGATTATAAGTTTCATTTGGGAATTGGGTGATATGTTAGACACCTGTAGAGCATTCAAGAAAGGAGAAAGCATTGCTACAGTAAAGCTGCTAGAATACTCTTCTTGTGATCTTTTCTTGAAAAAAACTACTGGATAGTGAAACCTAGTTTAACCCCAGTCAAAATAAAGAACTGAAAAACTCAGGCACTTTTTGAAAAGATGGATAGTGAATATTGAATCAGTTTAAATACAGAATTCATACTAAACAAATAGGGGAACACTGTTATAGGATAGAATGGTTTTTTTGTACAAACTTTGACAATGTAAAAATAACATTGCTAACAAAAATCTGGAAGTGGAGAGAAAGGAGATGAAATAAGTATGAAGACACATGTACATCATTTATAGCAAGATCGTCAATACCACATAAATTTACATCATGTATTTCAAAATTGGACTTCAAAATCTTAATGTTTTTCATGTCTTATAGCCTTTTTTCAAAAGGAAATTTAATGTTTTGTATTAAACACTTTGCATTCACTGTAATTTTTATAGGTAACACTGTAATTTTAGCTAACAATTAACATTGTTTTCATCTTATTTTTGCTTTGCTTAAATTGTTTAAGGTGAACATATATAATTTTGCAGAAACAATCATTTTTATTTATTTGCTTTAACTAGCAAATTTTTTAAAATGAAAAACATTGGTTTGCAACACTATGATTCAGATGTTTACACCTATTCAAATGAACGTCACCACACCACACCCACCACCAAGGCGCCCGTAGTCCATTCAGCCCCTTTTTCCCCTTTGTTCTCAGCCTTCCTCCTGCACCTCTGGTGTTCTCAATTGTGCAGTCTGACTGCTAGGGTTTATTTTTTTATTTTGTTTTGTTTGACCCTTTGTTTTCTTTCTCTATATTGCACATGTGAGTAAAACCATCCAGTATGTTTCTTTCTCCTGGCTTAATTTTGCTTGGCATATGCTTCATTTTCATCCATGTTGTCCATGGATGTCCATCCATGTTGAATTAATCTTTTTTTATAGCTGAATAGTATTTATTGTGTATCTTTACCCACTCCTGTGTTGTTGGGTACTTAGGTTATCTTCCTAACTTTGCTCTCATAAATAGTGCTGCAGTAAACAAAGTACTTCACATATCCCTTCAAATCAGTGGTTTTGTATTCTTCATGTAGTGTGGAATTGCAGCATCATAGTGTAAATTTATTTTTAGTGTTTTGAGAAACCACCTTTTCTACAGGTACTGGACCACTCTACATTTCCCACCAACTGTGTGAGGGTCCCCTTTTCTTCACATTTCACCAACACTTGTTGTTTTTGGTCTTTTTTTATATGGGTTTTCACAGCTATGAGGTGGAATCTCTTTGTGGTTTTGATGTGCATTTCCCTGGTGATAAGTGATGAGGAACATTTTTTCATGTGCCTGTTGGCCATCTGCATGTCGTCTTTGGAGAGGTGCCTACTTAATCTTCTGCCCACTTAAAATTTTTTTTTTAATTGTATGAGTTATTTCTAGATCTATTTACTCCTTCTCAGATGTACATTAACTCCTTGTCAGATGTATGATATGCAGATATTTTCTCCCATTCAGTGGGAGAATGGGAGTGGGGCATCTTTTTGTTTTAATGGTAGTTTGTTTCACTGTGCAGAAGCTTTAGTAGTTTGATGGGAATTTGGGAATTTGCTTATTTTGCTGCTGTTTTCATTACCATTGGAGTTGAGTCCCCAAAGACATCACTAATCCAAAGTCATGGGGTATTTTGCATAGGTTTTCTTCTATGTAGTTTATGGTTTCTGGTCTTTCATCCATGTCTTGAAACCATTTTCAGTTAATTTTTATATATAGTATAAGATAGTAATCTAGTTTCTTTTGCATGTGGCTTTTCAGTTTTCTGAATACTATTTGCTGAAGAGACTTTCCTGTCCTCAGTGTATACTCTTGACTCCTTTGTCCACATAACTGTGGGTTTATTTCTGGGCTCTCAGTTCTATTTCATTGGCCTGCATTTCTGTTTCTATTCCTATATCATACTGTTTTGCTTACTATAGCTTTGTACTGTAGTTTGAAGTCGGGGAGTGTGATATGCCATTCTTTTTCAAGGTTAATTTGGCTATTCAGAGTCTTTTGTCATTCCATATATATTTCATAAATGTTTGTTCTACTTTGGAGAATGCCATTGAAACTTTGATAGGGATTTTGTTGAATCTGCATATTGCTTTAGGTTTAGATGGCATTTTCACAGTGTTAATAACAACATATATTTAAAGCTGCCTACACATATTCCAAGATGTTCACTCTGTTTAATGCTGGGAAGTAGGAATAGAAATGATTGTCATTCCCCTTATGTCTATATTTTTATTTTATTTTTAAAGATTTTATTTTTATTTATACATAAAATAACTTGGGTGTAGGCCAGAGGTGCAGAGGGTAAGAGTTTTCACCAGAGCCAGAGTGGGGAGCAGCACAGACAGATCTACTGAAATACACTGCTGAGGGGAGCAGTGGTCGAGAGAGGAGAGGTTTACTGTACCATATGTGGGTCAGCTCTCTGGCTGGGGATTGGGGATTGAGCTCCTCCCACAGTGGCTTGCCAATAGCTTGATAGTACTGAGACTTTAACCCATGCACCACCAGGGAGGCCCTATATTTTTAATTAACTTTAATACATTTTTTTAAAGATTTATTTATTTATGCATACAAAAGCCAGGGTACAGGCCAGAGATATGGGGGAGAAGGGTTCACCAGAGACAGAGTGGGGAACAGAACAGGCAGACTGACTGAAATACACTGCTGAGGGGAGCAGTGGGCGAGACAGGAGAGGTCTGCTGCGCCATGTGGGTCGCTCCCTGGCCAGTCAGGGATTGAACTCGTGCTGCTGAAGCTGTGAATTGCTTCATAGTGTGGTGCTTAACCCCTTGCACCACCAGGGAGGCCCAATTTTTAATACATTTTTCCCCTCAAACATTTAAATTCCTCCATACCAGAGTTAAACTTCAAACAATAAGCTAAAGTGGTGAATATTTAGTGGAGGAATATATGCAGGGGGGAAATGACTTAATGATGATATTCACAGCTAAGTCAAAGCGTTGATGTTATTATGAGAGGAAATTAACTTTGTAGTGTGTTATTAATCAGAAAGGGATAAAATACTACCTTTATATATCATGTCTTTGATTTATCTTTGTTTTTAGTTTCTTGGTTTCTCCTGACCTACATTATGGAAGAGATTACTGGATTTGCAAGTGGTTATAATTTTGTACATGTGCTGCCTTCTATACTCAAATGAAAATGACTGGTGCCCTCTCAAATTCTAATACTTTAATAGTCTAATAAGTTGTTAAAAAATGCTTCCTGGCCAGATCAGCTCCATATGGTCCTTTAAACAGGTGAGAGAAGAACATGTTTTATTAGTGAGATCAGTATATAGGAGATACCTGATCATCTTATGCTAAGAACAGTATATGAGAAACTGAAAGCTAATGATAGTAAACCTTAGTTTACTATCACTTTTTTATAGAAAGTCCAGGGAAAAAAACATGAATAACATAAAATAATAAACAGCATTTTTTCAAAAAGCAATTCTTGTACATACCCTGCTTTGCTTCATCTCAAATTTGTGATTTATCTCACAGATACGAGACTAGGAGTAAAACCTGATTTCTACCCTTGGCTTTTTTCTAGCTAGCATTGTGGTCCTTAGTCAGTTAGCCACTGAGTGCGTATAATCATCTAGAGCTGTTGGAACTAGGCCAGCTCAGTTTAAACCTCCTATGAAGAGAGTACACAGGTAAAGGAGTAGTGCCAAAAAGGATTTACTATTAGTTTGTCAGTCTAAGGAAAATTTTGCCAAAGAAAAAGAAATGCTGCTAAGAGTCCTGAGTGTGGAAATAGATCTAGACCATAATAGTCATCAAGCTGGGAAAAGAGGACCTAGAGAAATGACAGTGATGGGTAATAGAAGGACAAAAGGATGAAATATTTGCATAAATCTAGAAAGACTTTTTTGCACTCAACGCTTCAAGTCTTGGTATCCTAAGACAGCATTCCGCAAAAGACTTATCAGGTCTTAACTCAGCCTCTCATAACAGTGTTTATCATTAGCTATGGGCTATATCATCATACATCCTTTACTCAAAGGGAAGGTAAAACAAAAGGTTGTTTATAATGTGCAAAAGCACCTATTTAAAGTTTAGCATAGTGGTATCAAAATTAAAACGACTAAGAAACAAAAATGCAGTTGAAACTTTCAGTGAGATGATAACCCCCAAGAGGATATTAAAAATACGGCAGTTCTAGGGCCTCCCTGGTGGTGCAGCAGGTTTAGTGCCGTGCTGTGAAGCTGTCCGCAACCTCTGCAGTGCGGGTTCGATTCCCGGCCAGCCAGGGAGAAACCTACATAGTGTGGCAGACCTCTCCTGCATTGCCCACTGCTCCCCTCAACAGTGTCTTCGGTCCATCTGCCTGTTCTGCTCCCTGCTCTGTCTCCGGTGAATTCTCTCACCCTCCTGCACTTCTGACCTGTACTCAAGTTCTTGTATAAATAAATAAAATCTTAAAAAAAATATATTTAAAAATAAAGTAAAATAAAATATGGCAGTTCTAGTTATCCAGAAGATGAAGCACATTTTCTTTAGATAGAGTTTTCCAACTGTGTGTGTCGTCACAGTAAGCAAAATGAAGCTTAATGAGTGACTGTTTGATGCTTTCCTTTTATGACAAGTTCGTTCTTTCTTAGAGGTTTCTGTGTGACTCACCTTATGCTTTTCCCAGAATTCAAAGTCATCTGCCTACTTTCTAGAATAATTTTGCAAAGAGACAAATGACAAGCTGAAAGAATTTTGTGTGTGTTTAAAGTGATATCAAGTATGGAAATGTTTTTTGGACCTCATGTGATCGACAAATGAAACCTATAGGTCAGTCTCTTAATAAGAGGTAAAAAAAAAAAAAACCCCATAACTATTACTATTATATCTTTTCCAAGTACATAGACATAATAAATATTTACCATTATAATATGGAAAAATAGTGTTTTCTAGTCTTTTTTTTTCTTTAAGATTTATTTATTTATGCATACAAGAACTGGGATACGGGCCACAGGTGGAGGGAGGGGGGTGAGAGGATTCACCACAGAGTGGGGAACAGAACAGGCAGACTGACTGAAATACACTGCTGAGGGGAGCAGCGGGCAAGACAGGAGAGGTCTGCTGTGCCATGTGGGTAGCTCCTTGGCTGGCTGGGGATAGCTTCATAGGTTGCATCTTAACCCACCACCAGGGAGGCCCTTTTCTAGTCTTAAAAACTTTCTAAATCTTTGACTTTAGATACTGAGGTTTCTGTGCCCATGTCTTCTATGCTTACTCCTTTGATCCAACCAGCCATTAAATCTATGTTATATTGGGTAAAAAAGGAGTGAAATACTTGGAGTTTGTTTGGAAGGGGATGTTTTTTCTATTCCAGCTTGGATAGACTTGGACTCTTCAAAAATAATTTCTTGAAAATAAAAAAAGGCATGGGCCTCCCCGGTGGCGCAGCGGTTGAGCGCTGGGTTGCGAAGCTGCCTGCGGCCTCTGCGGCGCCGGTTCGATCCCCGGCTGCTCCCCGGCCACTGGAGGAGGGTCCCACATGGCGCGCAGACCTCTCCTGCCGCCCGCTGCTCCCCTCAGCAGTGTACTTCGGTCCTTCTGTCTGCTCTGCTCCCCGCTCTGGCTCTGGTGAATTCTCTCACCCTCCCGCGCTTCTGACTGTACCCAGTGCATGTATAAACAAAACAAACAAGCAAACCAGCAAACAAATAAATAAAGCATGCCTCTATCAAAAAAAAAAAAAAAAAGAAAATAAAAAAAGGCAAAGGGACTAATGTGGATTAAAAGACTCTAAGGAATAATAATCAAATATAATTTTGAACCCTGGTATGATTTGGGACCATAATAACACATTTTGAGTCCTTTTAGGAAAATTTGAACAGAAATATATGTTCAATGAATCTATGGAATTACTGGGTTAGGTATTGAGGTGCTATAATGGCATTTGCTTATATAGGACAGTTACTTAGTCTTAGGAGATGCATGCTGCAATAGCGAGCAGTAAAATGTCATGTCTGCACTGTATATTCAAATGTAAAATGGTTCAGGAAATCAGAGAAAGAGAACAAAAGCAAATCTAAAATTGTAATTGGTGAATATAACTGAAGAGTGTGTATGGGTATCACTGTCCTATTATTTCAGCTCTTAAGTAGATTTGGAAATTTTGAAAACTAAAAACAGAAAAAAAGTAAGATGGAAATAATAGATGAGATGCTTTCATATTTGCCTCCTAATCTATGGTACTCTACTTCCTCATTCTATGCATCTATTTTAGTTGTTAACTAGGTGTTAATTGCTTAAATTCTGTAAAAAGAAAACAAAAAACTAAGCAAATTATTTGGTTGTATCGAGTATTAAAAAGCCTGTGACTTGAAACACTGCCTTTAAAATCTGCTATCTTCCTGTCTAAGGAAGTGTCCTTCCTGTGGCAAGATAGGGTGATTTATAACCTGCTTTAAAAACATAGATAAAGAAACACATAAACAAGAATAGTTCTTAGGCATGCCCATTACAATATCTTTAAAATTTAAGTGACTAAATTTGTGAGTTTACACAAGTATGGGCCCCCGTCTTCTCTCACCTCCACATTATTTTTTAATCTTATGTGCTATAATTCTACTTTTTCTTCTAACACATGTCAAAACAACAAACAGCATCTTCATTTCAGTTCTGCCTCAATATAACATGCAAAAAACATGCTGCTTACAGCTATAGAAACATTATTTCACATTTTTCTCTTCAGTCTAATAGCTTGTGCATCACCGTTTTTAATTATTCAACTAGTATGTTTGGAGTACAGTAGATGTAGGTGAAGATTAAAATATCTATTTCCTACTGTGACCATAAACACAATACAGAAACACTTTTTTTTTTTTTTTGGCCGATTATTGGTTTTTCAATTAAACTATAACTGTGACACATCCTAGACACATTTCATCTCTATCTCAACTTTTTTCTTTTGATTACAGCTCACAGAGGTTGGAGGGCTGAAACAGGTGAATGTGTATCCTTAAGGCCATCAATAAACAGTTCAGGTAGTTGAGCACTAGAATGACTGCTTTTAATAAAATATATCTTCATACACATTTATAAGTTATATTGAAGAACATAGCTGCTTTATCAGCCTGTGTTACCTAGTGTAAGTTAGAGAATTGGAATCCATTCCATATTTCCTTTACTTACTTTCATATATCTTCACAGATACTGATGTTTTTAAGGTTTTAAAGAATTCTTTTGCTGGTCCCCAAATCTTTTAATTTTCTTCATTCTTTAAAATGCTTATCTTTGTTTTCAGTCATAAGGGTCATATGTGTAGCATTTCTCAGATCCTAAACATTTTATTTAGTTCCTCATCATACATTACTAAACTTTAAAATAATGTTTTCTGTTTGAGAGCTAGGTTAACCAATAAAGGGATTTGAGTTAAAAATTGAACCAACCTCTATAGACAGGGAACTAACTGACCAGCTGAAACTAACATGGAGATAATGTGAAGTGAAACTGATAGCAGAATTGAAAGAAATTAATTTAAGAAGCCTTGACAGTTTTCCTCTATTTTTGTTTTTAAATATATTCACTCTGGAAATGTAGAGACTGTTTGTAAATAAGTTTATGAGTCTTGGTCATTAACCACATTTACCACTGTGGTGATGGTAATTTGAAGGGAATTCTTCATCTTTTTTTGTATGTAAAATTATACTAAGTTTTACAATGAGTGTAAACATAAAATATTTGTGATGCTTTCAAAATAGGATAAAAGGTATTTTATAAATAGGTATTTGAATTTGTGTTAAAAATAAACAACAGTTAATTTCAAAGATGGTTTAAACCAGTGCATCTCAAGTGTAGGTCTAAGTTCTGACTATTGCAGACTCTCCACTTGTCTAGTTTTCAAGGTATACTGATTTTCAGTCTCTATTCCCAGATAGCTTAGAATTCAGTTGTTCAAAAGTGGCTTCTCTTAATTTATATGAAACTCCTGAAGTGATTTCTTTCCATAATCAGTTTAGGGAATCACTATTTTAAGCATTTCCTAGATTGTGTTTATATTACTGTATTCATATAAGTGGCTATGTATTTTTAAATATTTGGTAGGTAGGATCTTCTCATCCACAGGGCAAAAGAAAACCCAGTTTGAATTTAAGGCTGAAATTAAGTGGCTTTAGGGGGTTTATTGGCTTGTGTTCCTGAAAAGGTAGAAGGTAAGATATCTACAGGAGAAGATTAATCTGGGCTCCATTTAACCACATTGTTGCACTTAATCATGATACTGAAGACTCTCCTCTTTGACCATTTATATCCTCAGGAGGTGTTACTAATTATATTGAAATGGCTAACAGGTGAACTTTAACCTCACATGTCATCCTATCCAGAACAAGAAGCTGTTCTCTGTAACTTCTGGCAAAGATTTTGGGAGTCATGCTATTTGAGCAAGTCCTGAATTAATCACTGTTAAACAGATGTGATTATCCTATTTGGTTTAAACCCTGCGTATGAGCTTAAGGATGGGCATAATACCAATCCTACCATTACACAATGACAGAAACAGAATGGATCTTGAGGTAACAATAATAAAATCTACTACAAAATTCAACCTGCTCTAAAATCCTATTTTAATGAAATTCTAATTTATATGATTTAATCATACTTTTTAGGTTCTTAGATTTCCAGTAAAATGTGAAGTAGTCTCCATTCCTGAAGCAAAAGCTCCATTTTTAGTAAAGAATCGCTAAGTAATATTTGGGGGTATATATCTTAGCACATAATAAATGAAGTATAGTGTGGACCAAGTGCTTTTTAACCAGACTGTGGGAGGAGAGAGAGAATGCATTGGCTTTTGTTAATGACTTCTTCTTACCAGTATTTTGCTGTGAAAATTTTCAAATGTGCAGAAGTTGAAAGAATTTTACATGGAGAGCAAAAAGAGTAGGGGCCCCAATGGACTGTGATGGGGGACTATGGGTACCATGGTGGTGGGTGTGGAATGGTAATATACACTCGAAGAGTATAAACCTATACTTCTGAATCATGTACAGTGTTGTGAACCAATTTTACCTCAATAAAAAGAATTTTGCAGTGACACCATAAGCCCACCACCTCCATTCTAAAATTAATAATACAGTATATTTGTTTTATCAGATACTCATCTACCCACCATTCTAGCTCTTACTTTTTTATGCATTTCAGAGTGAGTTAGTATTATTACACTTCAATCCTTCATTAATTAAACATGCATATCATTAACTAGAATTATTGGTGAACTTTTGATTGAGCTTCATATACAGAGCTCTATGACTTAAAGGCCTAATGTGAATCAGATTATTACAGACTTCAGAATGGTAAATGATAAAATAATTATTCAAAGATACATCCAAGAGTGAGATATGTTTTTAAACCTTTTACAATTGTTACTTTATGCCCTCAATATAGTTTCTTTCACCATATGACAAAAAGTTACATATTTAAGAGCTATCCAAAACATAGGATATGTTAGATCTCTTTTACTTTAAGTTTGTTACTTACCTAATTAGTTTTGCTTAGGAAACCACCTAACTGGCAATCTGTTGTTGTTATCAGCTAGACCAAAAGAAAACTTAAAGAAAATGCAGGTCCCTGGTAAATTTATTGGTGTGGCTGACATTTTCTTAACTGCTTATCAGAAACAACCATGTGGGCACTGCTCGAAAATAGAAAACTATAAAAATACTTGCAAAAAAATCTTAAGCACTAGATAATTGAAAGAATGTCTGAGAAGTGAAGTTTAATATCCACTTTTTAGAATGTGAGTTAATTGAAAGGTTTTTTAATCAACATATTTAAATGAAAACACATTCATAGAACATAAAAATCACAGGCTTTTAGATAATTGGTCATCTATACATTTTAATTTCTGAAATAACATTTAGGACATCTCTCTCATCTTCCTTCTAATTTTTAAATATCAGGTGTATTCCCTTAAAGCAGGCTGTTGAATCAAAATACTACATGCAGAGTTTACCAACTGTTGTGTCTGTCACATTTGCATGCTGGGGTGGTGATTACCTTGTCCTGAGGTCTCTGATAAAGCCTAGAACTGCTTAACCCTCTTTCCTCAGTTTGGCCAGTGTGCCTTAGTGGTTGGGGGGGTGGGTGGTGTGTGGCAGGTTGTGTCTCCACAGAAACAGTGGATTAATAAGTATCATAATCTTACTTTTTAACTGTAAAAGTATTACAGAGGAAGACTAATATTAAACTTTTAAAGTAACATTTAAGTGTAAAAATTACATACAACTGGATTTAATCAATTATATAGTTTTCTTTCTTGAAATTCTGCCTTTCTAAATTATAAATAAAAATTTAAGAAACACTTGATTTTTTTCAGTCATACAATCTGAAAGGGCTTCTTTGATTTTTCCAAGTATCTTTCAGGAATCTTATTTTTGTTTTAGTGAAAAACTTTCCCTTTTTTGTTGTGAAATTTCTTAACTCCCCTATTTTTTTATTAAATACTACATTTTCTCCAAATAAATCTAACTGCTACAGGCTTTTAGCTTAAGTGCATAAAGCTCCACCTTTGGAGGAAACAGATCTTTGGTATTACTTGGTCACTTTTTGTAAGACAGATTTAATGATTCCTATCTTGTCAAACATTTTTTCAGGCAATAGGAAATATTTGGTATTAGTTGACAGTATGGTCATTCTGCAGCCTTTCAAGCCTTAAGTATTTCTCTATTCCTGATCTTCTTGTCTTACAATGTTAGAACTAATTTTGGGCTTTGTCGTCTTAATTGCCCTAAGATTTTTATTTTATTCCACATGATATTGATCAGTCATTTCAAAGAAATGAATATGAGTATATACTAAAATTAAACTTTTTAAAAGCCATCAAAAGGACAGCTGAACTTGTATTTCCAATTAGGTGATTCTCATCAAATTTGTGCCTGTTAGAAGTAGTTATCTACATACTTATTTGAAACTGCCATTTCTCATGACACATAATTCTTATAAGGATTAATGGCTATGTTTATTGTACATTAGTGTATTTTTTGTACATCTCCATGTATTTTTCTCTTTCTTACTTTCTTTTTGCTTCACTCACTCACTACTTGTTTCCTTTTGGCTGATACCCTTTCTCATTTTGAAATATACACAACTCTGGTAGAGTAAGTCTAGAGGCAAAGAGAATCTCATGATAGTCATGACCTACTGAATTTGAGTAGCAGGTTCCTTTTTACTATATTTCTCCCTTTCTATGTCTTTGAAACATTTCATTTAAAAATGGAATAGACATACTATGTGTCAGTGATGCTAGGTAACTGTAAATTGAATATATGGGTCATTAGCTTGGGGCCATAACAGATATTTGTAGCAAATCAAAGAAAGTTAATTTGCTTAGTCCTCTACATAAATTTTCATTGTTTCTCATGTTCAAAATGCTATAATTTAGAATGAAAAATGTATCAGTTGTTTGTGACTTTAAGGCAACCATTTTACTCAGTCCATACAAGTTTCCTTATCTAGGAAGAAGGAATAGTAATAGTATTTATTACATGGGGTGGTTGTGATGATTGTATGTGAAGAGTTTTGATGATTCCAAACACATTGTAAGTCCCAGTCTTTCTCTACCCTCTCCCTACAAGAGAATTAAATCCTACAGAAATTAGTTTGAGTAACTATTTTCTCAATTCTATGGATGGTGCATAGTATTTTACATGCATAAGAGGTAAATTAAATCTTGACAATACTTTAGGTATTGTGGCTCAATTAAAGTTTGTTAAGTGTTCAAGATATGTTAAATGTTAGTATTTGGTGGCAAGCAACAGAAACCCATATTCAAACTGGTTTAAATAATAAAGGAATTTTATTGGTTTGTATAAATGAGAAAACAAGCAGGAACGACTTAAGAAATGGTTTGATTAGGACTCTGGCTTGGTATATCTGCTACTTTATTGATTCTGCCTACTCTTGCCATCAAACTAATATAGCTGTATTTTCAAAAAAAATTTCTTAAATATGAACTAATGGGTAAAAATGATAAAGTATCTTATATATATTTAAGGAACCTAGCACATTTGGAAATTAGATGGTTCTTTGTTTAGTTAATTATGATATTCATGTTTTAAAATACATAAAAATTTTTAAAGCTTGTGGAAACTGTAGATCTTTTGTATCTATACAAATATTAGTTATCAAACTGCTCCAGCAGACCTTATTCCAATGAAAAGGTTTTAAATCAATTCCCAAAAGAAAGCAAGTTATTATAGCAATAACTTGATGAAAGGATTTGAAGAACAGATGAAGTGTACATAAAAATGGAATTAAGGACTTAATATAGAGGAGCAATCCTGTTAGAATGGAATGGTACACTGACTGTACTGGGGAGCTACCCATCTTGTTGCTGGAGCAGTTCTAATCAGTTCTTCCAAGGACATTAGGAGACAGTGTGTAGAAGGAAAGTAGAGTATAAAGGACAAAACCAAGGTCACTTCTTGCTTGAATGGGAAGATAGAAAGAGGGCGATCTCCACAGTACAAAATGCCCTTCATTGCAACCATTTACTCTCAAAAAATTGTATAGGATGCATTTGAAAACCTATGGTTATTAAAAAAAAAAACATTCAGATAGCACTAAGACCTTGTTTATAGGAACTTCAAAGGCCTCTCCTGTTAGAATGTATGTCCTTTATGAACTGAAACTGAATTATCTTCAGGCTGTGTTGTCAAGAGATAATAGCAAGTGCAGTACAATGTGTATCGTGTCAATTATATGGGTAAAATATGCATGTATATATGTATGTTTAATACATGTATAAAATATCTTAAGAAGACTACACTAAAAAACTATTAACAGTGGTTGTCCCACAGAAAACTGAGTGCTTGTTAAAAATAAACCCAAGGGCCTCCCCTGGTGGCGCAGCAGTTGAGCAATGGGCTGCGAAGCTGCCCGCAGCCTCTGCAGCACCAGTTCGATCCCCGTCCGCTGGTGAGGGTCCCACATGGCACGACAGACCTCTCCTGCTGTGCCCGCTGCTCCTCTCAGCAGTGTATTTCGTCAGTCTGCCTGTTCTGTTCCCCGCTCTGGCTCTGGTGAATTCTCTCACCCTCCCATGCTTCTGACTGTACCTAGTGCTAGTATAAATAAATAAATCTTTAAAAAATAAATAAACCCAAACTTTCCCAGTATTAGGTGTTATTCGGCAGCTTCAGTAGATGTCCCTGGATCAAAGCTTCTTAATATTTCAAGCAACAGGCCTCCCCTGGTGGCGCAGCAGGTTGAGCACAGTGCTGTGAAGCTGTCTGTAGCCTCCACAGCATGGGTTTGATTCCCGGCCGGCCAGAGAGATACCCACATGGTGCAGCAGACCTCTCCTGCTTCGCCTGCTGCTCCCCTCAGCAGTGTCTTTGGTCCATATGCCTTTTTCTGCTCCCTGCTCTGTCTCTGGTGAATTCTCTCACCCTCCTGTGCCTCTGACTGTACCCCAGTTCTTGTATAAATAAATAAATCTTAAAGAAAGAAAGGGGGGAAGGGAGAGGAAAGAAAAAATATTTTAAGCAACAGCATATGACTTCCTAATTGCAAAAAACCTGGAGATATCAAAGATAATTTCACTCTGTAATAAGCCTTTATCTTCAAAGTTCACATTTTCAGGCTGTATAAGAGAAAAGCAGCTCCTCCCCACCCCAATCTGTATCCTTGGAAAATGCTCCCGACACAGTCAGGGAACTAACTCTTTGGATTGGAACACCTTCTAATCAGGGAGTCCCAACACATTTCTGAGCTAATCAAACAGAGCAGATGCAGAGCTGTCCCCCATTTTAAAAATAATTTGGGGGCCTCCCCTGGTGGCGTAGCGGTTGAGCACTGGGCTGCGAAGCTGCCCGCAGCCTCTGCAGCACCAGTTCAATCCCCGGCCACCGGGCGAGGGTCCCACATGGCACGACAGACCTCTCCTGCCACGCCCGCTGCTCTTAGCAGTGTGTTTTGTCAGTCTGCCTGTTCTGTTCCCCACTCTGGCTCTGGTGAATTCTCTCACTCTCCCGTACTTCTAACTGTACCCAGTGGTTGTATAAATAAATAAATCAAAAAAAAAAAAAGAAAAAATATATATAAAAAAAATTGATTTGGAAGAACCTCTCCTCCCCACCCCCCCACCACTTTCTTTCTCTGTTCCCCAATTAAAAGCAAATTCCCAGTGTGGCTGTTGAAAGCTCACCACTTTCTCAACTGAATGTTGAGTCTCTTATGGTATATGGATAAAAAAATAACTGCCCTCAAGATAACTAGATAAATAGTTTTGAAAGTATAGGGTTATTTTTCCACTAGAAAACCCATTCAATTAATTATTGATCTCTAAGAGTCTGTCAAAAGGTACATTTTGTAAATATATTCACTGTAAACAACTATTAGCATTATTTACAAATATTTAGTATAGTTTACTATGAATTATTTTTCAGATATAGTTTAAGAACAGATTTTTGAGAATTTAGTCATTAAAAGATATGCCCTTATGCTTGCTTTTTATCTTTAATTTGTGAAAATTATCTCATATTTGTCCTGTTGTATTGTCATAAAACAGAAAGAAGAAGGAAAGCTGCAAGGACAGCTTAACAAGTCTGATTCTAACCAGTATATTAGGGAACTGAAAGATCAGATAGCAGAGCTGAATCATGAGGTAAGTGATAAATTTTGATCTTCACGTATTTCTTTCTTCCTTCCTCTGTATTGTCGAAACACTTTTATTGGTAGTTATGACAGACTTTTTGATGATGAATATTTTCTGTGAACCTTGATTACAATTGCTAATATTTCAGAAGATTGTCTTCTTTGTAACAAAACTTTTTCTGTGACAATGTTGATTTATTTCCAGCCTTTTTAATCATGATCTAAGATAATCAATTAGTATTTATAAGTCAGTTACTTTTTTTCAGTTGTGCTTTGTAAACTCCTGATAGTTTGTCTGGGTGTCAGAGTTAATTTAACTACAATTCCCTTTATACATATAGAATGGATTTGTGGTATTTACCGTTGTAAATAGAGGGAAGTCTTTTTACTCTTGTCTTCTTTTTGCCCTTCATGGTGGTATTACTGAGATTGCAAAAAAGGATACTTGCTTAATATCAGTTAACAGATTTCTTAGTATCTGAATGCTTTTTAAACTGGCACTACCTTGAATCTGTGAGTTTCAACTCATGAAATTTTTAGATAGTTTTATAAGGTACTGTACTAAGTAATTTAAATTATTTAAAGTGATTTTATTAAGTGAGAAATATGATGTCAGTTTCCTTTTCCTTGATTATTTTGTAATGATACATACCTAGCTAAGCATGAATGAAAAAGTTTGTTTCTTGTCTTGAATTGTTTGTACAATAATGTTTAATTACAGTGATTATATATGGATGAGTAACATAAACCTCATTTGTTAAGAGAGAAAGAAGAAACTCATTTAGGTGACTAAATTAAATTAAGCCTTAAAGGAAAACATGAACATTGCTCTTTCCTGAAGGCATTACATCCTTCAGTTGAGTCTTAGGATTTGAGGTATTACCTTCTAGAGGTGGTCAATTGAAATAAAGCCTGAAAGAAGAAACAAAGCATTAACAAAACTGATAAATTTTAAATTGGTTTAATTTAATTGGTCCTTAAATGTTGGATTATTCCTGTAAATGTTGATTTTCAGCCATGATAACATTTGAGGGATTCAGGATCATGTGTAATCTGTTATCTGTTTGTATGCATTTTTTATAATCTGTTCTGACCTAGGAGCCATGTTTGAAAGAACAAGTTACAAATAGGTGTGTTCTGGAAATTCTTATTCTTTTGCCAACCCTATGGCTTATTCAAAAGGCTTATTCAAAGGAAATTATAACTAAAGTAAAGCATTTCTCCATTTATAATCTCATATTCTGATGATAAGGAAGCTCTCGTGTTGCTGAATTTAGGAAATTATATATGGATTGACTTTATTTCTAAGACTAGTCTTAAAATCTGTCAACAAACACTAATTTTGTCTGTCATCTACCTTAACTAAAAATAATGATACTCTTATCAGGACTACAGAAAATAGTTAACATGAAGTTAAACTTTAATGTCAGTTTCTTTGTGTATGGCCTATGAAAGCAATCTTTTATACAAACATGAAAAGAAAGTTAATATTACAATTTCTCTTTTAAAATAAAGAGCTAAGGGGCCTCCCTGGTGGCGCAGCGGTTGAGCACTGGGTTGCAAGGCTGCCCGATGCCTCTGCGGCGCCGGTTCAATCCCTGGCTGCTCCCCGACCACCGGAGGAGGGTCCCACATGGCGCGCAGACCTCTCCTGCTGCCCGCTGCTCTCCTCAGCAGTGTACTTCGGTCCTTCTGCCTGCTCTGCTCCCCGCTCTGGCTCTGGTGAATTCTCTCACCCTCCCGCGCTTCTGACTGTACCCAGTGCGTGTACAAACAAACAAACAAACAAATAAATAAAAATACGTGCCTCTTTAAATAAATATAGATAGATAGATAGATAGATAGATAAATAAAATAAAGAGCTAAGTGTGCAAACTAAAAACCAGAACAGTTTGCATTGAGATCCTAATTGGGCCAGAGTCCTGGTTCAGGAGAATGAGCACAGTATTCCTGGGGAGCACACAGTAGAAATACAGAGGTGAGCATGAGTATGGAGGTGGGAATTTAGAGGAGACCTTATTTCAATTAAGACTTAATGTGATTGGGCCTCCCCTGGTGGCGCAGCGATTGAGCGCTGGCCTGCGAGGCTGCCCACAGACTCTGCAGCGCCGGTTCTTTCCCCGGCGAGGGTCCCACAAAAAAAAAAAAAAAAAACAATGTGATTATTATGGGAAATAAAGGTAGATTAAATAGAACCAGCTTGTGGTTCATTTTCAAAGCTAGAAGATTAAATTTGCCAGATAATATAAAACCATTTTAAGTCTTCAGTTGGAGATCACTTTCCATTATGTTCTTTGAGCAGATTTTAATATATTTGCTTATTTCAAAGTTCTTTTTTAACTTAAAACAAGTTTAAACCAAGATAGTGGTTGTAATAGACTTACTACAAAAATTGCTCTGTTGGAGCAGCTTCCTAAAAGGATTAAATTAAGTGTAACTTTCTTATTCTAATGTTTCATTCTTGTGATATAACACTTTGCAGTGAAAGATAGTCTAATTTCTTGCCTGTATGTTAGAATTTGCCAGTCTTTGACTTTCAACATAAAAACTAACTTTCAAATATTAATTTGTATTTGAGCACATGACTGTTAAGAGTCACTTTGTTAGCAGAATTTTGTACTTTCCTAAATGTAGGAACTATTGAGACAACTTTGCATACTTATCTTTCTGAAGATACAACAGTGTTCCTACATGTTAAAACAACTGTCATCACTTAGCATAGTCCAGCAAATGAAACAGAAAAAAGGATTAAAGAAGGTTATTTTCTGTGAGTGGCTAATTATACTTTGGGTCCATAAAAATATCAATAATAGCTCTGGGTTGCATGCCCTCTGTCAGCCAAGCATTGTGTCACACACTTCATGTTATATTATTACTGACCCTCGTGATAATCCCATGTGATGGTGGTATAATTCTCAGTTGAATGGATGTAGAAACAGATTCACAGTGATTTAGTAAGTAACTTGCCCAAGGTCACACAAGTGATAAATGGTTGAGCCAGGATTGAATACGCTTTGGCCTATTCTTTTCTGTGCTGCTTATAGAGACATTAGATTAGCAAACATGATGGTTATTTAAAATCTTAAGAATGGCAATTTATAACAATATTTTAACTATATTCCTCCTTGACATGAATTTCCATACATCCAGTAAAATTAATTTATAGTTGACCTAGTCACAAGAGCCCCCTCTCTCTCCTTGTTAGCACTGCAAATGAGATTTATCTTCACTTCCTGCTGTTTATCTCAGTGATCCAACCAAGTGCCTTTTCTGACTCCTAACTCCTGCATTTCCTACCTTCACCACCTAACTAATTTTGCTCCTAATTTTACCAACTTCCCATAGGAATTTTTTTAATCTGGAGTTTTTTAACACCTGCCCAAACCTTTATGGAAGCCACTGTGGAAACCCCTCTGCCCTAAATCTGGCAAGAACTGTTAAAAACAATCCTCCCTTAAACCTTCATCCTAATTTGATGACGGACATAGAAAAGAAGCTGGGTGGGTCCCAGTTTATGTGCTTTCCTTATTCCATCTTCCCTACTTCTGACCCTCCCACCCATCTGTCATCACAGTACCACCTAGGCACTGAGTTTAGAACTGAAGATATCTAGTACATGTACGTATGGAATACTACTCAGCTATTTAAAAAAAATAGACGAAACCTTGCCATTTGTAACAACATGGATGGAAATGCGTATGCTGAATGAAATCACAAGTAAGAAGACAAATACTGGATGATTTCACTCATGTGAAATATTAAAAAAAAATACCCCATAACAAAGGAACACAAAAACCAAACCAAAACAAACCTTCTTGGATTCTGACTTTAGAGGTTACCAAAGTGGGCAGGGAGGATGGTAGGAACAAATAGTGTAGGGCACCCAGTGACCTTTGGTAGAGGACTACTGGTACTTTGGTGGTAGGCATAGTATGATAACATACATTTGAGGAGTTGTGAACCTGTACTCTTAAAACATATACAGTGATATAAGCCAGTGTTACTTCAACTTAAAAAAATAATTTCTCAGGCCTCCCTGGTGGCGGAAGGGGTTAAGAAGCAATCTATGAAGCTATCCGTAGCCACTGCAGCACAAGTTTGATCCCCGGCCAGGGAGCTACCCACATGGCACAGCAGACCTCTCCTGACTCACCCATTGCTCCCCTCAGCAGTATACTTCAGTCAGTCAGCCTGTTCTGCTCCCCACTCTGTCTCTGGTGAATCCTCTCACCCTCCACATCTCTGGCCTATACCCCAGTTCTTGTATGTATAGATAAATAAATCTTTTTAAAAAATGAAAAAAAAAATTTCTCCTTTTAGCCACATTCTGCTGATAAATGAAGAAAGATGATAGAGTTACAATATTCCCATTTTGTAACCTCTAATGTAATAATGGCCCTAAGCAAAGATCATCCTGGCTTTTAAATCTATTTCCTTGTAGGCGTGTCATTGGCCATGAACCATCCTTGCCAAAATGTAGAACCAGAATCTTATCCAGTCATTCAAGCTCACTAGTAGTTCAAAAGAAGTACAAAAAACAAGAGTCTTGAATAAATTAACACAAAAATGCATACTCCAAAAGTATCTATAAATATCTATCTATATTTCTTGTAAGTGGACCTCAGACTTGTCTACAGTTTTCAATAGTCAATAGACAAGGTTTCCCCTTGTCACTTTAAATATTTCAATGTCTATGTGAAAAAAACAAACCAGTTAATTAGAAAAGCAACAACTATGCCTGATATTAAGACCAAACAACAGTTTGTTGCTGTTTCTGAAAGGATACCTTCTACTCTTGGTTCATCAGCTATTATCCTTAATGTTATCTAATAGAATAGGTTCATAATCATAAAAACTGAACAATTTAAAGAATTGAAACTTTCATAAAAGTGTAACATAACAAAGTGCACAGGCGACATTCTGTACTTTATAGCTCAATAAGTTATGACAAAGTGATTATACTCTTGTAATTACCACCCAGGTCTAAGAGCCCCAGAACCCTATCTATCCTCTCTCCCAACCACTGCTCACTTCCTCCCTCCTCAGAGATAACCACGATTTAGGCTTCTAATACAGTAACTTAAGTTTTTATATACATGACTTCTTCTAAGTGTCTTTCTACTTTTGCTCAAAATTTGAGAGTTTTTAAATTTTATTTATTTTTGCATAGAAGCACTGGGTTTTAGGCTGGAGTTGTAGGGATTGGGTAGATGAGAGGATTCATCAGAGACAGTGGGGAGCGAACAGGCGATTTACTAAAATACACTGCTAAGGGGAGTAGCAGAGAGTGAGGCAGAAGAGGTCTGCTGTGCCATGTGGGTAGCTCCCTGGCCGGTCAGGGATTGAATTCATGGTGCAGAGGCTGCAGATAGCTTTACAGGCTATGCTTAACTCCTTGCACCACAAGGGAGGCCCTAGTTTTAGTCATTTTTTTACTGTATTTTTCTCTAATAAGATTGGGTATCTTTCAGCATCAAACAGTAGTTGGGCACTTCATGAAAATGTTTTTAATAAATCAATGATTGTAAAATACTTTGCTGATAAGGTAATATATAATCTGTGGTAAAAATACTAAGAAGCTTCCTAGTGGGTGAAAATCAGTGGAAAGAACATTTCAGAAAGGAAAAAGAACAAACTCAAAGACCCTGCAAGAATATGAAGTAGACTTTTTGAGAAACCACAGTGATGCAGCTAGAGAACAGTAGATGGTAGGGGAAATGATAGAAGATTAGAAAGATAGTGTCAAATCTTGTGTAGTGCTTTGGAAGCCTATGTAAACATAGTTTTATTCTTGATTTAGCAGGAAGCCTTGGGGTAATTTTAAGCAAATGTGAATCAGTGATGTGATTTGATTTGCTCTGCCTGCTGTATGATGAGTTGATTGTAGAAAAGCAGGAATGGAAACAGGGAAATTTATTAGGAGATTTTTTAAAAAGTACAGGGAACAGAAGAGATGGCATAGAAGGATGGGAGAAGTAAAAATATGAGCATGTGGACATGGTAGAGCTATTTTTAGAGGTGGAGAACTGCTGATAGAATATTTGAGTGTCATAAAAGAAAACTATGACTCCAGAAATTTTCAGCTTAATAATTGAGTGAATGGTTGATGCTATTTACTGAGTTTGGGGAATGGTAGAAAATCAAGAGTTCTGTTTTGTTTATGTTAAGGTTGAGATTCCTATTAAATATTAAAATAAAAAAATCAGACAATGTATATGTGAACCTGAATTTCTAAAGAAATGTCAGAGTTAAAAATATATTTAGGGGCCTCCCTGGTCGTACAAGGGGTTAAGTCTCAGCACTATGAAGTTATCAGTAATCACTGCAGCATGAGTTGAATCCCCAGCCAGGAGCCCGCTGCTCCCCTCAGCAGTGTATTTCAGTAGATCTGCCTGTTCTGCTCTCCACTCTGTCTCTGGTAAATCCTCTCACTCCCCCACCTCTTACCTCTGGCCTACACCCCAGTTCTTGTATGCAAAAATAAATAAAAATCTTTTTTAAAAATTAATATAGTAGTTATTCCATAAAAATGGCATTCGTAGGTAAAGAGAAAGGGGTCTGACAGCAAATTTGTGGCACTCCTGACCTTTAAGAGGGGAAAATGGAGAGCGTGGAGACACAGGAGCTGCCCCCCTCACCCTAATGGAGACTTCTAAGAATGGAGCATTTCATTATAGCTAGATTTTAAATATCCCTGATCCTTCTGAAGAATGAATTTATTAGGAGATATTTCAGCATTTTCACCATAAATCAGAGAATGATGGATGACTTATTTTTTTTTAATTTTTAAATTTTTTTAATTATATACATTTTTTACATCATTTTTCATTTTTGCACAATGTATGCATTTTCATCATGGTTGTAGTCCCCATACAATTCCCACCCCCCTTGTTTTGGTCCTACTTTCCCCCCTCCCCCCAGTGTGTCTCTGGTTTATAGTTGCTTGTTGATTTTGATTTTTACTTTATTGTAATTAGGTTTTTTCCTGGTCCCTTATTTAGATTTTCTAAATTCCTGCTATGAGTGAGACCATCCGGTATTTTTCTTTTTCTTTCTGGCTTATTTTGCTGAGCATGATCCCTTCCAGCTCCATCCATGTTGCTGCAAATTGCATGAGTTAATCTTTACAGAACGGGAGAGAAGTAATCATTTGTCACCAATTACTGAGAACCCATCCTTCCTGAAGAAATTAATGTAATGTAAGTGATTTCAGGAGACAGCTGGCAAAAAAATAAATAAAATAAAAAACACTATTATGGGATGCTATAAACAACATATAACCCAGGTCGATGAAACCAACTTTCTGAGGATAGCCATTGTGCTGGGTTGCAGTTGTCAGAAGGTCCTCTGTTACCCTGTTACCTTTTAGAGAGGCAGTTTTTTGTTTTTTGTTTTTTTTTTTTAAGATTTATTTATTTATACAAGAACTGGATACAGGTCAGATGTGCAGGAGAGTGAGAGGATTCACCAGAGACAGAGCAGGGAACAGAACAGGCAGACTGATGAAACACACTGCTGAGGGGAGCAGCAGGCGAGACAGGAGAGGTTTGTGGAGAGGCAGTTTTTTTTAAGGCTAAATCACATTATGTCACAAGAATCTTCTTTTATTCTTTTATATGAAGTGAGGAATTTGAATAAAGGAAAGCTAAACAAAGTACTTATTAAAGTTTGCCTTAGAAATAGTTTGTATATGAGTACTCTAAATTTTTTAATTCTTATTTTTCAAAGATTGATTGATTAATTTATACAAGCACTGGGTACAGTTAGAAGTGCAGGAGGGTGAGAGAATTCACCAGAACCAGAGCGGGGAGCAGAACATGCAGACTGACAAAGTACACTGCTGAGGGGTACTTCTGAGGGGAGCGGCGGGCTCAGCAGCAGAGGTCTGCACGCCATGTGGGACCATTGCCGGGGGCTGGGGATCGAACTGGAGCTGCAGAAGCCGCGGGCGTTTGCAGCCCAGTGCTAAACTGCCGCACCACCCGGGAGACCCTAAATTTTTTTCTTTTTTCTTTTTTTTTTTAAACTGGTAAACATTTTTTTATTTTATTTTTTTAATTTTATTTTTATATTCCCCATACAATTGCAACCCCCTTATTTTGACCCCAAGCCCTCCTTTCCCCACTCCCTCCCCCATAGTGTGTCTCTGGTTCATAGTTGTTTGTTGATTTTGATTTTTTTCTTTCTGATAGTTATTCTTTTTCCTGGTCCCTTATTTGGGTTTTCTAGATTCCTGCTATGAGTGAGACCATCTGGTATTTTTCTTTTTCTTTCTGGCTTATTTTGCTGAACATGATCCCTTCCAGATCCATCCATGTTGCTGCAAATTGCAACATGTACAAAATGTGTTTATCTTTTTTGAATGCTGAGTAATATTCCATCGTGTATATGTACCACATCTTCTTGATCCAGTCATCTATTTTGGAGCATTTGGGTTGTTTCCATAGCTTAGCTATTGTAAATTGTGCTGCTATAAACATAGGGGTGCAGGTGCTCTTTGGAATTAATGTTTCTGTGTCCTTTGGGTAAATACCTCAGAGTGGAATTGCTGGATCATATGGAAGCTCTATCTTTAGTAGGTTGAGGAATCTCCACACAGCTTTCCATAGGTTGGACTGGTTTGCACTCCCACCAGAAATGCTGGAGAGTTCCTTTTTCTCCACATTCTCGCCAACATTTGTTGTTGCTAGTTTTTTTAATACGTGCAATTCTCACTGGTGTGAGATAAGACCCTAAATTTTTAAATTCTGAGGCCTCTGCTTGTGTATGCTTGAGCTGTAGATTTAATTAAATATCTAAGGAAATTTTTTTTAATGCTTAATATCAATAATTCTTTTATTAAACTATAAAAATAAGGAAATTTAAAAATCACATGACAGACTATCATTTTGTACTGTTAGAATCTTTTTATCCTGGCCCTTACATTTTTTCAGCTTAAAATTAGTTAATAAAGTCACTTAAACGCAAAAAATGTTTAGATTTTGAAGACTCATTGAGCATTGGCATTTGTCTAGGAGTTTAAACCAGATTATTAAAGTTAGAACAGAACTTAGTCTTTGGTTCTATATTTATTGGCAGCTTTTTTCTTTTCATTCCAAACTTTGTGGCATTTTTTTTTTTGGATACTTAACTCTGTACTGACTCTTCAGTCTTTATTTCCTTTAAAATCTTACAAAGATCTAATTATATTACCTAGTTTACAGAGTGGAATAGAATTCACGTTCTTACAAACTGCATTGACAGCAACAGTCTACCTCTGGAAGCAGAAATAAAACCAAAAATAGTATTTTTATTTACACTGATGGCTGCTGATAATTAAATTTTAATTTTAGAATTATTTAGAAAAACTTCAATACTGCAGTTATACGTTCACGTGTTTTAAAAATGAAAGTCTTAGGTTTCACAGCATGACAGCTTTATTATAAAAGAAGTTATTGCCTTAAATGTGTTCATTCTCTAGTTAGAGCAACATGAAACACCATGCAGGGGCCTCCCTGGTGGCACAAGGGGTTCAGCGTCAGCAGTATGAAGCTGTCCGTGACTACTGCAGCACGAGTTCAATCCCTGACCAGGGAGGTGACCCACATGGTGCAGCAGACCTCTCCTGTCTCGCCTGCTGCTCCCCTCCGCAGTGTATTTCTTTTTTTTTTTTTTTTTTTATTTTAAAGATTTATTTATTTATTTATTTATACAAGCACTGGGTACAGTCAGAAGCGCGGGAGGGTGAGAGAATTCACCAGAGCCAGAGCGGGGAGCAGAGCAGGCAGAAGGACCAAGGTACACTGCTGAGGGGAGCAGCGGGCGGCAGGAGAGGTCTGCGCGCCATGCGGGACCCTCCTCCGGTGGCCGGGGAGCAGCCGGGGATCGAACCGGTGCCGCAGAGGCTGCGGGCAGCTTCGCAACCCAGCGCTCAACCGCTGCGCCACCGGGGAGGCCCTCCGCAGTGTATTTCAGTCAATCCACCTGTTCTGTTCCCCACTCTGTCTCCGGTGAATCCTCTCACCCGCTGCACCTCTGACCTATACCCTAGCTTTTGTATGCATAAATAAATAGATCCTAAAAAAAAAAAAAAAAACCGCCATGCAGGCGCTCACACAAGTAAATGCGTGTTTCTGCTGCTCAGAAGTCCTGAGTAGATAACAAGAGGCCACATTTGTACTCATGAAAATTTCTTTAAGTCTCATGAATTAAATGTTTAGCAGCACTGTTTTTTAACTTTAAAACCACCATCTATGGGGAAAAAATTATTCTTAATGACTTCTTTAAATTAGTGTTATTACTCCTGTTCCTCTGTATGTCCCATTTTATCTTAAGCAAGTTTATCTTATTTGAAGTCATCAGATTAAAACATTACTCTACAGTATAAAGTATTTTATATCTGAAATAACATTAGCATGCGAAGACTTTCATACATTTGTTTTAAACCAGACATGTTCTGAAAGCTTATCTAGTTTTTCACTTGGTAAATGAGGAAGCCGAGGGCCCAGAGTTATGGGACTTGCCCAGGGTTACACAGCTTGTTGGTAGCAGAGAGGGAACTAA
Source organism: Talpa occidentalis (assembly GCF_014898055.3). Classification (NCBI taxonomy): domain Eukaryota; kingdom Metazoa; phylum Chordata; class Mammalia; order Eulipotyphla; family Talpidae; genus Talpa; species Talpa occidentalis. The sequence continues at coordinate 94,716,246 of NW_023605305.1, read as the reverse complement.
TGCCCAAGCACTCTGACTTCTGATCTCCTCTCTCCCACTGCCCTACCACAGCCCTGCCCAGCCGTTTAACATCAGGTATCAAATATGGTAAGGGTTCCTTGTTTGTTTAATTGAATTAAAATGAAGTATTTCTCTCAGATGAGAATCCAAGCCTGTTAATAGAAATCTGTTTCCACCTGGTATTCATTACTCTTATTACAGCAGCAGATTTAGAATTTCTCTTCCCTCTGAGACTGGTAAATTGGTCTGAATTAACTCTTTAAATTCTTCATTTTCCAGGATCCTGTTAAAATTTAAACTTTTTAAAAAAGATTTATTTATTTATGCATATAAGAACTGGGGCTAGGCCAGAGGTGCGGGGTGTGAGAGGATCCTCCAGAGACAGAGTGGGGAGCAGAACAAACAGATCTACTGAAATACACTGCCAAGGAAAGCAGCGGATGAGACAGGAGCAGTCTGCTGTGCCCTACATGGCTCAGTTCCCTGGCTGGGAATCGAACTCATGGCACAGTGGCTGGTGTTAGCATGGAAGTGCTGACATTTTAACCACTGCGCCACCAGGGAGGCCCTAAAATTTTAAATACTAGATAATTTTCTGAAAATAGAAGCAACAGAGTTTATTCTAGCCAAATTTGACGTTTCCAGAAACACAAAACTAGATAAAAGTAGTCAACCCTATTTCATATATATCGATTATCTAAGAAATGCAGAGTTTATCCAGGGACATAAATTAGCTTAGCTGTTCAACATATTCTGCTTCAAGTTTATTATTAAATGGCAATCAAACTTCTGATAGTTGTTCCTACAATATTTTTTTTTCAATATCCAGGGTTATGTAGCATTCCAGTCATTCTTTGCCTCCATAACAGAATATATAATGTACCATATTCAAAGAAAAATTGTAATGAATCTCACACAGGATACCCTATTTTTATTCAACACTTCTAGCCCCCCTTTCAGTTTTATGTTATATTTATAAAAAGAGGGTATCCTAGCCAATTATATGCATCTGTGTATCCTTTTCTCACTATAGGTAAAAACAAAAATATTTTTAATTTTTTTTTTTTAAGATTTATTTCATTTTATACAAGAGCTGGGGTACAAGCCAGAGGTGCAGGAGCTGGGGTATAGGCCAGAGACAGAGTGGGGAGCAGAACAGGCAAATGGACTGAAAGCACTGCTGAAGGGAGCAGCGGGCGAGACAGGAGAGGTCTGCTGCACCATGTCGGGTATCTCCCTGGCTGGCCGGGAATTGAACCCACACTGCAGAGGCTGAGAACAGCTTCACAGCGTGCGCTCAACCGCTGCACCACCGGGGAGGCCCAATATTTTTAAATTTGTTAATGAAAATATATGTTTCTAATGATGATAATTTTCATTAAGGAACCAGAGTTAAATCATGGTCAAGAAATAGAACCAGTCAGAATTATAAAGTCAGACTCCGGTGTTAAACTGTGTCAGAAGGTATTTTTTTCTGATATTGCACTACGGGAAGCATAATATAGTCTTAACTCTTGAGGCATTTGCAGTCTGAAGGGAAAAAGTAGAACAATCAGTTTGATAAAGTCTACATGGCTGGTTTGATCATGAGTACTTAATTCAGAAATGAGAGATAGCAGCATTAATTTATTTTAGTTAATGATTGTTACACTCTCCCTGATGCTCAGAGGCAAGCAAACTGCAAATTCCTTAATGGCAAAGATTGTTTGTCAGGTTCAGCTTTGTAGTTCTTAGAGTCTGATACAATACTGACATAGTACTGTGAATTCAGGGAATCAGTCAGTTCTCTTGGTATTCAAATTATCTTAAATTTGACTAGTGGGGACTCTTTCCAGCTAGCTCCAATATCTTTCTTTTCTACAACTAGATTAGTCTTTGAGCACATCTGTGTTTCAGGGACTAGGCGGCAAGTTTTAAAATAATATTTTATATAAGATCACCTTATCTGTATTTTCAAGTGTACAGTAGTGAAACATTTATTTTTATCCATAAATTGCTTAATAAGTGGTCCCAACAATTACTCTATGACAATTAGATTAGAAACATAAGTCATAAAAAGGCATATCAAAGGAAACTGGATGTCATATACCACTTGGGTTATAGAAATAAAGGTATGTGGTAGTAGAGCATTTTTTAAAGGAAATGGAGCTAACTATTGTGACTATAGTGACAGGTTTTGCAGTTATTTGTGGCAGTTTTAAGCAGATTTAATTCAGTAAAGGTGAAGAGACTTCTTCCTTTCAACATTCCCATGAAGATACCATCTAATAGCATCTTCTCAAATTGTAGGTAAATAAGATATAAAAACCTAAAACCATTTCCTTAATATGTATAGTACCATTTAGCATGACTGCAGTATTAAATACATTGTAGACATTTAGAGTGAGCCTAATAAGCTGTACTTGAAGTTGATATGAGCAACCAACATGAGTGATGGTTTTCAAATCCAGTGAACTTACTCATGTACTCAGGTTTCAAGACTTGAGTGTTCATTTTTTTAATTTATTGAAAACTTGATTATACCTGTTCTTCATCTAACTCACTTTCTCCTTTCATTGTCATGCCAGAATTTGTAAATAAATCATAAAATGGAGAAGAGGGGCAAAAGTTGATATCCATACTATTTGTCAGTTTCTTAAAACAGTTTTGGATTTTTGTTTTTAACAAACGAGAACTTTATTGTTTACTGGCAAGTCCTGAGCTACTCTTCAGAACATTCAGTCCAATTAACAGTTGTGTCCAGCTCCTGGAGGCTGTTCTTAAGTGGAAGGAAATAATAAGAGGTATTTTCAATGTCAGGACCCATCAGTTCCCAGATTACAGAATAGATGTGCTCAGGAGCTTCCACATGGCCACTGCAATGGCCCAAACTGTACCTGGTTTCCTAAAGCCAGCAGAAGTGGAAGTCAGCAGTGGATGCTTGATCAGTGACCCAGGGAGTTCCCCAAGGGAAAAGCAGCCCTTGGCAACTGTCAGGAGCCCCTTTTGTTCTCAGCCTAGGATTCAGCCAGCCCTGAGCAGCTGAGGGGAATATCCTAAAGAGCCCAGTGGTGTGGAAAGGTGAGCCGTGGCATGCTTCCATTGCCAGCCACTTGGAAACCAGAGACACTAACCACTTGGGGGTATCCTGTCATGGCTCGCTTGCCAGAAATTGTCTGGACTCAAAGGAAATTGTCCCATACCCCCTGGATTCTTGTAGGCTGGCAAATAATTAAATAAACATCACAGATTGATAAGAGAAAAAGCTAAAAAGATGCTTAATAATAACATGTATATACCTCTTGTATACACGGGAGAGATGAGCATGACTGAGTGACTCGAGTTTGGTCTTTTTCTTTTTTTTTAAAGATTTATTTATTTATACATACAAGAACTGGAGTACAGGCCAGAGGTGTGGGGAGGGTGAGAGGATTCACCAGAGATAGAGTAGGGAACAAAACAGGCAGATCGACTGAAATACACTGCTGAGGGGAGCAACGGGTGAGTCAGGATAGGTCTGCTGCGCCATGAGGGTAGCTCCCTGGCCAGGGATCAAACTTGGCGCTGCGGTGGCTGTAGTGAGCTTCATAGGCTGTGTCTTAACCCTGTGAGCCACCAGGGAGGCCCCTGTTTGGTCTTTTTCTAATTTGATTAGTTTTGTTTCTAGATTATGGGTGCTTGTTCTCCATCTTACTACAGGTGTTTGAAATATTATCACCTTTAGAACAGTGGAGTTGGAGTCAGGAGTTACACTAAATAACCTTGGTGACATATATCTGAAGAGGTGTGAACTTATATCTCTGAATTATATACAGTGTTGTATATCAACATTACCTCAATAAAAAATAACACAATTTTTAAAAATAATAATGACTTTAAAAAAAAATCAGACTGTTAGGGAGAAGCAGTCAGTAAGGGTAGTACTGTGATAAGCCGCATATCACCATGGTCTAGAAAAGTCAAAAAGTTCAGGTGTGGGGCTGCTTTAATCTGTATTGAAAGAGAAATAGAACATAGCTAGGAAAGGGAGATGAAAGGGTATTATAGGCAGAGGCTGTCATATGCAAAGGCTTGGAAGCAAGAGAAGAACTCAAAGGAAGACCAAGAAAGAATCCTTTGAAGTAGAAGGGAGAATCAGTAGAGAGAGACACCTATGAAGTGAGCTCTGTGATCATTTTCTCCTGATCATTTTGTTTTTAGTATACAGTACCAAAAACAGCATTCACGGAGACTGATCTGGTAGCTGAAGGAAAAGCTTGCTTAATCAAACAAGAAGAAATTATAAAATACAATCTTCTTCCTTAATTATATTTTGAATTATATTCCTTTTAAGACCTGGATCCAAACTGCATTTCAGGACCAATTGGGATGTTTTCCATTTAATTTAGATATTCTTTTGCTATTATTCACCAAGCTACCCAGTACTTTACACCTGACTATTGTTGTTTTCATTGAAGCAACAATACTGTATATGATTTAGAGGTATAGGATCACACCCTCCAGGTGTTTTTAGTTCTAAATATTCTTAAATATAAAAGTCAGGATTTTTTTAACTATGCCAAGATTTTGAAATATGACCAGTCATTTTTATCTTTTTAAAGGTGACTCAATTTTAAAATTCTGCTTTTTAAAAAAGAAACAGTGACAGTATTGCAGTTTTTCAAACTAGAAATATTTGTAAAAGTGTTCCACAAGTTTACTAAGTATAAACTAAAGGAGAACTGATATAAAAGATGAATAGCTAACTCTCAGATTTACAAAAACTAAAAAATTTTAATTGTGGTTGGAAGTCTTTAGTACAGTAAATCATGTGCTTTCCATGGTCTGTATCTCACAGATGCAGTTGGGCATGCGATAATCAGATTTTCACTGCCCACAAGCTGTACAGCTGAAAATGTCATACCAATAATACGTGTCAAAAGCTTAGTGCTGCTTTGCTGTCTGTCTGATTTAGGTTGTTGTGGTGAGTCTTAGGAACCTGTGATATGATAAGATAGCATTCATGAGGTCATGTGGTTTGCAAGGGCCCAATCTTAACTAAGCAGCCTGTGAGCACCTCAGAATGAGGAAGAGAGGGATATAACTTTGTTTTTTCAAAAGGTTGTTTAGTGGCAGTGACAAAATACTGTGGCTATATGACTCTGTGTATATTACGTATTTTTAAAATTATTTTTCCATCAGAAGTTAGTTTTAGTTTCTGAAAAACCGAATACTACAAATACATTCCTCTCCTTTTACTTAGTACTTCAGTCTAAAGCATTAAACCTTTCATTGCAAATGTTTTCTGCCTGTTTAAAATAAAACTGGAGAATGTAAACCACCCCTTTTCTTTGAGGTAAAGACTGGATGTTGGAGAGTAACATTGCTGGTGAATTTTTTAGTCAGTTAAATTACCTACATTTCCAAAATGGAAAATTATTTACTTTTAGTCTGGCAAAATGTCCTTTGGAAACATACCCACAAAATGGCTTTCTGGCGTGTGTGTGTGTGTGTGTGTGTGTGTGTGTGTGTGTGTTTGTATAATATATATGATATATACTATATATGTGTTATATGTATCAGCTTTGAGATATAATTCATATACAATACAATTTATTCGTTTGAAGTATACAATTCAGTGGTTTTTAGTATATTCACAGAGTTGTGCAGCCATCACCACAATTGATTTTATTTTATTTTTTTTAATAGAGGCATGTTTTATTTATTTATTTGTTTGTTTTGTTTGTTTGTTTGTTTTGTTTATACATGCACTGGGTACAGTCAGAAGTGCGGGAGGGTGAGAGAATTCACCAGAGCCAGAGCAGGGAGCAGAACAGGCAGAGGGACCGAAGTACACTGCTGAGGGAAGCAGCGGGTGGCAGGAGAGGTCTGCGCGCCATGTGAGACCCTCCTCCGGTGGCCAGGAGCAGCCGGGGATCGAACTGGTGCCGCAGAGGCCACGGGCAGCTTCGCAACCCAGCGCTCAACCGCTGCGCCACGGGGGAGGCCCCCACAATTGATTTTAAAGAGTTTTTATCACTCCAAAAAGTAATCCCATTCCCATTAACAGTCACTCCTCATTCACTTAAATGGAATTCTACAGTACGTGGTCATCTGTGACTGGTTTCTTTCACTTAGTCTGATGTTTGCAAGGCTTCATCTATGTTGTAACATGTATCAGTACTTCATTCCTTTTTGTTGCTTGATAATATTTCATCCTTTTATCTGAAAAGAGACTTGTATCTAGTCTGGCTTGTTGTCACTCTTTGGTTGTCATAAATTATGCTTCTGTGAGCACTCATATGTAGGTTTCTTTGAGTGCATATGTGTTCATTTGTCTTGAGTACAATGCTGAGTAGTGGAATTGCTGGTTCATATGGTAAATCTATGTGTAGCCATTTGAGGAACTTAGATAATATTTTCCAGAGCAACTACACCATTTTATATTCCTGCCAGCTGTGTGTGAAAGCTCCAGTTTCTCCACATCCTTGCCAGTACTTGTTATTATCTCTCTTTTTTCTTATAACCACCTCAATCAAAGCAAATGTCATCCAAGAAAATTTGTACTCTCCTGATGGCTAATGATATTGGGGATCTTTTCATGAGCTTATTGGCCATTCATATGTCTTTTAGAGAAATAACAACTCAGATCTTTTGCCCATTTCATCACTGGGTCATCTGTCTTTTTGTAACTGAGTTGAGAGTTTCCTTTATATATTCTAGATACAAGTCTCTTTTCAGATAAATGATTTGAAATTTGGTCAAATGACTGAATGGATTGGTTTAACTCCAGAGAAGAGTAATTTCTTTTAACAGAATTCAAATAGAAAAGAAGTACTTCCTTTTTGTGAGGATGTTTTGCTAAAGGTTTGAATTTTTTTAATGCTTCAACTCAGGGTTAAATCAGATGAAATGTAGTGGTGCTTTGATGTAGCCTTAAAAGTTCAGAGTGAAACAAGTGTGAAGTGATTTATTTCCTGTAATTGGTCATAAATTTACATAGAACCTCATATATTCCTCACCTCATCACCACTGACATTACAGCGTACATTCTAAATAATGTTAATGGTTTCAATTTTATCAAGATGTGTCAGCTGCCAGGAAAAGGACAATAGCAGTTTCATTTTGTTTGCCCCAGAATAGTGGATAAATCTAAGTATGTGCTATAGAAAGACTGAAGAGTTCTTTGTAAATGACTTTTCTTTCTTTCCCATCTCCCCCTTCCTAGTAACAAGTGTACTATATGTAAAGTTTCTTTAATTCAAAACTTTCCTTTCTACCCTTTTCACTTATTAATGTGGGTGCATCTTTTCTATTTGCTTCTAGAAATATAAGTTTTAACTATAACACTTTGTACATTTAACATAGACTCTATAACTTTATTTTCTGTAGTCTTAATGATTAACTTAAAGCCAAAAACATTTCAACTATCTGTTTTTTATTAGTTCAATAAAATTTCTGAATATTTTAACTTAGGCTGACTTTTAAGTACCATAGGTCTGAATTTTAGCTCTTGACTATGAATGTAATGATCAAAAAGTCATGACCTCCAATTGTTCGCTTTTATTGGTTTCCTGTTCTGATTCACTGGAAATCTTTTGGTTTGTGTGCTTGTTGCTAGTTTTAATTTTCGTCATGTATGATTAGGTTTTTCAAGAAGCTGATAATTGAAAATTGATTTAGCATATCATTTCCAACCTATCTTTATTTTAAATATTGAAAACTAGTTAAAACTATTCTTTAACAAATCCAACAAAATTACTGAACAAACCTTGGGGGGAAAACAGATAAAAAGCCTTTAAAATCTAGAAACACCAATCTATGTGATTATTGAACATTTTGTGTATCTTGTCATATAAACTACAAGGTTATATTAAATTGTATATATGTATATATTGTACATGATTTGCAGGAATGTTACATTTAGCTTTCAAAACTATAGCTTTGTGTTTTACAAATAGGAGCTTTTATAATCTGATATGACTCAGTCTTGGAAACTTACTGCAACTGTTTTGCAGTTCACTTGGTGTATCACATGACTCACTTCAATGGTTTAAACCCTGTCTAGTAGTGATCAAAGTTCATTTGGTTAGGGGTTTTTTTGGTGTGTGGATGACTTTTTTCCACTTTGTTGTGGATTGATTGTCTTTCAAAATACTCAATGCAGTCCTTCTTATTCTTTTGAATCTCAGAAAGTGGTAGTTACCTCCACAATTCAACCTCCAATCAGACACATGGGAAACATGTTTTAACTTGAAATAATATATATGGGAACATTTTTAATTATTAAGCATCATACAGACATAGGGTTTATTACTAATGTCATTACCTATACACCTTAAAATTGAGGAAGGATAACTCTGTTGTATCTTTAAAATTGACTGTAAAATTCACCCTTAATTTTCAAGTTACCAGTGTTCTCTAATGTGCTGAACGTTAGCATATATTACAGAACATACTATATCTTCTGTCCACATGAATGCGGCCCGGGTGATCCCATTTCCTTCGTTCATGTTTTTCTTATTAAGTTATATTTAAAGGCTACAAATCTCAAACACTGACAGTTCTCTGATTTACAAAAAGAAAAACTTATCTTAACCTTTAGTGGTTTAGCTAATGAAATAGACTATTGAAAAAAAATTTTTTAATACTTCTGTATCCTTAATGATTAGGAAGCCCTTTAGGGCTTCAGATATTCCTCCCTATAGATTCTCCCTCCTTTAATTTGTATGTGAAATAACTGATAGTTTTTAATATTCCTTCTTAGTGCTTGAATTTTTACTATCATGCTGTTAGAAACTGCTGTTTCCTGTCAAAACCTACATTCATCAGACTATGAACATGACAGTTTCCTGTTTTCTTATTAACTATACTGCATTTCATGCTTTATTCTTCATAAGTTATATAATATCTTTTATCACTTTCCTTTTGTGATCACTAACTGCTTTCATAGGTCAGCATTGTTTAACATGTTCAGAGAAAATTTAATCTCTGTTGAAAGTGAGAGGTTAAGATTTTTTTTTAGTTGCAATGGGAATAGCAGAATGTCTTAAGTATTATTTAAATTATACATGTTTTTACTTTTTCTTCCCCCTCTGTCTCTTAATGCATAACATGATGAAGCAGTCCACACCAGGTAAGCAACAGTGCATTATTTGGGTCTTGTATATTAGCACTTCCCTCTGTCTGCTAATTAATTTTCTCATTTAGCATTTTAAAGATAGGAGGAGGACTTTTTCGAGAATCCTGTCATCTTTCCAGTTTGGACCCCACTGACAAAAAAGTGAACTACTCTTAGACATGCCAAAGTAGATGAATCCCACAGACATAATGTTGAGTAACAGGAGTCAGGGACAAAGAAGTACATAGTACATGAGCTATATTAAGTCCAAGAGCAGGTAATAACTAATCTGTGGTGCAAATGCAGAATAGTGGCTACCTTTGGAGGAACGTGGAGTAGTCATTGAGAGAAGAGAGGACACAGGGTGCCTCCTGGAGTACTGGAAACATTCTTTTTATGGATCTGCGTGATAGTTACATGGGTTTATACATATGTAAAACTTTATCAGTGTATACACTTTAAAACTGTTTGCCTTTCAGTGCTTTGTCTTACTTTATTAAAAAAAAAACGAACCTAAACATTGCTTAGAAACAAACATTCTCTCAAAAATTTCTTAGGCAGTTTTGACATTATAACACTGTGACCATAGAGGGATACCACAGAAAGCTAACCTTTCTTAATACATACTTTATTTTGGGCAACAGTGTTAGGTTTACAAAAAAACCTGATTATATAGGGCAGAGTTCCCATGTACTCCCCTTAACACCTTCCTCCAGTTTCCCCCTATTAACATCTTCTGTGGGTGTTACGTATAAGTTACAACTGATGAGCAAATATTGACACTTTATTAACTAAAGTCCATGTTTACATTAGGGTTCATTCCTTGTGTTGTCTTCTCTTTGAGTTTTTATAAATGTATAATGATGTGTTACATTTTCATACAGAAAAATTGCACTGTTCAGTAATCCCATATGTGCCACTTACTCATATCTTTGTTCCCTTTCCATTGGTCTATTTATTATAATTTTGCCTTTTCCAAAATGTCATTGAGTTGGAGTCTTTCTGATTGACTTCTTCGGCTTAGCAATATATACATTCAAAGTTCCTCCATGTCACTTTCCCTAACCCCAACATGCTTCAGAAACCTAATGTTAAACTTAATATGTAACCTCATACCTCCCCTGTTCTCTCTTGTCTCCATACTTTGAACACGTACCTCTTCCAATAGGACTTTTCAGATGTGTGACACAATCATTCAGAGAGAAACCAGGACCCTACTCAGAGAGAGAGAAAACTCCTGAACTTCCATGGAGCTAGTCTTCAAGACCTGTCAAAGTAGAACTTTTCTACTGACTGTTACGAACTAATTATAGGAAATGTTTTTTAATTTTGTTGATGTATAATTATACGTATTATTAGTTTCAAGTGTACAACATAATCTGATATTTGTAAATATTGAGAAGGGATAACAACAATAAATCTGGTTAATGTCTGTCCCCATACATAGTTACAAAACAATTTTTTTATAATGAGAATTTTGAAGATCTTCTTTCTTAGCAACTTTCACATATGCAATACAGCGTTAATTACTATAGTTGTATTGCTGTATATTACATCCCCATGACTAATTTATTTTATAACTGAAAATTTGTATTTTTTGGCCAGGATCCCTAACCCATTTCAACCAACCCTTACCCCCTGCCTCTGGAAATCAACAATCTATTTTATGAGCTTGTGGGTTTTTTCTTTGATTTGAATGTATTTTTTAGATTCTACATATAAATGGAATCATAAGGTGTCTTTATCCTTCTGACTTAATTCTCTTAGCATAATCCCCTCCAGTTCTATCTGTGTTGTTGCAAATGCTAAGAGTTTATCTTTTCCTACAGATGAGTATTATTTTTATGGCTGACTAGTAAGCCAGTTATACACTGGTATGCACACACGTACATACTTCTTTTTTATCCATCCGTCTGTCTGTGACACTTAGGTTGTTTCCATATCTTGACTATTGTAAATAATGCTGCATTGAACATGGGGGTACATATATCTTTTCAAATTACTGGGGTGTTTTTTCACATTCTTCTGATAAACACTTGTAAGTGGTAATCCTGGATCATGTAATAGGTCTAATTTTAATTGTTTGAGGAAATTTCCTACTATTTTCCATAGTGACTAATAGCAATTTATATTCCCAACAATGTACATGGGTTCCTGTTTTCCACATCCTCACTACCAATTTGCTTTTTCTTGTCTTTGGTAATAGTCATTCCAGTAGGTGTGAGGTGATATCTCATGGTTTTGATTTGCACTTGAGTTATTACTGATGCCGAGCATCTTTTCATGTGCATATTGGCCATCTGTATGTCTTCTGTGGAAATGTCTGTTCAGATCCTCTGCCCATTTGTTTTTTTAAGATTGATTGATTGATTGATTGATATAAGCACTGGGTACAGTCAGAAGCACGGGAGGGTGAGAGAATTCACCAGAGCCAGAGCGGAGAATAGAACAGGCAGACCAATGAAATACACTGCTGAGGGGAGCAGAGGATGTGACAGGAGAGGTCTGCGCACCATGTGGGACCCTCGCTGGCGACCAGGGATTGAAACAGCACTGCAGAGGCTGCGGGCAGCTTCGCAGCCCAGCGCTCAACCACTGCGCCACCAGGGAAGGCCCTGCCCATTTTTTTAATTGGCTTGTTTGGGTTTTGCTATTGACCTATATGAGTTCTTTATTTTGTATGTTAACCTGTATCACATATGATGTGCAAATATTTTCTCCCATCTAATCGGTTGCTTTTTTCATTTTGTTGATGGTTTCCTTTACTGTGCACAAACTTTTTAATTTGATGTAGTCCAGTTTGTTTATTTTTGCTTTGTTGCCTTTACTTTTAGTGTCAGATACCAAAAATAATTGGCAAGACCGATATCAAGTAGCCTACGACCTGTGTTTTCGTCTAAGAGTTCTATGGTTTCAGTTCTTATGTTTAAGTCTTTAAGCCATTTTGAGTTAATTTCAGTTTTTTAAAGATTTATTTATTTATGCATACAAGAGCTAGGGGTGCAGGCTGAGGTACGGGGGCAGGGGTGGGTGGTGAGAGGATTTACCAGAGACAAAGCAGGGAACAGAACAGGCAGACTGACTGAAATACACTGCTGAGGGGAGCAGCAGGCAAGACAGTAGAGGTCTGCTGCTAGCTTCCTGGCCCAGACTGAACTCGTGCTGCAGTAGCTGCAGATAGCTTCATAGTGCTAAGACTTAACCCCTTGTGCCACCAGGGAGGCCCTATTTTGAGTTAAATTCATTCTTTTGGCTATGACTGTCCAGTCTTCCCAGCACCATATACTGAGAAGATTGTCCTTTCCCCATTTTATATTCTTGGCTCCTTTATTGTAAATTAATTGACCTAATTGACCATATTTGGTCAAATAATGGTCAAATATATGTGAACCATATATTTCTTAGTCTACATTCTCCTCCACTAATCGATGTATCCATTTGTATGCCAATACCAAACTGTTTTGATTTCTATTGTTATGTAATACAGTTTGAAATCAGGAGGTTGATACCACCAGTTTCATACTTCTTTCTCAAGATTGCTTTGACTAGTCAGGGTCTTTGTGATTCCACACAAATTATAGGATTGTTTCTTCTGTTTCTGTGAGAACTGCTATTGGAATTTTGATAGGGATTGTGTTGAATCTTTAGATTTCTTTGGATATGGGGGATGATTTTTATTTTTCATTTTTTTTAAGATTTATTTATTTATTTATACAAACACTGGGTACAGTTAGAAACACGGGAGGGTGAGAGAATTCACCAGAGCGGGGAACAGAACAGGCAGACTGACAAAATACACTGCTGAGGGGAGCAGAGGGCGTGGCAGGAGAGGTCTGTTGCACCACGTGGGACCCTCGCTGGCGGCTAAGGATCGAACCACCGCTGCAGAGGCTGCGGGCAGCTTCGCAGCCCAGTGCTCAACCTCTGCGCCACCAGGGGAGGGCCATGGGGGATGTTTTTTAAACTATTGACTGTAGTACCTAATCATTTTTAATACATGAAATTACAAACAAAAGTTTAAAAGGACATTGTATAAACCAACCTTATCTTGACAAGAAATATCGAATATGTTAAGAGGAATTTTCTCAGCAGCAATGCATCAGTACCAGTTCTGAATTGATTCTACTTGTTATAACAAAATACCGCCACACTCCCTCCCCCACATATACACACTCACCCATGTGTGACTGTCATGTGACTGGTAAGTTGTATTAAGAAGTAATTTAAAAAAAAAAAAAAAGAAAGAATTTTTCTTCAAGGCCTATAAGAACCATATTCCTAAGAGTAAACATGTTATTCCTTAAAAGAAATAATATACAACCTGGATATGAAACGAATCCTCAGAATAAAATTTGAACTTGAAGGTTAATATCAGATAGTAGAAAGGAAAAGAAGCCCCCCAACTCTGTTTTGTACATGCGCATATTCTCTTGCTTGGATATAATCTGAAATATTGAGATGCCTAAAATCAGAAATGATGTCCCTCAGTGATGGATCTCATGAATCACTGGCCCGTGGGACCTAGGATTGAATCTATAAGTGAAGGTATCTGTAAACCCAAAATATAGGTCACACCTTTAAAAATATTACTAGCCTCTTGGCCCTTCGCATTTTGATTTGCTTTTTTTCCCTAGTTGAGTTTTCCCTTATTCACAATATTTAAGCCTTATTTTTCCTGGTCTGCACGTAGGCCTTTGTAATTTTGAAAATGGCAGTAACCTGTGTGATGATGGCAATGATAAACTAACAAGAAAACCCTAGGTACAAATTAATTTACCCTCAACAGAGTTTCTTAATGTAATCTTAATATAGTCAATTTCTAAATATTATCCATTTTGAGCAATATTTCACAAAATGTGATTTCTGGATCACCCCCTTCGGAATCTGTACTTATTTATAATACAGATCCCTGAGCCCCACATGCTGGATACAGATGTCTGAGAGTTGGACCCAGATATAGGGTCTTACATTCCTCGACCCTGTCCTTAGGCCAGGAGAAAACTTCAGGAAAAGACATTTAAACAGACTGCCACCACATGATAGTTGGCCCAGAACAGCTTAGTTGTACTACTACTGAAAGGTGGTGTCCATTTGTATATATGCCAAATAGTCACAGGCAAATGTTCATACTTTGGAAGCATTTTTGTCTGGAATAATTAAGAGTTTAGTTTTATTATATATTTTATTTTATATATATATATATATTTTTTTTAGAGGCATGTTTTTATTTATTTGTTTGTTTGTTCGTTCGTTTTGTTTATACATGCACTGGGTACAGTCAGAAGCACGGGAGGGTGAGAGAATTCACCAGAGCCAGAGCGGGGAGCAGAGCAGGCAGAAAGACCAAAGTACACTGCTGAGGGGAGCAGCAGGTGGCAGGAGAGGTCTGCGCGCCATGTGGGACCCTCTTTCGGTGGCCGGGGAGCAGCCGGGGATCAAACCGGCGCCGCAGAGGTCGCCGGCAGATTTGCAACCCAGCGCTCAACCGCTGCGCCACCGGGGAGGCCCCAAGAGTTTAGTTTTAGATAAATCAGCTCCTTTCTGGCTGAATCTGATTTGATATAAACAGAAGGCCTACCACAGTGATTCTCAAACAGTATATCAAAATTTCTTGAGATATTATTTTTAAAAAAACAACCTAAATTCTGTATTGTCACTCTCAGGATTTTTATTTCTTCTGTGGGAGGAGGGATCAGTTCTACATTTTTAATAGGCATCCATTGTTGTCCTGATGTCCATGATCAGTAGAACACATTTTGAGATATGTTCATCTAAGTTTTTTTAAATAAAGATTTATTTTTATTTATGCATACAAGAACTGGTGTGTAGGCCAGAGGTGCAGGGGGTGAGAGGATTCACCAGAGACAGAGTGGGGAGCCGAACAGGTGGATCTACAGAAACACAATGCTGAGGGGAGCAGCAGGGAGACAGTTGAGGTCTGCTGTGCCATGTGGGTCAACTCTCTGGCCGGGGATTGAACTCATGCTGCAGTGGCTGGAGATAGCTTGATAGTGCTGAGACTTAACCCCTTATGCCGCTAGGGAGGCCCCTTAAAGTCTGTTTTGAAAGATATTGTAGCCTCTGAAAATGTTTGATATTGGTGAGAATTAACTACTCCCACACATCCTTGTTTACTGGGGTGTAATGAAGATGAGAGCTATACATATGGGTGTTTACACACCAGTGGTCACAAAATATTTCATATAGCCAGTAAATTCTTGAAGTTCTGACTCTGCCCTTTTAAGTATACTGTCAATTTGCATGAAAGATGTATTCAAAGTAGAAGCAATGATACTTTAGAGGTGGCTCCTGTTACCTTTATGATTAGCACCAGGCAACTAGACATTCTGAACCAGAGATACTCAAAATGTAGTCTCTGAGGCCAGCAGCATCTGTTTCACCTCGAAACTTGCCACAAATGCAAATTTTCGGCCCCATATAAAACCTGCTGAACCAGAAAACCTCTGAGACTGGGGTCTAGCAGTCTGTGTTTTAGTGAGACTTCCTGGAGATTTGAAGCTCCCTAAAGTTTAAGAATCTCTACTGGTGCCTTCCTGCAGAAAAAGGTCATAACTTCATCTGGTTCTTAGTCTCTTCACATTTTAGCCAATCCACATATCAAACTCATGCTGCAGTGCTTGCTTCATAGTGCTGATGCTTAACCCCTTGCGCCACCAGGGAGGCCCTAAGTTTGATGCTGATAATATCCATAAAGATTTTTGTGGAAGGGTTGGGTTGAAAGTTTAATTGTCTGCTTTTTGTTGTTATTTAAACATGATTATTAGTTCCCCAAAGCCTAGTAATGAGGATGAGCAGTACAGCTCTTAGATCCAGGCAACCAAGACTTCGCAGTTTAGAGCGCCCAGCTCTGGTCTTCTAACCAAACCCCTCTTCACAGCATGAGGAGCCCCAGAGGACATCCCCACCTGAGGTTCAGCACCTTCTAGACTACCTCTGGGTACCCAGTACCTTGAAATTCCTTACCCCATGACTTACTATCAGGACCTATGTACACCTCTCCCCTCTCAGAAACACTGTGCACACTCCTAGGTCCAAACTAAGGGACAGCTTCAGTTATTCCAGCGAGTACCTTCCCTTCACCATTCTCTTCTCATAATGCCTTTGCTATTCTCTATTGGCAGTTCTCAAATAAAGAAGCATAAATTGCATCTCCTTTGACATTGAGGAATTGACCTCCCCCCTCAATCTAGAGTAGCTTTATATAATGTTTGAGGTCCTTATTACATCTGATATGAGGCTGTAGTGTTGAATTTGCAATCAAGATTGTTTAGAGCAAAGGAAAGCCACAGCTTTCCAGTCGGGAAGCTATGGTTCCTCTTCCCTATTCCTCTATAATAGCCAGTAAGAAGGAAGACACATGTTCCATATTATTTCTTCCAAAAGGTCTGGGGGTGGGGGGAGGGAAAGAAAGGAAAAGATTAACTGACTTAATTTAACACTTGATGCTATAAATCATGTGTTGCAATGTGGTGATAGGATGTTGCATCAGAACGTGGCCGTTGTAGGGATGCAGGGGATATCACAACTGTGGGGAGGTCTTTGTGGTGGGTGCTCTGTGCCCTTTACCTAAAAATTCGGCTCCAGTTTAAATCCCTTCTGTTCTGCCAAGAAGGAAGGTGTTATTTAAATTCCGTTGTACTTTGTTGTACATTTTCTTCTCTTGCTTCCTGGTACAGGAATTTCTTTATGGGTGAAGGTTTGCCAGGCAGACATTGTTCTGAGTCTCAGCATCTCCCTTTTCCCCAAGCAGGGAAGTGCTGAGGTTTCTTCACTCTTCTCTGGTTTTGGAAGTCTGCAGGGAAAGCTAAGAGGTGTTATGGGCAAGGCTGTAATATCTTTTCTCTGAGTACCGTTAATTTTGAAAGTGCTTGTAATATTTCCTGAATATTTCGTGTTGCCTTTATCTCAAGATTTAGAAGAGAGTAAGTAATCAGGAATTTGTCCCTAAGAAAGAAAAGAGAAGGTTCATGGTCATGATAAGGGTAGGAGACGTGGAATATATTTCAGCAGAATTCTTGATAGTCAAGGTAGATTTGGGTAGTTTTCATTGTTTTAGGTTTTTTTTTTTTAACTTCTGCTTTGTTGTGGGGGAAAAGTAATAGTTTTTAAGAGAAATTAAGCAAGTGGCAATAGCAAAATTAAATGTTGTATTTAAAACATGAACTCTTGAGGCCAGGGCTGTTGTCTCAATTATATGGTGGTAGTGGTGGTTGTATATCCACCATGGTGGGTGTGGGGACTTGCAGGAATGCAGGCAAAAAAATAAAGTACCAGTTTGAAAAGAAATCCCTTTCAACTCTAATAAAACTGGATTTGCACATTGTAGTTTAGATGTGAGAAAACAGTGGATTTTTCAGCAGTGAACTCTAGGGTTAATCAGACTGGCCCATCCAGTGGCAGGTAGCATTAGATCTCCATAGCCATGCTCAGAGAGGGGGCCTTGTAAAACCCCAGGGGCAGAGAAACAAAGCCTGGTTCCCAAAAATGGAGAGAGAAGGAAAATATCTGATCAGTACATGCTCTTCCTCGCTCCTTCCCCTGATGAGAGAATCGCTCTTTCTCCCTGGGGAAGAAATGAGGAGAAGGCAACAACTTACACACTGCTGGCACCCACAAAGGAAATAGCAGTAATGGGAGAAAGCATTCCTGCCTGAGTGATAGTGGCATGGCTGTCTTTAGGATAATACAATAGGTGGACACTCATAGCAAGGCTTTATGGTTTATAATCATCATTCTCAGAATTACAGAGACACGCTCCCAAAAGTGTGCGTAATACTTCAGGGTATTGTCTTAAAATCCCTGTCTTTTACAGGTGAACTGATAGGAGGTCTGGGATTTACCTCAGAATGATCCGGGACAGGAGGTTTAATGGAACAGGATTGTCTATGATGTGTTGTTGAAATTATATGAAGAGTAGGTGGATTCATCATCTTCTTTCCAGTATAGCGGAGGTTCAGTTTGACTATAAACAGTGCTGTTAGCTATGTGTGCTCAGCAGGTTACTTTACCTAAGTCTCCATTTCCTGATCTGTAAAATGAGGGTAATAAAACTACCACATAGTAGGAAGGACTATTGTCATAATTCAGTTAATATAAGAAGTTATATGTCCATTGCAGAGGTGGACTCAGTTGGTAGTTACTGTTATGTCTATAAATGGGAAAAGGTCAAAGTATCTCTTCCTTGAATATGAAATGTATGCTTTCTTAGTATATTTCCCCAATTGAATATATTAACTTGGATTTTGTTTTGACAGCTCAGGTGCCTAAAAGGCCAGAGGAGCTTCTCAGGCCAACCCTCTTTTGATGGAATCCACATCGTCAACCATTTAATAGGAGATGACGAATCATTGCATTCCTCTGATGAAGATTTTATAGATCATTCCTTACAGGAAAGTAGTGTTGGCTTTCCTTTGCACAGAAAATCTGGCTCAATGACTTTGGACCCCACTGTGGCAGATGGTAGTGAGAGCGAAACAGAAGACAGTGTGCTGGCGACCAGAGAGCATGATCGAGCGGCGCAAAAGGATCGGCACCCTAGAAAAGAGTCTTATTCAACCACTGTCTGACCATCACTGTGACCTAGAGTGTGGACTTTTTTAAGGGATTGGTTAGCATATGACTAAGGGTTTTTGGAACATTATCTGTTTCATATGTAAATATATATAGATATATATAGATATATATATATTTTACAATCTTATCTGCCTTTTTATCTTTGCCAAATCTTCACCACTGACTTGCCATTGCCATAAAGTAGACTGGGAATATGGTTAATGGGAAAAATAAGAATCTAACAGTATTACCTAATATTAATGTTTCTTGTTTATAAAATGCAGTTATATATGTAGGAACCATTTTGAAGTTCAGAACTATGGAAAATTGGATTTTTTTCAGACAAGCTGTTCTTGTGCAATATTTTCTGCTCGGTGAACAAATTGTATATTTGTTTATCAATTTGTTTTCAGGGCAGCTGTCTACACACATGACCAAGAGATAGATCTAACTTTATCTTGTTTTTTCTTTTGTATCGGCAATTTTTTTTCCTATTAAAATTACTGTAGGCCACTGAAAGTTCCCAAGCTAATAGTCTATTTCCTTATAATTTTATGAATGTAAATGAATAGTTACCTGTCTTGAGAGTTTTAAGTTTTGTTTTAACGTCTAACTTTATGTGCATCTGATGCTTCCATTTGTTGCCTACCTGCAGAGTAGTAGGTTAACTACACATATGTAGTTTTTGTACATATTTATAAAGCTGCATCATGCATCTTTAAACATCATTTTATATGGAGAAATGTCATGTTGCAAAATGACTGCCCTTCAGCATTCTAACAGGACTTCTGTAAATAATAGGCTAAAAGAAAATTGAAAATAAAACCAAACACTAATATTTTAATAGCTCTAGTATTTTGCTTAGTATTCAACACTAGCTGATTCATAATTTAACTGATGCTTGTTCAGAAACACTATTGGTGAAATATTTTTCTTCATGTGATATAGCTAATAAATTTTTCATAATTAAAGAGGTTATGTTATAGCACATATTACTTAGTGCTAATATTCTACTTAATATAATTTAGGCAGTAGACTGAGATCCAAGATATACTATTATATCTGCAAGTAATCTGTGAACATTATCTTCAGATTCTCTAGTTACTAATCTATACATAAAGCCATTAAGAATTCTTGCCTACCAATTCTTCCTTTTTTATCAAATCTAGATTTTCTTAGAAAACGGAATGCTTGTGATTGATAAATTGGAGGAAACACCCAAATCATACTTACACTTTGAAAAGACAAGAATGTGGTGTTTGGATGCTTTTATTCTCATTTTCATCAGAGGGTAATATGAAGGTGGAATTCAGTTTACAGAGAGGTACAGTTTTGCACAATATGTTGCATGCAGAAAAAAATCTGTATAATGGAATTGAGTGGAAGAAACAAAAACAGTTTTGTCTCAAACCAGGAGTTAAGCCTATGGTACAGCGTGGACTAGGCTTTTCTAAGAAACTCTTTGTAGTTATTTGCTTGACAAACAAAAATGAAAACATGCATGCAACAGGTTAATTTACCAGTGGTCACAAGCTAGCAGAACCAAGATTTTAATCCAGATCTTTCTGACACCAAAGCATTTGAAAAGGTTCAATTAATAAATTTCTCAATCTCTTACTCTTCTAACAATTGATGTGATTTAAATGAATTTTATTTAAGTAAATTTTATTTAAATGTTTCCTGAATGTATTTGTAGATATGTATCTATATAATCAATATTTATAAGCTCTACATAGCTTATGAGTATAGATACTACCCCTAGAATTATCTGATTAGTACTTTTGAGATTCTCTTTTAGGGTTCATTACTGTCAGCCTAGAGGCTATTTTTTTTTCCCCCTAGAGGCTATTGATGCCCAAATGAAATGAGATCATTCATGGCCACATAAATTACTTTGACACCCCCCCATCAGATATCTGAATGATTCAGGGGTTAGCAATTATAGCTCTTGAGCCAATTCCAGCCAACCTACTACCTGTTTTCACGTGATCCACAACTTAAGCATGATTGTTACATTTTTTTCACAGTTGGGGCAAGGAATCAAAAGAATCACATTTAGTGTCACATGAAAATCATGAAATTCAAATTTCAGTCTCAGTAAAGTTTTAGTGGAGCATACCCATGCTTATCCATTTACATACTGTATGCAGTTGCTTTTGTACTACAGTGGCAGAATTGAGTAGTTGGTATAGGACTATACAATTGCATAACCTAAAATATCTACTGTCTAACATTTTAGAGAAAAAGTTTGCTGACCCTTGATTTCAGTGCTCCTAAAATATTGGTTTACTTACTCAGTTTGTCTCAGTAGAAAATTGAACCATTTACATTTGCAGTTAAGCTACAGTGGTTTGGAAACCTAAAATTTCCTGGTGGATCTTATACTCAGAACTATTCCAAATGGAAAGTATGCCAACTATTTTATATCATAAAGTCTTTGATGTCGTAGACAAATTTGGAAAGAAAATGTACCTTTGGAAATGGGGAAAAATTCCAGAATCCCAGCTCTGTTCTTTAAAGCATGCATTATTGACTTTTATGGTGTGCTTTGTTGAGTCAATGTTTTAAAATAAGTCTTTAAAATAAGAACATCTTTCTAGAGAATTTCCCAATGACTATCTCTAGCTAGGAATTAAGTGTTACAACAATTATGGTAAGTAACCCTTAATCTTTTGATACTCTTATAATTTGAACAGTGAAAAACTAGAAACAACAATCTTCACATTTAAGATCTTTGATTCAAATACTCCTTCGAAACATTCCTGGAAAATAGATAAGATATAATTTTACACAATTTCTACCGATTTTATTGATATTCAACACTCAATGTTTAATGACAAACTGAGAAATCAGGTCCCAACTAACTGGCCAGTTATTTTGGAAGAAAAAAACAACTTTTCTTAGTGTAGAACATGATGCAGCTTGTAACTCTCCAGATAGTGCCTTTGATTGAAAACAAGGGTAGGCCTTTGTAATTATTTTATTTTTGACATCAGAAGAAATGACTTGGCTCCTCATTCCCCTTTATCTTCTACATAGTGCACTATAATTTTCAGATTTAAGGTAAATCTGAAAGTAAAGCCTTTTACAGTCAGCGTGATTATTGTGTAGTGCCAGGTATCGACAGCTAACATTTCATGAGATCAGTGATTTACTTTATTAAAATGATGAGCTTGAGCCTGAAAGTTGTTGCTGCTCTCATTAAAACAGTACTTTTTTTTTTAATTTTAATTCCTTTTACTGAAATTAAAATTTCTGTTCAACAGTGGAGTAAATGATATTTGTAATTCAAGTTTTCACACATATCCATTGATCTACCTATCCCTTCTTTTCACTCCAAATAAGAGATGATAAAATAATACATTACATATACTATAGAGATGCAAAATTATAATGTATTTTCATTTTACTGTTGGAATTTCTTATTGTAACATTGTATCATAACCTGACATGTTTACTTGTGCCTTTGCTTTGAACAATTAAAGTTTTCCATTTTATAAGAATTTCTGCTTTCTTAAACTATTCAACTTAAAATGGGAGAGGGTCTCCCTGGTGGCGCAGAGGTGTTAAAGACAGTGCTATCAAGCTATCACCAGCCACTGCAGCATGAGTTTGATCTCCAGCTAGCCAGGGAGCAGCCCATGCGGCAAAGCTGACCTCTCCTGCCTCACCTGCTGCTCCCCTCAGCAGTGTATTTCAGTAGATCTGCCTGTTCTGCTGCCCACTCTCTCTGGTAAGTCCTCTCACCCCCTCCACACCTCTGGCTTACACCCCAGTTCTTGTATGCATAAATAAATAAATCTTTTTTAAACATAGGTAAATAAAAGGGGAGAGACACCAAAATATTGTTTAAAAGTGCTTGACCTAACATCAGGTAAATACCCATTAGTGACATTTGTGGTCCATGGGTACAAGGGTCAAATCTATCTGATCTGCCCACGTATAATTAGTGCCAACCGGGCAGCCTGGCCCATGGTATTTTTCGACTTAATGAAAGCCCAGATACCTAGATTTGTTATTCATTAAGGAACATCCTTGTGTTTTTGAAAATATTAATCATACTATTTTCATCTCACATTCTATTGTAGATGATTAAATTAGCAACTAATTTGATAAATGTATTCAAATATATCATTTGAATATGCAGATAGATGCTCTTGTGAAAAGAAAGTTATGCCTCTGCATCTTTATTACAATGTTAATATTTATTTCAGAAGCAATAGTTCATAAACTCTGCTTTATTCCCAAAAGGATTTAAGGCAGTTTACATGAAGTATGACAAGATTGTTATAAATCTAGTTTCTCCACCTTGATACTCTGGGCATTTGGGGCCAAACTGTTGCAGGGGGCTGTCCTGTAAAGATGTTTAGCAGCATTGCTGGCCTCTACCCACTAGATGCCAGTAGCACCACCCACCCCCTTTCATTTGTAACAAAATGTCTCCTGCTATGGCCAGTAGCAAGGACTGAGTATGACAGTCACTCTTGGTTGAGTATCTCTGTTACAAATTTAGAAGTGGATCAAAAAACAAAGAGCCAGAGAACCAAAACTAAAAATCTATACACCCATTGAAACTGGATCACAAATTTGACTCTTTCTAGTGGTCAGTGAAAACAGTAAAAATCTGAACCACAGTGAGGTACCACTTCACACAAGGATGGCTGTTGTTGAAAATAAATAACAGAAAATAACGAGTTGGCAAGGATATAGAAAAATAGAAACCTTGTGCATTGCTATTGGGAATATAAAAGGTGCAGCCATTGTGGGAAAGTTTTGGCATTTCCTCAAAAAAGTTAAATATAAGGGCCTCACTGGTGGTGCAAGGGGTTAAGTCTCAGCATTATGAAGCTATCTGCAGCACAAGTTCCATCCCCAGCCAGGGAGCTACCCACATGGCTCAACAGACCTCTCTTATCTCACCCGCTGCTCTCTTCAACAGTATTTCAGTCAATCCGCCTGTTCTGCTCCCCACTCACTGTCTGGTGAATTCTCTCACCCAGCCCACTGCACCTCTGGCCTACATCCCAGTTTTTCTATGCATGAATAAATAAATCTTTAAAGGGCCTCCCTGGTGGCGCAGCAGGTTGAGCTCAGCGCTGTGAAGCTGTCTGCAGCCTCTGCAGTGCCAGTTCAATTCCCGGCCGGCCAGGGAGATACCCAAATGGCGAGGCCGACCTCTCCTGTCTTGCCCGCTGCTCTCCTCAGCAGTGTACTTCGGTCCTTCTGCCTGTTCTGCTCCGTGATCTGTCTCTCATGAATTCGCTCACCGTCCTGCGCCTCTGGCCTTGTACCCCAGTGCTTGTATAAGTAAATAAATCTTTTAAAAAATAATAAATCTTTTTTAAAGAAAGTTAAACATAGAATTAACATGACCCAGAAACCCCACTTTAGATGTCTTCTTAGAAGAAAGCAGGGGGCCTCCCCGGTGGCGCAGCGGTTGAGCGCTGGGTTGCGAAGCTGCCTGCAGCTCTGCAGTGCTGGTTCTATCCTCACCCCCTGGGCGAGGGTCCCACATGGTGCGCAGACCTCTCCTGCCACCCGCTGCTCCCCTCAGCAGTGTACTTTGGTCCTTCTGCCTGTTATGCTCCCTGCTCTGGCTCTGGTGAATTCTCTCACCCTCCCACGTTTCTGACTGTACCCAGTGCTTGTATAAATGAATAAATAAATCTTTAAAAAAAACAAAAAAAGATGAAGAAAGCAGGGACTCAAACATATACTCACACACCAGTATTCATAATAGCATTTATTTACAGTAATCACATGACCATCAATAGGTGAATGAGTAGATAAAATGTGGTATATACATACAATGGAGTATTTTATTTAGTTGTTAAAAGGAATGAAATTCCATGACCGGCTACAATGTTTCTGGTGAATAAGCCAGACACATAGTATGGTTGCACTGATAGGAAGTACCCAGAATAGCAAATTCAGAGACAGAAATAAAGCAGACATAGACATAGACATTACCAAAGAATAGGGGTGTGAAGGAAAGGGGAGTTACTTTTTAACAGATACAGAGATTCAGCTTGGGATGATGAAAAAGTTCTGAAAATGGATGGTGATTGTGTTTGCACAACACTATACATACTTAATGTCCCTGAATTGTACACTTAAAAATGGTTTTAAAAATGAACCTTGTTACGAACATAGAGTCAACACATAAATTATGTTCAAATAAAGGTGTGTAATGGGGGAAAAAACAAAACCTGAAGGGTTATAAAATTTATTGTGCCCATGAGATGAAAATAATTTTTTGGTGTAGAATTCTGACACTGAATTGGAATGTAAGCTATGGATTAAAACCTGAACAAATCACAGAACTCTTGTGACCTTATTTCCTGCCCACCAGACTCCCAGCCATGCCCTTGTTCTTCCTGAAATGGCGTTTATGCCCACGGACCCACAAGGCTTCCTACTTCCTCTGGCCTCTGCTCAAGTGTCACCTGCACAGGACCTTTCTAAAAACCTCCTGCTCGGTTTTATGACCCTCCACAGCATTGATGACTGCTGGCAGCCTATGTATTTTACATCTTCATTTGTTTTCGTCTGTCCACACTAGAATGCAAGCTTTGTGATGTCAGGATTCAGAACAGTGCCTTCACTTGCAATATTTGTTGAATAACTGAATGGTTGACTAAATCACTGGACCTCAGTTTGTTCACTAATAAAATGGGGTAAACAACATTTGTGAAGCACAAATGTCAGGGGAAAACCCAGAATCCCAGTGCTGCGGGCCTGGCTCCAGAGTCCTAATTGCTGACTAGGAGACACTGCCATGGCACGAGGCGTCAGCCGGTCACTGACGAGGAGACGGAGACAAATCAGACCAGCTCCTGTCCTCACTCATGCAGTGAGAAATACGAGCATACAGATACAACACCGTGAGCATTTGGAGTTTACATCCGACTAGGACCTTTGTATCCCCTCCCAAAACCCCCACCCTGTGACAACTACATGGCTCTTGGTCTCCTACCCCACAACCTGCTCTTACATGGGTGCTGAAGCCTCCTAATTGGGTGTATGGCTTCATCTCTCCTGCACTCCAGATTTTACCAAAGGGTCTAGAAATGAAACCTCTTAAACCAGTGGGTGGGATTTCAGGCCCAAAGAAATCCTCCTGACTTCTGACTCCCAAGAGGTAGCTGCTACTGTGTCCACAGTAAGATCATTCAACAACCGCGTCCCCACCCCCTTGTCACCCAAGACTGGTCACTTTTTCAGAGACTCTAAAAGGTCTTATCTGAGGCTGCTCTCATCACATCTCAGCCTTTTGGCTAAGATCAAGTATCTGAGACTGCTCTCAGGAACAGGAGAGCAGGGCCAGGTGGAAAGAAACTGGTTGACTTTAAAGATGTTGTTTCTCTGATTTTTTTTTTTTAAAGGAAATGCATACTGTACACATGAGAGACTCCAAGGCTGAGAGATGCTATGGCGGTTGAGATGCACCTGGGAGCTCCTAACTGTTCCCTGCCTCTGCTTCATTCAAGGGGTGGGACTGACTGACGGCCATTGCACACAGCCCCCCCTCCCCGCCCCAAGGCAGCCAGAGCCGTGCAGCAGTCAGGTCACCCAGTCTCAGACTTTCCTCTTCCTACCGAGGGCTCTTCTCCTCCAGGCCAAGGCTCCCCTGGTGTCCGGCGTCACTTGGACCCTTCCCTCCTCAGGGCAGGCTCGCCCCTCCTTGGTGTTTCAAAACAATTGTGAGTGGACCTACCTAAACCCAGTCAGGCTGATTCTTCCACATGGGAAGAGAAGACATGACATTTATTCCTCACTGCCCTGCATTGTCACTGCTGTTTCATATATCCTAAAGTCCAGCTTTCACCCTTGTGCCCTTTGATTGGACCAAACATGCTCCACAATAAAGAATTTTCATGCTTCGGTGCATGAACACATACGAGAGCTTCCCAACTGCCAGGCGCACTGCTAGCCCAAAGGAGTCTCCAAGCCACACACCCCTCTCCTGCCTCCGAAGTCCAGCTGGGTCAGCTATTGCCAGAACTGCAAAAAGGTGGCAAACTGAAAAAGTGGGGAGCTGTGATGTTAAGGAAAAAATATATAAAGAAAAATGTCCTTCCTTTCTCCGTTAACTCTTAGTCCATTCAAAAACTAAAACCGGGGCCAGTTCTGCCCTTTTCTGGCAAACTGCCTTCTAGTTGTGCTCTTTGCAGGGATGTTCCTGGCGGGCAGCACACAGGCCAGTGCTGGGATTTGAGTAATCACAGGGCCAAGTGGGGTGTGTGGGAAGGTGTGCTGTTTGGTCTGGCTCACAGCCCATGACACTCTGTAGCTATTTTAAATGGATCCCACAGCCTTTCATTTGCTTCACTAATTTCTCTAAAATAGAATTGTTTATCTGTGGGTCAAAATTGGAGAAGCCTCTTGTTCACCACCAAACTGCTCTTTGGTGAGACTAAAGACAATGTGCGTACCACAGACCAAAAGGGCTTGGCACGTAGGGGCTGAAAGCGAGAAGAGAGATTGGTGCTTTGTTTCCCTGTATCTCCAGAACCAGCAAATAGTTGGACACCCAGTAAATAGTTACCGATTTGAAGGAAGAAATTGTAATACACATCTTTATTTCCATGTGCTATATTACTAAAAGTGGAATTCTTAAAGCAGAAGGTATTTTAAAGGTGTATTTTAAATTCTTTTTCTTAATACATATTATCCATAAATTAACATTCCCTTTAGTAACATAAATGAGTGCATATTTTCCTTAGAGAATACACTTTACTTTTGGAAACAGAAAAAATTAATTTGAACTATATATATATATTCATTATAATGGAAACGTGGTATTGAACATATTTTGAGGAAAGTTTTCTCTGTAATCTGATAGGTTAACAGGTTATACTTATAGCACATAATTATTACTGTTATTCTACTTCTAACCATTCCGAATGAATACTCTGGATTTCATATAGATTTAGCTTTTCTCTGGCTTAACTAAAACCATCCCTGCCATAGGGCCATAATATCTGGAGTCAGATTGAGGTGGTCAGGGTGTTAAGAGGGAGAGATGACTGAGAGTTTTCAAACTTTCAACCTTGGTGATTTAGCACTAGCTGAATTGAAAATAAGCTACTTTGTTATCTTTTTTAAAGATTTATTTATGCACACAAGAACTAGGGTGTAGGCCAGAGGTGCCCAGTGTGTGAGAGGATTCCCTAGAGACAGACTGGGGAGCAGGACAGGCAGATCTACTAAAATACACTGCTGAGGGGAGCAGCCGGTGAGACAGGACAGGTCTGCTGTGCCATAGCTTCATAGTGCTGAGATTTAGCCCCTTGTGCCACCAGGGGTGCCAGTGGGTGCTATTTTTATAACCATCATTGCAGAAAAAGAAACTGAGCTACAAAGAGATTAAGGAACTCACTTAAGGATAATAAATGACAGAGCTGGAATCTCTAGACTATAGAAATCTGGCACAGCATCCATGCCTTCATTACTCTATTCTGCCCCTCAGTTACTGCAGTGTTTATAATTTCCCAGGATGGGGTATAATTATTACAATGGGGGGAAAATGTCAATATAATGCAATAATTCCACTTCTAAAACTCATGCCAAAAGAAAGAATAATGCTACATTAAAACCCAAAATGCAGTTTTAAAGAAACCACCGCATCATTTATAGTAGGGGAAAAAAAACTGTCCAGTAAAAGGTGAATAAAAAGATCATAACATGGGCCTCCCCGGTGGCGCAGCGGTTGAGCGCTGAGTTGCGAAGCTGCCTGCAGCCTCTGCAGCCGGTTCGATCCCCGGCTGCTCCCCGGCCACCGGAGGAGGGTCCCACATGGTGCGCAGACCTCTCCTGCTGCCCGCTGCTCCCCTCAGCAGTGTACTTCTGTCCTTCTGCCTGCTCTGCTCCCCGCTCTGGCTCTGGTGAATTCTCTCACCCTCCCGCGCTTCTGACTGTACCCAGTGCATGTATAAACCAAACAAACAAACAAATAATAAATAAATAAATAAGACATGCCTCTAGAAAATTAAAAAAAAAAAAAGATGTTTAAAAAAAGATCATAACACATCAACTAAATGCACAATCACACAATATGATCAGAGTATGCGGGATCTACATCTGGACTCATTTTTTTAACATGAGGAAAAAACACTTTGAAATATTGCTAGTATTACACTAAGGTGGTGGAATTTGGAAGTGTGTTTAATTTTTTCTTTCATGTATCATATGTTCTATCATATAGCTATGCTGCTTTCAGTAACTTATTTAATGCTATTTTCTGGGCTCATGATGACAGCATGACAGCTAACCCCTCACTGTCTGGTTAGAAGCTTGTGGCCAGAGGTGAGAGGATGTGTTCTCGCTCCTCTACCAATAAAACTCAGTGTGCCTTCGTCTTCTCCATCCTCATCACCTCCCAAGCCTATTGCAGGGACAGGGATTTTGACTCAAGGCTTTTCCTCTTCATGCTGCGTATGAAAGTGTGGTTTCGTGGAGACAAGAGTTGGAATCAACAGATTTGGTTGGGTTAAAAAAAAAAGTCTACTTATCAGAACCTGAACTTCTTAAGCTACCGATGCCCTTAAGCAGGAAACAGAAATGACTACAATGTCTGCCCCCAAAATTCTCAGCTGGGCCTCCCTGGTGGCACACAGGGTTAAGCACAGCACTATGAAGCTATTTGCAGCCTTTGCAGCACCATTTCGATCCCAATCCCTGATCCCTGGTCAGACAAGGAGCTACCCACATGGCGCAGCAGACCTCTCCTGTCTCCCTCGCTGCTCCCCTCAGCAGTGTATTTCAGTCACTCTGCCTGTTTTGCTCCCCACTATGTCTCTGGTGAATCCTCTCACCCCCCCACACACACACCTCTGGCCTGCACCCCAGTTCTTGTATTCATAAATAAATAAATAAATCTTTTTAAAAAAATTCTCAGCTGCTCCTTCTCCTTGAGGCCAGGACAGTGGGGAAGCTAGAACACCCAATGGACTAGTCAGTTGTGACTGATTCATGCTCTATTTCTTCAGGGATTTGCTTCTCAGGGAGACCATGTGGGCTGATCCTCTTAGCATCCCAGCCAGAAATTTCCACAAAGCCAAGCGGAAGTTTCCAGGAACCTCAACTCCCACCTTAGCTCTAGGTAAGGAGGTAGACATTCCCTCTAAGGGAGATGTGTTTTATGAGTTTTTTTTTTTTTAATTATATAGCCTTTACCGTTCTAAAGTGAAGTGTTTAATCTGGGGTAGGGTAAAATGATCACCAAACATCCTGGAGGAAATGGTGAGAAACTTAAAAGAAAAATAATTTTATGTTTTCTTTCTCGTTACATTTTCCATTCACCAAGTAAAATCTACTCCTTTTTTTTCCATAAAAGTTCACACTGAGTATGTTTCTATGAAGAGTCATCTCATGCAGCCCACACAAAAGATGACACTTGATTCAGTCAATCTGTTCTTAGGAACAAGGTAAAAATATATTTGTGGTGAGGTTAACAATTTTCTTGTTTGAACTTTGAATACCAAAGCTGGCAGCCCCCTGCCTCTTCAGATGTAAAAGTTGAATTCAGATTTTCTATAGCAATAAAATCTATCTTATAATGTGATAAGATTGTCCCAAAGTGGCTATTTAAATAGTGTCTTTTCTCATGTTTGAAAAGGTTGCAAACATTAGCTCAAGATTGAGTCTTTCTTACTCATAGCATGTCTTGTATTAATTTATCCCCAAACTTGTTCTTTACCTCATTTCCCAAATTTTGCATTTGTTGCAAAAAAAGCATTACTCATTTTCCATAAGTGATGATACCATCAAATCTTATTTTGACTTTTAGTATCATTTGGATTGTATTTTGATACCTACTACTTGTAAGAGTAGAAAGGAAACAATTATATTACCTATCACTTGAATTAAAGAATCGCACAATCATTATTCTACATTCTTTTTCTTAAAGTAATACAATTTAGAAAACAATATTTAACTCATTTCTCTCTGAATACACCCACCCAACGCAATGAATCTACAGACAAAAATTTTTAATAATTTTTTGATAGAAGTAGGACAAAACCACCATAAAATATGATAGGTTAGAGCTACTGTCCAGTAAATGCTTCTTGTATATAAAATAAAGACAAGTTCCATGTCATTAATCTAGGTCTAACATCTCCATGGTTGATTTTATAATAGTTTAACTGTCAAATGATATGAGTTCTTTGGCTTATGCTACCCAAAATATTTTTTCTGTTATATATCAAGAGCCATAAAAACCTTATTGTTGGGGGCCTCCCCGGTGGCGCAGCGGTTGAGCGCTGGGTTGCAAAGCTGCCCGCAGCCTCTGCGGCGCCAGTTCGATCCCCGGCTGCTCCCGGCCACCGGAGGAGGGTCCCACATGGCGCGCAGACCTCTCCTGCCGCCCGCTGCTCCCCCCAGCAGTGTACTTCGGTCCTTCTGCCTGCTCTGCTCCCCGCTCTGGCTCTGGTGAGTTCTCTCACCCTCCCGCGCTTCTGACTGTACCCAGTGCATGTATAAACCAAACAAACAAATAAATAAATAAAACATGCCTCTATATAAAAAAAAAAAAAATTAAAAAAAAAAAATTAAAAATTAAAACCTTATTGTTGGATCCAGAAACTCCACCCCTAAAATACCATATCCTAAAAATATATCCTAAGGAAATAATTTAACATGTGAGCTATAGCCAGAAAAATGTTCATATTTTACTTAAAATAGTAAAAAAAATGAAAAGTTAAATACTGAGACAGGACTGATTGAGTAAATGATATTAATCTAGCGGATAGAACACTTTAATCTGAAGAGGTGTGAACCTACACCCCTGAATCATACACAGGTTATGAACCAATGTTTCTGTAGTAAAAAATAAGTATGAAAGAATCATTTTTATAACAGTTGAGAATAATAAGATATTAAAGTAAGGAAGATGATTGGCATGGTTTTTACTTACATAGCTTTTATCATAAAAGGTTTCTTTGATTAAAGAAAATCTGAAAATGAAGAGAATAGAAAAAAGTGATAACATTTAGTGTAAAAAACCCACGCTTGTAGCTATGATATGCTTACAATTAAATCTTTGTTTAAAAAAAAAGCTATTGAAGTTGTTTTACTAAGGATTCTCCTTTACCAAATTACATGTACTATAATACAATTTATAATGAAAAAAATTTTGTTTAAAAAATAAAACACCACCTCCTTAGGAATAAAATCTCTTGTCTGGCTTACAAAGAAGCTTCATTCCTTGTCCCAACCTGTGACATTTTCTTATTGTGTTTATTAAATATTAATTTTGAGTTTATTGTATCTCCCCGAGAAACTCTTCAGCCAATAGCTTATAATATTTGACACATAGAAGGGATTTCCTGTTTTAAATATTGATAAACTAAGTCCTGAAACAAGTTAGTCACTCATTTAACTCTCTCCCAAAATAAATCCATAACATATTCAGAAATGAAAAATAGATCATTAATGTATTTCCCCTGATCTTTGATTTAAAAAAAAAAATTCAAGTTCTGGCAAATTGCTGTCACAGTTTACTTATGTAATGTTGAATAAATTGAACTCGGACATGAAACAAGAATGTTAAACTTAGGATACCACACTGGGAGATTTGTCCACACTTAGCACTCAGATGAACATGTGATGAGGGGCAATCAAAGCACTTGCAAAATTTTGCAAGGTAGCTTGGTATTTTGCCTTTGCTGGTGAGAAACTAAGGCTGGGAGAGTTAAGCTAACTTACCCAAGGTCGCAGGGCTACTAAGTGACAAAACAGAGATTGATTCCCACAAATAACTGACTACAAGAATCTTGGACTCTTCCCCCTCCTGTTATGATCACTGTGAAAATCAAACAAGGGAGAAAAAAAAACCAACAACAAAATGTAGGCTGGAAATGGGGGCATGGCTGGTCTCTGAGGCTTCAGGGTCACCTACTCTTTTTTTTTTAATTATATTTATTTTTTACATCATTTTTCATTTTTGTACAAAGTATGCATTTTCATCTTGGTTATATTTCCCATACAATTCCCAACCCCCCTATTTTGACCCTAATCCCTCCCCCCTACCCCACCCCCTCTGCAGCGTGTCTCTGGTTTATAGTTGCTTGTTGACTTTGATTTTTACTTTATTATAATTATTTTTTTTCCTCATCCCTTATTTAGGTTTTCTAAATTCCTGCTATGAGTGAGACCATCCAGTATTTTTCTTTTTCTTTCTGGCTTATTTCGCTGAGCATGATCCCTTCCAACTTCACCCATATTGCTGCAAATTGCATGAGTTTATCTTTTTTGATTGCTGAGTAATATCCC
Organism: Talpa occidentalis; assembly: GCF_014898055.3. Taxonomy (NCBI): domain Eukaryota; kingdom Metazoa; phylum Chordata; class Mammalia; order Eulipotyphla; family Talpidae; genus Talpa; species Talpa occidentalis. Next base: position 94,683,317 of record NW_023605305.1, on the reverse strand, counting down.
TGCACCCCTATGTTTATTGCAGCACTATTTACAATAGTTTAGCTATGGAAACAAACCAAATGCCCAAAAATAGATGACTGGATCAAGAAGATGTGGTACATATACAAGGCCACCTACTCTTCCTATGCCTCCCCCCAAAAGAACAGAGAATGGCAACTATAAAGCTCTGAGAAAAAAAACAAACAAGACACTAGCCATAACCCATTACAATTTTCTTTTAAAAAAATATTAAAATCTTTTGTTGTAGGGAAATTCTGATCAATGATATGATGCTTCAAATAAATGGGCCACTGGCTAGTCTTGGAAATATTTGTGACATGAAGGTTGTTTGTTAATTGGCATGTACAGATACATTATTCTTATTTAATAACAATAAATTACTGACAAAATTGGTAAATTTTAATTACATTTTTGGGAAAGCAGGTATTTATAGAAAATTATGCCCCAAGTGTACATTCTGCTCACCATTAGATCTATTTCAGTTCCAAAGGAACATTTCCAAGGAAGAATTCTTTCTAGATTTTTAAAAGATGTGAGGCTTTTGGGTGGGGGTGCCTTGGTGTTAGTTTAGTAGTAAATGAGAGGTACTTTGGAGTAGAGGGAAGTCATGTTCAGTGAATCATCATTTCCAATCCTACTCTTTACTGCTCCTTCTTAAGTTTCTTAGCCTCTGGATGCCTTTCTCCTCTGCTCCCCATGGGTGTGGAAGTTACAGTTCAACACTATGCACCTGGGAAATGACCTGATTTCACTAGTTATAATATTTTTAATGGGTATTTATTTGAATTGGTAATATATTCACATGGTTTAAAACATAAAAGATATAAATGGGGATTCAATGTTGTCTCCCTCCTACAAGCTCCTCTCCAGGTGTCCTTGATGTAGTCCCGTTTTATTTTGCAAACTTGCTGTGAAGGGCAAATAAAACAAGATGAGTAGATAAAATATGAAAGGGATTGTTCTATGGTGATAATATTCAAGGTGATTGTCCCTTTCATAGCCTTCTCCATGTTTTCTGAGACTTCCAGCACCAGTACTCAACTAAACTACCAAATAGTCATAGTGCCTTTTCAAGACATTTTTACTTTGAACTTAATTAATGCCCAAAGGAAAATTTTTCAGCCATTTGTCTAGAATTTGATTGATAATTGATTTTCCTTTGTCATATTTATATTTTCATTTAGAATTTTGCTTTTTCTGATGTTGCAATAGAAGGAAAATTAGGAAAAATTTTGTCTTGGGCTGTTTTGAAATTTTTCTACTTTAGTTCTGGACAAAGTGCACAGAAATAAAAATTTAACAAAATATCTTCAATTTCTCTTAAGCCAATTCAATAGTTTTAATCTGATTAAGAGTGCTTTCCTCTGCATTTGTTAATCAGAAAAGGGTGGACTGAGCAAATGAGCAGTGTAATGGAGACAGCAAGGGAGACAATTAAGACGTATTAGTCTAGTCTCCTGCCTGGCACTCAATAGGTGTATAGTCATCGCTGTATAAAAGTTTAATTTATTGGGCCTCCCTGGTGGCGCAGCGGTTGAGCGCTGGGTTGCGAAGCTGCCCGCGATCTCTGCGGTGCCGGTTCGATCCCCGGCTGCTCCCCGGCCACCGGAGGAGGGTCCCACATGGTGCGCAGACCTCTCCTGCCGCCCGCTGCTCCCCTCAGCAGTGTACTTCGGCCCTTCTGCCTGTTCTGCTCCCCACTCTGGCTCTGGTGAATTCTGTCACCCTCCCGCGCTTCTGACTGTACCCAGTGCATGTATAAACAAACAAACAAATAAATAAATAAAACATGCCTCTATACCTATTAAAAAAAAAAAAAGTTTAATTTATTAAAGCATGTTTAAAGGGCCTCCCTGGTGGCACAAGGGGTTAAGTCTCAGCACTATCCAGCTATCCCCAGCCACTGCAGCATAAGTTCCATCTCTGACCAGGGAGGTGGCCCACATGGCACAGCAGACCTCTCCTGTCTCACCTGCTGCTCCCCCCAGCAGTGTGTTTCAGTCAGTCTGCCTGTTCTGCTCCCCACTCAGTCTCTGGTGTATCCTCTCACCCCCAACACCTCTGGCCTACATCCCAGCTCTTGTATGCATAAAAAATGATAATTTTTCAAAAAGAAAGCATTTTAAGGCACTGCCATGATCACCAAACATTTCTGGCAAATCTTTCGATTGAAAAATCTAATTTTTTGAAAGCTCTAATTTAACCGCAAATTTAAGTTAATTGCAAATTTAAAATCACTTTTAAAAAGCATCCCATAGGACTTTTTTTTAATGACAACTTTGGATAAATCTAAAATAAGGTATGTTATTTAGCAAGAATTACTCCCCTTCTCCCAGCATTTGACACCAGAGATTTATTGTAGTAATAGTGCGAGTAGTGATCAAAATCTAACTCAATTCATTTAGGAAAGTAACATAATTACAACCATATCCTCCCTGTCGAGAAAGAGCATAGACTATTCAACACGGGCCACACAGTACGATCACGGCATGCAGTGTAGCCTTGGAGATAGCTGCGTTTGTATATTTCCGGATAAGATTTAATTCCCGTTCTATCAATAGAATTATTTAGTTAATTAATGCAATTTATTCATTTACTCAGCCCACAGACATTTGTTATGAGCCTACCAGGGACATAATGCTGAAGATCCAGCGTCTCCCCGCATGGAACACAATCCGAGCGAAGATTTCATGATCAATAATCATGAGGGTGGTGCTTTTTCCGCGCTTTACTGCTGCGCCCCAGAGCCCTCGCCTGGGTCTGACCTCAGGCGCCGGGGGAGTCCGCGCCGGAGCTACCTCTCCCCCCCGGGCGCCGGGACAGGGCGGGGTCGACCGCGCAGTCCCCCTTGCGCCCCCCCCCCCGGCCCCGACCCCCCGCGCTCCCTCCCTCTCCGGCTTTAATTTCGGGGCTCCGACCACCGGAAATTAGCCTCGGGCTGAGCGGACCAGGAGGGGCGCCGGCGGCGCGGCGTGGGGGGGCGCACCCTCCGCTGCGCCCGGCGCCCGCGGGACGCGCCGCCAGCGCCCGCTCTGCTGGGGGCTCGGCGCTCGCCCACCTCTTCCAAATTTAACCATTACCTAAATCCGAAGGGAAATGAGCAAACCTCTCGGATTGGGTGTCAAGGTATTTTCAGCCTCGTTGGGCGTATTTATCCCCAAGTGTTTCCACAACAAGCTATTTCGGGGCCGCGGGACAGGTTTCGCTCTGCGGACGTTGTGGCCACTCGCCGGGCTCCAGGCCGGCGGCACCGCGGGCCGGTGATTCACGGCCCTGACCGGGGGCGGCGCAGTCCGAGCAGGCGGCGGGGTTGAGGGGTGTCCCGGGACCGGGGGACTGGGAGGCACCCCGGGAAGTGGACGCTCCCACTCTGTGGCGCTCCAGTCAATCTGTGTCCTGAATCTGTGACTTCTTCTCGCGGCGGAAGTCTCCCAGGAGCCAAGAATAGTTCATTTTCTTTCGAGTCATTTCTAGTGCATGGTTGTCTGGGCCTCCGGGGCCCCCTATCCTTCACCATCCCCAGAGAAAAATTGGGAAGAGCCACCCGGGGGTGCAGCTGGAAAGGCCAGGTTACCGGTGTCACCCCTACTTATCCTTGCGCAAAAGAGGAGCGCGCCCCGAGGTCCGACTGGGGGTGGGGGGGTGGAGTAGGTCTGAGAGGTCTAAGCAAGCTACTCCTCAACGCTCAGGAAGTGAAGCTGTGGTTTTGGGGGCTGAACTCGGCAAAAGATTAAAAAAAAAAAAAAGTCAGACAAGCGCGGTCTCTACTGAGAGCAGCTCAGTTTGAGAACTCTCCGAGCGCTGTGCCCGCGTCCTGACCCCGCAGGTAGGTCCCGGGCGCCTGTTCTGCTGCTCCCTCCCAATCCGGGGCGGCCACGGAGGCTGACCGGGCACCGGCTGCGCGGGGGCGACCTGAGGGTGCTCATGGGCTGGGGCCGCCGCAGGCCGCCGAGCAATTGCCAGGAGAGCTCTGGCGGTTGGGTCCTGGAGCGACCCGCACAGTTGAGCTGGGAATCAGGTGCGGGGGGAGCGCGTCGGGCCCTTGGGTGGTTCTGCGGGGGAGCGGGAGCCACTCGGGATGGAAACATCTGCTGGGGAGACGGCGGCAGCTGGGCTCAAGAAGTTGCCCCTCTGCGCCTTCAGCTCCAGCCTTCCCAGGCCTTGACGGCGATGAGGCCCCGGCGACCCGGGTGCACCCAGGGGGCCGCCCCCCCTCCCCGGGCCACCAGCTGCTGCACTAGGCCACCTTCCCACGCGCTCAGCCCTTAGCCCTCAGCCCTCCCACCCCGTATCCACTCCACCCTTCCAGAAACCGGCAGAGCAAGCCAGAGATGCGCGGGGCGGCGGCAGGGTGAGCCCTGAGCCTCGGCGCGCGCCGCGTCCCGCGTGGTAGCTGCCGGCGGAGACCCCGCGCGGCGCTGGGGCCTCCACTCCGTGGCCCTTCCGCGCCCGGTCCAGCTCCGCGCCAGCGCCGGCCCAGGACGCAGCGGGGCCCTCAGGACCCTTCTGTCCCGTTTTCCTAATTCTCTGAGTTTCTTAGTTTAACGAATTGGATCTTGCATTCGTGGCTTCTAATTAGCCGCTAAAAAGGCGTCTTTTCACCATGTCGCAAGGAAACTGAAGCGGCGGAAACTCGCCCCAGCGCAGCGCAGCGCTTGAAACCTGGAGCCGGGACGCGAGGGGCCGACCCGGGCTGGGGCGGGAGGTACCCGCAGCCCTAGGGACCTTCTGACGCCTAGTCCGCGGGAAATGTTGCTTGGGCCTCCGCTAAATGTCCCAGGTGTCTTTCCTCCCAAGCGTGTCCCCAAACCTCCCCCACCCCAGAAAGGGGACACAGTGGGGCGTGGAATATTCTCCAGGGAATGAGTCCCCGAGGACTGGTTTTGACCCGGGAGCAGCCACGGGAGGACTCAGAGCTGCCCTGCGTCCTGCAGCGGGAGCCTCTCGGCTCCGGTGTGGCGGCCACAACCACGCAAAGCCCAAGAAGAAGGGGTCCTACCCGGGTCCAGGGTCCCCAGGGCCCTTGTTTCTGAACTAGCCCAACGGGCCCCAGGAACTTGCAGCTGCCGTGTGGACGCGGCCCACGGTGCCTGCGCTCTAAGGATATAGATTGGTTTTCCCTGGACCTTCCAGCCCGCCTGTGCCCGCCCCCAGGCTGGCCCGCGGCGGAGCTGGAGGCACTGTCCCGCCTCCCCGCCGGGCTCAGGTTTCGACTTCGGGATTAGGTGAACTGATTGGGGGTTAATGAGAGCGGCGCAGCGGGCAGCTAGCTCGCGTCCAGACCCGCGCCGGACCCTGACTCCGGCCTCGGCGGATTCTTCGCCGACTGCCCAACACCGCGCGCGTCTTCGTTTGAGCGCGCAGATCCAGCTCAGCTTCCCCAGGAGCAGGTTTTTGGTGAGCGTAACAGAAAGAGCTTTTCCCTGGGACTTGATTTTTGACATTAGGTCTTAAAGGTCTGGGGTGTCTGCCCCGACCCTGCTTGCTCACGCCGCACCCACGTCTTGGGGCCAACTTTTGCGTCGAGCAGGGCCCGAGTGAGGGACGAGCAAGGTCACCGGGAGGCGAGTTTTCCCGGGGACCCGGGTCGGTCTGCTGCCACCACCACCACCCCTCTTCCTGTCCCTCGCTTGCTGCCCTCCGGACCGCGCCCCTTATCCTACCCAGCGCTTCCCGCCCCCGCTGGCACCCCCTTCAGTCTGCAACTGACTCTTTGAGGTCTTGACTCCTGGCCTCTTCCCGGTCCTCGCCCACCTACACACTCCCCAGCTCCAAACGGATCCGCGCGCCCGGGTGCACCTCCCCGGGCGCAAGCACAGCCACACGGGCTGTGCGCGGTCCAGAGAGGGTAATTTGGCCGTTGAGAACTTAGGCATTTCGCAGGGTTTGCTTATCTGAACGAGTTTTGCTGTGGAAGGGGAGGGTCCAGAGCTGTGGGCAGGGCAGAAGGAAGAAGTCTGAGCCCCGGGTCGGGACGAGTTTTACTCTGAGCTTTGGTGGCGACGGCGGCTCGCGCCACCTGCCCGAGTGCCACCTGGTGAGCGCGGCGCCGAGGGCCAAGCCCCTCCTCCCAGGCCCTTCCTCGCTCCTCCCCGGCCCGGGCTCTGCTCTCCGCCCCGCTGCCCAGTCCCGGGCGCCGGAGGGTACTAACCCGCGTTTCCACCCTGTTCTCTCTCAGCTCTCCGCCCCGCCGGGACTGGGCAAAGATCCGGGGTGACAGTGGGCTGACGACGGCTCCAGGGACCCTTGGAGCAAAGTAAGGAGCGCACCGGACCACCATGCCGCGTTCGTTCCTGGTCAAGAGCAAAAAGGCTCACAGTTATCACCAGCCGCGCTCCCCGGGACCGGACTATTCCCTCCGCCTGGAGAATGTTCCGGCGCCGAGCCGAGCAGGTGCGGGGCGCGCGAAGGCCGGGCGGGGCTGCTCCCTGGGGCGCGCGCTGCGCCCCGCCATCCCCCAGGAAGCGGGAAGGGCGGCCCGACATCCCCTTTTACTGCCTTTTTATTTTGGTTTATTTCCTACCGTCCGGATTCCTTCCGGATCTACAGCCCAGGTGCCGCGGCCTCTCTCCCCCGCCCTCGGCGCCGGGAGGGCTCCTGGCCAGGTCTGGGGGCGGGGGGGAGACGTCCGGGTGCCACGGCCTGGGCACCACGTCGAAACCCAGCCTGAGCCCGCACCCTGCTCCTCTCCGCAGACAGCACCTTGAGCGCAGGCGGGGCGAAGGCGGAGTCCAGGGACCGTTCGTCCCCGGAGTCGCAGCTGACCGAGGCCCCCGACAGAGCCTCGGCCTCGCCAGGCAGCGGCGAGGGCAGCATCTGCGACCGGAGCTCGGAGTTTGAGGATTTCTGGAGGCCTCCTTCGCCTTCGGTGTCTCCAGGTAGGGGCGCTTTGGGAACTCCTGGGGCTGGGACAGCAGGGCCCCTGCTGTGAGGAGTGAGGTGGCGCAGCTGTGGGCGCAGAAATGCTAACCGGGTGACGGAGAATCTTTCCGAGAGGCGGGAGTTAGCGAGAGGAAGGGGCCCCGCGGGTCGGCGTCGGGCCTCTCCGGACCGGGGCGCGCGCTCGCGGAGCTCGCGGCCTGGACCCCGGCGGCGGCTCGGCTGCTGGCACCTGGCGTTCGTTTGCGCTCTCTCGGTGGTCAGAAAAAAAGGGATCATCTTGATTGGCACCAACGTCGACATTTCGTTTTCTGACCAGAGCTTATTGTTCAGAAAGAACCTGGGTCCCAGAATCCAGATCCCGCGAATCCCAAATAAATGGGGATCTGAGTAGTCTGAGAAAAGAAGTGTCGTTGCCTGTAAAAATTAAGCTCGCTCCCCGGGCGTTGGGCCTGACAGCGAAGGGTGTCAAGTGAGAGGCGAGGCTGGGTCTTTGCAGACCCGTACTGGGGGCCCATTTCATTTTTCGTTCTGCGGGGTTGGCCCGGTCTTTGGGGCCATCCCGCCGGTTTCTTTTCCCTCCAGCAATGAGTTTTGCGCAAACTGAGTGACTGCACTGTGGGGTGAGGTCTAGTCTGGGGTTCAGGTTTGGGGAAGGAGAATGCAGACTTGTGGGACTTGGCTAAGGTCGGAATATTTCCTGGTTGCGTTTACTAGTTTTATTATTTTTTAAAAGATTCTTCTATCTGTGCACACAAGAGCTGGGGCACAGACCAGAGATGGGGGGGGGGTAGGGGGGGCGGGTTGTGTGAGGATTCACCAGAGACAGAGTGGGGTACAGAACAGGCAGACTGACTGAAATACACTGCTGAGGGGAGCAGCGTGCTAGACAGGAGAGGTCTGGGGCGCCATGTGGATAGCACCTTGTGAGTTGCTCCCTGGCCGGAGGGGGATCCAATTTGTGCTGCAAAGGCTGCGAATTGCTCCATAGTGCAGCACTTAACCCCTAGTGCCACCAGGGAGGCCCTGCAGTTACTATCTTTAAAAGATACCCACAGCTCTGTCCCAAACTCAGAGCACTGACTTGGCCAAATCTTAGCTCCAGCGAGTGTGTTAGGGTGCCCCGGACTGGAGGGTTCTTAACTGTGCAGTGCAAGGACTGGGCTCCACCTGTTATGTCTCCGTCAGAATTCAGGTGCCGCCTCTCAGTGAAGAAGACTGACATGTGTGTGTACATGTACAGATTTGTAAATCTGTATGCACTGAAAGTATGTTGCATATCTGATTTTGGCAAAATTTATGTGGATGGGGATGCAGAAGGCCAACTGAATTCGGAGATCTATTATCCTTGCAAGTAGTGGCTAGCTTTTAACAGTATGATCTCTTAAGAAATTCGGATTCCGGGCCTCCCCAGTGGCGCAGCGGTGGAGCACTGGGTTGCAAAGCTGCCCACAGCCACTGCAGCACCGGTTTGATCCCCGGCCGCAGGGCGAGGGTCCCACATGGCGCGCAGACCTCTCCTGCCGCCCGCTGCTCCCCTCAGCAGTGTGCTTCGGTCCTTCTGCCTGCTCTGCTCCCCGCTCTGGCTCTGGTGAATTCTCTCACCCTCCCGCGCTTCTGACTGTACCTCGTGCTTGTATAAATAAATAAATAAATAAATAAATATCTTTAAAAAGAAAGAAAGAAAGAAATTCGGATTCCCACCCAATGGGGAATATTTGGCAGGTAGTTTCAAGCCCCAAGCTCCCTGCTCTCTGCCCTTTCTTTGCCTGCAAAAGGATACTTAATACCTTTGAAGAATGCTAATGTCTTTGGGGGTTTTTCCCCCCGGACAAACACGTCTTGGGTTGGCTGAGCCGCCCTTTATCGTTCCTCTCCCTCCTCCTTATCGATTCCACGAAAGAGAAAAGACCAGAGGGAACTTGCAGGGGCGGAGATAGAGCCGGCGATCTCTACCCACGATCGCTGTCCAGGGCCCAAATGGTCGTGGTCTCCTCGTCCCGCACAGTTCGGCTAAGAACATTATTAACCAGACCAGACCGGGTGGCGCGCCTTTCTCTAGGGGACCGCCTGGTGCTCCCGTGCACCAGAAAAGAGCCCCTTCACGCCGTGCGCTGCTGCTGCTGCCCTGTCACTCACATAACTTACTGTTCTCTTCACCCGGGTCATGTTAACCGCTTGCTGCCTTAGCTGCCTTCGAGATCCCCGAGGTCTCAGGAACCAGCCCCCCCGTTTTATTCTTGGGGCTCTCTGGCCCCTGAGGCAGCGCCCAGCGCAGGGGGTGCGCAACCAGCAGTGTGCAGCGGGCAGTCGGCAAACCCGGTGCCTGGCAGCAGCGGACGCATGCGAGTGGCACGTGCCACCCGGTGCCTCAGGCGCTGACCGCACGCCCTCTTGTGCCTGCACAGCCTCGGAGAAGTCGGTGTGCCCGTCGCTGGACGAAGCCCAGCCCTTCCCCCTGTCCTTCAAGCCGTACTCCTGGAGCAGCCTGGCGAGCTCTGACCTGCGGCACCTGGTGCAGAGCTACCGGCCGTGCGCGGCCCTGGAGCGCGGCGCGGGCTGGGCCTCTTCTGCGAGCGCACCCCGGAGCCCGGCCACCCCGCCGCCCTGTACGGGCCCGAGCGGGCTGTGGGCGGCGCGGGGGCCGGGCGCCCGGGGGCGGCAGCGCGGGCGGCGGCGCCGCGGGCGGCTCGGGCCTGGGCTCTACGGCGACTTCGGGCCCGCGGCCGCGGGGCTGTACGAGCGGCCGGCGGCGGCGGCCGGCGGGCTCTACCCGGAGCGCGGCCACGCGCTCCACGCGGACAAGGGCGCCGGCGTCAAGGTGGAGTCGGAGCTGCTGTGCACCCGCCTGCTGCTGGGCGGCGGCTCCTACAAGTGCATCAAATGCAGCAAGGTGAGGCTCCCGCGCCCAGCCCCGCCGAGGCCTCGCGCGCCCCGCCCCGCCCCGCCCCGCCGCGCTCTCAGCCGCGCCCTCCCGGCCCCCCCCGCCGCAGGTGTTCTCCACGCCGCACGGGCTCGAGGTGCACGTGCGCAGGTCCCACAGCGGCACCAGACCCTTCGCGTGCGAGATGTGCGGCAAGACCTTCGGGCACGCGGTGAGCCTGGAGCAGCACAAAGCCGTGCACTCGCAGGTAAGAGCGGGGCTCCCGGCCGTGCGAGGCCCTGCTCTCGGTTTCTTTTCTTTTCTTTCTTTCTTTCAATTTTTTTAAAGATTTATTTATTTGTTCATACAAGAGCTGAGGCACAGGCCAGAGGTGTGGGGGGTGAGAGGATTCACCAGACATAGCGGGGAACAAGACAGGCCGACTGACTGACTGAAATGCACTGCTGAGGGGAGCAGCGGGCGAGGCAGGAGAGGTCTGCTGCGCCCTGTGGGCTTCTCCCTGGCCGGCTGGGGGATCGAACACGAGCTGCAGAGGCTGCGGAAGCTTCACAGGTTGCATCTTAACCCCTTGCGCCACCAGGGAGGCCCTCTTTCTTTCAAGATTTATTTATACAAGACCTGGGGTACAGGCCAGAGGCCCGGGCGGGTGAGAGGATTCACCAGAGACAGAGTGGGGAACAGAACAGGCAGACTGACTGAAATACACTGCTGAGGGGAGCAGCGGGTGAGTCAGGAGAGGTCTGCTCTGCACCATGTGGGTAACTCCCAGGCTGGGGATCGAACTCGTGCTGCAGTGGCTGTGGATTGCATCATAGGTTGCTTCTTAACCACTTGCGCCACCAGGGAGGCCCTCACGTTTTCGAATTCGGGGATCTTCTGCTTCTCCGTGCAGCACCAGCCACTCTGGGACTAGCAACTTTCCCCCTGGACTTCCCAGAATTGGCCCCCGGTCTCCTCCATAAGCCCCTGCTCACCTGCAGGCGTGTTGGGGAAAGGTGGGCGGGGGCTCGCACCTCTAGGCAGCCCTGGAGTTCGGTGTCACATCATTCTGAGCTTCCAGAGGGTAATCTGGGTCATTACTTTTTGAGTCTGAGAAGAGCTTCCTATCATCTCGCTGCTGATACATCAAGATTTAGCAGTTCTGTTTCTTTGCCTCACTTCTTTTTACCAAATGGCTGTCACCCAGCTGCATCGACCCCTCCCGAGTGAAAGAGGCTCTCAGCTCATTTAGAGCATCCAGTGACTTATTTGTCCTGCTGTTATTTCCTTCATTCGTTCTATAAATATTTGTAGCCCAACTTTCCAGGTGCCAGGTACTTTAGAATTACCACCACATCAGGCCCCTGGCAAGATGCCCCCAAGGAGATTAAAAGTTAACTGAGCAACAGAGATAAACAAATAAGTACAAAGTAACCAAGACCGGAGAATGCTCACAAAGACTTATTTACTAAGAAGAGTATCCTCTCATCTCTTTCAGCAACCACACGGCCGCGGGGGAGGGGGCAGTCTGAATAGACTCAAGTCTAACTAAGCCTCCTTTTGAGGGTGGAGAAGTGTTTGTAAATGGGTGTCAAAAAATCAGGGTGGGGATACTTTTTTTTTTTGACTTGGGGTGTAGAGGGTTGTGGGTGAAATGTGTTTTGGTAGAAAAAGTGTTAAAGGGGAAGAGGATAAGGGTAGGGGGTGGAGGTTGGAAATAAACAGAGGGGATAAACAGGCAAGCTATGTGGAAGGGGGTCCTGAGAGAAGGAAATTTGGCTTTGGGGATTTTAGGATCAAGCTGGTTGGTGGTGAGGAGAGTTAACAGTCAGATGATGCAGTAGGAATGCCCCATCTTTCTCTACATAGGAACGGAGTTTTGACTGTAAGATCTGTGGCAAGAGCTTTAAAAGGTCCTCTACTCTGTCCACCCACTTGCTCATCCACTCAGACACCCGGCCCTACCCCTGTCAGTACTGTGGCAAGAGGTTCCACCAGAAGTCAGACATGAAGAAACACACCTTCATTCACACTGGTAAGCCGAACCCTCTTGATTGAAGGCAACACTGGGTGGTCTGGTGTGTGTGTGTGTATGGAGGGTGGAGAACAGCATTATTCTTACCCCCCACCCCCAGGCCAATATAACACCTTCTAGGTGATAGTTTGGTCCCAGTGTGAGTGATGAAGAAGACCTTCCAGATGGAGTTAATCACTGCAACGAGTTAAAGAAATCAAGGAAGCAGATTCACTTAGGTTCATTTACATAAAAGTTGTTGTCCCCATAGGGGCTTGATTTGGGTTGTGTCTGAAGAACCATTCAGCAGGTCAGCTGCAGTTTCTCTAGCCTTGCAAAGAATATTTTCTTTTAGTTTAGCAGCTGCCCCAACTGCTGCCTGCTCTCAGTGAAATATGAAGCTGCAGGGTCCTCTCAGAGCATTGCTCTAAATATTTACCTAGAGATTGAGGACTTTCTCTAGGGTTCCCACCCAGCCGTTTGCAGGAGGGACTATATGTGGCCTCTCTAGCTACCTGTTTAGGAGTCTGAAAGCTTATTCTGATGGAGGAGGAAAAAAATAATGATAAATATTACTAAGGTCTCTGCTAAGCACTCTTTAAATTCATCATCTCATTCTATGCTCACAAGTCTGGGTGGTAAAGATTATTCCTAATCCCCATTACAGAGATTAAGAAAATGAGGTACACAGGCTTAGGTGACCTGCCTAGGGTCACATAGCTAGCAAGGGGCAGGGTCATGTCTTCTGACCTCAAAATGTCTATGCTCTTAACCACTGTTTACTGTATTCTATTTTCAGAATCATGTGGGTTGGTAGATATAGAAAGCTTCTATTCACGTATTGTCCTTTTCAGCATATTAACAAGTCCATGCCATAGTAGTGATAACTTTTTACCTAATATAGTACTTAATAGTTTATAAAATGGTTTCAAATCTAACACTTTATTTGATCCTGAAACACTGAGAGATTGAATCCTTTACCAAAGAGCATACAGAATAAATCATGGGGCTATGGAATGCTTTTGCTTCTAATCCTAAACTCTTTCCCTAATGTTTTAACTGTATGTGTGTGGCCATTTTATTGCAGGGAGCACTCTCTAATAGTCAACGAAATTTACTCTAGACCCAGAATTCTGACTATTTCATTCCAGTATATGAGTACTGATTTAGAACAAATTGCAATGTGTTCCAAACACCCACCATTGATATTTATAAGTATGCTTGAGCAGTCAGGATGCCCTATCAGAAAATCCAGGATAATATCCTACTTTAATCATGTCCTCTTGCCTGAAATTTCCATGTAACTCGCTCCTTTTGAGTAAAGGTATTCAAGACACTAACCAAAATGCAAGTAGGATCTTGGCTGAATGAGATAGTAAGCACTTATCAAACATTTACTATAGCTGGAATTTGTTCCTCAGATTTGTTTGACCCTAAGGAGATAAGCTAAGTTTTGATGGCTGGTTCCTTATCAAGGAAATCTGAAATATAAAGACAGAAAGGGAAACAGCAAGAGAGACAGAGAGTTCATCAAAAATAAACTTCATCTATTTTACATTTTTTCCAAGTCTAAGCCCAGACCATGCTGAGGCTATTTGGAAATCCATACTATTTATCCATACTATTTGAAAAGACAAAACCTTTCCTGTTTTTTATGTATTGATCTGTGGTGAAGAATTGCTGGTACATAAAGAATCTGATACTTAACCTCATAAAAAGAAAATAAAATCAAGAAAGAAAATAGGATCATCTACATTAAGAAATTTGCATAGCCTTAAGGAAGTTTGGCTAAATGTGGATTTCTAAAAAATGAGACTTTGAGAAATGGCCATGCTTCAGATATGTTCTGTTGTCCTTCAAGAGCAGGAAAGAAGACAGTCACTGATCCATACAAACCAACACCCACTTGGAAACTCAGATTTGAAAACTTCCTCTGAATTAGAAGTCACATGGTTTGAAAGACAGCCTCCACCCCCTCACGTTGAACACCTGCTTTGGGAGCTTTCTGCTTCTAAAGTTAGGGGAGTCCTCTCAGGGTAGATTCAGCTGCAAGTCTGGGGAGGGTACATGGCCTTTGCTCTGTTTCCGTTTAGCAGGAAACGGTTTGAGGCATTGGGCTGGGAACCCCCACTCTGAAAGTCTTTCACCTGGTGCACCCATCGCTTCCCAGGACTTGTGTTGCAAAACGTCACCCTCCAAGTTGTGCAACCAGCTGGTGCCAAGAGCATGTGGGTCACAGTGAGCCCCTTTAGTGTTATCAGACTCATACTTCCTCCTCTCCCCCCTTCCATCCCTGCAGGTGAAAAACCCCACAAGTGCCAGGTGTGTGGCAAAGCATTCAGTCAGAGCTCCAACCTCATCACCCACAGCCGTAAACACACAGGCTTCAAGCCCTTTGGCTGCGATCTGTGTGGGAAGGGCTTCCAGAGGAAGGTGGACCTCAGACGGCACCGGGAGACACAGCATGGGCTCAAATGAGTGCCTTGCAGGGCCTCAAGCTGCGGCTACACAACACTACAGAGGGCATCCACCCCACTTGCACCACCCACTTCAGTCTCTCAGGTCCCCTATTTCAGTCTGCTGATCCCTCTAGGGTGACACCCTCATCTTCCTTCCTGGAACTGCCAGGGGGATAAGTTACCTTTTCGAAGTTCAACCTGAAGTGGAATCAAATGACTCACTGGGATTTGGATACATGGAATAATTTCCTGTACATCTGAAGACTAGAAGTCAAGAGGGGATCAGAAAAAATCTTCCTATTCCCCGCCTTGCTCCACAGACAGGAAAGTCCTTGAGGGTTTTTCCCTCCTCCTCCTCACCTACTCCAGGCACTTGTGTGGAAGAAGAGGAATCGCCATTTGCAAGGTAGACAGACTTATGCTAATGTTTTTATCTAGAATGAAGAATGAGTGGGGTTTTTTTTGTTTTTGTTTTTTACTTCTGGGGAGTCTGTTGACCCTTTTCTGTTGGGTGCTACCTGTAAATCTTGGAGAAATCATTTCTCCCGAGTGAAGACTGGTTCAGAAATGTCATTGGGGGGAGTTTTATACTTTTGAAAATACGTGCTACACCATTGAGCCTGCCTCAAGAAAGAGCAGAAGAAAAATGAACTTGGAGATGAGCGATCCGAGGTCTGTGAAAGCTTCTACAGAGGAGGTGGAATCAGAAGGCAATGCCTTGGATGAGCTGTCAGCCATTCCCTCAGTAGCTGTGTGATGACCATCAGCTACTATGGTCCCAAGCCCCTGTGCTAGGTACAGGGAACCCCTACACCTCCTGCCCTTCAAAAGCTGACAGTTGTACCTCCAGTGGCTGGGTCTGTTCTTTCCCTTTAAGGAAACTCTGAGAAGACAAAATGGGAATCTCTCTTGAACATTCCCTTCTCACCCATTTGGATTTTATCATGCCTGAACAAAAAATAGCTGAACAGATACTTCAAAGATTCATGTGTATATTCAGTGTTTTATTAAGCTGATATTTTTAAGATGTCTAAGTTAGCAGGCAATTGTATGAGGGAAAATGTGGCATTTTTACCATAGTGAGGTTTGTAAATGTTTTTAGATCTTTGGGAGTGCATTACGTTTGTTAATACATATTTATTAGATTGATGTTTTAAATTAATAAAGTATTAAGACTCTTCTATATTGCATTTCATTTAGACAGGGAATTTGGAAAAGACTTGGTTTTGTCTGTAAGGAGGGTGGGCACTGATGGCAACTACAGTGGAGAGCAAAAGCCATGCAGACAAACCAAGATGCAGGAAATGGTAAAATCCAATTTTTGGTTTTCATATGCTTTTTTCCCTTCTACACCCCAGAGGCCCTTTTTTAACAGAAAAACTAGATTTACAAAATTAACCCCTTGGTTTGTAGAATCCCTAATGGTCCCACATGTACATAAGCTCGTTTTCTGAGAATTTCAGATTTTTTCACAGGCCAGAAGGCTCCCAAATAAATAAAGAAATCACAGGTCTCAGGGCAAGATAGTTGGTCAAGTCACAGAATGTGTCAGTGGCAGACTTGACCAAATACTTTGAACTCCCTGATACCAGTTTCCTTGAATATAAAATGTAGATACAGTTCTATCTTTCAGTCCAACCCTGACTCCTTTGAGTCATTCTGTGGAGATTGGAGGGCAAAGAATCAAATTGGTTAGCTGCCTCACCTAAGGGAAGTTACAAAATTAAAGATGCATGGTCAGGGAGGGCAGTAAAATTGGGATCTGGGTGGTTTCTGCTTTATCCCGCCTGTAGGAATGAATTCTTGCATAAATTAGTCCTATAGGAGAATGAAACTAGAATAAGGTCCTGGCCTAAATCCCAGCTACCTGTGCTCTTCCTAATATCTGAATCAGGGCATTCCTGGCCCATGGTCACCAGCAGCAGGTCATCCATTTCTACTCAAACCACTTTCACACATTGACCGAGCACTTAGTGTGTATCTGGCACTATTTTAGGTGCTGGGGTTACCACAGTGAGTACCATGTCCTGTAGAACTTTATTTGGTCACTGTTGGAACTTCAACTTCAGAACAGGGCCTGGCACACAGTAGTAGATTATAAATATTTGCTGGGTGGTAAGTGAATAAACAGAAAATAAACTCCTGCTTCATCATGGTTAGCTCTATTCTCTACAACCCAGAGGAAAGAGCCTAAAAACAAATAGAACACAGGACTTTTCTGAGTTGGTGGGGAAGGGGAGCTTTGATGCTGCTTTTCTGCAGTATCCCTAAATCTCAGTCCTTGGCTGTCCTAACTTGGTTTACAATACCATGGTTTTTCTTTTTTTTAAATATTTATTTATTTATACAAGCACTGGGGTACAGTCAGAAGTGCGGGAGGGTGAGAGAATTCACCAGAGCCAGAGCCGGGAGCAGAGCAGGCAGAAGGACCGAAGTACACTGCTGAGGGGAGCAGCGGGCGGCAGTTGAGGTCTGCGCGCCATGTGGGACCCTCCTCAGGTGGCCGGGGAGCAGCCGGGGATCGAACCGGCGCTGCAGAGGCTGCGGGCAGCTTTGCAACCCAGTGCTCAACCGCTGCGCCACCAGGGAGGCCCACAATACCATGGTTTTTTCATGTGAATTTATTCTCATTCAAAATTTAAATTTGTTTTAAAGATTTATTTATTTATGCATACAAGAGTTGGGGTGCAGACCAGAGATGCAGGGGAGGGGGGTAAGAGGATTCACCAGAGACAGAGGGGGAACAGAACAGGCAGACTGACTGAAATACTCTGCTGGGGGGAGCAGCGGGCGAGACAGGAGAGGTCTGCTGCCCCATGTGGGTTGCTCCCTGGCTGGCCAGGGATTGAGAGGCTGCAGTTGCTTCACAGTGCAGTGCTTTAACCCCTTGTGCCACCAGGGAGGCCCTCACAATTTAAATTTTTTGTATCACAGTTTATAAGGTAATGATATGATCATTTTCCAGAACAGATGGGTTCATTAGGACCCCTTTCTAATGTCCTGGGAAAGTTCCCTGTGAATAAAGGACAAAACCTCTTTCTACAAAATTCAGTGTGCACATTGGTTGGTTATTTCCAACCTGGTTTGAAAAGTAAAGAAGTTACATGGAGGGAGCAGAACAGATTGAAATCTAGGTATCTGCTCTGCCTTGTTATTCCCTTAGGACACTTAGAACTTTTGGTTCATTTTCATATTTCCTGTGTATGTTGTAAATGAGGAGTTGTAATTTTGATATTAATAGTGCATGTTTTTAGAAAAAAAAATATCTTGATAGCTCCAGTTTAGAATCAAAACAAATTACTTAGCCTGTTACTGTGTGAAATTTGAAGATTGCAAATATCTCCTTTAATGTTATTACTTGACTCCATTAAAAATAGATTGTGAATATTCCATGTCACATTATTCATGAGATAGGCTCTATGCCTTTTGTCTGCTGGAGTAACAGTAGAAAGGGTAACAAGAGACACCAGCGCACACCTTTGTTTCTTTCACTAAATTTTTAATAACACCTCCAGCTAGCCAGTTGGTGAAGCTCAGCTCTTGCATAAAAGTGGAAAAGCACAGCTATCTCAGAAAAGACCAACCCTTTCAGCAGCTAATTTGAGTTTGCTTTCATCTACACCAGAGATGATTAAATTACCTATCGAGTGTGCTGAGCTATCAGGATTCAGGCCACGTAAAAGGTGAATTTCATCTGATTGATTTGAGATGCAAATGGAACAATTGAGTTTTAAAGGCCCCGCCTTAATTAAAGGGACAGCAAAGTATGACTCTAGGGCAGGTTCTTGATTGCCACTGCTTTGCAAATTGGGTGGCCGATAGTGATTTGGCCCAAGTCATTTTGTTATGTTTATGTGAGTTTAACTTGATCATTTAACAGAAAGGAATGAACTCAAAGGAAAGCTTAAAAGGACTTGACTCCTTTCTGGAGCATTCTATGCTTAAATCTCTGCTCCTATAGTATTTAAATAGGAAAAAATTTCCAGGAAGTACATAATACATTTATTTAAATGTTTTACTCATTAAGTAAAATGAAATTTTACCCCAAATATTTTTAGCTTAAAAGTTATTGTTCCTTTTTGTAGTGTTCCTTTCCAATGGTTACCCACATGTGGCATTTATATACATATATTTTCACCCTATGATCAGGGCGTTTACAGTTTATGTTTAGATAGCTCTTTTATTTATCTGTTATAGGGACACATACTTAATGAGAATTTTGACCATACAAAATGAGAATTTTGACCATTTGTATGCTTAAATTTGAAATCCATATTTATCAGGAACTTCTTTTCTAAAGTTTTACTTTAAAATCATTCACTCTTTAAATAAAACATTTCAAGCATATTAGAAATTACAGAAAATAATAAACACCATGTACCCATGATTCTGCCATATTTACCTTAGGTTTTATTTTTGAAATTAAATATTAAAGACATGGTTGAATATTTTCTGGAATATGTTCCTTTCTAACCCAATTCCTTTTCCTCTCTCCTCAGAAGCATCCTCTATACCAAAATTGGTCTTTATCATTGCTATGGATAATTTTATACTTTTAATTTATACATATTCCATAAACAATAGATAATACTATATAGCATATTTTAACTTAATGGAAATGATATAGTGTGTATATATATGTGTGTGTGTGTATATATATATATATATATATATATATATATATATCCTTCTGTATCTTGTATTTTTTCCTCAATACTCTGTTTCTGAGATTTAGCCATGTTGGTGCATACAGTTTCATTCACTTATATTAACTGCTGCATATAGAATTCTACTGAATGAATACTTGCCAATTATTTATATATCCTGTTGAAAAGTTTTGATTTCCAATTTTCCATACTACAAACAATTCTGAAGCAAGCTAACTTTCACATATCTCTTTGTGAAAGATAAAGGGAAAGAGATTCTTTGAGGAGTAGAAATGCTGGGCATGACCAAATTACTTTCCAAAATGCTTATACCAATTTACATTGCCACTAATGGTATAGAGAATTCCTGTTGCTCTATATCTTACCAACACTTGGTATTGTCAGACTTTAAAAATGTTTGCCAATCAGATGGATGTGAAACACTATTGTAATTTGCATTTCCTGATTCCTAGTGAGGTTGAGTATCTCTTCATAAGTTTGTTGACCTGACAGGTTTCATTTCCTGTGAAATGCCTCTTCATGTACTTTGTCCATATTTTAATTGGGTTGTTTACTTTTAATCGAGTTATTTTTAAAAATTTAATTGTAAGCACTACTACTGTGCTAGCTAATGTGTTGTACACATCTTTCAGTCTGTAGCTTGACTTTTCATTTTGGTTTTTGCTCTTTTTGTGTGTTAATGTAGTCAAAGATTTCTGTCTTTCCTTTTTTTTTTTAAAGATTTATTTATTTATTTATACAAGTACTGGGTACAGTCAGAAGTGCGGGAGGGTGAGAGAATTAACCAGAGCCAGAGCAGGGAGCAGAGCAGGCAGAAGGACCGAAGTACACTGCTGAGGGGAGCAGCGGGCGTCAGGAGAGGTCTGCGTGCCATGTGGAACCCTCCTCCGGTGGCTGGGGAGCAGCTGGGGATCGAACCGGCGCTGCAGAGGCTGCGGGCAGCTTCACAACCCAGCGCTCAACCGCTGTGCCACCGGGGAGGCCCCTGTCTTTCCTTTTTTTTAAAAATTATTTAATTATTTATTTATTTTAAGTTTTTTTTTTTTTAATAGAGGCATGTTATTTATTTATTTGTTTGTTTGTTTGTTTTGTTTATACATGCACTGGGTACAGTCAGAAACACGGAAGGGTGAGAAAATTCACCAGAGCCAGAGCAGGGAGTAGAGCAGGCAGAAGGACCAAAGTACACTGCTGAGGGGAGCAGCGGGCGGCAGGAGAGGTCTGCGCACCATGTGGGACCCTCCTCCGGTGGCCGAGGAGCAGCCGGGAATCGAACCGGCACTGCAGAAGCTGCAGGCAGCTTCGCAACCCAGAGCTCAACCGCTGCGCCACCGGGGAGGCCCTCCTTTTTGTTTTATTCTTATATCTTAATTAATAAACCCTTCCTTAATTGGTGGTTATAAGCTCGTCACCTATATTTTCTTCTAAAAACAATAAAACGTGTACTTGGAACATAAAAAAAAAGCTTTTTAATCCACTAATATATGTATGCTATGAAATAGGAGCCAGTCAAAAATAATTTTTTGCCCACACTGATAAGCAATTTTCTAACAATATTTATTACAAAATATTTATTACAAAATTTATTACAAATTTCATCCTTTCCCCTCTGATTGTAATAGCACCTCTGTCAAGCTTCTCTTTCTATGTGATTCTGTCTCTGGGTTTCCTGGCCCATCCCACTGGTTTTGTCTCTCCCTATGCCAAAGCCATAGTGTCTTAAATTTTTTTTTTTTTTTTTTTTTAATTTTTTTTTTTTTAATAGAGGCATGTTCCATTTATTTATTTGTCTGCTTGTTTGTTTGTTTTTGTTTATACATGCACTGGGTACAGTCAGAAGCGCGGGAGGGTGAGAGAATTCACCAGAGCCAGAGCGGGGAGCAGAGCAGGCAGAAGGACCGAAGCACACTGCTGAGGGGAGCAGCGGGCGGCAGGAGAGGTCTGCGCGCCATGTGGACCCTCCTCCGGTGACCGGGAGCAGCCGGGGATCGAACCGCGCCGCAAAGTTGCGGGCAGCTTCGCAACCCAGCGCTCAACCGCTGCGCCACTGGGGAGGCCCCATAGTGTCTTAAAGTTATAACAAGCTCTTAGTCACAAATAGGGAAATAGGAGGGAGGTGTCCTTCTGACCTGTTTCATCATCTTTGGGTATATTTTAGCTACCTTTGGCCCCTTGCTCTTGCTTGTTGAAAAACTTGGGATTTTTATTTGTATTATATTTAATATTTAATTGAAATTATTTTGCCTTGACCTTGTATCAACTATAGTAACATTTAATATTCACTACTCTTCTAATGACATTTTTAATACTTCAAAGTATGCTCTTTATACTTAAAGTTGTTGAAGGAACTTTTTTTTTTAAAGATTATATTTTTTATGCATACAAGAGCTGGAGTATAGGCCAGAAGTGGAGGGTGTGTGTGAGAGAGGATTCGCCAGAGACAGAGTGGGGAGCAGAACAGGCAGACTGACTGAAATATACTGCTAAGGGGAGCATCAGGCAAGACAGGACGGGTTTGCTATGCCACGTGTGTCAGCATTCTGGCCAGGGATTGAATTTATGCTGCAGTCGCTGCTGATAGTTTGATAGTGCTGAGAAATTAACCCCTGCCCCCATCAAGGAGGCCCACTTTTTTTTTTTTTTTAAATGCCTTTCAAAGTTATCTACTGCTGATATATGCAACAAAATTACTGGGGTTTTTGTATGTTGGTTGGTCTTGTGTCCTCCAACTTTACTGAAACTTCTTTTTAGGTTTGTTTCTTTTTATTTTTTTAAGATTTATTTATTTATGCATACAAGAGCTGGGGTACAGGCCAGAGGAGCAGTGGGTGAGAGGACCCACCAGAAACAGAGTGGAGAACCGAACAGGTGGACTGACTGAAATACACTGCTGAGGGGAGCAGTGGGTGAGACAGGAAAGATCTGCTGTGCCATGTGGGTAGCTCCCTAGCAGGCTGGGGATTGAATTCATGCTGCAGAGGTTGCGGATTGCCTCTGGGTTTACCCCTTGCGCCACCAGGGAGGCCCTTAGCTTTGTTTCTTTCATGTTACAGATTATTTTAGAATTTTATGTAAGAGAGTCATGAAATGTGCAAATGATTATAACTTGGTTTTGGTCTTTTCAATGTCTCTTCTTCACTTACTATATTAGCCATGGCTTTATTGAACAGGAAGGAGGTTGCCCTCCTTGTCATATTCCTAACTTCCAGGGAAATGCTTTTAACTTTTAACAATTCATTGTGATTTTTTGAGTATGTTTTGGCAGATAACTTTTAGAAAATCAGGTTAAGAATTTCTATTTCTAAGACATGTATATGTAACCTTCTCTCTGTAATGGTATCTCCCACACTGTAGTGGGTAGATCTGATCTTCTGATGATGTCTTTTCAATGGAGAAAGGAGAACTTAAATTTAAATACCTTCATTTACTGTGTTGTCCTTGGTAAATTCCCTAGCTGATCTTCCCTTTTTGTCTTTTACCACAAATGCCCTGGTCTTAGCTAAGCTATTTAAGATGGTGGCTGAAGCCATGTGGTGTTACTCATTCGTGTTCCGTATGCATGTTATTATTACACTTCTTTTTGGCTTTTTTTCCTCTTAAAAATAGCATTTCTATTTCTATTTGGTAGATGTTTGTCTGTATTGGTATCAGATTTTATTGTATGATATTTTGCCATCTATTGAGAAAATTTTATGACTTTTATTCTTTGTCACTGTAGTAAATGACATATAGATTTTCTAAAGCTTAGTTGCCCTTGTGTTGCTGGGGGCATCAAACCCCAACTTAGTCATTTTGAAAACTACATTTTGAATATGGTTTATTGAACTTAGGATGTTTGTTTGCATTTATGCTCATTAGAGAAGTTGGCTTATAATCTTTCTTTATCATTCTGTCCATATACAGTTTTGATACCAAGATTTACTCATCTCAAAAAGAATAGGGCAACATTTCCACTTTTTCTGTTTCCTGGAACAACTTGTGAAAGAGTGGCATTATTTGTTGAGTGTTTGCTAGAAATCACTTGGATTCTTTGTTTTGTTTTTGTTTTAGTTTTTTGGTGAGGAAAGGGTAGCTTTAGTGACCATAAGTCTATTCAAGTTTTCGGGCCTCCCTGGTGGCGCAGTGGGTTGAGCACCATGCTGTGAAGCTGTCCGCAGCCTCTGCAGTGCAGGTTTGATTCCGGGCCGGCCAGGGAGAAACCTACATGGCGTGGCAGACCTCTCCTGCTTCAGCTGCTGCTCCCCTCAGCAGAGTCTTCAGTCCATCTGCCTGTTCTGTTCCTGTTCTGCTCCCTGCTCTGTCTCTGGTGAATTCTCTCACCCTCCTGAGCCTCTGACCTATACCCTGGTTCTTGTATAAATAAATTTAAAAAATCTTTAAAAAAAAGTCTATTCAAGTTTTTACTTTCTTCTGAAACCAGCTGTAATAGAGTATATATTTCAATAAATGTTTCTGTTTCATCAAGTTTTCAAATTAATTGCCACAGTATTTAAAAATCAATATGAAGGGCCTCCCTGGTGGCGCAGCGGTTGAGCGCTGGGTTGTGAAGCTGCCCACAGCCTCTGCAGCGCCGGTTCGATCCCCGGCTGCTCCCCGGCCACCCGAGGAGGGTCCCACATGGCGCGCAGACCTCTCCTGCCGCCCGCTGCTCCCCTCAGAGGGGAGGACTTCGGTCCTTCTGCCTGCTCTGCTCCCTGCTCTGTCTCTGGTGAATTCTCTCACCCTCCCACGCTTCTGACTGTACCCAGTGCATGTATGAACAAACAAACAAACAAATAAATAAATAAAACATGCCTCTATAAAAAAAAACAACTATACTGTACCTATAATTATGTTCAATATTTCATTGCAGTATTGTTTATTTGTGCCTTTACTACTTTCTTGATCAGTTTTGCAAAGGTCTCTATTTGTTTTTGCAGTATATTTTCATTGCCATATTATTTCTTCTATATATTACCTAATAAGATTTATTTTTTTAAGGTTTTTTTTTTCTATTTATATTTTTGCATGGAGTAACTGGGGTGCATGTAGACCAAAGGTGTGGGGGTGTAGAAGATGAGAGGATTCACCGAGACAAAGTGGGGAGCAGAACAGGCAGACTGACTGAAATACACTGCTAAAGAGAGCAGTGGGTGAATCAGGAGAGGTCTGCTGAGCCATGTGGGTAGCTCTTTGGCTGGGGATGGAACTCGAACTCATGCTTCAGTGGCAAGGGATAGCTTCAGAGTACTGACACTTAACCTCTTGTGCCACCAGGAAGCCCTATTATGTTCATTATTTTTAACAATTATTTTTTACTTTAATCTTGTCCCATGATAATACAGTTATATCAACTTTCCTTTGGTTGGTTTTTACGTAGTATTTTTTCACCCTTTTATTTTAAATCTTTCTCCTTAAGGATACATTTATATGTATATCTTGGTAACAGCATCAACAGTATTATTGCTTACCCTTTAAAAGCCTTTCAGACATGAGAAAATATAATTTCCAGTTGAAAATTTAATTTCTGATACTGTTTTATTTTATAGTGGTGTGTTAAAGCATTGATTTCTGAGCAACTTAATCTAATGGGAATCTGTTCGTCATTTTTTCATTTCCAGTAAACTTTTTCTAATAAAAAATATATACAGCTACACAGTTGGGAGAGAAAAATACTCAGATTCTCTATCCAAAAGAATAAGATACTGTTTACAACAACCAGTTCATTTTCTGGTATTCGAGGAAAGATCCTAACTTGCAAGGGTTTTTTGTTTTTTTTTTTTTTCAGTCTGAATTTGTTGTAACGATAGAAGAGAAACAAAAGCAGGAAGTTAGATTTGCTAGTTTTACAAGCTTCATT
The DNA here is from genome assembly GCF_014898055.3 of Talpa occidentalis. Taxonomy (NCBI): domain Eukaryota; kingdom Metazoa; phylum Chordata; class Mammalia; order Eulipotyphla; family Talpidae; genus Talpa; species Talpa occidentalis. Next base: position 94,658,596 of record NW_023605305.1, on the reverse strand, counting down.
CAGAATTTTTTAAAATTTTGGTAAATTAGGAAGCATAGTTTCAATTCTCTCTTTTAACATGATTTAGACAATTTCCTAGGTTACCCTTTCTGAGAAGTAGAACTGATTGGCATGCCTATAGAAGATTTTGCTGCAGTGGCAATTCCTGGGTTGTTCTCAGGGTAAGGAAGGCTAACTAGCTATCTTCTTTGACTTTTTGAAGGAGTCAGGAACTATTCTTTCATTATCTTTCGGTAGATCTGTCTGTATTTCACCTCTTGGACATGCCTTCCCAGAGCTTTCACACAAATTCAACTTCCTCTTTCCATGTACTGAAACAACTCTTCAGGGGACTCTAATAAGCAAGAATAATAAGTTCTTAACTGAGAGAATCCAACCACATTATAATATTTTTGCATGCCATCTCTTTGACTCATCTTTGTATGGTCATCGGCTATATCAAGTGTTTAGGAACTAGATGAAAGAATATATAACATGAAAAGTTAAAGGCACACGAACTTCCAAACTCAATCCAAAGTTTTTTTCATTTTTTTAAAAGATTTATTTATTTATGCATATGAGACACAGGGCAAGCTAGGAATTAGGCAGTTTTAGGGACAGTGCAGGAGGGGACCTCTGGAGAATTTAGGGAGGCTTCAGAGATAAGGACAACCAAGGGAATGTAACCAATTCCACTAGGAAAAACAAACATGCCAGGACCAAGGACAACATTGTTAACACTGGTCCTGGTTTCCTTCAGGTGGTAAAGGGAGGCAGAGATTGGAGAAATGGAGAGTGGTCTAATTTATGGACAACTTAGAAGGGCAGCTGTTTAACTTCAATGCAGGGATGCTCATCCAGAGGACTGGGCCATAAAGATAAAGATGTAACAAATGGGGAAAGAGAAAGCTGTTAGATAAGGAATGTGAAGATCCCCCACTCAGTAGCAAATTAAGTGAGACAGCCGAGAACTAACCAATTACAAAGAGACTGGTGGAGCTTTAGAATAATGAGGGAAAGAAGGTCTATATTCCCTGAGACACAACTCCACTTTGGCTTCCTTGCCCCTCCCAGACCTGGTTTCCTGGCCTGGGAGTCCCACTTTATTTCTGCTCTTTTTCTCCTCAATAAACTTTTTCTTTCTATAAACAAACCTGCCTCTTCTTGCTTGCTCGCCTGAGAGTCTGAGAAGTTCCTGCTGCGGCTTCGTGAGACACCAACCCGTGGGGGTCTAGTGGCTGGGGCTCAGCGCTGCCCCTGCAGCCTGGGGTCTGTTCCTGGCTGGGAGATTAGGCCTGACAATTCCGGTATCACATACAGGAACTGGGATATAGGCCAGAAGTGTTGGGGGGTGAGAGGATTCACCAGAGACAGAGCGGGGAACAGAACAGGCAGACTGACTGAAATACACTGCTGAGTGGTGCAGCGGACGAGACTGGAGAGCTCTGCTGTGCCATGTGGGTTAGCTCCCTTGTTGGGGGTTGAACTCATGCTGCAGTGGCTGCCAATAGCTTCACAGTGCTGAGACTTGACCCCTTGCACCACCAGGGAGGCCCCAAAGTTTTTTTGATTTTGCGCAAGTTATCCTTTCTCTTTTCTAATAGTTTACAATCTAAACTGACAACATAGAAGCATATTTCAGTTGTATCCAAGTAAATTCTTTCACTCAGAAGAGAATTAACATCAGGAAGCTATAGAAATGAGGTCCAGATTAGTCCATTTCAAGTGCTCAAGGGTGGAAGCTTTGTGACCAGCTACTCCATCTGGTCATCTACCTCTCCATCTTTGATTTGGAGAGGATAAGAATAAAAAATTCTAGTCAGTAGGTGCTTACAGTTTGTATCAATGGACTATGATTCCACGTACCATGTCTAGGGGTTAAGTCTCAGCACTATGAAGCTGTCCCCAGCCACTGCAGTGCGAGTTCAATCCCTGGCCAGGGAGCAACCCACATGGTGCAGCAGACCTGTCCTGACTCACCCACTGCTCCCCTCAGCAGTGTATTTCGATAGATCCACCAGTTCTGCTCCCCACTCTGTCTCTGGTGAATCCTCTCACCCCCCACACCTCTGGCTTATACCCCAGTTCTTGCATGCATTCATAAATAAATATTTGGGAAAAAAAAAAAGAAGGAGGTTGAGCACAGCACTGTGAAGCTGCCTGCAGCCTTTGCAGTGTTGGTTCAATCCCAGCCAACTGCAGAGATACCCACATGGTGTGGCAGACCTCTCCTGTCTCGCCGTTGCTCCCCTCAGCAGTATATTTCAGTCACTCTGCCTGTTCTGTTCCCTGCTCTGTCTCTGGAGAATCCTCTCACCCTCCCATACATCTGGCCTGTACCTTGGTTCTTGTATAAAATAAAATAAATCTTTTAAAAAAAAAGAAAAACAATGGGCCTTCCCTGGTGGCGCAGTGGTTGAGCGCTGGGCTGCGAAGCTGCCCGCAGCCTCTGCAGCACTGGTTCAATCCCTGGCCACTGTAAAGGGTCCCACATGGCGCGACAGACCTCTCCTGTCATGCCCGCTGCTCCCCTCAGCAGTGTATTTCGTCAGTCTACCTGTTTTGTTCCCCACTCTGGCTCTGGTGAATTCTCTCACCCTCCCGTGCTTCTGACTGTACCCAGTGCTTGTATAAATAAATAAATAAATCTTTAAAAAAAAAAGAAGAAAAAAAAGAAAAACAATATTGAGTTGGGAGTATCTGATATATAGCCTGTATTAGGGTTCTCCAGAGAAAAAGAATAAGATTATAAATATTATTTTATGTATGTGTGTATGTATATACTTACACGTATTTTTATATAAACAGATGTGTTATACAAGATTTATAATAAGGAATTTGCTCATGTGATGGCAGTGGCTGAGAAGTCCTGAGATGAACAATCAGCAAGGTAGACACCAAGAAGGAATGTCTGCGCTATAGGTCCTGTGCAAAGGTCTGAGAATGAGGAGAACTGATGGTATCAGTTCCATTTCAAGGGCAGGAGAATACCAGTGCCCCAGTCAGCCAAAGTTAACCTCTAGTCATTTGGCTCTGTTCAGTTGGTTTGGTCTTCAATTGATTGGATGAGATCTATAAACATCAGGAAGGAAAACCTGTTTTATTCAGTTTACGGATTCGATTGTTAATCTCATTCAGAAACACACTCTCCCAGACAAACCAGAACCATATTTGATAAATGTCTGGACATCCCATGACCTAGTTAAATTGACACATAAATTAACCATCATAGCCACCAGAACGGTTTTAGCCTCCAGAGCATTTGTCAGAGTACAGAACATAACAAACAAGTCCAAAATCTCGTGGCTTATACAATAAAGTCATGCATGTTACACTTTGGGTGTGTTCAGATTGTTGCCATCATAAGTGATTGAGAGATCTCAACTCCTTCTATTTTGTGGTTGTTTCATCTTCTAGGTACAATCATCTTCTAGGAATTTCTTGGAGTTCCTGTGCAAAATTCTCTGAATTCAGTTGACTGATGAATTAAAATAGAGCATATATTGATGATCACATTGAGTCCTTAAAAGGACAGATTGGGTAGTGGCTAGATCACTTCTGTTCACATTCTATTGGTCAGAACACCATCAAATGATCTTAATCTAAGTGTGCTTCGGTCCTTCTGCCTGCTCTGCTCCCCGCTTTGGCTCTGGTGAATTCTCTCACCCTCCTGCGCTTCTGACTGTACCCAGTGCTTGTATAAACAAAACAAACAAACAAATAAATAAATAAATAAAAACATGCCTCTAAAAAAAAAAATGATCTTAATCTAACGGCAAAGGAAGCTAAGACTGTAACCTTCCTTTGTACCAAGGAAGAGAAAATGGAACTTGTAAGCATCCAGCTTGGCCAGCGTTTAATATTGGGCTTATCCTCTCTCGGAGTCTGTTTCCTACTTTGTAAAGTGAGGAGGATGGACTAAATGTTCTCTAGGGACTTTCCAGCTCTGACCATCTAAGTTCTATATTCTATCAAAACCCTGCTGAGCCCTAGAAACTCTCACTTTGGAGAGGATCTCTCCTACCCAAGAGGGAAGAACAGTAATCAGGGTTCCCCCAAATATTTTCCCATTTATACCTGGAGCCTCTGGGAAGTTTATTCACTTCCTGAAGTTCAGAAAAATAAAAATGATCTCCTCCCCCCGGGGTACAGCTTTACCCGAGGTCATAATGCCAGCACCCTCCCTCCCCTGGGTGTGTTATATGCAAATACTAATGTGGCCATGAAACTTCCTCTTAGCGCCTCTTCTTCCAATTCCCATGCTATGAAAAGTAATGACCCCTTAGGCTCCTTCTCTAAGATCCCAGAATAACAACAGAGAGGAGTCAGGCCTATATCTTCCCAGTCCTATTTAGCCTCTGAGAACACTTCACAAAAGGCTGGGCTGTGTACAGAGTGATTGTGTTCTTAAGTTATCTGCTTTGCTGCATTTCCTGATTATTTGCAATTCCTATGCTTGTGTTCTTGTTTATTATTTGACTCCCCATTGGATTTCAGGCTCCACAAAATCAGAGATCTTGTTTGCTTTATTTACCCTGTCACTGCTGTAACAGTACCTGGCAAAAAAATAGCTATTTTTTGACTGAATAAATATTACTTAAAATTTTTAATTTAGTCTAAGTTCAGGGCAATAGGACTTCTTGGGGAGAGTATTCTAGTTATATATCTATATATTTACCTACTAAGTAATGTTTAAATCTTATCTAAATCTAATGTCAACACTAGGAATTTCAGAATACTGAGTAAGAGGCCAATAACAGACAATCCCTTATGGTTTAACCCAAAGTTGGGGGCCCAGAAAGTTGAAAACAGAGTACAAGTGCTTTTTCTCTGAGCCAGGAAGCATCTGCTGTCAGCATTCAGTTAATCTGCACTTTCTACACATTATCATGGTAGAGCATGTTGCAAACTGTATTGACATGGGACAATGTTCAGTTTCAGAAAGTGAGCAGGCATTTCTAAACTGTGGTTGTCTCTTTTTATTCCCAGAGAACATAGAAATTAGCTTTGTTCCTTCTGTGTGGATCAAATAAAATCTAGATGTCCTAAAACTCTTCTTGTCCCTGAAAAAAAAGATATGATTGATCTCTCCTTAGCTTATGCTTTCAGTTTCACTGTCATCATCTTTGAAAAGTCTGGTTTCCTTTATTCACTACCCTAGCTTACAAATTAAACATGATTTCTAAGATAAATCTGTAGGAGGAAAAAAAAACAAGACTATCATCGTATATATCAAGATATGGTGGATGCGAAGTAAGCAATTAATGGCCCTATGATCACTAATATTTTTTATCATTATTGATATCTAATATTAGTAACTGCCACTTATTTTTATTAGCAGGCAGAATGAGGGGCACTCCATGACCCTCAAACATGCCTGCTCTAAATGGATTCTGCCATCCACTGCATCAAGACAAATATATACTCTCAGTGCACAAGACTTTCAATAGAAAAAAAAACTTTAATAGAATTAGTGTGCAATAGAGAGAAGAGAAAGAATATAGTAAAAGAGTTTCACCATGGAACACCCAAAGTTACCTGTCCAGGGTTGACCCAAAGCAGGGCCATTGAGGCCTGTAGCCTGCCATGAGTCTAAGACACCTTCTGGTGGGGACCCATAAAAAGGGGGCAGAAGGGGCCAGGCAAGTCTGGATGGAAAAGAGCAAATTCAAAATCCAAATCAAGATAAAGGCTGCCATTGTCAGCCTCCCCACAGGTCTCTCACCCATGTCTCTGTCTCTTTCAAGTGTCTCCTTCCAAGTCCTGGTACAAATCCACAGCCAGAAGCAAGTGCAGCTTCTCCTTCATAAGTCTTTGCTCCATCTGCCTCCTCCAACTCTTCTCTTGGCCTTAGTTCCTTCTTTTTCCTCCCTTTTCCCAGTCTTTCCTGTTTTTCCTCACAGCTCAGCCTCACCCTTCTTTGGGTGGGGTGGGGAACCCAGAACCTCCCCTATGGGGATTACACTGTTACATTAAGGCTTTACTCTGTGCTAAGTGCTCTGTATACATTTTCTCATTTAATTCTAACAACATTCTTATGAGATATTATATTGGTCACGTTTTCCAGAGAGACAGAGCCAGTAGTATGCAAATACATAGATCGATGGGTCTCTCTCTCTCCCTTTAAATAATTATGGAGGCTAAGTCCCACGATCTTCCACCGGGAGCTCAAGTCCCAGGAAAGCTGGCAGTATAATTCTATCCAAGTCCAAAGTCCTGAGAACCAGAAAAGCCAATGGTTTAAATTCCAGTCTGAGGATGGAAGCTATTCCATTTTAAGCAGGAAGGCAAATTCCTCCTTCCTCTGCTTTTTGTGTTATTCAGACCAGTATTCACCTAATGTGGGTAGGCAATCTACTTTACTGAACCTATGCATTCAAATGTTTTCCAGAAACACAGTCACATCAAGAAATAATTCTTAATCTAGGCACCTCATGGTCAGTCAGGCTGACACATAAAATTGACCATCACAAGTATCTATCATTATCACCATTATCACCAATTTCTTTCCAAGGTGACATAGTATGTGACACAGCTGGGATTTGACCCCAGGCAGTCTGGCTCTCAAGGCTGATCTCAGATAATTTGTGTCTTTCTTTTGGGCCAACCCCTGTTATTAGTTGATTTTACTACTGGGTTAGATCATAACAAAGTTCTACTCTGGAAATCCTGTTAATCTTACTATTAAATCACATACATTCAATTAAGTGCAGTTTATTTCTTCTTTCAATCAATTCACCAGGATATATAAGAAACAATCTACTCATCACTAAGGGCTGCAATTTACAAACCACCTTTCCCAAGCCTGAGCCTATTACATTGCCTGATGTCCTTTGATGCCATCACCCAAGTTGTTTTCATTTGTCTGATGGAGACCAGCTTTCTCCGTGTTCCTTAGTAAGCACAATTGTAGGAGACACCCGAGCCAGCAATTTAGTGATGTCCAGAGGTAAATTATGCTCTTCTTTGTTCACTAACTTACTGATTCCAAAATCATAAAAGCACATAGTTTCCTGGCAGCATTGGGAAGTGTGATTGCACATAACATAGTTGATTGCAGACAGAATCTCCTCACAGATGTTGATCATTCTTTTTTATTACAGTTGAACTCACTGACAACTTCCAAATAAAAATTTTATTATGTAACATTTGTTTTATATAGAATATATGTAACAGAATTATAAGTTGTGAGGATAATAATAAAATTGAATCATGATCCCAGCTCAAGCATAAAAGCTAGGATTTTTTTTTTTTAATCAATATCATTGATTCTACTTGTACACTCCGGCTCTATCCCTTCTGGAGTCTCACTCTAAGTTACTTCTTCTACTTATATACTTATTTTTCATAAGACTCAAAAGATTTGAAGTATTTTGTGACTTAAAAAAAAAAAATCACGTCTAGTTCCCTCTACAAACTCTGAACTATTAAGCATGAGCTCCATGGCAGGCACCCCTCTCCCCAAACCCTTGTTTCCCGTACACTTAAATAGAGGCTACAATTATTACTTCTCTATTTAGAAATTATTGTGGTTTCAGTTTTCATTGTGTCCTTGTGGGTTTTTTCTGTTTTGGTTGCCATTATAAATGTCTCTTTTATTCCCCCATGTGGTCAGTTTCTTAAATACCTTGTTTAGCACATCTTCAATGGAGTGTGGTTGAGCTGAAGGTCTGCCAGCTTCAGGGATATTCGGACACTTTTGTTCCATTCTGAGAACAGAAAACATGCAGTGACACTTTAGGCTCTCTGAACTGTGGGGGATGGCCTGTAATGTGTCAAGTTTTTGGACAGTATTTTCCCAGTTCAGAATTCCTACTAGATGACTGTCATTATGTCTGCAGTATAGAGGGAAAAACTGATACATGGAGAGGTAATTTCACAGGGTTACACAAGTATTAAGTGGTAAAGCCAAGATTTGAATGCAGGACATTTGCACCTCCCCTCTCTGCCCCCAACTTATGGAAATAGCAATGCCAATTCCATTCACCTCACATGGACTTTATAGTACTTAGAGAAATAATACTTTGAGTTACAGAAGACAGATATTATAGTGATCAAAAGTACTGTTTATGTTTTTATTCAGGTGGTCAGGCAGTGACCAGATCACTGTTTGAGGAAACTAGCAAAAGCAAACACTTTTAATGCTGATATGATCCCATTCCATTGATCAGATCTGCTCAGACAAACTCTAATTTATATATTTGCCCCTCACCTCTGCCTCCAAGTCTTCTCACCAAATGATACAAAGACAAGCCCCTGCGGGAAGGTCCTTGTTTCTTGTGAGATTCCCACAAAGTCAACAAAAAGCTCATAAAAATTTCAATAATGTTTAAATTTTATATCAATAAATGTAATAATTCTGTAATTAATACATCATGGAATTTCAAGTGCAGCCAGCAAGAAATCAACTTTTATTTATTTTTAAAAAAGATTTATTTATTTACGCATACAAGAACTGGGGTAGAGGCCAGAGATGTGGGGGGTGAGAGGATTCACCAGAGACAGTGGGAAACAGAACAGGTGGATTGACTGAAGTACACTGCTGAGGGGAGCAGCGGGCGAGACAGGAGACGTCTGCTGCACCATGTGTGTTGCTCCCTGGCCGGCCGGGGATCAAGCTCGTGCTGCAAAGGCTGTGTCTAGCTTCACAATGTGATGCTTAACTCCTTGCGCCACCAGGGAGGCCCAAGAAATCAACTTTTAAACCTAGAATGAAGGTCATAGCTTTGAGGCATCTCACAAATGAAAAAGCTTTTGTGTAACACATGGCTATCCATACCATCCCTGACTATTTCTTTGGTCCAAGGATCTGAATAGCTAAAATGATGATTCTTCTCCAACTTCTCTCTGCCTCTGGTATTGGGTTGCTTTTCTTCCACAACCTGCTGATTGGTCAGGGCGATGAGAAACTGTGTGCGTGTTAGCATTCTGAAGGTGGTTTGGAGATTTACTCCCACTGAGTTGATAAACTTCCTCCTTCATAACGGTTTTCTAGACTCAAATCCTAATCATTGCCTTCTTTCCAAATTCTCCACAGATATTGCTCAGCAAGCACCAGTAGTTGTAAACCACAGATGCTGGTTCTTACCAACTGCTGGATTCAAGCTGTAGAAAATGGGCAAAGCGCATCTAGCCCTTTTAGGAGCCTAACAGATTTCGATGTGAAGAAAGTGAACTCAGTGCATATTGTGTAAAGTGTACCCCGAACAGTCTCAGGAAGTATCACGGCTTCCTGATTGCAAACCCAGATAAAGTCGAAGGCCACAGCTGCTAAGGACAAAAGCCACCAACCCCAAAAATGAAGAAAAACGACATTTAAAGGCTGCAGTTGTGAGAAAGTCAGGGTCTAAAAGAGAATTCTTTTAGATACATCAGGGTCTAAAACAGAATTCAGATGAAGTGCTTAATTTCTTGTCACATGCAAATACAGATCATCTGGAGCTTTGGAACTAGCTGGGGAGGAGGGAGATCTGAGAATTCTGTCTCCCAATGTTATGAAGTTAGCTTCGAACACCTATTTCACTGCAGAGTATTTTGAATCTGAAGAAGGAGCACATCATGAATATGGGAGCCTATAGTTTAGGACACTAAAGTGGAAAAACTTACCCCTTATAGTCTCTGCTCAGTCTTTTAGTGCCTGCTATTAAATATAAAGCTAATAGACTCTCAATATTTTGAAAAAAAGACTCCGCAGCTTGATTGCCAACAGCAGAGTTCAAATTCCTTTGCTGACTTCAGAATTGACTTGGGACAATTTAATCCTAGTTTTTCTTTTTCTTTTTTTAAGATTTATTTGTTTATGCATCCAAGAACTGGGGTACAGGCCAGAGATGTGGAGGGTGAGAGGATTCACCACAGGGAGAGTGGGGAACAGAATAGGCAGATTGACTGAAATACACTGCTGAGGGGAGCAGCGGGCGAGTCAGGAGGGGTCTGCTGCGCCATGTGGGTCTCCTCCCTGGCTGGTGATCGAACTCATGCTGCAGTGGCTGCTGACAGCTTCATAGGTAGTGTCTTAATGCCTTGCGCCACCAGGGAGGCCCCTAATCCTAGTTTTTCAATCCGCTAAATGGAAAGAACAATATCTACTTATAGATTATTGTGAGGATTAGAGATTATACATACAAAATGCCTGAACCAGCATAGGTATTCAACACAAAATAATTATTATCCTACCATACTGTTAATCAGTATTTATCACCTAGCACCCAATGTGAAACATAACAAGGCCAGGAAACTTGCATTTTTGGCTGTATTGTAGACTAGATACCTCAAACAATCCTCTAGATAGAAGAAACTAAAATTCTGAGTATAATATTTTAAAATAATCATGAATATATCCCACTCTATTATCAGAGTAAGGAATTTGTTAATTTCAAAACTAGTAGTGAAAGAGGGAAATCTGGTCAGGAAACAAGTGCCAAGCTTTCATCACTGAGACTTTTCTCAAGCTCCAGAGTCCTTCCTCCTTGACGGCTGCATGAAGCAAAGCATGCAGTCAAGAGGAAGCCTAAGGCAGAGACTAAGGTGGAGACCCCATTCCACCTGAGTGTGAAGGTGAATAAGAAATAACACTGGGCCTCCCTGGTGGCACAAGAGGTTAAGACACAACCTATGGAGCTGTCTGCAGCCACTGTAGCACAAGTTCGATCCCCTGGCCGGCCAGGGAGCAACCCACATGGTGCAGCAGACCTCTCCTGACTCACCCGCTGCTCCCCTCAGCAGTATTTCCGTCAATATGCCTGTTCTGTTCTCCACTCTGTTTCTGGTGAATCCTCTCACCCCCCACACCTCTGGCCTCTACCCCAGCTCATGTATGCATAAATAAATAAATCTTTAAAAAAAAAAAAGAAATAACACAGCACAGGAGATAATGAAGAAATACTTTCACCTTAGGGCTGGGGAGAGGACAAAAATCTCTCTGGGAGTTCATAAAACCAGTTGCTCCTTACACCTGTTTTCTGTCATAATTCACTTTAATTTGAATAGAGAATTTTAAGCTAAAATTTTCATCTAATGGTAGTTCCAGATTGGTAGCACCCTGGGCAACTAAAAACAAATATAAGTTTTTCTGGAGGAATTTAAGTTTAATTCAGGTCTCAAAGAATAGCTTGAAATTCCAAGAAAAATGATGGACTCTCTCTCTCTCTCTCTCTCTCTCTCTCTATATATATATATATATATATATGTATTTTAAATCACAAAACAATGAAAATAAGAGATCATGAATGAGAACCACTGGATACAAATTTTAGCAAGTATAGGCCCACAAATATTTCAGATGTTGGAATTATTGACATGAAATTAAAATATCTGTTTAATATATTAAAAGAAATGGATATTTAATAGGAATATTTTACTTTGTAAATATTTTACTTTATCCAACTATGAATGATAAAAATGAAAATACAAAATATAGAAATCTGTGGGAATCAGCAAAAACAATGCTTACTTGGAAATTTAAGCAAAGAAAAAAGAAAATCCTGCCACTTTAAGCACTCAGTTCCCACTTTAAGAAACTGGAAAAGGAAGAACCAATTGTACTTAATGTGAGCAAAAGAAAGGTGTAAAAAGAACAGAAAGGAATGAAATGGAAAACAGAAAAAATTAACCTCTGGACAGACTAACCAGGAAGACTAATCACAGAAGAGACTAATTATAGAAGAGAGAAGACACAAGTTGCCATATCAAGAATTAGATGTGGGGGCCTCCCTGGTGGTGCAAGGGTTAAAGACAGCACTATCAAGCTGTCACCAATGTCTGCAGCAGGAGTTCAATCCCAGCAGGCCAGGGAACACCCACATAGCGCAGCAGACCTCTCCTGCCTCACCTGCTGCTCTCTTAGCAGTGTATTTCAGTGGATCTGCCTGTTCAGCTCCCCAACTATCTCTGGTGAATCCTCTCACACCCACTACCTCTGGCTTACACCCCAGTTCTTGTATGCATAAATAAATCTTTTTTAAAAATTTGATGTAGAAAAAATAAAAAATGAGAGATGACATCACTAGGATTCCACATATTAAAAGGTAATAAGGGAATAGTATGAGTAATTTTATGCCAATAAATTCAACTTAGAAGTAAACAAAATCCTTGAAAGACAGAGCTGCCAAAGCTTACTCAGGGAGATATACTTGAACTAGCCATATATCTACTTAAGATTAATTTGTGGATAAAAATCTTTCCACAAAGAAACTCTACTTCTACTTGTCTTCAATGGTAAATTCTACCTAATATTTACAAGCTTAATTTGCTTCCTGTGAGTCTGTTTCTACTCGTGGGAGATGAAGACTCTATCACTTGAGTCCATGCCCACCTATACCTTATAGTCTCTTAACATTTGAAAAAGAGATGACCTATTGACTGCATAAAAATTTTTTTGTAAAAATTTATTTTTTGTAAAATGATAGGCTTATTTTATTTACATTTATTTATAATTCTACTTTCCTCACAAGCAGCATTTCCTAGTAGCACATATGCTAGTAACAGATTAATGAAAGAGTTTCCCTTTATCCGTGACACACCAAGCCTCACAATCAAGCAGCAAGAGTCTCATTCCCCACACCTGTAGAACTGCAAACCAGAGCTGCAACTCGCAATCACCAGGGCTCTAAAGAGAAGGCGAATAGTGGAGTCTGTCTGGATTTCATCCCAGCACTGCCACTTGAGTCGTGAGATCTTGGGTAAGTCGGTGTGCGCTTCTAAACTGATTCTCCTTTGTAAAATGGAGCTCATAATAACTCATCCCGGGGTTGCATTAGTAGAGAATTGCTAGATAATGTGCCAGTAGAGCTGACCACAGTAGCAGGGCCGTAGGAAGCACCTTGTTCAACATCTAGCTGTGTGAATTACCTCGCCCACACCTCAGGGCAGACGTAGCACCCAGGGAAAAGCAGCATTTCTAAGAGTTGTTGGTACCCAAGTAATTAGTGCCATGTTTTAAATAAACCCCAGAAAGAAAAAGGTAACAAAGTCAGTTTACTTCTCCAGGAGCAATGGTTTTGAGAGTATTCCTAACAGCCTTTATGAAACTATTTATTTCCACATCTCTGATTTATGTAAAACTATCCACCCCAAACCAAAACAGACCTTCTCTCTCTCCTACTCTGGCCTACTTCCCAGCTGTTCACATTCCCTTTAGGACTGTCAGACGCTCTGCAGCCTGCGGAGCCCAGCAGAGGAAAGTAAACAACATGGGCAGTGAGGTGCCCCACCCAGCATTTTATTTTCCTAAATCACTCCTTTAGCTAATATTTCAGGGACAGACACGCGACGCATCTGGCTCCAACCAAATATTTTCAGTCACTCAGATTCCAAAGTAAATATTTGATAGTTCGATTGCAGTAACATTGGAAGCATGGGACAGGCGGCCATTTATCAACTTTCAATCAGAGCCGGTGCAGCTGCTGGAGCGCTTGGCCCCGCCCCTTCCCATGAGCCCCTGCGAGGGTCCCGCCCCCGCACTTCCGGTCTCACCTGGAACCTGGGATTTCAGAAATATGTTCACCTGGAGTCAGGGGAAGGGAGGCGCTGGAGCTCAATGTCAGTTACTCCATGGCGGTTTCTCTTTCAGCAGGTGTTGCCTTTGCTCACACTCACTGGTTCCCTGAAGGGTGTTGCCTGTGGCCATTGGAGATGTAGTGAGTCCAAGAACGGGTTAGAAAATGTGTGATGACCTGTTAGATTTGAGGTGGATGGCCAAGGAGATGTCTCCAGAGGCCATTGCCTGTTGCTAAAATTGCTACCTTAAGACATTGTTAACATTGGCCCAAGTTTTTTGAGCAACAGTGAATATACCGTGTCTGGTACAATGTCTTATCAAATCATTCATACTTTAGTAAGAATATGTCTATTAGATTTTTTTTAAGATTTATTTTATTTATTTATGCATACAAGAACTGGGGTAGAGGCCAGAGGTGTGGGGGGTGAGAGGATTCACCAGAGAGAGAGTGGGGAACACAATAGGCAGGTGTACTGAAATACACTGCTGAGGGGAGCAGTGGGCGAGTCAGGAGAGGTCTGCTGCGCCATGTGGGTCACCTCCCTAGTGGGCTGGGGAATTGAAATGCTGCAGTGGCTGCACACAGCTTCATAGGTTGCATCTTAGCCCCTTGCACAACCAGAAAAGCCCCAGATTTTTAAAAAAGATTTATTTATTTATGCATACAAGAACTGAGGTGCAGGCCAGAAGTGCAGAGGGTGAGGGGGTGAGAGGATTCCCCAGAGACAGAGTGGGGAACAGAACGGGTGGACTGACTGAAATACACTGCTGAGGGGAGCAGCGGGGAGTCAGGAGAGGTCTGCTGCACCATGTGGGTGGCTCCCTGGCAGGGGATCAAACTTGTGCTGCAGTGGCTGCAGATAGTCTCATAGGTTGCATAGTAACCACTTGTGCCATCAGGGAGGCCCTCTATTAGACTTTTTAAAAAAGTGTCATGTTTTATGCAGGATGGGGTGCAAAGATACAGAAAAATGGGGAGTTGAATGGGTGAAGCAAACATATCATTCTGTGGCAGGGTTTCTTAACCTTGTTGGGATCCATGTGAGATTGGAAAAAAAAACTAAGGACCATTTATTTACCCAATAAAAGAATTGTAAACATAGTGTTTTGCCTATAATCTGAGGAGATTGTCAGATACTCAGAACTCACCCACAGACTCCCATAGGGGAGGCATCAAGCCCGGGTTAGGAAATGTTGGATTTTAAGTATAGCAAGGCCTGAATCTGAAGACTCTCAGATTCCTTGTCTTGCCCAGAGCCAAGACTTAATTGGGTACAAAATTTAAGGATGCATCAAAGAATTCAGAAATCAAGGCAAGTATTGTTTCAGTGCTTAAAGAATCAAGTGCTAAATAATATTTCAATATTTTATTTATTTTTAAAGCATTTGTTTTTTAATGCCTTTAATTTTTTTTAAAGATTTATTTATACAAGAACTGGGGTACAGACCAGAGGTGTAGGAGGGTGAGAGAATTCACCAGAGACAGGGCGGGGAGCAGAACAGGCAGACAGACTGAAGACACTGCTGAGGGTAGCAGTGGGTGAGGCAGAAGAGGTGTGCCACGCCATGTGAGTTTCTCCCTGGCTGGCTGGGAATTGAACCCACGCTGCAGAGGTTGTGGGCAGCTTCACAGCGCAGTGCTCAGCCCGCTGCGCCACCGGGGAGGCTCAATATTTCAATATTTTAAACATCAAATCTGAAAACTATGGCTGTCATGTGTCACCTTTTTTGGTAAACAAAGTATATTGGAACCAGGGCCAGGGTTAGGATGAGAGGTACGTGAGGCCTGGTTGCAGAAGTTCAGGGTCAGGCCCTGTCTTTATTTAAAATTTTAATATTTTCTTATTTATGGATATTTAATTTTTAAAATAGTATATTAAAATATTAGTTTTGAATGCTGAGCTTTTTGTTCCCCTGTTCTGTTTTTATTTTGTAGCAGACACTAATGCCTTTGCCTCACCTTAGCTCCAGCCCTGTTTGTGTCCCAGATGATATTCAACTAAAATTACAATGTAACTGATTGCTCCTTGTGTGCTAGCTCCTGAGTCCCACATTTTGGACAGCACAAATATTGGGGGAAAACTCTAATCTGTCAAGAGAGTGGTAGTCTAGTCCTGGTGTTACCATTCTCTGCTGGATGAGCTGCTTCTTATCTGCAGAATGAGAGGGTGAGACTTTCCAGTTCTGGGATTCTATGTTTCTGTGACTTTGAAAGAGGTGGCTAAATCAAATTGTTTCCTAGAGAACAGAGCCCTGAGTGAGCAAATCCCTTGAACCCATTGATTTGCTTTCTCAATGGAGGAGCGTTGTCCACTGTAGTCCTTCATCTGTATTCATATGAGGGCCTTTAGAACTGATTGCTAGATAAAAGATTTTGAGAGTTGTTGAGAGTTTAATCAGTTGGCCAAGATGACACAGTGACAGATTTAGAACAAAAATCCCAGCCTCTGACCGCTGTCCAGTGTTCCTTCCAATTCACCATGATGAAATACAATGTTTGCCTTTCTACTTCCCACCAGAGAATTTCCTAAAAGTGAGTTGAATTCTCTCTCATAATAGTCTCTCCAATTCCTGTGATTTCCTAGCTTCTTCATTATGATGCTGCTCTCCGAAACAACTCTAAATTCACCTTGACCTGAGGGATTTGGAGCCAATTCTTGTTCATTGTCTTACTCTTTTTTTTAAGATTCATTTATTTATGCATACAAGAACAGGGATATGGGCCAGAGTGGCAGAGGGTGAGAGGATTCACCAGAGACAGAGTGGGGAGCAGAATAGGCAGAGTGACTGAAATACACTACTGAGGGGAGCATCAGGCAAGACAGGAGAGGTCTGCTGTACCATGTGGGTAGCTCCCTGGCCAGGGATTGAACTCGTGCTGCAGAGGCTGCCGATAGCTTCACAGTGTGGTGCTTAACTACTTGTGTCATCAGGGAGGCCCTCATGTTGGGTGATTTCTATAGGGATTTTTAAGAACTGCTACTAGGTATGTAATCTTAAAAAGCTTATTTCCTCCTTATTTCTTTTGAAAGGTATTTTTAAATGTGGACAGAACAAGTGATGCATAACAACGCTATCAAGGAGGCAGCATTATTCTCATTTTACTGATGAACAAACTGAAGAATCAAAAGTCAAGTAACTTGTTCAAGGTTTCTGATAATTTGCCCAACATCCTGATTTGAATCAGGATTCAAATCCAGGTATCCCGACACCAACGTCTGTGCTTTTAACCAGCATGCTCTGTGGCCTCTTTCGTAGGCCATTTTGCCGCAGCTTGAACAATTCTAGTGATGACAAACTTTTCCAGTTGTTTCCCCATTTTTTTGCTGGGCAGCTTCATTAGCTAGAATGCCTTCCTTTTATTTGCTGTCTCAAGTCATAGAGAGTTGTACAGAATGGTTTCATGTTGTCTAAATAAAAAGAGAAGTACACATGAGAGTGAAGGACACAAAGAATTAAAATCCTTCCACTGGCCCCACCTTCACCAATCATTCCTGACCCACTTCCAGTTCCTATGGGCTTCCTGAAAAGACACCAAGTTCCCTCTTTCAGTTTTGTGTTTTTTGAAAGTAAAATCTCCCCTTACATGCTTTTACCTTGTTCCAGGAAAGATTTAAGGTAGCCCACTTGGATTGTAAATGTGATGAAGTAGCATAAATTAATAGTGTATGATATGATCTAGCAATCTCACTTTCAGTATGTGTCCTTCAAAAATAGTTACTGGAGGGGCCTCACTGGGGGCATATGGGGTTGAGCATAGCACTGTGAAGCTGTCCGCAGCCATTGCAACATGAGTTTGATCCCAGGCCAGCCAGGGAGGTGACCCACATGGTGCAGCAGACCTCTCCTGTCTCACCTGCTTCTCCCCTCAACAGTGTATTTCAGTCAATCCTCCTTTTCCGTTCCCCACTCTGTCTCTGGTGAATCCTCTCACCCCCCACACCTCTGGCCTGTACCCCAGTTCTTGTATGCATAAATAAATCTTTTTTTAAAAAAAGAAATAGTTACTGGAGACTATACGGATAAATATTGAAGGAGTTCTCTTGTTTCCTTGTACAAAAAACTGTAGGCAATTTAAATGTACATCGTAAGGAAACAGCTAAATAAATAACCCAGTTGAAATAACTCTTACTGTTTTGTACTAACATGGAAAAATGTAAGTAACACAGTTTGGAATTAAAAAAGTAATTTTTGTGACTATATTTGTAAAAAGAATATAAAATGCATTGAAAAAAGTTTGGAAACATCTACTTCAAATGATTACATCTACTTCAAATGATTAACAATGATTGGGGTTAACAAAAGTGAGAGAACATTCATTCAGTTAAGATCTCCCTACGACATTTAGACTCAAAGTGCAAGGTTTTAAGAGCAGTGTGGCTCAGGTCCAACACATCTGAGTGTTCAACTAATGTTTGCTGAATTAAGAAGCTGAATCATAACTTCAGTATATATTAGTAGTTGAAAGTTTATTGGTGTCACAGTAAATAATCTTAAAAAATAATTATTCCCAATTAGCTTTCCCCCCAAAGGTATCAAAATCATTTCTCTTAAATTCAGACTATTCTTAACTCTTTAAAAAAGATTTATTTTTATTTATTTATGCATACAAGAACTGGGTTTAGGCTAGAGGTGTGTGGGGGGGTAAGAGGATTCACTAGAGAGAGTGGGAAGCAGAGCAGGTGGATCTACTGAAATACACTGCTGAAGGGATCGGCAGGGGAGGCAAGAGAGGTTCACTGCACCATGTGGGTAACTCCCTGGCTGGGGATTGAACTCTGGCTGCCAATAGCTTGATAGTGCTGAGACTTAACCCTTGTGCCACCAGGAAGTCTCCTATTCTTAACTCTTTTCAATGCATAATGTTAAGATAAACTCCATGTTTGCTTTGAAGAAAATCATTAGTGATATTTTACAAATTGGTGCCTGATGACATATAACCTCCATTGTCATCCTGTGGTGGTTTAGCAGTTTAAAGAAATACTTTTTTTTTTAAGATTTATTTATTTATGCAAGAACTGGGGTACAGGCCAGATGTACAGGAAGGTGAGAGGATTCACCAGAGACAGAGTGGGGAACAGAACAGGCAGACTGAGGAAATGCACTCCTGAGGGGAGCAGCGGGCTTGACAGGAGAGGTCTGCTGCACCATGTGGGACCCTCACTGGCGGCCGGGGTGGGGGGGGTTGAACCGGCGCTGCAGAGGCTGCAGGCAGCTTCGCAGCCCAGTGCTCAACCTCTGCACCACCAGGGGAGGTCCAAGAAATAAATACGTTTTTCTCATTTCAAGAGTTCATTGAAAAAAATGTGGAAAGTAAGAAAGGGTAAAGAAAGGAGAACCTATAATCTCACAGCCCTTAAGATAGCCTTTAAATGTACTTCTTTTGCATCTTTTTTTCCTATGTGCAGCATTTTTTATATTTTTTATATTTTTAATTGTGACTAAAATATATATAACATAAAATTTATCATTTTAACCATTTTTAACTGTGCAACTCAATGGCATAAAGTACATTCTACATTATTGTGCATCCATTGTGACTATCCATCTCCAGAACTTTTTGATTATCCCGGACTGAAACTCTATATTCATTAAACAGTAACTCCCCATTATTTTTGCCCCCAGCTACTGGTAACCACTATTTTCCTTTCTGTCTGTAAATGTAACTACTCATGTACCTTGCTTGTATAGGTGAAATTAAACATTATTTGTCCCTTGTCCACTTTATTTCACTTAACATACATAGTGTTTTTAAGATTCATCCATGTTGTAGCATGTGTCAGAATTTCATTATTTCATGGCTAAGCAGTTCATTGTATGCATATACCACATTTTGTTTATCATTAATCTATAAACAGAAGTTTTACAAAATAAGGGGGGGTGCAATTGTATGGGGAATATAACCAAAATGAAAATGCATATATTGTACAAAGATGAAAAATGATGTAAGAATTATATAAAATAAAATATAAAAAACAAACAACAACAAAAAAATAAACAGACGTTTTAATTCTTTCCATCTTTTAGCTATTGTTAACAATGCTGCTATGAACATTGGTGTACAAATATCTGCTCTGTTCAAATTTCTGATTTCAGTTCTTTTGTGTATATTCCCAGAAGTGAAATTACTGGATCATATGTTAATTCTATGACTAATTTTTGAACAACATCATACTATTTTCCACAGCACCTGCACCATTTTACATTCCTAGTAGCAGTGTACAAGTGTTCCAATTTCTCCACATCCTCACCAACACTTGTTATTTTCCATTTTTTTAAATAATTTCCATTCTAATGGGTGTGAAGTGGAATCACATTGTGGTTTTGACTTGCATTTCCTTAGTGATCTGTGATGTTTAGCACCTTTTCATGTGCTTGTTAGCTTGTAGTACATGTTTTTCACAGAGATGTCTATTCAATTCCTTTGCCCATTTTTAAATTGGGTCATTTTTGTTGAGTTGCAAGAACTTTTAATATAGCCTCAATAGCAATCCTTTATCAAATACGTGATTTGCAAATACATTCTCCCATTCTGTGCAGAAGTATACTTTTTCTATTGATAATGTCCTTTGATGCACAAATGTTTTGTGTTTTCTAAATTTTTTCAAATTTTTTTGTGGGACCCTCACTGGAGGCCGGGGAATGAATCGGTGCTGCAGAGGCTGCGGGCAGCCTCTGCAGCCCAGCGCTCAACCGCTGCGCCACCAGGGGAGGCCCTGATGCACAAAAGTTTTAAAGATTTTTTTATTATCTTTTTTTTCCTGTCATATCCAAGAAATCATTACCAAATCCAACAGCGTGAAGCTTTTCCCCTATGATTCCTTCTAAGAGTTTTATAGTTTTAGGTCTTGTTTAGGTCTTTAATCCATTTTGAGTTAATTTTTGTATGTGATGGAAGATAAGAATTCAGTTTCAAGTAGTTTGCATGTGGATCTCCAGTTATTCTGTCAGCATTTGTTGAAAAGACTATTCTTTTTCTATGGGCAATCCCATTTTAAATATCATGTTTATTCTGACGGGAGTCCAGGAAGCCTCTGTGGGGGAGGGGGTGTCCTCATTCTCTCTAGTGTACTCAAACGATTGTAAAGTTATTTGACTTGGACCACAGGGGAGACAGAATGAACTCAACCTGGTACAAAAGCAAGGTGGCCAGCAAAAATTGGTGAAAGCGCATGCTGAAATATTGACAATCGAGAGTTTTGTGGAGCCTCCACTAAATCAGTTTCGTTTGTCATGAAATGGGGATGATGATAAGAAGACCAATCTTGTTTTGCTAATCAGTAGCATAAATGCTAATGTCATCATTGTGGTTACTGTTTATAAGAAGAGTGATGTCAGGCCTCCCTGGTGGTGCAGGTAGTTGAGCACAGCGCTGTGGAACAGTCCGCAGCCTCTGCAGTGCCTATTAGATCCCCGCCGGCCTTGGAGCAACCCACATGGCGAGCAGATCTCTCCTGTCTCGCCCGCTGCTCCCCTCAGAGTGTGTTTCAGTCAGTCTGCCTGTTCTGTTCCCTGCCCTGTCTCTGGTGTATCCTCTTGGCCTCCCGAGCATCTGGCCAGTGCCCCGGCTCGTGTATAAATAAATTAAAAAAAGTGATGTCATATGTTAAATGTTTTGCATGCATTATTTAATACTCAGAGCAGTTTTATGAGGTAGTTACTGTCATTTTCACTACTTTACCATCTCTGAGCTGCTTTTGTTGTCTGTAAAATGAAGAAAATAATAATCAGTCTTGCGGAACTGCTCTGAGGATTATATGAGAATAGTGAGCATGGAGGGCCCAGCAAGAGTATGCACGTGGTTGATGCTTAATGGATGGTAACTCCTTCCAGTTGAGGAAATGATTTCAATGGGCACAAATTACGTTATATGAAGCTTGTTTCTGACAATCTCCTATTGTCAGAATTCAGTTGAATCAAGATTCAATTCAATCTTGAATTATGATTATACTGGTCAGATAGGAAAGTCTGATACCATTTATTTAGGAGACAGGAATACCTTGTAATCACCCACCTGCAAGGCCAAAGTAGAGGTTGTTTACTAACAGAGTGCTAGGAAAACTGCCAGTCGCTCATCTAGGAAGTGAACAAGTACCAGCATCCCTGGAACATGTGGCTATGTATTTTTGTACAATATGTTAGAATTGTAGGGTGAGTGAATCAGTCAGGCCTTTACAGAGGCCGCTGGCCTCTGTGGCTATCACCTGTGGCCTTGATTGTGCTAATGCAGAAGGCGCTTGGGAGCGTGGGCATGGGGCACGCATGCCTGACTGTGGACACCTGAGGAGTATGGTGTGGGCATGCGTAAATGGGCACACCTGAGCCTAGAGACTGAGGCTATAAAAGGTTGGCGTCACGCAGAGACGGCTTGGGTAGAATGGCTGCGCGGGGACTGGTGACTACTGAGAGGCAGGACCACGAGACGCCACGCCAGAGAGAGCCCTAAGAGAAAACCGTACGGATTTGGGGGAGTGGGGTGGGCTGGGAGGCCTGCCAGCCTCCCGGCCCCCGGCCTCCCTGCCTTGCCAGCCTGCAGGCTTGTGCCACAACAATGGCGTAGAAGGAGCATTAAAGCCTGAAACTCCTCTGAGGGGCCAAGACTCGCCTTTATCCATCGGTGCCAGTCAATAGAGAAGCTGCCCTGCGCCTGCTGGCACTACAGCGAGGTTCTAAAACTTCATCATTTCGGTAGGTAAAGTATCATTTCCTTAAACCTCTCCATTTTACTATCGTTGCTTATTTCCTCTTTTAAAAAAATGATTACCATGAAGATGTGCAACTGCCTGAGACCATACTGGAAAAGGCAAGAAGGGCTTAAATTAGGTAATACCTTGATGTAGTCCTTACTGGTTGTAGTTATTGTGAGTCACACTTTATGGTTATAATTTGTATATTCATTCAATGAATCCAGGCCACACATTTCTTCTTTGCTGCTAATAAATTAACTGGCAGCAGGATCAAGTCCTACTCCTCAGTGGCAGCTGGGCTCTCCCTTGGAGCCTCTACAATCCCTTCACTTATTGCTAATTGACTTCCTAATTCCCCACAGCAGCTGTTGCAAACCTTTTCCACTCTCCTTCATGCCCTTAATCTGCTCCCTGCTCTGCACACCAAGCAGCAGGTGATCGTGCCTTGGTGATGAGTTCTCTTTCCCACTGCCTTTAGGGCCTTTGCTGTCTCCACCACCTCATCCCTCTGGCGTCCTTTTTTTTTTTTAAGATTTATTTATACAAGAACTGGGGTACAAGTCAGAGGTTCATGAGGGTGAGAAAATTCACCAGAGACAGAGTAGGGACCAGAACAGGCAGACTGACCGAAGGCACTGCTGAGGGGAGCAGCAGACGAGACAGGAGAGGTCTGCTGCGCCATGTGGGTTTCTCCCTGGCCAGCCGGGAATTGAACCCGCTTTGCAGAGGCTGCATGTGGACAGCTTCACAGCGCTGTGCTCAACCCGCTGCGCCACCGGGAGGCCCTCTCTGCGGTCCTTAGCCCAGATCTCCCTGATATCTCAGGCCCTAGCTCCTTAATTTACTCCCTTCTCTTAGATTCAGTTTCTCTGCCGCCTTTCCTTTTACCGATAAAGAAGTTCAAGTCTTCCTCACCTATAGAAGTTGAGCTGTATTTCCCTTGATTAATTTTTCCTTTATCACTGGTAAGCTCTTAATTTTTTTTTTCATTTTAAAAGTAATATAGTAATAGAAAATTGGGAAGTACAAATAATCAAACATGTTTCAAACACTCAACTCACATTTCTAGAGATAATCACCAATGTTAACATTTTAATTTGTACTTTCTAACCATTTCTATGCATGTTTATTAGTCATTTATTTCAATATTGAGAGCATTCTGAACGTTCTGATTTTTTTAAAGATTTTTTTATGCATATAAGAACTGGGGTACAGGCCAGAGGTGTGGGGGGTGAGAGGATTCACCAGAGACAGAGTGAGGAACAGAACAGGTGGATTGACTAAAACCCACTGCTGAGGGGAGCAGTGGGCCAGACAGGAGAGGTCTGCTGTGCCGTGTGGCTCAGCTCCCTGGCTTGTGATCAAACTCGTGCTGCAGTGGCTGCAGATAGCTTCTAGTGCTGAGTTTTAACTCCTTGTACCACCAGGGAGGCCCCTGAATGTTCTGTTTTGTAACCTGACACTTTTCCTATATAATTATTCTTCTACAAACATAAATTTAATAATTGCATTAAAATTTCCACACTATGCATGCATTGTAAATTTTAAAGTCATTTTAAGCATAATGACAGGTTATTTCCAATTTGTGGCTAAAATTAACATTACAGTACAATCTTTGTAAATAAATTTTGTATATATTGCTGATTATTCCTTTAGTATAAATTCTGAAGGGAATTTCTTGAGCGCATATTTTAAGTAGGGGGAGGGATACATATTTTTTGCAGAATGTGAACGTTTTGAAAGAGTAACCTACTGTCATTACTTCAACTTTTAATTCATGTTCATTAAATTCTAAGAAATCCTGGTCCTTCTCCCATCACTGAAGTAATTCTGTCAGAGAACAAGGTCAATTCTGTCAGTTGTTAATACAAGTCTTCTCATGCCTTATTCTGCCTAATCTTTTTGCAACAACTCCTACTTTCTGTTTTCCTTTCAAAATATTTTTTCCTTCTAATTTAGCTGAGTCCTATTTCTGTGTTAACACATTGCTGGGCTCTTTCCTGTTTCCTTTTCTTTTTTTAAATTTATTAATGCATAAGAGAGCTGGGGTGTAAGTCAGAGGGGGGGTTGGTGAGAGGATTCCCCAGAGACAGAGTGGGGAGCAGAACGGGCAGACCCACTGAAATACACTGCTGAGGGGAGCAGTGGGCGTGACAGGAGAGGTCTGCTGCACTGTGTGGGTCACTTTCCTGGCCAGGGATTGAACTTGTGCTACAGTGGCTGCGGATAGCTACATAGTGCTGAGACTTAACTCCTTGTGCAATCAGGGAGGCCCAGTTCATTTTCTTTTGCCTGACCTTTTTCTTACTCTCTACTCATCCCAGATTTTCAACTGTTGAATCCAGTGCCACATAGATCTCAGCGTAAGTGTTGCCTGATTTGAGGGTCTGGTGGTCTCACAAGCCTCCTATTTGACCACTTTTCCTGAGCTGCTGCTTCCTGTCCCTGTGCCTTCACATGCTTTATGACTCAGTCATTCTGAATTACTTGCATTTTCTATGCCTTTGATCATACAGTACTCTGTGCTTGCTAATTTCTTCTCTCTTCACTCAATAAAGCTTTACTTACCCTTTACAAGTCACCTTTTTGAGGAGGCTCCACAACAGTCCCATACTTCCAGTTTTATATGTCTCTCTGTTCCTTGGTATGGTCGAATAAAGAAATCTTCCTCTATGATGTCAAGTTCACGCTCTCTCCTTGTGCTGTGCTATAACTTTCTGCCTCTTTCTCTTGGCTGTGAGCTCCTGCAGGGCAGAAACTGTGACTTAGAGGCTTATCACCCCAGAGAGTAGCATGATCATTGTCATTAGAAGAGACTGGGAGTGAACTTCTTTCATCCTTTGGTCAAATCATACTCTAATATTCCTTTGGGGACCTGTCCTCTTTTTTTAAAAAAGATTTATTTATGCATACAAGAATGGGGGTGTAGGCCAGAGGTGCACAGGGGTGTGTGTGTGTGTGTGTGAGTGGATTCACCAGAGACAGTGGGGAGCAGAACAGGTGGATTTTGCTGAAATACACTGCTGAGGGGAGCAGCGGGCGAGACAGGAGGAGTCTGCTACACCACATGGGTTAGCTCCCTGGCTGGGGATCAAACTCAGGTCACAGAAGTGATAGCGTGATAATGCTGCTGAGAACTTAACCCCTAGGCCACCAGGGAGGCCCTCACTGCCTTACTCTTGAGCCATAATCCCACCTGCAGGGGTGTTGCCTTACTGATCATTGCCCCAGTGGCAAGAAAAGTTTTTTGTTTTTTAAAGAAAAGCTTTCTATTCTATGTCAGCTATTAGAAGAGGTACATTTAGGGGCCTCCCTGGTGGCACAAGGGGTTAAGATGCAGCACTGTGAGGCTGTCCACAGCCACTGCAGCATGAGTTCGATCCCCGACCGGCCAGGGAGCTACCCACATGGCGCAGCAGACATCTCCTGACTCGCCTGCTTCACTCCTCTGCAGTGTACTTCAGTCAATCCACCTGTTCTGTTTCCCACTGCCTCTGGTGAATCCTCTCACCGCTCCCCACCCCCCACACCTCTGGCCTGTACCCCAGCTCTTGTATGCATAAATAAATCTTAATTTAAAAAAAGATACATTTGGGCCTCCCCGGTGGCGCAGCGGTTGAGCGCTGGGTTGCGAAGCTGCCCGCAGCGTCTGCGGCGCCGGTTCGATCCCCGGCTGCTCCCGGCCACCAGAGGAGGGTCCCACATGGCGCGCAGACCTCTCCTGCGCCCGCTGCTCCCCTCAGCAGTGTACTTCGGTCCTTCTGCCTGCTCTGCTCCCCGCTCTGGCTCTGGTGAATTCTCTCACCCTCGCGTGCTTCTGACTGTATCCAGTGCATGTATAAACAAAAAACAAACAAACAAATAAATAAGCATGCCTCTATTAAAAAAAAAAAAAATAAAAAAATAAAAAAAAAAATAAAAAAAGATACATTTGTCTTACCCTACATGATGCAGTATAAAGATTTAAGAATTGTTTATCCATCTTTCTAGCATGAAGGAGTAACTAGAACTTCTGAGGGCTGTGTCTGAAAGATGAAGCTAGGGTCCTGGAAGACAGCAGAGACAGAGTGAATCAGTATATGTATGCATGTATGTAGCATTATTTAACAATCACATGTGTTATGTGCCAGGTACTATTCTTCATGCTTTATAAATATTACCTCATTTAATCCTATCACTCTTATTATCCCTGGTTTATGTTAGAGAAAGTGATACACAGAGAGGCTAGATAACTTGCCTGAGGTCACAGCGCTCATCAGCAGGATCTGAAGCTAAACTGGAGGGTCTTACACTACCCCTCATTGTGCAGTGGCACCAAAAAGGGATTTTGAAAGAACCCAGCTTTCTCTGAAGTTCAATATCTACTTAGCTGATATCTTTCCTTCATTGTGTGTGAAAGCTAGGTACTGAGGTCCTGCACCTGGGTGCAGAGTGAGGGCGTCACTTAGGCAGTCACTTGTGCTTTTTTGCTCGTAGTTAATTAACACACAACCTGTGATCTCTGAGCAAGCTTTGTATGTCAGAAAGCCAGATTTTTCAAACATCCCTGCTCAGAAAAAGCTAAACAAGAGCCTGTCTTTTCATGTGATTTATTATATCATGCAATATAAGGATTGGAAGAGTCTTTAAAGAGTATTCTGTCTGACTCTCTATAAGTAACTGAAGGGATAACCAAGGCCCACTGGGGTCAAAGAGAGGAAAACGCCAGGGCCAGTATCTTTCCCAGGAGTCTCAGGTGTGGTATGTTTGCTGTTCTGCTGGTTTATAGGCCTTTTCCGTTTGAGGAGACTTTCTAAAACTCAGTATGTCCCAGGCCAGGCTGAGAGAGTGTAGTGACAAGGTTTGGGTCCTGCTCAGTTGGGACTGCAAAGCAAAAGACAAAGGTCAGCTCAGACACGGCCGTGAGGAGGCACCTGTGCCTGCCCCTCCTACCTTGGATCACTCAAGTAACACCTAGGAAACCAGATGTCTTGATGGGCATGTCAAGGTGACTTTTGTTTTCTGTCTGCCTTGATCTCTCAGAAGTAGACACTTACCATTTCCTGCCTCCAGACTGTTTCTCCCACAAGGCACCTTGACCTCTTGCTTTTCTTCCCTCTTCTGGTTATTCCTTCTGTAGCACCTTCATTTTCCTTTATCCACCTGACTTTTTTTTTAAGGGTTTTATTTTATTTTTGCAAAGAACTGGAGTATAGGCCAGAGGTTGGCTGAGGGAGGCGGGGCCAGTGTGTGTGAGAGGATTCACCAAAGACAGAGTGGGTAGCAGAACAGGTGGACTGACTGAAATACACTGCTGAGGGGAGCAGCGGGCAAGGCAGGAGAGGTCTGCTGCGCCATGTGGGTAGCTCCCTGGCTGGGGATAGAAATCAGGCCATCGCGGGCTTCCCTGGTGGCATAGGGGATTAAGATTCCACACTATTAAGCTATTGTCTCCCTGTTCTTCCCTCACCATCCTTCCCCTAGCCACTACCTGCTCATTTGGTGAAATCTCCCTGATGTCCCCTGACTCTGTGGGTAGCTCCCCCCACTTTACCTCTCTTACTGCATTACCATGCTGCATTGTGATGGGTTCTTTTGTGCTGCTGTCTCCACTGGGATGGAGCTTCATGAGGAATAGACTGTGCGTTATTCTCCATGGTGTTCCCCAGTTACAGTGCTTAGTTCACCAGACTAAGTGAGGCTCTTTATTCTTGCCCGAACTTTCTGAAGTGCAAGTGCCTTGGGTTGGGGAGGGAGTTGTTCCAAGTGACAGGAATGTGAAGTTTATTTTTTTTTTAAAGATTTATTTATTTTATGCATACAAGAACTGGGGTACAGGCCAGAGGTGTGGGTGTGAGAGGACTCACCAAAGACAGAATGAGGAACAGAACAGGTGGAATGACTGAAATACACTGCTGAGGGGAGCAGCGGGTGAGTCAGGAGAAGTCTGATGCGCCATGTGGGTCACCTCCCTGGCTGCGGATTGAACCGCAGAGGCTGTGGATAGCTTCATAGGCTGAGTCTTAACCCCTTGCACCACCAGGGAGGCCCAGGACTATGAAGTTTCTTGACAATCAGTTTGCAGCAAGAATAGGTGCTAAGTCAGAGGCTGAAGAACAAGAAAAAGTACCCATTAGTGGGGAGAGGAGCCTGGTGACATCAATGAAGGAAAGGGACTGATATTAGGGTGGTTCTTCCTACCAGCACCCTTGCATACGTTACCTTGTTTTGTTCTCTCAGTGATACCATCCTCATTTCACAGATGTGGAAGTCGAGCAGGATGTACGGTACCTTGCCTCGGTTCACACAGCGAGTAGCTGAGCTGAGTAGCAGGTGCCCTTGGGCACTGTGCATATTGGTGGTCAGATAGGTGTGGTATAGTGTCCAGTAACTTGTGATAGGCCTGGCATCCAGATCTGCAGACACTGTGCGCCTTTTTTTTTTTTTTTTAAGATTTTATTTATTTTTACATAGAGGAACTAGGGTGAGGAGAGGTGCAGGGGGTGAGAGGACTCACCAGAGACAGAGTGGGGAGCAGAGGAGGCGGATTTACTGAAATACACTGCTGGGGGGAGCAGAGAGTGAGACAGGAGAGGCCTGCTGTGTCACATGGGTTAGCTCCCTGACCAGGGATGGAACTCAGGCTGTCACAGTGATAGTGTTGAGACTTAACCCTTAGGCCAGCAGGAAGGCCCGCTGTGAAAGGAATGCCATGAAAGGAATGTAAGTTTCTAAAATCTACACTGGAGTGATTTAGTCCCCCAGGTCTCTCAAGGAGGTCAACCACAAGGAATTTTGGAAATCTCACCAGCCCAGCTTTTCCTAAATAGCCCTCAGGTAACTGTGAGTTTGTTTCCCTAGTCTCCCCTGAACCTTCCCAATTCAGATCAACCCTACCTGCTAGGACATTTCAGGATCTGCCAGCCAGAGCACACCTATGAGCAGAATCCTCTCAGGCCCACTAATCTGGGACCCCAGCTCTTTGATATCTGAGCTTTTGGTGCTCTTGGGCAGTTGTGAGCACTTTGATAACTGGGAGAGCATTGCAGGATAGGGGCAGGTTGCTAAAGGACTTCTGGATACTGGTGAAGCTGACTCATAGAGGAAACTAGTCCTTCAGTCCACAAATATTTATTGATGCTACCTACATATTGTTTGAGGCCAGAGATATCAGGCATTGATAGGATTAATAACTGCTATTTTTTTTATCCAGACCATCTGTATGTCAAAGGTCATACTTCCACCCTGTCATTTAATCTCTACCAACTTGGAGAAAGCTATTAAATAGTTGTATTTTATAAATTGTCAAAAAAAACTCTGAAGTTCAGAGGTTGCCCACAACCATTTAACCCAATGCCAGATCTGTTTGACTCAAGCCTGTGTTGAGTCAAATACAAATTTTATGGGAAATACAAATTTTATCCCCATCACCAAAGAGCTCCTAATGCTTGTCTGCTCTCTGCCCACCCTTTTTATCCAGTCCCTGTGCTCCAGGCCCACTGAAAGTCTCGCAGTTTCTTTGTGCATCTGTTATCTCTTATCACCAGAGCGTTATACCTGCTGTTTGCTCTGCCTGGAATGCCTTCCACCCCTCCTTTCTCCTGCTAGCTCCTTGTCATTCTTCGGGTTTCATTTTGCCTGTCCCCTGGCTCTCCAGTGCTGGGGAACTCACGCTTTGGCTGGGTAGGTGGCTACTGGTTAGCACTGTCCTTCCATTTTCCTCTTTTGCAGGAAGTTCCTGGGCTCCCGGTTTGGGAAATTCACTCATCCCCCATAAATAGCCTCCTACTTAGTATGACATCCCGCCACCCGGCTCCAGGCTTGGGTCTGATTGTTTAAGCCAATCATTTTACCTGTCACTGTGATCAGTTCAGAGATTGGGCTCAATGAACTCTGGAGAAACTGGAGACTTTGATACCAGAGGCATCTCCTTTTCTATGAACTTGAATGAGGAAGGAGACGGTACTACAGCATGGACATGAAAAGCCTGGAATCTAACAGAGGGACAGCCTAAGGGATAACAACCTAGTGAGAATATAGGCTCTGAGACTTGGCATCTACCATTAAAAATAGAACATTTGGGGGCCTCCTTGGTGGCGCAGGCAGTTGAGCGCCACGCTGTGAGGCTGTTCGCAGCCTCTGCAGCACGGGTTCGATCCTGGCCAGCCAGCGAGAATCCCACATGGCACGGTGGATCTCTCCTGTCTCGCCTGCTGCTTCCCTCAGCAGTGTATTTTGTCAGTCTGCCTGTTCTGTTCCCTGCTCTGTCTCTGGTGAATCCTCTCACCCTCCCGCGCCTCTGGCCTGTACCCCAGCACTTGTATGAATAAAATAAATCTTTAAAAAAAAATAGAACATTTGGGCCCACATATTTACTTCTTGTTTACTTTCAACTTTTCCAGAACCTTTAGCAAGAAAGAGGGGAGGATCCCCAAATAATCTTCATATGTGTGCATGTGCAGACACACATCCTGGGATCATTTTAATAAGCTCCTTGGATCTTATTCCCTACTTTTTAATATAAATTAACATTTAAATCTGTGTTGCAAATATTTCCCCACATATTTCTCTATGGCCTTTGTTTATAGCACAAATATTTAATATTTATATAGTCAAATATATCTTTCATTGTTTTTAGTGCCTCTAAATTCCCAGTCTTTGTTAGGGAGGCCTCCCTATCTTCAGTTTATAGTATAGTTTACAAAATTTTCTTGAACTATATAATTTTTTAAAGATTTATTTACTTTTTCACAAGAACTGGGGTACAGGCCAGAGCACGGAAGGGTGAGAGAATTCACCAGAGACAGAGCGGAAAGCAGATCAGGCAGACGACCAAAAATTTGCTGAGGGGAGCAGCGGGAGAGGCAGGAGAGGTCTGCTGCACCATGTGGGGATCTCCCTGGCCGGCCGGGAATCGAACCCGCACTGCAGAGGCTGCAGCCAGCTTCACAGCGCTGCACTCAACCCGCTGTGCCACCTAGGAGGCCCCTTGAACTATTTTTCATTGTTTTACTCTTGCTTTTATAATTTTTAATCCAGTTGGATTTATTTTTTGGTATCATGTATAGGCTTGGGGTCTATTTTCACTTCTACATGGATAGCCAGTTGAACCAGTATCGTTTATTAAACAGTCCAGGGCCTCCCTGGTGGTGCAAGGAGTTAAGACGTAACATATGAAGCTAGCCGCAGCCCCTGTGGCACCAGTTCAATCCCCAGCCAGGGAGCTACCCACATGGTGCAGCAGACCTCTCCTGGCTCACCCGCAGCTCCCCTCAGCAGTGTATTTCAACCACTCTGCCTGTTCTGTTCCCCGCTCTGTCTCTGGTGAATCCTCTCACTGCCCCCACCTCTGGCCTGTACCCTGGTTCTTGTATGTATAAACAAATAAATCTTAAAAAAAATATACAGTCCATTCTTTTCCCACCAAATTGGACTTCCACGTGTATCATGTGTTAACTTTTGTTTAAATACTGCTATTGATTGTGGATTTTCTATTTTGTTTTATTGACCTATTTTTCTATTTGACTTTACATAATATGTTCTGGTAAGACATTTTAACTGTTTTTATGATTTTCTTAGCTATTTTCAGTCATTCTTCACATGAATTTGAAGATAGATTTATAAGATTCCATTGAAACATTATTTGATGATTTATCAAATAAAACATAGTAATAGATTTGTTGGAAGACATATTTGTTAAAACATAGACTGTGTAGAAATATTAAAATATGTGTAAAAAGAGACACTTGATTCAGAAGATCCAAAATAAAAATAAATCAAAAGCACATAAACAAGAAATAAAAATATGTTTGGATTCTTATTGGAACTATTGTTACAGACACCTCCATGAAGAACAGGTGCCATTTTCCCTGCCCCCACTTACATTAAGCTGGAGTCAAGTCCCAGGATGCCATAAAAACTGGGATTCCTGATCAGGGAGCTACTGAAACCAGGGTGGAGTTCAGCAGCCGTGCTTGGGATGTCCCTGAGCACATGCGGGCTCAGGCGCTCTTACTTCTCCAGCTTTCACTTGTACCCAGAGACTTGGGTGAACTCGGAGACATGGGAAGGCATCAGTAGACAGTGGCAGCCATTATCTTGATTTGTACTTTGATTTTGCCTCTTTTGTGACAGTTTTGCCTTATCCCTTTCTAATGGTTCCCTGCCAGAAGGTACCTTAGAGTTGTGGCAAGCTTTTGGGCCTTAGAGGCACCACTTCAGGCTGACCCTGTTTGGTTAGGGATTTGCCCATGAAGGGATGTGTAATTTTCAGAGTTTTATTAGGAATATCTTTTTTTCTTTTCTCTCTCTATGCATAGAATTCTGCTAAAGAGCTTTCACACCACGAGTCTTCTTCCTTTGCCTTTTTGTGCACCGATGGCCAAATCCCTTTCTGAGCATGCCCTCCCTTAACACTTTGGGGCCTTAGATGCCCCTTGATCACAATTCTTTTGCTATTGATGGCCAATAGAATAAAGTTACGAAGTCTTAAATGTTTATCTTGTGTAACTAGAGAATGTAGGTCACTTGGTGAGAGTCGGGGGGAGGGATAGGCAGTGTATATGTTGGGGTCTGTGGGCATAGGGCTGGGTATCAGGAAAAGAAGCTAATAAAGGACGAAAAGAACTGATTGTGTGTTTAGGATACTGTTATTAGGAGTCACTTTCAGTGTGAGCAGCTGTAAGTAACAGACCTAGAACATAGGATTAAAAAGAATAACATTTATTTTGCTCTTATAAAAGAAGTCTAGTTCAGATTCTACTGTCTCAGGAACCCAAACCGCTTACTTTGCATTCTTCTGTCCTTCAGATTGGCCGTCATCATTGCAGTCCAAGATGAATTCCAGGCTCACATCTGCATTCCAAGCAGGAGACTGAAGGAAAAGAGACAAAGGCTGTATCCCAGGTATATCTTAAAGAAATTTTCTGAAGTTGCCACATTATAATTCTGCTCATCCTATCAACCAGAACTGAATTGTGTGCCTGTGTCTAGTGCCAAGGGATGCTGGGAAATATTTATATTCAAGATCAAAATTCTAAAAAAGATTGTGAAGATGTTTATTCTAAATCAAGATTCTAAGATGATGATAACCCATATTGGGATTGGCAGCCAGCAGTCTCTGGTCAGGAGGAAGGGGTATGTGTGTTTCTTCTGTGGTTCTCAGCAAGCAGGACATGGTGCGGAGGGTTGAGTGGGGCAGAGGATTACAGTGCCAGGCATGGATGGAGGCTGTGGGCGAGAGAACGGTTTAAGTTTGGTTGAACAGGAGAGAAGGCTTGTTGGGGGATAATGGATCGGCAGAAACGGCCTTCAGGGGATTAGTGGGCTCAGCAAGGCGTAAAAACAGAAGCACAGCCGAGGACTGCGAGGCTGTGTCAGTGGCATATCTGGCAGTGCCAGTGGGTGATAGATGTGGAAAGGGGTCTGATCTGTGAAATGTACGAAAAGTAAGCATGGCAGGGGAGGGTCTTCCACCTGCAGCAGCGGGCACAGAGAAGAGACACGAAACAAAATGGTGGTAGGAGCTGGGGACAGAGAATGACAGGGAAGCCAGTGTAACCGACGGTGTGAGCCCCAAGGTAGTGACACTGGAGGAGAATCATGGTCCTGAGGTACGTGGAGTGTAAGGACCCTAACGCAGCCTTCTGGCTTTACACGATCACCCAGGGAGATACACAAGCGGGTCACTGGGGAACAGAAGTCACCTCTGAGCACGGCTACAGGGGTGCCTGTGGTGGGTGACTGGTCTCAGGGTACAAGAGGAGAGAGTCTTCTGTGAGGAGGTAAATGATGAAAGGGATTGATTTTCCATGGAATAAGGAGTCCAGTGGGCACAGAGCTTTTCAGGGAAGAGGAGCAGCTGGCATTTGGAGAAGAGGCCTAGAACAATGTGGAGTTGAGAATGCAAGAGAACAAATGACAAGACCTAGTCTATAAGAGGTACCATCCGGGCATGGGGAGTCCTTACATGTCTTCAGGGTTACATTGTTCCGGGTGGGCAGAAGCCACACCAGGAATTTCCAAAGACCTCCTGCAGAGCAGTTGGAGGCCAAAACAGAGATCCTTTCCTGCCTTGGAAGCCTCCCTTACCGCGCTCCTAAGGCTTCTAGATGAAGTGTGAGACCGGAAACAACCACCTCTGCTCGTTCAACTATTAAAGACAATGCTGGCTGCTAACCGGCACCAGGAATCCTGCTCCTCTAACATCCATTTTGATTTAAAAATCTTTTATGTTTGCGATGGGCTTTTCTCTGTTGACAATGGGCAGGGTTTAGTCTGTTCATTAGGTGGGGAGCTCCTGGCTTGTGATAAATCCTGATTGGAAAACAATATAAACACATTTCCTGGTAAAAGCATACATACA
Source organism: Talpa occidentalis (assembly GCF_014898055.3). Taxonomy (NCBI): domain Eukaryota; kingdom Metazoa; phylum Chordata; class Mammalia; order Eulipotyphla; family Talpidae; genus Talpa; species Talpa occidentalis. Next base: position 94,624,089 of record NW_023605305.1, on the reverse strand, counting down.
CATAGATGGCTGCTGCCCTCCCCACCAGCAGCACATACCGAAGAAGCAATTCGCAGCAATTTAGACCTGCTGAGCACCTGGCCCTCATAAAAGGCCTTGAGTGACTCACGAGCCTGTACCAACAGTGAGGGCTTGTCTTGCTTACGGAGAGAGCTGTGTTTGCCTCCCGTTCTGCCCACGGTCCTTTCTGTTGCTTTATGATGAACAGTCTGATTTGTGTGCACAGAGACGGGTGAGAGAAGAATTTGGGGAAGGGGAGCAAGGGGAAGAGGAAGAAGCCCCAGATAGCGCCATATTCAAGGGAAAACCATCAGTTTGGGGGAGAATGACCTGTTTTTTGCTGTTGAGAAGCCAGTTTGTTTGCTTTAAAAAAAAAAAAAAAGCAGTAGAAAGAGCCTTATTTTGAGTTAAGAGGGGCCCCCTGGTTGCCGAGCTCGCAGTCTCTTGGCAGGTGCATTTCCTCACCTGACAGGCGCCGCTGGCCTTGGCCCTTGGCGAGGCGAAAGGGGAGTCCTGGCAGGGGAGTCCTGGTGCCTGAGCACCGGGGGCGGGGCGGGAGCTGTGGAAGCGAGTTCCCTGAACAGGCCAGCTCATCCCAGGCCCGCGACAGGGACAGGCCGTGCGGAAGGTGGCGCTCAGCCGTCCAGCCAGAGGAACGGAGGCGCGGAGAGGCGGCCTGGCTTGTTCGCAGTCACGGAGCTTGGCGCGAGTCATCCATCTTTCCATCTCACATCTTTCCAGCTCCTGTGTTCGTCCCAGCACTTCACGCTGCCACCGAGGTCACAGGCCACATCCCGGTTTCCCCTTGGGGAGGGAACGAGCACAAGAGCACAAGGCGTCTTCCCTGTCTCTGTGTCCTTGTCCTCAGAGAAGGCCCGGCCAAGCCCAGTTCTGCTTCCTCAGCGCCTGGTGCTCTTCTGTGGGGCCAGGAGGGCTGTGACTCTGATAAGCAGCTTCCTGCGAAGGGGGGAGAACAAGCCAGAGAGCTGCTCATTGCCCCCCAGAGTGGCAGTGGGGTGACTTCAGTACCTTCACCCACGGACTCACTCTAGAACGGTGATCTGAAGGGACAAGGGTTTGGTGTCAGACACCCAAGGGTGGGAGTCCTGGCTCTGGCTCACAGTGAGACCTTGACTTGTCCAAGCTTCGGCTTCCTCATCGGTCAGATGCGGGTGAGACTGCTCGAGGGTCGCTGTTGCTGTGAATGTTTATATGAGGTAGAGTGGGAAATGTGCACGGCAGAGCAAAAGGCAACAGTTGTTTCCGTGGAGGCAGGAGCCACCTCCAGGGGAGCTGTTGAGGCGTTGCGTAGTTTTTTGCATCCCTTCTCCAAAATCCACTTCATAGCCTTTTATTCATTTGTTCAGAAAATGTGTTGTAAACTCGCTGTGTCAGCTGCCGGGGGACAAGCTTTGTGGGGCTCAGTAGAGCTGGAACAGTGTGGCAAGGAAGTCTCTGGTACAGTCGCAGAGAGGGCATGGCCTGGGATCTAGCCTGCTGGAGTCTGGCATTTGAAAAATCCAGGCTCGGGCCTCCCTGGTGGCGCAAGGGGTTGAGCACCACTCTATGAAGCAGTCCCAGCCTCTGCAGCATGAGTTCAGTCCCCGGCTGGCCAGGAAGCTACCCACATGGCACAGTAGACCTCTCCTGTCTTGCCTGCTGCTCCCCTCAGCAGTGTATTTCAGTCAGTCTGCCTGTTCTGTTCCCTACTCTGTCTCTGGTGGATCCTCTTACCGCCTGCATCTCTGGCCTGTACCCCAGCTCTTGTGTGCATAGATAGATAGATAAATCTTTAAAACAAAGAAAAAATAAATAAAGAATCCAGGCTCCTCTCCTGGGGTAAGGGGCTCTTATGGAGTGTGGGACATACCCCTTCTTTGATGACTTCAGGAAACACTAAGCTGCCAGGCAAGAGGCAGGGCTCTAGGCATCAATGGCTTGCGGGGGGGTGGGGGTGGTTGTTTTCCATCTGGTACGGGCCAAAACCCACTACATTCAGCAAAGATAGTCTATCGAGAGATAGATTGATGCCTCCAACTCAGAGTTTTTGGAGTAATTTGCTTTGTAAGTGAGGCTTTTTTTTTTTTTTTTTTTTGTGGGACCCTCGCCGGTGGCCGGGGATCGAACCGGCGCTGCAGAGGCTGTGGGCAGCCTCACAACCCAGTGCTCAACCGCTGCACCACCAGGAGAGGCCCGAGGCATTTTTTTGATTTATTTATTTTTATTCAAGAAGCGGGGTACAGGCCAGATGTGCGGGAGGGTGAGAGGATTCACCCGAGACAGAATGGGGAACAGAACAGGCAGACCGGCCGAAATACACTGCTGAGGGAGCAGAGGGCGAGACAGGAGAGGTCTGCCATGCCATGTGGGTATCTCTGTGGCCGGCTGGGATCGAACCGGCACTGCAGAGGCTGTGGACAACTTCACAGCGCTGCACTCAACCACCTGCACCACCAGGGAGGCCCGTAAGTGAGGCATTTATGGAGTACTGAGTATTGCCATGCCTGTCGGGGGCACTCACAGGTCACGTTAATATTTGGGAGGCAGCAAGATAGGTGCCTGGGTTTCAGCCCAGATCGTGGTGAAAGGGCTCTTGCTCTGCCTCTCTTACCCTGTCTGCTTGCTGGGAAGTCTATGGTTCAGCTGTCCTGGGGGTGGGGTAGGGGTAGGCATGGAATTCACTCTTCTGGACTTTCCAGATCTTCCCCAATCCAGTCCCATCCCATCTCACTCTACTCCATTGTCCTGCAATAGCCAACACCTGCACCAAGCTGGCCAGTAGTTCCACATGAGCCCCCAGACACACAGTTATTCTCATCTCATTGTTTGCAATTGGACACCTACAATTTCACTTTTTCCCCCAAAAGATTTATTTATTTATGCATTAAAGAGCTGGGGTGCAGGCCAGAGATGCAGGGGGGGGGGTGAGAGGATCCATCAGAGACAGAGTGGGGAACAGAACAGGCAGATTGACTGAAATACACTGCTGAGGGGAGCAGCAGGTGACCAGGAGAGGTCTGCTGCGCCATGTGGGTCACGTCCCTGGCTGGGGAATGAACTCGTGCTGCAGTGGCTGGGGCTAGCTTCACAGTGCTGCATCTTAACCCCTTGCATGACCAGGGAGGCCCTAGTTTCACTTATTAACTGTAGCAAGCTCATCTTACTGCCCAGCTCTCATTCTACCTCCAGCAGAATTTTCCTTAACCTCTACAGCATATGCTGAACTTTCTTCTCTTGTAGCTCCCTGTTTTACTGACCATTGACTATGTCATACAATAGTTGATTCAATGCATTGGTAAGTCTTCCTGTTCTATATGAAGAAACTTCCCAAATTCATCCATTTCTCTCCATCTCATCTGCTTCCATGCTAGTCACCTGTTGTTTGGATTAGTATATTCCCCCACAACTTCCTTGCCCTTACTCTGCCTCTCTCAACTGCTCCTTACTCCAACTCGGCCTCTCCATGACGCATTCAGTGGTCTTTTTTTTTTTTTTTTTTAAGATTTATTTACACATACAAGAGCTGGGGTGTAGGCCAGAGGTGCCAGAGGTGGTGGGGAGTGGTGGTAAGAGGATTCATCAGAGACAGAGTGGGGAGCAGAACAGGGGAGCAGTGGGTGAGACAGGAAAGGTCTGCTACGCCATGTGGGTTCGCGCCCTGTTTGTGGATTGAACTCATGCTTTAGTGGTTGCTGAAACTTCATAGTGCTGAGATTTAACCCCTTGCACACCAGGGAGGCCCCTCCAGTGGTCTTTTATAAAGGTAAATTAGCCCAAGAGAGGAGCAAAAGTCATTCTAGGGGTGATGGAAGAACTTCCAAAGATATGACTGTGCGGCGTCATTAGTGGCATCCGTTCTAGATTGAAGGAATTGATAGACTTCTGATGTGTTTGAATAGGTGGGGAGAAGATTAACATTGTGAAGAGTTTGTTGTTTTGTTAGTGCAAGTTGCAGAGAAATCAAACAAATTACGAAGACTTGACTTTAATTATTAGTTTTTTAAGGATGAAAGAGAACAATAGCATATGGTAGGACTTGCCTGTAATAGTGATCTGACTGAAATTTGATATTGAAAGTATGGAAGAGGGGAAATGTGGTTGTGATATTGCAATTTATAAGAAAATATATGCATTGGTCATTCATTCATGTTAGGTTTTTATCCCCAGTTCTCAGTGCACAGCTCCAAAAAGTCTTGTAATTTCCTGAGTATTCAGTTGTTATGTCAATGACAGTAACTTCTGGAAAACACGTGAGCGGGGGGGGTGGGGGGGGGGGGCTGGTTACCAGGGAGCCAACATGAATACAGATTTCCTGGGGGGGAGAGAGCCTAGAAGTTGAGTTCAATTGCTGATCGTCAGTGATTTAATCAGTCCTCCTAAGTAATGATGCCTCCTTTGAGAGTAAATAGGTTTCCTGACTTCAGTGAGTTGTTCTAGCAAATTAACAGAAGCTGAAAGGGGGTTATAGGAAGTTCTGATTTGTAGCTGTTGGTTAGGAACTCGTTTTGTAGCTGGAAGTGAAAGGCAGTCTTGGGGGACCTGAACCCTTAACCCGTGGAATCTGATGCTATCTCTAGATAGTGTCAGAATTGAGTTCAAGTCCCTACACTCTGCTGGTGCCCAGAAATTGCTTGTTGGTGTGGAAAGCTTTTACACGTTTACGTTGGAATTGGGTCGGGGAACTTCTGTATAGCGGTGTGTGGGTAGTGAATGGTGGTTTCCAGTAGTGGTGAAAGAGACTTAATCATTTGTAAGCATATTAAATATATATAATGAAAATGGCAGGGACAGGAATGCAGAGGGTGGCTGTTTTCGTAAGTCTTGAAGTTTTTGAATTTTTGAACTGTGCCTGTGGACATGGTTTGAAGCCTAGTGCTGCCACTTACTAGCTGTGTGATCTTAGACAAGTTGCTTAACCTCTCGTGCCGCAGTTACACCATTTTTTGAAAATCAGTGTAATAATTGTACTAGTTCAGAAGGTGGTTGTTAGGGTGAGCTAATTCACTTTGCAAAGTACTTGAAATGGTGCCTGATACGAAATAAGCACTATGTAAGTGTTACTGTTAAAATTTATGGACAGGCATATGAAAAATTTTACAATGAAAATAAGTATGGTGAATCCTAAGTGTTCTTACCTAATTATGTGGTCTCTGTATGTTTACCTAGTATATTGGCATCTCTCTGTCTTTATGTCTAATTAAATAAATTCCCTTGAAAGAATAGTATTTTATGACTTGCCATTTTCATATAAAGAAGTTGAGACTCAGACACTCATTGCCTGCTTCAGATCAACCAGCTAGTTATCAACGGCCCCATGTTAATCTCAGCTGGGCTGGCCTCGGCGCAAAGCAGAGCCTCCGGTGTCTTCGTTCACTGAAGGCGTCATAGAGCCCAGCTCCTGGGGGCAGTGAGGCAGGCGCCAGTCCTATACGGCTTGTGAAGAAACTGCACAGGTGGGAAGGCCTAGCTCACAGGAAGGGCGTGATAAATATTTGTTGACTGAATAAGGGAATGAGAGTATTCGTGGTTCTGAAGCCCTAGACACATTAAGATGCCCCTCAGGAGTGGAGGCTGTGAGTGTGAGGACAGTTTCACCAGAGACTCTAAAAGCTTCACGGCTTTGCCCACATTGCCCCGTCAGGCGTGCTCGCCCACATCCTCCTCTCAGCCCGCTGTCCTCGTAGGCCTGGGGCTGGGAGCGCGATTGTGTTCACCCGTGTGCTTGGGCTGCATTTATCCAGTCATCGCCGCAGAGTCCTAGAAAATAACGTCCTCTGAAACCTTCACAGACCCCTATGAAGGCTCCCTGCCCACTCCAAAATGGCCCAGAACCTACTTCTAGAGATCATCTTTTCTTCTGTGGCCTGCGTGAGCAGCTGGTTTTCTTGGTGTGTCTATCACAGTCCACAAAAAATCCAAGGCTTTAATAGCAAAGAAAACAACGCTGTGATATGTGTGTTCCCTGGTTTTATTGAACTGAACCTTTACAGAGGCGTGTGAGAAACGTCTTCCGTAATAGCTTCCTCTCCCACTTAGCAAATATTCTCTGTCCTCAAGCCTTTTCCTGAGAAACTGCTAAAGTGACCAAACTCTGAGAAGCACAGGGTTGCTCGGTGGCCCCAGGGGCTCTCAACTTCTAACAGAGGCTTCAAACAAAACATTTCTGGGCCTTAAAACCAAATTGTACTCTGACTCAAACCAGAACCCCGTCCACAAGTTCAACTCTCCCTGAGGTGATGACCCTGGTTCTGCAGCGGAAGTGGGGGTGGAGGTGGAGGAATCTCAGTTTAGCTCACCCAGACAGGGCGTTGTGCTAGTCCCAGGTGGACTTTGATTGAAAGAGGTGCATTTCCAGCTCCCTCCTCCCGAGCTCTGCTGGGGCCGGCTGCCCTGGTGCTGGATAAACCTCTCCGGGCTTTAGGATGCACTGTTTAAAGTGAAGGGTTTAGATGAGCTCAGTGGCTTTCGAGTACTTTCCCCTAGTAGCAGGATTCTTTGTACAAAGAAACTTATCGGGATGCTCTGTGCAGGAGAGAGTAAAGCAGCTCTGCTTGAGGAGGAAGGGGGACTCTCTCTATCCCATGTGACCGAGCTTAAATGTGGCTCTAAAACTATTAGTTTTTCTCCCAAAGATGGGTAAGATGTAAATAGGATATGAAAGACAAGAAAGAGCTAAGGATCTGGGAGGGAGCGAATTAACAAATGACAGGCTATGTTTTCCTACATCAAGAATGAAAAGATAGGGGCCTCCCTGATGGGGCCAGGGGTTAAGTTTCAGCACTATGAAGCTATCCGCAGCCACTGCAGCATGAGTTCGAGTTCAATCCTGGCCAGGGAGCTACCCACATGGCGCAGCAGACCTCTCCTGACTTGCCTGCTGTGACCCTCAACCATGTATTTCAGTAAATCTGCCTGTTCTGCTCCCCATTCTGTCTCTGGTGAGCCCTCTCACCCCCTGCAGCTATGCCTGCACCCCAGTTTTTGTATGCATAAATAAATTTAAAAAAATGAAAAGATAAATAGGTCTTAGTGAATTGTTTCTCTGAAGTCTTACACATTAGAACATGAAATTGTATTAAATTGTGTGTGCCAACTTCAAAAGAGTAACATTACAGACAGTACCTTCGATGGACACTGTCCTGGCTGTGTGACCCCAGCAGGTGGGGAGCTAGCAGGGCTTTCAGGGGCTTGGCTTTTCCTGCTCATCTACATGGTGAATGCTTTCACTGTGGCAACACTGTCTTACTGCTGTCTTCTTTCTGTCACAGGCCCTGTGAGCTAGGTGGGGTCAAGAGTCCCTCAGAAAAGAACCAGCTTCCACTTTATTTAATTATGCAAAGTACAGCTGGGTACTGAGATCTTGCCTTTGGTCTGCAAACACAGGGAGTTTTGCAAGCCCTAGGGGAGTGCAGAATTTCCTGAAGATGTTGCAAGGTGGCTGGCTTTCTTCTGAAGAATATTCTCCTTTGCTTTGGTTATGACTGTAGAGGTGCTGGGAAGCAAAATGAAAACTAGCACCTTGGAAGGGGTTTCTCTCCATGGGCCCCAGAGGTGGGGCCCACTTTAGAGGGAAGGGCTTGGCGTCGCTGCTTTCATCTGAAGGCTTTTTGATCCAGTTCTGCCTCCCGGTTTCTTCATTGATAATTCATTTCCCAAAACAGTGTTTTTGCTGAGGGAAGGACATGCAAAGGTTTGAAAATGGAGAGAGCTGGATGGCTGAGAGTTTGTAAAGGTTCCTGTTTCGCTAGTTTAATTTGGAAAAGGACACGTGCATTCCCAAAGAAAAGAGTCTTCATTGAGGAACGACAGATTTTACCAGGGTGTCATCAGCAGTGACACAGGGCAGCAGCGTGAGCTTCTAGACATCGGTTCTGGTTGGCTTTTGTTTTTTCGCCCAGTGCTTATAACACGAGGCTATTAAAATTTTCAAACACCAGAATGGTATCACTTTCCTTGGGTCTAGTAAGTCTTTAGAGAACTGATCCTGTTCCTTAAAGAGTAGATCCTCTGGTTGTCAGCCATGAATCTAAGCAGAAGATGCTAATAGTGCCTAAAAGAGGCTAGTCTAGTAAGCCTAGTGGGGTTTTTAAGAATCTCATAGAAGTGGAATTACTTAAAGGGGAAGACTTTTTTTAAATGTCATCATTCTATGACTATAACAGCATATGAATTCGTAGATACCAAAGTATTTAAATAGAAAATGAAACTGAATCATACTGTTTACTTTTCAAAGTAAATGCTATTTAGATTTCAAGTCTTCCCTGAAAGAGCAACAGGGTTTTTGTAAAAATATCTCTTTCATTCTTTGAAATTCAGAGTTCACAAGAAAAGCTTGGTTATGCTTTATTGAAGGTGACACTTTACTGCAATAATGAAGAATGCCACAAAGGGGTCAGAAAGTGCTGTTCCTGGGGCCTCCCTGGTGGCGCAGGGGTTAAAGTCTCAGCACTATCAAGCTACAGCCAGCCACTGCGGCACAAGTTCGATCCCCAGCCAGGGAGCTACCCACATGGCGCAGCAGACCTCTCCTGACTCGCCCGCTGCTCCCCTCAGCAGTGTATTTCAGTCAATCAGCCTGTTCTGCTCCCCACTCTGTCGCTGGTGAATCCTCTAACCCCCTGCCCCACACCTCTGGCCCATACCCCAGCTCTTGTATGCATAAATTAAAAAAAAATTTTTTTTAAAAGTGTTCCTGTCAGGAGGCAGTGTAGGCAGAACACATGACTGAACCACAGGTTGGGTCAGAGTCCCAAGGCCTAAGGAGGCAGCTGTTCCAATAAATGCCAGTATCAGTGTTAAGAAGAATCTCTTAATGCCTTGGAGAGGTAGCACGGGTGACTTGGAGTTTAGTGTATATCAAGTGACTAGTAAAAGTTTGGGCAAAAATGGACGTGTAAGGGGGGAAGAGGATCTTACTGAAGAAAATTAACTTTGAAGGCTTTTCAGGCAGCATATGTAGACACTTCTCCTCATATCAACTTGAAAGTACATTATTGCCCCAATTAGTTCTAGTTCATTCTGTCTGCTCAAAAGCTGGCTGACCCCATCTTCCTAATTACACTTGCTGTCATCTACAAGTTTTCTCCAACTTGAGATTTCTGTGTCTTAAAAAGGACACATGCTGTGTCTTATTTGCTTCTGGGCCTTTCCTCTTAAGGCTGCCCCTACTTGGGCTATACCTCCCCCTTCCTGTCCTGCCAAGCTTTTATCTCCATCTCCTAACCCGCCATTCTCTCCATTCCATCAAGTGTGTCCTCCCACGTCTGACCCGCGCTTTTTCTAGGTGATGGGACCATAATATGGCCACACTAGGGACTGTCCCAGGCAAACCTGGATGGATTTTTTTTTTTAAGATTTATTTATTTATACATACAAGAGCTGGGGTACAGGCCAGAGATCTGAGGGGAGAGAGGATTCACCAGAGACAGAGGGAGGAACAGAACAGGCAGATTGAAATACACTGCTGAGGGGAGCAGCAGGGAAGCCAGGAGAGGTCTGCTGTGCTGTGGGGGTCCCCTCCCTACCTGGGGGTCGAATTCGTGCTGCAGTGGCTGCGGACAGCTTCATAGTGCTGTGTCTTACCCCCTTTCACCACCAGGGAGACCCTGGATGGGTGTTCTTTTTCAGGGCATTACCTTAGTCATGCCTCCCTCCCAGGCAAGGCTGCAGATTCGGAGGCCAATGACTGGCTTCTCTTTTTATCCCTCCATCTGTCCAGCCAGTACTTTTTAAAATAACCTTTTAATTTGAAATTTTAGATTTATGGAAAGTTGCAGATAGTAGAGTTCCTCTATGCCTCACCCAATTTCCCTCATTTACATTTTGCATTTCCATGTCTGTTAAAAGTACAAGACATTAAATTACAGGCTTGGCTTAGATAGTACCAGTTTTTCCATTAATGGCCTCTATCTTCTGTTGACCAGGATACCACAGTTTCTATGTTTCTGCTGGTCTGTGACAACTATTTTTTTTTTTAAAGATTTATTTATTTATTTATACAAGCACCGGGTACAGTCAGAAGCGCTGGAGGGTGAGAGAATTCACCAGAGCGGGGAACAGAACAGGCAGGATGACAAAGAAATACACTGCTGAGGGAGCAGCAGGCGGGGTCTGCGCGCCATGTGGGACCCTCACCCAGCGGCCGGGGATCAAACCAGCGCTGCAGAGGCTGCGGGCAGCTTCACAGCCCAGCGCTCAACCGCTGCGCCACCGGGGAGGCCCCGACTATTTTGTTTTTTATGACCTTGGTAGTATTGAGGGGTACTAGCCAAGTTTCCTGTAGAAATATTCCCCAAACTGATTTTTTTTTTAAATTTTTGTGATTAGACTGAGTTTATGGGGCTGGGGGGAGAGTAACACGGGTAGTATTCCTCTTATCACACACTGGGGGGCACATGACATGCACACAGTATCACGGGGATGTGCGTGGTCAGCACTTGGTGTGTGGGGAGGCAGAGGGGTGTTTCCTTGTCCTGTGCCAGCCTTATGTGCCAGTCACTAACTTTAGCCGCTCCCAAAGGAGGGACTGAGCTCCACCTCCTGGAAGTGGCAGTAGCTACATTATAGTATTCACTTATTTCGAAACGGGTGTTTATTTTTTAACAACCTTATTTCCATTTTCTGCTTGAGAGCTTGTGGTTGTTCCTACCCATTCAGTGGCCTGAGCAGTGGGTGGCGTGGTCCAGGCTGCAGTGGCCGAGCTCTGTCTCCAGTAGGGGCCGGCTGAATGGGCAGAGGGCCCCTGCGTGCCCGCCATCCCAGTGACTTGGGGTTCAGTCGCAGTAAACTCAGGAGCAGTTCGTTCACCCTCAGCTTTCTCTTTGGTCACAGCCTTTTCGGCAGCAGCCTGCTCTCGGGCATGGCCTCCCATGGTTACCCACAGAAGAACGTGCGTGACTTCCTGGGACAGTATCTGCGTCAGACCCGCCGAGTGAGCGCGCATGTTGCAGATGGTAGTGTCCACAGAGGAAAACTGGTTTCGCGGGGCACAGCAGGCAGGCCAACCGAAGATGCCTCTAAGAGGCTGGTGGTCAGCCCGGCATCGGTAAGCACCGGAAGATGAGGCTCCGCAAAGTCTTCTTGGATCTGGCTAGCAAAGCTTTCAGGAGTAAAGCACCAAGCTTAGGCATGGCTGCCGGGGCGGCACTGTCCACCTGGGAGTCAAGGTTGGTACCACCGGGTAGCAGTGGTTCCTGCTGTAAGGAATTTGAGGATATCGTTCTTTTATCTGCAGAACATAAAGACCTCTGAACAGTTAAAATCCTTCAAGCTATCCTGGGAATCCAGGACAATGGCCTATGGACCCCTCTCTGTGTAGGGTGCAGGGCCCGACATACATTCTTTGGAAGTGGTCTTTAAGGTGGATTTGTCTTCTACCTCATTCATTCCGTTGGGTTGTAACTGAATGATATGCTGATATTTTGTTGCTGAAATTGTTCAGCATTGACTCTCGGGCACCTCATGTTGCCTGCTGTGTCCCTTTGACATGCAGCTTTGTTTTTTGAACACCTGCTTACCTTCAGGTACTAGAAGATGTTCCAGGCGTGGCCTGGATTTCCCCTGCCCCAGTCTTAGAACTAGCCACTTTCCTGAGGAGCCTGGGTTCCTTTTTTTGGAAAGTGACATTTACAAACCGAGATCCAGCAGTGAATTCTGCTCCGGCCCCTCCCAAACTGACCTGGCAGGAGTATGTGGGAAGTAAGTAGATGCAGGACCTAAAAAAGGTGCTGGTCCTGCAGCAACCTGGCGGCAGAGGTGGGTGGTAGCGGTCCACTCGGGCATTTAGTCCATCTGGCCTCCCAGTGTTTCTGTCCTGAGCGACTGGCTTCTCACAAGAGGGCCGCAGACCTGCGGAGCCTGGGCGGGAACTAAACTGGTGTCTCTGAGCACAAGGAGGCGGGAACGGGGGGATGTGGCAGTTTCTTTACTTCAGAGTTGTCACCGGTAGGTCAGAGCAAGGGGCCTTGTCTTTATGTGATCTTCAAGAGCTTTATTGAGACACACACACACACACACACAGGTGAATATGTAAATAAGTGCGCAGAGCATTTACGAAGTTGTGCAAAAAATCAGTTTAGCTTGGTAACACCCTGAAGGTTTTGTGTCTACTGCCTACCTTGTTCCCACCCTAGCCCTGTGTCATCACCAATTTAGCAGCTGCTATAGATTTTCCTTTTCTGACATTTCACATACCTGGGATCGTGCCTCAAGGGGTTTTCTGTGTCAGACTTCGCACAAGGCTTCGCTTCTGAGGTTCATGTTTTAACAGGTCGCACTACCCCATTCTCTGGTCTTGTTCATGCTTTTACTGTACCGTCACCTGGTTCCCACTGTCTGACTAATATGAATGTTATATACATTTGCCCACAAGTCTTAGTGAACACCCTTGCATTTCTCTTGGGACGGAATACTGAGAATGGATGGGTGAGATGGTAAACTTCTATTTAACTTTGGAAGAAACGGTCAGTGTTTTCTAAAATAACTGCCCAGTTTTTCATTCCCACGGCAATGCATTAGGACTGTAAGTTTCTCCACATCCTCACCAACACTTTCTGCTTTTCATTTTTGTGTAGAACTGGTGTGCAGGCTAGAGGTGCAGGAGATGGGGTGACGGTGAGAGGATTCCCCAGAGACAGAGTGGGGCGCAGAACAGGCAGACTGACATACACTGCTGAGGGAGCAGCAGGAGAGACAGAAGTCAGCTGCGCCATGTGGGGCAGCTCCCTGGCTGGGGATGGAACTCAGGCAGTCGTGGTGGTAGCGAGACGTAACCCCCGAGCCACCAGAGAGGCCCTGTCCTTTTTATTATGGTTACCCTGGTGAGTATGAAGTGGTATCTTATTTTGGCCTTAACTTGCGTTCCACTAATGATGGTGAGCATATTTTCACATACGACGCCACTTGTATACCGCCTTTGCTGAAATGTCTATTGGTCTTATTTCTGTGTTTTAAGATTATATATTCCGGACATAATTCCTTTATCAAATATAACTCAAAATATTTTCTCCTAGTGTGTGGTCTATCAAATCATTTTAATGTTTTTTTTTTTTTTTTGGAGTACAGAAGTTTGACATTGATGGAAGTTTTAATATTTTTCCTTAAGGATTATGCTCTTGGCATCTTATCTAAGAATTTTTTTCCTACACCAATGTCATGTAGGAAGGCTAGGATGGCTCCTTTTCTTCCAAAAGTTCTATAGCTCTCACATTGATGTCTCTGATACATTTTGAAATTGTTTTTGCATGTGGTAGAAAGTAAGGATCTAAAGTCATCTGTTCCGCATCTGACAGCCAGTGTCCCGGCACCATTTCTGTGTGTGTGTGTGTTTAAATCCACACATGCAGAAGAAGAGACAGGAAGTCTCCATTCTTCCTCATGTGATTTTTTTTTCTGACTTTTCTTTGGTGTCTGGTGTGGAAAAGTGTTGAATCCTGGGTTCTCATTATTGTCTTTCCACCTCTTCCTGTGTTTGTGAGGTTGATACAACCTCTCCAATCCCAAGCTGGCATCCGCCCCCTTCCTGGAATGCATCTTGGTGGCTCACCGTGTGGAGCAGCAGACATCTTCAGTTTCCTCGCATGCCTCAGGTGCTCCCAAAGCTGCATTAATCCACACCAGAGACCCTTTCCTTAACAGCGCTGTTCTAGCAAAGTCTGTGCCTTTTCTGACTGCCTAGTTTGTAACCACTGTTTTCTGTCTCATTTGTGCTCGGCATTATTCTTGCTAGGGGCATGAGGATGCAGACAGTCCGACTCCTGGATGTGGTGGTGTGGCATATACACAGGAAGAGAAGGTGGCACTAAAAAGTGTCCAAGGGATTATTAAGACCAAAAAAATTTAAAGTTTAAAGGAAAGGGAAAGCGTTCTGGGCTACTTGGGACAAAAATACTCTTGCAGAAAAGGTATAAGACAACTGACAAAATCCTCTAGACCTGTCTTTATCAGCAGTGTGTCACCTATCTGCCTAAATGTGCACTTCTTTAAGGTTTTAGGATGGAAAGGCCATGTCCAGATTGAAAACCTTTTTGGAAGGCTCTAAAGCCTCAGGGAAGTTGGCGTCTGTGATCCCCAAGAGTGGTAAGACTGATGTGGCAAAATCTGGGCTTTGGAATACTGAGATTGTGTCACTTTGTGGGGTGCTGAGAACTGGTCTCTTGACTGCACCATTTGTACACAAGCGCATCCTTTCTCATTGATTTGCCTTGGTACTTTCTTGAAAATCAGCTGACCATAAACATGAATTGATGCTCAATTTTATTTGATCTTTATATTAATACCACACCTGTCTTTATTTAATATATATATTTTACAGCATTCTTTATTTTTGCACAATATATGCTTTCTCCTCTCAGGTGTAGTCCCCATAAAATTCCCACCACCAGTTTACCATCACCATAGACCCTTGTGCTCTTCCCTCCCTGTTTTTGATCCCTCTCCCTACCCCTTCCTTGCAGAATGTCTCTGATTTATAGTGGCCTGTTTTTTTTTTCCCTGATCCCTTATTTAGTTCCCCTATATTCCTCCTATAAATGAAACCATCTGATATGTTTCTTTTTCCTTCTGTCTTATTTTACTGAGTGTAATCCCTTCCAGCTCCATTCATGTTGCTGAGAATGGCATGAGTTTATCTTTTTGATTGCTGAGTAATACTCCACTAGGTGTATATACACATTTTCTTGATCCAGTCATCTATTTTGGGGCATTTAGGTTGTTTTCATCTTACCTATTGTAAATACTGCTGCAATAAACATAGGGGTGCAGCACACCTGTCTTGATTACTGTAATTTTTTAGTAATTTTTGAAATCAGGAGGTGTTTATTTTCAGAATTGTTTTGGTGTTCTGGATCCTGTGCATTTCCCTAGAATTCTAGGAACTTTCCCAAATTTTCAGAAAGCCTGCTAGAATTTTGATAGGGACTGCACTGAATCCATAGATCAATTTGGGGAGGACTGGCTTGAAATGTGTGCTTACACCTTTTAATTTTCTGAATGTTTTAGAGTTTTCATTGTTTGTAGGCTTTTTACTTTCGTTAAAGAATTCCACCCTCAAGAGCACCAATTTTTCATTTTTGGGCTTTTCATTGCTAGTATACAGCATAATTGCTTTATTCATGTTGACATTATAGCCGGAACCATGCAGATTTCTGACCCCTTCCACCAGGCTTCTTTCGGGCCTCTGTGCATTTAGGTTTACGCATCTATCATTTTCTCCAGTCTTAAGCATATAGATCTAATTTTTTGTTTCTGGGCTCTGCAAGTTAAGCTCCTTAAATGATCTGAAGACCTGAGTTCAACTGCTCTGAAGGATCAGGTAACTTGCATACTTGATGCACATTTTGAAAAAGGAATATAAATTTTAGAGAATTTCTCTTAAACACACTACAGATTTTACTTAAAAATACATCTTGAGTTCAGAAAATTCTGGTGGATCCATGAGGTTAACCACATTGCTCAGGACCATTTAAAGTAGAGTCAGCTTCTTTAAGGACCTCCAAAGCACATTATCTTAGACTGCATTTATTGATCTAACTCTTTACTATTCCTTAATCTAGAGTTTTAATTGAGGTGGGGATTTTCTTTTAATTGATGATGGCTGGAATCAAAGGTGGTGATAGTTTCAATTTATGACAAACTTTTGTTTTCAGATAACTAAAGATACTAGGTCTTATAGCCAGGGATACAAGGACTTGGTTATCCTTACTGGAATAACAGGTTTTCTCCATCTGGGATATTACTCTGTACAGTTAGGAACTGTGAGGCAGAGGCCTAAACAGGAGGTAAAAAGCCTTGAGACAAAGTTATCTGATACCACTGAACCATCATCTTGGCTAGGGTTTCAGAAATGGTGAACAGAAGTTCATCTTCTGTCTTCATGGATCATACCTGTGAAGGAAAAAAGGACAATTTGAAGACAACACCTAGAATATTTGACCAGGTTTTGGGAACATGATTGTCTTCCCAATATGCAGCAATAGTGGTCTGTGTGGAATCGACCCACCTTCATAGTCCACTCAGGGGTAGGCCCCGATGGTCTAGCAGAGTAAAATCCTCTTCTATTTCTTGATTAGCTTAGCTCAGCTCATAACATTCCTGTAGCCATGTAAATTGGTTTAGGGGTGCCCTCAATCAGTGTGAAGTTCAAGGATAGTGGAGTACGTTATTTGTAAAGCTCACCAGGACAGTGTGATATACAACATACAAAGCGGGGAACTACCAGACAGTTTTGCAATCTGTAGTGACAAAGCTAGCTTCCAGTGATCCTTGGGCATTCATGTCCATATACAATCCTTTACCTTGGATATAGGATGGATCCAGTGATGAGATCGAACTAGTCATGGAATACCACAAAAGTGGTCATTTCTGAGACTAGTTACAAAAAGACTGTAGCTTTCCATCTTGGGGATCTTTGAGGGAAGACAAATTATGAGTACACTATGAAGGTGCCCAGAAACTGGAGGAAGCCACAATAGCGGTGAGAAACTTGAGATTGTCCTGAGTTTTAACAACCTGTGAGAACTAGATTCTACCAAGAATCACTAACCATATGAACTTGAAAGGGGTTTTTCCTCCATTTGGGCCTTCAGAAATTACCGGAGTCCTGGCAGATATTAACTGCAACCTCACGAGAGACTGAGTCCGAAGCCCTAAGAGAAATTGTTTAAAACAACTTTTTTTTTTTTTTTTTCAATCTGTTTTGGAAGGATTTAAGCAATTGAAAGATAATATACCTCCTTAAGAAAAGTTAGGCTAAGATGGATTTTTGTTATTTGTAACTCAAAGAATATATTAGCTAGTATTAATCTTGATAAGGTTATTAGACATTAAAATCCTTAAATGCAAATGAATTTAGTGTTTACAAGAATAAACAAAAAATCCATCCACCATCTTCATTTCTCATCAAAAACTATGTAATTAGGGCTTGTTCAGTCAGAATCCCTGATAATAATGACAAAGTCTGGGCAAAGACTTACCTTGGATTATCTACTTAAATAAATTTAACCAACAATCACAAGGGAACTGTTAGGTCCACTAAAAACATCTTATTGATAAAAGTACTTATCACCATATGTGATACATACAAATTTTAAACACCTAGTTAACAATGATTCTTAATTGGTGCCTATTAAGGTTCTTTGTTCTCAGTCTATCAGGAAAAGAAACTTTTCAATCAAAGGAAATAAGGTATGAACTAAGGCATATGATTAATGATTTAATCCTTTGTATCTAAACCAAATAAAACCAAAAACTCCACCCCTGCTATATTCTTAGAAGGGCCTTTGCATTGATGCTTGCATAGCCAACCTGAGCTCACTCCCTAAGAAAAAGCCTGTTTTACAAGGTCCTCAGTGGAACAGGGTCTTCTGAAAAAGTCAATGGGCATAAGCTGAGAGGGAGTGAGTGCAGGTTCCTTATATTCTGTTTTCTAGTAGGTTCAATAAAGGGACACTGTTCTTTGTCTACCAAAGTACCTCTCATAATATCCTCATATAGTTAGAAATATGCTTTTTCTGTAAAAATTCTAAATAAGATAAACTTCACAAGTCTGTTTCTGGGAAGGAGGCAGAAGTGAAAGGGAAGTTTTCCTTTTTTATTATATATGTAATTCTAAATTCTAATTTTTACATCAAGCTTGTATTTTTTTTTTTAAACTATAAAAAGAAAATACTCCCTGAGAGGGTGTCATTTGAGGTTTAGGATAAATTTCTTGAATAATAACATTAAATCAATACCTATTTGAGTACCTGAGAATGTGTGGAGAAAGGTGAAGTGTTATCATTAAGGCAGGATGAGGGAGGGGCGTTCTGAGGGGCAGTTCTGAAAGAGGCAGGAAACTGATAGTAGAGTCTGCATCTGGGCACAAGGTCAGAGTCACCAAAGCTAGGCTGAAGTTAATCTGCACACGAGATGCCTAAGGTAATGGCTGTTTTGGGGCTGATTTCTTTGAAGAGGGAAGCAGGAATGAGGATGTTCTCACTGGATTGTTACAGTAGTTTGAAGTAAACTGCTACTTCCTGGGAAGAAACTTATCAGAAAGGACACATGTGATGATCTAGGTTTGAGAATAAAGCTGATAGAAGTTTCCTGAACAGCAAGAAACAGAACTATGGTAGCCTATAAATGAGGAATAGCAACGAGGATGGGCACTAAGTAATAGAGTGGACAGGAAGTGATTGGCAGCTGAGAAGGGAGATGGAGTTCTTGTTAGCAAGTGGGGACACCTCAAGGCTTGTACTTTGATGTAAATTTTTCAAGTACAGAATAAGATTTTAAATGGAACAAATGAAAACACAAAGTAAACATAATGCAACTTACCACTCTGGTTTTAAATATGATGGTTAAACTTTCAAGGTCATCATTCTTTAAGTGTAATTCTTCAAGCAGGGTGGATATAAACTGTGTAAACACTAAATTTTCTTGAGAATGCTTCTGAATACCAAGAATTGGGATCAGTCTGAAACAATCAAAAACATTAAATGCATATTCATGAAATGAATAGGATCTAGGGGATTTTATAAGGATAATGAGGTGTCAGGTTTAACAACACTCCTAGACAGAGTTGTTTTTACTAACAAAGGCAGAGGAGAAATCACAGGAAAAGACAGAACATATTTAAGTATGGAAAGAAGCCTGAATGTTCATAATAGCAAAAGCTACCAAAATTCTGCTCAGAAAAGAACATTAATGAAGTCTTTCCACTTGGGGAAAGGGAGTTATGGAGAGATGGTCAATGTTAAGAATTACTTTTAAAAACATCGGTTTGTTTGGATTATAACATCTGAAATTAGGACAATAAGGTTTTGTCCAATTGATAAGATAATCCTAACACTTTTTTAAAATATGAAATAGGTGGATTACATCTATTTATAACACCTTTAATATAAACTTCATAATAAGCAAATGCTTTTTCTCCAGCCGTTTCCAGCAAATATTCCTAAAGATTGACAGCATATTATTTAAAAAATTTTCAATGAAGAACATTAATTTTCATATTTATCTCCAGAGAGCATGCTTCATAGGGCCTTTGGAAGTTATATTCCTGAAAAGGTTTTTGGGAAAAAACTTTTATCCCCAAAAAGCCTAACAGTTCTCACAAAGCTCTCCAAATGTTTACTTGGTCACTGCTCTGGGCACATTAAACATAAATAACTGATTTAAATAAGGCTCAATAAATCATGGGCCTCCCTGGTGGCGCAAGGGGGTAAGACGCAACCTATAAAGCTGTCCACAGCCTCTGCAGCATGAGTTCGATCCCCTGGCCGGCCAGGGAGCAACCCACATGGCACAGATGACCTCTCCTGACTCGCCCACTGCTCCCCTCAGCAGTGTACTTTGGTCAGTCTGCCTGTTCTGTTCCCCGCTCTGTCTCTGGTGGGTCCTTTCATCCCCCCCAAAAAAACTCTGGCCTATACCCCAGTTCAGAGGTAATGTAATACTGAGTGTAGAATGGGAAACATTTCTTCCTTGCTTATCTCAAACCGAAAGCAGAAGTAAAAGGAAAAATCTGTCAGAACTTCCAGGGAGGTGGTAAATTCTCTCTATCCCTGAATGTATCTTAGCAAGAACTGGAGACTAGGTGACTCCAAATAGTCCAGGGAAAACCACAGTAATGTATTCCTTGCCTACATCTTTTATTTCTTTACAAGCAGGGGATGGAGAAGCAGGTTCAAATACTTAAGAAGCTTTGTTTGCAGATACTCTCAAAAGACGTTTGTAATGTGAACCTGGACTACCTAAATCGTTCCATACCAAGTCCACGTGAATACTTGGATGAATTTAGGCAGCGCTGTATTCCTGAGGTATCTTCCTGCAGAGAAGGTGGGAACCCAGAAGTCAACTCTGGCTGTCCACACACTTAGGAATGTCAACATCTAAAATATAAAGGTATTGCTTTTCCTCAACAGGACAAAAGATGGTGGGGATAACATTGGCTAAAATAAAACCAAGAATTTAGAGCAGGCAGATCATAATGTTAACTCCTAGAAAACAAGCTTGTGTACATGACACATGCAAAACCTTTTCTGACTTTCAAAGAAACTGTTACTGGGTTCATATGTGAAAATAAAATTTTCTCAATTACTTCTCAAAGTGCCATTCTTGTATTTTAAAATATTACCTTCAAATTAGAAATTGGTGACCACTAGATTTTTTCAACCTTTGTGCTCATATGATAAAGAGTTATAAATAAGAATCCTTCTAACTAGAAAATAGTTAGACAACATTTTAGGAATAGTAACCCTTCTCTACTGAACTTAGAAGGTCGAAATTATAAATTAATAATTTCGTGCTAAAATTTACCTAAAAAATTTGTTCAGAAGGATAAATTTAGGGAAACCACCACCACCCCCGATCCCTCCCCCCACTCCCCAAAACAAAAACCAACTAGGGTTAATAACAAACTTTGAGTTAAAAAAAAGCCACTACACCAATTACCACCTTCCCCACCCCCCCCATGGCAAATATTGCTAATCAGCCATGCATTATTTCCTTACTTAGCCTAATGCTGCTTTGACAACCCTCAAAACAGGGCTCTGAACAACCCCTTCAATTGTTCAGAGCTGACTTCTGATATGAAAGATATTCACTCCGTCCTTCTAACTGTAATCCATGTGCAAAACTCTGACTCTACATGACATAGTTGTAATCCTAGCTCTGTTAGGGCAAGCTGAACAAAACCTTAGGATCTAATACTATTTTCCTTATTATAAAATTGAAGTACAATACTATAGATGAATAGGTTTTAAAAAATCAATTATATAATATCAACTGACATTAGATGCAGTCTCTGAGTTACTATATACCTTGTTCCAAGCATGAATTATCTCCTTTAACTGCACAAAGATGCTTAGGAATCCATTTTATGGATGAGGAAATAAAGGCACAAAAAAAAAAAAAACCAGTATTCCCCAAGGTCACAAAGATAGTAAGTGGCTGATCAGGGCTTTGAAGCTAGGCGGTTTATCCCAAAGCACTGCTTTTGGCTAACCTCGTAACTTACGTTCTTTGTAGGATGTAGCGTGCTCTAAATTTAATCCCTATTTGCCTGACTTGATGTGTAGTGAGCCCTGAGCACGCAGAAGGAACAGACTTTTAAATTTGCTTTAGAGAACTACAGGTCTACAAATATAAAAATGGCAAGTAGTTGGTGGGCAGAAGGAAGTGCTGATAGAGAAATCACACAAGGTCTGGTGTCTGTTAGGAGACAGGAATATCAAATTGGTGCCTGGAGATTGCTGCAAGTGATCAGACAGATAGCAATCCTTAGGCATCTGGAGCCAGGATTTCCTGACTGCTAAACACTTGAGCAGTAAATGTTGTTGCATAATTATATTCCTAGAAAGTAAGCCAAAGAGATTCCCTTTACCCTTACTTATACCCTTGTATTTTCCTTTTAATCTATAAATGAAAAAACTTCTTCCTCATCTTTCAGTCACTTACCAGAATGTAAATGATCACATAAATATATAAATATTAACCTTTCTAAACATTTTAAGTTGACATAAATCCTTTTTGGAATAGGTAAAGTGTAAATGAATAAATAAGTAGTTCTAAACATTATAATCTCGAAAAACTGGATAAATGGAACATAATAAAAGCTATGAACAACAAATCCATATTCTTAATGGTGAAAACCTGAAACCTTTCCCACTAAGATCTGGTACAAAGCAAGGATGTCCACTCTCACCCCTGCTATTCAACATAGTATTTGAAGTTCTAGCTAGAGCAATCAGACAAGAGAAAGATATAACAGGAATCCAAATTGGGAAAAAAAAATAAAGCTTTCATTATTTGCAGATGACATGATAATATACTTAGAGAACCCTCAAGATTCCACAGAAAAACTAATTGAAACAATTAGTTTAAGCAAAGTGGCAGAGTATAAAATCAACACATAAATCAGTTGCCTTTCTATAAACAGGCAATGAGATAGGAGAGAAAGAAGTAATCCCACATACAATTACACACACATACACACACACACAAAAGTTAAATACCTAGGAGCAAATCTAACAAAGGCAGTAAAAGATCTATACAAAGAAAACTAAGACACTGTTGAAAGAAACAGACACAAAGAAATAGAAAAATATCCCCAGCTCATGAACTGGAAAAATCAACACTATCAAAATGGCCATCCTATCAAGAGCAATATACCGATTCAATGCAATCCCAATAAAAATACCAGTGGCATATTGGTAAATGGCACATTTCCCAGAAGCAGAACAAATACTACTGAAATTCATATGGAATCACAAAAGACCCCGAAAAGCAAAAGCAATCTTGACAAAGAAGAAAGAGAATGCAGATATCCCCCCTCACTTCCAGACCTCAAGCTGTAGCATAAAGCCACAATAAATAAAACAGACATACAGAGAAATAGAATTGAGAGCGCAGAAATAAACCCACGTGTATTTATGGACAGTTAATCTATGACAAAGGAGCCAAAAATATGTGCTGGAACAAGGATAGCCTCTTCAATAAATGGGGCTGGGAAAACTGGACAGATACATTCAAAAGAATGAAACTAAACCACAGTCTCATACCATATACCAAAATCAACTGAAAATCAAAGACTTGGATGTAAAACCTGAAACCATAAAATATATGGAAGAAAACATAGGCAAAACATTTCATGACATAAGCTTCAGTGATGCCTTTAGGGATTCATCCCCAACAGCAAAGAAAACAAAACAAACAGTTGAGAAAGAGAGAGACTACATCAAACTAAAACGCTATGTACAGTGAGAGAAGCCATAACTAAAATGAAAAGAAACCCTCTGAATGGGAGGAAATGTTTACATACCATATATCTAACAAGGGACTGATAAAGATATACAAAGAAATCAAAACTTTATAAAAACAAATAACCTATCTTCAAAATGGGAAAAAGCTAAACAGACCCCTCTCCAAAGACATCAGGGCCTCCCTGGTGGCACAGGGGTCAAGTCTCAGCGCTATCAAGCTATCACTAGCCACTGCGGCCTGAGTTCGATCCCCAGCCAGAGAGCTAACCCACATGGCGCAGCAGATCTCTCCTGTCTCGCCCGCTGCTCCCTTCAGCAGTATATTTCAGTAGATCTGCCTGTTCTGCTCCCCACTCTGTCTCTGGTGAATCCTCTCACCTCATACACCTCTGGCCTACACCTCAGTTCTTGTATGCATAAATAAAAATAAATTTTTTTTTACAAGACATCAGAACAGCTAACAGGCACATGAAAAAATGCTCATACTTCTTATTAGAGAAATGCAAATCATGAACACCATAAGATATCATCTCAAACCTGTAAGAATGACCCATATGGAAAAGACCAGAAATAAGTGCTGGCGAGGATGTGGAGAAGAGAGAACCCTCCTACACTACTGGTGGGACTGAACACTAGTCCAGCCCTTATGGAAAGCAGTACAGAAGTGTCTCAAAATCTGCCATTTGACTAAGTAATACAACTCCTAGGCATCAATTCAAAAAGTTCAAAAAGAATAATTTGCAAGGAAACTTGAACTCCCATGTTTATTGCAACACTATTTACTATAACTGAACTATGGAAACAACCTAAGTGCCCCAAAACAGATGAGTGGATCAAGAAGATGTGGTCTATATACACAATGGAATACTACTCAGTGATTAAAAAAGATATGACATTTGCAGCAACATGGATGGAACTTGAAAGGATAATGCTAAGTGAAATAAGTCAGAAGGAGAAAGGTAAATACTGGATGGTGGTGCTAATATGTGGACTATAAAGTCATTAAATAGTCAGATAAAGACAAGCTGAAAAACTAACCTTTGATAGCTGATTACAGAATGAGACACCAGGCTGGGAGGAGATGGGGAAGGGGAGAGAACAGGGAGGGAGGGAGGCTTACTGGCCTGTGGGGGTGGAGTATGGTGGTGGATGCACTATGGTGGTAATAACTGATGGGGATACCCCAGTGTTACCTCAGTTAAAAATAAATGAATTTTTAAAAATTGTATTTTTTCTTTAAAATTATTCTCTCTAAAAACCAGGCTCATGAA
This sequence comes from Talpa occidentalis, assembly GCF_014898055.3. Classification (NCBI taxonomy): domain Eukaryota; kingdom Metazoa; phylum Chordata; class Mammalia; order Eulipotyphla; family Talpidae; genus Talpa; species Talpa occidentalis. The sequence goes on along the minus strand of NW_023605305.1, from coordinate 94,600,079 downwards.
TACAAAAATTGAAGGATGTTTTTGATAAGTTATAAATTCAAAATGAGTATGTCAGGAAAGATGCTGAAACCTGAAAAATCTCAAAGCATAAATTTATGAATGATTCTTTCAAAAGAATTATGGGGCCTCTCTGGTGGAGCAAGGGATTAAGATGCAGCCTGTGAAGCCGCTGCAGCACAAGTTTGATCCCCGGCTGGCCAGGAAGCTACCCACATGGCACAGCAGACCTCTCCTGACTTGCCCGCTGCTCCCCTCAGCAGTGTATTTCAGTCAATCTGCCTGTCTGTTCCCCACTCTGTCTCTGGGGAATCCTTTCACCTTCCCACACCTCTGGCCTGTTTCCCAGCTTTTGTATGCATAAATAAAAAATTATGCACTTCAAATTTCAAAAGAACTATCTCCCAAGTAATTTACACTTTGAATAAGGACTATATATAATCTGGTTTCCAGATTCCTTGGCTCATCCATATTTTTTTTGTTGTTGTTTTACTTAACAATAAAATCATGTTTTATCAGTCTGTTATCAGTCTGTTATGGTTTTGGTCAGTAAGAGTTGGCTGTAGCCAACTGATGCTACTAACAAGCAGCTGGGATTCTTTTTTTTTTTTTTTTTTTGGCTGGGATTCTTTTTAGGGCATATGCTACCCTAAGATAGGTGTTGTCAGGCTGGGATTTGAGGACCTAATGGATGTAGAGCAGCACTGCACTGAAATCAGGCAGACCAAGCATCAAATCAAGACCTACTACTTGTTTCTACATTTCCCCTCCTCACTTCTACCTCCCTGTAATTATCTGGTATTCAGCATGACAGGGAAGCACTAAGATTGGCCACTGAGCCGGCTCAGTTTGTAGCTTTAATCCACTTCCTGTCCTATAGAAGAAACTGTGGAAAAGGAGCTGATCCTGAAGTGGGTGCTTGGTGCCTTCCTAAGGAGCACCTTTCAGGAAAAATGTGAGAGTAAACTGTTTGCATTCTAAATGATGACACTGACTTGACCAAAATGAAGAACAATTTAGGTTATCTACACCCCAACCCGTACAGGTCTTGATTTTGTATATTTCTAGCTGTTATTTTCTTGAATAGGTTATATTTTTCTGTTTTGGTCAATGAGAGTGCAAAACAAGGACAATTGTTTTGGTACCTCCCTTTCAGTCTCCAAAAGAGATTCAAGATCCTTTTTTTTTCCTTAAAGTATTTTTTTTAACATTTATTTATTTATTTATGCAAGCACTGGGTGCAGTCAGAAGCACGGGAGGGTGAGAGAATCCACCAGAGCCAGAGCGGGGAGCAGAGCAGGCAGAGTGACGAAGTACACTGCTGAGGGGAGCAGCGGGCGGCAGGAGAGGTCTGCGCGCCATGTGGGACCCTCCTCCGGTGGCCGGGGAGCAGCCGGGAATCGAATCGGCGCCACAGAGGCTGCGGGCAGCTTCGCAACCCAGAGCTCAACCCGCTGTGCCACCAGGGAGGCCCTTTCTTAAACTATTTTTGCAAAGATAACATTGGCTTACACTGTTGTTTATATCTTGGAAGTGTAGCGTCCCCTCTCCTTCCTCACTTTCTGGTGATGCTACCATCACACTCCCACCACCAACACGCCCACAGTCCGTTGCACTCCCTCTCCACTTTGTGCTCACCCAGGGAAGTTCTAGTCTGCTTTCAAGGGCTAGTTTTTGAATCTGGCTTTACCTGAGAGAAAAATATTTGGACACCACATATATGACAAGGGGCTGCCAGCAAAGACACACAAAGAACTCATAAAACTCAACAAAAAGAAAATAACCCAATCAAAAAATGAGCAGTAGAGCTAAATAGACATATCTCCAAAGAAGATATACAGATGGTGAGCAGGCACGTGAAAAATATGCTTATTATCACTTACTATCAGGGAAATTCAAGTCAAAACTGCTATTAGATACCACCTCATTCCTGTGAGAATGGCCTATATCAAAAAGACCAAAAACAAGCGCTGGCGAAGATGTGGAGAAAAAGGAAATGCAGCACTGTGAAGCTATACACAGCTACTGCAGCACAAGTTCAATCCCCAGCCAGGGAGGTGACCCACATAGTACAGCAAACCTCTCCTGTCTCGCCCACTGCTCCCCTCAGCAATGTATTTTGGTCAGTCTGCCTGTTCTGTTCCCCACTGTTTCGGGTGAATCCCCTCACCCTCCCACGCATCTGGCCTGTACCCCGGTTCTTGTATGCATGAATAAATAAATCTTTAAAAAAAAAAATAGGGCCTCCCTGGTGGTGCAGGCAGTTGAGCGCAGCGCTGTGAAGCTATCCGCAGCCTCTGCAGCATGGGTTCAATCCTGGCCGGCTGGCAAGAATCCCACATGGCACAGCAGACCTCTCCTGTCTCGCCTGCTGCTCCCCCAGCAGTGTATTTCGTCAGTCTGCCTGTTCTGTTCCCCGCTCTGTCTCTGGTGAATCCTCTCTCCCCTCACATCTCTGGCCTGTACCCCAGCTCTTGTATGTATAAATAAATAAATCTTAAAAAAAAAAAAAAAGATTAAATGGGTCTATCATATGATCCAGCATGTCCACTCCTAGGTATCTACCTGAAGAACACAAATACACTAATTTGAAGGGAAACTTACACTCCCAAGTTCAAGCATTATTTATAATAGTGAAACTATGGAAACAACCTAAGTGCCCAAAACCAGATGAATGGATCAAGACAATGTGGTGTGTACATACACACACACTGTAATATTCCTCAGTGATTACAAAAGATAAACTCATGCCACTTGTGGCAATGTGGATGGTGGTGGAAGGGATTATGCTAAGTGATGTTAGTCAGGAGAAAGACAAATAATGGCTGGTGTCATTTAGGTGTAGAATACAGAGAAACCAGACAAAGGGCCAAGACAAAGAACCTTTCTTAATGTGGTGATCTGGTCCCCGCATTCTTTTTTTTTTAAAGATTTATTTATTTATTTATATAAGCACTAGGTACAGTCAGAAGCACAGGAGGGTGAGAGGACTCACCAGAGCCAGAGCGGGGGACAGAACAGGCAGACGATGAAATACACTGCTGAGGGAAGCTGCAAGACAGGAGAGGTCTGCGTGCCATGTGGGACCCTCGCCCGGCAGCCGGGGATCGAACTGGTGCTGCAGAGGCTGCGGGCAGCTTCGCAACCCAGCGCTCAACTGCTGCGCCACCGGGGAGGCCCTGATCTGGTCCCTTTACACGAGATTGCTAGTAAACTTCTTCCACCATCTTGAAAGAGTATTCCACATCCCTGTGTATGTATGTTGCAAAGGTTAACAAACTTTATATTCTACACCTGTTTCTCATATGATCAATGTCTTCTGGACAATTTTATTTTCTCCTTCATAGAACTTTGCTTTTTGGCAAGTTCTTAAAAACTTTTAATTCCTTCATATTCCAAATCCTTTTAATCTTTCCTCTTATATATCATTTCATACCTTCTTCTTATTTAGATTGGTGTTCTAACTTCTCATTTCCTAAAATACAGTGCCCATAATATAAACATTGTTGAAATTAAACACTTCAAAACATAACACACCTCCCGGTCCACAGAAAGATAGCATGAAATATAATCTTTCACCATTAAGTTATTTTTCAAGTAAAATTTCAGGTTCTTAGCAAATACTCACCTTTTTTGTTAAACTGGTTCTCTGGGCTTCTTTTATTTTTTTTTTTATTTTTTTATTTTTTTTTTTTTATAGAGGCATGTTTTATTTATTTATTTGTTTGTTTGGTCGTTTTTTTTTTTTTTTTTGTTTCGTTTTTACACATGCACTGGGTACAGTCAGAAGCACGGGAGGGTGAGAGAATTCACCAGAGCCAGAGCGGGGAGCAGAACAGGCAGAAGGACCGAAGTACACTGCTGAGGGGAGCAGCGGGCGCCAGGAGAGGTCTGCGCGCCATGTGGGACCCTCCTCTGGTGGCCGGGGAGCAGCCGGGGATCGAACCGGTGCCGCAGAGGCTGCGGGCAGCTTCGCAACCCAGCGCTCAACCGCTGCGCCACCGGGGAGGTCTCTGGGCTTCTTTTAATCCTTTATCTGTACCCTAGTAAACCATGATATGCCAATTGCTTGCCTGTTTAACTTTTTCACCAAAGAACTAAAATTATATACTAAAAGAGAATCAAGCCTCTATTTCAGTCTTGCAACTTGTAACTGAATATCAAAGAAAACTACAATAAGCTGGGCCCAAACAACTACTCCTTAAATAAAACAGTGATATACCAGTCAGTATTTAACATTGTGTCTTATGTAAGAAACATCTTTAAAATAATCAACAGAAAATGTGTGGTGAATAAAAACAAAAGATTTTTTGTTTCAATTTATTTCCTTCAAGTGCTTTTAGGTATGGATAAAAAACTCTAAAGAATTGGGCCTCCCTGGTGGCACAGGGGTTGAGCACCCGCACTATGAAGCACTATGAAGCAACCCACATGGCGCGGCAGACCTCTTCTGTCTCGCCCTCTGCTCCCCTCAGCAATGTATTTCTGTCAGTCTTCCTGTTCTGTTCCCCACTCTGTCTCTGGTGGGTCCTCTCACCCCCTACATCTCTGGCCTGTACTCCAGCTCTTATATGTACAAATAAATCTTTAAAAAACAAACAAAACCTCTAAAGAATGGCTTACCACAGTCTGTATGTTATGAATATAACTTGAAAAAAAGACACAACTTGCAATGTATAAATCACAAACGAGAGGAAACTTCTCATGAACTCTGTGGATTCAAATCTCTATTCTGAAAAGACAGGCATCCTTCTATAACTTACTCTTTACCATATGGTAAATGGCTTGACAACAAAAGCAAAAAGCCAGTTTGTCAAACTGCATCTTATTGATAAGACCTTTATTTAGCTGACTGCTCCACATATGCTACACATCAAAAGGAGAGAATGCAAGTCAGGTTAGGACAGGTACCCTCCATTTGTTACCACCAAGCCATCAAACAACATCTGGTTAACAGGAAATATTATATACAATAGAGTAAGAGGCATTTCAAAGTTTAACAAATGAAACAAAGGAGGTATTTGATTAAGAAGTGACATTTTTACAAATCCTTACATCCAAAGATAAAGAGCTATGTAACTCTTAACTAAGCCTCAGAAGTAAGTTCCCTACAATTTCATGGGTCACTGGTTTGTATCCTAACACCAGCGAAAGCTATATAGTTTATTGACCAAGTGGAGCTAAACAACTGACAGAACACTGTTATTCACCTTCTGTAGTGCAACAAGAATCATTAATAAATTAGGATTTTTATTTAATTGATGATTCTGCTTCACAACATTGTATATGATTAAGAGGTATAGGATGGTACCCTTCAGATGTATATTATCACATTAACAGGCACCACCTGAACTAGATTTTTAAATGGTCTGTCTCAGTGAGTGCCTATGCTTTGCTTACTGTACTCATCCCCACTGGGGAAGCCATAATGCAGCTCCTAGAACACTGGAAACACAGCTGGAAACACATGGTCTGAGCTGTCCTTTCCTGAATTATTTGGGTAATATTGTGAAGAGAATACTAGGCATTTGCCTGAAATAATATAGCACAGATAGCCTTAGTTGACCCTCAAAACTAAGAGAAACAATAACTCTTAGAGGTAGTTTCCCGAGTGTCTATTACTGATTTCTAAACTCACAGATTCAAACTGGTAGGCTGTTGTAAAATGACAAAGAACATCACTCTTAATAATTTGAAGCGAATAGCGATGAGAATGTCTATGTGAATAAATGTCACCAGAAAGCATGCTTCTTTATGGTTTGGGGTTGGAGGAAGGGAGAGGAAGTGAAAAGCCACACACTTTTCTGTACCTATCAGATTTGAGAAATTACTGGGTTCATACAGAGTTCTGCTGCAGTAGGGAAACCTGTTCTGCTGATCACCATGCATAAAGGTGATGAACATGCACAGACTGCTAAAAGATAATGAGCTTAAAAGAATCTTTTTTTTTTTTTTAATACTCATGCTCCCATCCTTCAAAAGTTAGGAGTGGGAAGGAGAAAGAGGAAATGATTTCAATGTTTACCTGCTTAGGCAATACATTCACTTGTTATTTAATCAATGAAAAGAGAACAGATATAATATCTGAAACTTAGGAGCTCAGAATAAAAGAAAAAGTCTTTTGGGATAGATGGGGCATCTTTATTAATAATGACTTAGGTAAGTAAAGAATCTAAAGGATGAGGTTTACTAACTGCAGAGTTTTATTTTATAAGGGTGTATCACTTAATTTCTTCAAGTGCGATTTAATCTCAACCTATCCAGCTTTTGACAGTTAAAATATCTGAGGTTTTGGATGGGTTAAAGGATTTGTCCAGGGTCACATTTGTTAAAAGCAGTGCTAGAAAAGGATACCTGTGTCACTGCTAATCAGACAAGTTTCAATATTCTTTTGTTTCTGCATGACAGCAACAATCATTGTTTTACCCAAATTTTGTTTTCTTCTAAAAAGTGAGTTGGGATTTTCCCTCCTTCTCTACAAACAAGTGTTAAGTGATAAAGGATTAAACCAGAATACCTCTGCCTGCACACATTCTCAAAACTGAAACAAAGAGCTGTGACCAGTAAATAACACAATGGGTCAAAATGTCATCTATTTTCAGAAATTTGAGGGCTCACACAAACCCAAGACATTCTGCAAATGCCTCGCTCAGATATTTTTCAAAAATCTAGAACATGGTTTCAAAAGGAATTTTGTAGTCAAGCCTCCTTAGCATACAAGTCACTAGGATTTCATTTTCAACATTACTCTTTTTCCACCTTTCTTGTTTCTTACTAGGAGGAAGGCAGAAGAAGATTCAACTCTCAGTGATTCTCTAAAAACATCTGTTTAATCTGTGGCTCCTGGCTTCCTCCCAGAAGTAACAACGGCCACCAAGGCACCAAGAACGAACAAAACAGCCACTCTGTGAAAAGCATTTCCTTTCTCATAAGATGACATGGACTGGGCCACCCAGACTACTCCATGGCACTGGGCTAGCAGCTGCTGCTGATGTTGCTAAGAGTAAGTATGTGTTATGATTGACAAGGAAACAAATGCCAAGAGATTAGAGTGGAGTGTAAAATTTATATACTTCAAAATGGATGGGTGGGTGGCTTTCTAAATTGGAGCAAAGGAATTCATTTCCCTAGAAGAGTACCAGATCTTTTCCCTAGTTGTTTCCTTTGTGGCAGGATCTGAACCACTGAGTTAAACATAAGCTACAGTGATTTCAAAGTTTGTAAAAAGAATTTTTTCTTTATGAAACTAACTTGTCGGTCTTTCAACCTCTCTGTGAAGTTGCAGCAAGTGTTAACTCTAAGATGAGGCTCAGGTGACTTTCTTAAGGTCATGTAAGTTAGCAAGAGATGAGCAAATAACCCCAAAAGTACTCCCACTAGTCTATACCTCTAACCACTATACCACACACGCTCACGTCTGATTCATTTTAAGAACTGACTATACATTAGGATTTCAAAGGCTCACTTGTATATGCTCTTCAAAGAGCTTTCAAATCTGTCATTACAAAAAAATACATGCTAATGAAAACTGACCATTCTATTGCTTCTAATTCATCCATTCTCTGTCACAGCCAAGGATCGCCTTCCAACATCATTAACTAATGAAGAAGACTACAAGAAACCTAAGAAATATCTCAGTGAACAAATCCCGGTAACAGCTAAAGCAACTAATTCAGCACACCTCTACCTACCACACTAATAAATGCATTAGAATTAAGGGCCATGTTCTCAATTATGTCTGCGTAGATTTTAATCACATGGGGACCAAGTGTTAACAAAAGTAACAAAGTAAATGAGACCTTTACAAAGACACATGACAAAGCAGAAGGAAACACAGTCCAAAAGAAAGGTCTCATCTACAGGAATTTATACAAGGCAGGTATTAGTTCTACCTGCGGAGAAGTTAAAGGAGGTTTCTAAGAGATGGTGACATTTGACTTGGGCATTAAAACTAGAACAGCAATACAGAAAGGAAAGGCTTAAATTTAAGCACAGGTCACTGCTAACAGGGATGCTTGTAGGAGAAACAGTGGACACAATGTAAGGGCACATAGAAAATAAATTAGAGAGGCAGGTTGGGGCCACTTTAGGAGGGCCTTAAATTTCAAAATTATGTGGTAGGGACAGGGGCATCCTGAGGTTTCTGAACAAAGGCTTGCCCCATCAAAGCCAAACTAAACTTATAAATGGAGGAAGGATGGACTAACTGAGGGAAGAGACCACATGGTGGAGTAGTTCAGGAAGACTATAATGGCAGCAGTGCAGGCAAGTAATAAAGGCCTGATGTGGGTTAGCAGCAGTCAGAAAAGAGAGAAACCATGGCTATGAGATGTTACAAAGGCAGGGCTTAGCAAGTGATTACACAGGAGAGAGAGACGGACAAGAGAAGCACCAAAGACAAGTCATTTCAATTCTGGGTAATGAGGAAGATGGTACCAAAAGAAATGAGACATTTGAAAGGGAAGATGAGCTTGGTCTCAGATTTAAGAGTTTGAACTGCTTGAGAGACATACAAATGTAGTTGCCCAGGAAAAAAATTAAAAATTTTGGTCTGCGACCTATGTTATAGCTGGGGGAGTGAAGGAGTGAGGGTACAAGTAGTATCTGATTAGGATGACAACTTTCTTCCTACCGTAACTCCACTAACAATTATAGTTGTAATTGATTTCTTGTAATTCTGATTTCTTGAACTAATCTTGCTAGCAGTTCTCTGAATCTTTTGCATTTTTTTATTATTTAAATATTTTATTTTATATAATTCTTACATCTTTTTTCATTTTTGCACAATGTATGCATTTTCATTTTGGTTATATTCCCCATACAATTGCCCCCCCCCTTTATTTTGACTCTAGTCCTTCCTCTCCCCGCCCTTCCCTCCCCCTCTTGTGCATTCTTATCTTAGGTTTTTTATTCATAAGAAATACAACCTGAGATCAATACAACAACCTGCTTTCTCCATACCAATAGGATGGCTAAAAACTACTGGAGGTGGGGGAGTGGAGGAAGAAGGAACTCTGAAGATTGATACTACTATAAATCTGTGCTCTCTAGTCTCATCTGAGTACTCAGTCACTTGTCAATTTTCTTTAGCCGTGGATTAGTTCTTTTTCTGGATCCGCTAAATGACTATTAACACTATTTTCACTCCACCCAACCACCACCTCTTTATTCTTAGAACACAGCCTCATAATCAATAGAAAAATGGGCTTGTCAAATGCAATTTTAAAAATCTCTCTTCTTACAAACCAACCACATTATTCTTCACTTATTTTATTTCTGTATTCTCTTTCTCTCCTGTTCAGACTACTCCATCTGTCTGTAACCATAATCCCTTTTTTGTGTGCCTCCTCTATGTACCTACCCCTCCACCTTGCCCTTACCTTCAGATTATTTTTCTTTACTGGCTTCTTATCCATAGCCAACAAACATGCTTAAATGTTTTTTTGTCCAAAACAAATTGTTATGTTTAATCTCTCTCCTACTCTTAATAAGTTTCTCAGAAATTTATACTCACTGACTCCCCTTCATTTTAACCTGGGATAAAGAAATGCATATATTTCCTCAAATTATATACAAAATTTTTTCTTTTCCCAAATGTGTATCTTTAGCCCTACTTTCACTGTTTAACCATCTATCTTACTGTATAAACTTAGCTGCAGGAATTAATGTCATTTGATTTTACGGTTTGGGAATTTTTGTCATGTAAAAGTTGTGTAAGTCTTAGTGTCTCAGATAAGCAATATTTTCCTCTGCACTGACACCACAGGAACACTAGTTATAACCTGACAGTTGCTTTATTCTCGAAATATTTTTGCTGATTTCTCACTCACTGTAATGAAAGACCTCCATATGATGAACATATCATCAGCATGTGAGGCCTGGCAAACTCACTGGAAAGAAAATCAGTAAATAAACGAAACTGAAATAGTGCAGGCAATTCAATTTCTGTGGAAAACCTCTATAGAAAATGGAGGTGTTCACCAAACATTGCATTTGCTATACTGGAATTTTCACCTTGTATGAAATTGAAGCCTTGTGTATCCATCTTTTAAGGCAGAATATACCTGAGTTGCACTAATATGAAAAGTAGTCAATTCTCAAACACCTCATGCAAAACGGATAGAGGCTTCGTTTTACCCTTAAACCATTATAATCTGCTCTCAAACTTTGTAAAAATATTTAAACAAGGAGTAAAGTGGAAGCACTGAGTTTTGCCTCATTAAGTTTTGTTAACTAGAATTACCAGAAAGAGAAAAGAAAAGTCAGAGGCAGGAAGAATATTAAAAAAGTGTTAAGTCTCAACAATATACAGTCTAAACGGAAGTGTTTAAAGACAAGAAAAAACACACTAAGAGATTGGGATCTTGAATTTAAGAAGCACTCATATACCCGGGAATGATAATTTTTCTCATTACTTTCAGCCAATCTTGCAAAACTAGTTAATAAAATATATTCAGTAAAACTAAAGAAAGAGTTTGCCTCTAAAGTGAAATTTTCCATTAGGAGCCATTAATATTTGACAGATGCTTCCAATTCAATGAACAAATATCAAAAAATTTAAATTTAAAAAATTTAAAGAATTCTCTAGAATGTATGTGATACATCAGATAAATAAAAAATTTAGTGCTATATCTACATGCTTGGTGATTAACTAATCTGTAACAAATTCTAATTTTATCACCTCACAAAAGATAAATAAGTCTAAGGAAGATAAAAGTAGTATTTAGAATACAGTTTTTAAATCAAAGAAATACTCAAAAATTAAAATATTCACTAATTTTATAATTACATCACTTAAAAATAATCTTTCACATCTAACTTTATTTTTCATTAATTTTATTAAAGATTTTATATAAACATCTATTTGCCAACACTAGGTTTGGTTAAAAGTAGTAATTTTTTTTAATAATGTTGTGCTTTATTATTTTTTAAAGATTTATTTATTTATTTATACAAGCACTGGGTACAGTCAGAAGTGCGGGAGGGTGAGAGAATTCACCAGAGACAGAGTGGGGAGCAGAGCAGACAGGGGGACCGAAGTACACTGCTGAGGGGAGCAGCGGGCGGCAGGAGAAGTCTGCGCAGCCGGGGATCGAACTGGCGCCGCAGAGGCTGCGGGCAGCTTCGCAACCCAGCGCTCAACCACTGCACCATTGGGGAGGCCCTTAAGTTGTTAATTCTTTTGGGTGCTTACTGTTAATTCATTTGAGTGCTTGGTACTTGGGAAACAAAAGTAATCTAGACAATGTCTTTGGCTGCAAGGAGATTATGTTTTGGCAAGAAAACCTTTTCAAACTTGCCTTTCTTGGTTTAGTCCTATTTACACATTGTTCAAATTTGGATGGATGGGAAGTCTTTTGTGCTCATGTAGAAAACTGTGTGCATGTGTGCTGAAGTATAGGTATATGTCCCTGAGGCTGATCTGTGGGTCATGATAGATAATGTGGCAGAGAAAATAAAAATCATGAATATGGAGGGGGAAAGTTAATAGAATTTAACACAGTGGTTGCATACATCAAGCTTAGAAATGCAGCCCTAAATTTTAATCCTCTTAGGTCAGATCACAGAGCTATGGTAGAGGCAGGTAAGAATTCAAGCAGAGCAAGTAATGAAATAATAATATACAGGATTTGGTTTATGCACTTTTGAAATTAAGTACAGGAGACAAAATGTTACCAAGTAACACTGATATTCAAGGAAAGGAGAGAGAAATACATAGAGGGAACAGTGGGAAAGCAGGGTGGGTGATAGGAATTAGGGAAGAAGAGGTAATGGGCAAAAACACTTTTAATGACTTTCCCAGTTTCTTCATGGGCCACATCTTAGTTACCTTCTGTCTTTAGTTCTTCCACCCTACCTATCTCCCCTCTGCTACCAAAATGTTCAAGTCTTCACTATCCTGAGAAGTCTTCTGAAGATTTACCCTGTCATCTCAAGTTACGGTCCCTCTCCCATCAACCATATGAAAATAGTGGTCAACATTTGCTTTCTCTAGTATCGCCACACCTGTCTACTAGAGTAGCCCTTGCAGTCTGCTCTCCACACCATCATTCTATGAAAAATGTTTTCTCAGACATCAGCCACAATCATCTTATTGCCAAAACCACAGGCTTTACTTTCAGGCCTTGGCCTTGGTCAGCACAGGGTAAGTGCCTGGTTCTCAGAAAATTACATTATCTTGAACCTCAAACCTCCTTTGATACTGTTTTAGTTGTATACACACCTTTCTGAAGTACAATGTGTGGTGGAAAGTACATACATTGTGAAGTCAGACAGGTCTGAATCTGAATCCCAGTTTGGACATGACCTTGGATAAAGTGCTTGTCTTCCCAGAACCTGTGCCTTCCTCTTGGAATCAGGTTACCAACACTGACCTCACTGAATTGTGAGGATCAAATGAAATAATAAGTATATTACTGAATCTAATAAGCACTCATACCTGGGAATAATAACTTTTTCTCATTTTAAGCCAGGTTTGCAAGACTTGTTAATAAAATACATTCAGGGAAACTAGTTAAAGGAAGATTTGCCTCTCAAGATGGCATTATCTCAGAAAAGCAATTACCATATTTAGTTCAAAGAAGTTGTATTAATGAACACTTGGGATCTTTTCATGGGGGGCGGGGGGAAGGAAGTAAAAAAGGAAAACTTGATTCTAGAACTAGTACTTTAAAATTTTTCCTTGAATGTGATCTTAAGAAATCAGAAACTTTCACTGTTCTACATGTCCTTACTCACTGATTAGATTCATTTACAGAAAAAAAAAAAAAAAAAAAAGAACAAAGTGGAATGGAGGGAGGCCCACAGTAGTAGTGACGATTCTGTAAGCAACACAGAGCTGCTTATTTTTACATTAAAATAATCAATGTACACATTTATTTTGCTTTATGACAACTTCAGCATAATGCTGAGATACTTTTGCATCCAGAGTGAGTCTCTCATTTTTGACGCGGGAAGTGATATAAAGCCAGCTAAGTCTGGTGGGAAGAAAATAAAGGAGTCCTGGAAGTGTCTTCCATTTAACAAATACTCTCAGTATTTTCCCAGAATGTCACTAGCCCTATCATTCAAAGCACTGCTTTACCAAGCTTAATGAGGAGGATCCCTAACGAGGTAGTGACGATTGGACAGTGTCACTGATGGCTATCAGCAAAATTAATTTTCAAGCTAAATATACTCATCTCTTTCTGTAGTCTTTGACATAACTGCATTAGAAGAGTTTCTCACAACATGTCATAGTTGAGCTTGCTCTGCTAAATTGATTTAAGGTCTATTTAGTCCAATCTCTCATATTGCCAGTAAGAAAAAATAAAATGTACAATCAAGTTAGGAAACTTATACAAGACTACACTTATAGTACAAGGGGACAAAAGGATACAATCCAGAACAAGACTGAGTTTAGGGTTTAAGAAACTTCTTGCATAGCAACAGGTGGTCTCTGGGGTAAAGGAATTACATCTAACAAAATATATTGTTTTAAACACTAAATAAATTTAAATTTCATTTAATTGTATCTAGGTACAAAGCTAAAGTCCCAAAATATGAAAAACCAAGAGGCATTTGAGACTAAAAGGACTTCTAAGAAAAATAGACAAGAATAGACAATGAAAAAGTATGTTATTGTGGGTTTCTATTTCAGAACTATTATCTAGAAAACTAAGATAAAAACTTTGATTATAAAAGACTATGATAGCCAAATAAAATAAAATGTTTTTCTTATAACAGATGGTTTATGCCCTGATAATGTTTGCATTTAATGCTTTAGGATTACCTATTAATAAGGAAGCAGGGATGCTTTCCATTGATATTTCTAATTCAAAAGAAACAAGTTCTTTGTAACTCACTTTGTAGTGGTATATTACACATAGGTTTGTTTAAAGGGCTGGGCTGTAGTGACTTTTAAACTTTATATCTAAATCCTGTTTGAGACAGATCTTTAGAGCAACTTTCTAGCTGAGTGTTGGAAAAGCTTTTCTTCCTAACTACTGCTATGTAACAATTCTCTCAGAATTGTTTTCTTCCTCCCCCACCCCACCCCCCTCTGAAGACTGATAGGGAACTTGCCAGTGGTGTCTACATACACTGATTTTCACACTTTCGTAGTGCAGAACCCTGAAGCTGGGGCAATAATACCCTTAAGCTTCCAAGACTCTCCCAGCCTGTCCTCTGAGGTACCTCTGTCAAGATGTGAAGATCTGGAGAATGGACTAAGTCACGGCTATGATTAGTTAAGTGCCAAGTGGTATACTTGCTGCCTGCTGTCACCACTGCTGCTGCTACTTGGGATGGGCAAGCTGGGGAGCATGCCTTTTTGCAGAAGATCATTTGTGACTACTATGAATAGTGGTCTGATGTGGGTAACTTTCAGCTACATATGGACTGAAGAAACCTAGCATTACAAATTGTCAAAAATTGGGGAATTCTGAGGGGACAATAACTGTTGAAAGTATGCTTTGGTTAAAAATTAAACAAGTTTTATTCTCTCCTTAGAAAATATTTGGATTTCCACATGGTCTGCTGTCTAAGGGTGAAGTTACTTCAAGTAAAATATATTTTTCCTACGTTAATGTCAGCAATAAGTATAGGGGAATTAGGAATAATATAATTATTGTTTTATCATCCCTAAATAGGTAACTACTTTAGAATGCAAAGGTTCTGTGATAGTAAACATCATAGTGAAAATCCAAGATTTATTCAAACAAAAAAAAATTATGGATGCCAAGGAATTCAAAATAAATACCACCAGTTATAGTTCAGACATTTAATATATAGCCTCATATTCAACGTTATGATGTTTTAATTGGTAGTGGCATTCATAGATATTCATTGTATATGTGGTATAAATTCCTTGAACATAAGAAATTGATGTTAAAGGCCATGGAGTTCTAGAATCAATTAGAATAAGCATATTTCAATTTTGGAAAAACTACAATAAAAGCTTCTAAAATTACTACTGTGTGAGAGACAAGAATGATGACCTTTAAGGTTCAAGGATCAATATATGGCATGCTCATACATTGCCAATGGAAACTTAAAACAGTGCAGCTGTTATGGAAAATGGTCCTAATGTTCCTCAAAAGATTGAACGGTTACCATATGACCAAGTAATTCCACTCCTAGGTATATACATGAGAACTGAAAACATGTTCACACAAAGACTTCTACAGAAATGTTTATAACAGCTCAAAATGAAAACAATGCAAATGTGCATCAAATGATAAATGGGTAAAGATGTGGTATAGCCATACAATGGAATAATTAATTACTCATCCATAAAAAGGAATGAAGTACTGTTACATGCTACAATATGTATTAACCTTGACAACATTAAGTCAAGTCATACAAAAGGCCACATAAATTTCCATTTATATAAAATGTTCATAGAAACAAGTAAATCTGGTTGCCAGAAGATGAGGAAAGAGGAAATTGGGAGTAAGTTTATAGATAAGAGGTTTCTTTTGGAGGTAATGTAAATGTTCTAGAATTAGGGTGACAGTTGCACATATAGTTGAATAAACTAAAAACCAGTGACTTGTACATGTAAAAATAGTGACTTTTACATTGTAAATGATATCTCAATAAAAATTTTAATTAAATATAAAAAATTCACAATTAAAAGGAAATATAAAAACCTATTTCATGATCTTCTGTTATGGTCTCAAATATTCAAAACCAAGTTGTCAATGTTTAGAAAAAAGCTTTGCAATACTTCTGAGAACCAATCAATTTCTAAGTAAACACCTTTTCATCTTTCATGGTTTGCTCACAAATTTCTCTAGAAAATTAGCAATAGGTGGGTTATAAGAAACAACCTGCAGAGGTCTCCCTGGTGGCACAGGGGTTAAAGACAGCGCTATCTAGCCACATGGCACAGGAAACCTCTCCTGTCTCGCCCCCCTGCAGTGTATTTCAGTAGATCTGCCTGTTCTGCTCCCAACTCTCTAGCGAATCCTCTCATCTCCCACCCCCGCGGCCCCCCCCCACTTGTATGCATAAATAAATCTTTAAAAAAAAAAAAAAACAACCTGCAGAGGCAAAAGACTTAGTGACATCTTTCCATTTATGCCTGGTGCCCTGGGAAGTGTCTTTCCCCAGATCTATCTGTACGACAGCTACCTAAAGTGGCTGCTCATGTCTGGTGATGGCTTCATTTACTGATCATGGTCAAATCCAGATTGTCAAAATAACATTTCCAAGGACTTACATACTACTCCCTAAACAAGAAAACATAAAGCTTTTAGGAGGAATAAACTATTGCATGATCTCTGTCTAGGAAATGGGCCACAGTTCATTGAAAACACAGTTCAGATAAATAAAATGAAAGACATTTTTAGAGATAATCTTGAAAGCTTTCCATCAGAGAACACCAAAGGGATAAAACTAGGAATAGCATTATGTCCATGTTCAACCACTTCATTTTTTACTCTCTATTCTTTCTAAGTAATACACCGTAAGTATTCATCACCTTTATTAGATAACCAAATAATTTCCATGAAACACAAAATCTCTCTCTTCCTGGTTATTCACTAAGAGACATTTGACTCTTTTGTTACAATAAACCATACATCATCATAATATAAAGTAGTGACTTATTTACAAGGGCTCCATGTTAAACTTGGGTGAAAAGTTACGTTTTCAATAAGGGCAACCATTGAGGAAACTTATTTCTTATTTCTGATATGTGGCCTGCACATAATGCAGTCAGTCTGCTTCTCAATATCTTTCTAATATTATTTCTCTTTGGCTGCCAGCCTGGGAATGCACCTTTCCTAAGATTTCTCAGCTTTAGATCAGCATTTGTACAGTCCCCTCTTATGTTATAGGTTCAAGTAGAACAGAGGTCAAAGAATGGGAAACTACAAGAGCAGAGGGAACATAGAAAGGAGAAAAGGGAAAGCTCAGAAGTAGCATATATGGCTACATAATCTCCAAAATACCAGTCAAAACCTTTTCAAATAAACTATTCTGAATACTGTGACCGTGATGAGAAGTGATTCTTTAATTTCTGGTTTTCTATATTAGTGGTAAAATGAGAATTATGAGCAATATAAAAACAAATATATGATATATTGAGGAGGCATTATAAAATGTACCTGAACACAATTATTTCTAATTTGGCATATAAACACATCAAAAGATATAACTACATTAAGCTTTGCACATTAAAAGTTTATTTAGGTACTAAAATATTTATAGCATACTACATGCACATTTGTATTAAAACTCATGCATCAAGACTATAAATAGCCTAATTATTTTTGGGAGCATAACTTATGTGGAAAATCAGATTCAACTTTGTATTCAACATATGTGAGAATAAAGTCTGATAAAATTCAACTAAGCTATAACAAGTGTTTAACCAGGTTACTGTATCCCTGATTAGTTATTAATGCAACAACAAAAATCTGGATGAATCAGCACTATTATAGATTTTGTTCTGTGTGTAAGGCATTCTTGAGAGGTTGTGTTCATTATAATATTTATTAAATAAAAATGAAATGATTCAAAGGACCTCAATCCTTCATTGTTAAATAAACTGTCAATGTTAAATATTGCTTTCAGCCATCTTTCT
The DNA here is from genome assembly GCF_014898055.3 of Talpa occidentalis. Taxonomy (NCBI): domain Eukaryota; kingdom Metazoa; phylum Chordata; class Mammalia; order Eulipotyphla; family Talpidae; genus Talpa; species Talpa occidentalis. Next base: position 94,582,510 of record NW_023605305.1, on the reverse strand, counting down.
TAAGGCAATGCTCTTGGTAACTATTTAGCACATGAATACATACTGTGTGTGTGTGATTTATTGATATACATCAATAAATATTGCAGTCACACTGGGAGTTCCTATGAGATTGCATATTGAGAAATCTAAACTGGGAATGGGTCATGAATATTTTTATATACCGATGCACTCATGGAGTATACAAAGATCAAGTATACCAACTCTTTCAATAAATGTGCATAAAATTCCCATCAGTATACTACTGATTAATTATGCCCTGTGGTTTTTTAAATGTTAATATATCTGTGAAAGCGTAAGGGAAGTTACTAAGAAAAGATGATTAGCTATAGAAAAACCTTATTTACTTGTAAGAATGCAGATGTGAAAACTCAAGGCTCAGCTTTGTATTTTTTGGACTATTATATACAGAATGTGATTTTTTGCCCTCTAACAAAAGTTGGACTTCAGAGGCCTCCCAGGTAGCACAAGGGGTTAAGACGCAACCTATGAAGTTTACCACAGCCACTGCAGCACCCCCGGCCAGGGAGCAACCCACATGACGCAGCAGACCTCTCATGACTTGCCCGCTGCTCCCCTCAGCAATGTATTTCAGTCAATCTTCCTGTTCTGTTCCCCACTCTGTGGTGAATCCTCTCACCCCTCGCACTTCTGACCTATACCCCCATTCTTATATGCATAAATAAATAAATCTTTAAAAAAAAAAGTTGGACTTCAGGTAGTATAGCAAAATTCTAATAAAATTATTTGTGTGCATGTATCCTCTTTTAAGTGGTTCTAATGAATTCTAAAAACAGTTTTTGGCATTAAATGCTAGTAATATAAAACTACAATGTTTATATAAAAGAATAGTACCATTGTTATAGTAATAACTGAACATATTATCTGATAGTCATCTTTAATGACAAAGTCAAAGATTCTGACTTCAGAATCTCTTTTCTAGCTATAAAGTTTGTTTAACATGAATTTAAGGAAAGTGTACAAGTAATGACAAAAAAACTCATCAGAAATTTGAGATGTGAAAATCTTCCAAATCATGGGATTATTATTTAAAATTTTAAAAATAAGATAATTCCATGTATGTTATGTTCAATCTTAGTGGCAATACATTGAAAGGCTGAATGGGGGGGGGTTACTGCTTCATAAATATGTGTCTGTTACCTTTCTCTTCACTCATGTATGTCTCTTTAAGTATCTTAAGTCTCCCTAGTTTTCATTGGGCTTAACGCTCTTTACCCATTGCTGGCCCTCATGCTTGCTTTTTCTCTCCCCAATAAATTGTCTTTTCTAAAAAGTAACTGTGAACTTCTAAATAGGAGGAAAGAGGAGTGCAAATATAAACTGAAGTATAATTACATTGTATAGAAGTCAATGGGATTAGCTTTAACCTGATGGGCATGTATTTTAACTTTATTCTTTAAATTTATTCAATATTTACTCTAAAGTGTGATAAAAGGATAAAAATATGAATGAAAAGGGGTATCAGTTGAGCCACAGATTCCTGAGCAGGCAGAAATATTAAAAAGCTAGAGGGGGGCCTCCCCGGTGGCGCAGCGGTTGAGCACTGGGTTGCGAAGCTGCCCGCAGCCTCTGCAGCACCGGTTTGATCCCTGGCTGCTCCCCGGCCACCAGAGGAGGGTCCCACATGGTGCGCAGACCTCTCCTGCCGCCCGCTGCTCCCCTCAGCAGTGTACTTCGGTCCTTCTGCCTGCTCTGCTCCCCGCTCTGGCTCTGGTGAATTCTCTCACCCTCCTGCGCTTCTGACTGTACCCAGTGCTTGTATAAATAAATCAATCTTTAAAAAAAAAAAAAGTTAGAGGGGACTTTCTCAGAAAAGAGGAAATAAATAAAATAATATGGAGGCAGGAGATAGAGGTCTTAGAAGGTGATAACCAAAGAATGAGGATTCAGCGAGTGAAGAAACAATATGCAAATGTAGAATGGAAAGGATCAAATGATAACTGTCAAGGAGGGCCTCTGGCAAAAGAGAGAGAATTATGAGAAAACAAGATATGAAAAGTAAAACCGAAGGAAGTACTGGCTGACTTGTATCTATAGTGAACAAGATTTTTAGTTTAAAACAAGTTGAAAGGGTTCTAAATGGGACTTATTTTAGTATTTCAGAGATTAAAAGGACCACAGACTCAAGATGGGGAGACTTAGCTGTAGGGAGTAGGAAATAATGAAAAAGAAGGATCTGGAGCAAATAACGAGAGGTAAGTCAGTATGTTTACTGTTACCTCAGGACAGACTGCACAATGTGAAAGATGCAATACACCCAGAATACTTATAGTTTGTTTCCTGAATTCGATTAAGTTACCACTGACAGGGGTCACTGATTCTTCAAATAAGAGACACCCTGTACTATATTCCAAAGTTTGGGAAGTCACATAGTACCTAAAAGGAGTAGCAAAGCTTTCAGTATTTTGTGCTACAGGGGTATCTCTATTAAAAATAAAACACTAGAGATTATATTTTGTATAAAATAACCATCTAAAATTTTAATGGTAGCCTTTATTTTCCATACTACCTTTTTTGTTTGTTTCTTGCTATGTATTTTAGAGACGATGTGGCAGGACTTTGATAGAAAAATAATTAGCAGCTAACATGTGTCCTCAGTAAGCAGCTGCTTATTAAGATAATACTTCCAGCTACTGGCTTAGAAAGCAAGATTCTGAGATTACTGCTGTGCTTAGGTCTCGGACTTGTCAACCAAGAAAGTTACTTCCCCTTTAGTATAATGAATTGCAGAAGTACAGTTAAACAGTTATCTGTGAGGGTTCATTAGCAGGCATAGGATATGGTGGGTGAGCAGAGATACTGTTATTTATTTATTTTTTTTTTTTTTGGCCAGTGACCAAAATATTTACAAATTTTATAAAATAAAAAGAACTTCCTAAAAAATTAGTAAGATCTATTTCATAAATTACCAGTTCATCTGGAACACTGAATAGTAGAAATGACAAAAGATTTGTTCACAAGGCTCATAAAAAATTTATATCAGGGCATTCAAGTAAAGTTATCTTCTGTGTTCTGATTTAATGAATCGTGTGAGTTATATCTGGTTGGGAGACAAAGATGCTGGCTCACTGGAGCCTACTCTAATGTCTCCCAACTCAGCATTCCTTGGGACAATGAGGCCAGAATAACATGTTAGACTGAAGCAGTATCAAAGAAAAAGCAGGGCAGGAGATGCTATGAGGTTGACTCATAACACTTCTTGACCTGTGAGAGTCCAGTAGGTGTTCAGTGTCCTATGGGCTTTAATGACCTAACAAGCATCAAGTAGCAACGGTAATACAGTAATGAATGGTTCTCAAAAGAAGACTTTTTTGCAATTCAAGCTGAAAACTACTACACTTACTGGATGGTATTAATCCCATAGAAAGACAACGCTTAGAAACCACTTGTGATTTCTTCAAAGGTGAAAGAATATTAAATGTTTTGTAAGTGCTTGTATAGCAAACAGTTACTTTAGTTCCTTTAAATCTGACTGATTTTAAGATTGTACATTAATTTGAAAATGAAACTTTTCTGATGATATTAATGATAAAAGTGCTGAAGGAAAATGAAATTAAATATGTTGGCAAAAAATGCAACTGTAAAATACTGAGGTCCATTCAATGTTAAAAATGAAATTAAAGGACTAGTCTGTATATATCCCACATGGGGATTTTCTTCTCTATCAAAGGTAACAAATTTAGGAGTCCAGCAAGATGGCAGTAAAGTACAAACACTGGGATTGGCTTCTTCATATAGTCACAACTAAACTGCAGCAGAACAAAGTTAATAATCCCTAAGAGACAAACAGCATACAACATGAGCAATGGTCTAGCAGAAAGGGGTAGGATAAACTTTGTTGAACTATGTTTGCAGCTATACTGTGGCAGTACAACTCATGAGAGGTATGGGTGGCTGCATACAGAGCCCCTCTACAGCCATTTAACTCAAGGACATACACTCATTTGGGGGACTTTGAGTCACTTTGGGTGACCTCGCACTGTGTGGGATAGAGGGTATGAAGAGCTGGTATCCAGGACAGAGGGTCCACTATTGGAGAACCATAAGAGCAGGGGTGCAGAACAACAACTGGCTTGAGCCTAAAGCCTCTGATTGAGACTAGCTGGAACCTGAACAGGTGGGAAGATCCACATTGGATCACCTGTATCTCCTCATAGCAGAGAATATTATTTGCAGCAGTAGGCTGTGCTGCTTTCAACAGATGCTACCTCCCACCCAGGGCCCAAAACCATGACATCAACTGAATGCTTTCATTAACCAGAGCTTAAGCACAGGAATCCGAAGAATAGGGACTAACACCCCAGGCACAGACTCTGCACTGAAAAAGAGAACAATGCTAAGCTTGTGCCACTGACTCAATAACAATCCATGCTCATGCTCAGCGTTTCATCTAGTGCTCAAATATAGCCTAGAGGTTGAGATTATACAAGATATTCAGGCTGAGGAGTTGGCCTAAAGGGGATCACTGCGGCTCCCCATTACATTACAGTGGTACCTACAGCACATCCTTTCTACTTAATATCCCTTGTTGATAGTTCTCTGGCCACCTGAACAGGTAAAAGACAGCAGTTTGAAGGTTTGTCCCTACTACAGCCTATAAAAACTAAAAATGGAAAGACAAGGAAACATATCAAAGGATCACAGGAGATTACTATAAACAGTTATACACCAATAAATTCAATAACTTTGTAAAATGGAAAATAGTCTAGATAATATAGTTTACCAAGTCTATACCAGGCAGAAACAGAAAAGCTGAATAAACTGATCATAAACATGGAAATTGAAACAGCAATAAAAATCTCCCCCAAAACAAAGACTCTGAACCAGACAGCTTTACAAATTCTACCAACCTTTAAAGAAGAACTTATGCACATCCTGGCCCAATTATTTCTAAAAATACATAAGGGAATGCTTCTTATTTATTTTATAATGCCAACATCACTTTAATATGAAAACCAGATAAACACAGCACAAGAAAATTACAGGTCAGTATCTCTGATGAACATCGACATAAAAATCTTAAAGAAAATACTACCAAATTGAGCTTGATAATATATGTAAGGATTGTACATCATGATCAAGTAGAATTTATCCCAGGGATACAAGGATGTTTTACCAGGTATAAAGTAATCAAATAATATGTTTTATCAACAAAAGTACAAATAAAACACATAACATCAACAGACACAGAGAAAGCATTTGTTGCCCATTTATAAGAAAGACTCAAGAAGATGGGAAAAGAAGTAACCTATCTCAATATTAAATGAGCCATATATACAACATAACACTACATATATACTAGATAACACTTAATGATGTAAACTAAAAACTTTTCCTTGAAGATCAGAAACAATATATGGATTCCCACTGTTATCACATTTAGGGTTTGGTTAGAGCAATCAGACAGCAACAGGAAATAAAGGTGATCCAAATTGGAAAACATGAAGTGAAACTATCACTATACAAAGATATCACACACACACACACACACACACACACACACACACAACTCTGCTGAAAAACTACTAAAAACAATAAATATGGTAAAGTGGCAGGTTACAAAAACAACACATAAAAATCCATGGCATTTTTATATACAATCAATGACTGAGAAAAAAAAGAAATTAAGAAAATAATTCCATTTACAATTGCTTCAGAAAGAATCAAATACTTTGGAAGTAACCTAACGAAGGACCTAGATAATGAGAACTACAAGATGTTACAATTCAGACAGGACATAAGGAGATGAAAAGACATTTCATGTTCATAATAGGGAGAATAAACATGATTAAAGTCATCATTCTATAATAAAGCTGTATCTAATTTTAATGTAATCCCTATCAAAACATGAATATTCTTCAAAGGAAATGAACAAAAAACATTGACCTTTTTTTCAAATTATTAAAGGGGTAGAATAGCCAAATAGTCCTAATTAAAAAAAAGGCATCACTTTATGTGATTTTTAAAGTACATTAGAAAGCAACAGTACTAAAAACAATATGGTACCTGTATAAAAATAGACACATATTGATGGAACAGAATCAACTGCTCGGGAATAAATCCACATACATATCAATACTTAGTTTACAATAAAGCAGCTATGATCATATAATGGGGAAAGAAGAGCCTCTTTAATAAAATGTGATAGGAAAGCTGGAAGACTACATGGAAAAGAATGAAGCTGTATTATTTTAACTCCATCTACAAAAATACCAAATGGATTAAAAATATAGATGTAAGATTTGAAACAATAAACATATGAAAGAAAATACTGGCAACACATTTCATGACATCAGTGATAACAATGTCTTTGAAGACAATACCTATGGCAAGGGAAACAAAAGGAAAAACAATTAGGGTTACCTCAAAAAGTTTTTATAAAGCAAAAGAAAAAAGTAAGTAGATTAAAAAAACATCTGACTGAATGGGAGAATATTAATACCTAACATTAACTCACAAGGGATTAGTATCCAAGATATATGAAAAATGTATAGCATTCAACAACAAAAAAACAAACAACCCAATCAATTAATGGGCAGCAGATCTGAAGAGACAATTCAATTAAAAGGGTATCTAGAAGGATGATACATGCAAAAATGTTCATCATCACTCTCTATACAAAGTAATGCAGGTTAAACCAGAATGAAATATCATCTCCGACATGTAAGAATGGCACACATTGTAAAGACCCCCAACAACAAATGTTGGAGAGATGTGGAGAAAGAGGAGCCCTGTTACACTGTTGATGGGGATATAAACTGGTGTAAACATTCTGGAAAACAATCAGGATTTACCTTAAAAAACACAGAATGGAAATACTATACAACCTAGCATTCCCACCCTTGGGCATCTAACCAAAGAACGATCAATCCAAAAACCTGTATGCTTTACAAGGTTTACTGCTGCACTATTTACAATAACTAGGACAAAGAACCAATATGCCCACCTATATGCCCATGTGTGAAAGAGAACTGGATCAAGAATGTGGTAAAACCACATGATGGGCCATTATTCAGCCATAAGAAAAAATGAAATCTTGCCATTTAGAGCAAAATGTAAGGAGTTCAATGGAATTATATGTGGTAAAGCAAGTCAGAATGACAAAGACAAATACACATTTACATAGTGGATGATATGACAGAAATAACTTAAAAAAATAGTGATATTAATAAATTAAGTGAGGTTTCTGAGACAGGGAGACAGAGGGAGAAAGGGTCAAGGGGATATAAAGGATGGTAGTTGGGGAAAAAATAAAAGATGCTATAATACAAAATGATTACAACTTATCAAAATATTACATATCACTGGGGTCAAAATAAGGGGGTTGCAATTGTATGGGGAATATAAAAATAAAAAAATACAATAGAAATAAATATTACGTATCACTTTACATGAAAATCATTTTATCATATGGGAAAGATAAATAAGCCATAGAACATAGGTACAAAAAAGTTTACAAAATCGTGCTTGCTTCAGCAGCACATATACTAAAAATTGGAAAGAAAGTTCACAAAATCAACAAATATTTTGTTCTTCCCTAATCAAAATTCTTCATATTTAGCATTTAGAGTTAAAATCTGAAAGTGTACTTACAGTGACAGCAACACCATCGCAATTAAGGTCCACTCTGCTGGTTTGTGTATGATATTTCTATTTGTTAATCTGAAAGATAGTTAAAATTTATAAAAGTATTGGTATAAATACATAAATCTAGTTTTAGATAAAATCAGATTTATAACACGTGTCAAAGAGCATCATTTTTAAATTGTTAAATTTGGTAAGAAAGAGTTAATAGTATAAAAATGTGGCTCAATATTCAGTATCTGATAATAACCATCTATCCATCTGAAAAGGAAGTGCTCTAGTACTAACATTTATAACAATATTACTATTAGACAAGATGGGAAGACATGTGGCAAACTAAATTGCATGGTCTACTAACATACATACACCTTTCCTGTAACCATTCCTCTATGCTTTCCACCAATGAAATACTTTATTAAATCTTGTATGATAAGAAATTTTGTGTTTTATACCTTTCCATCTTTTTTTTTTTTTAAAGATTTATTTATTTATGCATACAAGAGCTGGGGCACAGGCCAGAGATGCGGGGCGGGGGTGGGGTGTGTGAGAGGATTCACCAGAGACAGAGTGGGAAACAGAACAGACAGACTGACTGAAATAAACTGCTGAGGGGAGCAGCAGGCGAAACAGAGAGGTCTGCTGTGCCACGTGGGTTGCTCCCTGGTTGGCCAGGAATCGAACTCGTGCTGCAGAGGCTGCAGATTGCTTCATAAAGTGGTGCTTAACCTCTTGTGTCACCAGGGAGGCCCACCTTTCTATCTTTTTAAAGTTTTTTTTTTTTAAATTTACCTTTGCGCAGAAAAACTGGGGTGGGGCCTCCCCGGTGGCTCAGCAGGTTGAGAGCAGCGCTGTGTGGCTGTCCAAAGCCTCTGCAGCGCAGGTTCGATTCCCGGCTGGACAGAGAGATGCCCACATGGCGCAGCAGACCTCTCCTGTCTTGCCTACTGCTCCCAGTAGCAGTGCTTTTGGTCCGCCTGCCTTTTCTGCTCCCCACTCTGTCTCTGGTGAATCCTCTTACCCTCCTGCGCCCCTGGCCTGTACCCCAGCTCTTGTATAAATAAATAAATCTTTAAAAAAAAAGTCTCAAACTTATAAATCATTAAAAAAAAAAAACAAACGTGGGGTGTGGGCCAGAGATGTATGTGTGCGGGTTGGGGTAGGGTGAATGGATTCACCAGAGACAGAGTGGGGAGCAGAACAGGTAGAAATACTTAAATACACTGCTAAGGGAAACAGTGTGCGAAAAAGGAGAGGTCTGCTGCACCATATGGGTTGCTCCCTGGTCAGCCAGGGATCAGGATCTGTATTAGCTTGATAGGGCTATGTCTTTAACCCCTGCAGCACAGGGAGGCCCTATACCTTTCTTTCTTGTGCAATGTTGACATCAGGCAATGGTTACCCAATCCTTCCAGAATCTAGTTGCTCAGGTCAAAAATCTTGTGATTAATCTTGAGTCTCTTCATGTCCCATATCCAACCAGTTATCAAATCCAGTTGGTTCTAACTTTGAAATAGAATCTGACCACTTATTACCGCCACTCCTTCACCTTGCTCCACATCACTTCTTGCTTAGATCACTATCACAGTCCTAAATGGTCTTCTTTTCTTTGCCAATCTATTATAATTCTCAAATCAGCAGGCTGAGCTGTTAAAAATCTATGTCAGATCACTCCTTTGTCCAGAACCCACTAACTGTTCTCCGTCCTGGAGTAAGTGAAAGAATGACTATGGCAACAAAGCCAATGTAATACATGCCATACCTGCGCCTTGCCCTAAACTCCTCTAACCATTTATCTTTGTATCTTTGCCTGGCACATTTCTCTAGCCTCTCCACATTCTTAGTATACTGTAAATACACCAGCTCTGTTTCTGCTTCAGAGTCTCTACACCTGCTATTCCCCTATCTGATATATTTTCACAGACCGCAACATGGCCTGCTCCCTTACCAACTTTTACTGCTATATAAGTAGCATCTTCTCGAAACACAAATGGCCAACAGGCATATGAAAAAATGTTCAACATCACTGATTATCAGGGAAATGCACATCAAAACCATAATGAGATACCACCTCACTCCAGTGAGAATGACCACTAAAAGAACTGGAAACAATAAGTGCTGGAGAGGATGTGGAGATAAAGAAACACTCTTACACTGCTGGTAGGAATGCAAACAGGTCTAGCCACTATGGAAAGCTAAGTGAAGGGTCCTCAAAACACTGAAAATGGATCTACCACATGATCCAGTGATCCTACTCGTAGGAATCTACCAAAGGACACAAGAACATTAATGTGAAAGGAAATCTGCATTCCTATGATATTGCAGCACTATTTATTAATACAATAGCCAAGATATGGAAATAACCCAAATGTCCCAAATTAGACAAATGGATCAAAAAGTGTGGTATATTTATACAATGGGATATTACTCAACAATCAAAAAAGACAATTTGCAGCAACATGGATGGAGCTTGAAAGTATAATGCTAAGTGCTGCAGAGGCTGCGAATTGCTTCATAGTGTGGTGTTTAATCCCTTCTGCCACCAGGGAGATCCTGAATATATTACTTTAATATTGTATCTTTGAAAAATGTTTAATGTGAAAATAAAAGATTACGTGGTCTCCCTGGTGGTGCAAGGAGTTAAGATGCAATCTATGGAACTGTAGCAGCCACTACAACACGAGTTCAATCCCCGGCCAGGGAGCTACCCACATGGCGCAGCAGACCTCTCCTGTCTCACCCGTTGCTCCCCTCAGCAGTGTATTTCAGTACATCCACCTGTTCTGTTCCCTACTCTGTCTTTGGTGAACACTCTCACCCTCCACACCTCTGGCCTGTACCCCAGTTCCTGTACGCATAAATAAATCAATCTTTAAAAAAAATAAGAGATTACATTTTATCGTAATTTCATCTTTTCAGAATGGATTACATACCAGCATTCAAAAAATTAAATAACCTTTAAAACTTGCATTTAAATTTCAGTTATTTACTTCCTTTTAATTCATAAATCTCTCAAGAAAAAAGTTCTTTTGGGGAATTCTTCACATCTTATGATGAATTAAAAACATTGTCACCTCAAAATACCATGAGTTGGAAAAAATCTTAATTATGGAAACAGATATACAAAAGTCAAAATATGATGTCAAAATTCAGAGATTGAAATAAAAATTGTTGAGAGAAACTTGTACTCCAACCACATTTTGTTTAATTAAACAACAAAAAACCGGGCCTCCCCTGGTTGTGCAGGCGGTTGAGCACAGCGCTGTGAAGCTGTCCACAGCCTCTGTAGCGCCAGTTTGATCCACATGGCGCGTCAGACCTCTCCTGTCTCGCCCGCTGCTCCCCTCAGCAATGTATTTCGTCAGTCTGCCTGTTCTGTTCCCCGCTCTGTCTCTGGTGAACCCTCTCGCCCTCCAGCAAATCTGGCCTGTACCCCGGTTCTTGTATAAACAAACAAATCTTTAAAAAAAAAGTAAACAAACCTAAATTAAAAAAAAAAAACAAAAACAACAAAAAACTACAAGATTGTCTTAAGACAACTCAACTAGCTTGAGTCTATGTAGGCTACATATATAAAGTGTCAAAAATGATCTTTTTATCATTGTGGATTTGTCTCCAATGGCAAGAAAAACAAAAGAGAATATAATAATTGGGACTACTCAAACTAAAAAGCTTCTGCACAGCAAAAGAAAAAGAAACTATCACTAAAACAAAAAGACACCCTACCAAGTGGGAGGAAATATTTGCATACCATATATCCAACAAAGGGCTGCTAGCCAAGATTTACAATGAACTCTTACAACTCAACAAAAAAGAAAATTAATGACCCAATTAAAAAATGGGCAGAACAACTATACAGGCACTTCTCCAAAGAAGACATTCAGATAGCCAACAGGCAAATGATTGTTATCAGTTATCATTAGGGAAATGTAAATCAAAGCCATGAGATAACACATGTGAAAAAGGCCCATATCCAAAAGACCACAAGTGATGGTAAGGATGTGGAGGAAAAGAACTCTTTTATACTGTTGGTGGGAATGTAGACTGGTCTGGCCCCTTTGGAAAACAGTATGGAGATTTCTCAAAATATTAAAAGTGGATCTACTGTGTGACCCAGAAATTCTACTCCCAGGTTATCTACCCAGAGAATACAGAAGCACTACTCTGAAGGTTACACGCACTCCTATAGTCACTGCAGCACTATTTACAATAGCTAAGCTATAGAAACAACTGAAATGCCAAAATACAGATGAGTGGATCAAAAAGACGTGTCATAGGGCCTCCCTGGTGGCGCAAGGGGTTAAGATGCAACCTATGAAGCTATCTGCAGCCACTGCTGCACAAGTTCAATCCCCAGCCAGGGAGCTACCCACATGGTACAGTAGACCTCTCCTGACTTGCCCGCTACTCCCCTCAGCAGTGTATTTCAGTCAGTCTGCCTGTTTTGTTCCTTGCTCTGTCTCTGGTGAACCCTCTCACCACCCCCACCCATACCTCTGGCCTGTACTCCAGTTCTTGTATGCATAAATAAATCAATCTTTAAAAAAAAAAAAAGTATTAAAAAAAATCTATCTAAAAAAATGTGTTATATATGAACTACTACTCAGCTATTAAAAAAGATAAACTCTGGCCATTTGCAGCAACATAGATAGAACTGGAGATTATGCTCAGCAAAATAAAGTTAGGAGAAAGACAGATACCAGGTGGTGTCACCTACATGGATGCCATTTACATAGACCAACAAAAACAAAGTGTCAAATGAAGTAAAACCAGTACAAATCCTAGAACTCTGACTGTAGAACTGAGGCTATCAGAAGGGGAGGAGAGAACAAAATGAGGAGGGTGAACAGTGTACTATGACGGACTACGGGTGTTTTGTTGGTGGGTGTGGTGTGTAACAGCACCTAAAGGAGAAGATCCTATACCTCTAAATCACAAACAAACCTCGAGAAAATTAAATACAATATTAGTCATGAAAAAAATTATCTTTTTCTGTTGCCAAAGATGAAGTAATTTTAAGATTTGTGTCAACTATAAATCCCACCTCATTCTATCTGCAAATATCTTATTGAAAAATATTTTCCTGAATGGCTCTGTGGCACAGAAAAAGTTTAGTGATGTTTTTAAATGTATTAGTTGAAAACAAGTGTCAATTTGGTGTAGCTAATGTCCAGTACAGTGACTGCATAAGAAATGTAACAGCTGATAGTGCCAAGAAATTGTTCCTGTACTATCATTTTAAACTTAAGTCTTACTACTGTTGACGATAAATTACAGTAATTAATTTCTGGATAATTTTGCTACTTTAGAAATTCATCCTATGTTGATACTTCCTGGCTTTATTTATTTTAATATTTGGCCAAAATGCTTAATCTCTACTAGTATTTAGAGACCTATCCCTATGCTTCTTAGTAAAAAACCCAGTCCTAGCCTGAATATTTTTACCTCGATAATTTTATAAAAATATCAGTTGGGCCTCCCTGGTGGCGCAAGGGGTTAAGGCGCAACCTATGAGGCTGCCTGCAGCCACTGCAGCACGAGTTCGATCTACGAGCCAGGGAGCTACCCACATGGCACAGCAGACCTTTCCTGACTTGACAGTTGCTCCCCTCAGCAGTGTATTTTGGTCCATCTGCCTATTCTGTTCCCCACTCTGTCTCTGGTGAATCCTCTCACACCCCCCTGTGCCTCTGGCCTGTACCCCAGTTCTTGTAAGCATAAATAAATAAATCTTTAAAAAATATATCAATTGCTCTACTTCGTGATTGATATTGTCTATTCTACCTTTCTTTGTACTCTTTGCCACTTCAGGTCTATTCCACACATCTCAATATTAAATTTATCACTGTTTTCTGCTGTTCACTGTGTTCATTTTTTCTTCTAACAGGAATGTTCTTCCTTGAGGATGAACACTGTGGCTTCTTCTGCATTGTCTTTAGTGCCCAGCAAAGTGTTGATCATGTGATATTTATTTACTGATTCACTAAAATCCAAGATGCTACTTGTTATTGACCTTTGTGCCTCAGATTATCATTTTCCATCTTAACTTCAGGCATTTCCATAAATAAACTATTCAAAGCTAATAATATCAAGGTTTGAGCAAATAAAGGCTGCATTTAACAAAAACTGGAACTAATGTTGACGAGTGGAGGAGAAAAAAAGCACTACATTTACATGTAAGGCACTGGAGGAAAGTCAATTTCTTCATGCCTTAGTCTAACTATGGATTCTGTAGGACAATCCATGAAGTCAAAATAAGTGAAAGAAAGTCACAATATTAACACTAACCTGGGCCTCCCCAGTGAGGCTGTCTGCAGCCTCTGCAGGGCTGGTTCGAATCCTGGCCAGCCAGGGAGATACATGGTGCGGCAGACCTCTCCTGTCTCACCTGCTACTCCCCTCAGCACTGTTTTCAGTTTATCTGCCTGTTCTGCTCCCCGCTCTGTCTCTGGTGAATCCTCTCACCCTCCAGTGCCTCTGGCCTGTACCCCAGTTCTTATATAAATATTTAAAAAAAAATTAACACTAGGGCCTCCCCGGTGGCACAGCGGTTGAGCACTGGGTTGCAAAGCTGCCCGCGGTCTCTGCAGCGCCGGTTCAATCCCTGGCCACTGGGCGAGAGTCCCACATGGCAATGCAGACCTCTCCTGCTACCTGCTGCTCCCCTCAGCAGTGTACTTCATCACTCTGCCTGTTCTACTCTCCGCTCTGGCTCTGGTGAAATTCTCACCCTCCCGTGCCTCTGACTGTACCCAGTGCTTGTATGAATAAATAAATAAATCTTAAAAAAATAAACTGGTGGTATTTAAAAAAAAAAAAATTAACACTAACCTGAATGTTCGAACGAGTTCTTTAAGTTGTGTGTAAATATCTCCTGGTGTTATCTGAAGAGGCCCTAGAAGTCCAGGCAATCTGAAAATTAAAAATTAATTTTTTAAATATAATTTACTCACATAGATATATTATTTGTGTTTTATCTAAATCTAGATTTTCTAAATAGGTAATAATGACACATAGGTGGAGGCAGTTAAACTAGGTTATCATTGGTGAGATCATAAGGAAACATTTTATACTAATTCCACACTTCACTTTGTATTCCATGCTGTAGTGTGAGGCATGGGAATGCAAAAATATCAATTTGGCTACCATCTGTTATATTCTTTAGATTTTGGGTTTTTTTTAAATTTCTTTACTTTCAAGTATTAGGTAAATGGAATGAACACAAGGCCAGATAAATTACCCTCCATTGGCCCAATAGGAGAATGTAGCAATTTCTACCTATTAAATCCTATGGTAGAAGTGAAAACTGGCACATTTCTGGAGAGAAATTTGACAAGTATATTAACATTTTAAATGTGGTTACCAATAGTTTTATAATGAAAAACTACCCTAAAGAAATAACCAGATAAACATAAAAAATGATTCTTATTAGAGAATATTTTTAACAGTGAAAGCCTGGAAACAAATGTCCATCAGTCGGTCATTGGTTAAATTATGATATACCCATGTAATGGAATATAACAAAATATTTAAAATTATAATGTGAATGTATTTTTTAATATGGAAAGACATGATAAATGTTAAGACATTTAATACTAAGATGAAATATATAACGCTATTGTATGAATTCACAATATAGCAAATAAACTTCATTTCTTCTAGGTTAATACTATAAGAGAGGAAAGCAAAAGGGATAAATATACATACACTATATATATCACATACACGTCAGGAATGAACATTAAAATACTAGTTATTGAAGTGACGGGATTAATGGTTATTCAAATGTTTCAAAATAGAATAGTAATAATAACCTCATACATCTTTTTAAAAAGATTTATTTATTTATATAAGCACAAGGTACAGTCAGAAGCATGGGAGGGTGAGAGAATTCACCAGAGCCAGAGCGGAGAACAGAACAGGCAGACCGAGGAAACACACTGCTGAGGGGAGCAGCGGGCATGGCAGGAGAGGTCTGCGCGTCATGTGGGATCCTCGCTGGTAGCCGGGTATTGAACCGGTGCTACAGAGGCCGCAGGCAGCCTTGCAGCCCAGCACTCAACCACTGCGCCACCAGGGGAAGGCCCTCATATATCTATTTCTATATTCAACTGCTAATATTTTGCTATATTTACTTCATTTTTCTTCCTTCCTCCCCTTTCCAGTTATATTTTAAAGTAAATCCCTGACTTGTTATTTGATCCCTATTTCTTTATATATCTCTAAATGCAATAGTTATTTTCTTATATAACCTCAATAAAATTACCCCCTAACCAAATTAATAACTTCTTAATACCATCTAATGCCCAGTATGTATTTCATTCTTTTCTTTTTCAAATTTTTTTATTTATGCATATGAGAACTGGGGTACAGGCCAGAGGTGTGGGAGGTGAAAGGATTCACCAGAGTCGGGAACAGAACAGGCAGACTGACTGAAATACACTGTTAAGGGGAGCAGCAGGTGAGTCAGGAGAGGTCTGCTGTACCATGTGGGTAGCTCCCTGGCTGGGGATTGAACTTGTGCTGCAGCAGCTGCAGACAGCTTCACAGGTTGCGTCTTAACCCTTCGTGCCACCAGGGAGGCCCCATATTTCATTTTCTTTCTCTAAAATATCTTTTTACAATTGGTTTGTTCCTACCAGAAATCAAAAAAAGATATTACTTTTTATAATCAATTAGGTGTTACTTTTATAATGAGAAAAAACTCAACTGTCTTCATAAACCAACTAACCAAAATTATCCTGGTACCGTGGTAATTATTTTGTTTTCATTATTTTTATGCTTTTTAGGAATCTGAGGTTATTATACTTCTTTTCAAATTTATTACAACTCTTTTCTTACACTAATATCAACAATTAGGTTTGTTAGCAGAGTTCTTTTGGCCTTTTTTTTTTTTTTTAATAGAGGCATGTTATATTTATTTATTTATTTGTTTGTTTTTTGTTTGTACATGCACTGGGTACAGTCAGAAGCGCGGGAGGGTGAGAGAATCCACCAGAGCCAGAGTGGGGAGCAGAGCAGGCAGAAGGACCGAAGTACACTGCTGAGGGGAGCAGCGGGCGGCAGGAGAGGTCTGCGCGCCATGTGGGACCTTCCTCCAGTGGCCGGGGAGCAGCTGGGGATCGAACCGGCGCCCGCGGGCAGCTTCGCAACCTAGCGCTCAACCGCTGCGCCACCGGGGAGGCCCCCTTTTGGCCTTTTGTTACAAAGTCAAGAAGGAACAGAAATCCTTCAATGACATGACTATGTAGTTTTAAATTTAAAACTGGGTACTTGCATTAGCTGAGAAGCCTAGAAAACTATTTTCACATAAATCCCTGTCTACTGACTACATACCAGTATAGACAATCCATTCCAACTTTCAAAATCTGAGCAACTAAAACAAGCATGGATCTCTTCTTGTCCCATGAATCAGAGAGAAGATGATTTATACTGTGTTCTACACTAATATTTAAGAGAAACAAATGTAAAGCATGAGGAGCAGATAAAAGGCAAAATAGTATTTACTCTGTATTAAGAGTCCAACAAATAATAGGCACTCATTAAATATGAACTTAAGCATTTATTTAATATATAAAAGAGAAGTAAAATATTCTGACTTTCAGAAAACATATTTTAATTTTTGAACTATTACAAAATTAAAACCTCTCTATATGCACAACATCTTAAACAATGACTGAAAACACCTTCCTATCTTTACTGCTAAAGAGCGAAAATGCAAGTTGAAAAGTTCAAGACAGCTCTCACACCCTCATAAAAAAGATTTTCAACCCCCTTTTGAAAGAGAAACCAAGATTGCAATTTTTAAATGTCATTTATGACTGAGCTAATTACAAGAACAACAATTTCCACCACGGGAAGCTTAAAAGTGAAGTGCAAAGTTGAGTTTAACAAAAATCAAGTTGCTGAGTCTGACATGTGTTTGTGAATATGCATGTAAAGTGGGTGAATTGACCATTAAAACTTTACCAAGTTTTATTCACATAATTCACATATGAAACTAATGTGACACATTTACCGCAAGTCATTATTTAAATGGGTTTAGTTTTGATATTTTTTAATTTATTTCACTGATTATTTTTTCCCTGATTAAGTAGAAGTGAGGTACTTTGGTTTTCTACTCCCATATTTTCTATTTTCCTCTTTATTATGTGTCGGTGTCCTCTACATAAAACAAAAGATATTCCTTGGACAATATCCTTAAATGTCTAAATTTCTCAGGTGAAGAAATTCATGTAAACTTTTCAATTATTTTCAAACTGTTCAAAATTCAAGGACAATACGTATAAATTATGAACCCATAAATGCTAAGTTAATTTAAAAATATTGTAAAAGTAGAATAATGATTTATACTTACACTTTACTCAATTTTTCAAGTACGATGCGTTTTCTGATCTGGTTCTGAGAACTTGAGTCTATCAGTGGAAAGGTGGGATCATGCTGAATCACATTTTTAAACAAAGCAAAAAGAATAATAAATTTACATTCTTTCTTTGACAAGAATAATAAACATTAAAATACAAAAGTTTACAGATGTGGCACATCAGAATAAAAACCAGTCTTGAGAAACAAGATTTAAATTGGAATATGAGCTCAGTCATTAGGTTGATGTGAACTTGATCATCTGTCCTTTCTTGAGTGTTTTACCTTCATAGTAAGGAGACTAATACCTTCTTTATTAAGTGAGAACACAAGTGTAGTACAGAACTTCGTAAACTTCTAAATGCTATACAAATGTAGGTAACTCAAGGATTAATACTAGCATATACTATGACTATATTAAGGGAAATTCCAATTCTAGAAATGGGAGGCAAGGTAACTCAAGCCACCTCTCCTGCTGGAAATAAAAAAGCTGGGGAAAAAAACACATTTGTTTAAAAGCAGTAAGAACTGTGACCTGAGATTCTGAAGAAGGTTACTCTAGAGAAGGTACTGACTAATTCTAGAAGAGGCAATTTAGATACTGAGAACCCCAGCATTATTTTTTAATAAACACTCAAGTTTGGGGCATGCCAAGAAGGAAAGGGTATTGGCAACTCTCTCCCAAGCTGAGACCAGATCTTAGAATGACCATACAAAGGCTGCCTCTTATAGGGGGACTGAAGACCAGTTTCAAAATCACCTGAATCCCAGATTGGGCTAATTGATTTGGTACTGCTACAAATTATCTGTGAGAAGCAAACATAAATCCATACTAAAGGAATATAACATCAGCCTAGGTCTCAAGTTATCTCTGTAATTTTTAATATACAATGTTTGCAATATCATAATAAAACAATAAAAAACAAGACGTATGATAAAAATCTGAAACAGTAGCCCATAGAAATCAGCCTCTACGGGAATCCAGATAATGAAGCCATCAGCTTTATTTAAAATAACTATGCTGAATGTATTCAGGAAAAAATGACAAAATTGAGAATTTCAATAGAGAACTAAAAATCCTAGACTGATTTTGCAATAAAACAAAAAAATCTCAGAACTGAAAAATATATTATTTAAAAGTAGGAAATCAATGTACAGTTTTTATAAAATAGTAGAAATGAATATTGGCTTGGCAAATATCCAGAAATTTGCACACAACTTTCAGCAACCCCACTCCCACATATAATGCAAAACACAAAAGAAAATACAAGACTAAGAAGTCACAATGAAAACGAGAGCTATAGCTGTAACTGGAGTACCAGAAAGAGAGGAAAGACTTGGAAAGAAGCAACATCTGAAGAAATAACTGAGAAAACTCCAAAAATAATGAAATATCAAGTCACACACTTAAGTATTACAACAGCCAAAAGAATACTACAAACATAATCACATTTAGGCAAGGCATTAAAATAAAAAAAACTTAAAAGTATCTAAAGGAAGAAAACATTATTTTCAAAGCAACAGCAATGAGAGAAATTAATAGAAGTCAAAAGACAAGAAATATTTTCATTGGGCTAAAAGAAAACTGTTAATTTAAAATATCCAGGAAAACACCTTTCAAAAGTCAAGAGTTTTCTCACAAAAAATGAGAATATTCACCAATGAACCGGCACTAATGAAAATGGAAGATATTCTTCACACCCAAAGCAAATCTTCCCAGGTGGGAAAATGGATGCAAGGAGGAATGAAAAACAATGAAAGAGAAATTAATTGGATAAATCCAAGTGAATACTAACTATAAATAATTGTGTAGGATTTAAAATAGAGAGAATAAAAATATATAAGGTTACATAAGTCAAGAGGGGTTAGATGGAGTTAAAGCTTCTAAGGTACTAATTATCCGGAAAGCAGTAAAAATATATGACAAAAAAGCAACTTTTAATCTTTAAGTTAACCATTTAACAACATTGTAATGTTAATAATAAATTATTGAATGTATAAAAACCAGCTAATAGAGGGCTAAAAATGAAGTAATATTTGATGCAAAGAAAGCAAAAAAGGAGAGAAAAAACACAAAGGAATATGGGAGACATGAAAAACAGCAAAATGGTAGATTTAAAATATATCAATTAGATGTTAAATGTAAATAAATTCTACACACACACACACACACACACACACACAAAACAACAAATTTTATCAGCACAGAAAACAAATAAGCAATCTTTGAAAATACTAATGAGTGTCAGCAACACAGACTGTAATGGGGGGAGAGGTAAATCAATGGAGAAAGAAGTAACTCCACAATGATAAAGAAGTTTGATCTACCAGAAAGATATAACATTTGTATCCAATAACACCTCAAAATATTAAAAGTTAAATTCACAAATCTAATATAATCAAATTCATAATTATGGTGAGATTCTGACCACCTCTCCCATCTAACTAATGGAATGAGCAAACCACCTCCCAAAGAAAACCCAATAGTGTTTTCCAAACTTTAATTGCACCTATTACCCCAGACACACTATAAACACTATATACAAAAATGACTACACTATAAACAAAAATCAACCCCAGATGAATTACAGATATAAATATGAAAGTAAAACAACATAGCTTCTAGAACATGAAATAATCTGGGCTAAGCAAAGATTTCTTAAAGAAGTCATGAAAGGGAATAATTAATAAAATGGATTCAAGATACCATTAATGAGAATGAAAAGAGCAAGACTCAGAGGGAAGATGATTTGCAATATATATAGCTAATCATGGGCTTGAATCCTGAAAACATAAATCAATAAGAAATCAAAAAGAAAGAAAATCCCCATATAATCCAATTAACAGAAAAAGATTTGACTAGGTACTTCATAAAAGACACTGCCCATATGATTAATAAGCAAACAGTTCAATTCGTTAATCATCAGAGAAATGTATTATAGCCAAAGAGCATTATCACCAGAATGATAAAAAGTAACAAAGTAAAGTACTGATGTGGAGTAATGGAAACTGATACAGTGGTAGTGGAATATGAACTGGCAGAACCATTTTGGAAAAATGTTTAGCATTATCTATGATAGCTGCATATATGCATACATAATGAACCAGAAATTCCAGTCCAAAATACATAGCCAAATGAAATGCATGCATATTAGAAAAGAAACATATAGAAGAAAGTTCATGACAACAGAGTTCGTAACAGCCTCAAACTAAAAATAGCCCAAGTGCTCATTAACATAAATTGTGGTATATTTATGTAAAGGAATACTATTCAGTGAATGAACTACTGCTATATGCAATATAAATTACTTCCAAATATGATGTTACATGAAATAAATTGGAAATCAAATAAATTGCAAATCCACATATATGCTCATAGTTCAAAGGTGGCAAATCTTGTCTATAAATTTTGGAATGAGGTAATGATTAGGAAGAGAAAAATTTGAGGTTTCCAGTTTACTCAAATTTCTGGGCCTGGTCAGGGATTATAGAAATTCATTCATTTGTTATTCAATGAGCTATAAATTGCTATATATGTTATGTAAGGTGGGAAGAGTCAAATCTTAGGGATTATGGTTTATAAGCACAAAAATGACAAAACAAATGATGTACTCTCTTGATAAATCTTCAAATGTATTTTTAAATTTTGAGCCACACTTCCTCAGAAATCTTTAGTAACAAAGATTTGTGGTAAAAACGACGTTATCAGCTACTCCTCTTCACACCAAATGACTTCATTTCCCAGACTACACATCAACCAAAAACGGGTGCTAGAAATACTGAAACTCCCTAAATCTCAGTGGCAGACACTCAATGTCTTCGTACAACTAAGTACCAATAATGCCAGGCGCTGGAATAAATGTTTTACATTATCTGTAAACCTCACAACAATGAGCAAGCGAAGCTATTTATAGTACCATTTACATGTGAGCAATTAGACTCGAGACTAACTTTTCATACATCTAGTCAATGAGAGCAGACATTCAAAGCTAGATATGTTATGATATGCTCTTTCCCTTTTCTCCTAGGTTCGTTATTTCTTAATAAGTCCCCTTTACTATATTATTGTCATTTATATTTTAAATAGTCAAATATTTTATTACGCAGTTAGCAAATCTACTATACACAGTTCCATTGGAAATAAAATAAAGATATATATCCCATGTAGAGATCTGAAAGGATATACATCAACAAAGAAAAATAGACCTTTTCAGAGAATCTAGGTGGTATATACAGTACTAGATTTTAAACTGTCCCATGATTATAGACTATTTCTACAGTAGAGAAAAATGTTATACATTTATGAAATTTTTCTGGGGGCAAACTTCAACTTATCTTGAAAATAGTAATCCCAATACTAGAGATGACATTTTAAACCTCAAGACTGAATGACTAAAGCAAGCTGAAAATTTAACAATTAAGTCTTTGGGATTTCTCTTCCTGCTCTAAGATTTACTATTGTGAGTATTCCATATATTAGCAGCATGGAAAACTCATTAACACTAAGACATACCTCTTCTGATTCTTGTGATTTGGTGTTTTCTTCATTCAGTACATATCGTCCTCTATAAAACTCCCTGATCCTCAGATTTAATGTTTCAGTTTCTTTTTTCAAGTTTTCATAACTTGGCAATGGTTTAATGGCTGTATCGGAGGCTTTAAAAGGCAAAGACTCATCCAAGCTGTTCTGAGATTCCTTCAAGGCAGGGGAATGACTCTCGAAGTCAGAGTTTACATCATCTTCATCATTAACCAGAGGGGCAGAAGAGGGTGCCAGACACACAGAAGCATAATTTTGGCCATGCAAAAACCTCAAAGTTTCTTCTGTCTTCCACTCAATCAAAGTCTCCTGCATGGCTTTAAGTAAGTTTTTCTTTGCAACTTCAGGACACACCTGCACTGAACTCGAAGTTGACCTAGAAACTTGATTTGATCTGGCAAATTTCCTTTTAAAATGCTCAGCACTTTTCTTACTTATACCTACTAGTGTTATTTTTGAACTATTGCATTTATTTTCAGAAATTTCTGAAGCTTCTAGTTTTTCTTGCAAAAGACTATGTGAAGAAATCTGAGTATTTACTTTCTGCAAGGGAAGTTCATAAGCAGTCGCTTTCTCTGGACTGTCTAATCTGCAATTATCTAACTGCTCAGTGACACCTACTACTGTCTGTTCTTTGTCTTCACATTTGGAGTTAGCTTTTTGACCAGCTTTCTTTTTCATTATCCCTTTTTTGTGCAGCTGTGGTCTTATACCCATTGTATTTAGTCTGTTTCCTGGTAGAATGGAAGAAACAAAATCTTGCTCATTATCACTGTTACTATCACTATGAGTGCTAGAAGAACTAGAATCATAATGCTTCACAAAATGGCCAGGATTGTCAATATCTGATGTATCAATGGCCTTAGTGCGTAACTGTACTTCTTCTCCAGAATGGCCACTGTAAAAAGAAGGAAAAAAAAAAAACTGTAACAGAAAAGCAAAATATCTTAGAATATTTGTATTTCTTAACTTTTTCAAGGTAGAAATTTGTATTCCCCTAAACAATAAACATGGACACACATACACACACACACACTCTCTCTCTCTCTCCCTCTCTCTGAGGACTACAGTTTTGTAATTTCTCTATATTTTATTTGAAATAGTTCGTCCCATTTTCTTTTTCCCCAACTATTTTGAAAGTTTCAAAAGAGTATAGGAAAAAGAAAAAAATGGTAATTCTATTGAATTATTTTGGTTTTTGCTTGGTCTATTTCTGTGGCTAGTTTACATATCCTTTCTGAAAAAAAGGTTTTCTTTTGAAAATCTCATTACTGGCTTCTCAAAAAACTGTATTACGGGAACTCTGTTTAGGTTTTGAAAGATAAAAAGAGATGTTTAAATATTTCCAACTGTGGTTGATAGTTAAACAGAAAATTCCATAAATGGAATAAAAAACATGAAAAAGTAAAAAAAAATGAAAAAGTCATAGCAGAAAAGACAGTTGGCAAATCAACAATTATAAGTGAAAAATGTTTACATTTGAAAACTCAGAGTTACGACAGAATGCTAATAAAAATATTTTTGTCTTTGATTATGTTCCTTTAATTTTCAGATAAGATTTTTAAAAAGTTAATTATGAAAGAGTGTAAGCAAAAAGTAGACTTCACTTTATTTACAAAATGAGATAGACAAGAATAGGTGTGTAGTTACTCTTAAGCAAATACACATAACCAGAACTTTTAAAGATCAGGATGAGCAGGATTCTGGGTCAAGCAGCACATGATGGGGTGATGATGAAAGGGAATATGCAAACTGCTTTATGTGCAATTTTTCTGTAAAACTGAAACTGCTTCCCCAAAAGCCAACTAAATTAAAAAAAAAATTCAAAAATAAAGCGATGCTGCCTTCCCTACAGTCCCAAAAAGGGCAGCATGTTGGGGGTGGGGAGGAAGAACATAAAAGAAGAAAATCAGGGGTCTCCCTAGTGGTCTAAGGGTTAAGTCTCAGCGCCATCACCATGAAGGCCTGAGTTTGATCCCTGGCCTAGGAGATAGTCCACATATGGTGCAACAGAACTCTCCTATTTTGCCCACTGCTCTTCTCAGCCATGTATTTCAGTAGATCCACCTATTCTACTCTCCCAAATAAATAAATCTTTAAAAGCTTTAAAAAAAAGAAAAACAAAGAGTAAAAACTAAGGTTGTACATGGGAATGGAGAAAAGATGGTAAGTTTATTAAGTATTAGATGTCATTTTTTAGTTAAGAATCTAGTTTTAATAGCTATGGGACTATCATTTGTCTCTGAAGTAAGTATATTTTCAAGAAAATTAGAACAATTAAACTTTCATATACTTTGAAGCTACAAAGTATATACATATATATCAATAAATAATCTCTCACTTATGCTCAATGCCATGTAACTGACGTAGTAACCAGCAAATTTATTCTGGAAGAGAAAAGGGTATGTTTCGAGAGATGGTTGTGGTTGGGTAAGCAACATAAGTTTAGGGGGAAAAAATCACAACTTGGGATTTCATTAGTGCTTCAGACAGGCTTTCAAATAAATGGTACTACATTACTTTGAAATCCTGTAAAATAGACTACAAAAACCTTTCAACAAATGTAATTGGCATAATACAGTTGACAAAGAGGGACAGTATTATCAGATAGAAGCTGTGTTTGTATCATATTTCAACACATTCAATTAGACTTTCTTGGTAGGAACAGCTGTACATAAATCATACAGATAAAACCATCATCTTACCATCACAAAAGAAAAAGCTGTACAAGGCAAATATTTCTTTGTGTGGGCTAGAATGGGCACTTACATAATGCATCAGCACAGGAAGTTCAAGAGCTCATACCACCTGGTTTACTTTTAATGTGTACATTAACATGAATATATGGAAGGTAAGTGATACTGATTCAACCATACCTTTGTCCTTCCTGTAGCAACTGAAAATCAGGATGTCTGTGACAAAAACATAAAAAAGAAAGCTGAAGGCAACTGATATGTAAAATGCTTCCAAGTGTTTACTATAACTATTTTGGATAGAAATATAATTTAAAGGAAGTAGTTCCTACTAAGATTTTTTAAGAAAAAAATTAAAGGGCAAAGCATTGTGAAACTCATCCACAAGCAATCTGGATTAATCTCGTTTATCAAAAATTTACTCATTTTAGGGCCTCTCCGGTAGCACAAGGGTTAAGACTCAGCACTATACAAATATATATATATTTAAAGATTTATTTATGTATACAAGAACTGGGGTACAGGCCTGAGATGTGGGTGGTGATTCACCGGAGACAGAGTGGGGAACAGAACAGGTAGAGTGACTGAAATACATTGCTGATGGGAGCAGCAGGTGAGTCAGGAGAGGTCTGCTGCGCCATGTGGGTTGCTCCCTGGCCGGGGATTGAATTCGTGCTGCAGCAGCTGCAGATAGCTTCATAGGTTGCATCTTAACCCTTTGTGCCACCAGAGAGTCCCTAAGTCTCAGCACTATAAAACTAGCACCAGCCATTGTGGCATGGCATGAGTTTGATTTCCGGCCAGGGAGGTGTCTCACATGACAAAGCAGACCTCTCCTGTCTCGCCCACTGCTCCCCTCAGTAGTGTATTTCAATAGATCCACCTGTTGTGTGCCCTACTCTGTCTCTGGTGAATCCCCTGCACCTCTGGCCTAGACCCCAGTTCTTGTATGCATAAATAATTTTTAAAAAAATTTACTAATTTTATATTCTACAAGTCTAATAATTCTCCCTGACTAACCTTACTAAAGCAAATCACTCCTTTCTCTAAATCCCAGAGTTGTCATTGTCTCTACAATGAATATATATTAATCAGGTATTCCCTCTACGACTTAATATTAGAATTAATATCTAAACATCTTAGTTTTCATAGTTTGAGTCTGATTTCTTAACTATTGAGACAAATTCCTTGAAGGCAGAGATTATATGCTATGATTCACTTGTATTTCCTTTATATTGTGATTAGAATTTTTGCTCTAATTTCTGAGCAAGCTGTTTTATTGTATAGATATGAAGTATGAGAGTTGTTTCTACAATTCTCTGCTCTGTACAACTCTAAGTTGTTTCTACAACTCTCTGCTATGCATACCAGAAATAACCTGGTTGGGAGTCATGGACGTTAAAAGGAGGAGGGAAAGCTCTTAGAAAGCCAAATATAAAGAGGAACAAACAGCAAATGAAATCAAGAAGACAAGAAAATTGTAAAACAGTTGTGAAGTGGCTCATATAAAGCACCTTCTCAAGACTACAAAACAGAAAAAAAAAGTAAATAAAATGGAGTATTCCATGTTCATGGATAGGAAGACTGAATAGTGTTAAAATGTCAGTTCTTCTCAACTTCATAGTTTCTATTCAATCCCAATCAAAATCCCAGCAAATCATTTTGTGGATATTGAAAAGTTGATTCTAAAGTTTTTAGAGAGAGGCAAAAGACCCAAAATAGCAAACACAGTATTGAAGGAGCAGAACAAAGTCAGAGTGTAACAGGGTGGTCCCCAGGAAAGGGGGAGGTTCCAGGTTCCCTACCCCACCCAAGGGAGGGTGGAGCTAAGCAGGGAGAGAAGCAGCTGCAGAGGAGACTGAGGAAGGAAGGAAGCAGGATGGAGAGCCAGGAGGAGACCTGGAGGAGGCACATGGAATGGAGAGACATGTGAAGAAACTGTGCTTGCCTTTTGGTTGTGGACTGGATGACACAGATGTGGGTGAGACCTGTGGGGAGGTGTGAATGGCAGCTTTTATCTTGATTTTGATTTTGCTCTTTTCCTTCTGGGCTTGTCTGGTTGTTTCTGACCCTTTTCTGTGGGTCCCCACTGGAAGATGCTTTAGACTTGTGGCAGGCTTTGGGGCCTTGCTCTGGGCCAATCCCATATGGATGGACTTTTACCCACGAGGGGACGGGTAACTTTGGGTGCTTCATTTAGAAACTAGATTCTTTGCCTTTCCTGTATTGTTTCCTAGTTGTATTGAAGTTCCTTCCCATTAAAGTCTCATACGTTTTGTGTTGATGCGGTGGATGGCAGAACCCATTTAGAACAGGCAGGTTTGCGGGGTTTGGGCTGCCCCTCTCCCTGCCCTGCAACAAGAGGACTAGCACTTTCTGACTTTAAGACTTACTATAAAGTTACGGTAATTAAAATATTGTATAGTGGCACTGGAAAGAACAGACTGACAGATCAATGGAATATGATAGAGAGCCCAGAAACAGACCTACATGAATATAATCAACTGATCTCTGACAAGGAGCAAAGGTAACTCATGGAAAAAATAGTGCTGGAACAACTAAACATCAACATGCAAAAATATCAATTTAGATACAGACCCTACATTCTTCGGAAAAACTAATTTTAAATGGATCAAACCTAAATGGAAAATGGAAAAATATAAAACTCCTAGACGATAACAGAGGAGGAAACCTAGATGACTTTGTAGCTGTAACACCAAAGGCAAGATCAATGAAAGAACTACTAAGTTGGACTTCAATAAAAATAAAAATTTCTGCTCTGAGATACTGTCCTCTTGACAGTAAAAGGATAAAAGGATAAGGCACAGATTAAGAGAAAATATTTACAAAAGACATATCTGATAAAGGATTGTTATATGAACTATTAAAATTCAACAATTAAAAAGCAACTCAAGGGCCTTCCCAGTGGCGCAGCGGTTGAGCGCTGGGTTGCGAAGCTGCCCGCAGCCTCTGCAGCGCTGGTTCGATCCCCGGCTGCTCCCCGGCCACCGGAGGAGGGTCCCACATGGCGCGCAGACCTCTCCTGCTGCCCGCTGCTCCCCTCAGCAGTGTACTTCAGTCCTTCTGCCTGCTCTGCTCCCCGCTCTGGCTCTGGTGAATTCTCTCACCCTCCTGCACTTCTGACTGTACCCAGTGCTTGTAAAAATAAATAAATCTTTAAAAAATAAAAAAATAAAAAGCAACTCAAAAAATAAGCCAAAAACTTGAACACATATATCACCAAAGATATAACACGTTGTTAAAACAATGAGATACCACCCTACAACTCTTAGAATAGCCCAACTCCAGACCACTGACAAATGATCTGAGTATGTCCACCCAACATTTATTTGCTATATCAAAATTTCCAATACATTAAGATAATAACAGGAGGTAGGGCCTCCTTTGGAGATGATTAGGTCCTCATGAGTGGAATTAGTACCCTTATAAAAGAGACCCCTTTCCAGTCTACAAAGTAAAAGTTACAGTTAGAAGTCTATAATCCAGAAGAGGATCCTAATCATAAAAGCACCCTAATCTCAGACTCCCAGTCTCCATAATTGCAAGAAAGAAATTCTAATTGTTGATTAGCCACCCAGTTAGTGGTATTTTGCTACAGCAGAATAAGACATGGGTCAAAGACTTTGACACCTCACCGAAGAAAATATACTGGTGGCAAATGAGCATATGAAAAGATGTTCTACCTCATATGCCATCAAAGAAATGCAAATTGAAACAATGAAACACCTTTGAAACTATATACTTATCAGATTGGCCAAAATCCAGAACACTGACATCACCAAATATTGGTGAGGGTATTGAGCAACAGGGATTCTCATTCATTGTTTGTGTGAGCACTAAACGGCACAGCCAGGTTTAGTGGACAGGTTGATGATTTCTTACAGGAGGACAGGTTGATGATTTCTTACAAAACATAAATTTATGTCTGATGATTTCTTACAAAACATAAATTGACCACATAATGTAGAATTGTGCTCCATGGTATTTATTCAAAGGTGCTGAAAAACTTATGCCCACAGAAAAACCTGCATGTGGATGTTTGTAGCAACTCTATTAATAACAGCAAAAACTTGGAAGGACCCAAGATGTCTGGAAATGGTAAAACTTGGAAGGAACCGAAAGTCTAGAAATGGTAAAACTATGGTGACAGGAAAAAGATCAGGAGTTGTGGGGGTGGGAAATAACTTGAGTACAGAAGGCTTTTAACGCTATAAAACTGTTCTGTATAATACAGTAATGCTAGATGCAAATCATTATCATTTTATCTAACCCCACAGAACATACCAAGAGTGAACCTTAATGTAAACTTTGGACTTTCGATGATGCATTAATGGGGGCTATTCAATTAAAACAAATGCACCATTTTGGTGGGAGGTGTCGATGATGGGGGAGGTTATGCATGTGTGGGGGCAGGAAATACGCAGGAAATGTTTTCCTCTCCATTTTGTTGCAAATCTAAAATTGCTTCAAAAAAATAAAATGTATTAATAAATTTAAAAAGTAAATATAAGGAACCAGGTATGCCCTAAAGAGAAGCTAAGGCACTGAACACAAATCCTTATTCAAAGAGCAAAACAGGGCTGCAGTAAAGACGATGATGTTGCAAAAAATTTTCAATTTTAAAAAGTCAAGCTAAATGGACAGATGAAACCAGTAATGAGTTATGACATTTAAAGGCTGTCAAAAATACCTGAAATGCAAATATTTTTCTATATAATTAAATATCACTGTGCCAACCATATATAACTACTACCTACATTTCATCTTTTGTTCAGTCTCAAGCACAGGTGGCACTGCAGTGTGAACTCTCTTGCCAATCCTCTTACTTGTGGGAGGCACTGTTAACTGATTTAAGGCATTCTTTCCCATTAAAGTCTTTCTCAATATCATATATCAGGAGGCATATCAATATACCAGTATTTGCCATGCTAACTTTAAAAATTCCCCTGTTGTTTCAGTTTCAGGAATTTCCAAGACCAACAAATTATTTTGCAGGAAAAGACAAAATAAGGTAATGGGCAGTGAGTTGCATGAGAGCAAAATTTTAACCATTTCTTTTCCTCTTTTTTTAGTCCTTCAGTTCATCAAGGCATATCCTTTCTCAATAATCCAAATTATTCTGTTTACCCTACTCCTTCTCACTCACTAAAATTCTAGTCATACATGCTACCTTGCTTTGCTGTTGCTCAAAGAAAACAAATGACACTGCCTGGCTTGGTGATTAGTCTTGATTGTTCCAAGGGATATTTATAACTCCCACTAAGAGCTTTTTTGGCCTAAATAATTGCTTACTTTTACAACAGTGTTTTATCTTGTTGACTACTTTCAACTCTACCACTTCCATTTGTAGTTCTCCTAAACCACATCCTCACCTAAGTTTTCCTGGCTAAAATAATTCAGTGCCATGCTGCTAATATTTGGGTCTACACCAGGATCTGAGTAACACTGTACAGAAGGAAGTATGTGTAGATATGTGAATCTCAGCTGGATTCTTACACTCAATGGTTAACCCACAGAGTATGTACTGTGATTCAACAAATTCTTTCAAAAATATAATTCTGAACCATTACAATATATGTGTGGACTATGCTGGGTATATTAAATAATAGAAACAACAGGTTCCTATTCTCAAGGATCATACTATGTAGTATAAGAAAAACGTGTGTTCCGAGAGTTTTACAAACATTAATCTTCATAAATATGATGCAGTTACTATATGACCCCATGTTAAAGACAAAGCACTTGAATACTCAGAGTTAAGTAAATTGCTGAAAGTCACCCAGCTACTAAGTAGAAAAGCCAGTAATTAAATCAAGACAATATGGTTCATAAGAACTACACTGTTGCATCACATAATGCAAAATTATGTGGTAGGTACCGTGAGAGAGCGCTGCTACTAGAAATTAGAGAAGCTGAGCAATGAAGAAAAGCTTCAGATTCAATTGGACCTTTTCACCCTTTCCTTCCTTTCCTTGTAAGGTCTCTTAAAAGAAATTTGCATTTGTCGTTTTTCAATTCCATATCTCCTGTTCAGTTATCAACCCTCTGCCTCCTGCAATCTGTATGCATTACACTCAACTGAAATGGCTCTTGCTAACATCACCAGTTACCAAAGGACTGATAACTTAATGGATGTTTTTCAAGAGTTCTTATTTTTCCTTATTAAAGAAGAAAAAAATAATCAGGATGAAAAGAGAACCTGAAAGAGGAATAAAATAGGAATAAATCATGGAGCAAGGCCTTGATGAGAGGATGGAATCAGCAACATAGAGGGTATTATTATTATTAGCAATGGGGAAGCAAAGAAATGGGAGAACATATGAGAAAAAATATGTTAAAGGAGACTGCTGGATGCCCTTAATCATTTCAGTTAAGAAAGTTAAATTACCTACTACAAATCTGGTTCAAAGAGAAAAGAAGGTCTGAACATACCAGGCAATAAGAAGCAAAGAAAAAAACTCCATGAGCATACAGTTGAGCCTAGACAGAATGAACTGGAACAGGGTCAAAGAAGCACAGAGAGCACACGCTGCAGTGCCAGACAGATTTGGGTTTATATCCCAGGTATCCCTTTCATACCATACACACACACTTGCCAAGTTTTCTCAGTGGGTAACTCACACTAAACCTAAGTCTGAGCCTTACTTCCATTGTCCATGAATTGGTAAAATATTTTCCCAGGGGGGGTGGCACAGTGGTTGAGCACTGGGCTGCAAAGCTGCCTGCAGCCTCTGCAGTGCCAGTTCGATCGCCAGCTACTGCTGGCGAGGATCCCACATGGTGCACAGACCTCTCCTATCTCACCCACTGTTCCCCTCAGTAGTGTATTTTGTCAGTCTACCTATTCTGTTCCCCGCTCTGGCTCTGGTAAATTCTCTCACCCTCCTGCACTTCTGACTGTACCCAGTGCTTGTATAAATAAATAAATAAATAAATCTTAAAAAAAAGTATTTTCCCAGGGATGCTGTGGAGACTGGCTTAAATGAAAGTTTACCTAATATGCTAATGGTCTCATCTGACAACTTTACCCAATAATATGAGCAAAAGCACAGGAAAGAAAAGAAAAAGACAAGGATGGGACGGTGAATATGGTAGAAGATATGGAAGAAAAACACCAGGACCTAACAAAAGACACCGGTGAAGGACCTATACAAAGAAAGTTATACAACACTGTTAAAAGAAATAGAAGACGACACAAAGAAATGGAAAGATATCTCTTGCTCATGGATTGGAAGAATTAACATTATTTTTTTGAAGATTTATTTTTATTTATACAAGAGCTAGAGTACAGGCCAGAGTTGTGAGAGGGTGAAAGGATTCACCAGAGACAGAGTGGGGAGCAGAATAGGCAGACTGACCGAAGGTACTGCTGAGGGGAGCAGTGGGCGAGACAGGCAAGGTCTGCCTCGCCATGTGGGATTCTCCCTGGCCAGCCGGGAAACAAACAAGCGCTGCGGAGGCTGAGGACAGCTTCACAGCACGGCGCTTAACCCGCTGCGCCACTGGAGTGGATGAGAATTAACATTATTAAAATGGCCATCCTACCAAAAGCAATATACAGATTCAACGCTATTCCAATAAAAATCTCAATGATGTTCTTCGAAGAACCAGAACAAATACTAATGAAATTCATATGGAACCACAAAAAAATCACGAATAGCCAAAGGCCTACTGATGAAAACAAAAGAGAAAGGAGGTATCACACTTTTAAACTTCGAGCTATACTATAAAGCCATAATAATTAAAACAGTTTGGTATTGGAACAAAAACAGACACACAGACCAATGGAACCGAACAGAGAGCCCAGAAATAAAGCCACACTTATATGGACGACTAATCTTTGACAAAGGAGCAAAGAATATGAAATGGAACATGGACAGTTTGTTCAATAAATGGTGCTGGGAAAACTAGACCATCACATGAAAAAAAATGAAACTAGACCAATACCTCTCACCATGCACAAAAAAATCAACTCAAAAATGGATAAAAGACCTGGATATAAGACCTGAAACCATAAGATATATAGAAGAAAATATAGGTAAATCACTACAAAGCATACATCTCAGTAACATCTTTTTTTTTAAAAGATTTATTTATTTATTTATTTATATAAGCACTGGGGTACAGTCAGAAGCGTGGGAGGGTGAAAGAATTCACCAGAGCCAGAGCAGGGAGCAGAACAAGCAGACTGATGAAGTACACTGCTGAGGGGAGCAGTGGGCAGCAGGAGAGGTCTGCCCGGCAAGGCTACGGGCAGCTTCACAACCCAGCCCTCAACCGCTGTACCACCAGGGGAGGCCCATCAGTAACATCTTTAAACACTCATCACTCAAAGCAAAGAAAGTCAAGGAAAAACACCTGGGATTACATCAAACTGAAAAGCTTCTGTACAGCAAGAGACATTAACCAAAACAGAGAGACACCCCACTGATTGGGAAAAAATTTTTGCACTCCATACAACTGATAAGGGACTGAACACAAAGATATACAAAGAACTCACACAATTCAACAAAAACAAAGTAAACAATCCAGTCAAGAAATGGGCAGAAGAACTAAAAAGGAAATGCAACAGGCATATGAAAAAATGTTCAACATCCCTTATCATCAGGGAAATGCAAATCAAAACCACATTGAGATACCACCTTACACCAGTAAGAATGGCACATATTAAAAAAACTAGCAACAATAAATGTTGGCGAGGATGTGGTGAAAAAGGAACTCTGCTACATTGCTGGTAGGAGTGCAAACTGGTCCAACCACTATGGAAAGCTGTCTGGAGGTTCCGCAGTCTACTAAAAATGGAGCTACCATATGACCCAGCAGTTCCACTCCTAGGGATCTACCCAAAGAACATAAAAACATTGATTCAAAAGACCACTTATATCCCTGTGTTTATTGCAGCACTATTCACAGTAAGTAAAACCTGGAAACAACCCAAATGCCCAAAAATAGATGACTGGACAAAGAAGATGTGGTACATATACACAATGGAATATTATTAAGCAATCAAAAAAGAAACTCATGCCATTCTCAGCAACATGGATAGAGCTAGAAGGAATTATGCTTGGTGAAATAAGCCAAAAGGAAAAAGAAAAATATCAGATGGTTTCACTTATAGCAGGAATAAAGGGGAACCAAATAAGACATCAGTGTAAAAAAATAACAGTACAAAACACAACAAAGCAAAAACGGACAATTATAAATCACAGAAATACTGCAGGGGAGGAAGAGAGGGGTCAGAGGGAGGAAGGGAGGAGCACAGGGGACTGAGGTGATGGTGCACTGGGGAAGGAAACTCTATGGGGACTACACCTGAGGGGTGGGGGGGGAGCTAATATTGTTTAAAAATGAATGATGTAAAAAAATTTAAAAAAGAGAAAGAAAAAAAAAGACTGGTATTGTTTAAGAGAACAATACTGTAATTTCTGAATGCAGACTTAAGAAAACAAATTTAATGAGGGTCTGCAAATCTAGACTAGAGCTAAGGTGGAGACAGGAGGTCAAAATGAGGTCACAAAGCACACTCAGGAGTAACAACTGTAGATGAGATAGAGGCTGTGGTCAGAGACGGGAAGCTCTTAAAGATCTTGGAGGTAGAATAGTTCCAAATAAGAATGAAGTTCAAATATAACTCAGTCAAGGAGTAATCAAAATGTTAGCATTATTCTAAGTCTTGAATACAATCCAAGGCAGTTTTGTGAGAAATCTGCTGCTGAACAACTTGAAGTTTTTGAGAAAAACACAGACATAAAAAGAAAATTGAATCTCTAAAGAAGGCAAAAGGTGGCCTCCCTGGTGGCACAAGGAATTAAGACGCAATCTATGAAGCTGTCTGCAGCTACTGCAGCACGAGTTCGATCCCTGGCAAGGGAGCTACATACATAGCGCAGCAGACCTCTCCTGACTCGCCCGCTGCTCCCCCCAGGAGTGTATTTCACAATCTGCCTGTCTGCTCCCCACTCTGGTGAATCCTCTCACCCCCCACACCTCTGGCCTGTACTGCAGTTCTTGTATGCATAAATAAATAAATCTTAAAAAAAGAAGGCAAGAGGAAAATAAGAATATATATTAAGCGTCTACTATGTGCAAAGTGGGCTTTTGTGATAATAAACACCTAACATAAAATTTACCATCTAAGCCATCTCAAATAACTTATTTTTACGGTGAGGAAACTGACACCGAAAAGTCAACTGACTTCCTAAGGTCACTACAGCTAGCAAGCATAAATTTATGATTTGAACTTAGGTCTGTCAAAGCCCAAGCCCTTTCATGGACTCCCTGGTGGCCCAGACTTATCTCAGCACTATCACCGCTATGGCCCGAGTTCGATCCCCACCAGGGAGCTGATCCACATACAGCGCAGCAGACCTCTCCTGTCTCACTCGCTGCTCCCCTCAGCAGTGTAGCTCAGTAGATCTACCTGTTTTGCTTCCTACTTTGTCTCTAGTTAATCCTCTCTCTCTCTCTCTCTCACACGCGCGCATACACACACACACACACACACACACAGCTCTGGCCTACACCCCAGTTCATCTACATGAAAAGAAAAAAAAAAAAAAAAAAACAAAGTCTAAGTGATTTGTACAACATACTGTCTTCTAATTAAAGATCAAAAAAGCTGTGAGAGGTCTCTCTGGTGGCCTAGGGGTTAAGTATCAGCACTATTACCATGATGGCCCACCATGACAGCCCACATTCTCTCTCCAGCTAGGGAAGATAACCCACAAGGCATAGCAGACCTCTCTTGTCTCACCTGCTGCTCCCCTTGGCAGTGTATTTCAGTAAATGCCTGCTTTGATCCCCACTCTGTCTCTGGTGAATCCTCTCACTCCCTCTCCTCCCCCCACCACATACACACCTCTGGCCTACACCCCAGATCTTCTATGCAAAAAACAACAACAAAAAAAACGCTGAGGACACCACCTTTGCTTAACCTTCTCCTAGGAAAAATCAATATACTTTAGGGCCTCCCTGGTGGCGCAGCGGTTGAGCGCTGGATTGCGAAGCTGCCTGCAGCCTTTGCAGCGCTGCTTCGATCCCAGGCTACTGGGCGAGGGTCCCACATGGTGCGCAGACCTCTCCTGCCGCCCACTGCTCCCCTCAGCAGTGTACTTCCATCAGTCTGCCTGCTCTTCTCCCCGCTCTAGCTCTGGTGAATTCTCTCACCTTCCCGTGCTTCTGACTCTACCCAGTGCTTGTATAAATAAATAAATCTTTATAAATAAAATAAAATGAGACACTTGGTTTTTTAAAGAAAAAAATCAATATACTTTACAAGTTACTGTTTTTCTCTCCTTTGCTTCATTTTTCTGATTTTAAGTAAAGGTGGTAATGGAAAACTACACTGAATACTGTCTCTACATATTTTATGAGTGACCTGAATACCCTCCCTGATTCCCAATCTATGAAATGGAGATTGGTACCTGACACTAAAACAAACTAGATTTGAGTTTAATAAGGTATTAATTGAAAGGGTCAATACAAACTACAGTTTCTTTTTGCTATGTGCTGTTTGAGAAAGGATAAGGCACTAAGTTATGTTGTTCTTTATTTTCTATGCTTCCTTAAGTGAAATTCAAAAGCTTTTTGTATTTAAAAATGCCATAACTCTACTCTATTTTGCATTTCCTTCAAAGTTGATATTGCCCTAGTGATAATCCTCAATTTGAGATAAACTCAATTTTAAGAACAAAAGTTATCAGTTTCTGTTCCTTTTCTCCTTAATAAACTTTTTTCTCTAAACAAACAAACAAAAAAGGTAATCACTTTAGTTAAAACATAACTTCAAACTGGTTCTTCACATTTTCATTAAAATAGGTTATTAATTGTAGCGTTAGCAAAATAACATGCCAAAAAACATGTCTAAGTGTGCATGTACATATGAGTATGCTCATATATATATTGCTTAGAGCAAGTGATATGTAAACTAACACTAAACAACAGACTACAATTACCCTTGTGATAGAAATTTTTCAAATATAATTTAAGGCATATATAACATATCCTGCTTCATAAAGTTTTTATTCTGTATAACAAGCAACTGAGGTGACTGTTCAGGAAGAGGTTATAGAAGTTGTTCTGCAGAGGTTTTTGGCTTCCGCACCTCTGAGATTATACTGCTTATTGCCAAGAAGCATGTGTGAAAATCCCCTACTCTGGGCCACATGATGGCGCTTTTAGCTCTGTCAGCATTAACCATTCACCTCAATTTGATCTTTTAAATCATAGTTTTGATTTTAACATTTGTCCTTCCTTCTTGTTGAACTCCTGATTTTGTAGGTTACAAATTCATGAAAACTCTCCTCCTTCAAAGACTTCTTGGAGTTTACAGCCAACCAGCAGGATTTATAAATACAACTATGTGACTATCGAAATGAACACAGTCTCAGCAACAAAACTATATGTGGTCTGTTTCTGGTTACCAAATGGGGGAAAAATTTCGAACTCACAAGATGAGAAACATCATAATGTGTCACGATCCAGGCCATGTAGGTCAATGATTTTTTCTGATAGGACACCAGCTATTTTTTCACGCCTTAATAAAAACGAGGGACTAGAAAACCGTTGAGGCCTTTTCTTGACTCTAAAGCTTTGACAGGTGTATGGAGGCAGAATTCATGAACCTGTCTAAGCCTTTCTTAAATATACGTATTTATATATATTTAATGATGTAGTGAGTTTGCTGTGGTGTAACTTTAAGGGATACAATAGGTTTTAGTATTTTCAGAACAGGGTGAATAAATTTATGTCATTCTCATAACATTAAAAGACCAAACTGAACCAAATTCAATATTCTATTTTCAAATGATGTGTAAGATCACCTGAAGATGTCAACTTCAAGTGGTTCCACACATATTATAAAACATTTCTGGCTTTTCATAATTTAAAAACTTTGATCTGATCTTTTATCAGCCTCTACCTTACTAAAAAGTTCAAATTATTTGAGTCAGTAACTTTTCTCTTAAATTCTTATGTGAAGCAGCCTTCCCTATAAGGTATTTAAATTTCCCTAGTTTTATACTAACAATATTAATTTTCATCATATTTATAAATAAACATTCCCTTATCTAGAAAACTTTCACTATAGTAGCTGACTTAGAACTGAAAAACATTAGAACTAAAAGGAACTAAGAAGTTAAACGCAATTTTATACTCTACAAAAAAGGAAAAAAGGAAACTGAGTTTTATTATGGATAACAAATTTTCCTATAGTAAAACAACTAAAAGCTGAGTTAGAACCAACAATAGTGTTCTTAAAATTGCAAATTGGAACTAACCTATTCAGTGGGCTACTATCAGCACTAAGGAAGAAAAAAAAAAGTAGAAAATATTTGAGGTTTTTCATGTAGTGAGGATATGATTATTTCATAAAAACTCTTGTTTCAGTTACATATATGTTCGGACCATAATGTGAAATGCATTTATACAGTGGTCAAACTGTTTAGAAGTCACTGCAATAAAACATCTAATTCTATGAGTGGATTTTAAAATTCTTATTTTAAAACTGTGATTATTAAAATTATAATGATGCAATTTATTACTTATTATGACTCACTTTAAGCTAATAAAAATTTCTGCATTAAATAAATACTAATTGTGATTTTTTTCCCTTAAAAGATAGGTTCTGAATGTTATATCCCATAGCATATGTGAACAAACTTTATTTTAATCATCACATTTCTGTAGCATTTATATGAGCAACAGCTAGACAAGTTTTTTTTAAAAGAACACTGAATTCTAGAATTGTGTTTAGTATGTTAAACAAAATAATTCTTTGCGGAAAAACAGTGCCCTCTAGTGGATTCATGAAATAAAGCGACACTCCTCAAGGAATTAATGAATCCACTAGAGGTTTTGAAGCAGATAGGAGGATTAGCTAAATGAGAGTGCTAAATTTAAGCAGAGAAGCTATCTTTGGGAGCAAAGTTAAGGATAACTTTAGAAAGTACGGTTTAACAAAAAGGAATGGAATATGTTGCTGTTGGAGGGCTGAGGAGGCTATGGGCAGGTCCAGTGAAATAGGAGAAGAAAGTGATAGTTTAAAAAGTGCTGTCAGTTTCCCACTCACTTTCAACAATACTAAAATCTTTTGTCCTCTACACAAGAAAGTCAGACAGGTTGGCAGAGAAATGATGAGCAATTCAGTCTTCATTAAGCTTGATTCCATTAACAAAGACCAGTGGGTAGTATGTTTTAACATATTCTCAACTACACAGGATGGATCAAGCAGCTAAAGGTATAATCAGCAAAGGTAGTCATCGGTACAGTCAATGCTAGTTGAACCTACAGTAGTCATTTTACCTTATTTATTAGGTAAAACTGCTAAGGATTTTTAAATGCAAACATCTTAAGTTAACTTACATCTCACTAAACTTACATCACTAGATTTATTCAGCACAGATCCTATCTAACCACAAATAATACTGCCTTGCGTTATTAATATTCTCTACCAAACATGAGTTATTTGGGACATCTCATTAATTTAAGCCTTTGGAACTTTCAGATAATACAAATCAAATATAATTTTGTTACTTATACCATTTGCCCTTCAACAATAAATTTTCTCTCAAACTCAACAAACAGTAAAATGTTTTAAATATTTAAACATTTCCCAAGGAATTCCCACAAACTTTTTTTTTACTAAAAGTGACACTAAATTGGCTTTAACTTCATAAGATTTTGTATTGGTTTTTAATAATGATTAAATGAATTAGTAACCTAAACTTTTTAACTTAGTACATAGTTTCCTAAAACTAAATGAGTTTAGTTGGATTACAAGATCCTGCATCTTCTGAAAAAAAAAAAAAAAAAAAAAAAAAGTAACATTCTTACTCCAAGATTATTAATAGCATTAACTCCTGGCATAGTAGGAAGCCAGAGATAATGTTCAGGCTTTGTGATTAAAGCTAAAACAGCAAACAAGATTTGTATGAATTTCTGATTCAAAGTATAAAATCCCCAGTAGTTACAATAAAAAAATTACCATTTCCCCACAATTACATCGTATAAGTGGTAACATTCTACAGAAAACGAGGCCTGCTCTCTGCAGATCTCAAAAAGCCGAAAGAAATAATTAGAATACATGAACAAAGGTACACATAATAAAATAAGTTACCTTTCTTCTTCTCGAACCCATACTGGAGTTTCAGGAATTTGTGCTTCAAAAAATTTAGATGCTTTATAACAAAAATTGCTGCAAAAACACTGAAAAGAACATTTTAAAATTAGCAAAATTTTTTTTCTTATTGTGAAACATTAACTAATGTACAGGAGAGAATGAGAAACATAAATACGTAGTTCAGAAGGTAAAAATAAAAATCAAGAGGGCCTCCCTGGTGGCACAAAGGGTTAAAACACAGCACTATGAAGCTTTCTGAAGCCATTGCAGCATGAGTTCAATACCCAGCCAGGGAGCTACCCACATAGTGCAGCAGACCTCTCCTGACTTGCCTGTTGCTCCCCTTAGCAGTGTATTTCCATCAATCTCTCTGTTCTGTTCCCCACTCTGTCTCTGGGGAATCCTCTCACGCCCCCCCAAACCTCTGGCCTGTACCCCAGTTCTTGTATGTATAAATAAAATCTTTAAAAATAAGTAAATAAAAACCAAGGAATATACCAGCCAAGGTTAAAAAAAAATAGAATATCTTTGAAGCCCTCCTCATTCCCCAGAGGTAACCACTGTCATAAATTTTGTTACTCATTCCCTTGCTTTCCTTTACTTACGCTACCAATATATACATACCCTCATAAAATATCAGTTTTGCCTAATTTAAACTTAGTCTAAACAGAATCACATTGTTATGTATTCTTGTTTTCTTATGTTTCACAGAACATAATTCATTCATACAGCCACAGCTTATTCACTGTGTATCATATTCCAAAGTATAAATATTCACTGTTATATTGTTTATAGAGAACTGAACTGTTTGTAATTTTCTATTATCACTGCAATGTCATTATGACTCCCCCCCACATAAATTGGGGTAAGATACACAAAATTCACCACTTCAACCATTAAGTGCAAAGTTTATTATTCAAGTACATTTGCACTGTATACAACCATCATCACCATCCACTTTCAGAACTTTTA
The DNA here is from genome assembly GCF_014898055.3 of Talpa occidentalis. Classification (NCBI taxonomy): domain Eukaryota; kingdom Metazoa; phylum Chordata; class Mammalia; order Eulipotyphla; family Talpidae; genus Talpa; species Talpa occidentalis. The sequence goes on along the minus strand of NW_023605305.1, from coordinate 94,541,205 downwards.
TCCTTTTGCAAAAGCAAACTATATGCAATTATTAAGCCATAAGTTCCCATTTCTGCTTCCTCTGTCAACCACCACTCTACCTTCTGTCTCTATGAATCTGACCACTCAAGCTACCCCATCTCAGTGGAAATCATCTAATTGTCCTTTTGTGTTCACTTATTTCACTTAGCATAATGTATTTACAGTTCAACCAGTGGTGTACCATTTGTCAGAATTTCCTTATTTTTTCAGACTGAGCAATAATCCTTTTTATGTATTTACCATTATCTTGTTTATACAATTGGGAAAATATATAGAGATATGTACTTGTGCACATGGGCAAGGATTTCCTTAGATGATATAGCAAAGAATAGAAAGGACTAATCATAAAAAAAAAATGCAAATTTGACTTTAGTAGATAACGTCAAACATTTCAATTTTCATTTGACCAGCAATATAAAGAGTTCTTAAGGGCCTCCCTGGTGGGGGTAGTGGTTAAGTCTCAGCACTATCACTGCTATGGCTTGTGTTCGATCCCAGCCAGGGAACTAACCCATATGGTGCAGCAGACCTCTCCTGTCTCGCCCACGGCTCCCCACAGCGGTGTATTTCAGCAGATCCTCCTGTTCTGCTCCTCACTCTGTCTCTGGTGAATCCTCTCACTCCAGCCCCCACACCTCAAGCTTACATCCCAGTTCTTCTATGCATAAATCTTTTAAGATTTATTTATTTATGCATACAAGAACTGGTGTACAAGCCAGAGGTGTGTGGGGTGAGAGGACTCATCAGAGACAGTGGGGAAGAGAATAGGCAGATCCACTGAAATACACTTCTGAAGGGAGCAGCGGGCGAGTCATGAGAGGTCTGCTGTGCTATGTGTGTAGCTCACTTGCCGGGAATCGAACTCATGCCGCAGGGGCTGCGGACAGCCCCACAGGCTATGTCTTAACCCCTTGCACCACTAGAGAGGCCCTAAATCTTTAAGAAGAAATACACACACACACACACACACACACACACACACACACACACTTTCAAATCTTTGTTAATTTGGGGGCTGTGAAAACATAATTCAATGTATTTTTTTATTTGCTATTTCCCTGACTACTGATAAGGTTGAACATGTTCACTGGCCATTTAAATCCTTCTATAACATTTTTCTATTAGGGTGTTTTTTTTTTTCATATAGAGCATATATTTTGATTATAAATCTGTGCTCACATATATATGAGAAATATAACTGATTTGTAGCTTCTCTTTTACTCTTTTTAGAAGTTCTGATGACCAAATGTTTTTAATTTTAATTTAGAAAATTGATCAATTTTTCCACTATGGTCTATAATTTTCTCTTAAAGAAAATTCTCTCAGGCCCTCCCTGGTGGCGCAAATGGTTAAGACGCAATCTATGAAGCTGTCTGCAGCCACTGCAGCACCAGTTCAATCCCCGGCCAGGGAGCTACTCACATGGCGCAGCAGACCTCTCCTGACTTGCCTGCTACTCCCCTCAGCAGTGTACTTCACAATCTGCCGGTTGTTCCCCACTCTGTCTCTGGTGAATACTCTCACCCCACCACACCTCTGACCTGTACCCCAGTTCTAGTATGCATAAATAATCTTTAAAAAAAAGAAATTCTCTCTAGTGCAAGTTTATAAAGACACTCTCTTCCTTCTTGGCTTCAAAGGTTTGTTTTCATATTTAGATCTTTAATCTACCTAAAATTGATCTCTGTATGTACTGAGCTAGGCGTCAATTTTTATTTTTTCCATATGGATAATTTTGCCATTATAATTGAAAAACTCATCCTTTTCCCATTAATCTACAAGATTCCTGTTGTCAACAATTAAGCATTTTTATATGAGGTACATCTGTTTCTGACCATCTATTCTGATCCATGATTTACTCACCATATTTGTACCAATATGCACATTTAATTTTTAAATGTTCAAATGCATTAATTCAAAGTTTTTAACACCTTGAATGAAATAATAATAAAAACAAACTTTTAATGTGGCTGTTTTCCAAAAAATAACATTTTAAACAATTTTTTAAAGTATAATATTAAAAATTAACTATCACACTGAAAATAGCCTTAAAACTTACCTTTCTTTCAGTAATATCATAGACTTTGTTGGTTTTGGTAGAAATTTTGTATTTCTGTTTTGGTACCTAAAGAAAAGAAAGTACAGCTTACAAAAAAATTTCAAGTAATAAACATGAACTTTATGTTACAAGATTCATTGACATAGTATATCTTTGACTAATCCATGTCAATTCGTTCAGACCTCAATTCGTTCAGACCTCAGTTTCCTTTCTTGCTCTTTTTTTTTTTTTTTAAGATTTATTTATTTATGCATATAAGAGCTGGGGCACAGGTGGTGAGAGGGGGGTGAGAGGATTCACTAGAGACAGAGAGGGGAGCAGAACAGGCAGACTGACTGAAATACAATGCTGAGGAGAGCAGCGGGAGAGACAGGAGAGGTCTGCTGCACCATGTGGGTTGCTCCGCCATGTGGGCTGCTCCCTGGCTGGCCGGCCAGGGATCGAACTTGTGCTGCAGAGGCTGCGGATTGCTTCATAGTGCGGTGCTTAACACCTTGCGCCACCAGAGAGGCCCCTTTCTTACTCTTTCTACAAGTATTTTGCTAGTTATTAAAAAAAAAAAACTAGATTTTTAAGGAAAAAAATTAGTTACTTACAATTCCTAGCTTCTTCTGACATAAGGGATAACCACAGAGTTTGATGATGGAACGCTCATCGACGACATCACTGTAGTGAGCGGGTGTGATAAACTTCCCCTATAATAAAATGGGAGGAACAGTCCCCCCCCCAACCAGGTTATTGGGAACTTTTATTTATCAGTTCTCTAAGTCTTATCAATCTCATTTGAAAACATAGGTTTAACAGTACCCATCTTAAAGTTTGGTGTTAGAATCAGAGGAAATAAGGCAAAGCACCTAGAAAAGTGCTTGACAGAATAAGCACTCAATGTCACCAGTTATTAAAAAAATACCAAAAAACTTCTGCCAGGAGACCATATAATCACAGTAGAGTGTAATCTTTGTAGATTACAAAGTTCATGAAAAAATCTGAGTCAGAAGGAAGACGTGGTGCTATAGCTAATTGTTTTACCAAAGCAAAATACTGATAGTATATCTGCATTAGTGTATATTTATATATATGTTTTAAGTATTACTCTAAAATGAAATAATAATTTCACCTCTCTCCAGCAAATCTTAAAAAACAAAGTATATTGATGATGTCATAACTCCTGAACAAAATCTACCAGCTTAAAACACAAACTATACAGGAGAATAGTGAAGTGATGATTACACACTAACACCAAATATTTTCCTTTGACATATTCATATTCAAATAATCTCAACTCATGTCCCATAACCTGGAGGAGATCCTTCTGAACAAGTTTTTCTGTTTTCACAGAGACTGAAATACTTTTTATTGGTTGTGATCTTATAGGGGTTAGTACTTTGCATTGTGAAATACTTTTTATTGATATAGATATTTGTTACAAAAAACATTTCTGGCTTGTCTTTGTTTTCTTTAGTATTATCACATATGTATGTTCTGATGAAATTACCTATACAAATTTAAATATTGTCATGTTTACATTCCTAGTGTTTAGAAAAATCTCAGAGCCACACAAAGATTAAGCTTACCATGGAAGCTCTACATTCTAAATTTTCTTTTTTCTCTCTTAAGGATTATAATATAATAAAAAGTTCCATTCCAAATTTCACTGCAATAGTTATTAAAGAAATAAAAAATGCAAATATAATTCTTTTATAAGTTAAATCATAAATGGCGTACTTCAGGCTTTTAAAAATCAAAATTAATGGAATTACACTCATAAAACTAATCTTGTTACTATAGTAGGTCAACAAAGAATATGAAAAATGACATGATCATTAGTGCAAACATGATGAAAATCAAGATTAGCAGACTGGAGAAATGAACTACTACTGAGAGGTAAAATATGCATGTTATTTTTCATTAGAAGATTTTAAAGTCATACAACGAATACATACTAGCTGATAATTTTTTTTTTTTTTTTTTTTTTTTTTTTTTTATAGAGGCATGCTTTATTTATTTGTTTGCTGGTTTGTTTGTTTGTTTTGTTTATACATGCACTGGGTACAGTCAGAAGCGCGGGAGGGTGAGAGAATTCACCAGAGCCAGAGCGGGGAGCAGACCAGGCAGAAGGACCGAAGTACACTGCTGAGGGGAGCAGCGGGCGGCAGGAGAGGTCTGCGCGCCATGTGGGACCCTCCTCCGGTGGCCGGGGAGCAGCCGGGGATCGAACCGGCGCCGCAGAGGCCGCGGGCAGCTTCGCAACCCAGCGCTCAACCGCTGCGCCACCGGGGAGGCCCTAGCTGATAATTTTTTAATGATTTTTGGTTACCTATATCTAGTGACTGAGAACAGATTTAAAGATTTTAATAGAGCAAAAAAGTTTTGGATGGCACAGATTTAAAGATCTTATACTAAAAGTAATTAGTCAACACATACACACTCTCTTAGGAATTCTTCTGTAATATTCTCTTCTAAAAGCTGTTCAACAATATGTAGAGCTTTTCTTTCAAACTCAGTCTTCTTTCTCACAGCTGCTTCTAGTTCCGCTTTCCTGAAATTAAAGACAATTATTTAAATTTGTTCTACCTGTAAGTTTATCATAGCAATTTTCTGTTTTAAAGTAAAATACTAAAATAACTTGCTATTTTGCTATTCAAATTAAGTATGTATTTTTTACTACTATTACTTTTGATCCAACACTTTTCAAAAAAAAGAAATAAGCCACTTGTTGCACTACACACACATAGAAATCTGCCATAATTAGAGGATTAAATACTTTCTACCGCTCAGAGAACAAGGGAGAACTATAGAAAAAAAAGTAGGTGAAATCTTTTTGCCAGTTAGTTTCTACGTTATCATTCCTGTGTAATCCTAAACAGACAGGCTTTTTCGCTGAAATCCTTAGAAATCATCAAAGATTAGAGAGGAAAAATATGACTTTGGCTGTTCTTACAAGTAAAAATTTCTTTGTCAAATCTTAAGCTACCCGAGGATAAAAGCTGACTGAAGTTACGAAGTAGGACAGAGTTGCATTTGCAAGAAGTATTTATTTTTTTATTGTAAGTTCTCATTAAATAACTGTATTGACATAAATATGTCGTTCATGAAAACAACAATCTTCCTGGGAGGACAGCATTGTCTTGTCCTGAGTGGGACTTTGTCAGCCTTTGCTGGTTCCCTTATACCATGGAACATAAAAGCTGAAGCCGCAGGACAATGGTTCTCAATCCCAGCAGCACATCCTATCTCTGAAAATAGGGATTGGTTATTGTTGTGTCTTAATAGTGTACCAAATAATCTTAATGTGCAACAGAGTTGAGAATCACTGCCAGAGAACCAAAAATATTAACCATCTTGGGGATATTTTTTTTTTTAAGATTTATTTATTTAAACAAGAACCAGGGTACAGGCCAGATGAGCGGTAGGATGAGAAGATTCACCAGAGACAGAGTGGGGAAAAGAACAGGCAGACTGACGAAATACATGGCTGAGGGGAGCAGCAGGCAAGACAGGAGAGGTCTGTCGTGCCATGTGAGATTCTCACTGGCCAGCTGGGATAGAACATGCGCTGCAGAGGCTGCGGGACAGCTTCACAGTGTGCACTCAAATGCCTGCACCACCAGGGAGGCCCCATCTTGGGGACTTATTTGCTCCTTTTCTGGTTTCTATTTGCCTACCAGAATAACCGTTGCTGGTCTCCTCAACCCTGACTTGACTCTCCACCTGGAGAGTACTCACCTACTCTCCCTACTTTTATTGACTTCCAACATTTAATTCCTTGGGTGGAGCAATGTTTTACCAAAAACAATCTGTAAAAAAAGTTTTTTTAAACAAAAAAAATTTTTAAAGCGCAAAAAGATTCTGAAGGACTTATACAGGATTGCTAACCACTTATTTTACCAAATAGAGACATTAAAATAAGTTGTAAAATAATTCACAACTAACACCTGTTCTCCCACTGTAGTGCCAGCAAGCACAGTGCAGGTTCTCTATCGATAAAGGTAGACAGGCAAAGGAGAGACCTGGAGCTCTCAGTGGCTTTTTCAGTCTTTAATGCTCTTTCTACGCCAACTGTCGTGGGGCAAGCCCATAGGCTGGCAAGGCAGGGAGGCTGGGGGGGTTGGGGGTGCAGGGGCTAGCAAGCCTCCCAGCCCCCAGTGAATTTTTACTCTCTCTTTGGGCTCTCTCTGGCATTCTCTTGTGGTCTCCTCTCGTAGCTGCCGTAGCCGCTCTCTGCCGCAGCTGTCCTGTGTGACGCCACCCTTGTAACCTCAGGCTCAGGTGTGCACACCTGTGCATGCCCACACCATACTCCAGGTGTCCACAATCAGGCAAGAGTACCCCAAGGCCACGCTCCCAAGTGTCTCCTGCATTAGCACAATCAAGGTCACAGGTAATAGCCGCAGACTTGACCAATCTTCATTTACCCTACATCCACCATTTTGTAAAAGCCATTCTTTTTTTTTTTTTTTTTTTTTAAGATTTATGTATTTATTTATACAAGCACTGGGTACAGTCACAAGCACGGGAAAGTAAGAGAATTTACCAGAGCCAGAGAACAGAATAGGCAGACTGACAAAGTACACTGCTGAGGGGAGCAGCAAGCGGCAGGAGAGGTCTGCGCGCCATGTGGGATCCTCGCCTGGTGGCTGGGGATCAAACGGGTGTTGCAGAGGCCATGGGCAGCTTCACAACCAAGTGCTCAACCGCTGCGCCACCAGAGAGGCCCAAGTAAAGGCCATTCTCAAAAAAAGAATAAGACGTAAACATAGACTAAGGTGATTCTTGATATTCAATATGAAAAATATTCTTATTTTTTTCATTTTGCTGCTTACCAATAAAAGCCATATCATGAGACAGGAATTGCAGACTTAAAACCATTGACTACTTCAACCTACAGATAATAGGGATACTCCCTTTAACTGACGGGTACTCACAACTACTTCTCATGGACAGTCTGTCTCATCGCTGCCCTCTGCCCCAAGTGTAACAGGTATTTTGGTACAGATCAATGGTTCTCAAAGTTTTTTGTTTCAGGATTCCTTTATACTTTTAAAATTAGCAATTCTGCTTATGTGGATTATATCTGTCAATATTTACCATAGAATTAAAAGGGAAAACATTTAATAATATGCCCACAAATGTTAACATAATTTTAAATGGAAATTTTAGCAAGTGGAATTGTTTATATTTTTGCAAAGTTCTTTACGTTCTGGCTTAATAGTACTCAGTTGGATTGAATGTAGAAGTATTTTTCGGCTGGAATACATTGATAAAGGATCATGCTCCTAAACAACTATTTGCATTTTTAATTGTTACAACATCCTGGATGATCAGTTGAAAATACATTTCAGTATATCTGTATTTCTCAACTTGTAGTGGCCAGGATAAAATATAATCTGCTCAGTTTGTGGTCAGATCAATATTGAGGAAAGCCACAAATTACTATCATTAATATTAACTAAACTTTACTCATGGAGAATTTCCTGAAGCCAAGTCAGTATAACCACAGTGTTTCATAGGGAAAGGCTCTTCCAAACAGTTCACCATTCCCAGATGATCATCATTCCTAAGTGCTTAAAACTTCCAGAATTTAAATTCCATCACTTTCTGATAAGTTTTCCCATTTGTGCTTAGAAATTCTAAATTTCTCACCATGGCCTACCAATTACTATAGAAACCTGCCTCTCCCTCTAAACTTTTCCTGTGCTCCTTTCTTCCACTCAGAATGCTGCACACCACCATGGGCGTCTCTCCTCTCTTTGAACTGACCATTATATGTCTTGTCTCAAGAGTCTTCAACATACTGTCACCATTGGCTAGAGGTCTCTTCTTACTCCTCTTTTGTCTAGTTAATGCCAACTTAGCCTTCTGGCCTCAGCTTAATTCCTCAGAGAAGCCTTTCCCTGAAAATTCCATCACCTGCCCTGCCAATCCACAACTAAGCGGATACTCCTTAAGAGTATCAGTCTTTTCCCTTATAGTACTTATCACAATTTATAATTACATAGTTATTTGTGTAATTGGTATTTCTCTGTTCTACTGGACAGGAACTGTGGCAATTCTGTTCGAAACCATATCCTCAGGATCTAACTCAGGTCTGGCATATCTTACACTCAGTAAATAACTCTTTAAAGAATGAGTAAATTAAGGCCAAATGAGCATTTCATAAAATGATAAACCATGTGTAGGGTAAAGAAAATATCAGGCTTTTCTGCCCTTCCGCCATCAGGATAGATGATGGATCCTTGTCCTGAATGCATGCCTGATGGCGGGCACCTGGAATTGGGTGTGGGCATAGGTAGATGGGATTCAGCTGAGCTAGACTGTGCTTTTTAAGGGCGGCGTCACGGGGACTCCAGTAGCAGCAGCAGAAGCCGAAGCAGAAGCCGAAAGAGAAGCCGAGAAGCAGCAGAACGAACGCCAGAGAGCCCAGATAGAGTGAAGACTTGCTGGGGGGGGCCTGCCAGCCCCCCAGCCAGCACCCCTGCCTGCCATATGCCTGGTGAACCCCAATAAAAAACCTGCAAAACTACTGAGGATTCTGACTCCTCCTTTACCCGGTCTGCATGGGATCAGAGAACCTGCCCTGTGTCCTGTCCTGCCTTTACACCATGAATGTATATATTTTTAATAATCTTTGTAAAAACTTTGTCACAGGAGATAAAATGGCCTTTTAGGAGAAGCCCAGAAGTACAGTGCTACTTTTTGCTGAAAATATGGACATGATGTAAACAAAGCACAGAAAAGGTTTCCTGAACTCTTGACTTACAAAGCAAAAAGAGGAGAGTATACCTGAAAAAATGAAAAGGGAGTACCTGCTTTTCAGGAATGTTTATTCTCATAGCACCTTACTACAGATACTCATACCTTCACCAGCAATCTAAGAGTCAAACTTGGTTTTCTTAAAGCCTGGAGTAGAGGGATGCATAGCCTAGTGTTTCCAGGTTTGCCCCTTTTCTCTCATAATTTTCTCTAAGATAGTACACACATTATAGTTTTTAAAAAATGATTCCCCTAAGAAACAGATAAGTGAATGCAGTTGTTCAAGTAGTTCTCATACCTTTCAGAAGCATCTTGTTTCAAAGCACTTGTCCTTCTAGTATCTACAATTAAGAAAAACAAACAACAGGTTCAGTCCACACACAGTAAGTTACACAACAGAAAGCTGCCCCAGAGGACGGCAGACGATGTTCTTACCCACACACTTCATTTCCAACCCTGCGTGTAAACCAAAACAAGGAATTCAGCTTGTTGTTGTAACTTAATTATTCCCAAATTTTTCTTGGTTGAAAAGTATCTCTCTTTCGGGACTGAATTTCCTCGTGTCACATCATTAAGCGCTCCTGAAAGCCCAAGACTCGGCTTGTAGAGGCCGCGTCCCTCCACGCCCCCGGGCTCGCGAGCGGGAAAGGAGGGACCCCCGTGCGACCCAGACCCGCGCTCCGTCAGGGCGGCTACAAGGCAGCCCGCGGCCGCCGCCCCACTCACCCACCCTCTGGCACCCCAGTCTAGCGCCCCGGCACGGCGGCTCCCCCTCCCCTCAGAAACAGGGCACAGCCCAGGCAGGGGGAAGTCCTGGCCGAGCGGCGCCGGCCGGGGGCTCCGCAGGAAGCGTCGGGCCTTCTCCGCCCGAGCCCGCCCCTTTCCGGGCGGGCCCCGCGCGCCTCCGCTGGGGACCCAGCCGGGGCTCGTTCTTCACGCGCAAACGTGGCGGGAGGCCCGTCCTACCTGCGGTTCCTCGGGAGGCGCGGGGAGACCGGGCCCGGAGGCCGCCGGCCCGGGCCCGCGCCGAGTCAGCCATGGGCGCGCCGCGGCGGGGAGGGGGGCCCGGCCTCGGCCCGAGACTCCGCCCGCCCTGGCGTCGCGCGGGGCGGGGCCGCGGGCGGGCGGGGCCGGGAGCGCGGCCTGCGGGGCGAGGCGGCGGAGGGCGCGAGGGGCGCGAGGCCGGCGGGTAAGTGGCCCGGCCGGGAGCTCCCGGCGCCGGGGACCCGCGGGCTGCGAGCGGCGGCGGAAGGGCCGGCGTGGGCGGCCGACGAAGCCTTGAGGCGGTGGGCCCCGAACGCCGCGGCGGGCGGCGGCGGGAGCAATGGCTTCCCGGGATGCCGCCCGCGCGCGGTGGGCTCCGTCCGCGCTGGAGCGCGTCTCCGCGAGGACCCCGCGGGCCCGCGCCCCTCTGCGGGGCCGGGCCGGCCTTCCTGCCGCGGGCGCCGAGGGCTGCGGGCGCCGGGGGTTGCTCCAAGGCCGCCGCTTGCCACGTCCCCGGGCGAGGTAGTGATTTCTCGCGCTGGGTTGGGTATTTTGGAGGCTGCTTCCCCGGCAGAGAAATGCCCCCGTCACACTTGGGGTGGAGGGCACGTAAGTGGACACCCCTTTCGGGTGAGTGGAGTTGCACACCAATTTTTGTCAAGTGAAACATTAAAATTTAAAATTTATCTGATGGCTAGAACCGATTTCAGGCCCTTTTGGAAATTTTTTTCAGGGAAGGCATGCTTTGCTGTTTTAAAACCCTTTTTGCTACATGTTTGCGCTGTCTTGTGAGTGCTCGACAAGATTTTTTTTTTTAACTCTCAAAACTTTATTTCTAATCTATACTCCCAGAAAACTTAAAAGATCCAAGTTTTTTTTTGATGTTTTTATTTCGTAGGCTAACATACTTGTAATAGCATTTCAGTTTTAAAGCTTTCCATTTTCTCATGTTTATTAATAATTCATCAGCATAAAACAGGTTGCTTATACTTCAATTTACTATCAGTGATAGTTAACAAGTGTGTCTTATGTTAGTATATTTCAGTTCAAAGCTAGAAAAAATATCAAGGAATGGCTGTGGAGGAACTTCAATCCATAATAAAGAGATGTGTAAGTGGTTTTTGTTTTCGTAAAGTTAAATACCTTTCCAAATATGGAAAGACACAGATTATTTTTAATTACATTTGCCTTCACTTAAAATGTTTATCTTCTTTAATCCTTGCTTTTTATGATCTGTGAATAAATAGCAGAACAGGAAGACAGATTGTTATATTTTTCCAAGTGAAATACTTGTCTAAATAACCTTTGAAATTTTAATACTGATACTTAGTGTAGATTTCTTTAGCAGAGTGGATTTCTAGCTCTTCCATTAAAGTATTAACTGGGTTAATCATAATTTTCATATGCATGCTTATATACAATTATATCTAGAATTTAAACTTTTCCTATTTTTCAGAGATAAAATAAATTTTTATTTCCCTAAGTATTTTTTTTTTTTAAATTTTGTTTCTGCCAGCAAATACTAGAAGAACAGGACTTTAAAGAAGAAGATTTTGGCCTATTTCAGTTAGCAGGCCAAAAATGCATAGATGAAGGGCATGTAGACCAGCTAATAGAAATTATTCAAAATGAACAAAATAAGGTAAGTACAATCTGTGTGTATTCTTTTCACTTTTTTCTAGGAAGAGGATAACTTCACTATGCTATTCACTCATTTATTTACCAGACATCTGACATTTATACATCAGACATCTAACATCAACTCAAATTTGCACCCCAGTAAATTGTTGAATACAAAAAAGGAAATAATCATATACAGACCTTTAGCTGCTTACATTGGTGGAAAAGAAACTTGTAAATAACTAGCAATAAAAAGGCAGAATAAATTAAGTAAGAGTTACAGTTAAAGTATAAGAAAAGTACATTAGAGGAGCTCTGGGGATTGTTTCTGGCTTAGGGATCAAAAGTTGCATTTGAATCATTAATTTTCACTGAGAAATAGCGGTATCAGGTGAGCTGTTCCGTTTTGATGATTAATGTATTCTTTTCCTCCAGCCAGATGCATATGGATCCTTAAGTAAAACAGTATATTGTATGCATATATTCATAACGGGAGATATGGATGACCTTACTTGCCAGTATCAAAGTCTGAGAAATCATTTTGCACAATGGGAAACCACCTTTTTGGACTCAGGAACATTTTTCCTGGCACAGTGTTAGGAACACTATCAAATTTTGTGTTTTTGAACTCACCTTATATGAAAGAAGATCATTTTCCATACATTGTTTATAGTTTTGTTTTATATGAAAGTTTCCTTTGTGCTAGCATAGTCTAGTCATGCTGGCCTTTGATTATATCTAGGGCAACTTGATCGTACAAGAGTCCTAAAACTTTTAGGGACTCCCCTGGTGGCGCAGCGGTTGAGCGCTGGGCTGCGAAGCTGCCCGCAGCCTCTGCAGTGCCACTTTGATCCCTGGCCACTGGCGAGGGTTCCACATGACACGACAGACCTCTCCTGCCGCGCTTGCTGCTCCCCTCAGCAGTGTATTTCGTCAAGTCTACCTGTTCTGTTCCCCACTCTGGCTCTGGTGAATTCTCTCACCCTCCCACACTTCTAACTGTACCCAGTGCTTGTATAAATAAATAAATCTTTAAAAAAAAAATCCTAAAACTTTTAAATCATATTGTTTTAGAATTTCTTGGGCAATAGTTCAATGACTTTATCCCTTTCTTAATAAAAAAAATTTTAAGAAAAATTAGAATAATTTAATATATTTATTTTTGATATGTGCTTATGGTACCTTTGTATCCCCAAAATAAATTTAACATGTTTTTTTAAGCTCTTAATTTTTCCCAATTGAATTCTCAGAGGATAACCTTAGAGAGTGCTTTAAATAATACAGCTAATAATAGTTAAATATTGAGTATTTACTGAGCTGGATGCGGTCTTCAATGCCTTGTATCTGCTAACTCATTTAGCCTTTCCAGGACCCTTAAGATAGAGACAGCTGATGGAAGAGGCCAAGAGTAGAAAATTTGGGAAGGAGGCATCACAAGACCAGAAGCTGGAGGTGGAGGTAGAAATAATATTAAACAAGGTATAGAAAAATAAACTGAGGCCCAGAAAAAGACAGAGACAGAGGACATGGAGGTTGAGGGCCCTTATAAAAAAGAAAAATCACCTGTCTTTTCAGATCTCTAAATATAGAAAAATATCCTTAGGCACCAACCCTAGAAGTAATCAAACAGCAGTTACTAGCCCACAAAAGAATGAACCCCTCCCAAAGAGAAGATTGTATCAGTGCAATTTCTGCACTAGCAAGAGGCTGCTCTCCTGGCACCTGTGACAAGGCAGGTGTTCCTCTTCACCAACCTCCCTTTGCGGGGAAGCAGATGCAGCTCTCTTCCCAACGTTGTCTTCTCCCCCACCCTGTGATTATGCCAGTGTCTCTTAACCTGCCCCTTTCAGGGACAGCATGTTCTACACACACGTGTTTGTGCAAGTGTCTTTTCCTTTCCTTGTCTATAATAAACATGCCCTTTTGGGTATAATTACTATAAATGTCTGCCTTGTGGGAAACTCGTCATGTGCCCTTAAGGGGGAGCTCTCATGAAACTTCTTAGAGGTTACCCAAGGACCCCACACTCTGAACCCAACACCTCTCCAAACTGACATCACAAGTATTAAATTTACTTTGTAAATAGGAAGTAGTCACTGAAAAATAGGTGACTTGCACAGAAATACTTTTATGTGACACCCAGGATTCAGACCTGTGTACCTGGTATCAGGTCTAAACTACTCTTCTCTGTCTCTGGTTAGGATCTGCTCTCTGCTCTCTACTATTTAGGGTAAAATAGAGGAAACTGTTTGATTTTGGGGGAGGGGAGAGTTTAGAGAAAGTGAGGCATCAAAGAAGACTACTTATCCTCTCCGACAGGATAATCTATCCTAAAAAAAAAGGGCACCTTAAGAGGAGACAGTTTGCTACAGGAGAATATGTTTACTTTTAGAAATCTTAACTTTTAAGATGCAGCTGGCAATTGAAAAGTAGAGTTTGTAGCTCAGCAGAGAAATAGGTTAAGATGTAGATTTGTGCATAATTTAGAGATAGGTGATTAAGAATAGTGAGGCTTAATCTTAATAGTTTGAGGATCACCTTTGTAATGTATAGTCTGCTAAATGCAAAGGTTCAGTTATTGGTAGGAGTGTTTAAAACACTCTGCAACTACATTTTCTTGCCAGGTGACACTATCAAGATAGATCAAGATTTACTACTAGTTGGCTTTGTGTAAATGTTTTGTTTATTTTTTAAGCCATATAAATAGTAATTTGTCCTAAGAAATTATAGTGCAGGGCTTCTTAACATTGCACAATTGACATTTTGTTGCAGTTCCCCTCCCCCACACTTCCTGATACTAAAAGTCAAAAGTGTCTCCAGGCATTGCCAAATGACCCCTAGGGGGTAGGAAGCAAAATTGTCCCCATTGGAAATCCCTGGTTTGCAAAATTTATATGCAAATCCTGGCTCTACTGCATTTTGGACTTTGGGCAAGTCAGCGATCCCTAAATTTTGGCATTCTCACTTGCCAGTGGGGGATAATAATCTTATTCTGTAAGATTGCTGTTAGCATTAAGTTAAACAAGCTTATGGGTAGTATTCCCCTTCCTCATAGCTTCATTGTTTACATAGTGATTATACTTGTACCTAGGGTTATACTTGTAAAATACTTTATCAAAGTTCTCTTTTTTTAGTTCAGATATGCAAAATCAGTCAAATTCCTCTTACAGTTTTCAGAGAATTTTAGGGTAGAAGTAGGCCTATGAGGAAGGAAAGAAATGTGTAGTTGGAAAAGTAGAGTCTTTGGGAACAATTAATTTTTAAAAAGTGATTTCAGTCTTACATAATAAGTCATGGTGGAGTTAATAGTAAATTTTAAAAAATTAATAACATTTCCAACTAGTAAAGGCATTTCCAAGTCAAGCCTGGGCCTCCCTGGTGGCTCTGTGAGGCTTTCTGCAGCCTTGGCAACACGTGTTTGATTCCTGGCGGGCCAGGGAGCTGCTACCCACATGGCGTAGCAGACCTCTCTCCTGACTTGCCCACTGCTCCCCTCAGCAGTATACGTCAGTCTGTCTGCCTGTTCTGCACCCTACTCTGTCTCTGGTGAATCCTCTCACTTCCTGCACTTCTGGCCTGTACCCCAGTTCTTTATGCATAGATAAATAAATCATTAAATATATATATATATTAAGTCAAGCCTTACCAAAAAAAAAAGAAAAAGAAAAGAAAACAGAATATCAAATCTTTTCAGGGAAGAAATTCATTATGACTTAAAGTAATAAAGATCATTCAAGCTGTATTTATGGAACATGTATTTTATAACAGGCCCTAGCCTACGTGGTGGAGAGAGATAAAGCAATGAACAAAAATCAGTGTCCATATGAATCTTAAATTTAATGAAGATATATATATACACACACACGATAAATTACAGTATGTTAGAAAGTGATACATACTAAGGAAAAAAAGCAGGGTTGGAGGATGGGCTGTGCTGGGTGAAGCAGCACAGAGATTTGAAGGAAATGGATATAAACTGTAAGACTATCTGGGAGAAGAGTGTTGGGCAGAACATTATTCAGAGAGACCAAGTACCTTTAGGTGAAATGAGGATTTTTTTTTTAAGCAAATAACAAAATAGGTCAAGCCTTTTATGTCATGTTACCAACATTTTGTTTTTTTTAAGAGACCTAATTGACAGTCCAACATAAATCTTGTTAAATAAAAGAAGGTAGAATACATTTTTTTTTAATTTAAAAGAATGTTTACAAGTCTCTAAAGGGAAATCCATTTTAGAGTTAAAAGCAGTAAAAAAGGAAACAAAGAAATAAATTAGTGTATTTCACTATATGAAAAACAAGGACAACCAACAAAACCAAGTAATTATTTGTTATTAATACAACAAAGTGGCCACCCCCCCCCCGCCCCCACCCCCACCCCTGGTGGCGCAGCTGCCCACAGCCTCTCCAGCGCGGGTTTGATCCCTAGCTGCCCGGCAAGCGTCCCACATGGCGCACAGACCTCTCCTGCCGCCCGCAGTCTGCCTGTTCTGCTCTCCGTTCTGGCTCTGGTGAATTCTCTCACCCTCCCGCACTTCCAATTGTACCCAGTGTTTGTATGAATAAATAAAATAAATCTTTAAAAAAAAAATACAACAAAGTTAATGTTAACATATAGGGAGAGCTCATGAAGATTAATAAGAGAAGCACTAAAATGTCCAGTTGATAAATGAGCAATGATGTAAGACAGTATTTCATTTTTTTGTGAATTATGATTTATTCATATATCCTAACATTGTATTGCCAACAAACCTTAGCTTAGTCTTCACCTCTTCTGGAAGGTTTCTCTTGCTTTCTCCAGATGGAAGTGACTAAAGAAGTATGTGCTTACTTAACATTGTTGGTAAGCTTCTTGGGAACTGATTTTTTTTAAAGTACTAAATTATATATTTTTTAAGATTTATTTATTTGTTCATACAAGAGCTAGGGTATAGGCCAGAGATGTGGGGGGTGAGAGGATCCACCAGAGACAGAGTGGGGAGCAGAACAGGCAGATTGACCAAAGTACACTGCTGAGGGGAGGCAGTGGGTAAGTCAGGAGAGGTTTGCTGCACCATGTGGGTTGCTCCCTGGCCGGCCAGGGATTGAACTCGTGATGCAGAGGTGGCGGATCGCTTCATAATGCAGTGCTTAACCACTTGCGCCACCAGGAAACTCTTGGAAACTGATTTTTAAGCAAAATGATAAACAACAAATCAACTCCTCAAATAAATAATGTCAGCTGGTATTGTTTTTCCTTATCAAAGACATAAGTGCTGTAATTAAAGGACTTGCTGTATTCTATTATCCCAATAGCTTTATTATAAGACTAGGCCATGGTGGGGTAGTGTACCTATTTGTCTTCTTCCTACATGTGTTTTTTTATGAACAGGCCTAAAATATAAACGGTGTGAGGGCAGCTCTTTTTTTTTTTTTAATTTTTTTTATAGAGGCATGTTTTATTTATTTTATTTGTTTGTTTTGTTTATACAAGCACTGGGTACAGTCAGAAGCGCGGGAGGGTGAGAGAATCCACCAGAGCCAGAGCGGGGAGCAGAGCAGGCAGAAGGACCGAAGTACACTGCTGAGGGGAGCAGCGGGTGGCAGGAGAGGTCTGCACGCCATGTGGGATCCTCCTCCGGTGGCGGGGAGCAGCCGGGGATTGAACCGGCGCGGCAGAGGCCGCGGGCAGCTTCGCAACCCAGCGCTCAACCGCTGCGCCACCGGGGAGGCCCTGAGGACAGCTCTTATCAAATGTGTTCCTTGCCTTATTTCCAGCACTTAGAAATAAATACTAGATAAATACTGTTGAAGTTAACTTACCTAATTGATAGGGTCTGTGTCTTTCCTCAGTGAAAGTATTAGGGGATACTTTTAAAACTATTTAAAAACTGTTTAAAAACTATTTTAAAAACTATTTTAAAATGTTGATATCTGTTGGCAGCCAACCTCTCTTGCCTCGTTTCTCCTATTTCAGAGGAAATTCTGAGCTCTTCCAAGTTAGAAAAACTACTTTGAGAATCCTGTAGGTGGCAGTATTTTATTTACTCTGAAAATGTTTTTTGCAGGTCATCATCAAGAATATGGGCTGGAATCTTGTTGGTCCTGTTGTTCGATGCCTTTTATGGAATGATAAGGAAGATGATAAAAGAAAACATTATTCTCTGATGCTTGATTTATTGGTAAAGGTAAGTTAACAGAACTAGGGTTTCTGTTATAATACACAGCAGTGTTTTATAACTGCCTTTCAATGTTTAATGCTTATTTTTGAACTGGCATTAATATTTGCTTTTGAGAAAGCTTTCAGTTCATGAAAATACGGGTGGGAACTCTTTGGAGAACAGGCTCAACCCTCTTGATTGGATGGGCAGTTTCATTTACATTTTTCCAAATTTTTTGGCTATAAGATTTATCTAAACTCATCCCAGATCCACTGATTCAAAATCTCCAAGAAGACTTAAGCGGTATTTTTAACAAGTAGCCCATTGTAATTGACATGGAATTCAAGGTCTACATAGGTAGTTCAGGGCCACAATAATCTTTTGTCTACATTGGAACTAAAATCAAATCTTAATGCTCTTTCTTCTTTGGTATGTTCCCTAAAAGAATATGCATCAGCAAGAATGCAAGTGGTAAGGGAGGAAATAGGAAGAGTAAGTAAATTAGTTTTGACAGACAACTTTTCTCCAAAGAGGACATTTTAAGAAGTTAGGATCAGTGCAAATAAATACAAAAATACATGGAAAGAGGTAACTTCATTTAGATATAGTTATCACCTATGGGGGCTTTTTTGAAAAACAGGCAAGAGAGATAAGATATGGCCAGTCAGAAGACAGTACGGT
This sequence comes from Talpa occidentalis, assembly GCF_014898055.3. Classification (NCBI taxonomy): domain Eukaryota; kingdom Metazoa; phylum Chordata; class Mammalia; order Eulipotyphla; family Talpidae; genus Talpa; species Talpa occidentalis. The sequence goes on along the minus strand of NW_023605305.1, from coordinate 94,522,948 downwards.
TTTTCTGTTCAGGAAGTACAAGAAAAACTCAACTCATCGAAATAACCTGGCAGTGTGAGCTAGAAAGGGCTCACCTGCTGGAAACCTTGGGAAAAGTCTCACTTGCTGGAAACCTTGGGAGACTAAGGCATTCTTCAAAGTATACAGGCGCAGCACAAAGGAAACCTCAGGTCTGGTAATCAGGCTCTCCCTTACCCCGTTTCTCTGTCTTTGCCTTTAGCCAAGACCCTTTGACTTCTTGCCTACTAGTTTTACAGTGACTTGACAATCACACACTCTGTATTTTGCTACTGTATTTTTAAAACTATTACCTTAAGTGTTTTACTGTTGAGCAAAAATAATTATATTTTCTCAGTATGTGCCTTCTTTTAAAAATAGTAATCATGTGGCTTTAAATACAACTTGTATTAAACAGGTTCAATTGTGAATATTTTTATAGTTATGTAATCCAAAGGAATTATTGTTGGGTTTGCTTGAACTGATTGAAGAGCCCTCTGGAAAACAGATATCCCAAATTATTCTTCTTTTACTTCAGCCATTGCAAACAGGTAATGAGCATTTGATATCTGAATGTTTCTTGTTCTATATTTGTAAAGGGCTTGATATTACTACAAAATGTCAACACTATGCCAAAGTAAGGTTTTTGATGATTATTGAGTACTCTGCTTAAAATAATAATAGCAATGCCAATTGAATTTTGCTTATAGAAAGATGGTAATAGCTGGCATAAAGTGGGTATATCTAGAATTTTCCTTGTAAACATTTAAAGGATTGCTTCAGTGTTAATTGCAGTACTCAGTCTGGCAGCAATGTGGTAGTACTGTACCTTGGATTAAGAACAGTCTCAGGAGGGTATTGCTCAACCTCTGCATTGGGATAGTGAGGTTGGGAACAGCAAAGGTATTGCTGAAGGTAGAAACAAGTGTGGTAGGAAAAGGCTCCATGGCTGAATATAATGACAATATTAGTAAGTAAGGGATGGTGGCAGCTAAGGCAGACAGTATTTTTCATGGGACAGACTTCTTTTTCACTTATTGACCTACGTATTACTGAGTCTGATATAAGGACCCAGAATCAGAAGTTAGACAGAAATTTTTTAAAATGTAAATGCTCCTCAGCTTTGTCTCACTTGAAGTATTTAATTTCTTCTAAAAAGAAATATATAAAGATACTATCTTCCATTTTTATAGTGCTTTATAGTTTACAAGAAGCTTTCTCAAATTGTTTTATACTTACCAAAAAAAATGGAAAGAAGTGTTTGTTTTTAGTATATAACCTGTTATATACCACAGTAAATATACTGTTTATTAGTATATGTTATAAACATACTTTGGCATATACTTTAAGATGCCATGATTGTTAAGATGCTCCATTATTTTATTTACTACTAAGGGGAGGGGGGGAACAAACTGCCAATTAAGCTGTGATATGCCATCCTAATTTCAAAGTTATAAAAATATGAAAAAAAATGTATAATTCCACATTTACTGAACTTCTGTATGTTTAGCATACTTGATGAGGCTACCTCAAGTAATAACTTGGTTTCTGCTTTAGTGATTCAGAAACTTCATAACAACAAGGCATATTCAGTTGGATTAGCATTATCTACACTTTGGAGTCAGCTCTCTCTCCTTCCTGTTCCATACTCTAAAGAACAAACAGATGACTATGGCCTTTGTCAGTGTTACAAGGCCTTAATAGAGTTCACTAAGCCTTTTGTGGAAGAAGTTATGGATGACAAACCAAGCTCACTGGAAAATGAAAAGTTAAAGGATGAAATACTGAAATTGTAAGTTTATTTTTAAGAATATTACACAAAAAATAAAAAAATATTTCACAGTACACTTAATTGGTAAATTGGTAGTTGTTTTATCTTTTGTTTTGTTTGTCATGGAAATAAAAATCTAATTTGAAATTGTAAATTTTAGAAGAATATGGAATTCACTTGATAAAACACACATTTAATGAGTCATTGATTTTTTTTTTTTTTTCAATTAAACCAAAATCCACTAGTACCTTAGAAAAAATGTGCACTGTCAGTTGGCTGTCAGGCACTGGGTGTATGGGTAGTCCAAATTTAGATACACTCTAAGAGTAAAATAGCTCCTTGGATTTTGAAGACATTTAAAAATTAACTACCTCAATAATTTTTATACTGATACATTTTGAAATGGTTTTTTGGATATATTGGGTTGAGATAAATTATTAAAATTAATTTCTCTTATTACATTTCTAATGTGACCACAAAAAGTTTTAATTATATATAGGACTTACATTATATTTCTGTTTGGATCCCACTGAACCGAATTACTGAACTATATGGACCAGTCATTTTATTTTTAAAATTTTGGAGTCTGAAACTTCAGCTTTCTATTTTATCAGGTTGGGACATTAAATTTTTTTTTTTAATAATTTCTAAGCCATTATTTCATGAAAAGAGATATTCTGAGGAAATTGGAAAGAGTTGATCACAGAACAAAATAAAAACAGCTTCATGAAAAAAATTTCTACATTGTCCTGATTTTTCCTTGAACTATTCAAAACTACATCATGGACTAGCATCATTCTTTTTTTTTTTTTAAGATTTATTTATTTATGCATACAAGAACTGGAGTATAGGCCAGAGGTGTGGGAGGTGAGAGGATTCACCAGAGACAGAGCGGGGAACAGAACAGGCAGATGTACTGAAATACACTGCTGAGGGGAGCAGCGGGCAAGTCAGGAGAGGTCTACTGCGCCATGTGGGTCACCTCCCTGGCCGGGGATCGAACTCATGCTACAGTGGCTGTGGATAGCTTCATAGGTTGAGTCTTAACCCCTTGCGCCACCAGGGAGGCCCCAGCATTATTCTTCATATTAGTTTTCATTATCCATTCATAGTGTCCAGGCATGGAAGTGAATCTCACCACATTGAGTTTTTATGAAGGTGTCCGCATGCTCTCCCTATTATTTGTAAGAAGGATCTTACATCACCAGGTACTGGGCCTTGAGTGATTCGTGTTTTTCTTATACTTTGACATGTTTATAGAACTAGATATTTTATACTCAGAAAGTGACATATTCATAGTTACCCATTTCTTATGCCATAGTTGTTTCAAAAGTTTGAAATGCCCTTTGCTGACAGCACAATTCCTTGACCAGTCTGAAGAAACTGGGAATGATCCTTTAAGGTGTTTCGCATCTGAAATTATAGTAAGTATATGTGATTTAATCTGTTATCTGAAATGTTATCTTCTTGTATTCTCATGTACTGCAGATGAGCATGTAAATTGATATACTTATTACTAAAACTGTATATTTTTGTAGACTACAGATAAACAAAACATGGAAAATAAATAACAATAATTGCATTACCCAAATAAATAGCAATAATTGCATTACCCAAATATAAAATATTAACATTTTTTGCTTAGTCATAAATAAATATATATATATGTATATAATTTCTTCAAAGGATCTATTATAAATGTGTTCTTCTGTGATCTACTTGCTGTTAGTATTAGGAATGCTTTGCTTTTCTTTTTTTTTTAGAGATTAATTTATTTATTTTGTAGAAGAACTGGGGAGTAGGGCAGAGGTGCGGGGGTGAGAGGATTCATTCACCAGACACAGTGTGGGGAGCAGAACAGGCAGACTGACTGCAACACACTGCTAAGGGGAAAAGTGGGGAAGACAGGAGACAGATGCTGTGCCATGTGGGTTAGCTCCCTGGCCTGGGATCAAACTCAGGCCGTTGTGGGTGTAGCACTGAGACTTAACTCCTAGACCACCAGAGAGGCCCAGGGAGACCAGTGGACTTTGGTGGAAGACTATGGGGGGTGTTGGTGTATGTTGTGTGATAACATACATCTGAAGAGTTGTGAACCTCTACCTCTGAATCATGTACAATATTGTAAACCATTGTAAACACAATTAAAAAATTATCTTGAGTAGAATACTTAAGGCTAAATAGTTGCAAAGCAGTGCATCTAGTTCCCTGGCAGTTTATGGAATGATATATATAAAAGCAAATGTCTGTTATTACTCAGGTAATTTAATTAAAAAAGGAGTATATAGTTAAATAAATAGGCTAACAATGTGGAAAAAAATGTGCTGATGACACATGTAGCACTGACTGGATAAAGAAATGGAGCTTTGTGATAGAGGATATTTGGAATCTGAGCACTATGTTTTATACTTATAACAAGAATGTGTGGCTTTGAAAATCAATTCTGCAGTATATATTTAGCAATAGGTAGCTGAATAGCTGTTGCTTGTATAGCTGTCGCTTGTGACTGAGGATGATTTTCTGTGGTTCCTTTTTGTGTTCTGAGATGACTAATGAAGCCATCTGGGATCAGCAGATTTTAACTCCCTGAAGTCTGGAAAAGTGTTATTTATTAGACTTTATAATTCCTCACAATGTTAGGCTTAGTGCCTGGAGCGCAATTATTTATTGCATAAGTGATCAAATATGTGTGATTTCTGTATTCATTTTGATTTAGCTGTTACTGTTATTTCCTTTTGAGTCTGTATGGTAGTTTGTGATGACCTTACCTCCTTTTCTTATACTTTTTGTGGAACTTCTCAATAAGTATTTAACATATTATTATGTCATTTTTCTACAAAAAGAAACTGAATCTTAGAGGGGTTACTCAGAACTCATCCATTGTCTCACAGGTAGTGAGTGGTAGAGCCCAAAACTGAACTCAGTTCCATTGATTCTGAAGGTCAGGTGCTTTCTACTGTACTAAAAGTAGACGTAGCAGAGAGGTGTAGGAGTGTTACCTAAGTGTTACCTAAGTCTTTTTCTCTCCTCTCTCCACATGGGGTGGGGGTAGGGGGGGTGGGTGGAGGGAATAAACAGTAGTCTCGTCCACTCAGGCAGAAACGCTTCTTTTTTTCTTATAAGGGCCCATATGACCTGAGATACCAGCAACATTTCTTTAGCTTCTGTTGCCACTGACCAGTGTTCCTCCTGCCCACTCTGTTCTCAGCATCAGTGGTCCTTGGAGGATTGTTCCTAGATTATCTTTCATCTGAGTCACACTAGCGTCTGCTATAGCTTCCTTGTTTTATCCATTTCACAGGGATTTTTATCAGCAATTGGACACCCTTTACCCAAAATGATTTTTAATCATGGAAGGAAAAAGAAAACTTGGAATTATCTTGAATTTGAGGAAGAAGAAGACAAACAATTAGCAGACTCTATGGCTTCTCTGGCATATCTAGTTTTTGTACAGGGCATCAGTATTGATCAGCTGCCAATGGTGTTAAGGTAGGAGTTAGTGTTTGGCTTATTCATGTATTCTAAAAGGAATATTATCAAACTTATCTAATGCCTAATATGTGTGCTAATATTTTTTAAATGTAAGCAAATTTTTTTAAATCTAAATTATACTGGCTATAATCCGTTAAAGCCTGTAGTAAATAATGTAGTAGTGAAAAGGGTGGTGGGTGGGGTGTTGAAATTGATATATGGGATAAATGGGGCTAGAATCAGAACGAGTTAAACTGGGCTTGATTTTGAAGCTATTGGGCCCATCCTGGACTATAAGGAAGGGAACTGGCCAGTTACCCCTGAGGTGGTCTCAGTTATCATCATCTTCTCAGTGGAGTTACTATGGTTATCCTGAGTGAATAATTACATATCCTCACTCCTTTTTCAGCTCATCCTCAACACATTAGAAAGTGAAGCTTTAAGAGTAGTCCCTTACTGAAAACCCTCAGTGGCTTCTTAGTGCTCTAAGAATAAAGTCTAAATGCTTTCACATGAGATGAGTTTATGCATAATCTATTCCCTGCTTGATTGTCCTGATTTACCTCCTACTACCTCTCTTTGTCTACTGTGCTCCAGTAAAACAGACCTTCTTTTGGTTTCTTGTTCAGATGTGCCACAAATCTTGCTCTCAGGCCTTTGGATATACTTAGAGCCATCTTTATCCTTAAATGTGACTTTATGAGGAAAGCTTCTCTTAACCTCCCAACTTAGGTTGAATCTTGTGGCTATAATTAGCTTGACCTGTTCCCATGTAATTTATCAAAGTTGATTTTAAAAATAGATATATAATTTTAAAATGTAACACCTTCTAGACTTTCAGGTTCATGATAGGAATTATGCATTTGTCTTGTAGGCTCTGGGCATATTTTTGTGTGTACATTTGTATTTTATGTATGAATATATCTAGAGAATATTGATCTGTAAATATTGCAATAATGGCTACAGCTTGCATCTTTACCATATTAAACCTATACTGATAGCTTTATGTGCAGTGTCCAATTTTTATAATAACCTCGTGAAATAGAGCATTATCTTATTTTACAGAGTGAAAGCAAACTTAGACAAATTAAGAAACCACCCAAGATCATACAGCTAATTGGTGGACTGATGGAATTTGAACATTATTCTCTGATCCCAAAGCTTATACTTTTTTTTTTAAAAAAGATTTATTTATTTTTTTAAATTTATGCAATAGCCGGGGTACAGGCTATTGTACAGAGGCACGGGAGGGTGAGAGGATGCACCAGAGACAGAGTAGGGAGCAGAACAGGCAGACAGACCGAAAGCACTGCTGAGGGGAGCAGCAGGCATGACAGGAGAGGTCTGCTGCACCATGTGGGACTCTTCCTGCCGGCCGGGAATCAAACCTGCACCGCAGAGCCTGCGGACAGCTTCACAGCCCTGCGCTCAACCCACTGTGCCACCGGGGAGGCCCCCAAAGCTTATACTTTTAATTACACTCTGCTACCAAAATGATTTAGGTATGAGTGTTAGTTTACTAGGGCCCTAAAGTGAAGCACCCAAAACTGAACAGCTTAAAATAACAGAACCTGTCATCTCTTAGTTTTGGAGGCTAGAAATCCAAGGCCTAGTTGTGAGCAGGACTGGCCTTCTGAGAGCTGTGAGGGAGAATCTGTTCCATACCTCTCCTCTAGGTGCTGGTGGTTTGCTGGAAATCCTTGCTGTTCCAGGGCTTGTAAATGCATCATTCCAATCTCTGCCTTTGTGTTCATCTGGTGTTCTCTGTGTCCATGGCTCTGTTCAGATTTTCTCTGTTTAGTAAAGACACCAGTTGTTCTGAATTAAGGCTTACACTAATGACCTCACTTTCATTCATTACCTCTGTAAAGACCCTCTCTCCAAAGGTCATGTTCTGAGATAGTAAGATTTAGGACTCAAACATTTTTTTCAGTGGGAACACAATTCAACCCATATCAGTATTTATATAAGTTTTCTAAAAATATGTGTGTCTATGTATATGTATGCGTACATAATTTTTTTTGGTCTATTTTAGCCCATTGTACCTTTTGCAATTTAATATGGGGCATATTGAAGTCTTTTTGCAAAGGTAAGATCATTTAGATCACATTTCAGAATTAAATAGTAGCATTAAAATATTCTGTCAAAATCAGGGGAAACTACCTTCTCTTTGCCAGACCCTAATTAATTAATTGGTTATTATATAAAACAGTGAAGTAAGTTTGATAATAGAAACAGAAATGAGTCAGAGGTTTTATAACAAAATCTTTACTTTTAGACCCAAGATAATACTAGACTATCTTATGAGATTCTCAGTCATGTTTCTGAGGTTTCTCCCCTTATTTCAAAAGTTAGTAAATTAAAACACCTCTATCCTACTGCAGCCTCCTCCATTTAAGGAAGAGAAATCAGTAAAAGAAATTCATCCAGGTTGTTTCATGGATACAGTCTGAATTGCATCAAAAAGAAAAAGGTGTCTTGCCTCTACCTTTTATAACGTACAGACTTGACACTGATATGTTTCAAAAACTTTTCTTGTTTGAGATGCTAAGAGGAAGCAAGGCCGTTTCTTTTAAAAATTACAAAGTAATAAGCATGCATAATTTTTCAGGTGGATATTTAAGAACTTTACAAAACTCCATATGCTTTGTTGTTTTTTTTTTTTTGTCTGCAGTGTCTAAATTATCCCTTGAGATCAGTCAGGCCTGGTAGTACTATCCACTGGGAACACTAGTGACAGTTTATCAGTCCCACTCTTTCTAGGTGATGGAAGATTTGTATGTAACATGGCAAATGTCCAAAGCCTCGGCCTACAAGGCAGAAATTTCTAAGGGTCTCCTGGCAAAAGTAGTTATTAACTATAAATTTACTGTATTACGTATGTCTTAATGATTTTACATTCTTTTTACTTTGTTTCTTTTATAGTCATGCAATGAGAATACGTATTAATTTGAATCATATGTTCTATATTGTTGAGATTTCAAACTGTTTAGTCATGAGCCAAAACAATGGTTTTACCTCTTTGCAGGGTTAGAATAAGAACTTTGAGGTGCCACAGATCTTAAATACTTAATAATGATAGTAAACTTTTTAAAAGAATATCACAAATAGAAGGCTTTATATATAAAAATAATTGAAAATATTTTATAGTGTTATCAACTGCAGTATATAGTATTATATGGAGTTTAATTGATTTAGCACTAGCTGCTGAAGATCTGTTAATTTGGTACCAGGACATAAGCTCTGAATGGGTTGACTTTGGTCAGATTTGGATGTCACTAGGCAGATCAGAGCTAGATTAAGGATTTTCACTAAGTTCTTCAACAGAATTTCTCCTCATTAATATGTATTTTTAAGGTCTTCAATTTCAACTTTTGTTTTATGTTCCCTAAAAAGAATAGTTATAATGCAATTTATAAAATCATGTCGATAAATTTTAATATTCTTTTCCAGAACAGAAGAGTCTGTTTTCTCCAAAGGATTGGTAAGATTTTTTTTTTGTGCCCATTATAATTTAAATACACATGTGAACAAATACAGCTATTGACATACCTTATTTATGCATATATTTTAATCTGTAGGATCTATTGGAGAATGGCTTATTGAGAATAGAAGACAACAGTTTACTTCACCAGTACTTAGAGATTAAGAGTTTTCTTAGTGTACCTCAGGTAAGTAAAACATATATTCTAATTCTGAATTAGCCCCTTTCTATTCTGTACTTAAGATCCATTCTAAACCCTCTCCCATTTTCTTCTTCCTATCCTTTGAAAATTCTAGTGCCATGCAGTCCAGTAGAACTTTGTGTGATGATAGAAGTGTTCTGTTACTGTAGAAACCTTGAAAAATTAAGCTGCTTTACTTTTCTTATAACTCAAGTCCTCAGGACTCCCTCAAGACTTTTACTGATTCAATTGTAGACATTTTGTTTTTCCCTTCTATGATTTATTTTGCCTTGTATTGTTTGTTAGATATCATATCTAGGTCGGTCCTGAAGTGTTGATGTAAAAATATGTGTTTCAAATATTTGGGGACTGTAAATAACCAGAGAAAGCTAGTACAGCAAAAAATAGTACTTAAATTGTGAAAAATACACTGGTTACCAGAAAGAAAGGGGAGGTGAAGAGTGGTCAGTGGAAAGAGGGTAGGACATTGGCACGGGAGTTTTGGTGGAGGGTGGGTGAAACACAGGTTCATAGGGTGATGGTGTGAAAATATACCCCCAAAATGATAGTGTTTGTGAATGACAAAATGAGGAAAAAGAAGACATTTGTTAGTTTGTTAAGCCTGATTATTTTTAATGAATTAAATTCTTTAATTTCATTTTCTTGCCTATCTAGACAATCAAAAATTACCATTAACGTCTAAATTCACACTTTGTAACACTCCAATCAATATCACTTAAAAAATGGATTATACTTAGATTCCTACAGACATAATGGAAAGAAAGATACGGGAAATTTTACTTCACTGTTAAATCTATTAGGCTCACTTCTCTGAATTTTTAGTAGCCACTATTGATCATATAGTTGTTTGCAGTCTAATCTACTGACAACTGAATTTTTTTTCCTCTTCCAGGGCTTAGTCAAAATAATGACACTTTGCCCCACTGAGACATTGGTATGTAAGTGTTTTGGAACTAAGTAATAAGGAGTTATAGTGGGAAATTGAATAAATAATTGAATATTCATTTTATATAACAATATTATTTGTTCCATTTTAGAGGAAAAAGGGTTTAGCTATGCTTCAGCTGTACATTAATAAGTTGGATTCACAAGGCAAATATACATTATTTAGGTATGTACCAAATGTGGTTAATTGTAAAGTGTGTAACTGATTACAATCCAAATTAATGCCATGTTGTTATTCCAGGGTATATTATTATAGTATGTTTTATAAATAATTCAACTGTACTTGGAAGTCATAATAGATTCTGTGATGGGTAGAGAAGGGTTAATCAAATATTATTAATATATGTCCACATATATATTACATGAGTAATAGTATATATATCTATCTCAATTGAAATACTTTGAAATTAAAAGACTGCTCCTTCTAAAACATTACATATGTCAGTAATCTCCATTTTTCACAGTTGAACTTAATAGATCTGGAGTTAATAACTTTGACAGGCTATTCACTGTAATAATGGAGATTATTAGTAGTACTATTTTGAGGGGGAAAAGATTCTTGCATCCCTGAGTTAAAGATTATCATATTTTTGGTTCTGATCTGCCTGTATCCCTACCAAGAAACTCCCTTTTTTTCTTAAGCTGTTGTACTAAGTTTCCTTTCTTTGCAATTTAGTCAGTCTAGTCGACTCTCTCAGAGTAATTATACTAGTGCCCCTTATTGTCATATTAAATCTCTATAACTGTATGCATAAAATACTCAGTTTTAGCTTAACATTAATTTCTTGTTGGGAAGATCCAGTTGAAAAAGAATTTGCCAATTAGCAATAACCATCACAGGTGACTGTGTAAACTGATTGATCACTTATTAACTTGTCTTAAATGTGATTTTGTATTTCTAGAAATAACACAGGAATTTGTAAGACTTTTCATCTTCATTTAACTATAATGTGCTGGATAATTCCAAATGTATTGTAATTTTGCTTTCAAGGTGCTTATTGAATACAAGTAATCACTCAGGTGTGGAAGCCTTTATTATTCAAAACATCAAAAATCAAATTGACATGTCATTAAAGGTAAGAATACCTAAAGTATCAGTTATCAATTTCTTTATAAAATATGTGTACTTATTTTTGGAGTACATTCATATGGACTTTTTCCATGTTATTAGGGTATTTTTACCCATGTCTACTATTTTTTTTAAAAACTGAATTTTTGTATTTTGTTAACTATGGATTTTAATTCTTTGAGCTGATATGACTTCTTTTGTTTTTGCTATATATTTTAAATTATTAATGGAAACTTTAATCTGTGAATACTCAGTAACTTCATATAGAGAAAGAGAAAAAGGGAGAATGCAACAGTGTTCTCAGACTGGCAGTTCCTGGTGTGAATGAAAATTAAAATGAATGTATATGAAATATGTGATACATATTGTAGTATCAAAATAGTAGAGAAACACATGAATTTATTAAGTTATTATGTAAAGCCTTTTCAAACTTTTCTTTTGTTTTTCAGAGAACACATAACAAATGGTTTACAGGACCACAGCTAATTCCCCTTCTAGATTTAGTACTATTTCTCCCAGAGGGTGCTGAAACAGATCTACTGCAAAACTCAGATAGGTGAGCTGACCATTGCTAAGGTTCACATAATAAATTCAGAATGAAATGAGGAATCTCTGCTCAAGGTTCCTAAGCTAATAAACACTTTGTTATGATTTTATGATCTATGGTTAATTTATAAAATTGCATAACCATTTTCATATTTAAATACTTACTTTTAGTAAAAACAACTTTTCTTTCCAGAAGTATTACCAACAGTAAGACTTTGTACCTTTGACATCCATATATAGCCCAGAGATTTGCAACAACATTGATGACTAAAAACTAAGAATCTCGTGTATCACATAAAGTGAAAGGCATACGTGTTTGGGTTTGTTGTTTTGTTTTCCTTCCAAGACATCACTTTTTCTCAGACTATGCAATTTCACTTTCAGTATAATAGAATGGATGGTTTGAAATGGTACAAGAATTTTAAAATTCAGGAAGCAAGTGATGATACTCTCAAATATTAAAGTTTCTCCCTTGAGGAAAAAAAAGAATAGTAATTTTGTGAATTTAAATGCAAAATGAGTGACATTATTATTGGGTTTTCAGCAAAGTCATGATGCATTTTTGCTTGAAAAACAAAAAACATTGGGCCTCCCTGGTGGCACAGGGGGTTAGGCACTGCACTATGAGGTGGTCTGCAGCTTCTGCTGTGCCAGTTTGATCCCCGGCTAGCCAGGGAGCAACCCACATGGCGCAGCAGGCCTCTCCTGACTCAGCTGCTGCTCCCCTCGGCAGAGTACTTCTGTCAGTCTGCCTGTTCATTTCCCCACTCTGTCTCTGGTGAATCCTCTCACACATCTCTGGCCTGTACCCCAGCTCTTGTATGCATAAATAAATAAATCTTTTTTAAAAAAAGGAAAAAACACATCATGAATTTTCCAACAACCCAGTACTTCAAAAAATAAATTGAGGGGCCTCCCTGATGGTGCAAGAGATTAAGTCTCAGTACTGTGAAGCTGTCCTCAGCCACTGCAGCACGAGTTCAATACCCAGCCAGGAGCTACCCACATGGTGCAGCAGACCTCTACTGTTTCGCTCGCTGCTCCCCTCAGCAGTGTATTTCACTCAGTCCGCCTGTTCTGCTCCTCACTCTGTCACTGGTGAATCCTCTCTCATACACACACACCCCCACAATGCTGGCGTATACCCCAGCTCTTATATGCATAAATAAATTAATCTTTTTAAAAAAGTAAATTGAAGGGAATAGTTTGAGTTGACATACAATTGTAAAGATATAACCAAAGTTTAACTTGCTTTATTCATTGAAATTGTTATTGATAATATAAAGGTGTGCTGTAACTAACAATTTATATATTTTTAATTAACAGGATAATGGCTTCATTAAATTTATTGAGGTATTTGATTATAAAAGATAATGAAAATGACAATCAAGTAAGTGATTTCTTGAAGAAGAAACTGAGTATTTTCAAAATGCGTGAGGGTCGTTTCAGGTTTTCTTATCAGTAGCTACTTCAGACAATTTTTATTATTTTAACCAGCTATAGAGGCTGAAAGTGGCAACAATTATTATGAAATTTGAAGTTAATTCTCAGGAGCTCTTGCCACTTCACATCTAGCTTCTTTCCCCTTTTTCTGTTATACTTCTGCTCTCTTGCTATAAGCTTTTCTTACCTCTGGTAGATGAGTTAGTTGCACAGCCAAAGTTAACTAACCTTTTGGAGCTCAACATATATTTGGCTGTCTTCCTCAGTTGCCTCCAACTGTACTGATGATTTAAAGCTGAACTATATAAAGTGTAATCATCTGATGTTTTCTTGTTGCCTCATCAAATTGAAGCATTTTCAGTACTAAAACTGAATTTGCTAACAGCACCTTTTGAATAATGTGTAGGATGTTGCATTTTTTTTTTTAAACAGTGTATCATTAGAGGTATTCAATAAATAGAATAACTATTTGTGGGAGATTTGTCATAGAGTAAAATTATATCTCTTTTATCTTCTCTCTACCTACCCTACCCTAATAGTTGTTTTCTCTGTACCAGCTCTTGTGGCTGTAATTACCTGAATCTGGGTTTTTTTCCCCTCACAAAATATTAAAGTAATGGATATTTATATTAACATGCTAAAGGGCTTTTTAAACTTAAGTAAATCATTATTTGGAATGAAAAGTTCATGGGGAAAAATCACATTTTCCTTTCCTCTAGATAAATCTAGTAGATTGAATGATTTGTATTCATCCATCTTTAGCCAAATATAGTTATTTGCTACCACTGACTAGTGCTTACTCTGTATCAGGGTTTTATTCTCTCCCACATTTTGCTGTGAAAATTTTTAAACACAAATTTTCTTTCATGCATAGAAAAATGCTGTCAACACACACAGATTCCTTCAATTTTGGACCTCCCCTGGTGGCGCAGAGGTTGAGCGCTGGGCTGCGAGGCTGCCCACGGCCTCTGCAGCGCCGGTTCGATCCCTGGCCGCCGGCAAGGATCCCATGTGGCGCGCAGACCTTTCCTGCTGCCCGCTGCTCCCCTCAGCAGTGTTTCATCAGTCTGCCTGTTCTCTTCCCCGCTCTGGCTCTGGTGAATTCTCACACCCTCCAGCTCTTCTGACTGTACCCAGTGCTTGTATAAATAAATAAATAAATCTTTAAAAAAAAAAAAATTCCTTCAGTTTTTCAAAGGAATTTTTATGTGATCACTTCACCTACTACCAGATTCTTCCATTAACATTTTACTCTTAACAGTTATCCATTCTTTGATTTTCTATCCATCACTTATTTTTTATGCATTTCAGAGTAAACTGCAAACATCAGGATACTTTCCCCTAAGTATTTCAGCATATGTTTCATTAACATATGTCTATAGTGTTCCTTTGAGGTGAAGTTTATATAAAATGAGCTGCACAATTTTTAAGGATACATTTACTAAATTTTAATAAATGCATAGATCTATGTTATTCAAATCTTTTTTTTTAAATATTTATTTATTATTCATTTATTTATACAAGCGCGGGAGGGTGAGAGAATTCACCAGAGCCAGAGTGGGGAGCAGAGCAGGCAGAAGGACCAAAGCACACTGCTGAGGGGAGCAGCAGGCGGCAGGAGAGGTCTGCGCGCCATGTGGGACCCTCCTCTGGTGGCCGGGGAGCAGCCGGGGATCGAACCGGCGCTGCGGAGGCTGCGGGCAGCTTCGCGACCCAGCGCTCAACCGCTGCGCCACCGGGGAGGCCCTGTTATTCAAATCTTTATCAAGTATAGAGCATCATCATTACAAGAAGTTCTCTGTGTCCCTTCCTACTTAATCCTGATCTAATCACCAATTCTCCCCCCCCCCCCCCCCGTCAGTGACAATTACTGTTTTTTTTTTTTTTAATATTAAATTTTATTTTTATATTCCCCCATACAATTGCAAACGCCCCATTCTGACCCCAATCCTTCCCCTCCCGCCCCCCACCCCCCAAAAAGTGTCTCTGGTTCATAGTTTTTTGTTGATTTTGATTTTCACTTTCTTATATTCATTTTCCTGGTCCCTTATTTAAGTTTTCTAGATTCCTGCTATGAGTGAGACCATCCGGTATTTTTCTTTTTCTTTTTGGCTTATTTCGCTGAGCATGATCCCTTCCAGTGCCATCCATGTTGCTGCAAATTGCATGTGTTTATCTTTTTTGAATGCTGAGTAATATTCCATGGTATATATGTACCACATCTTCTTGATCCAGTCATCTATTTTTGGGCATTTGGGTTGTTTCCAAAGCTTAGCTATTGTAAACAGTGCTGCTATAAACATAGGAGTGCAGGTGCTCTTTGGAATTGATGTTTCTGTGTCCTTTGGGTAAATACCTAGGAGTGGAATTGCTGGATCATATGGAAGCTCTATGTTTAGTAGGTCCAGAAATCTCCACACAGCTCTCCATAATGGTTGGACCAGTTTGCACTCCCACCAACAGTGCACAAGAGTTCCTTTTTGACAATTACTGTTTTGGACCAAGTGCTATTGTATCTTTTGTTCTTAACAATACTATAAATAATTATTTTTGACATTTCATAGGTAATATAAACATAGGCAGGATCTTTAACTTTCATAGGCACAAACCTAGTGACAGAGAGAGTTGTGATCCCAGGAAGTATCCAGACCCTTTGAATGACAAAGTGTGAATCATGACTCCCAACACAGCTCGTGATAAAAATTAAAAATATTAGGAAAAATTCAGCAGCAGTGAAGGTTCTGTGGTTTGAGGAAAGTATTATCAGGGCAAGATGCTTTTTGTTTGGTTTTCATTTTTTAGATTTATTTTTTGTTGAGGTAACATGGGTTTACAACCCTGTATATGATTTAGGGATGTAGGTTCACACCTCTTCGGATACACTTTACTAAACCATGTCCACCACCAAAGCACCCATAGTCTTCCATTATAGTTCATTGGTCCTGCTTTCTTCTTTGCTCCCCTTTATCCTTCCCCTCTGGTAGCCTCAATTCTGCAGTCATATTTCCAAGGTTTTGTTTTGGTTTAGTTTTTGTCTGACCTTTTTATATTCTGTGAGTGAAATCATCCAGTATTTGTCTTTCTCCTTCTGACTTACTTTGCTTAGCATAATCCACTCCAGTTCCATATTGTGGCAGATGGCAGGATTTCATCTTTATATAGCTGAGTAGTATTTCACTTTGTGTGTATGCCCCATCTTGATTAACTCATCCATTCTTGGGTACTTAGGTTGTCTTAGTAACTTGACTATTATAACTACTACTGCAGTGAATGTAGAAGTGCCTATCTCCCTTCAGATAAGTGGGTTTTCTTCAGATCATATGGCAGGTTTATTTTTAGTATTTTGAGTATTCACCATACTGTTTGCCATAGGAGCAGGATCACTCTAGTTTCACCAAAACCACAGGTTTTTGTCCACACCTTGAACAATACCTGTTTCTGGTCTTTTTGATAGGGGCCATTCTCACAGGTGTGAAGTGGTATCTCATTGTGGTTTTGATTTGCGTTTCTCTAAGTTGTGCATTTTTTTCATGCACCTTTTCACCACCTGTGTGTCTTCATCTCTATGTGCATATCTTCTGCCCATTTTTGATTGTTTTTTTTTTTTAAATTAGTTATATGAGTTCTTGTAGATCTTGGATATGAGCCCATTATTGGATGTATGATGTGCAGATGTTTTAGTAACAGTTTTATTGTGCAGGTGCTTTTTACTTTGATGTAGTCCCTATTTTATTTGTTTTGTTTCCCTTCCTGCTGGAGTACCCAAAGACATCCCTAAAACATGTTTTGTCTGTTTTCTTC
The DNA here is from genome assembly GCF_014898055.3 of Talpa occidentalis. Classification (NCBI taxonomy): domain Eukaryota; kingdom Metazoa; phylum Chordata; class Mammalia; order Eulipotyphla; family Talpidae; genus Talpa; species Talpa occidentalis. Next base: position 94,506,219 of record NW_023605305.1, on the reverse strand, counting down.
TACATAGTATATGGTTTCTGGTCATACATCCAGTCTTTCATTTTTACAATTTCTGTATATGATGTGAGATAGTGGTCCAATTTTTGTGACACCATTTATTGAAGAGACTTTCCTATGTCCAATGTGTAGAATTTTGGATACTTTATCTCTGATACCCAATGGGCACTACAATTTTACTCCAAGCCATGGGACTTTCTCATTGTAGTGTTCCTCTGGTTAACTGTTAGATGTTCTTCTTGTGAGTGAAGCAAGGAGTCTTCTCCATCCATGAGTTTTTAATTTTTCAGTAACCAGGAAAGACCCTATATCTAGAGATCATTTGATTTACCTTACAGATAAATCATTAAGAGTAATAGATTTGTTAGGTTGCCATGCAGTATACTACAGGGGCAGCAAATGGACCTCTGCCTGGAGAAAGGAGCCAACAGTTTTACATTGTGCAGTGTCTGCCATGATGGCCACAGGTAATAAATACCTCACTTTTATCTGACTTGGACATTGTCAAATGAAGAAAAGGATATTATAACCACCATAATGAGACCAAAATAAGACTTGCTTGTCTTATTTAATGTTTTTTTCAAAATTTTCTTAGGAATCAAATATTTCAAAATACTGCCATGCAAGTTACCCTAAGAATTATCATACCAGAGAAATTAGCAGAAAACCCAGTCCAAGATGGCAACCTGATATTTTTGAAGTAGTTTAAGATCCTGTTCATTATGAAAGCATTTCTCCCAAGAGCGATTACAATAGGTCATGTATATAAATCAGAGGCAAACCTGCTATAATTAATCAAGAAATGACAGCTTCTGAGGCTTTCAAATTTTGAAGAAAGGAAAAACAAAATGATACTCTAGTGATGCTTAGCTGTGGGTTGTTATATTCAAAAGGACACCTACCAGGACCTATTTTTGACCAGTTAAAGGTGCAGAGAAGGTAACTGCTAAGGATAAAGAGATTGAAAGCAATCAGAGAGAAGTATAGGAATATTAAGAATCATTCAAATACAAAACAGTGACTCATAATTAAATAATCCATTTCTTTTCCTGCTATTTTGGGTTACTGTCAACTGATTTATTCTTTTCATAAACCATTCCCCTCCTTGTCCTATTTCATAATCTTTATATCTGCACAAGTTACATGCACCTTCACACCCACACTTCAGTTTCATGTTACTTTTTCTGAACCTTGAACTTACTTCGGTTTTATATGTAGTGTTCTCTGTTATTTGGCAGGTATCTTTAATTGATAGTTGTTTTGAACTGCAATAATTTATTCTGACTCACCATAATTTATCCTTCACCTTCTCTACTCATATCCTTTCCTATCTGCCTGCTTGCCCATTTCCCCCCCCCCCAAATAATATGTAATTATAATATGTAGAATGAAAGCAGGGTCAAAGGAAACAATGTGAGATTATAAAGCCACAAGTATTAGGAACTTTCAAAATTGAATTGATGTAATACATGCAAACATGTTTTTCATTTAGGAAAAAATTATAAGCATGAAGCATATATACATACATATAGCATTCTGTATACTCTATATTTGGATTTTTATTTCTCTCCAAATTAAAACATAACCCTTGTGTGTTATATGTAGAGCCAGATGACCTTAGGTGATACACATTCTTTAGTAATTACATATTATAGGAGCCCTGCAGTGTTACTTCTTATATAACTCATATACAAAGTAGGAGAAGCGGGAAAACTATATATACCTAAATTTAGTTCTTTACATTTATTATCATAGTTGAATATTATCTTTTGCAGAGTCTGTTCTGGCAATACATTTTATTGGAGCATAGAACTTCCTAGTCTTTTCTGAGATAGGCTGTAGTGAATTTTGAAATGTATATTAAGGTTTAGAAAGGAAATGACTTCAGGACTACTCCATCAGTGAGTCCGCTTGGGTTTGAAATTAAAAGCAATGGGGCCTCCCTGGTGGCGCAGGCGGTTGAGCGCAGCACATGAAGCTGTCCACAGCCTCCAGTGCTGGTTCTATCCCCGCCGGCTGTGGAGCAACACACAAGTTGTGGCAGACCTCTCCTGTCTAGCCCGCTGCCCCCCTCAGTTTATTTCAGTCCGTCTGCCTGTTCTGTTCCCCACTGTGGCTCTGGTGAATCCTCTCACCCTCCCGCACATCTGGCCTGTACCCTGGTTCTTGTATAAATAAATCTTTAAAAAAAAAATTAAAAGCAAGCATTTTTGAACAATTCCAATTTTTAGTCCTTACAACGTATTTAAAATCTTAAGTTTATCTAGACATAGAAGATGAAAACTCTTAAAATGATTTTTATAGTGTTTTTTAAAAAAAGTTCTAACCACCTTAATGTCAGAGAAAGAAAATATTCTCATTTCCACAGCTTCTTTACTCCTACTTACTTCCAAATATATAAGTTGTTCATACAAAGAGATATGTAGAACTATGCTGGACAGAATGTGCAATAAATTTTCTTTAGCCTAATTTTTGACATGTGTGTTATTGATTATGTGTTGTATATTAAAATAAATAATTGCTATTGAAAACAGGTTTTATAGACCTAGATTTGTATTTTCCAATAGACAGCCACATGACTAGATTTTTTAATTGAAAAGAAGTTTTAATTAGAAACTGTTCCTCATTGGCATTGGACCATTCTAGACCATTTTTCTCAACATAAGGTCCTAATCAAAATCACCTGGATATTTGGGTTTTTTTTTTTAAATGCTAAATTTCTAGGTTCAACCCCAGATCCACTCAATCAAAGCCTATAAAGCAAGCACAGAAATCTATTATTTTCAAGTAGCATAGTGTAGTTTGAGGTCTTCTATTTGTTTATCAATGGGGAAGGGAAAGAATCTTCTAAAAGTAGATCTGTGAATGGGATATCAATGAAAAGATAGAGAGTTGAAGTGACATATAAGGTAGTCTTATAGGGATGGCCTACAGTGGGATGGAGCAATGTTTCAGACTATGTGGATTATCCCCAAATGCTTTCTCATGTATAAAAATCATGTGTAGTTCTCAAAACCAGGAGCACTCCAAGTGGTATAGTAATGAGTATACTGACCGAAGTAACTTTTTTGCTTAAATTAGTATTTGTATAAAATAGATTAGAAAAACGTATTATTAAGCAGTAAACTACCTTGAAAACAATTATCATGTTTTACTCATTTTGCCTCAGTACATATTTAGGTAACCAATAAATGTTGAACCAAAAAATTAATTCTTTAATTTTTCTAAACAGACTGGATTATGGACAGAGCTTGGAAAGATTGAGAATAATTTCTTAAAGCCACTCCATACAGGACTTAATATGTCAAAAGCACATTATGAAGCAGAAATTAAAAATAGCCAAGGTTGGTAATGTGTAATTTTGTTTTCGTTAGGCTTAAAAATTAGCCAAATTTTACAACTGTTTGCTAATTTATCTTGTACTTGTCTGATTTAGAGGAATCAAGGAACCATGACAGCTAGGTCATTTTACTTACAATTAAAATGATTCTTCAGCAGCTTTATAAGCCAAGTTAACACTGAAATTGGATTAACAAAGAGTTAAAACCAAAGGGAACTACATTGTGGTTTAAAATTAAGTTCTGATTACGCAACTCGTGGTTTTGATTTTTGTTTTTGAACAAATATTTGTTTGACTATATATTTCCTTTGGTATGGGGTGGGCCATTCCCCCGCCCCTCTACCCTTAAGTAATAAATCTGTACAAATCAGGAAAAAGAACTTACATCAAAGTCTGCAATTCTACAGTAAATTTATATTGTTCATATAACTGATATTTCTATAGACATCCCTAGAAATTGTCTTTTCTAGTGAAATAGATATAATTCTGATTATATAACTGATAAAAATTTATAAATCTTCATTCTTGCCCAACATGACAAAATGCTTTTCACCTCAAACATAATTTACATACTGTAGCATTTTGATACTCATTTTATTCTTATAGCTTGATTTTACACTTTAAATTAGTGAATGATGAAAGTAGTTTATAAATTTGTTTTAATGGTTAAGTGAGACCACATTGATATTTTTTTTTTTCTCTTCCAGAAGTCCAGAAGTCCAAAGATCTTTGTTACGTAACTGTAGGTGGGGAAGAGATCCCTAATATGCCTCCAGAAATGCAGCTTAAGGTAGATAATAAAATTTTCCTAAGCTATTGTACAATGAAGTCATTTTGTTTAAAAGGCAACATTAATAATACTAATTTTTCTTGACATTGCAGGTTCTGCATTCAGCTCTTTTCACATTTGATTTGATTGAAAGTGTTCTGGCTCGAGTAGAAGAACTCATTGAAATAAAAACAAAGTCTACCTCTGAAGAAAGTATTGGGATAAAATGAAAACTCTTCCTCCTAAATAAAAACTAATAAAATACTGTTTTTTCATTATGATTCATTTAATACGTTTATTAAAAATTTTCTTGTGAAAATAGTTGTAGCTAGAAAACTAGATGTAGCTTTTCTCATGTATCAGTGTATTCCTTGGTTTAAAAAAAATTACCTACACGGTAAATAATGCCCGTCTATGTATGGGCATTGAAAATTGAGTACAAACTAAAAATTTCAAATAGTTGAATTGTTAACCAGTTGTGATTTCATAAACATGCAAATACACATTGGGTTCCAGCTGGATGTTTGTTATGTTTTAGAGGCATTTTTTTTTTTTTTTTTTTTTTTTTGTTCGTTTGTTTATACATGCACTGGGTACAGTCAGAAGTGCGGGAGGGCGAGAGAATTCACCAGAGCCAGAGCGGGGAGCAAAGCAGGCAGAAGGACCGAAGTACACTGCTGAGGGGAGCAGCGGGCGGCAGGAGAGGTCTGCGCGCCATGTGGGACCCTCCTCCGGTGGCCGGGAAGCAGCTGGGGATTGAACCGGCACCGCAGAGGCCGCGGGCAGCTTCGCAACCCAACGCTCAACCGCTGCGCCACCGGGGAGGCCCGTTTGTTATGTTTTAGAACCCCTGAAGTCAAATTGGAAATCACACCATTCTAAGAGAGTAGAGGTTTTAGGTTCAGGCCAGTTGATTGCTTTTCATTTCCCTCTTCCTCTACCTCAGTCTCATTACCACCTCTTCAACTGCGGGTACAATATGAAAGCATCTGCAAAGACTAATTTTAGAAATGCTCGTTGCCCTTATGGAAAAACTGAAAAATAGGGCTTTTCATTTAAGGGTCTTACGAAAAAAGTGCTGTATTTTTACTTAGTATTTGTCCAACTTTTATCATTAAGAAACCGGACCTCAGCTTTACACATATATATGCCCATTTTTTCTAAACATTAAGGGAATTAAGCAAATCCTGAGAACAAAATCAGTTATATTTTATTTCAAATTTTTAAAGAATTTGATATATTTAAACATTATAATTTGTTTTAATATTCTAAAAACTTTTATAACTGATACTCTATTTTGAGTAAAATGAATCACTATTCAGGTTTATCTTTTGAAGTGTTTTCCAAACAGGACTTTGCTCAATGATGTAAGCTTTAGTTGTTGTCATTTTGTAGCAAATACTATCTATATGTGGTTTGGAGGTGACCTGAAAGACAGAAACATGCACCATTATAGAAATAAGTCCTTTTAGAGAGTTACTTAAAAAATTACCAACTTGTACATATCAACAAGTATCCACAACACTGTGTGCTAAATAATGAGTTATTAAAGTTACACAGGAAATTACCTGATCTCTGGTATTTCAAACATGAATGCAAAAAAGTAAAATATAACAATTGCTTTAATCTGTCCAAGAACAAGGCAAGCCTCAGTGCCTAGAGATATTGGGAGCACAGGCTTAAAGGCCTGAGACATAGGTAACTAGTGGGGAATCTTTCATAAAATAGTATGTGCTGACAGCTCACAACTACAGTCTAATCAATATCATTTGAAGGGAGATGGGCCTTCCTGGTGGTGCAAGGAGCTAAGTCTTAAGGATTATCAAGCTATTGGCAGCCACTGCAGCATGAGTTCAATCCCCAGGCAGGGAGCTAACCCACATAGGGCACAGCAGACCTCTCCTGTCTCGCCCACTGCTAGCCTCAGCAGTGTATTTCAGTAGATCTGTCTGTCCTGCTCCCTACTCTGTCTCTGGTAAATTCTCTCACCCCCTGCACCTCTGGCCTATTCCCCAACTCTTGTCTGTATAAATAAATAAAATCTTTTTAAAAAAAAAAAGAATTTGAAGGAGATTTAATAACTTATTAAGCCCCAAACAACATATGTATGGCCAAGTGCTGTTCTGATCCAAAATGAATCATCATACCACCAAAAGTAAATTAAGAAAAGAGGATGACTTTAGGCTTAGGAAACAGCTGCATGAAATAGCAACTTCTCTGAGGAACAGAACAGTAAAGTGTGTAAGCATAGGCATGTGCATTTTAAAATCAAGAACTTTAAAGTGCATTTATTGTGTTTGCATATATGTTGTTTCCTCAAGTGACTCACCTTAGCTACAGTGCACATAAGATTAATGGCATTTACTGTGTTATGTACTGGAAGTATCCGTAAGTTACTACCCAGGAATCTGAAAAACAGTTAATTAAATAGATCATATAACAATGATAGCTGTTATTTTAAATGAGTGAAAGATAAACCTCATCATTTGTCCATTCATGCTCTTATACCACAAAGGATTTCTATGGCTTTTCAGCCAGAACTAAATTGACTGAAGTGTTCAATTTTGGTTGATCTTGCAAAAGAATCCCATAAACTAGCATGAACTCTAGAACTTGTCCCCTTGATTCATAGGGTAACAACGTACCCTTCATTTTCATGGGTTAACATTATAAAATTTATCTTTTGGCAAAACAGTCACCTCTCTGAAAGAATTAACTGAAATAACAACTTAAGAAAAATAGGTAGTGCTGTTCTTCCGTACCTCTGCTGAATCCTGAACATCAATTTCCATTCCTCCAGCCCATGGAGGGCAGCACACAGAACCAAAAAGCTATTCTGGTGAGTGTTAATAAACTTCGTAATTTTGGCTAGAAATATTTCTTCAGTTGATGTAAAGCATTCTTTAGTATCCATCAGTAAAAATGCAACTCCTAAGAAAGGTGAATTTAACATGTCACTTCTCTATTTTTTTGGTAAACTCAGTAAAATCACCCAAAAAAAAAAGCTAAAATATAGCTATCAGAACTAAATCCATAAGGAGAAAACACAATATTCTTAAACAGGGCCTTCCTCTGCAGCACGAGTTCAATCCCCGGCCAGGGGGCTACCCACATGGCGCATCAGACCTCTCCTGACTTGCCCACTGCTCCCCTCTGCAGTGTATTTCAGTCAATCTGCCTGTTCTGTTCCCCACTCTGTCTCTGGTGAATCCTCTCACCCTCCACACCTCTGGCCTGTACCCCAGTTCTTGTATGCATAAATAATCTTAAAAAAATTCTTAATAGTTGAGGTAATTCTTTGAAGTGCTTTGTGTAAGACATTCTAATTATCACAGGGGAAAAAACTTAGTAAGTAGCCATTTCTTTTTTCCAGCTAAAGTCACTGTCCACATTGATGTGTTTGTATTGATATACAGATTTTTGACTAATGAATACTGTGATGCTGGCCTCTACTGAATTCTGGGGAGGTGCGTTTGTTTTATTTTCATTTTAGCTCCAAAGCAAGCAGTTTTTATCATCTACTTGACCCTGCTGATACCATGAGTTCACCAATTGTAATCTAAAAAATTGTTTTTTAGTCACATGCACCGCTTTTGCAGCAGTAACAAAGTTTTACACATCTGCCTCTTCCAAAATTAACACCTTAAGCTTATGACTTGATTGCAAAGTACCAGCTTACTGAATTTATTATATATTTTGTAAGAAATTTAATCAAGGCAGTTAGCAGATATACTGTACCAGAAAGAGAATATATAATCGATCCATTTTCCACTGAATCTGAGTATCGAACTCTGTGGCTTCGATTTTCTAGTGCAATTGCGACTTCAGAATTCTTTTAAAGAAAGTTAAGAAATACAAACTTAATATAAGCTTATAACCATTTTTTAGTAAAGCTAATTGAAATGTTTTATAACAATAAATTTTATAACTATACCACTTAAAAGACTGGATTATCAAAAATACTAAAGGTGACGTCTGGAAGAAGAAAAACAAAAATTTAGTTAGCTCTACTGACATACACTGATTGTAGGTTTGGAAATGAGTTCTGTACTATAGTTTTAAGAGAGAGAAATTAAGGGGAGTATTAAAGAACTGTAAGAACCAATGCAACTGCAAACTTTTTGTTAAAAAACTTGAAGATAGGTGCTTCCCTGGTGGCACAAGGGGTTAAGCAGCAGCACTATGAAGATACCCGCGACCACTGAAGCAAGAATTCGATTCCTGGCCAGGGAGGTGACCCACATAGTGCAGCAGACCTCTTCTGTCTCGCCCACTGCTTCCCTCAGCAGTATATTTCAGTCAATCTGCCTGTTCTGTTCCCTACTCTGTCTCTGGTGAATCCTCTTACCCACACACTTCTGGCCTGTACCCCAGTTCTTGTATGTATAAATAAATCTTTAAAAAAAAGAAAACTTGTAGATAGATTCTGACAGGCATTAATGTATACCTGGAAGGTAGGTGTAGTGTTTCTTGGATGGTTGATAGAACTATGAAGTTCCAGACACAGAATACTGCACAGTAGATGACCAATTCTCCAATTCACCTGTTTACGTTACTGCAATTTTTTTGTATACTTTAAAAATGTTTTAAACCTTAGGTTAGCTAGAAAACATGTATGAAGACAGTAGCAAGACTTCTGGCTTAAATACTGACCATTTTAAAAATCTCATTTGCTATTCCACTCAATCACCCCATATAACCCGAAACACAAAAATATAAGTAGTTAATAGTGTTTCCCAGATGGCTAATTCAAGGTGGTCTTTCTCAAGTGAATAAAAATACCTTAAGTATTATACCTCACAATATCTATAATTTAAGAACACAGCCTAAAATGATGTATAAAACAGATGCTTCCTCTCCTTCCTAAAAGTATTTTATGCCACTCAAAGAGATCCTAAGCTAGAGTTTAACTATGGCCCTTCTGAATTTTCTGCGGTTGTAAAATTACACAATGCTTTTTTTTTTTTTTTAAAGATTTATTTATCTATTTATTTATACAAGCACTGGGTACAGTCAGAAGCACGGGAGGGTGAGAGAATTCACCAGAGCCATAGCGGGGAGCAGAGCAGGCAGAAGGACCAAAGTACACTGCTGAGGGGAGCAGCGGGCGTCAGGAGAGGTCTGTGCGCCACGTGGGACCCTCCTCCCGTGGCTGGGGAGCAGCCGGGGATAGAACAGGCGCTGCAGAGGCTGCGGGCAACTTCTCAACCCAGCACTCAACCGCTGCGCCACCGGGGAGGCCCCAAACACAATGCTTCTAACAATGGCAGACTAAGCAGTTTAGGCCAGCCCTCCAGTTGAAGGCATCTAGAAAAGCTGGACAATTTAAAAAATTTCCTTGAATGCATCAAAGAGCTAGTAGAATAGTGAAAAATTACAAAGCCAAGATCTATACAGAAATTCAAAGATATAAGCCCAGCATTTAGGCCATTTCTTCCCTGAGGGCATCTGCCAATGCAGGAAGAGACAGATGAGAGGCTGAACAAAGCTTGTGACAAAAGTAGAACAGCTCTCCCAGGAACTGTATAGTCTAGCATCAAACCATTTCAATCCTGAAATTCTATTAAGGTGATACTGTATTACTAGTGCTCCCAACACCTTGCAAAAGCACTTCCTAGAGCAACCTTTCTCATGCAGATCTTCTCATTTGAACTGCAGAATAAAGAAAATCATTTGAATGACTATACTTTCAATTTTCTGTTATGTATCATTCTACATACAGAGAAGGTAAGTCCATGTATTATATACAATAAGTGCCTTAAGTCCTGGGTTGTCAGATTGCACTAATATACAGAACATTCACATGAATTTCAGATAAACCTAAGTTTTCAATATTACTATATCCCATGCAATATTTGGTACATATTTATTCTAAATTCATTATTTTATTAAAACGCAAATTTAACTGAATGTCTTATATTTAATCTGGTAATCATACTTTAGGGCTTTGAAGGCTTTTAACTCTCTGGCAGAACTAAGGCTTCCCAAATTATGACTAATTTTTTTCACACAAAAAACCAAACCAAAAGCACAAATTCTAGGTCACAAATTTTATTAGCATTTTTTCAAATACAAATTCCAATATACATGAAAAGTAATCAGACATACAAAGAGGCAAGATTACATGAAAAAGAACCATCAGAAATGAAAGGCAATAAAACTGAGAGCAGATCTGTATAGAATTATAAACAGACCAATCAGGTTTGACAGCCTCGAAAAGCATTCAAGGTTTTTGAGGCAACTGCAAACTGTAAATGGACTAATCTTATCAGAGCTTGACTTGCACCAATCAAACCAATCAGGCTTGAAAGGTGGGGACCCTGAAGAGGATATAGCCAGAGCAACAGCTAGCTTGATCCACTCATCAGAACCTTCACATACAGACTCATTGGGACTCCTGGAAAGACTTTCACAGAGACATTCCCAGACTTCAAAACCTCTGCAGACCTTTGCAGAAACCTGACCACTGCACCTGCCTCCAGCCCTGCCCCTAATATTGCCTGTAGAGAGCACCATCAGCCTGTCCTCAGTGTCTCTCAGAGTTGTTTGCTACTGGCTAATGCCAAGAGCTTTCAAAGTTTTAACCCTGTCTCTGGCACTCCTGTCTGCTGACTGGTGCTGGCCAGCACTGCTGACCTGTGTCTGGCCACTTCAGCGAGCTGTCCACCTCTCCTGATCCTCCAGTACTACCTCCTGGTGCTGCTGCATCCAGCAATAACTGGTCCAGCATGCAGTCCTGTCCAGTTCAGCCTTGGGACTGCTGCTGTTAGTTGCTGTGGTGTCACTTCAGCAGTGCCTCTGTGATCACCTCCAACTGCCACTGTGAGTTGGAGCTTAGTCCACCACTTATCATGTGCCCCCTGCTTGGAGGCTCTTGTCAAAGGCACCGTGCCATCTTGCATAAGCAGCCTCTGTTTTGGACTAGCGGACACTGCAGATGCTATCTGGGGCAGAACCAGCTGACCATTGATGGTCTTAGAAACCCTTTCCTTCTTCCCAATCTCCCCTTTGTTAGTAAATGCTGCAGGAGGCATTGTTGCCCCAGCCAGATAGGATACTGACAAGCAGCTAAGAGAAAGGGCCTCACACCGTGGGACTGAAGATCTGACATCCCTTTGCTTTTTGTTCTTGGTCATAGAGAAAAATTTATCAAAAAGTATATTAGGCAATTAATTATATGTATCAGCACACTGTAAGTAAATGGCACAGAAAATTGTTTAGAAATTAGTTGCTGGGGGCCTCCCCGGTGGCACAGTGGTTGAGCGCTGGGTTGCGAAGCTGCCCGCAGCCTCTGCAGCACCGGTTCGATCCCCGGCTGCTCCCCGGCCACCGGAGGAGGGTCCCACATGGCGCACAGACCTCTCCTGCCGCCCGCTGCTCCCCTCAGCAGTGTACTTCGGTCCTTCTGCCTGCTTTGCTGCCTGCTCTGGTGAATTCTCTCACCCTCCTGCGCTTCTGACTGTACCCAGTGCTTGTATAAACAAAAAACAAACAAATAAATATTTCAAAAAAAAAAAAAGAAAGAAATTAGTTGCTGGGCCGTTTGGCCCACTTGACAATGGGAGATGGTTTGTTGTGCATGCCTGACAAGCAATCCAGCACAAGTTGTAGTGGGTCCTTCTTTTGCCTTCTTTTGAAGTTTCTTGGGAAAGTTTTTAAATGAAGCTATTTGAGTTAGGAGTTTCTAGGTAGAAAAAGTTCTGATAGCTGAGTAGTAGCCGGTCCCCGGCTGAAGGCCACGCGAATAAAAAAAGTCTTTTCTTGCTTAGGCTTTGGCTGATAGGGATGTACTGGCGGCTATCTACTGTCTTATGTTATTGTTTAGCTGAAACAATGAGTTTTAGTGTAAGGCTTAGTTTTTTATTAACCTTGAAGTCTGCCTTCTTACTGAGAGCACCTAGTGGCCAAAAGCCTATGGAAAAAGAGATGCACTGATTGTTTCTGCTTTGTTTCTATGCACATGATAATGTAATCTCACTGCTTGCAAAAAATAACCTGCTGAGCTTCTAGAGAAAAGATACTAACACCTCACCAAGTGTCAGTGTCTCCTCATTCTACCTCATCCCCTTCCCCTTAGCCCTTCTGTTTTCGCCGACGCCGCCTCATCCTTTCAGGAACCCCTGACACGACATTTTGCCAGAGGCTGGTCCCCAGCAAGTAAACCCTGTTGTTGCTGCACCCTAAGCCTGAATAAGCCTGAGTAGTATCCTTATAATTATGACCACACATGTAAGAACCCACTGTGACCTGTTCTCCACCTTGGCACCGTTTCAGTTTCTCTGAAATCATGGAAAGCAACCCTTTTCTCTCTGCTACCTCTGCCCAACAGGCCAAACTGATCACATTAATGCAGACATATCAACTAGCTCAGGGAAAGACAGACAGCATTTATACAAATGGCACATACGCATTTGGAATCACACATGATTTCAAGGCAAAGTTATACAGCAGTGTTACTTAAACTCAACTGGCTGAACCATTAAAAATAAGCAACAAGTGAATCTGCACTGCTTAAAGTTGCACGCCGCCCAGGCCCCCCACACCCACTCAGCTGGGCCGCTCATCCTCGCCCCCTCCAATCTGATGCTGCCACCATCCAACCTGGCCATCTGGCTTTAGGTGCTCTGGAAGACCATTTGCTTTTCTCATTCACTCATCTGCCAGGAATAGACTTGCCACTGGTGCTTCGGCCTCCAATTCACTGAGAAAAGTAAATATTCCACTATGCATCTAGAAGCGGGGTCCCCCCACCAAGTCCCAACCCAGTGTTCATCAGCTGGGACTTGGCTCTGGATTTTGCTATGTTCCTTCCCGCCAATTGCTCGGAAGTTAAGACGGAAGCAGAGTTCGGAAAGAAGAGGATAATGTTTGCATCGGGGCTGATTTGCACATCCTTTGCAGGAAGAAGAGAATTCAAGAGAGAAGGGTTGCTGCAAATCTATCATGGAATTCAGATGTATTCTAAGCCTGCTGGAGTGACCATATTTCTAAGAGCTGATGGAGGCCAGGGGTCAGAGTGGCGGTGGTTCCCAGCCCTTGCTGCAGGCACCCAATGGTAGGCAGCATGGGGAGTCCAACCCCTGCGAAACCCTCATCTCGCAGGTACATGTTGTCTCTGGATCAGATCAAAGCCATGTGAAACACCAATGAGTACACAGAGGGACTCACTGTGGTCCCAAGACCTGGGCTGAAGCCTTCACCTTTCCTCTCCACAAAGCACAAACACTAACTGGTGGCTGAAGCCAATGACTGTTACAGGTGTCGTCTCCTAGAAGGTGGTGCTGATGAGGGTAGATAGCCCCAGGGGGGATGCGAACAAAGTGCCTGTGGTGGTAGAGACGCTGATTAGAAATATAAGGGACTGCAGCAGCAGCCCCAGGATTGAGCGTTGGGGTGATTAGCCATTTCTGCTTCCACCATACCAATTTTCCAGAAGGTTGTTGCAGGACTCTGAAAGACATGCAGAGACTTCTAGCAGCCAATCTCTGAAGAAAACATCAGAGGCTTTGCAAGTAGCCAAGTGACTGAAACTGTTCCCAGCTTTGCTGCTGTTAGAGCCTGGAAAGAAAAGGAAAAGACACCTCGCTGAGCTGCATATGGGCCATGTGTCAGGTTGTTCAGCTACTGCAGCTGCTGTTGATTGTCTGGTGCTGTGATGGCACATCTCAGCAGCAACGATGAGCATCTCCTGTTGTGTCTTCTGCATATCAAGAGCTGTATCTTGGCCTATACTTTGGCTGCCACATACTCCAGGTCCTCAGTGACAGGAAGATGCCATCTTGGGAGCATTTGTGTTTAGGACTATAAAACACCGGACACTGCTTTGGGTGAGATCAATGGCCATTTGTGGCCTCAGCGACTCTTTGTTTTTCCTTGTTTGTTAAATAAATCCCATTATTGTTGTTCTCTGAACTTGAGTAGTCTTGCAATTGTGCATGCTGGTGAAGAACTCAGACAGTGACCAGTAAACTATTTGGGCACTGTCCTTGGCCAGTTTTAGTGCTCACTGCCACACTGTATCAACATGAGAGACTCAATGGCTGCCTGAGCACTGCCAGCCTCCCAGGCTCCAACACTTACAGGTCCATTCTTCTGCACAAGTCCCTCTGTCCAGGTCCAGCTTGGGGTCTTGTTGCAGTATGAGGGCGCGTACCAGCAGCAGTTCCTCAGAACAGACTATTGAGATCATCCTTCTCAGTACCTGTTGCTGATGGTATAATCCAGGTGCAGTCCAAATCAGAGCTCAAGCTAGGTGAGCAAAAGCCACTAAGCAAGGAAGATTTGAGCCTGCATGCCCACAGGCATGAGGACTGTGGCAAGTATAAGTGCAAGGAGTGCACCTCCCGAGGCCTCTGCCATCAATGGATCTGTGACAAGCAGTGCCTGTGCTCAGCCCATCACGTAAATGAATATGGGACCTTTGTGAAAGGTCTCTCCTATTACTGTTCTAATGATGACGAGGATAATTGTGCTGACAACCTGTGTTCTTGCAGCCAGTCTCACTGTTGTACAGGTTGGTCGGCCCTGGGTGCCATGTCCCTCTTTTTGCCTTGTTTATGGTGTTACCTTCCAGACAAGGGTTACTTTAAATGGGTTGTTATGACCAGTTAACAGGCCTGGATGCTACTGTAAAAACTCAAACACAGTTTGTTGCAAAGTTCCCACTGTCTTGCCCCAAAACTCTGAAAAACCAACATAGCATCATTAATTGGGAATATTACAGTAATGGGATTGTTCTTTTTCTTTTTTAACACACACATGCAACTGACTAAATAATTAGAATCTTAGCACTAAAATAGAGGATTAGAATATTCTTTGTTATATGCAGTGAAACGCCTTTTGTTCACGTACCATTTTAACTGATATGCTTGTTAGAGCACAGCTAATGGAACTCAAAAGTATGGGAATACACAAGTTGGAGACCCACATGTTGCATAAGCTACAACAGCTCACACCTAGGCAAAGTTTTTGTTTGTGAATAATACTTGCAAAAATTGTAAGTTAGCAAATGACTTTTTTCCATTGTTTTCTCCAGAAATAATGTGCTATAATTTTGTATATACAATAACATTTGCAACTATGAAAAACAAGTCATGCCATACTACATGGCACAGTCACAACATATTTTACTAACATGTTGTACATTCGGAAAAATGTCAATCACTCAGTATGTTTTTAGATTGTATTTTGCCTTACAGAAAGCTTTTATTGTAAGACTGATTTCCCTTTGGACTTTATTATATAGTCACAGTAAAAATCTTTATTTTCTAATTTTTTCAACATATTGTTCAGTGTAGTGAAGCTTTATTATTTTATAAAAATACTTTCTTATAAAATACTTTCTTATTTTGTAAAAAAAGAATATTTTAAGAGGCATCTTACAAATTTTGCCCCTTTTATGAGGATGTGATAGTTGCTGCAAATAATGGGTTTACAGAAACATATGGTCCATATAAAATAGAAAATATACTAATGTTTGACAAAAAAACATATAAGCAAGCAATGAGTCCTTGACCTTTTGGATATTATACAAAACCCCAAATCTTGAGCAATAAAATAAATGCCCTATTTTCAAAAACTGATGACCCAGATAGCAGAGGCAGCTATCCTGTTGATACTGCTACTAAGACTACCCTCTTAAACTACTTCTAATTATCCTGTAATATTACACCAAACCCAGCATCGTAATTTATAAGATTTACCACTTAAAGTTCAAACACTTGCTTCCAATATAAAACAAGGTAATCTGCTAAACTAAAGGTGGAAATTCATAGAAAAGAACCTTTGGTGTGGTGCCAAGGGTTGCCCTGTATCTTGCATGTTTCCCACTGAGTCCAAATTTTTGAACTCTCCTTCCAATGTCCCTTGCTTCTTTTTAACTGGATGCTATACTGAGACCATAATCTCATTTGTGCAATCAGGAATAATTCACATTTGGTCCTGGGATGATCCCAGTTTGGAGTAAAGTGTAACCTCAGCAATTATACCTTTTGGCTCCCATTACCTTTCACTGAGACTCTTGTCCTAATGCACCAAATAAAACCTCAGGTAATGTTTCAACTCCTTTGTGCTTCATACTCTAAAACCAACAGGGCAAAATGCAGCTTGAGGCAGCATTAAAAATCTTAAAAGTCTTATTCTTGCCTCTCTTCTTCCTACATGGAACATTCATTTGTTCCATTCATTCATTCTAGATGTTATCTAGTGTCCATCAGATAAATACCAGGGCAATGGAGAATTCCTGTTGGCTGAGGATTTAAAAACAGTTGTGGGCCTCCCCTGGTGGCACAGGCAGTTGAGCGCAGCGCTGTGAGGCTGTCCGCAGCCTCTGCAGTGCAGGTTCGATCCCGGCTGGCCGGCGAGATACACACATGGCGTGGCAGACCTCTCCTGTCTCGCCCGCCTCCCTCTCCTCAGCAGTGTATTTCAGTCAGTCTGCCTGTTCTGTTGCTCGCTCTGTCTCTGGTGAATCCTCTCACCCTCCCGCACATCTGACCTGTACCCCAGTCCTTGTATGCATGAATATTTAAAAAAAAAATCAAAAATTAAAAAAATAAACAGTTGTGGGTTGACCAACTGCCTTCAGAGAGTCAAATTCCCATCCCTACCCCTCCAAACTGTAGGTTGATAGCTTCCTCCCAATGCCAGTAAAGCTAGACATAGCTGTTGTCTATCTCTCAAAAATCCTTAAGTGATACAGATGTACATATGTATGAGTGTTTCTGGAATTTTCTAACATCTCTATTAGAAGAGGCTGGAAGAGAAAAAAAGGGAAAAAAAAGAACTTTAGAATATTTCCAAATTTCAAATATTTAGGGAAGATACTGAAAATGGATGCAGTAAAGTTTATAATTTATCTTTCATATACATTTAGCTTTTGTAGTTGATGAAACATTTGATTTTGTATAATCAAGATAAAGATGCATTAATATGTTGTTCTATTGCTTTTAATTAAATTAGAGGCCCAAATGCCTCTTTACCTTAAGTGATGAACTAATAATGATGGTGGTTGTCCATTTTATTTTTTCTTTTCCATCACTTTCAGCCATCTGTCTGTCTTTGGATCAACCAGTTTCTAATGGTGCCACAACCTGAGCAAAAATAAGAGCACATGAAATGTTTGATAAATGAGTAAAAAAGAGAGAAATTAAACTAGGGAAATGTAGACATTCCAAAGAGTAACTGAAAGTCAAAATCTGACATGGAAAAAATCCCTACTGTAATGCATTAAGGTTTTCAATACTATGTTTCCTATTAATTATTAAAAGCAGTGGTACCAAGAACTATGAAAGGTCTGAGATTATAACCTATTTAAAAGCTAAAAAGTTAGCCTGCCAGAGTTTCATGGATACAGCAAAAAACAAGACTCTTTGAGTTAGAGACAAAAGATAATTTTATACTCACAGCTATAAGAGTATCATTTTCCTGCAACAATTTCCTGAATCCAATTCCCACAGGGTGATGGGAGCAAAGGCCAGATAAAATCAGCATACACATCCTGATGTGCATGACTCCCAAGCTTAGGAACCCCCAATCTTTTATAATGGGCCACAAGCAAATCTGCTTTCTGTTCTAGATAGAACTACTATCTCTAACTTATATAGTCATTTACTATACAAACATCCTTGAAAAGACAGTTTAGGGGTATGGCTAGGATACTTGCGTTTCTAACAAGTACACTGTTGATGCTGGTCTGGGATTACACTTTAATAACCACCCCACTAAGAGAAGGAAGAACATTTCAGGTAACAGCAAGCACTGAACACTAGCAACCAAATGAGTAAGGGGCCTCCCTGGTGGTGCAAGGGGTTAAGCACCGCACTATGAAGCGATCTACAGCCTCTGCAGCATGAGTTCGATCCCCATCCAGCCAGGGAGCTACTGCCCCCATGGCACAGCAGACCTCTCCTGACTCGCCAGATGCTCCCCTCAGCAGTGTATTTCAGTCAGTCTGCCTGTTCTGTTCCCCATTTTGTCTCTGGTGAATCCTCTCACCTCCCGCGCCTCTGGCCTGTCCCCCAGCTCTTGTATGCATAAAAAAATAAATCTTAAAAAAAAATTAGAGATAAACATCCCTCATGAAAAAAGACCTGAAAGTCCTTAACTAAGTATCAGCACCCAGAATCCAGAAATATATAAATAGAATTATAGACCTTTTAGAAGGGTAGGAAGGAGAAAAGGGGGATAAAGACCCAATGGAGTATGGTGGAGGATTATTGGTGCTTTGATGATGGGTGTGGTGTGGTAACATGTATTTGAAGAAGTGTGAAGCTATACCCCTAAATCACATACAGGGTTGTAAACCAATGTTACCTCAATTTTAAAAAATGATACAATTTTTAAAAAGAATTAAAGACCTTTAAGCCCAAGTAGAATTTATGGTAGGAATACAAGATTGGTTCAAGGTTCAAAAATAAATAAGAGTAATATATCAATACTAATAAAATAAAGGACAAAACATTACATGATCACCTGATTAAATGCAGAAAAAGTATTTGCTAAAATTCAATACAGTCATAACAACACACTCAACAAATCTAGAAGGAAATTTCAGCCTAATACAAGGCATCTGTTTTTTTAAAAAAAAAACTCCAGCTAATATCATACTTATGGTGAAAGAACTCATTGTTTTCATCTAATGTTCTGAAATAAGGTAAAGATACCTGCTATGGACACTTTATATTTCAAATATACTTTGGGAAGGAAATGAAAATTACCTATATTTACAGATGGCGTGAATCTGTATTAGAAAGTCCTAAGAAACACACACTTGTGTGTGAATGAATGAATTCACTAGAATGAATAAGATAGAAGTATATAAGATCAATATATATTAGCAAATAATAATTTTTAATGGAATTAGGAAAACTGCCTTCACAACAGTAAAGAAATAAAATCTTAAAAAATAGATTTAACTAAAGAAGTGCAAGATATATCTTGAGAACAACTAAGCATTGCTAAAATGAATTAAGGAAGATCTAATAGTGATATTCACAGTTCATGGATTAGATACTCAATAAAGGAATTCTCACCAAATTGATCTCTACAGATAATAAATTAAAGTACTACCAAAAGCCTAGTAAATTTTCTTCCTTTCTTCCTATGTTTATTGTCTCCCTTTGACTTTTATAGAATGTCAAATTGATCTTAAAATTTATATGAAATGTAAAGAACCAGGAATAATCAAGACAACTTTGAAAAAGAAGAAAAAAGCGGAAAATTCAATTTCAAAACTTAAACATAAAGGCACCACAAACGAGAGACTATAGTTTTGGCATAAGATGGCCATATAAACCATGGGAAATGAATTAAAAAATAAAACTTTATACTTAAGGTTAAAAAATTCATTGTTTTGTTTCTTTATAATAAACCCTTTAAGACTTTGAAGTGTGACTTGGTGTTGATAAATTCTTTTAGATTTTGCTCTTCAGTGAAACTCCGGTCTTGAATTTTAATCTTGCAAAGGATTCTGGGTTGGATAACTTTCTCTTTTAAGTACTTTAAATATCTTCTGCCAATCCCTTTGTGCTTATGTTTCCACTGAAAAGTCCACTGGCAGTCTGGTATTCCCTCTTAAGTCACCCTTTATTCTCTTGATGCTTTTAGTACTCTGCCCTTGTCATGTATTCAACAGTGTTACTTGATGTGTGTCTGTCTAGTATTATCTTGTTTAGGGCTCTTCGGGCCTCTTGGGATTCAGAATATCTGGCTTGCTTCCAACTTTCCCAAGTTCTCAACAATTATTTCTTTTTTTTTTTTTTTTCAAAGTTTTTTTTTTTTTTTAATAGAGGCATGCTTTATTTATTTGTTTGCTGGTTTCTTTGTTTGTTTTGTTTATACATGCACTGGGTACAGTCAGAAGCGCGGGAGGGCGAGAGAATTCACCAGAGCCAGAGCGGGGAGCAGAGCAGGCAGAAGGACCGAAGTACACTGCTGAGGGGAGCAGCGGGCGGCAGGAGAGGTCTGCGCGCCATGTGGGACCCTCCTCCGGTGGCCGGGGAGCAGCCGGGGATCGAACCGGCGCCGCAGAGGCCGCGTGCAGCTTCGCAACCCAGCGCTCAACCGCTGCGCCACCGGGGAGGCCCTCAACAATTATTTCTTTAAATAAATTTTCTATCTTTCTCTTCGTCACCTCTTTCTAGGATCCCCATATGCTATTTCTCTTTAGGTTATCCCAAAAGGCATTTTCACTATTTTCGTATTTTTTCCATTGTTCTATTTGTGTTTTCTCTGACATCGTGTTTTCAAGTTCATTAAATCTCTTCATTACTTGCAGCTATCTACTGTTGCGGTCCTCCACTTTATTTTTTAGTTCAGTTTCAGTATTTCTTGACTTCATTACTTCTAACTGCCATCTATTTTTTGGCCTTCATTCTGATGTTGTTTTACGTTCTCCATTGTTTTTTGATTTCCAGACAGTGTTATAACTATTACCTTGAGCACCTCTTCAGCCATGCTCCATAGGATTGTAACTCCTCCTGGAATGTTTTTCTACAACATTTGTAACATCATCTTCTGTCTCTACATTTTTAATTTTCATGGGTTGTAACAGGGATAGACGGTTCAAATTTCAGCCTTTAAACCTACTGAAGTAATCAGACAACTGGTACCAATAAGGGACAGTAGGTAAAAAAGAAGGACTGAATAGGCAGCAAAGGATCACCTCCAGTGAGCAGCAGGGATTCAAGCTCCCTACTGTGCTGTGGATACCAACTTACATGGTAGTGATTCACCTCGAGACTGTTTCTGAGCAAGATGTAGTTTTCCACACATATAGTTGATATGGGGTCACAGACCAGAAATACCTCTTTTCTAGCACAGAGCCTTATCCTGAGACTGTGTGTATCTGCTCCTGTTATTGCAGGTGCTTAAACTCTGGTTTATACAAGTGTTCATTTGTTTTGATTTCAGCCCTGAGATGTAGGATGGCAGGTGTTTAAAATAACCCGGCTTAAGCCTACGTGAGGACACGTGATCCAATCTGTTTCTTTAGACGACCATTCCCTGACTCCCTCCAGCTCAGTTGGTATTTGTAAGAATTGCTTGGTATGGGAAAAAACCATCACACATTTGGTGACCAGAAGTAAAGTGTTTTGGGGCCTCCCCGGTGGCGCAGCGGTTGAGCGCTGGGTTGCGAAGCTGCCCGCAGCCTCTGCAGCGCTGGTTCGATCCCTGGCTGCTCCCCGGCCACCGGAGGACGGTCCCACATGGCGTGCAGACCTCGCCTGCCGCCCGCTGCTCCCCTCAGCAGTGTACCTTGGTCCATCTGCCTGCTCTGCTCCCCACTCTGACTCTGGTGAATTCTCTCACCCTCCTGCACTTCTGACTGTACCCAATGCTTGTATAAATAAATCTTTAAAAAAAAAAAAAGTAAAAAAAAAAAAAAGTAAAGTGTTTTATATAAGTAGTAAAGGAGACCCACAGGAAAGAAACACACCATAGGGAAGAGCTGGGATTTTTCCTATATGAAGAAATGAAACTGAGTTTTTTTATCTTTTATACCTAATAAACACTACTTCAGCCAGGTGGTTAAAGTCTCTATCAACAATCATAAATTGTGTCAATAGTATGTGCTATTGATATGATGTAGTCTGCTTCTCACTAACCAATAACCCCAGTCCTATCATGAGAAAACACCAAACAAATGCCAATGGTAAGGCAGCCTACAAAATATTTGACCAGCATTCCTCAAAGTTGTTGAGGTCATCAAAAACAAAAAAGGTCTGAGAAATTAGCACAACCAAGAGAAACCTATGGACAATTTACCATTAAATGTAATTTGGCATACTGGTTGGAATACTAGAACAGGAAAAAAAAAATTAAAAACTAAGGAAATATGAGCAAACTATGGACTTCAGTTAGTAACAATATAGTAATATTAGTTCATAATAATAACAATGTATTATACTAATTAGGATGTCAATAACAGGGGAAACTAGGTAAAGAATAGTGAGCATACTCTATACTCTCAAATTTTCTATAAATGTACAACTAGGGTTTTTTGTTTTTTTTATTTTACTTCTTCAAGGTCCTTAATCTCCTACAAGAAACTATCCTTAATCCCCTCAAACTAAAGGAGGCCTCTCTTTCCTTGGACTCTGCCTTATACCACCTCTGTTGAGTACCATATTTCCCCCATTAAATCATAAGCAAAGTACCAGCCAAATTCATATTCTCCATGTTACTTAATTCAAAGTTAGTTTGAAGTAAAATTTAGAAACCAACTAATCCATATGAAAGTCACCTTGAGAGATGGTGAGCTACTTTCTCCTAAGGCAGTTTTATTCTCCTTTTGAGCAACTCTAATAAGAAAGTTCTTCCTGCTGGGTTGAAGCCAGCTGCTCTATAATTTCCTCATTTATTGCATGAATGAATGAATAAGTTAACTAGCTCTATGAGAGAAAGGACACCTTTTGTTTTACCTAATACTCTATCTCCAGTACCTAGCACACAGCAATCAAAAAATATTTGTTTTGGAATGACTAGAATGGTTAGCTGGCTGGGAAAGAGCTGCAATTTTTATTCACCATCTCCCTTCCCCTCCCACAATTTAACTTACTGTCTAGCTAAAGAAAACCCACCCGATAACACCCACACAATATACAGTTATTTAAGTCTTCACACCCTTATCGGGAAAAACCAAATGAAAAAATTAGCAGGCAACTATAAATCAGTGACATTCTGAAGGGAAGGGGAGGTAGAGGAATCAAAAAACTGGGATGAGAAGAGCACAAGGGACTATGGTAATGGCTCATGGCTGAACTAGTGGTGGGAATTTACCGGGACTACACCTGAAAGGAGAACGCATACAAGCATGCCCTGTTCAAAAATGAACAGTGATGTAAAATATATATAAATTTTAAAAATTAATAAAAATCTAAACCTTCACACCTTTATAAGCAATTTAAATAAAGCTAATTTTGTGCGTTAATAAGTGAGAAAGGAACTGGGGTCAAGTAGATCCCAACAGTATACGGCTAATGACTACACATGAATCAGAAAATTGGGGTTACCACAGCAAGGGAACCTGAGGAACTCTCCAGAACTAGCAGCCAAGTGCAAGGCTCATCCACTTCAGGCCTATGTAACTGGGCAAACCACTCCACCCCCAGCTAGCCTGCTTTCTCATCCGAAAATAAAAGGCTTCAGGGTCTCCCTTGTGGGCGCAAGGGGTTAAGTCTCAGCACTATGAAGCTATCCGCAGCCACTGCAGCAAGAGTTCAATCCCCGGCCATGGAGCTACCCACATGGCCCAGCAGACCTCTCCTGATTCGCCCGCTGCTCCCCTCAGCAGTGTATTTCAGTAGATCCACCTGCTCTGCTCCCCACTCCGTCTCTGGTGAATCCTCACACCTCCCGGCCTGTACCCCAGCTCTTGTATGCATAAATAAATCTTAAAAAAAAAGAGGCCTCACCCCAATGCCTCTTAAGCCTTTACCAGCCACAAAACCCTAGTATTCTGGATTTTGCTGTAATTTTATTTTTCTTAAGTTTTCAATTTTTTTTTCCCCAGCACGTAAAAGAACTGGGGAGTACGCCAGAGGTCTAGGGGATGGGGGAGGGAAGAGAGGCTCCACCAGAGACAGAGTGGGGAACAGAACAGCCAGGCTGACTGAAATACACTGCTGAGGGGAGCAGCGGACGAAGTCAGCTCCCTGGCCGGGGATTGAACTCCAGCCAAAGGCGTGACAGTGCTGAGATGCAACCAACAGGCCAGCAGGGAGCCTAAATCAATCTAATACTGCACAATAACTCCTGTGAAAGTTCACGCTTAGTCGCCTCACCCGTCACGTAAAAGGTTAGGTCTCAATTTTCAAAGGCCCTCCCATTCTTTGCCTTTTTGGACCCCGCCCCAGGAGGGGGAGGGGAAGCCAGGACCCACATCTGAAGTAAATAATATATAAATTCCCAGGATGGAAGACCGGTCTTCTGAAAGGGAAGTAGTTCCACAATGTTTCGTGAAAGGAAACCCCTTCCCACACAGAATTGAGGCCCGAGGTCTCAACGAAAGAAAAAGGTGAGGCGGGTCCCCGCTCACGCCGCCGCCCTGAGGTAAATACTTGGTCTGGGCAAGCCTGGAGAAAAAACAACACTGGCAGAAGAGAGAAAATCGAAAAAAGAAAACCAAACCAGTTGATGAGTCGGGTTCTC
Source organism: Talpa occidentalis (assembly GCF_014898055.3). Taxonomy (NCBI): domain Eukaryota; kingdom Metazoa; phylum Chordata; class Mammalia; order Eulipotyphla; family Talpidae; genus Talpa; species Talpa occidentalis. The sequence goes on along the minus strand of NW_023605305.1, from coordinate 94,481,962 downwards.
AGCAGCCTCATCCCCACGCCTGCAAACACACCTGTTCAGCAAGCAGTTTTCAAGCTTCCAGAACGTTCCACCAGCGCCGCGACAGCGCGAGCGACCTGGCGCAGCTCCCAGCCAGCAGACGACGCTCTGAGCGCGCCCCCGCGAGGCTTCTGCGCAGGTGCAGGCCCTCTGGCCCCGCCCAGGCCCTCTGGCCCCGCCCAGGCCCTCTGGCCCCGCCCCTGCGTTTCTGCCTCTTTAGAATGCAGTTTGCAGAAGCCCCTAAGTGGTTAAGTAAAAGCGTGCTTTTTATTTGTTGTAGACTTAATTGACTGGAATTGGGACTGGAATTTTCAGAGTCTTCAAAAATGTAGGCTCAGTTCTTGTACTGCTACTACTAAAAGCATAAAAATCAAATGATGGAGTTTCCATATCATGAAAGATAATACTCACATTTTCAGTAATGGCTATAAAAATATTTGTGTTTGCTCATGTGTTTGTTCTTCAGGGCTCCATTGTTTTCAGACTTAATTGGAGCTCCACAAGTTATTAGATACCGGTGCTGAGGACTATAAAATTTTTAAAAGGCAGAAAAAGTAAAATCATTTGCCTGGAGCCTGATGTTTAGGATACAAAACTTACTTAGTATCGCTTTATAAAATATGTATAACTGAACAAAAAAGTGCTCCAGGAAAAATCCTTTGGAGCACGTTTGTCATGTGCCGTAATTGTTAATCTCTGAAGTAACCATTTTTTAAATTTGGAGTTTCGTATAATTTACATTATTAAAATTAGATGCACTCTTTTGCTGCCTCTGTTGACTTTGTTACGGGAAACCAGGACAGATCAGAAAACTAAAGGATTCGAGGAATTGACTGAAGGCGGTCGGTGTTAGGGGTGCGGGCGGGGTAGATGCACAGATTTGTAAATCCGTCTCTCCACTGTATCACAAGGAAAGTTAGTTTGGTTGAGGGCCAGGACTTCAGTTCTGCTAGTGAAAATGCCAAGTGCAAAGAAAAGTGCTTTCTGAGGAGGATACTCAGAATAGGGAGGGAGAAGAAAACTCATTAACAAATTATCTTGTACCAGACATTATGATGGATACTTTACATTCATGATTTTATAAATGTTTTCCATAAATGCTGTAAAGTATATGTTCTTATTTTAAAGATAAGGAAACTGGGACTGAAAAACATTATGTCATTCTGTCTAAACAACAGCCAGTGAAAAAAGAGCTGGGGTTCAAACCAAAGGCTATCAGATATCTAGGCCATATCCTTAACCTCTACAGCAACTCCTCCACACCTGAACCCAGTTACAAGATCTAGGAGACACTGTAAGTCACACGAGAAGCAAAAAGGACTTAAAGCTATAAACGCTGGAGATGGCATTCATTGTTCTTCTCTCTTCCTCCCTTTAATTTGTCCTTCCTTTCTTCATTCAATTAACAAACATCTGTGTAGAAGAAATTGCCAGGTTTCAAATCATGTGTCCCCATTTACTTAGCTATGTGACCACTGATAAGTGACAACTCAGTTTCCCTATCTTAATATAAGGACAATAATTGTGCCAGTTCATAGGTTGATATATAAGCCTTTTAGAACAGTGCCTAAAACAGAAGCACTCAGTATAAACCTATTTTTATTATTATCCAAGTGTTCTCTTAATGTTATCTCTGCTATTGTACTATATCTACCTAGTCCATTCATTTCCCACTCTCCTAGATAAAGTTTTCATACCTTCTTTTCAAATCGCTAGCCTTTCTTCTTCGTCCTCACTTTCAACTGAAGATCTTAAGTCATTTGATATCAATAAAAACATCAGAAAGGGATGCCCACAAGCACATCTGCCATCAACTGTACCCACAGATTTTGTTTTCCTTTCAATTATACTAGCTGAACTGTGTATATTCATATATTAGTCTAACCTTCCACCTCAACATTAGATCCCATTGCTTCTTGTTTACTCAAAAGCATAGTTCCAACCATTCTCTCTTGTCTCTCTTAAAACATCACATTTCTCCTCTTTATTGACCATTCTCAATAGAAAATAAGTATGCTATTATTTCTCTCACCTTAAAATCTCTTGATCCCACTTCTTACTCCAGTTAACCATCCCATTCTCTGTTCTCACAGTAAAATTTGAAAACATTGTCTATAATTTGTTTTTAATACTCCTTCCCCCATGTTTTAAATGTACTCCAATCAAGCTTTTCCATTTCCATCATGACATATAAATTACTCTTGTCAAGGTCATTGCTAAATCCAGCAGACAGTTTTCAATAGGAATTTTACTTGGCTAATCAGCAGTTGTTTTGTTGTGCTTTTTTTTGGTTTGGTTTGGTTTGGTTTTTTGGTTTTTGTTTTTTTGCAGGTGATCACGTCTTCCTCTTGGAAACATTTTCTTCCTATGCCTCAAAATTTTCTTTTAACCTCTCTGATCACTCCCAACATTCTTTATTGTTTTTTCCTCAATACCCAACCTCTTAGGAGTGCCCCAAGTGAACCCCTTTTTCTCTCTGATTCTACTCACTCCCTTGGTGAAATCATGAGTTAGAGGCTTTAGAAATCTTCCATATTCTAAGATATCCCAAATTTTTATTTCTCACCCTAGACGCTCCCCAAACTCCAAATTGATAAATAACTGCCTATTTAATATTTTCACTAACAAATATCTCAAATTCCACACACCCAGAACTGACCTTCTAATTTCCCTCTGCAAACCTGTACCACCATGCTCTTCCCCATCTCAGTTAATGATGTTTTTTTCCTTGTTTTTAAAGTTACGTACTTTATCTCCTCCATGCCCCACTTGTTGGTAGCCTCCAATAGATCCAGAGCTTAACCTCTCCCTGTTCTGAACCACAGTCAACTCTCACTTGGATCATTACAATAGCCTCCCAACAGGTTTCCTGTTTATGCCTTGCCCCTTGAAGTCCTTTTACAAATATAGCAACTAAGGTAATCCTGTTGAAATAGAAGTCAGATTATATCTTTCTGATTAAAACTCTCTAATGGCTCTCCTCTGAGAAAGCTAAAGTCCTCATGATGACCTACAAAGTTTGGCGTGACCCAATTTCCCTATTAGCTATTATATTAGTTAAAAACAGGCTATTTTTCACCTTGCACATGGCAGATGGCCCATACCTTGAAAAAATTGTTTTCCAGCGCTGGGAAAACAACAAACAACAGATGGGCCTTGTGTTTGCAACAGTGTGTCAGTTGTGCAGCTATGGGCATTTAACAGTGTGAAGCGGTTAGGCAGGGAGTTGTTCTGCTTCTCTGTTGGAGTTTCCATTGCTCTGTTTGCCTGCCTGTGTGTGTGGTCCCTTGGCTCAGCATTAAAGGACTACAAAAATCTACCAAAGACTCCCAATTTTTCTTTTCATCTGTGAGAAGTGACAATGAACCTATCTGGCTTCGGATGGTGCATGACAGCTATCTGAACACTTCCAGGGCTCTTCTCTTGATTCTGCTATCCCAGCCTTAGCCCCCTCCCTGTTCCTTCTACCTGCTTGACAAGCTGTTGCTGCAGAGCTTTTGTACCAGCCTTTCTGTCTAAAGTCCTCTCCCCTAGATATGTTCGTATCTCATGTAATACTCCTCCAAATCTTAGCTTAACTATTTCATCTTCCCAGTAAAGCCCACCCTGACTTCTTCACTTAAAATTGGAACTTGTGGGCACTGTGAAGCTATTAGCAGCCACTGCAGCATGAGATCGATCCTCGGCCAGGGAGCCAACAGACATGTCTACACACAGTAGACCTCTCCTGTCCTGCCAGCTGCTCCCTTCAGCAGAGTATTTCAGTAGATCCCCTATTCTACTCCCCATTCTGTCTCTGGTGAATCCTCTCATTCCCCCTCCCCTGCTCTTCTGGCCTACACCCCAGTTCTTATATGAATAAATAAAAATAAATCTTTAAAAAATAAATAAATAAAATAAAATTGGAGCTGCTCCTGATCCCTCTTAGGCTGCACTGTATTTTTCATAGTATTTGTCACCTTCTAACATACTATATAAGTATTACATTTAATGTTACAACCTCCTTTCACAAGAATATAAACTACACAAGGAAGGGATTTTTGTGTTTTGTTTTGCTAATGAATCTGGCCCCTAGAACAATGTCTGGTACTTAGTAAGTTATATTAATGACCATTAATAAACTTAGTCAAAGGTTGAAATATCACTCACCCTCACATATAAATTCCTTCTTTTTTTTTTAAATTCCTTCTGTCTTAATGGTGACATATCAAACTTCACTGAATGTTAGAAGCTATAAGATAAATAGTGCCAATGAGTGCATCTATTTTTATTGAAATTCTTAGGCTTATTATTTTCAAACTTGAATTAGTTTATTTCAAGCTTAGATCTTCTGGGTCTGTTAGGGGGAAAGGATGTCCTGAGCAAACTCCATACAGGGTTTGTAGATGCCACCCCTACTCCATCAAGACACTGGGAATTACAAATCCCATGAGCCCCAAAGGGAAGTTGCGAGGACCTAAGGGTGGAGTTAAGCAACCATTTTCTCTGTTTGTAAATAAAAACTAGCCATGTTAGCGGGGTTTCAGGCACTTGTCTGGTGCTCTTGGCCAGGCAGCTTTGGTCTCGGCTGGTCATTTGGGATTCCAGGTCGTCGGAACAGGTAGGACACATTTAAGAATTTTTCTCCCTCTTTTCTCCCTGAGTTGTACATTTCCTCATTTCCCTTTCCCTTGTAAACAGACCTTTGTTAATCTTTGGTGTGTGCCTGCAGTTTAAGTACCCTTTAAGCGCACGTGAGGACCCACAGTCAGGCAACCTGTTTTATATCGGGGTTGCCCCGTAACAGGTCCAGGCTAACTAATTTGTCTGAGAAATATTTGCAGGAAATAAACCTTTAACAGCTATCTTTGCTAACAAGTTTTCATTTGGAAGGCTTATGTATTATGATTCATTCATTACTGGAACAAATAAGGCTGCTTGAGCTGTGCTTTTAAAGGTGTTACACAATGCAGGCCCAAATATATTGAAATTGAATACACAAATATATTTGGCATTTCATAACAGCTCAACTCCCTGATTCATTACTCACTGGAATTCCTACACAGAAATATGTTCAGTTTATACTCCTACTTAGTGTCAGAACATTCCTAATTCAGCAGCTGTGAGAAAGTTATAATGAAAAATTAATTCCATAAATTATTGATTCTTGGACTGAAAAAGTAAACTTCAACTTGAAAACAGAATCAATTAAAAATACGTATTTCAGAAACTTTGCAGTGCCATATTGCCACTTTAGTTGCAGAAGAACAAGCTCTAGTCTACAACGAATAGCTTCACGTGTTTTGAAAGATGCCTTAATTTCATAAGCATAGTGAACTTCTAATCTATTTCGTGGTTTGCTGCTTTTGTAGCAGAAATCTGGCTTTTACCCGGGCAGAGGAAAAGACAAGCAATACTTTAGGAATGGTGAGGTCAGGAAAGCTTTTAATTCACATGCATGTGGACCCAGACCAGTAAGTTCCTGTTAGGTCTGAGAGTTGGCTAAAGACAGAGGGTCCTTTTCATACATAATTGTTACATTGATAGATTGTTTCAGATATATTTATTTATTATTACAAGAACTGGAGTACAGGCCAGAGGTGTGGGAGGTGAGAGGATTCACCAGAGACAGAGCAGGGAACAGAAGAGGCAGATAAACTGAAGTATACTGCTGAGGGGTGCAGCGGGCAAGCTAGGAGAGGTCTGCTGTGCCATGTGGTTAACTCCCTGGCGGGGGATCGAACTCATGCCACAGAGGCTGCAGACTGCTTCACAGTGCTGAGCTCAACCCCTTGAGTTTCCAGGGAGGCCCTGGCGATGAATTCTTCTAAGGAAGGATTTGTAAGTAAACAAACTTGTTAATTGTATTTGTATTGAAGTGTTAATTGCTCCTGTGTTAGGGTGCTTTTCTCAGGGGACTTTTTACAACTATTTGCTTAGAGGTTTCTTTGCTTCTTTACTTTGATAGATCTATGATAATAAATGTACTTCAATATTTTCCCCTTGTAATCAATTACAAATATTAAACAAGCATTTTCTGTTTGATTTTTACTAAAACTTGCAGTACCACATCACTCTTTAAACTATATGTACATACAACTTTGATAAAAATAAAAACTAATGGGTCTTTTTCCTCCTAGCTCTCACTTTTAAACATATTTGATTTGTTTGGTGTGCACCTAATTTTTCCCCCCTTTTTTTCTATATTAAAAAAAAATTTTAATGTAGTACTTTTTTCTTACATCATTCATTTTTGGGCAATAAAATTGTCCAATGGTTTGATCACTGTAGTTCTCCTACCACCAAAGCACCCATACTCCATCACCATACTCCCCTGTGCTCTTCCCACATCTGTTTTCACACCTTCCCATATAATATCCTTCCCCCTCTCCTCATGGATATCTCATGTCTTCAAGGTTTTCTTAGACCCTTTGGTTTTTCTATATTCCACATATAAGTGAAACCATCTGGGGCTTCCCTAGTGGTGCAAGGGGTTAAGTCTGGGCACTATCAAGCTGTTGCCAGCCACTGAGGCATGAGTTTGATCCCCAGCCAGAGAGCTACCCACATGGTGCAGCAGACCTCTCCTGTCTTGCCCGCTGCTCCCCTCAGCAGTGTTTCAAGCCACCTGTTCTGCTCCCCACTCTGTCTCTGGTGAATCCTCTCACCCCTGCACCTCTGGCCTACACCCCAGTTACTCTCTGCATAAATAAATCTTTTTGAAAATAAATAAGAGTAGTATAACAACAATAAATCCCCAAACCCAAGGTTAACCACTGCCATTATGTTTGTATATTTATTATAGTTGTATATTCATATGTTGTATATGAAGTAGAATTAGGTTTGGCTAGATAAGAGAAAATTCAAATCAACTGTAGTTTATAATACTAAGTTTAGCATACATATTTCCCCTCATTGGATAGCAGCCAGGAGATGGAAAGTCCAAAGCTGGTATGGGGGTCTTCTGGGGTATTCAGGGACCAGGTTCCTGCCAGCTTCCTCTCTACCAGCTCGAGGGTGTCACCTTTATCCTTGTGGCATAAATGATGGCTGGTAGAGCTCCAGTCATCACATTTGTGCTTCAGGAAGCTGGATGCAGAAAGAAGGAAGCCCCATCCACCTTAGAGAAACTTTTAGGAAGTGCCACTCAATACTTCTATTTATATGTCATTTGTCAGATCTTAGTCATATTGATATCTTAATTTCAGGTTTCCAGGTCTAGTCTCCCAGCCAGATCCCAGGCTGCAGTGGCAACATGATTACAACTAGCTGCAAAATGCAAAGATATGTATGTCTTCATTCTGAGCAGCCACACCTAAAAAGTTCAAGGCTTTACCAGTAAGGGAAAGGAGAGGAATACCTATTAGGACAGGATATTAGGAATTGTACCAGTCAGGGTTCTCCAGAGGAGCAGAACTTAATATATAAATTAAGAGATTTATTTTAAAGAGTTGACCCCTGGTATTGTGGAGGCTGGCAATTCTGAAATTCCTAGGGCAGGCTAAAAACTCAGGTAGACATTGATGTTTCAATCTTAAAGCAAAATTTCTGCTTCTCCCTGAAACCTCAGTTTGTGCTTTAAAGGTCTTCAACTGTTAGATGAGGCCCACTCACATTATGAAGGATGGTCTCCTTTACTTAATGCCAAATGATTGTAAAGATTAAATACATCAACAGATATCTTCACAGCAACATGTAAATTACTATGTGGTTAAATCACTGAGGACTATTATTTAGCAAAAGTGACAGATAAGATAATCACAGCAGTCTTTATAATAAATAGATTATACTACATATACATTAACATCTAACTCTTTTTTTAAAGATTTATTTATGCATGCATGCAAGAGCTGGGGTGTAGGCCAGAGGGTGTGTGTGTGTGTGTGTGTGTGTGTGTGTGTGTGTGTGTGTGAGAGAGAGAGAGAGACAGACAGACAGACAGACAGAGACAGAGACAGAGACAGAGAGCAGGGAGCAGAACAGGCAGATCTACTGAAACACACTGCTGGGAGGGGAGCAGTGGGCAAGACAGGAGAGGTCTGCTGCACCATATGTGGGCCAGCTCCCTGGCTGGGAATTGAACCATGCAGCAGTGACTGGCGATAGATTGACAATGTTGAGACTAAACCCCTGCGCCACCACAGAGGTCCTAACTCCTTTATTTTGTTGTGCGCTTCTTTTCATCAAATATTCTTATCAAACATAATATTTAAGTGGTTTAATATCATAACATGGAAAGAATAAAATAACTTATTTATCCACTCCTACATTTCAGGACTTTAAACATCATATACATATATAGGTGTATGTTTTAGGTGTGTGTTTTATTCATAGGTGTATGAATAATCAGAAATAGTTATTCTTTTTTAAAAAAGATTTCTTTTTATTTATTTATGCATAGAAGAATTGGGGTGTAGTCCAGAGGTGCGGGGTGTGTGTGTGTGTGAGAGAGAGAGAGAGGATTCACCAGATACAGAGTGGGGAATAGAATAGGCAGATCTACTGAAACATACTGCAAAGAAGAGCAGTAGGCGAGACAGGAAAGTCTACTGCACCATATGTGGGTGAGCTCCCTAATTGGGAACACAGTGGTGATAGTGTGATAGCACTGATATTTAATCCCTACACCAACAGGGAGGCCCCTATTCATTTTATTTCTCAAAAGTGAAATTCTTGTGTTAATTATGATAAAGATTTCTAAGGCCTTTATTTCTACTACCAAAGTGCTTTCCAGAAAGTTTGAACCCAATTTATACTTACACTAACATTATGTGAATTCAATACTAATCTCACTGTGCTCCAAACTGCATTAGGTTTCATAATTTTATCTTTATCAATTAAATAGATGGGCATTTTGCTTTTTACCTCTTTAACTAATATATAAAACATTTTGTCATTCCCTGCATTGCTACTGACTATTTCTATCTCTTCTTTGGTTAATTTTGCCTTTTTTTTTGCCTAGTTTCACTACTTCCAAATACTATATAATGTATTTATATGCTGAGGCTATGTCTTTGTCATATAACTTGCAATATGATTACTAATTTGCTTTCCTACAATTTTCATATTATAAGATTTTTAGGATACAAATTACTTGATGAAAGAAACTATACATACTTCATATTTTCACTTAGGGTAAACAGTCAATCAAAGTTAATAAAGATATAATCATTTCATTGGTGACTAAAATAAAGGGAAGTAAAAGATGGAAATGAGATTATTTTCATACACAAGTAAAGTATCACTCCCACGGATGACTCAGGTAACTAGTCACGTCTTACCAAAAAAAGTACTTTGGGAATTACTTTTCCCTAAGAATTCTTACATATGTAATGTTTTTCTTCAAAATAGTACTACTAAATTTAGAATCTATGGACTGAATTATTGTTTCTAAGAAGTGACAAGCCAGTGTTATTTTTAAATAAATTTTTAAGGTGATCTGTATTTTTTTTTTAAAGATTTGTGTATTTATTTATTTATACAAGCACTGGGTACAGTCAGAAGCGCGGGAGGGTGAGAGAATTCACCAGAGCCAGAGCAGGGAGCAGAGCAGGCAGAAGGACCGAAGTACACTGCTGAGGGGAGCAGCGGGCGGCAGGAGAGGTCTGCGTGCCATGTGGGACCCTCCTCTGGTGGCCGGAGAGCAGCCGGGGATCGAACCGGCGCTACCGAGGCTGCGGACAGCTTCGCATCCCAGCGCTCAACCGCTGCGCCACCGGGGAGGCCCCAAGGTGATCTGTATTTTTAAGAAAAAATTTATAGGAGAATGAACTATGATTTCTTACATTTTTCTAAAGAAATTAAAAGGCAGTAAATATGTGTGTTATATCTATGATGGGAGAAACTGCATGACATTGACATGCTGCAAATATATCTATGTGGTGATAAAAATGGAATGAGGCATTTGTGCCACATATGACAGCTCAAAACTGTCAATTTCCTCTTTAGTAATTTTTAGAATTTGTTATCTCATTGACTATGAAAAGTACAATTATCCCACACACTGTTCTTGGATTGAGTTTTAATGTAACCTGCCCAGAATTTTTGCTTGATTTTCAAAATTATAAATGAAATTGAATTCCAATAATTTAAGCTTATATAATATAGTAATACTTGGTATTTACTATCTTTCTACATTATTATATTTTAATTGTTTAGTTAAACTCATTAACTCCAATTATTGCTGTAATGCTTTCATTTGTAATTCTTAAGTGATTAAAATGGGTTAGTGAATATTTTCTTATTTACTTATATGCCCACTATCTAAATTTATTACTTCTACAAGTAAATATAAGTAATAGTAATAGAAGTGTTCAATTCATATTTTCAAAACCCCTTTTTTTCAAAGTTCTTTTTCTAATGTTTCTTTAATCCAGTTTGGTTAAAAAAAACTTTCCATTGTTTATCAGCTATTTGCATTTTAATTTTTGTTAAAAACCACAAGCTTCTCCCCAGTTTACCTTTTGCTTTTTCATTTTTTTTGACATATTTGAATTCTGAATTTTATTTTTTTAAAAGATTTATTTATTTATGCGTATGAGAACTGGGGGTACAGTCCAGATGTGCAGGGGGTGAGAGGATTCACCAGAGACAGAGTGGGGAATAGAACAGGCAGACTGACTGAAATACACTGCTGGGGGAACAGTGGGTGAGATAGGAGAGGTCTACTGCGCCATGTGGGTAGCTCCCTGGCAGGCTAGGGATCAAACTCATGCTTCAGAGGCTGTGGATAGCTTCACTGTGTTGTGCTTAACCCCTCGTGCCACCAGGTAAGCCCAAATTCTGCATTTTACATAACCAAATTATCAGTTTTATGTTCCATGATTTCAGAGTTCCATGCATTTTTTTCTGAGTTTATGTACTTCCTTACAGCAAGATTATATCAATATATCACTCATGTTTTCTTGTAATACTCCATTGGCTTCATTGTTTCAAGTTAAGTTTTGCTGTCTATGGAGATACTGTTTTTCTGATTTGCTTTATTAATATATATGTATATATGAATAGGTTTACCAACACTAAATTGTCTTGTACTCCTTAAATAAATTGCCACATACCATTTTCACATACTTCTGGATCTCAGGATTTTTGCATTGGTTACTCTAAGTGAGTGATATTTGTGGAACCAAGCATAAGTATTCTTAGCCATTGCTTTGTCATTTTGTGTGTAACTGCCATTTTAGAATTTTAGGTTTTGCTGTCCCGGGAAAGACTGCATTCCAGAGATAATTTCAACAGTTTCGACCCTCACTCCACCCTCTCCCTCCGGTCACCAATGAGGGCGAACTTGCTGTAATTGGAGCTGCATCTTGACCGGGCCAGTCAGCTTAGAATTATAGCCGGGCAAAGTTGGAGAATGCATCCTCGTAGCCAATGAGTAACTGCCAGCATAATTTAACCTTATTAAAAAACCCCTGCTTCCTTTGTTTTGGGCTCTCAATACCTGCCGCTGTGTTAGTAGGTGCCGTGAACCCAGACTCGAGTCTGTAATAAACTCCCTTTTGCATCGGCTGTCTTTGGGTTCTTAGAGGCTATGCTTGCCAAGTCTGCTGATCTTGGGCACGACAATATTATTCCATCATTTCTCTTTTATTATATCTTCAGACTTTGGTGATCACATTATGATGCCTTCTTAAAATACACCTGCAAGGTTTTTTTACCTTTATCCATTCTTCAAAATTATGTAAAAAGGGCCTTCCTAGTGGCCTAGGGGATAAGGCTTAGCGCTATCACCACTGCTGCCTGAGTTGGATCCCTGGCCAGGAAGCTAACCCACATATGGTACATACCTCTCCTGTCTCACCTGCTGTTCCCCTTAGCAGTGTATTTCAGTAGATCCACCTGTTCTGCTCCCCACGCTATCTCTGGTGAATCCTCTCACTCCCAGCACCTGTCTTACACCCCAGTTCTTGTATGCATCAATCAATCAATCTTTTTTTTTAAAAAAGATTTATTTATACAAGAACTGGGGTACAGGTCAGAGGTGCAGGAGGGTGAGAGAATTCACCAGAGACAGAGTGGGGAGCAGAACAGGTAGACCGGACTGAAAGCACTACTGAGGGGAGCAGTGGACGTGACAGGAGAGGTCTGTCTCGCCATGTGGGAATCTCCCAGGCCGAACAGGAATTGAACCCGCGCTGCAGACGCTGCGGACAGCCTCACAGCACAGCACTCAACCCACTGCACCACCGGGGAGGCCCCAATCTTTTTTTTTTTTTTTTAAAGAAGTAAACAGTGATAACATATAGCACTCCCTTAAGGGTCAATTATGAATGCTTTCTCAGTGTTATCCAAGGTTAATACTTTGTTAATAGATAGATTTTCTGTCTATTTTTTAGTCTGTTTTGGTAACTTCTATTTTCTAGTACTTATTCATTTCATCCATGTTTTCAACTGGATGAAATTTGTATGCACTTTTGCAAAATACTACCTTATGATGTTAATTTCTGTTATTTCCTTTCTAATGTGTATTTAGGCTTTTCGCTCCATTTAAGCTAGTGTGTGGGTTGTTTTGTTTTTAAGGATCAGCTCTTATCAGTTGTGCTGTTTTTCTCAGTTCTAATTAAGTTCCACTATTGTCTCTATTAACTTCTTTCTTTTAATTCAATTTGATGCTAATTTTCTAACTTCTTGAATTAAGTGTTCTCTATAATTATTCTAAATCAGAAAGTTGTAGGAAAATATTTTACTTTCTTGACTTTAAAGGTAGATTATGGGGCCTCCCTGGTGGCACAAGGAGTTAAGCACACAGCACTGTGAAGCTATCTGCAGCCTCTGCAGCACGAGTTTGATCCCCGGCCTGCCAGGGAGGTGACCCATATGGCGCAGCAGACATCTCCTGCCTGCTGCTCCCCTCAGCAGTGTATTCCAGCCAGTCTGCCTGTTCTGCTCCCCACTGTCTCTGGTGAATCCTCTCATCCCCCACACATGTGGCCTGTACCCTAGTTCTTTTATGCATAAATAAATCTTAAAAAGAAGTAAAATAAAGGTAGATTATGCATGTTTTCAGAGCTGCATGGATCTAAGTAAAAGGTCAGTTTTGCAAGGGTGTTGGACATCTTTTAAGCATATAATTATTAATTAATTATTTTTAATTTTATATATATTTTACATCATTCTTCATTTTTGTACAACATATGCTTTCTCCTCTCAGGTGTAGTCCCGGTGAAATTCCCACCACCAGTTCACCTGTGTGCCATCATCATAGTCCCTTGTTAAGCATGTAATTATTTAATTGCAAATGTATTTCTATCTCAATGACTTACTAAGCTTTTTTGTTATGCTAAAATTGAGCAAAAATTGAATGAAAAGTAGTCACCTCAGTACATTTTATATTAAAATCCTACTAACAAAAAGTACCAACTTTGTGTCCACGTACTTTTTCTTAATATCTTCCTGATCTGGAAATTCATTATTTAATTGATTGGGAAAAAGTTTTTATAAAAACATAGAATCAGGGCCTCCCCTGGTGGTGCAGGCGGTTGAGCACCACACTGTGAAGCTGTCCGCAGCCTCTGCAGTGCAGGTTCGATCCCGGCCAGCCAGCAAGGGTCCCACATGGCGAAGCAGACCTCTCCTGTCATGCCCGCTGCTCCCCTCAGCAGTGTACTTTGTCAATCTGCCTGTTCTGTTCCCCACTCTGTCTTTGGTGAATCCTCTCACCCTCCCACGTGTCTGACCTATATCCCATTTCTTGTATGTATGAATAAATAAATCTTTAAAAACAAAAACAAAAAAAAACCCAGAATCAGTAGAATTGAAATTCTCAAATAATTAAAAATGTATGGTAATATTGACTAAATTTAGAATTAAGAAACCATTGTATGAGACTAACTCTGGGCACTAAAAGCAACTCTTGCAATATTAACATGATTGAACTGTCTCATCTCTAAGCTGGATTCAAAGTAGTCTTGGTATCAGAATTCACAATACATAATATAAATATCACTGGAAAAGAGTGTGTAGATAATTTCAACTCTAAAACAGCTCTATTTTTAAAAAGATTTTATTATTTATTTATTTATTTTTGTGTAGAAAAACTGGGATGTAGGCTAGAGGTGCTAGGGGGAGGGGATTGTGGAGGGGTGGTGGTGAGAGAGTTCATCAGATAGGGTGGGGAGCAGAAAGGCAAATCTACTGAAATATACTGCCAAGGAGAGTAGCTGACAAGATGGGAGAGGTCGGTAGCACCATAAGTGTGTTAGCTCCCTGGCCTGGGATCGCATGGAACTCAGGCTGTTGCAGTGATAGAGTTGACACTTAACCCCTAGGCTACCAGGGAGGCACTCTAGCCTTACTATTACTTCCTATCCTTGCTACTCCAATGATTCCCATAGAGGCCTTTATGCTAGCTCTTTTTTAAGATATTTTTCATACCAATCAGCAAGGGTAATCTTAGTAACAGTCCTGTTTACCTTTGATTTTTAAAAATTTCCAAGATGCTTTGCCTAAATGTTATGCTGAGATTTTTGGCACAGCTGACAGGCTTCTTCACAGCCTGGCCTGCCTGCACTGTTCCAGCTTTATCTCCCAAGGCATTTGGTGCTTGAGTTACATTAAAGACCTGAACAATCCTGATTCAGTTAGTATTCTTTGTGATTGATTTACCTCCTTCTGCCTATTCCTTCATGATCCCTGATCCATTGTTTATTTCTAACTTATTTTCAAAGTGTCTTAGTTACTTTTATTTTTAAAGCAGTATCTTCAAGTGACTACCCCCTCTTTTCAGTCACACTTTTTTAAGGACTAAGTTCTTTACTTCCTGCTCACTTTTCAACCCACTGTAGTCTAGTAGCACTTAGCCACTGCTAGAAAAAAGAAAATTGACAATAACTACCAATAAAGTCCTTATGTCTAAATCCAGTGTTCTATTCCAAATATGTATCTTACTGATATCTCAAGCAGCAATTGATACTATTAATCACTGCTTACCTAAAAACAAACCAATCCACCTATTTTTCTGTGATTTGCAGAAAGCATGGAAATATGAGTTAAAAGATAAAAATGAGCACTACTTACGTGTAACACCATTGAAATGTTTTCCTTTCTTTTTCTAGGTACCTGTAAGCATAGAAAACTCAGTAATATAGATTAATAAATGTATATTCTGAATTTCTTATCTTACAAGCACCTTCCTTAGCATTAAGCAGATTTTTTTGAAGTAATTTTAATCACTGCATATCACTGTTATATAGAAGTACTCCACAGTTTATTTAGCTTTTCTGCTGTTGACATTTAACTAATTTCAAATTTTCACTAAATATATCTGGATCTCCAAAAATCATTTTTACAGAAAAATATTTGTCAGAGGTTATTTCTTAATGTTAGATCCAAGGGGTGAAAGGGCCAGGTTGTGGAAGGAAAGCATAAATACTCTTGTTATATCATATCAACAGATTGTCTAGTTACTTACTGGAAAGGTAATTTGCACTCCCATAGCAATATTTGAGAATCCCTCTTATCATTCTCTGGCTAACATTGAACAAAACAAAACAAAACAAAACAAAAGCATTAAAAAAATCATTGCAATTTGATAGGTGGAAAATCTTACAGTGTTTATTTGCTCTTCTCTAATTAGTGAGATTATAGTCATTCTACTCACCTTGGCCTCCTAATTCTCTTACCTCTGATAATCCTTCACAGATCCCTTCTTGAGGTTTTTTTTTTTTTTTCTATTATTCCACAGCACTTTGTCCTCATTCCCTTGAATGTCCCATAGGCATCTCAAACTTATGACCTAATTAAATTAAAGTTCTCCTGACTCTAAGATTTCTTCAATTTTTGATTGATGAATCACTGACCACCCACTCAGGTACGTAACTCAGAAACCTGAGTATTTTAAGGTGATTCCCTCTTCGCATTCCCCACATCAGTCATTAAGTTCTTCAATTCCACCTTTTAAATCTCTCAAATGTGCTCATTCTTTGCTATTTCCACAACCACTGCTCTAGCTCAAGTTTTTATTGTAACACTTGTCACTAGTCTTAATTTCATTAGCATCCTCCATTCCATCCTCCGTACTACTTCCAGAGTCATCTCTCTAAAATGCAGTTTAGGTCTTACGAATCTGATCATGTTATTGTCTAGATTCTGTGTCCCTGCCCAACTTTATCTCGTCTTTCCATTTCTACCCATCTCCTATCTAGTCATATGGAACAACCAGAATATCCCATTGCCTGTAAACTTTTTCTGCCAAGAGTATGCCTCTTCCTTTGTTTTATGATTCCTATCCAAGGATCATTCCATTGCTTCCTTTTTCTTTATACACCGATTATACCTTATTATGACATTTAACATCAAAATTTTGCAATTTTTGTGTAACAATATCCCCTCACTAGACTATAACACCCAAAGACAGATACTATGCCACTTACCTTTTTAACTGCAGTACTAACATAGTTCTGGGACTATACTTGACTCTCAAATATGTGTGGAATTGGTATTTTTGATAAGTTGAAAAATTTCTTCCTGTCTTCTTCCACAAACTAATCATTCATCAACTTCTATAATCTCAGTTTATCTAATATCTGATACCAAATCCTCTTCTATTCCCATTTCTAAAGTTGATAAAATTATTCTAATTACATTCTGATATTTAGGCAATTCTCCAAAGCAGGTCCTCCTTATTACTGCTGACAGTTACTTTTCTAAAAGACACCTTTTATGTTACTTTAGTACTTAAAAAGCAACTTTGATAACGATCCATTGTGAAGTTTTAAGTCATTATTTCCCAAGTAAATAAAAACAGATTATCCACTTCAGAAAAGATAAAAATAAATGAACAAATAGTGGAGGGAGACATAATGCTTACCAAGTCCTGGGGTGTTGACTATTTAAACACATAAACATAATATTTAAAGCCTGTCAGAATTCAGCTCTTTAGCCTTATCTTTTACCATTCTTTCTCCCCATCCTCAATGCACATCCTGGTCACCAACTTTAATATGCTAATGTGTTAGAAGAATGCCCCATCATCAAGCAAAGGTCTACTCATCCTTGAAAGTCAATGTCAGATGAATCCTTTCCAAGCAACAGGAATCAAAACAAAAATTCCAAGAGCTCTTTTGGCACAAATGGTTGGTTTTTTGCAATTTCATGTAAACTATGTATAAAAACACCTTTTAAACACATTTATTTTTGTTAATCTATAACAAATGATCTAAGTAAAAACAAAGTATTTTCTAGGTAAGTGCATCTTCAAGACAAGTCTCCTAGCCTACATGTCCAATGAGGTTGCAGCCACTACTACCTTATTTATTTTCTTAAAGATTTATTTTCATTTATGCATACAAGATCTGGGGTGTAGACCAGAGGTGTGGGGGGTGAGAGGATTCACCAGAGACAGAGCAGGGAACAGAACAGGCAGACTGACTGAAATACACCGCTGAGGAGAACAGCGGGCGAGACAGGAGAGGTCTGCTGCGCCATGGGTCACCTCCCTGGCCAGGGATTGAACTTAGGCCATAGCAGTGATAGCACTGACACTTAACCGGTAGGTCACCAGGGAGGCCCCCCACTAGTCCCTTCTTTAAAGAAATTCTGAAGCAGTCACAGAATGTTGCTTGCCCTAAGAAGCTTTCTCTAATCTTTTTTTTTTTTTAAGATATATTTAGTCATGCATACAAGAACTGGGGTACAGGCCAGATGCATGGGAGGGTGAGAGGATTCATCAGAGACAGAGCAGGGAACAGAACAGGCAGACTGACTGAAATACACTGCTGAGGGGAGCAACGGACGAGACAGGAGAGGTCTGCTGCGCCATGTGGGTCACCACTGTAGCCGGGGATTGAACTCAGGCCATAGCAATGATAGCAATGAAACTTAACCGGTAGGCCACCAGGGAGGACCCCCACTAATCCCTTTTTTTTTTAAAGATTTATTTATTTATACAAGCACTGGGTACAGTCAGAAGCGTGGGAGGGTGAGAGTATTCACCAGAGCCAGAGTGGGGAGCAGAACAGGCAGACTGATGAAGTACACTGCTGAGGGGAGCAGCGGGCGTGGCAGGAGAGGTCTGTGTACCATGTGGAACCCTCCCAGTGCTCAACTGCTGCACCACCGGGGAGGGCCTCCCACTAATGCCTTCTTTAAAGAAATTCTGAAGCAGTCACTGAATGTTGCTTGCCCTAAGAAGCCTTCTCTAATCTTCTCTTTTTCTTTTTTTTAAGATTTATTTAGTCATGCATACAAGAACTGGGGTACAGGCCAGATATGCAGGAGGGTGAGAGGATTCACCAGAGACAGAGCAGGGAACAGAACAGGCAGACTGACTGAAATACACTGCTGAGGGGAGCAGTGGGCGAGACAGGGGAGGTCTGCCGAGCCATGTGGGATTCTCGCCCACAGGACAGGATCTAACCCGCGCTGCGGAGGCTGCAGGCAGCTTCACTGTGCAGCGCTCAACTGCCTGCGCCACCAAGGGAGGCCCTAATCTTTTCTTCTTGACAAGCTGTAGCTTCTCCCTTTCAGCTCCCATATCTCTGATCTTAAACAATGGTTATCTTACCAAACAGTAGCATAGTGTTATTTTCTTTTTTAGTTTCTTCCACTGCAGTAGCTCATTTAGGGTAAGAAGTTTACATCAGTTTCTTCATGCACAAAATAAAGAAGACATATGTCATAGAACAGTTGTGAGAATATTGTTAATGCATATTTAAAGCACTTAGCACAGGGTCTTAACATATAAAAAGTGCTGAATAAATGTAAGCAATTATTAATCAATATATGTTTGGTGAATGGTGAAGTGATAGCCCAAGTAGTCCCATAGTAAAGACTGGTAGATGTGTCATTCACAAAAGAGCGTGATAAGAAAACATACAAGAACTGAAATTACCTAAGAGGTCACTACTTAAGCAAAATATCTCCCTTATTATCTATTGCAGATGTGACATGAAATTAAATAGATTTTAAATGTCTAATGATTTAAGAAGAAAGTTTTCAGGACCTTGAAGCTGGGAAAGAAATGAAGTTTCAGTTATAAATTTGTGAGCTTCTGAGGTAGTTTATTAAAAGTAACAAAACAATTTCACATTTGGAGAAAAAAATAACACAATATCCACAATCTCTTGGGACTTGGTGCTGTTTCTGACTCTATCATACTTCTTTTTTTAAAAAAGATTTATTTATTTATGCATACAAGAACTGGGGTACAGGCCAGAGGTGTGGGGGGTGAGAGGATTCACCAGAGACAGAGTGGGGAACAGAACAGGCAGACTGACCAAAGTACACTGCTGAGGGGAGCAGCGGGTGAGTCAGGAGAGGTCTGCTGCACCATGTGGGTAGCTCCCTGGCGGCAGGGGGATGAAACTCGTGCTGCAGAGGGTGCTGATAGCTTCATAGGTTGCATATTAACCCCTTGCGCCACCAGGGAGGCCCTCTATCATACTTCTTTACACCACAAATTTATCTCTAAATTTAGTATTTGTTCTCAGGTTTTATGATAAAAAATCAAATGACCTGTGTTGTGTGGCAGAAATAACATCAAACTGAAATTAAGGAATATTGGATTCTAGTCCACAAATTAGTTAATGGGCTCTTGTGCAATCTTTTGACTCATGTGAACTTCAATCCTTGACATTTTAAGGGATTAGACTAATCATTACATTTAAAAGTATTAAAATAAATAAAAATTAAAAAATACAAAGTTCTTCTAATACTGTATTTTAACTCTTTTCTTACATGTTTTCCCCTCTCAGCAGAAACAACTTTTTTTGAGGAAGGAGGAAGAACTCAAACCTTATTTTTGTACTACAGCACCCAGAACCAGTATGACTGACTGAATGAGTGCTTCTTGTAGAGCTTCTATTTTAAAAAAGGCATAGCAACTAAATGATATTATAGTAACAGGCTAGTAGCTAATTTTACATAGTTAAATTAATATATAAGAACAAGTGATTATGCATTAATATGATTATTGATATTTAATATACAGGATCCTTATTGTTGATCATTTATTGACAATTTTAATTTAGAAAAGTACTTTTAAACCAAAATGTTTCCTCACTTCTGACATATTTTAGAGAAATTATGCATTACAAAGCTTAAAAGAGATTGATTCTACTAAATCTCATTACCCTAGAGAAAACATCCACATCAATATTGGACCTAAAAGTTTGCTCCTCAGTAGCCTTTTTAAAAAAAGATTTTATCTTTGCCTTGCTACCAACATTACAAATAAAAAGGCAATCTGATCAAGGAAATAAAGAAGTAGGTAACTAGACAATGCATAAGACATACACATGTGTGTGTGCCCATGCTCACACACATGCAGTTTCACTCGGTAACTCAATTACCTCATATACCCATTTTCAAGTTAATATTTAGTGCAGGCTTACTGCAGGTGCAGTTCTAAAATATCTCTGATATGGAATGGAAACTGGAGAGTTCTAAGTAACCATAAAAAAGGGAGTCCATATAGATTAAAGATAGACAGCTTCCCCATTCTTTTGAACAAAGGCAGACTTCCCTCTCTGGCTATATCCCAGAAGGAGAGTTACAGAGGATTCCATTTCTGTTTTAGTAACAATAAGATTGAAATTGGAGAATGTATTTACTTCACTATTTCCCAGACCTCAATTGTTGGGGAAATTAAGATTTTTATTGATACTCAGCTATCAACCATATCAACCTGAATCTGAATGTTACTCACAGATAAACTCTACATAAAGCACACAAGCACGATACTTTTTTATTGTTGAATTACCAATTTACCATATGCAGAGCAAAAAAGTAAAGGGACCGATCTGTTTGTGCATTCACATTGTAAATTCTTGAATGATGAACAAGTGAACAAAAGATCAGTTAGGAAAGGAAAATTGAAGCAAGGTTTTCCTTACACCTCTTCTAATTTCTCTAATAATTATAGAAACATGCTCAAAATTTTTAGAGAAACATTTGTTTTCTACAGGTGAGATCATGTTAACTAATGTAAGTTTACCTCCATAGATTGGAAAGACTCCTTCAATATTAAGGACAGTCAATCTCTGGCTAATGTAATCGTTATTTGCATATAATATAAACATAAACAAAAAGTGGGGGGAAGGCATAGTTTAAAATTTTCTAAAATGTTAATACTCTTAATGCTGAGTTTCGAGTTCCAGAATTGTCCATTCCCCTTGGGGTGAACAATCTTCAGAGGAAAAACTAGCCATTGTGATGCTTGCGGAGGAATTATCAAGTGGAGATGTTAGTTCACTCCATCTGGTCAAAGTGTCAACATGTGCTTTACCCTGAGGTTTTGAGCTGTCGCGTGCTAAAAGTAGCGTCTGATTGATTAGATACTGTGCTAAATTTAAGTCTTCAGGAACAGAATTTGTAATATTTAAGTTTGAATCCTGTTCAGAGAGCAGTTGCTTTAATAGCGTCCAATCTTGTTTTGCAAAGTGCTGATCGTCTTCACAATCCATGTCCATAACATGTGTTTCTGATTCCATTTTCTGCTCAAATGCTTCTATTACATCCATCTCATATATTGGAGAAAGGGTTTTTGAAGGTCGATGGTCATACATGTAGGTTTGTGCCAGTGAGTCACAATCATCTATGTCTCCTGAAATAATTCATAATACTACACAATGTAAAAATTGCACATGTTGGCACCCCTCAGAGTTTTGTAGAACAATATTAATACAATATTTCAGTTATAGTTTAAAAAAAAACACATAGAATGGGAAAAATAATACTTATACAAAATCGATGAGATCTCTGAGGCATTTTTTTGTATCTTAAAAAAACTTAAGCGTAATGTTTAGCAGCAAAATCAACACAGGCAACTAACAATTCTATATAATTGAATTTGAAAATTTGTGATACAGAAAACAACAGAAATTATTTGAACATGAACATAGAATGTGCACATATATCTAATTCACTACAAGAGAAACTTAAAGAGAAAAAAAAGGACATGGTTATTTGATGGTGACTTAAATTAAGTCAGTTCCAAAACGGGAATAAATACATTTATTCTAAAGGCTTATTTTTATATTGCACATGCAAAGGAGGATGCAAGCAAGGACAAAAAAAAAGTACAACTTTAAAGAGCTCCCTATTCTTGCCCAACCAGTCCTTTCCTTAGTTCTGATATATGATGGCTACTCAGTCAGCTACTATTGCATATTTTAATGTGGTCATTAGTTCAAATTACTATAATAAAGAAGACAAACACACAAAACAATTGGACAGAAGGTCATCTAAACATATGAAATAAGCCTGGACTTTTTTTTTTCATATATTGTCAATGCTTCTAGATATAATCTCTTTTAGGAAATTTATCTTTTTTAATTGAAAATTTTAGAATAGAATTACAGTGATTTGGAAAGTCTCAATCTCTGTAAAATGTGTATACATTGTAATAATTAATCTAGCTAAAATAGTTCAGTGCTTTTAGTTAATATTACTATAGTTATTGCACAGCCCTCTTAAATATATGCTAGCATAGTCCATAAGTCATATGCAATGTGTAACAAAATTTCTAATAGCCAATAATTCCTATGTTAAATCAGACATAAATAACTAAATAATAGTAAACTAAATTTTTCTTTCATGTAAAAATCTCTTAGTGGATTAGCCAAAAATTTTACTAGATATTAATTCTTCACTAGGATTTTCAGTGAACAACAAAGAATAACTAGCTAATTTTCATCATTATTAAGACATTGATATTTTCATTTAAAATTTGAATCCTTTGTTTATCCTTTCTAACTAAAATATAACATTCAGGGCTACATACAACTTTAAAATTCTATAAATTCATTTTCTTATGGATTTAGCATTTCTATTTCTGTACATTACCTGCAGATAAAGCAATATTAGCTTTTTCGGTAGCTGTGGAATGGCTCTCTTTCACTTGACCTTCCTGAGGCAGAACTTGACTCCGACAGGAGTCCAGAGACTTTGAAGAGTTGTTCTTTGGTATGTCAGAATTGGGGTCTCTGTGATGAAGCGCCAAATGACATGGTCTTTCTTGAGACTTTATATCATTATCGGAGAGTTTGCTGCGTTGCTGAAAGTCATTATCCACTTCACTTCCGCTGTTTACTTTTTTGTCTTCTGGTAGAAACTGTCTGTCTCCTTTGGACAGGGTATCTAGCGTGTTCTTTGTTTCTGTAGCTGAAGTACTCTGCTTATCTTTTCTTGAAGTGTCAATGTTACCCAGACTCAAGAGTGAGCTTTCATTTTTATATACACTATTGCCTTTATCTTGTTTATGTTCTAAGGTACTACCTTCACTTCCTTGTGAGTATCTGGAATAGCAGGTCCTTCCACGTTGCTCGTGGAAAATGCCATCAAAAACATCAGAAGGTGAAAGACAATCTATAGAAGGCCGAATTGGAGTGTGGACTTCTCCTTCATCAGATCCTAGCTCCTCACACTCATCTACTGAAAGTAAAACTGACCTTTTAAATTTTTTAGTTGCAGAAAATTCACGACTTTCATTTTCAGCTGCATCTTCAAAAGCTAAATTAATTATTCCTTGAAACTGCTGAGGAGCTGGGTTAGATGCAGAGAAATGCTCTGTGACATTTTCAGCTTCAGACCTTTCATCTTCTGTTTCATCTGCTGAGGAAGAAACTTGATCTATTTCCTGAGCAAAATGGACACTCCCTCGTGGAATATTTTCTTTATCCCTAGGGTGGACTATTGTAGATCGAGACCAAATTTCTGTTTTTTTTCTAGGAACATCATCATCGCTTGTCGAATTAACTTGGAAAACATCACCACTGCTTTGCTTTTTCATTTTGACTTCAATTCTCAAATTACTATCATATATTTTTAATTCTTCAGGAGTACTGGTGTCACTGCTACTTCTTCCAAGAAAGTCATGGCATAGCATTGTGCCACACTTAGAAATACCTCTGTCATTGGACCCATCATCATCCTGAGATCCTCCAGCATCATAGTCTTCAGATCGGGGCTTTATGTCATCAGAGGATGTGGTAGCACTGCCAGTGTCAGACTCTGGACTCTCTCTCTGGTGCAGAACACTGGTGCTCAAATTCCAGTGACTCATGAATGGCGCTTCTGGAGTGTTGTGGTTCTCTGGAGTTTCTGTTGTTTCCATCTCCTTAGGAGAATTTTTTCCTGCTATCTGTTCCAAAAAACACTTGGAGGATGTATCTGAGTCTGCTGTCATATGTTTGTCTTCCTTCATAACAGAGTCATCAGACAACTCACTAGGAATTTTGTGTTTTTCTAAATGAATTACAGTTTTTCTGTCATCATGCACAGAATTTAACACAGTGTTTGTCCTTTCAGGAGCATACGGTAAAACATCTTTCACACATTTAATACTTGATGTTTTAATTGTATCTTCCCTCCCTACTTGTTTTTCCCTAGCTGAAATTGAATGGATTTGCCCTGCATCTGTTGAATCTAAATCATAAAGTTGATTAGAGTTCAAGGAGTTTTCATTTGGATTTAAAACTATAGATTTTAGGGCAGTGGAGCTATAAAATTTTGAATCTACATTATCACGCCCATCAGCATGTGCTTTAGCTGTGTTGCAATTATCTGTTTCTTTGTGACTGGAAATTTTTGGTTTACTTTTATTTGAACAAATATGTTTTGCTTCCAGTTCATCTTTCATTGCTTTATCCAGATTTGACATATTTTGACATTCAAATACCAATTTCTCTTTTTCGTGATTGTTTAATGGCTTTTGTGGTTTAGGTTTACATGATGACTGCAAGGCTTCTGTACCACTGATTTTGGATGTGAAATTAATTAGAGGTTCAAGAGGCTTCTGTTCCAAAATATTACCCTTATTATTATTATCACATAGATCTTGAAGCATACTTTTTTGGACAACAGATGTTTCATTTTTTAAAGGTCTTTGAGAAGAAGTCTGAGTCTTCATTATAACCTGTCCAGGAGGCATCCTCTGTTTTGAATCTTTATTATTCAAAGTGTCACCTTTCTTAGACTGATTTAGATTTTTAGGCATTGTAACTATTTTTGCATTAACCTTAGGCAAAGTTGTGTTTCCTTGCTTAACAATTTTTCTCTTGGGTATTTGTTTATCTGTAGTTGTACTGTGGTCCAACTTTGTCACATTTTCATCAGACAGTCTTGAAGAGACTGAAGATTTTACTGAATTGGGTGACTCTCCTTGGGATCCTAAGATAAGAAAATTCAAAAATAAAATAGATATACCTTCCAATTCATGACTGAAACTCAATAGTTGTTTTTAAGTTACTTCAGAAGAAGTAAGATTAAATAATGAAATGGTAATATAACTAGGATCATATGGACAATCACAAATTAGGAGTTAACGACATAATAAAAGAAAAAAAATTTCTGTTATAAATATAAAGGGGCTTTCCTAGAATCTTAGTAAAATTTATAGATATATCTTCTTCAAGTCAAAAGTGTTGATCTTGGGGCCTCCCTGGTGGCACAAGGGGTTAAGCACTGCACTATGAGGCAATCCACGGCCTCTGCAGCACGAGTTCGATCCCAGGCCGGCCAGGGAGCAACCCACATGGCGCAGCAGACCTCTCCTGACTCGCCCGGTGCTCTCCTCAGCAGTGTACTTCGGTCAATCTGCTTGCTCTGTTTCCCACTCTGTCTCTGGTGAATCCTCTCACCCCCCGCATCTCTGGCCTGTACTCCAGCTCTTGTATGCATAAATAAATAAATCTTTAAAAAAAAAAGTGTTGATCTTTATGTTAGAACTGGATCGCATAAATATATGGGCATGGAAAAGTCTGACTAGATTCTTGTACCAAAAGAGCAGGAAGGCAGTAAGAATTTTCCATTGAAGTCTTTTTTTGGGGCTGGGGTGGGGGACTGTTCCATATAGCTGAGGAAGAAAATCAAGTTAAATACAATAGAAATGTTGACATTGTTATAGGTTTTTTACTCAAACATGAACAAAATAAATTTATTTCTTACAACCAGATCATTATTATTATAGTTCATTAGAATTAACTTAGATATAGAGAGTAAACTAAATTGGTGGCTGGAGGAAAAGAGGATTAATTTTGAAAAGTCATTTGTTTACACCAGTTAAAGTCCTACAGATAACACTTTAAGCATTCAAATCTGTCAGAATTATCAATATTTTAAAACGTTTAATTCTTAGCTATTGCTAGAACATGAATTTTTCTCTGCCTTATTTTTTTATTCAGTAATAATTCATCTTTCAACTCAAAATTTACTTGAGAATCTTATAAGCTATTCCCTATGTGAATGCTTACTGAATAAAGCAATAAATCACTACATCCTTTGTTTTAATTTATAAAATCAGTTATTAGTATATAAAGCAATATAATCAGTAATATTTTCTTTCTTAGAACATGGAAAAACAACAGGCAGCGTACAGATTACCAAGGGAAAATTCTTCCTCCCTACATATTACAGCTCTCCAGTCTATCATTACTTTCCAAATGGCTCTTTGTTCTAATTTTACAGATAGAAACTTTGAAGTAACAGAGGCATATTATATAAAAAGACCAGAAATGTAGATACATTAGTGACATCTTAATTTCTCTCACAGAAGAAAATAAAAATCAAAACCATTCCCCAGAATACCAAACTACTTGCCTGAAAAGTAAAAGTATAAAACTTCATTCATCTCTATAGTATGAAACAAAATATGTAATTATTGAAACCAGTTATATTTTGCTTATGTGCAGTTAACATTTCAAGTGAGACTTCTGTTTATTCAACTTAAACAAGGGACTCTCTCAGCCTTACCTTGAGTTTTAGCAAGACTAGAAGGGCCATTTTTCATTCTCTGCTGGGTGGTAGCAAATCCAGTGCTAGTTCCTCTTTTCTTTAAAATTGCTTGTGGTGCTGAATCACTACATCCTTTGTTAGTGACCTTCTTTAGCACACTAAGAAAAATGATGTGCATTCACTGTTACTTCAAGGATCCAAAATGTGGACTTTTAAAAGACTCATACATGAAATATATTTTTCCCTCAAAGAAATAAAATTGTATCTCTTTTGTGAAAATAGAAAAACTATCTTTTCATAGGTCTTCGAGTTTACCAAACTGTATGATCAAGTATGACAAAGCAAGTGATAATCAAGTTCCACAAGTGCAATTAAGTATTCCACTATTATTTTCTATTAATCATCATTACACTTAAAGTAACTTCTTTTAATAAATAAAGTTTCAAAATATCACTGGTAAATACATTAAATTTTATAACCAAAGAAGAAAAAATATTTAGATAGACATTAGTATAAAGTTACCTATCAGAAAAAACTAATACATAGGTAACACAATGAATGAAGACTTACCTGTTATTTATATTATTTTCTTGTTCATGAATGCTTTTTTTATTGGAAGTTCCATTGGTAAGTTTTGAAACAGGTCTAGATTTTACTGCTGTAAATAAAAGATAAGTGGGTCAGGTGAGAGAACACTAAATATGCAACAAATATGTATAAATTCAGATACTATGAACAAAATGTTAACATGGGAAGAATTGTGTTTTCTCTTAGCTGGCATGAATATATGTAAATAAATATTTCTTGGCATTTGAAAATAAATAAAAGTCCAAAACAGGGAGAAAGAGCACAGGGGACTGTGGTGATGGTGCTTGGGTGAACTGGTGGGGGAAGTTTTATGGGGACAACACCCGAGGGAAAAAAAGAAGAAGAAAAGCAAACATTGTTTAAAAATGAACAATGTAAAATATATATAATAAATTTTAAAAAATAAAATAAAATGGAAACCAATTAATAAAGGCCACAGTGTGTAAAAAAAAAAAGTTACCATTAAACATCCATAGAGCTTTGGAAAAAAATAAAATTAGATCACTCCACATGTTCATTGCATCACTATTCACAGTAGTCAAGATGTAGAACAATCCAAGTGCCTGAGGAGAGCTGAATGGATAAAGATGATGTGATATTCACACATAATAGAATACTACTCAGCCATTAAAAAGATGAAATCTTGCCATTTGCAACAACATAGACTGAACTTGAGAGGATTATGTTACGTGAAATAACTCAGAAGGAGAAAGAAAAATACTACATGATTTAACTCATTTGTGGAATGTAAAGAAAAAAAGGGGGGCCTCCTTGGTGCCCTAGGGGTTAAGCCTCAGTTAACCCACTGCTAAGGCCCGGGTTTGATTCCTGCCCAGGAAGTTAACTCCTGTCTTGCTCACTGCTCCCCTTAGCAATGTATTTCAGGTAGATCTGCAGTTCTATACCTCACTCTGTCTCTGGTGAGTCCTTTTACCCTCTCACCTTTAGCCTACACCCCAATTCTTCTGTGCAAAAAAAAAAAAATTAAAGAAAGGAAAAAAGGCAAGTGAACAAACGAAACAAAAACAAACTCTTAGACTATGACAACGGAATGGTGGTTACCAGAGGGGAAGGAGGGGTAGGGAATAGGTAAGAGGGGGATGATAGGTTGGTGGTGCATGATGACTGACATTTGGTGGTAGGTGTTGGTGTGATATATACAGTTGCTGAGGTGAGAAATTTTACATCTGAAGCCTATATAGTGTGGTAAAAAAAAATTACCTCAATTAAAAAAAAAAGTGTATTAAAACCTACCTACAGTGGAAGTTTTGATAGTTTCACCATTGTTTTTTACTATCTGTCTTGGAGATTCATAAAGGGACTGTTTATGACCAGAAGGCTTCTCTTCTCCTATTGATCCATTTTTGGGGGGCTCATCCAGACATTCAGTGGAAATCAATAATTCCATACTTGAGTTGGTAGATCTGCTGGAGGGACCTGTGATGCTGTTGCATGGAGAATCTTTTCCTGTCACTTTCTTCAAAGGCTTTGCTTTGGCTTGAACATTTAAGTTTCCAGCAAGTATCTTGGGTCTGGCACCTGTAATGTGCCCTTCCTGATTTCTCACTCCTTTTCCATTTAATAAATTATTCTGTCCATTTGCTGCTGTTGCTGTTGCTGCTGCTGCTGATCTTTCCACAGCTTGTCTAGGTGACACATTTGCTGACTTTGTATTATCACTGTTTTCCATTTTAGATTTTATTATAGCTTTGGGCTTTCCAGAAACAGTTTTCACCCCAGTTTTTGATTCTTTTGTAAACTTAGATGCTATTTTTGTACCATCTTTTTCTTTTAAATCATCATGCTTCAAAGTTTTATTTATAGTATTTCTATTGGTACTTGATGTATGTCCTGATGCTCCTAGTCCATCGGATTTCATCTTTTGATTAGTAGAGGGATATCTCCAACACTCTTTCTTGTTATTTCCTCTTGAAGATGTGCTTTTTATAAGACCAGAGTCAGAATGTTGTCTCCTTTGCTACAAAGGATAAAAAAGTACTTCGTAATTTGACTTAAGTTTTTGACATATAATACTTTCACATTTCAATAAGCAAGTTTTCCAAAGAGGAAAAACTGTAGTCCATGTTATGATTCAGAATCACTCAATATTTGAATTATTTTTGATCATTTTGATCAAGATTTTGAATATGCTATTGACCACCTTACCTTAATCAAATCTGAAATGTAGCGTAAGAAAGTGAAAGGCAGTATTATTTACAAAGGCAAGGTATTTAAGTTTAGTTATGGTAGAGGTTAATACCCACAGAAGTAAGGATGCCTTTGGTGAATGACAATAACAGCCAATGTTTTTTTGAGAGTCCACTCCCAGGTTTTGTGTAAAACCCTTTCTATAAATCATCTCACTGAAACCTCATAACAATCCTATGTGTTAGCCCATTGTTACCTCTATTTCTTAAATAAGAAACTGGGAAAGCAGATATGTGATTTACCCAACCAAGGGTCACATATTGATACGGATAGAACTAGGACTTGAGATCATACTTTACTACTTTAAGAAGACAGTCAACTATATGATACAATTTGAGAGTCATTATAAGGATTTTCACCAAAAATTCTTTCTTCACTTAAATCCCAGAAATTTTACCACTAGAGATTTAATCCTGTGTGGTAAGAAGTGTTTACCTCTGCGATTTCTCATTTAAGAAAAAAAAAAAAGTTCGTTGAGAATCACAACACAAAGTTTGGTTTTAGGAAGAAACAAGACAGCAATGCAGTATTGGTTGTCTAGAGCAAGCAGAGAAAAGGGGAACTAAATAGGTGGAATAGGTAAAAAGGGAGAAATAGAAGGGCACTGAAGACAAATGCACAACCTTCATCATTTTGTTTAGAACCAACCTTGACATGAAAAGGAACAACAAAATTTTAAAAAATGATAGAAATTTTAGAACAAAAATTTAAGATGATTATATTGCAAGTCTTTAGGTAAATAAGACCACCCCGCCTGTTCCCCTTTGGAAAGCTGTGAAATTATAGCGGTGAGAAGCAGAGACTGCTGTCCTCATCTCTGTGCTGCCTACCACTGCAGCCATCACATACTGGGTACTCAAAAAAATGTGTCAAACGTTGCTAAACTTGGGCTTATATACTATTCAAGATCTAGTTACATCTAAAAATACAAAGTTTCTAGTTACATTAAAATTATGTCTAAGATTAAAAAAATGCATATTCACATATACATACATGTATATATACATAATAAATAATCTGGCAAAGGTTAGGGGAAAACAAAGTAATGTAATAAAGGAATCATTAGATTCTTGCCTTAGCTTTGCCTAACTGATTTAGGATATTTAAGAAGTCATTAACATCTCTTGTGTCTCTGATTATACATGTTTAGAGGGTGCAGACCTGCCTTATCAGTGCAATGTTCTAGGATTCTATGTCACATTTACAAAGTTCTGATAGGCTTGGTCCTCATTTTTTTGTAGTCTGGATTAAACCTTAGGTCAAAAAATAACTTTTCTCTACTTTAATACCGATAACTAGTTATATTTCTTTCCTCTTTTTGTGTGTGTGTGTGTGTGTGTGTATGGGACCCTCGCCGGCGGCCGGGGAACGAACCGGTGCTGCAGAGCTGCGGGCAGCCTCGCAGCCCAGCGCTCAACCACTGCACCACCAGGGGAGGCCCATAACTAGTTATATTTCTGATTTTAGACTTCTCACCTTGAAACTGGTCTGACTTAATTTACTTTATCCCTCTATCTTTGAATCTATTTTAAAGTATTATGTGATGGGTAAGATCTATATAGTATATGGAATAAATATATTCCTTTAGAAATTCACATGAACATAGTAGAGCATGACGAATATTCAATGTATATGCATTCCTAGGCAGTCTCTGAGTACCTCTGCAGAGTTTATGTCCTTCTTATATACAAATGGCCAACAGGAATGGTTACCATGTGACAGGGGCCAGGGCTGATGTTGGAAAACAGATGGCGAAAAGTGCCATCTGTGATAGTAACAGATAGTTAATAGCAAATAGTAAAAAAAAATAATAATAGTCAATAATAAATAATTGTGACCTCGGGCAGATGGTGAAAGGCACCAGCTTGTCAACTGTGGTCATAACAAGTGTCAAAATCAGCCATTAACGATACTGAACTTCCTGCAAAGACTACATCCAGGAAGAATGTGAGTGGCCTCCGTAGGAGTACGTGCCCAGTAAACATGTAATGACTTCACCGGAGGCGCCAGGATGCTCATGGCATGCATTGAGTATATTTTAGGAGAACACACAAAAATTTGGGACTAATGGGCCTCCCTGGTGGCACAAGGGATTAAGTCGCAGCACTCTGAAGCTATCTGTAGCCACTGCCACACGAGTTTGATACCCAGCCAGGGAGCTAACCCACATGGCACAGCAGACCTCTCCTGTCTCACCTGCTGCTCCCCTCAGCAGTGTATTTCAGTCAATCCTCCTGTTTTGCTCCCTACTCTGTCTCTGGTGAATCCTCTCACCCCCCACACCTCTGGCCTACACCCCAGCTCTTGTATTCATAAATAAATAAATCTTTTAAAAAAATTGGGGACTAAGTTGGCACAGAAGGAAGAATCTGATTGAGTTGCCTTGACCCTTCCTCACAGCAAGTGAATTCCAGGAAGGTGGAACAAGAGGTGGTGTACCTGCAGGGAGACTGCAAGGAGAGAAAACACAAAGGCAACAACAGCACTCTATGAGGAGATTCCTGTCTAGATTGCTCTCCCTGGAGCTCTGTCCTCCAGTTTTTTTGTTTCTAATAAAAATAAAGCCACAGTGCTTCTGCTCCATTCGGTGTCTCAAGGTATTGCATTCTTGAGTGAGATACTCAAGAGCCCACTAGGCTGGGCTGGTATCAACCACATGTTATTGACAAAAATGAAGAAAAAGAGATAATCCCCTAAAACATTAGATACCCTTTCAGTTCTAGTACTATTCCTTATAAAATATACACATGTAATAGAAAAATTTAAACATAATCAAAAGAAGACTGAAGAGTACAGTGTCCCATATACCTATCACCCAGCTTTAATAATGATTAGCCCTTGGCATTTTGTTTCATATATAACTACCTCTATTTTTATTTTGTAGCAAATCCCAGACATCATCTAAATTTTATCCATATTTCAGTACCAACCCAATGAAACCTTTCTCTAAGTCTAATCTCATTAACTTTCTCCCACCTCCAAAAGATCTAATCTCTTCGGACACACCTTTATTTGTTCACATTTATTTAGCACTTACTACATAACAGATAATTGCACATAAATTATTTCTTTCAATTTTCACAGTAATCCTACTAGTTTTTTTTTTATTCCATTTTACAGAGAAGCAAACAAGCCTCATAGATGCTACAGATAATAATGTAGAGTCAAGATTTGAACTCTTCTGATTCTATGTTTAGCTCCCATTTCAGTACACTACTGTCCTTCTTAGGAAAGCGTATCGCCCTGTTTCCATCCCACTGTGGTTAACAGTAACAGTTAACAGTCTGAAACTCAGGAGGACAAGAAAGAGCAATGAGACTGTTCCATTTTGCTGCAAGGAAGGAGGAAAAGCCTGGTTAAAAAAAGATAGCAGAATTGAAGAAAGCAAGGCAGATAGGCTAATTTCTGGGGGCCTTAAAAAACACATGGGAGACAATAGGGAACTAGGACATAGCAAAATATGCCCTAAGATATAATCTCCTAGTGCATGTGGTGTGGAACTAAGTAATATACTTAAAAGGGTGAAGGGGGAGTCTAGTGGTGTTGCACGGTTATAAAATTAAAGGAAATGTTGAGTAAAACAGAATTCAAAAGTGTTCTTTACTGCAGTGTTTCTCAGAACTTTTATAAGGTGCTCACGTGCACCATTAGTCTCTAAGGGAAGCTACTGTGTACAAAGATTCGCAAATGTAGCGACAATAGATGTTCTTAGTTGGAAAATATGATAGCACTGGTATTTTGTGGAACACACTTTGGGAAGTAGTACGAGAAAGTTTCCTAGCAAGATGCTCCAGTGTCCTATAGTTTCTCACCCAAGACATTTGGAGCTTGATCTCTGGCTCAAGCCATGAGAGCTCTCTGTTGTGGCTCGGA
The DNA here is from genome assembly GCF_014898055.3 of Talpa occidentalis. Classification (NCBI taxonomy): domain Eukaryota; kingdom Metazoa; phylum Chordata; class Mammalia; order Eulipotyphla; family Talpidae; genus Talpa; species Talpa occidentalis. Next base: position 94,448,623 of record NW_023605305.1, on the reverse strand, counting down.
GTTGTATGATTTCCTATCTACTGGCAGAGAAGAAAAGACTCCCGATTCCGATCTGTAAGGGCAATATGTTCTTTGCATTCCAAACCAAAACTCTCAATGTGTGTCTCTGTATGACTGCAATGCATGTACTAGTTAGAATAATTTTATACTTCAAATACATATTTGATTAGGTAGCGATATGTAAGTTAGCTTGGCACACTAACCATCATTAGCCAGGACTAGAATTTATAGTTCATGTTATAACTAATATATCAAAGTAAACTTTGTACATATGTGTACTGTATATGCATGGTAAAAAACAAATAACATTTACTACTTTAACCATTCTCAAGTGGGTAGTATAGTTAACAACATGTACCTTGTTGCGCACCAGATCTTTAAAACTTTTTCATCTTACAAAACTGAAACTCCATAACCACTGAGCAACCATTTCTCTCTGGCAAACTTATTCTATTTACTAAGAGTTCAACTACTTTAGATATATCTTAAGTACACCAGGTAACTTCTAAAGCAAAACACAACCGTACTCTTGAAGATAGTTGCCTTTTTGTACCAAAAATATATTACATGAATTAAAATCATAGTATAGAGAAAACTGGGACAACCAAAATCTTCCTCTGTAAGAAGTAGGTTAATTTAAAAATTAGACACTGAATGAGGTCTAGAATTCTAGACAATTTCTCACCTACTGGAATAGCTCCAATATATTAACTGCCAAAAAAGGTTTTCAAGGAAATAAAAATGATGGACAATAGTTCACTTCTACGCCTGTTAGATATAAAACTCTTATCATTAAAAAATTATGAAATGTTCACTTGATTACAAAAATACTCAAAATTATCTCCATTAAGAAATAGTTTTAATCAATGAAAGAATAGATTTTTAAAAATTATTCTGAAATAAAAAAAATTTATTTGGTATCTTTTTTGCACTGAGACCTATAAAATTTTAAAAGTTTACCTGAGAGCTACTGAATATGGGCTTTTTGCCAAGTCTTCGATCATCACCTTTGTCAAATGCAGCTGCAGAAAGAAACAGCAATTTAATTTTATAGGAGACACCTATTATTACCATCAAAGTAGACAGAAAATAGTATGGAAGCAACAACAATTACGATTTGATAGAAAATATTTTTAAAAAGCTGAACCAATTTGGTTTAGATCAATGTAGTTAAACAATTCCCCATTATATTTTAAACTTTTTAAAATAAGAACCTAATTTTCAAACTTTTTTTGGCCCCTATAGACTTTATGTTCTTAAAATTTGTAAATAAGAAGTGTGTTTCTCAATTTTTAAAAAAACTCAGAATTTTCTCAAGCTGTGAAATTTTATAGATAATTGGTTTCAATCAGTATTCCAAATTTCAAAAATTTACAGGTCGTACCAAATATAATACTTATGAACTATTAAATACGAAAAAATGTTCATCTTAAGAAGTATAAGGGTACTCTGTTGAAATTAACTATAGGTATTTTCTGGCTTAGCAGGTAAATCATGAGGAAGGAAGGAAGAGAAATAAGAGTCTCTGAAAATAAAACAAGAAACAATCATTTAAGCCACATTATTCTTTTTAGAATTAAATAAAAATTTATTTTACAAATTAGACTTACATGGGAATTATTAGAGAATTCATGTCTATGTTTTTCAAATAAGAATTGAATGACATCAGGTAAATATATAGTAATAATGGTAGGAGAGCTATAAATATAGTTTATAGCTGACATATTTCTTCCCTTTAAAAGGTAAGAGCCTCTAAAATAAAATAACGTATAATCTCCCAAAAATTGATTTTTATTAAAATGGCTGATGAAAATACAATAAATTATCTGTAACTGTACCATGCATCTTCTACTATGTCTGTTTTATCGAATTTCTACTATAAGGTAAGTAGGATACTAGAAATGGCATTATATAGACTGACTTGTAGAACAACAACAGAAAGACATTAATACAAAAATTTCCCCAAAGGTTAGTAACTCAACTAGAACATAAGAAATGTTATTACAAAAGACAACCTAGAATCACTCCTTTATCTGGGGTTTCCCAATGCAGTAATTATGTACAAATTGGGATTCATTATAATTCAACATATTTATGATAAAAAAAATATTATATTGACGTAGTATAGAAGGTTGGAAAGTTCTTTTTGACAATAGTTGGATTACTAGTAACATTCTGCTCTGGTTATGTGTGTATGTAGATGTATTCACATGTATTTTTAATTAGCACTTTGAAGAATTAAGATAAACAACGTTGCTTGAGGCCCAACTTTACTATGAAATTCTCTAAGATAGAGAAAAACAAAGTTTACTACCAAGCAAAAGAGAGGTGAAGATACCCACTCATGAAATGCAGGTCTAATCTTACTTCTTTAGTGCATAGATTTTTGTAGTAAAAGCTGTCATCTAAAAATCAGGACAGAGATAGTCACAAGGAAAAAAAATTTCAATTTCTAAGGCTTTTTTCATGTTTTTTATTATCTTGCTGGAATATCTTTGAAAAGTGCTTTTTAGAGCACATCTAGCCACACTGTCATGTTATGCTCATAATGCAAGGCAGAGTAGATCATATTCTGACTGAATCATTAAAGAATTTAATACACCAATTCACCACCAGTAATCTAATATATCACATACGTCTTCCACGTTGCATAGTACAAAAACGAAATATAGTCTCAACTTAAAATGTTTTTGAAAAGTATACTTTGCTGAATCTGTCAGCATTATTTCCTAAGGCACCTGCTTTAACCCAAAAATAGTTGTGAAGCCATTTTTAGTTCCACACCCTCAAAATTTTATTTTAATGATTTTAAACCAAACATACATTTTGAGCAATCTACATCTTTTATTGAATGCTAATGCTTCAAACGGTGCCTATTAAATGTCAGAGACCACTGTGTGGCTCCTGAGGGATACTCCGCAATAGCACACACCATCTCACTGAATCAATCAATTGTGAAATAAAGCCATCTAATCTGGGCAAAACCACAAGAAAGGATATCTTACGCAAAAGATGGAAAAGCTTTATGGCAAACTATATTTTAAAAGGGAGAGAAAGTATGTTTGTTCATTTGTTCTATGTGGATTGTATTTTTCTATACTTCTATATTTCTTTAGAAGAAAGCTTTTAAGCAAATTTGTCTGAAACATTGTTGCTAATATGGAGTAGGATTAAAAATTCATGTGAATATATATGCATGTATATGTACATATATATAAAGGAAATGAACTTCATTTTCTCTGTAGAGCAAAAAAGCATGATTTATTAAAACTGCCTAAACATACTATCACTAGTTTCAATTAGCAAGCTGTTATTGAATAGAAACAAACATTAATCCTATCACATATTAGAATCCCCTTAAAATATCTCTGGTCACAAAGATCATAATGTAAGAATAAAAAATCTTCAGGTTAACATACCTGCTTGGATTTTTTGTTGATCATCTGTGCTCATCAGCTTCCAGCTTTCTGTGTGACGAACAGCATAGAAAGACTGAACCAGGAAGACCCACAGCTTATCACGCAGAGCCTGGATCTTGCACGTAAAACCCTGTGTTCAAGCAACAAATCAGCAGCTGGTGAGAGCCACATTGTCATAGCAACCAGTCATTATTCCTTTCCGAATCTACTTACTCCTAAGCTAGATCAATGATGTCATCACTTAGATTTTTAAGATCGTCAGGCACATGTTATTTATGAAGGCTTATCCTTCAACAACAGGATTTTATAGTGAACATGAAACTAAACCTTATCGTTTCAACCAAACATTATTTTAAACCATCAACGGCTTTTACATGAATACCTTACACAGCCTTTTCAAATCAACTATGACATTACAAGGTCAAATACTTTATACAATAGTAAAATTTTTTACTATTGTATAAAGTATTTTATCGTTCTTGTTAAGCAAATATGTAAATAAATTGCAATTAACTTATTAAATGTCATTGATTAACTGCATTTAAAAATAAGTAATTTTTAAATTTTGCTTTTCCCCAGGCAATCCGATTTTAATATTTTTTCTCAAGACAAAAAAAAAATTAAGAATATATAATAAAAATGAAAGACATTGATGATTTAAAATTTTTAAATAGTCTTTAAAATTCTATGTAAATTTTATATTTAAGAAATTTAATGTAGTGACTGCAGGAAAATACTAGAGTTATACTTTACCAATTAATATTGCTAATACCAAATTGTGTTTAGAATTAGCTTGGTAAAGGCCTCCCTGGTGGCACAAGGGGTTGAGCACAGCACTGTGAAGCTATCCACAGCCTCTGCAGCACTAGTTCGATCCCTGGCCAGCCAAGGAACTACCCATATGGTGCAGCAGACCTCTCCTGTCTTACCCGCTGCTCCCCTCAGCTGTATATTTCAATCCGTCTGCCTGTTCTGCTCCCCACTCTGCCTATGGTGAATTCTCTCACCTGCCTGCACCTCTGGCCTACACCCCAGTTCTTGAATGCATAAAAAAATAAATCTTTAAAAAAAAAAGAATTAGGGTCTCCCCTGGTGGCGCAGTGGTTGAGCGCTGGGCTGCGAGCCTCTGCAGTGCTGGTTCAATCCCCGGATGCCAGCGAGGGTCCCACATGGTGCGACAGACCTTTCCTGCCGCGCCCGCTGCTCTCCTCTGCAGTGTATTTCGTCAGTCTGCCTGTTCTATTCCCTGCTCTGGTTCTGGTGAATTCTCTCACCCTCCCGTGCTTCTGACTGTACCCAGTGCTTGCATAAATACATAAATAAATCTTAAAAAAAAAAAAAAGAATTCATTAAAAAAAAATTAGCTTGGTAAACTGCCAAATTCTAAACTTCTTAAGTTCATTTGCCAGTAAATGAAATTCTAAAAATTTTGCATTATGAAATATTCCAAACATACACAAAAGTAAATACTATAATCAACCCCCTAGTTCTATTACTTAGTTTCAATGAACCATGCAACAATTAAAATATGCACACATTTAAAAATGTTAAAATAGTTGAATATTATGTCATTTCAATGAACTTTATTACATTCAATACCATTTCTTTTGTGTGGTCAGAATTCAGTAATGTGTCCAGAGCCATAAGAAGAGAGCAGCTATTCTCAGTGGTAATGTTTTCTTCAATTGCTTTCAATATTTTTTCCAAGAGATCGGCTGTGCTGCTCATTGCTTGTGACTACAAAACACAGAAACTGATATTTAGTAAAAATACATATAAAATGTGTACAAAATGTGAAAGTCTGGCATAAGGGGCAGACCACTTATTATAACCAGCTATATGAAGTCAACTAGAAATCTTATTTCCTTAGTTAGTAACAATATGATTATTATAGTTGTGTAATATAATAACCCTATTTATAATTACAGTAAAACAAAAGTTAAAAATTTTTGTGCACCCACGCGCGCGCACACACACACACACACACACACACACACAGTGCTTAAGTGTCCAAACAGTCCTGAAAACAGAACCTATAAATAAGTGATAGAAGTTCAATAACTAATTTTAGAGAAAGGTAGTCCCAAGTAAGACAGACAAGTTTGCATGCACATAATTGTATTACTGACCGAAACAATATACTTATGACTTTGGTTTCTAAAATATGGCTTAAGCTATTTGAGGGTTAAAGTTGGCCAGAATTATACTGTGCCTTGCCAGGGCACTAGAACCTGCCTTCCACACTCCACCCCTCCCACTTCAATATCTTGTGAGCCAAAATGCCAGTCCGTCACTGCTCTAAATCCTATGCAAACATGCCATCTGCTATGGAATTTATTTAAGCCATACTAATTTAATCAAAGGCAACCTGAATTCAAAAAACTCTTACATAATTAAAATCACAACACAAAGATGGGACTAAATGTAGGATATAATTTTAGACACAATACCTGTAAGAGAAGAGCAAAATTTTCACTTTGAATAATCTTGGAGAAGTTTTCAATAATAAATGCCATACACTCCTCTTGGAGCTGAGAGGCCATAAGAAGTGCTGCTTCTGTCCACTTAACTCTGGGTAAACTGATGATGAGCCTGTCACTTTCCATCAGAAGAAAAGCAGCATTCTTATCATTCTTATAATTTAAAAAATATTGGGAAAATAGTTAGATGACTGCTGATAAAATAACTTTCTAAGCAAATCAAATACTTTTTGTTTTCCTGTGAAAACAGGCGGCTAATATCTTTGCCATTAGTTTTACATATAATACTTATTCACTGACTCAAAATTATCCAAAGGGGCACACGGGGAAGAGTCTACCTTTAAAAGATAGTGAAAACAAATCTGAGAGCAAAGTTATAAAACAATTATGACTTCCCTGAGATTTTCAGTAGGCTTTTATCTACTATGTTACTAAGATTTTAATTTTTGTGCTCACAGATCATTCAAAATTGCATGGCTACATTGACATAGGCTTAATTCTTTTCTGACTATGAAGTACATGTTCTTTATTACAAATTTAGAAGGCTAAAATTACTTATAATCCCTAGTGATTGTCTTCCTCTTCCCTAATTAGGTAAGATTCTCCTTTTTATATTTTATTCATTTAATGATGATTCATTTTTATACCATAAGAAAAAAAAGTTCATGAATATGATCATTATGGAAAGAAAAGTCACAAATACCCTAAGAACCATGAAAAAACAGCAACTAAATTACCGTATCTTATTCATATCTGATTTCTAGTTTTTTTTTAGTTTTTTTCATTTTGGTTATATTCCCCATACAAGTCCCACCCCCTTGATTCTGACCCCAATCCCTCTTCTCCTCCCCCCACCCCCTGATTTCTAGTTCTTAAAACAAACCTTATCAAAAAATTATTAGTTACTGATGGATTGTAGATGGAAAAACATGGTCACAAATTCTTTGTAGCTATATCCATCAAGAGGTGAAATCAATTTCCTCATCCCCTGTAATTACACTGGCTTTTTCACTTGCTTGTACAGTGGTATTGCACAAGTCCCAGGGCTGAGGCCTCACAATATCTGGAAGCTTCTGGCTTTACTCTTTTGGTATTCTGCGACCATGAGGCCATAAAGAAGGCTATTAAGAAAAGACCAGAGCCCAAAGCCCAGTCCCCAACATTGCAACTAGCTAAAAGCAGTCATAGGACTGAGCTCAGGCAAGATGAGCTGGAGAATCAACTAGTCAACCCAGAGAATTGTGAGAAATAAACTTTAGCTTTAAGGTACTTAGTGTTGGGGTGACTTGTTACAGAACAACAGATAAATGATAAATCTAGAAATGACAAAATGATATTCTTACCAGAACTTGCATGATATATACCTTGCTCTCTCTCTGTATCTTTCAGATCTCAGTTCAAGTTCTGTCTTCCCTGATTCCTATTTCAACAACAGTTTCTCTTCGTGCCATCAGAGAAGCTGCTCCCTTTTTTTTTAAACTTTCTTTTTTAAGATTTATTTATTTATACAAGAACCAGCATACAGGCCAGATTCGCGGGAGGGTGAGATGATTCACCAGAGAGAGAGCGGGGAACAGAACAGAGAGACTGATGAAATACACCGCTGAAGGGAGCAGCGGGCATGACAGGAGAGGTCTGCCTTGCCATGTGGGACCCTCGCCGGCCAGCTGGAATTGAACCTGCGCTGCAGAGGCTGCAGACAGCTTCATAGCGCAGTGCTCAACCACCTGCGCCACCAGGGGAGGCCCGAAGCTGCCCCTTTCTTTAGAGGACTTAATTCATTAGTAACTGCTCAATCTACCCTCCCCGCCCCCCACTCCTCATTGAGTGTCTCTGGTTCATAGTTTTTTGATTTTGATTTTCACTTTCTTATAGTCCCTTATTTAAATTTTCTAGATTCCTGCTATGAGTGAGACCATCCGGTATTTTTCTTTTTCTTTCTGGCTTATTTCGCTGAGCATGATCCCTTCCAGCGCCATCCATGTTGCTGCAAATTGCATGTGTTTATCTTTTTTGAATGCTGAGTAATATTCCATGGTGTATATGTACCACATCTTCTTGATCCAGTCATCTATTTTTGGGCATTTGGGTTGTTTCCAAAGCTTAGCTATTGTAAACAGTAAGAGAAGAGCAAAATAGAAGTTCAATAACTAATTTTAGAGAAAGGTAGTCCCAAGTAAGACAAGTTTGCATGCACATAATTGTATTACTGACCGAAACAATATACTTATGACTTTGGTTTCTAAAATATGGCAGGTGCTCTTTGGAATTGACGTTTCTGTGTCCTTTGGGTAAATACCTAGGAGTGGAATTGCTGGATCATATGGAAGCTCTATGTTTAGTAGGTCCAGAAATCTCCACACAGCTCTCCATAGTGGTTGGACCAGTTTGCACTCCCACCAACAGTGCAGGAGAGTTCCTTTTTCTCCACATCCTCGCCAATATTTGTTGTTGCTAGTTTTTTTAATATGTGCCATTCTCACTGGTGTAAGATGGTATCTCATGGTAGTTTTGATTTGCATTTCCCTGATTACACGTGATGCTGAACATTTTTTCATATGCTTGTTGGCCATTTGCATTTCCTCTTCAGAGAGGTTTTTTTTTCAGCTCTTCTGCCCATTTTTTGACAAGATTTTCTTTGTTGTTGTTGAGTCTCATCAGCTCTTTGCACATTTTTGTGATCAGTCCTTTATCATTAGTGTTGTGTGCAAAAATGTTCTCCCAGTTGGTGGGGTTTCTCTTTGTTTTTGTTACTGTCTCTTTTGTTGTGCAGAAGCTCTTTAATTTGATGTAGTCCCAGCTGTTTATCTTTGCCTTCACTATCACTGCTTTGGGTGATGTGTCTGCAAAGATGTCTTTGATGTGCATATCATGTAGTGTTTCGCCTATATTTCCTTCTATGTATTTTATGGTTTCAGGTCTTATGTCTAGTTCTTTAATCCATTTTGAGTTGATTTTTGTGTATGGTGTGAGGTAGTGGTCAAGCTTCATTCTTTTGCATGTAGCGACCCAATTTTCCCAGCATCATTTATTGAACATACTTTCTTTGCTCCAATGCATAGCCTTTGCTCCTTTGTCAAGATTAGTTGGCCATAAATCTGTGGGTTAATTTCTGGATTTTCTATTCAATTCCATTGGTCTGTGTGTCTGTTCTTGTTCCAATACCATGCAATTTTGATGATTATGGCTTTGTAGTAGAGTTTGAAGTCTGGGAGTGTGATGCCTCTATTCCCTTCTTTTTTTTTCAGGAGAGCTTTGGCTATTCAGGGTTTTTGGTGATTCCATTTGAATTTCATCAGTAATTGTTCTATTTCTTTGAAGAATGACATTGAAATTTTTATTGGACTAGCATTCAATCTGTATATTGCTTTTGGTAGGATGGCCATTTTAATAATGTTTATTCTTCCAATCCATGAGCAGGGGATGTCTTTCCATTTCTTTGTGTCTTCTTCTATTTCTTTTAACAGTGTTTTATAGTTTTCTTTGTATAGGTCCTTTACCTCTTTTGTTAGATTTATTCCCAAATATTTGATTTTTTTTGTTTCAATAATAAAAGGGATGGTTTTTTAGATTTCTTCTTCTTCACATTTATTGTTTGTGTATAGGAAGGCTACTGACTTTTGCGTGTTGATTTTGTATCCTGCCACTTTACTGAACTGATTGATGAGTTGAATTAGTTTTTCTGTGGAGTTTTTGGGGTTCTCTATGTATATTATCATATCATATGCAAATAGTGATAGTTTGACTTCTTCTTTTCCTATTTGGATTCCTTGTATGTCTTTCTCTTGTCTTATTGCTCTGGCTAGGACTTCCAGTATTATATTGAAAAGCAGTGGTGAGAGTGGACATCCTTGTCTTGTTCCAGATCTTAATGGAATTGCTTTCAGCTTTTCACCATTGAGAATGATACTGGGTGTTGGCTTGTCATATATGGGCTTTATGATGTTGAGGTATGTTCCTTGTAACCCAAGAATTTCAAGGGTTTTTATCATGAATGGGTGTTGCACTTTGTCGAAAGCTTTCTCAGCATCTATTGACATTATCATATGGTTTTTATATTTCTTTTTGTTGATGTGTTGGATAACATTGATTGATTTTCGGATGTTGAACCATCCTTGTGTCCCTGGAATGAATCCTACTTGGTCATGGTGAATTATCTTGTGGATACATTGTTGGATTGTGGTAGCTAAAATTTTATTGAGGATTTTTGCATCAGTGTTCATTAGGGAGATTGGCCTGTAGTTTTCTTTTTTTGTGTTGTCCTTCTTTGGTTTTGGTATTAGTGTAATGTTGGCTTCATAGAACGTGTTTGGTATTGTCCCTTCCTTCTCAATTTTTTGGAAGAGTTGGTATAGGATAGGCACTACTTCATCTCTGAATGTTTGGTAGAATTCATTTGTAAATCCATCAGGTCCAGGGCTTTTGTTTTGGGGGAGGTTTTTGATTACCATTTCAATTTCGCTGCTTGTAATTGGTCTGTTTAGGTGTTCTATTTCTTCTTTATCTAGCTTTGGGTGATTGTAGAGTTGTAGGAATTTGTCCGCCTCCTCTAGATTGTTGAACTTGTTTCCATATAACTGTTCATAGTAGTTACTGATTATTTTTTTGATTTCTGCTGTGTCCGTTGTGATTTCTCTTTCATTTATGATTCTGTTTATTTGTGCTTTCTCCCTTATTTCTTCTGTGAGCCTGGCTAGGGGTTTGTCTATTTTATTGATTTTTTCAAAGAACCAGCTCTTGGTTTCATTGATCTTTTGGATTGTTTTTTTTAGTTTCAATTTCATTTATTTCTGCTTTGGTTTTTATTATTTCTTTTCTTCTACTGGTTTTGGGGTTTTTTGTTGTTCTTTTTCTAGATCTTTGAGCTTCGAGATTAGGTTGTTTCTTTGAGTTCTTTCTTGTTTCTTGATGTGAGCCTCTATTGCTATATATTTTCCTCTTATTACTGCTTTTGCTGCATCCCATACATTTAGGAAATTGGTGTCCTCATTGTCATTCAGTAATTGCTCAATCTTAAATGCAACTATTTGATTACTATTGGTCTCTCCCACTAGGCTGTTACTGAGTTTGAACTGTGTCTGTTTTAGCTCACCACTGTATAATTCACCCAGCTTCCAGCACAAAACTGGGTCACAGAAGACACTCAGACGTTTGTTGATCTGTTAACATCATCAGAAACTAAGAGTCTATAAGTGAATTTCTAAGTCAAGTTTAATCTTGAAGATCAAAATTTTTAAAAACTTCACCCATTTACCAAGATTGTTTTTAATGTATTATATATTTCAACTGCTTTATCTGAGTTAAAAAGCTATACTTTGTTATATATGAAGTTCTTTTTCAGCACATCATTTTTTCCTCCTCTGATGATTTTCTGAGTAACTGTGCAATTACTAAGAGTTCGAAGCAATAAGCCCAATTTGCTCTACTACAGCAATTGTAGTAGAGTCGAATTTAAGATATTCAAATAAACTCAGCAGGTATCTACCAAGTGCTTATTACATATAAGTTGAGTCTGAGGAAACAATCTTTTTAAAAATACAGATCCAGAACAGAGTTTTTATAATTTAGCTTGGAATCTATTGGAAAACTAAATGATGGGGATCAATAATAACATAGGTGATTTGTGATATTATTCTTTATTGGTATGAACACACAGCATTAAATGTAGAGTAGCTTGGGCCTCCCTGGTAGTGCAGCAGGTTGAGCACGGCGCTGTGAGGCTGTCTGCAGCCTCTGTAAAACGGGTTCGATTCCCGGCTGGCCAGGGAGATTCCCACATGGTGTGGCAGACCTCTCCTGTCGTGCCTGCTGCTCCCCTCAGCAGTGCTTTCAGTCTGTCTGCCTGTTCTGCTCCCCACTCTGACTGTGGTGAATCCTCTCACCCTTCCGTGCCTCTGGCCTGTACCCCAACTATTGTATAAATTAAAAAAATAAATCTTAAATGTAGAGTAGCTTGAGGTTCAAAGATGGGAAAAAATGTGATACTTCTAGACCACTCACGTTAACTTTTAAATGAACAGTTAATATAATACACGATTCAAACTCCAAAAATATATAAAGGGCAACACTAACACCTTCCTTTCCTTCTTGTGTCCAAGCTATTTATTTCCCTTCATCAATGTTATTATTATTTGTTCTCTGTATCTTCAATGCTATTCATTTTTTGTATCTTTCTAGTTATTTTATACACAAATAAAAATATAATGTAATTTTCCCTTATTTACGCCAATGGAGGCATTAATATGCACAACAGTCTGTACTCTGCCTTTTACATTTAGTATATATTGAGTATTTTCCCTCCAAATATAAAGAGCCTTGTTATTTTAATAGTGATGAAATAATCCACAATAGGCATTAGCTATACTTATAGACATTTACATTGTTTTCACCTTTTTGCTATTACAGTGTTGTAATGATGGTAACATAATAGATAACATTATTGTACACATGTCAATATAAATATGAATTCCTGATTTTGCTTATAATCTTTTTTTTTTTTTTTTGCTTACTGCATCTTAGGTAATCTTTTTTGGGTGTGTGTGTGGCTTCTGAATTCTGTATCCTTACTCCTCTGCCCAAGTTATAAAATAATTCTTCAGGGTTTATTTTCGTGTTTCAATGTTTTATTTTTTGTATGTTCATATCGTTGACCTGTTTGGAATATATCCTGGCATACCAAGATGTGAGGTACAGATTCAACTTAAATTTTTTTCCAGCTAGCTGCCTAGTTCTCTCATCTTGCTTTTATCATATAATTCTACTGTTATATTAAAAACATTGAGAATAACTGTACAAAATTGAAAAATTTTTTGATAAACACAAACAAGAGTATTAAGTTATACTTACTAAGGACTGAATCAACCCATTAAGACAACTTTTCTGAATCTCAGGAGGTACATTTGCAAAGCTTCTTTCAGACCAAAATCTTGCAAAATGCTTTACAACACACCTGTTAAAAATAAAAAATATCCCAACTTGGAGAAATGAAAATATTTTCATTAATCTAATAAAATTTTAATTTTTAATAATGATATAAGTTGTACATATATAAGTATATAGAATTATTTTTTTGACTAACCATACATTAATTTAGTGAACTCTATGATGGACTTAACTATGATCTCCCTTTTCTGTCAATGTATATTTTCAATCCACTTTGGGTTAGGTGCATGGATTTTAACATCAGTAACCATAGTTCAGCTAAATAAAATTGATCCCAAGTGTCTTGAGTAATATCTCAATCAATAGCTCTCCTCAATTGTCACAACTAGTTAAGCATTTAAAGCAACATACATTGTCATCAAGAAAACAGACCAATTCTAAAATTTCCCAGAAACAAGGCAAATGGAAAAATCCCTAAATTAACGGTATCAGTGCTACATCAGGTCACTTACTTCATGCAGTCATCAAAAAGACTTTCCACTCCAACTGAATGAGCAATAATCAGGCATTCTAGAATAGATGTCAAACTTCTGGGAACAGGCTAAAATTGACAGAAAACACTACATTTATTCTTTTTCAATGTACAGAGGCTAAAAGTATTTGGTTCATAAAGATGATTTGAATTATATTTCTAAAATGCAGAATGTGTAATTCAAAAGTCTATTATTCTGGGCCTCCCCAGTGGTGCAGTGGGTTGAGCACAGCGCTGTGAAGCTGTCTACAACCTCTCCAGCGTGGTTTCGATCCCCTGCCGGCCAGGGAGATACCCACATGGCACAGCAGACCTTTCCTGCCTCGCCTGCTGCTCCCCTCAGCAGTGTTTTTCGGCCCATCTGCTTGTTCTGCTCCCTGCTCTGTCTCTGGTATATCCTCTCACCCTCCTGCACTTCTGGCCTGTACCCCAGTTCTTGCAAAAATAAATAAATCTTAAAAAAAAAAGTCTATTATTCTTTTAAAATAATCACTAATAACCTTTAGTTTTTATAGAATAGCATTTGAGCTTTTAGGAGCCAGAATGCAATTTTTATTCTAATTTCAATTAGCTTAATTTTTTTTGCTAAAGTAAAAATTGTATAATAATTTCTAGCACATCACATTGCCATACAGCCATATGGTAACTGATACCTAAAGTATAAATAGAACATGAAGTTTATGTGCAGTAGGATTTTATCTGGCCTTAGATAAAATGATAGAATTTAATTAATCATAATTATATAACATTGTTTCAAAGCACACATATAGAAGTACTGAACTCAAACAACAAATAAATAAAATGTAGATAAAAGTGATGAAAACAGCTCACTGTTCTGTGTTAAGTCTCTGTGCTGCATGTTGCCTGTGATGTATTTTTAATTTTTGGACTATGTTCCTAAGCACATCTATTGGCATTAGTCTGGGTAAAGTTCAACTTCTCCTTTGTACACATGCATTATTTGCAATTTGAGGTTATACACTTAATAAAGACTACAATCAGCCAATTTGTCTCTAAATGTGTCCTCCTGAAAAATGCCTGCTCTCAGTATTTCCAACTTTTTAAGTGAGGAATTGCTATTAATTTGATTTTCTAATATTCTTCTCCTAAGTGTTATATTAGTGTTTAAGAAATTGAATATATTTTGCTTTGCATATTAACAATTTAGTTATTCCCTGAGATAACTGAAGGTACTCTAAGTTTTCCTAAATTCAGAAGTAGCTCTCACTATATAGAATATACAGTGTTAATCTTACCAAGTTAAATAAATGGGTTTTCTGATGCCTTCAGATGAGAATATCAAACTAGTATGAGGGAAGAACTACTTGTATAGATATACTTGACTAACTAAAAATACCCAAAGTCTGAAAAACTATAAAAGTAAGCACAAAGTTAAAAAGTCCAGCAATCTAATTTTATTCCTACTTTAGGAATAACCAGCCCTCTACAATACAAGGCCCACTAGCTGATGTATAACTTAAGAGTGATATTCATAAAACTATGAAAATACTAATTTGCTATTTAAAGCTGAGGCTGGCTACTACAGCTTGTGGGTCAAATCTAACCCACTGCTGTTTCTGAGAATAAAGTTTTAATGGAACACTGCTATTGGAGAGCTAAGTAGCAAAGGTAAGTAGTCGTGATGGCATATGCCCACAAAGCCTGGAATACTTACCATGTGACCTTTTCAGAAAAAGGTTAATGACTTCTGGCTTACAAGTTTGACTTTAGCTTTGAGAATTCAACTTTTATGGAAAAGTTGATTCCCAAGTGTTTTTGTAGCAGGATGACTGACTCTAAGTCCTTTTCAAAATTTGCATACAGAGATTGGGAACATATATATTTAAATCATTACCTAAAATATATTTTTAAATTGATGACAAAAATTATATACCCACAATAATCTTATAAATTATTGTATCTGAAAATTTTAATCAAGTTAAAGGCAAGGTTGTAATGTTAATGAAATGACAGAAGCTAGCTTGCCAAGAGTTCCAGGGCTAGTTAACCAGTTAACCATCACATAACCAAAATTGTATTGCTGCAGAGAATATTTTTATAGGCTTAGTGTATTTAAGTCACTACCAAAAGATGGCTTAGATTATAGAGTCACAACTTACTTATTGAAAATATTAAAATATGTAAAGGAAAAATTTAAAGATCAGGTCAATAAAAACAGAAATCACACTCCCAAATATGTTACCATAGTAATACAGACTATATGAAAATTAAGTAAAAAAGTTTTCAACAAAATACCATGTTGCTAATTTTTAAAATCTTGCATTTTGCAAAGGCATAATTTGTCTTTTTTATTTTAAAAACTAAGTGGATTATTGAAAATAAAATACAAGAAGATGCATATAACCTACATATGAATATATGAAAAATAGTGGCAATGGTTCAAAGACTATCCATAAAAGATTACTTTTAAAATGTTAGCTATAGGGCCTCCCCGGTGGCGCAGCGGTTGAGCGCTGGGTTGTGAAGCTGAAGCTGCCCGCAGCCTCGGCAGCGCTGGTTCGATCCCTGGCTGCCGGGCGAGGGTCCCACATGGCGCGCAGACCTCTTGCCGCCCGCTGCTCCCCTCAGCAGTGTTCTTCGTCCGTCTGCCTGTTCTGCACCCTGCTCTGGCTCTGGTGAATTCTCTCACCCTCCCGCGCTTCTGACTGTACCCAGTGCTTGTATAAATAAATAAATCTTTTAAAAAAATAAATAAAATAAAATGTTAGCTATAATTGGTTTATGAAAAAGTCTCAGTTTTAAGGAATTATTAACATAAAATCTTTTTTTAAGAGGTTCTGTTTCTACTGAAATACACTGCTCAGGGGAGCCGCGGGCGAGACAGGAGAGGTCTGCTGCACCGGATGTGAGTTAGCTCCCTGGCTGGGGATCGAACTCAGGCTACAGCAGTAACAGCACTGAGACGTAACCCCTAGGCCACCAGGGAGGCCTCCTAAAACTTTTTTCTTGCTATTGTTGTCAAACTCCCTTTTTTACCCCCATCCCTTACTAACATTATGAGAAAATTCTAATACATACTGATTATTTTTGATACTGAAATTCAGCACAACACTGTTTAAATAACTATCCTATCTGATATAAATCTTTCCTGTCCCCATCACCAATGACATTTATAGTTGAAATATCTGGAATAGGGAGGAGAGCATTGTCTGGTCTTTTGTGCCTCCATTTTCTGGGTCTAATTCAGGTGGAAGAGAAATATAGAAGGCTCTGGTCACCTGATGTAACTAACCAAAGAACAAGCTGGTAGTAGGGAGATGCCCTTGACTTCGCTCTAACCCAGAAATGGATGGCCTTTGCTGACATGGTGACTCTTTTAAGGGTAGACTGAACTTTACCCTAGCTTCTCAGTGGATAGTCTTGTAATGGTTCATGATGCACAATGCCTTCCCAGATGGGGCACAGTATCCTTTAGCCCTGTATGAGACTCCTCTTATCTTCAAAGACCACTAAAATCCACTCTTTCCCTATGTACCATGTGTAACTGGAGTGTAGAATGGATTCCTCATGCTTTTTTTCTATGTATGATAATAACGATTGTCCCTAATCACTAGGACAGTGGTACTGGCTTCTCTAGCAGACCTCCTTTTCCTTTTAGAAATCTCCAATGTTGGGCCTCCCCAGTGGCACAAGGGGTTAAGTCTCAGCACAATGAAGCTATCTGCAGCACAAATTCTATCCCTGACCAGGGAGGTGACCCACATGGCGCAGCAGATTTCTCCTGTCTCGCCTGCTGCTCCCCTCAGCAATGTATTTCAGTCAATCTGCCTGTTCTGCTCCCCACTCTGTCTCTGGTGAATCCTCTCAGGTGAATCCTCTGTCTCTGGTGAATCCAGGCACCTCTGGCCTGCACCCCAGATCTTGTGTGCATAAATAAATTTTTTTTTTTTTAAACTTAAGACTTGCTTCTCAACCTGCTGCACTACCGGGGAGGCCTGCATAAATAAATCTTTTTTTAAAAAAATATTTATTTATTTATTTATACAAGAACTGGGGTACAGGCCAGATGTGCGGGAGGGTGAGAGGATTCACCAGAGAAAGAGCAGGAACAGAACAGGCAGACTGTTGAAATACACTGCTGAAGGGAGCAGCGGGCGTGACAGGAGAGGTCTGCCGCACCATGTGGGACCCTCGCCAGCCAGCCGGGATCGAACCAGCGCTGCAGAGACTGCGGACAGCTTCACAGCGTGGCGCTCAACTGCCTGTGCCACCAGGGGAGGCCCCAAATCATTTTTTTTTTTTTAAAGAAATCTCCAATGTTCAAGTATACTTTGATGAGATGCAAATTCTAGGCTCTTCCCCAAAATCAAGTTTTCTTCCTTAATGGAAGAGTGAGTTGATTTTACAGATATGGTAGATGTCTGTCTAGGGGATGGGAAGACATGTTTCCTCATTGCAGATGATCCTATCTTTAATTTTTATTTGGGATATGCTTGGTTCTCCTTCTAACTTTCAGTTGGCTGGGAAGATGGGAGAAGTAGATGACAGAGAAGGAAAAATCCTTTATCATAATTCTTCACTTTCCACAAATTCCTATGGAAGAGGATTATAGATGCCTATGGTTATATTATGTAATGCCTCCAAGGTTATATATAAGTTACAAAATCTTTGCAACACACTTGTATGATAAAATTTAGGGAAATTAATTGACACTTATCAGTTACAGTGCTGGGGCACTGTAGACTGATCTTCTAGTTCCCTTACTTATAGAGACTGGAATGAATGGCTGATTAAAGGCAGCTGAGATATAACTTTCTGGTTGTGGTGCTAGATCCTGCCATTCACAGTTCTGTTACAGTTCAACTTATAGAGAATTAGCAAAGTTCCAACCACCACAAAAATCTAAATTTACAAAAATGTAAATGCTATGAGAATAATTAAAATTTCTTAATTACAATTCCCAAAATGCATATTTTTGCCTCCAGCACCCAATAACATAAGAATATTGATGTAAACAGTTAAGATTTGTTTCTTGTTTATTATAAAAGCAGCACATGATAATTGTAGAAAATTTGCAAAATGCAGAAAGGCACAAAGAGGAAAAAAAAATCTACAATCACAGAGTAAATTAAAATAATGGAGACTCGAAGAATAATATAAAAAATGACATTTGCACAAATGCATAGTATGGGATTTTCTGTAGATAATAAATCTATGTTTGCATGAACTTATATTTAAAACTCAGTATTTATACTTCACTTTGGGAGATAGGTAGAAGAGAAGTGTATAAAATCCCAAGCACATAAAGAGAAGCAATAGGAAGGAGAAATATACTTCTGGGAAAAGAAGTGATGAAACACTGTGATAAATATACTTTGATAAGTGGAGAAGGTAAGCCTGGTTCCTGACTTCCTTTTTCTTAGTTCCAAACCCTGGAGATTCCACTTTTGAATGAGAGGATATGCCTATATCCTTTCAATAAGTCCCCAATTCAATTTTATTTTATTTAAAATGATCAGAATTAATTTTGATTATTAATTTTGGTATTTTTCTCAAGCCATCATACCATGATTATCTTTCAACTAGAGCTCCCAGTAGTAATATGGACAATGTTTTTAAGATTTTAGGCACTATTCACTATCATAATTAAAAATCTAGTAGGAAAAATGAAAAATTCATTCACTATGATTTTTTTCCCCTAGATTTAGAAAAAAATCATCTTAAAATATCAATTTCAGAAGGTGACTATGGTGAATAGCAAAGGTCAGACAGAAAAGATTTCTGTGACCTTCTTGGTATCTGGATACCAAGTCAGTATTTATTTCCTATAAATGCAGATTTTCTGTCATTGTACAAAGTTGCATATGATTAAAATTAGATTTTGGCTGTGAAAAAAATTAAAGATCTAATAGGTAATAATGGGCAATTTTCAGCACTGGGTAAAAGATTACTGAGACTGAATAATTACCTTCTGAAAGAAATTACAGTAATCTCTTCTTAAAACATAGATGGCTACTTCTTTTAATCCTTCCAGTCCATACATATCAGCCATATTGAGTATCTGGCTAAAATAAAAACAGGTAAACTGTTAATTCTTCACTTTAAAAACTAAGACATATTATACAGTAATTTCCTAAAAAATATATATCTATTTAGGCAAAAGAATAATCTTAAAGGGCAAAAAGGGTCAAGAAGTATAAACTTCCAGATATGTAATAAATAAGTACAGTATGGCAAGAATAGTCAATAATATTGTGTTGCATATTAGAAAGTTGCCAAGATTTACTTTTTTTTTTTTTTAATACTTTTTTTTTTTATAGAGGCATGTTTTATTTATTTATTTGTTTGTTTGTTTTGTTTATACATGCACTGGGTACAGTCAGAAGCGCGGGAGGGTGAGAGAATTCACCAGAGCCAGAGCGGAGAGCAGAGCAGGCAGAAGGACCGAAGCACACTGCTGAGGGGAGCAGCGGGCGGCAGGAGAGGTCTGCGCGCCATGTGGGACCCTCCTCCAGTGGCCAGGGATCGAACAGTCGCTGCAGAGGCTGCGGGCAGCTTCGCAACCCAGCGCTCAACCGCTGCGCCACTGGGGAGGCCCAACCAAGATTTACTTTTAAGAGTAAATCTTAAGGGGCCTCCCTGGTGGTGCAAGGGGTTAAGTCTCAGCACTATGAAGCTATCCGAAGCCACTGCAGCAAGAGTTCTATCACCGACCAGGGAGGTGACCCACATAGCACAGCAGACTTCTCCTGTCTTACCTCCTGCTCCCTTTCAGCAGCGTATTTCAGTAGATCTGCCTGTTCTGCTCCACACTTTGTCTCTGGTGAATCCTCTCACCCTCCCACACCTTTGGCCTGCACCCTGGCTCTTGTATGCATAAATACATTAACCTTAAAAAAAAAGTCCTAAAAGTTATCTCTCTCTCTCTCTCTCTCACATGCACACATCGGTAACTTTGTATGGTAACCTATAGTGAACTAGATTACAGTAACTAGATTACTTCACTGTGTATAGACATAGTGAATTATTACGTTGCACACCTGAAACAAAGACGATGTTATATGAATTTTTACCTCAATAAAACTTTTTTTCTAAAAAAGAATAATCTGAATTATTTTAATTCTAACTTTCTGCCCTACATAATAGATACTCCTTATAGATTATAAAAGACACAGTGGACATAGGCCAAAAGTTGAAAGCACTCTCTAGCACATGATTTGATTAATTGAGAAAAACAAGAAATAAATTTGGAGATGTTTCAGTTAAATGCCCTTATATACTCAGTGATCTATACAGTAACATCCAGGAAACTGCCTCTAAGGCTATAAAAGTTATAAAACTCTTTGCAACAAATTTGTATAATAAAAACTTAAGGGGAGGACAATTCATCGAAACTTATCACATTGAAAATGACTTTAAATGACCCTAAAAGTGGAAACAACATGACTCAGAGGTTTCTGTTGCTTCTTTCATTTGGCAAGTATTTCTGAGCATCCACACAGACTTAGGTACTTTAGGAAACTTGAGAGCATGATACAGTTATACATATAAGTTCCCAGGAGGAAAAACTTCAGTACTTGGTCCCTATGACTCATGATACTTTCTCCCCAAAATCATATTTATTCAGTTTGTAATTAAAGGCACTGATGAATATTTAACATTAAAAGAACAACTTTCATTTGTCTGATATTAGAATAGCAATAAAAGAGGACATCCAAAAAATAAAAAAGCGAGCTAGAATTTCACTCTCAGTAGGATCTCAGCAACTTAAATGGCATTTCACTCCAGTGTACTTGAGAATCACATCATTGTTGATCTACAGGACAAATGTATCCTTAAAATAATTTTAAGATTTTTTTCTTTTTCCTTTTCTTTTGCTGTTTAAAAAAAAATGTTTTAAAAAATAAGGTAGTTAAACAGCTGCTAGAAATTTGTTTTTTTCCACCTCCGACCCCCTTAGCTGATAAAAATTTGATAAAATTCAATTTTATTTAATAAATATGTCATTTATTTTCCAAAATGAATGTTCTTCTAACATAAGTTAAATCTAACACTTTTTTAATCTTATTAGTGTGAGTTGCCAGATCATCCTTTCTCTATTTTTAGAGATATTCATAAAACACACACAATATATGGCAAAATAGACAATAAAAATGAAATTTCTACTTATTGACACTTTGAAATAAAGCTAAACAAAGCAAAAGTCACTAAATATTAGTACTTTTATATTTGAAATCATTAAAAAGTAATACATACCCAACATTAGCATTGTCTGGAAAGTCCAAAGTTCCTCCATATATAAAATGCATCATAATATTCATTTCTACATGGTTTATACTAAAAAATAAAAGAAAACTAAGCTCAAATCCAGATGTATTTAAGGCTTAGCAGATATCAATAATATGCTTGCTATATTAAACTTTTAGCTTAAAATTCTAATCTCTCTTTTATCTGAAGAATACCTTCTTCAAAAAACATCCATACAACTATGCCATGAATTAAAAGTAAAGTATAAGTGCAGCTAGGGATTTTACTTAAGTTTAAAGTGTTACTGGTATGTTATCAAATTATTTGTTAACCATCTTCTGTAATTCCCAATTCACTGAGAAATCTTCTCTTCAACATCTTTGAAATATTGCCTCTGGTCTTGCCTAAAGCCTTTTATGGACGACTCAATTCACTAGAAAGATTCTTGTTGTGCTATATAGATTTTTAAATTTATAATATCTATCCAATGACTCTCAGTACATGAACATCCTCATTATACAGATAAAAAAGTAATGACATGACTTAAAACAGTCTGGAGGGCCTCCCTGGTGGCACAAAAGGTTAAGTCTCAGCACTATGAAGCTATCCGCAGCCACTGCAGCATAAGTCTGATCCCTGGCGCTGCTCCCCTCCATAGGGTATTTCAGTCAATCCACCTGTTCTGTCCCCCACTCTGTCTCTGGTGAATCCTCTCAACCCCCACACATTGGGCCTCTACCCCAGTTCTTGTATGCATAAATTAGTAAATCTTCAAAAAACAAAAGAAAGAAATAGTCTGGAGAGATAATCTTTATGTCCTGCTGACTACTGGATCTTAAACTCTGGATTCATGACCTCCTCCTTCTTCCAATCTCTCCCAACACCCCAAATTTGGTCTTCTTTCTATTATTCCTATTTTATTCACAGTACTATTATAGGACTTGAAGCATCTAGTCTCACCCTGTATTTCTCTGTGCCATGGGAGTGAATTACCTGATAGACAGACAACCAATGGTCACTGGCTGGGAGGAACCTGAGATACGAGGAAATTAAATTTCTTTTCTCCTTTGTTTTGCTGGATCAGTGGAAAAGGTTGATAGGGAAGAAATGCATTTGTTATCCAGATTCAGACTTTCTCTCAAATGGGTTGTTTAAGAGGGGATGAAGCAACCAAGTTAACTCTGGTTCTTTGCTTTAAAGCAGGTATTACTGGGCCACCCCGGTGGCACAGCGGGTTGAGCGCAGGGCTGTGAAGCTGTCTGCAGCCTCTGCAGTGTGGGTTGGATTCCAGGTCAGCCAGGGAGATTCCCACATGGTGTGGCAGACCTCTCCTGTCTCGCCCGCTGTTCCCCTCAGCAGTGCTTTTGGTCTGTCAGCCTGTTCTGCTACCCACTCTGTCTCTGATGAATCCTCTCAACCTCCTGTGCCTCTGACCTGTACCCCAGTTCTTGTATAAAAATAAATAAATCTTAAAAAAAAAGGAAGTGGGAAAAAAAAGCAGAGATTACTGTTTTGACAGGTTTTTTTTTTTTAAGATTTTTTTTAAAAAATATTTATTTATTTATTTATACAAGCACTGGGTACAGTCAGAAGCACAGGAGGGTGAGAGAATTCACCAGAGCCAGAGCAGGGAACAGAACAGGCAGACAGACAAAATACACTGCTGAGGGGAGCAGCGGGTGGGGCATGAGAGGTCTGCGCTACATGTGGGACCCTCACTGGAGGCCGGGGATAGAACTGGCGCTGTACGGGCTGCGGGCAGCTTCGCAGCCCAGCGCTCAACCGCTGCGCCACAGGGGGAGGTCCTACTTTGACAGTTTTTAGCAATCATAAAGGAAATGTTTTCTTCATCTGTTGATTCTTTTGTCTTATTTCAAACAAGAAGAAAGTACACTAATCATGGGGCCTTCCTCAAAACTCCAAAAACATCTAGATTCTTCTTCTAGATTGCCTAAATCATAGCCTGAGGTTCATTTTAATCTCCCCCTTAATTATGCCCTGTAATTTCAAAATTCTCTTGAATTCAGCCTTTGTTGTCTGTTTCCTCCTCTTACTGCCCTTGTATAAGCTCTCATTTCTGCATTTTTTTTTAAGATTTATTTATTTATTTATTTATACAAGCAGTGGGTACAGTCAGAAGCGCAGGAGGGTGAGAGAATTCACCAGAGCCAGAGGGGAGAACAGAACAGGCAGACTGACTAAATACACTGCTGAGTGGAGCAGTGGGCAGCAGGAGAGGTCTGCGCGCCATGTGAGACCCTTGCCCGGCGGCCGGGAATCAAACCGGTGCTGCAGAGGCTGCGGGCAGCTTCACAACCCAGCGCTCAACTGCTGCTCCACTGGGGAGGCCCTCTGCATTTTTTTTTTTAAAGATTTTATTTATTTTTGCATAGAAGAATTGGGATGTAGGCCGAGGGGGGTGTGTGGGGTGGGGGTTGTAAGAGGATTCACCAGAGACAGAGTGGGGAGCAGAACAGGCGGATCTACTGAAATGCACCACTAAAAGGAGCAGCAGGAGAGACAGGATAGGTCTGCTGTGCAATGGTCTGTGCAATGTGGCTGGGGACTGAACGCAGGTCACAGGTCATTGCGGTGATGGTGCTGAGACTTAACTCCTAGGTCACCAGGGAGACCCCTAAGCTCTCATTTCCTCTCACTGTACTATAACAGTATCCTCTCATACAGTTTTCATGGCTGCATTAATCTCCCTGCATCCAATTTCCCACATTGCTGTTAGAGTGATTTTGCTAAAATATAAATCTGACATAGTCTCTCACTTTGAAAACCCTTCAACAATTCTCCATAGCCTACATAAAAAAACCTAAATTCTTTAGCTTGCTGTACAATGTTCTTTAACATCTGACCTCTGGTTCTCTCTCTCTAGCAGCTGTTCCAAGATAAGTGAAATATTCATTTCCTATACCGAATGACTTAAAATTCCTTGTGTGTCCATGTCTTAGTACATACTGTTCATTCTGTTTAAAACACTCTCCCTCTCTACTTAGTCCATCTTTCAGACAAAGGATAAGTGGCTCTTTATTACTGGTTGTTTCCTTAATTTCCCCAAAGCAAAAAAAAAAAAAAAAATTCCCTGAATTTAACATGCAGCTAAACAAAGTAATAACTAATCTATTTAGCACTAATTGAGTGCCAGTCACTGAATTAATAAGCATTTTTAAAGATGTTAGCTCATTTAATCATTATAACAACTCAATAGTAGATACTATTATTAGTCTCATTTTATAGAAGAAGAAAAAAAAATTAAGTAACTTGCCCAAGGTCAAACTGTTAGTGTTACACTGGAATTTAAATTCAGGTAGAGGAACTACAAAGCCTGGGCTTTTATGCAATATACTAAATATATTTGCATTATCACATTTATCAAACTGACATGTAGTATCTTTGTTTACATATTTGTTTCTCTTTTTAGACAGAATCCAGATCTTATTTTTCCTGGTATTTTTTTCCCTGTAATATAAATTCTTTTATTCCTACCCCTGTATGACCACATGCATTGATAATCCTACTCAACAATGTTAAAATTTTGCTTTTAATAGTCACACATATTTTATAGATGGTAATAGGAATTTTTAATAGTTTTTTTCTTTCAGATAATTATCATTTCTCTGGCATTTCCTTTATTCCTGAAGGTTCAAGTTTTTTTTCTGGTATCCTAGCTCTTCAGGTGAACAACTCCCACGTACAGTTCTTACAGAGAAGATCTGCTGGTGACAAATTCTCTTATTTTCCTTCATTTAGCTCATTATCAGTCCAAAAATTTTCAGTGCATATAGAATAATACAATTCTGGGTTTATAGTTTTTCTTTTTAAAGATATTTTTCTACTGTCTCCTAGTTCCCATGGTTTCTTTATTTTTTTAATGAAGTATCTTTTTCTTACAGCCTTGTTAATTATTTGACATAGGATTTCTCCCTCAGGTGTGGTCACCACAGTTCTCCCAACAACAAAGCACCCACTCTTCATATTTTTAGTAGCAGTAGGATGTCAGCACGATTCAGAATCAGAAGAATTTCCACTTACTAATGGAGTTCTGCAGTGGAATCAGGGTGGGGACAGTGCTGCTATGAACCCCACAGTTTATCAAGGAGAGTATCTAACATTTTCTGAAGGAACAAAAGAAGAAAAGCAAGAAGAAAAGAAACGGGAGTTCTCACAAAGTAGAACTCAGAAGTGTTCGCTTTGATTGTATGGTCTTAAATAATATATGCTCAGTACATGTTTGATGAATGTTTAATGAATGGCTTTTTAGGGTATTTATAGCATCTTCTCAAACCTTCAGAGGAACCCTGAGTTGAAAGTACATATTCTTCAATTAATTTAATAAATATATGCTGGCCCCCAATGATGGCTAAAGACAAATTTCTACTGATTCAAAACTCTACATCTTCACTTTAATACTTAGGAAAAGAAGAGCAAAATCTTGAAATGTGCTTATTTATATTGTATGCATATGACAAGGTTTGATATTAGAATAAATATGCCACATTATCTGTAGCTTGTTAATCTAAAACACTAGCATAAATACTGGAATGTATACTACTCCACACACTTTTCCTCAAAGTTTCAAGAGATATTCTTTTTTTTTTTTAAGATTTATTTATTTATACAGGAACCCGGGTACAGGCCAGATGCGCAGGAGGGTGAGAGGATTCACCAGAGACAGAGTGGGGAACAGAACAGGCAGACTGACAAAATAAACTGCTGAGGGGAGTAGTGGGCGAGACAGGAGAGGTCTGCCATGCCATGTGGGACCCTCACCAGCCAGCCGGGATCGAACCCACGCTGTAGAGGCTGCGGACAGCTTCACAGCGCGGTCCTCAACCACCTGTGCCACCAGGGGAGGCCCTCAAGAGTTATTCTTATCAATGTAAATGAGAACTGGTCATTTAAGTTGAAAAAATAGTTTTT
Organism: Talpa occidentalis; assembly: GCF_014898055.3. Taxonomy (NCBI): domain Eukaryota; kingdom Metazoa; phylum Chordata; class Mammalia; order Eulipotyphla; family Talpidae; genus Talpa; species Talpa occidentalis. The sequence continues at coordinate 94,422,173 of NW_023605305.1, read as the reverse complement.
TATTTCACATTTTAAGCAAAAATAATAAAAACAATAGTAGTTTTACTAAAATAAATAGCAAAATCTAGACATTTGAGCCTATGTATCAATATATATGATAGCTATAAAAACAGCAAGAAACATTTTCCTGTTGTCTTGACAGAGGTTTTACTAAATGGCACTCTCATTGTGATATGTAAGTCATTTGTACTTCCTAAAAGTATTTATAAAGACCTGAGCAATTGACCTAGAAAAACAAATTATCCAATATCCCACAGTTTAAATGGAAAGATTTAAAGTACTGTTCCCATTTAAATTTAATCAGAATAAAAGCTTGTAGGAGATGAAAACATTATGTACACTCAGAATCAGAAAAAAAGGAAACCTGTAAGAAGAGACGGAGCAAAGATTGGAGACTGATCACGTACACAGTATACTAAAGTCTCTGTGCTGTCTATGTGCTTCCTAAAATTTCAGACTACTATGTATGGGTTAATGTAACATAAGGACTGACTCATTCATTCATTCACATTCAGTATTTGCAGACTGACAGGTTCTATTCTAGACTTTGAGAATATAAGAAGCTTATATTCTAGAGAGGACATGGACAATAAATATGTAATACTTATGTTTATATATAGAAGATTATTTTAATAGTGAAAGTGCCATGAAGACAGTACAACAGGGTGACCTAAGAGATGGTAATTGAGAGTTAGGCTGTGTCTACTTTAGTTGTAGGAATCTGGGCTAAATCACAAAGGGCCTTGGAGGTTATGGTAAAGAGCTTGGGTTTAATTCTAATTGCGAAGAAAAAGCATGGAAGAATGTTTAGTCAGAAGAGAAATATGATCTGATTTAATATTTTAAAAGATCACCCTGAAAATTTGGAGTAGTTCCAGGAATCACCCAAGGGAAATGAGAAAAATCTAAATTTATGCTCTAAAGCCAAGCCCCTACTGGAAGGTTTTATTTATATAAGATGGGAATATGTGGGGTTTCTTTATAGAAATGCTGGCTGTGGTTCATTTTCTATTAGAGGAAGTGGAAAATTTCTCCTTTTCTCCACCAGAACAGGAAATTTCTTCCCAATTATATAACCTGACACTTCCCCACTCTGGAGCACAGGTAGAACTAGGATCAAAGGACTCTACTATTACTACCTCAATTTACTGAAGATTGTCCTTCTTGAAAAATAAGTGCATTATATCTTGGAGTAACCCACTCATTAAAAACACTGTGGTTCTTTTAGGTTAGGACAGATAGAACAGATAGGATTTCATGCTAGCCTACTGCAGGAAACATCCTGCAGATGTGCAACAGGGACACAATTCCAAAAGAGGTGATGAGCATAGAAAGCAGGCACTCGAGCCCATTCTGCCTCTAGAAAATGAGAAGAATCTAATTTAAGGAAAGAGGAAAAAGACAAGTATTAATGAGCATTACACAGTCTATGAGGCTATGTACCAAGCACTATGTCTGGTTCTTTCCTTACTGGATCTCATTTAATCCTTTCAGTAACCTCAGGAAGCTCAGAGAAGGTAAGCCATGTCCCTAAAGTATGTAAGAAGTTAGGAATATAATATAGGGCTGCCAATAAGGACACCAAAGTTCATGATATTTCTCATATACCACTTACCCATCCAAACATAATACTCAGGTTTATAGTATGAGTTAATGTGAAAACAGAATTTTGTGTGTGAGTGTGTGTGTGGAGAAGAACTGGGGTATAGGACAGAGGTGTGGGGAGTGAGAGGATTCATCAGAGACAGAGCAAGAAGCAGAACAGGTGAATTTATTTGAAATACAGTGCTAAGGGGAACAGCAGGCAAGACAGGAGAGGTCTGCTGTGCCATATGTGGGTTAGCTCCCTGGCCAGGGAGCAAACTCAGGCTGTAGTGGTATCACTGACACTTAACCCCTAAGCTAACAGGGAGGCCCCAGAATTTGTTTTAAACAGTACTTTGTTACAATATATACATTTCTAAAAGATGTGATTTTTTAAAAAGTAAAATTCCTAAATTCTTTATTCTTCTTACAGCTTTATATATCACGATGCTTACTACGTAGGTGGCAATCTGAGACAGTCAGTTTGATATGTGATATAAAGGGAAAGGCAAAACATATTGTGTAATAATAATAAAGGATTCAGTTAAAACCCAGTATTTTGTCAAGATACTTTCTTCTTTCATTTTAGCATGAGAAAAACTTGATTTATCAAACATGATAAAAGAGGTGAATCAAAAAGAAATGTATCTCATTTCCAAGATATTAGGACTGATAGTGAACAGTCCAGTAAGAGTGAGCCTCCATGGTGGACACAGCAACTGTGGGTATGATGAATCTGTAAGGGGCAGAGCCTTACAGTGAAGGGAAAGTCCTGTAAGAGGAGTGAGCCTGGAACTATTATAAGGGACAGTGTACTTTTTTGATGACATTCTGAAAACAATTTGGCCACTTCAATTTGGCTTCCCTTAAACAAGTTACAAAAGTTGGTGAGCAGTAGTCAAGTCATATTATAAGAGGAAATATATATCTAATACCCCATCATAAATCAAATGGACAATTACATAAGAGCAGAGACCAGCAGTTGATCTACTACTTCTTTCCTGTCTACTCACCTCTTAATAAATAGACTTCATCTTTAAAAGCCTGTGTGTTTTGAATATTTAATCTGAGGGCAAGAATGAGAGTAAAGAGGAAGAGTGAGAACAAAGGATCCTTCTTGCTTTTTCCTACAGCTAATCTCACTGGGTAATCTTAGCAACATAAAACGGCTAAGAGTTTTATCTGGAGCAGCTCTGGTTGAAGAGGTGCTCTTTTCCAAACAGCCTACAGCTCAGATCCCAGACCCACACTACATGTTCCCTAACATACCTAGGAGGAACCTTAAGGGCAAAATCTGAAAATCACTGATTTAAATAGCCAGCTCAAGAACATATGCCAACAGGAAACTTTTAATTGCTTCAGTGATTGTGGTAGAATGGACTTGGAATTAAAAATCAACAAACTATAGGTATATATTCAGCATTAGCACTTATCCACCAGGTGACCCTGGGAAGACATTTGATTTCTCCAATCTTATTTGTACACATGTGTTTTCACCCATCAGTCTCAAAAACTGACTTAAGAATTAAAGGACACAGGGCCTCCCCAGTGGCGCAGCGGTTGAGCGCTGGGTTGCGAAGCTGCCCGCGGCCTCTGCGGCGCCGGTTCGATCCCCGGCTGCTCCCCGGCCACCTGAGGAGGGTCCCACATGGTGCGCAGACCTCTCCTGCAGCCCGCTGCTCCCCTCAGCAGTGTACTTCGGTCCTTCTGCCTGCTCTGCTCCCCGCTCTGGCTCTGGTGGATTCTCTCACCCTCCCGTGCTTCTGACTGTACCCAGTGCATGTATAAACAAAACAAAGAAACAAACAAATAAATAAAACATGCCTCTATTAAAAAAAAAAAAAAAGAATTAAAGGACATAGTAAATGTGGAAGAAGCCTGGAAAACATAAAGTGTTATTGGAAGGTATTATTATTGCTGGGGACAGAATATAGTTGCAGAGAAAAATAAAAGTATAGATAATGAGTATCAGGTAGTAAAAATTGTAAGGTAAATCTACAAGGAAATGAGATTCCTTCCAGAAAAAATTAGACATGTGATCTCTAAATTACTTTCCTCTGCTGTGGAGTAAAATCCCATAATCATACATTTCCTTTGACCTTTCCTTCACTACACAGAATCACATAATTTTTAATGAATGTCAAAAAGTTACATCTAATCTAAGGGCCTCCCCGGTGGCGCAGCGGTTGAGCGCTGGGTTGCGAAGTTGCCCGCAGCCTCGGCAGTGCCGGTTCGATCCCCGGCCGCCGGGCGAGGGTCCCATATGGTGCGCAGACCTCTCCTGCCGCCCACTGCTCCCCTCATCAGTCTGCCTGCTCTGCTCTCCCCTCTGGCTCTGGTGAATTCTCTCACCCTCCCGCGCTTCTGATTGTACCCAGTGCTGGTATAAATAAATAAATCAATCTTAAAAAAATAAAATACATTAAAAAAAAGTTACATTCTAAGTCAAACTAGTGTTATCTTTCCTATTAAATTTTTATTAGATTCAGTTTCTGGAGTGAATTGAGTTTTTTAAAATGTCTAAAACAGGAAGCTATCAGCAGCCTCTGCAGCATGAGTTCGATCTCTGGCCGCCTAGGGAGATACCCATAAGGCGCAGCAGACCTCTCCTGTCTCGCCCACTGCTCCCCTCAGCAGTGTGTTTCAGTAGATCTGCCTGTTCTGCTCCCTACTCTGTCTCTGGTAAATCCTCTCGCCCTTCCACATCTCTGGCCTACACCCCAGTTCTGGTATGCATAAATAAATAAATCTTAAAAAAAAGAGAGAAAACGTACATTGTACAACAGAAACATTTCACTGAACATACAGGGAATGTTCATAAAAGGTGCTTTGTATGAAGTATTATTTGCAATCATTTGCCATAAAGCTACCTTGTAAAAATTATGCTTACCCTTGAAGAGTAAGCTCTTGGGAGCTTTCAGCCCAACAGCCACTCAGCATTGCAGCAAAATAACAAGATCTGGCACTTAAAATGGCCCTAAAGGGAAGAGAGGGGAAAACACAGGTAAACATTTATGTACTATGCAAAGTGCAATTTTTAATGATACTCTTCATCTTTACCTCTTAAAACATAATGATCAGTTTGTCTAGTTATTACTCACTGGTAGGATTATTAAAACAAAAATTATAATCTTATATTTATACATAAGCATTTTGAGTGCTTGATTAAAACATTAATGCCAATGTCCTTTTTAATCTTTTAATTTTTTTCTCTTGAATACTCTTTATTTTTTTTAAAGATTTATTTATTTATGATTACAAGAACTGGGGTACAGGCCAGAGGTGTGGGAGTTGAGAGGATTTACCAGAGACAGAGCAGGGAACAGAATAGGCAGACAGACCCAAGTACACTGCTGAGGAGAGCAGCGGGAGAGTCAGAAGAGATGTGCTGCGCCACATGGGTAGCACCCTGGCTGGGGAACAAACTCGCGCTGTAGAGGCTGCAGACAGCTTCATAGCTCTGTGCTCAACCCCTTGCACCACCATGGAGGCCTTGAATACTCTTTATTCTAATAACTATTGAAACTAGTTTCAAGTGTGCAAATAATAAATCATTTTCAAATGAAAAAATAAAGACCAAAGGATGTTACTTGACATCATAAAGGAATAGTAATAATGGCCTCTCTAGTGGCCTAGGGGTTAGGTCTCAGTGCTATCACTGCTGTGGAACCCACATATGGCCCAGCAGACCTGTCTCACCCACTGCTCCCCTCAGCAGTGTATTTCAGTCAATCTGCCTGTTCTGCTCCCCACTCTGTCTCTGGTGAATCCTCTCACCCCCTCATACCTCTGGCCTGTACCCTAGTTCTTCTACACAAAAATAAATAAAATCTTAAATAAATAAATAATAGCAATCAGAAAGAGACCAGAACTCTAAAGATGCCAAGTTCTAGTTCAGTACTCACCCTAATAAAGCTCAAGAACTGCTATACTTTCGATTTGAGAAAATGACAAAAATGATATTTTCTTTTGGATTTCCATGCTACTATCTCATAAAATGTTAAGTGGCTCCTTATTTAATTTAACAAATATTGATTTCTATTAGTGCTAGGCACTATTACAGGTGCTGGAAATATAACAGTAAATTAGATATCAAGAACAATGTTATATTGTAGTGGAGGATGTGTGAAGAGCAGATAGGGAGAGGGAGACAAGTATTTTCCTGGCAAAGGCTTACTATAGCTTATCTTAGAACAATCCTAGTGCTGAAAAGAGTTGGGAAAGATGGACTATCCATTGATCGATCAATAAATTGATAGATACACTTTGTCTTCTCTAGAAAAAAAAAGAAGAGATGGCTGACTCAAGCATTTTCTAAGCATTTGAGGTATGAAAATTAATATACAAAAACCTTTATTTAAATGAGGCCTGGAAGGTAGAAGAGCATTCTGACCACATGCACAGTAAGTACAAATCACACTACACCACAGAAAGTGATGCTGCTTTGCTACCACAGTGGGAGGAAGGAGGAGGCTCCTTATGCAAAAGCTCAGCCAATGAGAGGATGCCATAACCCAGCAAATGAAAAGCCTCTGCACTCTGAACTTCCAGCTGCCGCTAATGGACTTTACTTACTCTTACCTCAGTCCCTCCAAAATACACAGATTTCTCTTTTTGTTCTAGGGAAGTGTTGGTGAGTTTTCACATGAAACTACACTTCTTAACTACTTTTTGTTGTTTCTGAATAAACCCCATTTTGCTGGAGAACTAATTGGTTCTTTATCTGTTTGAGGTCAATACAGGCAATTTTTTTCACTGAGGTAATTGCCAAATCTAACAGCAACGCGAGGTTAAGGAATTCAGTGTAGCTATGGGAATCATCATAATTTGAGGAATACACAATGGAATTTTGTGTCCATCAAAGTGGGAGGTTTTGGTGTTTACCCCAGTATTTCACCTGGGTTACACCCTAGGAAGAAAAGTGAATGTGAAACAGACAAGCCCTTAGTAGAAAGTAAGTCCAGATTTGAATCAGCTCAATCCCTAACTGGATTAAAGTGATCTACATCTAGCCTCCCATGTTCTCTCATATGCATTTACCTCAACTAATTTCTTGCAAGTCTAATCCCATCTTCATGTCTGCTTGTCAGAAGACTTGAACTAACACAGGATGCTAGCCATTTCCATCCAAGTAAGATTAAAAGCATCTGAGCCTTAAACTATTACTCTGATCCTAAGGCAAAACTTAGAAAATACTCCTATTAGCACACCTGCCTGAGCTTAAGAAATAAACTGGTTTAAAAACTAGTTTAAAAGACAAACTAGAAGCTAAAAAATAAACTAGATAGCATGGTGTATTAAAAATCTTTGCCAAGGGCCTCCCCGGTGGCGCAGCGGTTGAGTGCTGGGCTGCAAAGCTGCCCGCAGCCTCTGCAGCACCAGTTTGATCCCTGGCCACTGGCAAGGGTCCCACATGGCACGCAGATCTCTCCTGCCACGCCCGCTGCTCCCCTCAGCAGTGTATTTCATCAGTTGCCTGTTCTGCTGCTCTCCGCTCTGGCTCTGGTGAATTCTCTCACCCTCCCGCACTTCTGACTGTACCCAGTGCTTGTATAAATAAATAAATCTTAAAAAAAAAAAAAAAAAATCTTTGCCAAGTTTTTCATTTCATTAACATGCAAAAACTATTTTCTCCTTTGATTAAATTTAATCTCAACCAACAAGGTTGCTTCTGGCTCTGTTGCAATGACCTAATTTTCCCCTTGCTCTTGCTTTAATTTGCTATTATTCAATACTTTCTGATGTTAGCTGAACTAGATTCACTACTCTAGCTAGAAATTAATGGCCTGGATTACTCAAGGAAGCTCTAAAGAAGAAACATTTTTTTTTTCCTTTTAGTTCACATAACTGATAAGGGTTAAACCCAGAGAAATGAATGCAAACTTTTTGGAGCTTTCACTGTTACCCACACAATTTCTTTGGAAATGTTTTAGAGACTATAAACTTTAAAAAAGTAAGGTTAGCTTTTTCTTGAGAATTTCTGGACATACACGGACAACAGCTTTCAGAAGACTTCTTAGTTAAAAAATAATTTGTAATGTATAGTAGATGTCCTATTATTCAGCAGAATTAAGACTGACAGTTGTTTGGTTAATAAAAAATATAAAAAGAAAAATATTTAAAATATTTGTATATGTCTTAATCACTTTATTCTAATTAAAAAATGCATGCATTCATAAATCTTTTACCATAAAGCCAATCTATTTTTTTGAAAGAATTTATTTTTATTTATTTATGCATACAAGAACTGGGGTTTAGGTCAGAGGTGGGTGTGGGGGGGTTTGAGAGGATTCACCAGAGACAGAGTAGGGAGCAGAAAAATCGGATCAACAGAAATACACTGCTGAGGGGAGCGGTGGGTGAGACAGGAGAGGTCTGCTGTGCTATATGTGGGTCAGCTCCCTGGCCGGGGATGGAACTCAAGCAGCTGTGGCTGGGGATAGCTTGATAGTGCTGAGACTTAATCCCTGCGCCAACAGGGAGGCCCCAAATCCAATCTATTTTAATGTAGGTTCACTGAAGTCTCATCTTTCTTGCAAAAGCTATACCCATATAGTGTATAATTTCTAGTTCAAACTTTTTTTGTTTTTTAAAGATTTATTTATTTACACAAGTACTGGGGTACAGGCCAGATGTGCGGGAGGGTGAGAGGATTTACTAGAGACAGACAAGGAACAGAACAGGCAGACGGACCAAAGACACTGCTGAGGGGAGCAGCGGGCGAGACAGGAGAGGTCTGTCGCGCCATGTGGGTTTCTCCCTGGCTGGCTAGGAATCGAACCAGTGCTGCAGAGGCTGCGGCCACTTCACAGTGCTGCGCTCAATCCGCTGCACCACCGGGGAGGCCCTACTTCAAACTATTTTAAAGTGAAAACATTAAAACATTAATAAATCAATCTGAAGTATAAAATCAGGTTAGATTTTTAAAATTCCCTCTTAAACTTTTCTATTGTTTCATCTATACTGAACGCAGTAGCAATTTTTTAAAGTTCCTCTCCCTTATTAAGTCTTTCCAAAGCATTTAGTTCAGTTTTCTCTGGAATAACTTTCTTTCTATAATTCATGTATTGCTGGTTTATATATTTTACTAAGTTTTGTCATCAAAATAATAAATTCAAATAGCATTACAGAGGTTGTATCTCTTCAAAGTGTCTCTTCAAAGACACAAATTCACTGATAGGAATGGAAATGTGTAGGTATATTTGAGAATAGCCTTCTAGCCTTCTGGAGAGTTCTGCCTAGCATTTCAGCATGCTCTACAGAAAGCAGCTGAAGAGCAGATTTAGTCAAGTTAAGGAGTTACTACTCCAGGAGGTCTGTTTCCTTTCAGGCACTTAGTGCTTATGATTTGGTTCCCTACTGCAACCTCCCACTGGTAGCAAGGAATTTCACTCCTTTGCCTTCTGTGGTTACACATCTAACTTCTTATTATTTTAAGTTTCTCAAGTGGAAAGGGTTGACTACTTATCGCTAATAAAGTAGTTAATATTAAGAAGTTAGTAACTATTATATGGTAATTTGAATTTTTTTAAAAGATTTATTTATTTATACAAGAACGGGGTACAGGCCAGATGTGGGGGAGGGTGAGAGGATTCACCAGAGACAGAGTGGGAAACAGAACAGGCAGACTGACTGAAATACACTGCTGAGGGGAGGAGAGGGCAAGACAGAAGAGGTCTATCGTGCCATGTGGGTTGCTCCACGGCATCGCAGAGGCTGCGGACAGCTACACAGCGCTGCACTCAACCGCCTGCGTCACCAGGGAGGCCCATAATCTGAATTTTTAATACAATTATTTCATTAAAGTTTCCTAGCAATTCTATATTAGAGAAACAACAAACTTTCTCTAAAGTGTCAGGTCATAAATATCTGGTATTAAGTATACTAGGCTTTGCCTGCTGCATAATTTTTATTTTTTTATATTTTGCTGTTATATACAAAAAGAAACCACTGACCAGATTTGGGCCATAACTTGCAAACCTTCACTATAAGACAGGGCAACAACGTACCTCCTTTCTAGATACCTAGTATGTATTTATAGCAACTAACATTTACTGAAAGTTGCAATAAGCTAGATATTATGGTAAGTGCTTGATAAACATGATTTGATTCAATTCTCACAACCATAATAATAATAATTTCTTTTACAGATATAGAAATTTGAGATCTGGAAAGTTAAGTAGTTTCCCATTAAGTAGTAAATGGTGGAATTAGAATCTAAACCCAGAATGACTGATTTCTGAATAATTAAGCTATACCCTTCGGAAAAATACTTTTAGCTATGTACCCAAAAACACTGAATTAACTAGGGATATTGCACAAACTAGAACATGCCTCCCGACTCAGTGCCAATTCACTAAATATTCACATAAATCTACATTTTAAGAGAGTATTTGACAATGTCTTAAATAACAAATAAATGACTAATAGTATGATACCAGGCACTGAACAGGAGGACATTCTGGAAAGGCTTATCAAATCTTAGTTTTACAATGCTAAAATTAGGTATCAAAAAAGCAACACAAGAGAATCTTATTATGGAAGAGAAGAATAATACATACATTATTTTAAAAATGTAACAGATACAATTTCTCTTAGAAAAATATTAAAACAATAAATGAAACTATAATGGGAGATCAGCAAAGATGGGGATCATGTAGGTACTTGGGGTAGGTTGAAGAGGACAGAAGGAAATAAAAGTGGAGAAAAGTAAACATCACAGAGATGGTATCCATCTGGTGACTGAGAGAAATTCATGCAGGAAAGTAAAGTTAGAGAGCCCCCCAGCTAAGGACAGTGTGCAGCAGAGACCTAGGAACAATACTCAGAGACGTATTGACAGGAATAGAACAAATGAACAAATTCATTAGAGATCCATGGATTCTAATGGGTCTTCCTTTTATGACAACCTCCTTTCACCAAATAAAATAAGTTCTCTTCATTTCTCTTTTGATCAGTATGGAAAAAAACAAGGACAAATATGTGGGGATGGGTGAAGTTATGCTTAAAAGAGGGAAAGGCCTGGGCAATAAATGTGACTTTGCCAAGAGGCCTACTGCTGTCCCTTTCCTCCTTGGATTAGGTGAACATGCAGTGATTCAACCATATTTGTCTGCACACTGGCATACTGGTGTTGCTACCATCTACACAAAAGTTTGTATTGTGTACCAAAGACCTAACACCTGGATAATGACAGCAAACAGGTATATATAGTACTTGTGTGTCAGGTATGTTCAAAGTTGCTTAAATGTAGTAATTAATTTAACCTTCACAATCACTCTAGAAAATGGGCACTTTTATGATCCCCATCCTTTGCTAAGAATGCTGAAACACTGAATGGTTAAATGACTTGCCCAAACTCACATAGCTAAAGGTGTTAAAGTGTGAATTCAAGTATAGGCGGGCAACCTCTTCACACACTATTAACTACTCTGCTGGAAGTAACTTCTTCGGCCTAGTCATGCCATCACAAGCAAGTGACTGGCATCAAATTCTTACAACATAAAAAAGCCTCGCCAGGTATTGGACTGGAGACCAAGATAAAGACTGGACAAAGCAACTGGAGAGAGAATCATGGAGGAAGTGGGGTGTCAGGGCTATGAAAGATAGTGACTATAAAAGAAAAAAAAATGATCCTAACACTATACCAATTTGAATATATTAAACTAGCAAATTAAATAGTACTAAAATGTGAAACCAAAGCTGAATATAATCCTGACCATAAATCCTAGTCTTTACGGATTAGTTGCACTGACTTTTCTATATATGAGCACATATAATTAAATAATTGAAACAGGGAGAGCACAGAAAGATGGCAAGAGAGTGAAGGTCCAAGTTCACCTCCAGACAGGCACAGCAAAACTGATGCAGAACAAAGCCGAAACCCTTAAGGGAAAAACAGGTTACCAGAAAATACAATAGAAGCATCAGCCCAAATGAAAGGGGTAGGAAAACCTCTTAGTGAACTTTATTTAAAGTGACAGAGGGAGGGCCTCCCTGCTGGTGCAAGGGGTTAAGTCTCAACACTATGAAGCTATCTGCAGCACGAGTTCCATCCCCAGCCTGGGAGCTACCCACATGGCATAGCAGAACTCTCCTGTCTTACCTGCTGCCCCCCTCAGCAGTGTATTTCAGTAGATCTGCCTGTTCTGCTCCCCACTCTGTCTCTGGAGAATCCTCTCCTTGCCACCCCCACCGCCCCACATACACACACCTGTGGCCTACACTCCAGCTCTTGTATGCATAAATAAAATAAAAAAAGGGTCAGAGGGACGTGCTAGCCCACAAGAGGGAAAAGTGGCGGTGGTACAGAGTCCCCACAGCTATTAACTTGGGCACCAATGACATCAGGGGCCCTAACACAGGGCACTGCACCAGATAAAAGGGAGCACCAGCAGGCATCTAGGGTGGAACCTGCACTGCGGGAGAGCCACAGAGATGGGAGTGCAGAGTGAGGACTATTGGCTCGAATCTGAGGCTCCTAACACAAAACAGCTGCAGCCTGAAGTGGGTCAGAGCACCTGTCTTCCTCACAGAAGAGAACACACAAAAGTTGAGGCGGAGGCAGCTGAAACATCTGCCACCCCAACTGCAGGCTGAGACATCCAAAGCACCTGCCACCCCCATGCTCGGCCGAAATATCTAAACACTTGCCATCCCCCACAAAGAAAAGCTTCACAACAGGAATTTCAAATTCCTGACTCTGCTGGAGCTGATCCTTTGGTACCCACGACCCCTGATTGGTACCAGTCTCCCAACAACTACTGCAACAACTACAAAAATGCCAATTGAGGGGCCTTCCTCATGGCGCAAGGGGTTAAGACACAGCACTATGGAGCTGTCCGCAGTCACTGCAGCACGAATTCGATCCCCATTGCAGCACTAGCTCAATCCTCGGCCAGGGAGGTGACCCACATGGCACAGCAGACTTCTCCTGTCTCACCCGCTGCTCCCCTCAGCAGTATATTTCAGTGGATCCGCCTGTTCTGCTCCCCACTCTAACTCTGGCGGGTCTTCTCACCCCCCGTATCTCTGGCCTGCACCCCAGCTCTTGTATGCATAAATAAATAAATCTTTTAAAAAAAAAGCCAGTTGAAAATTTGTCCTTACTAAAACCCATACAAAACTGAAAATGAGGAGATAGAAGAAAACAGTACAAATGCCAGAAAGAAAAAAACACAACAAAAGAAGCCTGACTTAGTATGATTAGTGAGAGCACAAACATCACTATTGTCGTTCTGGTAAATCTTGTAATCTAAGCCCACTGCTGATTTCATTAAGGGCTATGCACCTGTGAACCTAGAAAACTGATTCTTGCCGTTGCAAATAGTCTGGTTCTTCCTCTTAAGGGAGCCCCAGAATAAGTTAACACTCCATTTGGAACACATGAGAGGGAGGGCGAAGAACCGTCTGGGTTCCCAGTTTTCCATTGTGAATGGAATCCATTGTGAAACCCAGCTGTACTTCTTTCCCTTGAGTTCCAACAGAAAATCTGTATTTCTTACTATAATTTTTTCTTTTTTCAAGCAGATTTTAGTTACTTGCAAAAAAAAAGTCCAACCAAAAACAGGCAGAGGGCTTTAATCTGAAATCTAATGTCTAAGTCACCAGATTCTAAATCAGAATAATGGTTTTTAAAAAGTACATTGAAATATTAAACCTCCTAATCAAAGCTATTCATGAGAATCATCTATTTTGAATCAGAGACATTGAGCCAAAATGCATTCAGAGAACATAACATGTCATTCATGCAGAAACAATCATTCTCAACACAACAATGCCTGTGAAATTGAAAACTGCATTTAATTATATTTTCTGTGACAGTGGCTTTCAAACCTATTTTAGGCAGCAGAATATTTTCTTATAATGAAATCTTAGGTTCATGTCCATTGCAAAGTGCAGATGAGAGAATCTGCTCTGGCTAAGGCAGGTGCACAGATCTGACAGAGGCGTGTGCGTGTGTGAAGACATGTGCACAGATCTGATTGGGGCGTGCATGCACGCGTGTGTGTTTGTGTGTGTCTGTGTGTGTGTGTGTGAAGTTGCAGGCAGAAATCACTGCCTGGTAGCCAATCTCTGTCTATTGGAGATCTCCTGAGGCTTCACATGGAACCCTTGTGAAGGGAATCAGAGTTTGACAACCACTGTGCTAGAACAACATAGCCAGCCACCCCTTTCTGTACTCTATAGTTAAAACCAAGCTAGCAAATCAGTCACATGACTATTTACCTGTGTGCTTTAAAACTTTTTCCATCAACATAAATATCAATATCTGGACAACAAGGTTTCACGTAAAGTTTCAATAAATCTTCTCCCAACTCAGATGCAGGTTCCAAGTCATTATTATCTTGAAAAAAAAAAAAAAAAAAAAAGCATTTCTTTTACATTATAGATATCCAAACTTTTTTTTAAAAATGTTAAGGGTTTTAACAAATTTCTTAAGAAGTTTATTACTATTATTATTTCATAAAGTCCATTATTTTACATCCTTGTTCATTTTTTTGCAGTATAGGATTTCTCCCTCAGGAATGGACACTGTAGCTCTCCCACCAAAGCACCCCCAGTTCCCCCCCCCATAGTCTGTTAATACTCCCCACTCCTCCCCCTCTGGATGCCCTAGATCTATATGGTTAGGCTATAAGGGTTAGTCAAATATTCTGTATTCTAGTATCAGCAAACAATTTCTCCAGTTATCTAGATTGATTACTGAGAGGGAACAGCAGAGATTCGAATATTTGTAAGTGCTAAATTCAAGATAAAAATTTAGAATCTTCTATACTTTCTGCTCTGTGATATATATTTCCACTTAAACATAGATTCAGCTTTAAATATAAATATACACAAAATTAAAAAAAAATTTAAATGTAGGTGATATCACAAAATTATTCAACAAAATTAAAGCCACATCATGAACACCTGACTTAGAAAGTTAGAAAATTTTTCAGTTTTAATATTTTTTCATTATTTAATTCCTTCCTGTCCCACCTCCATACCTGGTTTTATACATCTTTTCCAGTGGCTGTTCCAGATTTGTACCTTTTATAATAAACCAGTAAACATAGGCGAAATGGTGTCCTGGGTTTTGTGAGTCATTCTAGCAAGTTACTCACCGTGAGGGGTTTTAGTAGAATGCCCCAAATTTGTAACTGGTTGGCATAAGTGTGTGTAGCAAAGGGAACCACAGTATGTCACCCTGAGATACGCCACTTTGGCATAAGGATTATGAACTACAGTTATCTGAGAATCAGCAAATACAGGAAAAGCTCTTTACCTCCCCCTAATTGCCTAAAATTGAAGTATAAACATCTCCTTTCAAACATTTCCTTTTATAGAGAAAATTTACATCTTTAAAGATAACTCCTTAGCAGAAAGAGGCTACTCTTATCACTGACTCGTCTGCATAATAAATAAAGACTATCTTTATTTATTGTACATTTTCTTCCCCCACCTTCCCAAAATTTGCCTCCACCCTCTGTGGGCCGAAACTCCTTGTTTCTATCATCTGAATATCTTCTTGAGTCTTAATTCTTTTTTTTTTTTTTTTTTTTATAGAGGCATGTTTTATTTATTTATTTGTTTGTTTGTTCGTTTGTTTTTTGTTTATACATGCACTGGGGACAGTCAGAAGCGCGGGAGGGTGAGAGAATTCACCAGAGCCAGAGCGGGGAGCAGAGCAGGCAGAAGGACCGAAGTACACTGCTGAGGGGAGCAGCGGGCGGCAGGAGAGGTCTGCGTGCCATGTGGGACCCTCCTCCGGTGGCCGGGGAGCAGCCGGGAATCGAACCGGCGCTGCAGAGGCTGCGGGCAGCTTCGCAACCCAGCGCTCAACCGCTGCGCCACCGGGGAGGCCCGAGTCTTAATTCTTTATGAAATTTCTTTATGAAATTCTCTGTGGGAACGTAAGTTTTGAAAAATTGTTTAATTTTTCCTTCTTTTAATCCATCTTAATTAGTTTAGTTCTTAGGCTGGTTACAAAATCCAAGAGGGAAGAAGTGTATATACAGTATGATATCCATAGAAAAAAAGGGGAGGTTCCAAGTTCCCTGGTCCACCTAAAGGTGGAGCTAGGCAGGGAAGAGAAGCTAGAGAGGACAGGGAGAAGGAAGGAGAGCAAGAAGACGACCTGGAGGAGGCACATGAAGCAGAGACGTGAAAAAAGAGGCCACGTTTGCTTCTCAGCCTTGGACTTGTACCAGGGACATGGGAGACATAGAAGGAGACACTTAGAAGAGATGTGGGTGCAAAGTCCGAGGGGAGGCTGACATTGGTAGCCTTTATCTTGACTGGATTTTTATTTTGTTCTTCTTTCCAGACTTGCCTGGCCTCTTCTGCCCTTTTCCTATGGGTCCCCAACAGAAGTGCCTTAGCCTTATGTAAGCCTTCTGGCCTTCTGGCCCTGCTTTGGGCCAACTCTGGTTGGCTGGCATTTACCTATGAGGGGATGGGTAACTTTGGGTGTTCCATGTGGAAACTATTTTAACTATATTCTTTCTCTTCTCTCTATTGCACATTAATTGTGTTAAAGTTCTTTTCTACTGAAGGTCTTATAAACTAAGGGTATGTTTGTCTTGATGCGGCAATGTCAGAACACATTTAGTGCAGGAAGGCTTGGGGATCCTGGGGTGCCCCCCCATTCTGTTCTCTAACAGAAGAAACTTTTCCTCTTATTTTTTAAAAATATTTATTTATGCATACAAGAGCTGGGGTACAGGCCAGAGGTGTGGGGGGGGAGGGGTGAGAGGATTCACCTGAGACAGAGTGGGGAACAGAATAGGCAGACCCACTGAAATACACTGCTGAGGGGAGCAGCAGGCGAGACAGGAGAGGTCTGCTTCACCATGTGGGTTTCTCCCTGGCTGGGGATCAAACTCGTGCTGCAGTGGCTATGGACAGCTTTGCAGGTTGTGTCTTACCCCTCGCACCACCAGGTAGGCCCACTTTTCCTCTTACTGAAATAAATTTCTAGGCTAAATAGAGATGCTCTTGTGCGCGGTGCCACATCATCAGCTGAACTTTATTGCTGCAGATGTTCTGCTTGACCAGAAAGGCATTTTATCCAATTAGCCAATCCCCAAATGTCAAGTCAATGCTGGATTGTATACTTATTTCCCTGTTCCTTGGTCTTTTTAAATAAGATCAGATATCCAACAGCAATCACTTCCTGCTTCTGAGTTGCTACTTCTAACATTATAAAAATCCCTCTTGTCCAACATTCCTCAAGTAGAGTGCTCTACTGCTTGCGAGGCACTGGACTCCCCCAATGCATAGATTGCTGTTTCTTGAATAAAGGATATCAAACTTGCTTGTTAAATTGTTTTAGTTTTGTCATTTTACATTTCCTAGTTACTCCATTTGTGATTACATTTGAAGTGAGGGCAATCTTGTGGACTTAGCTCTTAATCTGTGGGATCTGTGTAAGTCAGTATTGAGTTGTTGGATACCAGTTTCTGTCAAAGAATTGGTGTGTGGAAAAACACCCAGTTGGTGTCACAGATAAAGTCAGGGTAAAAAAGGAAAAATACAATCATAACAACTCAAAACTCAATGTTCTCCAACCTAAAGTGATTGTTTTCCTCTATCCTAAATTTGCTTTATTTGTCCTCCTTAAGCCTATAAAACAATACCATCCAAACCCCTTAAGTGACTTATGAGTAAGGTGACCTTGTGTCTTGGTATGCCTGGGACAATGCTGAATACCCCATAATAATTATTAACAGCAATGATGATTTTTCACCTTTTGTTCTCTCAAAAGTGTCCCACTTTGGATTGCAAAATATAAGGTCTTTTATATAAGGTTCTTCATGATCTACTTCTGCATACACTTCCAGGCTCATCTCTTACTGTTATCATTCTTGTCCCCTACTTCATCCCACTTACAGAGCAAACCATTCCTGGTTTTCCTATTTGCTATGCGCCTCTCATATTTGCTATGTGACTCTCTTTGACTTCAGGAATGTTATTTTCCTTGCCTGGAATACTTCTCCCATAAGTTCATTTTGCCTCATTAATTCCTGCTTTTTGGGACTCCCACTATAGCTTTCTCTGAAAGCCTAAAGTCCAGGATATGTGTACTCTACACGTCCTCATAACACTTTGTACATTATCCACCTGACTATATCCACTACTAAACTTCTGAACAGGACCTTATTGTTTTGTTTACTTCACATCTTCAAAACATGAGTGATTTTGATAAGTTATTAGGAAGAATAGCAAGTGCAAACACACAGGGGTGACAAAATATGGTGGTGGGGGGGAACAGAAGAAATGTCAGGTTATTGGGCCTCCCTGGTGGTACAAGGGTTAAGACGCAACCTATGAAGCAATCTGCAGCCTCTACAGCACGAGTTCGATTCCTAGCCAGCCAGGGAGCAACCCACATGGTGCAGCAGACCTCTCCTGTCTCACCCACTGCTCCCCTCAGCAGTGTACTTCGGTCAATATGCCTGTTCTGTTCCCCACTCTGTCTCTGGTGAATCCTCTCACCCCCTACACCTCTGGCCTGTACCCCAGCTCTTGTATGCATAAATAAATACATCTTTAAAAAAAAAAAGAAATGTCAGGATATTCATTAGGGTTAGTGCTTTTGGGGTCTCAGGGGTTGTAAAGAGAGAAAGTAAGAGTTCTAGGAAGGAGACAGCTCACAAAATCCCTTCATGCTATGGGAAAGGATTTGAGATTTATATTAAGGTTTTGGGAGACTACTGAAGAATTTTAATAAAGGGAGTTCTATGTCAGACTTGCAATTAACAAACACTGTTCTATATGATAAAAACAGAGGGTGGTACAATAAAAGGCTTGGTAATTACCCAGAATACAAATTCTCAAGGAAAATAGCCAAGTCCTGAAATAAAGAAAAAGCTCCAGGATAAACTAAAGAAGTATTCAGGAAATAAGTCAACAGACACAATCTTGAATAGAATGAAGGGTAAGAGAACAGAAAGACAGTGACATAATTCACATTGATAGAGCATTTAAGGAAGAGCAGGTTAGGAAAAGCAGAGATTAGGTCAGTCTGAGACAGGTTAAATTTTAAGATATTTCAGCTATCTTGGCATACCTCAGAGATGTTGTGGGTTTAGTCCCAGACTACCACAAACAAGCTAATATTGCAATAAACTGAGTCACATGACTTATTTTGGTTTCCCACTGCATGTACAAGTTATGTTTATACTACACTGTAGTCTTAATTATGCACCAGCAGTATGTCCACAAAAATAATAATATGCATATACATTAATTAAATGTGACAGAGACATGAAGTGAACACATGTTGCTGGGAAAATGGTGCCAGTAAACTCGCTCAATGCAGGGTTGCCAGAAACTTTCCATTTGTAAACAAGGCAATTATCTGTGAATCACAATAAATCACATAAAGTCAATAGAGGGATGCCTGTATATAGACAGAGATGTCCAGTCAGTGACTGGATATAAAACCCAGAAAAAGTGGAGAATACCAGGTACCTATGGGGCAGAAAGATGAAGGGCCAGTGAAGGAGACTGGGGTGTGGCCAAGAAGGAAAATCAAGAGCACAATGTCACAGAAGGCAGTGACCCTCGAGGAAGGGGGAACTGACAGAATGAAAAATGGAAAAAATAAGATGTGGACCAAAAGATTCCGTTTAATGGGGAACATATGGCTTTTCCATGGAGTGATGGAGAAAGTAGATGAAAGAGAGGGAACTGAGGGACAAATGAGCTCTTTTCACTACAACTTAATGGGAGATCAATTTAATGGGAGGCTGTGAAGTTTGCTAGAAGCAGGAAAAAATGGGTATAAGATACCAGTTCTGGCCTCCCTGGTGGCACAGGGGGTTGAGGCAGCGCTGTAAAGCTGTCTGCAGCCTCTGTAGTGCGGGTTCAATTCCTGGACAGCCAGGGAGCTACCCACATGGCACAGCAGACCTCTCCTGTCTTGCCCGCTGTTCCCCTCAGCAGTGTTTTTGGTCCATCTGCCTGTTCTGCTCCCAGCTCTGTCTCTGGTGAATCCTCTCACCCTCCTGCACTTCTGGCCTGTACCCCAGTTCTTGTATGCATAAATAAACAAATCTTTAAAAAAAAAAAAAAAAGATACCAGTTCTGTCAACTGCTCTATTTGCGTGACCTTGGGAAAGTCACTTATATTCTCTTAGAGTCTTCCTCTAGAAGAATCAGTCTGTAACCACTTACTTCTTAGGATTATTTGAGACTAAATGAAATAATCAGTAGAGCTGCTTTCTTTTGAGTATGCTTCTAATTGTATTGAAATATAATTACTTTCAATTCTATAAAATTTTATTAAAATGTTTTCTTTAAAAAATACTTTACCAGTAGAAATTAAGCTGTCCTCTCTATTACTGATATCCTCTGGAATTTCATGCTTCAGGAAAGAAAAATCAGATGATTTTTTTTTTTTTTTTTTAAATAGAGGCATGTTTATTTATTTATTAATTATATTTGTTTGTTTGTTTTGTTTATACATGCACTGGGTACAGTCAGAAGCGCGGGAGGGTGAGAGAATTCACCAGAGCCACAGTGGGGAGCAGAGCAGGCAGAAGGACCGAAGTACACTGCTGAGGGGAGCAGCGGGTGGCAGGAGAGGTCTGCGCACCATGTGGGATCCTCCTCCGGTGGCCGGGGAGCAGCCGGGGATCGAACCGGCGCCGCAGAGGCCGCGGGCAGCCTCGCAACCCAGCGCTCAACCGCTGCGCCACCGGGGAGGCCCAAAATCAGATGATTTTTTACCTAAGAGCTGCACGGATGATTTTTCTTCATCGTCAACACAATTTTGAAAATTGAAGTCTTGTTTCTTTTGTGGTAACCCCCTCTCCACTATCTTTTTCTTAAGAACTTCCTCTTCATAGTCTTTTATATTTCTGTCTGATGAATATACAATCCTAAAAGACAAAATATAAAACATTAATGAAAATAATTTTGGTGATTCTTAAAAGCTAGTTTCCCAATATGCTGCTTTCACATACAACAATTACATAATTTTAAAATGTTTTAAATACGGATTAACGGGAGAAGGTTCAATCTAAAATAGCAAAAAATATGAGAAGTGGTCTGTAAAATTTTTTGTTGCTAAAAGGAAACGTATAATGTCAACAAAAATAATCTAGATGAGATGGACCATTTCTAGAAAGACACATACCACCAAACCTAATATAAGAAGAAAACAGTATCTTAATAGACCTATAAAAAAGTAAAGTAACTGATTAGTAATCAAAATCTTCTTAAAAAGAAAAACCCAGGACGAGGAAGCTTATCTGGAGGATTCTACCAAATGTTTAAAGAAGAATTAATGCCAATCCTTCACAAGCTTTTCCAATAATTAGACAAGAGAACACTTCACAATTCATTCTGTGAGACCGGTATTATCCTAACACACTAGAAGACAAAGATATCACAAGAAATGAAAACCAAGGCCAATATTCTTTATTAATATAGATGAAAAAACTCTCACAGGTAACAGCAAACTGAATCTAGTAACATATAAAAAGTATTATACACCATGACCAACTGGACTAGATCTTAGAAATTCAAGAGTAGTTAAATGCATGAAAATCAGTGCTATACACCATATACTATGATGTAAATATCTGTGTTGACCCAAAATTCTTAGGTTGAAATCTAATGCCCAATGTGATAGCACTAGGTGGTGGAGACTTGGGAAGGGATCAGTGCTCTTATAAAAGAGGTTCCAAAGAGATCTCTCCCCCACTTCCACCATGTGATGGGCACAGAAGCCCACAGTCTGCAATGCCCTTCACGGTGCTATGATCTTGAACTTACGGCCTCCAGAACTGTAATAAATGAATGTCTATTCTTTACAAGCCACCCAGTCTGTGGTAAGTAGTTATGGAGTAAGAACCCATATCAACAGAACAAAATTCACATGACAATCTTAACAGACACAGAGCAAACATTTGACAAAATCCAATACCCTTGCCATGAAAAAAAAAAAAAAAAACCAACAACAACAATACTGAGCAAACTAAGAATAGTCTGATGTGATAAAGTATATACATGAAAGCCTGATAGCTAAAAAATACAGTAAGAAAACTCCACAGCTAATATACATAATGGTAAAAAGTCTGGAAGGTTCCCTCCTAAGATCAGCAAAGATCTCTTGCCACTTCTATTTAACATTTAACTAAAGGTTCTAGCCAGGGCAATTAGGTGAGGAAAAAAACAAAAGGCACCTGAATTGGAAAGGAATTAAAATATCTCTACTTACAGATGACAAATAGATATAGAAAATCCATAGAAATCCACCACAAGCACTGCAAAGTTGTAACATACAAAACCTACATGCAAAACCAACCACATCTCTAGATGATAATAGCAACATCGGCGGAGTCCACAATGAAATTAGAAAAGAATTCCATTTACTATAATATTAAAAAATACTTAGGAATATATTGACCAAATAAGTGCTAGCCTTAAAATTACTGAAAAGCTATAAAAACAATGCTGTAAGCAATTAAATAAATGGAAACACATTTTGTGTTGAGGGACTGGATGATTTAATATTGCTAAGGTGGCAATACTCTGAATATCAATCTACAGATTCCATACCTATCAAAATTTCAGCTGCATTTTCTGCAGAAATTGAAATGCCAATCCTCAAATCTGAATAGATTCACAAGAGACTCAGAATCTTGCAAAGAACAAAGCTGAAGGGTTTACATTTCCTAAATTCTGAGCGTCCTACAATGCTATGGTCATCAACACTGTGGTACTGACACAACAACACACAGATAAGTGAAATTAAGTGAATGTCCAAAACATGCATTCACAGGGAACTGAATGCCAATAAGGGTGTTGTTATACTGTGATTTACAATAAGCAATATAAAACAAAAACAAAAAAACCCACAAAGCTCAAAACTAGAAGAAATATCTATTTTGTCCTTATCAACTGTCCCTAATAATTTTCTTTTGTTTTTTAAAGATTTATTTATTTATGCATGCAAGAACTGGTATACAGGCCAGAGGTGCGGGGGGTGAGAAGATTCACCAGAGACAGAGTGGGGAACAGAACAGGCAGACTGACTGAAATACACTGCTGAGGGGAGCAGCAGCAAGACAGGAGAGATCTGCAGCGCCATGTGGGTAGCTCCTTGGCCAGCCAGGGATTGAACTTGTGCTGTAGAGGTTGCGGATAGCTTCACAGTGCTGTGCTTAACTCCTTGTGCCAGCAGGGAGGCCCTATTCCTAGTAATTTTCTATATAAGAGCCATAGGAACATCTTTTGTAATAATACTTAGCTATATTCTTAGTTCCTGAAATAGCTCCAGAGGGATAAAGGTGTTATCCTTGTTATTCATAACAAGTTCCTTTCAATCACACCAGAGTTTACATTAATGAGGTGACTTGTGGTAAGCTTCTAAAGATGTGGGCTGGTTGCCAGGGGAACCAACGTATGATTAGAGGGTGAGAACTTTCAGCCACCCCCAACTACTTCCAAGAAGGGGAGAGGTTGAATTAGTCAGAAATGGCCAACGATTTAATCAATCCTGCCAAATGTAGTGGGACCTCCATAAAAATTCTAAAGGATGGGAGTTTGAAGAGCCTCTAGGTTGGTGAACATGTGAAGGTGCTGGGAGGATGGTGTACCCACAAACAGCACGAAAGCTCTGCACCCCTTCCCACACACCTTGCCCTATACATCTCTCCCATCTGGCTGTTCCTGTGTTATTTATATCCTGTTATAATGAACTGGCAATCCAGTAAGTAAAATATATTCTGAGTTGTATGAGCTGCTGTAGCAAATTATTCAAACCTAAAGAGGGGGTTGTGGGAACCTCCAATTTACAGGTATTGGTCAGAAGCACAAGTTACAACCTGGACTAGTAATTGGCATTTTGAGTAGGGGGGCAGTTTAATTGTGGAATCTGATGCTTTCTCGAGGTATATTCATAATTGAGCTATATCTATAGGACACTTAATTGGAGTTTTGAGAATCCCTAAATTGTATGGTGTATGGAAAAGCCTGACATACTTGGTGATCACAAGAATAGAACACTATGCATAGAGCAGACACACAGCGTTGTTTTTTCTTACAGGTGTCCAAACAATTCAATGGGAAAAGTATAATGTCTTTTAAAAATGGTGCCGGGCCTCCCCTGGTGGCGCAGGCAGTTGAGCACGGCGCTGTGAAGTTGTCCGCAGCCTCTGCAGCGCTGGTTCGATCCCAGCCAGCCAGCGAGGGTCCCACATGGCGCAGCAGACCTCTCTTGTCGCGCCCACTGCTCCCCTCAGCAGTGTATTTTCGTCAGTCTGCCTGTTCTGTTCCCCGCTCTGTCTCTGGTGAAACTTCTCACCCTCCCGCGCATCAGCCTGTGCCCCGGTTCTTGTATAAATAAATAAATAAATCTTAAAAAATAAAATAAAATAAAAATGGTGCTAGGGGCCTCCCTGGTGGCATAGGGGTTGAGCCTCAGCATTACACTGCTAAGGCCTGAGTTCCATCCCTGGCCAGGGAGCTAATCCACATAAGGTGCAGCAGACCTCTCCTGTCTCGCCCACTGCTCCCCTTAGCAGAGTATTTCAGAAGATCCACCTGTTCTGCTCCACTCCCCACTCTGTCTCTGGTGAATCCTCTCACCCCTAGCTTACACTCCAGTTCTTCTATATATAAATAAATAAATCTTTAAAAAAAAAAAAAGCCAAAAAGTCAAAACAACCCAAATTTGTATCAAATGAATGGATAAGCAAAACACAGTACAGCCTCATGTGCAAAAAGGTATTAACACAGCAGACTTGACTGCTACCTTCTGAAGATGTGCTTATAAGGTTGGCTGATAAGTGGGAATATAATTTCAGGAGAGTACCTAGCAATCTCTAAATGACAAGATTATTCATGATGCCTAAACTGTTGATACTGGTTTATGCTGGTTTTTGCCGAATACCTGCTTTCCATCTAGAAGTCTAGAATATGACACGTTAGGTAGAAGCAGCCTACCAATACCCAATAAAATCCTGGGTGTTAAGCCTTTAATGAACTCCCCAGATTGGAGACATTTAAGAAGTGTTCTCACAACTTGTTGCTGGGGGAACTAAGCATGTCCTGCGTGACACTAATGGGAGAGGACTCCTAAAAGCTTGTTCTTGATTTCTCAATTACTTAGCCCCATGTGCTTCTGTGACAAGACCCTTTGCATCTAGAATTTGCTAGCTTAACTTTCCTATTATTGAGCCCCAAACCCCCAAGCTAAAAGGAATTCTACAAGATCCCAGCCAGCCAATCACCAGTGAGAAACAGTGAGAAGTCTACTACTGCTTCTTTCAAAATTTGTGGGGAATTAATTGGTGGAAGTCAGACAAAGACCCTTTGGAATCTGTCATATCCTTTTTTCTTTATCCCTTTTTCTTTGTTTCCTTTGTAATAAATCATAGCCTTTGGTATGACTATACACTGAGTCTTGTGAGTCCCAGCAAATCATCAAACCTAATGATGGGCTCCTCTTCGTCCATCACACAATAAAATATTAAATCACACAAAGGAATGATGTGCTGATAAACCCCACAACACAGAAAATCTTGAAAACATCACACTAAATTTAGGAAGTCAGACATGCAAGGCCATATACTATATGATCCCATTTATATGAAATGTCCAAAAAGGGCAAAACCGGAAAGACAGATATTAAATTATTGGTTTCCAGGAACTGGTGGAAAGGGAGAATGAGAAGTGACTGCTAATAGGTATGGATTTTTTTGGTAGGATGATGAAAATATTTAGGCATTAGACAGTGTAATAGCTGCACAACATTGTGAAGATACTAAAACCACTGAAAAATACACTTTAAAATGTTAAGGCTTTGGTATATGAATTTTAGGTATATCTCAACTAAAAAAGAGAGGATAGGAGGAGAGGCTGTAGCTTTGATGTGAAAAGGAGCACAACATTCCTTTATAAGTGGAAGGGAAATGGATTCAGGAGAAGGTTTCGGTGCTTTTTATTTATTTATTTATTTTGGGGTGGTGCTTTTTAGGAGGAACTACATCATGCTTATATATATGAATGAGAAGATCCAAGAAAATAGAAATATGTTTTTCGGAAAAGTCAAAACTGCTGGAACAATATCCCTGAATAGATAAAAGGAATAAGATATGATCTGGTGGGCAAGTGAAGGGTTTGATTTTACAAGCACTGACAGTTCATCAATAGTAACAGGAGTGAAGACAAATTGTATAGTGCAAATGTCAAGTAAGAGAATAGATGTGGGAGAAATTTGTGAAAGTTCTCTTCACATACAAACATACAGATACAACTACACCAGGTGACGTCTTCTTGGGAAATCAAGTATTTTTATGGTCCTAAGATGACCATCAGATCATAAATGGTACTTTCCATTGCCAATCATTTGAGGCATTTCTGAAGCCACAGTAGAGAAAACGACTTTTCAACTCTGGTATTTCCTACTCTAACTCAAATGTACACCAAAAGCCTCTACAATAATTAGGAACATAAAATAATATTTCAAAATCGTTACTGTTTATTTAAAGAGAAAGAAGGTGCATGGAAGATATTCATATGGCTTTCCTGGTGGTGCAGGAGTTATGTATCAGCACTATCAAGTTATCACAAACCATTGCGGCACGAGTTTGATGCCTGGCCAGGAAGCTGACCCACATGGAGCAGCAGACCTCTCCTGTCTCGCCCACTACTCTCCTCAGCAGTGTATTTCAGTACATCTGCCTGTTCTGAGCCCCACTCTGTCTCTGGTGAATCCTCTCAACTCCCCCATCTCTGACCTATAGCCCAGTTCTTGAATGCATAAATAAACAAAATCTTTTTTAAAAATATATTTATAAGAGAATTTTATAGTAAAAAAGACTATTTTATCAAAAATTTACTAACATTTTAAAAATCTCAAAATTTTATACTATAATTCTTCTCTCTGCTTTATGTAAATATAGACAAAACTCAATGCAAATTGTCAAAAAAGGGGGGTATATCACAAGTACTTTCTATTCCAAGACACTTCATTAGATACCATTAGGGATGTTCACATCAACCAGATGATCTAATCTCAAAGAGCTTACATAACATAGATATACATGACTAATACAAAATAGAATGTGATTAAGAGCTTAAAATAGGAGACTGTGAAGGGCTATGAAGCACAAAGCCATCCACTCCAAAGTCCTTATTCTAAATATGAGAAAACTGAAATTCAAAGAAATCATCAAGATAATGCACAACCAGAAGAAAGATCTGTCTTGTTGCCAAATCCAGTGCTTCCTCACTCTACCATTTTCCTATCTCCTATTCAATCTTTTTTCCTATCACTTTTAATGATAGCAAGAATAATATTGATGTAATGCTTTTCTTTCTTTAAGATATAAAACTTTGACCTAGCCTCAATTTTATGGTGAAGAACAGGAATGGACTTTTAGTGGTAAACTTAATGTAGTAAATACAAACGGTTTTTTATAAACTTACATAACAGTATAATGCAATGTCACATCAATTAAAAGTTGACCTATCCCGGGCCTCCCCAGTGGCACAGTGGGTTGAGTGCAGCGCTGCAGAGCAGCCTCTGTCCGCAGCCTCTGCAGCACGGGTTCGATTCCCGGCCCACTAGGGAGATTCCCACAGGGTGCAGCAGACCTCTCCTGTCCCGCCCACTGCTCCCCTCAGCAGTGCTTTCAGTCCACCTGCCTGTTCTGGTCTCCACTCTGTCTCTGGTGAATCCTCTCACCCTCCCGTGCCTCTGGCGTGTACCTTAGCTTCATTCATTGTATGAATGAAAAATAAATCTTTAAAAAAAAAGTTGACCTATCCTAAATACTTTATTTCTAAACATACAGTCAATAGTTAAGGAAATCTATACTTTGATATGGCCTACAACAATGAATAATGCTTATTAACATATATATATGCCAGATCATGCTAAAGTGCTTTATAAACATTTCAATTAATCCTCTCAACACTATAAGCAGGTACTGGTTGTTTTTTTTTTTTTTAAGATTTATTTATATATTTATACAAGCACTGTAGTCAGAAGCACAGGAGGGCGAGAGAATTCACCAGAGCCAGAGAGGGGAACAGAACAGGCAGACCATCGAAATACACTGCTGAGGGGCGCAGCAGGCGTGGCAGGAGAGGTCTTCACGCCATGTGGGATCCTTTCAGGTGGCTGGGGATTGAACCAGCACTGCAGAGGCTGCGGGCAGCTTTGCAGCCCAGCGCTCAACTGTTCAACTGCTGCGCCACCGGGGAGGCCCAAGCAGGTATTGTTGTTATGTCTATTTTTCAGGTGAAGAAATTGATGGTGATTATTCCAAGGTCACAGTTAGAAGCAGTGCACTTGGCTTGACTACAGAATCTGCTATACCAACACCACCATTACACCACCTACTAAGGAGGATAAAATATATATATATAGCCATAGATAAATTAAATTCACAGTTGGGGGAACTCCTGGTGGTGCAAAGGGTTAAGTCTTAGCACTACGAGTTTGATCCCTGGTCAGGGAGCCAGTGCACACATGGCCGCTGTTCCCCTCAGCAGTTATTTCAATCTGCCTTTTCTACTCCCTACTCTGTCTCTGGTGAATCCTCTCTCCACTCCCCACCCCCAAACCTCTGGCTTACACCCTAGTTCTTGTATGCATAAATAAATAATCTTAAAATAAATAAATAAATTCACAGCTGGGAACTCAATGATCTATGATCTATACTGGAAAATGATAATGATTTTCTAAATTGTGCTAAAAGTATCAGTTTAATTTATAGGATATTATGTTATTTTTAGACATAAAGGAAGCTGAGTTTGGCAATCTTCCAAATGCTTACAAAAGCTTCATACAAGAAACTCTTAAATAATTTTTAAAAAACCCAATAATAGATCACTCACCCAAGACCACTCAAGTAACTATCAGAGGATAAAATGAGGAACAAATCATATAAATAAACTTAAAATTTAATCCCCCCCAAAGAACTTTATATACTAAAGTCAATGTGATTTTAATTACAAGCAAAAAGTATGTCAGCAAATAACTAAAAGACTAGCAACACATATGTGGGCAGTAGGCTATGCCACCTAGATTTTATATAATTACAATTTATGATGTTCATACAATGAAGAAATCATCTAATGATGCATGCCTATAAATACATAATGGGGTATTACTCAACTATAAAAAAGGCGAAATCCTGTCATTTTCACTAGAGTATATCAGGCTTAGTGAGATAAATCAGATGGAGAAAGACAAACATCATTTCATTTTACTCATGTAAAATAAACAAAACAAATGAACAAACAAAACTTTTAGACTGTAAGAACAAAAAAAGCAGTTATCCAAAGGGAAGGGTAAAGAAGAATTGATATATCTATATGGTGACAGATGGAAACCAGAATTTTGGTGACAAACATAATGTAGCATATACAGATGTTGATTTGTAAAGGCTATACATGTGAAATCTACATTATAAATCAATATTCAATAAAAAAGAAAAAAGTAAAAATGACAACCCACTGAATGGGAGAAAATGTTTGTAAATCATATGCCTAATATCCAGAATATACAAAGAAGTCTTATAACTCAATAATAATAAAGACAAATAACTCAACTGAAAAATGAGAAAAGGCTGTGAATAGAATGTTCTCCAAAGAAAATATACAAATGGCAAACACATGAAAATATGCCAACATTGTTAGCCATCAGGGAAATACAAATGAAAACCGTAAGGAGATACCACCTTATATCCAGTAATATGGCTATAATAAAAAGGACAGAAGATAATAAAGTGTTACAACAGTGTGGAGAAACTGAAACCTTCATATGTTGCTGGTGGGAATGTAAAATGATATAATCTCTTTGGGAAAAGAGTCTGGCAGTTCCCCAAAAATTTAAATACAGTTACCATATGATCCAGTAATTCCTCCCATAGAGATATACACAAGAGAAATGACAACATCAGTTCACACAAAAATTTACGTACCAATGTTCATAATAGCATTGGTCATAATAACCAGAAAGTGGAAACAACATAAATTCCAACTGATGAATAGATAAACAAAATGTGGTACAGTCATAAAATGGAATATTGTTGGCAATAAAAAGAAATGAAGTACTAATACATGCAACAACATGGATGAATCTTGAAAACACTATGCTTAATGACATAAGCTAGTCACAAGAGACCACAAACTGCAAGATTCCATTATGTGAGAAGTCCATAACAGGCAAATCCACAGACACAGGAAGTAGATTAGTTGCTAGGACAGTGGGGTGAGGAAATGGAGAGTGACAGTTAATGAGAATGTTTCTTTTAGGGGTGTTGAAAATGCTCTTAAATTTAAACTGTGGTCATGGCTGCATGACACAGTGAAAATACTAAAACCACTGAGTTGTAAACTTTAAATGGGTGAATCATATCTGTAATATACATACGCTATCTCAACAAAGATGCTTTTAAAACTGGCAGTTGACAAATGTGTACTACTATACAATTACATAATTGCCAGTTCAGCTTCAAAACTTAGCTCCACAATTACTTATCACCATCAAATGCTGAAATAAAGAATCAATAATCAGTGCAAAAGGAGCCTTTCACCCAGGGCTTTGCCCATAATAGAGAACAACAAACATCCATTGAATAAGTGTACGTGAGAGACAGCGGGACAGAAAACCGTAAAAATACTACTAGAACAGTATTAATTTTCATATATTGGAAAAAAGGAAAAAACTATGGGTAGGCAGGGTTTAAATTATTTAAATGAAATACAGATAAACTCTTCAAGATATCCAAACACTGTTGCATTTAACATAGGAGGAAATACTAGTTACAAAGAGGTTAAATTTAAAGCACAAAGCTACCACTTGGCAGAGCTTAAATTAAACCAGGTATTTTAGCCCTACAGATCATGTTCTTAGACATTATGCTGCTTCTCTAAAGTCATTTAACTACAGTTTTAAAAAAGAGACACAATTTTCACAGAAGTTTTAAAAAATACTCCCCTCACAAACATTTAGCAAAAATAAGTATCAAATAATTACATGTAATGTGTAGACAACAGTAAAGCATTAAAATGGAATTCTATTCCATTTGAATTAGAATTAATTTATCCCATTATTTAGCCAATGACAATTCTCTAAGTTCACCAAACTCAAGTTGCCCAAACTACTAACAAGATCAATAGATGTTCTACTTTCAAAGAATATCTCATTTCAAGATGTTCCACTTTTGACCATATACAAGCCATGAGAATAAAAAGTTATGATCTCATATTTCATAAACATACATAATTTATCTAAAGTTTTGCACATCTGGGCCTCCCCGGTGGCACAGCAGTGCCGGTTCGATCCCTGGCTGCTCCCCGGCCAACGGAGGAGGGTCCCACATGGCACGCAGACCTCTCCTGCCGCCCGCTGCTCCCCTCAGCAGTGTACTTTGGTCTTCTGCCTGCTCTGCTCCCTGCTCTGGCTCTGGTGAATTCTCTCACCCTCCCGCGCTTCTAACTGTACCCAGTGCTTGTATAAATAAATAAATAAATAAACAAATAAATAAATCTTTAAAAAAATTAAAAAATAATAAAGTTTTGCACATCAATACTACAGAAGTCAGTATATAGCAATGGTTCACATCGAGGGCATTTTATCATCCAGAGGACATCTGTCAATGCCTGAAGACATTTTGATTGTCATTTCTGGGGGGAGGAGAGAGCTGAAAGGCAAGTGATACTAGCACCTAGAATTTAGAAGCTAGGGATGCAATTAAACATCCTAAAATGTACAAAATAACAAAAATTTATGGAACCTAAAATATCAGTTGTGCCATTGCTGAGAAACCACAGCAGACTGATTCATTTAAATTACTGGAGAGGGGCCTCCCCAGTGGTGCATCGAGTAGAGCACAGCGCTGTGAGGCTGTCTGTAGCCCCCAAGGGGCCAGTTCGATTCCCGGCCAGCCAGGGAGATGCCCACATGGTGAGGCAGACCTCTCCTGTCTCGCCTGCTGTTCCCCTCAGCAGTGTATTTCGGTCCTTCTGCCTGTTCTGCTCCCTGCTCTGTCTCTGGTGGATTCTCTCACCCTCCTGTGCCTCTGGTTTGTACCCCAGTGCTTGTATAAATAAATACTTTTAAAAAATAAATAAAAAATAAATTACTGGAGAGCACACCATTCATTCCCCTTTCCCTGATCAATCTCAAGTTCATACTTAGCCTCTCCCAATACTAAGCTTCTAGTATGCTACTACTAATATTAAGCCTCTTCTAATACGAATTACTAAAATAATTTGGAATTTTAATGAATGGATTTTTCTTAGAATGTTATAAAACAGGAAAATACATGAAATAAAAACATCCATATACAACTATGCTTAAAAAAATAACCAATTACATATTAGACTTAAATATTAAGAGAAAAAGGGATAAAGCACTTACTGTAAAAATGTTCTAAATTCTGAAGCTTCAAAGTTCTCCACAGCAACTGGCTCATGATTTGCTAAATTATTTGATGCCTGTCCAACAGTATGGCAATAGAAGTCAGGAACCCTGGCTAAAAGGACTGCTTTGTGTGCTCTGAACAAAGTACAACCTATAGAGAAAGTAACATCTGTATGGATCTCTTCCCTTAGAAGCCTGTAAGGAATAAAAAAGAACCATAGTTTAATTAGTGGTGAGGCTCAGAGGTATATAATATATCCATTCTTTATCAGTTTTAAAAATAACACAAACCAGGGCCTCCCTGGTGGCCTAGGCATTCAGTCTCAGTACTATCACCATTACAGCTTGGGTTTGATCCCCAGGCAAGGAGCTGGCCTGCATGGAGCCTGCTGTCTCTCCTGCTGCTCCCCTTAGCAGTGTATTTCAGTCAATCTGCCTGTTCTGCTCCCCAATCTGTCTCTGGTGAATCCTCTCACCCCCCACACTTCTGGCCTATACCCCAGTTCTTCTATGCAAAAAATAATAATAATAATAAAATAAAATAAAAACACAAACCAAAAATATAGAGGAACCACAATACAAAAATAAGTTAATATAAAAATGAGTTTGTTCTCAGTTCATTCCAAAGAACACAGTTCAACAGTCTCTTAGAATCTAATTTTCTGAAAGTTATAATGAAAACAAAGGTAATTTCACTAAAAGGATCAGACTAATTAAAAAAAAATTGTTACTTTTAAAATTCCTTCTAATAATAAAATTTATCTTTTACTCCTAATATTAATTTACCTTTAAATGTATCTACTTTATATTTATTTTGAAAAAAGAACACAGGTATAGTCATTGACTATTAAAAAGAATCATTTTTTAAAAATCTTACTAAATTGAGACAAAAGGAATAAACAGTCAAGAACACCAGTAAACTGGATATAACAATAGACAATTGAGATTAGAAACTGGTATGCATTATTCGACTATTGTTAAATACCAAGTCTGAAATACAGACACGGTTCTCAAGAATGTGGCATTTAAGCCCTTCTCCATTTCCACCCACAAACACAACTAACCATGCTCTAATCTATTATTAAAGTGATAAACTCCTGGGGGAATACCCATTCAAATTCCTTTGCTGATGTAGACATACTTATGGTAAAGCCCACTGGTTACATGTAAAGCAATGGGAGAACAGAAATCATAATACAAACTTATAATCTTTGGTCTCTGCACTAACTACATTTTTATTTTCCAAATATTTTGGAATAAATAATATTTTGTACCACGATAACATTATCATCAGGAAGCGATGTGTTCTCAGAGGACTTCTGTACTGCAGGATATACTTGGCAATCACACTAGTTCACTACAGGAGGTACAAGTAATGGATAAAGAGATCTATTACAGTGAAAGCTTAGAATGTTGCCATTGACACTTAGACACCCCCAAGATCAAGTAATGTCTCCTTCCTTTCATTCCATCACACTCAGTACATATATCTCCATTACAGCACTTCCACAATAGCATTGTAATTATTCTTATGTCTATTACCCAATAGACAATGAACTCCCTGAAGGCAGAAACTGTATGTCCTCAATCATACAGAAATTCAAAATCTGTTTGTGGAATTTTGCTATATTTTATCATAAACAAAATATATGCCTCAGAGCACAAAGTTTTCAGAAACTTGAAAACAATAAGCAAACATATGCATTTTAATCAGTATTTTCACCTACAAATTACTTTCATTAGTGATTTTTAAAGTTATATTAACAATGTATTGGTCTCACAAACATTAATACAAACTCAAATTATACAAATAATTTGTTTCTCTTCTCCTTGTCCCCTGTTGACTAAGGAAGTATTGCAGCTGGGAGCCAAACAACCACCTCTGGGAAATCCACCTTGTTTATAATAGAGGCTTATATGTATTTGTTAAATAAAAAAGTTAATGTATTTAAAAATTGTTAATGTGAAAACATAATTTTTTACTTTTATAAAACCAGGTGTATTAGCCACACCTAGTATTTCTTTCTTTTTTTTTTTTTTAAGATTTATTTATTTATACAAGCACTGGGGTACAGGCCAGAGGCATAGGATGGAAAGAGAATTCACCAGAGGTAGAGCAGGGCACCCAAGGGGACACACACTGAGCCCCGAGGAAGGAGGCGAGGAACAGTCAGCTGCCTGCCTCTGCCTGGAATGTTCTCCAGGAGAAACCAAGCTGTTGTACCCGTGATTCTGGAAGGAAGGGAACCATCTCTCTGGCTATAATGGATGCACAGGTTCTGGATTCTCAAAGAACATGTCCAAGCATTTCCACGGCGCCGTGTACAGGGCTGTTCCAGCACACTGTGAGACCCTCTCCCTGGCTGCAGGCAGCAGGGCCTGGGTGGGGGAGGTGCTTTGTGACCTCTTGGCCACTGCACTTCCACTGAGGGCTGTTCACTAGGTTTCAGGGAACAAGGCTCCGCAGTCACCGATGAAGACTGGACCTGGGGCCAGGAGCCAGGCACTAGGTTCTCTGAAACCCCCCATGTCCCCTGGGGCTGAAAGTGGCCTGGAGTGTCAGCTCTAATATTGGGCTGGAAAGAATGCTTCAAACCCGGTTTCAAAAAAGTACAGCTTTAGGAAGAAAACTGTGAAATACCAAATCACCTGTTCCTATCCTACCCACCTGAATGAGGGTAAGTATGGCCAAGGGCCGAAATTCACTGCTGAGGGGAGCAGCGGGCAAGGCAGGAGAGGTCTGCCGCGCCTTGTGGGACTCTCCCTGGCCGGCTGGGAATCGAACCCACGCTGCAGAGGCTGTGGACAGCTTCACAGCGCTGCGCTCAACCCGCTGGGCCACCAGGGAGACCCCTTCTTGTATTTCTTATAGTGACAAATATCTGACTCAAACGGCTTAAACATTAAGGGGGGCTGTTGGCTCCTCTAATTGTAAAGTTCAGAGGAAGGATAAGTTAGAGCAAAGACTCAACAATGTCATGGCGAGGTTCTTGCCGTCTCATTTGTCTGCTAAGTACTGTATTAATTTCAGCCTAATGATAAAACCCAAGTATCACTAAAAATTTATTGAGCACACACTATGTACTAAGCACTGGGGACACAAAGATGATTAAAACATAATACCCTCCTCCAAGAGTTTACAGTATCGTAGGCAGAGCAAGTCTGAAAATTAGAGCATGTGATAAAGTCAATAGCACAAATAATTAAAATCTTTTCAAAGACAGTTATAAGAGAAAATTGTATAGAAGGCATGAAAACCAAATGAGATTTGAAGGAGTGAATATGAGTTGGTTCTGGAAGCAAAGCAGTTACAATCAGTTCCTGACTTCATGTTTCTCACAAAGGTGTGTATGCGTATACAGTCACAAATTGATATTCCATAGAGTATTGAGAGAGTGAGAAGTGGCAGATGCCGTTTTAGGGATAAAGAAAAGAGGCAAGAAGCTGAACTGTATTCTACAGTTGAAAGGGAGTCACCAAGTGGTTGAAATATGGGCAAATTTATTTTTTAAAATATCACCCATTAGGAATTAGGGGGAAAGGGGAATGAAGATAAGGAAACTACTGCACAGCACAAATGATCTATAAAGGGACTGAATCAGGAAAGGATCAATGATGACAGCAAAAAGGGATGGAATAAAAATGCATCTGGGTAATAAAATTGGCAGGAGTTGGTGAATAGATATAACTTAGTAAAGGGAAGAAAATAACTTAGATCTCTCTCTTAGTGGCTTGGACAACTGGGGGCTCGTTAACTCCAAACATATTTCCATTTGTATCCTGGATATGGCTTCCTAAACATTCACTATACTCCTCCCTTTCCGTTCTTCTATCCCTCGCTCTCCCTGTTCCTCCACAAATGATGTCACCCATCCATCAACTGTACATGTGAATCCCTTTCACCTTTTTTAACCTTCAACTGCTTCCAGAATACATTCCAAACTCTTCTCAAGGAAAGAAAACCTCCATGCTCTGTTAGTCTATTCATTCTGCTGTACCTGCCATACCCACAATCCGCTCCCAATAAAGCTACCAAATTCAGGGGCCTCCCTGGTGATGCAAGGTGTTAAGATGCAGCACTATGAAGCTATCCAAAGCCACTGCAGCACGCGTTCGATCCCTGGCCAGGATCTCTCCTATCTCTCCTGCTGCTCCCCTCAGCTGTACATTTCAGTAGATCCACTCTGTTCTACTCTCCACTCTGTCTCTGGTGAATCTTCTCATCCCCCACACCTCTGGCCTATACCCCGGTTCTTGTATGCATAAATAAATAAATCTTTAAAAAATGATAAAGGGGCCTCCCCGGTGGCACAGTGGGTTGAGCGCAGTGCTGTGAAGCTGTCCACAGCCTCTGCAGCACAGGTTCGATTCCCGGCCAGCCAGGGAGACTCCCACATGGCACAGCAGACCTCTCCTGTCTCGCCCACTGCTCCCCTCAGCGTGTATTTCGGTCCTTCTGCCTGTTCTGCTCACCCTCCCACGCCTCTTGCCTGTACCCCAGTGCTTGTATAAATAAATAAATCTTTATGTAAGTTCTGCTTTGTCTTACATGACCCTGATAGTCTTAACCATCTCTGATGGGCAATGGTTTGAGTCAAGGTTAGCCATCAACTAATGTGCTTAAACAAGTGATGTTTAGCAGAGACATTCTATAAGAAATAGGAAGCAACTGATTGCATTGAGAGAGAGTTCCAAAGCAAGTCCAAAAAAGAAAGAAAAAGAAATGTGTACGGACAGAAGCAGAAATGAAGGAACAAAGTTACTGGAGGATCAGTTTGATCAATTGCCATATAGGAAGCCGACTGGCTGGATTCGTATTATTGTTGTGTGACCTCGAGCAAGTCACTGTAATGTCTCTAGAGCCTGGTGCCAAGGTTGTCATTCTGTCTCCACCATTTCTAATGTTGTTTCCTTACCTGATAAATTGGAGTATTAACAAGACTTACCTCCCAGGATTTATGAGGGGCGTAAATAAAACATCACAAGTCAGCCCAGTGTCTAGCTAACAGTGAGTGGCAATAAGAATCTGCTACTGTTATTACAATTGACCTGAATAATGGCCCATTCCTCAGTGAAACCTTACTGTAACACTGCTGTCATGTGCCAAGGAACGTTCTAGTTTTACATCAGCTCTAGTTTTTTAAAGTTTGAAACTGCTTCTTGTTTTCCTCCTCCATATAGCCTCCACTACCCCAGATGAATTTCTGTTCCTAATCTCTGTTGCTTGAAAGAATCACATATAACTTGCTTTCCAAAATAAATCAAGCTCTTTCAAATGTGTGCCTTTGTAAAAGTAATTCTCCTTTAGCCAGACACCTTTCTTCTTCCCTATTTTTACCTAGTCAATTTTTTTTTTAAATCTTTTTATTTTTTTTTATAGAGGCATGTTTTTTTTTATTTATTTATTTTGTTTGTTTGTTTGTTTTGTTTATACATGCACTGGGTACAGTCAGAAGCGCGGGAGGGTGAGAGAATTCACCAGAGCCAGAGCGGGGAGCAGAGCAGGCAGAAGGACCGAAGTGCACTGCTGAGGGGAGCAGCGGGCGGCAGGAGAGGTCTGCGCGCCATGCGGGACCCTCCTCTGGTGGCCGGGGAGCAGCCGGGGATCGAACCGGCGCCGCAGAGGCCGCGGGCAGCTTCGCAACCCAGCGCTCAACCGCTGTGCCACCGGGGAGGCCCTAGTCAATTTTTTTAAGATTTATTTTATTTATACATACAAGAGCTGGGTACACACCAGAGATGCGGGGGGAAGGGGGGGTGAGAGGATTCACCAGAAACAGAGTGGGGAGCAGAACAGGCAGACTGACTGAAGTGCACTGCTGAGGGGAGCAGCTGGTGCGCCAGGAGAGGTCTGCTGCGCCATTTACCTAATCAATTTCTAAGCGAGAATTCTCGGTGATTCTTTTGCTTACTAAAGTTCAGGAATCACTATTTAGATAGAAATGAAAACTAGCCAAGGTAAATTTCTAAGTTTCACTTTGTGTATAAACTGAGACGAAGTTAGCTGAATAGCCTGAGTTCAGCTCTGCCTGCGTGGGTCCTCAAAGAAGCCAGATGTTACCAAGAGCAGTAGCTTGTTCTACGAGGAGATGGGAAGCCGGTTGCAGTCAGGGAGTATTTCTATTTCAGCATATCTCAGAAGAGAGACCCCCAAGGCTCTAGTATAATTTGCTCTGGTTTTCTTCATTCTAAATAAATGTTCACGTTTCTATCCCATTTTAACATTTTTCTTATAACTTTTACAGCTTATTAAAAAAAAAAAAAAACAACTGTGTAGTTCCAGGACCATGAAACAGATCCACCCTGTCCTTAGCGACACATCCCTAAACCTGTCCATGTTGGAGCACTTTGGCATAAACCGGCGCTGCCCGTAACCAGGCCACTAATTCTCATTTTCCTCGTGGATCTGGTACTTTGTCTCCGAGGTGCCCGGGGTTGCTTTTCTAGGGCGCGCGAACCCGCACGTGGTGGAGCCTGGAGAACCTGCTGCAGCAGCTAGAAGCGAGGAGGTCGAGGTGGGGGCGGATGGGGAGACAGAGGCGCCCCAGCTTCTGGGGCGGGGCTGGGCGCCTCAGGTATCGAAGCAGCCGGAGTTCCCGCCTCCTCCTACCTGAGCAGATCCCGGCAGAGCTGCTCCGACACCGTCGCCTTCAGCCGGCGCCGTTCACAGGGTCCTTTCCTTTGCAACCCCTTACCGCAGCCTCCAGGGGACCCCAGAGGTACCCCGGGAGCCGCGGTGCCCTCCCCACAGCGGGCCATGTCCCAGCAAGGTTCGGCGGTGCCCCGCAGGCCCGATTTTCGGCCTCTCCCGCCGGCTCTGGAAAGGGGCGTTCCCAGCCGAGGCTCCGCGCCTACGCGAGCCCGCCCCTCGGGGAAAGGGCGACGCCTCCGGTGTCTGTGGACGGCCCCTCGCGGCGCCCGCGGCGTCTCCCGGGCCGCGGCCAGCTCCGGCACGTGACCCTGGAACGGTGTGCGCAGGCGTAGTAGGCCTGTTTACCTCGGCCGGCGGCCACTCCGCCCCCCCCCCCGTTGCGCCGGGTGAACTGTCCCCGGTTCGCCCCCCCACCCCCAGCCCGCCGGTCCCTGGGGTTCTTTATCCCTCTTCCTCTTCTTTGCTTTTTGGTTGGTGCTAACCATTTATTTTTTTACTTACTTATTTAATCAGAAAATGTTATAGTCCCAGTTGAGAAACGATTTTGTAATAAGACCAATTACCTAAAATACCACATTGAAAACTGCCTGTGAAATCAAGGCCTGTTGAGGGCCTCCCTGGTGGGGCAAGGGGTTCAGATTCAACCTATGAAGCTATACGCAACCGCTGGAGCACGAGCTCGATCCCCAGCCAGAGAGCTACCCACATGGCGCAGCAGACCGCTCCCTCCTGACTTGCCTGCTGCTCTCCTCAGCAGTGTATTTCAGTAGATCTGCCTGTTCTGCTCCCTACTCTGTCCCTGGTGAATCCTCTCAACCCCCACACCTCTGGCCTGTACCCCAGTTCTTGTATGAATAAATAAATCTTCTTTAAAAAAAAAAATCAATGCCTGTTGAAAGAATCTAGGAATCCCTTTGTGTGAGTCATTTCCTAGACATATTTTAAGATATTGCCCGGTGAAACGTGTGCCTGGTGCTCACAAAGTTCCAATAGCTATGGATTTTATGCCATATGAAAGTAACATTGATGTTACTGGGGCATAATATTAGGTCCTGTTAGCAAGAAAAGCAAATATAGAATAAAAGGAATCCTTTGGCATAGGCAAAGTAAATTAACTGCTTTATTTTATATTCCCAGATCATATTTTTACACCTTGTTTCTTATAACTTCTCTTTGTTGTTTAGGTTTAAAATTTTTCATTCTTTACCACTGCTGTTTCGTCCCTTTATCATTAAAGAAGAATAACCATTTACATGGATGTTTTATTGAGAGTCTACGTCAACTCAACTTGTGCAGCCTTTCCACATCTTCTTGGGATATCAGTGGATATTAATGTTGTTTTGATTTTTCCCTTTTTTTTTGGTACAGGAAAGACAGGTTCACAAGACCTTTCCTGTTGTCCAGTCACACTCTCTCATTTCACTACTTTTCTGTTGTTTTTTTTTTTTTTAAGATTCATTTATTTATGCATACAAGAGCTGGGGTACAGGCCGGAGATGCAGGGAGTGAGAGGATTCACCAGAAATAGAGTGGGGAAAAGAACAGGCAGACTGACTGAAATACACTGCTGAGGGGAGCAGCAGACAAGTCAGGGGAGGTTTGCAGACCATGTGGGTTTCTCCCTGGCCGGCCGGGGGTCAAACTTGTGCTGCACAGCCAGCGGATTGCGTCATAGTGCCATGCTTAAACCCTTGTGCCACCAGGAAGGGCCTTCATTTAACTTCTTTGGATAAATTATTTGAATAAGAAATACTGGGGATTTGAGGGGCAGGGGAAGAATTTCACAAAATCAGCAGAAGTAAAATATACTCCATGGTTCCCTGCAAAGGGCCTGTAATTTATGTAGAAGACCTCTTCCACTTCTAACCCAGGGAGTGATTCATATAACTGCTCTTGGACTTTAACTGAGAAGTGTAAGATTATATTCCAGTGCTTTGCATATAAAGTAATAAAATTTATGATGAGGAAGGAAAGAGGTAAGGCTAGAGAAGTAGCACCTTTAATTAAGCAGGGGAATGAGTAGATTCAAGAGCTATAGGGTGTTGAATCTTCTCCATTGAAGAAAAGAGTTGTAGTGGATATTGTGGAATTCCCAGTCCTCCTTATTTTGGGGAATATTGTTTTGCTGCCCAGAGTTCCTGCTTGGCAACAAAGTGTAGGGTCATGCAGGGGGCCTCTCACAGAGGTCAAAAGTCCTTGTATGAGGAACATGGGAAACCAGTATGGGCTGATAACAGCAGGCAAATATTAGAATAGAGACAATATGCTTAGACTGGCCAGAATAATAGAGGCCCCCCAGGCAATAGCCCCTGGTCATTGCACCCTACTTTACCTCCTAATCCTATCACCTGTGCATGTATACTTCCTATGTATTTGCCCCACCTTTGTATTCATTGCTAATAAATACTAGAATTGGGGCTGCACATCACATCCAGTGCAGCCCCTCTACTCTAGGCTTCTTGTTGCTCCACAAGGACTTTCAGTAATCTTTCCCTCAGCCCACTCCACTTCCAACCCTGCTGCCCCGCTCCCCAGGCAACAGGATATCATTTAACACTCTTTTCCTACTTTTTATTTGATTACTTCCTTCAAAGGAAGAAAACTCAGTAGTTCTGTTTCATTCAGCTTTGTACTAATAATTAATACTAATTACTTGCAAAATATATGGACCTTATACTATAAGATTGGGCAAGAAATACCTGTTTTTCCAAATAATGCCCCTCCCAAGTATTCACACACCTTACTTCTGAATAATAAAACTGGATAATTGAGTTAATTCTGAATAATAACACTGGATAATTGAGTTAATTATTTCTGTAGGGGCTTCCCTGGTGGCGCAAGGGGTTGAACACCCCACTGTGAAGCAATCTGCAGCCTCCTGGCTGGCCAGGAAGAAAACACACGGCGCAGCAGACCTCTCCTGTCTCACCCTCTGCTCCCCTTAGCAGTGTATTTCAGTCAGTCTGCCTGTTCTGTTCCCCACTCTGTCTCTGGTGAATCTTCTCACCTCCCACATCTCTGGCCTAGACCCCAGCTCTTGTATGCAAAAATAAATAAATCTTTAAAAAATTATTTCTGTAAGAAAGAAGAATGTCAAAGATCATATAATAATAGTTAATATGTATTGCATGTTTATCAAGTGAAAAACTGCTCTACTTGCTTTGTATGTATTAGCTGAGTCCTCACAACCCTTTTGGTAGGTGCTGCTTTTGCTTTGAGCCCAATTTACAGATGAGGAAGTTGATGCTTGACAGGAGAGGGAACCTGACCAGACCACACAACCAATAAGTGGTAGTCTAGGTATTAAAACCCAAGCAGTAAAGCACCTAACTCTTTCCCTTCAAAGTTCTGCAAGATTAGCCGGGGCGTTGGTGGTATAGTGGTTAGCATAGCTGCCTTCCAAAGTTCTGCAAGATTTATACCACTCCCCCTTATACACACACACACCAGACTCTCTCTCTCTCTCTCTCTCTCTCTCTCTATATATATATATATATATATATATATATATATAGTCTGTTATTTTACAACATTTAAAATTAACATAGTATCAGCGTTTGCACATTTGGATGATAAATTGTAAAGAAACACAGTACGTGAAGCTATAAAAATCAGGAGTAATTTAACTGGGGAAGGAAGGAGGAGGTTGTAATTATAATTGGGGGCATAAAGGGGAATGTAGAATAGCTGGAAAACTTTTGTATTTTATTTAAGTGTTGATTGCAATAGTATTCATCTTAAAAGGGGTTATAATATAAAGTATATGTTATATATGAATATAATTATTACTAGCTATAGATTTGCTTGGTGTAATTTTTAAAAATCTGTATTCATTTTACAACAAAGCATTTTTTAAAAATATTTATTTTATTGGGCCTCCCCTGGTGGCGCAGCGGTTGAGCGCTGGGCTGTGAGGCTGCCTGCAGCCTCTGCAGCGCCGGTTCATTCCCCGGCCGTCGGTGAGGGTCCCACAAAAAAAAATACATATATATATTTTATTTATTTATGCATACAAGAGCTGGGGTATAGGCCAGAGGTGCAGAGGGTGAGAGGATTCACCAGAGACAGAGTGGAGAACAAAACAGGCAGATCTACTGAAATACACTGCTGAGGGGAGCAGTGGGTGAGACAGGAGAGGTCTGCTGCGCCATGTGGGTCACCTCCCAGACCGGGGATCAAACTTGTGCTACAGTGGCTGTGGGTAGCTTCATGGTGCTGAGAATTAACACCTTGCTCCCCCAGGGAGGCCTCCACAAAACATTTTTTAAGTGTTATATATTGTGGGGTAGAATCAGGGTGTAGAAGATGGCATAGGGGTGTGTGTGTGTGTGTGTGTGTGTGTGTGTGTGTGTGTGTGTGTAAAAGAATTCACCAGAGAAAGAATGGAGAACAGAAAAGGGGGGTCTACTGAAAAGAAAAGCAGCAGATAAGAAGGGAGAAATCTGCACACGAAAGAGGATTTGGTGTTCTCTTATAAAAGAGATTATAAAACAGATTATAAAATCTGTTTTCTTGGGCTTTTCATGAGTAGGAAGTCCGTTTGGGCCAGTTAGTTCTGGGATGTTCCACATTACCCATTGACCTTTGACACAGAATGTGTACTGACCCTGTTTCCACATTCATGGTCAAAGTGATCCACTTTATGGCCTGGTTCCCACAGCAACCTTATCAATTTCCTTTATCTATTTAAGCCTCCCAAAACTTCCTGCTGGCCAAGGGGTGGGGACTTAGATTTTAACATTATTAAATGACACCCCACAATTATGTAT
Source organism: Talpa occidentalis (assembly GCF_014898055.3). Lineage (NCBI taxonomy): Eukaryota > Metazoa > Chordata > Mammalia > Eulipotyphla > Talpidae > Talpa > Talpa occidentalis. Next base: position 94,378,786 of record NW_023605305.1, on the reverse strand, counting down.
TGAAGAGTAAGAAAAAACTGCTGAACACGTTGAGGTTAAATTATAGAGTATAATGAAGTAATGCCTTTGATTTTTTTGATATAGCTCATTATCGAATTACAAACTACTTCAAACTACAGCAAATGCTTGAGTAATAGTAACATTGGTTAAATATATACTTTGGTAAGTACTTTTAAGTGAAAATCTCTTATTAGATGAATAATTTCAGTGCACTGAAAAAGGTAGGTGGGCACCCTACACTGAATATTTGTGTCCTCTGTCCTCTAATCCCAATGGGATACCTAATACCCATTGGGATGGCATTTGGAGGTGGGCTCTTTGGGATTTGATCTTTAGAGGTCATGATAGAGAAACCCTTATGACTAGGATTAGCGCCCTTGTAAAAGAGACTCGAGGGTTTGCCTTCTCCCCTAAACACAGTAAGAAGACGGTCATCTTTGGACAAGGAAAAAGGCTCTCAACAGACACCATTATCTGCCAAGGCATTGATCTTGGGCTTCCAGCCTCCTGAACTGTGAGAAATAAATGTTGGTTGTTTAAGTCCCCCTGTCTATGATATTTTTTTGTTACAGCAGCCCAAACAGACCTAGACAATGAGGATTATAAAATACTGTATATTTACTTCTTTTCTTACATCAGAACTGCATGGAAATGATTCAAAACAATGCTTGATTTTTTTTCTTTTGCTTTCCCCATCTGCAGACTTCTACCTCCTTTCTCCACTTTCAAAATACTAGGAAGCTAATGAAGTTTAAGTTTCAGAGATGCCACTAGGACAAGTCCTGCCAAGGCTTTCGTAAGGTCCTTAGAAATATGTTTACTTACAAATTTGTAAAGCTTGCAAAAGAGATTTTGACCACTATTGACCAAGACTCTCCCCTTAGTCAAATGGCCCCGCATAACTGGTGGCAGTGAACGGCTACAGGCGTTTTTGGGATTTAGTTACAGTGAAACTAAGTTGAGGAAACAAGTTAGTTTGGCTAACAAGGCATATTTATTGCTTTGCAATCACTTCCACATAAAGATAAGTTGTTCCCCGTCCCGTAGGGATACTTGGCTAACTTATCCAGCACTGTGACGTAAGTGGCTAGGACCCAAGGTCATATCACCATGTGCAGATGTCTTGCAACTGTTAAAAATAGAAAAAAAAAGGACCCAAAATGGAGTCCTTCATGGGAAGTGCACTCAGATTTAATGCCTATTGCAGTTCCAACCTCTCCCAAAAGTGTAATAATAAACCAATAAATATTTTGAGTTTCCTAATCCACACCAGTGAGGTCATCTGCATGATAAGAACACCCTGCCTTCCCTGAAGGAAGGTGGCTTTGTCTTAAGAAATCTTTTGTTAATAAATTTTTTCCACCCTCTTTCTGTAAACACCCTCCATTTTATGCAAGCTTTTGCAGTATACAGAGGGATGCTGTCCAAGTCATGAATCATTTAATAAAGCCAATTAGATCTCTAAATTTGAGAATTTTATTTTATTTTTTAAAGATTTCTTTATTCATGCAAGAACCGGGGTATAGGCCAGATGTGCGGGAGGGTGAGAGGATTCACTAGAGACAGAGTGGGGAACAGAACAGGCAGACTGACTGAAATACACTGCTGAGGGGAGCAGCGGGTGAGACAAGAGAGGTCTGCTGCACCATGTGGGTTGCTCTGTGGCTGGCAGGGATCAAACTGGCACTGCAGAGGCTGCGGACAGCTTCACAGCGCTGTACTCAACCACCTGCGCCACGAGGGAGGCCCTGAATTTTAGTTTTTTAACACAGCAAAGGGTACTGAAAGCATATGGTTAGAAAAGGAGGTACACAAGAGTGAACAGAGACCTCATTTTTCACTGGTGCCTAGTCAAAACAAAAGAACTATTCCCAGTAATGAAAAACATGCAATTATAAGTACAATTTTCCCTTTTTATAAGAATCATCAAAATAGAATTTGTCAGAATTCCTATGTTTATAATCTGTTTGTGATATTAGTTGGCTTTCCAAAGACACAAATCTGTTGTGATTTCTTTTCTTATTCTTTTCTTATTCTTAATAATCACTTTCATATCTAAAAAAAAGAAATAAGAGCAGCCATAATATATATATATATATGTGTGTGTGTGTGTGTGTGTGTGTGTATGTATATGTAATATAGTATGGGAAATCCCACTGAAATAGTTTTACATATAAAATTGTTTACATATAAAACTATTTCAGTGGGATTTCCAATATTATATTTCCATGATGTTTATTTTTTATTTTCTCTTATAAAATGAGAAATTTGTGGCTTCCCCAGTGGTACAAGGGGTTAAGACACAACCTATGAGGCTATCTGCAGCCACTGCAGCATGAGTTCAATCCCTGGCCAGGGAGCTACCCACATGGTGCAGCAGACGTCTCCTGGCTCGCCCGCTGTTCCCCTCAGCAGTGTATTTCAGTCAGTCTGTTCTGTTCCCCACTCTGTCTCTGGTGAATCCTTTTACCCCACCCCTTACAACTCTGGCCTGTACCCCAGTTCTTGTATGCATAAATAAATAAATCTTAAAAAAAATAAAATGAGAAATTTGGGCTCTTTCTCTTTGAGAAAGAACAAAGAGGCATTTTATCCAGCAGATCTTTTTTGAAGGGAATAAAAATGAGAATTTGATGTACTTATTTATTGCCAATGGAACTCTTAACAAAATATTTTCTCTGCAAAAATGAGGGAGAGGTGATGGGTCATAAGTTCCTCTGGCCTTACATTAGCATGAAACAAAATAAAGGCATTAATTAGAACCATGCTGTGTAAGCAAGCTTTATGATTAGATCTCTTATTCTTCTACCTTTAGGTCACACTGAAACATCATCTTATGAAAGAAGAAAGAAGGTACTATGAAATCTAATTGAAAAATATATTCCTCAAGCACATTTTAAATGTTATCATTAAATGTTCAGGCCACAAAACTATTGTGTTTTTCCTCAAAAGATAATTTTTATTTCAATCATAGATTCTACCTGGAAGTTACATCACCGTTTTTCAGGAATAACTTTATCTTTTGAATACAGTGATTAAACCCTACTTATGGTAAAGAATATATATAGGCTGCCTGAAGGTCTAAGTAGGAACTAAATAACTTGGTATAGTGTGGATTTCTCAGGGCAAATCTCTTGAAGCGCCTGTATGAAATGCGCTGTGACTTTCCAGCTATTTCCCGAAAGAGTCTGGAAACATCAAGATCTGGCACTCCAAAAGCTGCCCGAAGTATAGCAGTTAACTCCTGTTCTGTTATGAAGCCATCCTCATCAAGATCAAAAAGCTTAAATGACAATTTCAGAATCTGTTCAGTGTTAGAAGGATTGCATAAGACAGTCAGACCAATCACGTATTCTCTGAAGTCTATGTAGCCATCCCTATTGCTGTCAAAGAGGTCAAAAAGCTGTATCAAGGGCTCTGAAACTGGGAGTTTTAGGTAATTTGCAAACTCTTTAATTCCTATCACCCCTCCTTTTGAGGCAGCTGCGACGGCAGCATACTCATCCAAATGCTGATGAATATTATCCCAATCTAAGTTCAATTTCTGGCTCAGTTTTGTAAATTCCACCAAACCAGCTTCCATGGGAAGTTGAAGATTACCTGCAGAAATCATCAGTTTGCAGTCTTCATAGGTATGGTCTGTCACAGGCACCCCGAGAGCATTTGCCATGTTGATCCTCACTGTATTCGCAAAAAGGACAGGGTCTTTTCTTTCTTGGTCATTTGGGACATAAACAGGCATAAACTCAACTTCTATCCTAGTGAAAGGCCTACTCAGGGTCAAAATAAAGCCCTGGATGGCTGAAAACCCCTGCCAGGTCCAGGTGACTGTGTCCACGGTGTTTGGGTACTTGAGTAGCACTGGCTGCACAGGGACACCTGGAGAGAAGGCCCCTAGTTTAAAGGTAACCAGACAGGAGCGGTTGGTACACACGCCTTCGGGAAAAATCAGCAACTGTGGCCAATTCCTTTTGGATGTCACTCGCTTCATTATTTCTGCCCTGGTAGTCCTCCTGGAATTGGGGTCATCTCGGGTCACGAAGACCGGCTGCAATGACAGCAGGATTTTCCCAACCACTGGAATCGTTGCATTTCTACTTGCAGAGACCACTGAGGGTAATCCCGCCACCGCACAGAGGATTACATCAAAGTAAGTGGAGTGTGGCGCCGACACGAGGATGGGGGCCTCATCCCGGCTTGCCTTTCTGCCTTCCACTTTAACTAGGAATCCTGCTAAAAAGAAGATGGCCTGAAGCAAGAACTTGGTGGCTGGTTCTAAGAGTCTTTTCCTCCAACGCCTGAGGGGCTTGGTTGGTTGAGCAGATAAACCTGTGGTGAGTAAAGCAGTGACTGGCCAGAGGAAGACCATGAGGAAGAACATGCAGAACACCCGCAGCGGCACCAGCACAGTCCCCATGAGGATAATGGAGATCCAGCGCCACACGCTGAGGTGTGTCTCCTGCAAGAAGGGGTTGGCCACCGCTGGTGGGTACAAGGATTTGCTTCTCTCATGGAGGTATGGAGGCGCCGACTCTTTCCTCTCACTGACCGAAGAGTGCCCATCAGCCATGAGGACCCCTTTCAGTCTCTCGGGGTCTCAGATTGCCAGGAGCCTAGATCTGGGTGCAGACCCCACAGTCTACTGCCTCATTTTCAAGTGCTCTTGCTGTCACGCATAATTAGAACACTTAGAGGCAACTGTACCTTTATAGGAAATGATGCGTTACCTTTAAAGTCAGAAATTATCCAGAATAGTAAATGAAGTAACAGAAGAGTATCAACCAGTAGTCTTCTTTCTTTGCAGTAAACATTTTCCTTAGAACATATGTTTAATAAGTTATTTTCACACAATTTCTGGCATTTATATATTTTTAATATAGTTAATATTAATATCATAAATAGATGTAATTTTTAAAGATATGAATCTTGATTACATTAAAACCTAAAAGTCATTACCAGTAAAGTTTACTGTGTGTTGCTTTGAAGCTGATAAGCAAAATTTACTTACTCTCACTATCAATTAATTTCTACAGACAGTAATATCTCTTTGTGCTAAGAAGTTTAACCCATGGCACCCTTGAGCCTTTATGTTACAATCTTTCACATCCATTGAAAACTGGAAAATATATTCTTTGTAATAGGCCAGCATTTGCCAACCCAGATTGATTCATATTCTTAACATTAGTCTACATGAACCTGTCAGCATTTCAAACTAACATTAGTAACAACAGATGTTAAAATCACCTCTGTCAAAACAGGATTTTGTTAAATCAAGATTATTTTACTGGGTCAACACACACAGTCTATGAAGTCCCATTCCTGCCTTTGTTGCTTGATCATTTTGGAAATGATCCTGAGTGAAGCATAATCAAAGTTGGTCGGAACCAGTCTTTTTTCTCTATCTTATAACATTTGCATCTCTGACAATGCTATGTAGAGTATTTCTGTGTTGCTAATTGCTAATTTAAATTGTTTCCCAGAATTAAGTTAAATTGTAGGTTTCTAAGAGATGTTTCTGTTTATTGGAACACATCAGTTTACCAATAAAACAGGAAAAGCCTGTGGCTACCAGAGCCTGTTAAACAGAATGGCACCTAAGTGGAAATGATGGACTTCACAGTCACATGGGCTTAGTTCAGATCCTGGCTCTAACATTTACACTGTGGGCATTGGCTAACCCCATTTTCATTCTATAAATTGGTTATACTACCTACCTTGCAATCTTGTTAAGAGGCACATATATAATGTATATAGAAAATTTAGTTATCCATTAGTAAATAGACGTTGCTAGGATACAATGAGAATTCTTGAGGACATTCCACTTTCTTTTGTTGCTGTCAGAATTACATAAGGGAAACATTCTTTTCACCATTTTAGTCTTATTTGCTAACACAGTTGTAATTTCAAAGGAGTCATGATTTGGCAATGTTATTGGTTGTCTCCCATGCCAAAGGAGAGCAACCCAAGAGAATGAATATTGTCCCTTGAGATGGTATCCTTCTCTGTTTCATAACATTTTTTTTAAAGATTTACTTTTTTTTTTTTTAAAGATTTATTTATTTATTTATACAAGCACTGGGTACAGTCAGAAGCATGGGAGGGTGTGAGAATTCACCAGAGCCAGAGCGGAGAGCAGAACAGGCAGAAGGACCGAAGTACACTGCTGAGGGGAGCAGCGGGCGGCAGGAGAGGTCTGCGCGCCATGTGGGACCCTCCTCTGGTGGCCGGGGAGCAAGTGGGGATCGAACTGGCGCTGCAGAGGCTGCGGGCAGCTTCACAACCCAGTGCTCAACCGCTGCGCCACCCGGGAGACCCTAAAGATTTACTTTTATTGATACAAGAACTAGGGTACAGGCCAGAGGTGTGGGAGAGTGAGAGGATTCACCAGAGCAGGGAGCAAAACTGGCAGACAGACCAAAAGCACTACTGAGGGTAGCGGGCGAGGCAGAGGCAGGAGAGGTCTGCTGTGCCATGTGAGCAGCTCCCTGGCCCGCCTGGCTTGAACCTGCGCTGCAGAGGCTGCAATCAGCTTCACAGTGCTGTGCTCAACCCACTGTGCCACCGGGGAGGCCCTGTTTTGTAACTCTTTTCCACTCTTTTTTGTAATAGTCATATCTAATCCTTGTTTAACTTAACTGCATTCTGTGTATACATCTTAAGGGAAAGTTCCATATTACACATCATCTTTCTTCAGTATTCCCCCACAGTGTCAGTGTCTAGCAGTGTATCAGTTACATTATTTATTCATTAAGCAAATGTTTGAGTGCCTAAAATGAGTCATGTCATTATTCTAACTGCTAGACATATGTCAATTAAAGCAATTTTTAAAATTTCTATCCTGGGGAACTTACATTCCAGTGTACACAGGAAGTATAGTATTCACTTCCTTTTGCATTGAATGGGACAAAAGGATATTCTGATCCTTTGTCGAATTCTTTTATCAATTTAGCTGGAGAATTAAGGCAAGTAAATTCACAGGATGTGCTTCCCAACTTGCAATGTTTAACATATATATACATATGATAATTGCCACATCACCTTTTGTTAATCTTCCCAATATGAGCGGTATTCATGGTCCATTTTTAGAATGCACAATAAACTAGTCATATTTGCCTTCAAACAAATATACTATAAATCCAAGAGATTTGATAATAGAACTTTTTAATGGTTAAAAAAGAGTAAAAAGAACTTCTGAACAATAAAATAAAAAATTTATACCATTTCAGGTTTGCCTTTTTATATAGCACAGCTAATGTTTAATATACATTTGTAAAGGCACCATATGTTGACAGGGTAAAGAAAGCAAGAAACCAAAATTGAGCCACTTTTCCAACTTTCTTTTTGTAGAAGTGTATACATTTTAAGGCAGATGCTTTTCTGTGCAAAATATAACAGAAGAAAATCAATATTACGTCACATGGTCACACATTCTCAGATTTCTTTTGCAATAGCATTTGTCAGGACATTTATTTATGAGAAAGCATACTGAAACAGTTTTTTTTCCCCCTTAATAATGCTTAAAGAAATTGATGGGCAATATTAACAATAATTAACAATTTAAAAATTATTTAGAGATTTCATTACAGAACCCACAGAGAAGATACAGAAAAGTCAATCTCTTCTTCTTGTTTCTTCTTTTAGAAATGTCCATATCAATTTGTTCACTATGTCAGGTTGTTCTTGCTGAAGCCAATGACTGGTTTCTGACAAAATAGTTAGCCTGAAATAGTTTTTAACATAAATCTTTGTGACTTCAGCCATCTCAACATCCATAAATGCGTCTTTCTCGCCCCACAGGAGAAGTGTTGGAGTGGTCACCACGTGATGTTTGAGAGGCAGGCAGCTACAAAAACAAAACATGTGGGCTTAAGACTCATTGAAAAGTTAAAATAATATTTTTCCATAATATTCCATTCAGCCATATGTTCTCAAAGGGGGCAATATCACTGCAAAAGGGGTAAAAATGGGTTCTTGGGAAGGTGAAAAAAATCTTATGGCTTTAAAATATAAATCATGGATATACATACAGTGCATAAATAGCTATTAAAATTTCATGAGATGGAGAAGAATTGGAAAAAAACGTCTAAAAAGGTTCCTTAGGGAGGTGATGATGAAAAGAAATGGTTAAGAGATACTGCATTAGGCAATCAATCTGCACAATAAAAAATTTAAAAGGCCTAATAAAATTTTTAATTGTATGAAGCTAGCAAAATTTATAATGAAGGCTATAAATTAAATATGAAATTCATCACTGTAAGAAATAATTTGCTTTAAAAGAATACCAGCATTTCTGAAATGTGTGATGAAAGAGAGCTCTAGAATACATTACTGTGTAAATACATATTAAATTGCTTGTCCGATAATCTAATGCATTTTCAATGAAAAATCAAAGCTGAAGAGTCAGAAAATATATATGGACTAAGCTTTAATATTACTTCATACTACATTTATTCTGCAAGAAGATTCTTTTTAAAACATGTTTTGATTGTATATTTTCTTATGACTACCACATGTGAACCAGTTATGACACTGAAGCCACAATTGTGTATTTTCTTAAACACATGAAAATATAAAGATAAAATCATTCATAATCCCACCATCAAAAGATAATTTTTGGTTATCTTCTATGCATATGGTTGAAACCATACTATGTGCAGTAAAAACACATAATCTATACTGCGTATGCATGCAAATTTTACATCGGATTAGGACCTTCTCATTTTGTAAGGTTAGGGTTTGGTACTATCATAGGTTTTAGGCACCCACTGGGTCTTGGAAAGTATTCCGCTTGGTCAAGGTGGGACTATTGTATAAATATTTTTAAAGCCTGGACTTATTTACTGCACTGTTTTGTTTTTTTCAGAGAAGTGGGACGGTATTTCTACATTCTGTTGAATGAGAATACACATCTAACTAGATACTCTCTGGCACTGTCTTACAGCCGGATAAATTAAGTTATCAAAAAATGTGACTTGTGACTACTTTGGAGTTGATAAGACAGTGCTGGAATGTGTAGCACATTTGTCCACCAAAGACTTAACTTTGACTCCAGTGCAGTGACCATCATTTGGTTCTTTATGCTCCTGAAAATTAAGTTCTTTATGAATGGATAAACTGATAGAAAAATATATTCTATACAAATTTATTTTTATTTATTTGCATAGAAGAACTGGAGTTTAGGCCAGAGGAGCAAGGGGTGAGAGGATTCACCAGAGACAGAGGCGAGAGCAGAAGAGGCAGATCTACTGAAATACACTAAGTGCGCAAGACAAGAGACGTCTGCTGCACCATATGTGGGTTAGCTCCCTGGCAGGGAATCAAACTTAGGCAGTAGTGGGTGATAGCCCTGAGACTTAACCCCTAGGATACCAGAAAGGTCCTCTATACATAATTATTAACACAAAGATTGCTATAAAGACTTGCAAGATACTTAAATTCTAGAGCTCATAAAATGTTCAAAATTGAACATTTCCTCAAAGTTTTATGTATATTTAGCAACATTGGAGTAGATAATAATTGAATTAGTAAGACAGGGGGGATTTTAAAAGATTATTAGTCAAAAGCAGAGAAATATAATTCAGATCAAATTGGGGATAAAATGGAGGAGTTTCCATAAAACTAAAAGAAAAGCATATTCCAGTCCTGAGGTTTCAAATAACCAAATTTATGTGAAATATAAGTTATATATATAAAACAAACTAAAACACTAAATATTTTAAGAGTGTTTTATTATATTAAACTAATGAACTAATTGGGAAACACTTGATAAAATCTCTCTGATTATACATAACTAATTTTAGTACAGAAATAAGTTGAAACATGTAAAAATCTGTAACAAGCAGTAACAATTATTGGTATATAGCTAATCATTTAACCCATCAAAATGTATTTTGAGACACCTACCTCAAATTAGTCTGAGTTTAACATGCTACTCCTCCAAATGTCAGTTATTTATAAGTATGAAGGCAGTCATTTTCAGAGTGTTATATATTGCCTTATTACTTTCTATATTTTACGTGGAAAGATTTCATTACTTTGATTAAAAAGAAAATGTAGAAAATAATTAACCACATACCTACCACTCAGCTCAAGAAATGAAACTGTAAATATAATTTCATCTCTCTGCTTACCTTTCCTTGATACCATTTCTTTTCTTCACCTCACCCTAAGGCAGTGGTTCTCAAAGTATAGTCACCAGACTAGCAGCATCAGCATCACCTGTGAATTTGTCAGAAATGCCAATTCTTGGGTCCCAACCCAGACCACTGAATCAGACACTCTAAAGGTGAGGTCCAGCTATCCGTGCTTTTTAACAAGCCCTCCAGATGATTCTGAAACAAACTAAAGAACCACTGCTTAAGGAATAATGATTAGTTTGAAATTGATTCTTACCATTGCCAAGATTATTTGTAAATGTGCAAATATTTTAGGATACCTCTTCTACATTCTTCTGGTTTCCTTAAAGGAGAGATTTTCCTTAAGCCTTCCTGGATCCTTGCCCCACCACAGACTGGTGAGCTAGTTCAGAGTTCTGGGACGGGTGAGTCTACCAAATAAATCTCTGAGGATAGAGATTTAACCTCTCCTCCCCTCTACCAGATTAGTTGAGGGAGTTGAGGGAGGTAGTTTTGCTCTGCAAACTTTCCCACCATTGAAAACTCTAAAATCTAGGCTGACAGTATGTTAGCCAATCAATTTTGGTTCTTATATTAAATCATATTCATCAATCTATCCTTCATTAGTAATAAAGATGGTATTTTGGTTTTTAATCTACTACTAACATTGAAATTGTTTGGTACTTTCTTTTTACCATGCTTTGCTTCCTTTTCTCTCCTTTCCGTCCTTGAATCGAAAGTTTCCTTGTCCCACTCTATTGGTTTGGAAATAATACATTCTATTATTTTGTTCTATTAGGAAGACATTCTTAGTATGTATATATGAATGATTTCTAATAGTCCCTTTATATCTGTGTAAATAATCTCTCATCCTATACTCCCTGTCAGATATAACATTTTATATTTTTATTTTTTTATTTTAATTTTATTTCTCAATTCTTTTTTTGTATTAATTTAGTTTTGCACAGAAGAACTGTGGTGTAGACCAGAAGTTTCGGGGCTGAGAGGATTCACCAGAGACAGAGTGGGGAGCAGAACAGGCAGATCTCCTGGAATATACTGCTAAGGGGAGCAGTGGGCAAGACAGAAGAGGTCTGCTGGGTTTGCTCTCTAGCTGGGGATCGAACTCAGGCCGTAGAGGTGATAGCATTGAGACTTAAACTCCTAGGGCACTAGGGAGGCCCTTATTTTTTAATTCTTAATAATCTTTAGCTAAGACACATTTTTTCAGACCTATCTTCCAGTTCACAATTCTCCTTAACTTAACTAATAGTCTCTTTAACTCATGGAATTTTAGATTTCAGTAACAATATTTTTCATTTCAAACGTTCTTTTAGTTCATTTTTAGCTCTTTCCAATCTGTCTTGATATTATTCATATCGATATTTTTCATTTCAAAAGTTCTTTTGGTTCCTTTTTAGCGCTTTCCAGTCTGTCTCAATATTCATATCCACATTTTTCATTTCGACAAGCTCTTTTTTATTTTAGCTCTTTCCAGTTTCTTTTCTTATTTTTTAAAATTTTCATATATTTAATATTTCAAATACAAACTATAGTCTCTGTTAATTCTATTATTTGAAATTTGTAGGAGTTTGAAAGTTGTAAGATTCATTGGTGGGGGACTGATGTTTTTCATAATTTGGATTATAAACAAATCTTCAGGGGGCTTTACGTGGGAATACTGTGAACCTGAGTTGAGATGTATCCTTCAGGGAGGTTTTGTCTGGTTCCTGCCAAACTTCCTCGGGAGTGTTACCGGCATAAAATGATGTTAAAATATAATTTGTTCCCTGAGATTTCCACTATTATGGAAGTAGCATAAATTCAAGTCCCTAAATCTTTTCAAGGTAAATCATATTTTCTAATTCTCCAGAGAAATCTTTTCATTTAATCCAGAGTCCAAACCCAAACAGACAAACCTCCAGGTTTTATCTTTTACTCTGAAGACAATTACTCTTTAGATAATCTCTTCCTAAATCAAAGCCTTATCTCCAAGATTTTATCTCATTCCAGATTCTCTCCTCTGAGTTCCAGACTCTAGTATCTAACTGCCTATTTGAATACCTAAAGGCACCACCTCAAACTCAACTACTCTACCATAAAAAAACTGGTCCTCGTCTAGTGTTTTCTCTGTCCATGAACGGCATGACTATCCAGTTGTTCATGCCATGAATCTAAGAATCATCCTCCGCATTTTCCTTCTTCTCATCCTTCCAGCCAACCCATCACAAAACCATGTAATTTTACTCTTTAAAAATCTACCCACATATCCCATCTCCTCTGCTTTCAGACTAGTTCAGACTACCTTCATTGTTAACCAGGACTGCTGTAGTCTCCCACATTCACTCCTCCAGATTCCACACTGAGTGAATTATCCGAATACAAATTGCATCATTTCTCTTTTCTGCTTGAAACTCTCACTCACAGACTTCAAAGTTGCGGCCCTTTGGTCCTTAATATTGTCATCTCTGCCTACCTCTTATGCCATTCTCTTCTTCCTACACTTATTTCCAGTAGGTACCCCAGCCTCATTGGCCCTCATCGTGATACCTGCAATAATCTCCATCTTCCCGCATAGTTTTGGTATATGCTGTTTCATTTTCCGGAATGCCAATGCTCCAACCCCCAACTTTATCTAATCATTATTTGATTCATTCTTCACTTCCTTGTTCAAATACATTTCTTCAGTTCTATTTCCTTTCTTTGAAAGTCCTTATGTTAGTTTTTTTTTATAATTAATTTTATTTTTCTTATATCGTTATTTTTTGTACAATATCTGATTTCTCCCCTCAGGTGTAGTCCCTGTAGTTCTCCCACCACCACAGTAGCCCTGATCCATCCCCACAGTCCCTTGCATTTTTCCCTCCCATTTTGACCTCTCCCCCTCCCCCTCCTCTACTGCATGTCTCAGATGTGTGACAGGCTTGCAAGTTTTTTTTAATAAAGTCCTTATGTCAGTTTATAACCATATATTTATTACTGTGGTCATTTGCTTGATATATGCTTTTGCTACAATTTTTATGAGATCAGGGACCTTGTTTAGTTTGGGTCATTACTACTTCCTGAGAGGGCATAATTAAGCACATAGAAAGTGCTTAATAAATATTTCTTCAATGAGTAAATGATAATTAACATATGTAACTAAAATAAGTCAACAATACTCTAATATTCAAAATAATCCAAGGGGACAGAAGAGGTGGACAGAATTATGTATAAAACAAGTAACCATTACATGGGGGAATCCACTATACTATTTTCTCTACTTTTTCAAATTTGAAATTTTTCTTTAAAAATAACCATGCACTGGTATTGGAACAAGAACAGACATATAGACCAATGGAATCGAATAGAAAATCCAGAAATAAACCCACAGATTTATGGTCAACTAATCTTTGACAAGGAGCAAAGAATATGCATTGGAGCAAAGAAAGTTTGTTCAATAAATGGTGCTGGGAAAACTGGGTCGCTACATGCAAAAGAATGAAGCTTGACCACCACCTCACACCATACACAAAAATCAACTCAAAATGGATTAAAGAACTAGACATAAGACCTGAAACCATAAAATATATAGAAGGAAATATAGGCGAAACACTACGTGATTTGCACATCAAAGACATCTTTACAGACACATCACCCAAAGCAGTGATAGTGAAGGCAAAGATAAACAGCTGGGACTACATCAAATTAAAGAGCTTTTGCACAGCAAAAGAGACAATAACAAAAACAAAGAGAAACCCCACCAACTGGGAGAACATTTTTGCACCCAACACTAATGATAAAGGACTGATCACAAAAATCTGCAAAGAGCTGATGAGACTCAACAACAACAAAGAAAATAATCCAGTCAAAAAATGGGCAGAAGAGCTTAAAAGAAACTTCTCTGAAGAGGAAATGCAAATGGCCAACAGGCATATGAAAAAATGTTCAACATCACTTGTCATCAGGGAAATGCAAATCAAAACTACCATGAGATACCATCTTACACCAGTGAGAATGGCACATATTAAAAAAACTAGCAACAACAAATGTTGGCGAGGGTGTGGAGAAAAAGGAACTCTTCTGCACTGTTGGTGGGAGTGCAAACTGGTCCAACCACTGTGGAAAGCTGTATGGAGATTTCTGGACCTACTAAACATAGAGCTTCCATATGATCCAGCAATTCCACTCCTAGGTATTTACCCAAAGGACACAGAAACATCCATTCCAAAGAACACCTGCACCCCTATGTTTATAGCAGCACTGTTTACAATAGCTAAGCTTTGGAAACAACCCAAATGCCCAAAAATAGATGACTGGATCAAGAAGATGTGGTACATATATACCATGGAATATTACTCAGCATTCAAAAAAGATAAACACATGCAATTTGCAGCAACATGGATGGCGCTGGAAGGGATCATGCTCAGCGAAATAAGCCAAAAAGAAAAAGAAAAATACCGGATGGTCTCACTCATAGCAGGAATCTAGAAAACTTAAATAAGGGACCAGGAAAATGAATAACTATAAGAAAGTGAAAATCAAAATCAACAAAAAACTATGAACCAGAGACACTTTTAGGGGGGCGGGGGTGGGAGGGGAGGGATTGGGGTCAGAATGGGGGGGCTGCAATTGTATGGGGAATATAACAATAAAATTTATTAAAAAAAAAAAAAAAAATAACCATGCAGGGCCTCCCGGGTGGCTCAAGGGGTTAAGACGCAACCTATGAAGCTCTCTGAAGCCACTGCAGCACAAGTTTGATCCCCAGACATGGAGGTGACCCACATTGCGCAGCAGACCTCTCCTGACTCGTATTTCAGTCAGTCTGCCTGTTTTGTTCCCCATTCTGTCTCTGGTGAATCCCCTGACCCATCCCTCCCCCCCACTTTTGGCCTATACCCCAGTTCTTATATGCATAAATAAATAAATAAATCTTTAAAAAAAACATGCAGTTTTTTAAATCAGAATACTTTAGATAAATAGTGAACTTAGTCTTAAAAATAAAATACTGACTTTATAGGGTGAGAATGAAATATTTCATAAAAAGAAATCATGCTGACCTGAAGACATTACGGTAATGGTTAATTGGACCACTTAATGCTCCAGGCTGAGAAAAGACATAAATATAAGCTTCAAGATCTTCTGTTGTTAATCGACATCCTTTTCTTCCAATACCAGTGCTGTCACTGGTAAACAGATGCTTCAAAGCCTAATTAAGTGAAAGAGAATAATTAAAAATTTTCAGTTACCTAATTATAAATTAAACCCTTGACTTTGAAAGGGAATGATGATTAATATGCAGTGACAACTCCCAATTTCTGCTCTAGTCCGGGTAAGGACTCCATTGCTTATATACATTTTATACATTTCTGCTTTCCTGGCTTCTTCCCTTTCCCTTCCAATCCCCCATTCACACTTCACTTTTATAAAAAGTATCCCATCTTGTTGGTGCGTATTTGCATTCTACAAGGCCAAGCTCATTCTTATTCTAAAACCTTCCCTAATAGTCCAGCTACTAACAGTTTATCCTCCATTTACTGATAACAATCCAGTTCCCCCAAAGTTGTTCAAACTTCTTTTGACCACAACCCAGAGTAACTAACACATGTTATATCATACTCAGTTGATACCCCTACATACATATTTTGGAAACGAAAAGATTAAAGAAATAGCTTTACTATACTCTATGATATTGTGTAACTCTTCAATTCTGTTCAACTTTATTTAAAAAAAAATTAAAAATGCAAGCTACTAAATGGATTTCATGACTCACTAATGGCTCCTGTCCCACAACTTGAAAAACACTACTCTGCACCAGCATTTCTCAAAGTATGAATCTAAACCATAGATTTATGGTTCATCAGAGTAATTAGGATTCTTGTTTAAAATGTTTATCACTCAATCCCAAAGCACAGTTGTAAAAATATGAAACAATATATACATGAGGTGATTAATTACAACATTATTTGTAACAGAAAAGAACTGATAATTAGTCAAATAATCACCAGTGGGGGATTGGTTGAATAAATGATGATATAGCCACATAATGGTATATTATGTGTTCTTAGTACTCCAAGAAATAATGGAGATGATATACATGCTAATATGGGAGTGATCTCTTGGAAATATTGTTAAGTGAAAATCAAAAGCAAGTATGGAAAATAGTGTTTATGGTATGTTATCCTTTAAGAAGGAGAAAAATATATACATATTTATTTATATTTTTAAAAAGATAAAACAAAAACTAACCAAATGTTTTCAGAGAAGAGGGAAGAAACAGAAACAGGGAACAGAGATGTGAGCGCTCTCTGAATACCCCTTGCTTTAGCGTTTTAACCTCAAACTACATAAATGTTTTTATAAATGTTTTATACAAAATCATGGAGATTAAGTAAAAATCTAGCAGCCTTAAATTTGCCTTGGATATATGAGTAAGAACTCATTTTTTATGGGCAGAAGAGCATATGTTTAAAGCAGCACTATTTACAATAGCTAAGCTATGGAAACAACCCAAATGCCCCAAAATAGATGACTGGATCAAGAAGATGTGATACATATACACAATGGAATATTACTCAGCAATCAAAAAAGATAAACTCATGCAATTTGCAGCAACATGGATGGAGCTGGAAGGGATCATGCTCAGCGAAATAAGCCAGAAAGAAAAAGAAAAATACTGGATGGTCTCACTCATAGCAGGAATTTAGAAAACCTAAATAAGGGACCAGGAAAAAGACTAATTATAATAAAGTAAAAATAAAAATCAACAAGCAACTATAAACCAGAGACACACTACGGGGTTGGGGGAAGGAGGGAGTAGGATCAAAACAAGAGGGGGTGGAAATTGTATGGGGACTACAACCAAGATGAAAATGCATACATTGTGCAAAAATGAAAAATGATGTAAAAACATATAAAATTAAAATAATAATAATAAATAAATAAATAAAAACTCATTTTTTTTTTCTGTTGGGAAAAAAAAGTATGGTCAAAGGAAAGTTCTAGAAGTAATTCAAACCCAGTAACAATGATCAATATGTTACCCAGACTGTGCTCCCTAAATACTACTTACTTTGATAAATGACCGATTCCAGATGTGGGGCCTGATATAAAAAATAAACCTAGGACATTAAGGAGGCAAGTTATCACTGACTAATGGGTTGTCAAAAGAACACAGGAGTAAATCTCAGTTGGTCCTCACTGGCTTAATATGGCATAATTTGGTTTATAAAAACAATAATGACTAAAATTGCTACATATGAAATATAACTTTAAAGACTCATGAGTTAATAATATCTACATATACACTCATATGTATATACACATATAATCACTGGTCATTACTGGAGGTTTCTAGGACACCAACTCATTACCCTGGAAGTGGTCTAATAAGAGAAACAATGAAGCATTTATCCTGTTATCCTTGTGTGAAGTGTACTTCAGAATAATCCAATAGTAGAGAAAAGTTCTTTACACAAGAACTGATACAAGAATAACAGAATTAGAAAATCATTTTACACTCCTTTATGAAATAACAGATCTAGTGTGATGATAATTAAGGTATACTAAAATTATTTGGTGACAGGTTGTTAATTTTGGATAAGCTGACAACTTGTGAGCCTACTGGTTAGTGCCAACATTCCTGAAACTGGATAACTAGGCATTATGTGTGTTTCTCCAAAGTGATGCATTAGGAAATAAACAGCACTACCTATAAAATATTCTTGTGTAATTAAAGTTTAATCTAATCAAGCTTCTAGATCAGTACCATCTATGAATTAGGAAAAACAAGGTTTAGAAGAACAAGTTAAATAACATCATGATAAAGCAGTCAGTCAAATCTAAAATAGAGATCACTCTTCAGGATGAATGATGAAATTTCTTCAACCAAAAAGTGGTGTTTTTAAAAAAAATCCAACATATGAATACCCCCTGGAGGTCAGTCTCTGAGAGTTTTTTCCAGGTGGCATAAGACAACACAGGGCTATCCCATAATGTACAGTCCTTTCACAGAGCCTTATATAGGCCCAAACCTTGAAATGAAACCTTCGCATTCCTATAGCATCTCAGAATTTTGTGGAAAATGACCCAAGAGACAAACCACACAGAGATCAAATTTAAAATTAAATAAGATCTTAAATCAGTCTAATTGTTTTTTTTCCCAAAAGCAAGAAACAAAAGCAACTGTTATAAATTTGAAAATATCATAATAATCAAATACAATGTGTGGATTTTGTTTGGTCCCTGACTCAAACAGTTAAATTAGAAGATAGTTGAGATAGTAAAAAAAATTTGAATGGCTATTAAGTGATATGAAAGAGTTGCTCATTTTGGTAGGTTTGATAAGGGCATTGGGATTATGTAAAGAAAAAAAAGAAGAAGAAAAAGAAAAAAAAAACTGTCAAAGATGTATGGGGGAAATCTTTCTTTCAAGGCAAAATGATACTTCGTTTTTTAACCTTCCTAAATATCTAATGCCTCTTTGGACATACAAGAAATATCCAACAAGCTTCCAAGAAAGAGATATTAAGTCTCCTGGAATCAGTGTACATAGCATACCAATACCTGCACGCCTACTTTGTTTTGGCTTTTGTTGCTCCAACGGTTTCTACTTCTGCTGCTATCAAACTCTCTCATCTGGTATTCATATTCCCTCCTGGGATGTTCTCTAGAGAGAGTATACCTGAAGGGGCACAGGCTTTCTTCACAAAAAATTGGACAAGGACCAGGCACTCAAATAGATACCATTAAAAAAAAAAAAAAAAAAAAAAGCAAGTCTATAGATGAGGTCTTAGAAGCACTTCCTAAGTTGTGGCATTTGTCTATTTTTCTTTCTTAAGGATGGACATTCATTTAAAATGTTTTTCATTGGGCCTCCCCGGTGGCACAGCAGTTGAACTCTGGGTTGCAAAGCTGCCGGAAGCCTCTGCGGTGCCAGTTTGATCCCCGGCTGCTCCCCGGCCACCAGAGGAGGGTCCCGCATGGCATGCAGACCTCTCCTGCCACCCGCTGCTCCCCTCAGCAGTGTACTTCGGTCCTTCTGCCTGCTCTGCTCCCTGCTCTGGCTCTGGTGAATTCTCTCACCCTACCGAGCTTCTGACTGTACCCAGTGCTTGTATAAATAAATAAATAAATAAATCTTTAAAAAAAGAAGAGACAGAACTATGAAATAATTGTTTAAAAAAATGTTTTTCATTAACAAGCATACGCTATTTGTTTGACTTACCTTGAAATCATTTATTGAGAACATAAATTCTGGGAACCATGGTAGCTGGAAGAAGTAGTAATAACTGGATTTGAGCAGCTGGGTGGGGTGTCGTAAGATATATTCTGAAATTAAAATGCCATGTTAGACCTTCTCCAAGGTGTATAAATAACTTATTGCTGAAAGAATTCCTTTCTAAGGCAGTCTAACCTTTAAGATGATCCCATAAAAGAATCCACAAATAAGTCTTCTGTATATTTTTTCTTGGAAAGATTTTTATGGGCCTATATTTTCTAATGAATATTTCTGGTATTTAGGAAATTTATAACATTATAGATAATAAAGAGTTTCACTTTGTGAAGTCAACTCAGAAAAGAGTAGGAAACCAAATAACACTGCCTTTTTTTCAAGGTTATTATCAACAAACTAATACTTTTCGTAGAGATACACGAGGAGGTAATTTTCTATTGTTTAAAAGGTTTATGTTATAGGCTGACTTGATGATCTTATTCATTTGGCCTCAATGGAAATTGAAGTACTTTCTATAAATTTATTTGCATATCAGACAATTCATTCATTCAACAAACATATGAACATTTACTGTGTATGAGGGAATTTAGCAGTGAATAAGAAAAAAATAATTCCCATTAATGAAGAACTTGTGCAATTAATAATAAATACTTAAAAGATCATTTTAGAGAGCAATAATACCGTGAAGAAAATAAACCACGATAATATGATTGAGAGTGGTGGTGGTATGGTGTGGAGAAACTTTTTTTTTTTTAATTTATTTTTTATTTATTTATGCATACAAGTACTGCGGTGTAAACCAGAGATGTGGGGAGTGAGAGGATTCACCAGAGAGGTGAGAGGATTCACTAGAGACCGTGGGGAACAGAACAGGTAGATCTACTAAAATGCACTGCTGAGGGGAGAAGCAGGCAAGACAACAGATCTGTTGCCATGTGGGTTAGCAACCTGGCTGGGGATCAAACTCATGCCACAGTGGCTGGCAATAGCTTGATGGCACTCAGACTTTAATGCCTGTACCATCAGGGAGACCCTGGAGGAATTTTTTTAATTGAAGTGGTCAGAGTAGCCTCTCTGGGAACACGGTATGTGGGCTGAAATCTGAATGATAGAAGGAATCAGCAATGCAAAAATGTAAGAATAACCTTCCAGAACTGGACCTAAATCCTAGATTTGACACATTCAAGCAGATAGAAGCAGATAGAAGCAGAAAGAGAAATGGCATGAGATGAGTCAGAAAGAAAAGCCAGGTAAAAAAAGTCAGGTAGGACCAAGATTTTAAGAGTTTTGGGAAGACACTGAAGTTTTACATTTCAGTGTGATGTAATTATCTGTATTAAAAAACATGAACTTGGGTCTCCCTGGTGCAAGGGGTTAAAACACAACCGGTGAAGCTGTCTGCAGCCTTTGCAACACGAGTTCGATCCCCCAAATGGCCAGGGAGCTACCCACATGGCGCAGCAGACCTCTCCTGACTCGCCCACTGCTCCCCTTAGCAGTGTACTTCGGTCAATGTGCCTGTTCTGTTTCCCACTCTGTCTCTGGTGAATTCTCTCACCCCCCACACCTCTGGCCTGTACCTCAGCTCTTGTATGCATAAATAAATAAATCTTTAAAAAAATTGAACTTATTGTGTATTGTGTATTATACATTTCCTTGCTATAGAAGTCCCTTTTTTTCATATTGTTAATTTTATTTTCAACATGGTTAGAGTTTTTAGAAATATACTTTTTTTTATGTATTTTTATTTATTTATGATTTATTTGTTTGTTTGTTTGGTTTATACATGCACTGGGTACAGTCAGAAGCGCGGGAGGGCGAGAGAATTCACCAGAGCCAGAGCGGGGAGCAGAGCAGGCAGAAGGACCGAAGTACACTGCTGAGGGGAGCAGCGGGCGGCAGGAGAGGTCTGCGCACCATGCGGGACCCTCCTCTGGTGGCCGGGGAGCAGCCGGGGACCGAACCGGCGCCACAGAGGCCGCGGGCAGCCTCGCAACCCAGCGCTCAACCGCTGCGCCACCGGGGAGGCCCCTAGAAATATACTTTTTAGGTAGGTTTTTAGAAATATACTTTTTAGCAGCGGATTCAATCGCTGCTGGCCAGCGAGAATCCCTCATGGCGAAGCAGACCACTCCTGTCTCACCCGCTGCTCCCCTCAGCAGTGTATTTCGTCAGTCTGCCTGTTCTGTTCCCCACTCTGTCTCTGGTGAATCCTCTCACCCTCCCGCGCATCTGGCCTGTACCCGGGTTCTTGTATAAAAATGAATAAATCTTTAAAAAAATAATTAATGGGAAAACATAGGCATATTATTCAAAGACCTTATCTTGACCTGATTAGGATTAAACCTATTACTGTGAAGATGGTTCCAGAAATATTCCTAGTATCCTCTTGCTGAAACAATCAGAATTTGTCCATAACCTGCACAATTGAACAAACATGTAACATGACTTCTGTTGCCTAAAGCAATTGAAAAAATATAATAAATCACAGTTTCATATTTGAATCCTATGCCTCCATCACATTGCCTCAACAAAAAATAGGACGATTGGATACGCATCTAAAATTCAACTCCTACACTTACATACACAGTATTTATGTAATCATGGTCTCTTCCCTTCTCATTTGCTTAATTTTGAGGAAGAACTAGAAATAACTGTTCTGAATTTTTTGTTCTCTAGAGAGCTTCTGTGAGTTGTAGCAGGATCTGAACCTCAGAAAACTTAAAGAGACAAAAATGGTAATTTTAGCCAAAACCAAATAAAAATGCGCCTTATCTTTGTTCATAGGTTTTTAATCACCCAAGTTTTTTTGTTTTTTTTTTTTAAGAATTCCCTTTAAATCACAGGTTCTCGGGCCTCCCCGGTGGCGCAGCGGTTGAGCGCTGGGTTGCGAAGCTGCCCGCAGCCTCTACAGCGCCGGTTCAATCCCCGGCTGCTCCCCGGCCACCGGAGGAGGGTCCCACATGGCGCGCAGACCTCTCCTGCCGCCCGCTGCTCCCCTCAGCAGTGTACTTCGGTCCTTCTGCCTGCTCTGCTCCCCGCTCTGGCTCTGGTGAATTCTCTCACCCTCCCGCACTTCTGACTGTACCCAGTGCTTGTATAAACAAACAAACAAACAAACAAATAAAAAAAAAAAAACATGCCTCTATTTAAAAAAAAAAAACAAAACACAAAGAAGAAAATGCTTTAATGGAAAGTACCTTCTGGCACACAATTCTTCAAAAAAAAAAAAAAATAAATCACAGGTTCTCAAAGTATAGTTTATGTGGACCTCTGGGGATCACCAAGACCCTTTCAAAGGTTCTGGGTAGTCAAAATTATTTCAAAATAATACTAAGACCATTAGTTTTTTCATTTTGGTTACATTTGCACTGATGGTACAAAAGCATGGTCAATAAAACCACTGCCGATTTAGCTCAAATCTAGAGAGTGGTGTTAAAACAGCAGTAACAGTAGTAAATATAATAATTCATTGTATTCTTTACTACCACACACTTGTAGAAAGTTATTAAATAAATACATAAATGCATAAATGTCATTTTTGCTCACGGAATAACAATTATTAATTTTATTAAATTTTGGCATTTGAGCACCTATCTTTTTAACATTCTTTGTGACGAAACAGAAAATACACATAATATAATTCTGTTGCATATCTTTTTAACATTCTTTGTGAACCTATCTTTTTAACATTCTTTGTGATGAAACAGAAAATACACATAATGCAATTCTGTTGCATATCTATTACAATGGCTGTATGAGGAAAGGCACTGCCAAAATTGAGTTAAGTTGAATTTACTGCATTCCTTCTGACACACTACTTTTACTTGAAAGAATGACTAATGAGCTATCAGTCAAACTTGAGTATTTGGCACATAGTCTTAAAAATGAACAAAGCGAGCCTGTCACTTGAGGGAAAACAATCAACAGTATTTGTTACCAATAATAAAATTCAAGCTTTCAAATGAAAGTTAGAATTTTGGAAACTTGTATCTGCAACTGTGACTTGACAGCTTTGCAATACTTAAAGGCTTTTTAAAAAATAAGATTGGGGTGATTTTGATGAATGTGATTCTTTGATATCGTATAATAAAATATGTCAACGGATGGAAGATCTGCAAAACTCAATGAACCAATGTCTTTCAGTGCATGATAAAGCAAAATCATGCATGAGTAAAAAATCCATTCAAAGCTCTAGAAAGATCAATGGATTTTAATGTAACAGAGTACAAAAAGTTCATTAATATGACATCAGATTCTGTATTGTTACTAACCTTTAAGAAACCACCAATTTCTGAGCTTGGTGTAATATTAAAGAAGAAAATCCATAGTTATCAGAAAAGGCTATTAAAATACTCCTCCCTTTTCCAATTACAAATCTGTGTGAGGCCAGATTTTTTTCACATACTTCAATTCAAACAACATATTGCAACAGCTTGAATGCAGAAGCAGATCTGAGAATCCAGCTGTCTTCTATTAAGCCAAAAATTAAAGAGGTTTGCAAAAATGTAAAACAGTGACACTCTTCTTATTGATATTTTGTTTTAGAAGACAGCTTTCATCAAAATGTTATCTATGTTAACATGTACTGAATTTATTATTTTAAAAAAATGATTACATACATATTTTTAATTCTCATTTTTCACTGCTAATACAGTATAGAAATAACCCATATAAACAAAAAATCATGGGGCCTTTACTAATTTTTTAGAAAATAAAGAAGTACTGAGACCCAAAACTTGAGAACTGCTGCTTCAAAGTATACTGCCATTTCTAATAGTCAAAGCAGTCAGGCAAAGGAAGAATTTATCTCAAAGCTGTCAAGAGTCATTACTGTCAAAGTAATGTCACCATATTTTCCCCTTTCTTTCCCCCATTTTAGTAGTAAAATGCTTTCGAAAAATGAATAAAATTATTAAGCAAATATGAAGTTAAATTTTCTCAGACTCTTCAGGGACACTTACAGCCAATATATCTGATATTGCCAAGTAATATCCTATTTTAGTCATCTGATTTTTAAAATATTAATCACAATTTGTTTTTAATCCAAAGTTTCAATGGCAATAATGAATTGTCACAATGGCAAAGATGTTTTCATGAAAATATAAACTCACCTGTAAATACGTTTGGATGAGGGAAGTTAACAGCAATAAGCTTCATCACCATTTCAGGATAACAGATGGCAACAAGCCAAGCAATCATGCCCCCCCAGTCATGACCAATAAGAACACATTTGCTATATCCTGTAATCAAGAAATAAATATTGACATCACTGGAAAGAAACAAGTGGGTGCATCATTGCCTCACAGAGAACAGACCTGCTTCTGAAATTGATCTTTCCACTATCTTACCTTCATTATGTACTTTTTGCTAATACTGAGTGGTATTCTAATACTTGTATGTCTGAATTATCTAGGTAGTGTTTTAGGAAATTTTGCTGCTCAACCAAGCTCCACTCTATTTTTTTTTTTTTAATTTATTTATTTATTTTTTAATAGAGGCATGTTTTATTTATTTATTTATTTGTTCGTTTTTTGTTTATACATGCACTGGGTACAGTCAGAAGCGCGGGAGGGCGAGAGAATTCACCAGAGCCAGAGTGGGGAGCAGAGCAGGCAGAAGGACCGAAGTACACTGCTGAGGGGAGCAGCGGGCAGCAGGAGAGGTCTGCGCGCCATGTGGGACCCTCCTCTGGTGGCCGGGGAGCAGCCGGGGATAGAACCGGCGCCGCAGAGGCCGCGGGCAGCTTCGCAACCCAGCGC
This sequence comes from Talpa occidentalis, assembly GCF_014898055.3. Lineage (NCBI taxonomy): Eukaryota > Metazoa > Chordata > Mammalia > Eulipotyphla > Talpidae > Talpa > Talpa occidentalis. The sequence continues at coordinate 94,353,692 of NW_023605305.1, read as the reverse complement.
TCAACCGCTGCGCCACCGGGGAGGCCCCCAAGCTCCACTCTAAACCTATAAATTCAGACTCTTTTCCAGGGATTTATTTATTTTTAAGAATCTGAAATAGCCGTCTCAGATCTGGTTCCATGAATTTGAGTTTGGAAAACATAGCAAAGACTACATATAATTAGATCAAAAGTGAGATTGAGTTATTTTTGAATGTTGAGAAATTTCTAGTTACAGAAAAATCATAAATGACCCTTCTGTGTCCAACTGGTAATCTTTATTTCCAAGAAGCATTTATTTTCTCCCTAGCTTCAGAAATCCAATGCTACAACTCAACACAGTAAAATGTCACTAATTTTAAACCGTGAAGCTGTAGGGTAAATGAAGATTACTCAGGCTTTTGTACTTGTTGGCCTCTGTGGCTATCACCTGTGGCCTTGAATGCAGGAGGCGCTTGGGAGCATGGGCTTGGTGTACACATGTCTGATGGTGGACGCCTGGAGCATGGTGTGGGCATGAATAAGTGGGCACACCTGAACCTGGAGGCTGAGCATATAAGATGCCAGAAAACCCAGAGAGAGTAAAGATATGCTGGGGGCTGGGAGGCTTGTTAACCTCCTGGTCCCCTGGTTCCTGACCCTCAGCCTGCCCTGTGCCTGCTTCTACTACAAAGCCAAATTGAATTAGTGGAATATCTTAATTCTAGCACCAATTACAGTTTCATTTCAAGTAATTATTAGAGTCATTTGAATTACGTTAAAATAACAACTGATAATCTTACAGGATTTCCTTCATATGGATGGGTAAGATTCAATTTATGCTTAGAATACTTAAAATTACTTATTTTTTCCCAGTATTTCTCACCATCACCCCCACCATTATATTAACACAACTGCATGCATGCACACACAGACAAATGCACATACGCATCTTATTTATATTATTGATTTATGCAGAAAATTAAGAGGTAACAGATTTAGACCAGGTATGATTGAATTACCACAAAATATGAAATAAAAATGGTTGTTGGAATCAGTGTCTCTGAATCTATTTTATTATAATCAGAGCAATTAGTAACAAGGCATTGACACGCCCAGATTTCATCATCTTTTTTTCCTCTAAGAATATTCACCTGAGCTGCAATAATCTCATTAGATGATTGGAGAAAGATACTGAAGAAAGTGCCTTTGATTTCCTGGTGTTTCTCACTATATTGGCTCAATTAACATAATGTTGGCAACAGCTGGACTTTAGTCAACAAAGGGATGGAGTGAATTAGATTACATTTAAGATATATTTACTCCCCCTTCTCTCACTGCATGTTTGATTTTTTTTTTTTTTTTGTGGGACCCTCACCGGAGGCCAGGGAACGAACCAGCGCTGCAGAGACTGCAGGCAGCCCAGCGCTCAACCGCTGAGCTGCCAGGGGAGGCCCTCTCACTGCGTTTTTTAAAGAATTTATTTATTTATGCATACAAGAGCTGAGGTGTAAGCGAGAGGTGGGGGAATGGTGGGGGTGAGAGGCTTCACCAGAGAGAGTGGGGAGCAGAACAGGTAGATCAGAGAGAGTGGGGAGCAGAACAGGTATTGAAATACACTGCTGAGGGGAGCAGAGGGTGAGAGAGGAGAGGTCTGCTGCCCCATATGGGTTAGCTTCCCGGCCTGGGATCAAACGTGTGCTGCAGTGGCTGCCTGGAGCTTTATAGTGCTGACACTTAATCCCTTGAGCCACCAGGGAGGCCCTATCACTGCACTTTTGATATCAGGTTTGGCCATGTGATTTGCTTTGGTTTCATGGTCAGTGTGGGGCTTGACTTTGGGCTCAGCCACATGTTTTGCTTTGGCAAATGGACAGCTAATGGAAACTTGCATATGCTTTAACAGTTGGGCTACTACTACCATTACCACTATCCTTTAGCTTGAGAAGCCAGTTCTAGCAGGATCTGTGGCCTGAGGCAAAGACTCAAAGGCATCCAGTCCAGTCTATAGTGAATCTGTAGACCCATGAGCAGAGGCTGTATGCCACTGAGTTTGGGGTGGTATGTTACACCGTATTGTTGTGACACCAGCTGGTGAATACAAGAAAGATAATACAAATGCTTCTGCCTCATGTGATATTTTTAAAAACAAACATTTAGGCCCTGGTTCTAAAGAAATAAATCTTCTGAGTATAAGAATAAGATTTCCAATAATTGGCTCTGAATATAATAAAAAACATCATTATATCTATCTTTAAAAACATAATTGAAAGTTGCTCTTGGCTGATGGACTGAATAGTCATTCTGGATGTGTTATTTCAAATTCCCTATATAAATATTTCAGTCTTCACACCTGAAACCATGGTGACAGGATAAAGATCACAGTTGATATAGATAGAAAATACATTCTTCCAAGAAATGAGGTTATCATTATACAGTTTGTTGACTGTTAGCCCCTTGAAAATAATTAATGCTTTTTAAAAACAAGAGTGCAAGGGACTATGGTGATGGTATATGGGTTAATTGGTGGTGGGAATTTCACAGGAACTATAACCGAGATGAGAAAGCATATACTATACAAAAATGAAGAATGATGTAAAAAATACAATTTAAAAATGTTATGTACAATACAGTAATTTGAGAAAAAAAAAACAACCTACCTAAAGAGTCCAAAATATCCTTTATATCTGTAATTAGGCAGTCCAATTTATAATTCTCTCGATGAGTGGGAGCATCTGTTTCTCCATAACCTCTCAAATCCAGAGCTACAACTCGATATTCACTTTTAAATTCCCTTAGTTGGTGACGCCAAGAATACCTGCAGAAAATAAGAAATGTTAAAAAATCACAATAACTAAAACAAGGAATAGCAGTATAGATTTTCTTAGTGGAAAATTGTAAGAAACTCCTTATTTTGAGGAAGTTTATATAGCTGTGTGTGAGCAAAAAGCACTGCTGTTCTTTATTAAAATTATATTATCCTATTTTTTATCCACTCCAGTGGATATAACAAAGGATGTAAACTATCAGAAACTAAAATATATACAGATATACTTCACAAATCAATTTTCTAAGCTTTTCTTAGTTTACAAGTGCGAAGGCACCTAAACCTGCAAGTGCATCTGTATAGTAGAATCATTTGATCCTCTAAACAAATTTTCAAGATTAAAATTTATTTGCAGCAACATGGATGGAGCTGGAAGGGATCATGCTCAGCGAAATAAGCCAGAAAGAAAAAGAAAAATACCGAATGGTCTCACTCATAGCAGGAATTTAGAAAACCTAAATAAGGGACCAGGAAAAAGACTAATTATAATAAAGAAAAAATCAAAATCAACAAGTAATTATAAACCAGAGACACACTATGGGGGGTGGGGAGGGGTGAAGAGGAGGGATTAGGGCCAAAATAAGGGGGGTGGGAATTGTATGGGGAATATAAACCAAAATGAAAATGCATACATTGTCCAAAAATGAAAAATGATATAAGAATTATATAAAATAAAATATTTAAAAAAATAAAATTTATTTCCCTAAAATGTAGATGTTTACTTATCTTTCTCCACTGTCAAATAGGGCTTGGTAATAATAACAGTTTAGTTATTATTACTGTTAGTATTAATAACAGTAATAAACTGTTAGTAATAATAACAGTTTACTTATGGATGAAAAATTCTTAAGGCTGAAAAAAAGGATTATTTTTTATTTTTTATTTTTATATAGAGCATGTTTTCTTTTCTTTCTTTCTTCTTTGTTTTTTTTTTTTTTTTTTTTTTTTTTTTTGTTTGTTTATACATGCACTGGGTACAGTCAGAAGCGCGGGAGGGTGAGAGAATTCACTAGAGCCAGAGCGGGAGCAGAGCAGGCAGAAGGACCGAAGCACACTGCTGAGGGGAGCAGCGGGCGGGCAGGAGAGGTCTGCCGCCATGGTGGGACCCTCCTCTCGGGCCCGGGAGCAGCCGGGGATCGAACCGCGCCGCAGAGGCTGCGGGCAGCTTCGCAACCCAGCGCTCAACCGCTGCGCCACCGGGGAGGCCCTGAAAAAAAGGATTATTACTGAAAGAATCAACTAGGGCCTCCCTGGTGGTGCAGAGGTTAAAGACACAGCGCTATCAAACTATTGGCAGCCACTGCAACACAAGTTCCATCTTCGACCAGGGAGCTGACCCACATGGCACAGCGGACCTCTCCTGTTTCACCCTCATCAGTGTTTTTCAGTAGATCTGCCCATAATTCCCCCAACTCTGTCTCTGGTGAATCGTCTCACCTACCGTAACTCTGTCCTACACCCAAATTCTTGTATGCATAAAATAAATCTTTTTTAAAAAAAGAAAGAATCAAATAACTGTTTAAGATAAATCTGCTGCTAAAACAAAATTCTTTGGTGGAGAAGATCCTGATTCATGTGTACAAGCAAGTGTGATATTAATTAAACTAAACCCAATGGCACCAGCATACACCAATTAGAATGACCATAATGCTACAGCCAAGTCCTAAGTCCTCTGCTGGGCCAGGTATTCCCTCTGTACAGAATTCATTGAAATCAGAAAGCCATAAGATATCCTTCAAAATCAAAATCATTTTAGATAACAATCAAAAAATATGGATTTCTCAAAGTGACTATGTGAGGGAACTCAAGACTGCATTTAAAAAACAAATGTATCTGCATGCACATCTCTTCACGGAAATACAGTGTAAATTTTCTGACATAAGCCAAATGGAAGATCATTGTCTGAAAAGGTTTTTGTAGTGTAATAATGAAGTGAGTAGAGTGATTTGAATTATCAATCATTGTGAGAAGTGACATAAAACAATAAGATCCGTGAAACAAATCAAATACCAACAGATATAAGGGAGTCAGATACATATTTATAGAATTATGAAAGGACACAGAATCATTGATCTATTCCTAAGATATCTATGATTTGTGAAAATCTGCAAAAGCATTGGAAGCAATTAGGAAGGATTTGAAAATGCTAATAAGAATTTTTTTTTTTTTTGCTAGGCATAGCAATCTTGTTTCTGGGTTAAAAAAAATTAAGGACACAGCAGAAATCAAAAGAATAATCAGTAACTACTATGAACAGTTATATGGAAACAAGTTTAACAATCTAGAGGAGATGGACAAATTCCTACAACTCTACAATCACCCAAAGCTAGATAAAGAAGAAATAGAACACCTAAACAGACCAATTACAAGCAGCGAAATTGAAATGGTAATCAAAAACCTCCCCAAAAACAAAAGCCCAGGACCTGATGGATTTACAAATGAATTCTACCAAACATTCAGAGACGAATTAGTGCCTATCCTTCACAAACTCTTCCAAAAAATTGAGAAGGAAGGGACAATACCAAACACGTTCTATGAAGCCAACATTACACTAATACCAAAACCGAACAAGGACAACACAAAAAAGGAAAACTACAGGCCAATCTCCCTAATGAACACTGATGCAAAAATCCTCAATAAAATTTTAGCCATCAGAATCCAACAATGTATCCATAAGATAATTCACCACGACCAAGTGGGATTCATTCCAGGGACACAAGGATGGTTTAACATCCGAAAATCAATCAACGTTATCCAACACATCAAAAAAAAGAAATATAAAACCATATGATAATATCAATAGATGCTGAGAAAGCTTTCGACAAAGTGCAACACCCATTCATGATAAAAGCCCTTGAAATTCTTGGGATACAAGGAACATACCTTAACATCATAAAGGCCATCTATGACAAGCCAACAGCCAGTATCATTCTCAATGGTGAAAAGCTGAAAGCAATTCCATTAAGATCTGGAACAAGACAAGGATGTCCACTCTCACCACTGCTTTTCAATATAATACTGGAAGTCCTAGCCAGGGCAATAAGACAAGAGAAAGACATCCAAGGAATCCAAATAGGAAAAGAAGAAGTCAAACTATCACTATTTGCAGACGATATGATATTATACATAGAGAACCCCAAAAACTCCACAGAAAAGCTAATTCAACTCATCAATCAGTTCAGTAAAGTGGCAGGATACAAAATCAACACGCAAAAGTCAGTAGCCTTCCTATACACAAACAATAAATCTGAAGAAGAAAAAATCAAAAAAAAACCATCCCTTTCGTTATTGAAAACAAAAAAAATCAAATATTTGGGAATAAATCTAACAAAAGAGGTAAAGGACCTATACAAAGAAAACTATAAAACACTGTTAAAAGAAATAGAAGAAGACACAAAGAAATGGAGAGATATCCCCTGCTCATGGATTGGAAGAATAAACATTATTAAAATGGCCATCCTTCCAAAAGCAATATACAGATTCAATGCTATTCCAATCAAAATTTCAATGTCATTCTTCAAAGAAATAGAACAATTATTGATGAAATTCATATGGAATCACAAAAACCCGAATAGCCAAAGCTCTCCTGAAAAAAAAGAAGGGAATGGAGGCATCACACTCCCAGACTTCAAACTATACTACAAAGCCATAATCATCAAAACTGCATGGTATTGGAACAAGAACAGACATACAGACCAATGGAATCGAATAGAAAATCCAGAAATAAACCCACAGATTTATGGTCAACTAATCTTTGACAAAGGAGCAAAGACTATGCATTGGAGCAAAGAAAGTTTGTTCAATAAATGGTGCTGGGAAAACTGGGTTGCTACATGCAAAAGAATGAAGCTTGACCACTACCTCACACCATACACAAAAATCAACTCAAAATGGATTAAAGAATTAGACGTAAGACCTGAAACCATAAAATATATAGAAGGAAATAGGCGAAACACTACGTGATTTGCACATCAAAGTCATCTTTACAGACACATCACCCAAAGCAGTGATAGTGAAGGCGAAGATAAACAGCTGGGACTACATCAAATTAAAGAGCTTCTGCACAGCAAAAGAGACAATAACAAAAACAAAGAGAAACCCCACCAACTGGGAGAACATTTTTGCACCCAACACTAATGATAAAGGACTGATCACAAAAATCTGCAAAGAGCTGATGAGACTCAACAACAAAGAAAATAATCCAGTCAAAAAATGGGCAGAAGAGCTAAAAAGAAACTTCTCTGAAGAGGAAATGCAAATGGCCAACAGGCATATGAAAAAATGTTCAACATCACTTGTCATCAGGGAAATGCAATCAAAACTACCATGAGATACCATCTTACACCAGTGAGAATGGCACATATTAAAAAAACTAGCAACAACAAATGTTGGCGAGGGTGTGGAGAAAAAGGAACTCTTCTGCACTGTTGGTGGGAGTGCAAACTGGTCCAACCACTGTGGAAAGCTGTGTGGAGATTTCTGGACCTACTAAACATAGAGCTTCCATATGATCCAGCAATTCCACTCCTAGGTATTTACCCAAAGGACACAGAAACATCCATTCCAAAGAACACCTGCACCCCTATGTTTATAGCAGCACTGTTTACAATAGCTAAGCTTTGGAAACAACCCAAATGCCCAAAAATAGATGACTGGATCAAGAAGATGTGGTACATATATACCATGGAATATTACTCAGCATTCAAAAAAGATAAACACATGCAATTTGCAGCAACATGGATGGCGCTGGAAGGGATCATGCTCAGCGAAATAAGCCAAAAAGAAAAAGAAAAATACCGGATGGTCTCACTCATAGCAGGAATCTAGAAAACTTAAATAAGGGACCAGGAAAATGAATAACTATAAGAAAGTGAAAATCAAAATCAACAAAAAACTATGAACCAGAGACACTTTTAGGGGGGCAGGGGCGGGAGGGAGGGATTGGGGTCAGAATGGGGGCGCTGCAATTGTATGGGGAATATAACAATAAAATTTATTATCTAATAAAAAAAAAATTAAGTCTTTTTTTTTCCTTAAAGCTACTCATCTGTCAATGCAGATGATTTTATTATTTTCCCCATTAGCCTTACTTAAAAATTTGAATTGATTTTTAAATATCTTTGTAACTGGAGCCCAACTCTTTGTTCTTCATAATCATTCACACCCAATCAATAAACTTCTGCAGATTTAACCTTTTAAATATTTATTTAATCATATTTCCCATCCATCTTTGCTATCATTACCTTCATTCAGGTCTCCACTAATGCAGTAACCTATTGATTGGTTTATGTCATTTCACTCCCCTCAGCTCTACCTTCTACCAAATCGGAGTGATGTAGCAAGAACACAAACTATCTCATGTCATTTTTGTTTAAAATATCTCCTTGATGCCCTATTACTCATAACAAGAAGCCCAAACTTCATGTTATTCTAGCAGACAAAACTGCCAAGATTTGATTGACTATTGCCCAATTTTTCAGCCTGATTATACTATATATAATTCATTATATAATAAAAAGAGCTAACATCAATATTCTTACTATATGCCAGGCAAAATTCTAAGTGCTTCACACCTAGTGATGTTGATCTTCTAAACAATACTGCAAGGTAGGTATTATTATTTATTATCTCCACTTTACAAATGAAGTGCCAAATTTCACAGAATTAGCAAATAGCAGAGCCAGCATTCAATCCCAGGGAGTCTAACCTCAAAGTTCCCAGTACATTTCTTCTGTGACACTAAACCACTTGTGATGAACAAAGATGGGTATTATTTTTTGCTTTTATGATTTGGTCCACATGATTTCCTTTGTCTGACAAGCCATCCCCCTCTGCCACTCCCCTTTCCCTAGTCTCTGCCCTTTATCTCTCAGTAAATTCCTCCTATGTTCACTGCAGCACGATTTACAATATCCAAGTTGTGGAAATAACCTAAATGCCTATCAGCAGAGCAGTGGATTAAGAAGATGTGGTATATATGTATCATGGAATATTACTCAGCTATTAAAAAAAAAAACCTCTTGCAAACTTCTCTGAAGAGGAAATGCAAATGGTCAACAGGCATATGAAAAAATGTTCAACATCACTTGTAACCAGGGAAATGCAAATCAAAACTACCATGAGATACCATCTTACACCAGTGAGAATGGCACATATTAAAAAAAAACTAGCAACAACAAATGTTGGCGAGGATGTGGAGAAAAAGGAACTCTCCTGCACTGTTGGTGGGAGTGCAAACTGGTCCAACCACTATGGAGAGCTGTGTGGAGATTTCTGGACCTACTAAACATAGAGCTTCCATATGATCCAGCAATTCCACTCCTAGGTATTTACCCAAAGGACACAGAAACATCAATTCCAAAGAACACCTGCACCCCTATGTTTATAGCAGCACTGTTTACAATAGCTAAGCTTTGGAAACAACCCAAATGCCCAAAAATAGATGACTGGATCAAGAAGATGTGGTACATATACACCATGGAATATTACTCAGCATTCAAAAAAGATAAACACATGCAATTTGCAGCAACATGGATGGCACTGGAAGGGATCATGCTCAGTGAAATAAGCCAGAAAGAAAAAAAAAAAAATACCGGATGGTCTCACTCATAGCAAGAATCTAGAAAACTTAAATAAGGGACCAGGAAAATGAATAACTATAAGAAAGTGAAAATCAAAATCAACAAAAAACTATGAACCAGAGACACTCTATGGAGGGGGGGGCGGGGAGGGGAGGGATTGGGGTCAAAATAAGGGGGTTGCAATTGTATGGGGAATATAAAAATAAAATTTATTTAAAAAAAAAACCTCTTGCCATGTGTAACATAGATGGAAATAGAGGGAATTACGCTAAGTGAAGTAAGTCAGATGAAGAGAGGCAAATTCTGGATGATTGCATGTATATTTTGAATCTAAAGAAATAAAACAAAGGAAGCGACAAAACTAACCTTAGAAATATGACTACAAAATTGAGACTATTAGAGGGGGAGGGGGAAGATAAAGAGGCGGGGACAAGTGGCTTATGGGCAAAGTACTATGGGTTCTTGGATAATGGCAGGATATGGTAACATACATCTAAGAAAGTGTGAACCTATTCTCCTAAATCATATGTAGTATTGTAAAGCAATGCTATCTCAATAAATTAAAAAATAGTTCCCAAATTCAACTCTACATGGGATGACTATTTCAACCAGAAACTCTAATGAGCACAAGAAGAGAAAATGTAATGTACCATATTTTTATTCATGTGTCCATTTATTCATTTGTTCTACAAGTATTAAAGACAGATTACACTATAAAAAAGAAATTAAATCCCCAAATTACTCCTAAGCAATTTATCTTCCATTTCTATTAAAATGTGCTTTGTTTTAATATCTTAAATATCTGTCATTTAGAATTCATTTGATAGAGATTTTGAGGGAAAAATTTGACTGAAAATGTTAAGATCTTGCAATATTTTACATTTGAAATTATATTACAGATTATGCAAATGTAGTGCCTGCATACATCTTGTGAATAACTGAAATTACCTTACAAATAAATCCAACTATTGCTGTTATCAATGAATGGAGTCAAACAATGTCATCAACCTTTTTTTTTTTAAAGATTTATTTATACAAGAACTGGGGTACAGGCCAGAGGCACGGGAGGGTGAGAGAATTCACCAGAGACAGAGCGGGGAGCAGTACGGGCAGAAGGACCGAAGACACTGCTGAGGGGAACAGCGGGAGAGGCAGGAGAGGTCTGCTGCACCATGTGGGTTTCTCCCTGGCTGGCCGGGAATAGAACCCACGCCTCACAGCGCAGCGCTCAACCCGCTGCACCACCAGGGAGGCCCTATTTTCAACCTTTCTAAGAAATAGAACAACTACTGTTTTAATGAATTGCAAAAGAATAATTTTGAAATGTAATTTTCCTGGGATTCATAAACAGCCTATTGACTTACACTTTTAACTCTACATTGAATGAGAAATCACCCAAGTGATACACTGATGGGCGTGTCATTCATATGAAAAAAACAAAAGCCAACTTCTTTGATACAGAAATGAAACATAATCACAAAATCTGTAAATCCTAAACATATTATAAATAAACAAAACTAGTTATTTTCATCCACACTGGGTTTTCTTTTTCCTGGTAAATTTAGGTAGTAACAGGATACTTTTAAAAAAGAGTACATATTTGCTAGTTATTACTCTTCACATAAGGAGGGCTCCTGATTTATAGGCTAACCACTTGCAAGTGTAAATACCTGTTTTCCCTTCATAACAGAGAGAAGGCTTCTGTGCCCAGCTGTCTCCATGAAGAGGCCCACTTGCCTCAGCAATTGAGAAATGACAAATCCATCCCATACAGCTGGTGATGAAAACGATTCAAGAAACTGCCTGCATCAGCTCAAAATCTTTTTAAAGGCAATGCAAATTGAGGTGGAGAGAGAGTGGGAGAAAAATCATCCTTTGACGAACAGACTTATTTTGGGATAATGTAGCTAAAGATCTCATAGACATGTATCTTGTTTGAAATTTCCTTTAGGTTTTAAGAAAGAACATCCAGGATTTTTATTGTTTCTGTAACATCTAATAGTCTATATTAAACGTCACCATTTCTCAAGAGCTATTCTTAGGTAATGACGATAAACGTAGGTAATATACTATATAGTGCTTTTCAGTTTAAAACGCACTTTACACACATTGACAATTTATGAATCAAATCTTTGAATCAAATGTTTCTGAACTATTTGATCTACAAACAAGCTTGTAATTTCATGTGTATTTAGGCAAAATTTGATTAATAGGGGAAAAATTCTTACATTTATAACGTAATTGATGAATCTGGTGTGAATTGGTTTGAAATGCCAGACTTAAAATCCTTTTTTTTTTTGGTGGGGGGGGAGCTTTTAAAGAGAGGAAGTCATGAAAAGGAAAAAAAGAAAAGGGAAAACCTAAGAAAGGTCTTGAAGTTGCTTAATCAAAACAGTTTTGTTCTAAACTCTGCTTCAAAGAGACTTTTTTTTCTAAGTGGAACACTTGAATAGAACTGACGATATATTCCTTTATGCGTAAATAATGGTCTTTTGAATGGATCGAAGGCAAGTGGGCATGAACATTTGAGGTCTTGATTTAGAGTGTGACATACTCAAATAGAAGTCTTTGATTATCAACAATCTTCAAGTACTAGCTTTAAGATTCTCCCTCAACAACCAGCTAGTTTTCAGATCAATAGTCTGCAAAATGCAGTGTATTCAGTTTGGTCTACTGGGTAAATGATATCTGGAGGTTGATGCTAATATTTTAAATTGTAACAAAGTTCTTGCTGGAGTAACAAATAGTGGGTTTGGTGAACTAACTTTGTGATCTGCTTCTATTTCCTAATTTATGCTCTTCAGAGTGAGGGTATATTTTTTTCCCTCCGAAACTAAAACCATTGTTCACAATGACTAGATCCCCTTCAGACACATCTAAAACAGTGTCATTGGAGCTAATGGGGCTGAAGCCCATGGATCAGTGCAGGGCATCCCTAGGTTGTCCTGTCCACTGAATATTCCAGGACATGTACAAGAATCACCAAATATTTCTAGTCTCCAAAAAGAGACCTCATGAAGAGAAAATAGTGGGATAATGCTAAGAAAATGTATGCAAAAGTATCATTTATAGAATGTGACAGAAAGTATCTACTATCCTCTATTAGGTGATTATCATTGCTATTTGGGGGGACACCTCAAAACAATTACCAAGTGGGTATAAGTTTATTTTTATCTCCAGGTACATTGTTCCAAACGTAAATAAAGTTCCAGGAGGAAAAGGAGCAATGACAAGTATTGGGGTTGGTGTGAGATAGAGAGAACAACCTTTAAGTCTTTTCTTTCTAAAAAGTTAATTATCAATGTTCCCCATTCAGATGATGAATTTTACTTAGAATGATGATTTTAAAAGTTGAAGTAAGGTATTTTCATACTGTTGGCTAACTTTTAATGGCTCTTGATTATTTCTATAAGGTGTAAAAATTGAAGGGTTAAAGTCCCTGTATCAGATCATCATCATTCCTAAATACTGTGAACAAGCTGCAGAAGTCAGCCCTGAAGTTCTTCACTTTATGGCCTTGCCAATTCTATAGGGTAGCTCTGAGGCTTAAATGAGATGATATATATTTGTAAAAGAGAAAATACCTGGCACATAGTAAGTGCTCAAAAAATGTTAGCTATCAGCAATAGTAGCAGCTAGAATCAGAAATTATCTGATATGTGGAGCTCCAAACAGAGTGAACAGGAAGAAAAGAAGAAAATGAACCTTTATTGAGTATTCACTTGGGGTCATGTGACTGGACTTCCTCATGTTTAGACTCCTTTTATCCTCACTCACAACAACTCTGTAAGACTACTGTAGAGGACCATGGGGGGTCCTGTACCAAGTAAGTGGATGAGCCAGAATTCACTGCCTATGTTACTCTAGGCAGATCTGACTGATGTTTCAGACCAATATTTTCTTGTGAACCAATCACATCAAGCACGAAATTAAAAAAGTCATATATATATATATATATATATATATATATATATATATATATACTTGAGTTCCACAGGGCTATTTATCTACCTCCTAATTAAGTTGCTTCCAGAGGACAGGGTGGATAAATTTTATCATTAAATTGACTTATTTATGTGAAGGTAAATCCTGGAGGAAGAAAAACCCTCACAAGGGAGTCACAGATTTTTTTTTTCCCTAGAAAGTAAGGATCACGCACAGACTTCTTGCTCTGGAAAAATGATGAGGTATATGGAGCTGGATGCATTTAAAATCAGGACCTTTGTTGACACAAAATCTCTAAAATGTCCAGCAGGTGAAAAATATACAATGATAGAATTCTAGGTATTAAGAGGATAGTAAGGGAAATATTTAGGGACAAGACATTGCCCCAGACCTTTAAAAAGATACCACATATCCTACTTTTCAGCCAACGCAGAAGATATATTTTCATCTATTTCTTGGCCTATTCATGAATCATCTCAAGATCATAAGTCTATGCTGCAAAAAATCTAGATTTCTTTTCATCAGCATGATATATCACCTCTTTTAAAGACGTTCTTTTATAAAAAAGCTTAAGTCATATGTTCTTTTCCTCTGTACTTATTTGACTCTGTGGAGTTTAAGGGAGGACAGAACATTTTCTCCTAGGTAACGAGCAACTGTGTATTTTAGGCTAGAGGTTTTCTTTCCAATGTGAAGTATTTGGGTGTTTAATTGGTCCCACTTTCATATGAACCTGTTGTGGTGTACATAGGAAATAGTTCATTTTCAGTTTCTGTGAATTTTCTTTCCTGTCTCTCTTTCCCCTCAATCCTCACAAAAAGTTTCCAAGTAACAGGCATTCTAAGTCTTTGGTTTCTTTCAAATCTCCTTTCCTCTTCTAATTTTGCATTTTGCACACAGAAGGTACTATAAAAACTGTTCTGAATTATTTCAGAATTGAAACATTAAAAGATACTGCTTTTAATTCTCAAAAAGAAAATTCAGGGCCTCCCTGGTGGCGCAGCGGTTGAGTGCTGGGTTTGCAAACTGCCCGCAGCCTCTGCAGCGCCAGTTCAATCCCCGGCTGCTCCCTGGCCACCAGAGGAGGGTCCCACATGGAGCGCAGACCTCTCCTGCCGCCCCCTGCTCCCCTCAGCAGTGTATTTCATCAGTCTGTCTGTTCTGTTCCCCACTCTGGCTCTGGTGAATTCTCTCACCCTCCCGCGCTTCTGACTGTACCCAGTGTTTGTATAAATACATAAATAAATAAATAAATCTTAAAAAATAAAAATATTTAAAAAGTAAAAAAAAATTAAAAAAAAGAAAATTCAGAAGCATTTCTTTAGAAGGAATACCATTCCTGTGATTCAGAAGCATTTAAGAATGATAACTGTAGGCAACGGATCATAGAGTAGGGTCTATCAAGTCATTAAAATAAATGATACAACAAAACTAAAAGTTAATTGGCAAGTTTACCAGAATTCTGGAAATCCATGAAGCAGCAGCATAAGTGGTTTGCCTCTTTCTCCAGCAGCAACATAGTGAAATCTTAGTCCTGAATCCTGCAGTAGAAAACAGAGGGTATGGAACTTTAGTGGTGTGTTGATTTCAAAGTAGTCATTTAGTATTCCCAGTCCGTTAAAAAAAAACTCTAATTACTTGTAATATCAAGAAATTAAATATTAAATTTCAAAAAGAAGAAACTCATGTATTAGCAGAGAGCAAGTTAACAGATTCACTTTTGTCTACATTCCCTTGTGCCATCCCTTCTTGTTCTGCTTAAAAGGTCAGTGTATATATTATGAGCTTTTGAAATAATGTCACAATTTGTGACTTTCATTTTACTGATGTGTCACATTTCATCTCATTCAGACACTGCAGGACATGTAAATAATTCTGATCTGAATTTATATTCCTGCCATATTTACCTCCTAGTCATGTACTTTTCTCAGCTTACCCCATCAAGAGCTATGCCATCAGTTACATAATTCACACCTCCTTTCCTTATTTTTAGGTGTTTCCTTCCCACATTATTATTTTAAGTTGAGAGTTGCGTGTGCTGTTCCCCTGCTGCCTGCTCCTCTGTCATATCAGTGTATTCCTCATAGCAGAATGCTCTATGTGTTCAAGGCTTCACTCTGCATATGGGGGACAGGACTGTCAAAGGAAAATAAAAAGCATGGGATTCAGATAGGAACACAACCAGCACAAAGCAAACTGAAGAAAGGAAATGGGAGAAAAACAAAAGCTTAGAAAGAAGAAAAGAAATAAAGAAAACCAAAAGCTAAGCACAGAGTTTTATATCCAGTAACCCAAGCAAGTGGGTTTTCAGATGGGAAAAAAAACTTAAAGGACTTCTAATTCAACCCCATCATTTTTGAAGATTTGGAAACCGAGTACCCGGGTTCTCGGTGATGTTAAGATAAGGAGTTTTGGGAACAGGACTGTGACTAGATCCCCCATCTTGTGCTACCTCCCAAAGAAAGTTCTTTCTACTTCTCATTTCTGTATCTCTGAACAACCTCTTAATGGTGGCCAAAGTCAGAAGAAAGGCATTATAAGGATTTCTGGATGATGCTTCCACTGCTTTCTTATGTTGGATGCAGATAACAAAACTGACTTTGCCCTCAAATATTGAATGCCTTCCTATCAGGTCAATGACTTCTTTTATTGGTAGTGAGTCTGGGAAGATAAAATGCCGTGGGCACTTGATCGGTGAGGTAACGAACCCTTTACAGCACTATGCTACAACAGTCTAAGGTTTTTGTTTTTATTTTTACAAACATTAGCTCATTTAATTGTCATATCAAAGCCAGGCTGAAATGTCAAAAGTGCCCTTGGTCTTCTGAACTCCAGCTGTTAGGAAATCTGGCTAATAGGAAGAGGACTTGGTGACATAAATATCCCCTCCTGTGAGACTAGTTCTGTAAGGCCTGTGAGTCAGACTGCAGGGTGCATCACAAGGGGCCACTTCCCTTCACCACCTGGAGTCTCAGGAAATAGAATATCCGTGGGCTGTGAGGAGGCTGGGGACAAGCACGGACCGTTAGCGAGTCTGCACGCACAGTTGACATTTACTTTGGATCCCATTCCTTTGGTTCTGACTTCTGAATCGGGGTCCTTCCCCACAAACCATTTTATCTTCCTCTATTCCTGTTGCTCGGGTAATCTACAAATGCTCCATTCCACGGATCAGAATAGACTCCCGATTTCCAATAATTTATACTATTCACTCTTTCAATCTCTAAAATTTGGCTAAGGAGCCTCCTGAGACATTACAGGCCACTAGAAACAATTCCCTCCAGCTGATTTGAGCTCCAAAGGGCAAAAAGGTGAAAAGGTGACAGGAGACAGCTTCCCCTTGGAGTAGCAAGGGAGCAGAATTATTCTGGATTGTTGGGGTTCAGAAGGAGTGGAGAGTAAAATAAGAGAACCCTGACTAGAGAAACTCCACATAACCTATTCTTATTCATTCTCTTATTCTCTCATTCTCTCTCTCTCACGCGCGCGCGTGCACACACACACACACACACACACACACACACACACACACACAGAGTCCGACCCTCCTCCCGCCACACCGCCCCTTCTGCGCCCCTCGGCATCTTCCCAGCCACACCGCGCGCCCTCTGCGCCCCGGGAACATTCGGGGCCGCTGGGCCAAACGTCACGGAAGGAGCAGCCCGGCGCCCTCCGCTCTCGGGGCGTCACGGTCCCCCCCGCACCGCCGGGCCCGCGCCGGCCTTCACCTTGATCCGCACGTAGCAGTGGGTGCCCAAAGAGGGGTCGTTCAGGCAGGCGGGGGGCTGTTCCCGGGCGACCCGCCGGAAGGTCTGCGCGGGCGCCCTGCCGATGCTCCACAAAAGTTTGAGCAGGTAGCCGGCGGCGCAGAGCCCGCAGTAGCAGTAGACCAGGCACCAGAAGAGCAGGGCGCGCACCGCGCGCGCCAGGCGGGGCAGGCAGTCCCCGAGCCGCGCCATCCGGCGGCCGCGCCAGGCCCGCTGCCCTTGCGACGCGCGGGAAGCGGCGGCCGCGCTCGGGCTGCGGAGCGAGACAGCGCGCGCGGCGGTGCGTCAGGTCCGCCCGCCCCGGCCGCCGGCTCCGCGCGCGCCTCCCCGCGGGCCCCCGGGCGGCCGCGCCGGGCCCGCGTCCCGCGTCCCCAGTCCCGGGTCGCCGCCGCGGGCTCCGGCGCGCTCGCTGCGCCCCCGGGGGCCGCCGGGCCAGCCCCGGAGCTGCGGCCGCCAGACCCCGCGCGGCGAGCCCCGCGCCCCGCGCGCCCAGGTGCCCCCAGCGCCGGGCACCGTGCCGAGCCCGCCCGCCGCCAGAAAGGGGAACCCCCTTCAAAGCTGCCAAACTGCGGGGGACAGGAAGGCGAGACTTCCCCGAGCCCGCCCAGGAGCCGCCGAGAGGCGCCCCTTTGGTTGTGAGCGGGGCGCGCCCCTCCCGCTCCGCGCCCCGTTAGGTGCTGGAATGTCGTTAGGCCTTTTTCTGGGTCCCGGCGACGGGGCGCGGGTCCGGGAGGCGCTCATTGGTCTTCGTGCTGCGGACAGACGTGGCTACTCAGGCTTCGCAGGCTTCGGAAGCTGTTGCTGTTCTCCAGCTCGGTTCGGAGACACCGGCAACCCATTTAGGCCTCGCTGGTTCTCAAGTCACGCTTCTGACAACCCCCATCTGTGTATTTTTCCTGCCTACATACATTTTTTGTCAGTTTTCCATTGCTGTAAGTGTTTTCCTCGCAAGAATATTGTATAAATATATTTAAATAATATGTGACCTTTTGCTTAGCATAATAATCCATCTGAGACACAATCTGTTGCTTGTGTTGTTTCTTTTTTTTTTTTTTTCTTTTTTGCTCCTGATTAGTATTTCATTGAATGGGTGTGCGATAATTGTTCGTTGGTTCCCCAGGTATGGGCATTGAGGTTTCTTCCCCAGGTTTCGGTAGCTATGAATAAAGTGATGATAAGCATCCATGTAAAGTTTTTTTGTGTAAACCTAAGTTTTCATTTCATTTCGGTTCACTTGGTGGGGCATTTCTCTGAAGATTTTATTCTTTTACAAAGTGTGTCCAGATTTTTTACTCACTTTTAAAAAATTGGGTTGTTTTCTTACAATTGAGTTTTTAATATAAAACTGAGTTGTTTTTATAAAATTTTAAAAGAATTTGGATACAAATCCTTTATTGTACTTTATGTGATTTGCAAATATTTCCCCAGCCTTTCTTTTTTCATTCGTGTAATAGATTTTGAAGAGATTTTCTTAATTTTGATGTCATCCAACTTATCATTTCTTTCTTTTCTTTTTTTCTTTAAGATTTATTTTTTATTTATACAATAGCTGGGGTACAGGCCAGAGGATTGGGAAGGTGAGAGGATTCACTAGAGACAGAGTGGGAAGGAGAACAGGCAGATGGAAAGCACTGCTGAGGGGAGCAGTGGGCAGGACAGGAAAGGTCTGCCACACCATGTGGGTATCTCCCTGGCCAGCCGGAATCGAACCTGCACTGCAGAGGCTGTGGACAGCTTCACAGCACTGTGCTCAACCCCCTGCGCCACCGGGGAGGCCCCCATTTCTTTGTTTTATAGATAATAATTGTGGTCTTCTATGTAAGAAAATTTTGCCTAACTCAAGATCAACAAGGATTTTTTTATCCTATGTTTTCTTCTAGAACTTTATGTTTTATGTTTAGGTCTGTGATCCATTTTTAATTGAATTTCAGTATAGGGCACAAAATCTGGATTGATATGTGCACATGAGTATTCAAGTGTCTTGTCACCATTTGTTGAAAAGAATATTTTCTGACTTTTTGATTTGTTGTAATGGTAGGACAGTGCTTTCTTGATTCTGAGTAGACTCCTGAATTCTTTTAAAAAAAATTGAAATACAATTGCAATAACATTGTTATAGTTTTATATATATATATTTTTTTAAGATTTATTTATTTATTTATACATGCACTGGGTACAGTCAGAAGCGCGGGAGGGTGAGAGAATTCACCAGAGCCAGAGCAGGGATCAAAGCAGGCAGAAGGACCGAAGTACACTGCTGAGGGGAGCAGTGGGCGGCAGGAGAGGTCTGCGCTCCATGCGGGACCCTCCTCCAGTGGCCGGGGAGCAGCCGGGGATCACACCGGCGCTGCAGAAGCCACGGGCAGCTTCGCAACCCAGCGCCACCAGGAAGGCCCAACATTGTTATAGTTTTATGGGCACAACGACTTGTCTATATAATGATGTTTACCACAATAAGTTTCATACATAATTTTGTTTTGACTGTTATCATTTTATTGAAAATTTTAATGAGATAATTATAAATTTATATAGTCATAAAAGAAATAATACAGAGAATCTGTATATACTTTATCCAGGGTATTTTGCAATTTACCTATAATTTTATCATATATGTAGGATTCTGTACCAACCAGCAAAGTCAAGAATACAGAACATTTCCATACCACAAGAATCCCTCATGTTGCCCTTTTATAACAGCATTGTCACCTGGCCCCTAATCCTTGGCAACTTCTGTTCTCTATTTCTAAAAGTTTATCATTTCAAATATGTTATATAAATTAAATCATACCATATTTTAGCTTTAGGTTTCACTTTTTTCACTCAGCTTAATTTCCTAAAATTTCAAGTTCTCGCATGTATCTGTGGTTCCTTTCTCTTGATTTCTGGGTAGTATTCCATAGTAGGTATGTATGTACTACAATTTGTTTAGCCACTCACTGATTAAATGACTTCTGGGTTGTTTTAGTTGGGGGCTATTACAAATAAAGCTCCTATGTACATTTGTGTATAGGTTTTTGTGTGAACATAAGTACAGTTGCTGGGTCAAATGGTAATCGCATGCTTTGCTTGTAAGAAACTGCCAACTGATTTCCACACTGTACCACATTTTATTTCTCCAGCAACGTATTAGTTATCCAGTTTATCTATATTCATGCCAGCACTATGTTGTTATTATTTTTTATTTTAACCTTTTTGATAGGTACGCAATGAAATGTTGTTTATTTTACTTAATTTTTTTTTTTTAGTTTAGCACCATTTATTATGACCACAGCTTTTGCTGTAGCTGGTGTCCATCAACCTGTTCTTAAAGTACCTCCTTCAATTTCTCTTGTCCAGGACAGAAGATCCTCCAGGTAGCATACCAACAGAACGAGAGACTTCAGTGATGGCACTGCTCAATGGCAACTACTAGAAGTTTTAAAAAATGCCTCGCATTTTGATGCTGTCAGTGTGGGTTTTTATTCCCTAATGGGAATAAAATTCCTGAAACCCAGATATGGGCTATGTCTGCTTGGTAGCAGAGTATTATTCCATGTGGAAATAATGTTCTCCTGAAACTGGATGGTGACCACAGCCCCACAGATTGCCTCCTTGACTGTGACCTGTTCTCCCAACATGACCAGAATGAGACTCGCCCAGCAATAGGATGCCAAGCCCTTCTGCAGTGGAACAATCCCCTTGTCACCATTATTTGCTTCATCATCCCACATGGGTGTAATTTCTTCTTTGGACAATTTTTTTTAAGATTTATTTATTTATTTATACAAGCACTGGGGTACAGTCAGAAGCACGGGAGGGTGAGAGAATTCACCAGAGCCAGAGCAGAGAGCAGAACAGGCAGACTGACGACGTGCACTGCTGAGGGGAGCAGCAGGGGCAGGAGAGGTCTGCGCGACATGTGGGACCCTCACCCAGTGGCCGGGGATCGAACTGGCACTGCAGAGGCTACGGGCAGCTTTGAACCTAGCGTTCAACCGCTGCGCCACCGGGGAGGCCCTGTAATTTCTTCTTTGAAGAGATGGAAGTCACTGTGGCCTGTGAGGTCCCTGGTGCTTGCCATGTGACTGAAAAATCTCTAGAACTGCTCCACAAAGGCAAAGGTGCCTATCTGTTTGATATTCTGTTCACAGCTGTGTGAACTGGTGGGACAACTGGGGGTTCTCCTGGAGTACCAGAAAGTATAGTTATACTGCAGGGGATGCTCTACCGGTCCTGAAACAACCACCTTACTTTTGCTGTTGCTCTGACTTTTCCTGTTCCATTTTTTCTTTCTTCCATCTTTCTGTGTGCTGTTTTCTTCATTCTGATCATGGTCCTGTTGTGCAACCATCCCTGGCCTGGCAGATTTACTGTTCATTGGGGTAAACAGAAAAAAGATTCTTGGAGCCTTAGGTGTATCTGACATGTCTTTAATGCTGAAGCAGGGCACCAGAACCACAGGCAGGCAGAGGAAAAAAAAAACAGAGATGGAAAGATAGGAATAGCACTGAGCCTCCTAGTCCCCTTTATTATTGTGCATACAAGGCACTTTCAAAGTTAACTAACCATCTGTTGTTTGCTAAATGTCTGAAGGTGGAAAATGTAACTGATACATTTCAAGGTTAAGGGCTGTCTGCTGTTGGAAGATGAAAAAGAGACTGAGTTAATGCATTTTCCTTATAGTGCTTACTGTTGATAGCATCATCTTTTTTGTTGTTGAGAAAAGGTAGTATAAAGCACTTTTATTGCAATAATAAAACTTGAAACTATGAGATCACTACATAGGATGGCGAAATGATAAGAGGGCAAAAGGAAAAGCCAGGAAACTGTGAAGTCAGCAGGGGCAACTGAGCATCAAAGAACAAGAGATGGTGAAGGTGTGACAACCAGCAGCATTTTCTGGTAAGAACACATACTACACTTGGCCTTAACCAAAAGGCTGAGATGAGAGAAACATCACTTCCTTGAGAACACTTAAGGATTTGTCTTGATGGCTGGGTTTTCAGTGGTGTTACTAGTTTACAAACAGCAGTTAAGTTCAAACGTTTGATTAAAATTTTTAAAATTTAGGAAGAAGTTTGGATAGCTATGAGATTTCAAGTCTTGAATATCCGTTGGAAAAACGACAGTGTGAGTGGAGGATCCAGGCTATAATGAACGCTTTGGAGGTCCCCCCTGGCCTGGGGATCCAAAACTTTTGTCCAATATCAGAGTGAAAATGATCTACTTTCAAAAGGCAAAGATGTAAGGGGAGGGGCCTCCCTGGTGGCGCAGGTGGTTGAGCACAGTGCCGTGAAGCTGTCTGCAGCCTCTGCAGCGCTGGTTCGATCCCTGCCGGCCTTGGAGCAACCCACATGGCTAGCAGACCTCTCCTGTCTCGCCTGCTGCTCCCCTTAGCAGTGTATTTCTTACATCGTGTATTTCTTTCTGTTCTCTTCCCCACTCTGACTCTGGTGAATCCTCTCACCCTCCTGCGCATCTAGCCTGTACCCCGGCTCTTGCAAAATAAAATAAAATCTTAAAAAAAAAAAGATGTAAGGGGAGGGTGGGATAGGGCAGAAGAAGCAAAGGCATTCTCTTTTCACTGCCCCTGCTTCAATTTTGGATAGTACTTTCGATTCAACCCTGGAACATCTCTCAACTTGGGAGAATAATTTGGTTTTCAACAGCATCTCAAATCTGCTATAACTTTGCAGCACAACAGGAATGTTTAATTTACAGCAGATAAAAATTTCATCCAAATAATACATATTCTTGTAGATTCCTCCACTCCAATTCCTATTCTAAAGTTAACCCGTTGTTTGTGCTGTTAATACTTAATTGAAAACCTAGATCTATAAAACTGAAACTTCATCCCAAAATGAAAACAAAATAAGTCACTTGAGGCTTAGGGCATATAGTTTAGGTTAACACACATACAAAGAGAAAGTGAAGAGCAAAATTGGGTGATAGAACACATTCAGTGGGGGTAGATATTAATACAAAGAGGGTAGTAGAACCATTTGTTGAAAAGACTATCCTTCCACTTTTAAATTGCATCTTTGTCAAAATCAGTTGTGCATATTTATGTGTTTCTATTTCTGGGTATTCTATTCTGTTCCATTCTATTGATCCATGAGTCTACCTATCACACTATCGTGATTACTACAACTTTATAGTAAGACTTAAAAATCACAATTTCTGTTCAATATCATTTAGGTATTCTAGTACCTTTGCCTTTCCACATAAATTTTAGAATAAACGTGCATGTCTAAGAAAACCTTTATTAGGATTTTGGTAGTTTGTGCATTAAACCAAATCAATTTGAGAACTGATATCTTTGCTATGTTGAGTCTTCCAATCCATGAACAGTCTCCATTTATTTAGATGTCTCTTCTTTGACTTATTTCATAAGCATTTTATAATTTTCAGCACAAATTTCCTTGCACATGTATTGTTAAGTATATTTACCTAGGTATTTCATTTTCTTTAGAGTGATGTTAACTTTTAAGAAGTTTCCACGTTTGTAGTGTATAGAGATCAGACCGAGTTTTTTAAATTCATTTTTAATCTGCACAACTTTTGTTTTCATTACATTAATTAGAATACCTAGCACTATATTGAATAATAAGAAGAGAGTGGACATCCTTGCCTTTCACCTCAAAAACAGGAGGAAATCATTGAGTCTTTCATCATTATGTATAATGTTAACTGTAGATTTTTTGTATGTATTCCTTATCAAATTGAAGTAATTTCTCTGTATTTCTGATTTGCTAAGAGCTTTTTTATAAAATCATGTGAGTTGAATTTTGTCAGATTCTTCTCTCCCCAAATTCTTTTTCTGTGTCAATTGATATTTTTTCTTCTTCAAAAGGCTTGAAGCTATGATGGATCACACTGATTTTTCAAATGTTGAATCAGCCTTGCATACCTGGAATAAATTGCTTTGTCATTATATACAATTCTTTTACACTTTGTTGGATTTGATCTGCTAGTATTTTGTTGAAGTTTTTGTGTCTAATTTGTTAGAGATCGTGGTCTACAGCTTTTATTTAGTTTTTTTTTTTTAGTACTGTTTTGCTTTTTTTTTTTTGTGGGACCCTCGCTGGCGGCCAGGGAATGAACCGGTGCTGCAGAGGCTGCGGGCAACCTCGCAGCCCAGCACTCAACCGCTGCGCCACCAGGGGAGGCCCAGTACTGTTTTGCTTTTAGTATCAGGGTAAGCCTGACCTCTTAAAATGAATTGGAAAGAATTCCTTCTTTCCCAATGATAGTTTATCCTGTTGACAAAAATTATAGAATAGACCAATTTTCTTGAAGAGATAAGTCTTAAATTGGTGTTTAGTTCTTTAATGATTTGGTGTTAATTTTCCAGTGAAACATTTGAATCTGGCAGTTTTTCAGGAACTTTAAAATTGTGAATTTTAATGGTACAGAGATATTCAGATCATTTTATGTTGCATGATTATGGTTTACAGTTTTTGAGATATTAGTCTATTTCTTAAAATTTATGAGGGTAAAGTTATTTGAAGCATTCCCGTTTATATTTTTGGAGGTTGTACGCTGTTGTGATGTTCACTGTTTCATTCCTAATGTTGGTGATTTGTCTTTTTACTTTTGTTAATTTTACTAGGTTTATCAACTTCTCTCCAAAAACCAGCCTTTTGTTTAATGACTTTCTCTGTTGTTTTCAATTCCATTGATTTCTATTTTGATTCTGCTTTGGGTTTGCTCTTCTTCTTCTTTTTTTTTTTTTTTAAAGATTTATTTATTTAGCATACAAAAGCTGGGGTACAGGACAGAGGTGTGTTTGTGGGGGTGAGAGGATTCACTAGAGACAGAGTGAGGAACAGAACAGGTAGATTGACTGAAATACACTGCTGGGGGGAGCAGCGGGTGAGACAGGAGAGGTCTGCTGCACGATGTGGGTAGCTCCCTGTCCGGGTATTGAACTCATGCTGCAGTAGCTGCCGATAGCTTCATAGTGCTGACACTTAACCCCTTGCGCCACCAGGGAGGCCCGGGTTTGCTCTTCTTTTTGTAGGTTGTTGAGTCAAGAGTAAAAGTTATTGATTTAAGATCGTTCCTCGTTCTTATGGAAGGTGCATTTGGTACTTAACTTTCCCTATCAGTACTTTTTTTTTTTTTAAAGATTTATTTATTTATACAAGCACTGGGTACAGTCAGAAGCGCGGGAGGGTGAGAGAATTCACCAGAGCCAGAGCAGGGAACAGAACAGGCAGACTGACGAAATACACTGCTGAGGGGAGCAGCGGGCGGCAGGAGAGGTCTGCGCGCCATGTGGAACCCTCCTCTGGTGGCCGGGGAGCAGCCGGGGATCGAACCGGCGCTGCAGAGGCTGCAGGCAGCTTCGCAACCCAGAGCTCAACCGCTGCGCCACCGGGGAGGCCCCCTATCAGTACTCTTAATAGCATCCCACACCTCAGGATATTTTATGCTCATTGACATTCATTTATATGTACCTTTACAAATTTTTCTTTAAGATTTCCTGTTCCACCCACTTATTTGTAAGAGTATTGTTCAAATGCACTTTTAGAGATTTTTCTGTTGTCTAGCATTTATTTTTAATCTATTATGGTCAAATAATGTATTCTAAAAATTTCATAATCAGAATATGGTCTTGATGACTATCCTTTAGCTGCTTAAGAAAAAAAATGTGTATTGTTATTGGTTATTAAATGTTTATATTTACCCTACCCACCAACAGTATGAGTGCCCATTGATCCTCTTCAACATTTGATATGCTAGAGATATCATTTTTGCCAACTTGATGGATAAAAATTGGTATCTTCTGTGGCCTCAATTCTCATTTGCCTCAGTATTAAAAAGGCTGAGCATCTTTTCAGATTTATTAGCCATATGTATTTCCTCCTAAGTGCAATGACTGTGTAGCAGATAATCATTAATATTCACACGTTGTCTTGAATTTCTCAGACTTGCAGTAAGATGTAATTAAGTGTTTATGGACAGATGATTGGATTCTAGCCATATGGATATGAGGGCAAGAGGTATAAATCTCTTCTAACTCTGGCTCTTAAACACATACAATATGGTGCCATCCAATATGGCTCTTAAATACATCCAATTCTGGGCTGCATCAACGTTAGACACCATGTGCTCCAGGTGGCATAACTACAAGATGGAAGAGAACTATTCAAATTGCTTACTTATGCTAATGTTATATACAAAATGTGTTAAGGAAAAAACAGAAGTGGGAGTAGTGATTGGGATGCATCCAGTTACTGATTAACTAGCTGTGCCCTAATGGGTACTATCAAGAGAAACTCTGCTGCAGAGACACGCAATATATACATACACAAGAAAATAAATATGCCCAGCATATTTAATGCTGGAAAAGACACAATCCTCAAATGTTCTCTACATTTCAAGTGGACAATTATTTTCCTCAAAAATTTGACAATTTTTTAAAAAAGATGTATTTATGCATATAAGAACTGGGGTACAGGCCAGAGGTTTGTGGGGGGTGGTGAGAGGATTCACCAGAGACAGAGTGGGGAAAAGAACAGGTGGATTGACTGAAATATACTGCTGAAGGGAGCAGCGGGCGAGACAGGAGAGGTCTGCTGTGCCATGTGGGTCAGCTCCCTGGCTGGGGATTGCACTCATGGTTGTGCTGCAGCTTAACCCCTTGCGCCACCAGGGAGGCCCCCAAATTTTGACAATTCTTTATGATGGTTACTGCTGCTGGTTGCGCATTCTTATTTGTGTGCAAAATCTTGGCTTATGATACTGTGCAGATCATGGAAACATGTCTAAGGTATGGATTTCTTTTTATCTGCTTGGGATGTTATATTTCTAAGATAAAAGGATTTATCACTAGTTTAAGAAAATCACATTGCTTATCTCCTAATGATCTTCCTCGTTCTCTTGGTCAGTTTCAAGGATTTGGATGTGATGTATATGAAACCTTTTCATTTTATCTTGTAGGTCTAGTTTGGCAATCCTCAGCAAGAAGTCAAATAGTAAATGTTTTAGATTTGAGGGCCCTGCAATTGGTTATGCCCACTGAAGTTTGCCATTTTAGCACAAAAGGAGCACAGAATATGTAAATAAATGTAAAACTTAGGCAAATTGGATTTATCTGCAGACTGTTTTAGTCATGTGTTGCTTACTGATGGGGATGCATTCTGAGAAACGCATTATTAGGTGATTCGTTGTGTGAACCTGCAAATGTAGTACAGAAACCTTATCATTACAGTGTACTACACACCTCGACTATGTGGTATAACATTTTTAATCCATTTGGCATTTTAGGATTTAACAAATTATATTTGGATTTTAAACAAAAAATGTATTAATACTTTATCATCTTGATGTGGGGGATATGGTCCAAAACAAGATAAAATGTCTACACATTATAAAGGAAAATCTAGACATAGAATATGTAAAATTTTATACTGCAATGGAAAAATGACAATAAACCTCAAAAGGCAAATACTGTGAAAAAGTTTCTAAAACAAAGGGCCAGCATTTTTTAAAAGAGGAGAATTCACACTGTTAAGAAAACCCTAAAGAGAATGATTATTAGTGACCAGACAAACCA
Source organism: Talpa occidentalis (assembly GCF_014898055.3). Lineage (NCBI taxonomy): Eukaryota > Metazoa > Chordata > Mammalia > Eulipotyphla > Talpidae > Talpa > Talpa occidentalis. The sequence continues at coordinate 94,326,072 of NW_023605305.1, read as the reverse complement.
TACGGTCAACAAATATAATCGACCCCACCTGTGAATTAAGACAGATTATATAATTTTTCATTCAGCTTGACAAAAAAATGAGGACAATAACACTAATGTTGGTAAGGAAAATGGAAAAGTGGTACCTTCAAACTTAGGGGAATGGGTCTCATTCCAATTTTTTTTTAAGCTACCTGGCACCATGTATTAAAATTAAAACCATTCCCTTTATAACTTCTGATATAGCAATCCATTTTAGGAGCTCTGTGCTCATGAAATAAGAACATAATTGTTATGGCTAGATAAAAAGGGTATTTCAGAACTGTTCAGGATAGAAAAAGCACTAGAATCAGTAACTGAGTCAATAGGTAATTATATAGATTGTGATATAGCTGTACTAAGGAACACTGTGTTCTTTTAAAAAATGAGCTAGTATGTATCCATCTAATGACTTAAACAGATGCTGATGCTTTAAGAAAAATCAGTTGCTGGGCCTCCCTGGTGGTACAAGGAGTTAAGTCTCAGCACTATCAAGCCATCAGCAGCCACTGCAGCCTGAGTTCTAAACCTGGTCAGGGAGCTACCCACATGGCACAGCAGACCTCTCCTGACTTGCCTGCTGCAGCCTTCAGCAGTGTATTTCAGTATATCTGCCTGTTCTGCTCCCCACTCTGCCTCTGGTGAATCCTCTCACATCCTCTTCCCCTAGCACCTCTGGCCTGCACCCCTGTGTTTGAATGCGTAAAATATTTAAGGAAAAATAAGTTGCTGAATAACATGTAAAAATGATCATATTTGTTATAAAAACAAGCCCCTCAGTCTACATTTCCATATTTGGAAAAATATGAAAAAAAAAGGAAAAATATACAAGGTTTGATCTCTTGGGAGGAGAAACTTTTTCTTATGATTTCTGACCTCTATCTTCAAATTATCTCTAAAAACTTTGTGATTTAAAAATGATAAAATATCACAAAATTCATAACTATATATAATATTCATGTATAAATAACTTGTTACCTGATTTTTGGATTAGCAAACTGTTTTCAACAATTCTACAATTGATAGGTAACATTACATAGGGAAACCAATTGAAACACAATATGTTAATATCCAGAAGTTATAAAAAGATGTTAAGAATTCCCAGAGTGATTATACTAAAAACCACTTGAATGGCATTTTGAAAGGTGAATTACATCTTAATTTTTGAATTTCTATAAAGAATTTTTTTTTTAATGGGCAAAGGAGTTGAGTAGCCAACTTAAAAACCCAGTTTCATCCTCCAGAAAATCCAAATCTATATGCTGGTAACTATGAAAATCCAAATCTATATGTTGTTAACTCTAGAAGTGAGATCATTGCTGGTAGAAACCAGAAATGCTGAAGTGATTTCTTTGTGTAGATAAAAAAAAATTGTTACTCACCTTAAGTGAGAGCATGGACATCTCCTTAATAACAGAAGGAGAACACAGCTTATGAACAATGATGCTCCTATATCATTGTAGAAATCCTCAGCTTTCTTCTGAAATAGGTAGCATAGAGTAATGACTAGGAGGTGGTATTGATTGGCACTCTCAGCAGGATGCAGATATAATTTGCTGCCTAGAACACCAGAGTGAATGGGCTATGGAAACAACTAGTTAAGATTTCTGCACAGCAATAAGGGTGTTGGGAGAGACTTCGCAAAGTGAGCAAAAGGGCCTTGACCTGAGTCCCCAAGGCATGTGAAAACACATGCGTCTCGGAGGAAAACCTCTGAGAGACGGGACCTGGTGTTGAGTGCCCGGAAAGTGACCTGCATGGAGTCAGGCCTCTACATCTCCAAGGTCCTAAAATAACAAAAATAATGAGCGAACTTCCCAAGCTCCAGCTAGGGGGCGATAAGAGTATGTGCGTGAGAACTAACCACCTGGTACCCTAATGACTGAAGTAAATAGATAATAATAAGAAAGTAGACTAATCATTCATATGTGTTGTCATTATATGGTATGCTTTGATGTTACACCTGCTGCAATTAAAATCGTATATAATGAGCACTCAGACAATAAAGATTTACTGCATGCGGGACATGACAGTCCCCCATGACTAATTTCCCTCACCATTGTGTCCCAGGTCCAGGACTCACTAGAAGTCCACGTAAGGGTATTTGAGTTTATGTTTAAAAAGTTGGAAGTTGAGACTGACTGACATTATTGTCTTTCTCCAACCATAATTAGTTTCATGGTTGTGGAATAGGCAGACATATTTGCTAGGTAAATATAGCAAAGAAAGGAGAAGTAGAGTTGAAAGTGGTAGGTGAGGGAGTAATTATAACTACAGTCCACTACAAATTTTAGATAGAGAATTGAGATCATGAAGGGTAGACATACTTGTGAAAAGGCACTAAGATTAGTAGGTCTTGTGGATGTCTGATGATTGTGGGGGTCAAGAGCTAATATTAAATCAAATAGGAAAAGCCAGGAGGAAGTAGTAAGAGACTAGGGCACTTGAACCTGACATGTTAGTTGTTGGTAATGACAAAGGATTGGCTGAGGCTCATTAGCTATTACCTTTAGCAGAGATGTCAAAGGATCAGGAGGTGTCAATTGGAGAGTGACAGTAAGAGAGAGATTAAAATCTCTGGGGAACAAGAAGTGAAGCAGGGATAGTAAATGATATGGGAGACATACAGTCTGATCATGATAAACCAAAAGTTAAGAAAAATACTAATGAAACACACAGGCATTAAATGACAGCCTGTGTGAGAAAGTCAGAATTCAGTTTGAGCAGTGGTTCTCAAAACTTTAGTGTTTTTGGAATCACACCAAATTAGATTGCTGAACCCCACATCCAGAGCTTCTGATTTAATAAGTCTGAAGTCTAAGAATTTGCATTTCTAAAACCCCCCAGGTGATGCTGATGCAGTTGGTCCAGAGACCACATCTCCAGAACAGTGCAAGAACAAAAAGAAACAAACAAAATGGTTGATAATAAAAGGGATATTGTTGATTACTGATCATTAATCCCAGAAAACACAATGAGAAAGTTTTAGAAGTCAGAGCTAAATAAGAGATAAGGACAGGAAAGGTGTTTTCACAAAACCAGGTATTAAGTTGAAAGCAAATAAATTATAAGTACTATTTCATGTATGAAGTTAACAGAAGTAAACTCCATGAAAGAAGTTGAGAAGCCCAACAATTTTTTACTAAAAAATTGTATAATTTAGGAAAATAATATTTATAAACCAGTATTTTCTCTGCTAAACCAACCCTCCAAAAATTTGTTGTGTATCTATAATGTTCCAGGTCCCTTACAGACTGAAAAATGGTTATGGTGTTAAGATGGTTAAACTAAACACTGGTAACTATAACATAGTTCTCTATAAGGGCTATTCCAAATGTTTATAGGAAAACTCAAACAAGTCATCATTCTTGATGTAAGAGGCTATATTAATAATACTGCACTTTTGTGGGGGTTTTTTGGTGCAAAAGATCAGTTTTAGTTCTTTAAAGGCAATTGTTGAAAGATTTAATATGTGTATTTGACACTAATTCTTATTTGCTATTTTTATTCTCTTTCTTCAAAATGGAGATTTCCCATAGATCTTAAAAGTATTACATAATCAACACTAAAAAGAACCAAACAATACTGAAAAGTCTAAAGAGAATCTAGAAAATACCTATAATACCATCATATACTATTATTATGTATCTCTGATGTATCTTTGAAAACATATGAAAATAAACATTGTTTAAAGATATTTTAAAAATTATATTGATTATAAAAATAAATAAAGTCCAGAAAACTATAATATATAAACACTGGGTTTTTACTTTAGATGCTTTCATAGTAGTGTCAATTGTATTACACTTTCAGAGCTGAAAATTTTTAAATACAAGAAGCTGACACATTATACATAATTGCAACTTGAGAAGTACTAAACAAAAATATTTTACAGATTTAAATAAAAAAAGTACTTAAGTAAAAATTTAAACATTAATTGCTATCATATATGAATACTTAAAATTATCATAAGTTCCGACAGAAACTTACATACATAATTAACATTTATTATTTTGCCTCAAATTTAACATCTTCCAAACCATACATAATATCTTCTTTAAATTTCAACATAGAACTAGCAGAAAATCTTATGTAAACTGACACTCAAATCAAGTGTTGCTTGTTAGAGGTACTAAATATTTTGGAGGCAGACAAATATTTGCTTTAAAAGTTAAAACGCAACAGGAACTATGTATGACACACTTCTATATATTCATTTTTAAACAAGAACTACTTTTTGGGGCTTTACATTGCTTAGACAAGGGTTTGTAGTATACAGCAGTCAGTTATTTGTAGAATGAATGACATTATCTGGGAATTTTTTCAATTTCTAGGGATCCAAAATTGTAAAATTTCCTGTAAATTATGTCCTAAAAAAAAAAAAAAGAACATATAGCTATTAAAAAATGCAAGTGAAAATTGTTTAATAATTTTAGAGCAGTCAAAATACAATGTAAGATATCTTGGTGTATGAAAGCAATCATTTTACCATATGCATTTTAATCTTTTATCATTTACTTTAATCTGATGGCTAATTAAAAAACTGAATTTTAATCAAAGTTGTTTTCAAACATTGTCATAATGTCACTTTGAAGAGTCATATCAATGGTACCAGCCATCTGTAGAAAAAAAAGGGAAAATTTAAATGTTATTTAAGAAAATGCCTTAATTATATATTAAAACAATTACACAGTACTTGGACAGATCATATAAAATTAATACAATTTATTTAACATAATGGGTATCTGTATATGATTTTCATCTTTGTTCAAATACTACCTGACGTTTTGTTAAAATACTGTTTGTGTGATAAAAAAATTAAAGCCTACAAGAACACTAAATTTATCCTTTCTCCAAGAGAGAAAACTGTTGTCTATTAAATGTTAAAATAACCCCATCAAAAATAAACTAAAGAACCAAGAAAATTAAGACCAAGAAAACAAATTTTACCTGAAGTGGGAAGGAGGGTGGGAGTGGGAATAAAGGGGTAACGGGACCCAATGGCCTGTGGTAAAAGATTATGGGTGCTTTGGTGGGTGTGGCGTGGTCACAGGTATCTGAGGAGGTGTGAACCTGTTCCCCTAAATCATACACAGTGTTGTAAACCACTTTTACCTCAATAAAGAAAATTATAATAAAAATTTAATTTCTTAAAAAGGTTATTTTAGATTCTCCTCCATCTTAACATGTGCTTGGGAATAATTATTGATACAGAACTGGTTATTCTCTATAATAATTAATCTTAGATATCATGATTTAATTACTGATGCTGTCGACAACTGATACCATAGATGTTCCTTTCTTAGTGGGTCCTAATATGTACTTAAATCATTCATATTTAAGATCAAAAACATTGTCAAGGGAATTGGTATGAGGTTAATGAACTCTTCGAACTCTGTTATTGTAATTTTCATTTTTTTTTTAACACTTTTTTTTTTCTTTTACATAGAACTGGAGTGTAGGTCAGAGGTATAGGGGGTGGGGGTGGGGGGTGAGTGGGGTGAGAGGATTCACCAGAGAGAGTGAGGAGCAGAATAGGTGAGACAGGAGAGATCTCATGCTGCAGTCGCTGGCAATAGCTTGAGACTTTAACCCATGCACCACCAGGGATGCCCCCACAATAACAAGTAGGTTATATTATCCCACTTTAGGGATAAGGAAACTTGAGGCACAAGGTCAGTCAAATAAATTCCTCAGGACCAAAATGGGAGAACCAGGATTTGAACCCATGTAGTCTAGTAGCTCTAGGGTTCATACTGTTACTATCTTAAGATTGTATCTTGTGATTATGAAATTTTTATTTTAGATTCTGATTTTCAGAACCTTATCCTCATTAAAGAGGTAATTCCATTGTCACTGAAAAACCACCTGAATACACCTTTCAGTATGCAAAAGTTACTGTTTAAATCTTTCCTTTGTTAGATATAGTAAAGAAAAAAATCACTTACTGCTTCTCTCCTCCTCCGCTCTTGCTCTTTTTCCCTTGCTAAATTACGGTCTTTGAGAAGCCAGAGTTTGCATTTATCCTGAGCTTCCAATGACTGCTGCTGCTCTTTTTGCACTTCTCCAAGGCACTTATTTTGCATTTTATTAGAAAATGATTCTAAAGTGAAGCCACGGTCCCTTAAAAAAATAGAATTGCTCAGATTAGGTTTCTCAGGTTCTTTAAAAGTTTGAATTACCAAGATAATCTGTTAAATGACAAAGAAATGTTCTAGATAACTTCCTTTTTCATATATAATGACTATTTCTGATGTAAATTTTTACATAGGATAACCTTCATTACAACCTACATTAACAGTATAACCTTCTACCTACATTAACAAAATGAAAGTTTTAGAAAACTAACCAAGGTGTATCACAATCCTTTTACATATGGAATGCCAACAACATTAAGACATTTCTAGAAAATAATCATGTTTTTATAATTTAGTAATGTCAGTATCTTTTTTTCACTTTTGGGTATTATTATTTAACGATAATAACGAACACTCAGTCACCCTAAACTTCAAAAAAAGCTAGATTTATCCTTTTTTTTTGGTATCCACATATATTATTTAGAAAGTTTCTTTTTATTTAAACCCATCTCCCTTTTCCCCCCTCCCTTGTTTTTAAATTTGCTATAGTTAACTTGCCCAAATATAAATATTTGAAAACTTATCAATCACCATCTCTCCACTGTTTCTTGGGCAGCAAATGCAAAGAAAATTATTTTTAAATGTCTAAGTAAAGATTCTCTCTCTTTTTAAAAAAGATTATTTATGCATACAAGAACTGGGGTACAGGTCAGAGGTGCAGGAGGGTGAGAGGATTCACCAGAGACAGAGTGGGGAGCAGAACAGGCAGACTGACTGAAATACACTGCTGAGCGGAGCAGCGGGCAAGGCAGGAGAGGTCTGCTGCGCCATATGGGTAGCTCCATGATCAGCCAGGGATTGAACTCGTGCTATAGAGGCCGTAAAGTTTCTCTTTCATTACATTATAGTTAATGTTAAGCATCACCATGAGGTATTGTCATTGCAAATCTCAAACCTGAAATAATCTTCTATCGGTATTGTTCTATTAGTGTCTCTTAATATTAGTGCCTTTAATAGCTTAATCACTTAATTATTTCTATCTTCTTCAAAGCTGATGCTACTACTTATTAATAAAATACATCAATGGAAATTTTTTTATAATAATAATATGCTCTGTTCTACTAGACAACTAAATCATAAGCACTTAACAAAAAAGAAATTTGATATATTTAAAATACATGTCTGTATCTTCCAATATGCCAGCCTTCTTTAATCTTATAAATTACAGACCTCTGATTTTCTTGAAATACTTTTGGTTCCTTTGTATTCTGTTCCAGTTGTTTACGTCTTAGTTCTTGCGTTCTAGCTTTTACTTCCTTCTCTATTGCTGCCTTTCTAAACTGGTTGAAGAGCTCATCTGAGGATTTCAGTACACCTGGTGTTTTCACTGGCCTGCCTAAGCTTTTCCAGGATTCTGCATTCTTGATCTTTATATCCTAAAACAAAAAATTGATTCAGTCTATATCTATAGAAGACAACAAAATTTGAGAGGAAAAACAGTATTTTTGACACAGTAATCGACAATAATTTATCAAATTAAAAATTCCAAAGGCTAACTTTTACTAAACTTATTTTAAAGAGTATTAAAGTCAGAAAAAATATGAAAATATAACACAATATAAACTCAATTATACATTTAAGACCAAGCTGAACTAGCATATTCATCAATTATTGCAATTTAATATATATTATAAAGGTATGATAATCTTCAAGGAATACAAGGAATATAATTAAAGCAGTAATTGTAATCAAGATTTTTGTCTTAGAGGGATCCTATTTCCTCTACAGAAAATATACAAATGATTAATGAGGCAAAATAAAATGATGCCGTAAGAATGGCACAGTATTTGCTGAGAAACCTCAGCGATAACTATGCCCTTCCTTTCTTTGGTATAAAGAAAAAAATAACTGGCCATGACCACTGTTCTTACAAGACATAAACCACAGTGTAGTTCAGTGGTGCCCAATGAAAATACATCTTAAAATACCTGTATGCCATATCTATGTTCAATTTTAATTAAATCCCTTCAGTATTTGTGAGAAAAAAATAACATTACTCTTACCTTCTGCACAGGAGCTTGACATTCAGATTCTAACACCATTGTATCATTGTTACCAGATGATTGTGTCACAGTTTGGTTATTCAAATGTTGTCCAGAATCACCTAGATGCACACATTTTTATAATAGCATTATCAAGATTTCATTTTGCCTGTTCACAATTTGACTTTTCCCCCAGTCCCTCTAGGTTAGAAACTATACAATATGTAACTACCTATTTGTGATGTTTCTGAGCTTTGGTGTATTCTTAGTTGGGGAACTGTTACACAGTAAAATAGACATTTTATACTTGACACCCCCCACCCCCACAATCATCCCAGGCCAAGCAATGGGCAAAAGGAAGAAGAACCTTGGAGTCTCAGAGGTGTCTGACATGCCTTTAATGCTGAAACATATACACAGGGAGACAGGCAGCAACTAAGCCTCCTAGTTCCCCTTATTATTTTTTGTACAAGATTTATTTATTTATGCACACAAGAACTGGGGTGTAGGCCAGAAGGGTGGGGGGGTGTGAGAGGAATCATCAAAGACAGTGTGGGGAGCAGAACAGGCAGATCTAGTGGAAAACACTGTTGAGGGGAGCAGCAGGCGAGATAGAAGGGGTCTGCTGAGCCATGTGGGACGGCTCCCTGGCTGGCCAGGGATCGAACTAGTGCTGCAGTGGCCAGGGATTGAACTAGCGCTGCAGTGGCTAGTCATATCTTGAGAGTGCTGCTTTAACCTCTGTGCCACCAGGGTGGCCACTCCTGTCCCTTTAACACTATTATGGACCCATAGTTACATAGCTGATACACTGTTGTGCATGCACAGTCCACCTGTTGTTTGCTGGATGTTGGAAAGGTGGAAAACTTAACATTTCAAGATTATGAGCTATCTGTTGTTTGTAAGGCAAAAAATAGCCTGCTTATTTTCCTTACACCCCCATTAGGTAGCACAAAATATAACAGTCACTGTGGCTTACCTACCAAAGTATGTAACAGTTCTCCACTGTCTAGACTGACCTCAGCTCCATATATGACTCTTGATTAGACCAAACCAATCAACAGTAATTCTACCCCTATACCAGAGAATCATTTAAGAAAGAGATTTCAGCCAGTGTAGGGTACCTAGGGAAAGATGCTGATTAGTAGTCAAACTATGAATGAAAACACACCAAAAATGGAAAGAACTAAGATACTAGACACCTATGATAGTAGCGAAAAGATGGGTTCAGTAAGTTGGTTGACTGAGGTGCGGGAGGTAAGAGAATAATCTATGCAATCCTGTTAATTGCTAAGCTTTCTTATTAATTACAAAATTAATTATGGGTAAAGAACTATTTTAAAGAGAGCTTAGGCATTTGTCAAACTATGCCTAAAATAGCTGACCTACCTTTGGGCTACTGATTATGTATGCTAATAAAATTCCTATTGTTTAAGCCAATTTGAGCTTAGTTTTCTGTCATTTGTCACCAAATCTATCCTGATGCATGAAACCTGACTGAGTCATTTCGATTTCAATTCTCTCTAGGTATAGTGTGTATATAAGTGGCAAAAGGACAAAGGGGGCAAATGAAAACTATGTGGGTATTTTTGTTGACTGACTCAAGGTCACAAAATCTTGCCACTTTTTTTAGAAGATTTTATTTATGCATACAAGAACTGGGGTACAATCCAGAGGTGCGAGAGGTGAGATACTCACTAGAGATAGAGTGGGGAACAGACAGATTGACTGAAATACACTGCTGAGGGGAGCAGAAGGCGAGACACAAGAGGTCTGCTGCACCGTGTGGGTAGCTCGCTGGCTGGGATTGAACTCATGCTGCAGTGGCTCCGGATAGCTTCATAGTGCTGTGACTTAACCTCCTGTGCCACCAGGGAGGCCCAATCCTGCCACTTATACAGTAGGAACTTACAATTCAACTTCTATCACCCATCGAACCCCTTGATACACTAATTCTTGGCTAAATCACACTAGTTGAAGCTGAGGCTGGAAGAATATAGGAATACTAAGGAGGGTGAGACAAAGCACTGCTAAAGGATGCAAGAATGAAAGAACAGATTTAAAATTATTGATGTACGTCCCTAGTGGGCTCAATGTATCTAGGTTTTTCTCATTTCAACAAACAAGTGTCCTTTTGCCACTAATATATATGAATAAAAAAAGGGGGGGGAAGCTTTAAGTACAGAACTAAATCTTTTTCTGACTGGGGCTAAATTATTTGAGAAGCACAAAGAGTAAAAATGTCAAGAAAAGTAAATTCTAGATGATTCTCAGTTTTCTTACTCTTAGTTGGAAAGAGGTAGTGAAGCAAGGTGGTGAAACAAGGCACCTGAGCAGGACAGCCAGAGGTCCTGTGATAAGCAACTTGCTACATTATTTCTTGGACTTCATAACTTGAAGGGGTGCTCAACCTTTGGATGTAGATCCACTGAGTCAGTACCAGTATAATAAACCTGCTTTTTGTTAGCCTCGATGTCTTGGTTTCCTTATACCACATAACAGTGGCAGTGCTATTATCAAGACTTCATTAGAAGTCTCGTGGAGATGAAAAAAGAGACATTCAGTAATAATGTGCTGTGTTTTGACATGACTGTGTGATGTGTATGAAAGATATTCAGTAGAGCTGTATAAACATGCTTGGGTCCTGGGGGCTGCAAAAATGAGGTTAGAAGTCAGACACCAAGATATTAAGATACTGCCCCAGGAAGAATGAGCAGATTACCACCCAAGGCATAGTATGGCTGCTAAATAGGAAAGTTGCTCCAAGTCTACTGCCATGACAGCTGATCATTAGCTTAATGAGCTATACTTTGGAAAATGGCTGGAAAGCCCTGGAATAAAGCAAAAATAGGCTTAAGGGTGTAACTCAGATTATTACAAACATTTAAAAGTAGGCAGCTAAAGAAATATCCATTAGGAATTTCAAAGAGATGGGGTGTCAAGAGCACAGTGTATGTCTGAGAAATATGTCAAGAATCCAAATCTCTGAAAAACATTTTTATATGGATGACGCCATGACACTTCAAAATTCATCTTTCCTCAGACTTTTCTTTAAGATTTATTTTTATTTTATTTATGCATACAAGAACTGGGGTGTAGGCCAGAGTTGTGGGGTGGGGGGTAAGAGGATTCACCAGAGACAGAATGGGGAACAGAACAGGCAGATTGACTGAAATGCACTGCTGAGGGGAGTGGTGGGCAAGACAGGAGAGGTCTGCTGCACCATGTGGGTAGCTCCCTGGCCGGGGATTGAACTCATGCTGCAATGGGTCGCAATAGCTTATTAGGCTGAGACTTTAACACCCTGCCACCAGTGGGGCCCCTTTCCTCAGAATTCTATTCTTCAGCTATCATCCAGGTCTGTCAACCTGGCTCAATATTCAGTCAGTATCACCTGAGCAAACACTTTACATCCCTGTTGATTAAAACCAAGCATAGATTCCTCCTTTTGTAGATTTCACTGGCTCCCAACTGACTAAACCATTATCATTATGCCCCAGGTCTCCAGACATCAAGGTTCTGTATGCTCTGAACCTGGTCTATCTTTCAAATCTATCTCCCTGTATTCCCTAGATGTCTCATACTTTCCTCCCTAATATCTAGCTCAAATACTTATTTTATAAAATATAACTTGCCAAAAAGATCAGATAATTCTGTCTTCATTAGCTCCTTGAATTTCATTTTTGCTTCTTTTAGGGCACATTATTTTTACTTCTATGCCAGCTCTCTGTTTCTCCAAGGTAGCAAACTCCTTGATTTGCATTCTCATTTGACATGTGAATTCACATTGATACTACAGCATTTTTTTTAAGTTCTTAATATAATTGAGTTAAAAATTTTATAAAAGGATAAGTTAACGTTAAGAATCTTGTGTGACTAGGGCCTCCCAGGTGGCGCAGCGGTTGAGCGCTGGGTTGCGAGGCTGTCCCCTGCTGCTCCCCGGTCACCGGAGGAGGGTCCCACATGGCGCGCAGACCTCTCCTGCCGCCCGCTGCTCCCCTCAGCAGTGTACTTCAGTCCTTCTGCCTGCTCTGCTCCCCGCTCTGGCTCTGGTGAATTCTCTCACCCTCCCGCGCTTCTGACTGTACCCAGTGCCTGTATAAATAAATAAATAATCTTAAAAAAAAAAAAGTACTTAAAAAAAAATCTTGTGTGACTAAAAACTTGAACTTAATTTAATGAAAAAAAAATTAGACATCTTCCTGTTCATGTGGCAGGTGATGGCAGGGGTTTTTTGAAGAAACTGACAGTACCTAGAAATTCAGCTTCTTAAATCTTATGCTGGTCCGCGGCATACTTTAAAATTTTGTCAAATTATTTCTTTCAGTAACAAAACTTCAGAGAAATTTAAAAAAATTTTCATTGTTTAAACATTTGGAAAAAAAAAAAATGATCTCCATTGAGATTATTCTCCACTAAGAGTAAAATTCTATGTATCTTTTCGAGTTTATACACAGTTTCTCTTAGGTATAGTGCCACCTACAGTTGGCAAGTGCAAACCACTCTGGTTCAGAAAAATTTGGTAAATGCAGAATAACTACTTTAGCATCATACAAACTTTACCTTTACTCAATGTAGTTCCTCATAAGCAACACATAAATAGAAATTGAAATAATACAGTAAATTAGTCCTGACTAAAGACTTAAGTATTTCAAGCCTGGTTTTTCATAGTGTTTTTAAAACAAAACAAAACAAAATAAAAAACAAAACTCCATCACAACTACATTCTCTCTACTGCCTTTATTCCATTTTCAGGATACCCTTACTTATTCTTCTATGAAGTATGGTAATGAAAACTGCAAACATTCCCTAGTTCTTCCAGGTCAACTTTCAAGCATGTTCAAATATCTGATTCAAAACAACACCTCTTCCCATCCAAAAAACACAGGCTTAATTCCTGCTAAAGCTATAGTTATCTTTCCATTCTCTCCAGCAAAGTTCTTAAAAGAATGGTTTACATTCAGATTTTACCATTCTCAATTTAAAACCATCCAACTTATGTTCCATTGACAAGGAAAATTCAAAAACCTTTGCAAAAGCAAAAAGCTTTCACACTGCCAACTTAAACCTTTCTCTTCATTCTACTTTAGTGCTCTGTGGTATGTGATATCCTTGGTGATTTGTTTCTAATACACCTATCTTCCTGGACCTCAAGTATATCCTTTTTCCTTCTTCGACACCTCTTTTTTTTAGCTTATTAATTTGTCCTACTTTTACTAGGGAACTTGTTTCCTAGAATTTTGTCCTTGACCTTTTCCTTCCTACTCTACACATTTTTCTGGGTGTTTTCATTCATTCTACTGGTTTTAAGTAGATTGTACATATTGATAATTCCAAAATTAAAGATCTTGTTATACCCTGTTAGAAACCTATTTCTAGTTATATATTTTCAATTAGATATTCAGAAAATATTCCTTTGTTGTTCCAAACATGTCTCAAATAAGTACTGCCTTTTATTCTCAATCCAACTATTGTATGATACCTTAGAGTAAAAGACATTCATTCTAACACAATCTATCAATTCTGCCATAAAAATATCTTTCTAATTTATCTACATCTTTTCTATACTTACTGCTTTTGTTTTGGTCCTCATAATTTCTTTTCTAGGCTATAGCACTAAGTTTCCTTATTTGATCCCAACTACATCAGAGTATCTTCATCTTAATCCATGCTCTATGTAGTAAACAGTCAACTTTTTCTAGTATAAAACAAGAGCATTATGCTCTTGTTTGAAGATACTTATGTATAAAAGACTCAAATGTAGCACTGGTATTCAAGACAACTCATTGCCTAGAACTTCTACATTATCCCATGTTATTCTCCAAGTATCTAGAAAATATTTTTCTAGAAAAGGATGCATATAAATATTTTATACTTTGAATTTTTGTTTTTTCTTCCTAGTTGCTTTCCAGTGTAGCTTTAGATATTTTTTCTTTTGATCTCCACTTCCTTCTTCACAATAAAGAACTATAAGTCAAGTTTAATACAAATGGGATATGCAAACACTGAATAGTAGGGTGCTTTCATTGGAAGCAACAAAGGAAGATCAGAATGTCTGTTTCTCCTAATCTGTACTACCAGTAACACAGCTAAGAAATTTCTGCTGCCTTGGAGAAATTCCTGGCCTTGGAAGGACAAGTGGAAACCAAAAAACAGCCTAAAGGGAAGGAGACATGGTTAGGGAATATTTACACTTGCCTCTAGTCTAGTTCTGAATATTAGTATTTCAAGGAGCTCAGTAGCTGAGCTCATCAGAATTAGGTAAGAATCCTGTGCCATACATCCCCAGTTTTGAGACAGACAATACCTTCATATAAGACAAGACTAAATGGTATTTATAGTCAAATGAATCTAACATATAAAAATTTAGCCAATGACAGGGCTTTTTATATAAGGTCCACATGCCAATGTATATAATCTACATAGAAATAGTTGTGCATATTTCCTCTAATTCAAATATGAGTACCTTTGGGTATAAAGCAAATAAGTTCTAACAATGTGTGATTCTTTCTTTTTTTAAGATTTATTTATTTATGTATACAAGAACTGGGGTACAGGTCAGAGGTGCAGGGGGTACGAGGATTAACAACAGAGACAAAACAGGCAGAATGACTGAAATATACTGCTGAGGGGAGCAGCGGTGAGTCAGGAAAGGTCTTCTGCACCATGTGGGAAGCTCCCTGGCCAGCCAGGGATGGAACTTTGCTGCAGTGGCTGCGGATATCTTCGTAGGTTGCATCTTAACCCCTTGCGCCACCAGGGAAGCCCAATGTGTGATTATTTCTAAGCTAGAATTTACTAGTTATAATTTCCAGTCTCCCAAACATGCAACTTTTTAAGATGGTCATAGAATTTTCATATATAAATTGAGAAGTCAGGTCCTTGATTATAATAATTTACTTGTTTATTTCTTACCTGAGGTGGGCAGAATTTGTAAAGGTGGTATGTTTTTCACATTCTGTAAATGTTCAGATTCTTGATTAAATGCTAACTGGAGGTGATTTGGTGGTTCTCCACATAAGTGTGTAGTCTGACACATAAGGGTAGTTTTCACAGAGCTTGTCTCTTGCACAGAAGGTTGTATCTGCTAAAACAAAGTCAAATAATATTATCTTTCAGAGATTTTTGTTAATTGAAGTAACACTGCATTATAACATAAATTTCAGCTATGTGTCATTAAAATCAACGTATTTATATACATTAATATTTCAGCATTTTAACCACTTAAGAAATATAACTAAGAAAACAGAAACAAGAGAGAAGAATATAATTTTATATTGTCTTTCAAATACATTATTTAAGTTATACAAAGTTATAATTATCACTACCTTACAGATGAGAAAACTAAGGTTGAAAAAGTTAAATAACTTGGCCAAAGTTATATTAAGAGTAGTAGACATAGACTGAAGAAGTTTCAGTTATTATAGCAGTGCTATTTAAAATAGCTTCCTGTGAGTTACTGAAATAAAGACTAAGTTTTATACTAAATTTAGAGACTAACCCACTTTTCTTTACCCCTTTTCTCCTAGTTGAATTACAGACATTGGGAGGAGAGGTTAACAATCACATGATTCTTGATCAACAAGGCTACCATCAAATTTTGATTCTGTTTCGAGTTAACTAGGAGGTAAAACAGCTAATTTAAATATTGCAAATCTAATTTAATGACTACTATGTGCAAGGCACCAGACTAAGCCCTTTATATTTTTTATTTTTAAAGATTTATTTAGGGCCTCCCCGGTGGCGCAGTGGTTGAGTGCTGGGTTGCGAAGCTGCCCTCAGCCTTTGCGGCACCAGTTCGATCCCCGGCTGCTCCCCAGCCACCGGAGGAGGGTCCCACATGGCGCGCAGACCTCTCCTGCCGCCCGCTGCTCCCCTCAGCAGTGTACTTCGGTCCTTCTGCCTGCTCTGCTCCCCGCTCTGGCTCTGGTGAATTCTCTCACCCTCCCACGCTTCTGACTGTACCCAGTGCTTGTATCAATCAATCAATAAATAAATCTTTAAAAATAAATAAATAAATAAATATTTATTTATAAGAACCGGGGTACAGGCCAGATGCGCGGGAGGGTGAGGATTCACCAGAGACAGAGCGGGGAACAGAACAGGCAGACTGATGAAATACACTGCTGAGGGGAGCAGCGGGTGAGACAGGAGAGGTCTGCTCGCCTGTGGGATTCTCACCAGCAGGCTGGAATCAAACCCGTACCACAGAGGCTGCAGACAGCTTCACAGTGCTGTGCTCAACCGCCTGTGCCACCAGGGAGGCCCCTATGCCCTTTATATTGTCTTCTTTAACTTTTACAATTATCCTATGGGTTATCTCCATTTAGAGTTTACAACAGGTCTTAGAAATAATAAAAGTAACTTGCATAAAACCTTTTATCTCTTCAGTAACAAGTTAAGTTATAGTACCAACTCCAGGTACTATATCACTTAAGCTTTGAGTAGCAGACAGTACAGAGATGAATAAGACAGTCTTTCTCCTCTATTTAATAAAGGCATTGAAGTGAATGAGTAGATAAAAATGAATGAATAGGGCCTCCCCGGTGGCGCAGCGGTTGAGTGCTGGGCTGCGAAGCTGCCCACAGCCTCTGCAGTGCCGGTTCGATCACTGGCCACCAGGGAGGGTCCCACATAGCATGCAGACCTCTCCTGCTATGCCCGCTGCTCCCCTCAGAAGTGTATTTCGTCAGTCTGCCTGTTCTGTGCCCCGCTCTGGCTCTGGTGAGTCCTCTCACCCTCCCGCACTTCTGACTGTACCCAGTGCTTGCATAAATAAATAATCTTAAAAAAAAAAAAAGACCCTATATTAGTATATTAGGTAATATACTAATCATTTCTTCCATTTTTCTGTAAATTTCAGACCCATTTTAAGCATTCCCTTTCCTTTAGGCAGTGTATATTTCTTTTTCATTTTCTCAATAAATTATTACAACACTAATCATATAATTTCTCAACCTAATGATTATATTTCTTCTCCAAACTTAGAGCTCCTTCAAGACAGTGTTATCTATGTTGTATTCCCTAACCAAGTTAGATAGTGTTAAATTAAATTATTGTAGTTCTATGTTTGGGGTAGATAAAGTGTTTTATATGGGGATGATAACTAAATTGGTAAAAGATAAAATAAAATTACTGCTATTCTCCAAGCAGGTCAATTACTTATTCAATATTAATGTACTAAAATTAATAGTTGGTGACTATAAGCTTTATCTTTAGAAATGCTGTCATTTCCCTATTAACTTTTTAAAAAAAATTCCACCTTATCATGCATACCTTACTGCATGCACATGGGAATACTAATATTGTCCCCCGTTAGTTAGACAGTAGGGCTAAGCGGAAATATCTTTAATTTGTTCTAGCTACTCCTGACTAAGAAAACAGCTATATCTTGTAAGAAAAAGGCAGCCAAACAGTTTCTCTATCCTAGTTTCTTCAGGAAAAAAATCTTTAAACATTTAATTGACAAAATAAGAGTGAAAACTTTTTTCATGTAAATAAAGAAAAAATAATTTTAAAGAAAGTTACTATACTAATTAAAATTTTCAAAATTTAAAGATTCTAAGGTAAAATGATGAAATAATTTACCTTTACATTCTCTTTAGAAGGACAATCATTCTGTTTTACGCCAGTAAATTTAGGAAACACGTCTGCAAATGTATATAAATAAGTATTTCAGAATTTGCCAGCTAAAAAAAATTACCATCTAAAGTCACAAAATTTTTTATATTAGAAAATGGTGATTTAAAGAAAATGCCTTTACTACCAACCTCTTCAATTAAGAAATCCTTCTAGTTACCAGGTTATGCCCTCTTTGAATCAGTCAAAACTTAAAGGGACACTTGCTTTGAAATGGGATATTTTCTTTTCCACATAAAGGAATAAATATCCACCCATGAATTTCAATTTGGATTATATAGGCAAAAAAAGAACAGTGTGTTACTTCACAGTAAAGAACTTGGATAAGTGATAGTTTAAAAAAGAACAAGTTACAACAGCGATAACAAGTTAAACATGCAGTACCAACTATACTACAATCATCTTCTATCAAGTAGCGATAAATACAGCCATCAGCGGCTTAAAACAATTAAGAAGTTACTATAAGAGAAGGGTAGTTATTTGTCTGAATAGATAGTCTTATTAAAAGTGAAGCAATTTGATTTTGTGATAACATCTGCTTTGCTTGCTAAGCAATAATAATAAAGAACCCATCTAATTAATATTCTAATTACTTCAAACTATTTGGCAGCCTCAACTATACAGTAACAAATAGGTTTATAGTGCCTCTTTTCTTTTAGAAATGCCTTTATAGTTGACAATGGAAGTATAAGTAGATAGAAAGTGAGCCCTCTCTGTGAGGGGGATAATTCGGTTCCTTTTTCTTTATCTTATAATTGATTCTGGTACTAGCCTCCAAATCACAAGACTAGTCAGTGCAGCAAAGCACCAAATTGGTAATTAATGCCTTGACCCATCTCTGACCCATTCTGGCCAGTTTTCATGAGCCATGTAAGCACTATTTGCTTCAGGTTCTAGTGCACCAAGGCTGGTCAACACCAAATCTTATTCAAACTTAAAATATTCTAATTTTAATAATTACCTTCTGCCTCCTGAAATGCCATCAGTTTCCATTGGATGTGTTACTGTTCTTTCCTCTCCTAAGATGTTTGATGCTGGACATTGTTAAAATTGCTAAATGCCACTCAATGACGTGCTTTAATTTAAAGAATTCAAGTATTTAAAATGACACGAACCATCTTAATGTCACTCCACTAAATATTATTTTAAGTGTCAAGCATTAGGTGGAAAAGTAAGGGAAGAAGAGAAACTAAAAAAATTGAGAACATAGATTCAGGAAGCTTTCACATTTAGGGGAAAGTTATGATTTTTAGCTCTGAACAAAAAACAGACTTCATTAAAATGATCATAAAATATATGCACATTTATATATTTATCAATTACTCAAATATGCACCTAAACTATATTATTCTACAACATAAACTCTTACGTATAATAAAAATATGACATACTATGTAAGTATTCTGCTAAAATATTCAAGGGTATAATCTTTGTTTCCTGACATATAAAACAAACTCAGAATTATAAAAATTAGCACCTCAAAATTTGAAGATATTAACAAAAGACATCAATGAATTCTAATATAAGGAAAGAACCAAATCACCTATATACTATGTCTTATAGAAGTCTCATAGACTGTACAGCTAGATGACTAATGACAACCTATGACTTAGTATTTTGCTTCTCATTCTAGTCTTACATAGCTCACTTTCCAGGAACATAGTAAAGTAAAACTGCATATTTCTGTTTACTTATGACATCTTGGCCTTTTTACTATGAAGCTTAATATAATATCTCAATTAGTGAAGAAACCTTACCGGCTCCCTAACAACATTAGCTAAATTGAGCTCTAGAGTAAACATATACATAGAGGCAACTAATTTCTCCAGGAAACTGTGGTTATAGCATACCTACCTTATGTGGATAAAACTGGGTAATATACATAAAGTACTAAACAAAAACATATTATGTACCTTCCTTAATATGTTCTCTTTTAACATCTCCCAAAAAACCTCAATGTAAAACTGATTACAAGTTTTGATTCTGAACTGGCAAAAAAATTAATCATAGAGAGAGTGCTAGAATCATATATTTGATTGAAGAGTTTGTTTAATATCTATCACCTGTCAAATCACTGGGATAAATTGCTCCAGAGATACCAAATGTTATCAGCAAGCCAATATGAACTTCAAAACTCTATAAGCCAAATAGAAAGATAATTCACAATGCAAAACCAAAACATAACACCACATCAAGCAAGAAAACTTACTAAAGTTTTTTAAGTTAGAAAAATAAATCACACTTCCATTATACAAGACAATGCATAGAAAAATGATTAGAAATCACTGCCTGATTTTGCTACCTTATTTTAAAGGAAAGAATTTTTACTACTTGGGCCTCCTAGGTGACCCAGGGGTTAAAGTCAGTGCTATTAAGCTTTCCCCAGCCATTGCAGCATGAGTTCAATCCCCGGCCAGGGAGCTAACTCACATGGTAAAGCAGACCTCTCCTGTCTTGCCTGCTGCTCCCCTCAGCTGTGTATTTCAGTAGATCTACCTGTTCTGCTCCCCAATCTGTCTCTGGTGAATCCTCTCACCCCCTGCACCTCTGACCTGTACCCCAGTCCTTGTATGCACAAATAAGTCTTTCTTTTTAAAGATTTATTTTTTATTTATAAATAAATAAATAAATTTATTTATTTATAAATAAACAGGCCAGAGGTACAGGAGGGTGAGAGGATTCACCAGAGACAGAGTGGGGAGCAGGACAGGCAGATGGACTGAAAGCACTGCAGAGGGGAGAAGCAGGCGCGACAGGAGAGGTCTGCTGCGCCATGTAGGGAATCTCCCTGGCTGGAACTTCACAGAACTGTGCTCAACCCGCTGTGCCACCGGGGAGGCCCACAAATAAATAAATCTTAAAAAAAAAGTTTTACTACCTAAGCCATTAATTAGGTAATGCTAGTTTATCACCAAAGCCTTATTCTATAGACAAAAATCAAGCAATTTGCTATTGATGTAAAAAAGTTTGGTCCATTTAAAAAATGTTTTGGCAGTTTTCTTTGAAGTGTTTATACTGATTTTAAAATAGAAGAACAAACCAATTATAAATTTCTCATTCTTTTACCTAGTTTATTTAAACCTCATTAGAAAGTAGGGGGAAAAACAAAACAAAAAAACTTAGACGGTTTTCAAAGAGGGCAGCACAATAGAATCACCTGGGATACTCTGAACACTATTCATACCTCGCCCCATTCAGATGTACACTTTTTTAAAAGTTTTTAGCGGTGATTCTAATGTAGTGCCAAGGAGGAGAAATAGTACCCAGATAACCTTTTTATTTATTTGAAAAGAAAAATTTTAAATGCACATGACAAAATTCATCACTATTTCTAAGACTCAAGTTTCAAGCACAGATTTTAATATATATGAGTATTTAATCAAGCTTGAATCCTTGAATTTATCCTTCATTTGCTTTGAAAACATGTTAATTGATGAGAAACTAATAAAAGTTTCAGAAACTTATAATGATAGATACTCAATCATCTTTCTGGTTTGAATGACTAAGATTACTCCAAAACTGTCATTACTCCAAAACAATACTTCCTACCTTTACTAAACCACCTTCCACTGATATCGTAAAACAAAATCTATACTTGAACCAATTTTGTCTGTTTAACCTTGCATGAAAAAAAATCACATCCTGTCACTTCTACAGAAAACCTGGGTTTTAGCACCAAAAGGAAAATTGTTATTTTATTCCTACTTTAAAGTTACCCATAACTAAGAAAGTTAAATAAAGAGAGAGCAATTGTTAAAGAATGTAATAAATGTCACTCTCTGAACATTACACTAAAGCCTATGAAACCAAAGGCTATGAAAACCAAAGGTGCCTATGAAACCAAAAGGTGCAACAGATGAAGGGACAAATCCACTGTGTCTTAACCAGCTAACTTCTGAACCATAACCACTGAACTTCTTTGTGTGTAATTGCTTAACAGCTGAAATGATAAACATTGCTGCAAAATAGTCTATCCCATACTAATCAAGAATATGTGCTTACATTAAGATAATTCCTGGAGGTTTCATTCAAAAGCACTTCTACAGGTGAGCTGCTTAATTTATTTCTCAGTCATATTATTAGTCACAGGATTAAAGCTAATCCTATTCTTCCCCTATTACTTGTACTATAGAAAAACTCTCAACAGCTTGCAACTTGTGTATGTAAGGGCACAGCCTAGCTAACAAAGGGTGTATCTACTGGGAATTCATTTCATTGTTAAGCCTTATTTACCTGATATTTAATAATATCTTGGTGGTAATAAAAAAAGTTTAGAAAGATTTTATATTTATAACAATGTTTAATAAACACTCTCAATTTATCTTCAATTGACAATTTACATATGCTGATATCATCCAGGAAGATAAATGATAAAATCAGATTCCTCATTTTTATTTTTCAAAGCTTTGGAGCTTTACTACAATTCTATCTTAGCATTGATTTATATCTTGTTTGAAATAATAAAGACTTTTTAAATGAAACTTTCCTTGGAAATCACTGCTTTCCCACTTAATTCTATTGAACAAATCAGAATTAAGTCCATGTTTTTCAAAAGCACATAAAATAAGGTTTGGTAATACATAGAAAATAATTTTAAGTAATGTGGAATACACAGCTCTAACACCATTTATAATACTTAAATGTTTTTCATAAATTTACTCTTAAAACATTTGGGCACATTTAAACAAAATGATATTTCAGTAAAAAGAGATCAACTCACAGTACAGGATAATTGTAAAAACCTAGGAGTTAATATTAATGAATTTAGTGAAGTTAACTTAGAGCTCTGTTCCTTATAACAAAAATTACAAAAGACTAAGACTTGGTTAAGAAAACTGTATATAGCTACGTTGCTATAAAATTTAGGGAGACAGGTATTAAAAAACAGATTAAGAAAAATTTACTAAAGCTCCATATCCTATCAGAAAAGCATTTTTCACAGAAGCTTCAAAAAAAATTTCCTCTATTAAGTATTTGAAGAAATGAAATTATAATCACAGGTATTATCTTGAATAATCAACCCCTTCTTAACTAGAGTTCTGGGAATCAAACCATTACTGTAAGTTTCAGTTCTGGACAAATCTTGATAAATTTGAAAGCTAAAAAATCTTATTTATATTTTCAGTTAATTTTTACTAATAAAGTTTTTGCTAATGTATCTAATTTTCACATTTCATTTTCTCAGTAAATAGCCTAATTTTTTCCTACCCTAAAAATTTAGATTTGGGATTTGTCATCTGCTCCTTGAGAAAGTCATGTGAATAATTAAGAATGGTAGATGCTTCACTTAATCTTTCAGTAGAGGCTGCTATTGACATGATCTGATTTAAACATTTTTTTCAGTTTAAAATTCTTCTTTTATTGTTCTCAGTAAAGTAAAAAGAATTCTTAGTTTACACACTAGAAATTGAGTCTTGAAGTATTTTAATGTGAACAACTGAAGTTAATGTTTAAGACAAGAGATGATATTGCATCATCTACTAATTTAATCAAAAATACAACTGTCTTTTCCTTATAAAATCAGGCATTCCACTTGCAATTTATAGCACATATTATAGTGTTTTTCCAATGAGGAACATAGCTTGAATATTTATAAAAGTATTAAAATTTCAAAGATAAAGGATAACTCATGTTAGAAGACAAACTTATTATAGTGCTACAAATTTACACATTATCCATACTGTAGGCTGAAATTTAAAAAATTGCTACTTTTAACAATAATGTTTTTTAAAACAGCCGATTACTTGAAAAATATGACATTAAACAAAAATGTCAGTTATGAAATAAAAATTCCATAGTGCTTTATAATTAGAATCCTGAGGCAGTTATTCTGCTACACATTTTAAGGACACATAGTGGGTGACAAACATTCTTTCCTTCAAGAAACGTTTGGAGGATTCTTTCAGAAACTGATAGCTCAGATGAAATTTAATTTACTTATTAAACTATCCTATGCTTCAGTGCTAATTTTCTTCTAGTACTCAAGGCATTTATTGATCAGTAGTCAATCAATAATTAGATAATTCAAATTAACATTATAATTAAGAGTTTTATCCTACAAATAAAAGACAAAATGCTCTAACTTATTAGGCCATAAATGCTTTATTAGATGAAATTACAAATGCTAAATACAACTTAAAATACTAAATGCAACTTGAGTTTTTCCAGTATTGTATTATGTTTAGTCAAATATAAGGAAATAATGTATAATCAAAGCCCTAAATTAAAAAAATGTCTAGTATGACAAATTCCAACAAAAGCAAAAACTCTTTTTATTCTAACAGAAATGTTTACCACTAAATACCTAAGAAATGTAAAAACAAAAGGCAGCAATCAGAACCACATGCATACAAACTAAACAGAACTCACAGTGAGAAGTACTGCAAGCTAAAAGACCCTTACTACAAGTGAAAGAGGGATATTCTTACAAATGGTAAGAATTCCTGCTGTGACAACATTCTATGTGGGAATTTCTCTTAAAAAAGATAATTGAAATTCATGACAAATAAGAAACATCCCATTAAAAATAAAGCAAAATTTAGGCACAAAAGGACCCAATATTCTGATTTTGCCTTTTGGTAAACAATGATGAAATGCCACTGCCAAGTCAGTTCCTTGAGGCAGTGATAACTGGTCAACTATAAAACTATCAATCAAAGAGCACAAAGGAAAATGAATGAGTTATGCTTGACAAAGCTGTGGTACACTCCGCAAGTCAATATGGTATTTTAGCATTACTGAGAATCTGAATTTTAAGCACATTTTTCTATGAAAGGAAGATAATATTCTACTGTGAAGAAACCACAGAAGTGGGGGGAAACGCTACTTTACAGTTTCTCGAATGACTGGCTTCTTAATTCAAAATGATTATTCGTTTTCAGAATATATTGCCACAACAGGAAACACTTTCAACATTAGAGTGATCTGCTATAACATGGAGAGCAAAGTGAAAGGTGTCCTCAAATAATCTTTTATTTCATAAAAAGAAGTGAAGATCGTCATTTCACTATTTGATATATTCTGATATTAAGATCTGGTATTATATATTAAGAGACTATCCCACCTTTAGTAAACTTATTTTCAACATTACAAGCCTGCAAGTCACATATGTATAATATGAAATTTCATTTTACATAGCATCTCTTAAGAAAAATAGTAATATTATCAACATGCAATTAAAGAATGTATGGCATCCAAACCGCAGATTCTGGGAAACTAACACATACTTCAAGATGTAAGTCTCAATATTACAAGAAAATAATTCTCCCACAAACAGAAGCACACTTAAGGGGACAGCTAACCTGATTCGGAATCACTGCTGTCAGAAGAACTTGAATCGCTGCTACTACTTTCAGAGTCTGAGCTGCTGCTGCTGCTGCTGCTGCTAGTCTCACTCAGTCGGGAACCACTTCCCATGGCCGTGGGCTTGGGTGGTTGAGTTTTCTCACCTATAAAACAGGGAAAAACACATTAAAGTAACAATAGAATTAAACAGTCACAGGAACAACAAAAAAAAACCTGCCACTTGCATTTTGTTTGACGTTTTCTAGAATTTAACTGATTATTGACATCCATTAACCGCTTTTCCAACTCCTGTTTTTTCAGCAAATTCAGCTCTTCTTTGGATTTCACTACTTTCTTTGCTGTATGATTAAGGAAAAAGGAGTGAGTACAACTCAACCAACATAAATACCAGACTGATTTCTACTAATGTACAGAAATACATGCCATGAGGTTTTAGTGGTCTTCTTCTTAGACATGCAGCCACATATTTTTCAAGTTCTCTTAGTGTTGACGCTTTCAGGGTTTCAAAGTCTATCTCTATTTCGTCAGGATTAGAATTTCTCAAAGAAGGTTCTCGTGATTGTATTATGTGAACAACTCGCCCAAGTTTATCTCCAGGGAGTTTGTTTATATCCAAACTTAACTGCCTTTTCTCATCATAGTTCATAGGTTTAGCACTATCTTCATTATCTTCAGATTTCAAAGCAATGACCTGTTGTTTTCTCTTCTTTGGCTGCCTATAATAAATTAATTACAATGAAAATAAACATTACAATTAGTCAAATTTATTGCAGATAATAACATTTTTAGGGGCTTCCCTGGTGGCACAAGGGGCTAAGATGCAGCACTATGATGCTTTCTGCAGCCACTGCAGCAGGGAGCTACCCACAAGGCATAGCATACCTGTCCTGTCTTGCCACTACTCCCCTCAGCAGTGTATTTCAATTGGTCTGCCTGTTCTGTTCCCCACTCTGCCTCTGGTGAATCTTCTCACCCTCTCCCCCCACCTCTGGCCCACACCCATGTTCTTGTATGCATAAATAAATAAATCTTTTTTAAAAAAACCAAAATATTTTTATATAAAGCATCATGAAAGATACTTACTTGCTCTTAGGCTTTTCCTTTAACTTCATTTGCTTAAACTTTTTCCTTGGATTTTCATCTCTGTTATTAACCTTTTCTTTTTTCTTTTCCCTTTTAGACTTCTCATTTTTTTTCTTTAGCTTACGGAAAGGTACTTGGGACAGAACCTGCAGCTGTTGATGAACAGCTTTAAGCTGAAAAAGGAAGTATTCTTTAAATACTCATAGTTCTAAATAATCAAAGACACTTGAAAAAATGAAGGCATTCCAAAGCCAAGAGAACCCTTGATGAAATTTATTTAATATTACCTTTCTTTCAGGTTCTCATTCTAATTCAGAAATTCAATGAAGGGCATAAATTAAATTGCAAACGCTATCACATGCTCAAAGAATATCTATGTTAAATCAGATCAAGAATAATTAACATTTCCAGGTCCCCTTAAGTGTTTAAATCATTGATTGTTCAGGCTTGAGTTCAGAGCAGATTAACATTTTATCACAAAAGGCAACAAATGTCAAATAAAGATCTCATCCATAAATATCTCACATTATGTCATATAAGTCATTTCAGTTAGAATCAACTCACTGTGGTTAGGAATATATGAGAAATTTAAGATACAAAGATTTTTGAGTAGGAAAAGATTTAAACATTAGAACTGTGCCAGTAAGTAAATAAGGCCACAAATACTTAGTCATCTAAAATATTTAAGTTTTTAATGTAGAGAAAAATTTTATAATAGATCAGCAGTCGCTTCTCAAACGAATATAAAAACTTGTTGTTAATACAATTAACTACCTGCTCTTGAAGTTTTGAAAGACGCTGAACGCGTTCATCTTCAGAATCACCAGAAGAATTGTCTTCAGAGGAAGCTTCACTACTGCTTTCTCTATCTAAAGTTTTGGTGCTATCTGTTTTGATGCAACATACAGGCATACTTTCAACAGGCTCATCTGGGATCTTTGCAAAATGCATTTCAAAAACATCCTATAATAGAAAATTAGCAGTAATGGTTTTTTACATTTCTGATTTAATGCAGCAATAACATCTTTTAATAAAAAAGTACATTTCTCATTTCTTTCTTTTTTTTTTTTTTTTCCCCTCCTCCTCCCTACCAGTTGCTCAATGTTGGGGGTGGGTGTAGGGGGGAACAGAGAAGAGAAAAAGTACCTTCATTATTATATTGATATTTTGATGAGAATTCCATTATTTTCTTTTGGTAATTCTTTTCACAATATATTCCTTTATCAAACTATTATGTTACCTACCTCAAACTTATATAATTTTATATTATGTCATATGTCTCTATAAAATTAGGGAAAAAGATTTACCAGAATTAAAAATAATAAGACTCATGCTTTACCTTAGCAATTTTTCTCCCTTTTCCTGTAAGACAGAACTCTCAAGTTATATAGGAGATGTTTTTTCAAGTATCCCCTGCTCTGTGGTTGGTTGGTGTATCACTACTTAATCTTCCTACGGCTTAACCTCAAAAGCTCTTGAGTCTTTCTTTACTGGAACATGGGTTCTGGTCAACCATATCTTTTTTACTGATTCTTCTCTTTTCACTAATATCGCCCCCCAGGATTCTCTATATGCAGGGAAGCTTTAAAAAAAGATTTGTTACTAAAGGATGCTACACCTCAACAAATAACTTCCCCTGTCCCCACAGTTTTAAGAGTATAATTTATAAACTATATTTATAACTTGGAGAGGTGTTGTTAGGGGGAAAAGGATGTCCTAAAGCTAATTCCATACAGGCTTTGTGGACTCCACCCCCACCCCAGGCCAAAGCCAAAGACACTGGGAACTCCAAATCCCATCACCACCAAAGGAAAGGTGGCTGGGACCTGAGGGTGGGGTTAAGCAGTCAGATTGGTATAAAGCCAGACACGTGGGCTTTGGAGGGGTCCCCATTTTGACTCTCCACCAGCTTGCAGCGTCCGGCCAGCTCGGAGAGTGCTTTTTGGGTTTCCAGGTCGGCAGATCCGGTAGGATGCATTAAAGACTTTATTTCCCTATTTTCTCCCTGAGTTGTACATTTTCCTTATTTCCTTTTCCCTTGTAAATAAACCTTTTATTAACCTTTTGTGTGTGCCTGTAGTGGAGTATTCATAAGTCCCTTGTAAGCGCGCGGATGAGGACCCACAGCCAGGCAACCCGTTCAATATCGGGGCTGCTCTATAACAGCGTGGGCATTATTCTTTATCATAAATTATGATTCTAAAATCTCTAAACTGTTGTTGAGAAAAACACACTCAGAGCACACACAGACCTACCTGTAGCATTCTTGCCATTGTGACTACTTCATGATCTGGAGGATTGTATTTGTAGCAATTCATGAACATTAATCTAACATCTGCAGCAAATTCATATGCATCTTTATATTCTTGGTTGTCCATTTTTCCCTAAATGAAGGAAAAAAATTACAGAATCCATAAGTAACAGTTTAATAACTATTTGGGTGCCTACAGTATTTATATTAGGAAATAATTCAGACAGACAGAATACAAGTAATACCAAAAACAGATACCTACCACCCAGATTTGATAAATGTTAAAATTTTGCTATATTTGTTTGCATATTCAGATTTTGAAAAAATCCACAGGATTTTGACAAGTAGAGTTGAAAAGGGCATTCCAAGTAAAAAGAATAACGGGAACAAAATCACAGAGGAGCACAAAGTATTTCCAGATAATCTTGGACAGACAAGTAGGAAGATAGTAAAAAGACAAATTCCTTAAACACCTAACTGAAAGGTTTGTAATAAAATTCCTTTGCAATGAAAAATACTAAAAATTGAAAAGAACTATCTGTACTTGTGGGCAGCCTCATATGAAGCGAACAGAGAAGGGGTACAGAGTAGCAGAGGGGGTTACTATAAAAAGAAAAACAAGCAGACAAGAAAATCTTATAGACTCCTGGGCAAAACATGCATATCAATGGACAGTAAAAAACAAATACAAAAGACCAATATACAAACAAATATAATGTGTCAGACCTCAAGAATAATTAAAGAAACACAAAACTAAAACTGAAACAATTTTCTAGCAATCAGATCACTGGCAATTGAGAATCATCTCATCAATTAACATCATCATCTACTTACCCTTAGCATCCTCTAGTAGCCTCCTAACCACACTGCTGCTAGAGGAATTATAAAAATCAAATATGAGAGCTTCCCTCGTGGCGCAAGGGGTTAAGACACAACCTCGGAAGCTATCCACAGCCACCGCAGCATGAGTTCAATCCCCAGCCAGGGGGCTACCCACATGGCGCAGCAGACCTCTCCTGAACTCGCCCGCTGCTCCCCTCAGCAGTGTACTTCAGTCAGTCTGCCTGTTCTGCTTCCCACTCTGTCTCTGGTGAATCCTCTCACCCCTCACACTTCTGTCCTGTACCCCGGATCTTGTACGCCGAAATCTTAAAAATCAAATATGAGGGGGCATCCCTGGTAGCCTAGGGGTTAAGTCTCAGCAGTTTGTAACAGCCTGAGATTGAGCCCCTGCTGAGGAACTAACCCACACAGCACAGCAGCCCTGCCTTTTAGTCTGCTGCTCCCCTCAGCAGTGTATTTCAGTAGATCCACCTGGTCTGTTCCCCACTCTATCTCTGGTGAATCCTATCACACACCTCGACCTAAATATAAAGATCTGGTATGTTCTTAACCTCAAGTCCTTCTACCTTGCACCATACTGTGTCCTATTTATCCTTTAAGAATCAACCCAAACTGACCTATTTCAGATGTTTCATGACCTCTTATATAAATCAGAGAAAAGGAGAAAAACACATTTTGAAAAGATAATGCTTAAACATTTTTTATAAGTTAAAACATGAGCTTTAGATTGAAATTACTGATTTCTACTTGAGATGAATGAAATTAAATGCCCAATTAGAAGAGAGGAAAGACACAAAAGATGATAAATCTTGACAGCAGATACCTGAAGATATCTTCAAGAGCCAAGGGAAATAACCATCATTCTAGAATTCCAAGTCAGTTACAGACTCACTCAAGAATAAAGACAAATATAAACAGTTTCAGACATACAACTACTGAGAGTTCCTGATCTATAAATATTCATGAAAGAGACACTACAGTTTGTACTTCAGCAAAAATAAAAAGAGTGGAAGAGTAGGATGCAGGAAATGAGGATAAGCACAAGAATGGGTAATAAATTTTTAATGTTTCCTGTCCCTGGACATCACTGAGTAAGCATTGTAAAAGTATCCCCTTCTACTATCATTATGTCTAAGTCAGAGTCACCCAAGAAGCCAAAACAGTTGGGGAAGCTCTTTATTGGAGATTTAAGCTTTGAAACAACTGAATAGAGTCTGAGAAGTCACTGAGCAATGAAGAACACTCAGACTTTGGTAATGAAAAAGTCAAATATGGGGTCTTCTTGGTGGCACTGTGGTTAAAGTCTCAGTGCTATCAAGCTATCACCAGCAACTGGTCATGATTTCGATGCCTGGCTAAGGAGCTAAACCACATGGAACAGCAGACCTCTCCTGTCTCATCCACTGCTTCCCTTAGCAGTGTATTTCAGTCAATCCGCCTGTTCTGCTCCCCACTCAGTCTCTGATGAACTCCCTCACCCCCCGTACCTCTGGCCTACACCCTAGTTCTTGTATGCATAAATAAATCTTAAAAAAAAAAAAAGAAAAAGAAAAGAGTCAAACACCAGGGGCTCCAGAGGATTTGGGTTTGTCATGTATGCCAATGCAGAGGAGGTGAATGCAGCCATGAAGACAAGGCCACACAAGGTGGATGGAAGAGTTGTGGAAGCAAAGAAAGCTGTGTCAAGAGATTATCAAAGGCCTGGTGCCCACTTAACTGTGAAAAGAATTTTTTTAGTGGCATTAAAGAAGATACTGAACCTCATTTAAGAGATTATTTTGATCAGCAACTGAAGTGATGAAATCATGACATGTTGAGGCAGTGGCAAGAGATGCTTTTCTTCTGTAACCTTGATGACCAAGATTCTTTAGACAAGACCATCATTCAGGAAAATCACACTAAGAATACCACAACTATGAGTTAAGGAAAGTCCTATGTAAGCAAGAGATGGTCAGTGCTTCATCTAGTCAAAGAGGGCAAAGTGGTTCTGGAAATTTTGGTGGTGGTTGTGGAGGTGGTTTTGGAGGGAATGACAAATTTGGACATGGAGGAAACTTCATTGGTGGTCGTGTGGATAGCTACAATGGACCTGGTAGTGGTGGAGGTTATAAAGGAGGCATCCCTGGTTACTCTGGAGGACACAAGTAATGGATGTGGTAGACAGGGTTATGGAAACCAGGACAGTGTCAAAGGCTGGAGTGGCAGCTATGACAGCTATCAGAATGGAAGAGGTGGAGGCAACTTTGGTGGTAGTGGTGGAAGCAATTTTGGAGGTAGTGAAAACAACAATGTTTTGGCAATAACAACAATCACTCTTCAGATTTGTGACACAAGAAAGGAGGAAACTTTGGAAGCAGAAGCTCTGACCTCTATGGTGGTAGAGACCCCAATACTTTGTCAAACCATGAAACCAAGGTGGCTATGGTGGGTCTACCAGCAGAAGTAGATATGACAGTGGCAGGAGGCTTTAATTAACTGTCAGGAAACAAAAGACTACAACGGGTCTTTCAACTCAGTCAAGCACAATGATAGCAGGGCCTAGTTGCTATAAAGCAGACATATTTTAGACAATACTCTGTGTATGGGCAAAAAATTGCAAAGATGCATTTATAACTAATTGTATAACAGGTTATTTTAGTCTGGTCTATGGAAAGTGTCAATCATTTCAACAAAGGGTTTTAATACAGATTTGTTTTTTGCACCCATGATGTTGATTGGTAAATGTAATTCTCTAATCATGACACTGAGTAAGTCTGTCTTTTTAATAAATAAATCCAATACTGATGAAACAAAAAAACTATGTTTATGTCATCCAGACCACAACGAAGAACAAAATGAGCAGTCCTTTAGGAAGACTGAGATATTGAATAATTTTATAAATGCTACAGTTCTATTATTTTTTGTAATTGCCCTAAGATTAATATATAATTAAATTTTGCCAATAATTTAAAGCTTTAATCAGCAATAAAGAACATTTACTAATCCAGCGGAAGACAAAACACAAGAATAAAAATGCAGAGGGTTGGAAACTACATAAATGCCTTACCCCCCAAAAATTACAGAATTGTAGAAATTTTTTATTTTTATTTTTTTTTAATATTTATTTTTTACACAAGCACTGGGTACAGTCAGATGGGCGGGAGGGCGAGAGAATCCACCAGAGCCAGAGCGGGGGGCAGAATAGGCGGAAGGACCGAAGAACACTGCTGAGGGGAGCAGCGGGCGCGGCAGGAGAGGTCTGCGCACCATGTGGGACCCTCGCCGGTGGCCGGGGAGCAGCCGGGGATCGAACCGGCGCTGCAGAGGCTGCGGGGCTCAACCGCGGTGCCACTGGGGAGGCCCAATCTGCCTGTTCTATTCCCCGCTCTGTCTCTGGTGAATCCTCTTACCCCCAGCGCCTCTGGCCTGTACCCCAGCTCTTGTATGCATAACTAAATAAATCTTTAAAAAAAAAAAAAAGAACCATAACGTGCCATAATATATAATAAAAAGATATTTTAAAATATCCCAATGATTCACTGGAATACACTACTGGTGATTTTATTTTTTTCTGAATTTTCAATTTCTTTACAATTATAAAATTACTTCTATAATCAAAAATGTAGTTCATCCTATTAAAAAACGCTTACCTTGATAGTGCCAAGATCCATTGGATTTTTTACAATATCATAGTAGTTATGGAGTCCCAAAGCATTCACATCAACTGGATTATAAAAGGGCCATGCATATGACAAGTGCTTCTTTGCAAGCAATTCTTTAAGAATCTCACTACAGTGCCTTAATTGTTCGGTTACTTCAACACTCTTTACAACATTATATTGCTGTTGAGAATCTGGCAAAACATTCTTCAGCACATTTTCTTTTATAGGTGGCATTTTCACTGATTTTTTCTCTGTAAATATTGGGGAAGATTCATTACTTGCTTTAACTACTGAAGTTGTAGGAGTGGTTGTATCTGCTTTCCTTTTCACACCCCTTGTAGCCTAAAGCAAAACAATTCAACAGAAAAAGTACAATTAAAGTCACATTTAGAAAAAGTTTTTAAAACACAGAAAAGATTACTGGCAAAGTTTGTCTATGTGTTAAGTATTAAAGCTTAATTTCTTTTTTATAAGCAAAATAAATAGTTCCAATATTTTCTTCCCGTACCCCAAAGAATTATATTGTACAAAGCTTTGAGACCAATCAAAGATTTAAAAAAGTCATGGGGCCTCCCTGGTGACACAAGGGAGCACTATGAAGCTATCAGCAGCCACTGCAGCACAAGTTCCTTCCCAGTCCTGAGAGCTAATCCATAAGGTGCTGCAGACCTCTCCTGTCTCGCCTGTTGCTCCCCTCAGCAGTGTATTTCAGTCAATCCACCTGTTCTGCTGGACTCTGTCTCCGGTGAATCCTCTCATACATACCCCTACCTCTGGCGTGCCCCCCAGCTCTTGTATGCGTAAATAAATAAATCTTTAAAAAAAGTTATAGCACAACTTAAAATATTAATACTACAACGATACTACAACAGTTCAAATTCTAAGAAATCTTAAAGATTTGGTTTGTACCCTACTCTCTGTTCACAAAAATGCATACAGAGGCAGAAATGGTATGCAAAGACTGCTAAAGACCAATTTTCATATCAACTTAAAAAACATACTGACACCACAATCACCAAAATTACATTGAAATATTCAAACTGTAAACTTACTTGAGTCACTGTTTGTGAAGTAGAGTTGAGAGGAGTTCCTTGTGCCATGTTTAAAGGAGAGATAGATGTTTCAGGAAATACAGAAGGAAGCACTTGGTGCTTAAATACTTTTTCTGGTACTCTAGGGCATTGTCTTTCTTTGGCAGAAGAAACTGCTGCATTCTGTTGAGTACCTAACAAAGTGTGAATCAGAATCAACATTTAATAAAATATAAAACTGCGCTTCAGATCCAAAACAGTAATATTTTATTTTTATGGGATCTTTTAGTACAGAAAACATTGGCAATTTTGGCCCACCTATTAGTATAGAATAGATACAAGATCCACTAAAAACAGTAACCTTTTATCTTAGAGTTTACATTATTGGGTGCCTACATATGAACGGCACTGTGCTACAGGAAACCGAGCTCCACAACCATAATCAATGCAAGACAATCTCGTATGATAGACATCCTTGTGCTCAAAATTCAGCTGACCTTTAAAATGGACATTTACATCAATAGAGTAGAAGGTAGAAAGACTTCCAGATGTCTATCCTTTTTGAGGATTTATTTCTAGTCATTATATTTGTACTCACATGTTCAAAATGTCCACAAGTATTATCAAACAGGATAATGCACATGTGTATATGCAAACATATACGGAAGAGAAAGAGAACATAAACTTTTTTCTTGCTTACCTTTCTTTATTCTTTCCTTACCACCCACAACTTGTTCTTCTTGTGGCATTTGGGATAATTTCTGCCTAAATAACTTTTCTAGTGCTTGTGCCATAAGAACAATGTCATCTCCAGGCTAGGAAATATATAATATATACCATCAATTTACACCTATGGTTACAGTGCCAAATTTCTACAATTCAGGATATCTTACAGAAGATGGTGATGTAGTACTCTTAGATAGACTTTGCTAACCAACATTTATAGCTTCTAAATTAAGCTCAGAAAACAACATAACAACTGACATTTAAATTCTAACATCTTACCCTTTTAATTTCCACCCAAGACCAGGATGCTTATTTGAGCACCAGAAGGTTATACCCCAAACAATCCTTCTAATACAAGAAAGTATCAGAAACTAGAATTTCACTATAAAACAAAACTTGTTCACAAATGTAAAAGAACATCATGGTTTGACTTAATGTGATTCAATTTTTTTTTTTGTGTGTGTGTGTTGGGACCCTCGCTGGTGGCCGGGGAACGAACCAGTGCTGCAGAGGCTGCGGGCAGCATCGCAGCCCAGCGCTCAACCACTGCGCCACCAGGGGAGGCCCTTAATGTGATTCAATTTTTAATTAACTGTCCAGTTTCAATTAACTGACACTTTAAATCTTAACTATCTGCTTAGAAGTCATCTTCTTACTTTACCTCATAGTAAGAAAAAACTAATTACAAAGCAAAAATCTAAAGCAGAGAACACTTATTTCTAAGTTAGTTCAGGAAAATTACTGAACTTGGCATTAATTTGTTATAAAATATGAAATCAGCATAATTGTTTATATTTATTTATATGCAACAGCTAAGAATTAGAAAGCGAAACAGGGTTGCATACCTTGTTGTATAAATAACAATTTGAGAACATCATATTGAAGTCTTCTATACATTCTGAAGCCTTCATGTAATATTTATGTTCCAAACGCTTCTTAATTGTATTTAGATCCATTGGGTTTTTTATAATGGTATAATAATCCTGTGGTTTCCAAGAAGAAATTCTAAATGTTAGTAGTGAGAATGATTCACTACAACTATTAGCACACAAAGAATTTTATTTTATTTTTTATATATATATATTTTATATATATTTTTTAATAAAGGCATGTTTTATTTATTTATTTATTTGTTTTTTGTTTATACATGCACTGGGTACAGTCAGAAGTGCGGGAGGGTGAGAGAATTCACCAGAGCCAGAGCGAGGAGCAGAGCAGGCAGAAGGACCAAAGTACACTGCTGAGGGAGCAGCGGGCGGCAGGAGAGGTCTGCGCGCCACGTGGGACCCTCCTCTGGTGACCGGGGAGCAGCCGGGGATTGAACCTTCACCGCAGAGGCTGCGGGCAGCTTCGCAACCCAGCGCTCAACCGCTGCGCCACCGGGGAGGCCCGCACACAAGAATTTTAAGAAATTATGTACATGTAACTAGAGAGAATCATTGGTTACATCTAAAAAGTTGTAATTTGGGAGGCAAAACCTTCAGTAATAAATGTGAAAAAAAATGAAAGAATAGAACTAATTCTGGAAAATAAAAAGTACAAGATATGCAGGAAAAAAACTAGTATTTACGAAGTCTGTACTCTGATAGATTCAGAGTTTAACACCCACTTCAGTTTACTTTTAACCATTTTGTTATGAGATGGCTATAAATTCCTAAAGTAAGAAAAAAAGTTGATTTCTGTCTGATGCAGTGAAGTCTTCCATGAAGTTTCAAGAATGACTTGATAGAGCAGGTTGACATTCATGACAACCCTGCTTCAAAAAGTCAGAAAATTTTTGGTATCACGAGAATGTACTGCAACTTACCACAAAATGTCAAAATAAGAATTTCAGTGCTCAGAAAAATGAGCTGTTGTTTAGGAAAAAAATATTGAGATTTTTTTCAGTAGTGTGGATTAAATTGATATTACATATATTTTATGGTATAAAAAACTGGCTACTATATTTCTTTCAGAGATTTACAGGATTTTTCTTTATAAGACATACTTACAGGCAATTTTAGCTTAACAGCATCCACAGGTTGCTGAAAAGGCCAGGAGAAACTATGCTTCCATAAAGCCTTCAGGACAAACTTTTGTAGATACTGTAGCTGATTTGTCAGTCGCCCATTTTTCTTAGTATTTATATACTCTGGTGGTGGAGGGTTAACAATAGCTGTCTGTCGACTTGGTAGGGACATTTTTAATTACTTCCAATCCTGCTATTCAAAAATTTACAATTATATGTCCTAAAAGACAACAAAAACTCCATTGTGTTTAAAGCACTTCAAAGTGGCTTTTATAGAAACTGCAAATGTTATTCAACAGTAACAGGTAACGCATCACAACTGAGACAGCAAAAAAAAGGGGAAACAAAATGATAAATATATTTTTAAACTAATACAAACCTTGTTCTGTACAAGTACTAAAAGTTGTTTCATTATGTATTCCTTAGCTTCGGTTTATTTCAATCTTTCACTTTACACTCTTTCTACTTTTCTAAAATACAAATTGACGTTTTAGCAGGAAAAGCCTAAGTTCCTGGCAAAAAAGTAACAGGGATAATAAAGACAATATTAGCATATGGCTATTCACTCTATAATTTATTAATTGAATGAATAGAGAAAGGCAAGGTAAAGGATTTTTCTGGTTAAAAAGTTAATTTAAAATCTGATTATTAGAAAGAAAAACGAGATGTTGATATGCTATTCATTTGTCAATGTAACAACATCTACAATACCTTTGAGTATGCCAGAGAAATAGTTATCTAAGTATTTCTAGACAGCTTACTTTAAAGATGAAAAGCAAAGGTACTACACCAAGTATATCAGCAAAACAAAATGATGAAATAAATTGTCCACTTTTAGAGACAAGTGTTACTGCATTATCCAGTAGTTGTTTGCATGAAAGCAATGCTAATTTTCAACTCCTGCTATATAATCATCACTTGTGCATTTTTTTAAATTGTGGCAAAATACATACAAAATTGACCATTCCAACCCTTTAAGTGTACTTCAGTACTGTTATGTTCATATTTTTGAGCAACTAGCCTTCTGAACTTGAAGTGAAACTCTGTACCGATTAAACAACTCACTTTTCCCCAGTTCTGGCAACCACCATTCTAGTTTCTATAGCCTTGAATTTGGCTATTTTAGGTATTTATAAGTGGAATCATACAGTATTTCTCTTTTTATGATTGATTCCTTCATCCCAGCATAGTGTCCTCAAGGTTTGTCTACATTATGGCATGTCACAATTTCCTTCCTTTTATATAAAACTCAGTAATATCCCATAACATATATATATACCATCTTTTTTTTACCCACTCATTCATTGATGGGTAGCTTCTACCTCTTGGCTCTTGTGTGTATAGCTGCTGTGAACATGGGTATATAAATAACTCTTCAAGATCCTGCTTTCAATTTTTCTGACTCTATCTCCTGTAGTAGAACTGCTAGAAGGTATGGTGATTCTATTACTAATTTTAAAAATGTCATACTGCTTTCCACAGCAGTTGCACTGTCTTACATTCCCATCAACCTATAGTTGTCCCAGTTTTCCCACATCCTCCCTTGTTATTTTGTTTCTGCCTTTTTTTTTTTTTTTTTAAATAGTAGGCATCCTAATGGGTGTGAGGTGGTGTGGATTTTTTTCAAAATCCCCAGGCCAGGTCCCAACTTGTAAAGACCAGACTTGGGAATCAATTTTGTGTTTTCAGTTTCCTGGTGCTTTTGATGTATAGCCAGGACTAAAGATCCACTACATTAAAATTAATTAACTTGATGGCCATTACGAATCTTATACATCACCTTCAAGACTTTACTGCTCCTGTTACATACAGGCAATAGAACTTAATAAAAAGTCATTGAGAATCAAAGGAGGTATTCTATAGTACTGCAATTAAAACTGGCTCTTATCCTAACTTTATGTTTCATACACCCTTGTCCATAAGATTACCACTGCCCATGAGTTCTAAGACTAAACATTAAGTTGTGACCATTTCTGAACTCTACAGTTTTTTTTTTTCCTATGTATTACATTGTATTTGGCTTCCTTTTTTTTTTTTTCTCTTAGAACTCAGGTGTAGGCCAGAGGTGCAGGGGGTAAGAGGATGCACCAGAGACATAGTGGGGAGAACAGTCAGACTTTACTGAAATGTACTGCTAAGGGCAGCAGCAGGGGAGACAGGAGAGGCCTGCTGCCCCATGCTTGGGTTAGCTCCCTGGCTGGGGACAGCGCTGAAACTTAACCCCTAGGCTACATGGGAGGCCCTTGGGTTCCTTTCAATATTCATTTGTGAGCTTTATCCATGTTATTGCCTATGTTGTTCATTTCATTGCCATATATTCTACTATAGAATTATGCCATTATTTTATTCATCCCCATTAGGACTTCTGGATTGCTCCCAGCTTTTCACTAAGACAAATAATGCTTCTATGAACATGCTTGTAGTGTATTATGTACATGCATTACATTGGATATAAAAATAAGAGTGAAATCATTGGGTCACAGGTTATATTTGTATGTTCAACTTTAATAGATACCAAACAAGTTTCCAAAATGTACAATTTAAATAAACAGCAGATGGGAATCCCAGTTATTCCAAATCCTCATGAATGTTTTGTTCTAGCAGTGTCTTCCGTGTCAGCCATTTCTGGTGGATGCAAACTCAAATCTCATTGTGACTTTAATATGTATTTCTCTGATAATTCATGATATGAATGAAACTCTTTACATGTCTACTGATGACATGGACATCATCTTTATTAAATACCACGCTGAAGCATTCTATCCATTTTCTCTTGGGGAATGTATCTTATTGAGTTCTTCACATACTCTGAATATTAAATCTTTATTGTGTTGCAAATATCTTTTCTCATGCAAGGCTTACACATTCAGTCTCTTAGTGGTGTCTTTAGCTGAACTGAAATTATAATTAATGAAGTGCATTTATCAACTTAGAACCTTCCCACAGCAAACACAGAAGAGGTCTCTGAATTTTTTTATTTTTGAGTGTATCCATAAAACTCCAATGTTTAACAAAGTATTGATGAGGAGTCCTAGAGAACAGCTTTAAGAGTTCTT
Source organism: Talpa occidentalis (assembly GCF_014898055.3). Classification (NCBI taxonomy): domain Eukaryota; kingdom Metazoa; phylum Chordata; class Mammalia; order Eulipotyphla; family Talpidae; genus Talpa; species Talpa occidentalis. Next base: position 94,286,352 of record NW_023605305.1, on the reverse strand, counting down.
ATAATCAAATTTGAAAGGCATGTAGTATGTAGGCTTAAGCTTCTTTTTGAAGAAAATTCTCTTCAACTATGTGTCCAATATGATAACCACATGTGAATATTTATATTTAGACTAACTGAAATTTCAGGTCATCAGAAGCATTAAGTCATATTTAAGTGCTCAATGGTCATATGTGGCAAGTGGACAACACATAAGACATTTCTGGTATTGCAGAAAACTGATTGGACAATATTGATGTGTAGTACCGTGCCTACAACGGTCCTTCAGTATTTCTGTATTTCAATATTTCAACTCATTTGTCTCTTGCTACAGCCTAGACAACACTTTTCTCCCCTGTGAGCTATTTCTATTATACGCTTCCCTATGCCTGTGTTTCCTTATCCCTACCAAACCCTATTTTTCAGCTTCACCCCTAACACTTGGTAAACTGTATAATTTCTTTTCTAGGGCTCATATGACATAAATTCATGTTATCCAACTCAACTCATTCAAATATTTGTTGAACTCTAGAGTCTAAGACTTGGAACTGTGCTAGAGATATAGTAATAAGAAAATCCTTCCCCTAATGGACCGACGTTCTAATGGAGAAAGACCAAAAAGAAAAAGGTACAATAATTTTATAAGTGATAAATACCCTAAAGATAAACTGTAAAATGGATTGTAGGCACGTAAGAACTCTTGAATTGAGCTGCAAAGACTAAGTAGATGCAACAACTTTTCCAGGCAGGAAGAACAGAAAGTGGAAAAGCCCTTAGGAGCCTTGGTATTCTTAAAGGAAGACTGGAGGCCAGAAGGTAAGTCCTCACTTAACCTGGTCCATAGGATCTCCGAAGCTGCAGCTTAAAGGGAAACAAAAGCATAAAGAAAGAATGTCCTTGAATTACATCAGTTCAACAAAGGCTGTGATTTTTTCCTTTGTCAATATTATAACAAAATGACCTTATTGGAGGACCCGCTATACAGAAAATGGGGTAAGAGTACAAAATGAGAAAAAAACATTTTTTTAAAAAAGGTTTATTTAAACGGACAGTGGCAATTATGTAGGGTTCTCTGGCCACAGTAAGAATTTAAGTTTCAATCTTTAAATGTGGGCTGCTTTGTGAGCAAAGACTGAAGGGACAAGCAGTGAAAACAGGAAAGCTTGGAAGGGGTTCTGAACTAGTCCAGCAGAGAGGAATCATGAATTGGTTTTGATCTTAATCCCCCCACTGTATCTCAAGATTCTTCTTCCTCCAACTTTACCCTTTTTTAAATAATGAGTGGCACTATCATTTAACCAACTGCTCAACCTTTCTGAGACCTTCCAGGATCTGATTTATTGTTCCTTCAATCTCCTCTCCTGGCTCACTTACTACAACTGTAACAGGTGGCTGCCCTGTATCACAACCACACTCTCATCTCAATGTTCTTTGCAATGCCACAAGCGTTCCAAGCTCTAGGCCTTTACAGTCTGTTTGAAATGCTCCTCTTCCCTATCTATTCAGAAAAATCAGCTTCTCAGGGAGAATTTCCTTCACCTCATTTTAAATAGGCACACTTACCCCCTCCTTCCCAATTTCAACCTGTCAGCCTTTACCACTAACATGGTTTTTTTTTGTTTGTTTAGTTGTTTACTGTCTCCCAACACCCCCTACCTTTACCCCCCAGAAATGTAAACCCTAGGCCTGCAGGGACCTTGTTTATATTGATCCAATGCTTAGTAGAACTTACACTGCTGAATTAAAGTGTTCACGTCAATTTTATGTTAGAGATAGAGTAGATGTTTACATAGGGAGGGAAAGCAACAATGTTTTACCTCTAAATTAGTTCCTGTTGCTCAGGAACTGCTTTTCAAAAAATGAATGAATGTATTACTATATCCATTACAAAATGCCTCTTCCAAACTTCTACTCCTTAAAACCAGACTCCATTACACCCATTAACAGAGACTTTCAGGAGGTTCACAAGAGAAACTGTTTTTAAAAAAATTAATTTCCCTTATCTTATTTTCAAATTTTTCCTTTTAAGTGTTTTCCATAAAGATCTTCTTTGCCTTTTTCCATAGTCTGATTGTTTCACTAATTATCCCTCTACTCCCATCACTGTATACTTCTCTTTTAATAGGTTTATGGAGGCTTTCCTCTGTTTAAATGTAATAAAGCACATGGTTACATTTTTCTGTTCTGTGGTTTCATTTTTTACATTCACTTCTTTATCTTTAATTAACCTGTTTGTATCTCTGCTATAGATATACTCTAATCAGTGTTTTCAATTTCTTTTTACTTAAAACCCATTCCCACACAAAAACCTGCACACAAATGTTTACTGCAGCTTTATTCATAATTGCCAAAACATGGAAGCAACAAAGATGACCTTCAGTAGGTGAAACAAACTGTGGAAAAACATTCAGACAACAGACTATTATTTATTTAGTGCTAAAAGGAAATAAGATATCAAGCCATGAAAAGACATGAAAAACTTTTAAATGCATATTATCAAGTGAAAGATGTCAGTCTGTAAAGGCTACCTAATGTATAATTCCAAGTATACGATATTCTGGGAAAGGCAAAACTTTGGAGACCATAAAAGATCAGTAGTTGGCAGGAGTTGAGAAGGATGAAAAGATGGAGCACAGAGGAACTTCTAGAACAATCAAAGTACTCCATAGATGATGGATACCTTTATACACTTGCCCAAACCCTCAGAATGTACAATGCCAAGACTGAACCTTTTAAAGATCAAAGGTATCCAACTGGTTCTTCAAACTCTTTGAAAATTGCTCTCCTACACGAATACCTTAACAGTCTAAGTTCACACCCCACCATACTTCCTCACAATCTTCTCAGACTTCTGTGTAGTATTTTAAATGGCTAGCAAACCTCTTTAAAAAAATTATATCTATAAAGACTTTTTGCCAAAAATGTATAACAAGATTTTAGGTTTAACTTTCATTCAACAGAAAATACAAGGGTTAGAGATATATAGTCTTACATGACAACACCAAGTCACAGGTAACGAAGTAAATTTACATTAACTAAAATTAAATAAAATAAAAACCACAGCCATAGGTCAAATGCTCAAAAGCCATGTATGACTAGTGGCCACTGCATGGGACAATGTGGCTACAGAACACTTCCACCACTGCAGAGAAGTTCTATATGATGGTGCTAGAACAAATGAAATGAAACTATAAGGAAACAGATAAATGTAGAATTCAGACAATTCTGTAAGACAAGTAGAGAAACACAAGGAGAAACTTCTCTAAATTTTTAATAACTAAACTCAATTTACTATCCTTTATCTAGTCTTTGTTTGAGATCAGCTACTAAAGACAATTTTGGGACGACTAGGGATATTCAGAATTGTTCAATTTAGTGAGACTAATATGGTGAATACGTAGAGAAAAATTAAACATGTTCAAAATTGGTATATATCAGTCACATCTGTAAAATATGTTTAGATGATTTCTTTGAAAATCCTATATAGACAAACAAATGTCAAAATGTTGACAATTGTTGGTAGTTATACAGGGTTTTTTTTTTTAACTATTTTATCTGTTATTCCTACATGTTAGAAATGTTTAATAGAAAAGTACAGTATGATTAAATACTGCAGATGGACTGTCCCTGAACAAGAGCTCTGATAATTATCATTTAGCAGGATATTATCTAAAGATCTTCTCAGGAGTGAACAGTTTTAGCATGTGATGAAGAACTCTGTCCAGCAACAGAGGACTAGGAATTGTCTCTTTTACAGGCATTTATGTGGCTTTTTATGATAGTTGGTAAATTTCTGTGTTAACTGCCAATGTCACGATTTTACTTTACTTTCTGAAAGGCCTTATTCTTAACTGGTATTCTTAATTTTTAATAGGAAATAAAAAATGCTGCATGATGGTTCCACTACACACTATTAAGAGATATTGACCTTATCTTGACATAATGGTGGGTCACAATAAGTTGTAAGATATCAGAAGTAATTTGTCATCCATTTAAATAGATTGATTACTTCAAGGTTTTTCCTCTAAAAGCACTAAGACATCCCACCTGCAAAGCATGGAGTTACAAGTATGTTAGCAATTATGCATACCGGTGTCCTATCCTGTCTATGTGAAAATCCACTGTTGTTTCTAATGTTTATGGTGAGTAGTCTGTCATTTATTATTCTTTCAAAACATTTATCCATAGATACATTCTAAAAAGTTGGCATGAACTCATGAAATCTGATGCCAGTAAGAACTGAATACTATGCAACAACCACCATTTACAACTGTTCAAAGAAAATGTTAACATAAATGATCGTGAAAAGTGATTGTGAAAAGTTCTGACAGAATTACAAAATCAAATAGCATCATCTGGTCAAATCATTGTATGGCTCCATGAGCAAGTTGCCTAAAAATCAGAACCCCTTTGCCTACTCACTGGCTCATTAAAATAATCTTGAAAACCCTAGAGAGATTTTTAAAAGATAATGCATCCTTTATGTATTTCTTAAAAATAAGCAAATTTAATTTTAACATCCACTTGGTAAGAAATTCTGATAAAAATGGTATTCAAAATTTTCTATCCTATTCTTGTCCTTAGTCCACCAGACCCCTTCCTTATTATTGGCAATTTCTTGTATTTATTTTCTTTTAGGAATGATGGATTATATACTTACTTCTCCTAGAATATGTCTCAGGAAAACCCCTAACCCCACTTTTTTTTAAATGGCTGATGTCATCAAATGGATGTTGATATACAGATATTATACATAATACTGCAATCAATATTCTCAAACACATCATTGCATACACATGCCAGTACCTACTGAATATATTTCTATTAATTTCTAAACAAAGGCTTAAAACTTTTGCTAGATGTTTAATTATTTTTCAGAAGTAATTCAACTTACATTTCTACTAACAGTTTGCAGAGTAAAATTTAAAACCAAGAAAAAGAATATGAGATGGTTGTGAATATTCCAAAGTCATCTCTGACAAATATTTTCAGACCAAAGATTTCCTGAAACGGACACATAAGCTAAAAACATGTTTAATTCCTTAATTATTACTAACTGAGTGAGCAGTACAGGTATCAAATTGTGTTTCCCTACACACATATTATAATCTTAAGGAACTGAGTTGATTAAAAATAAAAAGTGGAAATTAGCATTTTAAGCCTAGACAGAAGGCTGAATCTTAATATAGTTGGAATTTTTGAGGTGCTAATTTTTTAAAAATATCTTTCAAATAGTATGGAGATTTCTCAAAAAAAAAAAAATTAAGAATAGAAATACCATGATCCAGCTATTGTACTTCTGGGTATTTATCTGAAGAATAAAGAACATTCAAAAACATACTATGTTCACTGTAGCATTTTTTTTTAATTACGGTAACATTGGTTTACATCACTGTGCATGTTTTAAGAGCAGAGATTCATGTCTCGCCAAATGTGTCTATTCCACCACATCCTCCACTAGCCCTCTGGATCCCCTTCGCCCTGTGTTTCCATTCCCCCTTTGGTAACCGCAGTCTGTAGTGAGAACTCAAGGCTGGCTTTGGTTTTGCTTTGGCTGTTCTTTTGCTTCATTCCTTCATATTCCACAGGAGTGCAATCAGCACATTAGTAAATCCTCCACATTTGTCTTTCTCCTTTAGACTTACTTCACTTAGCATAATCGCCTTCTAGTGGTGCAAATGGCATGATACTATCTTTTTTTTAATACTACTTTTTTGAGTAGTATTCCTTTATGTATATATACTACATTTTCTTTGTCAACAGTGAGCAGCATTATTTTCAACTGCCAAGATTTAGAAACAATCTAAATATTTAGCAACAAATGAATACAGTAAACAAGTGTATTACACATGTTGTATATACACACAGAACAAAATACTACTCAGCTATAAAAAAGATAAATTTTGCCATTTTCAACATGGATGTATTCTGAGATTATGCTAAGTAAAAAAAGTCAGAAATCTCTATAATGTTATAAACCAATGTTACTTCAAGAACAAATTTCTATATTTATATATTTTTTTCCATCCATTTCAGCAATGGACAGAATAATTTATTCTGATTGGACTTACACAGTAGATCTAATACCTTGGAGGGAAATAGCACAGCAGGGAATTGAGCTTGGATTCTGTGGATCAGATAGCTCTAGGACTTAGAAAGGTCAAAACTAAACTGCCCTGTGATAAATTCAAATACTGATTCCAAATCCTGTGTCATCAGAGAAGGTGACTCTCTTTCAGGGGAGAAAAGGGCTTCTTCAAAAATAAAATCAGGCTTCCACTGAGGTCAAACAGGTAATTTGTAGAAACTGAATTTTCTTGACAATGATTCAATCTTCTCATCTGCTCCTCTCTTCAGTCTAAAAATGAGGTACCTATTCTTGTCCAGAACTCTTTCCCCAGGTACTCTAGATAACACCCCCTTCTAAAACACCCTTGCTTTCTTGTATATGCAACAGTTCAATACTAGTTTAACATCCACACAAACTTCTAAGTCTCTTAAAATTCTCTTGATCCTAATGTCTCTTATGTCATCTCCCTTTTGTAACTCACACTACAGCACCCTAAAAAGTGGCACTGTCTTTACTCCCCACCTCACACTCAACTTTTCCCCACCTATTCATGTAGAACTTTCTTTACACTAAAGGTTACTACTTACCACACTTAGTTGTTAAATCCACTGAATTCTTTTTTAATCTTATCTTACTTGACTTCTAAGTAACATCTGTCACTGGACTATTGTGACCCTTGAAATCTGGTTTCCAGGATACCACTCCCTCCCATCCCCAGATTCTATTTGCCCATTTATTAAATATTTATAAAGCACCTACCATGGTACCAAGCACCAAGATACAAATTGAGGATACAGTTTCTTTACAGAAACTTATGAATAGACAATTACAACGTGTCAACATACACTTTACTGCAGACAGAGGTAAGCAACAGGGCTGAAGGGAACAAATGGGAGGGTCAGGCTGGAATTTCTAATTCTCCAGGTCATCATTTAGAACAGGAAAATCCCCAAAATGATGATACCAACTTACCTGCTTTTCATCTTCTGCTAATAGTCCCACTAATAGTCCCTGGGGTTCTTCCTTTGCCCTCTTAAAAAACTCCATCTACACACCCATTTAGTCAGACCCCAGCCACTCTAAGATATCAAATATCTCTACCCAAATGACTTCTGGATATAGAAAGGCATACAAATACACCAACCCTTTTATGGTCCCTTGTCTATTTCACTAGACTCACCTCCTGCCACTCCCTCGAACCCCAACTCTCTGCCAGTCACACTAAAACACGTGGGGTTTTCTACTATCCTACATTACTCTGTGCTCCCGCACATACATGCCTTCGGAAATTTTCTTGTTATTGGAGATCTTCTCATCACTCTTTATTTTAACTTTTATTTCACTAAGATCAGTTCAGTTATCTCCTCTACTCAGAAGTCTCTCTCCTTCCCCTTCCATCCACAGGTCCTTACCACAGGTCCCAACACACCTTGTACATACACATCTTAATTCTTAACACGAGTCAGTGCCTGGAAGTCAGCCCGGCCCCCATTCTGTAGCACCCAGTCGAGGGTTTAGCATGTTCCAAGGCCTTAACAATGTCAGTTGAATGAACAAATGAATCAAGGAAAGGGACTGTCCTGTCCCAAATGATGACACTGAGAATAAACAACTGTCGCTACAACAAAGCGAATTTCCTCCTGCATTCCCGACACTACAGCACAAGCAGCAATCCAAGACCTAAGGAGAACCACAAGGACCATGAGTGTTTCTCAGGATGGGGAGGTAGGTGGTACAAACCGACCCCCACCCACTCACCCCAACTTTCTCCTTCCCATCCCTTGCTTACGAAAACAAAAAGCCAACACCCCCTACCCAAAATGTAAGAGCAAACCAAACAAAAAAATTCTGCATTGGGGGGCCCATTGGGGCAACGAGCTTGCAGCTGGGAACACCAAGGAAAGAAACTGGCAGCTCACCTGGGCGGCACTGCTCGCACCTGGCTGGCTTCTAACTGCCCAGCTGATGGGGGAGGGGAAAAGAGGGGGGGAAACGGTTGCTCCCCACCCGGGCCGCCCGGGGGCGGGATCTCAGGGCAGTGTTCCCCATGGAAACTGTTACCTTTTAGTAAAAAGAAAACCTTATTTGACGGTCCCCTTCAGCTTGCACACGATGACGCGGTGCAGGGCAGCAGTTCTCCACCGTTCGTCGCTGCCAGCTCTCACCCTAATGGCGGCCACTAGCGGGCAGCGACAGGCGCCTTTATGGGAGCCCCTGCCTGGGCGGCGCGCCCATTGGCTGGAGCACGTCACGTGTCCCCGCCCCGCCGCCGCCGAAAGGTGCGTGAGGTCAGGGCTCCGCACCCGCACCCGAGGCGGCACTAGAGGTAGTGCCGTCCCGCGCGGCGGCCGCTTCCTGAGTGCCGGGCGCCCGGTGAGGAGCCGGCGTTCCGAGCAGGGGTGTCGCCCTCACGGTGCTGACCGTTAAAGCGGTTCTTTAACTCAATCTGTTAGCCCCGGGGTGATGTGGGGGCTTGGTCAGTTGTGGTGTGAGGAGTTTTCACGCTTTTAGTCCGCCCTCCCTGACGCTCCTAGCCCTTGCATGTAGTGAGTTCATGAGGTAACAGCTGAGCTTGAGCCAAAGCGAGCTGGTCGGGTTTAAAATGGCACTGAAGGGCCTCCCTGGTGGCACAAGGGGTTAAGAAGCAAGCTATGAAGCAATCCGCCGTCTCTGCTGCACGAGTTCAATTCCCGGCTCGCCAGGGAGCAACCCACATGGCGCAACAGACCTCTCCTGACTCACCTGCTGCTCCCCTCAGCAGTGTTTTCAGTCAGTCTGCCTGCTCTGTTCCCTGCTCTGTCTCTGGTGAATCCTCTCTCTCGCTCTCACACACACCCCTGCACCTCTGGCCTGTACCGCAGCTCTTGTATGCATAAATAAATAAATCTTTTGGAAAAATAAAATAAAAATAAAATGGCACTTAAAAACTGTTTCACAACAGCTGCGTGAGAAGATTGACTTCGGATACTGACAGTCTTTTATGTGTGGATGTATATAGTTACTTATTTGATACAGTTGCAAACTGTCTCATTCTTAACTCTCATTCCTAGTGGCTGGATGGATGGTGGGTGGGTGAGTTGGGGCAAAAACAGCTGCGGAACTGGTAGCTAAATCCATCAAAAGAAATCCAATTTCCTGAAGCACAAATCTGGGGTCTCAAACAGCTCAGAATGTGTAAATTCCAACGTCTTTATGTTAGAATGTTGGGACTCAGGACCAGGTGTTCACCAGAAAAGCAGCATCCTATCCTACTAAGATAAATAACTGGAACTCCAGACATTTTTACATTAGATAAGCTATTCTTACACCAATCTCTGAACATGGCTGACTTTAATCAAAGGAGGCCTTTATTTCCAATAATATTAAGAACAAATATTGTATGGAAAAGCCAATACCATAGCTACAGCTTGTAGAGATTCAATTTTGGTGTTAATTTGCGTTGCTTAAAATCTTATGCAAGGAAAAGATTAGGACCTGAGATGTGACCTAGCTGCAGACCTAGGGTGGGACCCTCTCACTGTGAAAGGTCTAAGAGAGGTCAAAGAATTAAAAGGCAGGAATGTCTGGGTGTAAATCTTGTTCATTTTTTTCTTTTTATTGTTGTTTTAATTTTTTAATTTATTTTATATGGATATATTTTACATCATCCTTTTCTACTCAATTTTTTTGGACTCCTCCTGAGAACTAATGGAAAAGAGAAGTGCACACTCCAGAGTAGCCTGGATGATCTTTTAAAAAGCTAAATCTCATCATGTTCATACACTAAAAACCTTTCAATTGCTTTCATTATTTAAGATAAAGATTAAAAGCCTTAATGTCAACTACAAGGTTCTACATGATTTATTTCTTCAGCTCCAACCCTGTCCAGCAGTGCCCCCATTTCCACAATGACCTTTCACCTTTTTTCAGTGCCCTGTTCCCCCCCCCACTGCACCTCCTCTACTTCTAGAAGCACCTCCTCTACTTCTACAATGGTCCCCTCCCCCTGTCCTTCCATCCCACAGCTAATACTCAGGCCTCAACCTAAAGGCATTTTTCAAGGAGGCTACCCTGCCATTAGATCTTCCTGTAATACACTTTATTACAACCTAATTCCTGCCACTTGGTACTATTCTAGTCATATAGCCAGGGGTATATTTAATGTCTTTTCCCCACTAAACAGTAAGCACCATGAGTGCATAGTATCAAGTCTTTAAAGTATATTAACATTAAGTAGATTATCCTTTGATCCAGTCAGTTTTAAGGACTGTGACAAATAGGATTTGAATTAAAGGTGTACATGGGTGGGGAGGAGAAGAGTTGCAAAACTGGATTTGAGTTAAAAAAGAAATAAGATGATGGCAAAATGGAGAATACAGAAAAAAGGGGACTCTTTAGAAGTGTTTGATTCGGGGTTTCTGGCCTGAGAACTTGGAAGAAAGCACTACTTTCAAGGAAGGGGATTAAAGGAAGGGAACAAGTTTAAGGGAGGGGAAAATAATTCAGTTATGGACATAATTCAGGGCAACGGATGCCAAGGTAGAGATTTTGAGCAGAGAATTTATTATACAGTTCAAAATACAATCAGCAAAGACAAAATAATAAAGCTTTCACATTAATTTTCACTAGTATGATTTGTTAAGTGTGTTAAATTACAGTAGTTAGAATGCAACAAAACTGTGGTGGGGTGGAAAGATTCCTCTTGATAATTTGTTGGTTTAGTTTAAAAAATAAAATGTACATTATTCAAATGAAAAAAATTACTATCAGGTTGAAGATGGGACAGGAGCACAGAAAAGACATTAGGAGACATAAATATCCAGATATTGGTGACTGTTCATGGAGAAGTTGAGATTTGCTAGGGATTTGTGACAGAAATGCTAGAGAAAAGAGCTTCCAAAATTTTGAAAAATGACTAAAGATTAGTATTTCAAGATGAGATATCGCAGGGCTATTCCATGACAAATAAAAGACATTTTAAGTTTCACATCCTTCATTTTTGTTCAGATTTGGCAAGAGGAATCTTGTCAAATCTTTGGTCTCATGCATTCAATAAATGTCCCCAGAAGTCAGCTTAAGAAATACAGTCGACCTTTGCACATCACAGGTTTCAGCTGCCAGGGTCCACTGGTTTCTGCCTTCAGATAACCACTGATGCTTGTTGTTGAATCTTCAGGTGAGGAGGCCCCCCCCACCCCCTAAACCCCAGGACTTTTCAAGGGTCAACTGTATTTAAATTTTAAAGTGGTTTTGTGTAGGAATTAGGAAGCCACATAATACATATAGATGTAAAAGACGATTTATTACTAAAAAGAAAAAATATTGTTACCTCTTTTGCTAAATCCAAGTCAGCTCTTGCTAGATCCTACACAATGCTCCACTGTCAAGTTGAAATGTCCCAGTGATCAGTCTTTGAACCTTCTCCGTATTCATATTGTTAGGGGGAAATGATGTCCTGAGTTAATCCCATACAGGCTTTGTGGACCCCACCCCCACTCCAGACTAAAGCCATCAAGACATTGGGAAAGACAAATCCCATCACCACCAAGGGAGGGTGGCTGGGACCTGAGTGCCACATTATATAACCTTATTTCTTTAATACCTGTTTCATCCCGAATGGAAGCTCCGAGAAGGGATTTTTGTCTGTCTTTTCGCGCCCTCATTATCTGTACCTTAGGGCACATAGCAGGTATTCAATAGTAATTTAATGATAGATGATTTGTGTCTGAAGGTTCACGCTTCACAAAAGGTGAGAATGGAGGTCACAAAGGAGAAAAGGGAACAGAGAAGTCCACTTGCCACATTAAAAAGTAGAAGATTATGCCCTTACTTGGACAGGAGAAGAGGCCCCAAGCGCCGTGACAAGCCTCTATGTTGACTGCAGAGGTGATTATTTGGAACTGAGGATGGATGAGGGAGGGAGTTCCTAAATATTTATTGGAATTGCCCAGAAATGTAAGCAGGTTACCAGCTTCCAAACATGGGTGAAGTTATCACAACTCTAAGTATCTAAACCCTCACTAATTGACTGGAAATTAGCAAATATATCCTCTATTGTATTGAAAAAACAAATAAAGGAAAAATTTACATACAAAACAACCACCTAGTCTTTTGTCTGCCTTCAGCAGCTAAGATCCATGTCAAGAGACTAAAGTAACTTTTCCATTCCCAAATTCTTTGATCAGAACCAAAATTGGTTTGTAAGGGGGTAATTCTGACAGAATCAGAGAAAGAACCGTGAAAGCAAAATTAGTGTGTAAAACAAACTCAAAGGAAAATAAACCTATTTGTTCAAATAAAATTCTTTTGTTTATGCTTCATTTGTTTCTTAGAAGCCTTTGTGTTCATTTAATGAAGTCTGACCCCTTTCCCAGACCTAATAAATTCTAAGGATGTATTGCTGTTGGAGAATTGCACACTGTAACTCAGCCACTTCCTAAGTTGTTGATACATCAGTAAATTTTATAATATATTCAAAAACAACTAAGGATCAAATAATCACTAGAAGAATTTTAATTTGACAAACTGGAGCCCAGAACCTGAAAGGAAAAGAAATTCTTATTCCTTCATATTGGTATATTTTCCTTTGGTTTAGTTTTACTGTACTTTTGAAAGGTCATTATTGATACATAGGTAAATTTTTAAATGGTACTAGTGTTTAAAAAGAGGAATTTTAACTACAACAAGGTAAAATGTTTTGACTTAAAATTTTATATAATTAGATCTTCAACCATATAACTTGTATATATTTATTTATTATTATTTTTTAACTTGTATATATTTATTTACCTAGACAGTAAGAATCAACATTGTTTCTTGATCCTAAGTTTTACCACAAAGTGAAGCAATCACCTCTCAAAAGTACAATAAAGTAATAAAATATTCAAAGAAGTAATTGGTAATGCTTCTTACTTGGAAAACATTTATTCATGAATAATTTTCTTTTTTTTTCCATCATTATTTAACAAATACTTGAATGTAGAATCTAATTTCCATGTCTAACTTTTTATACTTTTGGATGACATTCAAGTGAGCTAAAAAAAATCTTAGAATCCCAGATGGACAGTTTCAGCTTTAGATCTTGTCCCCTGGGTTGTGCCCATGCCAGAGTGTCTGCCCTGGGAACCTAGGCAACTTCTAAACAGGCCTTGCAGGGCACTCCACACAAAAGAATGAGGTCAAGTAGCATAAAGGGCTCCAAAGCAGTTGAAGAAAAGGGCTCTATAACTTTTTCCCATTATTAGATCCCTTTCAGGCTAAGGGTCAGGGAAAAGGAAATTGGAAATGGGTTGTCCAGCTGCAAGTGTTAGGAGGAAAAGGACGGGGTTGCCCTGTAACAAAAGAATAGAGAAGAGAAGCTGAGGAATTAGAAGATATAAGCGGCAGAGAAGTTCTGTTTGTGGCCAGGAGGGGCACCCAGGACCCCCAAACCTGCCTGCTCCAAATGGGTTCTTCCATGGGCCGCATAAAGACAGACATACTCTTAGTGCATAAGACCTTCAATAGAAAATAACTTTAATACAATTAGTGTGCGGTAAAGAGAAGACAAAGGATATAGTTATCAAATGAAGCACCCAGTTACCCATCCCTTCGTGGATAAATGCCCAGCTAAAGAGGGTTGGCCCAAAGCAGGAACATTGAGACCTAAAAGCCTGCCACAAATCTGAAGCACCTTCTGGTAGGGAACCACAGGAAAGGGGCAGAAGGGGCCAGGCAAGTCTGGAAGGAAAAAAGCAAAATCAAACCCCAAGTGAAGATAAAGGCTGCCATTGTCCCCACGTCTCTTCTACATATCTCCTTCCATGTCCCCAAGTCTCAGGTACAAGTCCAAGGCTTAGAAGCAAGTGCGGTTTTTTCAAATGTGCCTCCTTCAGATCTTCTTGATCTCCTGTCTTGTCTAGCTTCTCCTTCCTGCCAGCTCCACCCTTCCTTAGGGTGGGGCAGGGAACCTGGAATCTCTGCTTTCTCTGGATATCATTCTGTTACAGTTCAACAAACTTGAGGGATGGAAAAGGAAAGGGAGGGAATCAGAGAAAGCAAATTCCCTTCAAGGTGCTACAGGTTACGCAATTGTAAGGGTCAGGTCCAAAGTACGTGGGTGAAAAGATGTGGAAATGAATGTCTTTGACGTTTGGGACATTGAGAAACAGGGAGAGAGTGTCCTGGGGAACGGCCCTTTCAGCTGTTCTTCTGGTCATTTCATTCATTTCTTTCTATCCATATCGTGTCTGCCTTCAGTTTCTTCTTCCAACTCACTAAGTAGACAAAAACCATTAAATAAAGTAACTGATGGCTTTTCAAAGTGCAGGCCTTTCATTAATACTAATTTTAATATAATAGGAAATGTATATTGAAATGCCCCAAAATCAATGGTTTAAAGTGTGGAAACATTTCACCAGTGATATGAGATACTTCACAGACAATAATAATATTATTCCATGTTTGATTCTCTTTCAATCTTCTGATTATTTCAGTTTGGTGCTATTAGTTCTTGAACACAAGGCTCAGACCCTAGTGTTTAGAATACCTGGGACTGGAGGTCAAAATAACTGGGTTGGGAGAGCATTAGACTGAAGACTACCCTAGGGGATTCCGATGTAGAGGTTCATAGAGGTTCATAAAACTTTGAAAAATCCTCGACTAGACCCATCCAAAACTTTTTTGTAAAAACAAACTCTAGCCTGCACCTACAATATTTAATATAATGAATGGTCAGTGCTTCATGACATAGAAATTTAAAGGTCTAGTTCAGTTTATTTTGATATTTGATCTTTTTTTTTTTTTTTCCTAGAGGCATGTTTTATTTATTTATTTGTTTGTTTGTTTGTTTTGTTTATACATGCACTGGGTACAGTCAGAAGCGCGGGAGGGCGAGAGAATTCACCAGAGCCAGAGCGGGGAGCAGAGCAGGCAGAAGGACCGAAGTACACTGCTGAGGGGAGCAGCGGGCGGCAGGAGAGGTCTGCGCGCCATGTGGGACCCTCCTCCGGTGGCCGGGGAGCTGCCGGGGATCAAACCGGCGCTGCAGAGGCCGCAGGCAGCTTCGCAACCCAGCGCTCAACCACTGCGCCACCGGGGAGGCCCTGATATTTGATCTTGACGACACTCTAGCTGATAAAGAGGTCCAAGGTCTAACTTCAAATGGAAATATTGTACTTACTAAATATTGTACCTACTAAATCTTGACATCCGGCTTTCAATTCAATCCACCAATTTGTCAGTTTTTCTTAAAATTTGACCAGTAAATTTCTTTCCTGATGTCAATCAATGATTTTGTGAACTGGGAGAGATTGCCCTTTCAACATCTCCCAAAAGTCTAATACTGTTCCTGTCAGGAACTTCCTAATCAGCACCAGCAAGGTCATCTGCATTATAAGAACCCCTGCCTTCTCCTGAGGGGAGGTGGGTTTACCTGAAATATTTTGCTCATAACCTTGTCTTGCCTAATTCCTGTCTATTAAGACCCTTCATTCGGTGTAGCCCTGATGCCAGAATAATTTAGTAAAGTCAATTAGATCTCTAAATCTGTAAATTTTGTCTTTTAACAGTGTGGTGGCAGTGGAAGGATCCAAAGTGAACTTCCAGTTGGAATCAAGAAAAAAAAACACAATTAGATGTATTTAAAGCTTTAAAGGTTAGATCCCTGTCTAGTAAGCCGAACTTACAATGCCAGGTCACCTGCCTAGAGTGGACATTCAGTAAATATTAATTTCTCCATTAAGAGTGCTTTAGAATTTACACACCACGGTTATAAGTTTTTTCTGAAACAATCCTGAGGGGAGATTGCACTGACTAGCCTGACTTGTTTCTGTGAAAAGATGCTATGTTCTTTCTCTAGAACCCTCCCTGTGAGTTATCTAAAAAGAGCTGTTTTTATAAACATTTTGAAAACTCTTTGTTCTTATGGAAACCATTTTTCCCTGGGCATTCCCTTAAATTTGTCTGTCAGGTTATTTGTTTTTTTCATTTTGTTTGTCAGTGCAT
The DNA here is from genome assembly GCF_014898055.3 of Talpa occidentalis. Lineage (NCBI taxonomy): Eukaryota > Metazoa > Chordata > Mammalia > Eulipotyphla > Talpidae > Talpa > Talpa occidentalis. Next base: position 94,270,341 of record NW_023605305.1, on the reverse strand, counting down.
TCATTCAAAAACCCTCAAAACCCTCCAGGGGCTTCCCACCTCACCCAGAGATCTCAATGCGAATTCCTAACCTTGGTTTGGCATCCCTGTCACCTCTCTGACCTAGTCACCTACACCTTACTCCACTCTAATGTCTGTTGACTGATCTTCATCTTTTCCACCTTCAGAATTTTATGTCTTCTGTTCCCTTGGTCTGAAATATTCTTGCACCTTAATTATCAGCATGGCTTGCTCCTTTACTTCCTTCAGGTTCTTTACTGACATCCCTATCACAAGTGGCGCGCGCGCACACACACACACACACCTGCTTTATTGTTTTCCCAATTAATGTAAGCTCTACAATGCAAGCTCCCTTGAAAGCAGAAACTTTGGCTCTCTGCTGTATCTCCTGCACAAAGTGGCACCCAGTAATTACTCTCATGTTCAATGAGTCTATACTGGGAAGGAAAAGAACCAGATGTGATTTGAAAAATTACACTCAAGTAAGTGACAGTTAAGTAATTATACTTCTGGTGCTGTTTGTTGTGGGTTTTTTTTTTTTTTGCTGCTAGTGACATAATATTGATAGAGTCAGTTAAAGTTGATTAAAAATTGGATAAATTGAGAGAATTGTTTATAAGGCCCTAAAAATACCGACAAGTTTCTTTTCCTAAATTTAATGTTAGTAACCCGAAACATACTCTAAAATTATTTCTTCATTTGGCCACTAGGTGGCAGGATAGGCACACACCTGGCAAATGGAGGCGTCAGTATCAATTCACCGTTACCGAGCAGTAACACCTGCCCCTTATATTTGAAGACTACTTGATAGTAGAGAAAATGCTTTCACAAACAATGCCTCATGATCTACCTCCATAGAGTAGAGGAGACAAGTATTTTTGTTTATTTTTTAAAGAGGAAAAGAGGCTCAGAATTTAAGGGATTTACCCAAAGAAGTAAACAGCCCAGCTAGTGCCCAGGTATCTTCATAATTCCACTCAGGTGAAAGCGGCCTTCCCAGCAACTTGATGTTGACTCTAAACTTGCCCTGCTGAAATAGTCTGAAAATGCAAATCCTTTTAGCTTCTTATAAGGGGAGCTGACCATAAAATCTGTTCAACCTCCCCTTTTGGTGTGAGATGGATCCTGAAATGCATCTCTTTTTGGATCTTCCCAAAAGTCAGAATATGTTTGGGGGGAATTTAAGTTATGAATCTTCTACATACTGTTAGCAGGTAGTCTCAGGGTAGCAGGGCACCTAGCCACATGACAAGCGAGGTCTCTGCATCTTAAATGGTGGGGTGTTTTTGTGAAGAGTTGAGTGTGTGATTCACATTAGTATTTGTAGGGTAAATGGTGTTCAGGCTTTTCTGCCCTCCCACCATTAGGATTGCCCTGCCTGATGGGCAACCTGCATTTTGTTACATTGTTATAAGTTGTGTTGTTTACCTCTGTGGGCCATGACTGCAGTATTGATATGGTCACCAAGAGAAGAAAAATCAGGAGAGGCAGGTGAGAGAAGGGGAGAAAAGAAAACAGAGAAGCCCAGGGTGAAGACTTGCTGGGGGCCTGGCACCCCCAGGACCCCTGCCTGCTGTGTACCTGTTTGCCACACTACATGTAAAGCTCAGTAAAAGCCTGTGAAAGCCGCCAAGGGCTCCAGGACTCCTCCTTTACCCGTCCAGTCTTCTCCGATCATAGAAAACCTGCTCTGTGTCCCTTCCTGCCCCTACAGTATTAAAGACCCAAAGCAGGCCTCCCTGCTGACGTAAAAGGTTAAGTCTCAGCACTATGAAGCTGTCTGCAGTCATTGCAGCACAAGTTCAATCCCTGGCCAGGTAACTACCCACAAGGTGCAGCAGACCTCTCCTGTCTCGCCCGCTGCTCCCCTCAGCAGTGTATTTCAGTCAGCCTGCCTGTTCTGTTCCCCACTCTGTCTCCAGTGAATCCTCTCACCACCCCCACACCTCTGGCCTGTACCCCAGTTCTTGTATGCATAAATAAATAAATCTTTAAAAAAAGATGTGGTATGTAAAACAAGGAAATACATTCCAGAAGCAGAAGAAGGTGTAAATCAAAGAGGGAAGGAAGATAAGAAGATGGAATTTGTAGGAGCTAAAGCTCCCCATTAAAAAGACTAGGCAAATGAGGCAGAATACCATTGTAAGTGGGGTTAGAGGTCAGGGGCATGAAAAATCAAGCAAGGTTTTTTTGTTTTCTTTTTGCGTAGAAGAACTGGGGCATAAACCAGAGGTGTGGGGGTGAGAGAATTCACCAGAGACAGAGTGGGGAGCAGAACAGGCAGATCTACTGAAATACACTCCTAAAGGGAGCAGCAGGCAAGACAGGGGAGGTCTGCTGCACCATGTGAATTAGCTGCCTGGCCAGGATCAAACTCAGGCCATAGCAGTGATAGTGCTGAGACTTAACCCCTAGACCACCACGGAAGTCCTGTTCTTAATTCTATAACCAATGGGCATTATTAATTAATTCATCCAATCATTGTTTAACAGGAGTTTATTTGGCATCCACTGTGTGCTGTGCTCCGCTGGGCACTAGCTATATAGCTCTAAACAAAAGGGGTTTGGACTCTACCTTGGGTTCAATCTAATGTGGAGAGATGGAGGATGAACTGGTAAATTAATTATAAATTAAGAAATGCTTTGAAGATCATGGATTGTGCTGGAGTCACAGGCAGCCAGAGACAGCCTCTCTGAGTAATTAGTAGGAGGCCCATATAGCTAGAATACCATTAACATTAGCTAGGAGGAAAGGCTGGGGAGGTGAGCTGGAGCTGGATTTTGTTTTAAGTGCAAAGGAAGTTTTTAAGTAGGTGAGTGATATGGCCTGATACATATTTTTATTGTTTTTTAAAGGTTTATTATTTATGCATACAAGAACTGGGGTACAGGACAGAGGTGCGGGGAGGGGTGCAAGAGGATTTACCAGAGACAGAGTGGGGAACAGAATAGGCGGATTGACTGAAGTACACTGCCGAGGGGAGCAGCCAGCAAGAGAGATCTGGCACACCATGTGGGTAGCTCCCTGGCCAGGGATCGAACTTGTGCTGCAGTGGCTGCAGATAGCTTCATAGGTTGTGTCTTAATCCCTTGAGCCACCATGGATGTATATATGTATTTTTTCTGTTTCTGTTTCTTTTTTTTTTTTTAAGATTTATTTATTTATTTATACAAGCCCTGGGTACAGTCAGAAGCGCGGGAGGGTGAGAGAATTCACCAGAGCCAGAACGGAGAGCAGAACAGGCAGAAGGACCGAAGTACACTGCTGAGGGGAACAGCGGGCAGCAGGAGAGGTCTGCGCGCCATTTAGGACCCTTGCCTGCGGCCGGGGATCAAACTGGCGCTGAAGAGGCTGCGGGCAGCTTAGCAATCCAGCGCTCAACCGCTGAGCCACCAGGGAGGCCTGCCCACACTCCCCCCCAACCCCATGTATATTTTTAAAACCTACTCTTAGTTTCTCTATAGGGAATGGACTGTGGGAGGGGGAAGGCTAAGAGTTGAAGCAGTTTAATCACTGCTGCTGCGGCCATGGTAGAGATTCTCAAGAGGGACAGGGATGCCTTAAATCAGGGTGATAGCAATGAAACAATGAAGCAAAACTTCTTCTGAGCAATAGAAATAGATGGACTTGGTCCTCCCCAGTGGCGCAGTGGTTGAGCGCTGGGTTGCAAAGCTGCCAGCAGCCTCTGCGGCTCTGGTTCGATCCCCGGCTGCTCCCCAGCCACCAGAGGAGGGTCCTGCATGGCGTGCAGACCTCTCCTGCCACCCGCTGCTCCCCACAGCAGTGTCCTTCCCTCCTTCTGCCTGCTCTGCTCCCCGCTCTGGCTCTGGTGAATTCTCTCACCCTCCCGTGCTTCTGACTGTACCCAGTGCTTGTATGTATAATCAAACAAACAAATAAATAAACAAACCTTAAATAAATAAAAAAAAAGAAATAGATGGACTTGTATACCAGATGCAATTTGAAGGTAAATTCTCAAGGATTTCTGGATGAATTGGCTCTGAGGGGTAATGGAGAGTATAGTGGGTTGATTGCTGGCCCCCCCCCCCAAAGATAGGCCCATGTCTTAATCCCAGCACATGAGAATGTGACCTTATTTAGAAAAAAGTTCTTTGCAAAATGCAATTAAGGATCTCCACATGAGATCATCTTGGATTATCCACGTGAGCCCTAAATCCGATAACAAATGTCCTTGTAAGACTTACAGACAAGAGACAGAGTGGAGAAGATCATGTGAAGACTGAGGCAGAGATGGGGTGATACCCCCCCACGAAAATGCCATCTGCCGCCAAAAACGTGGTGGAAAAGGGAAGAACTTTTCTCCACTGGAACTTCCAGAAAGAACACAGCTCAGCTAACACTTGTTTTTCAGATTTCTGGCCTCCAGGACTGTGACAAAATAAATTCCTCCTGTTATTTTGAAACCACCAAGTGTGTGACAATTAACTGTTGCAGCCACAGTACTGAGAGGGATGTTCTCTGTTACCACTCTGACTCCTGGGTTTCTGGATGTTTGACATTATTAATTGGGGGAATCTGGCATGGGAGGAGGGGATCAAGAGTTCTAGTTTGGTCAGGATAAGTTTGAATTGTTTGTGAGGTGTCCAAGGAAAGGTCTCTAAGCAGTTGAATGGAGGAGTCTCAAACTCAGAGGAGTCATGAGAGAAGAAATGAAAAAGAATTGTCAGCTCCCAGGTTACATTTAAGCCACTGACATTGATGCCATCTCCTGGAAAGCACTGAGTAGGGCCTTGGAAGACTTGTGAACAGTGGCCTGCATGATTTCAGGGCATTTGTGGGGAAACAGATTCATCCTTTCTGATTTTTTCTTTTCTTTTCTTTTCTTTTCTTTAAAGATTTATTTATTTATGCATACAAGAACTGGGGTGCAGGCCAGAGGTGCAGGGGGTGAGAGGATTCACCAGAGACAGAGTGGGGAACAGAAACGGTGGGTTGACTGAATACACTGCTGAGGGGAGCAGCGGGCGAGACAGGAGAGTTCTGCTGTGCCATGTGTGTAGCTCCCTGGCCAGGTATTGAACTCATGCTACAGTGGCTGCAGCTAGCTTTTCTTGATCTAACTATTGCTTGTATTTCCGACTTCATCTCATTTCCCACCTCTGATTGTTTTGCTCTCTGACATCCAGCTACATTGACATCCAGGCAGTTTCTCCAACTCTGCATGCCCTTTTCTACCTGCTGGGGCATGGGGTGTCCGGAACACTTCCCTTTCCAGTTCCCGGCACCCCTTCCCATGCCAGTACACTTCTTCAGGGAAGCTGACCTGACCACCTCTCCCTTCCCCACTATAGCGAGCCCCTATTTTCAGCTTTATGGTCTTGTGTACCTTTTCTATCTCGTCGTTATGATAGTTTAATTATATGTATAAGTGAGCCTGCCTGGTGGCGCAGGAGTTAAAGACAGCTCTATCAAGCTATCACCAACCATTGCAGCACGAGTTTAATCCACGGCGGGCCAGGGAGGTGACCCACATGGCACAGCAGACCTCTCCTGACTTGCCCGCTGCTCCTCTCAGCAGTGTATTTCAGTCAATCTGCCAGTTCTGCTCCCCACTCTGTCTCTGGTGAATCCTCTCACTCCCCGCACCTCTGGCTTACACCCCAGTTCTTGTATGCATAAATAAATAAATCTTGTAAAAATTATATAAGTATAGATGTTATTTTTAATATAGAATATATGCCATATTATGTGTTAAATATGTTATGTATTATTTATGTTATATGTGTGTGTGTGTGTGTGTGTGTATCTTTTAAATGGGATTATTTGGATTAATGTCTATCTCCTACCAGACTTTACTCTTCATGAGGGCATGTCTCCCGTTCTGGGCGACATTGCTAGCATTCATCTGCACTTGGCCTGTTGCAAGGTCTCGTTGTACATTGGCTGAATAAATAAAATGATCTAGTTGCCACTAGTTACAGTTACAGACGAATTCTAAGAATCCTCAGGTTGGGTCACTTTGATGTGGCTCTTTAGGGTTTGAAAAGTAATAAGTAATGCTATGGAGTTCTCTCCCCCTCTAGAGAAACCATTCCTAGGGCATGGGAAGGGTCATATTATTATTTAAGTTTCCACTTAGGAGCATCAATGCTCACCTCCAAATATTCTTACAGGTCGCAGGAGGAAAGGTGTGGCTTTTGTGATTAGCAACGAGCAGGAGGGGTTTCTTTGTGACTGTTAGGAAAGAAATGAAAGCCAGTAAAAGGGTGATGTCCCCTGGTGCAGGGATTCACCTGCCCCCCTTAATAATGTGCACAGGTTAGTTCAGAATGTGGCCTCCTTGAAAAAAGAAAGATATTAGCCAAACTCGATCACTTTAAATAAAAAGAACATGGCATCTAAGCTTGATAAAATTACCAAAGAACATTAATGTAGGGGAAAAGTCAGTAACACATCTTAAACATAGTTCAAATGTTTTTTCTTTTAAATATTAATCTCTACTACGTGGTTCCAGTCCTCAGAGTGATGAAAATATGGTGCACATCTGTGCATTTATTTTCTCATGGCTTGTGTTTAATTATCCACCAAGAAAAAATTCACAAGATGTTTCATGTCCTTCTTTTTAACTGCCAAAACAGGAACTTCTGAGGCTTTGACAGAATTGGTTGTGATCCTTTTGAAAATTTTATTAACGTCAACCGAGTATGTGTTTTTAATCTTTTGTATTTTGATCACTAGAATTTATTTTCTATGATTCATTGATGCTTGAGTCTTCCATATTTTAAGTAAATAAGGAGTCAGCAGTTTTTACCTTGTAAAATATATTGGACTTTTTTTTTCAATGCAGAGCTATGATGATTAATGAACAAACTAAATATTAAATCAGAGTATTCTTCCATGTCCAGGACAGAAAGGAAGTCTTGAGACCCTTTGAGAGATTAGTATCTACATTCATTTTAATGTAAACAAAGAGACATTCCACTGTGAACATATTTCTTTCCTCTAAAAAAATTCTGTATAAGGCTGTTGTATTTTCTCTGTATTTGTGGATGTAGAAATAGAAAAGAAAGTGCTTACTTTTTTTGTCTCAAATTGATATTTTGAGTCAGAAGTTTAAACTTCAAGGAAGAAATGTTTATAATACTTTTGAATATAGAAGTGTGCATGGAAAAACAGCAAATGATTACTACAGCTGATCTATAATAATAATTGTCTTTATTATTCGGAACTTTTATTTCAGTTTCACAGATCTCATTGTTAGAGGTCTATGCTGAATTTAAAGTGAAAGTTTATCTTGTTACCTCACTTAAAGTTTACCATGTAAGTGATGGCTTTCTTTTATTACATTTGTATACATCTCCCTAGAAAATTATGCTTGTCTCTGTATCTTACTAAAGAGCCAAAAACTGTAAAGTTTGCCAGCTAGTTAGTGGCAGAGCTGGTAACACACTTTGATGTTTATTTGCTGTCCTTTGATTTTATTAGTCACTTTATTTTATGTTTAATCGAGTAATGACATGGGCATTTTAAGAATGCACTTGATTGGGCCTCCCCAGTGGCGCGGCGGTTGAGCGCTGGGTTGCGAAGCTGCCCACTGCCTCTGCAGTGCTGGTTTGATCCCCGGCTGCTCCCCACTCCCGCGCCTCTGACTGTACCCAGTGCTGGTATAAATAAATAAATAAACAAACAAACAAATAAATAAATAAATAAATAAAAGAATGCACTTGATACAAAAGGTAGAATCTTTTGAGAGTGATCTGGAGTGTGGGAACTGACACTTAGGAAGTACCTACTATGAGCCTACTAAGTTCCTACCATGGTGGCCCAGCGGTTGAGCAATGGGTTGCAAAGCTGCCCGCAGTCTCTGCAGCACCGGTTCAATCTCTGGCCACCAGGTGAGGGTCCCACATGGCACGCAGACCTCTCCTGCCTCCCGCTGCTCCCCTCAGCAGTGTGCTTCGTCAGTCTGCCTACTCTGCTCTCCGCTGACTGGTGAATTCTCTCACCCTCCTGCGCTTCTGACTGTACCCAGGGCTTGTATAAATAAATAAATAAATCTTAAAAAAAAAAGTTCCTACCATCACTTGTGGAAAGATCAGACCTAATTCATAGAAGAGGACACTTTTCTGAATGCAAGTTGATAGAGGGTAACAGGACTGAAGTTCAAACCTTGATCTTTAGCTTTACAGCATTCTAAGCTACAGTTAAACTTAGATTGCCCTTTGAATCTAAAATAGAGATAGGGCCACCCCGGTGCCACAGCGGGTTGAGCACAGCGCTGTGAAGCTGTCCTCAGCCTCCGCAGCGGCGGTTCCATTCCGGCCCGCCAGGGAGATACCCACATGGCGCGGCAGACCTCTCCTGTCTCACCCACTGCTCCCCTCAGCAGTGTATTTCAGTAGATCCTCCTGTTCTGTTCATCGCTTTCTCTGGTGAATCCTCTCACCAACACCCCCCCAACCTAAACCCCAGTTCTTGTATAAAGAAAAATAAATCTTAAAAAAAAAAAAAAAAAAAGATGACTTAAAGGAAATCTCAGCCGGAGACTTGTTATTGTAAATTATCCTGAATGGGGTAAAGAACTACGTGGGTTTCTCTGGAAGATAACAGAATGGGGCCATTTTCTGGTGGAGTAGTATTTCCTAAATACTCCAAAGAAAGAACAAAAAATGGTTTCCTCACAGCAAATGCTGGTTGGCAACAGTGTAAACATTGGTTAAATATACATGCTGGGGAATATACTTTTTCCCCCATCTCTCTTCAGCGCTTTTAGAGATTCATTTAAGGAATACTTTATGAACACCTGGTGGCTCTGTGCTAGTTAGAATGGGGGACAAGAAGACACACTTCGTGCTTTACAGGGTATTGAAAGTAAAAAGAGAAAGCTGCAACAGATTGAGCCTAAATCCAAATCTAATAAAATTTGAAAGTCAAAGTGGGGGCTTACAATAAGATTAGAGTTTCTAGAGAAGAAATTTGGTAATTCAAACACAGACTTAACAGGAATTATCTAGAATAGAATGACTTTCTAAATTATATTGGATGAATTGCCCAGTCTGCCTTTCACATTTGTTTGTATAGATATTACTAAAGAACAGTGATGTTACATAAACACCCCACTTGGATAAAATGGGATGGTACAGGTAAGATACTAAACTCTCAGGTACTTCTCAGGATAGAAATTGGTAAATGTTTTGTGACTATTAGAGGAAAAACTAAATTCTCAGAAAGTGATTATATTTATTTACCATCTGTAAGAGGACATAAAAAGTCCATTGTCCTTCAAAAGATGTCTGGAGGTCTACCCAAAAATATCATCGTGTTCAACTCACTAGTTGAAAAACTTTCGTCATTGCAATATTTCTAGGATGCAGTTTATTAATTAATAATTAATATTTGATTTTGATGACATCCAGATGAGATTTTTATGCAATATCCTGTTGATTTAGGAAGTCACTCTAGTGCTATCAGCAGTAAGTTTTCAAATTCTGGGCGGGTCACTCTTGAGAAGCTATCTTCAGATGGCTCATCTCATTCCGGTTTGTGCATTTCCAGTGCAAAAGATCACTTTTCTTTTTACTAACTTCTTTCCCATCACCTACCACTATTCCCTATTTGGGTGATGTGCCCCCCTATACTAAGTTCAGAGAGTTTGTATATATAGCTTGGATTTCTTTTTGGTTTTTAAAAAAGTTGTGTTATGGAGCTTGTGTAAATATTTTCCTTTTTTCCTCCCTGATCATAAACTTGCCCTCACTCCTGGATCTGGAACATAACCAAGCTGAAGGATGAGATCATGTTTGCAGAGCACAGTGAGGTCTCAGCAAGAATCTTCTAATTTGAGAGGCACCAGTATTTTATGTACCGATACACCAAAATGATAAAAAATAAAATCAAGAGTTTAAAAGTAATTTTCAGCATTGGAACTAAACAAAGGAAGATTTTTCTTTTTTGGCATTTTTTTATTTTCAAAATAGCTTACTTTCCCTCACAATATAACTGTTTCACTTAGCAAACTTAACCAATGCTAATGCAAATACTGCTGATGTCTTCTTTTTATTATATTTTTAATAGTGTGGAAATTGACTGTAGAATGCTAACTCTTCTATTATTTTGAAATAGGCAAATTTAACAATATTTTTAATTATTAATTTGCTTTTTTAATATGGAGAAAAGATTTCCTTTGTTTCCTTCTGAGATAAGTGTACATGATTGTTACTTATTAATGATCTGATTTACTTTTTCAATATGGAAAAGATGATTTTCTCTTTCACATAATGACATACATATTCTTCTGCTTAGGATACAGAACATATGAGGATAAATCTATTTTTTTTACAGATGTTTACCACATGTGGGGCTTAGCATGAAGAACAAGCATGAGTCAAGAATGCCCCTTTGAAAAATTTTTATGTGGTTCCAAAAAATAGTACATATTTTAATAGGATCCATGATGGCCAAGCTGAAGTCATTGTTTTCAACAATCCAACCCAAATGATCTGTTGTGGGCATCTATTTCTACCTGATGTTTCTACCATCCTCCTCTGTCAGGAATCACATCTTGATTTTCATGTGGAAAATCCCCTTTCTTTAGGTCACATGGCTCTAGTGAGCTCACCAGGTTCTAGTGAACTCACCACAGTGCCCCACCTACTTTGAACTAAGAATCTTCCATAAGATTGATTTATACCTGCTAGAAAGGAGTTTCTTTTCTTAGGCCTCTCAAGCAGAAAGAACCACATAATCCTAAAGCTTATGAGCTCAATGCAGGTCTCATGGAAGAAGACCTCTGATGAGAGATGGCAACACATGAAGGGAACCAGAGCTCTAACAACAATTTGCTCCATGTGAAGCGAGATCAACCGTCAAAGTCCCCAGTACTGGAGCCAATACATTCCCTTTTGTGTAAACTAATTTGAGTTGCACAGCTATCACTTTAAACCAAAAGAATTTCGAATATTGCTTTCCATCTAGAGGGGAGAATGATCAAGCAAATAAAAGTAACTGACCAACAATTCTGAGTGATAGAAAATCTTATCAAAATCTCTTTAGGATAAGTAGTAAGTTTTTGTTGGTTTGGAATCCTAAATTTAGAAAGCTTATATAACTAACATTTTCCTGTACCCTAGAGACAAATGTTAAATAAACCAACTGATCCCAGGGATTATTCAAAGATGTAATTCCAGGTTATGTCAGTGTCATTATAGAGTCAACTTAATCACTTACATTTTCAACATTAATAGGATTATTCTACAGGAACTGATGCCAAGAGGAGTGATCCCAAGGCTCTGTACTAATAACAGCTATACAACATAATGGCACATCCTGATGTGTCAGGAAATGTGCAAAGTATGTCATTATTTCACATTTAATTCTCACAGAAGTTCTAAAAGATAGGTTATTATTCCCCCTTTGCAGGTAAGAAATGTTAGAGAGGTTCAGCTTTGTGCTCAAGTTCACACAGTTGGCAAACAGTAAATCTTAATTTCAGAGCCTGGGTTAACTGATGTGCTCTTTTTAAGTTTCCAAAGTTTCTAAGAATCTAATATTTTTTTTTTCAAGAGACTTTGGAGAGATACCTGGCTTATAGTAGATGTGTGTGTGTGATTAATAAATGTGAGACATAATTTGCAATATATAGTAGGTATCTATATTTAAGTTTTAAGCACATGCATTATGAGTGAGGTATAAGAATTTGTAATTCAACTACTTGGGGGTGGTGATGGATACCAATATGGCACTAGTAAGCAGAGGCATCAAGACACATACTCCATTAAGAAGAGTCCCAGACAGAAGAGACTGTCTGAAACCCAATGTATCAGAAACTTTGGTATCAGCAATACTACCACTTTACTCTTCTTCAATATGACAGCATCTAAACAGATAGGCTGGGGCCTCCCTAGTGGCACAAGGGGTTAAGTTGCAGCACTATGAAGCTATCCGCAGCCATTGCAACAGGAGTTCGATCCCCTGACAGGGAGGTGATCCAATTGGCTAAGCAGACCTCTTCTGTCTTGCCCGCTGCTCCCCTCAGCAGTGTATTTTTTTTTTCCTAAAAGATTTATTTATTTATTTATTTATACAAGCACTGGGTTCAGTCAGAAGCGCGGGAGGGTGAGAGAATCCACCAGAGCCAGAGCGGAGAGCAGAACAGGCAGACTGACGAAATACACGGCTGAGGGGAGCAGTGAGTGTAGCAGGAAAGGTCTGCGCACCTTGTGGGATCCTCGCCGGCGGATGGAACCGGCGCTGCAGAGGCTGCGGGAAGCTTCGCAGCCCAGCGCTCAACCGCTGGGCCACCGAGGAGGCCCAGCAGTGTATTTTCAATCAATCCACCCGTTCTGCCCCTCACTCTCTCTCTCTCTGGTGAATCCTCTCACACTCCCCCCACCCCCTCCCCTGTGGTCTGTAGCCCATTCTTGTATGCATAAATAATACATTTTTAAAAATATAAATAGATCGGTTGCTATATCAGGGTCACCAGACAGTGCATAAATAATGAAAACACTACCTCAGAAATACAGAGGGAAACCTGGGTCTTAAAAAGAAATTGAGTTTATCCAGCGTGGATAAATTTATCCACACAAAATGTGGCTGCTACTTGTCATCAGGCAAATGAATAGCCTCTACAACAAAGACTTCCAAAATGAGGGATTGCCTATCAAGCAACTTTAATAAATATTCTTTAAAAAAAGAAATACAGAAAATTTAGATGAACATTTGTATCTCCTAATGTATGTATCTGGTCATCGTCTCCACAAGCTTACATCATTGTTTATATATCATAACAATGTTTATATATCATAACTTATTATATATTTTAAATGTTAGCTTATTAATTTACTCTTTGATTATCAAGTATTACCAGTGTTGAACTATAAAAAGCACACAAATATCTAGTTTACCTATGCTAGGTTTCCCAGAATTCGCTTTTGCTTCAGTTTCTGTTTAGATACAAAAAAGGATATATCAGGCAGAATTGCTGCTTAGGGAAGTAATTTTCGTAAACTAAAAGGAGGTTCAGTGAAATAAAGAGTCCATTGCATGTTAATTCTCTTGATGTTTTTTCTTTTTTTTTTTTTTTTAATAGAGGCATGTTTATTTATTTATTTATTATATTTGTTTGTTTGTTTTGTTTATACATGCACTGGGTACAGTCAGAAGCGCGGGAGGGTGAGAGAATTCACCAGAGCCAGAGCGGGGAGCAGAGCAGGCAGAAGGACTAAAGTACACTGCTGAGGGGAGCAGCGGGCGGCAGGAGAGGTCTGCGCACCATGTGGGATCCTCCTCCGGTGGCCGGGGAGCAGCCGGGGATCGAACCGGCGCCGCAGAGGCCGCAGGCAGCTTCGCAGCCCAGCGCTCAACCGCTGCGCCACCGGGGAGGCCCTCTCTTGATGTTTTTTCAATCACAAAGTTTCTCAAATATAGCTGTCTTACTAAGTATATCTTATGTCAATGATAAAAATATAGCCAAGGTAAAAACAGGTGACATTGTAGTATCAAGACAGGGGCGTTAACGTACAAGATTATTTGTAACCTATGATCAGAAATAAAAATCAGAAAATAAGAGGTCAAAATGAATCTAGCATAGAAATAATTTTTTTTTTTTTAAAAAAAGATTTATTTATTTATTTATACAAGCACTGGGTACAGTCAGAAGCCCGGGAGGGCAAAAGAATTCACCAGAGCCAGAGCAGGAGCAGAACAGGCAGACTGACCAGCTTCGCAAACCAGCGCTCAACCGCTGCGCCACCAGGGAGGCCCCATAGGAATAAATTTTTACGTAGAAATTGCAACTTAATTATGTTTTGAGATGTGCTAATAAGTCTAGTTCTTTGGTATAGTTTACCATGTTGATTGTAATATATTCAAATCCTGATAATCACTAATTTCCTCAAACTGAATGTCTGAAAGCTTCATTAAATCAACACAAATTTTTACCATAAAAAAAGAATTTCTAGTTCACATGGCATTCTTATTTCAAAACTCATATATATAAATCACAACTTCCCACCAACAATTCAATTTTCTGATTTTTAAATCGTCTGATGGGAAAAAGAGGTCCAGGTTGGCATAAGAAAAAAAAGTGAAGTAACAAGGTCTGTAAACAACTGACATCTTGCATTGTCTGCTTTTTCCAAAAATGTACAAACTCTCAGTGATTTTGGAAGACTTCGAACATATCTCTGCAGAGCCATTGAGATCCTAAGCATGGCGGGCTGGGAGACTGGCCTGGCCCCCACTCAAGTCTTTTAGAATCACATCTCTTGTGTGGATTGTACCCCTGGCCCTGTCACCTGGATGTGGGGCAAAGCCTTGATTTCATGTTGACTCTTCACAGGTGGGAAATTCAAGTTTGTTTTAACTTCCTACCCAGCACTAAGTACAGAATGTAATTAACTGAGCCTTATTTGGAAAAAAAATGTGTTTTGTGTATTTAGACATCCCAAGAAGATGTGAAAAATATTCTCAAAACTAAACTAATTCAAAGAGAACTGCATTTTCTAATGGAGAAGGGAAAAGAGTACGGATTTATAGCAAAAACCCCTAGCTTTGAGTTTCTGCTAACCATTTATGAAATACATGCCTGTGGGCAGATTGTTTGAACCTCAGTTTTCAATAATATTTAACCCATAAAGATATTGGGACGATTAAATAAAATAACATGTGCACTAGTTCTTTGTAAATTTTAAAGGGCTAGTCATTATAAATTTATAGACCCTCTTATATTGATAGAAAAATCACCCGTAAATTTTCTCAACAGACCCAATTCATTGTGATGTTTATTTTTAAAAATTTCAAGAACAGTTGAAAAGTCAGCTAATTTTTTTTAGATTACTATCTTTAAACACCATATAATGCAGTATATAACAGTGACTGTTATATATTCAAATAATATTCTTTGAATATTATTTTTTGAAAACCCAGAAAATATTTTGAATATTTGAATATTATTATTTGAAAACCCAGAAAACAACAATTGCTGTGACCATGTGGAGAAACTGGAACCCTTCTGCACAATTAGTGTTAATGTGACATGGAGCAGCTGCTGTGGAAAACAAATTACAAATAATATGTAATATTCAAATAATGTTATTATTTAAATAGATAATTGAGTACAAACAGATTTAGAGCCTTGTTATCTTAATTATGTAAATTATAAGCATTTGCAAACATGATTGCCTTGTTTCAGTCTGATTTATGAATGTAGTTTCCATTATTGGCATATTTGCAGATATTGGTTCTTAAGGGTTTTCTATTTGTGCTGGAGAAGTCACTATTTTTTTTTAAGATCACTTATATATGTTCCAGGTAATTACATATCTAGATTAATGCAGAGTTATTACATATTTTATAGCATTAGAACCAATAAAAATACTATATGACTAAATCACTAAATATATATGAGTATTAAAATCCAGAAAACAACGAGTGCTATGAAGATATGGAGAAATTGGAACCCTTGTTTCTTGTTAGTGGTAATGTGACATGGAGCAGCTGCTGTGGAAAACAATAAAGAAGCTCCTCAAAAAATAAATATGATTATCATGTAATATGGCAATCCTAGTTCAGGTGATTAATCCAAAAACATTGAAAGCAGGATTGCAAAGAGGTAATTGAACACCCATGTTCATTTTCATTGTAGCATTATTCAAAATAGCCAAGAGGGGCAGGCAACTCAAATGTCCATTCATGAATGAAGGAATAAACAAAAGGTAGTATACACACAAAATATAATTCAGTTTTAAAACAATAGGAAATCCTGTCACATGCTATAACATGGATAGATATGAGGACATTTTGCTAAGTGAAGTAAGCCAATCACAAGAGGCAAATACTGTATTTTCCATTAATATGAGATAGCTAAAGTATTCAAAGTCATCAAAACAGAGAAGAGGGGCCTCCCTGGTGGTGCAGTGGGGTGAGCGCAGCGCTGTGAAGCTGTCCACAGCCGCCACAGCGCAGATACAATTTCCGGCTGACCAGGGAGATTCCCACATGGCACAGCAGACCTCTCCTGCTGTGCCCCGCTGCTCCCTCAGCAGTGCTTTCGGTCTGTCTGCCTGTTCTGTTCCCGGCTCTGCCTCTGGTAAATCCTCTCACCCTCCTGCGCCTCTGGCCTGTACCCCAGCTCTTGTATAAAAATAAATAAATCTTAAAAAAAAAAAAAAGAAAACTAACATTTAAAAAAAACACAAACACAGAAAAGAGAAAGGTGGTTGTCACTTTGTCACTAGCTGGAGGGAGGGGAAAATGGAGAGTTCTGGGGTCTCCCTGGTGGCACAAGGGGTTAAGACGGAGCACTCTGAAGCTATCCCCAGCCACTGCAACTTGCCGGCTACTCCCCTCAGCAATGTATTTTGTCAATATGCCTGTTCTGTTCCCCACTGTCTCTGGTGAATCCTTTCACCCCCTATACCTATGGCCTGTACCCTGGTTCTTGTATGCATAAATAAATAAATCTTTAAAAAAAAAGAAAAGGAAAATGGAGAGTTGTTCAATGAGTATAGAATTTCCATTTTGCAAGGTGAAAAAAATTCTGGGGATGTGTTGTACAACAGTGTGATGTACTTAACAAGGCCGAACTGTAAAGTTAAAATGGTTAAGATGGCAAATTTTATCTTATGTATTTCTTTTTAAAGATTTATTTTATTTATGCATATAAGAACTGGGGTTATGCATATAAGAACTTCATAGGATGAGTCTTAACCCTCTGCTTCACCAGGGAGGCCCTATCTTATGTATTTTTTTAACCACAATTAAAGAAAATCTACATATGGGTACAGTTTAATTTGAGTGATGGCTCAGAACACTCCTTTATTATCTTTGAAGTCTTATGGTAATTACCTTCATCAGGCGACTCTGCACAGGAAGCTGGAGGGACAAAGGTCCTGAGACTCAGACCTGACTCAAAGGAAGGATGGAGGTGAAATCTCAGGTCAGAAAGATTAGGGTTAAATCCAAGGCCATTTATAGGGAGTAAAGGGAGATGTAGAAGGAAGAGTTCTGCATTTTGGTCCAGAATTCTTTCTCTGAAACATGTGAGCCAGACAGCATTCTAGAACCTTATTTTAGTAAGTACTAGTCACCAGCAAATAAACTATTTGTTCAAGAAATACACTGATGAAATCCATAATTTATATCAGATAATAAATAGTGCTTGTTATCTTTTATCAGAGTTTTCTAAACTGTGCTCAGTAGAACATTAGTTCCACAGGTATTGCATTTAAAGTGAGGGTTCAGGCTAAAAAGTTTGGAAAATGTAGCATTAAAAAGAGATACAGATAGGATTTTTTCTTTTCACTCGAGAGCTTCTCTAAAGCTTCACTGTGTTAATGTTACCAATAGTTAATATTGATATTAATATTATTAATATATTGATATTAATGCTAACGTACTTATTCATTAATGTCCATGTTAGTAATATGTTTTTCCTAATCCCATTTTTATCAAGGAACCAGTTCTTGGTACATCAGTTTGAGAAAGCTCCTAATGTCAGCATTTTAATACTATTGCTTTTTAGAAAATTGTTTTTAAAATTATGATTTGCTCATCAAACATGTGTCATAGAAGAGAGGAAAACTGGTTAACAAACACACAACCATTTTCACCTATGCTAAAAGTCAAGGCAAAGAAAATCGCTCTTTACATTAAAACAATTGGAAAGTATGACAGTGTCAACTGTTGGTGAGGAAGTGGAAAAGTGAACTGTTCATTCCATCAGAGGAAATCTAAATATAAATCCTATAAAGCACACATTCACAATACCTGTAAATTGTAATTATTTCTATCCTTTAGCCCAATTCTTCTACTTCTAGTTATGCGCCACAAACTTGAGAAATGTTGCATGTGTGAACTGGAAGACAGGCATAAGAATCTCTTGTTCATTGAAACATTCTCCTAGTATAAAGTAGAAGCATATTGCCTTTATTAGGAAAAAAAAGATTCAAGAAGCAATGCAAATAGCCACATTTAAGAGGTTTGATAAATTTAAAATAGTATATTGATATTGTGGAATATTATCTAGTAGCTAAGAGAAATGAACTAAATCCATATGTAAAACAGGTGAGTTTAAAAATAATGTTGGAGCCTCTCCGATGGTGCAGCGGTTGAGTGCTGGGTTGCGAAGCTGCCCGCAGCCTCTGTAGTGCCGGTTCGATCCCCGGCCACTGGGCAAGGATCCCACATGGTGCGCAGACCTCTCCTGCCGCCCGCTGCTCCACTCAGCAGTGTACTTCGTCAGTCTGCCTGTTCTGCTTCCCGCTCTGGCTCTGGTGAATTCTCTCACCCTCCCGTGCTTCTGATTGTACCCCAGTGCTTGTATAAATAAATAAATAAATCTTTAAAAAAGTAATGTTGAATGAAAAAACAGGTTGTAGATCATGTACTATTTATGCAACATTTAAAAGTGGACACATATGTTCATACTATATAGGATTGCTCCAGTGAGTTATCTGTGTGTGTATATATATGTATATATGTCTATACATATACATGCATGTACATGTAAAGGCACAACAAAACACACTGGAAAGATACACACTAAATTAAAAAAAGTAGTTTCCTCTGAAGAAACTAGGAGGGTAAAAGAACTGGTCTGGAGTTGAGGGAGAGGTTAAAGGAGTTTTAATTTTACCTGTGATGTTTTATTTCTTGTTCAGAAAGGCAAATAATTTGTGAAAATGCTAACCATGATCAATTCTGGATGGGACACATGGGTGTTTGTGACATTCCTTGACCTTTTCTGTATTTTGAAATCTTCTTATCAAAAGATCTGTTCTCTCTTTTGGAGATCAATCTCCCTTGTGCCCAGGATTGTTTAAATTGTTGGTACCAATATGTTCAGGCCACACAATTTGTGGGTTCCTATGAGCTGGCTACTAGCTGACCATTCATGGGCAACTGTGACCTATTTGCTATCTACAAATCACAGCAGAGAATTAATTCCTTGACTACCTGTGGAGTACAGCCCATATCATGAAACAGGCATGGGACCACCTAGGCCTCTGTTGACCTGATTACGTGACTATCTTCCTGGTGGTCTTGGGATAACTCTGCCTGTGATAACATCAAATACTTTGCTGACGCAAATGGCTTTTGACGTAAGGTGACGATGTCCCCTTCCCTGTCCCTCGTAAAACTTTGTACCCCATTCCTATCCCACCCTCTGGACTTTATTCCTCATACCATTGTCATGTGATTGGATTTTACTAGCCTGTATGATTTCAATAAATGCTGCAAGAACTTCTGCTCAAGTAGCAGAGTCTTGCCTTGCAAACCTGCTCCACGACTGCTGCGTCCCTCATCGAGTTCTTGCCACAAAGCAGCAACAAAGTTCCTGTTGCAACAAAGTGGGACTTCATCAGTGACCGGTTGGTCCGGACTGACCAGAGATGATTTGAGCAGGGATCACGAGCAGTTCCTTGACCCAGTGAAGGGATAGGACGTCTGCCTCAGCTGTACCGCGGCCCCACAGACCTTTGAGTCTGCAACTAAACGGTATTTGTGGCTTGCTTTCTTTCACACACTCCTTGTGTTTTCTTTACAAAAAGTAGGCTGGAAAAGTCTAATGTATGTTTTAAGTAGACCGAAACGGTTCACCTGGGGACTGTTTTTTTTTTTTTCCCTCTTGCTAAACATCTTTATCTCAGAGCCAATTAAGAGGCCACATAAAAAAGGGCACTGATCGGCCAATTAAACATTAGGTGGTTGCCATCAGAGTCCTGTGACAGGACATAAAGATCTGATACAAAACCTACCCCAGCCTCAGATCCCCTGTCAGATATCTAAGTGGCGGTCTTCTCTCTCTCTCTCTCTCTTTTTTTTTAACGATTTATTTATTTATGCATATAAGAGTTGGGGTACAGGTCAGAGGTGTGGGGGTGTGAGAGGATTCACCAGAGACAGATTGGGGAACAGAACAGGCAGACTGACCGAAATACACTGCTGAGGGGAGCAGCGGGCAAGTCAGGAGAGGTCTGCTGCGCCATGCGGGTATCTCCCTGGCCAGGGATCAAACTCACGCTGCAGTGGCTGCACACAGCTTCATAGGTTGTGTCTTAACCCCTTGTGCCACCAGAAAGGCCCTGTCTTGTCTCTTTTTTGTTCTTTCCTTATCTTGGAGACAAGTTTAACTTCTTGCAAAATGGGGAATACACCAATGTGTGGGGAAAAACAATTTAAAAAACAATTGCAGGATCTCCTAAAAGTGGCAGGCAACAGTTAACGATCTCTTGATAACCATCAAAGTTCCTGTCGCAACAATAGAAATAAATGAATCTTGGAACAAAACATGCAAAATCCTTTGCATAGTTTCACGGCACATTCTCACTAAGTCTATCTAAAAATAACTGAGGAGTGAAAGTATTATTGGACAGAGGGCTCCCCAGATGACCTTCGTGACTTTTGGATTATCCATTCAGTTAATCTCATCACAATCACATAATTATGAGGTAGGTTTGAGCTTAATGAACCAATATACACAAGGAAAATATGCTGTAACCAGACTGCCACATCAAAACCCTTGGGATATGACGCTTTTCTGAGTGTTTCTGCATGAGGTTTTCCTAAAGATTTTTTTTAAAAATATGCCTTTAAGGCATATCATTCTTTCCAAATAATACATGTCTTACCCAAGTCAAGCTGTCATGCCCCAGAATCTAGTGATTGTGTACCTCTACTACCTAAATACCCAAATGCCACCCTGTACCCTAGCAGGCTATGGTTCAACAGTACATTGGAGCTGCAGAATTCTATTCAAAAGACCATTATATTCTCCTTTGAAAGGTCTCATAATCTGAAATACCAGTTAGTAAAACATACAGGAAAGAGAAAAGCAACTAGGCAAGTATACAAGTGCACTCAAGCAACACTCAAAATTCCAGCTAAGTTGAACTTAGAGGTATTGAAGAAAAGTTAAATATCTGAAGATCCAGTTTGGGAGGTGCAGTCTGATTTTTTTTTTAAAATTTTAGATGCATGCCACTTAGCTTTCTGGAAAAAAAAATGTTGAAAGGGATTTCTATGCAACAGAATGAAATCTGAGACTTCCTAGGTTAAAAGCAAAGTTGGACTTCAGCATTTCCAAGGAAATTTTCTCCCCTGTAAATTTTGTATTTTGAAAGATGTCAGGCCTAGAAAAAATTGAAGGATATCCAGTGAAGATTTCAAGATTGATGGCACAATGAGACATTGAAATGTAATTTATATGAGGAGGGACACCTATAAAATTTACTAAGTTTTATGTTCATTTTTATAATTGTGTACAAACTCTAAAATTATATATGCATTGCTTATGCATTTAAATTTAGTAAAGTCACATTTAAGGAAAAGCAGGAGAAATTTGATGAAGGGAAAAAAGAAGAAAAAGAAGAGGAATAAAAAGCCATACAGAATGCACAAAACCCTATGAGGCTGGGCCTCCCAGGTGGCGCAGCGGTTGAGTGCTGGGTTGCGAAGCTGCCCGCTGCTGCGACGCCGGTTCGATCCCCGGCTGCTCCCCGGCCACCAGAGGAGGGTCCCACATGGCGTGCAGACCTCTCCTGCCGCCCGCTGCTCCCCTCAGCAGTGTACTTCGGTCCTTCTGCCTGCTCTGCTCCCCGCTCTGACTGGTGGATTCTCTCACCCTCCCGCGCTCTGACTGTACCCAGTGCATGTATAAACAAAACAAACAAACAAACAAACAAACTAAATAAAAAAAAAAAAAAAAACCCTATGAGGCTTTTTAAAATTTTTTTAAATTTTATTTATGCATACAAGAGCTGGGGTGTAGGCCAGAGGTGTGGGGGGTAAGAGGATTTACCAGAGACAAAATGGGGAGCAGAATAGGGGGATCTACTGAAATACACTGCTGATGGGGGCAGCGGATGAGACAGGAGAGGTCTGCTGCACCATGTGGGTAGCTCCCTGAGGGGGGATCCAACTCAAGCTGCAGTGGTTGCAGGTAGCTTAATAGTGCTTAGACTTAACCTGTGTGCCACCAGGGAGCTAACCTGTGGCCACCTGTGAGGCTTTTAAGCAAGGATTAAAATAATTGATTTGCTTGATATTTAAAACAGAGTTGAAGGTGTTTTGACATTCCATAGAGAAAACCAAGGAGATGATAATGGAACCAGAGGTAAAGGAGGAAATATGTTGCCCTTTCTCAAAGGGAAAAGGTGAACGGGAAGGGAGAAGATCCTTTAAATTAATGAGTTTCCTTCCTCTCTCTCACAATGAGGAAGTAGCCAAAGACCCTTTAAGACTTATTTCTTTTTCTTTTAGTATCTTAACATATTCAGCATTTTCCAACAATGATAATAACAGCGTGGGTGTGACTTTTATCTCTAACAACATAGACTAAAAGTGAATGACATACTAAGGCATTACAAATTATTTCCGTGCTTAGTGGCACCTGATTCTTTTTCTTCTTTTAGCTAACAGGCTTATTTGCTTCAGCTGGGGGGATGTGGTTATCTGCTGCCTTCAGAAAGCCCCTTCCTGGTGCTGGGATATCTGGCTTCCAGGTCCAGCTTCACTTCTCATGTTTATTCCACATACTTGCTTCCTGCCTGAACCAAGTGGTCCCAGTTCTTGCAGGTCAGATGTCTTCTGCTGCTTCCCAAATCATGACCTGCAATGCATTCCTAGTCCTTGCGTCCCTTCCTTGTTGAGCCTTTAAGCTGGCTCTCTCAATATTTTTTATTCCATTCACTTAGTTGTGGGTAGCTCTCTCTAGAGTAAATCCATCCATTATTTCAGTAATGTTTGTTGCATATAATACATCATGCTAGGACTGGGAATAGAGTGTGGATTAATGTAGCTGCTGGTCCGTGCCCTCATGTTGCTTGTAGTTTAATGTGAGCTTACACAGGAAGTCTGCTTTAGTGAGGGGCCAAGATTCTTTCACTAATGTGACCGTCTGTGTGTGTGTGTGTGTGTGTGTGTGTGTGTGTGTGTGTGTGTGTGTGTGTGTGTGTTGGTGGGTGGGAAGCAAGATTAGCAGCAGGGTGTCTACAGCTGTTATAATTGCATACTTTTAAAAAAACAAATAGGATACATATAATGGTATTTTGACAGCAATGGAAATAGTGAGAGGTGGTAGTTTGAAAGTGAATAGAACTGATTGATGGATTTGTTAGGGGGAAAGGATGGTGTAGAGGCCAGGAATGAACACAGTGCAGGTTTTCTGATCCAGCAGACCGGATAAAGGAGGAATCAGAGTCCTTAGTGGCTTTTGCAGGTCTTTTATTGGGATTTACCCGGTACACAGCAAGCAGGGGTGCTGGGGGGTCGGGAGGCTGGCAGGCCTCCCAGCCTCCAGGAAGTCTTCACTTTATCCGGGCTCTCCGGCCTTCTCTCGGCTTCTGCTTCTCTAGCTTCTCTCTCAGCTTCTCTTCGGCTTCTGTTTTGGCTTCTGCTGGCGTCTCCGTGATGCTGCCCTTAAAAGCCCAGTCTTAGCCCAGGTGAATCCCATCTACCTATGCCCACACTCTACTCCAGGTGCCTGCCATCAGGCATGCATTCAGGACCGCAAGGTTCCATCATCTATCCTGATGGCGGGAGGGCAGCAAAGCCTGACATTTTTTCCTTACCCTACCGATGGCAACCCATTTTGTATTAGGGCTGCCCTGTAACAGATTGGGTATGGGGTGACATGCAGGAAGCACTGGAGACCCATTAAAAATTATTTTATATATATATTTTTTTATTTATATTTTTTACATGACTGTGTATTCCCCATAAAATTCCCACCACCAGTTCACCTGTGAACCATCGCCATAGTCCCTTGGGCTCTTCTTTCCCCTGCACTGATCCCTTTTCCTCCCTGTCTGTTGCATAATGTCTCTTATCCATGGTTGCCTGCTAGTTTTGTTTATTATTATTATTATTATTGTTATTTTTCCCCAGCGCCCTTAATTGGTCTTGTACATTCCTCCTATAAGTGAAACCATCAGATATTTTTCCTTTTCCTTCTGACTTATTTTACTGAGCATGATCCCTTCTAGCTCCATCCATGTTGCTGCAAATGGCATGACTGTTTTTAACCTAAGTGAATGAGTCATTCACTTAGGTTAAAAACATATGGGTCTTTTTTGACCTGAGTCACTGGACAAATGATGTAACATTTGCTTTTTATACTAAACAAATAGGAGACATTGAGATGGCAACTAAATACATGAGCTTGGAGTTCAAGGGAAAGGTTGAGGCTGTTGATAAATTTTGAGACTTAACAATATGTTATACATTTAAAGATGTGGGTCTGGATGATAACACCTTGAGGGAGAGTCTCAATAGAGAAGACGACCAAAGACACGGTGTTGGAATAAATCAACATTTAGAGCCTGGGAACAGGATGGAAAGTCAGCATAGGTGACTTGGAAACATAGTTTGTGAGGTCGGAATGAAACCCACTAATATTCCATATCCCAGAAGCCAAATATCAACAAAATTTTTCAAGGAGGAGTGAGTGACTTCTGGAGTCATAAGCAATTGAGTGGCTAAGTAAGGTGAACACTGAGATTTGGCCACTGTTGTGGCCCAAGGGTGACCTTGACAAGTGTGATCTGATTGGGTCTGGTTGAGTAGGAAATGGCTGGTGAAGGATAAGCAACAATTGCACGTGTTCTGTTTAAGGAGTCTTACAAAGAGAGTAGAGAAATGGGCCTGAGATGGGTATTTGGGGGTCAAGTAAGATTATTTATGTGTTTTTTAAAGATTTATTTATTTATGTGTACAAGAATTGGGGTATAGACCAGAGGTGTGGGGGTTGAGAGGATTCACCAGAGACAGAGTGGGGAACAGAACAAGCAGATTGACTGAAATACACTGCTGAGGAGAGCAGCGGACTAGACAGGAGAGGTCTGCTGCACCATGTGGGTCACCTCCCTGGCCGGGGATCGAACTTGTGCTGCAGTGGCTGTGGATAGCTTCATACTGCTGTGTGTCAATCCCTTGCACCACTAAGGAGGCCCCAAGTAAGATTTTTTAAAGTGAAAAACATTATGTTTGCAAGTTGTGAGAATGATGAAAAGAGAGATGATTTGTTGAAGGAATGGAATTCTGTGCACAGATGGCGGGAACAATGTCAATTCATCCAGGGTAAAAAGAGAAAGTGGAGCAGAAATGAATAAACAAAGATAAACTGGCAGATGTGGTAAGGACATTTTTTTCTGAGGTCATCATTATTCTTAGTAAAATATGAAGCAAGGTTAGCAGCAAAGTTGGAGGAGGGGCAGTGGAAGATATTGAAGATTTGAGGAAAGAGCAAGAAAAGTACAATAAACCTCTCGCAGAATAAGAGAGTGAGGTGATAAGAGGACTACAGTAGCACTCTAGGGCCCTTGCAGGATGGTGGTTTTAAGTTTAGACGAGATCGGTAATGTTTGAGGATGGTAAAAAAGGGGTAAGGACAATGAATTAGAGATCCTGGTGGGGTCAAAGAGTTGGTGGAACCAAATTATTGGAAGCAATGATTTGGAACTGCAGAGATTAGTGGGTAGAAAAGAATGCTTGAAATTTCTCTCTATTAATGGTGGAGTGGTAATTACTAATGAAAATGGTCTGGACATGATCATAGTGCTAGGTGAGTGAAATAGGGTGAAATAACAGGTACCTGGGAGGGAGAAGTCAAGGGAATGAAAGCCAAACTGAAAAGGTCAGGAAGTTTGGAGAAGGGGAAAAGGCTGGATTGGTAGGGGATGTTCAGAGCTATGTGGTGACAAGAACTCACATGATGAGCGATGACTTGGAAGGCTTGGATTTCTTAGAAAGGCTGATATAAACAGGATTGTGAAAGCTTCAGTTTCTTATGGGGAGGTGAATAATTTGTTCGTATTACAGCTTCTTTCTTGGCACCAGTCTCTTCCTGCTTTACAGCCTTAGCATCACTTTGCCATCACTCAGAATATTTCCTCCATTTTCTAAGCCACTAATCTTTGCTTCATTTCTTACCTAGGTCTGATCATTACAGACCAAAGGGTATCTCAATTCTTCTAGCGCTAAGTCCCATTTAATAGTTAACACATAATACTTTTTTTGTTCCTTAGTTTAAATCTTTTCCTGTCATCCCTAAATGTGACTTTTGGTTCCAAATATGATTAGCACATTTCAATGAATATTGGTTGGTTTTTGTAACACGAAAGGGGTGAACATCAACCAGAAAGCAGCATAAATTGTATGAACAAACTGGGAAAATTTAAAAGGAAATTTTAATTAAAAATTTTGGAGCGTATTTCTCAAATGCTAACAACGATGGGCCCTGTTAAAAGAAAAAAATTCTTAGGGGTCACTGGGAATTAGTTTTCTACTTTAAAAAACACTGACTTAAGAAAGCCTTTTTTTTTTTTTTCTGGGAAAGCTGTTATTTTCTAATCATCCTTCCTCCCCCTCAAAAAGAGAGGATAAAAGAAAGCATTTTTTAGGTTATTATTAGAACAAAATGCAAAAAAACCTAATTTCTTTTTACTGAATTCTAAAGGGTGTATCTGTAGAACCCAGAAATGCTACTTCTCTTTTAGATTCCAAGTTAAAAGAATGATGACCTACAGAAATGTTAGAGCAGATGCTTTTTATAACAAAATACACAGAAATACCCATTTTCAAAATATGTTAAAACAAAAATTTTAAGAAACCAAACTTACAGTAAGACCTTGCACTGGGTAAGTACTCAGTAAAGACAAAGGACAGTAATAACCACAATAACAAATTAATAACAATAGTAATAGTAATTTTAAAATTTGAGTGTTTTTAAAGTAGAGTTTCAGCATTTCCTGTGTTTGTTAAAATGAAGGTGATGAGATTGATAACATTCACAAATATTAATATAGGTCTTGGGTGCTCCTCATTCTGTCTTTGCTACCCCTGAACACAAAATAACAAAGTTTGTGATTTTTTTTTTCTTCTTTCAGGCCAAAATCTAATCAATAAAATCAGAAAAAGAAAAGGGGGAGGAATAGTCCCCTGAAGGAGAGTTATGGAGGACAGGGTGAAGGGGGACAGGGTGAAGCCTTCCCTCTGGAACCCCTCTTCCTGAGACAGGAGAGCAAAGTCTCTGTTACATTCCCTACAGAGTTAAGACCACAGGGATTTCAGGGGGTTTTGCTGTTACTTGTAAATGGTGTGAGGTTTCCTGTTTTGTCAGAAGCCACACTGAGAGGGAAATTGAAGGTGTATAGGGGTAACCTTTGGAGGCTCCTGCACCAGTGCAGGAAATGACAAGTTTGCAGGAACCCCTTATTCTGTTAGGGAATTTGCTTTGGACTTTTATTTCCAAATTCTCTGAGGAATCTCCCAGTCCTGAATCAAATAGGTTTTGGGCTCTGCTCTGCATATAGGTTCATTTGATAGTATTTTTCCTCATTAATTTGAAATTTGCCAGCTGCAAATTTTGTCAGTGAAAACCAGATTGTAATCTTGGAGATAGATATAGAAAATGTGGCTTTAGATTAGGGCCTTAGATTATGGTGATATAAAAAACACCTCCAGGTATGAATTGGAATGTTTATGGGAGAATTTTAGAAATAAAGTAGTAAATCTGTCTGTAATTATAGGTCAACTGAGCAGAAAATAGGAGTCCCTACTGTACTTTGTAGACCAGTATCCTGTCACAACAAATTTTGAACAACATTTGGTTCATGTTCTGTCACACATTCTTAAGTGTAGTTATGCAATTGCCTCCAAGATGTTAGCTATTTAAGACAAACTTTTTAACTTTTTAAAGTTGGTGTCCCTTCTCTCCTCTTTAGCAGGTGAATGGGGTCTGTTTTTATGTGGCGGGGTACTATCTCTCCCAAACAAACTTTTATTTTTATCTTATGAACCTTTTATTTTATTTTTTTTTAAGATTTATTTTATTTATGCATACAAGAACTGGGGTACAGGCTGGAGGTGTGGGAGAGGATTCACCCAGAGTGGGGAACAGAACAGGCAGACTGACTGAAATATACTGCTGAGGGGAGCAGCTGGCGAGACAGGAGAGGTCTGTTGCGCCATGTGGGTGCTCTCTGGCCAGGGATCGAACTCATGCTGCAGTGGCTGCGGATAGTGTCATAGTGCTGTGTCTTAACCCCTTCTTCCACCAGAGAGGCCCCTTATGAACCTTTTAAAGAACAGAGCTTATAAGCTTTGGAAACAACCCAAATGCCCCAAAATAGAGGACTGGATCAAGAAGATGTGGTACATATACACCATGGAATATTACTCAGCATTCAAAAAAGATAAACACATGCAATTTGCAGCAACATGGATGGCACTGGAAGGGATCATGCTCAGCAAAATAAGCCAGAAAGAAAAAGAAAATTACCGGATGGTCTCACTCATAGCAGGAATCTAGAAAACTTAAATAAGAGACCAGGAAAAAGAATAACTATAAGAAAGTGAAAATCAAAATCAACAAACAACTATGAACCAGAGACACTCTATGGGGGACGGGGGGCAGGGAGGGGAGGAATTGGGGTCAAAATAAGGGGGTTGCATTTGTATGGGGAATATAAAAATAAAATAAAAAAAATTCTAATGATAAAGAACAGAGCTTAAAAATATAAAAAACAATGGAAAGGACCTTCACCTGTTGCAACACAAAGCATCAGCTCAGAGCATAGGCTCTGGAACCCTGGGGCCTGCTTCTGTCCCTTGCTAGCGGTATGACTTTGGATATGTTAATCTCCCTTTATCATTTTCTAATGTGTAAAATGAGGATAACAGTGCTGCTATAAGGATTTAATGAGTTAGAATTCATAGAGTGCAAAGCATATGCTAAGACCTATAGGAAGATTAGCTTAAAAAGAGAAACAATTTTCTAGTGACATCTTTCAGAAATATGAGATATTTGCTTCTTCAGGGACATAAACAGATTATTATGAATTTGTTCAGTTGTCTGCTAAATGACAGACTCTAGAGATAGGCCACTAAATCTGAGTCACCACAAATGAGTGCACCCACGCCTATGGGAGGGGCGGCTCCTTACGAGAAGCACAACCTCAGTAAATCACTGAGACTTCATGCTGTCAAGCCTTTTTTTTTTTTGCAAGTGAGATAAAGTGAGCCTCTTCATTTCACCACCCTCTTTACAATTTGTTTGAAAAAAATTCAGAACAAATGATTGACCAAAAGGGTCCAAAGGAAGTTTCTACCTTATAGTAGTACTCTAACTTGAATACAGTCTTAAGTTGTAAGAAAGCAGTCAGTTAATATTACCATTAAAGAAGGCAGGGGAACTCTTTTTCTATAGCTTTGCTGAGGAAACAAAAATTTAGCTTTATTTGAAATCTTTGCTCTGTTCCCCAGGTGTCTGGCTTTTTGCTAATAATATCACATTGTTTTTAAAAAAGATTTATTATTTATGCATACAAGAACTGGGGTGTAGACCAAAGGTGCAAGTGTGTGTGTGTGTGTGTGTGTGAGAGAGAGAGAGAGAGAGAGAGAGAGAGAGAGAGAAAGGATTCACCAGAGAGAGTGGGGAGCAGAACAGACAGATTTACTGAAATACACTGCTGAGGGGAGCAGCGGGTGAGATAGGAGAGGTCTGCTGTGCCATGTGGGTTGCTCCCTGCAACCCTGGCCGCCAGGGATTGAACTGGTGCTGCGGTGGCTGTTGCAGGGGATGCTGCAGTGGCTGCTGCAGTGGCTGCCCATACCTTGATAGCACTGTGTCTTTAACCCCTGCACCACCAGGGAGGCGCCATAATATCACATAATTAATGTAAAAAATGAAAGTGAAAACACCTGTGTAGATGGTGGTTTTGTAAATACTGACATGATTTATTATATTTTCTCATATCATCTACTGAAACAAATAGCCCTGAATTTAAAAAATGTTTTGTGAAAAAAGAAAACAGACCTCCCCCTCCGCCCTACAAACTTTCTAAACAGAACTTCTCAAACCTTTAGTTTTGTCAATACATAAAGCTTTTGGTGATCAGGTGCTTAAAGACGGACTCAGCTAGATGGATGTGGGTTTGAATCCTTGGCTCTCCTACTTACTAGGTAGAGCATCTTGGCAAGTTATAAGACCTAAGTACATACGTAGGTCTGGACACAGGCTGCAGTTTGCATATAACCGCATAGAGCTAAGAGAAGTAAATATATTCCCATGAAAGGAATATTTAGGACTATGCCTGGGAGAAAGGAATTGCTCAATAGCTGTTGATGATTATGATTCAGAATCTGGCTCCATTATAAACTGTCACTTGGTTACTCTTAAAAGACAAGACACTCTGGATTTATCTAGGACTGGCTTTTCTCTTCTACCATGCCATTCTACATAGAAAGCCATAATGCGATTGATAAAGGTAAATATAGGATTAAATATTTACACCCAAATCAAGTGTTCATGTCTGCACTTGAAATTAAATTTGACAATCTGAGGCATGAATACTGTGTAATTTGAGTCTGAGCTATTGAAGGCCTTAAATCTAGAGAGACTATGTAAAAGTAGAGGCTAACTCTACCTCCTCTGTTCCTTCTGGGCATTGTCTGTATGAATCTCCAGGCCCACTTCAGTTCTCTTACACAGTAGGCACTCAATACATATTGATAAGGAATGAATAGTTCATTGGCAAGGTTTTTTTTTTTTTTTGAAGATTTACTTATTTATGCATACAAGAGCTGGGGTACAGGCCAGAGGTGTGGGGGTGTGAGAGGATTCACCAGAGACAGAGTGGGGAACAGAACAGGCAGACTGACTGAAATACACTGCTGAGGGGAGCAGCATGTGAGTAAGGAGACCTCTGCTGCGCCATGTGGTTAGTTCCCTGGCTGGCCGGGGATCAAACTTGGTGCTGCAGTGGCTGCAGATAGCTTCATAGGTTGCATCTTAACCCCTTGCGCCACCAGGGAGGCCCCACTGGCAAGGTTTTTGCAGTCATCCAGATGATCCATGAGGTTGTGACTTTTGTGAAAGATTCTTCACTGGATGGATTCTCTAAGTATAGAAACGAGAAAAAAGGCATGAGAAAAGACTTCCTTTCCTCTCAAAGTGGGGAACTCCAGCAACTTTCCAAAGACGTATACTTTGCAATGTAAGTAATAATAGGAGAAATCTTGCTATTCCATGCTTTTATGTTATGGATCTATTCCCATAGTACTTATAAATGGGAAGAGGTATCCTAGACCTTGCTCCTCATTTTCTGAGAGGTAAAAACAAAGATTAAAGGCCTTCACCCTTGCATCTAAGGTCCCACAGCTAGTTCAAGTGTAGAGTCAGGACTGTTAAGTCTGGTCTCTGAAACCTTTCAGCCTAAGATAATTTTTCCAGTCTTTTAGTACAAGTGTCCTACGATCTAAACACATCTTTTTTTTTTTTTTTAAGATTTATTTATTTATGCATGCATGAACTGGGGTACAGGCCAGAGGTGTGGGAGGGGGGGTGAGAGGATTCACCAGAGACAGAGCAGGGAGCAGAACAGGCAGGTTGACTGAAATACACTGCTGAGGAGAACAGTGGGCGAGTCAGAAGAGGTCTCCTGTGCCATGTGGTTAGCTCCCTGGGCAGGGGCTCGAACTCGTACTGCAGCAGCTGCAGACAGCTTCACAGGTTGTGTCTTAACCCCTTCCGCCACCTGGGAGGCGCCTAAACACATCTTTTAAAAGAAAAACGTGATGCAAATAGAAGTATCGAACTAGTGTTGTGATGACTGTAGTCACCAACTTTTGCAACATACATCCCACCGCACACGTATGCTGGACATTGCCCGGCCGCCACAGCCTCTGGGTAACGCCACTAAGGTTAACCCAGCTCTTTAGTTGTACTAATTATTTTGCAAACAGTGGGGACGACCTGGTAAGGTAGTCTCAGCACGGAACCCCCAACAGAGCATAGCTTGAGATAACAAACAAGACAGGAGATGGGAAAAAGCAAACTGGGACAGAATGTGTGTTTGTGCGCCCGTGTGTGTGTGTGTGTGTGTGTGTGTGTGTGTGTGTGTGTGTCTGTGTGCGTGTGTGGAATGGGCTGGGGCCTGGGCTGGAGTGGGTGATCAGATACTTGAGGTTTCAAATTTAATTTTTCATATCAATACCGAGGACCCAAATGAAAAACCAACGTATCCAAGTGAGCCCGCGACTCTTTGAAGTTTCCACTTTGAGGGTGAAACTCTCTGCTGCTAGCGCCCGCGTCCACGCCCCCACCTCCCCCCGCTTTCTCTAGAGGATGCGCCCCCCACCGCCACCCCAATCCGGGCGCGCTGCAGCCGGGCCGTGCTCCCTGCTCCTCCTCCTTCTCCCTGCAGGGCCGAAGGGATACAGCAGGCTCTGGCTGCGCTCCGGGCTCATCCATCAGCCCGGGAGGAAAGGGGGTGGAGAGAAAGGAGGGCGGCGGGAGGAGGAGTTTCTCGGGCCCGGAGCCCTCGGTGGGGCCGGCGGAGGAGGAGCGCCCATCCCCCCGCGCGCTGATTGCTGTGGCGCGCTGCCCGTCCCCGCCCGCGTGTGTGCGAGGGAGCGAGCGTGCTGGGTCAGCCCGATGGGGGTAATCGAGGGTTTCGGGGACGCCGAGCGGCGCTTTCCTCTTCCCTGCGAGTGAGGGAGGGAAGTCTGCGGCTGCTGCGCGGCCACTTTCCCCGCGCGCGCCCCGGAGCTCCCTGCAGGAGGTGAAAGTCCCCGCGGTCTGGATGGCGTAGTTGCGCCGGGCGCTGCAGCTGCCGGAGTTCGCTGCGGCCGAGCGCTGGGCGGGGAAACTTCTCTCCAACTTGAGGCGGGTGGGTCTCCGCCTGACACGCCGCCTCCACGGTACGTGCGGGACGGGTCCCGCGGCGCTGCCGCCCGCGCCCGGACGTCCCCTGCCTCGCCTGGAGCGCAGCGCGCGCCCGGGCCGCCGGCGCTGCAGGCTGCGGGGTGCCTGTGGCTGCTGCGCGGGGCTCCGTGCCCGCGGGGTGGCGGGGGTCCCCCGGGCGGCGTGGGTCCGGCGCTGTTTACGCTGGGAGGAGCGGGGGCGCGCGGTGCGTGGGGAGTGGCCGCGCGGGTGGGCAGCGCTCGGGCGATGCGCTGTGGCCGGGGCGGCGTCTCCGCGCCCGCCTCCCGCGGCT
Organism: Talpa occidentalis; assembly: GCF_014898055.3. Taxonomy (NCBI): domain Eukaryota; kingdom Metazoa; phylum Chordata; class Mammalia; order Eulipotyphla; family Talpidae; genus Talpa; species Talpa occidentalis. Next base: position 94,237,381 of record NW_023605305.1, on the reverse strand, counting down.
TCCTCTGGCCGGTGCGGGGCGCGCTGGTCGCCTCTCCCCGGCGCGTGACAGCGCGGGGCGCCTGGCTTGTGGGGCTGCTCTTCGGGGCTGCTGCGGAGGCTGCGGCCGGGATGCGCGCGCCAGCGTGAGCTGCGCTCGCGGCCACCGCGCCCTCGGGGTGCCCTGCGGGCGGGGCCGAGCGCCGCTTCCTGGAGCCCCCGCCAGAAACGCGCCCCTGGTTCATAGTCATCGTCCAACTCAATTTATTTTGAAGGCTTTTCTTAGCATGTCCATTTGCTTAAAGGAAACTGGAAAATTTGGACTGTCGCTAGGAGATTCTGCTTGCAGTCTTGTTCTTATTAGGACATGCGCCCCAGTTTCTAGAAGCGCAGCGTGCAGGGAGCCGGCGTGTCAAGCGTGACAGCTCGTTAGAATAGAACTTAATGGGGCCTGCCTGGTGGCGCAAGGGGTTAAGCACCGCACTATGAAGCTATCTGCAGCCTCTGCAGCACGAGTTCAATGCCCCGGCCGGCCAGGGAGCAACCCACATGGCACGGCAGACTCTCTTGTCTCGCCTGCTGCTCCTCTGAGCAGTGTACTGCGATCAATCTGCCTGCTCTGTTCCCCACTCTGTCTCTGGTGAATCCTCTCACCGCCCGCCCCCCCAATCTCTGGCCTGTACCCCAGCTCTTGTATGCATAAATAAATAAATCTGAAAAAAAAAAAAAAGAATAGAACTTAATGGATATTGTGTCTGCAAAACTGCGGAAACCTGAGAATAGAAACATCGCTCCATTTCCTCAGGTGTGAAATGGAAATAATAATAGTTCTGGCCTCATGCGCTCGCTGCAAGATGGAGAGATTTAATATGTGTCAAGTGCTAACTCCGTGCCTAGCGCGTGGCGAGCAGCGCCCGGGGGTTAGCGCTGTTGGTCGCGAGCCCTCGGGAGGTACCGGCGGGGGAAGGAGGCAGAGGGTGGTGGTGAGAGTGACAGCGAGGAAGCATGCGCTTGCGGAGCTCCATCCCCTTTCCAAGAAAAGGAAGCAAGCGGTTTGGGAGAAGTCTCTGCAAGTAGCAAAGCACGTGGCTAGACCTTTTGATTTTCTGTAAATGGTACTTTATTTTTTTTTTTTATTATTTTTTTTTTTAGATTTATTTGTTTATTTATTTATACCAGCACTGGGCACAGTCAGAAGCGCGGGAGGGTGAGAGAATTCACCAGAGCCAGAGTGGGGAGCAGAGCAGGCAGAAGGACCGAAGTACACTGCTGAGGGGAGCAGCGGGCGGCAGGAGAGGTCTGCGCGCCATGCGGGACCCTCCTCTGGTGGCCGGGGAGCAGCCGGGGATCGAACCGCCGCCGCAGAGGCTGCGGTCAGCTTCGCAACCCAGCGCTCAACCGCTGCGCCACCGGGGAGGCCCTGTAAATGGTACTTTAGACTGCAGTGACTTCAGTGTGAAATTAGCTATTTCTTCCGGGTGAAAATAAAAGCTAAGGTTGATGGAGTGTGTGCCAGACACGCTACTGAAAACCTTAGGAACACCATCGCACTTAATGCTCACACCAGCGGTGGTAAAACTACCCCATTTTACAGATGGAACTCTGGAGATTAGTTAATTGCCCAAGTTCCTCCACAACCTTCTGTTCTGTCAGAATCCAGTGTTCATGGCAGGACAGAGAGCTTAACTCCAAAGGCAGTCAGATTTGTGTGCAGACACCCCAGATGTCTTCAGTCCTTCAGCTTCACTCTTGAATGGGACACTATCTCTTGAAACACAAATACGCATCTGTAATTAATTTGAGTGATAGTTGGGTGCCAAATTACAGTCCCTTTGAAATTGGCTCTCTGTTATAAATGGGACTCTGTTTGGGGTTAATTAATATGGATCTTTACTCTTAATTTCTCTTATTAATTCTCCAGACAATGTTGGTCAGCATTACTTGGCTTCCTTAGGAAACAGCTTGAGGTTGGCACAGGAGGCAGGGAAATAATTCTTACCCCCTGAAGGGCTATTAAAATGAAATTGATTTCATGCCATTGTGTTAGTTAAAGGATGTTGCTCTGTTTCTTGGTGTTTTCTGCTTTTGGCTTTGACGCTGCATTGTTTAGTATTTCAAGGCTTCAGCATATTTTCAGCCCTTCAACTTGTCTTTGTCATTTGTCAACTTTAATTTTTCCTGTTTTGATGGAATCTGACCATTATATGGCAGCTTTGCTTAACAACTTTTGATCCAGCTCATGCTTTTAAATATAAAAATCGCCTACTTTTTGAACCCCTGCACTTCAAAGGTAGCCACTGGTGAATTCATTGTTATTTTGACTATTAGCCAATAGGGGGAGCATAACACACTCTTGATGTCTATTAGACACATGAATTAGTTTTTAGGGTATTACACATACATTTCAGAAGTGGAAAATGTGGCTTTATCTAGCAAAATCACCAAGGCACTTTCAGAGTTTATGGTGGAGACCTGCATGTAATTTCAACTGATTGCAGTAAGAATGACTTTGAGGGTAGGGCCTATATGTTGGCTATAGGTCAAGAACCCTGGTGGCTGGGCAGTGTTAAGTATACCCACCTGTAGTTGTTCCCATGTGTCTTCCTTAAGAGGTGTATGAAATATAATTTTATGTACTTTGAATAATATTTCAAGTTATGTGGGAGAACTGGTAGTCCAGAGAAATCTGTTGTGTTCTTTTGTAATGATCTTTGTCTTTCGTGGAAAACTGCATAGAGTGAGTTTGATCTCTGGGAGGTTGATACACTCACAATCTCTCGTCATTATCATTTTCCATTAACATCTTCCAAGTGCAAGACAATAAGTGATTATTAGCCCGAGTAACAATGCAGGCTTCAGAGACTTGTATTTAACATAGTAATAGTTCAGAAGTATATTTGTCAAGTATAGGTGTGATGTTCTCTCTAGACAAGTATAAAATACCAATATATAATATAGACAATATTTAAGTATAATTTAGACAATATTTACAAATTAACATGTTTGGAAAAATACTCAGACTGACTTCAAAAAAGGTTTTTAATCTTTGCCTGCAGTTTTGTAGCCAGTTTCCTTGTATTTTGTCTAGTATTGACTTAACTATTTTCATTTACCAAGTTAGGGTCCGGTAGATTCTATTTTAAAACTTTTAGTCCCTTTCTACTAAATCTTAACATTGTAGCATTTTATTTAGAATTTAATTTAGTCTTTCATGCTCTTAGCTAGTTGACTCATTTAGCAAATGTTTATCAACCCCCTACTCCCTAATGGGTTTATGTTCCTGGTCTTGGAGTTTGGCAAATTAGCTGTAGTCTTTCAATCCTCTGATAGCAGGGGGCCAAGAGGCCTTAAGGCTTCCTAGGATTTTGTTACAGAAAGCCTTAATAGATTGACAAAATCAGTTTGCTTAAAAGAAGCTCTTGCCCCATTCTTTGCAAGACTCAGAGGAATTAATCTTTCCCTTTTGCATGCAAGCTTGCTTATATCTTGTAAAAGCCAAGCGACAGCATTCTTTTCTGAGGGCAGAATCTACTGGCAAACAGGGACCTCAGATGTCTTTTGAGTGCTAATCAGGCGATCACCACTGACTACTTTAGTACCTAAGTGATGACCAATTTCCTGGGATCATAAATCTGTGGAGTCCTGACTTTAGGTTTCAGACTTAACGAACAGGACAGTTAGAATTTCGAGGATGACTGGTAAGAATTAACATTGCTGTAATATTTTTCCTGAATGAATTTGCCCGGTGGTCATTTGGAATTACTCTCGTTCTTGGTAATTCATTTTGAAAATGTATTTTTTCCCTTTCAGTGCTATTGGGCTAAAACTAATTATAATTGTCAGGTTCATTAGTTAATGAGGACAGTCTCTTTTTATTCTGTAAGTTATTTTAAAAAATGGTTTTATTGCTGTTTCCGTCTGTCCCCTACAGCATTTTTCTTATACTTTTAAAAAAAACTTGAAAATTTGAAACTTAATAAATGTTAATGACTTTTTGAAATTTGCATGACTCCAGTTAGATAAAAATTTTTAGGGTTTTTAAATTTAAAATCAGTCTTGTATTGCCTTTAGAAACAGGGGCAGTTTGGAATGTCAAGAGTGACCCGAAGATTATATGAAAAGCTAGCCTTTCACAAATAACAGCCTTTTAACAGTTTCCGTGAGGGCATTTGTGGTTTTGAAAGAAAATTACTGCACCAAATCCATGGCAGTAATTTCTCTGGTTCCACATCTTCAGAGTAACACTTGGAATGATAGCATCTTCTCTTCGTAGCATTTCATAAAACACATGTTATTGCTAATTTGTTTGGTTTATAGTCAAGCTGAAATAAATCACAGCTTGGAAGGGCCTTCCAAAAAGGATCTGTGTCCATTTCCTGGACTCTGGCCATTTCTAGATTTCTTGTTTTATATCTTTTGAAATAGCACATTTGTTTGTTAACTGACATTGAGCTTTATTTTCTGTTTGCAAAAATCCTTGCTTCAGTTTCAAGCATGCACTTCCAAGCATTCTTCCTTCTCTTAGAGCTGGTAATGGTTTTTATCTCTTACACAAGATGTGTGCAATATCCAGTATTTGAAGCAACATTCATAAAAGTTCTGCATGCGATCACTCTCATTTAGACCCAATTTTCATTTTTTATTCTTCCGTTTTCCAGGCCAAACATCACGATTTAATAGGTAGACAACTATGGGTAAACTTACAAGGGATGATGATCATATTTAAAATCAAGTTTGTCTCTGAAGTTCTGAAACCTGGGCTCCAGAACTATGCCCTCAGGCTACCCTGTTATCTCTTGCTTAAGATAATTATAGGGGGAAAACAAGGTAGTCAGGTGTTTGTCTTGAAAGCTGCTTCACCTCTGGAAAGAGGACTCTGATGGTAGAACCTGACAAAGTTCATTCTTGGGATTTAATGTTAAACTGTTGCCACAATACTAATTTAGAATTAAGTCTGAAATATTAGTTCTGTCTTCAATTTAAGAAGAAGTGTGGTAATGTTACAGGGCAGGGAGAGGGGCAGCCCAAACCCCGCAAACCTGCCTATTCTGGGTTCTGCCATCCACTGCATCAACACAAAACATATGAGACTTTAATGGGAAGGAACTTTAATACAACTAGGAAACAATACAGGAAAGGCAAAGAATCTAGTTTCTAAATCAAGCACCCAAAGTTACCCGTCCCCTCGTGGGTAAAACTCCTTCCAAATGGGATTGGCCCAGAGCAAGGCTCCAAAGCCTGCCGCAAGTCTAAAGCATCTTCCAGTGGGGACCCACAGAAAAGGGTCAGAAACCACCAGACAAGTCTGGAAGGAAAAGAGCAAAATCAAAATCAAGACTGTGTCACCCAGTCCACGACCAAAAGGCAAGCCTAGTTCTTAACATGTCTCTCCATTCCATGTGCCTCCTCCAGGTCTCCTCCTGGCTTTCCATCATGCTTCCTTCTCAGTCTCCTCTGCAGCTTCTCTTCTTTCAGCTCCAACCTTCTTTTGAGTGGGGCAGGAAACCTGGAACCTCCCCCTTTCCTGGGGTCCATCCTGTTAGAGTAATACAGCAGCATTTACTCTCCCCAGTTCTTGGACACTGGACTCAGCAGGAGGGAGAAGCACCTGCTCTTCTGTCTTTCCAAACACACATACGTAGTTCATTTCCCTGGTGCATGCAGGAAGTCATGTGTGTGTGAAATTGCAGATGGACCATTTGTAAAATCACTTGTATGGGCCTCCCTGGTGGTGCAGGTGGTTGAGCGCAGCACTATGAAGCTGTCCACAGCCTCTGCAGTGCTAGTTCTATCCCAGCCGGCTGGGGAGCTACCCACATGGCACAGCAGACCTCTCCCGTCTCGCCCGCTACTCCCCTCAGCAGTGTATTTTGGTCATTTTGCCTGTTCTGTTCCCCGCTCTGTCTCTGGTGAATCCTCTCACCTTCTCGTACATCTGGCCTGTACCTCAGTTCTTGTATGCATGAATAGATAAATCTTTAAAAAAAAATCACTCGTAAGTTCATTAGTCCTTGAAAAAATGATCTCTAGAAAACAGTCTTCATAGTTACTAGTCCTTGACTTTTCTGTTGAGAGAAGGTGGCCAGGTTTACAGGTGTGATGACTAGTGTTAGTGCGTAAGAACACCGAGGCTCTAGCAGAACTTGGGATTTCTTTTTTTAATCTTACTATTTTATTAATAGAAACTTGATGAATTCTTAATTCCATTTGGTGTGTTGAAAGATTTCCTTTTGGGAGTATAATTTTGTTAGCAGTCTTAGTGATTTATGTGTTTTGACAGTATGGAATTGGTCTTTGGATGTAAAAGTACACTGGTGACTATTTGCAAATTTCATTTCATAATTAACTGTTTGATGATTGCTTGAACAGAATGTGGCTTTTTTTTTTTATACTTGGAAGGTTTTTTGAGGTGAAATACTTAGATTCCAATCTCAAAACCCTAAATACTTCTGTGTGATTACCTCTGTGTTCTTAAGAGTTATCTCTTTTCTGTTTTTTTTTTCTTTAAAACAAAACGTCTTCAAATACAAAACTCTTTTTGAAAAATATCAGATGGTTTTACTTATAGGAGGAATAGAGGGAAACCGAACAAAGGGTTGAGAAAGAAAAAAGACAGAACTAGCAGGTAAATTATTGACGAGACACACAGCACTGGAGGGGGAGGGAAGGGGTTGAAACAGGGGAAGAAAGAGCCCAAGGGACTTATGGCCATGGTTCATGGGTGAGGTGATGATAGGAGGTTTATGTGGATTATACCCAAGGGGATAAATCAACGGTACAAAAATGAACAATGATATAAGAAAAAAACCAAAACAAAACAACTCTCTTCTGAGTGTCCATCATGAATAATTGTCTCTCATTTTGTTATATTAGACCATGCACTTGAGTGGCAAATTCAATGTTGAGGGAAAGCACCATTGACTCATTATGTGCATTTTGCATCATTGCTGTATGAGGTCTTCCCTTGTGTGTGGGAGAAGTTTCTGGTCTACTAAATGGGCATGTTTACAATAGCCAGCCTTTTGTCAAGATCTTTCTGTGCAGACATTCATGTTAGTTTCCATATTTTTGTTTCATCATGGAGATGTAGTTACTTGTGGTGTATTCATAGTATACCATCTGAATCATGAAAAAGTACTTAGGCTATTGTCTATTTTGTGAAGGAACACCTGTCTCTTTGTTTTGAACCAATGCTATGCATTCACTGCAGGTGCAGCAGTTATTGGGTGGATGCACCATGCTTTTGACATGGAGCTGGGGAAGGATGACCTACTCCATCATTCCATACGTTTCTTCATTTGTGTCTTGAAAGTTTGTGGTATCTATTAGGTAGTTGCTCTCAAAGACATTAAAGGTTTTAAGGTATTTCAGTGTGTGGGCTAAAGGTGGTTTCCTGAAGAACCAGTTCTACCAATTCTTAAAAATGCTTCCAGAAAGTATCCCCCATAGGTTGCATGCTAGGTTGAGCTTTTGATAATGTTCAAACTGAACACAAAGCAGGCTCCCCCTTAGCTTATCCCAGCGGAGACTAGGAAAGAGGGGGTTAGTGGAGTGGGATTTCTAATTTGTTAGGAGGAAACTCATTTTTGCATGATAATAAGGGATTTAAATATTTTCTTTGGAATTAATACAGATTTCAAGTAGGCATATAGGTAAAAGTTCTGCAAAAGAAATTTTGCTAAGGTTGAGGTTCTGGAGTTGGCAACTCCTATAACCCCGAAGATCCTGTTCTCTGAAGCCAGGAAAAAGCAGTCTGTTTCCAATTATATATCACAAAAATAGGGAAATTAAGCCAAGAAAAATGATCATTTGGGGGTTGGGCTGCTTTTTTGTAGAGGAAAAAGTTTTATAGACACATGTTTAAAAAAATGGGTTAGTTTTTCTGTTGGCTTTCAAATTTTTCTCAAGCATTCTATATTAGAAATGAAGAGTAATTTTGGGATTAAAGACTTTGTCCTCCTTCAGCTGCTTTTTGTTTTTCCAAAAAGCAAGGAGAAGAACAGTTAGGCAGCTTCTGCTGACACTATAGGTTTTGGTCCTAGGGTTTGGGGACCCAGCTGGTGGTGAAGCTTTTTCCTCGCTGAATGTTGCCTGGTTATGGGCTGCCAGGATGATACCAGGTGGTTGGTGTTAAATGACTTAGCATACTTTGAACAGAAATGGGATGCCTGCTGCTTAGCATTGTTCAGCTAGGGGAGAAAAAGTAGGGATGCTAGTGTGAGAAGAAGAATGGCAGGAAGAAGCCTGAATGAAGTTGGATGGTATGTGGGTGAGTACATTGTCCTTAGCACTTGTCAGAAACCAGCCTTTCTGAATGCCTGCTGCCACTTTCTGGATGAGGTAGTGGTCCCATGATACCCAGGTGTCAACTGAGACGTCTCCTTTCCACCAGCAGAAGACATTACCCCCCAGCAGAGTTTAGTTCATGTTTCTCACACCTTACACCTCCACAGAGTGTTGAATAAAACTTTCCTGATGGTGTAGTCTTTGAAAACCACCGGAATGAGTCTTTCAGGGCTCCTGGGGTTTAACTATTGTCTCTTTTCTTCTCACTTCTGTGAACTCCGCCTGCAGCTGGCAGGTGTGGGAACACCCACAACACCCCCACAGAGCACTAGAAAAGGTGCAAAGTGTGAAATTCCTTGCTTGTTCTCAGTCAGCATCTTCATCATCCTCTCTGATACTTAACTCACCTTTTTGCCCCCCAAATTTGACTTATTTTCTTGGTCCCCGGGATTAATTACCTTCCTGATTCACCTCTCTTCTGCTTTCCTCTTCAATGCTTAATCCTCTCTGTGCTGGCATTAACAACGGTTCATCTTCTCTTTCCCTTTTCTTCTGAGTCATTTAGTCACTCACATTCCCCTGCCTCAGGGACCATGCCACGTCCAGGCTGGTCATTCCCATCAGATTCTTATTTCCAGCAGATTACCTGCTGGTTCTCTAAGTGTCTCTGTTAAAACTAGGTTCAGAACCCAATGTACTATTTCTTTGTGGTTCCCACTCTCACCTCCTTTATTTGCCATTTGGTAAATGGGACCAGACTAGGAGACTCAGCCATACTTAGCTTCCTTCTACTTGTTCCCCAGAGCTGAATCCCACCAAGCCCACTGTGGCTTACCGTTAGCCCTTCTCAGTTAGCAGGGTCTTATTTATTTATTTGTTTGTTTGTTTGTTTGTTTATACATGCACTCCGTATGGTCAGAAGCGCGGGAGGGTGAGAGAATTCACCAGAGCCAGAGCGGGGAGCAGAGCAGGCGAAGGACTGAAGTACACTGCTGAGGGGGGCAGCGGGCGGCAGGAGAGGTCTGCGCGCCATGTGGGACCCTCCTCCAGTGGCTGGGGAGCAGCCGGGGATCGAACCAGCGCCGCAGAGGCCACGGGCAGCTTCGCAGCCCAGAGCTCAACCGCTGCGCCACCGGGGAGGCCCTCAGTTAGCAGGGTCTTAATGTCTGCACTTCCAGGGATTTTTCTGGTAACTGCAGCATCTTTTTTTTTTTTTTTAAAGATTTATTTATTTATGCATACAAGAGCTGGGGTACAGGCCAGAGGTGTGGGGGGTGAGAGTGTAACAGGGTGGTCTCCAGGAAAGGGGGAGGTTCCAGGTTCCCTGCCCCACCCAAATGGCGGGTGGAGCTGAGCAGGTAGAGAAGAAGCTGCAGAGGAGACTGGGGAAGGAAGGAAGCAGGATGGAGCCAGAAGGAGACCTGGAGGAGGCACATGGAGCCTAGAGACCCGTGAAGAAACTGCGCTTGCCTTTTGGTCGTGGACTGGGTGACACAGATGTGGGTGAGACCCGTGGGGAGGTGACAATGGCAGCTTTTATCTTGATAGATTTTGATTCTGCTCTTTTCCTTCCGGGCTTGTCTGGTTGTTTCTGACCCTTTTCTGTGGGTCCCCACTGGAAGATGCTTTAGACTTGTGGCAGGCTTTGGGGCTTTGTTCTGGGCCAATCCCATTTGGATGGACTTTTACCCACAAGGGGACGGGCAACTTTGGGTGCTTGATTTAGAAACTAGATTCTTTGCCTTCCTGTATTGTTTCCTAGTTTTATTAAAGTTCCTTCCCATTAAAGTCTCATATGTTTTGTGTTGATGCAGCGGATGGCAGAACCCATGTAGAATAGGCAGGTTTGCGGGGTTTGGGCTGCCCCTCTCCCTGCCCTGTAACAAGAGGATTCACCAGAGATAGAATGGGGAGCAGAACAGGCAGATGTACTGAAATACACTGCTGAGGGGAGCAACGGGTGAGTCAGGAGAGGTTTGCTGCGCTCCCTGGCAAGGCCGGGGATTGAACTCATGCTGCAGTGGCTGCGGACTGCTTCATAAGTTGCATCTTAACCTCTTGCGCCACCAACTGCAGCATCTTTATCTCTAATTATTCATCCATTATGGCTGGTATATTTTAAAACACAGATGTATGTTTAAGAGTCTGCTTATCCTTTCAGGCTTTGTCCTTTGTCAGTGTTTCTGGTGAAGGCTCTACCTGGCTTAGTTGCTCCTGGCCTCCAATTCTCTTACAGTATTTCTTCTGTACAGTTGTTCTCTTATACTAGTTCTGGTGAGAACTTAATTTCTTCCTCTGTCAGCTTGTGAGCTTAACTGGAGCAGGATAGAGTCTTATCACCTTTGTATCCTGGGTGTGTGGCCTGGCCTTGACATGTAATATATGCTGTCAGATTGTATTCTTTGGCTCTGTTCCACTTGAGTTAAAGCATTGGGGAAAGATCAAATTTATTGTTGATACATTATAACTCTAGAAAAGCAAAGAGAATAATCTCAGCATCTTAGAACTTGGAGTTAGAGTGGGACACTACAGTTGAGAACAACCAGGTAAAGAAAGGTAAGGTGACTTGCCCAAGATCACACAGCGCAGGGTGCAGTGCTTTCTTTGCTCCTCTGTAATATTCCCCACCCAATAGCCAAAATAATGCTGACCAAACCTAAGTCTGATCTTATCATTCCTTTGCTTAAAACTGTTCTTGTCTTTATCAGAGTGAAAACCAAAATCCTTAGGATGATCTGTAAAGCCCTACACAGCCAGCATGAATCCCTTGCTTGTTACCTCTTTGACTTCACTTCTCCACTCTCTGATTTGCTCACTTTGCTTTAGCCACCTGGCCTGCTTGCCTTTCCCCAAGAATGCCAGTCATGTTCTGCCTCAGGGCCTTTGCTTGTGCTGTTTTCTGTGCTTGGAATGTTTTTCTCCCAAATGTCAACAGAGTTCACTTCCTGGAGACCCTTACTCAAAACAAAAGATCTCTACTACTACTTTCCCCACTCTTCTCTGCTTTGTTTGTTTTCTTAACATTTATCTCTATCACACATACAATTACATGTCATATTTATTCTGTCTCCACTGACAGGAATATAAGCTCCACCAGGGCAGATATTTTTAGATGTTTTCTTTCCTGTTGAATCCCATACCTGGAACAGTCCTGGTATGAATCAGGTAGTGAATATTTATTGGATGAATAAGTGAATGAGAAGAAGCAAGATTTTTGTGACTATTTCAAAACTGCCATTAAATATACATGTGCTGCATTAAAAAGCGAAAGCCATCAGATCTGTGGAGAAGGAGAATCTGATTTTTAAAAAGCCTCATTAAAGACCTGTCAGACTAGAGCACTGACCTCTTTTTAATTGTTTGACTTGAAGCAGCAACCAGGGACACGCCCAGGCCTTACAAGTGGTTTGGGAAGATTCCCGTTGTACCTCCAGCAAGCTTGGGCTTGCTCTGGTTTCTCTCTGCTTGTGGTTTGTCCTTTAACCCGTGGGCCTCCACAGATGAAAAGTAAACACAGCATTAAAGAAAAGAGCTGGGGGAGAGGGTATGGGGCAGAGAAGCAGCATTTCCTTGTGGCCCTGACATCTTTCCTTGGCTCTGGGCCTGTGTTCAGGGCTGCTCATCATCCCTTCCAGAGTTGCTGGGCTTTGGAGCTGTGCTCTAAGGAATAGTCTAGAGACCACCAGGCAAGATGAATCTTGAGTTTTGCTTTGGTATTCCAATTTCTTTGAAAAGAAATGTTAAGTTTTTGGGAGAAGGACACTGCAGAAAGCATTTTTAAAGTCAAATCATCACCATCATTTTGAAGAGAAGTTTTAACCTTCCTCAAAACAGAGGATTGCAATTGAAATGACTATCTGCTTTTGTCAGTGGAGCCAGGGAGGAGTCAAGACTGGTCCTGGGATACCCAACTCTTAAATCCAAGAGACGCAAATTATGGTTCTGAATGAAGAAATATCTGATTGTTCTGGGTGGGTGTGGAGCATAATTTATATTAGTCTAATAGTGATGTTGGAGTAATTTGCCTTTGGTATTTGTGATAAACATCAATATGGCTTCTCCAGAGCCCTCCGTGTCAGGACAGGAAGCCAGGCAGGGAAGTCAAAGACTTGGGAGGAAGTTATTGGCCAGGTACAAAGCCAGCAGCATAAATTAATGCTGGGATTCGAAACGATCAAATTGAATACAATTGTCTCGAATGGAGCTGAGGTATCAGTGGCTTAGTTAAATCATAACTACCATTTCCTGACCCCCTAAGAACATCCTAGCTATTAAGTACTTTGCATGTTACTAATTTACTTGATCCTCATAACAACCCCATTAGGGAAACAGAATCATTATTGCCACAGTTGAGGTTTAGTAAGTTGCCCATAGTTAACACTGCTAGGAAGAGGCAGTGCAGGAATTTGAAGAGGCTTGAGGTCCCCACACTTTGCACTCTTCTCTCACCTGATCCTAGCACACATCCTGCATTGGCCTCCCTGCAAGGCCTTTGCACTTGCTATATATAGCTGCTGCCCGGGGGTGTCCCTTCAGATGTTGTCCCAGCTCTGACAACATCTGTCTCTTCTGCCCCGGGGGTTTCCCTTCAGATGTTGTCCCAGCTCTGACAACATCTGTCTCTTCCGTTCAAGTGTTACCTCACCAAGAGGCCTTCCCTGATAATCCTGTCTGAAGTAGCATCTCTTTTCTCACCACTTTTTCCTTAATCTGCTTTATTATTCTTTATAGAACTTACCATCACTTGACACATTGCAGGTTGTCTATCTCCCCCATTAGTAGATAAACCCCATGAAAACACTGTCATGTTTAGTCCCTGGCACCCTGCATAGTGCTTGGCATGTGGAAGGTGCTAGTAAATGTTTGTTGAGTGAATGGTTGAAGTAAAATAAAAGGGCTGATTGAATCTTACTACCTAGTTCAAAACAAGGTAACTTATCACTTATGTCAGATCTAATCACTGCCTCAATCTGAAAGTGGCTGCCTGTGCAGGTTCCGTTGGTGTCCACAATGGAGGAACTTTTGCTTGTAGTGACTAAGAGTATAGAATCAGATACACCTGGGCCGAAAACCTGGTGCCAGGAATTTTTAGCTGTCACCAGCTTGTGGTGGTTTAGCATATATTTTTTTCTCATTTTATTTTTTTTATTTAATATTTAAATTTTTAAAAAAATTTTTAGTATTTTAGTATTCATTTTTATTTATACAAGAACTGGGGTACAGGCCAGAGGTGTGGGAGGGTGAGAGGGTTCACCAGAGACAGAGCGGGGAGCAGAACAGGCGTGGGGACCCAAGACACTGCTGAGAGTAGCAGCGGGCGAGGCAGGAGAGGTCTGTTGTACCATGTAGGATTCTCCCTGGCTGGCTGGGAGTCGAATCCATGCTGCAGAGGCTGCGACAGCTTCACAGCACTGTGCTCAACTCCCTGCGCCACTGGGGAGGCCCTCATTTTTCTCATTTTAAAGTGATGTAAAGGACATCTATCCCTTTGGATCATTGAGCTGATGGAATGAGAAATTGTGAAACATACAGTAGGTGTGCAGTAGATGGTAACTGAGATGTTTTGTGGGGTCAAAAAATAATGTGTTAGTCTCTAATGGGGTGGGGAACATGGTGTGAACACATGAACCACCACAGAATAATTACAGAGCAGCCTGTGACATGTCCTGGCTGTGTACTGGTGAGCCTTTCTTGTTTTTGGTTTGCTAATTTATAAAATTAAAGGGCTGGAGTAGATGTTATCTATTTCTGACATTCTGAGTTGGCTCCAAGTAGAAGATAAGAAGGAACAAATTATATGCAAAATGTAAAGGAGACAGACCATTCACAGTGGAATGGGATTAAACACAAGTGGCTTTTGGAATGAGGTGAGGGGAACCAGTTGGAGTTTGAGGCACAGAGGGAAAAAAATGGCAATTTTGGCAAAGTGGGCAGATCCCACAAAATTCAGACTCTCTATGTTTATATTGCTCAGAAGATAATTCATCTAAGTATTTTTTGTTATATAAATTATGCATGATAAATAGCTAATATAGTCTTAGTATTTTATTTACACTTAAGTTGTCAAGCTGAATGTTTTTCTTGGATAACACTTCCCAGTTTTGTTAAGTCATTCCTGCTAGCCATTACACCATCGTGCACTTCAAATTTCTTTAAGTGTGGTCTCAAAGTCTCATTTTATAGAAAGGATTCACATTGCTTGTTAGTTCATAGAATTGCAAGTAAAGTAAGAAAGAAAGTGGGACTAAAAAATTTTTCTTGTTTATCTCTTTATGTTAGAGATGAAGAAATTAAAGACCAGAATAAAGTGACTGGTCTGAGCTTGAAAATCTTGTCGATGCCATTGCTCCTGTCTCACAACTGTTATTTGTTGGTGTATCATTTATTATGGAGAAATATTCTGCTAATTCACCGTTTTTCCATACTACTTTTAATCATAATGTACACAGTAGTATTTTCTCTTTGCTCTCCATTATGATGATGCCTACTATGTGCCAAGTGGTGAGCTGGAGTGGTCAGATGAGTGGGAAGCCCATATCTGGAAGGAAAGAATTACATGGAGACTCACCTGCAGGGTTGAATGACTCTCCATTCCAGGTGTCTAAGTATTAACTTCCAGGGAATTGGAGACTTCCTTAAAGAAGTAACATTTACACCAAGACCTAAAAGATGTTAAGGGTGCAAGGGGTTAAGGACAGCACTGTGAAGCTATCCATAGTCTTTGTAGTGAGTTTGATCCCCAGCCTGCTGAGGAGCTACACACATGGTACATCAGACCTCTCTTCTCTTATCCGTTGCTCCCCTCAGCACTGTATTTCAGTAGATCTGCCTGTTCTGCTCCCTGCTCTGTCTTTAGTGAATCCTCTCACCCCCTGCACCTCTGGCCTGTACCCCAGTTCTTGCATGCATAAATAAATAAATCTTTAAAAAAAAACACAAAAAATGTTAAAAAGTGGCCATGTTGGGGGGACCAAGGAGGATCCTTGAGCTCCAACACAACAGACATCACTTCTGGAAGCAAGGGTTTGGCCTTTTTGTGGGACTGATTGAAGCTGGAGTGTGTAGAGCATGAGGTCAGAGTGAGTAGTGTCCAACAGCGATGTGAAGGTTGTGATCTTTATCCTGACAGCAGTGGGCAACCATTGAAGAAGGATTTTAATTCTTTATGTTTCATGTACTTGATCTGCTGAGCTCCTTCCTTACTAAATAATACCAGTTAAATAACTGAAATGTATCCGTTGAGGGACTACACCCACTCTGAGAGAATTTTATTTTGGAACTCAGCAGGAGGAATTAAAAAAATGCACTTAATTCACATAATAGGCTATTGCTATAGTATTTATTCTGAATTCATATATTTTGCTGAATCCCTATGAATGTAAACTTGTGAATCAAGTGTTTTAGTAAATAGTTGTATATTGTACAAAATAGTCTTCAAAATTTTTTTCAATGGCCTGTGCTTTCTAGGGTCTAAAGGATGATGAATGGTGTCCCATCTCATGCATTGTAATCAAGGTATCATTGTTGTTTCACAGATATGGGGGTGATGGATGCTAAATGACTTGCTCAGTCTAATACATTTGGGTAAACCAGATTTGGGTAAGCCCCTAAGTATAGTTCTCTCTTAATTGTAGCTTAAAATGATAAACAGTGGAAATCTTTGCAGAATATTGCAAGGGTGGATGAATAATTCATCCTAATTTGTGAATTTAAAGAAAGCATGGTTTTTCACAACCTTGTGTTCCTGCCCATTCTCCCCTTTTTGCTGTATTTTACTTGGTTAGTGAGATCTGTATGCTTGGGTGGACAGAGGGTTTGTAAGGAGTGTCTGAATTTCAACCCCAAGGAAACCATGGATGCAGGGGTCAGAGATGTGTTGGTCACATTCTCAGCTAGGAGGGAGGGCCTGGGCCCTAGAGCTGCAGAGGAGAGTCCAGTGTCTCTGTATATCTTGTACTTCTGTGCCCCCTGCCTCCCTCTCTGTGTCTTCACATGGAATTCCTGTTCACAAGTACAGTAGTTCAAGAGCAGTCTTCTTCTTCTTCCTTGTCTTTGGTCTCTGCAGAATGTTGGGGGTTTTAATCTCAGGCCTCAGGGTATAATTCTCTTTGGTAGAGACAGTCTGCTAATGGTAAGTAGTAGCTCTTATACTGCGCATGTACAATCTAATTTGATTCTCGCAACAACCCTGTGATATAGATAAAGTTAGTACCTTCTTATAAATGAAGAAACTGAGGCTCTATTCTGATCTAAACCTTCACTGTTTGACCTGCTATTAAGAGTTTTAACTGATCATCTTGCATGCATCGTGGGCTCCCTTCAGTCTATTCTCTAGACAGTACCCAGGGAAATCTTTCAAAACTTAATCGGTCACACCTCCATGCTTATATCTTTCTCAACCCTGTTACTCTGCTGTTTGGGCTTTGCAGCCTTGCTCCTTCCAGAAAGCCTCCTCTATCTGTAATATCATCCCTCCCCTGACCTTTTAAACTATTTTCCTTTAGATTTTGAATACTTTTCCCTTAGAACACTTACAGCATGTAATTACATATTTGTGATTAACATGCTTGTTATTTGGCCATTATAGTCCCATTTGCTGGCATGTGGTAAACAATAAATAATGATTTATTGAAGGCAGAAATAAGGTACAGGGAATGACTCATCTTGCCTAGGTAGAAAATGGTGTTACCTTTACTAGACTATAAGCTCCGTGAAGGCAGGATTTTTAACTCTTAACTATTATATCTTTTAATAGTGTCTGGCATGTAGTTATAAATATCTTTGTTGCATATCGATTTGCTTGAATATGATTCCAAAGATCTATTATCCAAATCCAGGACTTTTCCTGTGTGCCAAATCTGTCTGAAGACAGGATTTGGAATTATCCAGTTTCTCTGTGTAGTAGAGAAATCTGAGAGTTGGAGTGTGACTCAGTGAGGTGGCTTTGCTTTCTGCAAGTACAGGTCTTAAAGGGCACCCAAATGTCATCAGACAAACAACAGTATCTGTTCTACATCCTGTATACCCCTTTTACAGGTTGCCAAACTAGATACTCATGTCATCCATCCTGCCTCTTTTTGAAGTCCCCTAGATCACATGTTGAAAAACCATCAGAACATTTCTGCTACCAGCTGTTATGTAACCATTTGCTGACCTAACAGTGTATTTCTCTTCAGAAAGTTCACCTAAATGGCAGAAACATTTTAATGATCTGTTAGAAAGCAATTTTTTGTTTAAGATACCAAAAACTTTAAAGAAGCAAGTGTTATTTACTGTCTGAGTTTAGGAAATGGAAATGTCTTTATTCCACTGAATCTATCTCTTTCCTTATCTTCAAATTTGAATATTTTCCTGATGGGGGTGTTAACGGTCTCAGCATCAGGATGTAGACAACACAGAGATTTGTGCTTCATCTTGCTGCCCTTTGCATTTTCAAAGAAATTGGCATCGCCTGCATTACCACAGATCAATTATTTATTGTAGGTGTCGTCCGTCCACAGTCCTGAAGTGAAATCACAGTTTGTGATCATGATGATTAGTGTGGAATTCATGTGTCAATGTGGAAGTGCTTATGCCTGATAGCGGCCATTGCGGGCATCCCTCTCTCTCAGACAGAATGTTCTGTTTCCAGGTTGGGTGTTGATGGGGAGAAAATGGTGCCTACTTTGTGGTAACTGATTGTATTAGCCATCTGAAAAATTAGTCATTTTCCTTACTGCCTTTTAACCTACGACCAGACATCGTTTTGCCACATTTTCCCTTTAAGAGAAAAATTTGAAAAACTTCCCAGATTATTATTATTATTATTTTATTAAAATATTTTTTAAAAGATTTATTTATTTATGCATTCAAGAGCTGGGGTACAGGCCAGAGGTGTGGGGGGTGAAAGGATTCACCAGAGACAGATGGGGAACAGAACAGGCAGACTGACTGAAATACACTGCTGAGGGGAGCAGCGGGTGAGACAGGAGAGGTCTGCTGCGCCATGTGGGTTGCTCCCTGGCAGGCTGGGGATTGAACTCATGCTGCAGAGGCTGCGGATTGCTTCATAGTGCGGTGCTTAACCCCTTGCACCACCAGGGAGGCCCCAGATTATTATTTTAAGGACTGGTTGGGTAAGGGGTTTCCAGCTAATCCCAGACATTAACTGCACTCTGCTGGCTCCCTGGGTAATGTGGCAAGGGCACTCAGTTCAGTGGTCTTAGAAATAGACAAAGAGGAACTCGAATTTAAAGAATTAGTAGTATATTTATCTTTTTTTTTTTTTAATTCTTTTTAGCTCTCAGAATTTTCTTTTGTTCATTTGTGAACATTAAATGTTCTGGTATCCTTTGACTGGAACATACTAATTTGAAATTGGGGCAAAATGACTTTTACACAGTTGACCCCAAATTGTCCTTTCAAGATCTCAGAATATCCTATTTATATTTCTAAAGGAAGCATTTAGTTTATACAGTTCAAAGAGATTCAGTGTGGTTAGAAAACCAGGGTGGGGAGTCCCTGGCCTTTAAAAATCGAATGTTGTGATATAACCTCTGAAAAGAAAGAGGAGTTTGTATTTCTCAAGTTTTATTTCACATTACAACTTTTTGGAAGCTTCTGACCATCCTGCATTCTAATTGGGCAAGCAATGCCTGAGTGCTGTGTTACGGCACTATGAGTGCTGGTCTTGGCCTAAACCAAAGTTCCACTGAACTTTTTTTTCTCTGCCTTAGGATCCTGTCACCACATTGGGAAGATTAGACAAAAGCTCTCTGCAGTTTATTTTCTTTTTGAACAAGTTACATTATGGAGGGACTTTTAAGCTAAAAGAAGAAAAGCTCCCTCTTTGTTATAAGCAGCAGTGTGTAGTTTCAACTTGCCTTGGACTTCCTTGGAGATGTTTTAAGATCCGCTGTAAACTTGCTGTGGTTTGCCTTTGGGCACCAAATTGTTTAGCTTGGCACTATTATGTCAATAATTGCTGCATTTTAATAATTGCCCAATATTCTCGTCAGCAATTTGCAGTCTATATTTTTACCAGAACCTTTTGCCTAGGCTTGGTTTAAACCCCTAGATTAACACGTGCAGTCCCACAGATCTTCTGTAGCTTTGGGCTGGGGTGATGCAGGCTCGCTGGACATTCCCACGAGCTGCGTGCTAGTTAGAGTTTGTGTTCCAAACCACCCCCGGGAAGCCATCTTCTTTTGAGAGCTCCTTACAGGATTTTGCTTTTTATAAAAATTGCCCTTTGTGTTTGGTGTCTTCTTTTAGAGAGGGCTTTCCTTACAGCAATCCATTCAAGAAATCCAAGTTTTTGAATAGAAAAAGTAGGGGCAGGCTCTCTTTGCTGTTGTTGACTTTTTAACTTGACAGAGGAGATTTCCATTCATCTGAGGTGATGTGGCATTTTGGTGACAGACATGTTGGACTTGAAGGGATGATCGAAGTCAACTTTATAGCTTCCAAAATGATTTCGTCAGTTATAATTTTCTAGATAAGTCTATGCCACCAGTGACTTGTGCCTCAACTTGACTGGCACTATTATTTGTTTAGTGGTTCCAGTCTTTAACTTGTCTCCTTGTTTTTGGTCTGTTGTAATGTTTATTTTGCAGCTAACAAAGATTGACCTGATTTTACAGAAGCTAAGAATTACATAAATAACTATACTCTAACTTTTCTACTTTACAAATAAAAACATACCCGAAAGAGTGTGACCCAGTAGTGGTATAATAGCTAACATTTACTGACAGCATGTTATGTGCTAGGTTACTGTTGTAAGCATGATATATATTAATGACACATATTAACTCTTTTGCAGCAACCCATAGAGTATACAGAATAACCAGCCCAACATCAGCATAATCTGCTCATCTTCACCCATTTGGTAGGTAGCCCAGTGGATTCACAGCCAGGCAGACTTTTACCTATCATCATAACTCATGTTCTATTAATGCTAATTAATTATAGTGTTAATATTAATCACTATCATATAGAAAGATTAAGCCACAGTGCCTCCTGTATATATAATAAATAATTTGAAGACATACATACAAACTTCTTTTTGAAATTAGAATTTTATTGTTACTATTTCTGTATAGGTAACACTTGGATATGCTATAAAACCCCAATGGGAATTCAGTGAAAAGGATCCTGCCCCCTCCTACCAATCACCCTTTTCCCCTTCTTCTTATAGGTACTTAGTAGTAATCCTGCAAAAGGCCATTTTAAATATCCTTTTCTTAACTGTGATGTAGTGGACCATTTTATAAGAATTTCATTAACTATTGTTTCTGTATTTTTTGTACTGGATCTCCAAGTGCCCAAAGTAGCTTTGTCTCTGAAGGAAGGAGCTAGCTTTGCCAATGTTATTTCCTCTGAGGATAACAAGATTGTAACCCCAGCTGTTTGAGGTGGTTCCTAGAAATCCTATGACCCTGTCTTGCCCAGGGTTTAGATCAGGCATACAGGTCTCTGTGATTTTGTCCAGTTTTGGGGCCACTTTTAGTCCTGATGAAAAGGGATCATGTTCTAATATGGTGCCTGGAACATAGTAGGTGCTCAATAAATGGTTGTCGAATTGAAGAACTCCTGTGGGTTATGCCAGCTCAGGGCTATAGGGCAGGAAGATGTGCTCAAAGAGGGAAGGTTTAGGGCCACAAGATGTTCCGGTTAAGCATACCACCACAAAACTTACCACATAAGACTATAAATAGGAAGACGTTAGAAAGGACCTTTTGGATGCTGTAGTCGGGTAATGAGATAGCCTCAGGTGGACTTGAGAGACAGGGAAGGCTTCTCCTGTTAAAATGTTGGCAAATAGTTGAGGTAAGAATCTTGCCTTTTAATGGTCCTTTATTTTTTCAGATTGATTCTAAGAGTACTTTAATTTGATTTCTTGTGATCTCTCTGTCATTATAACATTAGATGGAGTCTCTAATCAGAGTTGTTTGTTCCTGGCATCAGGGAATTCAATGTTATCAAGTGTCACCAATGACTTTAGTGCCACCGCATATCTGATATTGTGTTACAGGTACACCTTGATTTTCCTCGATGTTCTTGAAAATATTATAGAAACACCAGAGTTAAAATGTCAAAAATAAGCATGTCTTTTAAAACAAATCTTTGTTAGGTAATTATTACCCCATCTCAGTTTGCTTTGAGTGCTCTCGTAGCATTTATTTAAGGTACATTTATCTTAAACTTTTTAGAAATTCTTTCATTTTAATGTGTTTGGGTTAAGAAAAGATGTTCCTACATCAAGTTCTCTTCTTGAAAATATTTTTATTTTTACAGGCAATTTGAAAATTGGAAAGAGGGATTTTTAAGGCCACTTCTGATTTGTAAAGATTATCTGTGATCTGAAGAACTAGAGGCTGCGGTAACTGCTGAGACACACTTTTGAAGAAATAAAAATGGCTTCTCGTCATGTGATTGTCGTGTTTACCCTGATGAGTTCCTGTCTCGCTACTGCAGGTAAGTTGTATAATACAAATTGCATGTTCATCATATTCTTTTGGATATATTTTTCCTCAGTCTCTTAAGTTTAGAAAAATTTAGGACATATTCCTTGAGTATTTGGTTCTTCACAGAAATGAAATACAGTACTGATAATTAGTACATTTGTTATGTTCTGTATTAGGAGGCTGGTACTAGACATACAGACATGGGGAACGCAGATGCTTAACCAGCCCTGTGTTGAGGTGGATAGAGAACAAATATGCTAATGGTTAATCCCACATAATTTTGTTACATACCCGGATTACATTTATTTTCTTGTTATAAATAAGATTTTCAGACAATCCTTTTCATTATTTTGTTTAATGCAAAATAAACAAATCTAGGTAGAGACCATCTAGATGGAAAATATTTAATTTTGCTTATTTCAAATACTTTATTTATTTTAAACTGTTTAAAAAAGATTTATTTTTATTTATGCTTACAAGAGCTGGGGTGTAGTCCAGAGGTGTGGGGGGTGAGAGGATTCACCAGAGACAAGAGTGGGGAGCAGAACAGGTGGATTGACTGAAATACACTGCTGAGGGGAGCAGCGGGCCAGACAGGAGAGGTCTGCTGCATTATGTGGGTCAGCTTCCTGGCTGGGGATTGACCTCATGGCACAGTGGCTGGCCATAGCTTGGTAGTGCTGAGACTTTAACCTCTGTACCACCAGGAAGGCCCCCCTTATTTTGGATACTTTAATAGGCAACTTTTTAAAAAGTACAGAAGTGCTTCCTGGAGGCCATCAGAGTATTGAGGTTGGAGGTAACAACCAAGTGACTTTGTTGGAACATCTTTGCTTAAGAAAGAGTATCAGATCCCCTATATAATATCCTACTTAACATTGCTTGACAAATTGGGAAGCTTAACTTGCTCTATTTTGTTAGAATTTGCTCTGTATCTGTTCTGCAATGAGCTTTGTAAAACCAATTTGTTGGACCAATTCTGAAAACTCACTGGTCTCAACAGGAATTGCATTGACTTGAAAAATGATTAGCTTCTTGGATTCAGCTATTGAATTATACTTGCAGATGAGAGATAGTGACACTTATTACCATTTATTGAGTGTGCACTGTAACTAAGCACTGGGCTAGATAATTATGGAATATAACCCCAAAAAGGATATTCTTATTTAAAGAATTCAGTCACAACTCTGAGGTAGATAGGATTGTTTCCCCCATTTTACAGAGGATGAAAAGAGACATGAAGAGATTAGGTAGCTTGCAAAGCATACTATCTTAGGAGGTGGTGAACCAGCTTTTCCCTCTATGCTTTTAACTTCTGCGTTATACTGAAGAAGCCAGATAACCATTAAGGCTCCAGTAAACTCCAACTAGGAGTCATATGTGTCATATGAGTGAAAACTAGTTGATAGAAATTGCTTTGTGAGATTGAAAATCAGAATACTCCCCTCATCACAAATATCTTGACTGAAAGTTGCTAGTTTTTTTCTCTTGAGCCCAGTGTGAGAATTAGAACTGATCATTTCATTTGTCAGCAGTTTCATTTTGTCTCATGAAGAGTTATTTGCGTTTGAGCCTGTGTGCTAAAAGTGATATTAATGAAAATCCCATTGAAAAAAATAGTAAAAGGGGGGCCCTTGATGGAACATTTGCTGTTTTGATGACGTGCTTAATCACACCTGGTAAACTGAGGCTAACTTTTCTGCTTTCATGGATGCCTGGGATAGACTAAAACATAACTGAAGGAGGTACTTTATGGAAGAGTGTTGACTAGGATGCTCTGTGTAGCCTAGATATATTTGACAGTGAGTTTCCTTAAAATGTTTTTTCTTCTTTCAAGCGATTGGGAATTTTTTTTTTTTTTGAGTTGAAACACACTCAAGAGCTCTGCTGAGCTGGAAGGTACAGTAAAATTACAGTATTTATAGTATGAGGTAACTGATTGCTAGTGTAGAGGTAGAGATGACTTTTTGAACAACCTAATGGGACTAATGAATGAATGGAAGGAGAAATGTTTTGTATGTTCTGATATTCAGTGGCTTTCTGAGTAGGCCCAGCATACTTTACAAA
The DNA here is from genome assembly GCF_014898055.3 of Talpa occidentalis. Lineage (NCBI taxonomy): Eukaryota > Metazoa > Chordata > Mammalia > Eulipotyphla > Talpidae > Talpa > Talpa occidentalis. The sequence goes on along the minus strand of NW_023605305.1, from coordinate 94,213,605 downwards.
ATGCTCATGGGGGGCATTCTGGATGAGTTCAAGGAGATAATAGTAATATAATAATAATAATGAATTTTTATAGATGAAATAATTACTGTGTGCCAGACCCCATTCAAAGTGCTTTATATAAATTATCTCACTTCATATTCATACCTACCCTAAGAAGTATGGGTACTTTGTTTATTCCCCAGTTTATGGATGAGTTGAAAACTGAAGCCTTGACAGGTTAAGTAACTTTCTCAAGGTCATATAACCAAGAAGTGGCAGATTTAACCATAAATATACTTAGTCTGGGTCTGCAGATTATACCTTTAAGACTCTATTCTGCTAGGGAGTACTGATCAGAAGGGTGTTGGTTTTTGAAAGAATGATAATGGGTTTGCTTTATGCAAACTGTGCCTTTTAGAAACATCAAGCAGAACAGTTATTCAGAGAGTCCCTGCTAAATGCAAAACCTAGTACCAGTCACTCAGGGATATACAAAGAATTCTCAGAATCATCCTTTCTTTTGAGTCACTTGCACTTTAGTTAGGCATGTAACATATCACTGTATTACCAAGTAATCCAAATATGGTGGAGGCCAAGTGAGATCCAAGACCTTAATTGGGTAAGAAAGGGAAGTGGCTTAGAGGAGCCAGGGGGACTTCATGGAAGTACTAGGTCTTGAGCCCTGTTTTGAAGGCCAGACAGACTCTAGACAGGAGAAAGCATTGGTTTGATCAGATGGGAGAGGAATGCCTAAGATAGTACAGGCACTGTTTTTTACTGAATGGATGACCTGGAGAACTGTATGGGAATATAGCAGGGTCTGTTTGGAAGGAAGGATAGGGATAAAAATGAGACTTGTGAATTTCCTTTTGAGTTTTTCTACCATCTTCTTCCATCCCCCTATACATTGCTTAACAGTTCAGATGGTGGCCTTACAGTGTGAGGCTGGGATGGGAAGATGGTCTCCTTAGCTTCAGAGACAACAGTGCCTGGCACATAGGCTGACTTTTATCAAGGATTTGCTCTCTGTTGGTTAACTTATTTTGTCTTTATGAAACCCTATGAGGTGGGTATTAGTATCATCATCTGCATTTTACAACATGGAAACAGACTCAATTTGGTTAATAATTTATATAAAGTCCCGCAACTAATAAGTGGCAGAGCTGGGACTTGAACCCACACAGTTTGGCTCTAGAGCCCAACCCATCAACCATTCCATTGGAGTCTCTGTTAGAGACCCTCAGTGTGGAATGAACAAACTCTTTTGTTTGATTAATTAAACACCACTTGAGTAGCCACCCATGAGACATCCTGGATCCCAGTTAAGCTCCTGTGACCTCCGAGAGATGTGTATAAGTCACCAGAGTGGAAGAACTTTACTTAAACAGGCCTTCTTTTCATACTTCATTGACATGATCATGGAGTTCTCTCAAAGAGTTCTCGGCAGCAGAAGGGGTAAAGGCTGTCAAGATCTCCCTTAGATACTCAGCCAGGGAGTATCTAAGAGCACAACAGAGCACATAAATGAGCCTGAGTCAGAGTAGTGGGATCCTTCTTGTTCCAGCTCCAGGGGTTTGATTGGTCCTCCAGGGAAAGCCTTTCCTCTCTGCTTGTGGCTGATGGTAAAGGAGCAGGGACAGTAAGCTGGCCCCCAGCGCTGGTGGTTACTCTGACAAAACTCATCCTTCCCTTCCTTCCCTGGCTCCTTGGATATTGTGCAGCGCATTGGGGAGGGCAGGCTGTGCTTTTAGTGAGCTGTGACAGGACCCTTATGCCTGCTAATTAGAGATGACTTTTGGTGTTAGCACCTTAGATCCTGTAATCTATCTAAGATAAGTGGGAAAATTGGGAAAAAAAATGTAGATGTTTGCTCCTGCGGGCTTAAGGCTTACTAAGTTTTTATTTCAGAAATTATTCTGTTACATAAAAAGAGAATAAAAATGATTCTGCTGCACATCTTTAAAAAATATTAGCTGCTGCCTCTGAGGCTTGCCTGAGTTAGGTAGGGCTGTGTTCCCAGGAGCCTTAATGAGAAAAAGAGGCACATGTGAATTTAGGGAAATCAGTTTGGTTGCAAGGGATGGACTTGTCTGACCCCACGTGCCCCTGTGCCAGGTCAAAGGGGTGCTGCTCAAATGAACTCAGCAGGAACCTTGGGGCCGTTGACAGGACGGTGGGTGTTTGCCTTGTTCCTTTGTCTCTGTCCAGTGTCTCCTCAATGCAGTTTGGAGTTTTGCCTGTGACCTGACCTGCACACACATTTCTATTGAGCAAACACATTTCTTTTCACCTCTATTGGATATACCTGAAATTCCAGATATGCTCTGTAGGAAAATAGAGACATTTTTGGTTGGAGCTTTTTTCCTGCAAAGAAAGGCCTGCTAAACTTTAATCATTGGCCCTAAAGAGAATGTTAGAAAGAAAATTACAATTAAATTGAAACAAGAAATGATAAAAAAGTTTGATGATGACATTAAAGCTAGCAAATTTCCAATTTTTGTTACTTTTCTTATTTTTAATTTCATTGTTTTTAATGTCAATAAAAGCCAAATTCAGTGTAAGAAGACAGAATGAAAGGGTTTTTTTTTTTTTTTTTTTTTTTTGTGTGTGTGTGTGTGTGTGTGTGTGTGTATCCACCGAGCAGAGATTTTAGCTGGTTGATACTTGCTGTGTAATGGGACAAGCTGGCTAACTGGAGTGGGGGGGGGGGCGTTAAAGGAATAATAAAACCTCTTATATTTTAATGCTTCAAAATGCTTTTACAACTACTGTTTCACTTGATTCTCACAGCAACCCCTGAGATAGAAAGTGATTATTTTCTTCATTTCTAGATTAAGAGTAATGGGACTTTGAGTAAGGTAGAAAGATGGCTTAGCTCTTGATCCAACTAGAAACAAACACGCTTCTGCAGAAGAACCAGACTAAAAGTCCTGTGGTCTGTTTGCTGCACACACTCACAGCACCTAAGGAAAGTGTCAGCCAAGCCCTGTAGGGCACCCCACACTCCTTAGTTTACCTCCACAAATCCAGAGAGCTAGGTATTTGCCATTATCATTCTTTCTGTAACTATCACCACGTCCACCATTCTTATTAGTATACTCATTTTGCAAATGAGATAACTGAGGCTGAGAGAAGGAGAATGTTGTGGGTTCCCATGAGCTGGGGACTAGCTGGCCACTCGGGCTCAACTGTGACCTATTTGCTATTTACAAGTCACAGCAGAGCATTCCTTGACTACCTACAGAGTACAGCCCGTATCATGAGGCAGGCCTGGGACTGCCTAGGCCGCTGTTGACCTGTTTACGTGACTATCTCCATGGTGGTTTTGGGATAACTCTGCCTGTGATAACATCAAATACTTTGCTGACGCAAGTGTTTCTTGACGCACGGCCATGATGTCCCCTTCCCTGTCTCTCGTAAAACTTTGTCCCCCATTCCTGTCCCACCCTTTGGACCCTATTCCTCATACCAATGTTGCATGATCAGCTTTTACTAGCCTGCGTGCTTTCAATTAATGGCACAAGAATTTCTGCTCAAGTAGCACAGTCTTGCCTTGCAAACCTGCTCCGCAACTGCTGTGTCCCTCAACGTGTTCCCACTGCAAAGCGGCAACAATGTTCCTGTCACAGCAAAATATAATATACAATGAAAGACAAATGCATTTTTTCTCCCCAATTAAATTAATTTGCTAGTCATTTACATAGTTATATAATTTGGGGAGTGCAGCTTCACCCCTCCCTATGTGCACCTGCTTCACAAAACTCCAATACCAGCAATACCCTATCACCTTCTGTCTGCCCAAGGAGAGACAGATACACTTTAAAAAGCTTACTATAGTGATTTATAGAATCATACTACTAACTGGTAAGGAGCAGAGTGCCAGCAACTCCACACTTCATGCTCTTTCTTTTATGCTGCCCAAAAGGAAGTGAAACTCTTTCTTGTGGACTTGAGATTAATGACCACAGAGCTAGTTTTGCCATAACTTTCTCCTCTTTACCAACTCAGTGCCCACAGGCTGTAACTCATTATGCAGGAACAGGGTAGGGGGCCAGTGCTGGCTGGGCTGCCACTGGGGAGTGTAAAGGGTAGAAGAGGAACAGATTTGTAGGTTCAGAGCAAATTCAAAAGGCCCTTCTCTTGCCCCAGTCCCTTTGGACACAGGTAGTTGATTTGATCTGTGATTATTGTTGTTTTAAGGTGGTTACTAGAGTCACTTTTGTGTTGAATTCTGCTTTTGCATGCATAGAAAAAAGATGTCAATTGCGATGCCAGCTGTCCCCACAGTGCCAACTTTCCATTTCAGAGAGCAAAAAACTGTATTGAAAGAGCCAGCATGGACAGAGTGACTTGCTTGTTAAGATTGTGCTCCCTTTGGGGATCCCATGCACCTCCAAATGTGATGCTCCCCTTCCTTTAGGTTTTTGCACTCTTTCCTTTAGGTTTTTGCATGCGATGCCTGCATTCACATGTCCATATCCAGACTTGGGACAGTGGTCAAGAGGAAGATGAGTTCATTTCTCAAAAATTCCCTTAATCTGTCTGGGCCTGGTGGGTGTGCGTGTGAGTGGAATATAATTTGATACTTAATAAAAGGCTTTCCCCCATTTTTTTTAAGGCCTTTAATAGAAAATAACTTTAATAGATTTAGTGTGCAATAGAAGGGAAAGAAAATAGTTAAAATAGTGTCCAATTAAACAACCAAAGTTACCTATCCCCTCGTGGGTAAATGCCCAGCCAAACAGGGTTGCTCAAACCAGGGCCACTGAAACCGGAAAGCTTGCCACAGTCTAAGCTATCTTATGGTGGGTAATCACAGAAAAGGTATAGAAGGGGCCAGGCACATCTGGAAGGAAAAGTACAAAATCAAAAATATATCTAGAAAAAGGCTGCCATTGTCAGCCTTCCCATGGGTCTCTCTTACCAATGTCTCTGTCTCTTTTAACTCTCTCCTTCTATGTTCCCCAAGTCCCTGGTACAATCAGGCCGAGAAGCAAGCACGACTTTTCTTCACATGTCTCTCCTCCACATGCTTCCTCCAGTTCTTCCAGTGTTCCTCCTAAATCATTTTCCCATTCTTTTCTAGCTTCTCCTGGCTGCTCAGCTCCACTGTTCCTTGTTTGGAACAGGGAATCTGAAACCTCCACTTTCTGTGGCTATCTCATTGTTACAAGAACTGGGGTGTAGGCCAGAGGTGTGGGGTGAGAGGATCCACCAGAGACAGTAGGGAGCAGTACAGGCAGACTGACTGAAATACACTGTGAGGGGAGCAGTAGGTGAGACAGGAAAGTTCTTCTCTGCATCATGTGTGGGTTAGCTCCCTGGCCAGGGATCGAATTCATGCTGCAGTGGCTGACGACAGCTTCATAGTGCTGAGACTTGACCCCTTGCGCTACCAGGGAGGCCCAGGAGGTACTTTTTTTTTTTTTTAATAAATTTTATTTTTATATTCCTCATACAAATGCAACCCCTTATTTTGACCCCAATCCCTCCCCTCCCCAATCCCTGCCCTCACCCCTCATAAAGTGTCTCTGGTTCATAGTTTTTTGTTGATTTTGATTTTCACTTTCTTATAGTTATTCATTTTCCTGGTCCCTTAATTTAAGTTTTCTAGATTCCTGCTATGAGTGAGACCATCCGGTATTTTTCTTTTTCTTTCTGGCTTATTTCGCTGAGCATGATCCCTTCCAGCGCCATCCATGTTGCTGCAAATTGCATGTGTTTATCTTTTTTGAATGCTGAGTAATACGCCATGGTGTATATGTACCACATCTTCTTGATCCAGTCATCTATTTTTGGGCATTTGGGTTGTTTCCAAAGCTTAGCTATTATAAACAGTGCTGCTATAAACATAGGGGTGCAGGTGCTCTTTGGAATTGATGTTTCTGTGTCCTTTGGGTAAATACCTAGGAGTGGAATTGCTGGATCATATGGAAGCTCCATGTTTAGTAGGTCCAGAAATCTCCACACAGCTCTCCATAGTGGTTGGACCAGTTTGCATTCCCACCAGCAGTGCAGGAGAGTTCCTTTTTCTCCACATCCTCGCCAACATTTGTTGTTGCTAGTTTTTTTTTTTAATATGTGCCATTTTCACTGGTGTAAGATGGTATCTCATGGTAGTTTTGATTTGCATTTCCCTGATGACAAGTGATGTTGAACATTTTTTCATATGCCTGTTGGCCATTTGCATTTCCTCTTCAGAGAAGTTTCTTTTTAGCTTTTCTGCCCATTTTTTGACAGGATTATTTTCTTTGTTGTTGTTGAGTCTCATCAGCTCTTTGCAGATTTTTGTGATCAGTCCTTTATCATTAGTGTTGTGTGCAAAAATGTTCTCCCAGTTGGTGGGGTTTCTCTTTGTTTGTGTTATTGTCTCTTTTGCTGTGCAGAAGCTCTTTAATTTGATGTAGTCCCAGCTGTTGATCTTTGCCTTCACTATCACTGCTTTGGGTGATGTGTCTGTAAAGATGTCTTTGATGTGCATATCACGTAGTGTTTTGCCTATATTTCCTTCTATGTATTTTATGGTTTCAGGTCTTATGTCTAGTTCTTTAATCCATTTTGAGTTGATTTTTGTGCATGGTGTGGGTTAGTGGTCAAGCTTCATTCTTTTGCATGTAGCGACCCAGTTTTCCCAGCACCATTTATTGAACAAACTTTCTTTGCTCTTTCCCCCATTTTCAACAAGAATTTACTAATAGGTGGTTGGGTAGCCAGATGTGCATGTAGTATAAGAAAGACATTTACCAAGATGTAAGATTATGCATCGATTTGATGTCAGACAAATCAGCAGAACCTGTTTCTCTCTCCTCTCTGCACCCTTGTCCTAGACTGGGTAATTGCCACCCTGCTTTTTGGACTCCTGATTTATGTGGTTTATGTCCCATCAGGACAGAGCTATCTGTGTGTGCCCACATGACTGTTTAATTGCTCAAAGCTTATGCTTTTACACAATTATTACAGAGGAAACTAGACTTTCTTGTTTGCTTTGATAACCATCTTCCATGCTCTGGGGTCACCTTGAGTCACCGATGGGGTGACTCAGGGAGTGTTCTGGGAAGTGTTTGGGGGGAGGCCCCTCAGGATGGCTTTGCACAAGGTGTTGGGGCATCGAGGCAGGGAGTGCTTGCCCTGTCAGGAGGGTGCCAGCTCGTGCTGTCTAGTGTGAGCCACTGAGTCTCATTTTTAAAAACATTGTCTGCTAGAATGGCCTAAGTAAGATTTCTCTTGAAATCCAGTAGAGTCATATTTTTGTTAACTGAGAGGATGCTGTAAGTGAGGCAGAATTCCAGAGGTCTCAAAAATGCACTGGCTCTCAAATGTTCCTTCTGAGCACTAAGCAGCAGGTGCTCTGGGGACGAGGCCCAGCTATTCTCCTGCCCTTTCCTGCCAACTCTAAGAAATCTTAAAAAAAAAAAATCTAGAGTGGAATGTGGAAAATCTTACTACCTACAAAGGAAGTTTTTTTAATTTTTATTTTTAAAGTTATTCTCTCTGTTGGCAATGTAGGGAGCCACGCAGTGATAAGTGGTAGTTATGGCAAAAGGAGGAAGTCCAGTAAAACTGTTTCAGCTCCTTTGTGTTGTTTCCTTTTGTCCTCACTTGCCTGCATAACTTAGTCCTGGTCTAGAAGATAGAGTCAAGCCATTAGGAGTGACACCTTCTACCCGCCTGCCCCCTCCAAAAGGATGCCCAGGTGGCACTGGCCTCAGGGGACAGCAGAGCATCAACTTCTAAACTCTGCCCCCTTCTTTCCATCAGTGACATCACCAAACTGCTGCAGTACTTTTCCCGAGACCAGCTTTCCCAGGGGAGGCAGCTGTGCGTGCGGCCTCTGTCACTGCTGCTGAAAATTTCAGTTGATGCACCTGTGATGAAGTTTGGTGCGTGCATCTGCTATGGGGTGGCGACCTTGTTGTTCCTGCCTGCTCTTTTCTTTTGAGCTAAAGGAAAGAACCATTTGTCATTTCATTTTTTATTTCCAATTTCAAATAACTGCTAAGTTTAGGTGAGAACCTTACTGATCAAAAACTCTGAGTGCCTACAATTCGGACCAATTGATTTATTCAACAGGCATCTGCTGAGCGTTCCAGATACTGCTCAGGTGTTGGTGACACAGTGGTGGCCAGACAGACTAATACATCCTTTGCCCTCATGAAGCTTACATTCTTATGGGGAGAAACAGAATGGAAAAAAGGTTCATAATTCAACATAATTCAACATAATTCAACAGGTTCAATGGAGAAAAAATACAAACTAAGGTCAGAGTTTGCTTAAAGTGCTCAAGCGATAGTCGGCAGGCCAGGAGACTGCTGGAATGCAGAGTCAGAGAGTTAACTGGGGGCTGGTGTGGGGCTGTAGCCATTGCAAGACTTTTACTCTAGGTGAGAGGGATCCATCAGAGGGTTTGTATAGAGGAAATGATATGATTCGATAGATGTTTCAACAGGATCACTCTGCCTGCTGTATTGAGAATATACTCTAAGGTAAAGGTGATTTGTGTGGCTGTTGTAATAATTGAGGTAAGAAATGATGGTGGCCAGGATCACATTTTATTTTTTTCTCCTAAATCTTTTAAAACAGTTTTATTGAGATGTAATCCACATACCACAATATTTACCCATTGAAAGAGTACAGTTCACTTGCTTTTAGGATATTCATTATCCTTACCCATTTTAGGATATTTTAGGTAAGTGAAACAGTCAGGCTTTTACGCTGCTGCTCTCTGTGGCTGTCACCTGCAGCCTTGAATGCAGATGGCACTTGGGAGCGTGGGCTCGGTGCACACATGCCTGATGGTGGACACCTGGAGTATGGTGTGGGCATGTGTGAGTGGGCACACCTGAGCCTGGAGGCTGAGGCTTTAAGGGGGCTATCACACAGAGAGGAGTGTGGCACAGAATGGCTATGAGAGGACAAGCCACAGCTAGGAGAGGAGTAGCCCAGAGATAAAGAGTAAAGATTCCTGCCAGCTTCCCCACCCCGCGGCCTCACTGCCTTGCCAGCCTATAGTCTTGCCCCATAAAGTTGGTGTAGAAAGATCATTAAAGCCTGGAAAAGCCACAGGGGACTCCATTACCCATCTCTGGAATCCATGGAGAACCTGCCCCTTATCTTGCTGGCACTACACTCCCCCCAAAAAAGTTCCACACCCATTAGTGGTCCCGCTCATCCCTCCCTCCCCCTAGCCTCTGGCAACTCTTGACCTATTTTTTTGTCTCTGTAGATTTGCCTATTCTGGACATTTCCTATAAATGGATTCTTATAAACTTTATATGCAATCTTTGTAGTTGGTTTTCTTTATTTATTTATTTATTTTTTTTTTTTATTTTTTATTTTTTTTATTTTTTTTTTTAAGATTTATTTATTTATTTATACAAGCACTGGGTACAGTCAGAAGCACAGGAGGGTGAGAGAATTCACCAGAGCCAGAGCGGGGAGTAGAGCAGGCAGAAGGACAGAAGTACACTGCTGAGGGGAGCAGCGGGCAGCAGGAGAGGTCTGTCGCTCCATGTGGGACCCTCCTCCAGTGGCCGGGGAGCAGCCGGGATCGAACCAGAGCTGCAGAGGCTGCGGGCAGCTTCACAACCCAGCGCTCAACCGCTGCGCCACCAGGGAGGCCCTCTTTTTTTATTTAGAGTGATGTTTCCAGTCTCCTCTTTCCTCTCAGCACTAAGCTTATCTACTTTGTCTCTATATGTCTTTACCTGTATGTTCTGGACCATTCATATAGTGGAATCTAAAGTATTTTTTTTTTTTTTTTTTTATAGAGGCATGCTTTATTTATTTGTTTGCTGGTTTGTTTGTTTGTTTTGTTTATACAAGCACTGGGTACAGTCAGAAGCGCGGGAGGGCGAGAGAATTCACCAGAGCCAGAGCGGGGAGCAGAGCAGGCAGAAGGACCGAAGTACACTGCTGAGGGGAGCAGCGGGCGGCAGGAGAGGTCTGCGCGCCATGTGGGACCCTCCTCTGGTGGCCGGGGAGCAGCTGGGGATCGAACCGGCGCCGCAGAGGCCGCGCGCAGCTTCGCAACCCAGCGCTCAACCGCTGCGCCACCGGGGAGGCCCATAAAGTATTTTTTTTTTTTAAAAACTGGTTTCTTTTACTTTGTTTTCAAGATTCACAGGATCATATCACTCCCTTGGAGTAACATGCTTATGAAATTAGAATGATGACTTTGTGATTTTTCCCCCAATCCATTCCTGTTGGAGAAGAAATTGGATAAAGACACGTATTTCATATCACTGGGATACTCTGCCATAAAGAGTAAAGAAAAAAGTCTACATCGGCAGCTCTCCTGCCCCGCTGTGTCTATGCAGGTGCCTCTTGTTTTCTTATTTTCCTAAAAAAAAAGTAATTACATTCCTTTTAAAAATGTAAAAAAAAAATTCTGCATAACAGTAAAAGTTGTAACTTAAAACACAGAACAGCCCCGTATCCCACCACCCATACAAAGACAATCTCTTTGCGTTGTGAATAAACTGTCTTGAAAAATCACTGCTTTCCCAACCTTCTTACTCTCCTGGTTTCCAAGATTCATCCTTTTCATTCCCTATCTTTTTCAGGATTATGGGTTTTGCCACCTTTTGCAATTGTGTTTCTGTAGCCAAACCAGTGTTTCAGAGAAATATTGTTGCCTCCAGCTTTATGAAGTAAATAAATGTGTTGTGTATAAACCCACTTTTATAGATTAAACTACATATTACATGTGAGCAAGGAACTTTATACCTATGGCAAAATTTTTTTTCTGAAAGAAAATGAGCACTTTAAAATATGTTTTATAATATGGATATTTATATTGGTTTATATTGCCTGAGGATAGGTATACCCATCTTGCTTTTGAAGTTGGAAGTTATAAACAGACATTAACCCAGTGCCTTTAAAACTTTAATGTGTGTATGAAATCACCTGGGGATCTTGTTAAAATGCAGATTCTGTTATAGTGGGTTTTGAGGTTACATTATGCATTTTTAATAGGCCATGTGATGTTAATGCTGCTGGTCTGAGGTCCTACTTTTTCTTATAAACAGCCTAGAAATTTAAAAAATTAACATTTTATAGAGTAGGGAAAAACTTCTCTAAGTTGGAATTAATAGTTATTATATCACCTGTTTTCTAGTGTACATTATAACAGAACCTGAAAATACTTTCTAGACAATTTTTTACAGTTATAAGAGAGAGCTTGGTTTTAGCTTCCCTATGAGATACCTTAAGAACCTTTTGTTAAACTCATTTGGGTCAAAGGGATCCATGAGCTGGAGAGGAAGTTGGTTTTAGGAAGTGAGTTCTTGAGACACCTCTAGCTTCCCAGCTGTATGCTGTAAGTATAGTGCACCTGCAGAAACCAGGTGCATTTTTTATTATTGGGGATATATCTTGACATAATCATCATAGTTGTTAAAGAAGGCATTTCCCTCCATTTCTTCCTTTTCTGTGCCTCTTTGCCTTTTCCTATTTCTTACCTTATGACTTAGTAGGTCAAGGTCAGAGACTTGTGTTGATTCAGTGGGGTTGGGACTCATACAGACAACTCTGGCTGAGGAGGCTCTGTTAGGAGAGATATGGTGAACCCCACCCCTGTTTAACGAGGTACAGCTATAGAACGCGGACAGCAGGTGGGCTCAGGAAGAGAAGGGCACTTGCTTCTCAGCTTGGGACACGCATCAGGGATTTGGGGCTTGGAGGAGAACTATGGAGTCAAGACAAGTAGACACACTTGGAACCAAGAGTCATGGGTGAGAGACATGTGGGGAGACTGACAATGGTGGCCTTTATCTTGATTTGTTCCTCGATATTGCTCCCGTGGTCTCCAACTTGCCTGCCCACGTTTGCCCCCTTCCTGTGGTTTCCTGCCAAAAGGTGTCTTAGGTTTGTGACAAGTTTTTGAGACTTGGCAGCCTGGCACTGGGTCAACACTCTTGATTGGAGATTTACCCACCAGGGGATGGATAATTTTGAGTGTTTTATTGGGAACATATTATCCTTTCCTCTCTGTGCACAGTAATCTATTAAAGGCTATGCTTTGTCTTTATGTGCCCAGATGGCTGGACCCCTTAAGAGTGTACAGGTTTGGGGGTCCTGGGTACCTCTCCTCTGTAAGTCTGTAGTGCGGGATGGTATAGCTGACTGGATGAAAGAGGGAGTTGAGAGAGGTTAACAAGGTGCTAAAATTTTTTAAACTCTGGCTTCCTCACTGACTCCTACTTCATCCTTCGAATCAGACTCCAGACCAGGCCTTAAAAATGTAACCTCTTTGCCCCCCTCCCCCCCCCACCGTGGCACAGCGGTTGAGCGCTGGGCTGCAAAGCTGCCCGCAGCCTCTGCAGCGCCTGTTCGATCCCCGGCCGCCGGTGAGGGTCCCACATGGTGCACAGACCTCTCCTGCCGCGCCCACTGCTCCCCTCAGCAGTGTACTTCGTCAGTCTGCCTGTTCTGTTCCCTGCTCTGGCTCTGGTGAATTCTCTCACCCTCCCATGCTTCTGACTGTACCAGTGCTTGTATAAATAAATAAGTAAATCTTTAAAAGAAGAAAAAAAGTAACATCTGTTTTGTAGGGGAAAAAAAAAATCCCCAAGTTGTTTTTGATATCTATTAAGCACCCTGAGCCTATGTTTATTAAAACTTGGGCTAAGACACTGAGATGATTTAGCTTCTGTGCTGAAAAATTGTCATTTAAAAGGACTTTCATTTATTTATTTTTGCCACTGAGTAGATTATAAAGTTTTCAGATTTGCTTTCTCAGATCTTGATGCTGTCATTGAGGGGGACAATGAGCAACTGGAGCTCAGTCCCGGAGCATCCACGAGCCCCAAGTGGTGGGCATTCTGTTTTTGAAATTGAATCAGAGAAGTCCAGAGGAATGCAATAGCATTTTTACTTCTTGCCCCCCACTAGCTTTTTCCTAGGCCTCCCAGAAAATGTGTTTATCTTGCTGGCCATGCATGTGGAGCAGTCTGGAATCCTCTGTGGCATTAGATAGTGAAAAAAATATCAAGCTGCTCGCCTGACTGCAGTTATGGGAATGGAGCATCTTGGATTATGCATGACTCCCTGATTAAAATAAGGGTATGTTGGGATAAGATTTATTTCAATAATTAATTTAAAAACCACTTTTTTTTTAAAATCAGTTGTTGGGGTGGGTAGAGGTGTAGATTGGAAGCAATACTAAACTTTAAGTACAAAACCAACTGTTGCCATTAATTAGAACTAAGAAATGCCTTTAGGATGAAAGTATTGTTTGAACTTCAAGGGCCTGATAATTATATAACTTGAGGCAGAGACTATCATATTGTGGGGGACCCTGGGAGTCTGATACCATCAGCCTTAACTTTATCAGCCCAGGATTCTGTGCAAGGATGTCTTGCTTCACTGTCGCTGGCCAGGTCTCAGCCTGGCCCTCTCAGTGCTTGGGAGTCTTCATCCTCTGTTTTGCCACGTTTAATTAGCTCTGGAAATATGCTATCAAAAGCTGCTGGCAATGTTTCATTAATGGTACGGGTGAATTCAAAAGCACTAATTAATTGTTGTAGATCATTTGCAAAGCCCATGCTGAAAAGCATAAGCCCTGTAGGAGAAAGTTGGCAGAGAGGCAGATCAGAGATTAGCCCGGACCTTACCCAGCTCAATTGCCTTCTGGAGTTGGGCCAAGAGGGGAGTTGTTTTTCTTTTTGGGGAAGTGCTCATGGCCATATATTGTTCCCGAAATTTCCAGTTGACCGTTCCAGATTCTTGGATGGCTAATGGAGCTCTTATGGACCCTGCAGAGCTGAGGCAACCCAAAGAGCATCTTCTAGATGTTTTGTTTGTTTTTGTTTTGTGAGAGAAATACAATTACTTAACATTCATTAACTAAATAAATACTTCCCAAGGGTCTCTTCTCAGAGAAAGGAAAAGAGTTCTAGTTTGTTATGAAACAGTTTAGGTTTCTAGTGTTAAATGTTCAAAGACACCAAGATTAGGCCTGTAGATAGTTCCTTTTTCTTCTTAAAACAAATCAGATTCCTTATTTTCTCTCTTTAGCTGGTCCAGGACAGCAAATGCCACTGCCTTTGGATAGTGGTGTTCAGAAGTCTATATTTGAAATTAAGTACATGTCCACTGAAGGTCAGCGTATACTGTATATGAAAGAAAAAATAAGTTTGTATTACTTTGCTATGTTTGACATATCTTATAGAATAGTAATGCTTAGAATTAACTCAGCCAGATGAATTGTAAAAACAAAAAATATATCTTCATTCCATGCCCCTTAAAAATGAAAGTGATTTGAAACTTGTTGAGCCACATGCAGTTTGGTGACTCTGAGAGCAGAGCAGTGTGGACTGTTGAAGGCGAAAGTCGTGGAGAATATCCCAGACCTATCTTGGAGCCAATCAAGTGTTACATCAGGGAACTGTTTTCAAAGCACTAGATGATTCTGTTAAAAAAAAACTTCCATCTAGAAATAATGCAGTTTCTGGGACTGGCCTTGCTTCCTACTCTAAGCCTTAGCATCTTTTCCTGTCTTCTGGGCTCGAGCAGCTTGAATTAAGTAGTTACATACAAATCCCAGGCCAGATTGTACTTTATTAACATGATTCAGAAGAAAAGAATTCTAATGAAAAATTTGAGAGGACTGTGCTGAGCTATTTTGCTATATTGTCAGATCTTCTTGAAGTCAAGGAACCTCCCCCTTTCCCCTCCCCCCCAACACACACATACCCCAGCCCCATTTTATTATTTCTGTTTGTTACTCAACTTGGAATCTACTGGAAAACCTCAGGAGACTATGTGCTGGTCGAGGAATTTATTCCTGAGTGCACAGTGGCCTCTGCTCACTCTGTGTGAGACTGACTGTCCTGAGGTCCTGGGCAATCTTCCTCCTTAGCCAGCAGGCTTGGGAGGACAACTTTGGACTTTTCACCCTTTCTGCAAATGGTAACCTGGCGCTGTCAGGGAGCTGGTAATGCAGCTCTCAGAGGTGTGAGGGATCATTAAAGATAATTTAAACAATGGAACTAAAGCCTTTGCACCAATAAATGATTGGGATTTTTGTTAGCTGTTTAATTTTTTTTTTTCCATCTTAACTACCCTTTTATTGTATAATTTGGTGCCAATTGTCAACACTTACTGGTATATTCCAGGTCAGTTGTGAGATATTATGAATAATGTTACAACAGATTATTTAAACCGATGAGTTTAAAGAGTGATTGTCTTTCAAAAGAAAACAAAATTTAGTTACCCTAAAATAAGCATGGTTATTTGCATTGAAATATGCTAGTAAAAGAGAAGGGGGTTAGAAATGCCACTGTTAGGGTGCTCAGAATCTGTAGCATGTCTTCTCTGTTTTTCCACCATGAACATGGCATTTGTTTTGATTTAATTTCTTTCAGCACTGTTTTTGTAGTTTTCAGTATTTTATCTTAATATAGCTTTTTTAAAAGATTTATTTATTTATGCATATAAGAACTGGGTACAGGCCAGAGGTGTGGGGGGGTGAGAGGATTCTCCAGAGACAGAGTGGGGAGTAGAACAAGGGGATCTGTGAAATACACTGCTGTGAGGAGCAGTGGGCGAGTCAGGAGAGGGTCTACTGCGCCATGTGGGTAGCTCCCTGGCCGGCTGGGGATCGAACCGGTACTGCAGCAGCTGTGGACAGCTTCATAGTGTGGTGCTTAACTCCTTGTGCCACCAGGGATACCCTAATATAGTTTGTTGTATATAGTTTACATATAGTGTGTCCAAATGCGAGCAATATTCACCATGTTTTATTAGAATAGGTTTGAAAATCTCTAATTCAACTCTTACCTTCTTCACACTACTCTATTAATAATGATGAGAATGAATATTCTCTTTGAGCATCCAGGGTGAGCTCATTCACAGATAAGTAAGGCCACTCGCTAAAAGTGAGTTATTGGCCTGACTAGCTTTGAACTCAGAGCTCAGTGTGGACTCTAACAAATATGTTCTTTTACTGAGATTAAAACTAGTGTTGCTGAGCAGGGGAGAGCCATAGCATCTCTTGGCTGTGGTGAAATGAGCGTCTTTGTTCCTTTGGACTAAAGGTCAGAGTTAGAGGAAGTTTCAGAACCTGAGGTGAATGTTATGCCCTTTTGCCAGGTCTTTGATTTTTTTCCAGCAGAGTTCTGCTGGAGCACAGTCACTCAGTGAAGCTTTCTTTACTAGGGACGCACATCTAAAGAATTTTGTAGAGATTTCCCCTTCCAAATGTGAGAATGCCTGGGGACTTAACCAAGGTGAAGAACTCTGTGGGATGGTTATACTTTTATTCAGGAAAAGTAATTTTCCATCCTAATGTCCAGTCTTGACAGATGTATTCAACTCAGAGAGTCAGGGTTGAACTGTTGTGATGTCAGGCAATTGGATTCAGACCCACAGTTCAGGCCCATGCTTTGCTGTTTCCAGGCTGAATGCCCACAGCTGCAGGGTCCTCATATGCAAATTAGATATCAGTAATACTTACCTCACTGTGTTCTTGTGAGGATTATAAATGAGATAATGATGTAAATCAGAGGGTCATGCTTATTTTAAACTATTGGAAATAGTGTTCTTTGCAAGTGTCAGCTTGCTGAACATATTTTTCCAGTCTTTTACGTTGTAAGTATTATTCAGGCATTTTTTGGGTGCCAAAATCAGATCTGATCTTGAACTACAGTGTTGAAGTTAAGACAGGCTCTCTTAGAGCCCAGTATTGTTTTGTTTTTTTCCCAAATATTCTGTGTAGAGCAATGCAAAGGTGACCCAGTGGGGCTGATGAAGTGGGAGGAGGCATGAGTTAGAAGTTCTCTTCTTGCTTTAAATACTTGATTTTGAGTCTCAAGTTTATGGCTGCATTTCTGTTGCCCTATCTATAAAATACTGCTGTTTATACTTTCTGTTATTATGAGTGAAGTCTGACTATATACCAGCATTTTAGGACACATAGTGGGTCTTCACAAAGTTAATCCTTATTTTGAAAATCTGCCTATTTAGGAGAAGTGAGAGCTAGAACAAACTTATCATAGGCAGAATAAGTTTTCTGTTAACTTTGTGTTACCAACAGAAAAAAGACAAGTCAGGGTGTTTCTTTGGGAGATGGCTGAGGAACTGTTGGCTGAGCCAGGGATCAGGAAGCTTTGAAATGAATAGCTTAACCTGAAGCTGAAGGGCTAAATCTGGAGCCAGAATGGAAAAGATCTTGCTTGAGCAAGTGAGTTAGCCATCAGTTGGAAGTTGGAGGGTAAGCACGAATCCTCAATGAAGGTAGAAGTGGCACTGATGATTGGGGCTGGTGAATAACTGTGGAGTGAGACTGCCTGTGCATAATTTGCCTCATCTATGCGGTGCCTCTGGGTTCATTCCCCACCCCCCACCCCCAGCACCCTATTTAATTTAAAATAGAATCCTATTTAAAACTGGAATCCCCCTCAATCCCTGGTATTCCTATTACACCCTCATACCACTTATCACCATAAAACATGTTTATAATTTACTTAGTATGTTCGTTGCTTGTCTTATCCCATTAAAATTTTAGCTCCATAAAAGTCAAATTGGTTTACTTTTGCTCTAGAGTAGTTTTCCCACATAGTTGAAGAATCTCAAATAGAGGCGTTTCCATGTCTTCTTTGTCAGTATGTGCTTGACTGTCACCTTCAAGGCTAAGGATAGGGACTGTTCATTGATAAATCCCTAGTCTCCGGCACAATTGGGTATGTTATAGGACTCAAAGGGCTCAAAATTAAAAAGAGAGTTGTAGTCGGACCAGGCAAGACTTTATTAGAGAGATTTATGTATGAGGGAACCAGGTTATAGTATTCCTTTCCCAAATGCTTAATAATTATTGCATAAATCAAGAATTACAACTCTGTCTCATTCATAAAATATAAGGTAAAACAGCTTTACCAAAATAATAAATCTGAATCTTAATATATTCTGAGTCAGTGTTGTGAAGGAGGCTAGCCCATCAAGACTGGGGAAGCAGTCACCATCTTTTAGATTCTCAGTGTCTGAGTGACTTGTGGTGGTCTATTTAAAGACAGGTACTGCACATATCACTAGGTTATTATGGTGTCTGACAGCAAGAAGCTATTGATTCTTGGAAAACATTCTATAAGGCTTAGTCTAAATTCTTTTTAGTACTCTTTTGGCATTGTGGTTGTATATTTTATTCAGGAGTTGAAGATTAACCCTTTAAACCAGTGGCTCAAAATGTGTTCATGGATCTGTGTACCTTACAAGAGGTCTATGAGAACCTGTAGAGTTACTACTTTTATAGTCATTCTAAGATACTATTTTTTTTCCTCTACTAGGTTAACATTGCACTGATGTTTTAAAAGCAACAGTGTCTAAAACTGCTGGTGTTTTATTAAGAATCAAGGCAGTGCTTCATTGCCACGCACCAGTTTCATTCACTAACGTTCTTGAGGAAGTGGTAAAAACCTGCAAATACATGTCTTTGTCACATTCTGTATAATGAGCTGAGAAATAGCACTTCTGCATTCCAAAGTATGGTGGTTGTCTTGGGGAAAACACTTGTGCAGTTGTTTGAATGGTGAGCTGAACTTTGTTTTTCATAGACTACCATTTTGCTTGAAAGAATGACTGACAGACAAATGATGGTTATCCAGACTTAGGTATTTGGCAGACATTTGAAAAAAAATGAACAAAGTGAGCTGGTTATTTTAAGGAAAACAACTGATATATTTGTTGCCAATGATAAAATTTTATTTTTCAAGCAAAATTTAACATTTTGGAAAACCTTATATCTTTCACTATGAGCATGGTAGTTTCTCAATCGTTAAATACTTTTCTGATGAGCTTAGTGGAGATTTTTTTCTGATGAGATTAATTTTTTTAATATTACAAAAGGGTTATGTCAACATTTGGCATATGTGCATAACTTAATGAACCATTATTTTCCATATATCACCAACACATGAAGTTATAAATTCATTGGAGATAAGAGATCCCACATCTTGACAGTATAAGATAAATCAATTGACTTTTAAAAACAATATTTTGAGGTAATTTTAGACTTACAGAAAAGTTGAATAAATAGTGGCGCGTTCCTTTCCCCTTTCATTAGCTTCACCTTATGATAACTCTTTAATGTGGATAGAACATTGCTCAAAACTAAGAATTTAAATTGGTACAATATTATTACCTAAAGTATAGCATTTATTTGGAGCTCACCAATTTTTCCACTCATGTTCTTTTCCTGTTCCAGGACTCAATTCAGAATCCCATTGCATTTTATTATCAAATATCAGTCTCCCCCAAACTATGGCAGCTCTTTCTTTTGTGACCTTGATACTTTTGAAGAGTACTGGTTAGTTTTGGGGAAAATGTCCCTTAGTTTGGGTTTGTCTGATGTCCTCTCCCCATTGCATTGCTGGGAAGTGTGTCACAGAGGCAATGTGTCCTTCTCAGGGTGTCAAAATGGGATTACATTTTTGATGTGCCTTATTACTGGTGATGTTAGCCATGGTGGGGTTTCTGCTAAAGAATTCTCTGCTGTAAAGTTACTATTTTACGATATACAATTATTAGTATTTTGTGGGGAGCAATGGATTTTAATGTAACAAGTTATGAAAAGTTCATTATGTAATTCAGATTCCACTTTGCAACTGAGCTTTAAGAAAGCTTATTGAGTTTACATTTAATACCAAGGATGAAATAGCCCAAAGTATATGAAAAGACTAATAAGATTTGCTGCTTTTCTCCAACTACACATCTGTGTGAGGCCAGATTTCTTCATTTCCTTCAACCAGAACAATGTATCACAATAAATTGAATGCAGAAGTAGATTTGAAAACCCAGCTGTCTTCTATTAAACCAGACATTAAAGAGATTTACAAAAATGTAAAACAATGTCGCTATTCTCATTAAATTATACTTTATGTAGAATAGTAATTATTTTTCATAAAAAGATACTTTTATGCTAGCATACAGTGGATTTGTTATTTATGATTTTAAATGAATTAATATTAAAAAGGTTCCTCAGTTTTTGTTTTTGTTGGTAGCTATAACTCATATCAACATCCTTTTGGAGTCCTCAGTAATTTTAAACCATAAAAGAATCCTAAGATCAGAAAGTTTCAGAACTGCTGCTTTCTGAATAATAAACAGATACCGTGGTGGTGGTGGAATCTTGTCTTCTGGCCTAAATGAAGATTAAATGAAGGATTCACCCAGAAAACGTGACTTTGCTG
Organism: Talpa occidentalis; assembly: GCF_014898055.3. NCBI lineage: Eukaryota > Metazoa > Chordata > Mammalia > Eulipotyphla > Talpidae > Talpa > Talpa occidentalis. The sequence goes on along the minus strand of NW_023605305.1, from coordinate 94,193,443 downwards.
GAAGTCACTCACTTTATATCTGTCTATTCATCAGTTTTCTCACCTGGCAGGTGAAGGAAATTGACCTAAAGATCTCCACATTTCTTTCAGCACCTAAGTTCTATGGTTCCAAATTACTGTTGCTGTCAGAGATGGCAGCTTGGCAGCTTGGGTTATTATGGAGCTACAGAGATAGTTGCCAGAGGGTGATGTTTGTGAGCTTAATAGTGAAGATCACGTCTAGAGGATATGACCTGTTAATATTTGTGAGGAAGGGATTTGAGAGTCTTGTTCTGACTTTTTGGGTCTGTAAAACTATTGCTTTTACTGTCTCCTTCAAAAAGTTGTTTAAATTTTGGGTTTTATGATAATGAGTAAGGGAAAGATATTTAATTATTGCAGAATAGTTTTGTCAGTTTATATGTGTCACAAATTAAAAAGTACATGCTTTCCTAGAGTTTATCTATTATATTCTCTGTTTACATATAAATTTATTTTGTATGGATATTTAAAATAACTGATAGCGGACCTCCCTTGTGGCACAGGGGTTAAAGTCTCAGTGCTATCAAGTGATCACCAGCCACTGTGGCATGAATTTGATTCCCGGCCAGGGAGCTAACCCACATGGCATGGCAGACCTCTCTCCTGTCTTACTTGCTGCTCCCCTCAGCAGTGTATTTTGGTGGATCAGCCTGTTCTGCTCCCCACTCTGTCTCTGGTGGACCCTCTGACCCTTCCTCCACCCCCCATGCCTCTGGCTTCCACCCCATTTCTTGTATGCATAAATGAATAAAAATAAATCTTTAAAATAAAATTAATTGATAGATAAAATAAATATAAATCATTAATAATTGTATATTATGTAGATATTTATATAAAATATTGTAGCTGTTAGGACTGCTTAATGCATATATCACTGGCTCAGCTTATATTCATTATATACTTATGATATTTGTGAGTTTATTTTGATACTTTCACTTAAAAAATTAGTTGTTGATTATTAATATTTATAGATATACACTGTAAAAAAAAAACACCAGTTAGAATGTATTAAGGGGCTTCCCCAGTGGTGCAGCAGTTGAGCGATGGGTTGCGAAGCTGCCTGCAGCCTCTGCAGTGCCGGTTCGATCCCCGGCCTCCGGGTGAGGGTCCCACATGGCACACAGACCTCTCCTGCCGCTGGCTGCTCCCCTCAGCAGTGTACTTCATCAGTCTGCCTGTTCTGTTCCCCACTCTGGCTCTGGTGAATTCTCTCACCCTCTCGTGCTTCTGACTGTACCCAGTGCTTGTATAAATAAATAAATAAATCTTTAAAAAAAATATATTAAGAATCCCAAACTTTGGAACTAATGTTTTTCATTTTTATCTTAAATGGGACAACACTTGCTGGCTTAGCTTTTAAAAATGAAGGAAAGAGCAAAGAAAGGGAAGCCGATAGTATACTGTCATATTAAGTGTCATTCTAAATTAACTTCTAAGCAGGATCTTGCATTTTTGGAAAGTGGATTTTGTAATGGAAACTGCTGCAGTTGAGAGCCAGCTCTGTCTATAATCACCAATTTGGGCATCTCTGATATTTAGCAGAAATATAAATATCTAATGCAGTGTGTTTGTTATACTGTCATAGGAAAATTTTGTAACTGATTTTGAGCCAACTTCTTCTAGTGTTTAAACTATTATTTGGAAATAAGATTTAGAATCTGAACTAACATTCTGAGCACACTTAATATGACAATATACTGTCGGCTTCCCTTTCTTTGCTCTTTCCTTATTTTTTAAAAGCTAAGCCAGCAAGTGTCTCATTTAAGATATAAATGAAAAACATAAGTTCCAAAGTTTGGGGTTCTTAATACATTCTAACTGGTGTTTTTTTTTTTTTGCAGTATATATCTATAAATATAATTTACAGTTTAGTAAATGATGGTAAGGTAAACTTAGTATGTATTATATGTAGAACATAAATTTGTGGTTATCTTATATAAAAAAATTCATCAAATCTCAAAGGTGTCCATACTAAGATATTCTTGTAACCCAGTCTAAAAGGAAAATGCTCTTCTACTTTCCAGCTAGATAGTTTAACAGAGGATAGTGCTTCAGAGTACGGACTTGAGAGCCAGTGGCCTGGAGGTATGAAGTCTATTTGCTTCTGTGTCCTCATCTGTAAAGTGAACTTATGGTACTGTCCATCTTGTGGAGTTGTTCTGATAATGAGATACTCTGCTCTAATTGCTCAAACCCCGTCTGGCTCTTATTAAGCACTGCTAAGCCATAGTGGTTAGTATTTGTGTGCTATTAAAATCATTGCTTAGTGAACATGTGCTACATTTTAAGTTACTTTTTCTTCATGACATTCAAATTTTTATTTCATGTGTAACAATATCCTCAGGTATTGTTTTAAACATTTTCTTTTTTAAAGATTTATTTTTTTATTTATACAAGCACTGGGTACAGTCAGAAGCGCGGGAGGGTAAGAGAATTTAACAGAGCCAGAGCGGAGAGCAGAGCAGGTAGACTGACGAAGTACACTGCTGAGGGGAGCAGTGGACTGCAGGAGAGGTCTGTGTGCCATGTGGGACCCTCGCCCTGGGGCCGGAGATCGAACCGGTGCTCCAGAGGCTGTGGGCAGCTTCGCAACCCAGTGCTCAACTGCTGCGCCACCGGGGAGGCCCCCTCAGGTATTGTTTTAGAGGAAGTTGCATCTGGGAAGATGCTGCACACATGTAACACACTAAGGTTCTAGATCTGTGTATGTTGCTGGTCTTTCATGTCTCCTTACAGATTATCTGGTCTGAGTCAGTCTGATACATAAATCAACTTTCTAATATCCTATTCACTGAGCCCCATAACCTTTGCTTGAATTTAAAATATCTCTGACTCTTGGGAAATTCTTCCTTGCATTGTATAATCCACCTGATTGTAACCTCCATTCTTATCCCCTGGTTTTTTCCTGTAGAGCTACATAGAATTTGGTGAACAAATAAAGCCAGTAGGATGGTGACATTGAAGTAAATGAATTCTGGGCAATTAAGAGTTGTCTGAAAGTGACCGGATAGTGTATCAAAACTGAGGGGACTCAATGGCCTTTGCTCCTTGTGGGTAGAAAAAGTATGTCAGTTTCGAGAGCTAGGGATTGTAGTTGGGAACAGAAATTTGCCTGTAGTGGGGAGGTGTTGCAAAGCGGGGGAAGGCAGTATTGGGTCTCTAGGCCTCTCTCTTACAGAACACTCCCATGCATTGTTGTTCATGTCCTTTCCTGGAGCTGGAGCCTTTTTTTGTGTTTTAAAAATGTCATCTCCAGGTCTCCCTGGTGGCGCAGCGGTTGAGCGCTGGGTTGCGAAGCTGCCTGCAGCCTCTGCAGTGCCGGTTCAATCCCCGGCCGCTGGGTGAGGGTCCCACATGGCGCGCAGACCTCTCCTGCCGCCTGCTGCTCCCCTCAGCATTGTACTTCATCACTCTGCCTGTTCTACTCTCTGCTCTGGCTCTGGTGAATTCTCTTACCCTCCCACGCCTCTGACTGTACCCAGTGCTTGTATAAATACATAAATAAATCTTAAAAAAAAAAAAAAGTGATCTCCTAAGCCTCCCTAGTGGCGCAGCGGGTTGAGCGCAGTGCTGTGAAACTGTCTGCAGCCTCCGCAGCGCCAGTTCGATATCCCGGTTGGCCAGGGAGTATCCCACATGGCGAGGCAGACCTCTCCTGTCTCACCTACTGTTCCCCTCAGTGGTGCTTTCAGTCTGTCTGCCTGTTCTGCTCCTCGCTCTGTCTCTGGTGAATCCTCTCACCCTCCCACGACTCTGTCCTGTACCCCAGCTCTTGTATAAATAAAAAGAAAATCTTAAAAAAAAATAAAAATGTGATCTCCCATATATAATATGTGTTTATTGTCTATTTTTCCTTATGCACAGAATGGAAACTCTATGAAAGCAGAGGAGAAACTGCTTATCTTTTTCACTATTGTTTCTCTCTCTAGCAGTATTAGTATAACAGGGCGTTAGTAGATGTTGAGTATTCAAATAATAGAATTAAAGATGGAATGCTCATGTGAATATATTTTCAATTTAGTGCAGGACAGTAAATGTCTCTTTCATCTATATGTCATGGCCTATTTTTGGGCCTGAGCTGAGGGAGAACCTGTAAGAGGATAGAAATTGAGGTCTCAGGAAAAGTACCTATTATTAAAAATATTTGCAGTTTGCCAATACGTTCAGAAAGAAGTATCTTTTTTTTTTCTTTCTGTTTTGATATGTGAGAATTTGCTAGAAAGGAAGGAAAGGTGTCTAATTTCATCAAAGGCCCAGGTAGCCCATGCTATCAGAATTGGGTTTTTCAGTCAGTCCAGCTGGATAGCAGCTTTAGCCTGTAGCCCCAGTGATGTTATATGAGCTTAGCTTGACTGTAAGTGCTAATGAAACAAGTTTGCCAGAGACCTCAATTGTAAAAAGCCATCAAAACATTACAATGTAGGACAAGAATGTAGTGAAAATTCCAACATATAATGTCCAAACAGTTCCTTTTTCTGAAGGCTTTTAAAATGTTTCCTTGGTAATTTGCAAAGAATATCAGAGGTTGTAGAAAATATATATAAAGTTAAAATGACATTAACTGAGAGTTCGAAGAGATAATTCAGGAAATTTGAGCCTCCGTTTTCCTGTGTTATTTCTCTCTCTCTTTAATGTGCTGATATCTGATTTTTCCATAAAATGAGGGCATATATTTTGATCAGAACTGATTGGAGATATTTTATTTTTATTTAAAAAAAATATTTATGCATACAAGAACCAGGGTACAGGCCAGAGGTGTGGGGGGTGAGAGGATCACCAGAGACAGAGTGGGGAACAGAACAGGCAGATTGACTGAAATACACTGCTGAGGGAGCAGCAGGCGAGACAGGAGAGGTCTGCTGCGCCATGTGGGTATCTCCCTGGCTGGGGATAGAACTCGTGCTTCAGTGGCTGTAGATAGCTTCTTAGGCTGTTTCGTAAACCCTTGCGCCACCAGGGAGGCCCTGACTGGGGATATTTTAAATCACTGTTTTCTCTGGGAAGAAATATCCTTTGATTCTGGAACCTGAAGGCTGGTTTCTGCCTTTCAGCCTAGGCTCATTCTCCCTCTGGAGGTTGGCCTTAGCTTAGTCATTTGACTAAGTCAATAAATTTATGCATAATTTCTTGACTTTGAATAGTTGCTTAATGTCATTTTACTTCAGATTCTTCATCTGTCAAATGGAGACATATTAGTGTATTTTATTATTGTTGTCAGAAAAAAACATTTAAAGTACTTAGAATACATAGAAAATACTCCATGGGTAGTAATGCTATTATTGTCAAATGTGGGTTTTTTTTTTTAAGATTTTATTTATTTTGGCGTAGAAAAACTGGAGTGTAGGCTAGAGGTGTGGGAGTGAGAGGATTCACCAGAGACAGAGTGGGGAGCAGAACAGGCGGATCTACTGAAATGCATTGCTGAGGGGAGCAGCATGCCAGACAGGAGAGGTCTGCTGTGCCATGTGGTGGGAATGGAACTCAGGCCATGTTGGTGACAGCGCTGAGACTTAACCCCTAGGCCATCAGGGAGGCCCAAATATGAGTATTTTGGAAGTAATATAGCAGAAAGTGGATTAAAGAACTTTGCAAATTTAAGATTCCCATACAGATTCAGAGGAGTCTTGATTTTGTCTCTTCCAGGACCTTAGTGTTAGAAAGTTCTATCCCATTTAGCATCATTTGCTATGATTCTGTTTACATGTCACTATGTGGGAGGTGTAGTTAATTTCTAGGGTGTTCCATTCATCAGACACTAGGAATGCTCTGATGAAAAAAAGGTTTAGTACTGACTAGTTAGAAAATGAAATGACCTTCAGTTTTCTAAGCTATACCTTTATTTGATATTTTAACTTTGTTGAATTTCTAAGTACCTGGATAAAAAACAATTCCATTATTAGATTCATAGTATTTATAGGCAAATTCGAAAAGATAGAAAGGGAGAAAAATTAAAATTTTGAGGGGAAACTATTGTTGCCTACATTAATTATAGGCTCCCTGGATATGGTCTTAATTATCACTTTGTCTCTGCAGAGAACGGAGCAGAGATTAGACTATATTGACCATTATATTTAACAGGATTAATTAAAAAAATAGATATAATTAATTGTAAAGCATTTTGATGTTCTGCAGGCAAAGGAAACACATTACTTTGTGTAAATAGAGGTTGATATGGAGTCTTTGAAGTTGGAATTTTTTAACTCTTTGCCTAAGGACAAACCTCTACTGTTTAGGTTTCCCCTGGCTTGTAATAAACTACAGTGGTGGGAAGAACACAGAAACATCCTATGTGTGAAAATTTGGGTCCTGTTTGCAAGACATGTTTGATTCAAGTTTCCAGGTTTGCCTTTGAGTTATGCTGATGAATCAGGGAACTTTCATCCTATTTTCCTCTCCTTTGAACGGTCTAATTGGTTCATGTTGATAAAGACAGAAGTGTATGTTTCTGGGAAATGTAAGCCTTAATTTTATTTAAGTTTTAAATGATCACTTCTCTCTGGTACTGGCGCTGGGGCCAAAGAAAGTTTATTGCTTCCACGTTGTTAACAGGGGAGTGGGTCTGAAAGATGTTAAGTGAGGTTTATGCTCACTTCTATAACTTCTTTGAGCTACAACCAAGGCGATTTGGTTTTGTATGAGCCAAGAGAACCCACCTTTATACAGTAGCCTTTTTTTCCATAGCTGTTTTAAAGTGACAGCATCTACCATTGAGGACAGGAGGTCGACTTTGTGAGTCAAAGTGTTACAGGACAGGGAGAGGGGCAGCCCAAACCCCGCAAACCTGCCTATTCTACATGGGTTCTGCCATCCACCGCATCAACACAAAACATAGGAGACTTTAATGGGAAGGAACTTTAATAAAACTAGGAAACAATACAGGTAAGGCAAAGAGTCTAGTTTCTAAATGAAGCATCCAAAGTTACCCGTCCCCTTGTGGGTAAAAGTCCATCCAAATGGGATTGGCCCAGAGCAAGGCCCCAAAGCCTGCCACAAGTCTAAAGCATCTTCCAGTGGGGACCCACAGAAAAGGGTCAGAAACAACCAGACAAGCCCGGAAGGAAAAGAGCAAAATCAACATCAAGATAAAAGCTGCCATGGTCACCTCCCCACGGGTCTCACCCACATCTGTGTCACCCAGTCCACGACCAAAAGACAAGCGCAGTTTCTTCACGTGTCTCTAGGCTCCATGTGCCTCCTCCAGGTCTCCTGGCTCCATCCTGCTTCCTTCCTCAGTCTCTTCTGCAGCTTCTCCTCTTCCTGCTCAGCTCCACCCTCCCTTGGGTGGGGCAGGGAACCTCCCCCTTTCCTGGGGACCACCCTGTTACAAAAGAGCTATTACTGATCTTAGCAAATAGACCGCCACCAGGGAAGCAGTGGAGTGCTTATGTTTCCAAATGTTTTGTGTCTCACACCTGCTTGGATTGTTCTCCTGGCTCAGTGGATCTTGTGGCCTTTGGATGGAATTGCCTTGGGAAGGTGGAAACACAATAATGATGGTCCCTGACCTCAAAAGACCTTTGGGATTCCAGTGCATAATTTTGTTTTTTTTAACCTGTATGTGCTAGTTAATGTGTTTCCTGCTGTGGGGGTGGGGAGAGGGGTGTCCTACCTCCTTGTGGGAAGGGAGAGGACGTGTGATTCACAAGCCACGCAGGTCCACATCTCCATTTACTTTTCTCAGTGCTGAGCTCTGGCCTTGCCCCTCTGACTGCTCTGGGAACTGTGGAAGCAGCAGGGAGGAAGTGGCTACTTCTTACGCACTTTGCTCTTCCTTCGCCCCCTGGCTGGGATCTGTCAGGTGGACCTGGGCCCCACCCGAAGTCACTTTTGAGTTTGGCAGTTTGCTTGTCAGCTCCTCCACAGGGCCCAGGCGCCTGTACTGGCTGACGTGACTGCCCACTGACAGAAGCATAGAAGCGGAGAGCCCCCACTGTGGAACCCAAAGAAAGCTCTGGGTGACCTCTGCTATTTAGCAGCTGCTCCTAGCACCAGTCACTGTGGCAACTGGGCTCTGTTTATGGAAATTAATGAGGACCTCAAGCCTGGGGCATCCACACCATGGACAGAGCTCCCCCTGGAAACAGATCGCCTGCCAGATTGCCAGGGCTAAACCAAAACAAAGGCATACCAAACAAAATAGCCGGGAAGTGTTCTGCCCTGGAGGACAATGCGCGGCAGTGGCTGCCTTCACCACACAGAACAAGCCAGGCCGCCTTACCTTGATTTTCACCTGCACAGATGGAAGTGAAGACGCTTGTGCCCCTAGAGGTGGTTTTCTGAGCATATGTTCCACGGGCTTAGCCTTCAGCTGGGGGTTTAGCTGGAAGCCGTGTTTAGTAAGAAGAATCTGACTTCTTGAAAATCTTATTTTAGGTCTTGCCTTTATGTAAACTATAAAGTGGCTTCTTGGGTCTGTACCTTTAGAAAACACTGATCTGCAACAGCTGAGTTTGGGAAACAAGGCTTGTTGCTTTCACAGTAATGGTCCTCCATGTCCAAAGGACCTCTGGTAACTATAACTCCCCATGGGAAATGGGAGCGCCATGAACATCTTCAAGTATACATTGAAACCCAGAGTTGCCTTTGAGGGGACTGCTATACTCTGGGTGCTTCTTAGAAGAGTTTCATGATTCCAGGGCTGGACCCTTCCACTATATGTGTCCTTTGGCCTCACTTAGATGCTCACAGGGGTACTGCACTGAGTGATAGAGAGCAAAAGCTATAGTCTTTATCAAATGCTCCTAGAATTTTGGATCAAGAAGAGCCCATGGAATCATCAGGTCACATTCATCCATTTTGAAAATGTGAAAGCCAAGGCTTACAGTCACTTGGCCAGTCTGGCAGAGCCAGAGCAGTACGCAGGTCTTCCGGTGCCATTCCAGACCTCCCTTCCCCACACCTTGTTTGTCATGTGGGTCTGCTTGGGCTGTGTGGCCGAGGTGTCTGTAGAAGGAGGGAGAGTTAGAGGACTGGCGTGGGTGACTTGTCAGCAGTGCAGAGATGCCCAGAAATATGAATAAGAGAGAGAGAGAGGGAGAGAGACTCCTTGCTGCTGCTGCTTGCTCTTGATAATTCCTTGTGAACTTCCCTGTTAATAAAGCAAACCAAATCAGTGGTAGTTTTCCTTTAACTGAGGAATTCAATTAAAGTATAACCACAAATATCCTGTTGGTTTCCATTCATGTCAGCGTTGAACATTTGTACACGGGGCTATGAAATGGATGTTTCAGTCCTGTCTTGGCTGAGACACCTGTGTGAAATGTGCGTTTGCCATTTGGCAAACTCTTTTTCCTCTGGCTGGTTAACGAACCTAGAATATTGACAGGGTTGATTGGTTCTGTTTGAGAGTTCTTCATGGGTGTGAACATTAGCACAGGTGAATCCAGTGCTTCTCTCTGAACAGTTATAATCAGGGAGAAAGTAAAATTTTCCCAGATTTGTTCTGTAGGTAGCATGACATTCAAGTTTTCTTGGGGGAGGGATTAGGAAGAAGATTGTTATATGTCCTGAGCTGAATACTGTTAGATTTTGAGAAACTGACCTCAGGATGATCTAAAAAGCCACTACCTTGGACTAGATGAAGTCATGAATCAAGTTGATTTTCTGGATAGGCTAAAACTGAATGGGTTTCTCCATTTCTCCATTTCTCTCAGAGTTAGCTAGTGACATTAATAAAAAGTTAGCCCGGACTGGCCATAACTCACTTGTATTCTGTACATGGGTCAGAGAAACTAAATAGATGTATTCATTCAGTGAGCAGTAATGGCAACCTCAGCTGCCAAACCAGCTACTTCCATGTTTTTGATGACATGTACTATTGTAATCCAATTGGTTAAAAAGTGAACCTGTGAGGGTGAAGGTTTTGTTCCTCTCTCCTCAGCACTCAGCTATTTTCTCCTAATTTCCAGTAGTCATTCAGTAAACATTTATCAGGTGTCTACTGTGTGTCAGGCACTATGTAGTATAACCAGTAGTTACTCACTCTTAGTTAATGAATGACCTCATGCAACAGGCATACAAAGAAGCCTCAGGAAGGGGAGGATAATTGAGATCCTTTGTGTTTCTTCCTGCTCATCTTTTGATGCTTTCACACCAAGGAAAGGAAGTGGAAGTCAGTTTAAATTGGTTTACTTTGGAAATAGCAGTTTTAGAAAAAGTTTGGAGCAGGAAATTGAACTATTGAGAGATAGGAGGTTTGGGGGATTACTGCTGGAGTTTTCTTACTCCTACCAACCCAGGGACTCTGGGCCAGTTGCTACTGATAATGGCCCCTTGTTGTGTTTAACTGTCTTGTCAGTAAGTCAGTGACACATGCTGAGAATAGAAACCAGTACCATTCCATGTTGTAATCACCAGCCCATACATGCCCCCTCTGGTTCTGTTGTTGTGATTGTTGCTATGATGCTTAACATCAGATGCCAGCCTTATGCCTGGCATTTACATCACACCTACAGTGTCCTTACTCCAAGCAGCTTACCTTTCCTGAAAGCCCAGGGCCTTTTCCATATGGGCACTGTGCGAAGTGGTGGAGGGGAAGGGACAGGAATCATCTCTTGTAAAATGTGGTCCTTGCCTGAATCACTGAAGGAAGCTGTGCTTGTCTGTTTTAATAGGGAAAGTTAGCCTTTAGTTAGGTCAATGCTTTTTTCCCTGTTAAATTTTGAATTTAAGAATATTTAGGGTTGAGTGTAATAAGAAAAGACTAAAAACCATTGTTTGCTGTTCTTTCATGATGTGACTTTTTTTTTAAGATTTATTTATTTATGATTACAAGAACTGGGGTACAGGCCAGAGGTGTGTGAGATGAGAGGATTCACCAGAGACAGAGTGGGGAACAGAACAGGCAGATATACCAAAGTACACTGTTGAGGGGAGCAGCGGGTGAAACAGGAGAGGTCTTGTGCCATGTGGGTAGCTCCCTTGCCGGGGATCGAACTCGTGCTGCAGAGGTTGCAGACAGCTTCACAGCACTGTGCTCAACCCCTTGCGCCTCCAGGGAGGCCCAATATGTGACTTCTAATAGTTGACTACAGGTGAGATGCTAAGGGAGGAGATGAAGCAGAGATGTGTCCTCTAGTCTCTGCTCTGTAGATGCTTCCTGATCAACAAGGCAAGGGGAAGCATCAGATGACGTTGTTGGGGACTTTGAAAAGCTCCTGGGAGATGGAGACTTGTGTAATTTCATTCTGTTCTTATGTTGTCTTGTCGGTCCTCTTTACTGGCCATCGAGTCATGGTAACTGAAGATAGATGTGCTGGTGCTTGTAGGAGTGACTGTCAGTATCAGGGCTGTGAGGTTATTTACAGTCATTGGTAGAGTGATGCTGCTTTTAGCTTTCTTTTTTTCTCTTCCAAGATTGATTTATTCATGCATACAAGAACTGGGGTACAGGCCAGAGGTGTGGGGGTGAGAAGATTCACCAGAGACAGAGTGGGGAACAGAACAGGCAGACTGACGAAATACACTGCTGAGGGGAGCAGCAGGCGAGACAGGAGAGGTCTGCTGCACCATGTGGGTAGCTCCCTGGCCGGCTGGGGATTGAACTTGTGCTGCAGAGGCTGTGGATAGCTTTATAGTGCTGTGCGTAACCCCTTGCGCTGCCATGGAGTTCCTGCTTTTAGCTTTCTTAAGCATGAATGTCCCAGAACTGCTAGCTTGCCTCTTTACATTCTTTGGCTGCATTCAGTCCTTTTCTGTGTACTTAATACACATGCATATACATATGCATACTGTTTTAGGGAGTTAATAAATTGCATAATTTTCATATTCTGAAAATTAAAACCTTAATGTTATTTTGATATTTCTGTCAGTACAAATAGCCCTGGAATACCTTTACAGTTATTGGGTAAGATGGTTGGTGTATTTACAATTATGCCATTACAATGGTATAATTACAGTTATGTTCACAGACATGTCAGACATGTCTTTTGTTACCCAAACCTAGTTGAGAAAATTGTAAAAAGTCCAAACGGTTCCTGTGATCACAAACTCCAAAAAGTATTGAGTGTTACGATTGCCTGATAGGGAAAAGTATTTAATATGTGATAGATATTTTCTTATATATTATCTCATTTAAACCTTACAGACAACAGTCCTGTGAAAAATATGCTGCTATTTACCATTTATCTGAAATGAAAACTCAGAAAGATTGTGACTTGCATGAAACAATAGCTCCTAAGAAGCCAGATTAGTATTTGAATTCTCACCTTCTAAGCTCACCAATTCAGTGTTGCTTTCTCCATCTTTCTAAGGGGTCCATTTTCTTCTTAAAGACTAAAGGAGTGGGCCTCCCCAGTGGCACAGCGGATTGAGAGCTGGGCTGTGAAGCTGTCTGCAGCCTCTGCAGTGCGGGTTCGATTCCTGGCCGGCCAGGGAGATTCCCACATGGTGCAGCAGACCTCTCCTGTCACACCTGCTGCTCCTCTCAGCAGTGCTTTCGTCCATATGCCTGTTCTGTACCCCACTCTGTCTCTGGTGAATCCTCTCACCCTCCGGCGCCTCTGACCTATACCCCAGCTATTGTGTGTATATATATATATATATATATATATATATATATATATATATATAAAAAGACTTTAAGGGGAAAATCATAGAAGGTGAAATTTCTTTGAAATAATGGAACCATAGCATGAATAGGAAAAGGAAGAGTGATATCCTCTAGATGGGGAGACTGTGGTGGTGAATCCTCTACCGCTATCCTCAGGCTGGAAGTGTAGTTCATGGCCTTAGGAATCTGTAAGAATGGCTGCTCTGGGAGACCTTGGTGCCCTGTCAGCAGTGTCCTGCTATTGTGAGCTGTGGATTTAGTATCGTGCTAAGAAATAAATCATCAGGAAAGGCTGTATGTTTAGATGCAGCTGACTCTGGAGGCCGTCTCCTAACAGGAGAATGACTCTCAGCAGATGAATTATCTCCATTTCCCTTTGAGTTTTAATTTTTCTGTGGATCAAAAGGTTATTTTTCAGTGGGGCAGCTTAGAGAAATGGCCTCTTTTATAGGGACAGTGGAATGGGGTGGTGATCAGGATTTAAGGGTTCTCTCTGAACTCTTCTGGACCTTGCTTTTTTTATGTCCTCTGAAGTAGGGGTGAGCAGCCTTTCCTCTGAGGCAGAATCTGAGCAGTTTAGAAAGAGGAATGAGTCCAGAGTCCCCCTCTTTGACTAAATAATCGGTGTCCATGGGCCATAAGAGGACCTTGTTGGTAATGTAAAATTAAAAGAAGTCATCAAATGTATTTGAGGAAGAAAAAGCTAAGCAAATCCTGAAAAAGAAACCCAAAACAATAACAAACAACACACAAAAATTCATAAATAAATGGTGTTCTTAAATGAATGTGTCAGCACTTTTAACAGATGTGTACTCAGCATGTGGTGATGCAGTAGGTATATAAAAGTCAAAAGCTTACAACTGTAGTGAATGTTTACATTAAACCTCCCACCTCTACACAGCCCCCCCGCAAAGGTCCCACTTGTGCATGTAATTACATCTCAGAAGACTCCCTTGGTCCCTTTTCCCCTTTCCTTTCCCCAAACACATATTTTGGTTACTTCCCTAAAGATACATGATATATATGAGGAAGCATACTCAATTGACTCACACCTCTGCGGCAGTGTATAAAGGTAACGTTTTGGACACCAGGGATGGGAGTCCACCTGGAATCCTAAACGCTGGTTTCCAGTCACAACTGTGCTGGAATGAAAATAGAAAACAATGAGGCATGTGCAGAGTCAGCTTTTCTTTGTGTCTCAGCTCAGCAGTTTTCCTGCTGTCCTAAACTTTCCTTTTTTTTTTTTTTTAAAAAAAAAGACTGGGAAAAAAGGGAAATGATCCAGTTTTTAAAAATAGTAAAGAGTGAAAATATAAAATAGCAGCTGGGGCTGTGGGAGACTTACAATCATTGCTCTCTGCTTGGTTGTGAGGCCTGGAGGGTCGTATGCAACCCAGTGCCCGCCTTGTCACACCCACATACTGAGGAGGCTGTGGTTTTTTGTGGCATATGGTACAAGCTATGTTACCGTTGTCTTCACGAAGCATGATTTCTTATTTTTGCTTTTGCTGCCCACTGGTTGTATAACCTTGGAAATATCACTTTATTCATGAATCATTTCATTCCATTTAATAGGTGTTTATTGAATGCCTATTATGTACCTGGCCTATGTGGGAGCTTTGGAGGATTAGTAAGAAAACATTTTTTGTGACTTTTTAAGATGCTGGGAGAATCATAAGGACACTGTTTGCCTTTGTGCTGTATTGCACGCCTGACAGAAAAATCCACCTGCTGCCAAAATTCAGAGGAAAGGGCAAAGTTCTGCTTACTGGGAGAGACTGCAGAGAGGCAGTGGAGACCACTGAGCTGTACTTTAAAAGCTGGTGGTTTTGCAGCATGTTGAAGACAAGGAGTGAAGATGAGGAGCTGGAGCTGGGGAAGGCAGAAGAAGGAGGGGTTTGTTGTACCTTGATTTCTCTAGGCCTAAGTTTCCTTATCTGCAAAAACAAACAAACAAACAAAAAACACAGTTGAGATTTTTTTCTTGTTTCATTGTGCTGGTTTACCACTATTATTACTAGCATTCTGTTTACACTAGGAAGGATTTGTGGAAACTTGTTTGGTAAATAGGAAAAATAACCTAAGTAAACTTTCTTCACAAGTGCCGCAGAAATCCATATTCACATGTTGTAGTTTTAAACACGAGGCTTTGCTAGTGATTATTTCAAACATCTGATGTGAGTCTGTAGAAGGAGAAAAGCCGAGAGAGAGAGAGATGGTCAACATCCAGAACATTCACATTTCCCCGTTACCACTAGCATCCTTCAGAGAGTGCCGATTAGATGTGAAGGTCGTCTCCAGTTTTGGGTTTACTTGCCTCCTAGTTTACCAAGTCGTTTCAACTGGGGGCCACCTTCCAGAAAGCACAGACTTCCTTTCTGATTGGAAAGAATCCATTTTTTGTTTGACCTTCAGAATATTCACAGCCCTTCTGGAATACACAGGCCAACATTTGTCCTGGCAAGGCCGGGGCAATTTCAGACCGGTGTCCATAGGGATCATTTTGTAGGCAGTTAAAAGCAGACAGAGGACGGTGACTACAGTAATTCAGAAATTTGCAACCTTTCTGACTTTAAAATCAGGGCAGTGCTTTAAAACATGTGGTATTTGAAAACAAATAAACAAGCAGGGGGAAAAAAAAAAAAAAAGCCCCACATGCAAAAAACCCCCACTTCTTGAGTTCCTATTTGTCTTAAGCCTTTGAGAAGTTTGCCAAGGTCAGAGTGTTCTTTTGCAAGTGACCTTGTCATGTAGAGGGCATCACATCTTATTTATTATACTGCACTAATCTCTGTAGTCCTAAAGATTCTCAAATATGAACTTTGGAAGGCACAATTTCCATCCCTTTTGAACAATATGTTCTTTATGGTACTTGTTTGTAAAAATACTGTCAGATGGTTAGGATTTGTATTAACACTAATGCTAACTAGAGTTTAAACCTCATGACAGTTTTTTTAATCTGGTCAGAGGCAGAGTGCAAAGCCTAAGGTATCCTTATTTTAAAGCAAAATATTTAACAGGGTTCTTGAGTTCTTAGCTAGGCAAGTAATTCTCACTCCTGCAGACCACAAGTTGATTGTCAAGAAATGTAGTTGCAATGAGGATAAATGATAAGGTATTTAGGGATTAGATGAATTCATATCTGGTGACACAAAGATATATAAGAATATCTATTATATTAAAATAAATGTAAAAAATTAAAAATAGAATTAACATGATCCAAAAAAATAAAAAAATAAAAAATTTAAGTTTATACATCACATTGTACTCAGCAGACTGCTAAATTACATAGTTGGCCAAAATGTCATTTGGAGTCAATCCATAGAAAAGTAAACTGGATACATTAAAATGTAAACTTTAATTTTCCAAAGAAATCTGCATATATCAACAGGAATTTCCATAGGAAGTACGGCAAATTAGAGATTCCACACACTAATAAATTTAAATGTGTAAAATGCATATGAAACTTAAGCTGGCAAGATTTTTTAAAGAGCAAATTAAATGTATCTTATTTAAAAAAAGAGTATCCATTATATGAGAGTGGTTAAAAATTACTATATCCTATTGTAGTAGAAATCCTGTATTAATTTTGAGGATAAAAGTAAAATAAGTACTTTTTATTCAGCTTATGTACAGTGATATAAAAGAATGCATGCAATTAAAGTTCACTTTTGATTTGCTCCTAATAGGTAAAATTATCCTTGAATGTTAACACTTATAGCTTGAGCCGAAAGCTTCAGGAGAGCAATAATGGGAAACCATAGTCCTTAGAGATTTTATTTATTTAAAATGATTTACTTATGCATATAAGAACTGGGATGTAGGCCAGGGATGCGGAAGGGGTGGAATGAGAGGATTTACCAGAGAGAGTGGGGATCAGAACAAGCAGAGCTACTGAAATTCACTGTTGAGGGGAGTAGCTGGAAGACAGGAGGGTCTGGTACACCATGTGGGTTGCTCCCTGGCTGGGGATCTAACTTATGCTGCAGTGGCTGGCAATAGTTTGATAGCACTGTCTTTAATCGCTGTGCCACCAGGGAGACCCCTTAGAGATTTAAAAAAAATAGCCTATAAAGATGGAAGAGACCCCACAACTGAAACAGGTCTGTGCTCTGTGTGAGTGGACACTTGCTAGTCTGGGAGGACCGGGGGTAATTCTGACACCATAGCTGTGCACCAGGCCATTTTGTTGGCTATTGAATGTATTTGCTCACTCAGTTATAAAGGAGAAATAATAGTTAGAAAAGGTAGACTAGAAA
This sequence comes from Talpa occidentalis, assembly GCF_014898055.3. Lineage (NCBI taxonomy): Eukaryota > Metazoa > Chordata > Mammalia > Eulipotyphla > Talpidae > Talpa > Talpa occidentalis. Next base: position 94,176,613 of record NW_023605305.1, on the reverse strand, counting down.
TGAAAGCATGTGTTATATAGGGGCTGTTCAGATCCCATTTCTGCATATCTGCTTACTGCAGTTGAGAAAGTATTGATGGGCAGTACAACTCAAGGGTTCTGTATGAAAAATAATCAAGAAAAGTGAGTAGGGAGAAAAATAATTGAGAAAAATAATTGAAAAAAATGCAGGTGTAGGTTTTGGTCTAGGAGTTTTCTGCTAGGAGCTCAGCCTTGAGTTGAATTTTGAGACTGGTTCTTTTCGTTTTCTCTTTTTAATTACCAGGCGACCAAACTGTTATAGTTTATTGTTTTATTTAACTATTGCTGTCTGCCTTAGCTGCTGTTCTGGAACAAAGGGCAGCGTCCACGTGTAGCATTAAGGTTTGCCTGCCTCTGTCTTAACCAGGATTGGAGAAAATCTGACCCAATATTTCAATTCATAGGTATAAGTGAATTCAAAAAGAATTGTGATCCACAGTTATTTGCTGAAGTTCCTGCTTCTAAAGCAGCCATTTCTTGATGTAATTAACACATGAGTTCCCACCAGGGCATTCCCCACTCTTCTCTCTTGATTAGCCTTCTTTCTGCTTTCTTCAGGTCTGATCATAGCCAGCTTCTTTTCCTTGTCCATCGGTTCTATAACAAAGCTATTTAAGTCCAGACTTTTTGTAAGGCAAGTCTCATTAATTAATCTCTTGAATAGTTACCTCATTTTTAATTTATAGAATTCTTTGCTATCTATGTAAAATACTACTTTAGTTCTTTCTGGCAAGATAAGGTAGAATTTGCCCCAGTTTGGAGGTGAGGAAAGTAAGTGAGCTGCCCCAGGTCAAGCAGCTTGCTACTGGCGGAGCTGGGACTGGACCCTGGGACTGGACCCTGGGACTGGACCCTGGGTCTCCCTGGGTCAACCTTCTGTCCTCTCTGTTCCTAAGGCTCACTTTTATGTTGTGCTCTTCATCTTTTGGGGGAGGTGGATAGGGAGGAGAAAGAAGGTTGTTTTCTATTGATTTTCATCTTTTTATTATTAACATCTCTATATTTATAAATTTATTATTAAAAAAACATACTTCCCTTTCAAATGCATAACCTTATTTATTTTCTTCACAACCCTGGAAATTAGATAAGGTAAGTGTTATCCAACTATTTAAAGATGGGAAAACTGTGGCTCAGGTAAGTGATGTGTTACAGTGGAATTGGGGCCATATTCCAGGCAGGTTTGGATTAAGACTAAAGTGAATGAGAGTTAAATGTGGGCTTTTCTTTTCTGTAATGCATGTGGAGCGCTACTATGTGCCAGTTGTTGTGTTAGATGCTGTGGATTAAAAATACCTGTTTTTGAATTGGTTACAGGATAGCACAGGTTCTTAGAGTTTGGGTGTATGGCATTCTAGGGGTTAACTTGGTTTAAGGAAATAATTTCTCTAGTATGGAGGAGGAGGTGGTAAATTTAGAAGACTGTGATATAGAAATGTAGCCAGATAGATTTTCTTTTTGTGAGAGCCTGTTTTATTTGCTACTTTATTCATTCCTATGTGTTGGGATAGAAAAATAAATATAGTTCTGTTTTGGCTCCTTGAAATAGTTTTTATATTTTCTGGAATTTCCTCACTTATTGTCTTTTAATATTCCAGAGCTTTATTATGACTCATTTTGGCCATGTAATAATAGAAGAAGTAGGTGCAGAGGCCCTGTTTGAAGAGTCTCATTAAGTAATTTGGGGGAAATATATTTTGGAAAATGCCAACTATTAATTTCCCCTCGATCTTGAGATTTGTTTCATGGGTGTCAGTTTTGCATGTTCTTGTGTATTTTGGATGGGAGAGGGTAAAACATTTGGAGTTAAAAGACTTTAATTTTCTCTTTGGCTCAGATACATAGTTTTACCATAAACTACTGAAAGTTTCCTGTTCTTGTTTGATAAAAAAATGTACTTCCATTCATTGTCTTCACGCAACTTCCTATACTTTTTACTGTAAAAAAGTTGAAATCTAGGATAAATTATTAGTTATCTCTGGGCACAAAGAAATTCCACTTAATTTCAGAAAAAAGCTTTAAAAAATGAGTCGCCCCGAGTCTCTGAAGCTATAGTAGTTCTCACTCTATGCCATTCCTTAGATAATCATGGTTTGCATAGTGGAGTCTGATATGTATTTCTAACTGTCATGAGAAGACAGGGATGGCTCCACGTCATGATGTGATATTAGAAGGCTCGTATCGTAGAGGGACTCTAAGTGGCCGTGGTTGCTCTCTTTGTGAGATGGCACTGTCCAGCCTGCAGACTGCCCCTTGCTGTGTGGGGCATGGCCGGTCATTTGTCCTGACCTGGAACAGGGACCACCAGTAGGAGTGTCTGATCTCCAGGACGGTGGCTGCTGGCACTGAGGTGAGGGTGACAATGGGAAGGATTGAGAGCTACAACCTCCATGGAGGAACTGTAGGAAGAATCTGCAAATGATGCTAAAATTGTAATGAATTTAGGATGTGCAGGATCTAGGATCTCTTCATCCTGGGGAAAAAAAAATGGGGAGGGGAGGAGACACCATGAGAACTTTGTCAGACTTAGTTATACATTTATTCTCTCTTCTTGAAAAGAGTTTCTGAAATGCTTGAAGCCCCAGAGCCATAGGAGATTATGGCTTTAGCACAGTTTTCTTCTGAACTGACTAATTACTGTTGGAATTAGTACGTAAGCTTCACTTTCTTTGATGGCTTGCCATTCAAATTAGTGTGAACAGTGCTGCTAATGTGGTTAATATTGTCACTTTTATATTATGTTATATGATAACACCATTATACAGGATCAGATATTTCAGCAGGCTTATGGCTTTGGAGCACATGGAAGTTACCAATGTGGGTGGTGAGGTACAGGGAAGATGAATGTCACAAGTCTGTATAGATTACTCTGTTTGAGGAATGGGAAGCCACCCCTGGCCTCATGGAGAACATGTGGACTTAGAGCTGAGTGTAAATGATGGCATGTGATGGGCTTGAGGTAGCGACACAGACCCACAATCTAGAAAACAGAAGTATGGGAAATAGAGGCAAAACTCTAAAAAAATAGAAATTGGGCCCATTTGGGGTAGAGATAATAACTGAAACACCAAACCAAGTTTTAGAAACTAGTATTATCATGATGACCCTGTCTCATATGTAAAGTGATTATTCAGGATGCTCAAAATATTTAAGATGGTCAGGAAATAATTACCAATGTTGTAGATTTTAGGTAGATTTCCCTTTAAAATAGGATAAATGTCCCTTTCTTTCTTGAAAGGAGGAAAGTATTAGATATCGGAAGATTGATTTTGTGAAATATCTCATTACCAGCTAATGCTAAATAAATGAAGTATTTATTTTGTTGTGGAAGATGGTCTTTGGGCTGGATGAAGTAAGGTGGGAACACAGGAGTAGGATATGAAATACCTAGAGAAGGAATTAATTATTATGTATTTTCATGGCTTAGAGTAGTTTTGGTGCATTTTTCTGTGCAAATCTTGAAACAAAGTCCTTCTGTTTTAGGAGTTGGCATCGTGCAAAGGATTTTATTTTCAGATTGACCATTTGAAAGTGTTACAGCTTGCCTCAATGTGAGAAAAGGTGAATTCCCTCTGGCAGAGTGGTTTCCCAAGGTTCACTTGGGAGGAAAAGCGAGGGACTGGTTGATCCAGAGTGGAAAAACACTGAAGAAAAGTTTTCCCCAAAATAACACATACAGATTTCAGAAAAACAGAAATTGCTTTGATTGAATGTGACAAACTTAAAAAAAAAACATTAAGCTTTGAAACATCATATGACACATCTGTTTTGAAAGGTTGCTTTGTCAGATACAGATGTGTGTTTTACAGTACTTTACTGTGTGTTAAGTTTGGCGTGAGCATGCTAAGTAGATGTTTTTTCTGAACAGGTATCTCATTTATTCCATTTTAAATTTGGGGGGAGACTTTATCAAACAACAGTACATTTATCTTATATTTATCATTAGGCTAAGTGTAATTTGATTGAATCACTCCCTTCTAGCCTTTTATTAAATTGATACCTCTGTTTAGATTTTACATTTTAGAAATTGCTTGTTGACCTGGCAGAGCAACATCCAAAACTTTTGATTTATTGCATCTTGAGTTTTTGAGAATCAAGATCACAAGTTCCCCTATATCCCTTTCAAAAATTAATGCTACTTTGTTTTTTGCCTTCATACCTACACTAATGCAAATTATTGGCTTTAAAAAAATTATTGGTTAGAAAATTCTTCCAATTCTAGAAAAGGAGTTTTTGTGCATACTAGACATAATTGACCGGATGAATGAAATCCACTGTAATGAGTAGTCCCTGTTTATAATGAGGCCATATGAGAAAAGTTATGTGCTTATACTTTCTGTAAAATGACTCTTGAAAACATCAGTTGTTGCATCATTACACATCTCTTAAATTCAGACTTAGGAAAAATATTTTCCTATCCAAAGGTCTGATTTGTTTCCATATTATGAGCTCTGTATAAGCATCACATTTTCTCTTTTACCTTGGCTACTAGGAAGCTCAGACCTATGTCTGATGCTCAAATGAAGTGGTTTTCTTTAAGTTCTTGGATAAAATTTCTTTTTTTGGTCATGCCTCTTTTTAATTGATTGGCAGCTGAAGTGGGTTTTCTAGATCTGTTTTGTTTATTTTTTAAATACCTAGCACCTCAATTTCTTTTCTAGAAGTAATTTGAGTATGTACATAATAAAGGAGGGCTGAGATAGAGGATAAGCAAAAGAAACTTGGTCCTTACCCTTATCTGATTCAGCTAAGTAAGAAACACATGGACACATATCTAAAGAATGAAACTCTAGATTTATAATTAAAGCTGATATTGTTTATAAATGAAAAGTATAATAGCTATAACTGTTTAAGAGGGTCTCTGAATCTAGCCAGATAAAAAAATGATCTGTGCTTAGAGTAGTTTTGTGCCAGTAGTTTTGTGATCTGTGCCAGGGCTGCTTAGCTGGGCACAAGCTTGCTGTCTTTTCAAGTCCGTTTCCCACTCTACACTGAGTGGTTCTATCAAGGCTCTGCCTGTTTGGCCTATAAGCCTTGCAAACTCTTGAAATACCAACTTCAAAGGTTCTCCTCAACTTTTAGCTTCCCTGTGAAAGGAGCACAATAATTCACAGATTTTGCCACAAGCACTCAGCTTTCAGTTTCCCCCCTGACAGAGCCCTTGAGCATTGAGGTTAGTGAGCTTCAAGAGGAAGGGCTATGGTTTAGTATTGTAGTTGGCTTTGACGTATACATTGATGCTTGGAAATTTGGCATTCATGTTAAGCATTTCCTTCATTGCTTTAACAACCGATTGTTGGATGCCCTGATTATGCATAAAATCCTTAAAGTAAATGTATTTCAGTTCATGACCCCGTTTGTGCACACAACTGTAATTAGTAATATTTTGCATGATCCAGAATTTGTAGATTTTTCTTTTTTAATCTCTCGTTTCCTATCTGTAATCAGGACCGGTGGTTACAGGCTTTGATTCAGCTTCCCGGCAGTTGCGGTTTCCTCCTTCTGTCCTTCCTGATCATTCCTCTCATTACGGCTTCTTGTCTTTCAGGGAACACTCCAACCCAGACCACGCGTGCCAGCCTTAGCTGAGGGCTCACCTGTGCTGAGAAGCTGAACAGGTGTCCTCCTTAGATATTCTCTGTGTGCCTTCTTATCTCTGTTTCTTCTTTTTCTTTCTCAGCAGACACTGATTTGCTATAGATAAAAAAGAAAATTAGTTTGGTGACTATCTTAGGGGCAAGTACAGCGAGGTTTGAAAGATGAAAGGTTTGGTGCTATCATCCTCAGGATTCATAAGGGAGAGTTTTCTGGCCCTGCACGTCTCACTTTGTCATAAAGGATTAAGTTAGTAGAAATTAAATTATCATTTTTTTGGTTATGTGACTAAATTAAGTTTAATATTTTGAGTCCAGATCAATTATTTTTCTTTTAATAAAGAAGGGTACTTTCTCTTAATTATTTTGTGTATCTCAAACTTACAGAGTAGGAGAAAAGATTCTATCCTCCGGCTTTTCAGATTTGTTCTTGGTTTCCGTGTTGAGCATTTAGGCAATAACATAAATCCTAATCTTCTGATGAATGATTACTGTAGCCAGTGGCCCCTTCATTCCCAGCTTCCTTAGATCTTTTCAGAATACCAGGAATAGTGTACTATCTTATAGGTTGAAGTAAACAAGAAAGTCAGCTAAAACAGTGCCAGATTATTCTCTGGATTGCTGGAATTCCCTGAGGGCAGAACATGGCCTGTTTTCACCTTTGGGAGTTGTACTTTCAGAATGTGCTCAGAGAATAGGAATTTCTACTCTAACACTGTGCATGTTTTGTTTTGTTTTATTTTATTATATATATTTTAAAGATTTATTTATTTATGCATACAAGAGCAGGGGTACAGGCCAGGGATGCGGGGGGTGAGAGGATCCACCAGAGACAGAATGGGGAACAGAACAGGCAGGCTGACCTAAACACACTGCTGAGGGAATTAGCAGGCGAGATAGGAGAGGTCTGCTTCGCCATGTGGGTTGCTCCCTGACCGGCTGGGGATCGAACCCGCACTGCAGAGCCTTTGGATTGCTTCATAGTGCGGTGTTCAACCCCTTGTGCCACCAGGGAGGCCCAGTACATGTTTTATTTTTATTTTTAAAAAAGATTTATTTATTTATGCATACAAGAGCTGGAGTACAGGCCAGAGGCGCAGGGAGGAAGGGTGAGAGGATTCACCAGAGACAGAGTGGGGAACAGAATAGGCAGAGTGACCAAAGTACACTGCTGAGGGGAGCAGTGGGCGACACAGGAGGGGTCTGCTGCACCATGTGGGTAGCTCTCTGACTGGCTGGGAATCAAACTCGTGATGCAGTGGCTATGGACAGCATTATAGGTTGCGTCTTAACCCTTGTGCCACCAGGGAGGCCCCTGCATGTTTTATTTCAAATCTTCCAGTGCAATTCTTAGAAATAAATTTTGGGAAGTAGTGGCTAAGGAGTAGTGTAAGAACACCTTAGATATTTTATTAATCATTCTAAAAACTCCTAAAGAAAACATTTTTCCATTGCTTGTATTCATTTCTTTCTTTTCCCCAGGGGAATTTATGCCTCTAATAATACTTGAACTTTGTGATGCCTTTCATATATACAGTGTCTCATCTGATCCAAAGTTGAGCCTGTTGTAAAAGTAAAATAGAGATTATGGGAAACTTACATTTATGGTCAAACAACGAGTAAGTGCAGATCTGGATTCAGAACATAGTTTCCCATCCCCTGGTCCAGTACCCCTTCTATACCACCATGTATCCAATACAGGGGTTGTTCTCTTGCTAGGCCCAGAGGTGACTTCTAGGACATGCCCCCTTGGCTGCCTTTTTATGTCAGTTCATGAAAACATAAAACCAAAGCCTGCTTCCTTGTAGAGCTGCGTAATCCCCTGTGTTGGTACAGATTCTTGGTTATATTGTGGTATCTGGCTGAGTTGGAAGAATGAGTGGCCTTTATAGCTTGGCACTTCCCAACACTTTGAGAATTTAGATTCTTAAAGAAGTTCTGCCTCGTTTCCTTTTCAACGTTTGAAAACACAATTTGAACACAGGAAATTCTTTAACTTGGTTACACCATGATTTCAACACAACAATATACAAGTATGCGCTGGCTTTTGGCCCAACTAGTTGGCAGTTGACTTCTTGGAAGAAGGTTCGCTTGTCAAGAGGAAGGTTTAGATTTAAATATTCACTTGGAGGATAAAAGAAACTATAAGCTATGCCCAAGGAGTGGTGGCAGAAGAAAAATCTGGCCTTTTTTTTTTTTCTTTGAGAAACTCACAGATTTTAGGACCCTTCTGCCTGTGTTTTTCCTTCCAGAGACAAGCTTTGGCTCTATGCCAAGTTTTATTGTTGCAAAACCCAGGTGGGGGGCAGTGATGAGGGGGCCTTTGGAGTTTAGTGGAACATTTTACAGCTCCATTCCCAAGGGGCTGTGGCTCCAATGAGTTGTAATTTGTGGTGTTGTAAACATGAGCATATGTTGTGTCCTCTCTGGTCCTCTCGAGTTTAGGGCCTTCCAGGTGTTTCTTCTTGGAGCCTTGTTTTTGCAGCATATCCTGGCGTTGGTCACATTCCCTCTCATCAAGTTCAGTTAGAGCCAGTCTGCGCTATTGTCTGAGAAATCATCTTGGGTGCCCTTTCCTACAGATTCTTGCATCTCATGGGGGTTGAAGGGATTTTCAGCTCAGGGCCGACTAGATCTGTGGTCTAGTTTCACAGTCTGTGGGAGTTTGTCCCTCTTTGCAGCTGACAGCATTGCAGAATTCCCTGTGGGACAATAACAGAAACCCTTAATAGCCAATAGCATTGTTGGAATAAAAGCTCCCCATTGCAATGTCTTGGTCTCAGGCTATAATGTTACCCCTTGATTCCCTCTGCATCTTTACCACTTTTATTACAGCTGAACACACGCTCCTCATTAGTACTCTGGGTGATATGGGGAATCAGTGTGCTGGAAATCATGTGGAATAGGTACCAGATGTTTGTGTCAACTTGGTATGCATTGGTGTTTAAAATGCTTAAAGATCACATTTATTAAATGTGAAAATTACTTATTATACCTTTCCCCAAACAATAACTCCCTCCCCCCAATATTTTACTCTGTGTTGCATGAGGTGTGATATTAATTTCTTTAGGGACAGATTAAATTTAAAGTGTGTGCAGCAAATGCATCTGTTCTCAAATGCTTTGTCTGCATTCTGTCAAGTCTCGGGGCTGGCGTCCTGCCAGCGTGGATGTGGGGGTTCTGTAACTGAGATTGGAATGCTTGTGGCAGCTGAAGGACATAATGAAATGGTGAGTCCATTTGCATTTTTTTCTTTAAGTGGAACTGGGAATTTTGACATTGACATTGTAGCCAGGTCTTAGGAACATTTCCCTGATATGTAGATAAGCAAGCATTAGTGAAAAAGAGGAAGAAGACATTTGGTCAAATGAGAAATTACTGTGCTTTCTCATTAAACTTCATGATCTTTAAGTCAACTAAAAGGTAAGTAGTACCAACCAGTTTACTTTGTCTATTTTATTTTATTAGACATTAATGAATGTTTATACTTGGCTGATAAATCTGTTCACCAAGTCCTGAGGTGAAAGACTGGAAAAGAGCAGAGTAGAAGCAGCCAGTGCCATGTGTTGGGAAGAGGTTGGATGTGGAATCTGAGAGGCCCAGGTTTCTGGTGCTGTGTGACATTTGATAAGTTACTTAACCTCTCTGGGCCCCTTCCCACTATTCTAAAATGGGGTTTTTAACTCTGTCTTAAGTGGTGTTCTGAGGAATAGAGATGTGTGATCCAGAAAGGGGCATAAATGATGGTATAAGCAAGGAATTAAACCCTGGCTTATCACTGGACGTGGAGACTGAGGGTACTGCCATGTTCAACCATGTTGGCCCAGGTGGCCCAGCTGCTGACTTTATAAAGGAGGCGCTACATTTGGGCCACCTGGTCAGTTTCTCATCACAGAGTTTTCTCTAATCCATGCTGTCTAGAGGAGGGTGTGTGAACAGGAGAAAGTCTTACTTCAGCTTAGGAGGGAGGAAAACAAGTCAAGCAAAGCACCACACCCAGCAAGATTTTGAAATTAGATTGCCTGAGCAGCAGGCAAGGCTGTATTAGAATCCTGGACAAGGCATGCACTAGGTACTGGGAATAAACAGAAATGTCCAAACTGGAAGTAATAGTGAGGAATGTCTGCGGAGGTAACACCTTGTGTTACTGCCATGAAGCACTTGAGTGACCTCTCACCCACTCTGAGGCTTGTAAGGATTTTCCTCAGAATGGGAATATATCTGTGTAAGGGCAGGACAGGACACAGTGCAGGTTTTCTGATCCCATGCAGACCGGGTAAAGGAGGAGTCAGAGTCCTCAGTAGTTTTGCAGGTTTTTTAATGGGGTTCACCAGGCATATGGCAGGCAGGGGTGCTGGGGGGCCGGGAGGTTGGCAGGCCTCCCAGCCCCCAGCAAATCTTCACTCTATCTGAGCTCTCTGGTGTTCGTTCTGCTGCTTCTCGGCTTCTCTTTCGGCTTCGGCTTCTACTGCTGCTGCTGGCGTCCCTGTGACGCCACCCTTAAAAGCACAGTCTTAGCTCAGTTGAATCCCATCTACCTATGCCCACACCCTATTCCAGGTGCCCGCCATCAGGCATGCATTCAGGACAAGGATCCATCATCTATCCTGATGGCGGAAGGGCAGAAAAGCCTGATATTTTCTTTACCCTACAATCTGTTTTACACATTTTGTAGAGTTTCTATAGGCTTCATGTAAAATACCTGTAAAATGCCTTTTAATTATAAAGTATGGTGCAGGGTTACCAGGAGTGTGAGTTTAGGATAATGTCACTTTTCTTCCACCAGCGTTTATCATCTGTGCCTTAGTTGATCTTTCTGTGATAGAGTAGCTCTTTCTGTGCTGATGAGAATCATCACCAGAGCATGTTGCTCACTTGCTGCTTGACTGGGGGAAACAGATTGCTCAGGGGAGGGCCAGCTGTGGAGTTTCAGCCACAAAAGAAACCCCAGCCTTTGAGGCTGTCGGTGAGCACCTCCACGGGCTGCTCAGAGCTCACAGGCCACCACAAAAGTGAGCAGCAGAGTCAGACATGGCTCAGAACCATATTTCCCTGCCTTTTTTTTAAACATTTATTTAGTTATGCATACAAGAACTGGGGTACAGGCCAGAGGTGAGGGAGTGAGAAGATTCACCAGAGACAGAGTCAGGAGCAGAACAGGTGGATCTACTGAAATACACTGCTGAGGGGAACAGCGGATGAGACAGGAGAGGTCTGCTGCACCATGTGGGTCACCTCCCTGGCTGGGGATCGACCTCATGTTGCAGAGGCTGCAGATAGCTTCATAGTGCTGAGACTTAAACCCTTGCACCAATAAGTAGGTCACTTCCCTGGTTTTTTATGGTCCTGAGGTGCAGCACTTGGGCCCCATGGTGATCAAGTGAGAATCATAGATCCCTCGTTAACCCCCGGTTTGTGGGATAGATTATGTGGGGTGGATTACAGTATTCCCAGGTGGAGGCTCTTCTCACTGCGCTGGGATCTGGCTCTGTGTGGGCAGACTGTAGGAGAAACCACCATGTGGACGAAAGGGAAAGATGGGAGACCAGGTTGTGACTGAGGAAGAGGGACTGGAAGCCTGGGGCTGACCCAGCAGGCGGCAGGATGAGGCCGGGGATGTGTAATGTTGATGGGAGTGCCTGGACTGTTTGTCCCCGAAGAAAGGCACTTTGCCAGAAGAGAGCTTGGGAGGAGAGGACTTGCCCTGTCTTCTGTGACATTTGAGGGTGAGGAAGCCCCAACTGGGACTTGCTTCTTAGCACCCCAAACTACCACAATCTTCATCTCATGATTGATATGTTTTTTTTTTCCTATCGTGTAAGCTTGAGGTTTGGCTACTATGTGAAGTGCCAAAGGAACTCTAGTTTCTCCTCTTGATCTGAAAACCTTTGTGCCTGGATCCCCTCTTGGTTCAGTTCCCCTTTCTCTGCCACCATCCTTCATACGTGAATATTTGAATGTATCCTGGGCATTATGCTGGGACCAGGGATGTAACAACAAACAGAATTATCAGGTTCCATCCTTGTGGGTTTGCAGTCTTTGGGTATATGCAGACATTAAACAAATAAGCACACAAAATAATTGTCTAAGTATAACCATATGAAGTGCAGTAGAAAGAAAGTACTGTGAGAGTATCAAAAAACATATATTTGATAGAGTAAGAAGAGAAACTCTCTAGAGAGATCTGAGTAGGAGTTCACCGCACCAGGGCAGGGGAAAGGATCTGGAATGGTGGGGGAAAGTGTCCCTGGATGCTTTGGTGGGAAGAAGGTGGGCACTTTTGATTAAGTTAAAACCAGTATATTAAGGTAGGTCAAGCCACAGGTATCAAAAACCCCCAACTAGTATTGACTTGAATAAAAGATTACATGTGTTTCATATAAAAAGCAACAGTCCGGAGCTGATCCAACAGGCCCGTTTCATTAAGGACCCAAACATCTTCTGCTCCATTCCCTTGCCTGACCCAGCATGTTGCTTCCCACCTGGTGGCCCAAGATGGGCGCTCTAGCTCAGGCCATTATATCTGTATTCCAAGCAGCAGGCAGGAAGATAGGGCAGAAAAACACCTCTCCTTCCTTTCATTAGAAGCTTCTTGGGGGCCTCCCTGGTGGCACAGCGGTTGAGCGCTGGGTTGCGAAGCTGCCCGCAGCCTCTGCAGCACCGGTTCGATCCCCGGCCGCTGGGCGAGGGTCCCACATGGCACGTAGACCTCTCCTGCCAAGCCCACTGCTCCTCAGCAGTGTACTTCGGTCCCTCTCCCTGTTCTGCTCCCTGCTCTGGCTCTGGTGAATTCTCTCACCCTCCCGCCCTTCTGACTGTACCCAGTGCTTGTATAAATAAATAAATAAATCTTTAAAAAAAAAAAGAAGCTTCTTGGAATTTGCATATATCAGCTCTGGTTATATCTTATTAGCCAGAATTTAGTCACATGGCCATGCCTAACTGCAGGCATTGTCTAGGAAATACTGGAATTCTCCATACTGGAAGTTGAGAAATGGTGAGAGGGCACATCTTTGCCTTGTTTCGGATCTTAACGAACATTTCTAGTTTCTCTTCATGAAGTATGATGTTAGCTGTGGATTATTTGTACATATTCTTTACCCAGTTAAGGAAGTTCCCATTCATCCCCAGTTTGGGTCATAAATGGCTTGCTTTTTTTCCTTATCTTAAGTGATGGTTAGATTTTTGTTAAACTCTTTTTCTGCATCGATTGATACATTTGTTTGACTTTTCTTCTTTTTCTTAAGCTGTTAATGTGATGATTGTATTAACTGATTTTCAAATGTTGAACCAGCCTTTGCATATATGAGATAAATCCCACTTGATTGTGGTATATAATTCTTTCTATACATTGTTTAATTTGATTTGCTAGTACTTTGAAGATTCTTGCATCTACTTTCATGAGAGATACTGGTTTGTAGTTTTCTTGTAGTAAAGTTGTCTGGTTTTGATACCTGGGCAATGCTGGCCTTATTGAATGAGTTAGGAAGTATTTTCTCTACCTCTATCTTCTGAAAGAGTTTCAGTATCATTAATTGAGAATTGGTATAATTTCTTCCTTAAAAGTTTGAGAGAATTTTCCAAAGAACCATCTGAATGCATGAGATCGTTCATGAAAAAACTTAACCATACAGAGATAATGGTGCTGGTGGTGGGACAGTCTCAGATCTTGGGTGACTGGGATGACCTTGGGGCAGTTACTTTAATTTAAGTTCACTGAGTTAGTTTTCCTTTTTGTTAAAGTGAGGTTAGCACCACCTTGTTATGGTGGTGTAGGAAGGCTGTATGACACCAAGCACTGCCCAGTTCATAGTAAGCACTTACTAAATGGGAACAATTTATTTTATTATTTTCACCAAACCAGACTGACACTGTGTGTTGGAATTGTAATTCCTGATTTTTTTTGGGTTCTTTTTAATCTAAAAATAGCTTAATCTTATGTTGTGGCTTTTTTCTTTTTTAAACTTGGAGGGGAAATTTTCAATAAGAAACCTCAAAACCAAATACTACTCAAGTGGGTCTAATGGTTAGGGATAAACTCTAGTGATTGTTTAAACATTACCCCAGTGGGTCTCTGTAAAGAGCATCTATCTAATCATTCGATCAGGATGTATGCTGGGCATTGCTCTTTCTTTTCTTGGACTTTGAACTGACTTGTATGTCCCATGGCTAGAGCTGCAGTGGGGTCTGCCCTGCCCTCCTCTCTGACAGGACAGAGAACACAGCCTCTGAGGTGAATAGTACTTGCCCTCAGAATTGGGGGTGTTGGTTCCCTCAAGGACTTCCACCCTCTTTGGGTAAAATCTTGTCTCCTGATTTGTTTCCAGTCAGGATTTGTTCCCAGCCCTAGTGGGCTATGTGGTGATTTAAGGAAGACCCAGCTGGGTTATGGTAGAGGGCAAGTCAGGTAGATTGCAAGTCTTTTTGCAAATGTATTTTGGGGGGAACTAGAACCCAGTTGGCTACAACATGGACACAACATGACCACTGAAAAGTGTGTTCTTCTTATGCTTAATTTGTGATAATGGCAACTTCAGGGACGGAGGCTATAAAATCAATTCAGTAGGATCCCCATTGTGGGTAACTGTATATTGTGTGTGCCCAGAGTTGTCTAGGAGTAGGAGGCTTTCTCTGAAGCTCCAGGGTGTGAAACACACCAGACACCACAGTGCTTGTCTGGGGGAGGGGGGGAGATTTCAGGGAATCATATCCAATATCTCCTGCCTCTGCTGCTGTGACATCTTTTGTCACCACCACTCTTTCTCAGAAAGCAGCTGGGCACAGCACACACAATACAGAGGGCAGCGTGATTATTTGAGAAGGTACATACTTCATTTCAAACCAGATAACTGTTATCACCCTAGATAATTTCCATGGGTTCTGAAATAGACCTGGCATCCCAGGCAGGGTATCTGCTAGCATAGCAGCGTGGGTGCAGGATTGCCTGGTTCTGAACTACATTTGCATTATAGACTAAAGCTGCACCCTAGAAGTTATCTTTATTATGTAGCAGTTTGGAAGAAGTAAATTGGAGTATATTTAGGTCTTTCATTGGGTACCATTTTGGAAGGTTGTGGTTTAGTGGCCACTGTATGTTCAAGTCTCAGTCTTCCCAGCTGTCAAATGGAGACCACAGCAAGCTCATGGAGACATGTGTGAGGTTTAAGTATTCTCACACCCACCTTCTTCCTGCATATCCTTCTATCAGTCTAACCAGTGTGAAACGAGGCTGCAGTGTTAGTGAGGTTGCACTGCACATCACTGCAGCAGTGCTCCCCATGTTAGTTCTTTAGAACCAAATCCCAGTCCCTAGAATGGTGCCATTACCACCTATCAGAGGGGATGGTTTTGTTTTTGTTTTTTAAACTCAGCGATTCATTAACAAATATATTTTGAGTATTTCCTATACACCAGACACTGTGCTGGGTGCTGAGGATACAAAGATGAGTGAACTCACTGCTGTTGGGGAGGTCACACTGCACTGGCAAAGACCAATGTGTGTACCCTTGGTTAGTGTGGAATATGAACCATCAGGAGCAGGCAGAGAAATAACGGGAGGACAGGGATGGGTACCTCCCTCAGTGTGGGATGTTTGTTGTAGGGGTGAATAGGACTTCGGGTAAAGAAAACAGCTTGAGTAAAGACAAGGAGTTGAGAAACATGATAGATTTGGAGACCGTTAATGGATTTGGGGTTGCTGGAGTGGGAACGGGTGAGGCTGGAGAGACTGCAAAGGGCTAGATCCAGGAAGACATTGGGTGGCAGGTAAGGGAGCTCAGGTCTTAGGCAGCATAAATGGTGGTAGTCTTGGTGGTGGTGATGATTCAGTAATGGATCAGACAGACATGCCACACACATGGAAAGGGGGCTGGCATTCGTGGTAGGAATAACCATTCAGTTGAACCCCTGGTTTAGGACCATGCTTGTATGGACGGTGGCTTAGATAACTTGAGACCTGCGGCTCCTTTGAGGAAGATGTGTGACTGCTTAGGGACAGAGCCGACAAGGGCTTCAGGAAGTGGAAATGGGGAGGAATGAACGGATTGAGGATTTAAGTTCTAATTAATTAGAGGAAGGGAGGCTGGTGAAGCTGGAACCAAGTATATGACCAAGATCCCATTTTCATATTTGAATTTCTGGTCATATCCCGTCTCTTTGGGGAGGATTTTTCTGATATCTGGCCCACACTTTTTTGTACAACTCTGACTTCATTGCCTTGTCTCCTTATATCTTGCTTTGTATTAAGTTTGTTTTGTTTTTTTGTAAGAAGGGGAAACATTTAAAAGGTAGGGACTATATCTTATATTTTTTTGGGGGGTGCAACTTTTAAGTATTTAATATTTATGCATATTATTATTAGAATCTTAGGTAATTTATTGCCGTTATCTCTTTTTTTTTTCCCTAAGAGAAAAAGAACTGAACACAGATGTTAAATGGGAGGTTTCTTCTATCCAGAGGGATACATTTGTGACTTGTGTGTCAGAAAATAATCTGCAAGGAATTTAAGCAGTTGGAGTTTTAGAGTAGGATAGCTTTTTTAGCTTTTTGTCCATTTAGTCCTGGAAACAACTTACCTGGAAAGGCTCCTCTGGTGGGTTGGCCGTGGCTTGATCACCCAGGACACCCTCAATTGATTGCTGTTTTTGAGAGGTTTGTGTTTGTGATTCCTCTGCAGGGCCGGAGCACGGTGCCCAGTGTGAGCTGTCGCCGGTGAATGCCTCCCATCCAGTCCAGGCCCTGATGGAGAGCTTCACGGTCTTGTCTGGCTGTGCCAGCAGAGGCACGACGGGGCTGCCCCAGGAGGTGCACATCCTGAACCTTCGTTCCAGCGACCAGGGGCTGGGGCAGCTGCAGAGAGAGGTAGGTGTCAGTGCCAGCTTCCATCCACTGCCCTTCTGGGCTTGTAACGCACTTTTCAGAATGGAGAAACTGTTTCTCCCATTATGGATTTAATAAGGACCTCATGTATGGATGAAAGTGGAGAGAAAGATACAATGTACGTTCTGCAAGGAAGATTTCAAACAACAGCTGGCCCTCTAGACTGGGAAACTTTAGGACTTCTCTCTCCCCAGATTGCTTGGCTTTCCAACTTTCTTGACTTGCCGTATTCTTAAGAACTTCATCTTTTAAACATGGGTATGAAAAAACAGAAAAGGTGCCATTTGTTGGTAATTACAAAATGTTTTTCCCATTTCCTCCTGGGCCCTCTCTTGCTTCTTTTCTTTGCTTTTTGTCTCATGAACCATTTGCCCCAACAGGTGCGTTTGGGGCAAATGGGATCATTGTGAGGCAGTTTCTGGAAGATGGTGACGGTCTAGGTGGTGACAATGATGATTCAGTAATGACTCTGTGGCCAGCACCATTTAAAACACTCATTCACTCACCCCATGAAGTCCTGTTAGCGCTTTATTTTACGGGTGACAGTCTTATGCAGAGATAGACTCATCCCCTTAAGAGAGAAATGGCCTTCTCAGAAGTTCCTGTGGTTCAGAAAGAACCTAGATTGTGGGTGAATAGTTATTATACTTCCTTAAAGATAACATACAGTTGTTATTATTTCTGTTTCTAAGCTTCTGTGTGTCAGAAGCTTTATCACTCAGGTATTACTTATGGGAGAGAGAAACCGCAATAAATCTGATCACAGAGAATTGCAAGGAAATTAATGCAGGACAGAATTTATCTTTCTTCTGGTCAAGAAAGTCATTTCCAGAATCATTTGTTTATATTTCTCAACCACTCTGCCTTTGAGGGGAAAGGGGAATAGCAATTGAAGAAGCGAGGTGTCCAGAAGGAAAAGCAAACTGATTTTAATCTCATGAAAGTGTGCAGAGTTGGCTCATTTCAAAGACAAATCATCTAACCTTTCCAGCTACATTGGAAATTATTGTTAATGCTCTTGGTTGCTTGCCATTGTTGCTGCAACACATATTTCAGGTCAGATTTCTTTATCCCAGTAATGTGTCTTTAATTCTTAACTTATGGGGGGGAATTTGTGGTGGGAGGGAAGGGAGAAGAGGAGGAAATGCAGTTCCTATGAAGCGTTGCTGACTCCAGCAGTTCTTTAGCAGCGATAATTACTCATTTTATATATGGTTCTCTCAGAGGAATGGAGAGAGAAAAGAAAGTCCAAGCTATTAATACAGAAGCAGCAATGGCAGAAAATTCTGGAGTTAAATTGTGCGGTACAGTTGTTGACTCCGAAAATAGATTCAAATAATACTATTGCAGCCAAAAGAAATATACCTCAAGGAATGACATCTAAGCTCACCCACACTCATATTTACTACGTTAGATCAAATGCACAGTCTGAGGACACATGCAATTAGCTGCTGTTGGGGTCACTGTGTGTTCAGTGAGGACGTAAAGAAAGAGGGCCTGTGGAGGGTAGTCTTGAAAACCTGTGTGAAAACCTGAATAGTCTTCTTTTTTCAATATTTGTATAGTGCATGTATGATTTTGGGTTAATGATTTGAAGATGTTTGTGAAACTAGGCAACTGGGAGAAATTGTATTTTTTCTTCTGTGGGGACTTTTAAGAATTAGATGGTTGTGGTTCAGTCCTGTTTGAAAATAAGCAGTTGGGATAAGTGATTGTTGGCCATTTCATGGACTCTGAGTGGTCCTCCTATAGTAGAGGAGTATTTTATGTACACAGGTGAGTGTAGATAATAAACAGCATAGCAGTGGGCCATGACAAAAAAGAATGAGAGTTTGTTTCTAGATGGTAAGATGGGGGTGGAGAAATATTAAATCTCTCTCACCGTCTTCATATATGATGGTGGAGATACATTACTGCAGCTGTGCAAACAGTTTTTCAAAATCATTTGAACCATATGACCCAGCAACTCTACTCCTAAGTCTGTACCCAGGAGAAATAAATACATATATCCACTGAAAAACTGTGCAGGAATGTTCATGGCAGCATTATTTATAACAAAGTACAGTGACTATAGCTAATAATACCGTATTGTGCATCTGAGAGTTGCTGAGAGCAATCTTTTAAAAAAATTTTTTTTTTATTAATTTTTTTCTTTAATGTAATCCCTACCAGGTATCACCTGGTATCACCTCTGGTATACCATAGGTATACCTGGTATCACCTATGAGCTATCCCCATATTACTTTTGTGTTCATCCCCCCTCCCTACCCTTTTTGCCCCCCTTCCACCTCCTCCTTTGCTGTATGCTTCAGTTCTATGGTCAGCTTGCTAGTTTTTGATTTTTTTCTTGTCCTTTTGTTTGGTTTCTCTATATTCCACATATAAGTGAGACCATCTGGTATGTATCTGTTTCCTTCTGACTAATTTCAGTAGAAGATAATTAATCCCTTCTATCTCCATCCATGTTGCCACAAAATGGCATGAGTTTGTATTTTTGATCACTGAGTAATATTCCATTGTATAAATATGTCACAGCTTTTTGATCCATTCATCTATTTTGGGGCATTTGGGTTGTTTCCCTATTTTGGCTATTGTAAATAGTGCTGAAATAAACATAGGGGTGCAGATTTCCTTTCCAGTTAGTGTTTTTTGTGTCCTTTGGGTAGATTCCTAGGAGTGGGATTGCTGGATCATTTGGTAGGTCCATTTTCAGTATTCCGAGGAACCTCCACACAGCTCTCCATAGTGGCTGGAGTAGTGTACATTCCCACCAGCAGTATAAGAGGATGCCTTTATCTCCACATCCTTGAGAGCAACTCTTGAAGTTCCCACCACCACAACAAAAATTTCTAATTGTGGGATGGTGAATGGTAACTTGACTTGTGATCATTTCACAGTGTATACACACATTGAATGCTGTACACCTCAATGTAATATGTTTGATGTCAGCTCTATTTCTAAAATAAATATTATATCTAAATTTAAAAAGTAGAAAAACCTGAATGTCCATCAGTTGATGAGTAGATAAATTGTGGTCTATCCATACCATGGAATGCTATCCAGCAATGAAATATGGACAGACTGCTGTGTGTACACACCTTGAAAACATTGTGTTAAGTGAAAGAGAACAGCTACAAAGCCTACATATTATATGATTCCATCGCTATGAAATGTCCAGAAGAGGCAAATTTATAGAGGCAGAAAGTAATGGTTACTAGGGCTGAAGGGCAAAAGAAGGAATTAGGGATTGGCTGTTAGCAGGTACAGGGTTCTTTGGGAAGGATGGAAATGTTCTAAAATTGAATCGTGATGGTTACATGACCTTTTGAATGTACTCAGCCCCATTGAGTTGTTCTTTAAATATGTGAATGTTAATAATATGTGAATTTTAATCTCAGTAAAAATTGTTTATAAACAATATTCAGGGCCTCCCCTGGTGGCGCAGTGGTTGAGTTGAGCGCTGGGCTGCGTAGCTGCCCGCAGCCTCTGCAGCGCAGGTTTGGTCCCAGGTTGCTGGTGAGGGTCCCACATGGCGCGCAGACCTCTCCTGCTGTGCCCTCTGCTCCACTCAGCAGTGTATTTCATCAGTATGCCTGTTCTGTTCCCTGCTCTGGCTCTGATGAATTCTCTCACCCTCCCGCGCTTCTGACTGTACCCAGTGCTTGTATAAATAAATAAATAAATCTTTAAAAAAAAAAAAATATTCAACCTGCCATTATTCTAATTAGTCCATAAACTTTACCTTAAACCTACAGTAGTCCTGTCTTGTCCTCGGGGAATATACCTCTGAAATTGCAGATAGTACTGAATCCTATGTTTTTCCCTATACACGCATAATTATGATAGTGTTTTATTTATAAAGTAGGCATAGTAAGGGGTTAACAACAATAACTAATAATAATATGGAACAGTTATAACAGTATACTGTAATAAAAGTATTGTGAGTTCTTTATGTGGGGGTGTCTCTCCTAACATAGTTTTTTTTTTTTTTTTTTTAAAAAGAATTAGTCCTTTGTTGTAACATTTTTATTTATTTTGCATAGAGGAACTGGGGTGTAGGCCAAAGGTGGGGGTGTGTGAGAGGATTCACCAGAGACAGAGTGGGGAACAGAACAGGCAGATCCACTGAAATACACTGCTGAGAGGAGCAGTGGGCAAGACAGAAGAGGTCTGCTGCACCATGTGGGTCGCCTCCCAGGCCGGGCATCAAACTTAGGCCGTTGTGGTGGGCCTTTGCAGTGCTAGTGCTGAGACTTAACCCCTAGGCCACCAGGGAACCCCCCCCAACCCCAACATATCTTATTGTAGACAATATTTTCGGACCTTGGTTTATCACGCACAACAAACTGCAAAAAATGCAACCCTGGGTTGGGATGTGGGAATGCTACTCTATTCACTTTCTTTTTCTTTTTTTAGTCAAGACTGCTGCCTCCTAACTAAGCTCACCCAACATTATCTGTTATCCTCAATGGATAACTTGATTTTTATAGATACGCTATCATATGGTGTGTATTAAAAATTGCAGCTGATCTGTTTGTGGGGTAATGGGGGGGTGGACTGTAGTCAGCTTTTATAGATGTCTCTATTGAATATTAAAGGTTAATGTTTTTCAAAATGAAGTAATAAATGTTGTGGCTTATAAATTAGCAAAAAGAATGCCAAGCTGCCTCTAAGATCCAGATGACTTGGGCTCTGATGTCTGTCTGACGTAGTTGTTTTTCATGGTGTCCTTCCTTGTTGGGGAATTACTAAATCAACCCTACTTCCCTTTGGCGTGTTACTGGTACAGGATCTGCGTTAAGATCTATTATAAATCATCTCTTCTCCGGCATTTTACTAAATTTCTGCCTCCCTTGTATTTCAAGTTCTTCACCTGAGGAGAGGCTGTTGCTGCTTTTCTGGTGGAGTTGGTGACAGAGCCTACACCTGGAAGTAATAATGGCAGCAGTTTGACAAGATTTGGGGAAACAGTTATACTTAAGTTAGATAAACAATTTTATAGGCCAGCAGAGAATTTCTATCAAAAATACACTTGTTACAATAATGTATACAAAGCCTTCTTATAGCAAAACACCGTTTACTATTGGCTCATTGCTGGGTTCTCCTCAGGACAGCACAGACTGAGTTGTGTTTTTCATCTGAGACCACACCTCTCTCATTTGTAATCATTGGTTTTGGAAACAACAGCCTTGGAAGTGAACAGGAAACTGAAAAAGACTGTCTGGCGACAGAGGAGGGAGGGCAGATGTGGGTAAACATCTCTGAGAGATCAGCTTTGTCTTTTAGAATACGCTTGCTGGTGTCATCATTTTCATCCTATGAAAACCAGCTCCTGTGCCCTTTGACTTCAAAGTCAAACGCCCTGCACACGCCTGTCAGAGCTGTTCCCCTTGGGGTGCTTCCTGATTCCTGAGAAAGGTTGTATTACCACCACGGGCTTGTTTACAGTAACATACTTTCATTAGTTGCTGGAATGGCAGCAATTTTGTTTCCTATCATCTGATTTTTACTTGTGACTTGCTTTTATGTGGTCAACTTCCAACCTGTCTAATTACTTATGAAAAACTGCTGAGGGTAAGCCCTACAGTGGTATATAAGCATATGTAACAGAGATGGACATTTTAACATTTTGACATTAGACATACTTTAATGGATATGCTAGTGCCCCACAGGGTGGAGTGAAGATTCGGAGGCTTCATGGTCACAGGAAAGGGAGCAAGTTGAATAACTGCACGTAGCTTTACCTGTTAGAAAGCTCAGAACCTCCATAGGTCTGTGTATTTGCTTATTTTCTGCCTCATTCAGGAAGAAAAAAATACTTGGGATGGGCTTATAAGGACACACACACACACACACACACAGAGAGACACACACAGAGACACACACAGAGTATAGACCTTAGTACAGAATGAGACAGGAGAAAAAAAGAAAAGCATAGTTTGTTAGCCGTAGGAACGAATGGGGTTGAGATGATTGGTTTTGAAATTTGGCTCCAAGCTTTTTCTTGGCAGGCAAGGCCAAGTGGGAATGTGGTTAATCACACATGTGGCTCCTAGTCACTTTTACTTTGTAGCTTCTCTGAGAACTGTGGCATAAAGTTGTCCCTTTCCTGGTTCTTTGAGGGCTGGAAAAACCACAATTGGGAGAAAGAGAAGGAAGTAAATACATCTGAAATGCTGATTGTTCTGCTTACTTCTTAACAGCTCCCTGACACCCCAAGTAACTATTAACAGCAGCAATAGTGGTGCTGAAATACCCGCTGTGGTCCAGCCACCTGCCTGCCCGTCTTTGTCAGCGTGGGAGGGAGGGAGCTTTAGGGAGGCTGGTCATGGAGCCCACTTCTGAGAGGGTCTATTAGCTACAGTCCGAGTTTTCTGCACACCTCCAGTCCATGTCCTTGGAAGTTTTAGCTCTTCTTCTAGCCACAAAGCCAGCCAGACAATCTACTTGTTAGGTGAATTAGCAGGCCTCCTGCTAAGTGGGTTTTGTGCCTAGGTTTGTGATAGCTCTTACCAGCTTTGCTTGGAGTCCCTTTTCATTCCCTTTCTTAGGGCTTTTGGGGGACTATGAAGGTTGGTCTGTGTGTGGCAGTGTCTGTTCTTTCCTTTTTGGTTTCGAAGAGTATCACATCTGACATCAGTAATTACAAAATGCAGGGCCCTTGGACTCTTTGTGACTATTAACCCCCACGCTAAATGCTACCTCATTTGTTTTTCAGGGTCGATAGCTTGCTACCCCCACTTCTTTCAGCTGCCTTCACAGAAGCAACTCACCTGTCTTCTGCTTGTGGTTCTCTACTTTGTAAATTTGCTTGAACTGTGTAATCAAGGCATGCAGACCTCTCCTGCCGCCCGCTGCTCCCCTCAGCAGTGTGCTTTGGTCCTTCTGCCTGCTCTGCTCCCCGCTCTGGCTCTGGTGAATTCTCTCACCCTCCCGCGCTTCTGACTGTACCCAGTGCTTGTATAAATAAATAAATAAATCTTTAAAAAAAAAAAAAAAAAGAATGAACACATTCAAGGGCTCCACATGCTATGAATGAAATGCATGAGCCTCAGTATGTGGTCATTCTGATTTGACATCTTTTTTGCTTACTTTGAGAATCTGGCAGTTCAGGGATGAACATTTTAGAGACCATTACTGTATGCTAATGATCTCTGTATTTAGTCTTAACCCAGTTTCCACAGTATTTGTAGCTGGATAACTTTGATTTTCCTCCTCCGCTATTAAAATATAGGTATGGAATGGGAGGAGGGGTGTGTGTGTGGGGTTTTGCTTTTTACTCTTTACCTCAAAAAGGACTGATGCAAAGTATTAAGACTGGTGTTTTGGAGACTGCAGCATGAGCACAAAAATAGCAAATGAGCCCTAGCACACTAGCTACATTCTTTCTCTATCTGGGGCATTTTTTTCTCCTGTTACTCATGAATAACTTCCCATTGCTAGTCCTATGTACATGTAGGAAAAAAACCCCCAAAAAACTCTGTACTATTTCTGTTTCAGGACTTTTATATGTTGTGTGTGCTAAGTAGTGTTGAAGTAAACTGCCTCCTGTACCTCCACCCACCAAATCTAACTGGTGAGATTCAGTTACTAAACAAATACCTACTGTGTATAAACACTGCCTGGGGGTTATTTAAATGGAGGTTGTTTTTGAAGTCTTCCCAGTCTGGCAGGTAAGATTTTATCTCTGAACTGGTCACTTTGTCACAGACCTACAGCAGATAGTTAAATTGACAAGAAGGGTCACATTTCTCCAAAGGCATTCTTATCTCTCCCAGTCTCTCCTTGCTAACCCTCTTTCTCTTGCCCCACTCCATGCCGCCATTCATTTGAGTTTTGCTGTGGAAACGATTTCATTTACTTGCAAGAAAAAGAAATGTGAGTCTCACCTAGGATTGGAGACCCTGAATGAATAAGACACTCATTTAAAAGTTGACTCTTCTGGGCCTCCCCGGTGGCGCAGCGGTTGAGCGCTGGGTTGCGAAGCTGCCTGCAGCCTCTGCAGCGCCGGTTCAATCCCTGGCTTGGGGTGAGGGTCCCACATGGTGCGCAGACCTCTCCTGCCGCCTGCTGCTCCCCTCAGAGTGTACTTCATCACTCTGCCTGCTCCGCTCTCCGCTCTGTCTCTGGTGAATTCTCTCACCCTCCCCCGCCTCTGACTGTACCCAGTGCTTGTATAAATAAATAAATCAATCTTTTAAAAAAAATAAAATAAAAGTTGACCCTTCACTTGAAGATACTCAGTGCAGTTTAAATGATGACCCCCCTGTTGGGCAGCATGAAGGTGCCAGGCCAGGACTGGACAGATGAGCAGGGTCAGGTCAGCAAATTAACTAGAATTCTGGCTTCTTTCCAAACAGTGGGCAATGCAGATCAGTGAGAACTGGTCACACTAGTCAAGGATAATTTTAACATGTTGGTGCAAGTTTGCTAGTCTGAACTACAGCTAACTCTCGAATAAGAACTGTCCAATAACCCAGTCTTGGCATGTTAAGAAAAAGTGAAAGCAAAAATCACAGCGATGGTAGTAAACACCAGTGTTAGCCAACAAATCAGGATACAGGCTAAGAAGTGACAGCATTGCTGCCAAGATGCTGGCTGGCCACGTTGCTTAAACGCAGGCATTTATCACAGTAACGTCCAGATGCTGTAAAACTGCTGTAGGAAAGCACGGCCCCTACCCACTAGAGGGACTGAGCCTGGTTGGTCTGTGCCATTTCAGCATGAGGTAATGCCGACTTGCATTCTATGCTGGCTGGGAGCTGACAGATTGAAAGTCTAATGATTGCCTCTTCCCCGGGCTGGAGAAACAACTGCCCTGATACCTTTTAGTATTTGTCCAGCGGCAGCATTTTCCGACCAGTATAGAATTTGACTTTGGGGAGGGCAGGGTTACCACCCTGATCTATACTATTGTTGCCATGGTAACTAATCTCTTGACTTTTAGAAATTGTATAGGATCCTGAATTAGACATGATTCTACAGGAGCACTTTCCACATTTACAGATGGGATGTTTTGTTCTTAGAACTTTTTTGGAGAGTGTTTTAAAAAGCAATAGACCAGGACCTCCCCGGTGGCGCAGCGGTTGAGCGCTGGGTTGAGAAGCTGCCCGCATCCTCTGCAGTGCCGGTTCAATCCCCAGCCGCTGGCGAGGGTCCCACATGGCGCGCAGACCTCTCCTGCCTCGCCTACTGCTCCCCTCAGCGGTGTACTTCGTCAGTCTGCCTGTTCTGCTCCCTGCTCTGGCTCTGGTGGATTCTCTCACCCTCCCGTGCTTCTGACTGTACCCAGTGCTTGTATAAATAAATAAATAAATCTTTTAAAAAAAAGATTATTTGGAAAAAAAAAAAAAAGCAATAGACCAGAGTAAGGAGCAGGTCTGCAAATCTGAGACCCAGATGCGCTAATTGGGTGGATGCCCAGTTTGTGTGTGTGCGCAGAGTATCCAAACATCCAGCTTGTACTTTCTTGTTTCCATTGCTTATCTGCTATCTTGACATTTTGTTTGAGAATTAAAGGAAATTAATTTACTGCTAATAGCTCTGATTTAAATACTCAAATGCTGCAGAAGCATTTATTGTGTTACCTTCAATCACTCTCCCTCCTTCTGTGTTTTCTAAATACTTCTGTACATATTAGATGCACAGTTAATTGTTTCATTTTTCTTTCTCCCATGATGAAGAGGTTATGTCTGAACTAGATCCAGCTAATCACCTCTTGGCATCATCTGCTTTTCCCTGAGCTTATCTGGGGGGAGTTGTTGATGTCCTGTTTACCAGCTCAGGGGATGCTGGGACTGGAGAGAATCCCTAGAGCCATAGTCCTAATCACTTTATGGGGGAGACTAGGGCCAGGGAGTGAAGTGACAGCTTCCTCACTGTCAAACAAGAAATCGGTGCCAGTGCTGGACTTGTGCCGAAATCTCCTATCACAGACTTCTTTGTCCCAAAGCTTTGTCTCAGCTTTGCTCTCCTTAACCCCTTCAATGTGGTTAAATACCCCCTTTTCTGGCCTCTCTCTGGGTTTCAGGATGTTACATTAACCTGTTCTCTCTCTTTTTTTTTCTTCCCCAACTTATCTTTCTTTTTTCTTAGGGGCAGTCGTGGACTCTCTGTTTTCCCCTGTGTGTTCCGCTGCGGTGGCTTGTCTTCAGAAGTTTGGTTGTCCCCTCCATGCTAGTGACTACTCAAATTCTCTTAAGCAGAGCTCTAGTCAGGTCTCTAAATCACCTAAATCTTGGAACTCTCCTCAAACTCTCAGGTCCCTGAAGTATCCAGCGGGGGAGTGGCTGTCAGCTTCCTTCTGCTTGGTGTCAGAGGGAGGATTCTCTGCCACTTCCCAGCTGTTATTTAATTCTCTGAGCTGCCCTTTTCTTCACCTGGAAAACAGAGATGATAGCATCTGTCCTTTAAAGGGTTCACTGACAACTGACAGATGTCACTCTAGTACTCCATGCTGGCATGTGTGCCTGGCACACACACAATAAACCGTCAGATGCTAGTTCTTTTTAATGTTTCTAAAACTGAGTGTAAGAGGCACCCCAGCTGGTCTCTTCCCCCAATGCTGATTTATCAGTCCAACTTCCTGCCCCATCAGTATCACCACTGCTATCCCTTGGGGCTTTGAACCACACTGGATTTTACCTATTTCCTTCAAGCTCTATATTGGGGCAGTTACCCCCCCCCTTTTTTTTTTATATTTCCTTTGAATTTTTGAAATTTCTTTGATTTTTTTTGTGTTTGTTCCCACTTTATAGTTTCCTTCACCATTCTCTTGGGACCAGCATCTCTAGCTTTAGGTTCTGAGCTTGTGGGTCACTTCATGAAACCCATTCTCTCTAAATAATTTTCCCAAAATACATTCATTTGTCCATTGATTTACGGGCTCATTCAATGAGTTATTTATTGAGAACCTGTTGTGTACTAGAGAAACATTGCCTGATCCCTACTCTCTTTATGTCTTCAGCACTTGTTGGAGATGGAGGAAAAAAAATGTAACTGTGACAAATAATGTCGTCATTACTTTTATAAAATTAACAAAAATTTGCAGGAACCCAACAGAGGGAGTGGTAATTCCCTAAAGAACTTCCAGAAGAGGGCATTTGATGAACGGCTTGAAAGTGAAGTAGATGTTGCCAGGCAGGAGAGAAAGGAGGCCTCAACATACACAGGGCAAGTGTGGAAGCCACAAGTGGGGTTAAGAGCTTCCATGTTCCAGGGCCTCCCTGGTGGCACAAGGGGCTCAGACACAACCTATGGAGCTGTTCGCAGCCACTGCAGCATGAGTTCGATCCCTGGCCAGGGAGGTGACCCACATGGCGCAGCAGACCTCTCCTGACTCACACGCTACTCCCCTCAGCAGTGTATTTCCGTCAATCTGCCTGTTCTGTTCCCCATTCTCTTTCTGGTGAATCCTCTTATCCCTCACATCTCTGGCCTGTACCGCAGTTCTTGTATGCATAGATGAATAAATCTTTTATTTTATTTTATTTTGTTTTTTTAAAAAGAGCTTCCATGTTACACAGCGAGACCAGGGAGTGCTTTGGGGCTAGATCTTTCCTGCTGCCAGTTTTTACATGTGTATAATTTTACATACCATGAAGTCCACATTTTTAAAGTATACAAGTCAGTGGTTTTGAATGTATTTCTAGAGTTGTGCAATCATTACCACAATACAATATAAAACATTTTCAGCACCCCAGAAAGAAACTTTGTACCCACTAGCAATCACTCCCTACTCCTGGGGCTCCTCTGAACCCCTACCCAACCCAACTATTAATCTACTTTCTTTATGTATTTGTCTATTGTGAACACTTTCTACACATGGAATCATATAGTATGTGTTGTGACTTTTGTGACTTCTTCCACCTAATATAATGCATTTGAGGTTCACCCCATGTGGTAGCATGTATTAATTGTTTTGTTTTATTCCTAAATAGGGTTCCATTGTATGGCTATACCACATTTTGCTTATGCATTCAATCTGATGCCCATTTTTGTAAATAAAATGGGTTTTTTTGGTGAACAAGTTTTTTTCTGGAACGCAACCATGCCCATACATTTGTATATTGTCTGTGGTTGCTTTCTACTGCAGTAGCAGAGGTGTGTGACAGACTCGCAATGCCTAAAATAATCATGATCTGACCACTTGCACAAAAGTTTGCACCCCTGTGGAATTGGGTGTGGGGACAATGAAGGGGATGGGTGAGAGATGGGACAAGGGGTCTGGAAGTGGAAGAGGAAGCTACGAGAGACCGAATGAGTAAGGATTTCAACTTAATCCTGTGGCGCACTTTCTCTAAGTGTATATGGTGTGTAAACCCTCTGCATTTGAATCCCTTGGACATGCTTAGGTACAGATTCCCGCGCCTTCCCCCTGACCTGTCAGTTGAATCCATCACCCCACACCTTTTTTCTTATTTCTCCCTTAACTTTCTTAACTGCTAGAAGTCCCTGTGTGTATCTTACCTCCTCACAAAGCCTGCCCTGATTCCCTTACCCTCCTCCAACTCCACTCTTCTGAATGTTACTCTGCACCTCCCCAGAGTATGGGGATTATGCGTTTTCTTGCATTATTTGATGATGAATGAATTGTGTGTTAACCTTGTACATCCAGCTAGTAAATGGACCTCTTAAGGGAAGGAATCAAATCTCGGACCCTTTTTCATTCTGCATCTTGAGTCCTGCATGGTGCCAAGGATGTTATTTAAAGTGAAACTGTAAGTTGTCTTAAACTACTTCCCTTTTCACAGTGTACTTTTATTTCGTTTGCATTATGTCAGTGGATTTGGCACTTGGGGGCCCCGCTACTGCTCTGCAGGTCGCCTCCATTTCATATTATCTTTCCTAATTAAATCTTATGCTGTTGCAATTTACTCTAAATTCTTTAGATCTCTGTTTCAGTCTTTCCCCAGTCCATTTCTAAGTTTTTGTTCTTCCTTATTCTTACAGGTTTTAGTCAATCTGCTGGTAAACTAGTTATTCCTTTCCCCAGCTGGGCAAAAACTATAAATGGCTTTCAACTCCATGCTGCTCCCTTGAGTGGTTCATTTGATCTGAGCCAGGTTTGAAATTGCGCCATTGAGAATGATCTGTCCTCATGATGTAGAGAGGTGACTCTCAGCCAATTCTTCATATTGTTGGAATTAATTAACCTTGATTCCGCCAATTGAATAAGGACATTTTACTTCACCCTGTATTGTTAAGTACCTAATAACCTGATTTTGTGTTTTTGTTTTTTTGCTCAGTGAGCACTTAAAATATCCCTACCCGTATAGTAATTTGTTCCTTGTTTAATGTGGCTTTTTCCTTTGTTTACTCTGGACTCAAATCTTTGTAGCTTGTTTTCTAAGTCAGCTCAAAAGTTGCTGGTCATTGGATTTGGCAACCTTTTTAAGCTTTACCCACCAGAAGCCTACAGGAAGTTGTGTGTCGGCCAGAAGAGTCTGTTTATTTAGAGCATGATGTCCAGCAGAAGCAATCTACTTATGAGGGGCTGGTCTTAAAGGCACAGGAATCTGAATCTGTGTGTGGAAGACCCACCACCTTGGCTTCCAGTGCAGTGTATGCTCTGTGGCTTTCCTAAACAGACTACTAGGGCACCTCAGGGAGATGGCTGGCTCCCTGCAATAGTCCTTGCCCTGAGCTGGTCTGAAATGATACAATGTCAGTGTGTAGATACCAGATAACCCATTTGAATGCATTAAGAGTGAGATTGATTTTTTTTTTTAAATAAATTTTTTTTTTATAAGTTCTAAGAGGGTCACCATTTCCTAGTGTTTTGGTAGGATTTTGCTCTGAGTGCAGTCCTGGATGCTAAAATTGGTAAAATGGCTACACTTTTGACTCCTGGGTATGGTTTCTTGGCCCTCAATCATATGGGTTCTATTCCAAGATACCCTACAATGGTGCTTTATATTTATGATATTTAAAAAAACAACTAACCACAGAGTCATTTGACTGAATCTAGATATTTTTTACACTGAGTGGGGGGGATGGGGAATAAGGCAAATTGCAGGTATTATTTGATTTCTTTTGAAGATAAAGAGCTTAGATTAGATGTTACCTGTTGTAATGTGAGCCAAGAGAGGCAGGTTTAGCATCCAGGATCATTGCAACAGCCTGTTCTTGCCTGGAGCCTAAATACTGTGCTATTCACATTAGCATGTCGTCTCTGTGTGTTGACACATGTGCACACTCACCTGGTTCTTTTAGAATTACAGCAAGTTGAATCTATAGCAAGTTGGTGATGCAGCTGTATGGGTTTCATATGCCTAGCACTTTGTTTACAGGGTAGGTACTCAATACCTGTGTATCTTTTAAATCTTAAGAGGGGGGAAGCCCCTGTGTGTGGCCTCTGTGTGGCCTCACTCCCTTCTAATGATGTGAGTGCATATACAGGTGCCATAAACAGATAGGGGAGCTGCTGAGAAATGAAAGGGATAGAGAAAATGAGTCACATTCCTTGGTGCCAACCATGCTTTTTGAGCGTGTGCTTTTCATGGTCTACAGTTGGGTTTGTTTTTGCTTGTTTGTTTTGATTTCTACCTCAGGTTTCCATATCTAAGACTTTCTTGAAGTCTTAGATAAAATGTA
Organism: Talpa occidentalis; assembly: GCF_014898055.3. NCBI lineage: Eukaryota > Metazoa > Chordata > Mammalia > Eulipotyphla > Talpidae > Talpa > Talpa occidentalis. The sequence goes on along the minus strand of NW_023605305.1, from coordinate 94,145,529 downwards.
ACACTTAACCTAGTCTTCTCCTACTCTCAACCCCTAGGAGATAGATGCACAGACAGTGCTTTTCTTGGGGATCAACAGATTCTGAAAATAAGGTAGAAAGTTGGAAACATAAGGGAGCTAAAGGCCCATCTCGACATGGCATGCTTTGGTGGAGGATGTATGGACACTTAGGCTGTCTCTTTGGTGCCATGCTGAATCTCACATTTGGGGGTCTTCCAAAATCAAAGGTGATTGAGGAGCTTAATTTCCAATGATGAGTCATGCTTGGATGTTTTGCTTCTGTCATCTGGCCCCAGAAGATTTTTTTGGCGGGGTGGGGGGAGAGTGGGGGCAATTATCTCACCTTCTTTTATGACCACCCAATTTTCATCTGGTGCAATTGGCCTGAGACCCCTGGTTTTTCTTTGCTGTGAGTTTCCTCCTGCACCCAGCACCCTTTAGAAGATGTTAATGCTGGTCCTTTATTGCTTTTTGTATGTTGTTAGAGTACATGCATGCAGGCCCTGCTGTTTATTTTTGTTTCCTAGTTTCATGTAGTGAAAGTTGAAGATTCCATTCTTTTTCCCATTTATCATTGCTGGTTATTAAAATAGTGAGATCTAAATGAAATGGTATTTACCTGAAAAAGTGTTTCTCTGAAAAGATCTTTTTTGGGGACAATTTTTAATGGCGTTAAAATCTAATTCTCAGTGTTTCAATTGGAAACTTCATATTTGCTAAATCATAAAATCTTTCAAAACCTACTCCGAGTCACTTTTTCTAAATTCAGTTCTCCTCCTATCCGCTTTTTTAAAGGTCCATTTCTGAATGTGAAAACGACTAATGTTTATTAGAGACCAGATAGGGACCCATGACTTGCTGTGAACTTATTTGATGTGTGCTGGGGTAATGTACAACGTTAATTTTTAGTCCTGTTTTTACCAGGTGTTCTTATATATGTTTCCCCAGCACTTTCCCTGGCTGGGTACTATTACTGTGTATATACCCTACATGTGTTTCCTATTTTTTATGACTCATACTTACGGTACTCATAAAGATTTATCCTTTATCTTGGCTCGGAGTAATGAGCCCACTTATACATTTCCAGCAGAGATGTGGGCTGGGGATTTTGCATTTAATCCTGCAGGAGAGGTCTCTTGGCATAGTACAGGAAACATGACATATTCATCTGACAGTACTATTACTTCTCCTTGAGGAAACAGCTCAGTTTTTGTGCGCTTATTAATTTGTGTTTTCCATTCTTTTTGTCCCCTTTAGCCATTTTGCTGCTTAAGAGTAAGACCACCAGAGGGTGGCCAGAAGGAACAAATGCTCCAGTCCTTTTCCCTGTTGGTAACTGTTAGAGGCTTTTGGGGAGGAAGAACTGGAAACAATTAACTTAAATGATAGCTATATTACATGTGGCAATAAACACCCAGGGGGCCTTCTTGGGTTCAAATAAACATGCATACCCAAGAGAGGATCACAGGCCACAGGTGGCTTCAGTCTACTCAAAAGGATATGGGCTAGGCCCTGCAGCTTGCAGCCCAGCAGAATGGCCTTTCTCTTTTTTGGATGCTTTTTAGGATCTATACATTGTTTCATAACAACCATCTGGAGCTCTTCAGTTGATGACCAGGACCTGCATTGGGGGTGGGGAGGATAGAGGTGTCTCCTTGGTTTATAAGCCTCCTCCCTCCCAGGAGCACATAGATAGCTGAGCTCTATAGGAATTATTTTTCATGGTGGCCCCAGAAGGCAATGTTTAATTTTTCCAATCCTGATACAATTCACCAATCAGGGGTAATTTTTCTCCTAAGCAAGCTGCTTTTTACATAGTAGACATTGTATTGTAAATTATCAGGGTTTTCCTGATACAATTCACCAATCAGGGGTAATTTTTCTCCTAAGCAAGCTGCTTTTTACATAGTTGACATTTTATTGTAAATTATCAGGGTTACTGAGTTTAGAGAGTTGACAGAGAATCAAATTCTCATGGAAAAGAGGGATATTTTGCTAAAACTTTGTCTACACAAAGATTTATTATCTTATTATGGGTTATCTTATTATCTGTATTCTTGTCTGTGATAGGCTTAATAATAGCTCCCCAAAATATGCCCACATCCTAATTCTCCAAACTTGTGAGCATTACTATAGAAATATTGCACAGAAAAAGAGCATTGTAGATGTTATTAACTAAAAGATTTTGAGGTGAGAAGATTCTCTTGAATTACCTAGGTGACCTCAACATGATATCCTATGGGTCCTTATAAGACAGACATTTGACATAGAAGCAGGAAGTTGATGTGGTCATGGAGGCAGAAGTGAAAGTGAGGGAACCACAAATCTAGGAGCACCTATTCCTATGGGAATCTGTAGAGGCAAAGGCCAGCTTTTCTCCCAGAGCCTGTGGAGGGAGCCCCGCTCTGCTGACACCCTGAATTTGACTTCAGTAATGCTGATTTTGGGTGTCTGGCCTCCAGAACTATGAGAGAATAAGTTACTGTTGTTTTAAGCCCCCAAGTTTTTACTGGTTTGTTACAGCAGCCACAGAAAACTACTGTATAAAAAATTATCTCACATGAGTTTGGGAGATTATCTTGAACCCCTGGGCAGCCTTCCTGTCCTACTTTGTTCATTCCTTGTTGTGTTCTCCATCTTGGTAAAAATCACTAACACTCATTTGCCAGAGCCTAATACTTTGGCGTTATCCGTGACTTCCTATGTTTTCTCAGATGTCACATCCAATCCTATTTATTATGCCTTAAAAATATATTCTGGGGCCTCACCGGTGGCTCAGTGGTTGAGTGCTGGGCTGCGAAGCTGCCTGCAGCCTCTGCAGCGCCGGTTCGATTGGTTTGATCCCCGGCCGCAGGGTGAGGGTCCCACATGGCGTGCAGACCTCTCCTGCTGCCCGCTGCTCCCCTCAACAGTGTACTTCGTCAGTCTGCCTGTTCTGCTCCCTGCTCTGGCTCTGGTGAATTCTCTCGCCCTTCCGCGCTTCTGACTGTACCCAGTGCTTGTATAAATAAATTAAAAAAAAAAGAATAAACATAAAAAAATGTATATATTCTGAATCCACCCACCTTTCACCACTCTGTACTGCACACCTGTGGTGTGATACACCATCGCATCTTTACTGGACACACAGTGAACTTAGAAGTCCACTTAGAACCCATCTCCCTTTAAGAGGGAAGGGTCTGGAAAAAAAGGTATCAATCTGGAAGCCCAGTTTCACTGATTGTGGACTATGTGACTTTGGACAAGTTATTTAACTTCTCTAGGCTTCATTTTCCTTCTCAAGGGATTGTTGGTAGTATCTACTTCATATATTGCTCTGACAGATAGTCAAAAATGTGACCATTGTACTCAGTAATTATTAGCTGTTATCTTTATTAGCTAATAAGTTCTGTTCTTCAGATTGCAGCTAGAATGATCATTAATAAAACTTAAGTCTGGTCACAAAATTCACCAGCTCAGCTTCCTGCAATGGCTTCCCCATTACATTTCAAATAAGATCCCCAATCCCTAGCAAGCTTTCACCCCCTCGCTCACGGTGCTGTAGCTCTGATATCCTTTGAAGCTTCAGAGCACACTCCTGCCTTCCATGGCTTGCCTGGAGTGCTGTCCCCAATTATTCATATGACTTGTTCCCTCCCTTTGTCCAGACCCTGCTAAGCAAGATTTCTGCAGAGAGCCCCTCATTAACCATCCCATTTAAAATAGCCATACCCCCTCAGCAACTAACCCCCCACTATCTCCAGACCATGTTTTATTGTTTAAAAAAACAACTCATCATCACCTGATATTCATGTATTTTAAAACATGTTTATTTGTCCCTTCCACTGGAATATCTATGAGGATAGATGTTTCATTTTGTTCAGTAATACCTCCAGCAATTAGTACCCAGCACATAGTACTCAGTAAATGTATATGGAACAGCTTTAATGAAACACATAAATATGTTAATTGTAACAGTTTTACTTAAGTAGACTACCTTTAGAATATTTTATCTGGAATTTTTTTACTCGGAATTTGGAGATTTCCTCTATTTTATGGAAAAATCTGGTTACTGATGTTTGTGTGTAGGTAATGTTTCTTAATTGAGGTTTCAAGGCATAGAAAACAACACTGGATGTGAGTCTTAATAGAGGAATTAATGCTCCATTTATCAAGATCTTTTTTGTTTAAATTTGAACAAATCTGTAGACCCGGTTTCTCCTGAGATGATGAGCCTCAGTTTTGTTTTTTTTTCCATTTGTCAATATGAGGAGGCCGGGAAGATTAGGCTCTAATACTTCTTTCAGTGCTCTTGCTTTTTGAGTCAACATTGAGAATTAAGGACCTATTTTTAAAATGTGGTTAGTGTAGGCCTCAAAATGAAAGACAGCATAAATTGCATTGAGAAAAAAGCACCAGTTGAAAGGAGAATTCAGAGTGTTTCTGGAATTGTTAAACTAGAAAATATTCTTCAAGAAACCCTCAGCACATGGTGAGGAACCACGAATAGCTGAAATGTAAACTAAGGGTATCTGATGTTTTCTTACCTTTTTTTTTTTTAACCTGGATTAAGTAGGATTTACAGCTCTGGGACAAATCTGGCCTCCAAATACTTCAGAAAATGCTTTTGAGTTTCATTGCTTGGATATCACTCCCTTGCCCAGTAGAAATTTTATGGTTTTCCAAACAACTTTACTGTTTCATCAGGACAGAGCACACAAACTCTTCCTTCCACCCTCCTTCTCTCCTGTTCTTATTTATTGGAATACAGAAAATGAGAGGAACTGCTTATTTCAGTTTGCAGAGTGAAGGCCCCTCCCCATGTAATTAGAACCAGGCAGGGGGTGGTCATGGGCCACAGCCTTTGCGGCCTGCGCACCAGTGCAAAGCATTGTGGGAGTGAGGGAGACAGCCGCCCGCAGAGCTCACGCCCCGATGTGCAGAACAAAGAACAACACCTGTAAACAGAAAGGACAGAGATGTAGAAACACATTATTGTCCTCAACAGACATGATAGAAACGTAACCAAATAAACCTAATCTGATGCAGCTGGGCAGAGATAAACACATAAGTGCTAAGGAATCAGGCGTGCTGGATGGATGTGGGGTGACTGGGGCCGGAGGAGGCTGGTTGCTGGAGTAATTGGAGCCAGGTGTGCTATGCTGGCAACCCTTTCTGGAGGTGAGTATTTGGAGAGGTTTGAAATAGGGATGTGGTTTGGCTTCGGGCTAAGGGAGAATTTTCCAACATTAGGGAAGGAAACTGGTAAATAAAATAGAGCCGAGTTGAGGAGCCTGAAATATGTTGAGGACAGCAAGTACCTTGGCAGCTGTGGAAGGGAGCGTGTGTCTGATGGCCTTGCCTGGTGGTGTTTATGGTGCAAGAATGGGTCTTCGGCTGAGCTACTGCAGGTTTTCAGTGCCAGATAAAATGATATAATCATTAATACTGGAAGGGTCAATTTAGGTAGACCTCTAAAGATAAATGTTTATTCTTAAACTTCCCTGCCACCGATAGAAACCTCTAGCCTTTACCTCATAATCTGGTGACTTCCGTTGACTTGGAAGTTTGTAAACGGTTTTAGTACCTGTGTTTCTGTTTTTCTGGAAGGCATATAGCCCCGGATGAAAATGCAGGCATCTGTTCAGAAATTTGGGGTCCCCTTGGGATGGATGTGGTTGCTGGGGTGGGGTGTGGAATGATGTGGCAATTCAAGACCCTCCTTTGTTGGATTCTAAAGTCCCCAAAATGGCAATCAAATTTGGACAACAGACGTGAGCCTGCCTTGATTAGTCTTGCCTGACCTGGAAGAAACAGTGAAGATGGTTGCATTTGCATTGCTGGCACTGAGTCTTTAGACTTGGGCTTCTAGGCGACCCAAATCCCAAATGAGGGGAAGCCTGAGTGTTTTATTAGGAAACCAGATGGCTGAGGCTTATGTATGCAGGTTTGTCACCCTGCTTCAAAACCAGGGACAGGAGGTATTGGTAGTTATATAGATCAGACTCAAAAGACAAACACTTGTAAGTCACTATCTCAGAGGATCACAAAATTATATTTTGGACAGTCTTCTCAACACCCCAAGGAAGATGTTCGCTCTAGTTTACAGGCATGGAAATTGAGACTAAAAGAGGTTAAATGCTCGCCTTAAGGTTATGAGCTACAAAATAATTGGTGGAACCCTCACTTGAATTTGTAGCACACTCCTCCTCAGATGGGGAGTGTACAGTAAGTGACTGGAGGCAGGGTGGGCTTTCCCAAAGGTAGACAGTTAAACTGATATTTATGAAGCCCAGTTGTTTGTAGGTAGGGAAGTCCCCTAACCTTAAGAAATTGTAGCAAAGATAGGATGGATTGCAAGTTGGCTTCCTGACCCTGCTCCCATTTAGATGATCTCAGCCTCTTTGCCCTCCTTTAATGTGAACTTAAATATCCCTCCCGATGTTGTTTGTTTATTTAATTATTTTGGAGATAACTCCTTGAGCTGCAATGAAATTGCCATCTGGTAAGAATTACATGTGGGTCGCTGGGTTGACTATAGGTTAAGAGCTTAGAACCAGGGGCAGGTTGGGGCGTCCTGTTACTAATGATAGGTGTGTGCTATACAAACAACTCTCTCTACTGGATTACCTGTGCCAAAATACTACCAAATAGCTTGGAAACAGGTTAGTGCTTTGCCCTTTGGGGGGTGGGGGGAAGACCATGAAGTTGAATTTGGAAAAGGAATCCTGGAAAATGTTTCAATAAAACAATGTATCATTCACATGTCCAAAAACAGCACTGCAGGCTCCTGCTGGTGAATCAGGTGAACTCTGAGATACTTTATGACTTTGATTTCCAATTCTTGTGCATTTCTAGTAGGCTGAAAGTCCTTGATTTTTGTTTTATTGAAAGTGACCTTTTATCAAAACTGCCCAGGAGATATGCTTTAGATGGAAGCCAAAAGACTTTCTAGTAACTTCTAAATCTATAGATGCCTTCTTTTTCCTGAAGTTTTATAAAAAATATAAATGAAAGTATTTACCTGAAACAATTTGTAGAACCACCCCAAAGGTTGGTTTGTCTTTTCTTTGCCTTTCATATATTCATTCTAAAAATGTGTGAATGCTTCCAGATACAGGCACATTTTTAGAACTGGAGGTAGCTTGGTAAGTAAGACAGCCTTTCAGCTCTTGTGAGACATTTTGAATCTAGTATACCCAGGTATTCAGTTGAAGGGGGGTGGGTTGGCTGTAATGGTCTTCTCTGAGGAGGTGCACTTGTATAGAGACCATGAGGAGATGAGTGACCCATGCACTGGTCATGGGGGAGAGAACATGCTAGATAAAGGATCTTCTGATGTCAAGCTTGGACCTAAGTTTGGAAGCAGCTTGTTGGAGATGAGTGAGAAGGCCAGGGCAGCTGGGTAGAGTAAGGAAGGAGGAAAATTGGGAGATGGAATTAGTTTGTGAAGGGTGGCATCATGTGGTGCTTTGTAGGGGAGGGGCGGGTAGCTGTTTCTTGGGATTTCTTACGTTTCTTTGCTCTTGTCCAGTGGCTGAAAAGGCTGGTTCTAAATTCTAAAGACTCGAGGAGTCCCTCCCAAGAACAGGATTGCCTGTCTGAAGAGAGAGACACAGATAGTTTGACTAGCAGCATATGTAGACCCTGGATTGCTGGAATGGATATTTGGGTCCTTTTCCCAATCATGCCATAACCAGCGGTGATGCTTGGGCATGCTGTTATCTCTTTGGGCTTTAACAAATATCTGAAGTAGACTATCTCTAAAAGTTGCCCCCATCACTAAAAACCAATGATTTTATTATGTATATACTTCATTTGGGGCTTTATGTTCTGAATTCTTTCAGATTTTTATCAGTACTACTCATGGTAACCAAGTCTACTGGTTCTAATTTCACCCCATATGCCTATGCTTCAGGAACAGCCAGTGAAATTCTTGGGAGAAAATGGGAGAAGTGAACAGTGGGAGATGAGAGAACTTTATAACTTTGCACATATGGGTCCAGAGCTGGCAAATTGCCCCTTCAACTGAGAGAATTTCCAGTCACCAGATGAGTTCATTTTAATGACTGAGGCTTGTTCTCAGGCTAATGATGTATGGTTTACTTAAGAGCAGCCGATGTCCTCTTTAAGGAGGACTAGCTTATCAAAAATGGTGTTTTGTTTTTTTTTTAAAGAAACTGACAATGTAATAATGTTGTTGGCACTGATTCTTTTTTTTAAATAAATTTTATTTTTATATTCCCCATACAATTGCAACCCCCTTATTTTGACCCCAGTCCCTCCCCTCCCTGCCCCCCACCCCCCATAGAGTGTCTCTGGTTCATAGTTGTTTGTTGATTTTGATTTTCACTTTCTTATACTTATTCATTTTCCTGGTCCCTTATTTAAGTTTTCTAGATTCCTGCTATGACTGAGACCATCGGTGTTTTTCTTTTTCTTTCTGGCTTATTTCGCTGAGCATGATCCCTTCCAGCACCATCCATGTTGCTGCAAATTGCACGTGTTTATCTTTTTTGAATGCTGAGTAATATTCCATGGTGTGTATGTACCACATCTTCTTGATCCAGTCATCTATTTTTGGGCATTTGGGTTGTTTCCAAAGCTTAGCTATTGTAAACAGTGCTGCTATAAACATAGGGGTGCAGGTGCTCTTTGGAATTGATGTTTCTGTGTCCTTTGGGTAAATACCTAGGAGTGGAATTGCTGGATCATATGGAAGCTCTATGTTTAGTAGGTCCAGAAATCTCCACACAGCTCTCCATGGTGGTTGGACCAGTTTGCACTCCCACCAACAGGCACTGATTCTTTTATTTTTAAATCATATTTTGATATATTAGAAATTCTGTATTTCAATAGAACATAGAGAAAATGCCATTCTTCCTGAAATTCAGCATAAATCATGGCAGCTCTCATTAAAAATTATATCTAAAAGAATTAGCAAACCTTAATAGATTGACTTATTTTCAGACTATTATCTTGTCAACACCATCTATTTTAAAAGACACTGTAAATCATGGCTTGCCCATAGGATTAACTTTGAGTATTTCATGAATTGTTTTGCTTCTGCCAAGCATAAAAGACTACAGGGCACACACTGACCCAGAATTAAAGTGAAAAAGAAAGAAAAATGGAGAGGAAAGAAATTCTCTAAAACATGTTCATACTGGCTGAAATCTTCAATAAATTAATTTCGGCACATTTTCACTTCTTGAAAAAAGAAAAATCTTCTATTTTGTTCTCTTGTATTCATTTTGACAAGTTAAGCTAAACTATTATCAATCTTTTTTCTTTTAACTGGGTACACAAATCATTTAGTGTGACCTAGCATTTTAAAATTGATGATTCTTCCTTGTCAGCTGCCTCTATGCCTAGGGAGCTATCTGTCTTGAAGACAGTTTATGGGCTCCACCAGTTGCTGAAGAAACTATAGGCCTTAGAGCTATCGGTGGCCATATAGTTTAGCCTCATCATTTATGGGGAAACTGAATCCCAAAGTAAGATATTTTAGCAGAACTTATTTTAAAATTAATGTTTGGAATCCTACACCAGGAGGAAGGCAAGATTAGGACGCCACCAATGTTTGTGGTTTATAGTAGAAGTTATTTTCCTGTTTCTCAGACAAGGATAATTAACTTATTCTTCCAGAGGCCAAACAATCTTTTTTTTTTTTTTAGAAATCAGGCAATCCTATTTTCATCCTAAAATTGCTTACCAACAGTTTACTTGTATTCTTTTTTTAATCCAAAATTGTTTCAGGTGTATGGGAAATGCTGGAAATTTATTGTGAAATCTCTCTAAGATTTAGGAGGGCATCTCGAGAAGATGTTTGTAGGGAAAGAATGGTGACCTGTTTTCACTTCAGGGATTTCAGGTAAAGTAGGGTAGAGATAAGTGACTCCATCTGACTCATTTTTTACACAGTAGAGAACTAAGGGTAGGACTTCAAGATTTTTGCATGGAATAATAAACCAAGACCGGAATTACCAGACACAATGTGTTGTTACTTGTAAAAACGTTCACGGCTAGTAATTCACAGTAATTGCCTGATTCATTGATTGTTTATGGTTAAAATATACCCCACACTCAGCTGGTGTTTATTGAGGGCCCATGGGCTGGGGACAAAGCCAGGGAACACACTCCTCAGTCTGGGAGATTTGGGATTGAAGATGAAGATTTAATTTTCTCACCTTGTGAGATACTCCTTGGTAATTCAGTAATAGCGATATTAAATAAGACTTGGAATGGGCTCCTAGACAAAATAGGATATTTTTTCTAAAGACTCTGTTCCTGATACATAGTCTTCTGGGCAAATAATTGAGGTCATTGAAGTGGGTTTAGTAAACTGAACACCTTAATGTGATTACTCAGTGACACTTGATATGCCAGAAGTTCTTGTACCTGTTATTAGGAGACAATCCATGGCCACATCTCTAAAAAGTGAATTATATTACATGCAATTCTTTCGATTGCGCTCACTGGTTAGTTAAACCTGGCTTTCGTGGTTCATTGTGATCTGGCTCAGTCTGCCACTCTAACTATTTCTCTATAGTCTTTTGTATATTTCCTCAGCTCTGTCTGAATTATACATTCCACAAACCTGCCTGTGCTGCCATCCCTGGTTTGACATTTCTCTGGACCTTTTCTCTCCCCTCATCCCTCCTCTGTCCCATCTTGTCATCCTCAGGACCCACCTGAGTGCTCCACGCACTTACTTACATCTGCCTTTTTTGCCTCATGAAATTGTGACCTTCTTGAGGAAAGGTTTTGTACTAATATGCATTTGAAGACATTTCATTACTTAGTTGTTCTTCCCAAATATAAGTATATATGTTCTGTCCTTACACTTTTTTGCAGTGTTATCCATCTACTTTTTTCTCTAAATCTAAAAATACATAAACTATATTTAAAAGAATTCCTAGGTAGGCCCACACTTTGGAAAAGATTGACTTAGCAAAGTACCTTATACATAGTAGCCATTTGGTATTTGCATAATGAATAAATGACTGGATAAAGCATATAAAGTAAGAGCATCTTTTCCCTGTTTGCTTAGTAAAACTTCACCATTGTTATCCTGGAGATAAAACAGGGAGCAAATGGAAAGATTGAGCAAGCCTTTAAGTGGAGCTGTTCTTTCCTGTGTGGGAAGCACTTAGATGTTAGACCTCACTAACCATTTCCTTACATATTACAAACTGCTGGGCCAGCAGAACAGTAAGTCCTGTGGATAGCAGGCTCCTTACTGATTCACTGAGCATCTTGCTGAAACCCCAGCAATTGTGCAACTGGACTCACTGTCACAATAGATCCAGAAGAAAGCACTATGTAGGGAATGCATCTAGAGGACTGTGTTCTGTGTTGTGCACACATCACATTGCTCTAATCAGATTTCTAGATGTTCTGTTCAGCTTAGCTTGAGATTTTTCACTACCACTAAGTGTTTTTTATGATTGCGTTGTATACTGCCAATATAATCGAGAGTCTGGGGATAATTTTAATAAATTTTTACTGTTGGGACTTACATGGTTTTCTTGACTTTTGAAGAGTTTGTGTGGCTATTTGGATATAACACATAAGGTTCCTTGCAATAAAATAGAAATGTTTTGTGTCTTAAAGCTATCCTTAGTGTAGGTAATAGTGAGCATGTTTACAAGCATTGATGGCTTTTTAAAGTCCATGACAGATTTCTGTTTCTAAGTTGCTTTGTAGTTGCTGCTTCTGTGTGGTATAGAAATAATGTAGTTTCTTATTTGCTATTTAAATCATAATATAGATTAAGGGTAGTAGATCAGAGACTGAGAGTAGGCTGCTTTCTTGCTTTTATTAAATAAAGTTAAAAAAATTTCCCTTCAATTTATAGGAATTAGTTCATGTAAGGTCATGTATGGGATAAAGCCTGTTTACAGTGTTATCAGAAAAATCACATTCTCTTTCTCTTTTTTTAAAAAAATCCAGGCTTGGAATCAACAGCTGTCCTTCCATGGCAGGGTAACTTGATATAATGGCATACATTTTTACCCTGGTCTGCTCTTCGAGCACATTTGAAATGGTTGTTTTGGAAAATGTGCTATGAATTTTATCCCTAGACCTTCTCACCAGAGCAGTTAGTTCAGCCTTGCAAGTCTCTGGCATTTGGTGTGCCTCTCTCCTAACAGAACTTTGATGCTATGACTTGATGCCTTGAAATCAGCACAACAGAATGGTGCTTGAAGAGCAGTGTTTACTTTGATCATTTTTCAACTTCTGTGCCCTAGCCTTTTCACGGAGTACAAATTGCTTTACCAGAGTTATGGGGCTGAAGCCCGTGGACTGTTTTTGTAGTCTGGTTGCTGTGGTGATTCTTAGCCTTCCATGAAACTCCATCTCCAGGGAAACAGAAACCTTTGCAGCTGTCTCAACCTGTTTGGTAGCATTGTATCTGGTGAAGGGAGGTCTTCACCAACTTTGTGGCAAGCCCGACAGTGGTTGATTTATGCAGGGTAAACAAGTATGTGGGATCAGGACATGTCATTCAGAACATGTTATATTTCAAAACAAACGGTTCCGTTATCCTTCTCCCGAATCTTATGGGAACTTTGAAGTATCTCCAAGTCTGGCTCAAGCCAGAGTTTAGTAAACCATGGAGATGCTGTTGGTCATGATAAGGATATGAGTAAGAGCTTCAGGAGGATGGCTGATGAAGCATTGAGAGTTGCCAGGTGAGGAAGAGAGAGATGTGGAAAAGGAGAAATTGATTGGGGCTTGTGTATGTCCAGAGAGGAGAAGTTGGTTTGGGAAGAAGGTATAAGCTGAGACCAAGGATGCCAACAGTCATCCTTGGTGCTGTGAGGAGAACCATTTGACTTTAATCCTCAGTGGAGGGCGGTATATATGACACTTGCCTTTTGTAAGAATCAAAGCAACATAGGGGCTTCCCTGGTGGCCTACAGGTTAGGTCTCAGTGCTGTCAGTGTTACAGCCTGAGTTTGATCCTAGCCAGGGACCTAACCCACAGATGGTGCAGCAGACATCCCCTATCTTGCCTGCTGCTCCCCTTAGCAGTGTATTTCAGTAAATCCACCTGTTCTGCTCACTACTCTGTCTCTGGTGAATCTTATCACCCCGGCACATCTGGCCTACACACCAATTCTTCTATGCAAAAAAAAAAAAAGCAACATAGAAAATTGCCATGGTTTTAGAGTGCAGAAGAAGTAAGAGCTAATGAGAGAGCACTTTCTATGCCAGTCACTGTTCTGAGTGTTTATACATATGACACGTAATAGATGCACAAGCACGAGTATTATCCCCATGTTACAGCAGCTGAAACTGATGCCCATAGAGTCTTAACGTGCTCAAGGCCCTAAGGCTGGTAAGTGGAGAGCTGAGATGCCAACTGGCTCTGAGTCACTGCTCTTAACTACCAGGTCAGACTGCCTGTAATTTAGGAAGAAAGGCAGAGTGACCCCAGAGACTTGGATTACAGGAAACACTGGCCAAATGTAGATCTCAGAAGAGATTAAATTATGCTTTAAAAATGTGTTTATTGATTCATTTATTTCATTTATTCATTCACCATAAAATACCTTCTAAGTGCCAGGTATTAGACTAGGCTCTCAAGTGATAAAAAGACAAGTCCCAACACCTCCTCTTAGAAAGTTTATATCCACAGACTTAACATAAGGCAGCAGGTGCTAGATACCGTAGAGCAGGGTCAGGTGGGCAAAGGACAGGGGTGACTGCTGGGAAGAGCTCCCTTTGGGGCCACTGGTGACACTAAGGCTTCCTAAAGAGTGTGGTATTTTTTGTGTGTGAGGTGAATAGAATTGTTCCCATGTAAAAATATGAAACTGTAATGAAATTAAGTATGTTAATACTATCTCTTTGTAAGTAGAGGTGAGAGGTCTAATGTGACAAATTTGCATATATAGCTTGTCCTTGAGGATTTCCAGACCACAATACAATAGTATATCCACTTCAAAAACAACTCTAGTGGCAGTCATTTTCAGGGTAGCGAATGGAGAGCACTTCACAAAAAGGAAAAGGGTTTGAGAAGGTTTAGGAGATCCATCTCTATAAAAGAAATCTCTAAGATTCCTCAGGGAATGACTGTAAAGTTCCTGAAATCCATTGTGGACCTATCTGTAGCTAATACGTAATTTTAAACTATTGGGCGAGTTTGTTATGAGTGCTTTGCTAGCATTAACTCATGTATAACTCGTAATAACTCTAAAAAGTTAGGTACTATTAGCCTGTTTCGTTTTTTTTTTTTTTTTTTTTTTAAGATAAAGAAGCACTGGCACAGAGAAGTAAAGCAGTTTGCCCAAGGTCACACAGATAGTAATGAATGGAGCTCAAGTTGAACACAGGAATTTGGTGCTAGTGTCTAAACTCCCAGTCATTATGCTATCGGTCATTTTTCATTTTATAGCTTCCATTTTAAGCTATAAAGTATTAATCAAAAGACAGTTTCTTAGATGCTAAGACATTCTTAGAGCAGCTTGAAGCTAATATCAGACCCTCCTTCCCCTGAAACATCAAGAGGGATGATAACTGTTTTGCACATCATTCATCATTCATACTTTATTTTTCACTACTCTTTGGGAACCTTCCACGGTGAGGGGGCAGTGACTCCAAAACACAAAACATACAATTTTGCTACTTGATAACTCCTGTTAAGAAGTTTGCTTTCTTCAGGATGTGGAATCTGATGGTGACTTTTGACTTTTATCAGATTTCTCACGCTAAAAACAATGATCTGAGGTGTCTGGGTTTCGCCAAGAACTCACGGGTATTTTTCCCTATCTGATGTTTTTATGGGAGAACTTGATCCTAGCGTCCCTTCACTGCCATGTTTTTGTTTCTAAAATATCTTCAGCTGGTAGTCAGCCAGTTAATCCAGGTAGTTCAAAAATTGGGAAGGAGTCGGAAAAACACGAAATGCCTCAGAGCATTGCTCAGGAGCAGCCCCTGACACATTCATCGCTGCATCCGTGGGCCCAGTGCAGGGTTGGGCGTCTAATAACCAGTCAACATGTTTTCTGAACAAGTGATTAAAAGGAAGAGTCAACACAAGTCAGTGAAATGTGACTCAAGCTATGGCGCCAGAGTCACACTGTCATGTATGTCACAGATTTCTTTCTGGCCAAAATGGGAAGGGGGTGTGACTCCAGGAAAGAGAGCATTAACTTCACCTGCAACTTAAAGCACAAGAAAAGCAAAAGAGATGCCAACTCATGCTGCCGAAACCAACAGTGGGGGCTGCCTAGAGCACATGCAGGACAGGACCCAGGCCCTCCAGTCTGGGTGGGAATAGGCGCCCTGACCGCCACCCCCTGCTGTGTGTGCAGGGCAGGCCACCCCCCCCACCACCCCTTGCTGTGTGTGCCCTGGATGGGCCCACACCAAGCAAAGAAAAAAAACAGAGTTGTGGGTTCTCTTTCATAGTCACGCAAATACAAATATGGCTAGTATGAAAAGCCTTGGAGCGTGTTTTCCTTCTCAGGAAGGTAAGATAGATTAAAAAAACTGTGACCACATGTACTACTCTCTTTTAGAAACATGGGATTTTAAATGCTTTTCATTCTAGCATTGAAGTGTATTAGAAGTGTTAGAAAGTAAAATTCTAGGCAAACTGAAGGAACTCAACATTTGCACACTGATTCAAGTGAGAAAGTTTGCTTTTATTTCTTATATTCCTTGATGCATCTAGTAGACCCATTCCCATCACTTTATTGTTGTTCCCAACACTGATATATAACCAAAGTCCCATGTAACTATGTACCGTGCAAATTTATTTTCCTCTCAACTTCTTTGTTCAGCACGTTTGAAATTTTTATTTTTGAATTGTTTAATAAACCAACACTTTCCATGTCCATGTCTATAATAAGATGTCAGAACTTCTTGTCAGTGCTGTGGTCAGCAGAACTGCAAAATAAAGAGAATCATTGGTCTGACAAGTAGTAGCAGATTAGAAAGTAGGCATAGCCAGAACCGAATTTCCACATAATCTGAGTACTGAATGAATCATTTCTAACAACTGGAGTCAACAGATTTCAAGTAAGATTACTTAAATACATCTTAAAGTTAATAAATTTGCAATAACAAAAAGCACACATGTACTGGTATTCTAGTAGTGACTTAAAGTGCTCCAAACATCAAAGGGTGACATTTGGATCCCATGGGCTTGTACATTGACCTGAAGTTAGGAAGGAATTCTGAAGGGCATGTGGATGTCCAAAGGCACCACATCTGAGTTCCTGTTAATAAGAATATGGTGGCAACAGTACTTATGACCATTATTATTGTCTTTCTTTTTTTTTTTAAAGATTTATTTATTTATACAAGCACTGGGTATGGTCAGAAGTGCAGGAGGGTGAGAGGATTCACCAGAGCCAGAGCGGGGAGCAGAACAGGCAGAAGGACTGAAGCACACTGCTGAGGGGAGCAGCAGGAACAGCAGGAGAGGTCTGCGTGCCATGTGGGACCCTCGCAGGTGGCCGGGGCTCGAACTGGCGCTTCCGAGGCTACAGCAGCTTCGCAGGCCAGCGCTCAACCACTGTGCCACCAGGGAAGGCCCTATTACTGTCTTTCAAGGAAGAAAACAGGCAGGCCCAGGTGTCTTGTCTATTGAGTTAAGACTTGTTGCTCTCATTGGAAGAGGTACTCTCTTGGGGCCTCCCTGGTGGTGCAGGTGGTTGAGCGCCACACTGTGAAGCTGTCCGCAGCCTCTGCAGCGTGGGTGCAATCCCGGCCAGCTGGTGAGAATCCCACATGGCGTAGCAGACCTCTCCTGTCTCGCCCGCTACTCCCCTCAGCAGTGTATTTCTTTAGTTTGCCTGTTCTGTTCCCTGCTCTGTCTCCAGTGAATCCTCTCACCCTCCCGCGCATCTGGCCAGTACCCTGGTTCTTGTATAAAAATAAATAAATCTTTGAAAAAAAAAAGGAAGAGGTGCTCTGAATACTTATTTTACAAGTGAAGAAATTTGGTTCTTAAAGGTAAATAATGTATCCAAAGTCATATGGTTCGAAAATGATAGCACTAGGAGTAAAATTAATGTCTGTCATTGTCTTTCTGTCTCTCTTCTCTCTACCTACCCACTCAACCTTTAATCTTGGGGCATCAGAGAGGCTGGAACACTGATGTAGAAAAGTAAGAGGTAGGAACTATTCTGCTTCTGGAAAGGAGCGAAAGAGAAGGAAGAAAGTAAGGAGATTGAGTTGTAGACAGCATAAGTAAACTAGCACAAGCCAAGAAATCAGTGAAACTCAGGAGAGATTGGTCAACATGTATTTTTATTATTATTTTTAAAATTTTATATATTTTTTACATCATTTTTCATTTTTGCACAATGTATGCATTTTCATCTTGGTTATAGTCCCCACCCACCTTGTTTTAATACTACTCCCTCCTCCCCACTGCCCCCCCGTAGTGTGTCTCTGATTTGTAGTTGCTTGTTGCTTGTTGATTTTGATTTTTACTTTATTATCATTAGTCATTTTCCTGGTCCCTTATTTAGGTTTTCTAAATTCCTGCTATGAGTGAAACCATTTGGTATTTTTCTTTTTCTTTCTGGCTTGTTAGGCTGAGCATGATCCCTTCCAGCTTCATCCATGTTATTGCAAATTGCATGAATTTATCTTTTTTGATTGCTGAGTAGTATTCCACCGTGTATATATACCACATCTTCTTGATCCAGTCATCTATTTTTGGGCATTTGGGTTGTTTCCATAGCTTAGCTATTGTAAATAGTGCTGCTATAAATATAGGGGTGCAGGTGCCCTTTGGAATTAATGTTTCTGTGTCCTTTGGGTAAATTATCTAGGAGTGGAATTGCTGGATCATATGGAAGCTCTATCTTTAGCAGGTTGAGGAATGTCCACACAGCTTTCCATAGTGGTTGGACTAGTTTGCACTCCCACCAGCAGTGCAGGAGAGTTCCTTTTTTCTCCACAGTCTCGCCAACATTTGTTGTTGCTAGTTTTTTTAATATGTGCCATTCTCACTGGTGTACGATGGTATCTCATTGTACTTTTGATTTGCATTTCCTTGATTACAAGTGATGTTGAACATTTTTTCTTATGCCTTCAACATGTATTTTTATAAACAGTGATATCTATCATGTCAGCTAAAATTTGAGTTGCTTTGATGTAAATCCTCTGTCTTCTAATAAAGGTTTTTTAATAAGGCTTGCTGTTCTCATGAATGAATGCACTATGGAACTCAAAAGGATGTTGGGGTTGCCTTTTAAACCAAGGATATCAAGTGTATCTCAGTCACAGGAGTCAGACACATAGTAAGTATACTCCAGTGCAGTGTAGAACTATAAACCCAGGAAATGAAGAGGGCCGTGAGAACTACAAGGCTGTACAAGAACTGCAAGACAGTTTGCAGAAATATACCCTCCTCTGACTTCACAAGCCATGGAACTAGCAGAGGCATAAGCCAATATTCCGTTAGCTCTAGAGGCTCCCAGGTGATATGTAGATCAGACCAAATTACTCTCAAAGTAAACTAAATTATGGTCAGGGTAGGAAAACCTTGGGGATTCTGTGAAGTCTGGTTTCCTTTGAAAGCTCTAACAAAAACAAGTGCAGCCCCCCTAAGAATGTTCTGGTCTCATCCAGCCAGGTGGTAATTTTAAGTGGAAATGTTTTTAGAGGAACTGTAGTTTCAATATTACATGGCCTGTCTTGAGAGAGGGAGAAGAAATGACCCAAAGGTCAAAGGTAGGAGAATATATTATCAATCTGTGTTTTGGGGGCAGCTTTCCTTGGGAAAAAAAAAATCATTTGCTTTGATTAAATGTTCCACTAAGTTTTACAGGCATGAGATTGTAAATGCTTTTGATTCAGGAAGTGAGTTGTGTCAGAATGAACTCCTATTGCATAATAGAACAAAAGCAGTTTGTAGTATTTACATTAGACATCAATAATTTTGCCTGTTTTCTTTCTCAGCCTCTGGTTTCCTTGAGTCCTGCAATGGGTTTTCATAGAAAAGCACAGGAAAAGTTGCCAAAATAGGCCACAGAATTTGGTATGCTATAGTTCGTGTCCAAGATAGTATAATATCTTCCTAAAGCCAGAGTCGAGGGTTTACATTTCATATTTTCTTGGGGCAGCATTAAAAATAATTCAATACGTTTGTTCTAATTGGAAAAGGCCAGCCCGATAATAAAGAGTAGGACCAGTAAATACCAGTAGCTATTATAGCTACCCTGTACCCACAAAGATGCCTTAAGCTTTTATTAATAACCCAAAGGAAAAGGAAGATATAAAGAAGAAGAAAAAAGCAAGCAAAATACCTCCATTGTAGAATATCTAAACAATGCTCTTTATTAGATCAAGATTTATTTACTAGTATTTACAGCAAGTAAATCAACATTAATTTATAGTCAAATCAAAATTGCCATGGCAGGGACTAGGATGGATTTTATCTTTGAAGAAAACAGGTGTAGATGTTCAAGTTCTGTAATTCCATTTATTCATTCTGCAATGAGGAATATACTGTCTCTTGTGGAAACTATACATGTCATCAACAAATGTAAATGCTGGGGTCTTGATTCATATTACTGAGAATTAGTGAGCATGCTAAAGGAAAAGAAAGAAAAAAGGACAATATGAATTCGTTTCCAAGATAAATTTTTTTTAAAATCCCCTTTGCTAATCTGAAGAAATAATGCTTCCACACTGAAAAACAGGAAGCTGTGAAAAGTAATGCCTAGTAGCAGATAATAAACCACTTAAACAAATTGTTTCAACTGTTTGACATTGGGAAAAATGAAGTTTGGTCTTAAAGTTTGGGAATACTAATTGTGTCTTAAATTCATACAGTCTCATTTTTAATGTTTCAAATGAGAAAAAATAAGCTTGTAATCTCTAGGTTTACTCATTGTGTTGAACAAGAAGGCTCAGCTGGACTACCTGCACTTTAAGATAATGTGAAGTTTATTGAAGGCTTAATGATGTATGCAAATGAGCATGTTACTCGTCCAAAAACACATCTCTCATGAATTTCTTAATTCTGACCAGTCTGGAAGATCCTAAAAGATATCAAGATCAGATAGCTTGAGCTCTATTTTATGTCAGTCAAGGCTCAATGCCTATTAAGTCAACTGAATTCTTCTACTTCTCTGCAAAACAACTGTAGTCTACCATTCTGTCTCTAGATGAGTCTTTGAAAATACCATTATTATAGCAGTAAGTCAAAATGGGAAATGCAGAAGAAGGGATGGGTCGCATTAATAAAATACTCAGAATTAGATTATAAATTTAAATATTCCAAAATTATCGGGGTCTTATAGAGATAATGAAGTTTTCTCCCATCCTTATCTCTGTCCAGGCAGAAATAAGAAATTTGACTCATAATGACAATCTCTACAAAAATATGCTTTGAAATAAACAAATTGTGGTATTTCCTTACAATGTAGTATTAATCAGCCATGAAAACAATGAAGTACTGGTGCATGACGCAATGTGGATGAACCTTAAAAAAATTAAAGTGAAAAATGCCAGACATAAAAGGTTATATGACTATACTTACATGCAATGTCCAGAGCAGGCGAATCCATAGAGACAGAAAGCAGATTGGGAGTTTCTTTTGGGGGTGATGAAAATGTGCTGGAATGGGACAGTCGTGATGGCTGTACAATAACGTGAATACACTAACATCACTGAACTGTGGACTTTAAATGGATAAGTGTTAACTTTTGTGTGTTTTTTATTACCCAAGGGGGAAAAAAAAAGTGATTTGCACTGACATACAGGATAATTAGCCCAGGTCCTGAGTTTCAAATCTCACCTGGAAAGAGAGATGGAATACTGCATGGAACTCAGTTTATCTCAGAAGGCTAAAGGGTCATGTCAGTTCTCCAAACATCAGACCCAAGGCCCCTAGCAGGCCTCTAGCGCTGTGCCACACACTAAGCTAGATTCAGAGAGTAACTTATGTTTCCCATGCAGTTTTATTTTTTTAATTTCTAATCATATTAAGTACCTATGATGTGTCAGGGAATATGCCACTTTCTAGCAACAGAAAGATAAGTTAAATGAAGACTTTCCCCCGCCCCCCCCCCAATTTATGCATAGTCCAAAGGGAAGACAGACACATAAAAAGATGATTATGAGGCAACAAGAAAACTGATATGTTCAGGATGTAGGGGAAGAAAACAGGAAATCACTCTACTCATCAGACCGATTCTCTTTATTTTGCAGTTCTGCTGACCACAGTACTGACAAGAAGTTCTGACATACTGTTATTATAGACATAGACATGGAAAGTGTTGGTTTATTAAACAATTCAAAAGTAAAAATTTCAAACCCATTGGAGAAGGAAGTTGAGAGGAAAGTAAATTTGCACGGTACATAGTTACATGGGACTTTGGTTATATATCAGTGTTGGGAACAATAATAAAGTGATGGGAATGGGTCTACTAGGTGCATCAAGGAATATAAGAAATAAAAGCAAACTTTCTCACTTGAATCAGTGTGCAAATGTTGAGTTCCTTCAGTTTGCCTAGAATTTTACTTTCTAACGGTTCTAACATACTTCATTGCTGGAATAAAATCACTTAAAGCCCTGTGTTTGTAAAGGACAATAGAACATGTGGTCACAGTTTTTTTAATCTATCTTACCTTCCTGAGAAGGAAAACACGCTCCAAGGCTTTTCACACTAGCCATATTTGTATTTGCGTGACTATGAAAGAGAACCCACAACTCTATTTTCTTTCTTTGCTTGGTGTGGGCCCATCCAGGGCACACACAGCAAGGGGTGGTGGTGGGGGTGGCCTGCCCTGCACACACAGCAGGGGTGGCGGTCAGGGCGCCTATTCCCACCCAGACTGGAGGGCCTGGGTCCTGTCCTGCATGTGCTCTGGGCAGCCCCCACTGTTGGTTTCGGCAGCATGAGTTGGCATCTCTTTTGCTTTTCTTGTGCTTTAAGTTGCAGGTGAAGTTAATGCTCTCTTTCCTGGAGTCACACCCCCTTCCCATTTTGGCCAGAAAGAAATCTGTGACATACATGACAGTGTGACTCTGGCGCCATAGCTTGAGTCACATTTCACTGACTTGTGTTGACTCTTCCTTTTAATCACTTGTTCATAAAACATGTTGACCGGTTATTAGATGCCCAACCCTGCACTGGACCCACGGATGCAGCGATGAATTTGACAGGGGCTGCTTTTGAATAGTGCCTTGAGGATTCCATATTGTAAGAAAAAGGGATAAATGACAAACATTGTAGGCAGATAATTATAGTGGCCTGTGTAAGTAGAAGTATGAGTTAGCTAGAAACAGGAGCATGCTAGGCCTGTGGGAGCAGCTGCAGTGCCAGCTCTTCCCAGGGGTTTGGTAAAATTTCACTGAAAGTTGCACTTTGATCAGGATATACTTGTCCCTTCAGGGACTGGCAGCCGGGGCTGCAGGCCAGAATCCTGAAGGGCCATGATGTGTTAGTTTACGGTACTACATTCAGATGGGCAGATGGTAGCGCATGGCCTATAGCAGAGGCGTGGAAAAGTGCCTGCCAGTCTCAGATTTGTGGTCAACAGTGGTTTGTTCCAGAACATCTTTGGTTTCCCCCTTCTCTCGCCTCTCCTCTCTATAGTGACTGAGCTATGAGCTGCTCTGGGGAGGAAGGGCCAGGGTCCCTGAAATCCTCTTGCAACTCTCCCAGGACCCCGTTAGAGGTTCATGACCTATAGTTGCAGAAATATTCTTCTGTTTATATGAGCTCTTGTCTCTCAACCCCCAACCCAAATTTAGTTCTGAGCATTTTTCAGGGCATTCAAAATATAGAGCAGAGAGGGCAGACTTATTTCTGCATCAAATATCAGACTTTCATTATAAGTTTTTTTTTCCTATTTTATGGTCATATTAGATTATTTCCAGAGGCTCTCAGAAAATCTTGAATCCTGTCTTTGTTGGTGGGGGGCAGGGGAAGAGGGATTAGTCTTAGAATCAATAGGTGTGTGTCCCTCTTATGTTAAGTGATTTCATGACAAGCTATTGGGAAGGAGCTTGTGGATATCATTTGCCACAGCAGTGTGAAATCTTTTTGACATTGCTTTGCATAGAAGTGTGAAATCTTTGATCCTAATGCTGCTGAGACTAGGGAGAATAGTCAACTGATTCCCCAGTTGTGGAGGAGGCATGAGACTCTTGAGATTCATTGAATTCTGCATGGAGGAATTGATAGCCTAGAAATTCAGAAAAATGTAGAAATAAAGTAATAAGGAAAAATTTAAAAGTGTCTACTACCCCTTGAAGAATATTTTAAGGGAATCTTTTTATATCAATTCCCAAATGGCATAAGTCAAGCAATGGTTAGTATAATGTCAACTGTAGGGGTTCATCAGACCCAAATCCATATAAAACATTACAGCAGCAACAAGCTACTGTGCTCCACTACCAGCAATGACATGCACAGTTCAGATCTTGCTGGGGTCAGGTTTGAGTTTCTAAAGGTCATATTATCCAAATGTAAGTGAAATTCAAGTTCAACCGGGGTACAAAGTGTCCTGAAATAAGGTTGTGTCTCACTGTCTGTCTCTGTGAATTATGGGTGCTAGGAGACTCAGATTCACCATTTTCAGTTATTGTCAACACTGTTGCCAAGTGGACATCTCCTTAAGTCTGAGGAGGGGAGAGATGATGGCTGTATACAGAGCAGTGTGTGACTGTGTGCTTCTTGGTTCTTTCAATAGACACACTGCCCTTATCTGTCTTTGTGTAAACTGATTGTTGGACTGTTTCAGAGCATTATTTGGTCTGGTTTCAGGGAACAGGAGTCTCTCTGGTAGTGTTTTGGATGACTTCATTGTTTCCTGCATCCAAAGGGGCTTTTACAAGAATCAGAAATGTTGCAGTGGAACCTTACTGACATGTTGGCTAAATTGGATGACTCTTAGACTTTCATAACACAGGTTTTTTACTTTCTTGTTTTTATTTGTTTTAACAAATCCCATGAGTAGGGAGTTAATGTAAAAAAAAAAAATCCCCCCTTTTTTTAAAGCACTATGGTAGAAATAGCTTGTATTTCTACTATAAATCCTGGGAAACTCAGAGCAGTTTTCATATGGTATCTTTCCATAAAGACAGTAAGTTTTTTTCCTCTTTCCTGTAAGAAAGTACATAATTCATTTTCATAAAGTGATTTGCCGAGTTTGAGACAATATTTAGTTTTCCTTATCAAAGACAGTCTTTAAAGAACTGAAAGGTCTTCATCATGACAAGGTCAAGGGAAAAATTGTCCTCATTGTCTTCTTGTTTTCTCATGTTAGGCAAGAGCACGCTTCCTAAGTGGGTGATAAGAAGGTTGTCTTTCCGCTGGGAGGCTTTATGCTCCTTAAAGTTGACCTTGACTTGGTCAAAACTGTGTTCTGATACCTCAGAGAAGTACTCAGGAAAGATTTACTTTGAATTTCTTTATAAAAAAGGAGAAATACATTATTTATCTCTAGTAGTTTGTGGAAGTGCTCAGGTAACCTCAAAAGACCTAGCATAAATAGATGTTGGAGAACAGATTAGACCAATTAGTTTTCCTGCATTTAAGGAAGGAGTCAGTCATGTAGGAGAGTTAGTATCTACATATGGATGTGACAGATCTGATTCACTTGCATTTTGCCACACAATTAGGAAGACTGCTACTTAGCAATGTTTGAGAGCAATATGATTAGAGTGGGAACTCTTGAATCAGGCCTTATGAACCACGGTGTGGTCAAAGCATGGTTTCAAGAGGTCACTGAATCCCCAGAAGCTGCATGTGAAAGTTTTTAGTTCTGTGTAGTTATCCGAGAAGTTCTTTCCCTAGAGGATGACATCTGAAGACCAGAGGTGTAATTTCTAGTTCATTTGGATGGAGTTTTCTATTTCTACCATTAGAATTTTTTCTGTTCCTTAAAGGTTCCTAATCTAGGTTAATGCGCACTTTACCTGGAGTTCATGGGCCCTGAAATGGATGTATTTCTTGGACATCTGCAAAATCTTGTGTGCATATTAGGGTTTTTGTTGTTGTTATACAGGGAGGGTTCACAATTTGCATTAAGTTCTCAAATGCTCTGTGACTCTCAAAAATTAATGTAGAAGCCTGAATTAGAGGCCAGTCATTCTTCCCTCATTTAAGACAACTCCTTTATCCCCAGCTTCAGCACTTAGCTCCTAGGTTCAGCTACTTATTATTTAATGAAGTCCAGAGATTAAATGATTTACACATTTTTATGTGTAAGTTTGATTTAGGTTGAGAGTCAATTCTTTAAGCTTTTGCTTTGATTTCCAAGCTGGTAATGACTAGATACCATCTGAACCCTCTTTTTAGAGGCTTTGTCTTTGCTGCAGTCTGCCCCAACTCTGTCCTGAGGCCATCCTTATTGGCCAGCCTACCCTTGAAAAGCCTAAGCAGAATGTTCAGAACTGCCTTGAGCTTTAATTGGTTCAAAAGGGTTTTTCTTTTCTTTGTTTCTTTTTCTTCCTCCCCAGCCAGAGAGAAATTAAGCACCTTAGCCAGGAATTCTTTAGGAGCTATTCCAGGTATGTTCTTCCCACATTTCCGGGAGCATTTATACCTTCATTCTTTTGTTGGTTGTTTTGGTTGTCCACTATCTTCCCTTCAGCAAGATTTATTCAAGTGGATAGAAGAGGAAGGCTGTTGAGGGATTAGGTGAGCGAGTGCTTGGGGAACTCTCTGTTCCTGCCAAGAGATCGTTTAAAAAAATATAGTATTGAGTATTTTCCTTTTAATTTCCCAATTATAGTGTGAATTCTTCTTGGCCAAATGGCTTTTGGAGCTTTGCCTGGGCCCTGTGTGCCCGAGTCAGGGATTCATCTTGGCCAGACACTGCTGCATATCGAAGAGGGAGCCGATTCCAGGAAAGCGCAGAGAGCTACGGCTCCTAGAAATCTTTTCGTGATTGGATCGGCCAGGCCGCCACACTTTCGACCATCTGGAATATTTTGGATCCGAGCACCAATAATCTGTCTCTTACATATTTTTCTTCTCATTTCCTAAGTTTTGAAAAACAAATTCTTGTTCATTTGAGATATTTATTTAATACTATTTTATCTGTGAGCACCAAAAAGAATAATATCCCCAAGAGCTATAGGGGAGATCACTAGAAAAAGAGCTGGGTGCCCTCTGTGGACCTACACTGCTACAGTTTGCTGCCAGGTGCTCAGTAGTTTTTGAATGAGTCAGCCTGGAATCCTTCTACTGACCCATACTATTAGTGGTAAAATTTTTTAAAAAAATTTTAGGTACTTGAACAAGTGACAGTGTTATAGTTCCTTTCTTTTTTCTCCTTAAATTGCTTTCTGGGCTGTGCACATCTCTGTTTAGTTCATGCTACAGTTTGAATCTTTGCCTCTGCTGTTTCTTTAGCCTTTCTTGTTTATAGTGAAGATCAGTGTGTTTATTTCTACATGTGGACAGCCTCTCCAAAGTGCTGCGAGGCAGAGTCTGGACAACTATGGAGTGTGGTATTTTGCTGTAGCTATACATGACATCACTATTCATTAGGACACTGCTTACAGTACTATAATTATGCCAAAGATAAAAATGACCCTAGCTATGTTGCAGAAATACGTCATGATAGTGTGAGTCTTCTGTGTCTTTTACTTTTCTATAAATTAGCTGAGTCTCTTTGAACCTATTGGTGTATTCAGCCCGTTTTGCCTTTTGGGTAACATAAATTTGCTATGATAAGTTAGTCACTTAAACATTAGGTAACGCATAGTATTGAGTGTCAGATATATCTTTGTCTATTTCTCTTTTGGAAATTAAGACACATACTCATTAATTAGTGAATGAGATGGTGTTTATACTACAGTGCAAATTATTCATGGGATTAAGTACATTTGTGGCACTGAAAAATAAAGAATTAGGTATCTAGTTTGCATTTACTGAGGGCCTACCATGTGCTGAGACATGGATATTGAAAGTTTAGTGCCTTATTGTCAGTGACCTGAGCATATATTGTGATGAGTGACATTTGTATCACCATAGGCAGTCCCTACCGTAAAAGGCAGATACACTGAGCAGCCAGCCACCTCTGCCAAGATGTAAAGTAGTCCAGCTTTTAATGCCCTATCCCTCATGATTGTATAGAATCAGAACATGGATCCAGACCACTTAATCCTTTTAAGGGTTATTGCTGAGATATACTATTAGTCCCGTTGGATCTTTCCAGCTTACGTCCTGTTTTGTCTTTTCCCATTACCAATTTTTGGTGAGTTCAGCTTGTTTAAGTCTGTAATTCTTGCATGTTGCCTATCCCATCTGCACAGAAAGTCAGAGTGAGACAAGCTTATATGAAAGCATCTGTTCAGTGTTTCCTAATCTCCCCTTTTGCTTCTCTAAGTTCATGTTGACCGGCCTTGGCTCACGTGCTCCAGCAGGATGCTGTTGAGCTAACCGGTCCAGCTCTTCTCACAGGTGATTTGTGACGATGCTAATGACAATTGATCTGCTGCCAAAACTGGCCACAGTTTTCCTATCCAGGCTCATGATTTTCTTTCCTGTTTTTTTCTTTCTTTCTGGACTGGTACTAGATACAATCAGTTTTATTTCAGTGTGATCTCTGTCCTTCATTTCTTTGGAAAACCCCTTCAAGCTAATAGTTGGGTTGATGAAAGCCCTGGCAGCTCCTGTTGGCAGCTCCTTTCCCTTAGCTTTCGGCACTTTTCTTTGGCAGACACACCTAACTTTATAGAGGTTGGCGCTTACCTGGAAGAGAAGAAAGCCATTGCTCTGGTGCTCCAGAGAGATGCTCCTCCCCCCACCTTCCCAAGGGATTCTTTTACTCCAATTTTCAGCTTAGTTTTTTGGATGTGAAGGGAAGGTAACTTTTACTTTGTCTTTGCCAACTTTGGAAAAAGAATGTGTTCTGTTTGTTTGCAGCGTTTTGTTTATTTGTGCTCCAGCATTATTGGGAGCTGAATCACATTTTGGTTGAGATCAGTGTGGGTTGAACGACAAAATAAAGCCATTTTTTTAAAAAAAAAAATGTGTAATTTATTTTTATGTATTTTACATCATTTTTGCACAATGTTTGCTTTCTCCACTCAGGTGTAGTCCCCATAAATTCCACCAATTCACCTGTACACCATTACCATAGTCCCTTTCCTGTTTTGATACCTCTCTCTCCCCCTCTCCTGCAGAATGTCTCTGATTTATAGTTGCCTGTTAATTATTTTGTTATTATTTTTTCCCCTGGTCCCTATATTCCTCCTATAAGTGAAACCATCTTATATTTTTCTTACTCTTTCTGATGTATTTCACTGAGCATAATCCTTCTAGCTCCATCTGTGTTGCTGCAAATGGCGTGAGTTTCTTTTTTGATTGCTGAATAGTATTCCATTGTGTATATATACCATATCTTCTTGAGCCAGTGATCCATATAGCCATTTTTATAGTTTAAAAAGGCCAAACATTTGCATCATCATCAAGGTCAGCCTAATATATCTTCTCAATAGGATCTGAGCTAGCTTGTAGCTTGTATCTCTTAGCTGTGAACTATGAAAAAGTGTTCTGGTGATTTTAATGGAAAGCCAGTGCTAAGATTTCTGTCTCTTTGTTGCTGCCTAGGTCACTCTGCACCTGAATCCCATCTCCTCAGTCCACATTCATCATAAGCCTGTTGTGTTCCTGCTCAACTCCCCGCAGCCCCTGGTTTGGCATCTGAAGACAGAGAGGCTTGCATTTGGAGTCTCCAGGCTTTTCTTGGTGAGTGTTTGAAACCCTCCCAAACAAATTCTTTGTTTAAGAATATAATGACCCCTAAAACTTTGCAAAACTTTTTAAAAGGCCTATTTCATGGAAATAATAAAAGTACGTAGAGTGTTAAAGCTGGAGTATATTCTTAGTGATATTTGAATGGAGTAGATAAACATTCACAGAAAACAAACACCACTCACATGCCATCTTCTGTGGCTAGAGAATCAAGTCTAGTTTGCACATTAGAACAGGCCTGCAGTCATATTTTGTGTGGAGTGCTTTGGTCTCAGCTCTGAGACAGCCTTGTAGTATCAGGAGCAATGTAAATATTGTAAATAGCCACTAGGTGTGTGGTCTCTGACCACAAAATAAATAACGCACAAGCCCATTCTGTTTGTATATAGCACAGGCCTAATTCCTGATATGAGAATCTGTTTGTTGAGAAAGTGACACAGGGAGCTCCAAAATGAAAACATTTGTGTTTTATAAAAAAGCTGGAACCCAGCTCTTTGCAGAGATCCAAATATTACCTACTATTTGTAAATCATGTCCTTTTGAGTTTGCCAGAACATTCAAATTTGCTAGTTGTGGAGAAATTGATGGGTTGTTTGGATTGAATATTTGGGTTATGATATCATGTCTGATGATGAACAACACTGCACTTTGCAGTGATAACTCACATTGTCCGTTGCTGGAGCTAATGCTAATGTCCTCAACCGCAGAGTCTTAGAATTTTAAAGTTCTCTTGCCCACAAGCATCCATAATAAGAAAAGGCCTCAGTTAGTAGTTGTCCTCTTGCATAATGAATATATTTTGCCTAATTGATGACTTAATCTAGAACTATAGTTTCTTGTCACTTGTATTTGAGGATTTTTTAAAAAAAACTCAGAGGTACTTACTAAAAGAAGAAAATCCATAATCAATACAGTTTATAGATAGATAACTGATTCAAGGGAAGAAGGCAAAATTCCTCTATAGTAGAATGACAACTAGTAAAAGTAGAAGGAATGATGGATATTATAACAGAAGTTGAGTAGGCAAGAGTTATTCGTAGATGCTAATTCTAGCAGAGGTGAATAAAATCTAAGGAACAGTGTATTTATATAGTCTCAAATTACTTATTAGTGGCAAAAGAAAAAACAGTACTAGATGCAGTGGAGATCCCCAACTGTATCTTAATCAAGTGATCAAAATTGTTAGTGATCTAGTGCGGATGAGAGATGTGTGACTTTAAATAAGATAACCTGAGAAAGGACAGCATCACTTTTGTGATATTTCAGCCAAAAATATGCATTACCTAACTTAATCACAAGGAAGCATTGGGCAAAACCCAACTGAGTAAATTCTGTAAAATAAGTGGCCTATGCTTTTCAAGAATGTTAATCATGAAAGACAGAGGAAGCCTTGTTTTGGATTAAAGGAGACTCAGGAGGACACCTGTGATCCTGAACTGGGCTCTGCTATGCAGGGAATGGGGCTCTTGCTATTGGAATTGATCCTATGGATTAAGGTGTTAGGTCTGTGTTACATTTCTGAGCTTTAGTAATTGTACTGCTATATATGAGAATGGCCTTTTCAGAAAGCATAACACACTTAAGTAGTAAGGGATAAAGAAACAGTTCAGTAAAAGATATGTATAGATAAAATATAAAGCAACCAGTACAAGATGTTGAGAACTGAGGATTCAAGTTCAGTGGTGTACAAGAGCTCTCTGTACTATGTTTGCAACTTTGAATTAATTTCGTAATAAAAAAAATTTAACTCACAAGTACATTGATAAAGTGGGAGAAACTAATAACTGAAGTTGTAGTCTTTTCTGGGAATTGACACTGATTGCTTTTAAATGAAAAGTTAGAGTTAGTTGTTATTGCTACTGTGGTGGGAGAACTTGGGGAATAGGCCTGAGGGAAGAACGTAAATGATGTACAAAAAAGAAAAATGGTGTAAGAAAATCAATAAATTTAATAAAAAAAAAAATAAACCACACTTACTAGCATATTCTTTAGTTCTTATTGCAGTCCAGGTATTGCATTACCTGCTTTGATGCTTTATCTCATTAATCCTCACAATAACCCTATGGTAGTAAGGGTAATTACCATATTTTAAAGGTGTGTTTACAAAGGAGGAACTAAAACTTACAGAGGTCAAGTAGTGATCCAAATCACATGGCTAACTACTGACAGAACTGGAACTCAAACCTCTTTTTTGGTTTTTTTTTTAAATTATTATTTATTTATTATTATTTTTTTTTTTACATCATTGTTCATTTTTAAACAATATTTGCTACAACCCTCAGGTGTAGTCCCTATAGAATTTCCTTCACCAGTGCACCTGTGCACCTGTGCACCATCACCTCAGTGGGACTCAAAATCCCTTATGCTAGACTGGCTTCCTCCTTACTCACAATCACTGTTATCTTCTGAAATTAAAAGTATTTGTTATAGTAAGTCAGTAATGACCATGCTCAGAAGTCCTATGCACATTTACCTCTTATAGTACACAGCTGTAAAAATAATGTCGTAGGTGCCATTTAAATTAGCTACTCAGGCTAGTGGCTCACTCATTGGGCGGTTTATGGAGAGGTTATAAGCAAATTCTTTGCTGGTACTGGTTTGCATTCAAGCAGTAACCTGGGCCCAATTATTTAATTTCTTTAAGCCTGATTATCCCCAGCTGTAATATGGGAATAGCAGTGGATCCTACATGGGATTGTTTTCTTGAGTGAGATTCCACGCAAAACACTTAGCACAGGGTCTGGGCACTGATAGCTGCACAGACATCTGCCATTGTTATTGTGATTTACTGTTCATCATAGTGAAGGATGTTGGATTTAAACTTCTAGTTATGAAATGTCGGTCTTGATTGCTCCCATACTGAAAGGAATTCTTTTTCTCTGGGCTGTTCATCCACATGAGAGGTGTGGATAACATATATCATAATTGTGTTGGTTCCTTTCTGGATTCCTTCTTCAGCCTTTGGATTTTCAGGGAAAGTATGGATTTTCAGGGACAGTGTCTTGCTTCTAGCTATTATTTATTTGCTTTTATTTTGCTTCAGATCTCTGAGAATGGCTTCTTGCTCATTAGTTTAAGACACACTAACAATGAAAGAAAACCATTTTAGCATGTGCATCAACATCAACCTTGTTTGGAGTTAATCCTGTGTAAAGGAGATTACAGAACAAGTGATGAATCTTGATTCCAACACAGGAGAGGCAGCACCGGAAGTCAAGGATTTAATTCTGAGATTCCAGAACCCTGTTTTTTGCCCCACAGGCTTTCTTTAGGGAAAATGGTTTTCCCACTTGGACATTTCTTCATGGCCTAGAAGAAATGGTAGAACAGCCATTGCTCGTCGAGGTTCTCAGATCTCCAGATGAATGTTACATTTTCACAAGCTGGGCAGCTTTCCTCGGCACAGAGCATGTGCTGAGTTGAAGAAGGGCAGGCAGGCTCTTCTTGCTCTCTGTCTCCTGAAACGAATTTTAGGTTCTACTCAAATGCTTGATAGCTTTTGTAGCAGAAGAATCTGCTGCTGGAGAGAAAACTAGTGGTGTGCCCATTTATCCATTTATAATGGTTAAGAATTAAAGTTTGGGGATGAGATAACTAAGTTTATGTACAGTGTTTCAGCCAAACACTTCAGAAGGCCTGTGGAATCTTTGGAAATGGAGGCTTAGCCTTCTCTATCACTGTCATCTCCGAGGTTTTGTGGAGCTGGGAGATGCACAATCAAGCATCTCTTTATTCTCACATTCAGATGCTGGCATCCTTGCTGTACTGCCCCGTACCCCCAGGCTGCTGAAGAATGTGCATGACTGTCTTCAAGTGGTCTTTACTCTCTAGGTGGTTATAATACTTTAACAGTTTTTGTTTGTAGGGCAATGAGAAAAGTTCAGGTAATAGCATCTACTCATCTGTCAAGGTCACCTTTTCATTTAATTTGACCGGTCTTCATTGTTATAACTGCCTGAAATAAAACAAGAAAGCTTTCATAATAGTTGGCGGGGTCTTGTGTTACTCAAAATATCTTAGTTACCCGTGGGGATGCTAAAAAACATTATACTTTAATGCTATTTGATAGTTACCTGTCTTTTTTCTGTGAAATCATTCCATCCTTGTGATTCTACAGTGTAGACAAGAGGGAGTGTGTCAGGCAGGGATTTGTTTTCTTTGCAAGTGTGTTTCCTCAATTCCGTTGCTCTGGTTCACTAGGAAATGGGAGTGGGATGGAGAGTAACTATATCAGGCTGAATCAAGAAGTGGGTCTTTGAGTAAGACTCACATACACCCTTCTCCCTCTCCCCTGTGGTATATCAGTAGCCTCTTAAT
This sequence comes from Talpa occidentalis, assembly GCF_014898055.3. NCBI lineage: Eukaryota > Metazoa > Chordata > Mammalia > Eulipotyphla > Talpidae > Talpa > Talpa occidentalis. The sequence continues at coordinate 94,112,536 of NW_023605305.1, read as the reverse complement.
TTTGCCCAGCAATTATTAGCTAAGTTACTACCATCCCCCAGTACAGTAAGAAATAAAAATAAGCCTGCCCTCTCATCTGCCATACTTAAACTACAAGTAAAAATCTCATGAAGAACATAAAAGCTTATTTTTATTTATGCAGTTATTTCCACAGTGAAGAAAAGTGGGGTAGCTCAATACCTGAACTTTCAGCAATACTTGAACATTCAACCCGAGTTTCCCAAAAAAGATTGGGGGAGGGCCATAATACTAAATTGTTTTCAAAAAACATTTTACAATTTGAACAGAGGGCCTCCCTGGTGGTGCAGTGGTTGAGCGCTGGCCTGCATAGCTGCCCACAGCCTCTGCAGCACCTGTTTGATCCCTGGCCACGGGGCGAGGGTACCACATGGCGCACAGACCTCTCCTGCCGCCTGCTGCTCCCCTCAGCAGTGTATTTTGTCAGTCTGCCTGTTCTGCATCCCGCTCTTGCTCTGGTAAATTCTCTCACCCTCCTGCGATTCTGACTGTACCCAGTGCTTGTATGAATAAATAAATAAATCTTTAAAAAAAAAAAAAGAAAAGAAAAAGAAAATTAAAAAAACAAAACATACTTTTCCAAAGGGAAAAAAAACGTGTTTAGTAAACAAATGGAAAGATGCTTAATGTCATTAGTCATCAGGGAAATGCAAATGGAAACCACAGTGAGAGGCCACTTCACACCCACTAAAATAGCTATGATAAAGGCAGATAATTACAAGTATTGTGAAGGATGTAGGAAAATTGGAATTCTCATTCCCTGTGGTAGAAGTGTAAACTGATGCTATAGAAAACAGTTTGGCTAAACATAGAACATCAACAGAAAAACTTGTCCACACATATTCATAGTACCGTTATTCATAAAAAAGTAGATACAACCCAGTAGTTCACCAACTGTTAAATGGATTAAAGGTGTGATATTTCCATATAGTGGAATATTATTTGGTCATCAAAAATATGAGTTTCCAATACATATACCACAGCATTCCTTTATGTGAATTGATGGGCATGGAGAAAGGCAAATGACTAGTTAATGGTATGAAATTTCTTTTGAAGATGATAAAAATGTTCTAAAATTAGACAATAATGAATATATCACAGTTTGTACAGTTCAAAGTTGTGAATGTTGTGACATCAATTATACCATAAAGCTATTAGAATAAAAATTGCCACAACACTTTTTTTAAAAGTGATGGAATAAAATTGATAACATTTTAAGATATATCTTGTTATTTTCATGCACCTATGTGATTTGAAAAATAATCTTGCTTTCCAAACCTGAGTACTCTCTTATATAAGGTCTACACACTTGGAACCCTGGAACAGGCAGAGATTCTGAGATAAGACCCTAATGCTTGGCTTCCAATAACATAGAATGTCTGGTCCAGTATCATGGCTCACATTTTTGCATCAGATTTAGTTGTTTTACGTGCTCATAATGAATAAAAGGGCATCTGAGAATAGGAATGTTTAAGAAATAAGCAGCACGTTCCCCCAAATTCATCCACTCTTGGGATTACTGTGCTGTGATTTATTTTTCCCAGCTATTTATCATTAAAACCAGGGAAGAACTACATGTAAATATATAAATGTATGTGTGTTGGAGTGGAGGTATGGATGGAAGGGGATACTGGTCTCTGTGGTAGGGTTGCCAGTTATTAGCAAGTAAAGACTGGGCCGCCCAGTTAAATTTGACTTTCAGGTAAATAAATTATCCATTTAGTATTCCCTACAATACATGAACCTCATTGTTTATCTGAAATTCAAATATAATAGCATGTCCTGTATTGAGTCTGACACCTCAACTCAGAGGTAACTCAGGTTTTTGTTTCTAGTTAACACCCTGGCCTTGGTGTCAGGAAGCCTGAGAACTAGTCTTACATTACTAACTAGTTATACATTGCTACTAACTAGTTATACATTGCTGGTCAAACTCACCTGACTACTCAAACCTTAGTTTCCTCATCTCTAAAATGAGAAGGTTGTACGAGCTAATCTCTAAAGTTCCTCCTAACTTTCAAACTTTCTGATTCTTTGATAATCCAACTGCTGGATATTATATCCCCATTTAATTGGAAACAGAAAATGGCAATCTGAACATTGCCTCTTCAGCAAATCCAAGTAAATATCAGGGCAGGGCAGTTGAAATAAATGAGAGAAACCAAACTCTATGCTATTGACTTTGGATTAAAAACAAATCAAAATTTAATCCTAATGAAAATGTAAATTAATACCAGGAACAAGCTTAATATTTTAGAGTCGGTTTTGTGTTTCTCAGAAGGGGGGAGGGGGGCTCAGAAGCCAGGGTTGCCAAAATCTGGTTTATCCCTTTTACTTAAACTTAGGGGGAAAAAGGTCCAAATACTTTGGGCCTCTGCCACCAAACCACAGGCAGTTCTCTGGTGTGCACTGCAGTTTGGATAAGTGACAAGGCTCAGTGAAAAACAAGTGCTATTTGTTTTCTTGTGCCCAGTATTTAACTGGAAATCAGGAGGCAAAATTTCCAATCAGTTGTTAAATGGCCCCAGATGTGCGCCTTGCTAAGCAGGGACGCACGCGGCCTGTCCCACGGCGCATGTCCAGTCGTCCCTTTTCATGAATCCAAGTGATGTGTAACACATGGTATAGTGTCCAGAACTGCCCTGTGAATAACTCAGACATTCACGTTTGCTTGTGCAGGAGGGAGTTTTTTTTTTTTTTTTTTTGAAAGTCTGTATTTTCTACTCAGCTGCACTTAAAAATCTGGAAATAATTTTTTTCTTTTCTAATTTCTCTCTTGTTTGGCAGCTCTCCCCGCACTTACAGAAACACAACATTAGCAACCCTAGCATCACGGTTTAAGTATCTACTTGTTCATTTATCCAATACCCAGTTTTCTGTGTCCACAGGAGGATGGGAAGTGTGTGGAGGATCCAGGGAGGAATGAGTGGGTTACCTGCCCTCAAGGAGCTTCCCATTATGTGGGAGAGATGGCTAAGAGATGGGGAATTGCAGCTCAGTGTAATAAGTCCCACTGTTGGATCCTGAAAATTGGAGAAAATGAGAATGCTTTTCTTCCAAATGCAATGAAGGCAGCTTTTTCCATGAGACTGACTGAGGAGCAGGGTGGCAGGTCAGGATTGCAGACACAGGCACGGTGTTTGCTCAGCCAAAAGTGTTACCTCTGTCTGACGAGGGTCTAGCTATACCATTTTGGATTTTCCTGTGAGGTCTTTCCCCATATCAGTTCTCTCTAATAGCAGATTAAATAACGAAATGTTTCAGCATTGGTTCTTCTATTTTCTTTTTTTAGAAATGTCTCTTGTGGAATGACTCACTGTGCCCTGTGGGATATCCAAGTGGTTGTGTCCGATGCCTTCTGGTTCCAGGCGCTGCTTATCTGTTGGTTTTGTGGCTAGTCCATAAGAACCTTAATTATAAGTGGCTTGATTCCCTCATGAGCTAGGGTCAGTCAACTACCATATTTCCTAGGAATGAGTTTCTGACCCTTTTGTGGTGAGTGAGCTCTTCCTAAATGTCACTGTGGTGATTCAAGCATTGGAAGGAGTCCAATTTTAGCTGGTACTCCTGGTCCAGAAAGAGTTTTTGAAAGGTTTCCTAGGATTTATCCTATCTCACTGGATTAAGGCTGGTGAGTGTTGCCGGTGAGTGGCCCCTTGACCTTATGAAGTTTGCATGGGTGTATCCTTCTGACCAAGACATCCTGTCCTGGAGGGCTGGTGCACGCGTAAGCTTTTCCTGGCTCCCCTGGACCTGCTGTGTCATGTTCTAGAGCAGGCATGTGTCCCAGCTCTGTAAGAACTTAGCTTTCATTCAACAAATTGAGGTTAACTTGCCTTCTCTGAGGGGAGAAGGCTGGTGTTGGTGTTTTTTTTGTGTAGAGTCCTATGACATCCTTTATGGCTTTATTGTCTAAGGCCACTGGTAATCTGATGAATCTGCCCTTCCCAGGCATTGTGCAATTGCATCAAATGTTACGTCTCTGCTGCCCTTGGTTAATGTGGTGGGCAACCCCCAGAGAGCAGTTTGGTAGAAAAAGTGAGTGTTTTTCTTAAGGGAGGTTGCAGAATAGTTTTCCATGTAATGGGAGGAGGAAATCTGTCTTCAGGGAGATTCTGGTGAGACTGGCTCTTGAAGCTCATGGCTGGTCCTCAGGCCTCTTGTAGATTGCAGATGGTGGGGTGCTCGATAAGCATTCCCACAGGTGGCCCACATTCCTATCTCTGAAATGGACCACTCTGTCTTGAGCACAGGGTCTTGGATTTATTTGAGACAAATCAGTTCTGAAACTTTAGGGTCTATCAGCTAACTCCTTTGGAAACTTTTCTGCACTGGAGGAAGGGATTCTGTTAGCCTTCTTGTTTCTTTGCCCAGAGTAGTTTGTATCCCCAATCTGCTTGGCCCTTAATCCTAACACCCTGTCCCAGATGGTCTGGGGTCTTTGTTGCAAACTTGGGCTTTAATGCCCCTGGGCCAGGGTGTCATCATTGGTCTGCTTGTGCTTTGTCCCTTTTTGGGTGGTGACTCACATCAGGGTGTACCAGGAAGTCAGGGACTCATCCATCTCCCATCTCTGTAAAAGGCCACAGTCGTCACTGCTCATTTGATGGCTTGTCCCTCATCTTTGTCACAGAGAACCTGTTATGGAGATTCTGCAGTTTCTGAGTGATGCAGGCTGCTGGGTGATATTCAGAGCTACTGTATGGGGCCAGTACCCTTGAAAACATACATCCTTTTCTAGGAGATTGGGCAAGAAAACTATGTATCTATCAGACAACCCTAGTGTACTGTTGTGAGGATATGTGCACATGTATGTATATATTTAAAAAATGTAGGATGGGCCATGTGCTAGGCACTCTTGTAAAGACTACGCATGTGTTATCTTCTTTTTTTTTAATTTTTTTTAATAGAGGCATGTTTTTATTTATTTATTTATTTTGTTTTGTTTGTTTGTTTATACATGCACTGGGTACAGTCAGAAGCACGGGAGGGTGAGAGAATTCACCAGAGCCAGAGCGGGGAGCAGAGCAGGCAGAAGGACCGAAGTACACTGCTGAGGGGAGCAGCGGGCAGCAGGAGAGGTCTGCGCGCCATGTGGGACCCTCCTCCAGTGGCCGGGGAGCAGCCGGGGATCAAACCGGCGCCGCAGAGGCCGCGGGCAGCTTCGCAACCCAAGCGCACAACCGCTGAGCCACCGGGGAGGCCCATGTGTTATCTTCTTTAATCTTTGTGAAAACTATGCAGGAGGTACTATTGTTATTCTCATTTTAAAATGAGAAAGGTGTCACACAGAGAGGTTAAGTTAACTTGTGCATGGTCATACAACTGGTAAGTGGTGCAAATTGCTTAGAGTAGTGCTTTGCACATAGTAAGTGTTCAGTATATGTTAGCAGTAATATCAGTAATAATTTTTTAATGATGGGGATCAATAGTTTGGGTTAGATTTCCCTTACTTTCTTCCTTTTTCATCACTTGTCCAAGATTTTGATCCTGGGATTGAGTGTACTTATACTTTGAATGGGAAAAAGGTATAACCAGGGAGATTAGATTTTAATTGCCCACTGCCATTGGGCCAGGAGTCTCCTTTTGCAAAGCAGGATAACTAGGTTAAATGATTTCCCACGAGATCTAGATGCAGGAGATGGTCCTGATCAGATCTAACTCTTTACAGCAGTAGTATATATACACCTTGATACCATGTAGAGCTTCAGAAATTGTCCTGCCAATAATCCTTCCCAAGGTGTTTTGAGCCCATTTGAGCCCATTTTCCACTGATTAGCACCCCCCCTCCCCCATTTACTTGGAACCCCTGTCATTATCATCCAGTCCTAGGTATATATAGCAAAGAAAGTAGCCAGGTGGCCTCCTGACAGATATAATCCAGTTGCCCCATACTTTTTAGAAGGGTAAAGGGGACGTCACTGGGGACAGTCACATGCCTCACTCAAGGGCATAACTGGAAGGTAATCTGTAATCTGGAGCCCTGGTCTCCAACTGGAGCCACTAATGAATGTCCCAAGGACAGACCTTCAGGCTTGCAAACCTTTAGAGTCTAAATAGGGTATCTTCACCTGACCCAGTGATGAGCCGGTGTGGAATCTCCAGTCTGATCTTGTTTCAGCAAAGTGTACTGTGAATGGCTTGTTTTGAAACTGGCATCTAGATTGTGCCAGTATTTCACTTGGGTAAGGATTTAAAAACTGTTTCTTGACTCCCTTCCAACCATATTGTTCTCCTGGTTGACCCATCTCTGGATCATTCCACCAGGATGCTTTGCTTAGCATCTGTATATATCCTCAGACTTTGGGGGGTCATTTATCAGCGTTAAATAGGTTCAGTTCAACATTCTTGCTTTGGCGCAGGACATCATTTTACTTCTCCAGAGACTATTAATTGTAGCCTGGAAAAGGAGGTAGACACAGGAACACAGCCTGCTTGGTTGAGAGTTAATTTTAAGGGAAGTTAAAGAAGGCACCATCCAGTTGTTTTTGACAGAAGATCCTATCTCCATCCTGTTCCCCCAAAGAAAAGTACATCAGAACCTTTTTTCCCCTAATCTGCTCTTAAGTCTGTGGCTGTTGGGCCAGAATATGCAGCCCAGTTTCTCTTGGGACTTTGTGTCAGCCATTCACAGAAGCTGTATCAGTCAGGGGTTATCCAAAGAAAGAGAAACAGCAGGAGATGATATTTGAAAAGATTTATTGCAAGGAATTGGCTTACCCCAATGTGGGGACAGGCAAAGCAAATCGGAAAAGCAAGTCCTTTGGACAAAGCAGCATCTACAGGAGGGAATCTTCCTCAAGGAGGCCTTCCTTCTACGCCTGAGGCCTTCCCTCTCCTCCTGAGGCCTTCCCTCCACTGCTAAGGCTTTCCCTCCACTGCTACGGCCTTCCCTCCACTGCTAAGGCCTTTCAACTGATTGAATCAGGCCCCACACAGATTATCAGGCATATAATCTCCCTCATGTAGAGGAGCCTGATTATGGACTTTAGTTTCACCTACAGAATATCTCCACAACAATGAGCATAGTGTTTGATGGAATAATTGGAGATGATAGCCCAGACAAGTTGCCATATAAAGCTGACCACCATAGGAGTATTTGTGTCTTAAATTTGCAAGCCTGATATCCTTGCCATGCTGTATATATAGTCTCCATTCAATTATTTCACGATCCTTGGACAGTTCTTTTTGTTTACTCTAACACATATCTCATCCTCCAGCCAAGCAATTATTTTGTTCCTCTAACAGCCATTACTATTTCTATCTGTTCCTTCCATTCCCTTTCTGCTCCATTTGCACCGTCATAGCCCCTCAGTCTCCTCAGGGGAGAAAGAGAAGGCGACCACCCAACAGGGATCTCTGTGCAAAAGGTAGAGATGGAATACCCTCTATTTTACCTCACTACTTTTCTTTTCATGCTCTGAAAGGCCTGGGTTTGCACTACATGGTTCTTGGAGCCTAAAGATGAATTTACACTCATCTTTTTCTGAAATAATCTGGGGCTTTACGTAACCTCTTATAGCCCTTTAACAGTGAGATGTGAGGTTTCAGAATCTTTGAAATATGTGCTTTATAAATCATCAGCAAGACTTTTTTTTTTTTTTTTTTGGTGGGACCCTCGCCGGCGGCTGGGGAATGAAGCGGCGCTGCAGAGGCCGCAGCCTAGGGCTCAACCGCTGCACCACCAGGGGAGGCCCAGCAAGATTGTTTATGATTATTCTCCCCCAGTGTATTTATTAATACAGGGCTGAGTGAGTCCCGTCTTCTCTCCCCAGCGACGTCTTGTCAGCCTCAGTGGTGACTACTCCATGGTGGTAGAGTAGAAAGAACTTTCAAGTGAGAAAGGTGTCTTTGATTCCATTGTTAACTCTGCTTTCTACCAGCTCTGTGCCTCAGGCAGATTCTTTGAGCCTCATTTTCCTTCTCTGTAAAGTGGAACTTAGAAAAGGAACTCTGTAAAGAAAATTCTAGGAAGCTGTTTGGAGCCCAGTCTTTGTAAAATTTAGGTCATACCCTTGAAGCTGGGTTGGCAGATTGTATATAACTTAAAAGAAAAATAAAAGAATCTTCCCTCATGAGGGTTTCCCAGAAGCACATTTGGAGGGCAAAAATAGATTGAGGAACGTGGCAAATCATAATAACGATGCCAACATTTTTTTTTTCCCCTGATAAACGCCCATTTGATGGTGAATGCACTTTCAAGTTGGGGTCAAGCTCTTCCTAACATTTGCTGATGTTGGAGGATGAGAAAGGGAAATTTAGGAGTCCAGGGAGATCATTTCGTAAGGTTATTGAGGATCCCTGTGTGGCCCTGGACTCTGCTTTGGAAAACTCGACATTATAAAGCAGCTCATGCTTCATTAATTTGGTAACTTGTGGGGACAGAGTCTGTCTTTGAAATGAAGTGAGCTGCTTTGCTTCTTTTTATATATATATTCGCACACACTATCCTATTTGTAACGTTTCCATAGGAGATTAGAGTGCTGCTTTTGCACTGGCTCACACTCAAGTTTGTGCATGTTAATAGTCAGAGGACACCATCTCAGAGCTTTCCTTCCGGACACGTGTAAACATGTAGGGCATTAAGAATCGAGGGCAGCTACAATCCTTTCTTTATATTTTAGCAAAAATGAAAAGCAGAGGATCATCGTCATGAATGTTTTGAGAAAAATTGTTGAATATGTTTTAAGTCATCTTATTGGAGGAAAGTAATCTGGTGGTGGATACAAATTAAAAACACCCAAGAATTTTGAAAATGGTTGCATGGATTTGTGTTTCTTGAATGCACAATTGGCAGATGCCATAATCACATGGCTCATGAATATTTAGCTTTGCAAATTATGACTGTAGGTTCATGAGCATGGAAGTTATTATTTCTTTAAAACAAACATAAAAAAAAAACATTGAGTCATGATATATGGTTAATAGAAAACATGTTTCAGATCCTATTTCATATCACATGGCTTTGGAGGAAATAGGCAAAGCAAGGTCCTCTGAGGAACTGGGAAGGGAGAATGTGTGATTTCCCTCTTTCGGAATGTAGGGTCCAATCCTCATTTGGGAGGTAAATATTTCAACACTGTTCCAGTTCTTTATGTATACAGTTTGTTTTTACTGGACTTCGTGCACAAAATACAACAGCATAATCTCCTTAATGTGCTTTTTTTTTTTTTTTTTTTTTGTGGACACAGTTATGATGAGTTCTAGGTCTTGGCTTACACATAGAACTAAATTCTAGAGAAAAGTCTATCATTTACCATATGTCTTTCCCCTGCCAGAATCAACCAAGTCAATTAATGGCACAGCAAGTGTTCCTGAAATCTTTCTGGGATTTTGTTGTTGTTTGTTTTTAAACAGGCAGCTCTAAAAAGAAACTTCTGCAAGAGTTAGGAAAAAGGAAAGGAATAGTGAAGTTGGGTGGTGGGCAGGACAGAGGAGGAGAAGAACTGATCTTAATTATGCAAGTGCTGAACTTACACCAGTGCCAAAGTCATGTAAATGTGTGAAGTTGGGCGTGTGAGTCAGAGCAGCCCCGAGGAGCTGCGGTAACCTGAATAACAGGCACGCACCCAACTGATAGTTCCACTGCAAGCTCCAGTGGAACTGTGGGGTATGTGTGTGATTTCTGGAACACATTTTCCTCTGAGATCTCAGCAGGCTTTTCTTTATTACTAGGGAACTACAGATTCTCTTATTTCACAAACCCCATTTCTTGTTAGATGTGCAAGGAGATAACTCCATCCATGATTTGACTTTTGTCCTCTCCTTGGCTTTTTTTTTTTTTAAGCCAACATAGGGGGAAAGACTCTTACTTGTTCTCCAAGCAACCCTGTTTAAGCTGTATGAAGGTTATTTGGAGTTTGTATAATATATGTGCGTGGCCTAGAATGGTGTTACTCAGAAATGCATCAGAATCAAGGGGTGATGGGGGAAGGACTATAATGCAATTTCCTGCTCCCCACATTCCCACCCTTCCCTGGATCTGCATTGAACATACTCTGTCTGTTGATACACTGGTCTGAGGGTTACACTTTGGGAAGCACTGGGCTTAAGAGGTCTTTTAACGTTGACTTATGTTTTTAAGCAGACTAAGAAACTACTGGATGGCTGGATGGGCAGTTTATCAACATATTCCTTCCTCAGGCTTCTTTTGGAGTTGCTGGAGCAGTGCCATCCAGTATGTAAAGCGAGCAATCTGTATACTTTTGTGTTTTGTAAGCACGTTTAAAAAAGGAAAGAAATAAGTGAAATTAATTTAATGACAGCTGTCATTTAACCCAGTATATGCCAAATAGTATTTACAGGTAATCAGTGAAAGTTAAATGAGTTGTTTTCCTATTTTCTTGTACTCCGTCTTCAAAATCTGCTGTATATATAATATTTACAACACAGGTCGATTTAACTAGCAACTTCTCAAGTGCTCAATTGGTGGCCTGTGGGTGGCCCTCGAGGAACCTGCCCTTCGCTCCTGCCTGTGCCCTAATTCCCACCTCTCCACTCCTGAATTTGACCTCAGAATCCTCCACACAGAACTGTAGCTCAGCATTGCCAATTCATTGGACCCCAGGAATTATTCATTAAGCATTGTGGGTACTCTGGATACACTCTCAGAGCAGAGTAAGGTCTGAGACACTGAAGGAATGCCAGTGGGAGCAGATGGGCAGTAGGATAAATTATATAAATAAGAATTAGGATAAATAAATTATATGATAGTTTAGAAGTTGACTGTACTATACTATGCCATAGAAATAACACTATATAAAGCGGTTTTGGGAGGGATCAGAATTTTGAAAGGGGAGGGCTGCTGGGTGATTGAGTTGTAATTTAAAGCAGGCCCCATTGAGAAAGGGACATGTGAGTGGTCTTGAAGGAGGTGGGGGAAACTTCAGACGAGGTGTGACCCCATCATCTAGTGCGGCCTGCCTTATAGGGGGCCATCCCTCTAGGAGCATGCCGTTCAGGTTGGGGGCCAAAGAGGTGGGAGGAGGGAGCTGGGAGTAGGTGGGCCTGGCAGGAGGGCACTGTCGTCAGCAAAGTTTCTCTCTCCCTCCTCACTGATGACCAAACTGAGGACATGGGGAGGGGTGGCCCAGAGAGAGGCTGTGGTACAGCTGCCAAGGCCTCTGAGTCAGCTGATGTGCTGAGATAAGTGCTAAAACGAAGAACCTCAGTTCTAGGAAAATGGTGTCTGTACCCATCAGGCAGGATTTGTTCACTTCAGTCAGGCTTGGGAGATCAGTTTTGAGATTTCACTGGATCTGCTTTGAACTTTAAGAGTTAAAGCTGAAACGCAGGTGTGGAAACAAAAGGGCTGGTTGCCTCCTTTGCTTTTTTCTTGCTCTTTTGGACAAGGTTGTTGAATCTGATCCAGAAAAAATAATAAACTTGGCTCTTGTTGCCTAGCCGTAAGTTCTTGTAATAAAACTCCCAGCACTGGCAGATAGAGTAATGTTCTGCTCTTTAAAAAAGTTCTGCTCTTTAAAGAAGTCTGGTAACATAACCAGAATTTAAAATACAAATGTTGTGCATGGTTTAAAAGGGAAGAGCATTTAGGAGAGAAGGTAGTGCGGGGAACGACACAGCAGTCCTGGGCTGGTTGGGCAGTAAAGGGCTTCGTGATTGCCTTTTTGATAGATGCTCACGAAGAATTAGCATTCTTGGAGCTCAGTGCTCTGTTCATTCCCACAGGAAGACATTTGTCATGTCAGGGAATGTCAGAGGATTGGGTTTTAATTAGCAAGCTGGAGGAAAGTTCAGTGGGTTCTGGGGGGAAACATGGAACTACAAAATTAGTTAATAATTGGCTTTTAGGTGAAGTTATTGGGTGAAAAATCAAATCACTGGCTTTAAAACTTGGCCGAAGATCATTTCCTGGGCAGTGAGGGAAGTAAAAGGCTTGGGTTACAGTAACGAAGAAATTATGCCATATCCTTTCCTGTAAGTAACAGCATCGAGCTTTCATCAGCGAGCAGTTATTAATTCCGCACCGTGTGCCACACTCTGGCCTCAGCCAAGAGATTCAGAATGAACAAGGTACTTTCGTGGCCCTCTAGTTGTTCTTTTTCAAATGCAATGGCAGGAATGCTGAGAAATAGTAATGGTTCCTGTGAGGGGCTGTCAAGAGGGGACCTCAAGACTCCACCCTGAGGAGAGGAAGGAAGCCTGGGAGGTGTGAACAGAAAAGGTGAGGCCTGCGAGAGGACAAGGAGCTCTTTACCAGATGAGCAAGATGGGGAAGAGCAGTCCAGGCAGAGAGCAGGGTGGTGAGGACTCGGGAGCCTGAAGTAACCAGATGTGATTCCCTAGCATGAGTCCTGGGACCTGGGAACCTAGGCAGGGTTGGGTGGCAGAGGCTTTCTTGAGTCATGTGCCCATTCAGATGTTAGGGTACTGTCCTTTATTATCACCTGTTTACTTTTTAGGTAGCTCTCCCAGGTGACAGTGTTGAGGAGGGATGGAGCGCTGCCCCTGTTCATCACATTGACAGCTGGAGGGTAGGAAGTTACTGGAAAGCTTTTGTTCAGATGTCAGGGCCAGAAATGGGGTGGCAACATGGCAGGGACCTATAAATAAGGTGGAGGATGGGAGACGGAATAAATAATCTTGGGAAATTTCTGCCATTTTATCCAAATATGAACCCTGCTGTCAACACTTTTAAATAACAATTCCATTTCCACTCATGTAGTCATTGTCCTTGCAGTTGTGATTGTAACCAGTTCAAGTATCAGAAAAATACCGTCTTTCCTCTTATTCTTGTTTTTCACCATTCTCATGACATCTTTTACCCAAACTAGACTCCCATGAGGTGCTACTGGAGAGTAGGTGACATGAGCGTGTTGACGGGTGGAGAGGAGAAATGGCATGGGTGTATCATGTCTTTACTTCAGTAGGGTTCGTGACAGGTCTTGATGTCCTTATGACAAAAATGAAGGCAGTTCTGTAGGGTTGCTCTGCAGCTGTGAACCACCGAGGCCCCAGCAAGCACTGTAGTCACATGGGAGTGTGCCTATGAGTCATGGACCTTGGCCACGTCTTGTTTATCTTCTAGATGAATGTGTAAAAGATACTAGTAGGAAATATAGAGATATTGACAGCTTAACAATGAGGCTTTATGATCTCTACAGACTTGAAATGTAGGCCCAATAATAAATATAAGAGTTTGTACTTAAAGAATCTTCCAAGGGTTGCAGAGAGCCTCCACCTGTTAAAAATAAAGACCTGGGGATTGAGGTACTGTCACTTCCACCATCACTTTGTATGAGCTGCCACCACCACCCTTGTATGAGCTGCCATCATCACTCCTCTGGATTATTCCAGAAGTAACTGCTAGTCTTCTGTTCTTGGTTTCCCTTCAGTCTAAATTAGGCATAGCAGCCAGATTGATCCCATTAAAACATTTATTAGATATTTGAATGAACTCACAGTAGCGTGTCTTTACCCAAATGAAATACCACAGTCCTTACTGATGGTCTGCAAGGTCCTGTTGGACCTACTGGTGTCCTCTGTGACCTCTCTGATCTTAGCCCACCCCTACCCGCTCATTCCTGCGCTCCAGCCACACTGTCTCCTTGCTTTCCCTTCCCTGCGCTGCTGTTTTAACTGAGTTCTTGTCCTTGATGTCTCCATGGCTTATTCCTTTAGGTCTTCAACTGCTCAGCGACTTTCTCAGTTAAACTTTCTCCATCGCAGCTTTCAAAAGTATAGTACCACTTTTCTTTTAATTTATTTTGCCATGGCATGTATTGCCATATTATATATTTTATTTCTTTTGCTCCTCTGACTTCCATACTAGATTGTAAGTTCTACACAGAGAATTTTGTCTGTCACCTCCTGTATTACATACCCAGCAACTAGAACCATGCCTGGCACACAGTAGGTGGGCACTCAATAAATATTTTGTGGATGAGTGTTTACAAATTAACATGAGATGATAGCAAGGTTCAGCTGATATATAAGCTAGTATGATTTTTTTTTAAATAAATGTAATTTTTTAAAAGATTTATTTTATTTATTTATGCATACAAGAACTGGGGTATAGGACAGAGTTGCGGGGGGTGAGAGGATTCACCAGAGTGGGGAACAGAACAGGTGGACTGACTAAAATACACTGCTGAGGGGAGCAGCAGGTGAGACAGGAGAGGTCTGCTGTGTCATATGGGTTAGTTCCCTGGCTGGGCATCAAACTCATACTGCAGTGGCTGGAGATAGCTTGATAGTACTGAGACTTTAACCCCTGTGCCACCAGGGAGGCCCAAAGCTAGTGTGATCTTGGTCCACATTTATATAGAAAGAGATTTATTGTAAGGAATTAGGTCACAAAATTATATGGGCCAGTAAGTCCAAAATCTGCAAAGCTCATGTTTCAGTTTGAGTCTGCAGTCCACTTGGCTACTGCAGACCATGAAATTTGTGTCCTCTGAAGGCCATCAGTGGAAAATTCTATCTTGGGGGAGGGTCAGCCTTTTGTTCTATTTAGGCCTTCACTGATTGGATGTGACCCACCCACATTAGGGAGGATGATCTGTTTTGCTTAGTCTGCTGATTTAAATGCTAATCTCATCCAAAACCCCTTCATAGAAATTATTAGAATAATATGTAACCAAGTTTCTGTGTACCCTGGTAGCATAGTGAAGTTGACACGCAAAATTAACCATCATAGTACATTTGTCAGACCATACCCAGGGTCCTGGGTCTTGTTCTAAGTACCACATTTCAGAGACTTTGATAGACAAGATCCAACAGTCCTGGTGTCTGGGAAAGACTGAGGCATCTGGGTGGATTGTTTGAAGAAATGACATAGTCAAATATTTGAAGTCTGTCTTGTAGAAGAAAGAGCAAGGAATTCTCTTAATCCGGAAGGCACAACTCAGATAAGTGGATGGATGGCAAATCTTACGGTTGGAAAGTAAGGACAGAAATCTGCTTTAGGGGCTAGTGAGGTCTCTAGAAGAGTTCAAGCACGGGCCAGCTATGACAGGGGTCAGAAGTCTCCTGCTCATGTCCCGGTGTTGATTCTCTTACCTGGGGTAGGTCATTAGCTTTTTGAGGATTCTCTCTCTACCCTGGAAATCATAGTAACCTGCCTCACACGTCATCCTGAGGATAAGATAGAAATAACAATACCTTTGATGGGGCTGTGGGGAGGGTGGTGTTGGTGTCAAGCTTTATCAAAGCCAGTAGAGCTGGCGATCAGGGGGACTGCTGACTCATCCCTTGCTATAGCAGAAAATTTCCACTGACCTGCAGTCAGGGACACTTCACTGCCTCTGGCAGCTTTGCTTTCTTCTTATTGGAATGTGCCTGAGGAGTGGCAGTTAACTCTTTTTCCAAATTCCTCAGCCCAGAGTGTATGGGTCTTGTTGCTACTGGGAGAAGAGGGGCTTGAACAGGGTTGCTGGTGCATGGAGGGGTCACCTGGGAGTTGCTCCTTCTAGAAGAATCAGCAATATTCGCCTTTCACTTTTCATTTACTTCAGTATACAAGCTGAAGTTGTTTCCAGTCCTCTCTTCTTTACTATGTTTGCATTCTTGCCTCTTGAACGCACCAGGGTAAAATATCCAACCCTCCACGCTGGGGAAAAAAAGTACTCTATGTCTTATGTTTTTAAAACCCAAATGTTTTATTTTATGAATATAATACAAATGAGAACAAAAGAAGCAGAACGTCCAGGGATGCTTGCCTAAACATTCACTGTGCTGGCAGTGGACAGAGGCCTTTGGACTGTTGTGGGATTTTTTTGGTGACAGGCTTGATAAAAATGAGTTTTTAGCACAAGTAGTTTTCAGTGAAAAGATGATTTTACTGTAGTGTTAAAGTCAGAAAACTGATAAGTGTTGTTTGAAGTCCAGTGTTGGTGAGTAGCTAAGACTTGGAGGACTTAGGCCCCGACTGCTGGTGGTTTCCTGGCAGGTAAGTGGCTCAGGAGTGGCTGGAGCAGGTGATGTCCATCCAAGAGCAAAGCTACACCTACCCCCTGGATTTGCTTATAACTGGTATTGGGGCATTTAGCAATGTCATTACCACACTAGGTGTACTTCATAGTGCCTGTTGCACAGTAGGTTTCCAATAAATGGTAACTGTTACTAATGCTCACAGTTTACACCCAGATTAGTAATGATTAGTTCTGGGCCTCCCGGGTCAATACAAAGCAGAAAGGTACTTTTCTTCTTTATTGTGGATTAAACAGCCCAATTTTCTAGCACAGAAAGGGCTGTTATTTTGGGGTCTAGTAGAGGTTTGGGTAGCAGTAACCTTCAGTCAGTCCAAAGTGTAGACCAGGGTTGCTCAGTCACTGTGCTATTGACATTAGGGATAATTCCTTTTTGGGGGGGTCTGACTTGTGCTTTGTGACAGTTAATAGCATTTGGCAGTCCACACTGCCAGATGTACTCTGTGGGACAAAATCACCCCTGGTTAGGAGCCACTGGTGTAGTGAAAGCTTTGCTGTGCCCCATCCTGGGCCCTGTCCTAAGACAGTGCTTTTCAAACTATAGATCACCAGGTACCCAGGAAGGTAGGAGTCCCCCTCAACCCTGAATGCACAATGGAATCTCCCCAGGAACTTACAAAAATGCTGATGCCTGGTCCCAAAAGGCCTGCACCTCGGAATTTGAAGCTCTTTAGGTTTTCCTGATTTTCAGCCAAGTGGGAGACCACAGCATTAGTGGTCATGGGATCAATTTGGTGGAGTATTTCTTTGCCAGCATTAAACAAGTGGATGCATGTATTAACTGAACAGAAAATATGAATGCCTAACGTAACAGTTAGGATAAGTGCTATTTTGTGTGTTAGGGCTGAAAAATGTGTAAGGGATAAGCAAAATCCCTTCCTTCAACTGATTTCCAAAACAGCTTGCCTATAATTAATGATAATGAGTGTGAAACTTAATATGGGACATTTATAGTTTTATGAATTGTGAATGTGGGAGACTTTTTGCTCGCAATTTTAGTTTTCACCCTGACATTAGTAAAATCAGTTATTTTATAAATGCTGGTCAATAAAGACAATGTGCATATTGTCACCGGCAACCAAATTGGATTAGAGTACAGCAGCAAGATGATTCGTGTTGTATGTGTTAATTATGTATACCATGATGTGCTAGGTCAGTGATGGTCTACATGAATTCAGTAAGAATGTGGGGCTTGCATGAATCATCCCAAAAGTTTTACGAGGATCTCTCTAACGGCCTTTTTATCATTTATGGGAATTTGGGGGTCTTACAAAATAAACTATAATACACATTCATCTCATTGCCTGGAAGTGGTGTAATGTGGTAGAAGACCGGCAACCTCTGGCCATTCATTTTATCTGTGCTCCAGAGAACATAAAGTCAGGGGAGTCTTGCTGTGTGGTAGTGACTGTCAGCAGTTGCTGCTGCTGTGGGAAACCTGGAAGTCAAGTTCAGATGTTAGCAAGCCTTTGGGATTCCTTGCCCCTATCGCAAAGCCCATTGTGAGTCCTTGCAAACACTCACAGGTTTCCCACTTGACCTGAAACACACTACTTGGGAGGGTGGCCTTCACATTCAGCTGACATAATCAAAGCCGATTTAATATACACACCTGGAAAGAGCAGTGATAATTCTTATGGTTACTCACAATGTCCCCTGCTTCTCTCATCACAAAGTTCTTTGAAAATTCAAAGGGATCAGCACACTCTTGGATGGTTTGTCATTACCTGGGAGAAGTAGTCTTGGAATTATTTCTTGAATCAGTTGTATGAAAGAATGGAAGAATTTGGATTGACAAATACCCATTAGTTGCTTGATAAGTGCTTTCTCTAATTATGATTCTGCTCCGAGTGAGTGTAGCCCATTAAATATGAAATTTTATTTCCTCTAGGTGTCTGAGGGTTCTGTGGTCCAATTTTCATCAGGAAACTTCTCCTTGTCAGCAGAAACAGAAGAAAGGCTCTTCCCACATGAAAACGAACATCTGTTAAATTGGGCTCGAAAGGAGTATGGAGCAGTCACTTCATTCACTGAACTCAAGATAGCAAGAAACATTTATATTAAAGTGGGGGAAGGTAAATCTTATGTGGTTTTAATTAATGACTGATTTATGACAGTCCGTTGTTTTCTTTTCTGCGACCAGATGGTTAGGACAAGAAATCACTGAATTGCAGGATTTTGGAGCTGTCAGGGACCTGGGGGCTCAGTGGGGTTTCCCTCCCTCCTCTTTTTTTCTTCTGAGGAAGCAGGACTCTAATGGCCACATAGGAAATGAGAGAATAACCTGGTGATAGAGGGGAGGTAATCGTGTGGGAGTCAGAAGACATGCATGCACAGAAGCTGGAAGTGAGTGGAGGTGGAGAAGCTGAGGGTATGGGAAGGAGGTGATAGCTGATGGGTGAAGGTGGGGTTGGCAGGATGGGTCAGCAGTTAGGGCTTCCTCTTACCTATTATTGTGTAAGCGTTTGAAGTCAGTGTCATTTTATGGTCCGGAGGCATCAATTAAATTTTGGACAATGGCAGAGGAAATGTATTTAAATATATTTTTAATACCAATGCCCATGACGGGGACAAATTGTTGGAGAGAAGAATTGTACGGCCTTGGCAAGAGATTACCCTCTTTTACTTTCCTTGCCTTAAGAGGGCTATAAATATCCAGTGACTCAATTTTGAAAGAGTATTTTTTTTATAACTCCTTTCATCATCATTTTTAAGTGGAATCTCTTTGGAGCCCCCATAAGTTACTAGAAAGAACAACTCTCGTGAATGTGTCCTTGTTATTGTCAGCTGCTCGTATGAAAACTGCATTTCAGGCCTTCATCATCCATGTGCTTTCTGTTGAGTTCTGTAGCTGTTACCACCTCCTCTACAGAGCTTGGCAGTAGTGGGTGAGTTGTTGAATGCTTATTCGAATCCCTTGTTTGGATAAGGGCTGCTTGACAGATGCAGGGAAGGTGGACAGTGATGTTGTGTGTACTAGGTGAGCCCATAACAGGTACTTTTACACACACCCTTCCTTACCCCATCAGTAATACCAGGGGTAATCATTCTTTCCACCATTTTATGGAGTTGCTGATGGAGGTTAAGCTGACTTGCTCAAATCCATGTTACTTGGTTACAGCAAAGCCAGAACTCAAACCCAGGTTTCCTGAATCTTGAGTCTAATGCTTTTTGCCTGATGCTGTATTATAAGTCTTAGCCAAGTAAGCAAAACCTAAAAATGAAAGCAGGCCACCTAGTTGAAAAGACTTATTAGTGGAGCAGAGGGAGGAGGGGATTTAGATGGGAGTTGATTTCAAAAAGTTGACATTGTTACTAATCTCTCCTGTTAGTCAGGTAGCTAATAATAGAGATCAAGTCCCATTGGGATAAAATGAACAATCTCTTTTTATAAGGGTTTTGAGCCCTGGCCAACGATCTGCGTTGCTGAAGCAGAATTCTAGCAGCATGAAGGAATGTTGATTGCCCCCTTGGAATTTGTTAAAGTGCGAGAATGTATTATGGTAACAATTAGAATATTGGGTTCCAATCTAGATAGTGTGTGAGCTTCTCCACAAAGGAGCCACCTCTCCTGAGGGGTTTAATGACTCTCCCAAGGCCACACACTGGGTTGGGGAACCTTGGTCCAGTTCAATAAGAACTTTTTAACTCTTTGGTAATAGCTTTAGAGTCCTTGAATCTTGACTCCAGCTACCAGTTGGGAAAAAGTCACTGTGGAGGGAGCAGTTGGGGAAAGAGAGGATCCTTGATAAGGCCTGTGGACCACGGTATTGTTACTTATCACTATGGTTAAGACTACTGAGGTGGCTTCATCCTCTGGCTTCTGAGAACTTGATCTGCCTCTTCCCAGCCTGTACCAGGTCCTGGGCCACAAGCCTCTTCTTTTTATCTCCTCAGTGATTCTCAAAGTGTCCCTGTCTCAGCAGCTACCTCATCACCTGGGAACTTGTTACAAACATCAGTTCTTGGGCCCACCCAGACCAACTAAATCAGAAACTCTAGTGATTCCAATACCCTAACCTATATAGATCTTCCTCACTAAGAGTAGGGTTATTACTAATAAACTCATCATAAGATAAATATATCATAACTTGAAATGCTGCCTCGCTGCTGTGGCTTTCTGCCGCCACCCAGCATCACAAGAGTGTCAGACGCAGGTGTCCACTGAATTCCCGTGGCTTTCCTGCCATAGTTAAGTTCAAAAATCCTAATTGAAACCCTCATAACTTGGAGACTGTACCCTCACAGTGGTTGAGGAGTTTTGCTTATTATCCCCTCTGGTTACATTAACTTGGAGGCATCAAACAACACTCTTGATTTATCACTGGAGCCTCAGTTTCTATAGCAGGAAAAAGAGGAATTTGCATTACCTTCCAGGCTCTTGGAGTATATCACTGTAGGTTTCAAAGTAATTTGTCAACCCTTTCCTAAAATACAAACAAGCATGTGACTTTTTCCCCCCAAACTTGCCAGGTTTCTACCCAGGGATTCCCCTTTGTGGTTTCCTTTCTACTTGGCAGTTGGTGTGAGTTTTGATGCCAGGCATGCAGCAGGTCGTTTGGGGATTTGGGGGGTGGGGGAAGGAGGAGGGAAACACACACACACACACACACACACACACACCATCCCCCACCCCCAAAAGTGATCAGACCAAAATTTCATGACAATGGCTTATGGGACTTGAGCTCTTAATAACAGCAGCTTTTAAACAATTAGATCTTTCTTAGTGGCTTAGGAGGGTCACAACTGGATGAGTTTTTTCCTTCTTTGTCTCACATCTCATCACTGTTGATTCAAGAAACCTATGCCAGGTATCTGCTGTTGGCCAGATGCACACTAGGCAGTACACCTGTGAACTGCAGAGACAGGCCAGTGCCCCCAGAGGGTCCTAGTCTCCTGAGATCCATAGAGCCACTCCCTGGCTCACACACACACTTTCTGATTCTTGATTAAATTTCAGCCTTGGCCACCCCAATATCATTTTCCATCCTGTGATCTGGGGGAGGCATCTGCAGCTGTAGAATGTGCATTCCTCATCTGCTCTTCTGGCAAAACCTTCAGCAGATGTACAGGGGAGGCTGCTCCAGTTGGCGGAGCCCTGGCCACTTCTTGCTGAGGGGTCTCAGAGAAGCATGCAGAGTGCAGAGCCAGTACTCTCTTGCCACAAGCCTGCAGATAGGGGCCTAGTGAGCTCCTTATCTAGGGGTGTCCCTGAGGGTGTCCAGGTGTGCAGGGTCTGACACCACAGTGTGTGCCGTGGATTTCAGCCCAGGGAAGGTTGCACAATTTGGGAGGGGGTAGAGGCAGGGCAACCCAATCTCCTGAGTGAGACTTGCATATGGATTTGAACCCTGGCATCCTGTCTATTAAATGAAAAATGCAGAAGTCTGTTTCATTAAAATGCCAGGGTTCTGATTAATTACCCCTTTTGAAAAAAGTTTGCTGCACCTAGAACTTCCTTGACACTGCTCCCAGCTGTCATACTGCCAGTAGTTCAAGTTCTGTTTAAACATTTAAACCACTGGATGGAAATCTCATCAGCCACAATGCTGTGCAAACGGCATATGTGGTTGGGGGAGCATCTTCACACTGGTTGCTTGCGTCACTGTCCCTGATAGAGGTGATAAGCAGCCCTCAATAGGATGAGATGTGTTTGAAAGCACCTTACAAACTGTAAAGTGCCATATAAACAGTAATAGTCTGTGACAAGATGGTAAGAAAAAGTAAAAATTTACCCTAAATTCCTTACAGTTTACCCTAAATTCCTACCTCAGTCTGTAAGAGTATAAAGTGCTGTAAGGAATAAATACAGCAATGATTCATTCTACATGGTGGGCCAGAGAATTAATCAGGTGCTGATTCTTCTTTTAATTGAAATAGCAAATGTTCGAGGAGGAGCATATTTGGGGCTAGGTTGGATCATTGGATTCAGTGTTGCGTATGCTGACTGTGAAATAACTTCTGGATTTGTAGGTGGGAGGTGCTTGGTAGACTGGTGACAGTACAGTCTGCAGCACAGAGAAGGAGGTCCAAGTTGATGATGCAGGTAAAAGTTGAAGATAGGAGTGATTGGCATCATCTAGGAAGAACAGCAGACAGAAAGAGGATTGAGGACAGAACCAAGTTGCTTAGCATTGGATCAACTGTGGAACTTAAAAAAAAAAAAAAGCTGTTTAGGTACCCCGTTCCCCTCCAGATCTCCTGAGTCATGCTCTCTGGGATGGGAACAAACAGATGGCTTCTGATGTGCGTCAAAGGTTAAGGACCACTAGTGAGTAGCAGATGAGCAGAGGACAAGGAGCCCATGAAAGAAGCTGAAAGATAAGTCAGAGGAAATAGATGAGGACAAAGAAGTATCACATTAAACAAGAAAGAAGACAATTTAGACAACAAGAGGCCTCTGGGTTGTCAGCCAGGGGATCACTGGTGACCCTAAGGGGAGGCATTTCAGAGCAGTGGTCAAGGGTCCTTGTGTCCTGTGCTTACTCAATACCACCTCACCTTCTTTCCTTCCAGTCTGGCTACTACCACAGCTCAGTGATTTAACAGATTGTCCTGTGCTTCTTTCCTTCCAGATCAAGTGTTTCCTCCCACATGTACCATAGGGAAGAATTTTCTGTCCCTCAATTACCTTGCTGAGTATCTTCAGCCCAAAGCGGCAGAAGGGTGTGTCATCTCCAACCAGCCCCAGGATAAGGAAGTGCACATCATTGAGTTAATCACCCCCAACTCGAACCCCTACAGGTGAGTATGTGAGTGTGAGTGTGTGTTCTGAGCTGAGAAGAGGTGAAAGTAAAGATATATCTTGACTCAAGGCATGGAGAGGAGTCGCCCTCCCCTGTGCAGTGGGGTCAAGCCATCCATGCTTCTGTGGTTCAGGGAAGCTTTGAAGGAAGGAATAAGGCACTGATGGTATGTTTTATTTTCTGCATCTCTCTCTAAATGGTCTGTATTCCAGCTGATTTCCTGTAGCCTGTTTTAAGCTTCTGGGTACTAATTAGAGGACACAGTCACTCTTGCTCCATTATTATCCCCCTTGATTGAGATTTTCCCTAATAAGAAAATTACACAATGTGCCTTATTAACATAATCGTTTTAATGATACTCTGTTTTTAGTAAAGTTCTGTTGAGAGTCTGCGTAACTATTATAAAGATCTGTGTGTGTGTGTGTGTGTGTGTGTGTGTATGAGAGAAAGAGAGAGAGAAAGTGTGTGGGGAAGAGGCCCTTCATGGTGGTGACACACTATATAGCCATTAGGTACAACTTTCCTCTTCCTCCTGTTCTTGTTCTCTCTCTCCCGCCCTCAGCTTCCTGCTCATGGAATTGGAAATTAACTCTCCCTATCAAGAATGATCAGGGAATTAAAACAAGAAATAGGGGCCAGAAAATAGGCCATTCTTCTACTTTAGTCTTTATCTTTCGTGGATGGGGACTTACAAATGTAAATTTATTTTGTATAAGGATTCCAAAGTTAAAATTTTAATCAAGTTTAATTTCAAAAGTGAATAAACTGCACATCAGTAAGATTGGGTAAGAGTCCATTCAGTCCTACATCATGAATTACATAGAAAAAGAAAAGCGAACGGGGGTAGAAATGATCTGGCAAATGTGCTTAGATACTAAGCTTCAGGCTTCATTGGAGTGTATCATTCATTTTATGCTTTACCAGTGTGTAAAACCAACCTAGAAAGAAAGACTTGCCTTTAAATTCAGAATGACAGAGATGTTATTGTTTGGTCAATAAAAATTCTCTTTTATATGGAATTCTTAGAAGTTTAGGTTGTGTTCATCAATTTTCCAGTAATCACTTGGTTGACCATCTGTTTTCTTTATTTTAATAACTCTATATCCAGAAGCTTGGGCAAGTAAGTACAGATAGGATTTTGTAGCAGATGTTAATGGCTTAAGCAAACCTTATATAAGTTAAGAAATTCTCCAACCTTTTGCCTCTTATTTTATTCTGAAGTTTTCTTTCTTTTTTTTTTTTTTTTATTGCCATGCCTCCCTCCCCGCTGCACCCCCTACCCATATAGCTGAGCGTGTAGCAGGTTGGAAAATTATACATTGAAGGAGTTGAAGATTGAAAAAGCAACATTTCTCCTTCTAGAGTGAACTGTTCTGGTTGTTCAAGTTCATTGCAAACAGTGACTACTTTAAGTAACCACTTTTTTTTTCCCCCTAAGAAGAAAAATTTTAGGGACTAATTATCAACAGGCGTATTTTTCTATTATGTAAAGTCATTTGTTGTGTGTGTACTAACAATGTGTTTTGCACATGTCACTGGCCTGGGATCTGCTCCAGCTTTTTAATCAACTGGCCAGACAGTGGAAATGCGAAGACTTGGAAGAGGGGAGATAGTTGCAACTTGCTGGCATTCTTTTGGGTCCTAACTCCGCCTTTGTTTTCCACTCACAGTGCTTTCCAGGTGGACATAATAATTGACATAAGACCTTCTCGAAAAGATCCTGAGGTGGTCAAAAATCTCATCCTGATCTTGAAGTGCAAAAAGTCTGTCAACTGGGTGATCAAATCTTTCGATGTTAAGGGAAACCTGAAAGTGATTGTAAGTTGGTTGAGCATTTCTTTGTTTTGATGAATGGTAATCATTTAAGCTGTGCTTGTAATGTTATTTTTGTAAAGTTTCTGCACCTTTGAACTCTCTGTCTGGGCTCTCAAGTATTTTTCACTTTGTAGAATTGACTGCTCCTTAACTTCTCCTGACAAGGTGGGCAGTGTGGTAGTTAAAAGCATGGTCTTTTGGGTCAAGACAAATTAGGATTTGGGTCCAGAATCTGCCATTTACAAACTGTCACTGTGGGCAACACCCTTAACCTCTGTGGACCCCAGTTGCTTCATTTGTGTAAATGAAAATGTATTAGCCATAGCAAGTCTGAAATAGTGAACACAAGCCTTTCATTGTTAACAGCCCTGTGAGGGCCTGAGTGATGTCATGATCCTGAGTATTAGCTCTCACTTTGGGCCAGGTATTTAGGGTGTGGGAAATTAGGTAGGCCCACACTGTCAGCCTTTCCTTTTGAAATAAATATGTCATATTAGCATGCCCTTTGGCTTGCTTCTTCCTTCTAAGGATGAAACACTGGTAAAAGAATCACAGTATTGGAGGGTTTAGTGAAATGATGCAGGGAAAGTATACCCTGGCCATTTTCCTGAGCATTGTGCTTCATGAAGGAGACATACCTCAGAGCCTAACTGGTTGTCATGATAGGCAAAAAGCAGCCAGTTTCCTGACGAGTTGAATGTTCAAATGTGGTAAAAGAGTCTTTTTCAAATACCTTTAGGAAGAGTGAATTATATTCAACATTAAAGGGAAAAAAATCCCACATTTTTAATGAAGATCATTTTAAAGGTGATAATGAGCTCTTTAGCCATCTCTTTCTGTCGTAGGCTCATTTTTTTTTTGGTTATCTTTTAAAAAAAAATTGTGACCGGTTCTGCTTTCAGCACCTGCATTGACTCCATTGGGGCAGGTTTTATGTTTTCATAACATAAACAAACAAAGCCTTTGGTTTGAGTATTATTCATTCATGGCACTTTCTGTGTGGTACAGCGGTGAACAAGGCCAACAGTCCCCTAGGCAACATCATGGCCAGGCCCCCACCAGCGGCAGCCAGAAAGCCAAGTGCACACATCTGAATTTTAAAGTAATCACTGCTGGTTCCTGTGGTTTCTTTCTTTTTTTAAAACTTTGAGAGGATCCCAATAAGCCATCACATATAATGGTGATACATTAATTTGGTGTTAAGCACAAAAGCCAGCCGTGTCTTTCTGAAGTCAGAGATGTTTTGATTGCCCTCTCTGGCAGGGCATGAGGGCTGTTGGTGACCTGGGGTGTCTGCAGCCTTTGCTGCCTGGCACACCAAGCAAATGTTTTTAATTTCAGAATAACAAAAACAGGAAAGGGAATTATGCTTTGAAAGGGAAAAACATACGGTACATTTTAATTCCCTGCCGGAGTTCTTGTGTAAATGTTCTTTTGGGCCTGACCCTTACATGGCTCTTTCCCTGGTCCACGGCAGTCCTGGAGTTCTCTTTGAATGTCCCCACTTCTCAGAGCATCGGAAAGGCTAGAAATGAGATTGCTCATCCCCAGCGTGAGATTTGTTTATATTCCTCTCCTTGGCTGGACTCCTGTTCCAGGCCAATTTTGGACAATGCATGACAACATTACTAAACAATTAGGTAATGTTTCACAATCTTCTTTTTTATTCCCCCAATCAGTTTCATGCTTTGTAATTTTTTATTCTCCGTCTCAAATGTGAGTTCTGACTGTGCTTTGAGGGTAAGGTACCTGCTCAAAAAAGGTATAAGTTTGTGCTTGGAAAGAGGAAAGTGGTTCAGTGACCTATTTCTAGTATTTCCTTTGGGGACACTGAGATAGAGAGGAAAGAATCCCAACTCTGGTGCCAGACAGGGCTGTGTTCAAAACCCATCTCCAGTTGGCATTCACCTCAGTTGCTGTTGGGCAATCCAATTGAACCCTGAGTCTGTGTCCTCTCCTGTGAAATGGGTATGCTGACACACTCATCTTGAGAGTTAGAGTTACTTAGCAGAGTTCATTTGTTCATTCATTCATTCAAAAAATATTCGTTAAGGGTCTGTGGATAGTCCTAAAGCACTCTGCCTGCGCCTGCACGGGTGAGTTCTCAGCTATCTGTGTTATTTAACTGCAGTGAGTCTCAGGTTCTCCTCTAACAAAGAAATAGTAATGCCCATCTCCTTATATTTGGGAGGAGAAATAAAGATAATGTGCTGCTAGCACAGTGCCTGCCATAAGAAGGGGGCTTGATATCCTTCTATAAGCAGCTCTTTACATGTTTGTCTTCAGGAATATCTAAACAAAGGGAAGACAAAGAAAATTTCCAACTAAAGGAATTATAAGGAACTTGATGGGCTACATTTAAAGTACACTTAAACCTGGGTCGTTTATGTGTATATGCTGGGGGTGGGACCGAATGTGCCCTCCAAATGCCAGAATGGTTCAGTGGGACTCAGAGGACTGTGTAGTGAGCACAAAGGGGAATATAAGAGAGGTTCACCTTGACATGCCCAATTCTGGCTTTTTCTTCAGGCCCCTTATGGACTATGCATAATCACATTTGGAAGAACTTCAAAACATAAAAGAATAGATGGGGGAAACTTGTTAGAAATTTCCTGTTGTACTAATTCATGTGGCCTCAGACCTTCCAGGTTGGCAATAGCCAGCTTGCTCTAAGAAAAAAACACGCTTTAATCCCAGTGGGATGCACTGTACTCTCTGGCCACCCCTCCTTCAGGTGCCCCCTCCTTCCCCCACCAGCAGTTCTGATGCAAATGTGTGTTGGCAGTGGGGGCACAGGGTTGGGGGGAGAGGTGCTAGACTCTACCTAATTCCTCATCATTCATGATATCATCACTGGAAAGATGGTGGTGATATTTGGAGACCCCCTTCAGCTCTTTCTGCAGTAATTACACTGAGACCTTGGAAAAATCTGGGGACCCTCAGAAATACAGAGTGAGGATTTCCCTCATTGCTGGAACCACCTTGCCTGCCATCTTCCCAAGCCTTGCTGCTTCACAAATATGTAGATCGCTTTCCAGCCTTGAAAGAGCTGAGGCAGAATTAATGAGTTGTACTGACAGCTCCTCGATTTAATGTGGAAAGGTGTAAACAAGTCATTTCATATTGGTACAAAGGACAGGTGGCAATTACAATGAGAGTATTCTGAGTGTACAGTATTTTCTCAGCTGTCCAACAACATGAAAGACGAGGGCAGATGAGGCCAAGAGTATTGTTTAGGCCAGTGTTACAACTCGGGCCAATCTAAACGACACGCTGCTTTGAAAGGCTGGAGGAAGCTGTGCCTAAGAAACTGCTGTTGACTAAATGAATACACAGTTCTAAGAACAAATTGTGTCCTTCTTTACCTTATTTTAGTTTTCTTTTTTTAATTAACCCTTTCTTCTCCCAAGGATCTAAATCAGAATAAGAACTAAAATAATCAGCACCTATGCAACTGAACTTATTTTGCAAATGGCTCCAGAATTTGGTGAAAGCTCTTGTCTGGTTCCTTTGCATGCGTGATTGTGTCTCTGTCTGGCAGTTTTTCCTCAGATAGGCAGTTTGGGTAACAGAAAATTATACTGGGTGAGATCCTGGTAAGCCTTAAATTGAAAATGTGTGTCCTTAGCCAGTATCTCACAACTGAAAAGGCCAAGAGAACTTAGAGCCTGTGAATTGTCTATGGTTTTATAGTGGGAAAGGATTAATATTTAGTCATGTTGGGGCACACAGAAAGGGAAACAAATGGGGAATTTAGGAAAAATGCTGCATGTATGCAAGAGAAAATAATTGGGCATGGAAATTAAAGTGATTTTTATATGGCATGAAAATGGGGTAAGCTGCATGCTGAACAGGCCTTCCAGCCCAGTTGTGAAAAATATGGTGCTTTCCCTTTGGGGTCCCCTTTGCAGCTTTTAGCTCCCGCATCCTCTGACAAGATAACTGCCAGAGGAGCCAGAAGGTAATGTGGCATTTACCTTCCATGTATTGGTTTCTCAGAATCCTTTTATATACTTTCCTTAAAAGATATCATCATCTACCTCTAATTTTGAACTATTTGCCAAGTGAAAACCAATTTTTAAGACTTGTATTGCTGGATAAGATACTGGCACTTAGGGGGAAAGTAATTTGAACTAATTAATATGTGGAACATAAATCTAACCATATTCAATTAATAGAGTTGGCAAATGAATACTGTTACAGGATTGCTAAAAATACCATGAGTTATAAATGAAGTATAAAATTGGTTGCTTATAAGTGAAGTATTAAATTCCACATGGAATTTAATAGTTACAAAGATGGAATTGTCCCCCCACTGAAATATCTCATTTGTGCATTTTTTCAGCTAAATCTAGGATATAAGAATTTAGCATAAAGGAAGTCAAACCATAGCTATTTCTTTGTACCATAATATGTACATCTGTATCCTTTATGTATAATTTTAAATTAAAATAAGGTAAAGGTCAGTATACATATTTGGTATGTGTAAGTGTGCCTAGTAAGACACTAAGTATTCTAGTATGTGACTACTCAGCTGTCATTGGATTACTATTATCAACATATACAAGCCAAGTGAAATGACCAAAAAGCCTGAATAAATGTCTCTTAATCTGCTGTTAAGAATTTTCACATTAGTATTCTTAGTCAAGGAAAATAAGGACGAAAAGAAGAAAAAATTGCCACATGGACAATATAGAATCTATTTGCTGCAGATATTTGTTTAAAGCACTGTGATTTTTTTACTCCCAAGTGAAACTTTGCTATTATCTGTAGGCTCCCAACAGTATTGGCTTTGGTAAAGAGAGTGAAAGATCCATGGTAATGACCAAATCAATAAGAGATGACATCCCTTCAACCCAAGAAAATCTCATCAAGTGGGCTTTGGACAATGGCTATAGTCCCATCACATCATACACCATGGCTCCTGTGGCTAATAGATTTCATCTTCGGCTTGAAAATAATGGTAAGGGGGCCTCCCCCATGGCGCAGCAGGTTGAGTGCTGCGCTGTGAAGCTGTCCGCAGCCTCTGCAGTGTGGGTTTAATCCCCGCTGGCTGGCGAGAATCCCACACGGCGAGGCAGACCTCTCCTGTTGCGCCCGCTGCTCCCCTCAACAGTGTATTTCTGTCATCTGCCTGTTCTGCTCCCTGCTCTGTCTCTGGTGAATCATTCCACCCTCCCGTGCCTCTGGCCTATAC
Organism: Talpa occidentalis; assembly: GCF_014898055.3. Classification (NCBI taxonomy): domain Eukaryota; kingdom Metazoa; phylum Chordata; class Mammalia; order Eulipotyphla; family Talpidae; genus Talpa; species Talpa occidentalis. Next base: position 94,082,810 of record NW_023605305.1, on the reverse strand, counting down.
CCCAGCTCTTGTATAAAAATAAGTAAATCTTTTAAAAAAACAAAGAATGGTAAGTATGACATTAAAAGTGTGTAAAAAATAACCCTCAGATGGCACTTTCCAAAGAGGAACTCTCATTTTAACATAGATGGTGCTGTTTTTCTGTTGCAAATTTTAATGACTTGTTTGGCTACTTTTTAACTATAGTTTAAAGTTGTCGAGAATTGTGATAGATTATTTTGAGGAAAGTAATTAAAATACAGATTTTTCAGTAACATGGAGTTGAGCAGGTTGTAGATTACTTTCACTGTGATTACACTAAAGATAAATGAGCTGCATTCTTTCAGAGGTACCTCGTAATCACTTATGACTGAGATACTGAGGGGTGGAGACTGAAGGAGAAAGGTCTGAGGTTAAAAGCTTTTGCTTATGGGAAAACTGTATCAAGGACTCATATGCATACTTTTTTTATTCGCACCCAGAGGAAATGCAGGAGTTATTATCCTACTTTGATGGAGCAGAAAGCAGAGGCTTAGAAAGTTCTTGAGGTTTTCCTCAAGAGTCTTCTAGTCAACAAGACTCAAACCCCAGGTTTTCTGATCCCTAGATCAATCCCTCGTGGTACCTCATGATATTCCCTTCAGAATGAGGGGAGTCAGTCCCAGTTTTGCCATTTATTCGCTGTTTAGGGTGCAGCCAGTTAACCTCTGCATCTCAGTTTCTTCCTCAGTAATGGGGGAAGCAATAGGATCTACCTCACAGCCTTTTTGTGAAAGTTTTTACAAAGTACAAATTAAAAATCTTCCCAAGCTTGACTTTGGTTGGACCCCTACAGTTGTGCCATGCTTTAAAAAAAGATAGTACTGATGGAGAGTTAAAGGCCACTGAGTAGGTTAACTGAGACATACTTCTGTTGGCTCTGAAGAGCAGAGGTAGTGAACACTTGGAAAAAATTTTTTTTTTCTCTCTAATTTGTTGTGAAGGTATGACAAAATTCTGACTATTGATTGTATGAAAATAGTCTCTCCCTTTGAAGGAGTAAATACACCAATGTAGTTTTTTCTTCTTTGGGACTATATTTTCAAAGGCTAGGGCACCCAGGTCCCTGTAAGAATTTAGTGGCAAAAAGGAGGTAACAAATAATTGTAAACTACCAATATTGTTTCAAGAAAAGTATAGAGAAACTATCTAAAGTGTCTTTAGATTCAAGGGAAGTATTTCAGTGGCATTTGAATGGAATATTTTCCCACATAATTTACTTAAATGATAGATACCTAAAGCTTGTAAGGCTCCAGAAATCCTTTCTTCCAGTAGTTCTCAACCTTGACTGCACATTGCAGTCACACCTGTTAACGATTAAGCACCACCCCAGAAAGCCCAATTTTTAATTGACTTAGGGTACAGCATGGGCATAGGGATTTGTTTTTAAGTTCCCAAAGTGATTTTAGTGTGTAGCCGAAGTTGAGAACATGTGATTTATTCAAACTCCTTAATTTTAAAAAAGTGGGAAACTGAGACACAGAGAAGTAAGCCATTTGCCCACAGTCAGTTAGAAGGAACAGCACTAGAATTCAGACTTCTAGACATGTCATCTCTTTCATGCATTGCTTGTTATGGGTGATTTTACACACGCCAATTCTGTGCTAATTCCTCCTGTTTGTGCCTCTCATGATGATGGTGTTGGCCTGACATCAACCACTGATCATTTCTTGCCTTCTGTCACCACCAGAGGAGATGAGAGATGAGGAAGTCCACACCATCCCTCCTGAGCTACGGATCCTGCTGGACCCTGGCACCCTGCCTGCCCTGGAGAACCCACCCATCCGGGGAGGGGGAGGCCGAAGTGGAGGTTTCCCCTTTCCTTTTCCTGATATCTCCATGAGAGGCCATGAGGATGTGGGAGAAGATGACATCCCCAGGCCCAAGGACCCTGCCATTCCCAGCTTACAGCTGTTTCCTGGCCCCAGAGAGCCCGAGGAGGTGCAAGGGAGCATGGATGTTGCCCTGTCAGTCAAATGTGACAATGAAAAGATGATCGTGGCCATAGAGAAAGATTCTTTCCAGGTCAGTGCATTCCTTAAAGGAGAGAAGAGAAGGCCTTCTCCTCCCCAACCTGCCCCAGTCTGTGTTAGTTATTCCCGCAAACTCTTTCACTTTTGAACTCCTATGATTTGATACTGTTTTCTCAGTTGGATGGGCTCACTTCCCCTTGGCTGGGATTCTCACCCGGTTCCTGTTGTTTTCAGTGAGGGGGGTTCCAGATCCTTGTGTGTCAATATTTTGCTATTGAATTTTCAAGGCCAACAAACATAATCGTTGAGCTGATGAGAGGTTGTAGTCCGGGAAGAAATAAGGATGAGGGGGAATACCAGCCTCCAGAACCTTTACTTGGGAAATCAGGCAAAATGTATTAATTGTGTGCAGCAGACTGCCTGTGGGCCAACCTGCCTCTCATATGTCTTTGGTGGTTATTATTTCAGGCCAACAGTTACTCAGGAATGGAGCTCACCTTATTGGATCCTACCTGCAAGGCCAGGATGAATGGCACCCACTTCATTTTGGAGTCTCCGCTGAATGGCTGTGGTACTTCCCACCGGCTCTCAGCCCCTGATGGGGTGGTTTACTATAACTCTGTGAGTGTTCTCTAGAACTAAGCCTGGCCCTTTGCCAGAAACTTGTTGGGTATTACCTTAAAATTAGGCAAGATTTCTGTGAAAATGGCAGGGGGCATATACCCCACATTTGAACAAACCAAATGTCATTTCTCAACAAAATGGAATGTAATTTGATCTTGAATTCTTGTGTTTGTTTCATTGGCAAATGTGTGGGAATTGGGAGGAACTATTTTCTCGATGGGAACATTTGTGGTGAATGTCTCCCGTCTGCCCTTTGCATCTCCTGGTGGCAAAGGGCTCACTGCAAGGTGATTATGAGTTTTCTCTCTGGCCGAGCTACAGGGTCAAATGACCTGTCCTTACGAGGATAAAATCCAGGCTCATGAGTGAACACATCCAAATAATTAGGCTAACCAGATCCTGGTCTCTCTGGTCTTGCTGTGTTATATCTTAAAATAGGAAAACTCTCCCTCCTTCAGGAACAAATGAGAAATCTGAAATGTGCCTTCAAGAAATTATTATAATTACTAATGATAATTAAGTTATTAAGCCTTTCCACCTCTAAGAAAGATCCTGGCAGGGAGATTCAATGATAATCCATTGCAATAACTAAACTTCACTTTCCAGAAATCATTCTTAGCAGTTCATCTAAGTCTTCTCTTTTAATTAAACCTATTCTTGCCGAGATGGAGACTAGTCAGCCAATGTTAAAAGAATTTAAACATGAAATCTCAAAATAACTCTATAGTGTTAATTTTACAGTTCAGGTCGTACTTTTGATGGTACGAAGGCTCCAAGATCCCTGTGTCCAGCTTTAACACTGTGTCAGTTTGGCTTGGGATAGGGCGGGGCATGATTGCTAATTCATTCCACTGCCAAATGACACTTGATCCACCCAGAGCGCAGTGATCCAGTTCTCTGCCCAGTGTGGCTCTTGTGGGGATCAGCATTCCCATGAGCCCAGGTATGTTGTTCCTTAGGCCATCTTAGAATGTTTGAGCTAGAAAGAACCCTAAGATGATCTCATTCAACTTTCTTTCACAGGCAAGGAAGGTGAACTGTTGGAGAGTTAATAGACTCAGTGAGGTTTGAGGGACTAGTTAATGGCAGTCAGGACTGACTCCAGCTTCCTGACCTCTGAGCCACTAACCTTTCCCTAACACCAGGCTGGCCTTGCTAATCTCCCTTTGTTACTGGAATAATGTATTAACCTTTGACTCTGTGATGAATATGTTCTTGCCAATTCCAACACTGCTTTTCTTGCCATTATCCAGTTTTCCAGATACAATAAATGTCATGTATTACTGATGTACTTGAATTTGGAATTTTAAACTGGTGTCTAAATTAATATCAGTAAGAAGCTATGGTAATCTGTCTATTCAGTTAAAAAATATTTATATATATGTAATATCCTTGGTACTTGCATCAGCTGCATCAATACTTTCTTTTGAGAACCTAGTACATAGAGAGGTGGTTTTTCTTCATTCTCTTCCCATTCTAGTCCCTTCAGTGAATATTTTAATTATATGTTCCCATTAGAATTATTTCTAATAATTTTCAGACCTGCTATATATACTACTGATTTTGCAACATATTAAAAATATAAGCCAAAAATCAAATCTAAAAAATGTATGACTATCCTACACATATAAAGAAGTTAGGGTTTTGTTCATGGAACTGTGATCCTTAGGTGATTTTTTTCATCTTCTCTAGAACTAACCTAGGAATAATCATTTCAACAAAGGTTAGGATAAATTGTCATGAATTGAAAATGCAGTGTTCTTTCCTGCATCTGTAAACCATGCAGAAAGATGTGGGGGGAGAAAAGCCTGGAGAATGGTTCAGTAACAAACAATAGTTCCTTTGCTTCTCGCTCAAACCAAACTTTCTACACATCTTGATGAATGCAAATAACAAAAACTCCTTGCATCAGTCAATTCTTGCTGTTCTTAGAGTTTTCAGTATAAAGACTCTTCAGGGAAAGCTCCCTCTCATTGACAATGCCATTTACCCTGCATTAGTGTCTACAGTTCTCCCACTTTTGAAATAATTTGTATTTTTCACAAGGGAAATGTGATATTTTAGTTCAGATCCTATTTTAAATATTCATTGAGCTTCTCTTTGTTTTTCATCTCTTTGAAGATAAAAATCATAAAAAACTAGGAGTTTTTTAAGCCACATTTTCATTTTGCTGCTGAATGTGTACATGAGTGTATGTGAGGTAGAAGCAAATACCTGTGATATTTTTTTTAGCTTTATCTGTGTTTTCTTTGCCTTTTAGATCGTGATACAGGTCCCCTCCCCTGAGGACAGCAGTGGTGGGACAGAGGGTTTTGAAGACCTGGAGTCAGGTGACAATGGATTCCCAGGAGAGTTGGAGGAAGGAGAATTTCCCTTCTTTGTCGGACCAGAAGTTGTGGCGGTAGGTGTTAGTTTGCAATATGTAGTCTTTGGAGAGTTCTTTGTTTGTTTGGGTTGACTTGAATTAGAGATTGTTGGAAAAAGAAAATGGTGATAAAGGCCAAAACTCATAAAATACAGGATCTTCATTCTTCATTTGATTGATTTACGTCCACCCGGTTCTATTCCAGTTTAATTGCAGCCTGCGGCAGGTGAGGAATCCCAGTGGCTTCCAGGACCCACACAACAGGAACGTCACCTTCAACATGGAGCTGTACAACACAGACCTCTTCCTGGTGCCCTCCCAGGGGGTCTTCTCCGTGGCAGAGAATGGACATGTTTATGTTGAGGTGAGAACGAATGTTGGCCTTGGACTTTTGGGTTAACACTGAGTCACAGTAGCTCCTGAACCTAAAGCATCCTTGACCTGCTCTGGGTGAGGGCGTGGCTCAAAAATACTTCCAGGTGGATTTATAACCAAAGCAGGAAATGTCACTATTCATTACATTACACTAAATGGAAAGACTATTTTATATGAAATTAAAAAAAAGAAATCAACAGAGTATGAATTCTGTTAATAAAGCTCTGTCCTTGCTTATCCTTAGCACTTTTAGAATAGTAATTCAGTAGTTGCAACATCAGAGAATATTCCAGAGTACCTCACATACTAGGTTTTAAATTGCACATACTTCAGTGAAATGCTTGGTACTGCCTTATCTCATGATGAAATTGTTTATTCCCAGATCATTATTAAAATATATCTATAAACTTATTAAGACTATTTCTTAGATATAATGCTAATAATCATGCATAGCATAAATCTATGGAAAAACTAAGAAAATATTAGTGGTGGTAATAATGAAATGGCAATCATTAATATCTATCACAGATTTATTATGTTCCAGTTGTTTTAAGTATTCGAATAATGAATTTACTCTTCAGAGCAGCCCTATGAGACAAGACTATTAATGTTCCCATTTTATGGAGGAGAAAACTGAGGCATACTCTTGTCCACAGTCACATTGCTAATCTCTGGTAGAGTTTATAGTTCATACTCAGACTGGCTGCAGAGACCACACTGTCATCCACTGGATGCTGTTATATCTTTAAACTGCCCTTTGCAAAGGGAGAAAATATAGCCTCTTAGCTGTGCAAATATCCAGGTTCATGGATTGGATTCTACAGAAGATAAATATCCTTATGGCCCCAGGATGTCTGCTGGTCTTACAGGGAAGTCGTCATCTGAGGAGCTGCGTTTGGTGTTAAGCTGCAAGCTGTTCTGCCTCACTGTGGAAGGGGCGAGCAGCTTAAGGGGTTGAAATGGGATACTTCCATATATTAAAAGTGACTTCAGTGCACATATTTCTATTTTAGAAAGACAAATAGCTCTCACATTTGTGCTGATTCTGGACAGAGCCCACTGGCTGTGGACGTTTTCTTGGATCTCTCCTCTTCTATGATTCCCTGTTGTGAGAGCTCTTCTTTTTCTTTGGGTACAACCTTCTTTCTCCTCTGGGGAAAGATACTGCCTTTTTTTTTTTTTTTTTTTTTTTAAGAGTTATTTATTTATTTATTTATTTATACATACATACATACATACATGCAAGCACTGGGTAGAGTCAGAAGCGCGGGAGGGTGAGAGAATTCACCAGAGCCAGAGCAGGGAGCAGAACAGGCAGAAGGACCGAAGTACACTGCTGAGGGGAGCAGTGGGCGCAGCAGGAGAGGTCTGCGCGCCATGTGGGACTCTTGCCTGGCGGCCTGAAATCAAACCAGTGCTGCAGAGGCTGCGGGCAGCTCCGCAGCCCGGCGTTCAACCGCTGCACCACCAGGGAAGCCCAAAGATACTGCTTTCTATGTGCTTTTCCTAATCACAGATCTCCCTGATCTAAGATCATTTCTTCTTTTGCTCTTCTGGCTGCACAATCCACATGACTCCCTGCCTTGCTATGGATTTCAGGGGTGCTGCTTAACTGCAATTGGTTCTTTTCCAAACGTGTGCCTGCCTTTGCTAATTTATGGCCTTTCTGCTTTCTGCTAATCAGCATCCAGTCTTTCTCATATAACTTACCATCGGTGTTTTGATGTTTCTGCCTCACTTCTCCAGTGCCAGTGCTGACTGACTTGACATACGGTTTTCTTTTTTATTTTATTTTATTTTATTTTCCCGTTAATACCTTTTCAATATCATTGATATTTTTCATAATTAAAATTTCACCAAAATCTAATTGTCAAGTGAAGAAATGAACCACATCTTTTTGCAGTAATTTAAAAATATTTTCCTTAGGTTAAGTAAAACTTCCCAAATTATAGGCTTGGCCTGAAGGACTGTTTCCAGGTTTCTCCTCCTGGACTTGCTTCCTCTCGTACCCCTCCCAGAATCCTCTCTTACCTCTAGACTGCCGCCTCTTCCTTCAGTCTGAACATTTTCAGTTCTGCCACCTGTCTTTGGTTGTCTTTGAGTGATAGCTGTCACATGATGGCAGCTTTTCTTTTACTTCATTTGTCTTGGGAAATTTTTTAAAAAGCATATAACCCCTCAAATTTAAATCTAAAATAATTTTGCTAATCATAGCAGGCACTGGGAGCTATGTTGTTTGCAGGTAATTTTGACTTTACAGATTCCCACAAAACTATTTCCAATAGGAACAAGTACCCTCATTCTGAAGGGGAGGAAACTGAGGCTCAGGGTTCCCAGCGCAGGAGCTGCAGAACCTGTGATTTCCTGGTGCTTGTATGCTCCAAAGCCTCTAGTCCTGCTACTACTCATTTCCCATCCATTTTAAAGTAAAAAATTTACTGATATTTTTTCCTGTAAAACAACTTTTGGGGGGCCTCCCTGGTGGCGTAAGGGGTTAAGACTCAACCTATGAAGCTTACAGCAGCCACTGCAAGCATGAGTTCGATTCCCGGCCAGGGAGCAACCCACATGGTGCAGCAGACCTCTCCTGCCTCGCCTGCTGCTCCCCTCAGCAGTGTATTTCAGTCAGTCTGCCTGTTCTGTTCCATGTTCTTGTATGCCTAAAAATAAAAAAAATCTTTTAAAAAACCTACTTTTGGGACACCTTAGACTAATTCTATCATTGTATGCTTTCTTTGAAGTTAGAGGAAAGATTTGAATTTCTTCTGTCGTATGTGGATTCTGAGTTAGTGTTCAAAGGCATCATTTAATAATAGGATATATGTAACTTTCCAAGATAAAATATCTTGTTTTTCAGAAATAACATAATAAAAACAAGGTGTGAATATTTACATAACTATCTACCACTATTCCTAGAAATTTTTCTCACTAAGCATTCTCCTCAGGTCATATCTTAGGCCTGGTTTGATTGACCCTCTGGCTACAGTCAAATAATAAAGAGAAAATGAACAAGGGGTCAGAAGACCTGGATTTGAGCCTTGGTTTTATCCAGTATTTACTAGGTATGCTGTTGAGCAAGTTCCCTATCCTCTGTGTTCTGTTTTTCCTCCATTTATAAGATGAAGATGAAAATATTTATTGCAAGATTGTTCTGAGGGATTAGCTTTATGACACAACAAAAGGACATGACTGTTGTCAATCGTCACTGCTGCATTCTTGCAGTTACCCATGAAGGGACCTATCAAAATAGTATCAGGGGCTGAATGCTCCGTGCCACGTCAGGGAATTCCCCAGGGTGTCTCACAATGGAAAATGTGTTTTTATCACTTTTTGAAAGTCTTCTGGGGATATTGACCTGTGGCCAAAGGTTAACTTTAACTTTACTTCTAAACTGTTTAAGTTTATTTTAAGCCTAAGTTTAGTCAAGGAATGAGGCATAGTAGGGAGGGACAATTCACACAGTGATCCATATGTCACCAAATGGAGAATCCAGTCTAGTCTGGGGATTTCAGCTGAGTTCGGGATAGTTGAGGTTTGAATTCTGTTTATACTTGGCCAAGCACTACTTCCTGCGTCTAAAGAAAAGAACCTTAACATGGTTTGGACTTTGCCCATACAAATGTTTTGTGAGAGGGAAGTGTAAATGACTCGGAAACATTTCCAGATTAAATTTCCCTTAAAATACCCTTGGGCTTAAAGAGGGAAGGGAGAGTACTTGGCAAGGTCTGGTTTGGACCTGGGAGCAGCTGGGACACTGATTGCCACCAGATCGCACAGTCTCTGAAATCCACCCCCAGGGACAGCTCTGCCTGCCCACATGGAGCAGGAGTTTAGACGGAGCTTCAGCACTCTTGTAGTGGTTCATACTCACTCTGACTTGCAGCAGTTGAGGTCAGTCCTCTCAGCCTAGGCTAAATAGATTCTACCTCTGTACTCCATCTTTTGAGCAATTTTTAAAAAAGAGCTTGCCTTACAAGTAATATACTACCACAACATGAGGGGCTTCACCTGTGGTCATTTTATTTATTTTGGAAAATCTACTTTAGGTATGCAGTGTACTTTTATTTTTATTTTTATCTCCCAGACGTTGTATGGAAGAGACTTATGCATCTTGCGTTGGACTCTTCCAGGCTAGCATTTGAACTCAGTAATTCATCGACACCATCCATATCAAGTCTAAAGGGAAGACATTCTTCAATGAGTATGTGATTTTTGCGATGAGAAGGCTGTATAAGTATATTGTCAGGGTAAAGCAATGTGTCTCATCAAAGGGGCCGTGCTGATGGAATACTACTCAGTGATCAAAAGGGATAAACTCACATCACTTGCTGCAACATGGATGGAGCTGGAAGGGATTATGCTAAGCAAAACAATCCAGAAGGAAAAAGATAAATGTGGGATGGTTTCTTTTATATGTGGAATATAGAGAAACCAAACAAAGGGTCAGGAAAAAAGACAAAACTTGCAAGCTGACCATAGATCTGAGGCATGTAGCAGGGGAAAGGAAGGGATCAAAACAGGGGATGGAGAGCACAAAGGACTGTGGTGATGGATCACAGGTTCTATCGTGGTGGAAGAACTATGGTGACTGCACCTGAGGGGAACAATCAAATACTGTCCAAAAATTAACAACAATGTAAGAAAATTAATTGATTCATTTTTCAAATAAAAGGGTCATGTTGGTATATTACCATTGTGCCTAAAGTAAAAGAGAGATACTGACTTGTTTTTGTTCATCTTTCTGTGTATTTTGCAGGTGTCTGTTACTAAGGCTGACCAAGAACTGGGATTTGCCATCCAAACATGTTTTATCTCTCCCTATTCGAACCCTGATAGGATGTCTGATTACACCATCATTGAGAACATTTGTCCTAAAGATGAATCCGTGAAATTCTATAATCCCAAGAGAGTGCTCTTTCCTATCCCGCAAGCTGAGATAGATAAGAAGCGATTCAGCTTTGTTTTTAAGTCTGTCTTCAACACCTCGCTGCTCTTCCTACAGTGTGAGCTCACATTGTGCACCAAGAAGGAGAGGGACCCCCAGGGCTTACCTAAGGTTAGTGGGCCTTCATCCATCTATATTGTGATTTTGACATTTTTAGGAAAGACGGCCACCTAGCCAAGAAGTTTAATCAAGAACTATTGCAGATTGAAGTTTGGGGGTTTGGAAATCCCAACTGAATGAAGTCCACGTGAGCAGGGAACTCTGATTTTTATGGAGTTTTAGGGAATGAATTCTTACAGAATGATTTTTTTCCATGCATGCTACTTAGTAATATCTTACAAATGATAAATCAAGATTGTTTTCCATTGAGGGAGAGGTTTGGCTTTATCTGTGTTGTTCAGATAGCATATGGTGCCAGAGCACTGAGAGCTCAAAGGACAAGTCCAGTGTGCGGATTAATTTTTCCAGATCCCACTGGGACTTGTACTGCAATTGTTTTTTGACCTTCTCTGTGTGAATTATAAGGTTAACTTGTCTCAGGAGGGAATCTAAGGGAAAATAACAAATATTTTAATTTTTCTCAGTTTCGTATCAGCTCATCATGTTTGCCTCATGGCAGTCCCTGTGTTCAACCAGTTCTTTCTGTTGCCACAACAAAAATCAGAACCTGTTGACCTTGCTGGGACAGCTATTAAAGAGAGAGCTGTAAAGTTATTATGATAGTTCATATTAGGTTGGCCTTGTGCATGAAAAGTGTCTTCTGCTGTAGTTTTGTTTTTGTGATCTGCCATGATTATGTATAATGTCACACGTACGTTTATTCTGTAGATGTCTCATGTAGTGTCAGCAGAAGCTGACTTCTGCTGCTTTTGTAATCAATCACATATCAATCATTGTCTATAAGTATAAAAGTCAGGCTGTGTTATTACTAGTATACTATGTGTATCGAAATCCCTTTAATAGGTAGGTTGTCAAAGATAGGTGTAGAGATTGTAGGGAAAAAAGTACCATTATCGGATAGATTTCCATGGATCTGAATCATTTGCACTATTATTTTCTCTCGGGATCCATTTTTCCTATAACAATAACACCAAAGAAAATTTTATAAGGCATATGAACATACAATGAATCTCATCATAATCATGAAGGAGTATATATATATATGGTGATTTAGACTGTTTTTTAGGTTGCTTTGGAAACGTGATGTCTTAACATGTGGACATTCACCTGCCAGAAGCCATTTGTGACCATGGGAGCGAGCCATGGGAACTTAGTAATTGACTGTGGGCCCCAGCTACTTCCTGCAGGCAGCAGATAACTCGAAAGAGTTAGGGATCTAGGAGGGAAGACCTGGCAGTTACCAGGGGCCTTTACTAATGATTGCGGCTGCTACCTCTCTCTGAGCCTGGCCTGGAGCTGCCCAGTTTGTTTATCTGTGTTAATCTGTAAAAATTAAGCCTAATAATTCCTTTCAGAACATTCTAAGAAGAGCACTAACTTCCAGGGGAGAATGTGGATGTCACTTTAAACTGAAAGTTACTGTTTACAACCAAAGTAAGAGACAGTGGAAGGAGCATGGGCACCGAGAAGTGATGTGTGCTGCTTACTAACAAGACTTTCAGCAAGTCCCTGACTTCTTGGAAACAGCATTTCCTTATCTATAAAATTGAAATAACAGTACCTGGCTTCCTGCCTAGTAGAGGAACAATGAGACAGTAGATATAACAACAGTCCATCATTTTTAGAGCAGCGACTTAGAATCAGCTCTCAGCGCTGTCTTTCTTGATAGTAGGTATAAACTCTTGATAGTAGGTATTTCTAATTCTGATGGCTTCTAAGTGGTTTTCATGACAATCAACAGAGCCAAGGAATCTTCTGGGAAGTTGTCTCAGAGATGGTTGAGTCCAACTCTGCCCTTTGCTGATGAAACTGAGGCCACAGACTGTCTTGTCTGTGGTCACACAGTGAGTTAGACACAACACCACAGACTCTGACTTACTGAAGAACACATAGGAAAGTAGGAAGCCTCTTCCTAATATGCAAAGCTTTACAACTAATGATGCCTCTCCAGAGAAAATCCATGGTTCCTCTCTCTAAAAGAGGGCTATTATGAAGGCTTTTCTCTGTCTTTTTTGGGGTGGGGGAGAGGTTGTTGTCTTATAATTTCTTGCTCAGAGCAGCAGTAACAGTGAACCCAAAGTGTTCATTCTGTTGTGATTGGAAGAGCTGGAAGCTATTAGCTTTCCATGGTGCTTTGCAATAGACTTTTTAAAAGGATCGATCTATTCCTACAACAAAAGCAAATGGGTATCTTTTACCTTAGCATTTTACCTATTGATGAGCATAGACCGGGAATTAAAGTTATTTTAACAAAAAAAGGTGCTGGAGTGTGACTGTACTTTTAAAAAACAATTGCAGTGGGCTTGGACATGCTAATTCTATAATTGGGGGCTTAAAATAGCTATAAGCAACTATCCCTGTGACCTCCACACCTGGATACAACTCCCCAGGACTCCATTTTGGAACATTAAAAGCAGATGACCTTGGAAAGCTTCATTTTGCATGAGCCTATACCAGGATTTAAAAAATTAAGCAAGCCTGACAACATGATTATCTTTTTGGACAACAGATGTGGAAGCTGTCACCCTCATGATGCAGTCTGTGAAGTTTCCCACAATTACAAATCACAAACATAAACCGTTTATGTGCAGCCAGTTTGGTGAAGGGCCAACATTCATCATATAGTTTCTTTATTTTTCATACTAAATAAGACAAAACCCTCTAGTTGTTTTGTGGGAAGATGGGGGGAGGGCAGTATTTATAAACTGCCCAGTGATATTTGCATCTTTAAGCACAGCTGAGAATACACTGAACTCCCAGATTCTTTGTGGTTCTTTGAAAAAACACCCGAATCTCCTGTTTTTCTGGGTAAACAGCTGGGAGCTGTCTGATAAGGAGCCTCTAGACAGCTGTGCAGCTGAACGGCCCAGGAGCCTTTTGTACACCCCCATGCTGTGTTTGCTTTGCTTCTGCAGTGCGTTCCTCCCGATGAAGCCTGCACCTCACTGGATGCATCCATGATCTGGGCCATGATGCAGAATAAGAAGACCTTCACCAAGCCCCTCGCTGTGATCCACCATGAAGTAGTACCTAAAGGTAAGCCATGGCAGGCTCAGTCAGAAAATAGGGGCCGGCGAGCTGCTTCTTAAAAGGGTTATTTTTACTTAAAAACAAAACTAAACGAATGGCCAGTATATAACCTGAGAAAAGGATTCTTTGCTCCAAATGTCCTTTATTTTGATAGTTGGTTCTTCTACCGCCAGGTGCTGAATTGTAAGGAATACATTCAGAAATGATTACTCTGCAGGTATCAGATCAGTGTCCAGGCTGTCCCTGTCACCATGTTAAGCCCCCAGCCCCCACCTGCTAGATTCAAATATGCTTCCCCAAGGGTGCAAGAAAGGGTTAGGGTCCTTGTGGTGTCCTGGGGCTGCATGTGGTCCACAGCCTATCCTTTTATGGTCTCTGCACTGGCTGCAAATTATTGTAGTTCATTGTCAAGTTCGCCGATGCCTTTGGGGAGGGTATTCATGGAACCCCCTTAGGTGGCACAGGAGAGAGAAGGCTGAGAACCACTGTCCAGATGCATTTTTGTAATTCAGCTTTCAGAATTTTACAATCACTTTGTTGCTTGAAGCCAAGAGTGCCTCTTTCTATACATGCAGGAACATTCAGCAAGCTGAACCTTCTAGGAGAGAACGAAGGGCATGCCCTAAGAGGTGTAACATCAGTACCTGGGGGAACAGTCAGGGCAAGCCAGCCCAGCCAGCAGAGAGGCAGAGTCAAGCCCTGTGGACCATGTGGAGGGCTTCTGACAGGGACCCCCATCTGAGCTCCAAGGGCATGAATAGTCAAAAACATCCAGGCAGCTGTCGCCATCTGCGGTAGAACCAGGTATCCCATAGACCATCTGGGCAGTTACTGTCTCAGAACCTGTCACTGTCCAGAAGCATGGCTGCTAAGGGGCCCAGACCGAGAAAGCGCTGAGACCGTGAAAGTGCCTTCTAAGTCTCCAGGGTAGACATTTGTAAGCTAGAGATCCAAGCCGCCTTCCACCACCCTGAGAGGCAGCAAAGCCTGGCCCTGAGGGCTCTGACAAAATCCTGCAAGTAGCCAGACTCTGGCTGCCGCACATTAGCTGGGAGACCTACTGGGTGGTAGTCACCCCAGGTCTAGGTTTGGGGAAACCTTGGTCAGCATTTCTGACCTGAGCATTGTTGGATTTGCAAGAATAGGCAGCAGGGGTAGCCCTGGATGGAGCAGACAACTCGTAACAGAACAGAGCCCTGTGGGTGTCATCCGGTTTCTCGTTGGTTGAATGACCTTTGTAAACATAGCAGCGTTATTCCTGTTGTCATACAGTGGTAGCATCTTCCCCTTCCCAGGAACATGCCCCCTTGGGAAAGGTAGTACAGTGGAGTGGGGAGGGTGCTGACCGAGAACCAGGACCCTGGGCACAACTCTCTGGGTTTTCAAGCTGTCCCATCGTGTACCTGTGTTGCATTTTTTCAATCTGGAAAAGGAGAGATTTGGACCATATGACTTCCACTGTTGAAGAAACAAACAAACATAAATTTAATTCATTTTCTAACCATCTTAAAGTTGGTACGAAATGTACACTAGGGGATTATAAGTTCCTCATTGACATTGTTGCTTATTTTACATTTATCAGTTGGTTTTCAACTATTTGAAGAAACTATTGCAGCCCACAGAATAGAAATGAATTGCTCAGATAATGCCTTGTTTATTGGGTCCAGGGGAAAGAAGAACAAGTTGTGTTGCAAAGTATATCACAACTGAATAACAGCTGGCTCTGTTTTGTACTGTGAATGTGGTTTAACAATAGCAACAGCTACCTCGCACTCCATCTGTTACTCTTACCTAGTTTGAAAGGTAATTCTGCTGTAATTGAAGGCAGCAGCTTGCTTTTTCCTATGCCAGACGATAATTAGGCATTAATATTACAGCAGTATAACTTCCAGTAATTCATTCATTCTTTCAAGTCTGGTGGTATTTTTCTAAGTAATTCCTCTTGTAAATTAGGTAATGACTTTTATTTAAACTTAGTGTAATTATCTTGAAAGTTTATGTTTTCTTTACATAAAAGTTCAGAGGAAAGTTTTACCAAATATCAAAGCAATTTCATGAGATTTGCTAATTGAGACTAGATTTTAGTGGAGAAGCAAGTGGTGAAGAAAAGTTTACTGCTTAGGTTTGTTAAACAAATTGAGGAGGTTAAACTGTAGGCCAGCTTCCCAGGGGCTGTAGGCAAATACATTTTCTAACTTTACATCAAATGGGTTGGTTTTCTAGCAGTTTCAGCTCCTTCAGTGAGTGACTTCTCTCAACTTTTCTGTTTATTTTCCTTTGACTCTAAAATAATTTCTCCTCAATGCAGGCCACCAGAGTCTGCTTTCCTTCTGCCTGTCAGTGAATTGGAATAGTCATTTGAAAAGGGAATGCCTAATAGCAGTGGTTTATTTGTATAATAATAGGATTGTGGTGTTCTTCCTGCCAGACAGCTTTGTGTGTTACTGTAGATGTACATTTACTGCAGAATCTGTGGAAGTGGGCAGATCTCTTATTGGGGTCCAATTTTGCCCATTGGGTAAAAATTTCATGACCAATGGGATATTACACTGTCCTATCAGGTAAACTGGTACTCTTTGGCAGTTGTGCCAAGACTCCTGCTTTTCCACATCTTTTGGGATCTTATTTCTCAGCACTTGAGTTTTCTGAAGCTGCGAGAGCTCTGGTTGTTACCTGCCAGATGGGGAGCGGCTCTGTGGCTCCCAGTGCCAGTAGCACACGTACATTTCAGATGGTGTTTCTTCCTTCTGTGGACGAGGAGAATAGACCATCCACCTACGCAAATAATTCTGGGCCACTGGAATTTATAAAAAGAAAGGTTTCTTTTTAATGGAACTTTTTTTAGCTTCTACAGCACATTAAGCCACTTTTAACCTTTCAGCCCTGTGGGAACCAGCAGTGGGTTAGAATTCTGCTGCTGCTTAAACATTTCAACAATAGATGATGGTGATGGTGGTGATGGATTTGATAGTGATCTAACATTTATTGTGTATTTACTTGTAGTGTCTGAGCTGAATGCTCTATGTGGATTATTTAATCCTCATATTCCCTCTGTGAGGCAGGTATAGAGTGTGGTTAAATAACTTGGCCGAGGTCACACCACCTATAAATGGTGCAGCTGAGATTCAGGCATTTTGGTTCCATCGCCTGTACCCCAAAGACTCATGCCTTTTCCCAGAGGACAGGTTGATTCTAGTTGGTTTTTTCCCCCTCCATTTTTAAGAAATACATTTTTAGTGAGGTAACATTGGTTTATAGCATTAAATAAGTTTCAGCTATACAGCTTTCTGATTCAACATCTGTATATGCTATATCATGACCACCACCAATGTCTAGTTTCCACTATTCTAATTTTTAATTAAAACTACAAGCACGAGGGAGGGAAGAGCACAAGGGACTATGGCTATGGTGCACAGATGAACTGGTGGTGGAAATTCTATGGGGACTACACCTGAGAAAAGAGAGCAAACATTGCCAAAAAAAAAAAAGAAAGAAAGAAAAATGATGTAACATATAAATAAATAAAACTACAAGCAACAGAGACATCTGTTTCTTTATAACCCCTTCTTTCCCTCTTCCCCTGTTCATGCCTTATCACATCGGTGTGCAAGATAGTGTCCAAATACACCAGTGATTATAAACTGAAAAGAAGATGAAGAGCTTTAGCGAAAGAAAGTCTGTTCCTCCAAAGGGTTAAGATGTGGGGAAACACGTAAACTGTTTAAGAGAGTGTTAAAGTTTAGGAGAAGTGACTTTGGATTGTAACTCACCAAAAAACCCCCAGAAAACATGAATAGTTGGTGCAATTATGGTTTATGGCAAAGCAATTAAAATAGTTGAGGTGGTGCCATCCTACCATATTTTCTGAAATATTTTGAAGTATAGGCATGTTAGTGGGACTTGCTTTGGATGCTGTGACCACTTTTTGCAGCATCTGAGAACTCTTGGGCTTACACGATAAAAATGGCTACACCTTGTCAGTCAAAATGTTGAAAGTGAAGAGTAATCACTTTTCTGAAATCTACCACACCTATACCCCCAAAAAACAGGCACAAAAGAAAATATCTCCCAAATTGCCATCATTTATGTAATATGTAATTCTTAGCAAGTTAAATGTTTAAGGCACTGAATTTTCATCTTCTGCCACATAACTTTTTAAAAATTCATGTGCTCAGAACGGCACCTGACATACCATCAGCCCTCAGTAAATGTTAATTTCCTTCCTTTCCTTCCTCTTAACTAGGTTTGGGAGGGGGGTACAGGGAGAGGTTGGAAGGAAAAGTTGTGAACATCAATTGGAAGTTAATCCAAAAGAGGCGTTACTTGGGAACACACTTGATTTTTCCAGAACAGAAACACCCTAAAGCCATGGCCAGCTTTTACCCCAGGCTGAGGAAGAGATGAAGGGAAACCGAGTGGAAAGTTGGTAGAAATATTTGACAGATCAAGACCTCCCTACCCAGTAAGGGAGGAGGTATCAGAATAGTAGCATGCAATCTCACAAACCCTCCATCTGTTTTGAGCAATTAACAGTTCATAGCCAATCTTGTTTTTATCCTTTCCCATCCCCCATTGCATTGTTTTGAAGGAAACCCAGATATTTCATTTCATTTTAGCCATAAATATTTTTTTTTTAAGATTTTATTTATACAAGCGCTAGGGTACAGGCCAGATGTGCGGGAGGGTGAGAGGATTCACCAGAGATAGAGTGGGGAACAGAACAGGCAGACTGACTGAAATACATTGCTGAGGGGAGCAGCGGCTGACACAGAAGAGGTCTGCTGCACCATGTGGGTTTCTCCCTGGCCAGCCAGGATTGAACCCACACTGCAGAGGCCACGGACAGCGTCACAGGGCTTCGCTCAACCGCCTATGCCTTCAGGGAGGCCCAACCGTAAATATTTTAATATGAGCCTCTAAAAGTTAATAAGAATCATCAAAAGATCTAGAGTTAGGGAATCAATGATCAGATCATTCAGAAAAATTTTAAAGCAGCATGGAGGTTTGGTTGCTCAGAAGATGCACAATCATAAGATATACATGATATTTACGGTTATTTATTCCAAAAAGTGCCAGTGAGTAACTGTTATATGCAGTGCTGTGTCTTTAAGACTTTTACAGTCTAGTGCATAGTTTTACAACCTCAGCACTATTGACGTTTGGATTGCATAACTCTGTGTCATGGGCTGTCCTGTGTTACAGTTGTAGGGAGTTAAGCTGCATACCTGGCCACTGCCCACTAAATGACCCCCAGCAAGCCCCTCTACCAGCAGTGTAGCAGCCCCAAATGTCTCTAGACCTTTCTGAGATCTGGGGGTGAGGGGAAGCTCAGGTAAAAATCACCTGCAGGTGAGAACCACTGATCTAATGGAGGGTTTTGCAGTTAAGTGACTGGGTAATTGCAATGAATGCTGTAAATATCAAAAGAATCCAGAGGAGGGGTTCATTTACAAAGACATTAGTAAAAGCTGTGTTTTAATGGGCCCTGTGCAAAGACTCCTCCATCTCTCCATTCTTCCATCTTTGCTCAGTCCTACCATGTTTAGGACTGAATGGAAAGCTGGAGGGCTGAAGCTGTGGCCTGTTACTCATGCATAACCCCAGGTCTCTCCCGGTTATGAAAACCATGCCTAACCATCTGAGCAGGGAAATTTTGGTTCTAGAGGTAGACCAGAGTTTGCTCAGAGTATATGAAAAGATTTAATTCAGAATGTTGATTATAGTTTGTTCTTTCTGTGAAGAAATCTTTATTGTTAAAATTCCCTTTACAGCAATAGCTGGGATTCCTTTCTTACAATCTTGCCCTTCAACCAAAAGTAAATATTATTGTGTCCACTCTTTCCCTTTCGGCATGCCAACTCAATTATAGGGTTTCAGTGGAGATCTAACTATTCTAGTTATACTCAGGGGTTATTGGGAATTTGGGAACAAAAAATACGAGAGGATAAAATCCTTTAGCCTCAGTTCTGCAGCTTGTGCTTGTTATTGTTTATATACAGAAATCATAGAGGCACTTTACTCCAGGGAAATAAGCAACAACTGTTTCTGCTTAGCCCTGTGAAAAGGCCCCTATTTGGTAAGGGGGAGGAGGATTAGATCATAACACAAGTCCATTAAGGTTTCTAAAGCAATGCCATCCATCACACAGGCCTTGTTAGAAAACCAAAATTCTCACATGTGAGGTCTCGGTAGGGGAGAATCATGATTTAAAACTTCTTGGAGATTCTGAGTGACAAAGTTGAACATTGGGCGGTCGACTGCATAGAACTCTTCCCCAAACTGTGTCTACTTCTTGCATGATGCACCCCATGGAGGCTTTTAAATGCCTTTGGACTTTGTTCAGTGATTCAAACCACTACTTCTTAAAAGCAGGAGAATTTTGTAGTTAGAGACCCCTGCTTCATAGGGTTCTTGGGGCTTAAAATGAGAAAATGTAAGTGAAGGCTTTTTATCAGTTGTGAAATACTTGACAAATGTACAAATTTAAGGTGTTGGCAATGTTGTTTTATTGCTCCCCAAAAGGCAAAAAGGACCACACTTCCAGGAAACAGACTCTTAAATGCATTTTTAGTTGCTGTCTGTTCTGCACACTGAATTAGATTTTCTTAAAAACACACAATGATTTTAATTTTCTTAGTAATTTTATGGAAGCATGACTTTCCCATATCTCCTCCCCCAGAGACCCCCTGCTGCACAACTCCAGGGGGCATCATTCAGTCCCAGTGGCTTTGAGTCATCTGGTCACATTCCTTCCCCTAGAGCTGGGCCTGACACCTCACTCTGGGAGAATGCTAGCAACCCCACCAAGAGCATAAATCCTGAGAATTTACAATCCTTTTTATTTTTGTGACTATCACCTCAAGTACCCATTGTGAGGTCAGTTTTTCACAAGTTCTTTTTTGCTTCACTGTGGATTCTGCGGCAGATGTGTGTTCCTTCTCTTCCCAATGAAAAAGGAGATGAGAAGAGTTAGGCCCTAAATACATGCCACTTTTAAACTCTAAACAATGGGCAGAGCCTGTGCCAGGACTCCGCACACTCTCTATAAAGGGCCAGATCATGAATCTTTTTGGTTGGCAGCTCACGCCGAGCCTGTCTCTGCTACTCCACACGGGTGCAGCAGCAGGAAAGCAAAGACATGACGTGTCAACGAGTGAGCGTGGTTGTGTTCAAATAGAACTTTATTTTTGGAATAGATCTGAATTTTTTTTTAAAGATTTATTTTATTATTTATTTATTTATACAAGAACCGGGGTACAGGCCAGATTCGCGGGAGGGTGAGAGGATTCACCAGAGACAGAGTGGGGAACAGAACAGGCAGACTGATGAAATACACTGCTGGGGGGAGCAGCGGGCGCAACAGCAGAGGTCCACTGCGCTTTGTGGGACCCTCGCCGGCCGACCGGGATCGAACCGGTGCTGCAGAGGCTGCGGACAGCTTCACAGCATGGCGCTCAACCGCCTGTGCCACCAGGGGAGGCCCTAGACTTGAATTTTATATCATTTTCACATGTCATCAAATATTATTTTGATTTTTTCAATCATTAAAAATAGTTTTTTCTTAGTTTATCGGCCATGGAAGTGGCAGGTCACTGTATGCTGGCCCTGCTCGAAGCTGTTGTCATGGTAGAGGATGGCATGAAGCCTCTCAGTGCTTCCCCAGCTCAGCACTGAGCAGCATGCCCCAGTCATTTAGCCTACTTGGCAGATTGGGATTCTGGTTCAACCCTGCCCTGATGCTTTCCAGCTGTGACCTTGGACTAGTCACATGGTACCATTGTCTCAGGCTGCTCATTTGTGAAATAGTGATAAGAATTCTTTCTCTGCCTCCCTGAGGGCTGGTGTGAACCTCAAATGAGATTGAACATAGCAGCTAGCGCTTATGAGCGGGAAAGCATGACAGGAACGTTGAGGCATATGAGCATTTTCATATAGTTTTACTCCAAGTTTCCTTTATTGCCTCCATTTCAGGAAGCAAATCCATGTTCTCAATATCCTTCACTAAGCATTTCACTTTTCTGGCAGGCCTGTTTCATGCCAGACTGAACCCTGGGGATTGACAAAGGAGTAAGAACTTGACCCCACCCTTGGGGCAGGAAAAAAGAATTCCAATGTAATGTGGAATCTGTGTAACAGAGAGGGGTAAAATGAGCAAAAGTGGGAGAGACCATCATGTCTGCTGTGTGAAGATACAGGGGTCAGGGGAAGCCCCGGGTGAAAACGCCAACTCAGTGGGTTTGGAAGAGGAGGGTATTTCAGAGGATGACGTGGCGCAACCATGGAGAATTTGGGGAACTTAGTATGAGGAACCCAGCATGGCTGATGGACCCCATTAGGGAAGGAGGCTGGAGAGAGGTGGGTAGAGGAAGGAGGCAGGACTCTGTGTGCCATACCAAAGAGTTTGGATTATCTCCCAATAAATGAGGGAGAGAACATGACCAGTTCGATCAGGGCCGGACCATGATCACCTTTGGGCTCTGGAATATTCACTCCTAGGGCAAATGTGGAGGAAGGAGTTTTTGGAGTAGGAACAGTGTTGGTGACAAGGAGACCAGTTAGGAAATCTCTAATAACGCAGATGAGTGAGAAGGAAGAGCTGAATTTAAGGACAGTAGCATTAAGGACAGAAGAATGCAGACTCAAACAAAAATCTAAATTAAAAGAAATCTTTGAAAGTGGAATAATATTTTGAATACACCAGGAAAACATAGTGTTTAAAGATATGGAATCCTTTTATAAATAAATGGCATACATGAATTGTCAGATTCAAGTGCCTTAAGTGTAGATGTTTGCCTTCAAGTTTTCATCAAATTAGAGTCTGTGGGCCGCCTCGGTGGCGCAGCGGTTGAGCGCTGGGTTACGAGGCTGCCCACAGCCTCTGCAGTGCCGGTTCGATCCCCGGCTGCTCCCCGGCCACAGGAGGAGGGGTCCCACATGGCGCGCAGACCTCTCCTGCCGCCTGCTGCTCCCCTCAGCAGTGTACTTCGGTCCTTCTGCCTGCTCTGCTCCCCGCTCTGACTCTGGTGAATTCTCTCACCCTCCCGCGCTTCTGACTGTGCCCAGTACTTGTGTAAATAAATAAATAAATAAATGTTTAAAAAAATAAAATAAAATAAAAAATAAAAAAAATTAACAGGCCTTCTTTAAAAAAAAAAATTAGAGAGTCTGTGCAATTGTTAGCAAGGTGTAGTTCTTAAACTTTCTGAATAACCCTTGTTACAGTTGTATATCTAAAGAGGCTAAGCTTTCACAAGATAAGTATTTATTAGCAAATAGAGATTTTGATGACCCTTTGCTTAAAATTTGATTTCTCTGTGGAATGCATTGTGATTTTATGTTTTTGTTTCAGAAACAGATCCAAGCATGAAGGAACTGGGTCCAATTCCACCACGTAAGTCTTCATGCAGTATTTCGAAATAAAACCTCCTGGGCTTTTATAAGAATACGTTGGTTATAGAACATTTGCCAAACTTTGAGTTTTGATAAGGGGACTTTTGCTCTCATTCCCTCCTCCACCCCACTTTTTCCTCATACTCTCTTTTTCCATCCATTTATCCTTCTTTTATTCTCCTTTCTTTTTTCCTCTTTACCTTTGCCATTTTAAAAGATGAACTCCTTGATCCATTGAGCTATATGGTGTTAATGGCAAGGTAGCAATTTACTAAGTATTAGGGAAGTTTTTATTTACATGCTTGTGTCTTTCTTATTTCCGTTGTCTGAACGCATTAAGATAACAACTGTGGGAGTGGTTTGCTTTATGTGGCATCAATAATATTTACCTGCTCAAAGACGTAGATATAAAGGAGTTAGTTGTGTTCCTGCAAGACAAACTTTAGTCCAAGTATGTGTGTGTCAATATGGGGAGAAAGGAGGCAGGTATGATAAAAAGAGAAATGCCAACTACTACCAAATTATGAGTTGAAATTATCTGGGCTAATTTTATTGCTTTATACCAAAGAAAATTCTGATCCTGGAATATTTAAGTGACTTATCTGTGGTTGCAACTGGCATTGAGGCAGGACTAGAACCTGGACTTCCTGGCTGATAGCAGACCTCTGAGGAGTTTTGTGCTGTTTTTCTTCCCTAAGATTCTTAAATTAGTCTCCATGGCTGTTTAATTAACTGTCTGTGTATCATCTCAACAATCTCATGGAATAGTGTATCCATGGAACAGTATCATGTTTTCCTGTACTTACCTAGTCTGATTTTCATACATGATAGCTCCACCTTCAGAATTTAAAAATATTTTCACTAAAAACTCTTAATCGTGTCCCACTTTTGCATCCATATGCACACAAAGTGCAAGTCACCTTTTTAAAAACCTAGGGACTAGATTAAATTAGGTTGATGATTTGGTTTATTTTAACCTCCAGAGAGTTCTTCCCAGATTGTACTCCTTCTAGGGAATCTCCAGCCACTTTCACAAACTAGTTTTGTTTCCCTCCTGCTTTAAGCAGGTGAAGTAGTGCCCCCATTTATTAGGAAGTAAATGAATGCACAAAAGGGCGCATGGCTAGAAGAATAAGGACCCACGTTAAGGCTTTTGGATCCTTGCAGAATCTTTTCCACCATGACATGCTCTTCCTTGTTAAGTGCTGGGGCTGCTCAAAGTCCACATTTATCTCTAATTGGATATTTTAACTGAAGTGAGTTGAAAGGCAAAGAGTTAAATGTAGAAGTCAGCTGGAGTTGTTTCTGAGTGGCAAGGCACATCAAAACCGTATTGTAGTCATAGGGGATCCTATACCTTTCATTTGTATTGAACAAAAACCAGACAAATTAGAATTTCTTTTCCACCAAATCTCCTCTCCCTTAGAATCTGATTTTAACTTTTTTTTTTTTTATAGTGACCAAAGAAGGTAGTTCTCTTAAATGAAAGGAAATGTTCTATTTCTGTGGCCTGGAATTAATCTCAAATATAAAAATCTTTGCCAAATGGAGAAACAATTGGTTCTATTTATGTGTTTTGCTGACCATAAAACTGACATCACTCCCTCCTCAGAAGTATATCCGTTTGTCTCATAGAAAGATCATGGTTGGAAGTATTAAAAAGTAGGTTGTTTTAAATGACACAATATGTAATTTAAGATTTAAGGTTTAGTATGAGGAAATCAGTGAAATGTTATGCCCACAGAAATAGTTTATCCTTACTTTGTTTTCTCTTTCTCACCTTCCTTTCTTTCTGTTATCTTTCATACTTTTAAATGTTCACAAAAATGTTGATAAAGTCTTGGATGTATATTTCTCTGTAGTGTCTTGTGGTTGATAGTATCCATTGAATAACAAGCAATGAGTCAGTAACCTCTGAATTTTCACTTTACAATTCAAATGGTGGGTCCTCAGATTAAGGTAATGAACCCCAGACCACAGAGTTTACAAATCTGATTTTTCATTACATTTGTTGCTCAAAATAAGTTGCAGACGGAGCATGTCTTTTAAGAAAGTATTTGTAGGGTCCCCCTGGTGGCGCAGGGGTTAAAGTCAGTGCTATCCTGCTGTTGGGCAGCCACTGCCTTAAGAGTTCAATCCCCAGCCAGGGAGCTACCCACAGGGCACAGTAGACCTCTCCTGACTCGCCTGCTGCTCCCCTCAGCAGTGTATTTCAATAGATCTACCTGTTCTGCTCCCCACTGTCTCTCTGGTGAATCCTCTCACTGCCTCCCTCTCTACCCCCGCCCCTACACCCTTGGCCTAATTCTTGTATGCATAAATAAATAAAAATAAATCTTTAAACAAAAAGGAAAGTATTTGTATATACAGTCTTTTGTTGGAATCTTTGTTTTGTCCTCAGATTTTAGCAGCCACTGCTCAGCCTTTCTTACAGTGCTTGTGCAACAAATATAAAATTGTAGTGTATGATACAGACTGACTTACGGTGTGTCATGATTTTCACCTTACAGCAGTTTTCCACGGCCTGGACACCCTGACTGTGATGGGCATTGCGTTTGCAGCGTTCGTGATTGGGGCGCTGCTGACGGGGGCTTTGTGGTACATCTATTCTCACACGGGTGAGTTGGCTGTTGGGTATTGGCTGGTGCTCGTCCCATGTGCTGTACACACAAGATGCTCACTGTTTACTTTGGCTGGAGTTCAGATCATGGGGTTCAGTGTGTGAGGTTCTAGGTCCTTCTGAGAAAGAATTCAGCAGACTTTCCCATTCATCAACATACAGCAAGTTTATTGAGTGGGGAAAAGGAGACAGTGACACCTCCATGGACACAGATGGTTAGTCTTAAAGAACAAGAACTGTTTTGCCAGGGCAAGGGATGTTCTTTTTATTATGATGTTTGATGGAATTATTGTGGAAATTACCCCACTGTGGTCAGGTTGGGTTGGTCTTCTAAGACCAGTAATCCTGGAACACAGTTAATTAATCCTGTCTGCCCCCACCTATAGCTGATAATCTTCTCTGACCCCATTTTAGATTCCTGGAAATTTCCATAGCTGCTTTAGTTAAGGTTTATTAATCATTCCCTCCCCCCACCTCTGGTGTTTGTCCCTGTGAGACCTTCCATCCTAAATTTTTCTACACTAAGGTTCAATCACTTTCAAGAATGAATAGCTGAAACATTGAATGAAAGACAGAGAATATCATTCCCATGATTTTCAAAACGATGTCTTTGGCATAAGTTGAGTTTTGCAAAACTAATTTGCTTTAAGCAGTGCTAGAAAAGGAATTTTTATGGTATTTATGTTAATTGCAGTTGAAAGGTTAGTGAAGCTCAGCTTCTAGTATAGTTATTTTATGGTTAAGCTTTAGTGAAAGAAAGTTAATATAGATAAAGTAAAAATATGAACCATTCCCCTAAGGCTGAAGACTTCTAAATAGACATATAAATGGGCAGCCAGTGAAAAAGGAAGCCAAGGTTTTATTACCACATCTGCCAAAGTGCTGAGCACTGTGCTCCAAAGTCCCTAATCAGCAGCTTGAACCAAAATTTCTCAAATTTTCAAAACCCAAGCCATGATCTTGGATAAATATAAAATTCTCATGTCTTTTTATAAAGTTATTAAATTTTCCAAAATACATTTTCATGAATTGAGAACAAAAATGGTGAAGCAAAGCACTTTGTTTTCAAGCTATGCGTCTCCACCCTCCAAAATCCCCATGTGCCTTTCCTACTACTCTTTCCCTCCAATCCCAGGGTGGAAGCATTTTGGCCTGAACTGAGCACCAGTTCTGACCGCAGGTCCTGCCAGGGGAGTTCTGCGAGGGAGAAGGCACAAATGGGCTGTCCCCTGTCGCTGCTTTCTTAGGTCCTTTCCAAATATGGGAAGGAAAGACATACATTTTGAGGCATGTCTAGCAAGCTGGTTCATTTTATTTCTTCTGGGATATTTGCAGTTTACACCATGAACCTAGGTAAACTATTCTAGATTAATCCAGTCAGAGACCAGTGGCAGGTCCTCCCTTTCAGTTTAGAACTTCATTCATCTTCTGTGGAACCAATGAAAGTCATGACCTTGGGCCTTATCTTGGGCTGCCCAGCTAGCCAAGCTGAAATGATGACTGCTTTAAAGGGAAATAATTCAGAGCATTTTGAGAAATCGTATCTTAGTCCTCGTGAGAAGCTTCACTTCTAATGCTGCTCAGATTTGTTTTAGATTATGGCATAAAGAGAGACATGAACCCTTTTGTGTCTAGCACAGAAAAATCACACAATTCGAAGCAAATGTTTAGGAGAGGTTGACGGTGGGCCTTTGAGTTCTCAAATTATTGTTCCTCATTAACAACTTTGAGTGACATCTATTTCTCATGAAAGAGAAAATAAGACTCGTAAGTATAATGATTTTGAGGCTATCCAGACATCTGTGAATCGGTTTAGGACTGCTCATGAACAGCTCACACAGTGCCCGAGGGGACAGCTCTTAGCAGAGTTGCATTTTGGAGTAAATAGTTTTGTCACAGAAGCACTCACGTTCAGATCTTGATCTCACATTTCCTACAACTTCTTCCAGTCTCCCGCATAACTGATGCCTTAGGGTCTTGGCAGCTTATGCGTATGCTGGGAATGGGCTGGGAAGAACTCCAGGAAGACTCTGTGTTGCCTTGAGGAGTTGATGGGGACTAGTTACCCACAGACACTTGCCACATGCCTCTGTGCCATGGCTGACCTTGGACATAGAGCTACACTCTCCACCCTGACAGCAAGTTCTGGCCAAGTCAGGCCAAGAAGCCAGATATGGGGCCACTGAATGACACTTCCTATTGGGATACACCCTCCTGAACTCCTTTTTTGATAATCCCAGATTCTTTTCCACAGCCAAGCTCACAGACGCATAAAAAGCAAAGTCTTGGTTTTACAGCATTTGTTACTGCTCATTGAATTCTGTGCTTTGTTGAGACAGCTCTCCTCTCTCCCAGACCAGAGACTTAAGGGGGTTTTAGGTATAGTTAATGTAGAAGTAAGTTTGTAAGTAGATTAAAGAGAAACCCAAATCCTTTCTGTGATGGTTTTCTAGCAAAGGAAATTATGCTGATTTGGAAGGTAAAAGTTAGTTCATAGACATTGTTATTTGAACTCTAAGCCTGTTTGCCTCACGTGATACAGCTTCAAGTGACTTTTTATTAAAAGCTATAGCCTCTGGTTCATTTTATTTTTTTAATTTTTTTTTTAAATTTTTTTTTTTAATAGAGGCATTTTTGTTTATTTATTTATTTATTTGTTTGTTTTTTGTTTTTGTTTATACATGCACTGGGTACAGTCAGAAGCGCGGGAGGGTGAGAGAATTCACCAGAGCCAGAGTGGGGAGCAGAGCAGGCAGGCAGAAGGACCGAAGTACACTGCTGAGGGGAGCAGCGGGCGGCAGGAGAGGTCTGCGCGCCATGTGGGACCCTCCTCCGGTGGCCGGGGAGCAGCCGGGGATCGAACCGGCGCCGCAGAGGCTGCGGGCAGCTTCGCAACCCAGCGCTCAACCGCTGCGCCACCGGGGAGGCCCGCCTCTGGTTCATTTTAAAGACTCATAAGGAATAGCAGTGTCATATAAGCTTGAAAAGTCTTAAAATACTTCAGGACTAAGCGATAGTTTCCTGTCCAGAACCCCCTCAGTTTATACATGAGAATGCTGACAGCAAATTTAGATAAAAAGAGAAGATCATAATTCAGGGGGCACTGGGGAGAGATGGGTATACAAATTCTGACTCACTCCACTTAATTTCAGTAATAATCTAGACTTAGACCTTATATGGTATATTTGGGATTCAGGCAGCATCTGCCTCTGTGTAAAAAACAATCCTTAATTTGGAATAGTTCCTTTTAATTTTGCTTTCCATTGCCTCTCAAGTGCAAAGCACAAAATCAGCTCACATGATTGACGTATGGATCTATTTACATACCTGGAATGAAGCTGGGTCCAATTTATCCCATGACAACTGGGGCACGATCAAGTATCCTTCCTGAAGGTTCTTTGGGCAGTTGGGGTGGAAATGGTGTGAAATAGCACCATAGATTCTTTGTGCTCCTTGGAGCATAGTTGGTTTGGGGATCCCTACCACTAGTCCAAGAAAGTCCCTAAAGACAAGTACAAAATTGTGTCTTTTTTTTAGGAAAGGGGCATAAGCATTCATATTTGTTTTCTTTTTTGTAAAACTTCTTGACTTTATCACAGTCTGCGTACACAGTTTAAGACTAAAATAGGTCTATAAGACTTGTGATGTAGACATGAGTCCCTTCCTGCCCCACTCCCTTTCCTTGCTTCGCAGGGTACCATTTTTGACTCTTAGCTCATTCTTTCTGACATTCACTAATCCATCTCTCTAAACCACTTGAGTGGTACTTTCTTGCTACTTCTTGACCTAACCAATGCTAGGCCCTTCTTGTAGCCCGCCTCCTATAGAGCCTGAGAATTTAGTTCTTTGACCTCTGTGTCCCAGTTTACATTCTGTGCCCCAATTCCCATGATCTCCCTAATAAAACAATACCAAAATTTTGGTTAGATGGTATTTACTGTTCACATAATTAATAACTCCCTAAATGTTAATCATAATGTAGCCACATAGTATATACATTGTTTACCCTGTTTGACTTTGAACTTTCCCTAGAATTGTCTTGCTCCCCATACTGCCCCAAATTAACTTGGTTTTCTATATACTTGTCTCTCAGACATCTGTTGACTTTCTGTTGATTACCCCAGTCTTTTCTTAATGTATTTGACATCAGGTTTCTACTGATTCATTATCTTCAGTAGATCTTTCCTGGAGCCCCTGTCTGCTCCCTTCTCAGCTCTGTGTCTGGACAGTACTCTCTTCCTGTCTTCTTTCACCACCATCCTGGGGATCCCCAGCACTACTTGGAGTTACAGATGACCTGTACCCAGGCCTTCCCCTTCTTGGTTTAAATGGTATATAGGACATCAGTGGTTTTCATACCTTGTGTGTGTGAAGAAAATATTCTCATAAAAATACTTGATAATTTGGCAAGGCACAGAATTGTAGATGATAAATAATTTTCCTTCAGAATTTTGAGAGTATTTCTGTTTGTCTTCTAGCGCTGAAGCTTGTTTTTGGGAAAGTCAAAGCCATTCAGATTCCTGATTTTTTTTTTTCTATAAGAAATTTTACAATAATCAAGTCCTTGATTTAGGTTTATTATCCTGTATTACTGTGGACATTCCGCCCTCATGAGCTACAGTGCTGAGATTTTTAAAGAGTTATTTATTCTCCTCTTACTCCTATTGTCTCTGTTCTATTATTCTAGAAATCATTTTATTTGCAATTGAATTTCTTGAATGGTTCTCTGATTTCCCTTTTCTGTTTTCCATCTTTATTTATTTTGTAGCTTTCTTCATCTTTACCTTACAGTTTCTAGTTAATATTGCCTTCAAACTTTTAATTCCAAGAATTTTTTTCCTATGAATTAAAAAATCACCCTTGTTTCAGGGTGCAATATCTTCTCTCTCTGAGACTATTGATATGGGATTATTTCAGAGTGGTTACATCCTGAGCTTGTGGGTAGGATGATGACTGTGAACTTCACTGAGGCTGATTAGGCTGGGCCTTTTATTGAGGAGCCCCTGATATCACATCATTGGCGCTTTCCTCGTGAGCTCATCCTGTTTTCTATAAAGCCAGGTTTTCCTGTTTCCTTCCTGAAGGCTATAGGTTTGCCTGTCAGCATTTTGGGGATTACGACAGCCAATGTGGAGATTTTCATTTAATCCCTCCTGTGGTCTCTGTCCTCAGCTGTCCCTGGGGTTGCTCATTCCAGGAACTCTCAGTTTCATTCTTTTTCCGAGAGTGACCTTCTGTCTTCCTCATGGATGAGGGAGGCCGGGGTTCCAGCTACAGGAGGTAAGGCAGGAGATTTAGAGAAATCTCACTTGCTTTCATAGAAATTCCCCGTCCCCACTGTATGTAGCCCCATGTCCATTCTCTCTTCCAGAGTTCTCAGAGCCTTTAAGGTCTCTCTTGTTTTGAATTGGTTGTTTTAAGCTTTTCCTATCAGTAACTTAGATTCCTGCTCTCTTAAATCTGCAAGCTCAGGGGCCTCGCTGGTGGCACAGGCGGTTGAGCGCAATGCTGTGAAGCTGTCTGTAGCCTCTGCAGTGCAGGTTCGATCCTGGTCAGCCGGTGAGATACCCACATGGCACGGTAGACCTATTCTGTCTTGCCCGCTGCTCCCCTCAGCAGTGTATTTCAGTCAGTCTGCCTCTTCTAACAGGACCCGGTTCTTGTGTGCATGAATAAATAAATGTTTTTAAAAAAAAATCTGCAAGCTCAGTTTTCAGTTCATCCACATTCTCACCAGGATTCAGTGTTTTAGTGCTACTGTCTCTACCTCTGCTTCCTTTCTTTTGTGTTGGTTTGTGCCTTTTAAAAAAATCAGCAAGTTGTCATGATGGTGGATTTTCCTCTAGGCCTACACATTGGTTGCCATTTTGTATCAGTTAGTGTCTTGATTGCTTGATATTCAAATTGCCATTTTGTAAGCTCACTGTTGTAAGAAATGTTGGCTAGAGAAGACTACCTTTAATTTAGAGATGCTTTCAGTCACTTACTGTTTTTAAAAAAAAAAAATTTGTTTAAATTGTCCCTCCCTTGCTTCAAGCTAAAATACCTTTGTTTTACAGGCAAAAGTCTGCAGGAGGGGTGTGTTAGATGTTGTTATAATAGATCTTACTTGGCCCTGCTTTTGTGGCTCCTGAACAGGATACACTCCAAGTCTGATATAGTAAGAGGAGGAAGCAGGAGAGGTGGAGGAAAGCGTTCCCTATAAATGTATCTGTACAGCCCTTAGCTGAGGTCTGTTCAGATTGGATTCAAAGCTGTAGTTTGTTCAATTGCTAGTCTTGTTACCTGAGCCAGGTGTATTAACCATATTAGTAAATAAACACAGAGATGATCCCTACTTCATGGAGGTGAGAGTACTTAAAGAGCATCTGAAAAGCCACCTGAACTCCAAATTCCTACCACCATGTAAAATGTTTAAGGAGATGTTTTGACAGATATGCATTTTCTCCAATTCCCAAGCCCAGTCTAGGTAAAGAGAGAAGCAGCAAGAAGACAGGCTAAGGTGTGACCCCTGTATCTTGCAGGGGTCGGGAAGATACAGCTGGAAAAGAGAGGAGGCTGTCAGAAAGGCAGGATCCACCCTTTTCACCCTAGTGCTGAGGCTAAAGGTAAAACAATACACACATGAAAAACCAGGAGCAAGTGCACGCAGGTAGGGATGCTGCTGTAGGAGCACAGAAAGTGATAGGCCAGATATTTTGAAAGATTTTATTTTATTTTTTTTAAGATTTATTTATTTATTTATACAAGCACTGGGTACAGTCAGAAGCGCGGGAGGGTGAGAGAATTCACCAGAACCAGAGCAGGGAGCAGAGCAGGCAGAAGGACCGAAGCACACTGCTGAGGGGAGCAGCAGGCGGCAGGGGGGGTCTGCGCGCCATGTGGGACCCTCCTCCGGTGGCCTGGGAGCAGCTGGGGATTGAACTGGTGCTGCAGAGGCTGCGGGCAACTTCGCAACCCAGAGCTCAACCGCTGCGCCACCGGGGAGGCCCTATTTTGAAAGATTTTAAATCCTACTTTGGAACATGTCTCCTTTGCCCATAACTTACAGCAACATCTAACCCACCTTTCTGCAGAGTTTTGTCTACAAAAGAAAGGTCTTTTGGCTTGGAGGGTGGAGGGTGTTGGGGTGGCAGTTAAGACGCAACCTATAAAGCTCTCCACAACCACTGCAGTGCGTGTTCAATTCCTAGCCAGGGAGCATGGCGCAGCAGACCCACATGGCGCAGCAGACCTCTCCTGTCTCACCTGCTGCTCCCCTCAGCAGTGTATTTCAGTCAGTCTGCCTGTTCTATTCCCTACTCTGTCTCTGGTGAATCCTCTCACCACCCCCACACCTCTGGCCTTTACCCCAGTTCTTGTATGCATAAATAAATAAAACTTTAAAAAAAATTAATTAAAGGTATTAGAGTCTAGTTCACTATCTTTACAGGAGGGAGCTTATGAAATAATTACAATTAGGATATCAAGAACTCAAGGCACTAATGGGTGCAAAATTGCAACCAACACTTAGGCCTGGAGGAAGCGATCTTTGTTTTCTTTCTGGCATCAAATAATCATAAATTCTATTACCTCCAGGC
This sequence comes from Talpa occidentalis, assembly GCF_014898055.3. Lineage (NCBI taxonomy): Eukaryota > Metazoa > Chordata > Mammalia > Eulipotyphla > Talpidae > Talpa > Talpa occidentalis. The sequence goes on along the minus strand of NW_023605305.1, from coordinate 94,049,770 downwards.
ATATGGTTTTTAATCATGCATAAATATTTCTCAAGAAAGAGAATTCTATAAATTTCCCTTATAACTAGCCAGTCCTCATAATCAGCAAGTTCTTTTCTATATGACCTGAGTCCCTAGTGCTGCCATTTAAACTCACCTCCTAATGTTCTCCCATCTAGGGAGATCCAGAACAGCTCTCTGCTCCTCTTTAATTTCTACAGGCAATGTTTGTGAAGTTTCCTTGGAGTTAAGTAATCAGAGACTCCCCTCAGCTGTCTTTAGAATTCTTCTGTTATTTCCCTGTAGAGCCTCTTCATTTATTCATCTTTCTTAGATATAGTTTCTTCTGAAAAAGTTAAAGATTAGAATCCAGTTGTGAAGTAGACTGCCAAAGAAGTGGCAGAAAACCTGATCTGGACAACTCCAGGACAAGCTAAAGAAATAAAACAGGTTGTCCCTTAAGAAATATATTCTTCTGTTTCTGAAAGCATCTTTGGCAATATCTAGGCTCAGCCACGGGCTGATAAGTAAACTGGATGAAATTAATCCTCTATCTTGTCCTAATGTACCCTCCTCCGATGTTGCACATGCACTGCATGCCTGCTTCTCCTGCTCACTCTCCTCTTCCACAGAGCCCTCTTCCTCAATATGTTGGAGATTTTAGGAACAAAGGCATGAAGAGGAAACGTTCTCTGATGGCCACATTTGATAAGCTTCCTTAGACACCTTACACTGGCTAAGTTGGCTTACTCTGCTTTTTTCGCCCATCTTTCCCAGAAGCTGGCTGGTTGATTTAGAGAAACAGACATTTTAGAGAAAAATCAGTGCTCCAAGTAATCAGAGGGTCACTGGGACAGAGAGCAGAAAACCCAGGTCAGCCCTGACTAACTTCTTGGCTTTTAAGCAGAGGCAGCTATACCTTAAACTTTGTTTCTTTCAGTTGGATTTTTCTGTAGTGCCACTTCCATCTGACAATGAATAAATGCTTTCTTAATCTCTCCAAAGGTAAAAGTTTTTTTTTTAAACAACATGGCTACTATCAAGAAATCTCATTTCTGACATGTAAAAATAGCCCCAGAACTAGAAGTAGAAGGAATAATCTGAAGACGGCATTTTCAACATTTCCCAGCAGACCCTCGGACAAGATTCTCCTCGTCACATTGTTGGTTGAGAGTCACTAGATTATTAGGTTAAGTTGACTCCTGCATCTCGATGACATGAATTCCGCAGCCTTGAGTGCAGGGGGCTGCTTTGTTCTGTTTTGCACAGGGCTTCCTCTTGGTCAGTGTTTTGCATTAGCAGCACCAGAGTTTCCAAAACTCTGCAAGTTGAAAGGCCTTCTTAATGGGCACTGATTAAAATAAACTGACATGGCAACAAATTATATTTGGCAAATAGACATCGGAAAGCAAATATTCAGACTTCCTGGGCAGGGAGTAGTACTGGCACTTTTCCTGAATATGAATAATCAAGTATGTGTCAAGTTCTAGATGAAACAGACTTGTTCACTGTCAATAGATGAGGCAAGGCCATCGTGCATGAGCTGAGCAACTGAAGCTCAGGTGAGCCAAGAGGGGCTGACTGACTTCCTGCTGTTTTGGTGTATCCTTTGTTTAAATAGGGAAAACGATATTTTTAAAATGTGCTTCACATTAGTCTTAATTGACGGTGAGGATCAGCTGGGTGTGGATCCACATGTGAGGTGTTAGGGAATGAACTTTGAAAGTTGTTCAGATCACAGGAGGTGTTTTGGTTTGGGGGAGCTCTTTGGGTACATATCAGTGTAGCCAAGAGATTTGATTTCCTTCTAGAATTGAAGCTCCCACTCTAGGAAAAGTGAATTTCTGGCAGAAAGGCACAGTCGTTGATGCAAACTTTTTCACCTTTAATTTCTCTCTCTCTCTCCCTCTTCCTCCCCCATCCCCCAGACCCCAGGACAATGCTGGGAATGGTCCAAAATACAGATTTCCCAGAAAAATAGAGTGAAACTACAGTGGTTCATGGCCTCTTAGGAATATTGACCCCTTATTCCCCCTCCATCCCACCATTCTCAGAAAATAAAAAAAAAATAACAAGAGGAAATATAGCAATTGCCAAATACACAACAAGCATATAAATGCCCTGAGGTTGATGCAAAAATGTGTTTGTAAAAGTGGTGTCAGGGAAAGCTGTAACCAGCTGTAACCAGACCCAAGGGCATGAGCCATTCTAAGTTTTGCAGAACTGCTTTCTGGCAGAGGCTTTTGAGGGGCCCCCGAAAGGGGATGGAAGTAACCGGCTAAGATCCTGCTCTTGCAGGGCAGAGCCTTTGCTCTGTGTGTTGTTTTAATGAAGCAGCTGGAGGGAGGCTTGCTTATCTCTGGCCCATAGCTGTGTGTTTCAGCAGGACAGGAAAGAGGAGGCTCATTCATAAATAGACTTGGCCCTCTGGGGCTTCCCATATTGAAGGGAGCAGACTGCTGACCAGAAGTTTAGGAGGTTGATGCGCTGACTTTTCAAGGAAAACGCAGTGTCTGTCATGGGAGAGCCTTGATCACTTTTCCCTACCTAGAGCCATTTTTGAGGGCTGCCCTGAGGCTAGTTTTGCTGAGGAAAAGATTTAGCTCTAGAGCCTTTTGCAGGGCTAAATGCAAACCATGTGTGTGACCCAAGGGTCCCTCCCTCTCCAAAGCATTGCACATTTGGCATAAGGAATAGGTTTAGCTAAAATGCACTGGGGTGTGTAATGAAAAGTGGGATTCTTAATGTGTTAGGAGAGACTCATGTTGCACCTCACAATGAACCTCAGAATGGGGGTGGGAGGTTCCCTGGCAACCACAGTCCCCATGTGCCAGCAACCAGGCCCCTTTCCACCTCCATTTTGCGCAACCCTGTAGTAACCTCCTCCTGTCTCCATCCCTCAGGTAGTTTTGTTCCTAGCTACAGTTCTCTGCTGTAGCTAGGGTAAAATCTAGCCTTCGCCGCCCCCATTTATACAGATGCATTCAGAAAGAGGCCCTGGACTGCCTAGGTTCTCCTACCCCGGTTGAAACATCACACTCTCCAACTCGTGCAGTACCTGCATGAGAGGAGATGGATGGAGCTTCTTGGATGCAGGTGCTAGTCAGCTGGATCACACAGAACAGGTGGTGGTAGTATTTGCAAAGGCACTGGACCTGGGGATTCATTAACTAGCTGGGATCTTAGCCACTATAACTCCCCATCAGTCAGCTTGAAAAGTTTTCTCCTGCAAGAGCTTTTCAAAACAAAGCACCAAAAAAACACAACAACCTGATGGTGTGAGACTTTCTGATCCTGTTGCTTCCAACCATGGTGGAGAAAAGCATCAGCCAGGAAAATGTTCTCTACAGGAGTACTTACGCATAACATACCTCTCCCCCCACCCTTTTCTTTATTGACTGCAGGGGAGACGGCAGGAAGGCAGCAAGTCCCCACCTCCCCACCAGCATCAGAAAACAGCAGCGCAGCGCACAGCATCGGCAGCACACAGAGCACACCCTGCTCCAGCAGCAGCGCGGCCTAGCCCGCCTGCGCGGGGAGGACAGGCCTGATGCCGCACTGACATGCACTCAGACTTCGAAGGCTCGATTGTGGTCCCCTTGCAAGGAGAGAATGAATTTTGATGTAAAGATCACCTGTTGTATTCACAACCTCCCCCCACCCAGGGCTACTGTAAACGTGACCTCTGGACTGTAACACACTAGAATTCATGTGAGAAAGCTAAGGTGGTGGCCTTCTTCACCAGCCCCTCACAGGCTTGGGGGTTTTCAATGTGAAACACATGCCAGTTCTTAAAATGCTGCTTTGTCCAGGTAATAACATCCGTAACGGGACCCTGAGTTTTTCTTGAGATTCAAGAAGTTGGTAAACAGAGAATAGAACCAGTGAGGAGATGTGGTCAAAGATGGTTTTATAACTGAACCACGATGTAAAACAAAAGAAATGCTTCGAGACTTTCTAAAGTTTCTCCCTGTCAAATTTGCACCTTTGTCTGGATGGACACTTGTCACCTGCTGCCACACCCCTTGGGGGCTGATCTGTCAGGTTAGATGGCCGCTGCCCTCAGGGACTGCATCCTGACCCATATCAGGCGACATTCCTTTCTTGTGCCCCGGGCCAAAACCATGCTGATTCCCTCCTCAGTGTCCTCCTCCTGCCCACACTGCAGACAACTGCAAAAATGTCTTAATGCAAATTTCCTACTTCATTACAGACCTAGAGAAATGGAAAATGGTGCATCTTTGAGACTGCAGATTTGTGCCATTGATGACATTTTATCTTGATGAATTAGGGTATAAATTGGGACAAAATTCAGTTGTAAAGTTAGGAGGAATTTGCATGGGGGTATATGTACAAGTACAAGTAGATAATAGGTCATCTGGTATATTCGTTTCCAGATGAAGAGAAAACCCATTCCCATTTTGAAAATGCCCTACACCTTCCGAGTTGGAACTTATTCATAAATATGTTTGGTAGAATTTGTGTTTCCACTCAAAACACGTCAACCATTTTAATAACTCCTTTTGGAAGAATCAAGCTCTTGTGAGATGAAAAGGCATGGCAGATTTAGCTCAGTTCTGATCATTTATCGGAACAGTTATCTCACCAATTCTGCCAAGAAAGTACTGAGATATGAAAAAAGGCACCCAATTGGGTTGCCTCAGTTCTCTTGCCTTAAATATATCCCAAACTCAAGAAGAATTTGAGGTGAATTTCATGAAATGGAATAATATGATGCCACTTTGCAGCTAAAATAAGCTCAACTGATACCTCTATGTTTAAAAGAATGCCAGAGGAACATCTCCATGCCAAATAATTTACTACTGAGGATAGCTTCATTGCAAATAAATAGTACTCACTTTTCTAGAATTCCCCCCAGACTCAGAATTCTACAAATAGAACAAGGCTAGACTGTACGCCAACATATTCATAAGCAAATCTCACCATCCTTAAAATAAGCAGGTTATGCCTGGTTCTCTGTGAATGGAACCCTAAATAGGAATGTTGGCACCCAAGATTTGAGAGTAGAATCTGTCTACAAGGCAAACAAGTAGGTGGAAATTAATGATCACTGTTACACAGTCATAGAGTAAACAATATTCTGATTGACTTGCTCCATGTAGATATTTATCAGGATAATTTTAACCAGAAGAGATTACTTGAGAGCTAAGATTTGCAGGCTCTCTGCATTGCTACATTGAAAATTTTTGCACATTTTCAAATGAAGATGTGAGATAAAAAAGAATGTTTTTCCCTTTGGTTAATTCTTTTCTAACATACATGGTATCAGAGTGGAGGACCTAGATTACGCTACCTGTGTTTGAAAAATAATGCGCTTTGCCTAACCTTCAGCAGAATGTATTGTTTAAGCATATTCTATATATAAAAAAAGTTTAAAGATGTCTTCAAAGAAGACTAGAGTCTTTAAGTCACTTATAGCTATATTTTACTACAAAAATATGTGTATAAAGATATATTTAAGTGTTTTAGATAAATTTAACTTACTCCATATGAGATGTTTAATTTCAGTTACTGTGAATTCTTTTGATCAGTTCTTTGCCTTTTAAAAAACCCTTTCCATCTTATGAAAAAGAAAATGAGCTATTAAGAGGTATTGAAAGGTCGAATGCATAGATGGACGGGATTAAAACCTTTTGTAATATATTTAAATGTATATTTTTAAGAGAGATGCTACATTGCCAATGATTTTATAAATAGTTTAAAATTAATTTACAAATTTATAGATGCAAACCAAAAGATTTTAAAGGAAAGAGGGGAGAAAATCATCATCTTTGATTTTTTTTGGAGCTTATTGTCACAAGTATTATTCAGCAATCCCTGTTCATGAAACCTGACTTCATGTTAATCAGAGAGTAAATGTCACTCAGCATTTCTGAAAACATTTCTAAAAACTGATCATTTAAAAAAAAAAAAACTTCTTCCTAACTTCTCATTACAGCATTTTTCCAATTGCTTCCTACTTCACAGTTTTAATACAAATTACAAGCTCTACTTTATAACACATTCTGCAAGTTTCTTTAAAACTGTTGTTATATTCCAGTAAACTCTTGTATCTGCAGAGTCTTGTTACTTCTGCAGGCTACACCCTTTATTCACAGAGGCCATTTTGTTTTGTTTGATGTAAAGCTATTGTTGAAATGCTCTAAACTCCAAGGCAGATTACCTGTGTAATAGCCTTTAGCTTCTCATCATGTGGTCTAGACTTAACAGTCTCTATTTTGAAAGTCAGAGATTTCTTCTAAGCTGTTTCTATTGTATTTTCTAAACAAAACAAAACAAAACAAAAATGGTCTTTTCCTTGTCTCATAAGAAGATTGTAAACCCATTTCCTGTGTGTGTTCTGTGGGGGCATGATTGAGAGCGAGTGTGGGGCCCGTATCACGGGCCAGTATTTTTGTACTGTAACTACCTCATGGTTTGTGTGATGGCTGCACTGCTGGTTGTGTTAACAGAGCACATTTTGTTGGGTGGATCATGTGTTTTGTCCTATTTGTTTTATCTGGGGGTTGTTCATGAAACTGACAGATGTTTTACTGAAAGGATGATTATCACTTTCCAGATACAATACTTCTCTCTTCTGTTTTTTTTCTGAATGAGCCTGATTTTGTTGATGATTTTCATCATCTATGAGGGTAAAAAGAGTACCCTTAAAATCCCTGTGGCCAGTTTGAACACCCCTAGTGTATTCTTTTCTCTGTTCAATGTGTCAGCAATTTTGTGAACATGCTTAGATGTATAGTTTTGATAACCACAGTTTTAAGTCTTTTATCTGTGCATAATAAAAATATATATCAATTATTAATATGTGTCTTGTTTGATTGTTAGTCTACCCTTGGGCTACTGTAACCCTTTTTCATTGTGACTTTATCCTAAATTTATCATCTGCTCCAACTATGCTGATAGGAAGACTGGAGGTGATGGCTAAGAGAACATTCCAGCTCACTGAGCAGAGGGGAAGGGAGGGCAGCCCAGAGGGTGGTGCTACAGAAGCGGTCACTTCTCGGGAAAAGGTGGCAGGGAACCTGGAAGTGGGTTTCAGCCCTGGAATCCATTCCTGGACTTTGTTTCAATCTCCTAGAGGCAAGGAAAGAAAAATAGTATGTGTGTTGGATCTAATCTTTTTATCCTCGCCAAATACTCTCATGCGGCTGCCAGCTTTCTCTATCAAGATGGCACCATCTCCCAGCTGCCCACACCAGAAACCTGGGAATCTGACTTGACTCCTCTTTGGCTCATCCACCCCCAAATGAATAAGTCCAAAGATATCCTACCTCTGATATGCCTCTTTATCCAAGCCTGATCATTATCTCTAAAGTTGTCTCCGGGGCTTCCTCCCCTACATTCACTCTTCACCCTGCAGCAAAAGAATTCTAAAGAGAATCAAATCATGTCATTTCCCAACCTAAAGCCTTTAAGTAATTCCTGTATTTGCTTTCAGGGTATGCTTTCAGGGTGAAGTTCAACCCCCTGAGTATGGGTGAAGAGAATGATCTGCCTACCTTCCCAGCTACTTGTCTCATCTCTCTGGAGTTGGTTCGGTGTGGTGTTTTCCCCACCAGACAAAATTATCTTCTGCAAACAATATGCTACTGTCAAAAATTAAATTATTTTTTTAATTTAATTTATTTAAACATGTATTTATGCATACAAGAGCTGGGGTGCAGGCCAGAGGTGCAGAGGGGGTGAGAGGATTCACCAGAGATGCAGTGGGGAGCAGAACAGGTGGATCTACTGGAATACACTGTTGAGGGGAGTAGCAGGCAAGTCAGGAGAGGTCTGCTGCACCATGTGGGTCAGCTCCCTGGCCAAGGATTGAACTCGTGCTGTAGAGGCTGCAGATAGCTTCACAGTGCTGTACTTAACCTTGTGCACCACCAGGGAGGCCCTCAAAGATTAAATTATAACATTTGATGTGTGTTTATGAACCACACTCAAGTCCCTACCTATTTCCCCTTTGAGAATTAGTGATTTAGATGGTTTGAGACAGCCCACCCCTCACAGCTCACACATGGAGGTGCCCATACAGTAGGAACAAGGACCTCTGAACACATTACTCCATCGAGGCTGGGGTCTTTTGTCACAGAAGAGAAATGTCTGTCATTTTTCAGCGGAGCCAGGTCTCCAAATGTTATAAGGGAGAAACTGGCAGTCAATTTTTGCCATTAAACTCCCCTTATATCCATTAGAGCAGAAATCTAGACCATCCATTAATGGGTTTTAGAGTCTATTAACTGAAATTGTAACTATTTACATTCATGTGTCTGGGTATTCCTTCGTTTGTGTTTTGTTTCATTTGTGAGAGAATCCATGCCTTTTTTTAGTTCTTTCCTCTAAAATGATGATTTTTCTTGTAGATACTATATATGTATAAAATGAATGCAAACAATGTAGGTATATGTAACATTAAAAAAAACCCTGTCATCCTCTCATTTAGAGATAATTCTGATTTAGTGTGTTCTCAGATATTATGCTCATAGCAACAAACATCAGGAATGAAACATAAAATGAGATACTGCAGAGAGTTTAATAAATAAGGGATTGCCATAAATAACTTTATTATAATAAACTGGAAAATCTAGACTGCATAGGCAAGGCATCAGTCAGGGTCCTGCTGGTGAACAGAAACCATGCTGAGTATTGCAACAGTGAAAATGGGGAATTGGTTGAGCGGGGTTGGATGACTGGAAAGGTAAAAAGAGGGCGGTGAAGTAACACAGGTAGGAGGAATTTCATCCCTGAGGCTGGGGATTGTCAGAACTTGAAGCTGGGGGTGGTTTGCTGATTCCTAGCTGGGAGACACAACTTAATGGCATAGATGAATTCCTAGAAAAAATAATTTGCCAAAACTGATTCAAGAAGCAACTGAAAATTGAGAATACATCTTTAACCATTATGAAAATCAGTGGTTTAAAAACTACCTCCCTGGTGGTGCAAGGGTTAAAGACAGCACTATCAAGCTTCTGCCAGCCACTGCAGCACAAATTTGATTGCCTGGCCAGCCAGGGAGCTGACCCACATAGCACAACAGACCTCTCCTCTCTCATCTGCTGCTCCCCTCAGCAGTGTGTTTTGGTAGATCTGCCTGTTCTGTTTCCTACTCTGTCTCTGGTGAATCCTCTCACCCCCTGCACCTCTGGCCTGTACCCCAGCTCTTGTGTGCATAAATAAATAAATCTTAAAAAAAAATACTATGAAACCAATTGCTGCCCAGCCCTGATGGTTTGACAGGTAAGTTCTACCAAGATGTCAAACAATAGATGATGCTAGGATTATGGTGGTCTTTTGTTTTGGGATTGGCAAGTCATTCCCAAATGAGTTTTTAAATATTAATATCTATTTCTACATTACTTTCTTTACAGGTTGTTACCAAATCAGACTATCCTACCCTCATCATCGCGTTGGGCTTGTTGAAACAGCTTGGACTCCAGGCAGAAGGTTGCCTTGTTATGTATCTTGGCTCTCTCATTTGCTAGCTGAGCAAATTCCTTAATTAAAACAAACAAACTTCCTTGTTTTTTTCCCTAAATATTAAATAATTCACCTAAAATATTTAGCATATACCAATGATTTAATAATTATCATCTACTATTATTGTTACCATTAGTGCATGTTTAAAATTTTGCCAGTGGTTAAAAGTTGTATCTCATTGTTTGACTTTGTAGTATCTTCATTTTCCAGTCACTCCGATCCATTTAAATTGCCATCATACAATTACTGGCCTTTTCATGTCTTCCTGTTCATTTCCTTAGCCCATTTTACTATTCAGTTGTGTTTCTCTTAATAATTTCCACATTAGCAATATGTCACATGTCATGTATGACAAATATTTTCTAACCTATAATTGTCTTTTTCTTCATTCTATTTATAATGGATAGTGCCAAGGTAAAATGTTTAATTACATGTAGTTGAATATCCCTATCTTTTTCTCTTGGCTTCTGGGTTTTCTGTCTTGCTTAAAAGTTCTAACTCTAGACATGTACTAATAATCTAGCTATGGACTAGTAATATTACTAATTTATTTTTTAAAATTAGATTGTTATTCCTATTTTTGTGATGGTATGAAGGTAAGGGTCTAATTTTGTTTTCTTCCAGATAATTACTGAATTTAATTTAAAAGTCCCTCTATTTCCCTTTGAATTCAGATTTTGAAAAACAATGAGGAGAATGGTCTGGTTTTAGTAGATAAAAAATTTGATATAAAAAAATTTTTATTAAGGATTTATTTTTATTTATTTATTTATACAAGCACTGGGTACAGTCAGAAGTGCGGGAGGGTGAGAGAATTCACCAGAGCCAGAGCCGGGAGCAGAGCAGGCAGAAGGACCGAAGTACACTGCTGAGGGGAGCAGCGGGCGGCAGGAGAGGTCTGCGTGCCATGTGGGACCCTCCTTCGGTGGCCGGGGATCAGCCGGGGATCGAACCAGCACTGCAGAGGCTGCGGGCAGCTTCGCAACCCGGCGCTCAACCACTGCGCCACCGGGGAGGCCCTGATATAAAATTTTATAATCAAAGTGGTATAGGATTAGCATAAGAAGAGTTAAATAGATTATTCAAACTGGTAGAGTGACCAGAAATAGATCTAATTTATTGGAATAGATGATGACTAGTCATAGTTTTCACCAGATTCTTTAAAATTTCCATGGCCCATAACAAGAGATACAGCTTGTTTACCATTATAAAAAAAAAGTCTGATTTTCCCTGTTATTTAAAGAATTTAGAGAAGTCATCTGAAAAAACAAAAATTTAATTTAAGTAACATCCACCCCAAACCTATTATAGTTCAACATGCCTGAGCCATAAGCATGGTGTTGCCAGCCTAGGGGTCTGGAGGGTGAAGAATCAAGTCAGAGAGAATTGTGCTGAAGCCTTAAGAACTCATGGAATTTGTTTTTTCTAAGTTCTGAACTTCATTGGAACCTAACCCCCATTTCTGCTTTTCTATTTCTTCATTTTGGGAATTGTTGGGACAAAAAAATATTTTTTCCTCTACCCTTCTGAGTTCTTACGAGACCCTTGTAATAAAGGACATATTAACAATAGAAAAGCAAACAAATTGATTAACATGCAGCCCTCTTGTGCACATAGGAGATACCTCAAGGAGGTGACATTTATTTTATTGATAGAACATGGGTTTATTTTTTTTTTAAATTTATCTATTTATGCATGTAAGAGCTGGAGTACAGGCCAGAGATGTGGGGGGTGAGAGGATTCACCAGAGACAGAGTGGGGAACAGAACAGGCAGACTGACTGAAATACACTGCTGAGGGGAGCAGCAGGCGAGTCAGGAGAGGTCTGCTTCGCTATGTGGGTTTCTCTCTGGCCGGCCGGGGATCAAACTTGTGCTTGCAGAGGCTGCGGATTGCTTCATAGTGCGGTGCTTAACCCCTTGCGCCACCAGGGAGTCCCAGAACATGGGTTTACGACACTGTGTGATTTACGGGAGAGATTCACTCCTCCTCAGATATATGTCACCACACCACCCTCACCATCAAAGTTCCCATGAGGAGGTGACTTTAAAATTCAAGATTAAATACCATTTTTACAGGGAAACGTGAAGTGGAATATGGGCTTTTTAGGAAGAGTAAATGACTTTAAAGAAAGATGAACAGGTCCTTAGAAGACTAGATGTAAGGTACCATAGTTTATGACTGTATGTGAAGATTCAATGAGTGAGTCTTCCCTGGATGAGAAGACTCTGGGGGAAGGGACTTAAAACTACAATCCTTTAGAGGATCTGGCTTTGGCAGGTAAGGGTGAGTTCAGAGAAAGAGTCTTTTTGAATTTGCTGTCTTTCAAGTGCATATAACTCAAAATAATCAATATACCAAAACTGCATATTTGGGGTAGCATATCCTGAACTCCTAGTTATATTTTGGGATGGCATATTCTGCTTCCCTTCAGTATGTGTATCCTATGCCTGTCCCACCATTGTATTTTGGACATACATAACTTGTTTGGCTTCTCAAGTTCACAGCTGGAGAGGAATTTTGCTTCAGGATGCATTTACATACTTCTCATTCATATTAGATCTAGGTGCATTCTAGATAAGACTTAGCATTTCTGAGTTGATATCTTAAAACTCTTGGCATTTTGGAAATGGAATAAATGGATTTAGCATATAAGAAAGGCAGAGTGTGGAGGTGAAGGGATGGGAAAATGGAATGCTTTGGACTGAATATTTATGTCTTCCCACAATTCATATGTTGATGATTTAATCCCCAAAGTGAAGCTATTTGGAAAAAGGGTCTGTGGGGTGTAATTAGGTCATAAAGCTGGGAGCTTTCCTGATGGGATTAGTGCCTTTACCAGAAAAGACAGAAGAGAACTTGCTTCTCTCCAACCTGTGAGGAACAATGAGAAGACAGTTACCTGCCAGCCAAGATGTAGGTCCTCACCAGACTCCAGATCTGCCAGTGCCTTGATCTTGGACTTCTGGCCTCCAGAACTGTGAGAAATAAATGTTGGTTACTTAGGTCACCCCGTCTATGGTTTTTGTTACAGCAGCATGAATTGACTAAGGCAGAAGTTTATGATTTGTATGACAATTTATTGCTGCTGCTTTTCTTCTTCCCCACAAATGTTTACGAAAAAATGAACAACAGCTAATCAGCATCATTTATAAAAAGTTGGTTTCTTTCAGTCACTTGCAAATCTTATAACTCTGTAAAGTGAAGAAATATTACCAAATCTCATTTTCAAAGAAAACGTGGAATCTTTTTTGTTTCAAAGCAAGTCAAACCTGTAGCATCGCTCTTCCTTAACATGTTTGAAAATGGGCAAGTGACTGGTTTAAAGATGTCATTGAAAGGGCCTCCCTGGTGGCACAAGGGGTTAAGACACAACTTATGAAGCTGTCCGCAGCCTCTGCAGCATGAGTTCGATCCTCTGGCTGGCCAGGGAGCTACCAAATGGCGCAGCAGACCTCTCCTGACTTGCCCATTGCTCCCATCAGCAGTGTATTTCAGTCATTCTGCCTATTCTGCTCCCCACTCTTTCTCTGGTGAATCCTCTCACCCCCTGCACTTACGGCCTGTACCCCAGTTCTTGTATACATAAATAAATATATTTTTAAAAAATATGTCATTAAAACCCATGTTTAAGTTTTGGGCCTCCCCACTGGCGCAGCGGTTGAGCGCTGGGTTGCGAAGCTGCCCGCAGCCTCTGCGGCGCAGGTTCGATCCCCGGCTGCTCCCCGGCCACTGGAGGAGGGTCCCACATGGCGCGCAGACCTCTCCTGCCGCCTGCTGCTCCCCTCAGCAGTGTACTTCGGTCCTTCTGCCTGCTCTGCTCCCTGCTCTGGCTCTGGTGAATTCTCTCACCCTCCCGCGCTTCTGACTGTACCCAGTGCATGTAAAAACAAATAAATAAATAAATAAAAACCTCTATATTTAAAAAAAACAAAACAAAACAAAAAAAACCCATGTTTAAGTTTTAACATATTTGCTGACTTTGTGTCTAAATTTCAGTCTCAACCTTTAAAAGGAACTGAACCCTGCACTTTATGTAGATTTTATTTCACACTTAAAATAAAGGTCATATGACATCATCTTCCTTTCCTCAGAAGGTCACAGCTTGAACTGATTTTTGATGACCTTCCCCATATATTGCCTCTGAGATTTCATTTAAGAAAAAGTGGAACTTTCAAGGTAGAATCATATGACTGGAGTGAACCAAACCTTGATAAGGGACCTGGAAAAAGACTAATTATAATAAAGCAAAAATCAAAATCAACAAGCAGCTATAAACCAGAGACACACTATGGAGGGAGGAGGGGGGTAGGATCAAAACAAGGGGTGTTGGGAATTGTATGGGGACTATAACCAAGATGAAAATGCATACATTGTGCAAAAATGAAAAATGATGTAAAAAATATATAAAATTAAAAAATTTTAAAAAATCCAGTGTGGGTTTAAAAAATATAAAAAAAAGTGTAATAATAAAAAAAAGAAATGAGGGTCAGCAGTTCATACACACAGACACACATACACACACACAGGCACACATACACATAGACACATACATACCCACATAGACACACAGATTCACATACATAGACCCAAAGATACACATTCAGACACACACTACCCACATAGACACAGAGACACACATACATACATACACACATAGACACACACATACCCCTGGCCTTTTTCTTCTTTCCTTTCTATTAACATGTTCTCCATATTTTCGCTGAACTCGGGTTCCCCAGAACTGATTACCCTTTTATAGACCATGACACATCATCTGTACAAGAAGGGTGGACAAGGAGAACAAGAGTTTCTCAACTTTAAAATCCAACTTGGTTGCTTCCACTTGACCAGTTAAAGACCCAAAGCTGAAAATCTTAATAACTCACTCAGGTGGGGCAGCTTTTGCTGCTCCTCCCAGTTCATAGATGCCTTATAACATAGTTGCTGCAAAGGACACAGCACACTTGACAAGAAGTGTTGAAATACTGCTGAATGTTACAAGGATAAAAACACATCGACTCTCTTTGATGAGAGTGGAGGGGAGCTGGGAAGAGAGAAAGATGATATTGAAATTCAACCCAGATCATAAAGACGTTACTCCAAAATGGAAACCAGAGATTTGCTATCCTCATTTCAAATACCTCTACTCTTTCAAGAGAAGTACATCTGCAGAGGTGTCTCTTCTTTGAAGTCTATTTAGCAAATCTTCTTCTTAAGTGGAGAGGAGAGATGAAAATAAATCACTCCTTAGCCTAGCCCTGAGCTGTAAAATTGAAGTATCTATTGGAGTGTTGAATCTGGACTCTAGGGAAATAGAACTTTCTTTACTATTCCATTACAGTTTCAAAAAAAGTTTTAAAAGTCTGTTATTGTGCCAGCAAAGGAAAAAGCAACAAATCTTTAACCCAACCAGACAGCCCTCATTTTGACTGTTTGATTTTTCCCTTTTACTGTATTTCTCAGAATGCCAATGTATGTGATAGAAACTTCAGTTACTTCAAGGAAATAGTCACAGGAAGTGTAGGAAGCAGTTAAAAGTAGCATGTAATGGAAATGGAGGATTTGGTTTCAGGTCATTTCATGCCCACGTGTCTGATCTGAGTTGCAATGAAGAAAAACAGAATAAACTTTTAGGAGAGAGAGACCCGCCCACTCAGCAGGGCAGAGCCCTCCCCTTGCCCTTGTCCTTTGCCCTGTGTGCAGGGGCATGCCCCCATGCCCCCTGACCTCTGTCCTATGCTCTCTGCCGCTCCACCCCCTCCTCTCCGTCTGCAGCACCTTCTCACCATTTCCTCGGACCCTACCGTCCTCCATGGCTCTGCTGTTCTGAGTCTTCTCTATGGAAATTGATGAACCTCCCCACCTGTAAGTTATTTCACCACCTTCTGAGCATCCATCACCCACCCCATTGCTCAAGGCATACAATTTATTTTTCCCCACCCCTGATAGCTGATCCCTCAGCAAGTCCTATTTTCCAAACATATTCTGCTTCTCTGCCCCTGCACCACCCCATCCCTAATCGAAGCTGTTCTCATCTCTCTCTTTTTTTAATTTTATTTTTATATTCCCCATATGTAGGGGCAGGAAGACCACAGCGCAGGTTTTCTATGATCCAGCAGAAGGGGTTAAGGAGGAGTCCTGGAGCCCTCAGGGGTTTTGCAGGTCTTTTATTGGGATTTACCCGGTACACAGCAGGCAAGGGTGCTGGGGGGCCAGGAGGCTGGCAGGCCTCCCAGCTCCCAGCAAATCCTCACTCTATCTGGGCTCTCCAGTGATCTCTGCTTCTCTTTTGGCTTCTCCTCGGCTTCTGCTGGCGTCCCCGCGACACCTCCCTTAAAAGCCCAGTCTCAGCCCAGGTGAATCCCATCTACCTCTGCCCACACCCTACTCCAGGTGGCCACCATCAGGCATGCATTCAGGATCGCAAGGATCCATCATCTATCCTGATGGCGGGAGGGCAGAAAAGCCTGACATTTTTCCTTACCCTACACCATACAATTGCAACCCCCTTATATTGACCCCAATCCCTCCTTTCCCCCCTCCTCCCCTCCCCATAGTGTGTCTCTGGTTCATAGTTGTTTGTTGATTTTGATTTTCATTTTCTTATAGTTATTCTTTTTCCTGGTCCCTTATTTAGGTTTTCTAGATTCCTGCTATGAGTGAGACCATCCGGTATTTTTGTTTTTCTTTCTGGCTTATTTCGCTGAGCATGATCCCTTCCAGCTCCATCCATGTTGCTGCAAATTGCATGTGTTTATCTTTTTTGAATGCTGAGTAATATTCCATGGTGTATATGTACCACATCTTCTTGATCCAGTCATCTGTTTTTGGGCATTTGGGTTGTTTCCAAAGCATAGCTATTGTAAACAGTGCTGCTATAAACATAGGGGTGCTCAAGACTCAACAAAAACAAAGAAAATAATCCAGTCAAAAAATGGGCAGAAGAGCTAAAAAGAAACTTCTCCAAAGAGGAAATACAAATGGCCAACAGGCATAAGAAAAAATGTTCAACATCACTTGCAATCAGGGAAATGCAAATCAAAACTACCATGAGATACCATCTCACACCAGTGAGAATGGCACATATTAAAAAAAAACTAGCAACAACAAATGTTGGTGAGGATGTGGAGAAAAAGGAACTCTCCTGCACTGTTGGTGAGAGTGCAAACTGGTACAACCACTATGGAGAGCTGTGTGGAGATTCCTCAACCTACTTAAAGATAGAGCTTCCATATGATCCAGCAATTCCACTCCTAGGTATTTACCCAAAGGACACAGAAACATTAATTCCAAAGAGCACCTGCACCCCTGTGTTTGAAGCTGTTCTCATCTCTAATGTGAACCGACACACCAGACTTCTGTCCTGTTACACTTCGTTCCTCACTTTGAGATCTAGAACCTGATCTCAAAGTATGCTAGAGATTGTCACCCCCTGCTTGGAATGATAGCTTCCCATCACACTTAAGATAAAGTCCAGGTTCTTTATCCAGGCTTTTATTTTCAGTCCAATAAGTAGTGTTTCTTGTTTGTTCATTTTGTTTCTAACTTTTTTGTTTGTGAGGTTTTGTGTAAAACCACAATTTTTAGAATTAGAAAGGTTAACAATATAAAAATACATACTCACAAGACTTGCTTCTACTCCTGTGCCTATGCATCCTGTTTTCCCCATCAGTGATCACTGTTAGGAGTCAATCATGTTTTTTGGTTTTTTTTTTTTTAAAGATTTATTTATTTATTTATACAAGCACTGGGTACAGTCAGAAGCACAGGAGGGTGAGAGAATTCACCAGAGCCAGAGCGGGGAACAGAACAGGTAGACTGACGAAGTATACTGCTGAGGGGAGCAGCGGGCGGCAGGAGAGGTCTGTGCACCATGTGGGACCCTCGCTGGTGGCCTGGGATCGAACCAGAGCTGCAGAGGCTGCGGGCAGCTTCGCAGCCCAGCGCTCAACTGCTGTGCCACCAGGGGAGGCCCATCTATCATGTATTTTAAAGTAAATGCAAGCAACTAGGAATCCTTTCTTATTTTCTCCTTTCTTACCTACAATGGTGGCACACTGTGTATGTTGTATGTTTTGCTTTCTTACTTAATGAATTTTGTTTCCATATAAGAATATAGGGTAGCTTCTGTCCCTTTTTTTTTCTAGCCACATAGGATTCTGCTGTGGGAACTGGCCATAATTACTTCACCTGTCCCCTTCAGTCAAGTGTTGGCTTGTTTCTCTCATAATAAGCCTCATTTCTAGGCTCTTTGGTTTGTGTGCAGACATATCTCAAGGATAAAGTTCCAGATAAAGAATTACTGGGTCAAAGAGAAATACATTTATATTCCTAATGAATGTTACCAAATTGGATTCTATCAAAGCTGCACCATATTACACTTCTATCAGTAAAGCCTGTTTTACCACAGCTGTGCCAACCAAGTATAGATCTAGTATTTATATTTTTGTCAATTTGATGGATAAAAATGGTATTACAATATAATTTTAATTTGTATTTTTCTTATGATGAATGCAGTTGCATATACTTTTATATGTACAAGGATCATTCATTCTCTGTGGATTGTCTCTTTTGTTCTTTACCTATACTTCTATTGGTGTTGTTCTTTACCTTCTCAATTTCTAGGAATTCTTTATATCTTAGGGAGATTTACCCTTTATCTGGATTCTTTTAGCATTGAATGCCATAAGGCTATGACCCCTCCTCATCTCTGACCTCAGTTAATATAAATCTCCTGCCCATCTTTAAAGCTCCAGCCACATGCTCTGTGGTTTCTTACTTACCTAAAGGCCTTGACATTTGCTATAGCCAGATTATTACACAATTAGCTCCTCATTATTATTATTCAGATCTCGTCTTAATTAACACATGGAAAAGATTACCCAGACTCTCAGTTCTGCTCCATCACATCATTCAGTCTAATTCTTTGCCTAGCATATATTCCTCATTAATAATTTTTTTATGTGATTTAGTTTGTTTATTGTTAGTCACTCCCTATCCAGAATGGAAGTTCCTTACTGTTCTACCTCCACAGATTAAAACAGTGTCTAGCATGTAGTATGCATGTCATACAGACTGTGTAATTAATGAATCCTTTCATTCTCTCTGTCTTTATCATGAATGCTATCTGTCATAGTCCCTAAAAAAAAGATTGAGAATAACATTTTTTTGGAGCTGCAATTATGTACCAAACACTGGACTAGGTTTTATTATACATCTCATTCAGTCCTTCTGGTGACTCTAAGCTGGTTAACATTATGTCCATTTTTATCAATAAAGAAACCAAGACTCTAATAAGCCTCCAAAGAAGTTGCCCAAGAACATGTGATTCATACATGTAGGTGCAAATGAGGCCAGCTGATTTCAAAGCCCAGGCTCTACTTATACCACACGTGGGGTATTATCTTACTTCTTGAATCTCTGCTTGGCATATACTTGCACAGGCATTTGTACCTGCTCAATAAATCAGAGGCATAATATTTCAGAACCCAGGAGGGTAATGGCCACTTAGACTTTACTAAGTGGTACAGTAAATGAGCAATGAGTCCAGGATACCAATGTGCAACCCCTGATTCTTCATCACTATTCTTCTCCCCACCCCCTGTTACTATAGTCACACCAAGTTCATCCCCTCCCCCCCCAGCATTTGCACTCACTATTCTCCTGACCTAGAATAATTACTTCAAATATTTTCACAGGACTAGCTCTTTTTCATAACTAGGGCCTCATGGCAGCTATCACCTCCTTAGGTAAGACTTCTCTGACCACACAAACCAAATTAGGTAACTCTCAGTCTCAATCACTCTATATCTCATTTTTCTGCTCTACCGTTTTCTGAGTACTCCCAATTTGGAATTCCTTTTTTAAATTGAGAGATAATTGACATATTGTATTACTTTGAAGTACACAGTACAATGATTCAATGTTTGTAGATGTTGTGAAATGATCACCACCATAAGTCTAGTTAATCTGAAATTCTTGTTTGTTTTCTTGCATGCTGCATGTGAGCTCCATGAAAGAAGGCCCTTATCTGACTTCATTGTTTTCTATGTCCATTGTCTGGAATAGTGCTTTCTATAGTAGGTCTGTAGTAAACACTGTGGAATTTTAAAAGACTAGATGGTTCCAAAAGCAGCATGGAAAAGGCATAGATTTGAAAAGCTAACCTTTCTTGGTAATTATCCAGCTGCTATTACCATAGCAAGTCACTGGGCTTTGGTTTTCTCATCTCTCAAGTAGGGGAATAGCTGCTTTCTTGGTCCCTTATAGCATAATAATTCTATAAAGTTGTAAATTATTCATGATTTAAGAATGATTTTCAGAAAGAGGCAAAAAAGAACCCTAAGTACAAAATCTTTCTTTTCTTTTTTTTCCCCCATTTGGAACAGTTTTAAATCCTTCTAAAATGTAGGCTTTAAACAAAATTACCAGAATATTATTCCCCTTCTTATTAAACCAGAGTTCTGAGTCCTAAAAGAAACACTGTACCATGTTGCAAGGAAAACATTGGGAGTGGCTGATATTTCTCCTCATTAGGCCTTGCACTTTCCCACTTCTTCATGATTAATAATCTTTGATTGGATGCTGGACATTATAAATGCTACGTTGTTGAATTTTGGATTTTGTTGTCATCTTCAATACAAGGTTGAATCTTATTTTAGAGGGCAGTTCATTTATTTGCGGACCAACTTGTATCTTTTTCTCTGAGGTCAGATTAACCCTTCCAAGATGTAGACTTCCTGGGCTCTCTATTGTCTGCCTGTGAAATTTCTCCATCTGGTTGGTTAGAAATTTAATCTCTCAGTCCTGTGTGTCTCAGTGGTTGTTTAGCTCACAATACTGCAGTGATTGTTCCTTCCCTGATAATTGTTCTTTGGCCAGTCTTGTGGAGTCTGGCCCCCAAGAAAACACAGCTTCCTATTCCGCCAAAAAGTCCCAAAGACCCTAAGCTCATTGTTTAGATTTCTTTCTCTGCAGAGTTCCCTCCTCAACAAGTGTTTTGCCCCACAAATTCCAGCCACTTCAGTTAGCCCAGAATTCTGATCTCTCTTCTTGGGGTGCAACTGGGGACTATGAGCTGTGTGTTTCTCCTGCATCACAGTGGGCACGGGGCCTCCAGGGAGAAAGTTAGGGCTAGTGAGAGGTTTCACATTTGGGTTTCCTTCTCTCACAGAACACAGTCCTGTCTAGAATATAATAATTATTTCATACCTTTTCTCTCTCTTTTTTCTTTTTGCCACTTAAGAGTTATTTACAAGGGGAGACTAGACTTAACCACAATGGAAGTGAATGTCCCCTCCTGGGGTGCTCTTGAGGTGTGTAAGAGTTATTTGCCCCAAAACAAAGTGACATATGACATATTTTTATATATTTCTTGAGAAAGAATGTGATGGTTTGTAATGCTGAAAGAAACCCAAAAGATACAAACAAACGGATATAATAACTAGATATAAACTGGCGTAGCTCACTGAAGTCATAGGGTCTCCAGATTAAATAAAATAATGGCCAATGGTACAGGTCCATTGACTGCACAGAAGTAGGTATTTGTTAAATACAGCCTTCTTTCTTTTTTCTAGAGGAAATGATTGAAACCAAGTCCTATTTTTAAATCATTTGCTGAACTAGTTATTTAAAAGATTCCTGTGGTGAATCCTTTTCCAGAGCAAAGGATCCTTTTGTGAAAAGACATAAACTCCTCTTAATCTTTGTGTAAATATAGATTTTTATATATTTGGTTGCCTTAAAATGTTCTGTGAGGAATTCGTATGCTAAGGCTAAGTGTGGGTGTGGATGTGTGTTTGGGAAATGTGTAAGAGAAAAGGGGTTTGGTTGTGCCTTGTCATAAACCCTGTTGGTCTGGTTAGAAGCCATGAGGTTTTAGAACTTTATTTTGAACGAGATGATAAGACAATAACAAACACAGGATGGGAAGTCCCTCGAGGCACTGATATACCCAGTTTCCTTTGCCACAGAGAGCTTATTGATAGGGAAGCATCCTCCCATGATGCAGGGGTTAGTTAGTTATTTACTTACTTTTGTGTAAAAACACTAAGTTTATTTTAAAAGAATAAATGGTATAATGGATAAGCAGATTGTTGCTGGTTTTGTGATTGTATTTTGGCCATAAAAATTTCTCAGAGATGATAAAGATAAAATACATATTATAATTATCTTTTCCTTAAGGCTCAAATATAGCATCAGATACTTGATCTGAAATCTAAGATGATAAACTTAAAGTAATTGTACAACACGTTACAAACTGTTTGAAGTTAAAAAACAGCTTAACAGTGGCTCCTTGCTTCATTATATGATGCATAATGCTTATTTCACTGCACAGAATGCCTTATTATAATGAAAATTATTGGCAAGTATTGAAGTTCCTTTTGATGTGCTGAATTAAATTTTTTAAATTATGTCTATGGAGGGAATGTAACATTGAATATGGCTTAGGGGCATAGCTGACACTCCCTCAGAGTTTGTCCGCATACCACACCCACCACGAAAGAACCCAAATATCCTCCACCAGAGTCCACTGGGCCCTTTGCTTCTCACCCCCATTCTCCCCATCTGGTAGCCTCAGTTTTGCAGTCAGATTTCTAGAGTTTATTTTGCTTTAGTTGCATTTGTTCCTTTGGTTTTTTATATTTCACAAATGAGTAAAATCATCCAATATTTGTCTTTCTACTTCTGATATATTTCACTTAACATAATCCCCTCCAATTTCATCCATGTTGTCTCAAAGAGCAAGATTTCATCTTTTTAAAAAATTAATGTTGGATATACGGCATTGTATATGGTTGAGAGGTATAGATTCACACCTCTTCAGATGTATGTTACCACACCCCACCCACCACCAGGCCTCTGCCAGAGTCTACTGGGCCCCCTCCACACTATGCTCTTCAACCTCCCTCTTTGGTAGACTCAATTCCATAGTCAGATTTCCAGGGTTTGCCTGAGCCTTTGTTTTGTTTCTCTATGTTCCACATATAAATAAAGGCCCGCTGTCTTTGTCATTCTTCTGACAACGCACTGAGCATTATCCCCTCCAGTTCCATCTATGTTTCTATAACATGGGGAATGTATTGGGAAATGTTCCTTTTAAAAAACCCACAAACATATTGATTTTGTGTTGTTTTCCTTTCTGCTTCAACCACATAAATATATGAGTAGAAATTTATCTGGTTTAATATAAAAAATGGGAATGGAGAGTTGGCAAGAAGAAAATCTACATTAATGTGGATCCATGTGGGGCTGTAGGGGGTCAGAGAAAAATGACATGAGAAATCCTGCAGGGATGTGGACTCTCTTGAATCTTTTTTTTTTTTTAAGATTTATTTTATTTATACAAGAGCTGGGGTACAAGCCAGATGCGTGGGAGGGTGAGAGGATTCACCAGAGACAGAGAGGGGAACAGAACAGGCAGACTGACAAAATACACTGCTGAGGGTGAGCCAGGAGAGTTCTGCTCGCCATGTGGGTTGCTCCGAGGCCGGTGGGGATCGAACCGGCACTGCAGAGGCTGTGGACAGCTTCACAGCGCTGTGCTCAACTGCCTGCGCCAACAGGGATGCCCTGGACTCTCTTGAATCTTAAGACATGAGGGACAAAGGAAAATCCTTCTCAGTAATTTCTCTGTTGAATTGTATTTACTTCCTTAAATAGAGCGGAATGTTGGGGCTGGGTTTGGGGTCTTGACTGGGGTTTAAGGTAGATTCCTCATGATTCAAGTCAGGGTCTAGTTCCTGGAAAAGTCAGACTGAATTAATGATCCCTGCAGAACACTATCATGAAAGGCTTACCCCAGCCCATCCATTCAGCTATGAATTCAGTTTACGAGTCAACCCCTGGAATATCAGCTCCAGGGCAGGGACTGTGTCTCATTGTCTTGTCTACCTTCAATGTCTAGATGAGTGCTTATTCACTGCACACATGTGTACTGTCTGTGCCAGGAACTGCTTTGTGCTGTGTGTGGGATGGATGTCTTCCTGTGCTGCCCTGAAGTTATTGCTCTCAATTAGGGACACCCATGAACACCCATAATTATAAGGCATGGCTTTGATAACGTTATCAAGGAACAGGACATATTTGTGGGCTAAAGAGTAAGGAGTATCTTGAGTTAGACTGGTTATAGTAGGCCTCTTGAGAATATGTGAAAATGTGACACGGCTGCCCACGGTGGTGAGAGAAGGAATATTTACTTTCTAAGCAAAAACAACAGCAAGTGTGAAAGACATAAAGACTGAAAAACGATATGTTTTGAGGAACTGAAAGCAAGCCCATAGAATTGTCTGCTGTTGAGAAATAAGAACTGAACTGTCTTACTGACATTTTCCCCAAAATGCTACTTTAGAGTAGATGTTAATGACTGTTCCATAACAAAAGATAATATGAGCAATAACTTTGAACCTCGAGAAAAATCCCTAGTATTTGTAGTTATTGGATTGTTAATTGCCTTTTAGTTTGATTTATGTATTTACTCACATACTGAAACAAATCTCTCTTATCTTTAAACATATAGACATTTATTCAACTTTCCACTAAAGGTTTCTGCCTTTGGAGTCATCTATAGAAAGTCTTCTCTATCTCAGAATGACTTATATTTTCTTCCAGAACTTTTATGATTTCATATATTACACATAAAGATTTAGTTCATTTGGAGATTTTTAGAAATATGGTTCTTTTGATGATGTCTCAATAAAGCAGAAGGCTTTTCTTCATATGTGTCCTTTGTTTCTTGTTAGAGTAATTTCTGGGCATTTGAAATTTTGTTGTTGCTACTAAAAATGAAACTTTTTTTTTTTTCATTTCATTTTATACTTAGTTATTGAGGGTGTTTGGAAAGAAATGTGTGTTATTTTGACTGTGTTCTCAGTTTCTATACTATTTCATTTGCCTCTGGTTCTCTAACAGAATCTGTGAACATTATTTCTTTTGATCTTTTCCATTATGGAAATACACCATATGGTTCCTCCTTGTTTTCATTTCATTTCTGTAACAACTGTCTCTTCAGTGTATTGGGCTTTTGTTTTCCTTTGGTGCATATTCCTTATCAATTTTTCTATTTGGTATTTGTCATATTTTTATTGATTTGATATAATTATGTTAAATTAATTTCCACTTTAAAAATAAATATGCAAGCATTATTTTTGCCAGAGGAGTAAGTGTTTCCAATTGTCAATGTAAAGGTTAGCATGTAAGCAGTGCAGAAAGTTTGAGAAGCTCTGCTGGAGGCTGCATGTCTGCAAAGTGACTTATTGTCTCTTGGTCCTTGCAATCCAATGGGAGGAAGGTAGGTCACCCATATAGCTCAGGCCCATGGGGACTCGGCTCTTCTGTTTCAGTCACAGAGCCACACTTGGCTCAGCCCTCTCCCCCTCCCCAGGTTCCCCACCCCTGAGCCTTCCCTCTCTTCACACTGGGGGTCTGCCTACCTGTTTTGAAGGGATTATCCGGAATCAATATTTGAAATAGTTGTTTTTTTTTCTAACTGGAGTTAAGTTTATAGGCTTTTTTTATTTAACCACAGAACACCAGAAATAAAAATCTGGAAGCGAGCCAGTTTGACTGGGCGCCAGTACACTTCCTCAGGACCAAGGAGCTCACCCTTGGAACTTGCTGTTTCCCCCCAGTTTCTGACATTTCCTTTTAAAAGCTGATTCTCCAGCTTCTCAAATTATTCTCCTGAGTAGATTTGTTCAGTCCCTAAGTGATTCCTAGATATCCTATTCCTCCAGTCTAGCCCCCACCCCAGCCCAGTCCCTGACACCTGGGTTGTCACTGGGGCCTCAGCCCTCACCCAGGTTCTGGCTCCAAGTCTTTCCTTGGGGGAGGCTAACAACTCTCAGCGCTGCCAATGCGAAGGGATCCCTGGTCAGCGGGGTAGGGGGACAAGACCGTCTGAAGGCTGATCCTTGCAAAGTGGTGTGGAGAGAGTTTTGTTCATACTAATCTATAAGATCTGGTCCAATCACAGTTTATCACTAATCAAACATCTATTGAGCAACAACTGTGTACCAGGCACTCTCCTACATACTGATGAACAAAACCAACCCCATCCATGCCCTGGTGAAGTTTGCTGCCTAGAGGGACAGACAGACATGGAAGAAATAATTCCACATCAGGACTTCAATAATTAAAAGAGCAAAAATTCCGCTTGGTCAAGTGGGAACAATTGTGTGACTTAGCTTACAAGCTTCTTTCTGAATCCTTTGAAGGGATGCAGAGGAACAGCCACAAGACTGCCCCAGGGATTTTTGATGACAGTGTCTTTTCTTTTGCCTCTCACATGTAGGGCTGGACAGCCCTGAGAAAGCAGAAGGCCTTGACAGGATTAAGGGTGAGGGCCTGGGGAGAGGCAGGGACCCTGGGGAGGCTCTCCCTCCCTACTTGGGAAACTGGCCTCCGGGTTCAGCTTTGCCAGCTCCTGGCCACTCTCAGCACTTTGGGATGGGTCTGAGACTTGTGGATCATCCCCGCTGGCCTGCGAAGTCATCTGAGTGAGTCAGCTCTCACTGCCCCGCACACAGGGCTCCTCCCTCGTCTCCCCCCTTCTTTGCACTCCAGAACTTGTGTTCCAGATGGACTCAGCTGGCAAGTGTTTGAGACGTGTCTCAGGATCTTGTGATGTGTTCCTGAAGCTCTGGGTCCCAATGGGCTGAGTCACTGGCTCTGGCTTGATCTCTGCAGCATCTTGGCCCCTTCTTCTTAGGTGTCCCCAAATCTGAGAGCAGACACTGAGACCCTGCCATCAGGGCTGAGGGGACAGCTCTGCAGTGAGCTCTGTCAGTCACCTGCCCTCCAGGGATCCTTTCCCCCTGTTTCCTTGACACTGATTTTTTTTTTTATTATCAATTATTCTTTTGTCAAGGGATGACACTGGGTGCCTCTCTCTCCCAGCTCTCTCCTTCACCTAACTTGTTATGTATGTAGGTGTGAGATGGAACAGTCAAGAATGCAATATGCCAAGGAGGGAATATTACTGTTCCATCCAAAAGGGTGAATTTCCTTTCAGCAAGTTGGGGGAGGTGGTGGGTTGCTAAGATCAGGAAATGGGAGGTGAGGAATCATTGTCGTGTGGCTCACACTGCCTGGATTCAAATCCAGACACTGTTACTTTCTAGTTGAATGACCTCGGACAAACTTTCTGTGCTTCAGTTTCTTCATGTATAAAATCTAAATAAATAACCAACTCAGAATACTATTTTGAAGATCAGTTGAGTGAAAACATGTACAGATCTTTTAAAAATCCCTAAAATAGAAGTGTTAGTAGCTCTTGCTATTATTCTAAGCTCTTACGAAGATGTCTTTCTCATAGCTTTTTGCAATTTATCGTTGATAATTATGATTTTTATATATTTCCTAACATCTCCTCTGTCTTTTCTGGGTTAGTATCACAAAATAGCCAATTTGGCACCTTTTCTTGAATTTCAACAACACCTGGCAGGCCTGATACTTTTGTTCTAGAATTTCTGGGCTCTGATTTACCATGTTCGGTGAGGACTAGCCAGGTGAGATCCATTTATGGGAAGAAATTACACTCTTTCTCTGCTTGAAGCTTTGTTCTTCCACAACTGACCCTCAGGCAGAGTCTGTTTGAATCACCTGTCCACTAGTTAGTTTATTTATTCATTTGTTCTACAGACCCTATTGGGCATCTACTATCTGTCAAGTACTTTCAGAAATACTAGATCTAAAAAGATGAATAATGTTCAGGTCCTGTGCTCAGGCTCTTTAAAGTCATAGGCAATTTCATTCTGGTGTATTAAGTGTTATGGAGGTAGGTGTGGGTGCTTTGAGCACAAAAGGGAAGTTCCTGACCTGATGCTGGATGTGGGAAGTTGGTAATGTCCAATGCTGGATTCTGGAAGATTCAGAAAATTTAGTCAGGTTAAATGAAGGAAGGATATTTTTGGCCAAGAAAGCAGTATGTGCACAGACCTAGAGAGAAAGGAGGGCAGGCTCAGCCCTTGGTGTGGATTCATAGGGCAGGAGTGTGCCAGCAAAACATGGTGGCTTCTCGCTAACTTTTTCCATTGATGATCTGGACCATTTACCATCTACCCATTAAAGAATAGTTTCTCATTCCTTAATTTTCCATCTTGAATGGTGCTCAAAAAATGGAGTTAATTTTTTTTTCTCATGACTAATTTCTTTTTTTTTAACCAATTGATATTTTACTTTTTATGTATTTTTTTATTTTTTACATCATTGTTCATTTTAAAACAATATTTGCTTACCCCCACCCCCGCAGGGTAGTCCCCATAGAGTTTCCTTCACCAAGGCACCTGTGTACCATCACCTCAGTCCCCTGTGCTCCTCCCTCCCTCCCTCTGATCCCTCTCCCTCCTCCTCCCCTGCAGGGTATCTCTGATTTATAATTGTCCGTTTTTGCTTTGTTGTGTTTTGTTTTTTAAATAATTTTCATGTGACCTATATGAAGTGGGGGTGGAATTCATTATATGGTGTTATGAATCTGTTTTCACACTTTTGGTTGAATGCAACAGATTGCATACATGTGTTTATTCCAGATGCCTTATAAAAGTATCACTGAAATGAAAGTAGAGGGGAAAAATAAGTATAAACAAAGAGAGGAGACAATAGCAGTGAGAAATGCCAAGAAACCTTTGGAATATGAAATCAGATGAAAGAACTGAGATATCTTAGATTGAGTTCCCTGCAACACAGACTCTGAGAAGGAGACATGCTCAAGGAGTTTCTTGAGCAAAGATCTTGGGAGCCACACCCTAGGAGGGGAGTGTGGAAGAAGCAGGGCTGGGCAGAAAGAAGTGGAGCTGTGACGCAGTCACCGTGGTCTCAGCTAACCTCTCTGGAAGCTTCTGGGTGGTCCCAAATTGAGGCAAGGGGCTTTGGCCTTGTGCTCCTGTTGTGACCAGTTTTTGGCTGCAGCTGCCCCTGGAAAGGAGATAAACTTGGGAGAAGTTTCTTTTATTCAGGGCCAGTTTCTTGGAAGGAACTCAGCTGTAAGCCTTTGTTAGTCAGTACTTGCACAGTTGGGAAATTAGAAACTCATTCAACCAGGAGGCATTTGGATGGTACACCCCTACACTCATTACAAAGAAATACAAAGCAGAAGCAAGCCCATTCCCACACTGAAACCTGGAAAGTGTTGGGGAGAAGGAAAAAATTTCCCCTGAGCCTCCAGGTTCTCCTTGAGCAACAAATTAACATCAGACTGATTAGTAGGAGAAAACATATTTAATTCTATTAGTCTATAGGATCCACATACAGGTGGATTCTAAAGGTATGGGGTAAACTGAGGGTATGTGAGAAGTAACAGTGTAACCCCATGATTAGAAATATGAACACACACATCCAAAGTGGGAGAAAAGACTTAAGAGGACAATAAAGGTATTGGGAAGGAATACGCATAGGATTTGAGTTGTTGTTCATAAACCTTGCAATATTATAGGCTTTTCAAATTTAATATATGCATTGCTTTAGACATGACTGGATTTAGAGACTCATGCCTACTTAACAGAAACTAATTTCTCAGCTTTGCTTTTTGTATATTGGCTTCATTTTCATTTAGATTTTCTTCATGGGCCACAGGGTCCCATGACCTCTTTTCTTTCTTTGTAATAAAAAACAACTTTATTTGTTTAAAAAGCACATGAAATTTGCCCTCTTAATCATTTTTAAGTGTACAAGTTAGTATCCTTAAGTATGTTCTCATTGTTGTGCAACAGCTCTCCAGAACTTTTTCATCTTGCAAAATGGAAACTCTATACCCATTAAACAACTCTTGATTGTCCCTCCAGCTCTTGGCAAGCACCATTCTACTTTCTACTGTTTTCTAGCTCTCAGTACTAGCAGAAAGAAACCTCACTTTTCTGCTCATTCTGACCAAAAAAAAAAAGTCAGGACTCACTAGGGGGTGGCCAGCATCCCCAAAACAAATGGTCTGAATGTCAGCGATGAGCAGGTACCCAAAGGGAGCTGACAGTAGAAGGGTGTGTGGACTCCAGTAAAACAAAACCTATCGATCACTGCAAGGACCAGGGGAAGGTTGGGGTGGCATTGGACCACGTTAGACCCTGCCCCACCTAGGGGTTCAGCTGGACCTCCATGACCCTCCAGGCAAACAAGATGATCTCAACCTTTCTTGGGATGTTTTTAAACCTTTTTAGTATGAACTATTTTCAAAAATGATTTATTGTTTGGACAAGTAGGGAATTGTGATTATTAGTAAAACTGACCTTTGAGAGTATTCATTATTTGTATTTTTTTCTCATTAATTGTTTGTTCATACTTTGTCCATCCCATATTATTAATAAATATATTTATTAGACTTCCCTATAAATATAATAAATGTGCAAAAACATGTTTTAAAAAATATTTCATAGACTCTTGTACAGGTCTTTGGAGATTACCTAGAAGTGTGACTCTATTTTACCAAGGAGAAAATGAAATCAATGGTGTGGGAAACATTGAGCCAATTCTAGAACCTTCTGGTCATGGAGGAAGGTACAGAAAATCCAGTTGGATCTTCTGCTTGTTAGATTGTGCTGCCTCTTCAATTACCCCTAAATTTGGCTGCCTTAAAGTCATGTTTCCTGACCAATAACCATGTTTAGGGATTACAGAGACACCTTTACTTACCCCTAGTTTGCAGCTTTTAAAAAAAGTCTGGGGATAAATAGCTGAGGAGATATGGAAGCTAATTGGAGGCCCCTCGTGCTCCATGCAATCTTAGATTCCTGTTAGCACCTTGCAAATCTCATTACTTTATTGGACTGTATTTTACTATTTCAACAATTGAAGTTACACTAAAAAAGATTTGTCTTGAACCCATGTCAAGGAATGAGGATGAAATGCAGTAACCAAGCTGCTGCTTTTTGTCCTGTGGGAGGGAGTGAGAAGGACTCAGGAATCATTTCAATGTTGGCCTCAGTGCCTTTTTGCTCTGTAATCCTGGATTTTAAGGAAGCTCCTGACCACAAAAGGAATGGACAATACTCGGATTGGAACAGAGTATTCTATGCTGGCTCCGAATTCTCACTAAGCATTAGTGACATGGTCATTGTGCAGGTCACAGCTGATGGATTTGGAGAAGAGTAACTGGAGGGTTTAGAGTTTCAAAATGTAAACTGAACCCTAAGGAACATGAGGCGTGGGGCAGGATTTTCTCTCACTAAGGAAATCTCTTTGACCGGAGTAAACTTAAACACTTGTGTTTTGTTGACTCTGAATTTGAAGACTATCTACTGTAGTTTGAAAAGCTAACTGCGAACTTTCTTTTTATCTGTTTGCTTCTTGTTTCCTTTTTCTTGATGTTGTATGCTACTTGACCAAATTGTCAGTTGCTCTCAATTGGGCTGCTTTCTTTTTTTTTTTTTTTAAGATTTATTTATTTATGCATACAAGAACTGGGGTACAGGCCAGAGGCACGGAAGGTGAAAGGATTCACCAGAGACAGAGTGGGGAACAGAACAGGCAGATTGACCCATGTACACTGCTGAGGGGAGCAGCGGGTGAGTCAGGAGAGGTCTGCTGTGCCATATGGGTAGCTCCCTGGCTGGCTGGGAATCAAACTCATGCTGCAGTGGCTGTGGACAGCTTCATAGGTTGCATCTTAACCCTTGTGCCACCAGAGAGGCTGGGCTGCTTTCTTTCTAGAAAGTAGAAGAGTTAATTTCAGTGTAAATAATAGAGAAGTTTAAAACAACTGAGAGATAGGGCTAGAGCTTCACATGGCAAATCTTCAACAGTAAAAGCAGGAGGGCAGGTCAGAGCTAATAATAACTGGCAGAGCACTTAGTACCTACCAGACACTTTAGGAAACCATCACTAGTATCTCATTTAATCTCCACAACAGTCCATGAAGCGGGTACAGGTACTTCACAGATGAAGAGACTGAAGTTCAGATTGCAAAGTTATTTATTTGCACAAAGACATAAAGCTAGACTTCTTAGGACAGAGCAAGCACAATCTCACTCCAAGACCCGGGACACTAAATCTATCTCCAAAAAAGCTTGATGAATGCACTGGAGGCAGCATAACCTGCTCTTGAAATGGTGCTCGGCAAATAGCAGCTGGCAAATATTAGCCAGCTTAATGCATACACACTCCACACTGCGTCTCCTAGGTCAGTGTTTGTGGGTTCTGCAAATCAGGAGACCGGAAGTTGAATTTAGATGGGCCTACCAAACTCCTCAAAACTTTCTATTGCAGCTTCCTTCCTTCCTTCCACCCATCCCATATATGAAACTACTGATGATATATAATATATATTACTTTCTTCCTCAGAGTTGTTGTGAAGATAAAATAGCTATTACATCTAAATATATAAAAAAGATACCTATAAAAGATTTATAACAGCGCTGTATGACTTACTTAATCTTATTGTAGTTATTATTAATTTTATTATTTAAAAATCCTCTCATCTCAGCTTTAAAAATGCATGCACAGAGACAAACCTACATCAGGCACTACAATGCCTGCATATTTGGGCCTTTAGTCCAAACGGCTGACTAGACATGCGTGCAGGGCCCTGGGAAGTGCTGGTCTGGGCCTTCCAGGGCTCAATATCATCATGTCTGGAGTAAGCAGATGCAGAAACTCAAATTTATTTTGTCCTCACTTATTAGCCAAGTTGGCCAAAATACAAAATGAAAACCAGGAAAAGAATTATAGTGGAGAGAGAAGTCTTCCTATCTCAACCCTTGAATCACATTTTACCCTGACTCTTGACTTCATTGTGTGCCCCCATCACAGGCCACCTTGTGAATCTCAAAATTTGTATTTTCTTCTATCTCACTTCTCATCTTTCACCCTCCTGGGACCCCTGGCCTCAGGCTGGCACCCCACTCCCACCCCTGGGCTTGGCTTAAGTGACTGACCTCCGCATAGAAGAGACTAGATTCCACACCAGCCTGACCTTTTGGACCTCTGAGGTCCTGGGAAAAGGGAGACTGACCCCGACCCCCGCTCAGGAGAGTGGGAAGTGGCAGGGAGCCACCCCCAGAGAACCTGCTCCCAGGCTGGTCTTATCCCAGGGCAGGGGCTGGGATTTCCTGCCAGGAAGCACTAGGCTAGGACACAATGGGGTTATCAGTCACCATCGGGGGATCAGGACCACAGCGGGAGCCGTCCACTTAGCGGTTGGTTTCAGGCCTTTCCTGTGTGAATCTTTACTTCCATGAAAGCTCTTGTTTTGGTCTTTTCCAAGACAGAAAATCCCCTCCCCCAGCTTTCTACCCCTCCGTCACCTCAGGTCAGTTCCTTTCGCTTCTCTTAGACGGCTGGGTCTAAGTCAACAAAATTTGATAATGAACAGTCTAGATAAGGAAAGTGCTTCCACTCTTTCTAGATACTTCCTTCTTTTTTAAAATTACAGGTGAAATTTCTGTATTAGCTTAATTGACGTCCATGATGATAATAATTCCTTCACCTGAGCAAATTAATATGTTATGCCTGAATTGAGGTTTAAGTTCTTAATCTAAAGTTTATTTGGTTTATTTAACAGCCCTCAATAGAGAGTCTTTGTACATTTAAGGTATTTTTAAACCCTAATAGTTTACATACAAGAAAACATTTTAAAGGAGTTCTAATTTATCTTGGTGCAAATTTTAATAAGACAAAGAGTGGAACTGCTTTTAAAATTTATGCTGCAAAAAAAAACCAAACCAAACCAAAACAAAAAACTTATGCTGCAAAATAATAATTATCATCGACTAAATACTGCACGTATCGAGTGGTTTACTCATCTAAGCTCACCAGTCCTCAGGACCACCTGTTTTGTGGATGACAAAACTGATTGTCAGGGACTTTGAATAACAAGCTGAGATCAGAGCTGGGTTTTGAACTAAGCCTGTGTGATCACAAAGTTTTTGCTTTTGTCCCTACATTCTAATGCAGCCTCCCAAAGCAGCTGGCCCTGCTCATGCCTACCAACAATCCCTAACACTGTTGTAGTTCTTGGACACAGCTTCAGATCTGAAAGTGTCTCCCTTCCATCCCTGCTACCTTGACCACAGCTTTTCAAACACCACCAGCCCTGCCGCTAGGACTTGAGCCGCTCTAAGCTCAGAAAAGATGTAAAGATGATGGGGATGGGGGCTTGTTCCCATGGACCCTCCTGTAATTCAAAACCACGAGGAATATATCAAAGGTGAAACAGAGGTGTGATTTTTCTGATGTGTAATTATGTGTATATGATAATATCTATATAATATCAGATACTTTGCAACCAGTTATTGGGCCCTTCCTACTTTTCTGTATTGGGTCATTGAGTATCGCCAACTCCTACTTCCCCAAGTTGGATGTGGGAAAAGAGAAGGCACGGGCCTCCCTGGTGGCGCAGCGGTTGAGCGCTGGGTTGCGAAGCTGCCCGCAGCCTCTGCAGCGCCAGTTCGATCCCCGGCTGCTCCCCGGCCACAGGAGGAGGGTCCCACATGGCGCGCAGACCTCTCCTGCCGCCCGCTGCTCCCCTCAGCAGTGTACTTCGGTCCTTCTGCCTGCTCTGCTCCCCGCTCTGGCTCTGGTGAATTCTCTCACCCTCCTGCGCTTCTGACTGTACCCAGTGCTTGTATAAACAAACAAACAAACAAATAAATAAAAGAAAAGAGAAGGCAAGGAAAAAGAAAAGGGGAAGAAAGGAGAAAGGAGAAGCGCGTGTATGCTCAGAAGTGCTGGTGTGAGATGAACACCTGCTGTCCCCTCCTTCCCGTCTGCTGACTCCTAAGCAGACTTCACTCTATCCTCTCCTGTGGGAGGGGAGCTCCTCCAGGGGTGAGCCCCCAGCAGGGGAGAGAGAGGTCTCGGGGTCTGGGGGACCCAGAGGAGGCCTGCTGACTCAGCAGGGAGTGACCCAGGCCTGTGACTCCCTGTTTACTCTTAAATTCCACAGGGACCTGAGCTCAGTGACTCAGACCATCTCTTGCTGCCCACTGCCTGGTGGAGCCTGAAAGATGATGGTGCCTGTTCTGGGTTCACACCCCAACAGTCAATTTAGATTTTTAAATTAATTCTGTGACAGCCAGCCCGCCTGCCCGAGGGGTGGGTCTCTGAGATCATGATGACACAAGCGCTTGTGCTCTTGGGCCTCTGCAGCCACTGGGGTTGCCACGGGAGCTCAGGTCACATGCGGGGGCACCATCTGGGAATGTGGTCCACGTGAGAACGCTGGAGGGAGGATGCTGGGCATTTCTCAAGGAAGAATGGCGGTTTTGCGTTTGGGGGATCCCATGGGTGAGATGCCTCATGCAAATAGATGCCTCCGTGGCCTCCACTCAAACAAAGCAACTGTTTCAGCTGCTAGGAAAAAGCAGCCAGTAAGATACTCCCTTAGGGGTGCTGTGAAAACCATGAGCCTTGGGGGAGTTGGCAGTTTTCCAGGGGAATCCATATTTATCAACCAAGACAAGTGACATTTCCTGGAGGGTTATGAGTTGTGGTCAGGGAGCCTTCTTCCCCAGCCTCTGATAATCTGCCCAGGATTTGTAAAGTTCATGGTGTAGGGGCCCTGGGGTAACTGTCTGGGTATTGGGAAAGCACCACTCTCCAGAAAGTTTTTGGAGGTCTTGTGACCTGGGTAAGGAAAAAATTCAGAGCTGGTGTCCAATTCTGCTTCATCCGACTACATGACTTCAACCCAATCATGATGAGGAAATTCGACTTTCTCTGCAGGGACTGTTCCATCAGTCAGATGCTGAAAAGTTGGATGCTCAACGAGGTCAACTTGCTTGAGTTTAAGACCCAAGCGTGGCTGGGGAGAGAGCTCACAGTTACTAGATTCCTGCTTTCCACTTTGCCAGCCTCTCCTGTCTCTCAGCACCACTTGGACGCAGCCCACAACCTTTGCCTACTTGGGACAAGCATGAGGTACTCTGACTGGGTCAGCTGGCTCAGCCCAGTCCACCACCTCCAAGTTTAACACACACATTATTCAACACCTGGCCAGCTTCTCATGGCTGAGAGAAAACAGCCCTCAGCCTCCCACTGCAACTCAGGGCTGAGGGTGCCACTCTCTCCAGAAGTGGGTGAAGGCCACTGCTCCCAACAATAGCTTCTTTTTTAAAAAATCCACCCCCCGCCCCAGATAACACTTTCTTGAGCTTTTTGATTCCTTATTCACAGATCTCAATTCAGCAAATTTCCAGATATAATATAACTAAAGCAGGAGAAAATGGCTTGAAGACAAAGGAGATTTGTTTCCCTTTTTCTAGGTGAAGAATGATTTTAAGGACAGGGTCTGGTCTCTGAGGATTCTTTGGTTTAGCTAATATGTGCTTGGGGAAGTCATCTTGTCAAGGGGCTTTTTCACTGCATTATGGAAAGGGCGCTCACTTCATTTGAAGTTGTTCATAGTATTCCCTTACAATTCTTTTTGTTTCTCCATGATCAATAATGATGTCCATTCCTGACTTTAGTTACTTTTTTTTTTTTTTTTGCAAAAATAATGTATAATGATGGAGTCTTGATATATTTTTGTTCAAGAAAACATGTGTCCGTGGAAATTAGCAAGACTTCAAAGGCAGCAATAAAAACTATGAAACCAGTAAGATCACCTAACTCAGTAAAGGTTTGCTCCACCAGTGCTGGCTTAAGTTCCTAAGAAATGTCTTGCAGACCTGGAGAGTCAGGAAGAGCAGCTCTGTATTTGGGATTGCCACCACTGGAGTCATGTCATGACCAGAAAAGCCATGTCTCAGCACAAAGAGCAGCTGGGAGTTATCTGATAACATGTGGGAACATTTTATGGGCATAAATAATTTGAAAAGGAGGTTAAAGTTGTCATGAAATTAACTACCCTCATTCATTACCATGATAAAAACATAAAGGTCAGCATTCACTAACTCCTTATTGTTTTCTTGAATTGTTTTTAGAAAAGCAGTTTGGAAGAAGAAAGGGAAAATCCTAAGATTTCCCGGTTCACACAAACCATGTAGCACAAGCAAATCTGTTAATTATTAAGTGTTTAGTTGGGAGATTAATAAACCATTATTTGGAAATTAGCTTGAATATTTAAGAGAATAATAATATAGTTTTAAAGATTGTTACTAATTTTGGGATATTCTAGTGCAGTCAAATTATAACCAGTTGAAGTTGAATGCATTTCTTATTTTTCTTATAACTGCACAAATAAGATGATGGATTTCTTTTAAGTGTCATAAAACAAAATCCATAGTCACACAACACCCTGAGTTCTACCATAATACTAAAATCAAATGTTAATTCCACCAGGGCAGGAACTTTGGTTGTCTTATTTCATAAACTGTGTCCCAAGTGTAGTGCATTGGACCATGTAGGCACGTAATGAATAGTTATTAAATAAGTAAATGATTGGGCCTCCCCGGTGGCGCAGCGGTTAAGCGCTGGGTTGCAAAGCTGCCCACAGCTTCTGCAGCGCCGGTTCGATCCCCGGCTGCTGGCGAGGGTCCCACATGGTGCGCAGACCTCCCCTGCCGCTCGCTGCTCCCCTCAGCAGTGTACTTCGTCAGTCTGCCTATTCTACTCTCTGCTCTGGCTCTGGTGAATTCTCTCACCCTCCTGCGCCTCTGACTGTACCCAGTGCTTGTATAAGTAAATAAATAAATATTTAAAAAACAAACAAACAAAAAACTATATTTAAAAAAAAATAAGTAAAAGATTACTAGTAGCTGTCAACACTACATTTCCAGGGTAAAGAGGAATACTGGAAACTGCCTTTTGTTAAAGTGGTATTTTACTTTAAAGGCAAATAAACTTTCCCAAAAACTTTCTAAACTGCAGCTATAAAACTCCCCTAAAGTTTTAACTCCCTGAGTGATAAAGCACCCCAACTTGAGGTTCCAAAAACTCAGCCCGTCGGATATATCAGAGTCTTAAAACAATCGTATTAAAAATTTTTGTTGCTGTAAGGATTTTGTTTGATTTAAATGGTGTTTCTCTTGGAAAGGGCTTATTTTTCTAAGCAAGTTAGGTCATTGAACTGGGCATACCGGGAAAAAGAAAATTAAAGAAGACATTTTGAAAACAGAAACTATGGTCACTTTTTAATATGTGTCTTGTCGAAGTTTCTGATGACATATTTAACTTTACCAATAAATGATTTTTTATTAAAAATAAATTGAAAAGAAGGGCCTCCCCGGTGGTGCAGCGGTTGAGCGCTGGGCTGCGAGGCTGCCTGCAGCCTCTGCAGTGCCGGTTCCATCCCTGGCCGCTGGTGAGGGTCCCACATGGCACACAGACCTCTCCTGCCTCCTGCTGCTCCCCACAGCAGTGTACCTCCATCCTTCTTCCTGTTCTGCTCCCTGCTCTGGCTCTGGTGAATTCTCTTGCCCTCCGCACTTCTGACTGTGCCCAGTGCTTGTATAAATAAATCTTTAAAAGTAAAAAAAAAAAAAAAATTGAAAATATAATTTAGTATTTAAAATTTTAATAGGCTATTTCATCATACCTTCTTTATAGGGTTATAATGAGAAGTAAATGCTTTGATGAATGTAAAGTACCTGAAATATGCAAGACAATCAATCAATGAAAAGTTTATTACTCTTTTTGTAGACAAAGCCATCTTATTTAACATTTTTTTTAAAGATTTATTTATTTTTATACAAGAACCGGAGTACAGGCCAGATGCATGGGAGGGTGAGAGGATTCACCAGAGAAAGAGAGGGGAACAGAACAGGCAGACTGACTGAAGAAATACACTGCTGAGGGGAGCAGCGGGCGAGACAGGGGATGTCTGCATCACCATATGGGATTCTCGCTGGCCAGCCAGCCAGGATCGAAACTGCACTGCAGAGGCTGCCGACAGCTTCACAGTGCAGCGTTCAGCCAACAGGCTGTGCCACCAAGGAGGCCTTTATTTAACATTTTGGTATTTTGTTCATCATGGATTTTCAAAAAATAATTTTAATTCTTTAAAACATTGCATTAAAATACTATTTATCTTGATTATTAATTATTTTGACTCACCCTCAATTTTGTACCTGATGCAAGTACCTTCCTCATCTGTAATCCTGGCCCTTTGAGGGACTCTGTGATTTAGGGTTTATTTGATCAGGTGCTATGATGTGTACCACATCTGATCTCCTTATACAGAACACTGTTCCACTCAATTGGAGGACCAATGTCATGAGAGTCATTTTGCGGTCAAGAATCACTTTTCCACAGTCATTCTCAATTGGACTGTGTTGGTCACTTGACTCAGAGACATCCAATCTTTGACATCTAGTAACCACTTATATTGCTAAATTTGCAATGATAAGATAGGCTACTCAGATTTCTCTTTGATGGAAATGTCCAGTGATTTTAAAATATGGAAACTGAATACATTTAGAATTGAAACAAAGTGATTTTTGTTATTTGCTTTAAAATACTCAAAGGTGGAGAGATTCAAGTTTAACATGATGTTGATACTTGAAAGTGGGATGGTGGGTTTTTTTTGGGGGGGGTGCTTCTTATCCTCTATTTTTATTGATTTAAATTGTAACTATTTTAAAATGAAGTCAATCAATAGTGAAGGCAAAAGTCAAAT
The DNA here is from genome assembly GCF_014898055.3 of Talpa occidentalis. NCBI lineage: Eukaryota > Metazoa > Chordata > Mammalia > Eulipotyphla > Talpidae > Talpa > Talpa occidentalis. Next base: position 94,010,820 of record NW_023605305.1, on the reverse strand, counting down.
ATATCAGTATCAAGAGTTGCCATTAGGTAGGGTCTTGGGTGGCCATGATAAAAACTTAGGCATTCCAATGTTAGGAGGATTTTCAAAGTAGGGGTGAGCAGAGGATGCTGGTCAGCTCAGGAAGCTGAGAGATGCCCAAAGAGATTGGTTTCTCTCCTGGTAGATTCCAGCTCCTGGTTCTCTTCCCCATGGGACCCAGCCATACTATAGTTTCTTTACTTGAATGATGTCATTCTTGATTTTTTTTTGGCCTTATGTTTACATATATAAATGGATTTACCTTTTCTTGAGTTAACTTGATTCAAGCCTGTCCTTCCACATCAAAACAGCCATCTCAAAATAAATGTCTGTATCTGTTACAAGTGAAGGGGCCCTGCCACCCTTGGGCTCCAATGGTGTTCAAGATCTCATGCAGAGAGTTAAGGGAGACCCTTGTAGGAACCATTGTGTCATGTGATCAAAACCTATTAGATCTGCCCTCTAGATATAAATCTACAAGGAGAAAATTAAAATCAGTTTTCCTAAGAAGGCTTGACCAGGCAGAACTCACGGGCAGTTTGCTGCGGCAGTTTCCTGGGGACCAGGCTGATATAAGAGTTAATATGTTCACTGAAAAGTGAAGTAGACTTACAGGCTTGTAAATGCTAGGCCATTGTTCTTGCCAGAGGGTCTTAGGCTTTGAGAGCTACAAATGCAGGGTAATCTCCCATGTGGACTTGAAGGACTATCCCGTTGTCTTTTGATTTGCCACAAAGAATAAAATGTGTCTAGCCATGAAAGAAGTAACCTAGGAAAGAAACCAGGAAAAGGATTCTGAAGAGGAATATCAAGAAAGTGGTTATTGGGGGCTCCCTGGTGGAGCAGTGGTTGAGCGCTGGGCTGCGAAGCTGCCTGAAGCCTCTGCAGTGCTGGTTCAATCTCCTGCTCGATCCCCAGCCGCCGGTGTGGGTCCCACATGGCATGCAGACCTCTCCTGCCGTGCCCGCTGCTCCCCTCAGCAGTGTCCTCCGTCTGTCTGCCTGTTCTGCAACCCGCTCTGGCTCTGGTGAATTCTCTCACCCTCATGCGCTTCTGACTGTACCTAGTGCTTGTATAAATAAATAAATCTTTAAAAAAAAAAAAAAGTAGTTATTGGAAGAAGTTACAGCATGGTTGGAATAAACAGAAATTGGTGCTTCTGATAGGACAACCCTTTGAGGAACAAGTGGATATTATCTGAGTACATCAAAGGTATTAAAAGGAGAACAGCCAACACTGTGATCTTGGTGTGGAAGATCTTGCTACACGTAGAAGATGTGAATCTAATTCAGGGAAATCTGACTTGGGGAAGAGAATATACTTGCCTTTCAGAATGGAGAGAAGGGGAAATTGCCCACTTTGCTCCTGTCAGGAAAATGAGGTGGTGCCATGTACTAACTGGGTCGAGGAAGACCATGTACTGACAATACAAGGACAAGATATTACAAATGTGAATACAAGTATTTATATGTTTAAGGAAGAAATTAATAATCAATCATGCCTCACCATGTAGAAAGAATCATCATAAATGGCCTAGGTTATATTCTTAGTTTTTTTCTATGCATTATACTGAGCCGGTTTAAGTGCCATTCAATCCGGGAATATTCACAAATCATGTAATTTAGGAAAAGGCATTTACTGACATATACTGACATATAATATCTGTCCCTTGATGATTTATTGTCTTTCTTCATTAAAAAGAAAAAATTCCGATGAGTTAGGTCATTTTAACATGGGGCTTAAAGATGCATAAAAATCATTTCTCAAGTTCTTTTGCAATGAAAAGTTCATTATGTCATTCTATGCAATACTGCTTTTGTGGGGAGGGAGAGAAAAGATCTTTTGTTTAGTAATTTTCTTGGCACAGGGTCTTCACTATGTAATAAGCTTAGCCATTGTCAGAAAAATCTGGACAAGAACAGCACCAGTTATTGTTATGAGTGATCGTAATAAGCAAGAGATTCCATATGAACTGTAGGTTAAAGGATATGGCCCAAGAAATATGTTTTTTGATACTGAAAGAGGAATGGAGGCAGCAAACATAGGTTAGTTAACACTTCATGACTGTGACACTTAGGATGCTTTTTTGATTATAAATAACAGAAGATTTAGGGCCTCCTTGGTGGTGCAAGGGTTAAGACGCAACCTATGAAGCCATCTGCAGCCACTGCAGCACAAGTTTGATTCCTGACCAGCCAAGGGGCAACCCACATGGTGCAGCAGACCTCTCCTGACTCGCCTGCTGCTCCCCTCAGCAGTGTATTTCAGTCAGTCTGCCTGTTTTGTTTCCTGCTTTGTCTCTGGTGAGTCCTCTCACCCCCCGCACCTCTGGCCTGTACCTCAGTTCTTGTATGCATAAATAAATAAATCTTTAAAAAAAAAAACAGAAAATTTGGACCCATTTGTACAGAATAATAAATAGGTCTAGTATAATGTCATATCATATCATATTATCACACTGCAGGCTCAAGTTTGGTTAATTAAACTAATCAATAATGTCAGCAAGGACTCAGGTTCTTTTCTCTTCCAACTTTGCCATGGTTGATATGTTGGCATATTCCTCAGACCACCTCCTCTCATGGTTGCAGCATTTCCCAGACATGGCACATCCAGATATGGGAATGACCAGGGAAGACAAGTCGTGGGTGTCTCTATTTGAGAGTAGGGAAACTTTCCCCTGAAGTCTCTATCTGCAGATTTCCCTCATGTCTCATTGATGATGTCATATGTCCATACCTAGAACCATCATAAAATGGAGGGGCCCTAATCATAGTGCATGCTTTGTTTCTGGATATGATGATGGCTTCCTTTGAGACTCATGGTTATGTCGGAGATGGGTTGTGTTAAAAGGAAGAAGATGCTGGGTAACAATCAACGATGTCTCTTACAAAGGGAAAGTTGGTCTGAGCAACACGGTGTCCCAGATAACACAATCTACTGAATTATAAATGTGGTTCCAAATGGCTTAAGGGAATTCCTGCTTTTTTGTGTATGTGTACTTACTATTGATTTTTTGTATCAGTTGGTCAGCGAATGTCTTCAAATAATGTCCAGGAAGAGTCCATGGGCTGATCTCTGAGTCCTTGACTGTTTAGGCATGTCTTTCTGTTGCCTTCCTTGATCAATCACAACATGGTTAGATTTAAAATCCACAGATCACAATCCTTTATCCATCAAAGTTTGTAGTTATAGTTATATTCTTGTCTGGTCATTAGTATTGCAAAGAAGTCAGAGATCAGATTAGTTTCTGTTCCTTTATTTATTATTATTTTTAAAGATTTATTTATTTATGCAAGAACCGGGGTACAGGCCATATGCACGGGAGGGTGAGAGGATTCACCAGAGACAGAGCGGGGAACAGAACAGGCAGACTGATGAAGCACACTGCTGAGGGGAGCAGCAGGCGTGACAGGAGAGGTCTGCCGTGCCATGTGGGATTCTCGCCAGCCAGCTGGGATTGAACTCACGCTGCAGAGGCTGTGGACAGCTTCACAGTGCGGCGCTCAACCGCCTGCACCACAAGGGAGGCCCCTAGTTTCTGTTCCTTTATAACTAAATTATTATTTTTTAACCCAAGTGACTGAAGGAAAGTAAATCCTTTAAAAGGAAAATGTGTTTAACAAATAAGCACAATAGAATAGCCATACTATGGACACCCATAAGAAAAAAAAATGAGAAGAGAAAGATAGTTCCATGGCATTTTGGGTTGTTTGGATAGAGAGGGAGATATGCTCAGGTCCATCTGTTGAATCTAAAATACAGTTGTTCAGGTAGAGCATTAGCCATCAGTTAGATGCTGCACATGGGTCAGATTAGGGCATTGAGTCAGTTCGGGGGTGTGGGGGGTAGTCAGAGTTCAGAGGGCAATAGACAAATTGTGGAGAAAATAAGAGAACAATTTCCAAGGCATCTCCTAAAAAATGTAATTCATCTCTGAAAGACACTGCTGAGCATTCATGCTATACATGGGAAAAGGCACACTCCTGAAACAAGTTCTCCTGTGAGACAAAGAAAAATTCTCTCTTTTCTGTTTTCTTAACAATTCTCAAAAACTAGACTACTTTATTTTAATGGAATGCTTCACTAAAAAAAAATTCATTATATGACACCACTATATGAATTAGGAGCTTGGACTACAAAGAAATACATTATCTTCCCTAAGGGGCTTTTAAAAAACCTTTTACATATTCTAGTCTGGTTATAAAGATGATAAATGTTCACAGTTTGCTGGAAATAGCAAAGAGCATAAAAACTAAGAGTTTGAAATATTGGGTCATGAATTGTTGTTGAATGTTAACAAATGCTTTCTTAGCATCAGGTGACTTCTTGTTTGACTTTTTGATCAATATTAACAGCATTATTGATTTTATTGTATTACTAGGTTTCTTAATATTGAACCATCCTTGCACCCTAGGTTAAATACTACTTGCTTTTGAGGTTTTATTTTTTATTAAATATGATTTTATAGGAAAAAAATTACACGGGATACAGCTAAGCTATATATCACCTTTCTTTATTTTATCTCGAACATAATAGATCTTATCAGTCTCATACTCAAAGATTTTTCATCACAAGAAAACAACTTTCAATTATGTCTTTGATTTGTCTCAGTTTCTCTTGTTCTTGTTTGAGCCTGCTTATTAGGCTGCATCTTGTGTTTGGACCTCTGCATCTACCATCCTTTCACCCACCATTTTCATTTCCTCATGCTTTTCCTTTGTATTATAGAAAAATACTGCCAGTGTGAGCTCCAGAATTCTAACTTTTCCACATGGCTAGTACTATTCTTATTTTATTCCAATGTATATTTTCATGCTAAATTATTTGTTATGAAACATTATATTTTTGGCAATATCAGTATTTTCATTTATCTCATCAGTCTTTCTTGTTGTTGTTCTTATTCTGTTGTGTTTGCTTCCCAGTCTTTCTTCAGTGGTAACTATCCACACCTTACTAGAAGCCAAGTCTTCTTGCTTTTTTTCCTGAGGATATTACATAGTTTTCTAAAAATGTTTTCTGATTCCCTGTAGGAGGTCATTTGCAGAGGAATGTTCTTCATGTGGCCTTCTGTGTAATTGTTTTCATGTTTCCAATGACAGTTTTTCTTTTCTCTCATTACTCATTTTTGAATGAAAAGAGAGAGGACCAGTTTCAGATTCACTCACAGACAGGGTGTGTTGATTTCATTTGGTTCTATGATTGGACACTTGGGTAATAATGGAATCTTCTCAGACCTATTGATTGATGAGAATGAATATCTACCCAACTCTTGTGATTTAGATAGCATGCCTATGTAAGGGCTCTGCTGTGCTGATTTCCTGTTCCATGCCTGGGCCTAGGTTACCCTGTAACCTAGGTATTGCTACTGAGGGACTTCATTATAGTTCCAGCTACAGCATTTAATTTGGGTGGTTGTTTCTTTGAGAATGCAATGCATCAATATCCCTAGTCTCATACACTTCCTAGAAACAGTCTCTAAATGAATGTTGAAAAATGGAGATGGCAAAAAAAAACCTTCCATCAACTCAAAATGTAACTCCCATGCAGTAAAGCAATAATGACCAGGTTTCTTGTGGTCTATCTCCCAGGTCTCTATGTAGGGGAATAGAATAGCCAAGAGGGAAAAAAAACCTCTTTCTATCTTCTTTTAGGTGGTCAGAGATCCTCTGTTTCTTGAAGAAAAAGCCAGATGTTAGTCAGTTGATTTTCCCTGTTCAAGAAAAAATTTAAGTATAAATTCCTTCTAAATTTTGGGAAGTTAGACCTAGCTTTTGATGTTAAATGGGGTTTTTAGCTTTCTGTGGCTTCACAGATACTTTAGAGGAAATTTAGCAAATTTCTACCAGGGCAGTTAATCTAGTGTTGTTTAAAATCAGAAGAATTAATAGCTTTAGTTGACCCAAAGGAATATGAGCCAGCAATGTACTTGGCTGCTAAAATAAGTAAGTAAATAAATAAATCCTATCAATATACAGATCAAGATGGGTAATGTTCTCTTGGACTTATTTAAGTTGCATTTGGGTATCTTGGAATCACCTAAGGACCCTATTATTAATAAAATTTCAAAAAGTTCTTTAATTAATAAGAGCAAGTTAAGAGTTAGGTAAAAAGAATGGTTAAAGTTCACACATCATGTTGAGGGAGTGGAGGTAGTAACAACTTTGAAAATGAGATGATGTGATTAAGGAAAGAGAGACCTGATAACAATGGCGAAATACTCAAGTGGTGATCATCTGGAAAGGAATTAAATATGTTGTGCTTATTTCTGGAGAGCAGAACAAAGATGGTTGGGAGGAAGTTACAAAAAGGTGGATTTGGCTTAACATAGGGTTGATTGGCATGGAGTAGACACCCCCAAAGGAAGGCTGGGAACTGCCTGACTCTTTCTAGAGCATCCTGGTCAAGAAAATCCTGGCTGATCACCCATAGTAGGTGGGAAATTGAGATATCCTGTCATCTGTATTTTAATGCTTTTGTTTTTGGAGCTTTGCACTTGAGGTTTCTGCCTTTTAGGTTGGATGAGTGACTTGGCTTCCCCTGCAAGGAAAGCAATGACCTGGAAGAACTCAGCTGCTCTGAGCATTGGGTTCCATCCAGACAACGGCCCGGGTCATTGATTCCTGGGCTCTGCAATTCCCTCTCATACGGTAGCAAAGGCCACTTCTGAAGCAGACCAGGACCAAGCTTCTGCAGAAAAGTGGGGAGTAAGAGCAGACAGGTCGTTACATGTGATTTCATATAGTCCTCACCACAGTGCTAGGAGGTTGCTTCCTGAACAAAGAACCTGAGATGAAAGAGGATGAGACGACATGCCAAGGACAAGAAGACACCCATTCATGGAGCCAGCAAGACTCTGCATTTTCAGTGAAAGGGGAGTTCAAGGGCAATATTTGGCTTGGAATGAGCACGTGGAGCCTTGTGATATAGCTGAGCTTCCAGAGTATTTCCCAACATACAGTTATTCACAGTTTCATTGTCGCCATATATGATGATATTTTTACTTTGTATTTGGGTGACTAATGGGCAGAACAGATGGAAACAGAGTCCCTCTGTACCACTCCAGCCACTCGTTGGCATCATGTGGGGTGATTTGGACCCTGGTCTGAATCCAGAGCTTCAAACAACTGACTTCATGATGCTCAAAGAGACTTTGTAAGTGTTACCAGGGCTTTGTTTTGTTTTTGTACTTCATTTAAACTACTATAGCTAAATAAGGCAGGAGAGAGCAGACTGTGTGACTTACACTATTTTCTTCAAAACTCCCCAAATACAGAAAGCAAGCCTGGCTTCCCTCCTGCTCTGCACTGGCTCCAGCCCCTTTGCTGGCTCCTTCTCCTGACCTGCAGGTGCTGCCTGTTGCTACACAGTCCAGAGGATTCCTACCTGCTGCTTCCCCCAGGCCTGCTGCTTCCCCCAGGCATGCTGCCGTCAGCCTGGGTCAAATAGAGCTCTTTCTCCCCCCTTTCTCCTTACAAAGAAATCTGCCTCCCCTGTTGGTCCTATTGGGCTTGCAGTCCAGATGTGTCAGGGGTTGTTTCCCCTAAAGCAGCCCAACCAAGAGACTCTTCCACTGCATTACATAATGGCAAGGTTCACGTCACTTTTTCATTGGTTTTGGACGGTGCTGCATAGTCCTTTGGGGATGTTCTGAAGTTCAGGCTCCTTGAGAGCCAGGAGAGAAAAGTCCAACAGCAAAACAAGTGGAAAGAAAGAGAACATTGGCCACGTGGCCTTGGGTCTTGTCTGAAATGCCTGCCCATATCTTTTTTTTTGTTGTTTCTGGAAGGTTGTGAAAGATCTTCGTAGTGCTAGGTCTAATGTTTTTTCCATCATTATCAACCTTCCTCCTGTCTTTCAACATTTAACCCCTCAGGCCACATCTTTTCTGCTTGAGGCTGCTCCTCCCTTGATTTCTGCATATTTGGAGTTCCCATTCTATTTCTCTAACCACCTCTCTTCTTTCCTTAGCTGAATATACTGATTCTCTATTTTCTTTCCCCTGCCATTCACCTTCAACCTGGCATTCCTTCACTGCCCTTGTTGTAGACCAACTTTCAATAACAAATGATTCCAAACTTACTCTGACCCAGTCACAAAAGGAGTCTATTTCTCATGTGAGTTATTAGCCCACAGCAACTTTCCCTGCTAGCAGAAGGTTTCCTTCACCCAGGGATCTGGGATCCTTACATTCTGTGGATTCACTGGTTCCCTAGACTTTAGGACCTCATGGTTATAGCATCCAGCCAACCTAAGGGAAAAAGAGAATGGAGAACACATATTTGCTTTAAGACTCCGGCCTGGAGTAACACATATCACCTCTGCTCATTCTCCTGAGGCAATAACCAGACACTTGGCCTCTTCTAGATGCAAGAGGGGCAGGGGAATGTAGATCACAGCTGGGAAGACCCTTCCCAGTAACTTTTCTATTCTATTAAAAAAATGGATTTGGGACCACCATTTCTCTTCTTGGCCACAACCCTTGTTTTTCACAAGACCCTTGCTCTCGGCGTAGCTTCCATCCTCAACATTAATGACTCCCAAATCTCCTTGTCTAGTATCAAGCCCACATGGGCACCTAGGCGCTTGTCTCCAACCTCCTCCAAAACATTAGCTTCCCTCCTTTAAACATGACAGAGCCACACAGAGCAGCTGTGATTCTGGTCCTCCCCCATTCTGTCAGCAGATCACCATTTTTCTGGCATCATCTATAATTCTTGTCTTTCTCATGGGTTCCCTATCCGGTGCATCACTGAGGCCTCACTGATTCAGTCCATTTCCTGACTCCAGATTCCCTCCTTTCTGATCTATCTGGAAAGATCGTGACAGTCTAATCGTTCGAAAACACTTTCATTATGTCAGTGCCAAGAAATTCTTCTTAAGAACCTAAGATTCCTTGTTGCCACTTTAGAAATGTGAAACAGTTTTAAATAGTAACTGCCTGTAATAAGACAGTTCGTTAGGCGAAAATCTGCAGGGAAAGTCTGGTTCAGTGTGATGAGATCTAACTAGCAACAGATAAGGAAGCAAGAAATCATAATTCTAGCTTACCCTCCCACTCTAACCAAATATTTGTGTTGTAAAATCAGGAAGGTAGCATCTTTCCTGTCTGAAATCTGGGTTAGAGCAAATGATCTTTTTGGGTTCTTCCCAGCACTAGGGTTGATGATTTTGAAAATGCAACCCCCCTTCCTATTTTTAAAGACCCTCCTTTAATTTAACCGTATTTCTCTTTCCAACCTAGTCAACCTGCCCTACTCAATGCTTCCTCTACTCCATTGTGTTCTGTCTATGTCCCAGAAATGCAGAGTATAGTCCCACCCTGTGTCTGTGAATGTCATTCCCCTGTCTAGAACCCCCTCCCTCTTCTCTGGCCACCTAAGGCCCACCCCTCCCATTCTTTGTCAGGAACCAACCTGGCCGCCTCAGAGGATTTGAGGTCTTCAGAAGGACATTGGCATCCACCTGGCTCTGCTATGTAGATCTGGTGCCCTTGCTAATAGAGAGATAACAATGGGGGCAGATGTGCAGGTTAAATGAGAGAGCAGGTGTAAAATTTGCTTTGTAAAATGCCATCACTACATAATTTAGTTCTAGGAGGGCTGCAGGAATTAGTTTTATTTCCCCAGTTACCTGGAAGGCCTGGTTGGAATAATTGATTAATTAACTCGGTCAGTCAACAAATTTTGTATAAAGTTGAACCATGTGAAGCTATTGATATTTGACTGCTTTTTGACCTTCAAAACCCCAGCAATGAAGTACTCTTAATGAAGTACTCTAAATAAAGTACTCTAAAAATATGTTATTTTTCCACTCAGTCAAATCTTCCAAGACAGCTGAAGCCAATATCTGAGAGTAAGAGGTGAAATCACAGAGTACTGGATACATTTTCTTTTGGTGCTCATTGTCTGCACTAGGGGAAAGATTACAACCACTTTCTTAACCACTGCTCCTAGCTTGGAAAGCTTGTCTTGGGGAGAGAGGATTAAAGGATTTTAGCTGTATTTGTATCTCAGGGGGATGGTGGGAATGGCTGTGATTTCTCCTCACCTGACGCATGAAAGGCTCTGGTTGTTGGAAGGACAGGCTTTAGACCTGGGTCTTGATAACTGGGCCTCTCTACCTCAGCTCTCCACAGGAGAAGGAAAGCCAAGCTCTTGGCTGAGTCAAAAGCTTAGAAATCTAGCTGCTTTTGCTGTTTCCTTTTTGTCCCTGGAGTTCAGTCCTTATCAGAACTGCAAGGACACGGCCACTGTGCGATGCCTAGGTACGGAGTTTTAGGCTCAAGCATTTACTTTGCCAACTTTTATTTGCCATTTACTAGACATAACTTGGACAAGTTACTTAATTTCTTAAATATCTCAAATTTTTTAAATTTTTTCTTTTTCTCCACATTCTTTTTTTTTTTTTTTTTTTTAATTATACAAGCACTGGGTACAGTCAGAAGCATGGGAGGGTGAGAGAATTCACCAGAGCCACAGCGGGGAACAGAACAGGCAGACTGACGAGATACGCTGCTAAGGGGAGCAGTAGGCACCGAAGGAGAGGTCTGTTGTGACATGTGGGACCCTCGCCAGCGGCCAGGGATCGAACCGGTGCTTCAGAGACTGCAGGCAGCTTCGCAGCCCAGCGCTCAACTGCTGCACCACCGGGGAGGCCCAAATATCTCAATTTTTATCTGAAAAGGGGGATGAAATGAGATTTAACTCCCTCCCAACCAAGGTTTTCAGGAAGATTAAGTGAGATACTGTTTGCAAAATGCTTAGTATAGCATCTGATGGGTGGTCAGGCCTCCAGAAATGATGATAACGATGATGATGATGGTGATGGTGATGATGGTGATAGTGATTCTAAAAAATGTGAGACTTAGTCTTAATTTTTGTATGTGTGCCAAGCTCCCTTTCTGCCCTCTTGGCCATATATCGCCTCCTCAAATAAAGGAAACTTTACTTGATGATCCTGGTGACTTGGCTCCACAGGGGACACATCCAATGTGGTCACGCATGACAGAGCTGAGCAATGCTCGTCAGGGTCCAGGTGTCAGACAACTCCAGGTGTGAACCTGGTTAGTCACCAGGTTTCTGTGAAGCACTTGGTCCCTGAATGTATGAACTCCACGTTTTGTTTCTAGCCTGGACCTGGGCTGCCATCACCAGGTAGTATTTGGTGTTCTGAGAAGTCCCACTGGGTGTCTATGATCTGCTTCCTTGACTCTAGACCACTAGATGCAAGGGGCATCTTAGTTGCTACTGACCTACCCATGAAGCCAAAGCAAAACAAACTTGCTCCTTCCACACATGTTGTGAGACACTACTCTGGGCTCCAGAGGGAGTCTGACTCCCCCACTTGTCCTCTGTCTTCATTTTTGCTTTGTGGGAAGACAGAGCTTTGGGTTGAGGGGGGGATATATGGCCAAGAGCTCAGGAAGGGAGCTTGCTTGGCACAGGGAGCTTGACACAAATATGTCCAAAGGAAGGAGTTTTTTGGGCCCCAGTTGCCCTCTTCCCTCCTTGCATGTGGGAAGATGCCTTTCTGAAGAGCCTCCCCTGATCCTGGGCTGCTCGCCTGTGAGCTTGCTAGGCAGCACCTGGGGGAATGACAGCCCCTATGTGTGGTCACTAGCGATAACACATGGAGAGAGCAGTCAGAGCCTGAACCAACCCTGTTTGCTTTATCTCTAGATCTAAGACACGTTCCCATAGTCTGGCAAGAAGATGGTCCTTGGAAGCAACTGTGGGTTTGCTCACAAACCTGGGCGTACATGTGTGTGTGTGCATGCGTGCGTGCATACGTGTGATAACATGCAGTGAGCACGTGAGGTAGGGATCCTCACCAGCTTACTTGCAAAGGGCCAGGCAGTCTGGGCAGTGACCCTGTGGCTCTGAAATCCTGATGAAGCCACACATCTTCACAAACTACAGCAGAATGCAAAACCCCCTGCCCCAATTTGCTTACGCTCAGAACCTGGGAGGATCTTACCATAGAGTCAGATTTTTGAGATCTTATCTTTTTATCATTTTTTTTTTCAGAAGGACTTTGTTTTTGAAGGTCATCAGGCCAGAGGGCTGAAAGCCAGGGTCCATGTTTGCACAAATGATGGATGCTGAAGATGACAATTGTTAGATCTGAGCAAGTAATATCATGATATATACTTAACATGGGCAAAATGTTAAATGGGACTTCGAGATGCAGGGAATAATCTGCTAACATGGAATGATGACACCACCCATCCTTGTAAATTCCCTTTCTCGTGAATAATTGCTAACATTTTTGAGCTCTTACTACATACCAGGCTCTGTTCTAAGTGCTTTTCATGTATTAAATCACTTATTCCCAACAATCGCCCCATGAAAGAATTACTATCACTATTCCCATTTTGTAAAATGAGGAAACTGAAGCACAAAGATTAAGTAACTTGCCCCTTGTCATAGAGCTGATAAATGGCGGGTTTGGGCCAAGGCAATCTGGGCCCTCTGTGCACTGTCTCATTGACCGGGCCTCCTGGCCTTCTTATAACACAAGGCCTTTGAGAACACAGCCAAGTCCTCCAAAATACTGCTTTGTGCTTCTCTTCCCCAGCGCTCGTGCAAGAGTGCGTGGCCTGAATATTAAATACACTTTCCAGTGAGCCAATAAATTGATGAAAGACACAATATTGTTAACGAGCAGGGGCAAACCTTTTCTGTGAAGAACTCCTGGATGCTTTATCTAAAAGACTTGCCCTTCTCCCTGCAATAGCCCAAGGCTAGGAATTCCTTTAAGACTTCAGCTCTCTCCTATCTCTCATCAACATACTCAACTTCCACCTGGTGTTCTTGAGCTCCCACACAAAAACACCAAAATGGGATTTCCATTTAAGGTGGTTTTTGGTTTTTTTTTTGTTTGTTTGTTTGTTTTTGTTTTTTCTATGATCTGGTTTTATCACACAGATTAAGTCAGGCCCGGGACCATTCTTGCATTGTATGGGCTGCTCACTGGCCCCGGAGTCAACAAGGAGGGTGGGTATACCTGACAAGATTTCAGTGAAAATTGTTGTCTTTATTATCCCATTAATGAGGTACAGAAGCTGTGACTGTTCTTCCTGTCTTTGAGTTTGGAAAACTGAGGAATAGAGGTGTGGTTGTCCAGGCTCCCCCGTGGGTAGAGCTTAGTTTTGGGATTCTGACCGCAGGCCACTCTCTCCCTGAGGGGGAGACTTCTGGACTCCCTGAACATCTTGTCTTTTCTCTAACAACCTCAGGCCTTTGGTTACCCTTGCAGAGGGGCACCACCAAGCTCTGCTTTGGCAGAGGAAGGGAGGCTGCAATTAATTTGTTCATGTATTCCTTCATTTATCCTGACATTTTTCTATTTGGCAAAACCAGAAAGTGGGATGAAACAAGGTGGTGCTGGGGTCTTTTGAGCCTCTGGGATTCCATTGTGGACTTAGTGATCCCACAAAACCTAAAGCTTGTCTGCATCTGTCTGCATCTGGGACAGAAAATATGGGTCTCTTCCAGATCCCCTGATGATTAGGGTGGGACCAAGTTACACTGAGAAGGATCCAGAGAGTTCCCAGTCTGGTCCACACCCATATTTCCTGGAGCTAAGTGACTCAGGGTTTCAAAAGATACCTCAGTGGTAACTCACCCCCCTGAGGAAGGGTTGTTTCAGTTTAGGGGCTGTGTCAGCTATGGTCAGGAAGCAAGTTCTAGGCCTTTCCTCCTCAGTTTTTCACCCTGGGGTTCTGTTGCCTGTTGTCCAGTCAGAATATGGTGACTATCATGTTCCAGGAAGATGTTAACCACCCTCTTCCCTTAGCCAATTTTTAATTTATTAACCAAAGTAGAGAAGGAGGGTATACGTGGATTTACACAGTCTTTTTTATATTAATTTACTTTTTAATTTTTTAACATCATTGTTCATTTTTAAACAATATTTGCTTCCCCCCCACCCCCTCAGGTGTAGTCCCCATAGAGTTTCCTTCACCAATGTACCCGTGCACCATCACCTCAGTTCCCTGTGCTCCTCCCTCCCTCTGATCCCTCTCCCACCTCCTCCCCTGCAGGATGTCTCTGATTTATAATTATCCATTTTTGCTTTGTTGTGTTTTGTACTGTTATTTTTTTACGCTGATGTCTTATTTGGTTCCCCTATATTCCTGCTATAAGTGAAACCATTCGACAATTTTCTTTTTCCTTCTGGCTTATTTCACTGGTCCAACCACTATGGAAAGCTGTCTGGGGTTTCCTCAGTCTACTAAAAGTGGAGCTACCATACGACCTGGCAATTCCATTACTAGGGATCTACCCAAAGGACACAAAAACATTGGACACAATAAACATAGGACACAATAAACACCTATGTTTGTTGCAGCACTATTTATAACAGGTAAAACCTGGAAACAACCCAAATGCCCAAAAATAGATGACTGGATCAAGAAGATGTGGTATATATACACAATGGAATATTATTCGGCAATCAAAAAAGATAAACACATGCCATTCGCAGCAATGTGGATGGAACAAGAAGGAATTATGCTCAGTGATTTACACAGTCTTGAGACCAACTTGCAGGAGACTGTGGATGTGGCTCCCGGACACATGGTGTGGATACACAAACACAACTGATCCTCCCTCCAAGGGGCTTTCCCATTTCACTGCCTTGTGCTCCCATATGATTAAGTTCTGGAACGTGAAGCTGTGTAACTGGGTTCTGTTCCAGTCCACAGATGACCCAGCCCATGAATGTGAAACAGCCTTCCCTCAAGAGGCGATTTAGCACCAAGGTATCTTCTGGAGCCCTGTATCAGAAGCCAACCAAGGCCTCAGCCATGAGCATCTTGGAGGACATCCTCTTGGGCTAGCTGAGTACACTTGGTGTACTGGTGTGTGCTGCCCTGGCACAAAGAAGACCCTCTCTTCAAGGGTCTAACACATTCCCTGCTGGCACTTCTCCAATGAAGAACCCTGGCATTTCAGTCATTTTCAAAGTTATTACTTTCAAAGTTATTAATCACTCTCCATAAATTGCAGACTCTGAGGTGGATGCTGAGGGACAAAAATTTTGGCAACAAACATCTAACTTCCAAGTCTTAAGTGGATCAGTTGTGTTTGTGTATCCATACCATGTGTCTGGGAGCCACATCCACAGTCTCCTGCAAGTTGGTCTCATTTACAAGGGACTTGCTTAGGCAAATGATGATGCATACATATGCTAGGATAATCTGTAACCATTAAAAATTAATGACAGAGAAGTACTTATATAAGATTTTGCTAAGTCAATAAAGTAGACTAAAATTTGATATGAACTGAACTGTGAGCCCTTCCCCCACAAACGCAACAAAAAGCAGTGTTGTATATTCATATATGTATATTGAAAACACAAAACTGATATAAACCAATATATATGTGGTTATCTTTCCTTTTTATGTTTGCCTGCAGATTCTATTTATTAATCTTATAATTAAAATGTTTTTATTGTTTTTTGAAAAAAAGACACTTATAAATTATATACTTTGGAAACTCTTGGAATAAGGGCCTGGACCGCCCACCCACGTATGCGAACTGTACACAGAAATCAAGTGCTGATGTATTGGTCAGCCCCAGGGTGCTGAGGATTGCCAGGGTCACACTGCAACCTTCCCCTTCACGTGTCCCTGAGCAGATTAGTCCGAGGCCAACTGATAGAGTATTCTGTTCACAAGGGCAGCATAATCCACATTCTTCACCCACGTGGCAGGGCCAAAGACTGGGAGGTTCTGCTCCTCAGACTTGTTTTCTCCTCTTGCCTGGAGCTGGCCCACATTCAGGGACCAATAGGCAGCACCTGCTAAGGAGCACCAACACCTGCTGGTGGCTGAGGTCAGCTTGCATTTATTAGTACCTTTAGAGGCAAAGATCCTGTTTATTTCCCCCTCACCCTCACTAAATGAACCCCAAGGCAAGTTGGAGGGGTAAAGGCATCACAAGATGGCAGTACATGGCCTGAAAGGTATGGAAAAGGTTTTGTTACAGGAACAATAAAGAGCAAGTTCTGAGCCTGTAAATGATGTTCTGAATGAACTCCATCCCTTAACATTTTTAGACTCTACCCCATCTTCACACAGGAGAGAGCTCAAGCTCTGAGGACTACAACTCCCGGCATGTTGTGAACCTGACTTCCTGAATGGGGGGCTGCTGGGAACTAGGGGTGCAGTGAAGCAGCCATACTGGATACTCATGGTATCTTCCTTTTCCGGCTTCAACTTGCACCCTGGTGCTAGCGGAAGGAGACACTTAAAAGAGATACTTGTAAGAGACGCATGAGATGAGAGACACATGGGAAGCTGCTCCTAGTCCTTGGCAGAGACAATGGCAGCCATGACCTTGATTTGGTATATTTTGAATTTTGAGTCTCTTCTGCCCTACATCTCTTGGACCTGCCTAAGCCCTTTCTTGCGGTTCCCTGACAGAATGTGCCTAGATGTGTAAGCTTTGAGGCCTCAACAGCCCCATTTTTGTCCAAGATAATTTCCCTGGGCTTTTGTCCATGAAGGAATGGGTAATTTTTAGTTTGCTGTTATTTGAAATCCTTTCTTCCTCTCTTTTTTTCTCTCTTTCTGTAGAGCAAGTCTATTAAAAATCTATGACATCGGTTTCCTTTGCCATTGTGCACATGGATGGCTAGACCACTTTTAGACCATGTACCCCTTAACAGTTTAGGGTCCCTGCATACCCCTCAGTCACACGCTAACAGTTGGAGAGCAGGTGTCTGTTTTGCCTTGGTGGTAGTGGTGGAGGGATGGGGTGTGAGGTTCCTGCTGACTGTACTCATGGGGTCCTGGGTGTCTCTTACATCTGCCAAAACCCGTCTGATATTGCTCTGACTGACAATAGTTTAAAAGCCCTCCTCTACCCTCCCAAAGAGTCAATGCACGAGACCCAATTCCTCTTGGCTGTTTTGGTCTCTGAGTGATTTGATGATTAAGGAAATATATGATATTTGGCTTTTGAGAGCGGGGGCAGAGGGGCAGTGCAGATGTTAAGTAAGAGTAGTGAAAGCAACAGAGAAGGATTTCACTTATTCAGTGGAGAATACATTTGAGAGGAGGTAAATGGAAAGTATGTGTCCACCATTCCTTGCCATCTACTTGCGTTTGGCATTCATGGTGCCCCAGGAGCACAGAACTCAAGTGAAACCACAAAGCATGGGGAGGTCAGCAAGACTCAGAGCAAGTCTGAGGTAAGGGAGCTCTATCTGCTACTGAGCAACCAGAGACCCCTGAGGCCATGCCTTCCATTAGACCAGAAGGATCCCGATCATACCCTTTCTTACTTCCCTGTGCTAGCCAGTCACTTTCACTAAAAAATAATGACATTGAAGGACGGGAAAGAGACCAAGCCATTCCCTTTCTATCCCTCACTAAGCTGACGGTAGAGCTTTGTTAAAGCATGTGCACAGCAAGATGTGAAATAAAAACAGTTGCATTTGCTTTGTGCAGTGTCTCTATGGCTGCAGTAAAAATGAAACACATGGACATATATAAGCTACGAAATACAAGCTCATTTCAGTTATGTTACATATGAATTAAATGCTCTTGTATTTACATTTAAAGCAGGAATTGCACAATTCAGAGATGAATGGTAAAATTCATGCTAATAATTTAAAATGTTAATTTTCTTTTCTTAGAACATTATGTAGCAAATAAAAACATCATGGCAAATGCAGAGAGGCCACAGATGAAATGAAAAACCTTTACATTTTAGTACTTTTTTAAATGTTTATTGAGGTAATATGCTTTAACAACACTGTATATTATATTTTAGTACTTTAAAGACATTCCCACCCCCTGCTTTTTGAAAAAAAGGACTCCATAATATAATTCTGTACCAAGCCCCGTAATTTGTATAACCCATCTGGCAGGGAATTTACAAACACATTGCAGGTTGAAAATTTTTTCCACGTCACCATAGTGAGCAGCAGGTGAGCCTTGGGCCCCTCCTCACCTCCCCCTCATGAGAAAGAGATGCTGGACCATGGGCGATGGATCCAGCAAAGATGCAGTGGGGCCACGTCAACAGAAGAGCCTCAATGGGGTAAACAGCCACTCACTTTCTTTTATTTATCTTCCCTTCCCTCATGAATGGTCAAATCTAGCAGGCTCTGGTGAAGGTGCTGGCTGCCCTCAGCCAGAATTCCATGGAGGCACCAGCCCTGCCTCTAGCCCTGGAATGGTGGCTCCTCCCAGCTTACCAGGAAATGATGTGGGTGATTAGGGCCAAGGACTCCTCAGGAATATAATTCTCCCCCTACATGTACATGTATGTGTACCTCCCTCAGGGCTTATAGTAGGGTCTTGGTCAAACAAGGATTTGGGTTCTTCATTGGTGTCCCCAACCTAGCACTTCAGTTGAGCAACCATGGGATCTGCTCCCAGAATCTTCCCCAGACATTTCCCTTCTGCAAGTCTGTCAGTCCACCAGGGCTGTGGAGCAAGAATGGAAGGGCTGATGAACTGGTGGGAGGCCCTGAGAGGCTGTGCTGGTGGGGGTGGACCTGGCAGGAGGGCACCTCCCCCAGAGGAAGGCAACAGGGCGCGGGGACCTGAGGAGCCCATCTGCTAACAAGCAAGCGAGGAAAGGAAATCAATCACCATCAGCCCTGCCGTGTGACACGACCGCAGTTCCTCCTGTCAGCAAGGCCGTTCTGCCCCCACCTGCGCCTCGGAGAAGGGTGTCTAGCAGCATCCTGTGCTGGCGGGATGAGTGCCAGAGCCTCTAAGGCCTCAAACTGCTCTCTGCTGCCTCTCGAGCACACTCAAGGTTTAACTTGATTTCTCTGTGTTCATAGGACCAAGCAGAGTAAAACAAAACACTTACACACCACCGAGATCCTCACTGAAAGGGGTAGGGCTGCAGGATTTTCTTTCCATGGCACTGTTTCTGGTCAATGGACAACCAAGGAATACTACTTGGAAAATTCATTCATTCATTATTTATGATCTACTTATTTTGTAGAAGAAGAGAGTATCCCAGGAGGCTATTATCAGACCGTAGACAAAGAAAACCCAGTGCATGTTGGGATGACAGCAAAGTTTAGCTGGCATTTAGAGAACATGAACAGTAGAGACAGAAGGGTTGGGGCAGTGAGGTTTGGACTTTAATTCCTTGGGCAAAAGGGAGTCACTAAAGGTACTTTTTTGGTGGTGTTGCTATAATCGTTGCTTTGGGGGTATCTTTTACATGCAGGAAAATTCATCCTTTTTAACATTCTGAGTTTTGGCAAGTGTGTATGGTAGTGTAACACGGCCACAATCAAGCTACAGAACATTCCTGTCATGCCACAAGATTCCTGTAAACCTCTGCAGCCAACTCTTCCCCCACACCCCTGCATAACCCCTGATCTGTTGCCTATCTCTGTGGTGATTCATTTTCCAGAATACCTTAAAAATTCATTCATACAGCAAGTAGTTGTTTTGAGAGTGACTTCTTTCACTTAGCGTGACACATTTGAGATTCATCCATATTTCTGTGTGTGTCAATAGTCGTCCACTTTTTGCTCGGTAGTTTAATATTGTGGGATGTAACACAGTTTTTTCATCCATTCATCAGTTGAAGGATGTTTTAGGTTATTCCCAGTTTGTGGCTATTATGAATAAACCCACTGTCAACACTCAAGTACAGGTTTTTGTGTGAACACAAGTTTCCAATTCACCAGAGCAAGTATCAAAGCTTTTAAGATTGCCAGGTCAAATAAGTATTTGTAAGAGTATGTTTAACTATTTTTTTTTAATGCCAAACTGTTTTTGCAAAGCAGCTGTAATACTTTGCATTCTCCCCAGCAGATTTTTTTTTACTTTTTTTAAATTTTTATATTACCCATACAATTGCACCCTCCTTATTTTGACCCCAATCCCTCCTTTCCCCGATCCCCCTCCATAGTGTGTCTCTGGTTTATAGCTGTTTGTTGATTTTGATTTTTTCTTTCTTATAGTTATTCTTTTTCCTGGTCCCTTATTTAGGTTTTCTAGATCCCTGCTATGAGTGAGACCATCCAGTATTTTTCTTTTTCTTTCTGGCTTATTTCGCTGAGCATGATCCCTTCCAGCTCCATCCATGTTGCTGCAAACTGCATGAGTTTATCTTTTTTGATTGCTGAGTAATATTCTAAGGTGTTTATATACCACATCTTCTTGATCCAGTCATCTATTTTTGGGCTTTTGAGTTGTTTCCAAAGTTTAGCTATTATAAATAGTGCTGCTATAAACATAGGGGTGCAGGTGCTCTTTGGAATTAATGTTTCTGTGTCCTTTGGGTAAATACCTAGGAGTAGAATTGCTGGATCATATGGAAGCTCTATCTTTAGTAGGTTGAGGTATCTCCACGCAGCTTTCCATAGTGGTTGGACTAGTTTGCACTCCCACCAGCAGTGCAGGAGAGTTCCTTTTTCTCCACATCCTTGCCAACATTTGTTATTGCTAGTTTTTTAATATGTGCCATTCTCACTGCTGTAAGATGGTATCTCATGGTAGTTTCTATTTGCTTTCCCTGATTACAAGTGATGTTGAACACTTTTTCATATGCCTGTTGTCACTGTGGTTTTAAACTGCATTTACCTAATGACAAATACTGCTGAACATCTCCTGTGTTCATTTGCCATTCTTCTGTGTCTTCGGGTAAAAGATCTGTTCAAATCCACTGAAGGGACATGATCATAGTGATGCATTAGGAAGCTTAACCTGGCAGCAGGGTGCAGTCTTTCACTCCAAGTGTTGAATGAGGACCAGCAGCACCTGCCTCTCTTGGAAGCTCATTAGAAATGCAGCACCATGGCTTCAACCCAGTCCAATCAAATCAGAACCTGCATTTTAACAAGACTTCCAGGTGGTTCATATGCATGTTAAACCTTGAGAAGCACTGGTGTATAGGAAAAATTGGGAGAGAGGAAAAAAAATGTAAGTGCTAATTTAGGAAACTCTTGTAATACAAGGAACACGGGGAGTCTGAGTGGTCTGAGGGCCAAGGAAGTAAGATGCTACACATCCCCATCAGGAAACTTGGCTCAGGGCTGAGTCCTTGTATGCTTTCTTCCCTGAGTCCCGCTGCTGGATGAAAGAACATGTGATGGCAAAGAGGGTCTTCAGAGGAGACCATTTCCTGGAAGAGAAGACACATCTCTTCAGGACTGTGATCACAGCAGGTGGGATTTGAGTATAGGAGGCCTGCTGGGTCAGTAGGTAGTCAGGATAAGATTCTACTTAGTCAATTACTCCAGCCAATACTGATAGTGCCTCTGTGTGGGCACATTGATAAGGCCCAGCCCTCACATGAAAGGAAGTCCATGCTCTAATTAAGGAGACAGATAGATATACTCATGGTTCAATATGTGTGTCCTAGCAGAGATATATATTAAATGTTGCCCAACCCCAGAAAAGGGAGATTGATTAGAGTGAGGGAGGTAAGGAAGGGACAGAAGGATTCAGAAAAGAGCTAACAGTTAGCTTGTGTTTGGAATTTTATAATGAATAGCTAATATTTAAACAGCCCTGGCTATGAGCCAGACCCCATATTTTTTAATGATTATGGTGTTTAACCCTCCCAGGAACCCTGTGAAGTGGACACTGTTATTAGTTCCATTTTATGGATAAGGTAAACATGGCCATAGCGGGATTCAGGAACTTGCCCCAGGTCTCATGGCTTGATTTCCATTCTGTATGGCCCCAAAGTTTGCATTCTAACTTGACCATGCACTATGAACCATGGGATGTCCAAAAAAAAAAAAAAATCCCTGGGAGAACAGATGCAGAAACCAGCGTCCCTGGCCCAAGCAGCTCCCAGTCTTCACTCCAGCTCGTTTTGCCCCAAGAGACTGAAGACCCTGAGTAATTGCCCAGACCAAGCCTTCTATTCTAGTTGCTTCTGGAAGACTTGGACATGGGCTGTGGCCTATGACATTTTTGTTTGCTGCTGAACTGCCCTGGGTCAAGCTTCCAAGGTCATCTTCTGCTCTACTCACTGCCTTTCTCTGCAGGCAGAGCTGGTCAGTGTCAACAGCTTGGCTCTCCTTAGGATCCCACAGAATGTGGATTTCTCTTCTATCTAAGGAGATAAAACCAAAGCCAGGCTCTTGCAAGTTCTCAGCCTCCCCTGACCCACAGAGGCCTGGGCACTCTAAAAATTTCCCAGAAGGAACTCTGTTACAGTTTTTAGAACTCTGGAGATGTGGGGGATACATGACCCTCAGCATGTTTTCATAAAGGCCTCATACCCAGTCTACCTGTTAGTTGGACCTCACAAGTTCCTTGAGTCCAGGGATACATATTTCTTCAGGCTGCTTGTCTGGTGTCTTCATGCTGTGTTGGCCCAGGACAGGTGCGCAGAGTGCTGTGTGAGATGACCTTAGCGGGGTGGAGCTCGGAGAGGCTGACTCACAGGAGTAAAGGGCACAGATTCTGGAATCAGGTTGCTGCTTGGATCCTATCTCTGTCTCTAACTAGTTATGCAGCATCAGGGAAATTACTTAGCGTCTCAGAGCTGTGATTTTTCTTCTGTAAGAGAGGAGAATAGCCCCTCCCTCATAAAGATGTTGTGAGTTTTAAATGAGTCATCACAAGTAAACTGCTTAGAAAGGCTGTAGCCCATAATAGGCACAATATAATATGCATCGTAAAGAGAGCAGTATTTGGAATTAGATGAAATCTCAGCTCTCTCCCCTTCTAGCTATAAATCCAAGCAAATTACTGAGCCTGCGTTTTCAGCTTCCACATCTGAAAATGGGGTTCATCGAGGATGGAGGAGAGGATGAAAAGCAGTAGCTTATACGAGGGCTGGTCTATTGCCTACCCAGAGTAAGAGGGATGTAATTTGGTTTCTTGACTCGCTTGTCCATCATATCTGAGGGTGGCTCCTCTGTGGTTCAGTGTAAGATGTTCTTAGTCCAACCCAGGAGAGAATTGAGTAGAGGGAAGAAGATGGAAGTCCTGTGCAACTAGGCCACTGGCTTGTTCAGAGAGAACCTGGCTCTTCTAGGGTGATCTATTGTCCTATAGCAAGATCAATTGATTGGGAGATCTGAGGAGCAAAGAACAAAGTGACTCTTACCCCAGCAAGTAAATAGGAGCACTGTGGCAAGTGCAAGGTCCTAAAGAAGGGGATAGAGGACCCAATAGATGCTGAGTCTCCCCCAAGTCATGGTTACCCAGAACCAGGTACATTGCTGCCCTTAGCATTCTGTTGGGAGCCTGGTCTCTGTTGCATCTCAGTAGCTCACTACATGCTCCTGTGTATTTCAAACTCATATAGACAAGTCTACCCTTTGGTGCTGCTGAGACTGAAGCTCTCAGCAAACCTGACAATGTGCCATATCAGAGTGCTTCTAACAAATTGGGGTCAAATGCAAGGATGAGGAGGAGATATGAAGCAAAAATCAACAGATTAGTGGAAAAACCCTGACTCTTTGTGGCAATATCCCAAGGATGACAAAGGTCATCATCTTTTGGTTTCCTAGGCAATTGGCCTTGGATAGATAGTCTGATGGGGTCCTTCATCATCTTGGACTTCTGAAATATCTCCACTGTGACTAAGCAGGGCGGCCTCTCAACCCCTCTGGGTACAGCCTTAGAGAGTTCCTGGAGAGGGAATGAGGCGTTGGGTGGGAATTGACTCCAGAAGGGTGGGCAGCATGAATCAAGAAATCTGAACTGAATTCTATAGGCAACAGGCACTGTGAACTTTATCCAGAAAGTGGAATGACTTGATGGGTATTTTAGAAACTTTTTTTCACTCCTATGTGAAATAAGCTCTTGTGGAGAGGCTAAGTTCTTTGAGAAGATAAAGGAAACTGATTATCTTTTTCTTTCTGCTAAGTGGATTTTTTTGAAGTAACATTATGTTATAACAGAATATAAGTTTCAAGTGTGCGTTATTAAAAATCAGCTTGTATATATATATGACATTAAGTTCACCGCTAATAATTTCTTTCTTAAATGTACTCTATTTTCCAAGGGAAACCTAAACTACTGACTTTGCTTTTCTCTCTGTATTTTTGATTTGATCTCTTCAAAGGGTTAAAGAAAACTTTAATCATCGTAAGCCTTTGATGATGCCTTAATCTGTCCTCTCCCTACCTCATGAACAGGGCACAGAGAAATAAGGTCACTTTCCCAAGCCCACCCAGTGGGTTGTTGGCACAACCATGAAGGATTTCACACAGTCTGGATTGTCAGAATTGTGCTCTAACAAGATCCCGCGGCAATTCACCCACACATGTTCACACTTACCTCCCGAAGAGTCATTTTTGACTTAGAAAAAACACACCCATGCTTTGGAAATTTGGCCAAGTCCAATCCTGCATTAGACTTTGGCAGGTCACTGCCTCAGTTTCCTTCTGCATCACCAGTCTCAGACCATGAATGTTTCTCAGTGAGTTCCCTGCCAGTTCCTTCACTGAATTATAAATGTAAACACAGTTTCAGAGTTGACCTTTAGCCTAGCATGGCTTTGAGGCCCCAAAGAAATTCGTAGGAAATGTGAGGGCTAAGCAAAGGTTGAATAGAGAGGTCAGCGTCAGCTGCTTTTTCTTCTGATATGGCCAATGTAAATCTTCCTTTACTGTGAAATCGGCCTCAACCCAACGGGTATGTCAGCATTGTCCTCACTGGTTCTCAGCTGTGATGGCTGCCCTATGGTCCACCCCATGGCCCTCTGTCTCCAGGGCATGCCTGACAGGAAGGCCTGTGTGTAAACAAAGTTCATGAGGCTGCATTTATAGTGCACTGTGGATTTCATGTAAATGATTCTGTAATTGGAAGTAGGAAATGGAGCACCATTTGTCACTTTAAATAATTGATCTAAAACTCTATGCTGTTCCCAAAGGCAACACAAACGCGTCACTGTCCCGGATACCAGAGGCTTCCAAAGTGTACAATGACAAACAGGTGTGTTTCTGCATAATTTTGCTCTTTCCATAATTCTGTATCATGTTTGGCTTTACTCTGGATCTCCTGCACCTACCCTTTAGCCCACTGAGGGAAAAAAAAAAAGCAAAATGTGAAAATTTCTACGTCACACGTATAAACAAAGTTTGAGGTTTTTAAGCAGGATGTTGTTGGACTAAATTGGACTTAGGGCTACGGGCAATGAATGATGCCTTTTACCACATTGACAGGCTTCCAAAGTAGAGCAGGCTGGGATCGAGGTAAGTTGCAGGCAGTTTGGACTTTTCCAGAAGATAGAAATGTTTGTACTTTTGAGCATCTGTTATAGGACTGCCTATTCTAAATGGGTTCTGCCATCCGCCGCATCAACACAAACATATGAGACTTTAATGGGAAGGAACTATAATTAAACTAGGTTCTAGTTTCTAAATGGTTACCCATCCCCTTGAAAAGTCCATCCATATGGGATTGGCCCAGAACAAGGCTGTCTAAAGCATCTTCCAGTGGGGACCCACAGACACAAACAACCAGACAAGCCCGGATCAACATCAAGATAAAAGCTGCCATTGTCACCTCCCCACGGGTCTCACCCACATCTGTGTCACCCCGTCCAAGACCAAAAGACAAGCGCAGTTTCTTCACGTGTCTCTAGGCTGCGCCTCCTCCAAGTCTCCTGGCTCCAAGGCAGCTGCTCAGCTCCAGGGTGGGGCATTTTCCTGACCACCCTTTGCACATCAACTAGTAAAATATTTTCAGGTTAGTAAGGTTGAGTTTCGACCTGTCTGCAGAGACAGGATCATAAAATCTCACCAGAAAGTAAAGGTAGGAGTGGAGGAAGGTGGCAGTCATTTGATTTTCCCTCAGTGAACTCAGCATTGTCCAATATGATAATCCCCTTGATCTGAAAGAAGCCCCTGCAGTATTTCACAGTGATGCCATCTTACCTCTATTTTCCAAACTCACCATCCTTGTTTTCTCAAAATGAAACATGAATCTGGAACAAAATTGAACTTACAAGAGTCCTCGCGTTCAGCCTGACCCGTGCTGGAAGGGGGTAGCAATGGTGACCAGAGCTGGCAAAATTCCAGGGGGGAAGAACACCCCCACACGTGCCTTTTAGAAGTCTGAGGTGTGTGGTCATGTTGTACAATTAGCGTCTCCTTTATCTTGATTTAAAGATAAACTCAGTTTTGTATGTTTGTGTTTATGTGTTTCGTTTTACTGTGAGATGCATTTCCAGCACTACAATGAAGCTATGAAATGATCATTCTTTTCTATTACTTCAAATCCTCTTTCCCAGGCCAAAAGGGGACCCCAAAACACAATTAGCATCAATTATGATCTCAGAGAATTTAGGAAGAGCTGAGGATATTGTCCCTTAAGATCCTTGTCTAGAATAAGCACTTAACTGCAAGCCTGAATATTTCTTTTCGCCACAAGAAAAAAAAAAATTCACTAGAGAAATCATGTTGCCGATGAAACAGAGAGCATTAAGTCAAAGGTTTTCATAAATCTTCCAGCTGGGGAAATGAGAACAGCTTCCCTAAAAAGGGATGAAACTGAAGGGAATAGTGTTATCGTCCTAAACCATGTTTACAAGACTCAAGTTTAGGGTGAGCGCGATGATGTCAGGACAAACCCAGCTTGCTAACCTTGTTTCCAAATGTATTTTTAAAAGTCAACTAAAGCAAAACTGAAGAGTTACAGAAGGCTAGAAAAAAATATTTTTTTTAAAAAAAACAAGTTTGTAAAGTTTATTTGCCCAATTTTGCAATAGTTAGCATTCATTATTAAAATATGAAGCTGACCTCTGGAAGGCCACACCTATCATTTCAATGAGGCTTGATTTGTACAAAGTTTTTCCTGACTTTCCCTCTGAATTATACCTGTATACCCCGCTTCCCCATCTATCATTATATCATAAGCATTTTTCCATGTATATAGTCTTTATAATTATCCTTTAATTTACTCATTAATCTTCCAATGACTGTACCATAAATACATTATCCTCTTGATTATTTGGATTGTTTCCAATTTCTCACCATTGTAAATAATTTTGGAGTGAACATTTTGAAGACTTTAATATATTTCAATATTTAATTACTTCCTTTGGATAGATTTCCAGAAGTAGAAATAAAGGATTAAATACTGTGTACATCTTTATGCCCCTGGATACTGTTTGCTAGGTTGTTTTTCCAAGAGATTATATCTTAATACTCAAGTCATTAGCAATGAATGAGAGGCTTGTTCTCACCAGCTCTGGTTATTAGTATGTAAAACTTGCTCATTAATTTAATCCAAAATAATTTCCCTGGAAGCATTGGGTTTATACAGTTGTCCCCTTCCCCCTTCAAGAGCTTTCAGTTTTCAAAGGTAGGAGGTGAGGATGTTTCCTTTAACTTAGGTCACATGCCAGAGCAACTAAACTAAAACTTCTGGCCCTGGGATTTGGGCCCCAGGTGACTACCATGAACTGCCAAGGCTGAGCACCACTTTGCAAGGGCCAGATAAGACAAGGGGTCTGAGAGTGGAGGCAACAACTTCCCTTTCAGGACCATCGATGGAAGGCAAAAGGATGTGAAGGTAGTTTGAGGAGGCAGCAAGGCCTAAAAAAGATGCTTTGAAGCTATTGTTATAAGGCAAACGGTAGGATAAGAGACTGAAGGAAAGATGAAGCAAGGGGGAGAGGAGTTGGCTCAATGACCCAGGAATGTTACAGAGGCATCTGCATAAAAGGGGGAGGTACTGCGATTCTCACTCCACTTAACTAGGGGCGGAGCTGAGCGGCCAGGTGAAGCTACAAAACAGGGAAGGAGGGTGGGCTTAAGGGAGAAGGATTTTCTTCTTGGCTTGCACCAAGTACTTGGGGGACATGGAAGGAGACATGTAGAGGAGAGACAGTTGGAGACACATGATGAGGCTGACAATGGCAGCCTTTATCTTGATTTGTACTTTGATTTTGCTCTTTCATCCCAGATTTGCCTGGCATCTTTTGCCCATTTTCTATGGTTCCCCACAAGAAGGTGCCTTAGACTTGTATCAAGATTTCAGGCCTCAGGGGTCCTGCTTGGGCACAATCAACCCTGTTTGGCTGGGCATTTACCCACAAAGGGATGGGTAATTTGGGGTGTTTTATTTGGATTTTTTTTTTCTAACCCTTTTCCTCTGTGCACACTAATTCTGTTAAAGTTCTTTTCACAGTAAAAGACTGCTTTGTCTTTTGCATGAAAAGGTGGCCAGACCCCATTAGAGCATGCAAGTTTGGGGGGTCTGGGGTGCCCTTTGGTGGTAGGCTTACAGAGGGGTCCGCATGGCTAAGGGAAACTGGTTGCTCAGAGGCAGTATGGACAAAAATGCAGGGACATTTTGAGGCGTGGGAGTTGGCATCAGCTGGCCCTGGTCTTTCCAGATAAGCAGGTCTTCTGGGAGCAGGGTCAGCAATATGGAAACCACATGGAAATACTACTGTGGAGAGAGGGAAGAGAGGAAAGGACTAGGAGTGCTACAAGCAGCCGATTGGTCAATAATACCCTTGTTGGAAGTCCCCACTGAGAAAGGGGACAACATACTCAAGACTAAGATCAGGGCTGCTATTAGCTGTCATTTACTCCCTTTATTCTTACAAGTTAGCGTGAATGAGCTGGTTCTTCACATTGCATCAGCCAGGGTTCCATCCGAAAAGCAGCCCTTCCATGTGTGACCTATAATGAGTTACTTTAAAATGTGGATTAGAACTGAAACCACTGTGGGCACTGATGGAGAATTCCATGCAAGACTGTTGCCTCTGCATCTGGTGCTGGGGCTGAAGTCACTGAAGGGCAGCAGGGAGAGAAAGCTGGAGTTGCAGTGAGGGACAGTGAAGACAAATGAACTGTGAGAACACTAGCACCTGCCTGGAGGATGCGCCCTTTGTCAGAGTTGCACACGTCGTACCCAGCCCAGGGCCTGGAAGAGCTGGGGCCCCACGCCAATGAGCTAGGTCAGCTGTAGGACGACACAGGTGAACTGCCAAGGTGCCTGGTACCTACACCAACCTTCAGAGCATAAAAATGGCTTCTGACTCACTTTCACCTCCCAAATCTCATCTGGAACCCTAGGGAGAAGGGAATTCTGGGAGACCTGGCTTCCATGTGGCTGAGTTAACACCTTACAAAATCACCACACAAAAAAAGCTTATGTTTTCAAAAATGTTTTAAAGCACTCCACAGACTCATGCAGTTTCTGGGACTTGATGTAGATTGCAAGCAACATTTGAATTTTACAACCAGCCCAAAGGTTACAATATGGGCCCAAAGTCACACCCTGTGTTCCTGCTGGAATAGTGACATTTAAAACTTAAGTTTTCTCATTCTACAAACGAATGAGAACCAACATGCCCTCTCTTTACTGGCAGTGGCTGGAGTGCCGCGGAAACTCCTCCTACAGCTGGTTTATAACAGTGATTGCAGCAATAAGCTTGGGGGGGCGGGGTGAGAGGCATCCCCAGGGATCTTAAAAATGTAGCTTTAATTGAGCTTTTTCTCAGCTCAGCAGCTGGTAACCTAGACAGGCAGGGACTGGACCGCTCCCACAGCCCACACGGCCTGGTGTGAGCAATTAACTCTCAAGTGGGGGCCGCTCAGCTGTGAACTGGAAGACTCGGCAATGTCCTGGATCCTGGTGAAGTGGCTCACATATTTGCCGTCCAACCAAGCAAGGCCGAAATAACACCTTCTCCTTGTTGCCGGTTCCTGGAATGCAGCGTCAGTTGCCCCTAGGCCTTGTGGTTTCCACTCTTTTCCTCTTTGTGAAGGTGGTTGGCCAAGGAGTCAGGTCCTTCCGGTCTTGAGGGAGAGGGTATGTCTGTGCTGGCTGGTGCCTGCCAACATCTTCTTTCACCTGGTTTCAAACACAGCAGGAATCAAAACCAGGCTAGGAACTTCGCAGCCAGGTCTTCCTCCCCTATTTAAGCTGAGGTGGTCCACCCCATGCCTCAGGGAGGGTTACATTTTAGTCAGACTGGGCCATCATTTAGTTTTACTACACAGATGCCATCAAACCAAACAGGAAAGCAGAGCCTTCAACAGAACCTGGTTTGGGAGTGTTTGGGAAAATTGTCCTGGAAGCATGAAAAGACTGGCCTCCCAGGCCTTGCTCAACCTCTCTTCCTTTTCTTGCTTCCTCCTCAGTTTCCTCTTCCTCCTGCCTCTTTCTCCTCTCTGTCCTTCGTATTTCAGAAACACATAGTCAAGTGTTTGCTGAGATCAGGCCTGAGATGGGGCAGGTGGTACCGAGAATACACAGCCTCTGCTCTGTGCCCTAAGCACAGCCCAGCCCATGGGGTAGCTGCAAAGGGGGTGGTGAATGTCAGGATGTCCGTGGAGCTGCGACTTGAAGGAAAATGGGAGTTACCTGATGTCTGTTTTGTTTCTTGGTTCTTATCTCTCTGCCCACTGTCCTCTTTTTGTGCCCTTGTGGACACTACACTGGAGAAAGGAAGAAGCTCACAGGCGGTAGTAAACCCTGACGTCACACTTCTGGCTGTCTCCAGACTCCATTTCCTGAATAAAGAGATCATCCTCAAATGTCAATACTCCACCTTATTGGCTCTCCAGAAATATCCAAAGTAAAATTTCGCATGTCCAATCACCCACCCACTTCTAATCAGAGCTGGTTAATCCCTCTCAGCTGTGTTCTCTTAAAAATTCTCTTAAAGCACAAACACACTTGGCTTTCCAGTCTCTTTCCTGTTATTCACAGTTTTCCTGGCTGCTAGGCTAGATTTTGCTGTTGCTTCTACTTTCACTCCTGCCCCCATCCACACCAAAGCTTGTAAAGTGGCCAGAAACTATTTTAAACAATTTGGCTCCCAGCCTGAGAATGGAAT
Source organism: Talpa occidentalis (assembly GCF_014898055.3). Lineage (NCBI taxonomy): Eukaryota > Metazoa > Chordata > Mammalia > Eulipotyphla > Talpidae > Talpa > Talpa occidentalis. The sequence goes on along the minus strand of NW_023605305.1, from coordinate 93,980,044 downwards.
TTCTCATCCACCCTTCCTCTGGCATCACACCTGTCCTTCCAACATCAACCTCTGGTACCTGGTCCAACTGTAACCTGAAGGCCTTAACTGCCAAGGAAATGAAACCAGCTGTTAGAGGGAGAGACTTTTGAACACTGACGTCATAGTCACCAGATCTGCAAAACGGTATTGAGCAAAGTATGATTGCTAAGACTGGAGGCTTAAAGTAATAAACTGGTAAGGCCTTGAAACTAGGTACCAAGAGACATTCGCTTTTTGCAGAAATTATAGGAGCAGCACGTCATTTATCTGCGCTGCCTTATGGACGCTGCAGCTGGAGGAAGACGACAATGTGAATCTTGGAGGTTGCTGTTGGCCTGGTGACAGGAACGCTGTCCCTGCGCTGTCTAGTGATCCAGAAGGGGGCTAGTGCCCCTGGATTAACAGTCTCTGTGAACCTGGGAACTTGCTAGAAATGCCAGATCTCGGCCTCCACACTTGATCTATGGAAACAGTCTGTGCCTTTGAACAAGATCCCCAGGTGAGTGTTTGAGAACTCTGCTACAGAGTTTTATGACTAACAAATCACTGTCATACACATACAATCCTCTCGAGACTCTGTTGGATCTACCCTCCCCATCCCCCAAAAATTGGGGTTTTGATTTCCCAGGGATGATGGGGGAACAGAAGGAACAAAGGATTATAGATAAACAGGAAACTAGCTCCATGACATTGGACAAGTCTCCTTACTTTAGATTGCTGGTCTATGAAATGAGGTTGAACTAGACTGTCTTTCAGGCATTACCCAGTCCTGAAATTTAAGGATTCTAAATCCTCTCAATATTTACTGATAACTTTTCTTTTGAGCAACTTTGATTTAGGATCAAACCAGAGAACAGGGGCGGGGGTTGGAGGCAGAGCCACATTTTAGAGTTTCCAGGATAGATGACAATCCCTGTGTCCAAATCCTGCTGCCAGCCTTAGTCCAGTCTGCTATGTCCAACAAAATTAGCTGACCTACAAAAGTGTCTGAGAGTGACTTAAAAACGCTCTTGCAGCTGTACCACAAGCTTCCATATTCAGCTGGGAAAGAGGATACCTTTAAATAAGGTGGTTGGGGGCCTGAAGTATTCCCTACAAACCCCACACTAGAACGATTTAACCGCCAATGAATCAGAAACATATGGTCCTCAACAAGTTTCTTTCAGAATGTGTATCGTTTAATAACCTAGGGAGTCACTGTTTCTCAAAACAGTTGGGGCTTGTTACCAAATCGAGGGCCTCTGAAATCCAGTTTGAAATATACTGTCAAACACACCAGCCTCACGGGGCCAGATTAATGCATCTCTGCTCCATCCACAGATTATTTTCCCATTGTATCATTTGGCAATTGTGACTCACATGAAGTCTGATAAGGATCAAGGTTTAAAAGCCACCTGACCAATAGTGATTAATACAACTGAAAACAAATCACAAGTAAGCATGACTGTAATCACAGTGCAAAAGAACACACACTCACTGCTTCTATTTTCAGAAAATTAATGAACAATTTCAGTGATGGCAAAACAGCTCTGCTGAACAAGGGTCAGTTTGCTCTTTTAATCAAGAAGCTTTGCCAAATATTTACTAAAATAGGGCAGACTCCTTGTAAAAGTATAAATAGTTTTGTTTCTTATTTAAAATAAAAAGGTCCCCAGCACCTTATATGGTCTGATCCTTTGATAGCACTTGAGTGTTTTTATAGTAGGATTTCCATTGTGGTCTCTGCTAAGGAAAGAAGAAACAAGATTATAGCACGAGGTCAGAGAAAAATGATGCTTCACATAACAATCTGATAGAAAACTGCAGCGTAAACTGTGAGTAATGTTATCTTGAGAGAATAAGCATGTGGCGAGGCTGTTCTCAGTCTCAGAAACCAAGGTTTCCACAGCAGATTCGGTTGGTTGCTTCCTCAAGAGCCCTGCTTCTTCTTCCTTCCTTCCTGATAAATCCCTGATTTTGCTTGAACAATCTCTCTCTCCCCATGAGATTCAGGGGACAGAGTCCATGGGGGAAATTCAGTTGAAATAAATCAGGGAGTTCACATTGATTGGTGCAGGATCAGGGATGTGACCTGGTTTTGTTCCCCAAAAGATGGGATGCTGAGGAAGTTCGGGAAAAGAACTCCTGGTTCCCAAGAAGAGCAAGAGAGAGATTCTTCTTGTGAATGTTGTTGTGTTTGGATAAGTTACTTTCAATGTAGTAGAGGGCAGAGGTAAGGGTGCCTCAGAGGCTGGGTGAAGCAAGAGAATCAGCGAGCCATGGAACAGGGCCCTGACCTATTCCATCTGGAACCCACCTGCCTTTGGATTTCCTGTTATATGAAAACAAATGTCCTTATTGTTTAAGTTGGTTTGGTTTGGTGTTTGCCATATTTGCTGCCAGAAGCATCCAAGTCCATCTAATATAATTTTCCAATCAACATACAAACCAGCCATCCATCTTTCTATTCTACTGTCCTGAAATCTTTACCTTATTCCTTGCTTTGCCCTAAGGGTTATTCTGCACAGTTAAAATTTCCCCAAATTAGGTAACAAAGTTGCAGGTTAATCAATAATCTAAAGGGTGATTTTTCTTCCAACTGCAACTTATATAATTTTCATTTTTCTAGACAGGCAGACCCAGGTGGGATCCTGAAAGGCAATTTTTGTAATAAGGACAAGATTGAGTCAGTAGTATATGTGTGTCTCAGACTGGTTGAGTCATCTCTCTGCCCTCTCATGTATACATGTTAGCACAGCATTCTGGGACTGTCAAGACAGCTTATGGAAGTGTAGGAGTGAGGGCTGGTGGTAGAAGGCCTGGAATAGATATCTCACTGATTTACCAGAGTCAAACCTCTGGCCAAGGCTTTAGGAGCACCTGGAGCTATGGATGTCTGGCCAAGGCTTTAGGAGCACCTGGAGCTATGGATTGTCTGAATACCAATTGGGATCTCAAGCTCAAGTTTTAGAAAATATTCCTTTATGTGAAAAGTAAAAATCAAGGATTCTCTTGAGCGTAGCCTGGTATTATTTATGCCTTTGTTTGCATGTATCCCAACAATAAGCTTCTAGTTTTCCGAAACATAAATTGGACCTTAAATTGAGTCTTCTGCGTGGAATTAAGGAGTTAACATAATAAATACCAGCTCTAGTCAATATGTTGCATTGAGAATTGCCACCCCCCACTTAATTACTTTCATTAAAGGTCTTTATGCAAATACCCCAAAACAAAACAAAGCAGTAAAAGGAGTCAAGGGGAATTCTAAAAACATTCTCTACCTATACTTGATGAATAAGAGGGTTGGAATTATCACCTTTAATTTTTTTGCTTATTACCTCAATTTTATGCTTTCTTATGTCTGTGAAGACCTGTTTCAGCACTCTCAATCAAATCCCTAGCAGAATGTAGTTACTGAAGGTACTCCCAGCTCTAAGAAGGATAAGCTTAAGGTTCAACTCCAAGAGGCCCCCTGACACCTAGATCACAGGTTAGAAGACTGGTGGGTCATTTCCAAGCAAAATTGAATCTGCAGGTGTTTTTCATTAGCTGCTAGGCTACTAACTTTTGTTCCTATTGCCATCCCCCAATTTAAACGAAATAGAGGTTAATTTTTGTAGGGAACCAGGGTAGTAGATCATGAGAATTTGTTGGCTAACGAGCAAAACTCACTAATCGTGAACCAAAGTTGGTTGTAATTTCCATGTTGCAGCGTTCTCACAAAGAGGGTTGTGCTGATATTCTGGCACACCTGTCAAGCTGTTCAAAGACTATCAACAGTGCGGCGTGAGCTCTGTGCAGAAGGAATTGCTGCTCTGTGAAGTGACAGAGGCACAGAGAGCTTTCAATTGCTCCCGTTCCTGGAAAGAGACAGTCACTGCATGTCTTACAGACATTGCCCTGAGCAGTATGAAGCACAGACTCTAGAGCTACACCCTGTAACACGCAGAGCTTGACCTTAGAGCCACAGCCTTTGGGACAGGTCCTATTGCTGTGACATTCAACCCCAAGGCGCATGAGTTACGTTAGTACATCAAAGGTACAGGCTTTCATCCATTGCGTTTTTTACAGTTCAAGCAAAGGGAAAGGGACATCTTGGGATGGTACCAGGGGACAGTGTCTTCAAAGATGATAATGTCTTCCAGAGCACACCTCAGTTTGCAGAATAGTTTTCCATATGTTATCCTTATCCTGATGGGATTTTATAGGCAGGAAACACAGAGATGAAACTGAAAGTCTCACATTACTTGCACAAGTTCACTGTTGGAGGCCAAGCTGGCACTTGAGCAAAATTTTATTTCCAATCCACGCTTCTCCCATGAAACTGTGTTGTCTTGAAAAAGGTGGCTCAGGGCAATTTTATGTGATGGTTAAGAGCACGGTTAATCTGGGCTCATATTCTAGTGTTTCTGCTTATTGGTTGTGTGGACTTGTGTTGGTTTTCCCATGTATGAAAAAAGAGAAATAATAATATGTGCATCATAATGTTTGGGGGCTGAGTGTGTTGATGCCTGAAGAGCACTGAGCACAATGCTGGGCATGAAGCTGGGCACTTAGCGAGTCCTCATGAATAATAACTATAAGGAGTAAAAGGAAAATCCGCCTTGGTTGAGAACTTGAAGTGCAAATCCTATTTCAGTGCCTTTTCATTTTGTTACTACTCACTGTGTTAGTCAAAGGTGGCCTGTGAGCTCCGGTTAGTTTCCTGTCCCACCAGATGAGGCAAGGGGGGGCTTGATGCCAAATCCTGTAAGAACTGCTCTGTCTGACATCTGTATTTAGCAGAGGTCTCTCTCTCTGTCTTGCTGTCTCTCTCTCCTCCCTTCCTCTTTTTCCTTCCCTCCCTCCCCACACCCTCTCTCTCCCTCCTAATGTCTTGGGGAAAAGAGGAAGAGGGAGTAAAGGACCTTGGAGTCAACTTTAGCAGCCCTTCCTCCATGTTAACACTCACCCAGCACCCAGCCAAGAAGTTTACGTGCAGGAGATTAAAATGCAAAGGAAAGCGGTGACATTTAATAATTCTTGGATGGCAACAATATAGCTTGGTTTTTAGATTTCTAAGATATATATCACATTGTTATAGGACAGGGAGAGGGGCACCCCAGACCCCCACAAACCTGCCTATTCTAAATGGGTTCTGCCATCCGCCGCATCAACACAAAACATATGACGCTTTAATGGGAAGGAACTTTAATAAAAACTAGGAAACAATACAGGTAAGGCAAAGAGTCTAGTTTCTAAATGAAGCACCCAAAGTTACCCATCCCCTCGTGGGTAAAACTCCATCCATATGGGGTCGGCCCAGAGCAAGGCCCCAAAGCCTGCCACAAGTCTAAAACATCTTCCAGTGGGGACCCACAGAAAAGGGTCACAAACAACCGGACAAGCCCGGAAGGAAAAGAGCAAAATCAACATCCAGATAAAAGCTGCCATGGTCACCTCCCCACGGGTCTCACCCACATCTGTGTCACCCAGTCCACAACCCAAAAGACAAGCGCAGTTTCTTCACATGTCTCTAGGCTCCATGTGCCTCCTCCAGGTCTCCTTGCTCCATCCTGCTTCCTTTCTCAGTCTCTTCTTGCAGCTTCTTCTCTTGTTGCAACATGTCTAACAGGACAGGGCACAAACAAGTAGTGTAAACTACAATGTTCATATCACCGGGCAGCAGAGGAGAAAGGCAGTATGGGAAAGAGCCTGTTTCTTATTAGCAGGCTAAAGGAACCTGCATTTAAACTAGGAGTAGTTTACTCTGCGCCGTACAAACCTCTCACATCAAGGCCCAAAGGGTAGGAGGCGTTTCAGAAATCAGTGTCCTCTTGCCAACACTTTTAAAGGTAAATTGAGCGACTATTTGCTGGAATGAGCCACACAAAAGAAAACAAGCAAGAACTAGTGCAAGTCCCTGAAGAGAGAAACATGATTCTTGAAGGACTACACTCCTTAGCTTTATACTTGACCCAGGGGCTGGCAACCAGCCTTCCAAAGTTAAAACTTTTAATAGTTGTTCTCAAGTAGCCAAATGTCATGGGGTAGGGAGTAGGGGAGAGATTCAATCAAGGCTTCCTCTACACTGACGGTCCCCTGTGATAGCTCAGGGTGGGTTCTCAGGCCCTACCTCACCTTTCTTTTCTCCCCATGAATTTGTACTTAGGGATCCATGGTGCCCTTCCTAGAGGGAAAGCCAGACCTGGGTTTGGACCTTCTATCTCAGAGAAACTCTAATAGCATAAACCTCTTATAGGAGGATAGCCTTTGTGAAACCTCAGAAAGAAATTTTCTGATACCTCCTTTCTCTGAAGCAAGGAATATCTACAGGCTTTAAGGCACTTACGTATGAAGGAATAAAGAGGAACCACTCAAGTGTTAATGCTTAGAACAAAGATTTACTCCAAGGTAATTTATTGTCTTTTCCTAGATGGAGCACTGCTTGGCAACTAAATTTTTTTTTAAATTTTTTAGTATTTTTTAAAATAAATTTATTTTTTATATTAATTTTTTAAGTTTATTTACATCATTGTTCATTTTTAAACAATGTTTGCTTCCCCCCACCCCCTCAGGTGTAGTCCCCCTAGAGTTTCCTTCCCCAAGGCACCCGTGCACCATCACCTCAGTCCCCTGCGCTCCTCCCTCCCTCCCTCTGATCCCTCTCCCTCCTCCTCCCCTGCAGGATGTCTCTGATTTATAATTGTCTGTTTTTGCTTTGTTGTGTTTTGTACTGTTATTATTTTTTTACACTGATGTTTTATTGGGTTCTCCTATATTCCTGCTATAAGTGAAGTGTTCTGATATTTTTCTTTTTCCTTCTGGCTTATTTCACAGCATAATTCCTTCTAGTTCCATCCACATTGCTGCGAATGGCATGAGTTTATCTTTTTTGATTGCTGAGTAATATTCCATTGTGTATATATACCACATCTTCTTGATCCAGTCATCTATTTTGGGACATTTGGGTTGTTTCCAGGTTTTACCTATTGTAAATAGTGCTGCAATAAACATAGGTGTGCAGGTGGTCTTTTGAATCAATGTTTTTGTGTCCTTTGGGTCGTATGGTAGCTCCATTTTTAGTAGACTGAGGAACCTCCAGAGAGCTTTCCATAGTGGATATACCAGTTTGCACTCCCACCAGCAATGTAGGAGAGTTCCTTTTTCACCACATCCTCGCCAACATTTGTTGTTGCTAGTTTTTTTGATATGTGCCATTCTTACTGGTGTAAGGTGGTATCTCAATGTGGTTTTAATTTGCATTTCCCTGATTATAAGTGGTGTTGGACATAAAATAAATTTATTTTTTAAAAGGAGGTAACATCAGGAGCTCACCATCAGGGATTACCACCGTATCACCCATAGTCCACTACCATATTCCATTGCATCCCCTTCCCTCTTGGTTCTAACCCCCGCCCCACCCTGCTTGGCAACTTTTAAACAAACAGCTCTTGCTAAAAGAAATGTCAAGTTCTGCCTAACCAGGTAGCCTGTTGTGTTAAAAATAATGGATACTTCTGATCTGGCCTCTTTTATGAGTATGATATGTTCTGAAAGTCTGATCTATTGATTGCTTCAGAATCACCTAAGAAGCTAAAATGCAGATTCCTGAACCCATCTCTGCCCCAGGGAATCAAAAGTTCTGGGAATGGACCCAGAAATGTGTATGCCAAATCATTCTGATGCACACCAAAGCTCGTCATGATTACAGAGGTGTAGGGTAAGGAAAAATTGTCAGGCTTTTCTGCCCTCCCGCCATCAGGATAGACGATGGATCCTTGCGGTCCTGAATACATGCCTGATGGTGGGCACCTGGAGTAGGGTGTGGGCATAGGTAGATGGGATTCACCTGGGCTGAGACTGGGCTTTTAAGGGCGGTGTCACGGAGACACCAGCAGAAGCCAAAACAGAAGCCGAAGAGAAGCTGAGAGAGAAGCTAGAGAAGCAGAAGCCAAGAGAAGGCCGGAGAATCCAGGTAGAGTGAAGACTTGCTGGGAGCTGGGAGGCCTGCCAGCCTCCCGGCCCCCCAGCACCCCTGCCTGCTGTGTACCGGGTAAATCCCAATAAAAGACCTGCAAAAGCCACGGAGGACTCTGACTCCTCCTTTACCTGGTCTGCATGGGATCCTAGGAAACCTGCACTGGTCCGTTCCTGCCCTACAAGAGGATATATATTGTCTGATACTCATTCAGTTTACAAATATTTGAGTGCCTACTTTGTACCAGGCATGGTTCTAGGCTCTGGAAATCTAGTTGCAAATAAAATAGACTCTTTCCTATAGAAAATCACCTTCTAGAGGAGGAGCCAAATAATTATATACATAAGCATATTTTAATATTGTGTAAGAATAAATATCACAAGAAAAATAAAACAGGTTAAGGAGATAGCAGAGTTGCTGCTCTGGCCTCTTCATATGTATGATTTAATAGTAGATTTAAAATGTATTCAATTTAATATTTTTAGCTGAGATAGTGGCAGCTCACCTTTATGTAAAGGTTTTTAGGCAGAGACTTGAAAGCAGTGAGGGGACAAGCCAGCAGGTATCTGATGAATATTCCCAGTAAAGGGAATAGCAGGTACAAAGGCCCCAAGACAGAAAGGATGCTTGGCAAGGAAAATTATATTATAGCTAGAGCAGAGGGAATGAGGGGTTTGGAAAGAGGGCAGAACAATTGACAGAGGAATAGAGATGGTGAAGCACTTTTGAGCTGCTTTTATTCTAAGAATAATGGAGAGCCAATGAAGGGTTGAACAGCCACTAAAAGGTTGAACAGGACAGTGGTGTGGGCCATTTCTAGGTGAGTTCTAGTTGCTGCTTCTCTATCTCAGTTTTCTCTCTGGGTGTTCTCAACTAGTTTTCTGTCAAGTAGAGAACTGATTGAAGGGATCAAGAGTACCTACAGGTCCCACATGTATGTCTAACATTCATTGAGTTCTTCTATACGTTGGGTATTTATGGTACCATCTCATAGAATCCTCTAAGACAGGCTCAGAATTTCTACCACTGTCCTCTAGATAGGAAAATGAAGCTCAGAAAAGTTATGCAAACTGGCAAGGGATGAAATCAGGTTTTCAAACGTAGGTTTCTGATTTTAACCAATATGCCTCCCCTGATAGAACTACTAAACTTCATGGCACCTGTGTGGGTAAAGCTAAGCATACCTGTATTACAGATTTAATGAAGAAAATGAAAGTAGTCTGGATTCATGATCTTGGGGAAAGATTGAAGTGGACATGTGCAAACAGTTTCCTGTTTTTTCTCTTCAGTTTGTGATTTAGTGGACTCTTTCCTTACTTGATGGTGAGTCATGTAAACCCAAAGTCTCAGCCCTAAAAAGCCACTTGACCACAGAGATTTTAATTTACATCACCTTCCTTCTCTCCTTTAGTTGTGTCTGACCAGAACTGTACCCCACTCTACTAACCCCAGCTGCAAAGTTGCTTCATACTGGTCTTTCTTTTCTAGGGAATTATGTTCATATGAGGACACTGAGGTTGGAAATCAAATTATTTACTTGATTAGACTCACCCTTCTCAGTTTATCCTAATCCATGGCATCCCACCTAATCTTACAAGCTGCTGGCCCAGGTCCCCAGGGAGAGATATACTTTCTCAGTAGTGTTTTTGTAGGTTGCCTCAGTTAGTCAAGAGTTATCTAATGCAAAGGCATTGAGTATGGGTTAATAGCAGCTGTTTTTAAATTTTAAAATATTATTTGGCAGTTTCTTGTGAAACTGACAGAAAAACAACATTGAGGTCTTCTGTATTACTAATGCAGTAAAATTATCAGTCACTCTATGCCCCCTACTCCACTCCTGCAAATTTTGAATCAAATAAATTACAGGTATTTATGCTTTATTTAGTTATCAATAAGAGTTTGTATTTCCCTTACAGCTGGACTGGGAACTGAATTATGTTTCTGTTTGTTTTTTTTAACAAAGGAGGGAGTAGGGACAAAACCAACTTCCAGCCAGCTGTGCTTCTTCTTCAAGAGGGGCCACTGAGGAGGTGATGGTTTGTTTAATCTCAGAAATGTAAACAGAATGAAGCCTGTCACAGTTACATGCGAACTTAAGCACTAATTAAGTCTGATGCAGTATACTGGAGATTTAGATTTAGTAAATACTGATCCCGAATGACTCTACTTCCAGATTCAAATTAATCTTAATGTAAACCAAAGAGCATGTATTCTTTTCAAGTAAAATTCACTCATATCTGTATTCGAAGAGAAATGAGATTTGAAACCACAAAGATTACATTTTCCAGGAATGTATATGAAAGACCACAGCCTTGGAGCAGTGCTATCTGTATTTCTGCTGTATTGCTTGCGACACATCTGTTCACACAGACCAGCAGCAGATCACTAAGGAATTCTGGGTAAGACACACACGCACACATAGACAGACATAGCACACAGACATAATACACGAACACACCCACACTTAACATACACAGACATAAAACACACAACACATACACATCACACACACACACACACACACACACACACAGTTATATAAGCTGACCCACAGAGTGACTGACCCCAAGATTTTAAGATCTATTTTTTCAAGGTCGATTGCATAACTGGAAGAGTGTGTTAAAAATATTTGAAAAAAAATCATAATTAATCTACCAGCAACTAAAGCTCCCATTTCAGTCCACCCCTGATGGCTAACTAAAAGTCCAGATTGTCTTTGAGGGCATGAAGAAATAAACAGTTCTTGATATTTCACAGAAGAGGAATTTATTTAATTCTACTCAGGAAGTTAGTGAGTACCCACTTTACTTTGAGACCATTTTTGTCAATTAAAAAAAAATACATCTTGTCATATGAGTTAACCTTTGACTTTTGTTTTCATGTAAGTATATGTAAAGATGATATACGTATATTATCTTAAAGTTTTTATTATTTTTCAAGACAGCATCAAAAAGGAGGGAAATGTCTTGCTTAAAATAGGTAAACAGTTTTCCCAAGTGGGGAATTTAATCATGCTGGATTGGTGAATAGACCAGAAATATTTTGGTAATGGAATGTGTGGCATCTTAAATTTTATATCAGAATTACAGGCCTAGAAAGGATTATTCCCCTCTTCTTGGCAGTGTTGTCCCTGGAAAACATCAGCATTTCTCTTAACAGTTTGATAAATTAAATAAAAATCAAGAAAGTAAGGTAGCTGGGTGACCCATTTTACAGGTGGGAGGGCTGAGACTTTGGTCAACCCACTGTGCAGATGACAGCTTAGGTGACATCAGGATGCATGTTGGGGGAGGAATTGGCAATGGATGGGATGTGGAAGGAGAGCAAAAGAAAGGCGGGGTGAATGAGCTTTGGATTTGAGCAGTTGGGTGGGTGATGATGCCACCTCCCGAGATGCCTGGTAACATCCAAGTGGAGATTTAGCAATTGAAATGTCAATCTGAAAATTGAAATTGCTCAGGACTGGGGAAAAAAGGTGGGAAGGATTCAGATGAAGAGGAGAAGGAGGCTTAGAACTGAGGTCTGTGTAGAGAGAAGTTCTAGCAGGAAAATCAGAGTCAGGAATCTCACATTTTGGACCCCTCAACTGAGATCTTTATTACTTTGTTCAGAGATGTAAATTCCTAGAATAGCAAACATACCAGTGTTCAGAAATGTGGCTCAAATAAATGGAGAGAAGTATATTGCAAGGTCAAATGTTGATACATTTTGGATTAATTGTTTTAGGACCTTTTTTAATCTTTGTAAGTTAAGAATTAACTATAGCCATATTTTCAGATCCAGAAGGAACTAGTTCCATGTATCTGATAAACATTTAGAAAATGGTTTTTGAATCAGATATTCTGGACTGGTGTGCTAGTTACACCAATTAGCTATGTCATGTTAGGCAAATAAATGATCGTCTGAGTCTTGGGTGCCTAAGGTATAAAGTGGCCCTTGGAGGGTATAGCGAGACAATTAAGGTGAAATACCTTGAACAATTCCTAGCACACTGTAAGAGCTCAAAAGAAGGAAGTTGTTTTTATTTAGATAAGGCGTGTTCTCCCAGGGCCTTCCAGGGTTGAGAGAAGACAGATACAGCCAGAAAATTCCAGAAAGAAGTTTCCAAAGTGAGATATGTGAGCAGAGATCTTAGAACACTTGTTCCCTTGTAGTCAACAGTAATCAGAAGGATGGTCCCAACCTCCCTGCTCTCCGGGGCTGCTTGAAGGTGGATGGCAGCCTAACTCCAGCCCTTGGAGAACTGTTTCTGACCAATGAGGACATAAGGGAATCAAGGGAAGATGGCTGGTCCTATCTTGGTCGCCCCCTTCCCTTGGGTGCATCGCCTTCCCCACTGCCCTCCCCTTAGGAGTCCAAGTGTTCAGCCAGCCAGAACCTTATTCTACCCCTCCCAGATCACACTTGGCTTCCTGCCCTGCTGGTATGTCCCTAATTAGCAGTTTCAGTTCCCTCGCTGGCCTGGGGTTTCTAATGAGAAAATCTGTGGCATCCAAAGGACATGTTCTTTGATCCAGGTCTTCCTGCTGAATTGGGGTCCTCCCCCAAACTGTACCTGATATTCAGCCTGGCTGGAGAAGCTGAGCTCGCATGAAGGTTGTTTGGAGACCTGGGCTAAAGCACCTGCCTGCATGGCCTACTCTGGCCTGAGGTGCTGCCTGTCTTCACAGGCGCAGGTTGCATGCCCTGTGATGGAAAGGACATTCCCTGCTAGGTATGGCTACTTCATAGTCTAATTCACTATGGATCAAGAAGTGTTTCATCACTACGGGATTTGCACATCAAAGACACATCACCCAAAGTAGTGATAGTGAAGGCAAAGATAAACAGCTGGGACTACATCAAATTAAAGAGCTTCTGCACAGCAAAAGAGACAATAACAAAAACAAAGAGAAACCCCACCAACTGGGAGAACATTTTTGCACCCAACACTAATGATAAAGGACTGATCACAAAAATCTGCAAAGAGCTGATGAGACTCAGCAACAACAAAGAAAATAATCCAGTCAAAAAATGGGCAGAAGAGCTAAAAAGAAACTTCTCTGAAGAGGAAATGCAAATGGCCAACAGACATATGAAAAAATGTTCAACATCACTTGTAATCAGGGAAATGCAAATCAAAACTACCATGAGATACCATCTCACACCAGTGAGAATGGCACATATTAAAAAAACTAGCAACAACAAATGTTGGCGAGGGTGTGGAGAAAAAGGAACTCTTCTGCACTGTTGGTGGGAGTGCAAACTGGTCCAACCACTATGGAGAGCTGTGTGGAGATTTCTGGACCTACTAAACATAGAGCTTCCATATGATCCAGCAATTCCACTCCTAGGTATTTACCCAAAGGACACAGAAACATCAATTCCAAAGAGCACCTGCACCCCTATGTTTAAAGCAGCACTGTTTACAATAGCTAAGCTTTAGAAACAACCCAAATGCCCAAAAGTAGATGACTGGATCAAGAAGATATGGTACATATATACCATGGAATATTACTCAGCATTCAAAAAAGATAAACACATGCAATTTGCAGCAACATGGATGGCGCTGGAAGGGATCATGCTCAGCGAAATAAGCCAAAAAGAAAAAGAAAAATACCGGATGGTCTCACTCATAGCAGGAATCTAGAAAACTTAAATAAGGGACCAGGAAAATGAATATAAGAAAGTGAAAATCAAAATCAACAAAAAACTATGAACCAGAGACACTTTTTGGGGGGTGGGGGGCGGGAGGGGAAGGATTGGGGTCAGAATGGGGCGTTTGCAATTGTATGGGGGAATATAAAAATAAAATTTAAGATTAAAAAAAAAAAAGTGGAAAAAAAAAAGAGAAAAAAATAAATAAGTAATAAAAAAAAAAAAGAAGTGTTTCATTCTATTTGTCATATCATAGCTGCTTCAATAGCCAAAGGATCAAGTCTAAGGTGGAGATAAGATGTGCTATTGTCAACCAGATCAGCTCCAGAGGCAAAAGGCAGAATTAGAATATGTTTGGTTTGTAGCTTAGCTATAGATCAATTTTTCAGGTGTTGGGTCCCAAGACAATGGGAGCTCTAAGTCTCCAGGGATTTATGGACTAGAAAAATAACAGCAGTAACAAGAAAAAGCCATAAATATAAAATGCTATACACTGGCAAACAAACTCTCATGAGTTTATTTAAAACAGTAAATATTCTGTACGAGTTTCTAAAATTTTCTAATATTATTACTTTCGAATTGATTAGCTCAACTGTGCTTCAATCTACTAATAGTCCTCAGCCTTGCCAAATTTCTTTTTACTTCTTACTATGATTGTTCTAATTTCCAACCTGAGTTTGAAAATCAACAATCAGCCATCTGTATGTGCCAAGGAAATGAGGTCAAACCTTGCTTCCGACACCAGCCATCAAAGATGTCAGGTGGTCAGTGGGTGTGTGTCTTGGGGGGGGATGGTAAGGGGGCGATTTGTGCAGAAGTGGGTTTATGGAAAGGTAGGCTTAAGCTTTGGGGTCTTTTTCTTGTACAGGTCCCCTTTGAGATTCTGTACCTGATTTTGTATTTCCAATTTCGCATTCTATTTCTTTTAAAGGGCCAGAAATGATAGAAGCTTGAAGTCTTATCAATCCTAAAACTACCCCTAGAGGATTAAACTTAATCCAGGGCCAGCTAAGAGCCCCTGATGCCTCTGGCCTCCCTCTGGGAAGCTCATTCTGAGTGGTTGGAGTTGGAGTCCTGGGGCTGAGCTGTGACACTGTGTTGGGTTTAGTCTTCATGTCTGCAGGGCACTGACCAAAGGCAGTATTGGGAGATGAGTCCCAGGGTGCAGGTCCCTGCTAGAGGAATTTGGATGATACAAGGCAGTGAACGTACACTTCTGTTGCTGGTTACCAAATGGAAATAGAATTTGATGAAGTCTTAGGAATACAAATTTACATAAAATGTAGGCTGTGAGGTTAGACTGGATATCCATCTGGTCACCTCCCAAATCCTCCTGTCTCCCTGAGGGTAATGTGACCAAGATCCTCTTCATTTGTGGGATTTGTTCATGGGGTTCCCAGTTCTATTCACATCCCATTTGGGATTCTTTTGGTTGCTAAACTTTATGTGGTTTCTATTTAATCCCAGCTGTTTCCCTGGGACTCTGGCCAAGTTTCAGACCCATCTTACCTGCATGGAGGGCTCGGAATGTAAATAGTAATAGATTTTGAACAACATTGTAAATGCTTTATGGACTGTACATTACAGGGAGTAGCTGAGCTGTAAAATTGGAGTTAAATCTTTGTGTTTATACAAATGTGCCAATTTGTAAAATTTCTCTGCTTTCTAAATACAGCCTTTGTGATTAAGAGCTGTAGGTACATGGAGGGTGGTTCAGAACTGGGGACTCGGGGGTGTCTTTGGGAGCTGCCTGTGAGTGTCTGAGATAACATCTTGGTTTCATTTTCTCCACAATACTTTAGAGTGACTTCTTGTGGGCCACGCAGCTTCTTTCGTAAGTCTGTAATGCATTCCTTGTCAAACGCCCTTCACATGTGTCCTACCCTGTGAGCAGGAACTGCCCCTCCCTCTGTGGTGAAAATGGTGCTGTCAACACCCCTCCTCAGAGTACACGTGCTCTGTGAGGATGGCGATGAGCTCCATCAGCTGTCAGGTCTCTACCCCACTTCACTGACAAGCCAGCTGGAAATACACTGGGAGTCACTATAACCAAGGCAGGGGAAGCAACTGCCTTCATCCTTTCAGCCCCCTTTCTCTCCCTCCTCCTTCCCTCTTCCTTTCTGTGGTTCTCCTGGCTGAGTTGTCTACTCCCATTTCCTGCTCTTGACTTTGCTCATTCAACCAATAATTGACTTCATGAGCAGTATGTAAAGTAAAAGAGGATTCTGTCAGCTGTTCTGGCCCAGGGGACACCGTGCCCCACTCCCCACACTTAAGGAGTAATAGGAGAGAGAGGTAGCCTAACATCATGGAAAGGAAGTCAGACAGTCCTAGTTTAGAATCCTGGCCTAGACCTGGTTGGGAGGCCTTGGGCAAGTTACTTAATCTCTGAGTTTCTGATCCTTCTTCAGATGCATATTGGGGATAAGAACCCGGCAAGGACAATAAAAGAATTCAAATCTTTGTAATAGGTGTCCATTAAAAGGTTACACATTGGTACTGGTATTTCCAGAAGGAAATATCAACAAGAGTTATATCACCTGGGTTTCTGATGGATAAGGAAATAAGTGAATAAATATTTCAGAGACAGGCACAGGGCAATGGGAGGTTCCACTCAGAGACCATTATGGACACTGATCTTGGCTTACAACCCACCAAAGACCAACCCACAAAAATTTATTCACCGGGAACCAAATTAAAATACTAGTATTGAAGTAAGAAATGGTTGAGTCTATCAGATAGCTGAGTGTCATTCTGTGGGCTCATGGGTAGTGAGCAGGATTGTAGGGTCTTGGTTAGTAAAGTACAAGCAACATGATCTAAGGATCACTAAAAACCTCCACTGCAAGTCACACATAAGTCAAGTATAATCAAGTCAAGTATTCTGCTAGGTTACATCTGTCTTACATTTGGATTGCAGTGAGGGGACATATGTGCCCAGGGCCATGTCTTTCTCTAATGAAGCCATTTCTTCCTGATTCCTTGGGACAAAATCGCAAGCATGTACTATAAAGGTCATCACTCTGTCAGAGGAATGTCCAACTGAATTTATGTTTCCATCCTCAAGGACTATGGAGCTAAACTGCAAGTAGGGTAGGTTCCAGAAATAAGAAGAGACTGTGGTTGAATGGTATCAATTTAGAGGATTGGAGCCCCCGCCCCTGGTGCAGTCAAAGGGCACTGCCCACTCTCTATGGGACTGTTGTTAATAGCCAAAGGGTGTCTTACGAGTGTCAAAGAAAAGTTCACATTTCCATGGAGGGCCCTGAGGCTAAAGGAGAGGTCAGATGTGTCTGTGGGGCTTTTGTCTGGTTGCTCTTTGTTAAAACCCACATGTGGGCCGATTTTGATGGTGTACATATCTGCATGTGTTTCTGGGTGGATAAGAATGCTATGCAGCTGGACCCTGAGTAATGGTTCCGGCCTTCAAGGAGCTCCGAGCTCTGCAGAGGAATAGTTTAGACAGGATTGCATTCTGCTCTCAATTTCTAATTTGGCAAAGGAAATCGCATATTCATCTCATCAAGTAAGAGGAGAGTTAAGGGCGTTGTCACCAAATTCTTCTCCCTCCTTACATGTCTAAAATATAAAGGACGCGTTCTGACTGTGTTTTTCAGTAATGTCAATTGATGGCTTTTGGTGTATTAATGCCAGCTTAGCCACTGGTATATAGTAGGTGCTATTTTTAAACACTTCATTATGGAAAATTCCAAGCAAGTGCTAAGAGAGAATATACAAGAATATTTCAAGTATATAAAAAGGTACATATCAGTTTCTACATGGTCAATATTGTTTTATATACATCTCCATTCACTTCCCTCCAGCCTAGCTCCATTATTTTGAAGCAAATTTTATTTTGAAGCAAATTCTGGACATCATAGAATTTCCTCCATAACAGTTCTGTATGAAACGCCAAAAGAGGACTCCTTTTTTGGAAAAGACATTAGCCACAATACGGTTATCTCATTAAAAAAAATAGCAATAAGTCCTTGATATAATCAAATATCTAGCCACTGTTCAAATATTAGATTGTCATGTAAGTATCATAATGTTTTTAAAAGTTTCCTTATTTGATTTAAAAAATCCAATTAAGTTCTACACATTGTGACTGGTTGTTGTCTCCTTAGGTTTCTTTTCAGCTGTATATTCTCCCTCCACTTTCTCTTCGTTTGAAGAAACTGGGTTGTTTGCCAGGTAGTTTCTTAGCCTAGAGATTTCTCCCCATAGTGTCATTATTTCTTTGTCTGCTGTTTCCGCTGTAAATTGATGATTGGATTTTGAGCTTGCTCAGTTCAGTTTTGATTTTTATTTGCTTTTTTTGTTTGGACTGCTTCATAGATGCTGTATTCTTCCATCAGGAAATATGTAATATCTGATTTCTCTCTTTTTATGATACCAGCAGCTATTACTGATCATTTACTTTTTTTCGACTGGTGTCATTTACTTAACCAGTCCCTTAATGATGGTCATTTGAATTGTTTCATCTTTGTTGGCAAAATTAACAATGGCCTTGTACTCTTTCTTTTTCATATTTTCAACAGTATGTCTTTGGAATAGATTACTAAAAATGGAATTGCTGGATACAGAGTAGTTTTACATTTTTTAAAACAATCTCAAATTGATAAGTTGCAAAAAGAGCACAAAGAACATTTTCTTCCTGCACCATTTGAGAGTAAGTTGTTGCCGTGAAGTCCCATCACCAGTGAGCACTTCAGTATGCTCTTTCCAAAAACCAAAGAGATTTGTCCACATAACAATTCAACTATCACAACCAGAAAATGCACAGTAACCCAATACTATTATCTAATTATTGGGCTCCAATCTCTCCCAATAATATTCTTTAAAGAAAAAGGTTCTAAGCTTAGCATCAGGCATTGCATATTGCTGTCATGTCCCTTTAGGCTGTTAGCTTGGCACAATTCTCCCTTTCCTGGACTTCATGGCTGTGATATGTTTGATGATTACAAGTCAGTTATTTTGTTGTCTATTCCTCTACTGGGGTTCATAGTACTGCTAGGTTGTTTTTTGTTTGTTTGATTTTATGTATTGGGTTAATGTTGGTCATGTTCTCCTTAATTAGTCTGAAGGCCTTGGGGGAGAGAGTAGAGCAGCATGAAAAGACAGAAATATCTTTAGAAGAGAGGGGCCCATCCTCTTTGGAAATGTGTTTATCTCACCGTACACAAAGGGTCAGGGCCTTTTCTATGTGGGTAGGGGAAAGGAAGTGATTCCCCAGGAAGTTCTGCCAGATAAGATATCAGCGACTATAAACTCATCTGTTTCTGTGCTTTTGTACCGTCTCCTTAGATTCCTCCTTAGTCCCATTAAAATTAATTGTGGGGTCGAAAAAATACCCCACGCCCCTGTTTCAGCTGCAGTATGGAGAATGGAATTGGTGAAGAGGACTGGTTAAGAAAGAGAGGGCTTTGGGGAACTGGGCAGATCTGCTTTCCTCGGGAGTCAGACTTGGCTACCAGTCCTTGTTATATAAAATGAAATAAAATAGATTAGGAAAGGTGCCTTCACATAGAGGTCACTCGATGGAGAGCTACTATGTAGACAATTGAGAGCTCCTCCTTCCTCCACACAAGGACTCTCTATTCAGACCCCTACTGCAGGTCTGACCTTATTAAAACCCTAGTGTCCCACTTCTCTATGGGACTGTGATGCCTACTGGGTAAAGACTGTGAGCACTTAGCAGAGCAGAGCAAGGGGAATGGCATGTGCTCAATGGCATCACATTAATATGTCTCTTAGCTAGTGAACTCACAAGTAGCCATAATTAGGGGGGCTTCATTCAAACATCAGGAATCTTTTCCAGAAAAAAAACCTGGGTACATTTCAGCATGAGAGAAGAAAGGAGACTGGCCAAGGTTTCTGCAAGAAGGACCTGGTTATCATCTACTTGATGATCCTATCTTAGATCCATTAGTCAAGGTATTGGCATTTAAATTGAACAGGAGGAGAAAAGGAGGAGAAGAGAACACAGCAAGTAAAGAAGGTGTAACTGGTTCCTTTTAAAACCCAGGATGCTGGAGTCATCAGGGGGTCCTGTTTGGCCAGTGCTCCCACAAGCCCCTGCAGCATGAAAGTCCCTGACCAGTCCTGGGTCTGCACATGCTGAGTTTACCTGAGAGTCGGATAAGGCATGGAGCAACTTATTTTACCTGCATTTGAAAAAAACTGTATTTTCTCTTTAGGCAAAACAAACAACAAAAAGAGGTTCAACTGTATGCCTTTATTTCAATCTGAGCACCAAGCATTTGTACTGCTTGCCAAAGACAGAACACACCCACTTTCCCCTAAGGAGGGATGGAGGTAGTTTGGGGGGTGGTGTCTATGTGTGTTTAATTAGACAGAGTCCCCAAATAGACTGAGTCCGTTCATTACTTGATAGGAACTCCAATCTCCTCATTTAAAATAATCAAGGCACAACTTCAAACAACAACTTTGAGATAAGGTCAAAGAATTAAAAGTCAATATGTGCTTCTAGGAAACCTGTGTACCCTCCAGACATTTCATACTTAGGTCTTTTAAAATCCCTTATTTCTCAAATAAACCAATTAACAAATGGTCAACACTTATGAATAGACAATTCACTAAAGAGGATATTCAGAAGGCCAAAAGACACATAAAAATATGCTCATCACCACTTCAAAAAGATTGCTACTAAACAGCTTAAATTCCGAAACAGATTAAAACTACAATGAACTACAACCTCATCCCTGTGAAAATGGCATGTATCAAAATGACCTCTGACAAGAAGTGCTAGAGAGGATGTGGAGAAAGAGGAACCTTATTACACTGTTGGTGGAATGTGAACTGGTGAAACCATTAGGGAAAGCAATCTGGATTTACCTTTAAAAATTAAAAATAGAAATACCGTATGACCCAGCAATCCCACTCTTGGGCAAATTTACACAGGATATGAAACTATCAACAAAAAAATCCACATGTTCTACAATATTCACAGCAACATTATTACAATCACTAGGACATGGAAACAGCCTAAATCTTCAATGGATGAATGGATCAAAGAGATGTGGAATACACACACCATGGAATATTACACACCCATAAGAAAAGATAAAATACAGCCATTTTCAACCAATGGAGAGAATTCAAAAGAATTATATGCAGCAAAGCAAATCAGATGATTGGACAGTCGTATAACAAACAATTTAACAATATAAAATACTTTCAAAAACTACTGGACATCAACAAATATCCTGAGGGCTTTGAGGTTAAGAGGGAGGGGGGTAGGGAAAGGACAAGGGAACATAAGGGGTGAGGGGGCAGTAAAGTACTATGAAATTAAAAAATATATTTAATCCCACTGAAATGAATTACTAGAACTGGAAAATCTAATCTGTGGTTGCAAAAAGCTGATTAGTTCCTGCCTATGTGGTAGAAAGAATTGAATATAGGCACCAAACAGCCTTGGGGGATAGAATGTTTCATATCTTAATTAGGATAGCAGTCATCTGTGTACAAAAATTTTCCTTGTTTCTGATGATGTTTGGGGATCCCCCCACCCGGATCAAAAGGTACCTGTCTCCCTTTTGAGGGTCTTTTTTTTGGATAAAGCATTATTTTTTTTCTCTCTCTCTAGTGATTGGTATTTGACAATAATTGGAGCTTCTTGAAAAGAAGGGTTTTTTTTTTTGCATTTAAAAGAATTCATATATCATTTTATGAATTGGGGAGAAAGTATAATTTGACAATTGATATAAAAAGTTTTGTTAAGACACTTGAAATTTAAAGGCTCTTGCCTTGTCGTTACAAGGCCTTTGAAAGATAAGCTGTTTGGGGTCCTGTGGGGTTTCTGAGGAAACTTGCAGCTTTGAAGGGAAATGCTCTCTGCCCAGGTCCCAGAAATGCACATTTCTCAACCCGGGGCTCTAGCTGTATCACTTTGCTTCCTGTTGCAGTAATCAGATATCTTGGTGAAGGAAATTTTAAAGACTAGTCATGTTGTAGTGAGGAGGGTGGGATTTTTTTCCTCACATGTGACTCAAGAGCACATTTTCCTCAAAAATATATATTACATTCTGACTTCTCACGAGACCCTCAGTCCTTCACCATGAAAGAACCACAGTCTCTGTCCTTGGAGAGATTAGCCTTCAGAGGGGAGGGGAGGCAGCCAGCCAAATAATTTACACATGTGGTGAATGCCGTAAACTTTTATTAGTGTTGTCAGTGTTTTCAACACATTTATTACATTTGCTGAGCCCTGTGCCTGGGGACACAAGGGGGAAATACTAAAATTTATCAAATTTATGCCATATATTGCAATTATAACATTATTCTGTTTTTGAGTTTTATCTAGCCAAGAAAGAGAAACACTACTCATTGTAAGATGAGTGCATTCTGATGTAGAGATGCTCAGAAGTTGAAAATGTGCATCTGAGAAATGCAATACTCCTTTCCAGATTTATTCCAAAGACAGGTAGGGAAATGACCACAAAGCAGGGTAGGAAGCACAATTTGAGAGGCCTGAAAATGTACTAAGATGGTGCAGCGCCAGAGTACCTGATGCTATCTGAGAGACAGCGTTGGTAGGTTTTAAACAAGATCTTAATGAATGACTATGGATTTGCAGGTGGAGACAGGATATTCCAAGCTGGGGAAACATATATGTGAGCTTCTGATATATGCCTCGAGTTAAGGTTTATAGCCATATGTTAGGTTTTATTATTACATCTCTTTCACAGAATAGTGAAGACACAGGTTTAGTAGTGTCCCCAAGGTCTCTCAGTTGGTGATCAAAAAAATGCTATTTTGATTGCTATTATTTCAGCCCAGTTATGTGAGTCATGCTTCTGAAGCTGTGCTATGCAATATGGTAGCTTTTCCACATGTGATCACTTGAATGTGGCTAGTCCAATCTAAGGTGTGCTGTAGGAGTAAACTACCCACTGAATTTTAAAGCTTAGAGCTAAGCTTCCTGGGTTTTCCCAGGCATCCTACCAAAAGCTGGATATACACTAGCTCCCTAGTAATTCTTTAAATCAGTTGCATGTCAAAATGACAATATTTTGCACATATTAGCTTACATAAAATATTAAAATGAATCTCAACTGTTTATTTTCTAGAACATGACTCACATTATCTTTCTGTTGGTGAACATGGCTCTAGGGTAGGTAGCTATGGTGGCATGACAGGGTTAATGGCACCCAAGGACAAAGGAATGTATCTGTGCCCACCTTCTCCAAACTGTGTGTCCTGAATCTGCAAGTGTGGAACCTCCAGGTCGGCCTCTGAGATTAAGTCACTTGCCTCAGGCTCCACAGCTGCAAGAGGCAGCATTGGTCTTTGAACCCAGGCTGCTTAGCTCCAAAGCCTGCTTTAGAGTTTGAGAAAATCGAATGATTGTGGGTGTCCAGTGATGCTGAGCATGAGGGGGTGGGTCAGCTGGATAAATGTGTTATCCCCTGAGGGATCACATATGTGCACATTTCCAGAAAGACCTCTGAGGAGTGAGTGGAATGCTGGGAATTTCTGGCCCCAGCCGCAAGACCTCAAGGAAGTAACACCCAGTGCACCAGCTCTCATAGGAGCCTGGTTCAGGATGGAAGTTATGTTGGAGGGTGACCAAGTCTTTGCTTGTATGAGTGCACTTGTGCCTGAAGCCCAGGTCCTGGGCAGGATCCAAGCCCCACCACACCTTGTAGCAGCTGCCTCTCCCTACCCCGCCCCCAATCCAACTCATACCCTGGCTCCCTTTAAACCCTACATACTTCTAAGTGGCTGCACCCTTGTTAATCCTCTCCCTTATTTGTTATCAAGCAAGGTGAGGGGCACCCCAGATCCCCCACACTTTCCTGCTCTAAATAGGTTCTGTCATCCATCACATAAAGATAAAACAAACTCTAGTGCATAAGACCTTCAACGGAAAGGAACTTTAATATAATTTGTGTGCAATAGAGAAAGAGAAAGAATACAGTCTTCATGTGAAGCTCCCACAGTTATCCATCCCTTCATGGGTAATGCCCAGCCAAAGAGGGCCAGCCCAAAGCGGGACTGCTGAGGCCCAAAGCTTGCCACTTCTAAGGCACCTTCTTCTGGGGACCCATAGGAAAGGGGCAGAAGGGGCCAGTAAGTCTGAAAGAAAAAGAGCAAAATCAAAATTAAGATAAAAGCTGCCATTGTGAGCTTCTCCATGGGTCTCTCACCCCACATCTAGTTCACTTTTAGCAGGAGACAGCTATGGGAGCTCTTGCCCATGGCCTTGGAAATCTTTGGAGTGGTCACTATGAGGTCATCCCCCACCACCTGGATTCCTGCACTGGCAGTGGACTTCTGCCATCCTGCCATCCCAGACATCCTGGCCTAAGAGGTCTTTGATAAACAGGACTACTGGGTAGTCCTTGATGAAGGACTTATACAGGTTGCCCTGCTTGTCAGGTGTGATGCACCTGGTGGGGTTGATGGGTAATTTGAAGTCCAGGTTGTACTTCCCTAACTGGAAGAGCTCACAGGCAGCTATGTCCATGCCAGTGACGAGCTTGTTTGTGTTGTGGGTAGAAAGGGGTAGCCCTATTTGCTGGAACTGAAGGTATTTGTGTTTCAAGTGTTAAAAAGGAATAGTGGCCAAACCTATAGTGGCCTGATCCAAGGAAATGGAAAGTATTCAGAAATTTGGGGTGTGCAGGGCTGGACAGTCTGATAAAATCTGATGCATCCCTCTTATGTAACTAGACCTTTGGGGAAAGGTGATAGAAAGGACTGAATGTTAGCACTAAAAGCTGCAGTTCTGGAATTGAAGCAAGGAAGAGTCTTGGCTGAGCTGAGCGCAGGTAGAGTGTCAATTTTCCCACAGACCTTGAGCAGGCTGTGCAGAGCCCTGCAGCAAAAAAAGGCTTGTATTTGGCAACTTCCCCAGCCATGGCAGAGATCAGCATTTCCCCACTGAAGTGTGGAAACCAGACTGACCCTTCTTTTCAGATTATGTGAGCCTTTGAGATTTTGGACAAGTCAAGGGGAGGGAGACAGACCCAAGACAGAGATGCTGGACTCCCAGCTAACCCCACAATCTATTAAACCAGGGAATTTAAAGTACTTGTTTTGTGTGAGGAAAAAAAAAACAAACAAACACTAAATATGACAGTATTCGCGCCTGGGCTTATAGAGCATTCCCATTGGTTATTTAGCGTATACATGAGCAATTATTTGAAAGTTAAAGCATTTTCATGACCAGCCCAAAGTTGAAAGTTGCTGATGGGGCTAACCTCAAGCTTCTGTCCTGGTGATTCTGAGACTTACTGAAACCACTTGACGCATATTTTGTGTTTACAATAAGAAGGGAAATGATCACTGTGGGAGAAGATGGTGTTAAAACAACACAAAACAAGAGCCTAAGCTTTGAGAAAAGGTGTGCCCATAATTGTTCTGCATTTAATAAATGTTTCCACAGTACCTACTCTTTGTCTTGTCCCATGCTAGGTTCTAGGGAATAAAAGATAATGCAGACATGGTCCTCTCTGGTATAAAGGTAGAGAAATATATCAATCAAATAATCACTTGAACAAATAAATAAGTTAGCACCAAGGACTAATTATTATCTATTTTAGGTTGATTAATTTTCATCTAAGAGACAGAATAGATGAGCCTCTGTATAGAGGTTTAGATAGGAAAGAGTTAAGTCCTATTCAGGGTCTTGCTGAGCCTGTCTCAGGGAAGAAGAGGGGCCCATTGCCAATCCTTGGGCAATGGTATGTTCTTTCTCTACTGTCATTTCAGAGAATGTGTGCACCCTCTGGCACCCTGGCTGGCCCAGAAGGTCACTGTAGGCTCAGGATAACACAAATTCAGGATTGTTTCCTCTCTTTGACTGCGGAATTAGGCTGGGGAATCAAATTGGCCCACAAACTCCTTTCATTTCAAGAGTAGCCAACTTCAAGTAAACACAACTTAAAATTGGGTTTATGGCAACACTGAGAATGGTGGTGAGAGGAGCCAAAGTCAATGCCATCAATGGCCCATGCTGCCTTCAGAATAATTTCCCAAACTTTGAAGCAACTACAGAATGATTGCCAGAATGATTAAGAGGGGAGGAGAGTGCATCGACTTTGGCTAGTAAGGTTGTGTATTGAAATAATCAAAGGAACTTCTTAAGGATCCCTAATGTGGTATGTTTTTGAACAGTGAGGTTTTAATTTCTTCCTATAATTATTGTAAATTAATATGGAATTTTCTATTAATTTGCTAATCAACACATAACCATTCTAGTTCACTCTTCTACGAACTCTTTTTTTTTTTAAGATTTATTTATTTATTTATACAAGCACTGGGTACAGTCAGAAGTGCAGGAGGGTGAGAGAATTCACCAGAGCCAGAGTGGGGAGCAGAGCAGGCAGAAGGACCGAAGTACACTGCTGAGGGGAGCAGCGGGCGGCAGGAGAGGTCTGCGCGCCATGTGGGACCCTCCTTCCGTGGCCGGGGAGCAGCCGGGGATCGAACCGGTGCTGCAGAGGCTGCGGGCAGCTTCGCAACCCAGCGCTCAACCGCTGTGCCACCGGGGAAGCCCCTACGAACTCTTAAGACCTTAAATTAGAATCTATCCATTCTTCTTTCCATCCAACCAACAAATATTTATTCAGTGCCCACTGCAAGCAGATATCATTCTGCACCCAGAAGGGAATCTACCTCAGAGGGTAGAGAAGGGGAGAGAAGGTGGGGAGAGTGAACCAATGCTTTCAGTTCATCAAATTTCATGCTATTCATCATCCTCAAGTAAGCACAAGGGAAAACTACATTTCCTAGACAACCTTGGGAGTCCTCATTAGGTTGGAGTCATATGACTGAACTCTACCCAGAGGCTGAATAGAAAGAATGCTCGTAGGCCTGGCTATAAAATGCCATGTGCATCTGTCCAGATTCTCACTTTCCTTTCTGTGGTGAATCGAGATGGTAGCAATGCAAGACGAAAGAAATGTGAATTCCTGAGGCACTACTTGGAGGGAAGCTGTCACAGAAGGGTGAGGATGTGAAATTTAGTTGTTATAATCTGTCTTCACTTTCCCTAATTAGTACACACCCTTTAAATGTGAGGATGTCTAAGATTAATACTGAAAGAAAACAAAATATTATCTAAGTGATAGAACATGACCACTTTTAATGATTTTATTCCAATCTAAAAAAAGACTCCAAAAAAAAGCCAGTTTACCAAAAGAAAATATCTTGAGCAACTGTGTTTAAGAGTTGCATTTGTCAAAGTAGAGACTGTAGAAGGTTTCTGAAAAAATCTCATTCACACTTCAGAAAGTTTGAACAAGACTAAAGGAGGTAATGGGTTAGTTGAAGGAATTTCTTTCTCACTATAAAAATGGATCACCTAGTTATTGGCTAGTTGAAGTGTATGATTTAATGAAATAGAATAGAAGGGTGCAGGGACAGAATGTCAAGTTTATTCAAGTCTTTGAATATTGGACCTAGACTTTCCTCCCCTTCCCAGGAAGCACTTGTCATTGGCTTCCTCAGAAAATGCTTTCTTGACAGCTTGACATAAAGCAGTCACCCACTTAGTCTCTAAAGACTCCCCCATTCTCATTCATGTGTTGAACTTCCTACCCTCTGATAGTTTTCTTGTTTATGAATTTTGTTTGTTTTATTTTTTACTGTCTCCTCTCACTAGATTAAGAGAAAGGAACACTGTGTTCGACATTATCTCCAGCACCATGAACAGTGGCTAGCACATAGTAGGATGTCATAAATGTTAATCAAATGCATGAATGACAGGTGGCCGAACAGGAGTGAAAACACAAATGTTTTATTTTGAAACAAATTGGCTGATGTGCTGAATGGTCACCCTTGGGAAGTGACTCTGGTAACCATGAGCTGCTTCTATTTGTCATTCTTCATCAAAGAAAAAGCAGTGTCAATTGACATCAATGTCTTGCCCTTTTGAAATTAAATTTTCTCAGATGGTAGCACTGGAGCAAGACTACTGCTGGAGAATTCCTCCTTTAAACTTGGCAAAGTCCCAAATGCATAAATATTTTTAAATCTAATGTCACTCATATACAGTAAACTCCTTATTGCAATATGTCTCAGATTATTTGATGCCTAAGATATAATTTTTGTTGAATAGGCTGAAGAAAACAAGATCTCTCTTTCAAAAGGGACATGCATTCTTGGGCTTGAGCCTCTGTTATCTGCCTAACTATTCTGAACCCTGAGAGTGGGCATTTCAGACCTGAGTTATCAGAAAATCATGAGAACATAGAGGGGGACTGTTCCTTAACTTAATTTCATTTTCATATAATGAACTAAAACTTCAGTTTTCAAAGCCATGCCTGAAATGAGTGTGAAGATTGAAGGGATATATCAATAGTTATAATACTGAGACTGGAAGCTATAGCCAGAAAATAAGACAAGGAAAAAATTGATAAAGACTGCATGGAACAGAGCTCTATAATGACTGACCTTGCTGGGTCACCAAACAAGGAAGACTCGCGTGAATACCGAGCGTAGTCTTTTCAAGCCAGGCTAACCAGCTGGGTACTAAAGAGGAGGCACATAAAAATAGCATTGGTAACAGTTACAACTGACGTGCATGGCTTGATTATTGTATGCCAAGCTCTCTGTCAAGTGTCTTGCAGAAGTAAATTGGGAAGCACCCCTGATACTACGCTTGAGGGGCTGTGGAGCAGGGAGTCTGTGGTGCCCCTGAGATGCCCAGAGACCTCAGGACCCAAACTAAGGTGGCTCCGTAGTTGAAGGGGTAGCCCAAGGGATGGTTAAATGCCACCTTCCTTCTATAAATGTTGATTTCATGATAGATGCTCAGGCACAGATCTGAGCACCTGAGATATGGTAATGTAGAAGACAGTATTTTATAGTTTGGTTTATGTTAAGACAGATTTTTTAAGCAATCAGACTTGGGCTTGTATCCTGACTGTGCATTAATTTGCTGTGACCCTGGGGAAGTTACTTGAGTCTTTGAGTTCAGCTTCTTCAACGAGAAAGTGGAGACAGTCTGTGAAAATGGAGTTAGATGATTTAAGTGACGTATTTAGCACAGTCCTTGATGTGTGTCAAGGGCATCCATGCAATGCTGTAAGCCCGATGAAGCAAGCGTGACTTGGATTCACTTTGAATCCTCAGTACTTCCAGGATACGCAGAAGGTACTAACAGGATCATCTGTTGAAGGTTGAAGGTTAATGGAGAAAGCAGAGTGGAAGCCAGGAGGCAAGTTGAGAGTCTGAATAGGAGAAAAAAAAATCAAAATGTCAAGAACTAGAAAAAGCAGAAACAGGATGTAGCAAGAGAACATTCATAGTAACTACGGTTCTGGGATGGGAAGCTTCTGCAGGAGGCTATGGATATATGCGTAAGCGTGGAATAAAGGGTTGTGGCAGGTATAGGGGTCTCCCACTCACACTTGCACCTTTGGATATTAACATGACTAGCTCCCACAAACCCACTCTCCTAGTTACCACGTTAATGATCATAATAACAACAAATAGAACTAAGTAGCAGACAGTTCAGTTATTAGAAGTTGCATATTGCAAGGGCCTGGAGCAGAAAGACAGGCTCTTGAGACCATACTCCCAAATCAGGGAGGCTGGGAGGGAGAGGATCTCAGACCTGTGGCTTCTTAAACTCCCATTTGCCCCTACTGGCCCCCTCCCTACCATCTCCCTGCTAGGGAGGGGGACCATAAATCCAGGTTGGCAGAGTTTATGATCATGTCTCAATGTAATCATTAAGATAGTGGGCTTTTTACATATTTTAAAAAAATATTTATTTATTTATTTATGCAAGTGCTGGGCACAGTCAGAAGTGTGGGAGGGTGAGAGAATTCACCAGAGCCAGAGGGGAGAGCAGAGCAGGCAGACTGCTGAAGTACACTGCTGAGGGGAGCAGTGGGCGGCAGGAGATGTCTGCGCGCCATGTGGGACCCTCACCCGGTGGCCGGGGATAGAACTAGCGCTCTAGTGGCTGTGGGCAGCTTCGCAACCCAGTGCTCAACCGCTGTGCCACCGGGGAGGCCCGGCTTTTTTACATATTAATGTCTATTCCAATCACCTGGGGAACTTGTCAAAAGGCAGATTATGATTCAGTAGGTCTGGAATGAGCCTAAGATTTGATACCATTTGTCTGAGGACCACACTTTGTTCTCAAACACAATTATGTTAGCATCACCTTGGCTATTTGCTCAAACTAATGACTCTGCTGTATCTAAAGTTATCAGAAGTAGCTTCTCTTCAGGCATTTCCATTTGCCCTTTCCACCAAAGGAAAAGGGGTTAAAAGAGTCGCAAACAGAAAATCAACCTGCTAACCTCATAAACACACCTTGGTCTGCACATGGGGACCAGGTGGTCTGAGGTGGCCATCATTTAGAGGACAGCAACTCTTGTGGGTCTAAGGAGCCAGTCTTGAGTTTTTCCTTCAGATATTCTGGGGTTTAGCTGTGAGACATGTGAGGTTTTGTGGGAACTGGTTAATACATTGTGGACAAGAATTGCGAGGCACTGTGGAGAGTGGGGAAAGACATAACCTCTGCACTGGGGAATTTTAAGTTAAGGGATATGATTTCAGATCCTTTTAAGCCCTGAATAAGAACTTGCAAAAGAAATTAAACAGAAAAAACGCCAGGGTCCTGGGAAAAAATAAAAGAGTAGGGAACTGAACTGGGTGGAATTAGGAGAGAGGCAGTCCCCCTCCCCCGCCCCGCCCCCAAATGAATTTCACACTGTGTTGAGGGAGATAATCCAGGAGGATTAGTGGTAGTGGATGGAGGCTGCTAGTTGAGTGAGTGAAGGTGGAGGTACAGACAGGGAGGAACAAACTATACAAGGGGCCTTCCTGAAAAGCCCATTGGATTTAAAAATTGGAAAGAAATACCTCCATTGGCTAAGGACCCACAGGGTCTTCTCTAGCAGCTCATATAGAAGCACATGGGCAGCAACCAGGCCAATCCTGTGTCCCTGCACCAGGCTACCTGCAAGCATACCTGTGCCTGGGTTTTTGGAGATCTCCCCACTACGGTTATTTTGATTGTTCCTGTCCAGCAGTAAAATAACACACAACTAAAAGCTGCTAATCCCAAACTTCCCATCTCTTCCTCCCTCAGATCCCTGTTCCCACCTATCCCAGAATGACCCCCTGCAGGCAGAAATAAAAGGTTGGAAAGAGCAGATTTCACGCACACTTCAAGAGCAGGGTCAAGTGAAAGTCACAGAAGTTTCTGACAGAAAGAGGAAGGGCAGGGAAACAACTGCTTAAATTGCAAGACAAAGCTGGTTGAACAATTGAGTCTTTGCCTCATTGACAAAGGAGAATAAGGGATTTGAGCCAGGCTGGCTTGAATTGACAGGAGAAAAGTAACTTTTTAAATTTACGGCCCTCCAAGTGCTATGGAAGTGCCAGCAAAGCAGCAAGGCAGATACATACTCTGCACACAAAGAGTATAAACTTTGAGATAATTTCTGGGTCTAGGATCAAAGATGGGGTAGCCCAAGTCCTGGATGGCCCTTGCAGGCCCCAGGGCTTCAACATTCCTACAAGAGAGCTGCTTCCAACTCTGGCCAGCTGAGCTAGAAGGTGCTGGGCTCCACCTATTTCTGTGATCTCCTAGAGGTAAGATTAGCCATGGTTGGACACTTCGAAATCCTGGTGGTGTCAAGGAAACAGTTCTATAGGGAGAGACGACACAAAGAACAAGTGAGCGAGCAGGAGTAGAGAACCCGCATAGTCCAAGGGCCAGTTTGTCAACAAGGCTTTCCTGGGTACTTACACTGGGCTCTGTATGACAGCTGAATTTGGTGGCACTGCCTAGCTAATGGGCTTTGGGGCACAGGTAATGAATAACTTAGCAGTGATGAAGGGTACTGAAAACTTGCCCCATGGTCATACTACATGAACCTCAGAGAGGAGGAGACATTCTTGTAAGTGACCAGTAGTGAATTTCTCATCAGTCTTGGTGGGCGGAGCCAAGTCAGAGATCGTGACTTAGTAAAAATAAATGTGAAATTTCTTCCATCCAAATGACTGGAAAAATTAATGTAATTACATAGCAGAAATCTTTTATGATCGTGTGCTAAACTAGGTTGTGTACAGCTGTGGTGAGGTATAGAGCTCCTTAGAGGCCAGAGTGATCAGGAAAATTTTTGCGGAAGAGAGAGAACTAGAGTGAGGTGCTGATGGATGGGCAGGTTATGGAAAGGCAGGCGAAAGTAGGAAGGCATTCCAGAAAGAAGGGAGATGCATAACTAAAGATCCTGAGTTTAAGGGACTTTAAAGGGATTAGGCTGTTTGGACTGTAGCAGGTGCTCCGAAGAGAATGTGAGAGAAGAGAGCAAGCGCAGAGGCAGCTGGAGTTTAGAGAGTTCTTTGCAAGACCCCAAGTGCCTAGGAGGTTTCAGCTGTCAAAGTCTTGTCTTGAGAGTCATCCTCTGCTGTTTTGGGGGGGTTTAGGGAGATCTTTCATCACAGCTCCAAGCATTTTAGTTGATTTTTAATTCCCCCTTACACAGCCCCATGGAAGGGGCCAAAAAAGCAGGTGCTGCTCCTCTGAGTGCTGAGAGGATGAGGCTGCTCCAGAGGGACCTTTGAGAGAGAAACATGGATGTCTTGTGAGTTTCAAAAGTCATTTAGGTATGGAGCCAAGAATGCATGAGGAGATATGATGGGATACCTTAAAGGAGCAGGAAGTCTTTGGGTACAGGACTGGGTGTAGAGACAGGAAACTAGGCTTAGAGATAGGGTAAAGATTAGGGAGTCTCAGGCCACTGCTGGGAAGTTGCTGTAATGTGAGATCCTGCGTATCTGCAATGCCTCCTTTTTTTGGAAGAGGCATCAAGACTCCCTTTGGAAAGGGAGTTTGAGGATCTGTACAAATGACAGCAGAAAGGGGGCAAGAATGTTTGCTTTTACCACATTTATTCTACTTAATATAGGAGGTACTAGCCAGTACAATTTGACAAGAAAAATGCATTAAAGACATACAGATTTAAGATGAAGGATTAAAACTGTCCTTATTTGCAGATGACATGATCTTGTCTGTAGAAAAGCCTAAGGAACCTGAAAAATTTACTAGAACCAATAACTTTAGTAGAGTTGCAGGATACACTATTAGTAATCAAAAGGAATAAAATACTTAGGAATAATTTTATCAAAAGAAGCACAAGACCTATATACTAAAATATCAAAACATTGATGAGAGAAATTAAAGAGCTATTCCTTGTCCATAGACTAGAAGATTCATAATTGTTAAGATAGTAATTGTCTCCAAACTGATCAATAGCTTTAACACAATTCATATCCAAATCCCAGCAGAGGGCCTCCCCCGTGGTGGCATAGGGGTTAAGTCTCAGTGCTATCACCCTATGACCCCTGCGGCCTGAATTTGTTATGACCCCTGCAGCCTGAATTTGATCCTGAGCCAGGATGCTAACCCACATATGGTGCAGCAGACCTCTCCTTTCTCATCCACTGCTCCCCTCAGCAGTGTATTTCAGTAGATCTGCCTGTTCTGTTCCCCACTCTGTGTCTGGTATATTCTCTCACCCCAGTTCATCAATGCAAAATAAATATTAAAAAAAAAAAATCCCAGCAGGTTTGTGGTTGTTTTTTTGTTTTTTTTTTTTTTTTTTTTTTGGTAGGACTTGACAAACTGATCCTAAAATTTATATGAAAATAGACCTAGGAAAAAATCTAGGAAAATAGTAAATTGGAAAAAAAGCAAAGCTGGAGGATTTAATATTATAAAGCTACAGTAATGAAGGTAGTGTAGTATTGACATATAGTCTCATTAATCAATGGGACTAAAATAGGCTCCAGAAATAAACCCTGTTATTTATGGTTAATTGATTTTTGACAAAGGTGTCAAAGTAACTCAATATCCTTTTCAATAAATGATGCTGGAATAGTTGAATATTCATAAGCAAAAAATGAACTTACATACATCCTTAACTCACACCATATGCAAAAAAACCAACTCAAAATGAGTATTAGCTCTAAATCTAAGTGCCAAAACTATAAAACTTCTAGAAGAAAACCTATTGGATTTGGATTAGGCAAATTTCTTAGATATGACACCAAAAAAAACATGATGTTTAAAAGAAAATTTTCATAAATTGTACTTTATCAAAATTAAAAACCTGCTTCTTAAAAGATACCATTGAAAAAATGAAAAGGCAATCCACAGACCTGGAAAAAAGTTCATAAAATATACATCTGATAAATGACTTGTATCCAGAATATATAAGGATATTTTGTAGCTCAATAAAAAATAAAGATTTAAAAAGGCACTTCTTCAAAAACAGATTACAAATGGTCAATAAGCATATTATAAGATCCTCAACATCATTAATTATAAGGAAATGCAAGTTAAAACTACAATGAACTACTACTATCCATCATGAGAATAAGTATGGAAAAACTGACAATATCAAGTTATTGGCAAGGACATGGAGAAATTGGAATTCTCATACATTGTTTTTGGGAATACAAAATGTCACAGCTAAATGTGGATAATAGTTTGATAGTTTCAAAGTGTTAAATATATATTCCCCATATGGCCCAGAAATTCTACTCCTAAGTATCTACCCTAGAGAAATGAAGACCTGTATTCACACAAACACATATGCAAATACTCATAGCTGCATTATTCATAATTACCTCCTGATGTGTAGCAGAACGTGCCATCCTCAAATATGCATTTTGGCAAATATTATTTGAGCTGATAATTTTAATAAACATCAGGCTGCTGAAAACAGAGTAAGGGAAATTTACATTTATAAATATAAGTTTGTCTTCTTTTATTGTACCAGGAAGAGAAGGATGATTTTATTTTTATTTATTTTTGCATACAAGAACTGGGGTGCAGGCCAGAGGTTCAGGGGATGAGAGGATTCTCACCAGAGACAGAGTAGGGAGCAGAACAGGCAGATTTACTGAAATATACTACTAAGGGAAACAGTTGATGAAAATGGAGAGGTCTGCTGTACCGTATGTGGGTTATCTCCCTGGCTGGGGATTGAACTCAGTGATAGCACTGAGACTTAACCCCTAGACCACCAGGGAGGCCCCAGAAGTATGATTTTAAACCACAGAAAAATCCTATTAAATGAAAAGGCGCTGATTTAAAACTGCATAACAAAACTTACCCTTATAAACCAGCATTTCATAATACCCTCCACCTCCTCACTCCCACTCACAACTTTTTTGACTGTCTTTAGCTGAAGATGGTATTTAGGCCTCCTGGTAACTTAGGCCTCCTCAGGAAATTGCTCATTTTCCTTGAGTATCTCTCCTTATACATCAGGCATACATGTTAATAAACTTGTTTGTTTCTCTCTTGTTACTCTGTATTTTATTACAGGGCTCTCAGTCAAGAATTAAGAAGGGTAGAGAGAAAATTATTTTTCATTCCCTATACCCCCAAATAGAAATAATTTAAATGTCCATCAAGTAGTTATAGAAGTATTGTAAAAGTAGTTTATATGATAATTGCAATGATTGTATAATTCTAAATTTACTTAAATAAGCAATTTGTACAGTTATGATGGGTGAATTTTATAGTATGTAAATTATACTTTGATAAAGTCTCAAAAGAAAGGACAGGGAGACTCCTAAAGAGTTTTTTTTGGGGGGGCCTCCCCGGTGGCACAGCGGTTGAGCGCTGGGTTGCGAAGCTGCCTGCAGCCTCTGCAGCGCCAGTTCGATCCCCGGCCCCAGGGCGAGGGTCCCACATGGCGCGCAGACCTCTCCTGCCGCCCGCTGCCCCCCCCAGCAGTGTACTTCGGTCCTTCTGCCTGCTCTGCTCCCTGCTCTGGCTCTGATGAATTCTCTCACCCTCCCGCGCTTCTGACTGTACCCAGTGCTTGTATAAATAAATATATATTTAAAAAAAAAAGAGATTGTGTTGGGGATGGTGGAGGGGGGAGAGAGAGAGAGAGAGAGAGAGAGAGAGAATAGCTGTCACAGGAAAAGAGAAAATACTATGGGAGAGAGTTATTGTTATAAATATAGGAGCAGTGGGAAAACAGAAGGACTCTAAAGCCAGCTGTACAATCTGAATCTTCATTGTTCCATACTATTCATACTATTTGTATGAACTTTTGACAAATTATTTAACCTCTTTGTGCGTCTGTGAAATGGAGCTAAGAGTAAATATCAAAGTATCTGGAGGCACTGAAGGTGATGCATTAAAGTGCTTAGCCCAGAGCCTGATAACACAGTAAGTACTTGCTGAGGGGAATATTCTGGACCAATTACTTCTACAGAAAATTCAGGCTTTGCTGTAACTATAGAATTATGGGCTCTCTGGGCATATTGTAACAGAATTACAAGCCTCTTACTCACCTGATTTAGCAAACTTGTTAATGAAGAAGCCTGGGCTCACGGGCCAAAAGCCTTGGTTTCCGGTCCTGAATCTACCACATTCACATCATATGGCTATAATGGGGTTCCTTAAAGTCTCTGGGTTCCTAAAATATGTCCCACCTCCTGAAGAGGCTTTATGTGATGCTTCATAAGGCAGAGCTCATTGCCAGCACTAAAGGTGTCCTGTATAAGGTATTCGTGACACAGAGCAGAGTGGGGGCTGGGACCCATCGTGAAGGAAATATAATCTGGCTAATGTCATTGTGCCTATGGGTTAGATATCTGAGCATTAGCCTAGTAGGAGGCTATGGAAATTTTCACAAACCCAAATTGGCTTTTGTTGCTGAACTGGAAAGCTGTGAGCACAGGATGTTGCTGAAAATGGTGCTGGGTAGGGCTGCTACCTGAGGTTTTTGGCAGGATTCACCCCCTGCCAGTTGATTGCAGAAGGATATTGGATCATCAGGAAATAGGGATTTGACATGATCCCACAGGAATATGTGAATAACAACAGAAGCAACAAACAAAGCCAGTCTGACTAGGGGACGAGGGGTGTATGTGACTGAGTTTGGAGACAAGTGAATTCTCACTTTCTTCAGCATTTTAGAACTTCTGAGGAGGAACCCCGCTGGCATTAATGGTGGCTTTGTAATCTTTGAGGTGATTCCTCCACCTGCCTATCCCCTCCTCCATTAACTGAGAGGACAGCTCATTTCTGGCTCCGGATGCTGGCAGTTCTCCAGGTAACAGTTTGTAATGGACACTTGCTATATTTTTGGATGCCCAGCACACAGACCTATTTTTTTTACCTAGTATGATCACTTGGATTCTTGGGGAAGAGTTTCTCTCCTTGTTATGTACAGTCTTGTTGAAACTGTCAACACAGGTACACTGGACTTCTCTGTCAGTTAAATCCTCCCTCTTGGACTCTGAGTTGAGCAGAGTGGTAGATGAGTGGAAAAAAAATCTGTTGGCAAGAGTGGTCTCCATGTTGGAGAGACAGCCTCCAACCTAAACTTTCTTCTTGAATCCCAGCTCTGTCCTAGTTTCTTACCTCTTCTATTTTGTAAGCCCCTGGATATCATTCCAAAAAATTCTGTTTTAAGTTAATTATGGCCATTTCTGTTTCAAAGAACTGTGAGCACATTATACAGCATTCTGGGACACCCCCTAAGACACCAGCATAGACTTGAAGTCAGAATAGGCTCTGACCTGTGCTGTTAAGTGGCCTATGCCAGAATCTTCTGCCTGAGGGTAAACAAAAGTTTTAACCTCCAATAAATG
The DNA here is from genome assembly GCF_014898055.3 of Talpa occidentalis. NCBI lineage: Eukaryota > Metazoa > Chordata > Mammalia > Eulipotyphla > Talpidae > Talpa > Talpa occidentalis. The sequence continues at coordinate 93,942,825 of NW_023605305.1, read as the reverse complement.
GCTAAGGGGCCAGATAAGGAAGATGGGTACCTAACATTTGCCTGTCCTATTGGATTCTTTAGAAATCAGGGAAGTGAGGGCCTCCCCAGTAGCGCAGCGGTTGAGCACTGGGCTGTGAAGCTGCCCACAGCCTCTGCAGTGCCAGTTCGATCCCTGGCCACCAGCGAGAGTCCCACATGGCGCGCAGAACTCTCCTGCCACCTGCTGCTCCCCTCAGCAGTGTACTTCGGTCCTTCTGCCTGTTCTGCTCCCCGCTCTGGCTCTGGTGAATTCTCTCACCCTCCTGCGCCTCTGACTGTACCCAGTGCTTGTATAAATAAATAAATAAATCTTTTAAAAAAAAATCAGGGAAGTGATTAAACCCCAGTGATTGTCCTCTTCTGCACTTAGATAACATCAACCTTTCATTAGGACAAGATACTTAGGAAATCAAAAGATCTAAGTCTATAGGTAAAACTGAAAAGTCCCTTACCCCAAGAATAATTACATTTTTATGCCAATGGCAAGTTGTTCCTATCTATATAACTAAACTTAAACTTGTGACATTTGGAACAGTTCGCACAGAGTAAAATCTGTCTTTAGTCACCCAAATTGAGTCATTTGGCTCCTCAACTTTCTGACTATGTGACCCAGGCAAGCCAGCAAATCCCTCTGAGCCTCAATTTCATCTATAAAATGGAAATGCTATTATCTTTTAGAACTATTGTATAAAAAATATTCATTCATTTATTCCTTTAATTTTACCCAGCAGCCACTATTTTCTTGTCAGTCTATGAGGAACCAGAATAGAGATGTGAACAAGACAGGCATAGTATAATCCCTGTCCTCATGGAGCATACACTCTAATGGGAAAAGAGACACTGAGCTTAAAGAGCTGATGATGTAATAGTTCAAAGCACTGTGGGAGTGGTTAGTAAGGGGGACTATGGAATCCAGTAGAGGGTCATATATGGATGGCCCATAATAAGGGCAACATTTCCCCCCTTTTTTCTCCTGGTGGTTTTCTTCTTCATCATGGTACCTGAGCCATTGAATGGCCCATTCTATTCAAGTTCTTATAGTAGAATTAGGACATTCCAGAGAATTTCTGACTTGATTCAGTGACCAAATATCTACCGATTATGTTTGAAGCAGAAGTTGGAAGACGCTCACTCCAACAGATGGGCCAATATGTGGAGGGGAGTTCCTTACCCTGGGCAAAAAGGGAGACCAAGGTTAAAAGAATGGGGAAGGGAACAGACTGGACGACTACCTGTAGAATGGACTGCTTCTCAGGCTAATAGCTCTGACAGGAGTCAAGACAGAAGAGGCTTGCCTGAAGTTGATATTGACCAAAAAAGAACAGGCAACTTTCTGATACATTAGCATCAGGAAGTCTCAAAAGTGATGGATGAAATGTTAGCAGCAGAAAAGACCTCATGGAACACTTAGAAAGCTCCTTCATTTACAGATGAGGAAGACAAAGTTCACTGGAATTAATCTCTTGTATCCTGGGGGTGCAATTTTGTTACACCTTTAGCCCTGGCTAGGCAGTGAGAGAAGCCAGAATGATCCTTTTGTATGTGGATAAGTCCTACTGGATGTGTCCCCTGAGAAATATTCTAGGTTAACCTCCCAAATAGCAGTGATCAAAGCAGTGAGGCACTGTGTTAAGACTTGGGGAAGGACCAGGACAGTAGGACATGAGAGTCCTTTCGAGTCTTCAAGTTGAGACACACACAATGCCATAAAATCACTAGAAGCAATAATTCATGGAAACTTCCTGCTGCTCGTGGCATGTGGATGTGCCATTTCCTTCTCAGCATCTCTGAGACTCATTATTTCTGTCCACTTTTCTCCCAAGTCTCCTACTAGAGGTACCTTCTCCTCAGACGCCTGTACCTATTACTAGTGATACTATCTTCTACTCACAAAGGCTTGAAATATTGGAGTCAGTGTTTTTTCCTTTATTTCCGTCATCCCCAACCAGTCAGTCACAAGTTCCTTTTCATCTGTCCAAAGACATCAGAGTACTATTCTTAATGTATAACTCATATCATTTTCCTGCTCAAAATCCTTTAGGGTGCTGCAGAAGAATTTATAGCATAAAAGCCAAGCTCCTTACCTTGACATCTGTGAGCCTTCATGATCTCACCCAATTCCCATTTCCTTTTTCAAACCCTGCCACTCTCCTAGAGGAAGGCACCAACCATGTCTTTTATTGTTTGCATTTTGATGCTTTGACATGTGGGGTCCTCCTGACCCCAGAGCGACTAACCCCCCAAGGGGTAACTGATTCCTAGAGATAGTGAACAGCGTGCTCCTGAGTGTGCCTTTCCAAGGCAAATCAATTGATCCAGAGTTCACTCTCAACCACACTCGCTGTCAGGCTCTCATACCCAAGGCTACCGTTGCCCTGCCTGAAACCCCCCAGGCCAGGTGGCAGAAAACTCTAGACAAACTCTGTGCCCCTGAGCAGGCTGAAATTATTCAAATTTGTCAGCCTGTTTGCCCTGAAATTCATAAAAAAGGCTCTTGTCCATGTTTTCCTCTGCTCCACCTGCTTCTTCCTGACCTACCCCAGTGTTGCTCCATGCCTCTGGCACATGGCATACTCCTTCTCTTGGGGTCAGTGAATAAGACAACTTTCTCAATGACAGTTCTCTGAGTCTGTTGACCTTGTCATACCTAAATAACAATGAAATCCATATTTGAAAACAAGGAACCCCACTTTCCAGAGGAGCTCTCTGCTTCCCAGACAGACCCCTGCTCTCCTGTGCCCATCTCTGCCTGTGCTGTTCCTCATTCTCAGGATGAACTCCCACTGCCTTTCCTGCAGCTTACAATTCTATCCATGCTTCAGTGAGCTCTCACCACACAGGCTTGAATTATTGGTGATTGAAAGGTCAGTGTGTGGGGCTCCTAGTAGTTGTGACTTGTGATAAATCACACAGCAAGTGGAAGGCAGTGTCAGCCCTCAAAGCCCAGAAGGCTTTCTTTGTGCCCCTTTCAATCATTTCACTGGTTCCTTTGAGTATGTGCAACAGAAACTGACCCCCGCCAACTTGAGCAAAAAAGGGATTTCCTGGAAGGATGTTGGGGCTGTTCATGTAATCAGAGAGGCTGAAGGACCAGACTATCAGAGAGGAGGGGCCAAGGGCAGCCCCAGTGTGAAGTCTTTGAATTCCCCTTCAAATCCCACTCTTGACGAGGACTCAGCTCAAGACCATTGCCCAAAAGTTTCAAATATTTGGAAGTAAAATTTGAGGGAAACCACCTGCGCAGTTATAATGCCTGGATCCATCAGCAGGGTAGGGTGAGTTGGGGGCAGGGGTGGTCAGGGTTACAGAGCATTAATGTGATCATTGACAGACCACTCTGCATATCTGAGAGTTTCCCAAAGAAAAAGGGAAGTATTGAGACTGAGTATACACCCCAACTTGTGTCTCTACAGACATCTTTCTAATATTTTACATTCTAAGTTACTCAAATGAAATTGGGTAATGGAAGCATTGAATGAAAACAGCTTCAAAGAAAGCATCTCTAACAGCTCCACAAATAATCATTGAATGCTTGCTCTGTGCAAAGTACTATGCTACACACTGGGGGGGCAAGGGATGAGGTTGGAATGTGAAAATTAAGGCCTGGCTCAAGGATAAGATAGGCATATAAACCATGTCAATGCAAGATTCCAAAAGAGGTACAAAGTGCTATGAGGCTTCACAGTATGGAGAGATTCTCTAAAATTTATATCCAGAAGAAAACCAAAACACTGAAGTCTAGATTTTCCTTCTTATTGCAATTTCATCCTATGCTGGAGAAAGCATACATGACTTCATGTGAATAGGAACATGATGTTCTTATTTCTACCTTCTACAGCCCAGCTGCCAATTCAAACATCTGCCACCCCTTAAATGTGCACTTAGGAAAGTACCAGTTTCAGGGGCCTCATGCACCACTGCCAAGTCCCCGCTTTGGTGGACTGTGTAAATGTGGCATCTGGGGAGGAAAGTGGGAATTGTCAGAGGAATCCTGACAATAGGAATCCTGCAAAGATTTCAGATGTTTATTCCATCAGGGACACTCTTCTTAAAAACTTGTGGGCACAGATAAGGGAAAATCCTCTAGAATTATTGCCGATATGGTTGAGGATAGAGGGCTTTGCTGGTAACACTGCTGTACAAGGATGGCTTGCCACACCAATTCAAATCTCAAAAGCTGCAGGCCCACGGCCATGCTGGTGCAGCATATTTGGTGCCATCTCACAGGGTGGTGCTGAAATTGAGCATTTAAATATCTTGGTCCAAAAGGATCATCAAAGAAGCCTCTCTTTACTGAGAATTCCAGCTGTACCTCATGACTTCTCAAGGTCAGAGGAGATCAGTTTAGCATCTGACAGGGGAATACAATGGCTTCTTTACTTGATCCCCTTTGGCTGTCTTTAGCCAGAGGCACAGGGAGGAGGCAGAGGCAAAGGGATGTAGAGAAATGGAAGGCAGAAGAAGCCGGATGGCAGGGAGAGTAAGATGGGGGAGGGGGGATGCATATGTTTGGGGGTGGCAGAAAGGGAAAGACTCAAGCTGTTTAACGTGGTTTTCTCTACTGAAGTGGGGACACAATGTAAGCAAGACACAATTGTCTCACCTTCAGCAGCAGAGAGCCAGGAGGATCTGTTGAGAGAGATGAGGCAGTCACTATTTCTGTCTACTGCATTCTTTGACTTGGGAACTTGAGGACAGTGAAGCTTCTGGAATTGGTTTTTTTTTTAATTTATTTATTTATGCATACAAGAGCTGGGGTACAGGCCAGAGGTTGGGGGCGGGAAGGGGCGGTGAGAGGACTCACCAGAGACAGAGCAGGGAACAGAATAGGCAGACTGACCAAAGTACACTGCTGGAGGGAGCAGCGGGCCAGTCAGGAGAGGTCTGCTGTGCCATGTGGGCTGCTCCCTGGCTGGCTGGGAACCGAACTCATGCCACAGTGGCTGCAGATTGTTTCATAGGTTGCGTCTAACCCTTGCGCCACCAGGGAGGCCCGCGTCTGGAATTTGTACCTGGAAACTTAAAAAAAATATACCAAACATTCCCTGCCCTTAATACATATGTAGGCTCCTTTTCTAGACTGTAGCTTTCTTTTAGCCAGGTGCTTAGCCTCCACCCTGGATGAGAGAACTTCTAACACATTTGTTTGGATGTTGAGAGTTCATGGGCACACACAGATGAGATGCCCTCAACGGTAAGACCATAGGATTGGAGGTTGGGGTGCACTTAGCTTGAGATTTAGACTCAAATTTAGACTTCTGACATTTATCTGATGGTGAGGTTGCATTAGACTGTATGAATTCATTGCTTTTCTAGGTCAAAAAAAGGGTTCAGTATCAACAATTTTGTGGCTTCATATTTAAAATGTATGATAGACATGGTAAATATGTTAATTAGTTAGAGGAAGTATTTAAAAAATATTTCTATAAACTTGTTTTGTCATGTTGTTATTTAAAAAGAAAAATATTGGGATCATTGATGGAATGGAAGTGACTTAGGCCCTTGGTGACTCTGCCTTTACTGGGACCTTCACAGAAGAGGTTCGGACACTTGTCTATGGACCCAGAGTCCACATTTAGAAGTTCAAGTCTGTGAATTTTTTTCTTTATATGTTACACATTGATCTCACTTCCCAGCGCTGTCTAAATCTATGTAGGTTCTCCTGTTGCATATTTTTATCACCCTATCTACTAGATGACGAGATGGCTGCTCCCAAACATCTTTTCTGTCTGTTCAAATCTTCTGTGGCTTCCCAAACACTTGCTCTGCAAACCATATTTCACTTCCTACAAAGCTAGTCATTAATTCTAAATTTTTTTATTGAGAATTCAGGCCATGATCTATCTAGTGCAGTTGATATTAAAAGCCCATCTGGACCCTGAATGTACAGATGCTGTTTAAGCAAAATGGAACCCCATCTTGGTCTTGGTACCCTTTCTCTGCTTTATTGAACTTTAAAAAAAAACAACAAAATTATTTGCTCTGCTGTAGCCCTACTGTCTGCATATGTATTTATTATAGCTATGTATGCTCATTTTTTGACTATTATTTCTTGAGCCTTGATATTGTGCCAGACACTGATGATATAATGGTGCATAAAATAAGAAGTTAAGAATCTAGTAGATGATACAGATAAATAGGAGGGACTGGCAGCATATACTGTCACATAGGAATGAAAGGAGACTACTGGAAGCTGTGAGAGCAGTCATTCTTTATCACAGGGTTTTAAGTGCCTACTTGTCCCAAGCACTATTCTAGGTGCTAGAGGAAGAGATGACAAATAAGTAAACTGGGAGGCCTGCTTGAGGAGGTAATATCTGGGCAGGATACTGAAGGATGAGAAGGATCCAGAGATCAGAGAGGAAGGGTATAGTGCAAGGAAGGCTTCCTAAAAGCTGTTATGTCTGAACTGAGCCCTGAAGCTGAAAAAGGAGTTAGGCAGATGACAGAGGCTAGGAGTTTGGGGGAAAAATGTTCTAGGCAAAGGAGGTAGGATATGCAGAAACCCAGAGGGGAAGTTGTAGAACATTTGAGAAGTTTGTGGCTGGAAAAGATGAGGGTGTGGTAGATGATCACTAGCATCCCCTCTGCTTGGTAAAGTTGTTTTAATTGTGTAAGGACCAGTATTTTTGTGTACCCTCTTTTCTCTTTTAGAGAAAAGTTATAACCTTACTGATACACCAGTCCCAACATGTCTGGGCAGCTCACATACCAAAGAACTCCTACCATCTGATGAATAGGCAAAACATCAAAATATACAGAAAATTAGCATGACTATTGTTCAGGCTCACATCATCCCAGATAAGGACACTTTCGCATTGCAAGAGAGAGAAAGAGAGAGAGAGAGAGAGAGAGAGAGAGAGAGAGAGAGAGAGAGAGAGAGAGAGAGAGAGAGAGAAAAGAGGCAGAGGAGGGAGAAGGGGAGATAAGGAGAGGGAGGTAGGTTGGCAAGAAATATATAAGATATTCTCAGGAAATGAAATGCTCCCCTGTAGGAGAGGTGAAGGGAAACCAGGGAGGAAAAAAGGAAGTCGGGAAGGAAACAATTCTGTACTGTGTGATAACGCTAAGGAAGCATGCTCTCACTCCTCCAACGAGGAAGGCATATAAACCTCATTTTGCAGCTGAAGAAACCAAGATCCACAGTACAAGAAAGAACTAGATCTGGCTAAACCCTTTATATTTTTCTGTCTCTAGTTTGGGTTTATTTATTTATTTATTTTTAATCAAGAAACTCTAAGGGGACATTCGTTTCCCACAAATACTTAATGTCATATTAGGTGCTCAAAAGACATTGGGAGAATATCTGTTTTACTCAATAACATGCGTATCAGCTGATTCCCAAAGCAGACAATGCCCCAAATGCCACTTAGGTTATAATGGACCTATCTTTTTTAAAAAAATATTGTATTTTATATAATTCTTACCTCATTTTTCATTTTTGCATAATTTATGCATTTTCATTTTGGCTACATTCCCCATACAATTGCACCCCCCCCTTATTTTGACCCTAGTCTTCCTCTTCCCACCCTTCTCCCCCCCCAAGTGTGTCTCTGGTTTAAAGTTGCTTGTCGATTTTGATTTTTACTTTGTATATAATGGATCTATCTTCAAAGCTAAAAAAACTGGAATACTGTTTACAATAGCTAAGCTTTGGAAACAGCCCAAATGCCCAAAAATAGATGACTGGATCAAGAAGATGTGGTACATATACACCATGGAATATTACTCAGCATTCAAAAAAGGTAAACACATGCAATTTGCAGCAACATGGATGGAGCTGGAAGAGATCATGCTCAGCAAAATAAGCCAGAAAGAAAAAGAAAAATACCGGAGGGTCTCACTCATAGCAGGAATCTAGAAAACTTAAATAAGGGACCAGGAAAATGAATAACTATAAGAAAGTGAAAATCAAAATCAACAAAAAACTATGAACCAGAGACACTTTTTGGGGGGTGGGAGGGGAGGGATTGGGGTCAGAATGGGGGGGATGCAATTGTATGGGGAATATAAAAATAAAATTTATTATAAAAAAAATAAATGAATGAAAAAAAATAAATAAAAATTGTTTTGCACAAAAAAAAAAAACTGGAATAAATTTCTAACAATTTTCCACTACTTCTAGTTAAGAGAGACATTCTTAGAAATGCAGTTTGAATGCAGAAATGTTGGAATTCTCAGAAAACATCAATGAGGGTTGACATTTTGGGGAACTAAAGCTGCCTCAGAAAAACCCAAGATGAATAGGGTCCTGCATGTACGAAGATGAATCACATTGGCAAAGCATAATTGTGTATCATGCTTTCCTACAGTACTTTATACTTACAAATCCTTAGAACAATTCAAGTTTTTTATTGCTATGGTTGTTTGGCTAAACATAAGCTAAAAACCTGACTATAATAATTAAGAAATTTTGGTTCACTTGCCTGTTATACAAGGATGCGAAGGGTTATTACAGACAAGTCTGTCCAACAGCTGCTCTGTCTTCCCTGAAGTCAAAGCAATGGAATGGAGCACCAGCAAATCAGAATGGAGCTATTAGAACTGGTGTGGATGGGATGGGGTGGGGGGTACTGGGAAGTGTTAGGACAGTGGAAAACAGTACAATCCTGTCAATGTTTAAGAATAAGAGGGGACTTTCCTGAGGTTGGGATTGCCCTAGGGTTTGGAGACATCTCCTGGTGTCAGGATCCTAGTCAACCTCTAAAGTTCAACTGAATAATGAGTCTTCAATGGGGATCGGTACAGTCTCTACCTTCCAGAAATTTATAACTTATTTTATAGAAAACCAAGAAAATGATCCTTTGAATGGATGAGGAAAGGATTTGTAGGCCAAATAGGACCTTTGATTACTTAGTATGAGTAAATACATTTGGGATAGAGAGAGAGGAGGGAAAGGCATTACAGGTAATGGCAATGAAAGATCCAAATGTTCCCCCCCCCCTTTTTTTTTAAAGATTGTTTCAAGTGTTTCTCAAACATAGTTTTTTTTTAAAGATTTTTATTTATTTATGCAAGCACTGGGTACAGTCAGAAGCATGGGAGGGTGAGAGAATTCACCAGAGCCAGAGTGGAGAGCAGAGCAGGCAGACTGACGAAGTACACTGCTAATGGGAGCAGCAGGCGGTAGGAGAGGTCTGTGAGCCATGTGGGACCCTCGCCCAGGGGCCGAGGATCGAACCGGTGCTGCAGAGGCTGCAGGCAGCTTCGCAACCCAGCGCTCAACCGCTGTGCCATTGGGGAGGCCCCATCCAAATATCTCTTAAGGGCTATTCTGACCCTAAAGGATGGCATCAAAATTCTATCTTCATCTAAACTACATAGTAATTGGGGGGCGGAGGGTGGGGCAAGAAGAGTCTACTGGAAGGAGATTGTGGGGCAAGAAGAGTCTACTGGAAGGAGATTGTGTACTTAGGAATGAGGTCTTCCATCTTCCCATTTGGTGTCATTCCCTATCAAATAAATTGCACCAAGCTAAGGAAAATAGAGGTAACCTTATTGAGAGGTTTTGGTTTAATAGCTTAACCAGAAAGCAAATTCATTAATTAAATGTACTTTAATTGCATTCACTGAACAAACATTTATTGAACACCTCAGTAATGCCAGGCACTAGTCTAGTCAGCCTTATCCGGGCAAGGAAGAAATGTGCTTCCTCATAGCACACAGGAAAGAGATGTTAAGACACTGGTTTTTACACACAAAAGTGGGAAGGAGCTTCCTTTTTATGAGCACATATTTGCTATAGTTCTAAAATCAAAAAATGATGGAAGGACATTCGCAGAACAGGAGGCATTCATTTCACAAACCTCAGGTGGGGAAAGTGTGAAGGAACATTGCTAGCACTTGTCTGAAGATGACTCACATACATACACATACAGTGGGACTGGTTTTGTTTTTAATCAGAATGTTTGAGAGTAGGAAGACCAACAACTCACCAGAAGTTGAGTGAAAAGGTATCAAGATGAATGTCGAGAAATTTGGAGGTGGCTGGATCCCTCGGACCGCTTCTCCTTTTTCTTAGGACAGATAACACAACGTGAGGCTACAGAGCCATACATCTGTTTCTAATTTACTTTCTCGGTCTTGTAGTTGGAGTCATTTCTAGATCATGTGTTAGTCTTAGGATAAGTTAGACGGAATTTACACAAAGGGTGAATGCATAATTAACCGCATACACAGACACATCCACACAATGTAGTTAAAAACATATGCAAAAATTCTGATTAGAAAAATTATCAGGTATTTCCTTTGTTCTCTCATTTGTGCTACTCATGCCCTATTTGTCATTGTTATTGTCACTGTTCTGATTTCAGGATGTAGGAAGCCTATCCTTTGATTCATCTTCTTGGTTCCTGACGAGAGAGCGTGACATTGACCTTCCCTAAATGTAGTACTAAAATCTGATGGATTTTTCTTCATCAGATTACATTCTCTAGTGTTTCACAGGGTCTTTGATGGAACCAATTTAACGGCTAGGAGAGTATAATGTGTTAAATTTTAAAGGACATTCTGAATACAGTGCATGCTTAAATTGAAATTCTAAATCGTTTACATCTTTTCCTAGTCATCTTTCTTGCCTTATACAAGCTATGTATATTCCCAGTTACTTTGCTTATCCTTTTGAATTTACTATATCATCTTAAATTTGGTTAATTATTTAAAGCACTGAAAACAAAGGTCAAGGGCAATTTTATTCTTTTAAATCACTTTCTTCTATTGAGAAAAAAATTAGGTCAGACAAATTAAGCTCAAAACTATTTTGCAATTGCTTTCCTGAACTTCATTTTTATAATTTTCTCATCCAGTTTACAATGGTTTTCCTAAGGTTTATGCCTTCTCACTTAGGTATTTAAAATGCCATTATTTACTAAATTCTAAAGCACTGACCTTTGTAGTTACTTTGTTGGAAATCTTGCTGTAATTTGACAGAGCATTAACTAATTCTGATTACTTATCTAGTACATGGGTGAAAATATCCACCTTTCAAGACAGGCAGTTCCAACACAATTTGACAACATTAGGAAACATCAGTTCTAAGAACACAGGAAAAAATTTGAACCGTGTTGACATTTCTGCCTAGTGTTAGATAGTGTTCTTTAAAGACCAGACAGACAGCATGCACAATTGCAGGCGGAAACAATACATCTGCTGACACTGGCATTACCCGCCAAATTTGGCCATGGTTTAAAATAAATAACTTTTTGGTGATGCATAGTACTGAAATTACACAAACAGTAGAAATTACTAAGACATAAGCCTAAATGTTTTGTGGGTTTCAAGATTTTATGCAATCAATATACTAACATCTGTAACACCCTTTTGTTTCTAAAAATGTTGATGCCAGAAACATGAGATTAACATTGCTTGATGACTTTCGTTCAGATTTTAAAATAAACTTAAGTTTAATTCTTTGGAATAATCATTCTTGAGCCACATTTTTATTTAGGTCATTAAGGCAACCATAATCATCCCCTTATAAGGAAAAGTTTCATTAAAAATGCTAGGGAACTGCAGTCTGTTTCAAAAACCAATACTTGTAGCTTGTTGTACTTATAGTTGTAAATGTCTAGTTTATTAAATGAAAACATCCTTAACAGTTTCGAGTGTCAGCAACAATTTTATAAAGTTGACAATGAAAAATAGTCAAATATTCCGGGAACTTCCATAATAATAGGAAATTACCTTCTTCCCTAGAAATGACTGTTTTGCCTAACTTAGAAGCTTTTAGGGAGCTGACATAATAAAGTGATGTTCAGAAGGCTGAAAAACCTGAATATGTGTATGGAAATTCCTTCATAATTTTTATTTGCCAAAATCGATATACCATTTTCTAGTGGGTTTGAAATTTCCTGACACCTAAATTGCAACATCAGATACCTTTTAAAATACTAACTCCTTCTACCTCCCCTTGTATATCAACCAAGTTCTATTCTAAGTAACATTAATGGAAAATTGAAAAAAGTCCTGAATATTAAATATCCTTAGAGAACCCCTTCTCTGCTCTTGTGATAATTTTTTCCCCTATCAGTTCTCTGAGAATATGTTAACTTGTGAGTCATGCTGAAAAATTATTTTTGGCTGAGTAAAGATTTCATTATGGTTTGCTTTATTATTTGTGACAAATATCCTATAAATGTAATCAGGTTAGCACCTTCTCTATGGACAAATCTACTTCTATCTTTCATATACTACTTGAGCCAGGTCAATATTTGTTAATTCACTACCTACTGTGTGCTGAAAAGAGAACATACATTTCAATCTCAGAAGGAAAACACACTCAGTGGTTAATTTTTTTTATCATTTTTACAAATGAATAGTGTACATAAAAAAATAAAAGGATAACTTTATTAAACATACAAATTCAAGAACATTTAGGTTTTTAAAAAATTATAGTATGAGAAGACAGATCAAAGGTAATGGTGTAGATACATACACACACACATTATATTTAGCAATAGATTAGGTAGACAAACTGACTTCATGGTCAAATAACAAAATGAATATTATATCCTTACGCTGTTTCTATACTCTATGACTACAAAATAGGAAACTTCTCAGCAGATCCATTCCTCACTTCCAGACTGACTTCTCACAAGAAGTTGGATAGCTGTCGTTGCTATACATCATTCTGGCATACAGTAATACATAAACTTCTATCTTAGGTCCTTTTCTACTTTGCTTACTTCACTATCTCTTACCAATCCACCCAAGACCCCAATCTTCATTCTTCCTTGAGTAGAGCCAACTTAGTCCAATAGGTTATATAGCTCTTGATGGCGTCACGTAAAGGAAAAATGTGCAATAGATTCAATTCTGCTTGTCAATTTCCTTTCAGCAGCTACCTAATTCTACCTAAGATGGTGTGAAAAAGCATACAGCTGAAAAAGAAAAGCATTCTGGACTATTAATCTTCACCTTGGCCCTGAAGTGTCCCTTTTTTTCAACCAGTGTAGCATTATTTTAAGATTCTAACTGTAAACATAAGCAACATTTAACTAAGCACCCAGAAATGTTTTGAAAGCACCATATTAATTCCAAGGAGATTGTATTACGTGGGGGTTAAGAAGGCAGAAAAAGTGAGAGAAATCATTAAGAAACCATGGCAATTCACGCAAAAAATGCTTTCAAAAAATACTCTAAAAATGGAAAGGTGTAATTTTATGTGATATTCCCCACCCCCACCAGACATGACAAACATTTTCTCAGTACTTGTTTAGTGTTCATGAAAGATACAACATATACATCTGCAAGAGAGGAAATTATTTTCTTTACCTACAGAATGGACAGAACACCAGAATCAGGTTAGGTTTTTTAAAAGGACACAGATCACAGCTTTAAGAAACCAATAAACTAAGTCTTCTGACCTAGTTTAGACACTGCACGGTATATTTTAATCCCTGAAATATCCATTAATTTACTGACTTGCATCTAGAATCCCTATGTACTAGGATAACACTGCTCCTTTATCTGCATATGACAGTGAAATATTAGGGAAAACTAAAAATTTGAATATGCTCGGGTATCTCTAACCGAAAGACCCATTGTTAGTCCAAAGAATGACCCCAGGCCCCTTAAGCAATCTTAATCTGTATTTCAGAATCTGCCTTGAGAGCAAATACTTCAATTTAAAAATAAATTATTCATCTTGTCCTGGTCTCTAATCAATAACTTATGACTATTACACAAAGAACTCTTTTTCAACCCACCTCACAATATACAACAGCAAACATTAAATGAAGACTTGATAATCACAAGCTCATGTCTTTAAAAAAGGGATGCAATAAAGCTTCTGCTGCTGTTATTCTTGAAGCTGGATTGAGATCTAGAAGTTTGTCAAGCAGGTCATAAGCTTCATCAGGCACCTCATCCCAGCCTTCTAAACTGGTAGCACACTCATCAGACCGACCCCCAGAGTCATTGCTGCCCCCTTTATACAGTGAATTCCCCGAGTGCTGTGCTTGAAGTGTTTGTATGGGGTCATTCTGGGCAGATTTCCCTAAAAAAGCCGGGTCATGAGACGCAGGCTTCTGTAAACTGCTGACTAATTTGGAAGTGTTAAAATCTATACCCCTGAGCTTCTCACAGAGTTTTCTCAAGTCTTGTGCTGGGACTTCTTTGCTACACAATATTGATTTGCCTAAAAAAGAAAAAAAATAACATATTTTATACTATTTGAATATATCAGAAAACTCTTTGTGAGAAACTTGCAAGTCAAACTGTCCTTTGCAAGTATATTTATGCTGAGTATGAACTGGAGAACCACATACTAAAGTGTGTATTGTACTACACTGAAGACCGATTCATAAAGTGGGGGGAGCAAAAAGCAGTGACTTATTAAGGGATGTTGGGGACTTCCACAGCTTCATTTATATTCAGCGCAAAGTTATAGTAAATTTTGACTGAAATAACCACAGAAGTCATACTAAAAAAACATGCAACAGGTGCTGCAAAGCATTATTTTTTAATCATGAGAACAACCATTATAATAATAAATCTCTAAAGGTCCTTGCCGGCTAGCCTGACACTTGCTCTGGAGCGTTTTTGTCAGATGTTGTACTTCCACGTTGGTTTTCAGTATGATTTTGACTACAGGTGGTAGAGATTTAAGCTCTTCAACAAAATGTTGTAGTGTTGTCTGATAACCATTATGTCCATAAACTTCTTATGAAGTTATTGAATAGCAGAGCTAAGTTTTTTCAACCAGTAGAGAATAAGCATGCTAAAGTAAGAATACAATTTCTAAAGTGTAAGTTTTGCTTTCTACTCCTGGTTACTTTACCCTTGTCTGTATCTATTATTCTATCCTATTACCCGCAGATAAAATTCTCTTATACTAGGTACAAGAAAGGTACCAGTTATGGATTGGCTTTGTTGCAGAAACATCTCCTGGTTAGCCTCCATTAGGAAGCTTTCTTCACAGCCACCACTAAGTTTTTGTTTCTGATGGATGAAACTACAGCACTGGTACCTAACTAAGCACAGGACAATCATTTTCACTGTGGTTCCTAGCTAGAAGCAGTTCTTGGTTATTATCAGTTGTTTTTCAAACTAACAAGTCTGGACTCTCTCCATATCCTATTATTCTGAATTTTATTATCCTAACCTGCTGGGGTGAGACAACAGTCAGATAATTATCTTGTAGCACTGATCCAGGGGCCGGGCATAAAGCAGCCCACCTACTCTTGTGACAGGCGGACTGAAACTTTATCCCCAAAGGGGTGTACCATATGGTATGACAGCACACTGACTCAATCACACCATTCTCTGCAAGGCATTAACTACAGTGTACATGAAGAATAAATACAAAGTGGACATTTAAGTTGTTGATCAGAGCAAGGCTGAGATAATTTTTGGATGTCCCATAAAGTACACAAGTGTTGAAGTACAAGAACTTGTGTAGCTAAGGAGATGATTTCCTACATCTAATACATGTTTACAATAATGTTCAATCAGTACAGGTGTTTCGTTCATCTCTCTTCTCTGCTACTTTAACCCTAAGGAACATAGAAATCCACATGCTCTCATTTCTGTACAACAGAATATATGCTGTGTGTACAGACTAAGATAAATTAAGACAGGCCTAAGAGTAACTGATGCTTAATAAATATACAATAAACTAAAACATTATTAATGATATTTGTATGATAAAATCAAGCCACAAATACAAAGAATTAAGATTTTATTCCTTATTCTTTTAAAATTATAAATAGTGGAGAAATATAATAGTTTGTACTTGATAAGATTAAATGATTAACCGAACAGAACTGATGACAGACTATTTTCTTAACAATGCTATTTATTTTCAAGTGATTGAGAAATTCTCTACCTAAGATTAGAGAACGTTATGAACACAGAATGTTTATTTGAAGAGAATTTTGTAATACTGATAATTTATTAAATGCTTTGCAAGTGATAGCCAGAGGCATGTTTCTTTTGTTCTATAACATAAAAAAATTACTTACCAAAAGTTTTAGCAGCCTGGATAGTTTCCTTGGATCCACGAATTGTCATAATTTGAGCCAAAGCAGTTAAATCATCACTTGCTTTATAAAATGGATATCGTCCACTGAGCAAAGAAAGGAATATGACACCTGCAGACCACATGTCAATTGCTGTAACAGAAAACAAACTTTAAAAATACTCTGATTCTGTCATCTGCATCAGTAATCCTTAGCCTTCACTGTGCATCTGAATCATCTTGAGAGCCTTAAAAGAAATTCTGATGCATAGGCCGAATGCCTCAGCGATTCTGATTTAATTATTCTGGAGTAGGGTTCAGGCATCGGTATCTTTTTTAAAGTTCCTCAGGGACTTTAAATACAATTCCAGGATTGAGAATCCTTGGTTTAACATCCTTAATACAAAACACATTGTTTGCTTTCTTGAGCAACATGTTGATAAGTTTAAAAAGATATTTCATTATTGCAAAACACTAAGTAAATGCACATTTTATAAGATCAAAAGAAATTGAAAAATAGCAACATTGGAAAAAATCTGCATGCTTTTCAAGAACTATACATCTTAGTGAAAGGTTTTCACTTTAGTGAGAAGTATTGAACATCAGAAACCCTTCCTTGGCAAGGTGCTAACCCTTACTTTTTTATACAAAAATTAATCTTCAGAATTTTGGCACTTAAGGTTAAGACCAATTAACTTGCATGTTAAGAAATTCATTAAGACAAAACAAAAAAACCCCCTGACAATAGAAAGGTGGTAACCAGAGGGGACCCACTGGTAGGAATGGGGAGAAGAAACTCCAATATTTAGAGGTGGGTGTGGTGAGATATATGCAGTTGTGGAGATGGGAAAATGTCCTCCTGGAACTTATGCAGTGTTGTGATCTAATGTTACCTAAAAAAAAAAAAAACAAAAAAAAAACAAAAACAACAACAACAAAAAAAAACCACCCCCAAACAAAAAACAATGTGTCCTCCCCACCCTCCAAAAAAACCCACATTTTTTTCTCCTAGGATCATCTTTTCTCCTAATTGCTGACCTCCCAATATCAAGAAGTTATCTCTTGGCAACTGCATCATCTGACTTTCTTAGTTCACTTTGTACCTCTGGCTGCTTCTTCAACATTTTCCCCAAGCCTCTTCCCTCTCAACTCTCCCTGATTAGTCCATTCACTTCATAACTACCATTTATATATAACGATGACACTCAACTTATTTCTAGTTCAGATTTCCACGTGCTTACTTTTATTTTGTAAGACATTTCTATCTGGATGTTTCACAAATATCTCAAATCAATTATGTTATTTCTTCTTTATTCCCCATCTTGATTACTGGTACCCATTCAACTTTCCCAAGTGATGAATGTGATAAACATCCTGGATGCCTTTTTACATTACCTTCCTACACCCAATTATCACAAGGCAGAGCCTTTCTAATTCTTCCTCTATCATTCCTATTACTAGTGCCCTCAGTTAAGTTTTCATCATCTCTCTGTACCCCTTCAGGATACCACTCTCCAAATTCTATCTTTCTTGCACATATGTCTTGCATACCATACTATCTTCTCCCCTTAAATAACTTTCCAGCATCTACAGAATGAAGTCCAAATTGTTTATCAAGTGTGATCTGACTGTACCTACATCTTTTCAGGTTTACTTCTTAGCATTTCTTAACTTCCATTTTACATTATAGAAACACTAAACTTTTTATAGCTTCCTGTATGCTATTTCATGAGTTCCTCTACTCCTGCCTCAAAGAAAAACCTCAATCCCGATTTATACTCTGTTTTCAGAGATTATATTTAAGACATTATTCTAAAAAGAGAAACACAGGTTTAATCAAGACTAACAAACAATTTATGTGCCAACAACATAAAAGTTAGTTATATTTAAAGGAGATTTCAAAGGGTTCCTGATTCCTACTAGGACCAACGCTTTGTGCATTTTTGTTTTCTTGTCCATATCTCCTCCATGTAACTTACTCCAAAATCCCTTCAGGTAAGGGCAGTTAGAAATCCTTCAAATATCTTGTATACAGTTTTATCACCATATTCAACAGGTTATTTTATAATTATTTAAGCATGTGTCTGACTATAATGTAAACAGATAGTTCTATTAATCTTTTATATTTTTAGCAAATACAGAACACTTGATGAATGAATGCATTTCTTTAAAGTCTGTAATCCAAGTGAATTGCAAGATTCATCTATTCAATAGATGCTTCCTGGAACCTGGGTTGATGACAACTTTTTTAGATTAGAGAATTTTCCTTCTCAAAAATGCAATGCCATTATATTGTTTTCAATTTTTTTTCAATCTTCTGACTTCTGAGGTACTAAGCAAACAGATAAAATGTTGCCAGTCTTAAGTTAGCAAAAATACTAGATACAATTTTCCCCCAACATCTTGCAAACAGATAAGCAAAATGCAATGAATAGAAAAAAAAATGTGAAAGGAAAACAGCCACACTAGGATTAGATTCTTTCAAAAATAGCATTAGCTCAAAAATGGGACTGTCACATTGCTAAAATCATGTATATAATTTTATTAAAAGCAGCAGAGCTCAAATATTGGTTATAAATAGACAGAGATCATAAAATAAACTATGCCTGGGTAATTAATTTTATTTGGGTCTGTATTTCTAGTGCAAATTACCTGTAGTTTGGTTGGGGCACTTTGTTAAGACCTCAGGTGCTCTGAATCCTGGTGTCCCTGCCCGAGGAGCAACCTGTTGTCGCCTTATGATAACAAATAAGATTTTTCTAGTTATATTAAAGCTTAATTATTTAAGAACAAAAATATTTATCAATTTAAGTCACAATAAAATCTACACAAGTTATTACAATGCAAATTATAATTCAGAATAAAGACAGTCCTCTCCCCCATCCCCCAGTTCATAGTTCCGGGTATAAAAATGAATATAAGAAAGTGAAAATCAAAATCAACAAAAAACTATGAACCAGAGACACTTTTTGGGGGGTGGGGGGCGGGAGGGGAAGGATTGGGGTCAGAATGGGGCGTTTGCAATTGTATGGGGGAATATAAAAATAAAATTTATTATTTGAAAAAAAAAAAAAAAAAAAGAGGTAGCAGATGGTTAGATGGTAAGAGCCATAATAGAAAAACAGAACACAACAGCAATTCAGAGACATAAAAATCATTTGTTTCAAGTGATTAATTACTGATATAGTCACTTTTGTACTTGAGTCAATCAGAGAAAACTCAAAGTCAACTCTTGAAAGGGTGGGAGGAATTATCACGGTGAAATGTAACAGGTGGGAGTGAGAGAGGACACCTATTTTTTGGTTCTGGTTATTCTACATCAGCAGGAATAAAGAAAACAAAAAGTTTATCCACAAGCAAAATATCCAATTTTAAGCTACCCCAAACCAAAATTATTTGCCTCTAAGAGCAAGTAAATTTTCCAAAAAGTATATATATGTCAAATAAACAACACATGCCAATAGTCTTTGTTCTTCACGGTATTTTTCTCTGCACTAGTGCATATGTAGTTCCGAAATTGTGCTGCTTCCTCTCACACAACTCTATCAGTTGTCTTCCAAAACTAATGCAATGCTGGTAATTTTATAAGCCATCAAAATACATTACCTTGAAAGGCAAATACTGCAAACTTTATCTGTTGCATAACAATCACAGGTCAGACTAGATGGGCAAGAACTAGAAGTTTTCCTCACTGTACCACTATTCACAGCTTTTGTAGAAACAGCTTTCTTTTTTGTAGCTAACTTTCTAGATAGCACATCCATAGTCTTTGACTGCTTCATAAGCTGTAAAAGAAAGTTGCATTTTCTATTTCCATTAACATTTAAGTGGGGGCCTTCAAATGCTAGTATGGCAAACACAACAATAGAAGCATAACTTTTAAAACCACTGGATTGTAAATTATTAAAATATTTAAGCCTTTTTAGGTTCTTCTGCTTGAACAAACATATTAAGATTCACTAATCAGTCCTAGTTTGGCAAATACTGACTTACACTTTATTAGAACTTTTCCTGGTATGTTACAAAAGTATAAAAGAGTGATGCTCTAGTGTCTAACTCCATTTCAGAACTGTAAACTGCACAATTACACTGGCTAAACTCAGTTTCAATTTGTTTTTCATGCTATCTATTACAGAATATCATAAATTACTTTAAAAACTATTTAACATCAAAGGCTATTTTGTAAACTTTACATATATCTTTACACTATTTACTGTGTGTCGAAATGTGTTAGTTGTTGGGAGCTCACATGATAGCCAAGAGAGAAAAGGTTTTAATATTCTAAATATTCCTCTAGAGAAAGAGCAACAATAATAAGGTAACCAAAAATGATGAAAAAATCTACCAGAAAGGTTGAGGAAAAAAAACTGGAAAATATAAGAGCACTGACTAGATGCTCAAAACATTAATACCTCTGCTGAAGCAAAACTCTAAAGACTTACTGATAACAAATGCTAATCTAGTCATTCCCTAAATCCTCTGGAGTGTACAACTGACTGATGATTGCACTATTAAGCTACATTACTTACTTTCACTGCAGGGCTCTCATGTGAAATGGAGCTGTGTATATTGAAATTTCTTTCTCCAAAAACAGAGCGCTGGACAGAAAGGCCTACAGATCCTTCCTACAATACCAACAAAAAACAGGGAAAACAAGGATTATATCTGTAACACTTTCTGCCAGCTGTACTCTGCCATAGTTTTGAAAGAGTTAAGTGACATGAAACAAAAACAGCTGCATCCAAGTCATTCTTAGGTACCAAAACACTTCTGTGAAAGGAAAAAATAGTCTAGACAGAACTCTAAACACCCATACAATGTTATCATAGTCCACAAATATATATAACTTAAAAATTTCAAAAATCACCTGCATGGATGTTACATTTACTGTGCAGCTAAAATGGAGATAGACACTTCAGAATTTTTCCCCTACAACTAGTGCTTTAAAAAAAAAAAAAGATAATTAATCTGAACTTTATAACATGCAGGGAAATTTGTTAATTTCTACTTTTTGTTGTATAATACAACTGTAATGGCAAAGACATTATAAACCTACCAAGTAAATTTTAGATTTGAAATAGTTAAACCATCCATTACAAATCTTAGTGAAAAATCTTGTTGACAGAATACATAATAAATATTAAATAATTTTTTTAACTGCAAGTATATCCCAGTATCATATCTCCCTCTGTTGGTGAAGGAGTGTAATTCTAAAACCGTGTTAGTACTTAAGAAATAAAAGAGAACCTTTCCATCTTTTCCTTGTTTACTCTGAATTTGTGCATTTGTATAAGGCCTTTTAACAGAAGTTTTTGTGGCAGGTTGTTGATCCAGCTCTTTAGGTGCTCCTGAGCCACTCAGAGAAATCTTGTTTCCTGTGATTACATGGGATTTATTTTGTGAACAACTTTCCTGCTGAGTTTCGGACTGGACAAATTTGAGTAGCTCTATTTTCGTATCATGGGTTCCTTGGGCCAAACCAAAGTCTACTAAAGCATACCTAAGAAACAAAAGTAAGCATTTTCACTTTTCTGGAACTAATAAAGCTTAGTAACATCATAATATGCTCAAACCGTATTTATTCACAAACTGCAATTCTTTTAGGACTCAATTAAGAATTTATATACATATATATCAATTATTCCTCAATTAAAACGTAAAACATTCTTGAGAAAAGAAAAATAAGGTTTATAGATACGGTAAGGACTTAACAGCTAACTAGGACTGAAAATTAAGGAAAGATATATCTAACCCGGGGCCTCCCTGGTGGCGCAGGTGTTAAGACACAACCTAGAAACTATGCACAGCCTCTGCAGCATGAGTTCAATCCCCAGCCAGCCAGGGAGCTACCCACATGGTGCAGCAGACTTCTCCTGACTTGCCCGTTGCTCCCCTCAGCAGTGCATGTCAGTAGATCTGCCTGTTCTGTTCCCCACCTTTCACCCCCAGCACCTCTGGGACTGTACCCCAGCTCTTGTATGCATGAATGAATAAATATTTTTTTAAAAAAAGATATATCTAACCCTTGCACAAAAATCTTTTTTCCCCTTTCCAATGGATTTTGTTGACAAAGGCAGACAAGAAGCGCAGAATATAAGCACAATTCTTTGTTCTCTGTTGTTGGCAGAGATGGCATCACAGTAGATCATTTTTAATTAAACGTTAAGTTTAAAAGAAAAATAAACTATAACCATGATCTAATTAAAGAGAAAGGTCAAGACTATAAAAGTGCAAGGAAAGAAGTTGTAATTTCTATTCTTCTGGCCATACTCAGTATGACTGATTCATTGTATAAATGCAGTATTTATTTTCTGTTTAGGCCTTTATATATATGATTGGCATAAGAAATACACATACAAGCAGAATTTCAGTATTCAGACTATAATGTAGTCTAATCCCCTCATTTGTTAGGAAAAAAAAAATCCTAGATTAAGAGAAATGTGCTAAGGTCAAAAAGGACTAGACCCTTTCTAAGTTTCATTCAGCTAAATGCTATTTCTACTGGGCCATGGAACATCTAATGATGTACATAGCTTTACTAATATAATTTTACCTTTTCCTTCACTGTATTTCCCTTCCCTGATCAAATGAAAATTTGGAATAAAAAAAAAAAATCTGTGCTACTACAGTTATGTCTGATGGACCCACAACACAAATTCAATCAAATGTAAATATTTTCTAGTAACCTGACATACTCACTTTTTCAGGCGTCTATTAAATAAAAAATTGCTTGGTTTCACATCACGGTGAACAATACCAAACTGATGAATGCGTTTCAAAGCTTTGAACAGATTAAACATATATTCCCGTACTTCTTGAAATGAAAGCAAATTCAAAATATCCTAAAATAAAGTTGTGAATAAGGTCATAAAATTATTTTCATTGAAACATTTAGCTAATAAAAATTCAAGAACAGTAAAACCTACCAAAAAGGACTCATGCTCCAGATACGGCATTGCAATAACCACATGATCATTCTTCCTAAAACAGTATTTAACTCCCATGACATTATCTTGCCCCCTAGTGGAAAAATGCACAACGTTACAGGAAAGGTCAAATGAACTGAAACTTTATGCTTAGTTTTTCTTAAAACTGCAATCTTAACAATGCATAAATAATGCTATAAAATTTACTTAAGGACCTTCCTAGTGGTGCAAGGGGTTAAGATACAACCTACGAAGCTATCAGCAACCACTGCAGCACGAGTTCGATCCCGACCAGGGAGGAGACCCACATGGTGCAGCAGACCTCTCCTGACTCGCCCGCTGCTCCCCTCAGCAGTGTATTTCAGTAGATCTGCCTGTTCTGTCCCCCACTCTGTCTCTGGTGAATCCTCTCACCCTCCACACCTCTGGCCTGTACCCTAGTTCTTGTATGCATAAGTAAATGAAAATAAATATTAAAAAAAAAATTTACTCAAAATCACCATCATATAGGATAGTGTGCACATTTAAGTGACTTGAAAAATATGCAGCTCCTATTATGAGGTTACTATAATAATTCACACATCTGATAATCATACTTTTAATTGGGGGAATGACAAAATGAGAATAATACGAATGAGTTAATAAGACTTAATATCAGATAATGTAATAACTAGAAAACAATAATAGCTGACAGTGAGCATTCACTATATGCATCTATTAATAAATTCACTTCATCTTCACAACAACCCTATGAGGGCTGTTTCTATTATTTCTTGTTTTATAGATAAGAAAATAGAGGTACAGAGAGGTTAAGGAACTTTCCCCAAGGTCACTAGCCTAGTAAGTCATGAGCCAGGATTTGAATCCAGGCAGTTTACTGCAGATCTATACTCAACTGCTTTATATAAGATGAGGAAAACAGGATAAAATTGACTCCCATGGTTTTAAGCCTGAGTAAAAACAATATGGATACCAACAAAATATGTAGAATAATCAGCAAAAACAGCATTAAAAACCAAGAACCCATCATGTTGATAAGGGTATCTAGATATGGGAGTAAATCTTATGTGAGAAATGAGAGAAGTCCATAATACTTGTTGAGAAGTGATTAGCTAAAGTTGTGAAAATGATTAGAGTTCTGAACCTTGAAAAAGCCTCAAGGTTCAGCTGGAGGGCAAAATAAGGAAGAAGCTATAGAAGGCCAGCGAAAGGATGTTACCCAAGTGAGGAGCCTGAAAGGAAGAGGTGATTAGCATTGAGGTCAAAGAGAGTAAGGACTGAGGGAAGCCTTTTGGTTTGGAAAATAAGAATCAACTGGCAGTAGTATCTCAAGGGACAATATAAACGGAACAGACAATGCAAAATAAGATAGAAAGAAAATAAGACACAGTGCAAGCAGAATATAGAGATATTTTATCTGAAATATCAGACAAGGAAAAGAAGAAAATCCAGCATGGAGCTAGAAAGGAAAGCAAAATGAGATAAAGGCTTTTTTAGCATGTACTTCAAAGAAGTGCAGGGAAAGGAAAAGTGGCAGAAGGAGGTATTTAAAAGTGTGGGGGAAGGATGCTCTTATTCAGGGTACTAGCACTTTAGTAATTATGCCCTAAGAGGCCAGTTTACCCTTTTTGTAATAAACAAGGTGAAACAGGGTAACAGGGTAAAACAAAGAAATAGGCTTGTTCATTCATTTAGTAAATATTTAATCAGCATTGTGATTTGCCAATAAAGAAAAATAATAACTTGATTTCTGCCCACATGGAGTTTATTATCTAGTGGACAATACGGATAAAAACAGATTACAAGGGTTTTGAAAGAGATTGACTTTATCAACAATGATAAATAGGTGAGTCTAATTTACTTTACAGAAAATGGTGCCACTTCTGCTCAGATCAGAAAGGTGTGAAGTCAGCATATGGGGAAACAGTACAGGTAGTGGCCCTGAGGTGAGTGAGTTGAGACAAATCCAAGGAATGAAAGAAATGGGAGCACAGCAGAGGAAATGGGGAGACCAGCAGGGGATAAGGTTGCATTTTTTTTCAAAGTAAATGTATTTTGGAAACCATATAAAGATTATAAGTGCTGGATCAAACAGTATCCCATTCATATTATACACTTACATATCTTTATATTTTAAAGGCTATTCTGGCTATTGTGTGACCATGGGGATGGAGGGGCGGGTATGGAAAGATGGGTCAGAGCAGGCTACTGTAGTAAGTTATCTAGGCTTTGACTGAAGTCGTGATTGGAAGATAAAAACAAAGGTGGATTTCTTGATATATTTTGGAGGCAAAATGTCCAGCCTTTGGATATGGTTTAGGAGAGAAATAGATATTGAGGATGATTACTAGGTTTCTGGTCTTAGCTACTGAGTATCTACTCGTGGTGTCATTTGCTGAGATGAGCAGATGAAAATAAGTTGTTGCAAAAGGATTTCTGTTCTCTCTTTTGGCAGGTGAAGAGATGCAAAATTTAGATTTTTGGCATGTTAAGTCTAAGATGGTTATTAGGTACACAAACGGAAATATCAAATGGTCAGGTGGACAAATACAAATTTGCAGTTAAGAGTTATGAGGCCACATACCAAAAAGACCAGAAACAATAGGTATTGGTAAGACAGTAAGAAAAATGAACACTCATATACTGTTGGTGGGAATGTAGACTATCCTGGCCCCTGTGGAGATTTCTCAAAATTTATCTACCACATGATCCAGCAATTCTCCTGTGGGTTCCTATGAGCTGGCTACTAACTGGTCACTCACAGGCAACTGTGACCTATTTGCTATTTACAAATCATACCAGAGCATTCCTTGACTACCTATGGAGTATAGCCCGTATCATGAGGCAGGCCTGGGGATGCCTAGGCCACTGCTGACCTGATTATGTGACTATCTTCATGGTGGTCTTGGGATAACTCTGCCTGTGATAATACTTTGCTGACGCAAATGTCTCTTGACGCATGGTCACGATGTCCCCTTCTCTGTTCCTCGTAAAACTTTGTCCCCCATTCCATTCCCACCCCTGGACTTTATTCCTCATACCATTTTCACATGATCAGCTTTTACTAGCCTGTGTGCTTCAATAAAAGGCATAAGAACTTCTGCTCAGTAGCATAGTCTTGCCTTGCAAACCTGCTCCATGACTACTGTGTCCCTCATCACATTCCTGTCACAACATTCTTCTTACTATCTAGCCAAGAATATGAAAATACTAATTCAAAGGGATATATGTACTCCTAGGTTAGTTGCAACACTATTTACAATAGTCAAGCTATGGAAAAACCAGTGTCCAACAACAGATAAGTGGATTAAGAAGATATTGTATATTTACACAATGGAATACTACTCAGCTATAAAAAATTATGAAATCTTTTATTTTTGAAAGCATGTATGGAATGAGAAGGGATTATGTTAAGTGAAGTAAGTAAGGAGGAGAAAGACAAATACTGGATGATTTTACTCATGTGCGTCATATAAAGAAACAAAACAAAGGAACAAGCAAAACTAAACCAAAAACAAACACTTGAAATCAGACTGCAGAACTGAGGTTACGGGAAGGGAAGGGTGGGGCCCAATAAACTATACTGGAGTATTACTGGTGGCATGGTGTGATAACATACATTTGTTATCATTGTACTGGTGTGAAAAGTACTCCTAAAACAGAGTATTGTAAACCAAGATTACTTTGATAAAAATAATTTAATTCTAAAAAAGAAAAAAAAAATGCAGTTAGAGAGTTTACTATCTATTTAAAGTCATGTGAAAATACATTATACTATCCAGGGAAAGGAACAGAGAAGGGAAACTCAAGAGCAAACAATGAGGAGCAACAACATTTAGAGGTCAGACAGAAGAGAGCTGACAAAGGATACTGAATACGAAAGGCCAAATAAGGCAGGAAGAAAACAAGGAGTAAGTGGCAGTACAGAAGTCAAAAGGCAACATATGAACGGAAAGAGGAACTGGCAAAATGGAAGTCATGGCTGACTCTCCCTAAAGTAGTTTCAGCTTGTGTTGAGAGCAGTCATACTGTGTGTATAGTGAAAGCGGGTGTGGAAGTGAAAACAGTATGTATAGATAATTTCTGAGAAGTGTGGGTGTGATAGGTAACAAAGAAATAATGGAGCAGCTAGGAGGATGGCAGTACAGGGAGGATAAGGGATTCTAAATAATGTCTGTATGTTAATAGGAATGATCTAGCAGACACTGATGAAAAAGACATGCCGGATTATTCTGTTGTTCACATAGAATATAAGATGAGGCTATCAAAAGCTAGGGAGATGTAAAATATGAGTTTTGCATATTATAAAAAAACTAGCTGGATGACCGAAGTCAAAGTTTATGACATGGCAGGAAGAATAGAAAAAGATCTAGTAAAAGAATAGGAATTCAAGCTGAGCCCCAAGGAAAATCCACTCTAAACATTAATATAAATTTAACCAATCATTCCAGAAAGTGCTAGCAAACTGGAAACACCTAACTAAAGATGTTTAATTCATGGAAAATCTCATCATCCCTCCATCTAATAAAAAAGTTCAAAAATTATATACAGTCAGTTCAATCGGAATATCTTTAAATTGCCTACCCAGCCACTGTTAGACACTGAAGTTCAGCTGCAATTCTTATAGGATGACTTGTTGGAATTAAGTGTTTTAGAGCAATTTTCTCTTCAAGTCCTACTTGTAACTGTGCTGTGGCCAAATATACAGAGCTGAAAGTACCTGTAAGACAATTTATTTTTCAACTTTTTTTTAAAATCAGTAAAAAGATGTAAAGATTTGCTTCTTATATTTACTATTTGGGATTATAGTCCCAAATCATCTCATCATCTATTAGTAATAAAATTGCGCCTTAATGTTTTTTAAAAAGTATATTTTTCAGTAAGAAATAATGAAAGTCAAGGTTACATGGGAAAAAGAGAAGAAAAAATTAATAAAGATAATAAAACATATCCCCAAATTACCTTCTCCAATTTTATCTTTAATCTTAAACACATTGCCAAGCTGTGGTACAGCTTCATAAAGCTTCTCAATATCTTTTTTAATGCCTATCAAGGAAATAAGAATCACAGTTAAAATTAATGAGTATATTTTATAGTTTAAGTTAAAACCTCAATGAAACAAATTCTAAAACATGAGTAATTGGATTAAAAATAAAAAATCGCTATAATAAAATCTATCATGTGGGTGTAACTCACAGACACCTCAAACTAACAAAACTGCAAGTCAAGAATCATACACACCAGATTTCTATAGTTTAGAAATACATGCTAATAGATACATTAACATAGCACAGAATACCACAAAACAAAGCTAAATTAAAAAAAATAAATCAACAATTTGTGCTGTGATCACTAGATGGCATGACAAGGACACAATGCAATCTTGAAAACTATTTTCTTCCCCTGAAGACACAAAATCTTACAGGCCTGGAAAAGTTTTATGTATTGAATATTCACATTATACGCTCAGAGAAAAGACCTAGTAAAGCTTTTAGAAATGATGTATTTATAAAAAGTTGCCCCAATTATGAATAGAATCGTCTTTGTCAGCAAATAAACTGCTGCTTTTAAACAAATAAAAGCTCTTTAAGAAAACAAAGATGGTTAAAATAAGGAGAGGCAATACTACAAAAATCAATAAACTATTATATACAACAAAAAACCATATTCTTAAGAGTCATCAGATTGTATTATAATATCTAGGCCAAGCATGAGCTACCTAAGGTTGTACTACTTTGTATAGTATTAATAGTTTTTAAGACATTTTCAAAGCACTTTCACATGTATTATCTTTTAAATTTCACAACAGCACAGTGACACTGACAACAGAAACTGCATCCTGATTTTTCAGATAAGGAAGCCTTATTCAGGAAGGTTAAACAATTTGCCCAATTTCACAGAGCTATTACTTATACTCATTCTTTAACAATATTTTTAAAAATGCGTAGCTTTTTTTTTTTAAAGATTCATTTATCTATACAAGAACCGGGTTACAGGCCAGATGTGCAGGAGGTAAGAGGATTCACCAGAGTCAGAGTGAGGAATAGAACAGGCAGATTGACTGAAATATACTGCTGAGAGGAGCAGTGGGCGAGATAGGAGAGGTCTGCTGCGCCATGTGGGACTCTCCCTGGCGGGCCAGGAATCGAACCGGTGCTGCAGAGGCTGCAGACAGCTTCACAGCGCTGCGCTCAACCACCGGCGCTACCAGGGAGGCCCCGCTTAGCATTTTTTTAAACAAAACAAAACAAAAGAACAAAATTGGTGAAATCCCTATTCTCTAATCTGGAAGAAAAGACAAATGTTAAAGTTTACTCTTCATACAAAATCCTTATTAATAATACAGGAATGCACATATTATAAAGTAGAAGGCAGTAGGGATAGGCAATGAATACTTCTGAAGGTGCTGAAAACTTCAGGTGATAATTAAGCTGTGTTTTGGAATATTCAGCTGTGGAAAAAAAGTGATTTCAGGAAGAAGAAACTATGTATGCAAAGACACAGAAAAGGAGAGAGGGTAAAGGGAGGAAATAATGAAATTCAATGTGACCAAGGAAGGAAAAGGCAGAGAAGTAAAGCAAAGTAAAAATCATAAAACTTTTTTTTTTTATAGAGGCATGTTTTATTTATTTATTTGTTTGTTTTTGTTTATACATGCACTGGGTACAGTCAGAAGCACAGGAGGGTGAGAGAATTCACCAGAGCCAGAGTGGGGAGCAGAGCAGGCAGAAGGACAGAAGTACACTGCTGAGGGGAGCAGCGGGCGGCAGGAGAGGTCTGCGCGCCATGTGGGACCCTCCTCCGGTGGCCGGGGAGCAGCCGGGGATTGAACCGGCGCCACAGAGGCTGCGGGCAGCTTCGCAACCCAGTGCTCAACCACTGCGCCACCGGGGAGGCCCAAAATCATAAAACTTTTAAGCAGGGAGATAACAGGTGGAGGAAGAATTTTATTTTCTATTTGCTTCAAATACTCTTACCTTATGGTTTCAAATGATTGGCTCAACTGTCCAGTCTTTGACATTTTATTTCAAGAATTACTCTTCCCATTACTTGCTTTACCTGAGTATCTTTGGGGTACTTAGCCAGTATCAAGTTTCCTGTCTGTTCATTTGATCACTGTTTTCCTCCCACTAGACTATTAGTTACACCAATATATGTTGTTTGTTTGTATAATTCACTGTATACTGAGCTCTGAGTTAAAACAGTGCCTAGCCTAGCATGTTTGCTGGATGAACGAATTATTACTATCATGGGCACTCAGAGAGATTGGTGAAATCTGGAATAAAATTCACTCTTTATTTCCCAGTATTTTTTTCATAAGAGTATTAGAACAGTAGCTTTCATTTCAATATAAATCAAAAACAAAGCCAGATTCGTTCGTTCATACACTCAGCCAAATGTACATTACATGTAAAGGAGATACTGCCTTCAGAGAGCTTATGATGTATCTGAAGAGACAAGATACAGAGAGCTAAAACAATACAAGAATGCAAGGACTGGGTTACTGTATTATGTCCAAGGACTAATAAAGGAAAATTGAACTGTGAAAAGCAGGCAATTACAAAAAAATTGAAGGGAAGAGGGGCAGCATTTACGAAATTGGATGAAAGTGGCATGTTAAGGTTATTCCAGTAGCACAAGATGAACTGGAGGATAGAAAAGAATTGGGAGCAGACAGTTTCAGTAAGAAACTTCATTGTAATTCAGGAGTAAAGTGTAAGAGAATAAATTCATGTGGTAGGAATGGAAGAAGAGGCAATGCCATACATAAAAAGCAGTAAGATGGCCTCCCTGGTGGTGCAAGGGGTTAAGACGCAACCTGTGAAGCTGTCACCAGCCATTGCTGCATGAGTTCGATCCCTGACTGGGGAGCTGCCCACATGGTACAGTAGACCTCTTCTGACTCGCCTGCTGCTCCCCTCAGCAGTGTATTTCAGTCAATCTGTTCTGTTCCCCACTCTGTCTCTGGTGAATCCTCTCACCCTCTGCACCTCTGGCCTGTACCCTAGTTCTTGTGTGCATAAATGAGTAAATCTTAAAAAAAAAAAAAAAAAAAAAAAAAAAAGGGTAGTAAGATATGGGCTTCCCTGGCGGCACAAAGGGTTAAGTCACAACCTATGAAGCTGTCCATAGCCTCTGCAGCATGAGTTCAATCCCTGGCCAGGGAGATACCCACATGGCGCAGCAGACCTCTCCTGTCTCACCTGCTGCTCCCCTCAGCAATGTATTTCAGTCAATCTGCTTGTTCTGTTCCCCACTGTCTCTGGTGAAACTCCCACACCTCTGGCCTGTACCCCAGCTCTCATATGCATAAAATAAATCATTCTTTAAAAAAAAAAAAGTAGTAAGATAAAGTTAGTAACTGGACATGGGGAGCAAATATAAAGCATAAATCAAAGGCAACTCCAAAGTTATAAGCATAGGTAAATGACATAATACTGACCAAAAATAGGGACATCAGGAAAAATACTCATATGACACAAAAGATGAGTTCAGTTTTAGTTAGAAAGCAGAAGCATGTCCCATCATATTTTTTTCAGGATGGAGTTCATGATGTACTCCCAGACCTTGTGTTTTATTATTGCTAAGAACATTTCATTTATTTTTCTTAGTGAATTCTACTTTTGAATACCTAAATGAAAATCCCTCATCGACTTCTCAATCCAAGCTTATTGCAATATGATGAAGAGAAAGGAGTCATAAGTCAAGGAGAAGAGAAATTCTAGTCTAGCTATCAACAAACTTTGTTCTTTGGACAACTGCTAATATACAGACCTTCGCACTGTCATCGATAAAATGACATGGTTGGACCATGCAATCTGGGGGCCTCCCTGGTGGCACAAGGGGTTAAGACACAACCTATGAAGCTATCTGCAGCCACAGCAGCACAAGTTTGATCCCAGCCAGGGAGATACCCACATGGTGCAGTGGAACTCTCCTGACTGGCCCGCTGCTCCCCTCAGCAGTGTATTTCAGTCAGTCTGTCTGTTCCCCACTCTGTCTCTGGTGAATACTCTCATCCCCTACACCTCTGGCCTGTACCCCAGCTCTTGTATGCATAAATAATCTTAAAAAAATCTTTAAAAAAAATCTTAAATCTTAAAAAAAGATAGATTGGTATCCTTTAAAATAAAATAAAACGCAATCCAATCTTAAATCTAGAACTCACTAAGCTTTACTGATTTGTAAAATGTTTCTCTATAAGCATATAACTCACCTTTGAGATTCAGAAAGTTTTCTTGTTTCAAATAACTGCAAATACAGAATTTGAAACCGTGCATTTTTAGAATTAAATACATACCTGGTAGTTTATAAT
Source organism: Talpa occidentalis (assembly GCF_014898055.3). Classification (NCBI taxonomy): domain Eukaryota; kingdom Metazoa; phylum Chordata; class Mammalia; order Eulipotyphla; family Talpidae; genus Talpa; species Talpa occidentalis. The sequence continues at coordinate 93,910,605 of NW_023605305.1, read as the reverse complement.
TCTGCTCATATTTTTTTAACGAGCCATCCGCCTGAAGCCGTTCACACAGGGGAGTAAAAGCCATTGGTTCATCCATCTGAATCTCCAAAGAAGCCTCTATCACAAAATTGGGATGCGAAGGGCCAGCTAAGGGGTCATGTTCACAGGTGGGGAGCAAAGCCGCCGAGAAATTCAGGATCCTGGAGATGAAAGGTTTCAATCACTCACTGAACCAAGCACTAAAACATCATACCCCCAAGGGCAAAACGCATCACACGTCCACATCCCCAGGAAGACAGTGGGCCTTTTCTAAGGATTCCATGTACCTCTCTTCTACCTTACGGAAACAGCGGCCGGGGCTTGAAGGGGAGACTTCCGCGCCCCGGCGGCCCTGGAAGGGAGGCGTGGTGGGGGGACGGCTGACACAGCGCGTCCGGGCCGCTCTGCTCGCGCAGGTGTGTGTGTTTGGGGGTTCGGGGGTGGCAGGCCTCAGCGGGGAAAGCGGTTTGACCTGAGTAGCACTGATGGAGGAAATCGTTTGATTGCTGCTAGGGAGCGGCAGGAGGTTCGTCCGAGGTCCCCAGCGAGTTGGTAGAGAACTGATACGCCCCTGGCCACGAGGGGCTAGAAGAGGATGAGGTGGAATGAATGGGATCCTTCTGGGAGCGCGGGCCGCGAGCTCACCTGGGAGGACCTTCCGCCCTCACTCAGACAATGCTCAGTGCGCAGGCGCGCGACTTTCCCGCCGCAGGTCAGCGGGCTCGGAAGGGGGGGGTGGGGGCCGCCTGGCGACAAGACCAAAGCCACGATCCAGAATTCACTTCTAATCCCTCATAATCCCACGCCATGAACAAACCGTCCGAAACTCACGGTTTAAAGGAATACGGCCTCTGTGACTGCCCAGAGGGGCCCCCGCCTCCAAGAGCGCCCCAACTAGCGAGTCAGCCAAATGCGCCTGCGCAACACTTCCCGCCTCGCTGCTTCTGGGTGCACATGCGCACTGTGCACCCCCGGGCGCTGTGGCGCCGCCAGCGGCGCTTGCGCAGGGCAGTGGGTTGCTGCTCTAGGGGGCGGCTGTGTGGGAAAGCGGTTAGGGAAGTAAAAGCCAAGAATAATCCTGTACGGTTAAAAAAAGAGGGAGAGGATGAATTTGAGATTAAGTTTCTGTGTGGACCTGGCACGACCTGACTTATTGTGACCACAGGAGACTGAGCACACTTGATAAAAGACACTTTTTTGGGTTCCTGCTTTAACTTCCTTTGTGTTGAGTGCCCTATCCTTTACAAACAAACAAAAAGCACAATTGCTGGAAGTTTGTGGTTGTAGTCACAGAAATGAACACAGTGGTATTCACTCAGTATATATTTTGAGTCCTTGGTTCTGAGGTTGGCAGGTTCGAAGGGGTTGGAGTTAACAGCAGTGAACAAGACAGACAAAGGCCATTCCTTTATGAAGTTAAATTCCATTGAGGTGGTGATGATAAACGAATAAACGAATAACATTCTTTCAGATGTTGATTCGAGCTCCAAAGGAAGGATGTGCTAGTGGCTTAAGAGAAGAGTGGCTTCATGGAAAGGTCAGGAGTGACTCCTCTGAGGAGATCTGGATGATGAAGAGCTTACTAATTACAATTTTAGCCTCAGTAAAGTAGATAATGCTCAGTCCTTCTAGATAACAAGTATTAAAATACTCAGTTTTATAATTATTTCTACTTCATACAGCTTCCAATCCAGAGCAAAGTCCCTCTTCCATGAACCCTTTCCTAAAGCACTTAAACGCAAGTCCAAATTTTTTATAACATGTCCTTTCTAACTGATATGACCCATGATTCTCCATGGTGTGCATTCTCACTCACTAAAACAAGCGATAAAATGAACAAAACGAACTTATTGAAGGACAGTTGTGTTCCTAGAGGTCTTTGGAGGTAATTGACTAATTGAGTCCCAAATATCCTTGAAAATGTCAAATAAATGACCAGATGAACATAATGGTTTGAAATGGAGTCTAAGCTGAAGACAAATTTGGCAGTTTAAGTTTATATATGAAACTTAAACCTTGGGAATAGATGAGATTATCTTTTTCTTTAAGCAAAAATTGTAAATAGGGAACATTATCTGGGAAAGTTATTAAGGCTTAGCAAGAGGAGCTACTGATCTGCTGTTGACAGTCTGTGCTACAGCAAAGGTTATCTTGCCTATTGGTCTCCTTTTTTATAAGGGACACATTAGAACAATCTTATTAATGGGGATTAAACTACTTGGGCCTAACTGATCTGCATTTCAGTGCCAAGTGATTATATACAACTAATTTGGGAAAAGCAAATGTCCAGCACTTGGACACCTCAGGGATGGTGTAAATTTGAATTGGGTCCAACCTCTCACTCTGGAAAAAGAGGGTAGGGGGTTCCCCTGCTTAGTTGTACAGTCAGCTCAGGGTAAGTTCTCAGAACGACTTTCAACTAATTCTGTTCTGTCTCTCTCTGTATGGAAGTACCAACTTGTGGTAAAAAAAAAAAAAAAGAGAGAGAGAGAGAGAGAGAGAGAGAGAGAGAGAGAGAGAGAGAAGGACTGAAAGAAGGGAGAGAGAGAGGAAAAGAGGAAAGGAAGGAAAGAAATGTCTGCGTACAAAAAGGAAAAGTTACTGGAAGTCTTATTCTCCCCTCCCATCTTTTTTTTTAACTCTACTATTAAGCTGAGGCACTTGCAGAAACTCAGTGATAGACAACCTAGAATAAAGATAAAACAAATATATAGCTTTTGAATATGGACAGAAATGTTCTTTTAGGGCAATTGCTATAGGCTGAATGTTTATATCCCTCATAAATATTCCTGTAGATGTTAAAACCTAATCCCCAATGTGATGGTATTGGGAGGTGCGGCCTTTAAGAGATGAGTAGGTCATGAGGGTGGAGCCCTCAAATGGAATTTCTGCTCTTACAAAAGAAGCTCCAAAGAACTCTCTCCCTTCTGCTAGAAGATGACACATAGATAGAAGATGCTATTGATGAACTAGGAAGCTGTGTTCTCATAAAACACTCATCTATCTGGGCCATGATCTTGGGTTTCCCAGCACTCAGAATAAGGAGAAATCTATATTTGTTGTTTAAGTTACACAGTCTATGGTATTTTTTCATAATACGCTGGATGGACTAAGAAATAGTCAGGTAAAAGATAAGGGACTGATAGCAAAGAGCTACACAAAGAGTTTATATAACTCAACAAAAACAAAGCAAACAGCCCAGTGCAAAAATGGTCAGGAGAGTGGAAAAGACAATTCTCCAAATAAAAAATGCAAATGGCAACAGGCAGATGAAAAATGATATGTGCAACATCACTTATTATCAGGAAAATGCAAATCAAAGCCACAATGAGATACCACCTCACACTAGTGAGAATGGCCCCTATCAAAACTAGAAACAATAAATGCTGGGGAGGATGTGGGTGAAAAGGAGAACCCTCTTACACTGCTGCTATGGGCATGATGTACAGATATCTCTTCAAGGCCTTGTTTTCAGGTCTTTTGGGTATATTACCAGAAGTGGAATTGCTGGATCATATAAGTATATTTTTAATTTTCTGAGGAACTGTTTTACAGTTTCCCACAGCAATTAAACAATTTTACATTCCTATCCTAAGTGTACAGAGGTTTTAATTTATCCATATCCTTATCGACACTTGTGATAGTCTGTATTTTTGAGAACTATTATAATGACAGTGAAATATATCTTGTTGTGATTTTGATTTGCATTTCCCAAATGATTAATGATGGTGGGCATATTTTCAGGTTCTTATTGGCCATTTGTATATCTTAGAAGAGATACCCTGAGTGCATTTTTAATTGGTTAATTAATTGGTTTTGTTGAGTTTTAGGAGTTCTCTCTATATTTGGGACATTAATTCCTTATCACATATGTGATTTGCAAATATTTTCTAATATTCTGTAGGTTGCCTTTTAACTCTGTTGATAACGTCATTTGATGCATGAGTGGTTTTCACTTTTATGAAATCAAATTTGTCCATTTTTTTCTTTTTACTTTTATGTCACATTCAATAAATCATTAAATTTAAAACTGGGAAACTTCTGCCTTTTATTTTCTTCTAAGAGTGATATAGTTTTAGTCCATATGTTTAGATCTTTGATCCATTTTGAATTAGTTTTCATATATGGTGTTAAGTAAGGGCACAACTTCATTCTTTTGCATGTGGATATCCAGTTTTTCCAGTAGACCCAACTATATATTTCTTAAAATTTTGTTCAACATTGCTGGCAAATAAATCACTCAGGTTAAGTTATATTTGAAATTCAATTTGAAACTCTAAGTAATTGCATGTTCTATTACTGGAAAGAAGTTAATGACTTTTGTCTTGCTGTTTTGTAGTATAGTTTAAAGAGATACAAATCTCTTAGGTAAACAATGAAAAAGGGAAGTCAAGCTGTTTAGCATAATAATTCCCTATCTTGATTTTTCTCTCTGTTCATTTATCCATTTTTGTGTAACCTGTGGGTAGTTGTTGGTCAGTTTCAAAATTAAAGACATGAAGAATGGGGATATCTGTAAAAAAATACCTGGAAGTCTACCAAGGGAGAAAACATATTTATAGGATGAAATAAACCTACCATACTGGAAGGTGATAACAGCATAAAAAGAAAACAACATATTTTTCCCCAAAACAAACAGATTTCAAGCACTCTGGAGAAAATCCTATTATTACAAAAATTCATAGAGACTCATAGTGCCAAATTCCTACTGAAAAAAATGTAAATGCAAATTTATTAAAAACAGATATTTTCTTTACAATCACTGTGCTGCAAGATAAAGTAAAACACTCTTAGGATTGGGAGGTCAAGGAGCAAATACTGTGATATGTCAAGTTCCATCTCCAGGGACTAGAATTAGCCAGCATCTGGTACCACTATGGAATGGACTAACAACATAGTTCAGTCATTACAGGGATAAATACCTGCTACAATGAAGTCATAATGGCTTGACTTCCAATTATTTGTTAACTTTAAAAATGATTTAAGTTTTTTGAAAAATCCCTAGAGATTCCAAGTTCAGGATTTTTGTCTTGGTGCCCTTTTGTTGGAAAAGAAATATGCTTGAGAGTAAATTTTTAAAATAATGTATCAGTACTGTATAAAGTACTTTTCAATTCCTGTATGTATTTAATTCCAGAATAATATTATAATTAGTCAGCTTTTATTTAAAAAACTTAAACATGTGAATGTTTGTTATTTAAGAAATTTATTGAAATACAGTTTAACACAGCAATGTTAATTTGGGCTTCAGTGCTAGTGATTTTTCAAATTTAGAACAATTGTCTTTCTGTTTTAGGTTTTAAATGCCAAATTTTATCCCAAAGGACAATTTCACAATTGGGTTATAAATACCTGCCCCTCTCACTGTGAAAACGCAGGCACAATTTATTCTGAAGCATTAAATACAGTAAGAATCTTATCTGTCTTTAAGACTGATATTGGCACATTGGAGGTCTGTGAACTATGCAGAGGGCCAAATCTAACTCGCTGCCTGTTTTCTACATACTGCAAACTACGGTGGAAATACTGAAAAAGTATTTTGTGACACATGAAAATTATGAAACCTAAATTTCAGTGCCCATAAATAAACTTTTACTGGAACATAGCCATGAGTGCTTGGTTATCTATTGTCTGTGGCTGCTTTTGCCTTACAGTGTTGAGAAGGTGCCACAGAGATATATAGCCCACAATCTAAAATATTTACTATTCAACCCTTTCTGGAAAAGGTCTGCGAACTCCTGAAGCATCACAAAAGCACAAAAAAATTGTGCATCATGGCATGCACAAATTAAACAAATGTCTCTAAGGAGTGCAAAAGAAATGTTTATCATACAGTAAATCTGCTGTTTAAAATGGGGAGGGGGGTGCTGGGAAGAGAACACAAGTATTTACTTTAGTGTTTTTTAATTACAGCAGTTAAAAATTGTTACTAGTGCTTCCTGACATTTTTTTCCCGTAACCTGAGAGCCCCAATTTAACCTCTTGATGAACAAAACAGAGGCAGAGATGGAGGAAATATGGCACAAATCCACCGGATGAAATCTTTGTGAACAGTGTAAAAATGGATGGTCAGATACTTTGGTGCTCGATTTTAAACACGAGGAAGGAGAAACCAGGAAATACTCAGTGCCGCTTTGAAGCAAAGGCAAATAGCTACTGAGTCTCAGGCTCTCCGAGCTGGGAATGGAAGCAATGATTGAATCCTTTAAATCCTATTTATGTTGTTCCTCATTCATTCTAATACATTAACTCTCCCTATGAAAAGGATAGAGTAGCATATGCCTTCAAATTTGGAGTAAATTAAGTTACATCATAAACTTCTTGAGACTTTTTATGACACCTCTGTAGAAAGCTGAAGTTCCCCTGGGTGTTATAAAAGCAGGTTATATCCCCACTGCCTACAAATTACCTCCTTGTGGTCTCCCCTATAAAAAGGAGTAACTGATTGCAAAATATGTTGTACGGAGCTAAGGAATATCCTGTAGCCATCCCTGAAGATGACAAGTCATAAGCTTTAGAATGTGGAGCCCTGATGTTTCCGGCAATCTCAGAGCTAAGAAAATGGCTGAGGGTGACAACCAAAGAGCAAAAGAGAAGGGAAAGCAGAGATCAAAGAATACATATGATTGCTGCCTTCTTACATGTGCCACAATAAAGCATAACATTTCAAATAAACAGCAATCCAAACAAAAAGTACTAAAATTAAAAATTCTAACTTTTGCTCCTAGAAGCAGATTAACTATATAAATAAATACTCATTTTAAGTATAGCAAGAAATCATATCTCTGTGGTCTAGGCGAGACTATAGTATCTCAATATTTCTGGCCAAAACATCTGGAACCTGTCAAGCAAGTTGACTTTACAAGATAGTTCTCCTGGCCAATGCGTTCTTTCCACTGCATTTCCACTGCATTTCACCCATGGGTAGTCACCATGAAGATTAAAAATGAAGGGTAATTTCCCTTAAACTTTACATTTTGCTTGAACAAAGTGAGCACTTTATTGCAAAATTGGTCTAACAACTAGTATTACAAATTTTATTATATTTTTTCTTCCGTAAACCTTAGGTAGGTAGTTATAGAAATATAGGATATGCCCATCCCTCTTCCATGCCATTTTGTGGTTGTCATTTTACATTTGTTCTTTTTTCAGCATGAGGTTAGGAAGTCCTACGAAAACAATAAAAAGAGGGACTAAACTCTCTGTTAAGTCACCAGAAAACCATTGGTTTTCTGCTCGAACACAAGATCCCAGACTCTGCATTAAACAGCTTAGTCCAGAGTCTGGAAAACTCATATAATTATCTGAGCTAAACTATGAAAAAACTTAGAAATATTGAGTCTCCCTTGATTCTCCCTCATTCTCCTACATTGTGGTCATGACCCACTATTGTTATAACTAATAACTGCACATGATGTACTTACATCATATTGCTAACTTTTCTTATACACACCGTATAAAAATGAGTTTATGAAGATTTATATTTTGCACCGAGGTGGGCAATCTTCAGTGTTTAAGCAGCAGTGAAAAACAGAAGGTATCCAAATTTGTGCAACATTGCTTTGTGGATAGTTAAAAGTATTGGAACAACCTATCCTATACAACTTATAAGCTGTAACTAATTTTTCTTTTGGAGTAACTTGAGGACAGGAATGACATCTTACTCATTTTTATGTCACTGGCACCTAGCAAACTAGCTGGGAAATACAGACACTCAAAGAGGCATTTGTTGAATGAACTATTAAATAAATAAATGAAAGACTAGAGTTGCCCAAAAGAAAAGGTGAAAGATCAAAAAAGAAATCTATATACCAATATTGAAGTACAACATTCCTTGACATACTTGATAAGGGTGTTGTTACTTTATTTCTGTTTAAACTTTCCTTTCCTTTCAATTATCAAGCAGGAGCAAATAGCAGCACTTATATGGTGAGTCAACTTTGTATGTTCATGGATTAAAAAAATATGGTGTTGTAAACAAATGTTATCTCAATACAAAAATAAATAAAAATTCCCTTGATTATTTTTCAATATCACTTTTTCTGTAAGGAGCCATACTTTATTTGGCGGGTAGCATGGTACAGTGTGTAGTATAAGAACTTTATGATCTGACTGATTTAGGTTTCATCTCAGCTTAAATTGGAATTGGAAAGTCCATGTTCATATCTCAAAGGTGCCAGTGCTTGCCTGTGTCTGTCCCTTTTAACTTGCTTTAAATGTTAAAGGCAAATCATCTGCAGGTTCAGTTCTCCCAAACTACTGAGAGTATTTTAGGAATATTTCATAAGGTTCCTGATCATTCTAGGTGAACTGTTGTGATTTAAAATAAACTGTTTAAAAAACACAACACAACAAAACAAAAACAAACAGACAATTATAAACCAGAGACATATTGCAGGGGAGTAGGAGGGAGAGGGAACAGAGGGAGGGAGTGAGAAACACAGGGGACTGAGGTGATGGTGCCCCGGTACGTTGGTGAAGGAAATTCTATGGGGACTACACCTGATAGGGGGGCAGGGGAACGCAAACATTGTTTGAAAATGAACAATGATGTAAAATATAAATAAATAATAATAAAATAAAGTAAAATAAATTGTTTAAAGTATTTTCCTTACGCTATTTAAAACAAGCAATTACACTATCATAGGAAGAATAATTAGCGTCCATTTTGCATCTTCTATTGCAAAAACTTTTGAAAACTAAGATATTGGTGAGACTCTTATGTTGGGAAATGTCTGGCTCATAGTAACAAAAAATCTTAATGGTGAAACAGAAAATAAAGGGACCATTAAGCTCATAAATTTTCTAGAAATCACTTATGTAACTTAAATCTGTTGGACAATCTTCAAATGAAGAGTGAAAGATGAAAAATTACTCTTGTTTCTTTATTCTTAGGACAAGATAGAATAATTTGAAATAGGAGGTGTTTATTTTCTTTGATAAAGAAGTAAAAACTATAAATATGTTACTAATTAAAGTTTAAACTTCATTTTAAAAAAACTTCAGTTAATGCTAAGACTTTCACCACAATATATGATCTAGCTAGAATGACCATATACTTTACCAAAATTGTTCAATCTGGAATAATTTTGGGTGAGAAGTGTGGGACCAGCCAGGAATGGAGGAGGGACCAAACTCCTCCCTGGACCCCCAGCACCACCCAAGTCAGAACTGAAGTCGCCTATGCAGTTCCTTGGTCTGACCTCCTTCCATGATGTCCTGAGCAAATGGGCTGATTTCTGATTTATTTTAAAAAGTATATAATTTAGGAACAGTGAGATGGAAGAGATGCATAAGGCAAGTTATAGCAAAAACACAGTGAGTATCCGTGACCTCTCCAGTCTCATCACTCTCGTAGAATCTCCACATGTTCATCAAACTGGAAACTCTGTAAAGCCCATCCCCTTGTGCTTTTATGGAGCTTTCACTGTAACAGTGTAATCTATTTTTTAAATATTTTTATATTTTTATTTATATATGTTTTACATCATTGTTCATTTTTATTTATTTTTATTTATTTTTTTATTTTTTAAGATTTATTTTATTTATTTTTTTAATAATAAATTTTATTTTTATATTCCCCATACAATTGCAACCCCCCCATTCTGACCCCAGTCCCTACCCTCCCACCCCCCACCCCCAAAAAGTGTCTCTGGTTCATAGATTTTTGTTGATTTTGATTTTCACTTTCTTTTTTTTTTTATATTTGTATCACATAATTTAATTTTTTTATTAGATAATAAATTTTATTGTTATATTCCCCAAACAATTGCAGCCCCCCCATTCTGACCCCAATCCCTCCCCTCCCGCCCCTGCCCCCCTAAAGTGTCTCTGGTTCATAGTTTTTTGTTGATTTTGATTTTCACTTTCTTATAGTTATTCATTTTCCTGGTCCCTTATTTAAGTTTTCTAGATTCCTGCTATGAGTGAGACCATCCGGTATTTTTCTTTTTCTTTTTGGCTTATTTCGCTGAGCATGATCCCTTCTAGCACCATCCATGTTGCTGCAAATTGCATGTGTTTATCTTTTTTGAATGCTGAGTAATATTCCATGGTATATATGTACCGCATCTTCTTGATCCAGTCATCTATTTTTGGGCATTTGGGCTGTTTCCAAAGCTTAGCTATTGTAAATAGTGCTGCTATAAACATAGGGTGCAGGTGTTCTTTGGAATTGATGTTTCTGTGTCCTTTGGGTAAATACCTAGGAGTGGAATTGCTGGATCATATGGAAGTTCTATGTTTAGTAGGTCAAGAAATCTCCACACAGCTCTCCATAGTGGTTGGACCAGTTTGCACTCCCACCAACAGTGCAGAAGAGTTCCTTTTTCTCCACACCCTCGCCAACATTTGTTGTTGCTAGTTTTTTTAATATGTGCCATTCTCACTGGTGTAAGATGGTATCTCATGGTAGTTTTGATTTGCATTTCCCTGATTACAAGTGATGTTGAACATTTTTTCATATGCCTGTTGGCCATTTGCATTTTCTCTTCAGAGAAGTTTCTTTTTAGCTCTTCTGCCCATTTTTTGACTGGATTATTTTCTTTGTTGTTGAGTCTCATCAGCTCTTTGCAGATTTTTGTGATAAGTCCTTTATCATTAGTGTTGGGTGCAAAAATGTTCTCCCAGTTGGCGGGGTTTCTCTTTGTTTTGGTTATTGTCTCTTTTGCTGTGCAGAAGCTCTTTAATTTGATGTAGTCCCAGCTGTTTATCTTTGCCTTCACTATCACTACTTTGGGTGATGTGTCTGTAAGGATGTCTTTGATGTGCAAATCACGTAGTGTTTCGCCTATATTTCCTTCTATATATTTTATGGTTTCAGGTCTTATGTCTAGTTCTTTAATCCATTTTGAGTTGATTTTTGTGTATGGTGTGAGGTAGTGGTCAAGCTTCATTCTTTTGTATGTAGCGACCCAGTTTTCCCAGCACCATTTATTGAACAAACTTTCTTTGCTCCTATGCATAGTCTTTGCTCCTTTGTCAAAGATTAGTTGACCATAAATCTGTGGGTTTATTTCTGGATTTTCTATTCGATTCCATTGGTCTGTATGTCTGTTCTTGTTCCAATACCATGCAGTTTTGATGATTATGGCTTTGTAGTATAGTTTGAAGTCTGGGCGTGTGATGCCTCCATTCCCTTCTTTTTTTTTCAGGAGAGTTTTGGCTATTCAGGGTTTTTTGTGATTCCATATGAATTTCATCAATAATTGTTCTATTTCTTTGAAGAATGACATTGAAATTTTGATTGGAATAGCATTGAATCTGTAGATTGCTTTTGGTAGGATGGCCATTTTAATAATGTTTATTCTTCCAATCCATGAGCAGGGGATGTCTTTCCATTTCTTTGTGTCTTCTTCTATTTCTTTTAATAGTGTTTTATAGTTTTCTTTGTATAGGTCCTTTACCTCTTTTGTTAGATTTATTCCCAAATATTTGATTTTTTTGTTTCAATAATAAAAGGGATGGTTTTTTTGATTTCTTCTTCTTCAGATTTATTGTTTGTGTATAGGAAGGCTACTGACTTTTGCGTGTTGATTTTGTATCCTGCCACTTTACTGAACTGATTGATGAGTTGAATTAGTTTTTCTGTGGAGCTTCTGGGTTTCTCTATGTATATTATCATATCATCTGCAAATAGTGATAGTTTGACTTCTTCTTTTCCTATTTGGATTCCTTGGATATCTTTCTCTTGCCTTATTGCTCTGGCTAGGACTTCCAGTATTATATTGAAAAGCAGTGGTGAGAGTGGACATCCTTGTCTTGTTTCAGATCTTAATGGAATTGCTTTCAGCTTTTCACCATTGAGAATGATACTGGCTATTGGCTTGTCATAGATGGCCTTTATGATGTTGAGGTATGTTCCTTGTATCCCAAGAATTTCAAGGGCTTTTATCATGAATGGGTGTTGCACTTTGTCGAAAGCTTTCTCAGCATCTATTGATATTATCATATGGTTTTTATATTTCTTTTTGTTGATTTGTTGGATAATGTTGATTGATTTTCGGATGTTAAACTATCCTTGTGTCCCTGGAATGAATCCTACTTGGTCGTGGTGAATTATCTTATGGATACATTGTTGGATTCTGATAGCTAAAATATTTTATGAGGATTTTTGCATCAGTGTTCATTAGGGAGATTGGCCTGTAGTTTTCCTTTTTTGTGTTGTCCTTGTTTGGTTTTGGTATTAGTATAATGTTGGCTTCATAGAACGTGTTTGGTATTGTCCCTTCCTTCTCAATTTTTTGGAGGAGTTTGTGAAGGATAGGCACTAATTCATCTCTGAATGTTTGGTAGAATTCATTTGTAAATCCATCAGGTCCTGGGCTTTTGTTTTTGGGGAGGTTTTTGATTACCATTTCAATTTCGCTGCTTGTAATTTGTCTGTTTAGGTGTTCTATTTCTTCTTTATCTAGCTTTGGGTGATTGTAGAGTTGTAGGAATTTGTCCATCTCCTCTAGATTGTTGAACTTGTTTCCATATAACTGTTCATAGTAGTTACTGATTGTTCTTTTGATTTCTGCTGTGTCCGTTGTGATTTCTCCTCTTTCATTTGTGATCCTGTTTATTTGTGCATTCTCCCTTTTTTCCTTTGTGAGCCTGGCTAGGGGTTTGTCTATTTTATTGATTTTTTCAAAGAGCCAGCTCTTGGTTTCATTGATCTTTTGGATTGTTTTTTTAGTTTCGATTTCATTTATTTCTGCTTTGGTTTTTATTATTTCTTTTCTTCTACTGGTTTTGGGTTTTTTTTTGTTGTTCTTTTTCTAGATCTTTGAGCTTCGAGATTAGGTTGTTTCTTTGAGTTCTTTCTTGTTTCTTGATGTGAGCTTCTATTGCTATATATTTTCCTCTTATTACTGCTTTTGCTGCATCCCATACATTTAGGATATTGGTGTCCTCCTTGTCATTCAATTCAAAGAATTTTTTAATTTCTTCTTTGATCTCCTCATTAGTCCAGTGGTCTTCCAGTAGTGTGGTTTTTAATCTCCATGAGGTAGGAAAGTTCCTTGCCGTCTTTTTATGGTTTATTTCTAGTTTGATGCCTTCATGGTCAGAAAAGATGGTTGATATGATTTCAATCTTTGTGTATCTGTTGATGTTTGTCTTGTGCCCCAGTATGTGATCGATCCTGGAGAATGATCCGTGTGCCCTTGAGAAAAATGTGTACTCCTTTTTTTGGGGTTTAGTGTTCTATAGATGTCTGTTAAGCCCAAATGCTCTAGGTCCTTATTTAGAGCTTTAGTTTCTTTACTTATTTTTTGTCTTGTTGATCTATCCATTGTTGATAGTGGTGTGTTAAAGTCTCCCACTACGTATGTGTTTTCTCTGATGTCTGTTTTCAGAGAGGACAAAAGTTGTCTGATATATTTTGGTGCTCCTTCGTTTGGTGAGTATATGTTAATGAGTGTTATTTCTTCTTGAAGTATTGTCCCCTTGATCATAATGTAGTGACCATTGGGGTCTCTTTTTATTTTTTTGAGTTTGAAGTCTGTTTTATCTGATATAAGTATAGCTGTTCCTGCTTTCTTTTTTGGTCCATTTGCTTGTAGGATTGTTTTCCATCCTTTAACTTTGAGCCTATTTTTATCTTTTGTAGCTAAATGTGTTTCCTGGAGACAGCAAAAGGTTGGGTTTTGTTTCTTAATCCAGGCTGCAACTCTGTCTTTTTATTGAAGAGTTTAGTCCATTTATATTTAGAGTTAAAAAAATATGTTAGCATCTGTATTTGCCATTGTGTTTGTCTTTCCTTTGATTTTATTTATTTATTCTTTTAATAACTTTTTTTTTTTTTTTGGCCTTCTTTCGTTGTTATTCATCCCTCTGAGGTTCTGGCTTTAGGATGCCTTGTAGTATTTTTTGGAGTGGGGGTTTAGTCGTAATGAAATTCCAGAGTTTCTGTTTGTCTGGGAATGTCCCTATTCTTTCTTCATAGAAGAAGGAGATCTTTGTGCGATAGAGTATTCTTGGTTGGCATCTATTTTCTTGGAGTCTGTTGACTATGTCCCTCCACTCTCTCCTTGCCCGTAGTGTTTCTTCAGAGAAGTCTGATGTCAGCCTGATTAGTTTTCCTTTGAATGTTATCTGTTTCTTCCCTCTTGTCAGCTTCATTATTTTTCTCTTGTCCTGGATTCTTGGGAGCTTTACTATTATGTGTCTTGCTGTATTTTCCCTTTCGTCGTGGAAGTTTGGTGTTCTTCTTGCTTCTTGTATATCAATTTTCAGCTCCTTCTTCACATTTGGGAAGTTCTCTTCAATTATCTCCTGGAATATTTTCTCTGTTCCTACATCTCTCTCCTCTCCTTCTGGAATTCCTATAACTCTTATATTTCCTCTCCTCATCCAGTCAGATAGTTCCTGAAGTCTTTCTTCGTTCTTTTTCCTTCGTACTTCTCTTTCCTTTTCTGTTTTGGTTCTTTTTATTTCTGTGTCTTCAAGAGTACTTATTCGTTCTTCCATTTCATCTATTCTGCTTTCATTGCTTTTCCCAGAGTTCTTTAGTTCCTCCATTAATTCTTTGATCTCCTGTGTTTCTTTTGCTTCCCTCTTTAGGGACTCAATTTCATTCTTCTGATCGTTGATTATTTTTCTCATATCATTGTTTTCCTTTATGACTTCTGTCACTTTTTTAATCATGGCAATTTTAAATTCTCTTTCTGGAAGTCTCAGAAGTTCTTCCAAGTTACTGTCGTTGTAATCTGGGGGGTGGTTTTCTATTTGTGGTGTGCTTTTTTCCTGAGGAGTTGTTAGGTTGCGTGTGGTTCTACTTCCTACTGTCTGTTTTCTAATTTCATTGTTCATTTTTAAACAATGTTTGCTTCCCCATCCATACCCCCAGATGAAGTCCCCATAGAATTTCCTTCACCAGTTCAACAGTGTAAATTAACACAGGGAGGTTCCCTGTTTCCTGCCCTACCTGAAGAAGGGTGGAGCTGAACATTAAGGGGAAGATAAAAAGGAATCTTGCAAGAGGATACTGAGAAGAGAGAAGACTGGGAGGAGGCACATGGAGCAGAAACATGTGAAGAAGCTGCACTTGCTTCTGGGCCTGGGACTTGCATCAGGGACTTGGGGACATGGAAGGAGATAGTTAGAAGAGACGTGGGTTAGAGACCCATGTGGAGGCTGACAACGGCAATCTTAATCTTGTATTTTAATTTTGCTCTTTTCTTTCCAGACTTGCCTGACCTCTTCTGCCCCTTTCTTATGGTTCCCTGCCAGAGGGTGCCTTAGACTCATGGCAGGCTTTCAGGCCTTAGCAGCCCTGCTTTGGGCCAGTCCTGTTTGGCTGGGTATTTACTCTCAAGAGGATGGACAACTTTGGGTGTTTAAGTAGAAACTGTTATTCTTTCTTGCACACTACTTCTGATGAAGTTCTTTCTTATTGAAGGTCTTATGCACTAAGAGTATATTTTGTCTCTATACAGCAGATGGCAAAACCTATTTAGAGTGTGTAAAGTTTGGGGGCCCCAGGTTGCCCCTCAATCAGCCTGCAAACATTACTATTTAGGCACACTTGATTGAATCACTGGCATTGAAAATTAAACTCAATTTCCACCCTGTCATCTCTCCCTTCCCTGGAAGTCTGGGGTTGGGACTGGAAGTTCCAGCCTATCATCACAAGCTTTATTCTCCAGGTGACAAGCCTCCATCCTTAGGTACTTCCAAGTCACCTCATTCAGTAACAAAAGACACCTTAAGGGCTTTCAACACTTAGGAAATTCCAAGGGGTTTGGGAGCTGTGAGCCAGAAATTGTGAAGAGCAAATATATATGAGAAATATATTTCTTATAAATATCAACATTTCTTACAAGTTATAATATCATAGAACCCCTCCTGGCTTTTTGTTTGACATTGTTTGCCTCTCTTCTTCCTTTTTTTTTTTTTAAAGATTTATTTATTTATGAATGCAAGAACTGGAGTATAGGCCATAGGTATGGGGGGCGAGAGGATTCACCAGAGACAGAGTGGGGAACAGAACAGGCAGATGGACTGAAGACACTGCTGAGGGGAGCAGCGGGCAAGTCAGGAGAGGTCTGCTGCGCCATGTGGGTAGCTCCCTGGCTGGGGATCAAACTCATGCTGCAGAGGCTGTGGATAGCTTCATAGGTTGCGTCTTAACCCCTTGCACCACCAGGGAGGCCCGTCTTCTTCCTTTTCACCAAAATCTCAGAGAACTCATGTAATTGCCAGGAGGGGGAAAGTACAGTCAAAATTGGGGGTCTTTGGGACTAACATGCTAAGAGGAACTGCTAATATGTGTTGGGAAGCCAAACCTCATCCTATCCCACAGTGGGAAACAGATAATCTATGGTGCTCCATTTGTATTAAAGCACATGAACATTTTAGCAAGAAGATGTGACATGCACAAATACCAAAGATATGCCATGAAAGAACCTTAATATGAAGCTGAGTCAGTAGAAGGTAGGTGCACTAAAACTCAGATCTACCTTCCAAAAGGTCAGAGGAAGGTGCTTATATCACATTTTGGAAAGCCGGTCTTGGGAGTTAAAAAAAAAAAAAGAATTGAATTCATTTATGAGTAGGGTTAGGACATGGGGATGTGGGGTTGGCAGGAAATGACTGGGTAAAGCAGACGAAGGGATGGAGGAATGCAGAGTTGGCTGAAATCATTGAAAAGTTACACACTGGCCCACATGGGGAAAGATCCTTTTCTAATGATTGGCTCTTTTTAGTGGATGGATCTATCTATCACTTCTAAATGCACTCCTGATGGTTCCTTTTCCTGTCTTTTTGGTTCCGTGTCAGCAGTCTCTTGGTTCCGGCCTCATGACTCATAGTCAAGTCTGTTGCTACTATGAAAAGAAACTTAAAGGATAGTTAACCAATCCAAACTATTCCCGCTGACAGGACAAATGAGCCATGCTGCCAAATATTTCCAGGTGCTGGTTGAGAGCAGCTGGAAAGTGAAATGGAAGGTTGAGGAAGTCTTGCTTAGTTCATCTGAGTTGAGCCAGCTGGTTCTTTCTTAGTTCTTGATAACTGTGCTAAGTTGATGTGCTCAGGCCAGGCTGCAACTCATCAACTCAAAAGATGACAAAAAGTGGGCAGCCTTCAGTTTCTTAAAGTCAGGAAGGAAATTCTTTTAAAATGCTGGGAAAAATGCAAGAGTGTATTCCCCAAAGTGGAGTCAAGAATTCCCCAGAGGGAAACTGTGTCTCATATTGTGAAATGATCTCTAGAAGTTAGAAATGTGGACCTTGTGGGAACCAAGCGATAGCTCCAAAAATTAAAATGAACACTGAAGAAAGGAAGTAATAGTCATAGGAAAAGGAGACACACCATTCATCTTAAATTATGAGTAGCTGTGGCGGATCTGGACCAGTCTTAACATTAGTTAGACACTAATAAGCCCTGGCACTTACCACTGAGTGATCAATAACTGTAGGGATCACCAGTTATTGAGTTACTGCTATATTCAGGATCAGATATTTGGTGTTTATATTATCTTTATTTCTAAAAGTACTTGCAAGATATATTATTAGCATGCATTTTATTCTATATGGACTCCTCAAATAGCATCTATATTACAGTCTTGCTGGAAGAATTGAATTTTAAAATATGTTGGGAGAAGTGGCTGTTGTTCCGTGTAATTATATGTATCTGCTCCTGACTTCATGGCAGTATACCATGAAGATCAGCTACTTTGCCAAACTCACCAACACCTATTGCCTGGTGGCCATTGGAGGGTCAGAGAACTTCTATAGTATGTGCAAGGGTGAGCTTGCTGATACTGTCTTCCAAAGATAAACATAGGCTCAGTGTAAAGGATTGGAAAAAATCCTACAAGTAAATGGTATCCAAAAGAAGGCAGCAACAGCCATACTTATATCAGATAAAATAGATTTCCAGCTAAGAAAGGTAACAAGAAACAGGGATGTACAATGATTAAGGGAAAATTAATCAGGAAGATATAACATTCATCAGTGTATACTCACCAAATGAAGGAGCATTAAAGTGTGAAGGGCAATTACTATGAAATCTGAAAACAGACACTAGGAAAAATATATTCAGATTGGGAACTTCAACATTCCGTTGTCACCAATACACAGGTCAACCAGACAGAAAGTAAACAAGGACAGAATAGCCTTAAACATAATATTATATATTATGGGCTTTTATAGGGCCCTGCATCTTAAAGAACTGAATACACATTTTTCTCAAGTGCACATGGGACATTCTCCAGGGTTAATCATATACTGGATCATAAAACATATACCAATACATTCATGAGGACTGAGATCATACCAAGCATTTCTTTGACCACAATTGTATCAAATGAGAGATCAACTGCAAACTGATAATGTGCAGACTGTAAACACACGAATGAATAACCATTTGTGTTAATGAGATAAATGATACTGAGAACACGACCTACTAGAATTGTGGGACACAACAAAATCATCATTAAGAGGGAAATATATAGAAACACAAGCCCATACCAAGAAACAAAAAAGAGTTCAAATAAATAATTCCATCTCTCAACTTAAGGAACCAAAAAATAATGAAGAAACAAAACCAAAAATTTGTAGAAGAAAGGAAATAATAGAAATTAAAGCAGATATAAATGAAATAGAAATAAAAAAGACAGTCCAAAAGATTAATGAAGCCAAAAGCTGGTTCTTTGAAAAAAAATATATATATAAACCTCTAACTAGGCTCACAAAAAAAGGGAGAAAATTCAAGTAAGCAGGATTTAAAGTGAAAGAAAATTTATTGTCATCTTGGAAATTCAGAAGATCTTAAGAGATTACTATGAGCAGTTGCATGCTAGTAAGTTGAATAACTGAAAAAAGATGGACAAATACTTAGAAATATACAACCATTTGAGACTGAATCAGGAAGAAATAGAAACCATAAACTATTACAAGCAAGGAAATTGAAACAGTAATCACAAGTTTCAAAAAAAAAACACAAAAGTCCAAAACCAGATAGTTCACTAGTGAGTTTTATCAAACCTTCAAAGATGAGATAATACCCATCCTTCTCAAACTCTTCCAAGAAATTGAGAAAGACGAAATTCTTCCAAATACATTTTATGAGGCAAATATTACCTTGATACCAAAGCCAGACAAAGGCACTACAGAAAAAGAAAACTACAGACCAGCTTCCCTAATGAATATAAATGTAAATATTGTCAACAAAATCTTAGTAAATCAAATTCAATAATGCATTAAAATACATGACCAAGTGGGATTTATTCCAGGTAGACAAAGATGGAACAACATTTGAAAATCAATCAACATAATTCACCACATCAGTAAAGGAAAGATAAAAATCACCATAATATCAATAAATCCTAGAAAGCATTTGCTAAGATTCTACACTCATTTATGACAAAACCCCTCAAAAAACTGGGGTAGATGGAGTATACCTCAATATACTATGGATAAACCCCCAATCTATGCCATTCTCAATGGTGAAAAACTGAATGCTTATCTACTAATATCTGGTACAAGACAAGGATTTCCACTTTTACCACTACTATTCAATATAGTATTGGATGTCCTAGTAGCGCAATTAATAGGAATCCAAACTGGAAAAGAAGAATTAAAGCTGTATACATAGAAAGCACTAAAGACTCCCCTAAAATAAAACCTAATTGAAACAAAAAATAAGTTGAACAATGTGACAGTTTACAAAAACCAATATGCAAATATCAGTTGCCTTCCTATAGGCAAACAATGAGGCAAAAGAGGAAGAAATCAAGAAAACAATTCCATTTACAATTGCATCAAAGATAATTAAAAACATAGGGATAAACTTAACAGAGGATGTAAAGAAAACTATGCCATGAAAATTATAAGAAATTGTCAAAAGCATAGATGAAGATACAAAGAAATGGAAAGCATCCCTGCTCATAGATAGGAAGAATTAAAATTATCAAAATGGTTGCATTACCCAAAGCAATATTAATTTTCAATGCAATCCCTATCAAAGTTTAAATGAAATTCTTCAAAGATACAGAACAGAAAATTCTAAAATTCATATGGAACCACAAAAGACCCCAACAGCTAAAGAAAACCTGATATAAACAAAAACACAAGAGCGGTGCCATCATACTGCCAGTCTTCAAACTATACTACAAAGCCATAATAATTAAAACAGTATGGTACTGGATTAAAAAAGCAGATCCATAGACCAAAGGAATAGAATTGAGAGCCCAGAAATAAACCCATAACACCATGGTCACTTAATCTATGATAAAGGAGTCACTAGAAAGGAAAGGAAAGAAAGGAAATCTCCTTTAATAAATTCTGTTGGGAAAACAGGATAGCCATCTGTGCAAGAATTAAACTAGACCACTATTTCACACCATACCCAAAAAAATAACTCAAAATGGATAAAAGATTTAGATGTAAGGCCTGAATCCATAAAATACATACAATAAAACAGGCTTCAGAGATGTCTTTGTGGGTTTGTATCCAACAGCAAGGGGAAAAAAAAAATAAACAATTGGGACTATATCCAACTAAAAGCCTGCTTCACAGCAAAAGAAATGGTTGCTGAAATAAAAAGTCATCTTACTGAATGGGAGAAAATATTTGCACACTATATATCTGGCAAGGGGCTGATATTCAAGTTCTATAAGAAACTCATACAACTCAACAAAAAGGTCAGAAGAGCTAACGGGTACTTCTCCAAAGAAGACATACAGATGGCCAACTGACACATGAAAAAATGCACATCATCACTTATTGTCACAGAAATTCCAATCAAAACTACAATGAGTACCATTTCACAACCTAACCCCAAAGAAGTGGAATTAAGACAACTATTAACCCTAACACCAAAGAAGTGGAATTAAAACAACTTTAACAGCGTGTATTAAGGTGGCTTTGAAAACAATGGAAGTATAGGATAGCTATTTGAATTTGTTGGGTGAATAAAGGAGGACTGAATTCCAAGTTGTTCTGGTTTATATTCTTCCTCCATTGTTCTTTTATTGTAGATCCACTATGATTTTGTCACCATGTATGTCCTTATCTATATATATTGGGTTCAAATCTCATCTATAAGTATAGATGTATAAAAATATAAATGTCTTTCTTTTTCTCTAACTCAAGCTCAAGTTCTGTTATCAACCTTCCCCTTGAATGGCAGAAACATAATCTCAGTTAAGTTAGGGAGATAAGTTCTCCTTTATACTTGGAAATGTCTTTCATAAAACCTTCATCTTCAGCAGCCTTTGGGGCCCCTTTTGTCAAAAAGACATATTTTGAGGTGACAAAGTTTTTCTTTCCTATATAGGACAACAGAAAACTCTGTGAGGTGTTAAGGACATTTGTCACTTCTGTGCTCTCTTAGGCACATACAGGGTGTCCATGGCTTCTGCACCACACCGGGGGATATAGGTGAGGCTGTCTAAGCTTTCAGTTCTTCTCCAAGTTCTTGCCACCCCTGGGACTTTATCTCTGTTCTAGACTCTCCTAAATCTATAAGGCATTTCTGTAGACTCCCACTGGTTTCTTTCAATCTAATGGGGTATGAAAGTGTAGATGATCTTTTCTCAAGTACCCCGATCTTCTAAGCCCTTATTATTTCTCCTTGACTCTCCTCTCCTCCAACCTCCAGGCCTGATGATAAGTTTTTATCTTTCTTTGTCTTTTTTTGAAAACTGCCTTGAGTCTGTATAGCTCTCTTCTGGGTCTAGGTTTTGAAACTCAAAAGCTAGGAATAGATTCTTTTAGAATATGTTTTCTTCTATAATGTCCCTCCCCCAGGTAATTAAGGAGGGGAGGTGCTAAAAGATGGGAAAATGTTAAAGAAAAATGATCTATTAATACTTCATAGAATTTTTTTAAGGATTTATTTATTTATGCACATGAGAACTGGGGTACAGGTCAGAGTTGTGGGGGTGGTAGTGAGGATTCACCAGAGATGGAGTGGGGAACAGAATAGACAGACTGACAGAAACGCACTGCTGAGGGGAGCAGTGGGTAAGTCAGGAGAGGTCTGCTGTGCCATGTGGGTAGTTCCCTGGCCAGGGATCGGACTCCTGTTGCAGTGGCTGCGGATAGCTTCATAGGTTGCGTCTTAACCCCTTACACCACCAGGAAGGCCCATACATCGTAGAATTTATCCCACTTTATTTTCAGTAGGTGATAGCCTCCTACCTCTTTTGTCTTCAGTCTTTGAAAATCTAGTATCTTTTCCCTAGTTGACAGATATGTTACATGTAATTTTGATAGTTATTTGATTTACTGATGCTGGACTGTAGGCAATGGACTTTACGGATGCAGAAATCTCTCAAAGAGAAGGTTGAGCTGTTACAGATGGATTTCCATGAAAGGGGGAGGAGCATTGCAGCATAGTGAATGGGCTCTAGACCCATTTTAGTACATGCACCCCTTAACAGTTTGGGGTCCCTGGGTACCCCTTGGTTGCATGCTAACAAAACCAGCCTCTTTGAGTTAGGGGGAAATTAGAGTAGGAATGAGAGATGGTTCCCCCTCAATATTACCTTACTACCATGGGGGCAGGACAGACCACAAACAAAAATGGCTACAGAGTTTAGCAAATAAGGTCAATGATTGAAGCAGGCTGAGTCAAATATAGACTGTAACAAACAAGTGATCACATACACTGTCCAAATGGACAACTATACCTGACTCTAGCCTGACGATACCACTGTGAATGCAGGCTTAAATATTGCCAGATTTTTGGGGTTATTTTTCAAGAGAAACCTAACAGATTTGTATGCAAATATCCCCAAATATACTAAATGTATTAAAATATCATGTGGTTAAACATCTGCAAGCAACATCTAGGCCAAATTATGATGACTCTTCTATGTGAAAATAGAGATTGAACTTCCTTCTAAATATACTAAGAGGGAAATCACTGAATGTGGGCATTGGCATAATCAGACTTGTGTTTTACGAAGATTATCAATTGGGAGAGGGAGGGGTAGAAGACAGGCGACCTGCTAGGTGTCTGTGGTAGGAATCTGAGTGTTGCAATGAGAACAGAGGCTGTGGTCATGGAGAAAAGAAGGCAGACACAAGGAAGGTTTGGTATCTGCAGGGCCTGGTACCTGATTAAATATGAAGGATTAGAGAGGGAAAGTCAGGATAATTTCTTTGCCCTGTGCCCCAGTAATTTCCTAGAGGCCTTGAATTCTTTCTCCTTTTGCAAAAAAATCTGTATCTCAGATAGGGAACAGCAAAATATCCCAGAATTTTGAGACAAGACTTGTGGGATGAAGTGAGACCAAGGACAGTATTTATGAATGTGTTTTATGGAGCCCACTGAGATTCAAGGTGCAGGCCTTGCACTGTCTCTTTTCTGTATGCCTGGTTATAACTGCAGATGGGATTATTTTCCACTACAGCTTCTTTCTTTCAGGATGTGTCTCTTTTATACAGTAATCAATTAAGTTCATATCATCAGGCCCTGGTTATTATAATAGCCACCGGTTGGGTTTTCCTGATTTTTGGTCTCTTTCCAACCACATTAAGGTTAAACACCCCTTCCTGGTTTTCAAAGTCCTCACAATCTGGCACCAACCCTCTATTTGAGATGTACTCCTCACAACAGCCTAATTTCCAGTTTGCTCTCTGCAAACTGGTGTCTTTAAGTCTCATTTTTGTTTTCACACTTGTGTCAGTCTGGAATGTCCTACCTTTTCCCCTTGCACTCAAGGAACACTGATGCCCTCTCTTTATTTTGCCCTCAATGCTTTTCAACTAAGATCCTAAAGCAGTTTGTGGTCTTGCTGGCTGCCACTGGAGCAATCCTTGAAGCCTCACAATGCCTGTCCCACACAGGGAACTGCCCCAGTTCTTCCCTGTGTGAGCTGCAGTGATTCTAGCAGGTGCTTTCTGTGAGCCAAACTCGATGTCTAGCCAGGGTAGATGAGACTGGGTAGACTCTGAATGTGCCAGAGTCAACTGTATTTGGGCTAAGTCATTTCTGAGATGACTTGTAATAAACCTGCCCCAAAGGCACGTTTCATATGGTACTTAGTCCTCTATAGGGGGAGGATAAGAGTGTTAGAGGAACAAAGATATTTGTATTCAGCTTGCTATTATAAGAAATAGCACATTCTTCACATTTACTGGCATAGGAGGAATACCAGATCCTCCTATGGATGGTTGGTAAAGCAACTCCCTATGCTATGCCAGATTCCAGCCTTTTTGCAAATAATCACTATTACTAAAGGAAGTTTGTGCATGTCTTATACTAAATCAAGCAGTTTTGTATTTTTTTTAACAAATGTTTCATAGGCTTTAGGCATCTTCCCAAGACCTTAGAGACATTTCAAATGGAAAGCACATGGGTATCTCCAGGCAGGATCAATTGGCTACCTTTCAAGAGGCCCCACAGGATGGATTATCTTGGTGAATTTACCACAGCCCATGATTTGGCTCCCAGCCCTGTAGACTCAGAAACTGGATTTTATCAACACTTACAACACAGATCTATTTGTCATTAGTGGTTCACATTAATCAGCCTGCAAAGACTGATAGAAAAAGCCAGAACCTCTCTATATTAGTAATTGGCCCAGGACTGGAATACTTGCTTGGAATATAAATTCTGAGCAAAGATTAGAGTAAGAAGAACTCCATGTGTCTTCTATCTGTGAGGGGGAAATGGATGGAGTTGGTGTTAGTGCCAGTAACTTCACATAACCTGCAGCTGATATTATCACTAGGGCAGCAGACAGTGAATGACCATCTGTCGAGGGAGGGTGCTTGTCACTGATGGGATGGGCCTCCTTCAGTTCAGTGCTTGGTAACAGATGATCTGTAAGGGAAACCAATCTGTCCCAGGGACTAGGATGCTTACATCTGTGTCCCAGTGCACTCTCTCTACTGAAAGATGACAATGGTAAATCATTTCTAAGAAGTTGATGGATTAACTGGATGTGACTAGTACTTATCCCGAGGGATAAGTACTAGTCAAGGATATCCCAGGTGTCTGATTTGAGTAACTGGATGAAAAATGGAACCACCTACTCAAATAAGGAATGCCAGATTATGAGTTCATACTGAATGATTTGGGGATGCCTATAAGACATCCAAATTGAACTATATGTGTTCCATATTCTGATGTATTATTCAGAAGCATGATCAGTACCAGAGACATAAATTTAGGATTTTTCAGTATGTATAGGAATGAAGTCATGGGAATTGATGTTTTCTCCTGGAAAAGTAAAGAGCAAAGAGGAGAGGGCCTAGGACAGAAATCTGAAAACAACATTAAATTGTTGGGTAGAGAGTGAGACCAAGAAAGAATAGCCCAAAAATGTAGACAGAAAATTAGCAGTATGTTAGCATGGAAACCCAAAGCAGAAACTGTTTAAAATAAAGACATGTAGGTGCTTCCTGAATGGTGATTTAAGTTGCAAGTATAAAATGACTTGGCATTGCACAGAATTAAGAGTCTCAGATTTAGCAAGCTTTCACCTGGTGCAAACACAGTCATTGGCAGCAGTGTGTCCTGTTAGGGGCTTGGAGTGGTCTTGGAAGACCCTCAGCATCATGCTGCATCTACCCTGCCATAGAGGGGTCTTCTTTTGGACTCAATTTCTGTACACTCTGCTACATAAATAAAGGGATGAGGAACTTCATTGGATTAAAGAATAGCAGCAACTACAACAGCAAAATTAATAGAGATCTTGGCATTAGGCAACATAGAGGGTTTTTTTGGGGGGTGAATTTTTTTGGGTGAAGTTTCAGCATAGCCATGGGTTTGGGATAAGGAGTGTGGGCTGATAACTTGAAGCTTGCTGGGGGTGTGGGTCGGGAGAGAAGATGAAAGACAAATAAGTTACTTAACATGAGGGGAAGAACTGGATCAGAGTCCTGCAAAATACCTTCAAAAAAGTGACTGTATGCTCAGCTTTAGAATTTTCACTTCAGCCTGTTAGTTTAGTCTTTCTTTTCAGGAACCATCTGTGATGGCTTTAAAACTTTAAGTCGGGAAATCTGGGCTGTTTCTGGGAATATTTGATGCCCAAGGGTATGTTGAAACACAAACACCAGAGGAATGCTGGTGTCGCTGCTTAAAATCGAGTAGCTGCACATGGCCTGTCCAGATTACATGAAAGTCAAAGTTGAAAACAGAGAAATACTAAACACGCACTTAAGATGACATCTAGCAACCTCAGTCTGCAGGATAAAACTGTAATAAAATTAAGGGACCTCGTGCTACCCTCAGCCACATGCCCAACTCCCACTGCTAACTAGAAGCATCATTCTTGGCTTAAACCAGAAAACAGGCCTATAAAAGCATAGCATTCCTTTGCACTCCCGTTGGGAGCAAATTAACTTTGAAAAATTCCCAGAGATGTCTGATTCACGCAGAACCAGATAAAGAGGAAAATCCAGATGCCTCCATGAGCAGAAAGGTAGTAGATATTTTCTCCTCTTGAGGTGAAGAGGGCCAGGAAGGGTCCCTTTATTTCTCCCTCAACAGTCATCCCCACATCCTCAAAAGTAGCTCTCTAGTCTTTCACATTTTCCTTCACCTAAACCTCATAATTAAGCACAGCTGTTTTTATTCTGGGGAGTATTTATATTTAATTCTTTTGGACTGGTTTTTTCTATGAGATGGGAGCCATGGTTGCTGTCAGCTTATGAACCCAGACAGAATAGGTTGTTTCTCCTTAATTCTGATTTTTTAAATCAGGGAAAAGGATACTAATTGGTGCAGTGGAAGTCACCTGCTCACTGGGAGCGGAAGACATGCTCACTGGCAACCTAATTAAAGCTTTTTTTGATGAAGAGTAGGGTAAGCAGTTTCCCCAAAGAAGAGGGGGCTCTTCCTAGCAAAAGAGGGGAGGGCTGGACAGAAAAGTCCAGATGGCTCTCAACATCGTGTATAGGCCTTTGTTTTCTCACCTGTGAAAAAGGGAGTGTCTGAGTTCATCTCTGAGACTGTTCAGCCCAATATTTGATTCCTTTTGGTCCTGGTTCTGTTTCTGGTACTGGTTCTATTTCCTCCTGCTAAATTCTGTTCTAGCACTGTAGTTGCTAAGTGGAAAAACATACAATTGGGGACAGACTCTGTCAAGGAAGGATTAATGGGGGAGAGCTTTACACTGAGGAGTTCTATATGGAGATAGGAGGGAAGAGATTTTAAGGTTTGGAAGCTGGTGGGGACATGACGTTAAGTATCAGTGTTCAGAGGCTTTTCTTTCTTAATGTACATGCCATTGTAAGAGCTACCATGTTATGTTAACTCATCGATATTTTCCCTGAATTAACTTTTTGAGAACAGCAAGCTGGTCATCCACAAGGACCTGAGGAAATAAGAAATCGGACAGGTAAGTTGTGATGATCAAAATGGGTCCTTAACACATGCCTCTCCAGGTTGTATGAATTAGGCAGATGACTCTGGGGTCTATGCTTTTCATATGTGCTGGATGGAGGAGTTTTGCTCCAATAGCGGGAGAGTAACTCAGGGATACAGGAAAGGAAATGTCCACATTTCATGGCACTCAAATGGCCTGGGGTTCTTACACACTATTGACCCTAAACCCTCCGTATGAATCAATAAGTACAATAACTTCTCAGCACCTGTCTGTTTCCCTTGCAATTCTTCTGGCACCCCCCTTGTGGCTTTCTGCAAGGATATTACTGAAGCTCATTTTAATTGTCTTCAGTCCCCTTTCTATATAGCGAACAGCGAGGTTTGACCTCATTCTTCAAGGATGGGCCTCATTCTGAAAATAGAGCCGTCTGTCCTAAAGGCCATCTGCCGGGCACCACCATGGGGGAGCCCTGGGCGCCTAAAAGGAATCACCTCTGTGAGTCCACACTGATGGCTCTGTCAGGTTGAAGGTCACCAATGTGGACGAGGGTCTTGTCTTGAGAAGGAGTCACAGGGTTTGCTAGAAATGAAGACATGGCAATTCCTTATTCACTTTTCAGCTTCAGAAACAGCAAGAGAAGTCCCACTGTAAAGTAGGTGTGAAACTGGCTCCTGCAGAGAGACACTCTGAGGCATGCAAAGCAAGAGGGAGACCTGGCTCAATAGATGGACTGACTCCCCTACTCTGTGGGCAGGATACGAGCTGCCCCAACTCTGCTTCCCAACTGCACTTCTTCTCATTTCTTTGGGTAATACTGCCAACACTGTTGTTTTTAACTAACTTTGCAAAGGACAAGTGTTCAGTGTACCAGGATGCAGTAGCTACTGCAGCAGATTCACTTGTTTATTGAGCATCTAGTAATGTGCCAGACATTGTGTTAAATTCATCATCCATCTCCATAACCCAGCATCAGCAATGACAACAACAATAGAAATAATAACCCTGCAAGGCAATTGCTATTATATCCATTGTATGTATTTGTGGTTGAAAATATTTCATTGAGTCTGAACTTTTATTTTGTGAGAACAGCCAGGGTTGCCATAGATTTCAGTATTGTTTTTATAAAGTAATGCAAGTACATGAATATATGATAGAATGGAAATTTTATAGAAACATGTACGTTGCTTGTATACATGAGGTGCCACTTTTCTGGGCTCACAAAATGGAATGATCATGGAGAGCAACAAAGGTCAGGCAGTTCTAACAATGCTAACAAATACAAAAGGAGGGAAATTCCAAGAACCTGGAAAAGAGCACTTACATTTCTGCTTTTTAAAGCAGGACTTGTCTCATCTTTGCAATGCCTGTGGGGCTTGGTACAGAAAGCAGTGTCTGACATATCTCATCTTTAATTCTTTTCTATTTCCTCTCTAAATAAAGGACATGAGTTATAGCAGCACCAATTTATATTCCAGGAGTATATTTCAAAAAGAACAGAGCTTTTGTTTTCTTTGTCCACCCTGTGGCCTAGGTACTAATGAGCTGGGAAATAACCTAAAGGCAAGATGCACTTAAGAGGGGGACAGGGATTTGAGGGCTACAAATCTGCTACAAAATGAATGCTCAGGCCCCAAATAATTGCAAGTTCGCTGACTATAAAGGGAAAGAAAATTATATCTAAAGTATTTATGAAAGAACTTTAATGCTTTATGAATTCCAGAGGATTTTTCTGGAAGTAAATTGGTCTTTTCTTTTTAAGCCATGAT
Organism: Talpa occidentalis; assembly: GCF_014898055.3. Taxonomy (NCBI): domain Eukaryota; kingdom Metazoa; phylum Chordata; class Mammalia; order Eulipotyphla; family Talpidae; genus Talpa; species Talpa occidentalis. The sequence goes on along the minus strand of NW_023605305.1, from coordinate 93,881,544 downwards.
GCTTACTTTTTCTTTTCTAATGAAACTCTTCAAAGACATTGACTATCTTTCTGATGATGAAACTATAATTATGTGGTTTGGAAAGACGCGTAATAATGGGAATTAGACAGATTATTTCTAATCATTACCATCCATAGCAAGAGATGCTGAGCCTTTAAAAAAGGCAATAAGAAAAAAATAGCACATACCACATGGGAAAGAGATAAGATGGAGAGATATTAATTAAAATACATTAGAAGTAGGAATAATCTTTTTTTGAATACCAAGAAAAGTCAATTAAAGTCTTTTTATTACAATGAAAATATTTCAGTCCTGACAATGAATTTAGTTCCTTTTACTTACAGGAAAATTAATGCCAGGATCTCCAATATGAAATTTGTCTTATTCATTTCTTTAGAGGATCAGGCCATCTAGTGGTAAGTAAACTTGTTTATCCCATAAGGCTGTATAAATTCATTATGGATTACCTTTGATGCTAAAGGAAGTTGGGGGTTATTTTGAATGGGTCACTTATATTTTTCATAAAAGGAATTGTCACACGATATCACATTAGCCCCAGATAATATTTAATAAAAGCATATTATTTATTCCAGTGTAGAAAAAGGGAGAAATTTGTCACAAATACTGAAGAACAACACAAAAGAAATATCCAATTTGACAGTAAGAAAAAATTTTTAAATAATTACTTTTATATTCAAGAATCAGTTTCATATGGTTAAGTTTCTTTGATCAAACTAAATGTTGGAGATCTAGGCTACTTCCTAATGGCTAAGATTTAGTTCAGATAGATATTTATTTGAATTGCTTACTCATATTATCTAAAAATTACAATTCAAAATGATCAAGATGTATTCATTGATTACTTTAGTAAATAGTTCTTATGTGCTGGGGACTCTGCTGGGGTTTGAAATGCAATCTCTTTAGCAGTTTGAACTTTCATTGGGGAAACAAACATGAAGTGTTTTATTTTCCAATCACTACTCTCTCAACAGAAACATAGGCAAATGTACAACTTTTCTCGTACCTTCAGTTACTACACAATCAACCTGGTCAGTTTAAAACTCTAATCTCCTTTCTTTCCCTGCAGCCCCAGCTTGGTTGTGGTTTAAGGGAAAAAGACAGGGGGACGAGAGCTGCTTTTTCACTGTACTTCCTTCACTCACCCTTTTCCAAGTCATTTTGGCTTGAAGGAGACATAGTAGGGGGGAGCGATAAAGGGAAAGGAAACTAGTTCTTTTTATTTAGTGGAGCCCATGACTAAAATTACTTTGTATCACTGCTTTTTTTGGTTAGTGTTAACTGAACACTTATGCCCTCTCTGTGTGGCAAGTGTCTAACTGCTGGTTCTGGGCAATAGTGGGAGTCTTCAAAAGACCCACTTCCTTGGCACCCTCAAGTATGGTGTACCTCGCTGCCTTTGTTGTTGGGATCACTTCAATAAGTAGGATTCCCATATGGCTGGGGCACCAGCAAGATGGCTAAAGTCCTCCTACTCTCTTGATATTTGAACCATGGAGAACTCACACATTTTTGCCATGATTATTCCCAACAATCCTTTCTCGCCACCCCCTACCAATTGCCCTTTCCCTGTATATGGAAATATCAAAAAGAGCACTGGATAGGAAGGTGTTCACCTGGAGAATAAGATTCCAAGCTCCCTTTATCATGAGTAACTCATTCTTTCTAAGTTATAGAATTAAGTTAACAATTCTATCAGGTTTTTGTTTTTGTTTTAGTGCTTCATTCATGCCTTGGTGGTAGGGTATGCTCTGAGAAAGTGTCCAGGTCACAGCCTAGGAAGGGTAAACCCAGATGGAATCTGGAAGGATCTTTGAGTTGAGGAGATAGAGCTCTGGAAGACCAAGGCAGGTAGAGGTCATAGGAAAGGCTATCAGAAGAGGTACAGAGAAAGAATTCTAGACATCAGCAGAGTATCCTCTCAAGTATCCAGCTGAGTACAACTAAGTACAACTATGAAAGAATCTTACCTTTGGCCAGGAAATTTGTATCTTTAACTGAGAAAGAGCTATTCTTCAAAGAGATTAGAAGTAAAGGGGGTGGAATAATACCCATTTTCCACCAGTGAGACAGGAATGCCTCATCATTTTAGGGTTACTATGGAGAGTATCTAATAGATACTTGCCTCAATAGTGGGGAATATTCGGCTCTTGACTGAGCTCCATTTCTGTCTAATAATCCTACAAGCAAGAAACAAAAGTATTAAACCATTTCTAAGTAACTTAACTGCATCCCAGAAAAATGCCCAATAATGTTTATAGAAAGACAAAAATATTTAGGACTTGATAAATTAAAATATACAGTTCACTAAAATTAAAGCTAAACAGAAAATCAGGAAAATATGACCTATGATGTGGTGAAAATTAATCAATTAAAACTCACCCAAAACTGAACCAGAGTTAAAATAGGCAAGGACATTAAAACAAGTTATAATTGTATTCCATATCATCAAAAAGTGAGATAGAAACATCGATGATATTATAAAAGATCCAAATTTAACGTCTAGAAATGTGAGATAAAACATGTGAGATAAAAATATAACAGATAGAATTAACAGAAGATTAAGTATACATAAGGAAACAAAATCAGTGAACTCAAAGATATTAATAACAATCTAAAATGAAACAAGTTGAGAATTTTTAAAAATAGAAAGACAGTCAAGCAGTCTACTACACATGTAACTGGAATCCCTGGGGGATAGGGAAAAGATGAATATTTGAAGAAATAATAGGAAATGTTTTCCAAATTTGCTGAAAAGTAGAAACCCACTGAAACAAAGAGCTCTACAAAGTCACAGCAAAAGAAACAATAGAAAAAGAAAAATATTTGAACCATAGCAAAAGAAAAAGCAGCAAAGAAATATCCATCCTTCATAATAACCTCAAAAGAAAGTAATTAAAATAAGTTTATTGTGTACCTACTATGTATAGACCTTGGGAAACACTATTGCAAGTAACAGCTTTTCTACAATACAACTTGGCTGCTTAACTTAAATTTGTAAGAAGCCAAAATCTATGAACTTTTCAGTCTCAAAGATTATGGATTTTAAAAGATCTTCTTTTGTACTGTGTAGGTTAAAAGTAAGCTATAATAAGGTTTCTGCTTGTTTTTCATTCACTTCCAATAAGAAAAAAAAAGGTTGAGGATTTATAAGAAAATTATTTTAAACCCCAAGATAGAACAAAGAAGCACATTCAGAGAAAATCTTGCTTTACCCCTAAATCCAACAGCTTGTCAGAAGTGTACAGAAATCTCAGCAGGCAAATGTGAAATGTTTTTGCCATACCCAACAGACCATACACTGAAATCCTGAGAAATAAAGCAACTCATCAAAGCAGGAATCATCTAGAGAGAGGAAAATAACCAGTACATCACTTAAGGCATTGGATTTAAAATATTAAAGATGAGGCAATACTTTAGAAAGGATTCTGTGTCTATTGTTAAAGTAGAATTTGCTCAGGGACTGTGGTTTAGTGTTCCAAAGTAACTAGGTCCCTGAAGCTGTTTTAGTTTATTCCTACTCTTCTCCTGTTCTAGAAACGCTATGATTAAAGAACTACAGAATCACAGAAAACTTTGGACCCTATTTATTTCTTCTACCCTTGAAGTTCTATTTCCACTGAGCATCATAGTATACTGTGATCAGGCAAAGAAAAATAACAGAAGAGCTTTTTCAGTATTAATGATGCCAGTATTGGTGGTTTTTAATTTTAAATTGCATAAACTGGATAAGTGGTATCATAAATTTTCAGTCTTGCTAAATAATGGTAGTGATCTACCAATACATTGCTTTGAAACATGTGCTTGATTTGTGAAATCAAACAAACTTTTTTTCTATCATATTTGGCATGGAAATTGTGTTTATCCTTTTTTCCTAATGACAATCAGATTTCATATTATGGGATTATAAAAATGACAAAGATAAAATGCACTTTTTTTTTTTTAGAAAATGCACTTTTCATTCTTTATTTCCTATTCTTTAGTAGTTCACACTGAAGAGGTCCTTGTTCCACCAGGAATTAATAAACACATTTTTAGATAGTATTGTGTACTTGCCTCCATTATTAATAACAAGTGTTCTTGTAGTTCTGAGTCTTGTCAGAAGTAGCAGGCTGTTCAGAACAAAGTGCTCAGTTTCATCTTTAAGATCATCCCAGAGACAAAGCTTAAGACAGTAGTGATAGCTGATTGTGAGTGGCTGAAAATGCGGAGTGACTGAGAATATAGGGTCCTAAGAATAGTCAATCACTTTTTAAAAGTGAGAAAAGAGAGAGATATCTTGCAAAAAATGTTGAAAGTTAAGATGTCCTATATTTTGGTCCTCTTTTTAAAAGCAGGGCTAAAAAGTTTAAGCACATTTTTATTCAGAACCTAGCCAAATACTGTTACAATTGAACAATGCTTCCCAATAGGGGTGGGAGGGAGGAGAGATTCATTATCTGCATCAGGAATTCTACCTATCATGGCTGTTAATTCACCTATCATGGGAAAAACTACCTAATTTAACTTGATATCTACCAAAATGAAGGTACTATACATATTGGCTGCAAGAGATGACCATTTCCTTCCATTAGGAAACAAATATTTGCTATCCTGTCAAATAGATATGAAGAGCATCACTAACCAAAGCAGCAAGTTGTTAACAATATAAACGTGATATTTAAATGAGTCTTCTTGGAACCTATAAAACTCAAAAGAATCCTTACTTCTTACACGAGCATGGGAAGGGAGATTCTGAGAAATCCAAGGGCCTGGGTGGCTGGAGTCCTGGGCTTGCAATTACTTCTTAGCTCTTAGGTAAAGCCACTCTGCTTCCTGCTTGATTCACACTTTGGGCTTTTATACAAGATTTTTTTCAAAGCAGATTAGTATCATTAAAAAAATAAAGCTTGGCAGCTATTGATCTTAAAAGTTCATCACTATGTGATATTAAAAACCTTCCACCGTGTGCTGAAGAAGGACAAAATGGGAAAAATCTGGTCCTTTGCCCTGCTTCCCTTTCAGGAGTGAAGTTTATCTGAAGTTGCAATTGCAACTCATGCCTTATTCAGTCTCCCTGCCTCCCATTCTAAATCTATACCATATTCCATCTTCTTTCTAACATATCAATAATACATATTGTTTTTGAAATCATTATATACTAATTTCTTTTCAAAAATTTTCAATAACATTTCTACCAATGTTTAGAATCCTTAGGATGCTCTCTCACTGTTGTCTCAAATAGAATTTTTGAACTTAGCTTATTTTTAGAAATCAGTAGTCAAATGTATTATGTGTTGTGTTGGGTCCTGTCATTTCCCACTTTACCCACCTGTTAGCAGTATAAGATTGGTCAATTCATTTTTTTGATGCTTTCCTCATAGTTCTTTTATGCATTCTTATTGATAAAAGAAAATATGGGTATTATTTGAAGTATTAAATAGGTCATATTAATTTTCCAGTCTTTTATCAACTCAAGATATTGTTTGCTTCTTGTTCAAAACAAATTCAGCATTCTATCTGTGATAAGATTGTTTTGATTTCTTCTGGCTTTTTTTGCTAAAATTTTGAATATTATTTGCTATTTTGTCAATTTTTACCAGTTTCAGGATTCTGCATGAATCCTCACATGGCATATCACCTATAAAAAATATTGAAATTTAAACTGTTGCATTTCACTGTGATGTGATTGCTTTAGCTACATTTGAGTTCCTTTGCATCCTTTGCATATCATGTTTACTTTTCTAGCCTTAGGGTGTTTTACTATTCTTCTAACTCATTGATATACTGTTCTGTGTTAGGTTATAGGTTCAGCACCTAGACTGAGACCAAACAACAATCACTTAGTCAAGGTGGGCATTTATTTCATTTCTTCTTGTGAAACAATCTACTGGTGGGGGGTTTGGGGCAAGAAGGGTAATTTTGCTGCAAGAAAAGAATCCAGGTTTCTATCTTGTTGTCATAAGGTCTTGTCATGCATATATTGCCTAAAATTATTCAGCATGAGTTCTGCATTCCAGTTAGTGCAAGAGGGGAAAACATCAGTGGAAGTCATGCCCTTCCCTTTTAAGATTGACCAAGAAATGCATCCCTCACTTCTCTCAAAGTTCCATGGTCAGAAATAAAAAATGTAACTGTCCTTATTTGCAAGGCAGGTAAGGAAATGTAGCTTTTATTCTGGCTAGCTAAAATTCAGAGTTTTCATTATTAAATGAAGAAGGGAGAATTGTAGATAACAAATGGCAGCTTCATCACATAGCCTTAATTTTGTGTTTCTAGAAATTAGTAACCAAAATATTTCCACTTCCTATCAATGATGTTACTCTGAGTACTTTCTAAGCAACTCATGCTTGTGGTGACTGTACATCTAATTTGGAGCTCTCAGCTGTGTTTAGGGAAAAAGGGAAAAGAATTTGGCTATTGTCCATCTTTCAGCCATAGCCAGATTTCTAAGAGGCATGAAATCTGGGCATGGTGATAGCACTAAGGAAATTCAAGGGGCCATTGGAGCATACCCAGACATTCTGCTGTTGCCATCTGCTCAAATCTTGATGAGATTAGGGAAATGTTTTAATAAGAAACCAATTGTTTTCTAGATTCCCCTAAGGGGCTTTTCCTTCTCTTTCCCCTCTTCCTCCCATTCCTCTCTCTTTTCTTTTTCCTCTTCTTTTGGTTTTCACTAGAGATATTGTGTTATTGTGCCCCAAAGATCTTTTTTTTTAAGATTTATTTATTTATGCATACAAGAACTGGGGTACAGGCCAGAGGTGTTGGGGTGAGAGGACTTACCAGAGAAAGAGTGGGGAGCAGAACAGATGGACTGACTGAAATACACTGCTGAGGGGAGCAGTGGGCGAGCCAGGAAAGGTCTCCTGCACCATATGGATATCTCCCTGGCCAGCAGGGGATCAAACTTGTGCTGCAAAGGCTGCAGATGGCTTCACAGTGCTGTGCTTAACCCCTTGCACCACCAGGGAGTCCCCCTGAGGATCTTAAACAAAGGCTCAACAGCACTGATTAAGTTGACTTACACATAGTTGATTTAGTACAGATATGAACAGGGCCAGTATCAAATTTAAATGAAAGACTTTCTATCTAAAGCTGTAGAGATGGTGGTGGCAGGGGAAGTTTAGTACATATGACGGTTAGATGTTCAGCTAATGAGAACAAGGTCTATTTCTTTAGAAAGATAAGCTGCTCTCAAAGATTTAAGGGTCAAATTTTCTTCTTAAAATTAAAGCAGGGTCAGGAGGTCAGATGTTTTAATAGTGAAAGACTATTTAAATGAATTTGCATTTAAATATGTCTTATGTAACTCTCTTAACCTATGATCATGTTTGGGAAGGAAAAGTGCTTTTCCATAAGAAACTTTGGAAAGTTGCCATATTAACAATAACTATAACTTCTGAAACATATATATACATATCATTACCCAAAATACAAAAGTGTATGTTCAACAGAATTAGATTTTATTCTCTAGAAATTTAATTATCAAAGTTGATATTATTGACAGCAAACATAGGAAGGATAACTGACACTTAATAGGAAAAAACATAAAATAAAGTTTGCATAAGTCTGAGTCTCTGTGGTCTGGAAATAAGCCATTATTTTCTGACTCCCAATCTGAAGTTAAGGATTCTAGAGTATTCTTTCACAAAGAATTAGCTAGCATTTTAAAGATTGTAATGTTTTAAAAGTTCTTAAAAGTTTAGCTATATTTACCTCTAGGCTTTCAGTGTGTTTTACACGAGAAAGCGGTAGCAAGCAGAACATCTCCCTTTTTCCTAATGAATTCCTGAAAAGAACCCATTAAAAAGTGGAAAAAGACATAGTTTTTGGGAGCTGACCTTGATTTTAAAAAATACAAGTCTATTATTTATGAAAAATATGAACAATTTGTGAACATATTTCTAATATGAGAATAGATAAAAGGCAAGTATCTTTATAAAAGACACAATCATAATCACACTGATTAAATTTATAAATCAAGGTGATTAAGTAAGCTATATAATTCTAATCAAATTTTGTTGAAATGAAAGAGAAGACAGTGTTCTAAATGAAAAGAAATTGAAACACACTTACTCACTTAGTAACAACCATGCAGACTTTCAATTAATTGAAGTTTGGGGTTTTAGTTCTTAAGCTTAAATGATTCTTAACTGTAGAAATGGAAAGCATGGTTCTTACTTGAAACTAAAAAAGTAATGGAATTAAAAATATTGGCTGAAATCTTACAAATAAGTTGGCTCTGCTACAAGATGTCTAAAATACATTTTAGAATAAAGCAGATTTGTTTCAATTCAACTGTGGTCAGAAACTGTTTTGTGAAGTCCAAGCCTGTTTTGAAAAGAATGGTCAAAGCATGCTTATTTGTTCTCCTTTCCTTGTATCTCTCCCTTCTCCCCTCCTTTTCCCACAAACTTCCTTTCCTGTTTTTTCTTTTACAAACTCTTGCTGGGTGTTTTTGCAAGGCCAGCAGAGCCTGATCAGTAGAAATCACTTGAACCAGGGTCTAACAGGTCATTGAGTTCTGTGCTAGGGCACAAATGAAACCCCCGGAGAAGCAACAGGGTGTAACCTCATGACATCTAACCCTCCAAATCTCCAGGGAGCATACACTAAGTCTCCCTCCAACCCTAAATAAACACGTGACCCATGAAGGGGCATGAAGGGCCACTACACTTACACACTGGGTACTTCTCTCCTCCCTTCTGCTTGACTAATCCAGACACTTCTGTGCCTCCCACTCACCCTTTAATATCTCTAGCTCTGGGAGGGGCAGGGAGACAGATTTGAGCCAGCACCTGTCTCCATACCTGACTGTCACATAATAAAGCTTTTTCCTGGGCCTCCCTGATGGTGCAAGGAGTTAAGCACCGCACTATGAAGCAATCCGCAGCCTCTGCAGCACGAGTTCAATCCCCAGCTGGCCAGGGAGAAACCCATATGGTGAGGCATACCTCTCCTGTCTTGCCCGCTGCTCCCCTCAGCAGTGTATTTCAGTCAGTCTGCCTGTTCTGTTCCCCACTCTGTCTCTGGTGGATCCTCTCACCCCCTGCATCTCCAGCCTGTACCCCAGCCCTTGTATGCATAAATAAATAAATCTTAAAAAAAAAAAAAAAGCTTTTGCCTGCCCTGAAACCATTGTCACAGAGTTTGAGCATTGAGCAACCCACCTCGGTTAGGTCCACTTACACTGTCAAAAAGGAATGTGCTTGCATGAATATCAAAAGTGGTAAGTACACCCTAGAAAACTTTAGATTTATTAACTAATGATTTGAAAATAGCTTTCTTTTATAAAAATTCTAAATAATATTAATTTCTGTTTCTGTGAAATTGTAGTAAATAATTGATCAATACACCACTGATTATTTACTCCTCTCTATGTTGGAGATTGTACCATATGTGCCGGAACTGTACTGTAAACAGGACACAATGCCTTCAAAAGAACAAATGTGTAAGTAAAGGATAACAGTGCAAACTAGGGAGACTATAAGCTAGGGTGGAAGTAGTGTGAAAAGAAAGGGAAGACATTCCCCCTGAACACACACACACATACCACCCCAACTCAGAGAGGTGGAATGGAGGGACACAAAAGCAAAGTAAAGGAAGTTTTCACAGGAACAGTGAAGAGTATTTGGGAGAACAAAATATTGAGGAGAAATTATTTACCAATAAAAAAATGGGGAGAAAAGGGCAACTTGCCAGAGGATTCAATAAATGAAAGTGCTTTAGACCTTAGGTCTCATGGCAAATATGAAGAATAACAAATGATTGGTTGGCTGGGGCTGAGTGGTCAGGTCCCTGTTCTTTCATATCTACATTTATTAAGAGATCCTCTTGTTTATGCCTGAAAAATATCTCTGCAATATGGGTAACATCTCTAATTCTATATCTACTATGCCAGCTCAATCCAAGTTATCATCATTTCTAACCTGGACTATTCTATTCAATAGCTTCCATAGCACAAAGCACTTCTGCTGCCACTTTTATTCCCACTACGAATAATCTTTTTCAAAACTTCACATGAGATGACTGCTCACTATGACTCTGTTAAATGTGACTTCCATCTGTCCACTCTTCACATTCTTCTTAGCATTTACCTTAACCTATTAATTCATTTATCTGTTAACTTTTTATTTTCAGTTTTCTTCACTAACTTTCTAAGGAAAAACTGTGTTTGTTTATATGCCCGGTATTGAGCACAGAATAGAAATAAAAAATATGGGAAAGAAGAAAAAATGGAAAAGAGATAAAAAGAAAAAGATATGATGACTAAATGTAATGTGGTATCTGAAATAAGAGCCTCAGACAGAGAACAGGTAAAAACTAAGAAAGTCTGACTAAAGAATGGATTTCAGTTAATAGTAATGTACTGGTTGCTAATAACCAATCTACCATTCTGATGTAAATGTTACTGGTAAGAGCAAAGCATATAGGCTGAGTATATGAGAACCCTCTATACTCTCTGAAATTTTTCTTTAAATCTTAAGATATACTAAAGTTAATAGTTTATTCTGAAAAAGAAGGGAATAGGGAAAAAATGCAATGTAGGCAACATGCAGTTGGGGAGAGAAGGGGGGACCCTTAAGAATTTCCTTGTATGTGTGCTATTAAGTTTGAATGTTTTCTGAAATAGGGAACTGAAGTGTAATCAGTGTAATTCCTGTTTTTTTAAGGGTAGAATTAATATTTTGTTGCTTATAATAAATGGCAGCTAGGTATAGTCATCATACTTGATCTTTTGTTTTAGTAAAAAAATAAATTACAATTTTAAACAGCTGATGAGTGGTTATGTTTCCAGCAAATATAATTAGATCATTTCCTTAGTGGTAGCTTCAAGTTTTTCATGATTAGCACCAGAAAATTCACCTACCTTTTGTCCATTTGAAAGGGACAAAAACCTGTCCTGGAAGGTTGGCATGCATTTGATGTCACACCTTGAAGCAACGTCCTGATGGTTTTCCACGTCTAGTTGAAGGAACAACACCTTGGAATGCTTGTCAGAGAGGAAATGAAAAAAAAGCCTTTATCATTTTGCAAGCCCATGCCACATGACTAAGAAATCTACTACTACAAGTTTCTCTCCTGCACAGTTTGAGGTTTCATGAAAAGCACATTTGCTCTCCACATTTCCCTTCATTATTTGGCTTCTGGAATCTGACAAGTGACCATAAGAACCAATGGAAGTAGATCCAAAAGTGCCAGAATGAGCTTTAGATTTGTATCTTAGAAAAGATGACTCTAAAGCAAGGGTTGGCAAACTTTGTCTTGAAGACTCAGAGAGTCAATATTTTAGAATTAGATACTGTATTAATTTCCTGAATATTGTAAAAAAAAATTATCACACCTCAATATGGTAAAATATGGTTAAAATGGCAGAAATTTATCCTCTCATAATTCTGGAGAGCTGCAGTTCAAAATCAAGATGCTGGTGGGGGTGTGCTCACTCCAGGGGCTCTAAGAAAGGATTCTGCTCCATGCCTCTTCCAGCTTCTGGTGGCTCCCGGCATTCCCTGCTTTCCTTGGCTTATGGCTCCATTGTTTTGTCTTTGCCTTTAGTCTCATGTCACCTTCTCCATGTGTGTCTTCTCTGTGTGTCTCTGTTAAGGGCATTTATTATTGAATTTAGGGCTTAGCTGGGTAATTCAGGATGAGCTCATCTCAAGAGCCTCAATTTCATGACATCTCAAAGTTCCTTTTCCAAATAAGGTAACATGCACATGTTCCAAGGATTTGGAGGTGACATATCTTTTTGGGGTCCAGCCTTCAACCTACTTATACAGGCCATTATGGTCTCTGTTGAAACTACTCAGTACTGAAGTTGTAGCACCACAGAAGCCATCGACAGCATGTAAATGAATGAGAGTGAGCTGACTTTGACCCATGAGACATAATTTACTGATCCCGGACAACAATGTGGAGGAGAAGTTGGAAGGCAGCCTATGAAAGCAGTTAAACAAGCCAGGAGGGGATTAAATGATCAACATTAAGGATAAGAAAGATTTGAGTAAGATAAAACCAGCAGAGGTGGAGGGAGAGAAGGAACTGAGAGCTGGTCAATAGGTTTGGTGACAGACTGCAGGGAAGAAATCATTTATTTCATTACAGAGGCAGATATCATAATTTCACCTAATAGGTTAATATTTCTATGTATTAAAAAGAACAATTTGAGGGCCTCCCTGGTGGCTCAAGGGGTTAAGCACAGCACTGTAAAGTTATCCGCAGCCTCTGTAGCAGAATTTGATCCCTGGCTAGCCAGAGAGCAACCCACATGGTGCAGCAGATCTCTCCTGTCTCTCCCGCTGCTCCCCTTAGCAGTGTATTTCAGTAGATCTGCCTGTTCTGCTCACCGCTCCGTCTCTGGTGAATTCTCTCATTCCCCCACACCTCTAGCCGGAACCCCAGTTCTTCTATGCATAAATAAATAAATCTTTTAAAAAAAATCAAAAGAACAATTTGAGACCTTTTTACTAGTATTACTTGAAAACTATTCTGCCAACTAAGGGAAGTTTGTGTAACCCATGTAGACAAGTAATAAAAAATGCAAAGATTTAAAAGTGTCAGATTTTACTTTCCATCAGAACTACAGTGTATGGGGCATTTTGATGTCAGCGAAAACAATTTTTAGAAGGAATAAAATAGTACTAAGGAGCATTTCTTTTCCCATTAAATACCAACACTTGTAAATAGTCCCATCTATTTCATAAAGAATGAGGTGATTGAGGTTATCAATTTTAATTAATGATTATACATCCATTTACAGTTTACAAAGTTCTGGCCTGATGTAACATGCCATTTAATCCTCGCATTACTGACGGGAGGGCAGATATTATTATATCTAGAGAAAAGAAAAATTAAGCAGTGTCTTCAAGATCACAAAAACAGCAAATTCTGATTTTCTGGTTCCAAATTTTCTAAATCCTGGGCTATTTCTTTTTCACTGTCTCTGAAGTTGGACTGGAGAGCTGTGACAGTGTGTGGCCACTATAGTCAGGGTGGTCAGCATGACCAGAAAGATAAAGATGAGATTAATGAGGTTTTTGACTAGGCAGCTAGGGTGGCCTTCCAGCTGGCCTTGGAGGGCAGATGACCAGAGAGAAAAATGCAGCCTTGAGAGCAAAAACCACACACAACATGATCAGGGATGAGGAGAGAAGCTGGCCATGGAGCAATGTTACACATTTATGGAGTGCAAAGAGATAAAGCAGCAATGTCAGAAATATGATCCAAGGGAATGGGAGCCAAATTCACCAGTGTAACAGTTATTACAAAGTTTGTTTGCAATGCAGCTTCCAGAGTTCCAATTTAAGAGTTTTCTGATTCAGCTAGTCAGGGGTGGGGGCCATGAACAACCCTCTCCCCTGGGAAATCTTGTAATGAATCCACCAGATAATCTGTAGGATAAAAGCAGCAGAAAACATCTGTAGAGATTTTTGATGTTAGGGTAGCAAAGCATAACTTCTATTTTTAAAAGACAGCAGAGGGAATGTAGGCCTCTTTTAGAAAATACTTTAATAGTGTTTTGAAGTTAGCCTTGTACATTTTACTAGATCAGGCACTAGAGATGGAGAAGTGAATAAGAAATTAAGATAGAACTTGGTCCTTGTCCTTATGAATCTTATTTTCTAAATGGAAAACTGACATCAAATAATTATATAGTACTGTATAATGCCTATTAATTTTACATAATAGTATCAAAGTGTGTGCTAATAAAAAGGACAGGGTGTCACAAGAGAGGACAAAAAACAAGAGAGCTTTGCCCAGACTGGGAGATCAGACAGTATTTCCCTGGGAAATGGTGTGTGATTTCATATCTGTAAGATAACTTGCGCTGACCAAGAAAAGGGGAAGAAAAGAACAAAAAGGTATCTCAGTAGAACATTAATTAATATATTCAAAAAAGATTTGTTGACAACCTAAAATTTGCCAGGTATTCTTCTAATTTCTGGGATGCAGCAACAACCAGAATGGGTAAGGTTCCTGTTCTCATGAAACTTACATTCCAGTTTATAAGACTAAGAAAAAATTTTTTTAAATTACTAAGAAATTGCCTGATAATAACAATTTGGTAACAATTCAATTCTCACCATGTCAATTTATTGATTCAATTCAATACCAATCAAACTCCCAGAAAGTCTTTTTGGTAAAACCTGTCAAACTAACTTTTATTGCCAAATACCAAGAGTTAATCTAAAATGATAATTAAGTCTTCCCAGGTTGCTGGCAAAGATGGCGGAGGGGCAGGTCTTGGAGCTCGATAACCAAGGCTATCTTGTAGACTACTTGGCGGTCATTGTAGTCAAGCAAGTGCTTTGGGGCAAGAAGGTGGTGGTCTAGCACTGTGAGGGCATCAACATTTCTGGCAATTTCTACAGAAACAAGTTGTAGTGCCTGGTTTTCCTCTGTAGGCTGAGGAATATCAACAAATCCTATGGTCCCTGTCACTTCTGGGCTCCCCCATTTTGGGCCCCCACCACTTCCCTTGGTTTACCATGGGATGCATGTTGCCCCGCAACAAGAAGCAAGGCTAGGCCACCCTGTACCACCATGAAGTGTTTAATGGGAACCAGAGCTATGTAACAAGGAAAAGCGGGTGGTGTGTCCTGCTGCCCTCAAGGTTGTGCATCTGAGGCCTAAAGGAAAGCTTGCTTATCTGTAATGCTTGGCTCATGATATTGGCTAAAAGTAGGAGGCAATAATAGCCACCCTGGAAAAGAGGAAGTTGGAACCTAAATCCATTACCAAAGGGAAAAAGCACTTGAAGCTGTGGAACCAGGCCAAAAAGAATGTGGAGAAGAAAATTAACAAGTTTACAGAGATTGTGAAGACTCATGAACCTCTGGTCTGAGCCCATAAAATTGACTGTTAATTCCTCATGGCTTGACCTATTCTGCCCTTCCTCCATAGTTTCCTTGGGATGTGGGGGATCTCCAGGACAGGCAGCCTGGGCCGTAGAAGGCTGGGAACACAGAAATGACTTTAGTCATTGTTGTTTAAGAAAGGCCTTTGAGAAGTTTAAACAGCTCTTGATATGGTGCAGTCATGCTTTGCCTATCACCTACTTGTTGATGAGAGTTTTAGGAAACCAACAGTTGAAACAACCAGTTCAGTTGCAGTGTTTGCAAAATGAGCTTGAAGGCACAACATAGCTGCGAAATGCATTGCTTACACTTTCCAAACGGTCAGAGGCTATAACTCTGCTACTGTTAAAATGAGGGAAGGCTTGTAGGCGTGGTTTATCAATTCCTGGACTAGCACGTAAAACGCAGGAACCACAGGCATTGCCCTCTCACCTTCTGAATATGAGTAAATTATACCAAAAAATGAAAGAAAAAAGATGACTGAGACTGCACAGTATAATTGCAGGATGGACAAATGAAGCAGTGCAACAGAACAGAGTTTAGAGGTAAACTCACACTTGGTATATTGCAGAGGTATAAATGTCATGCAGTGTGGGAAAAGGAAACTTTTTTTAATAAATAAAAACAATTGAATATCCATATAGGAAATTCATAGCAAAAAAATATAATAAAATAAGTCAGTTCTTGTGCCAACCAAAGGAATAACATTCCTGGATTTAACATAGAAAAATATAATTTGTGAACTGAAGTAGATCAAGATTTCTTAAACAAGGTACTAATCAAAAGGGGAAACATTAATAACATCAGTAAAATTCTGTTTATCCAGAGATGCCAATAAGAGACACTTGCCTTTTGGAAAGGCAAGTCAGAGAATGGGAGAAAATACATGCAATATATGTATCTGAGAGGAGACTCATTTGTGGAATATATGAAGAATGCCTACAAATCAGTATGAAAGGGGAGTAAAAAACTGGGATAGGCATTTCACATGTGTACAAACACACACACATTATCTAAGTGGCCAATAAATGTTTCAAAAGGTGCTCAATTTCCTTAGTAATGAGAGAAATACAAATCAAAAACATAGCAGGATGATAATAGTTCACATCTATCAGAATGGTTGACATTAAAATTTTTAACAATACCAAGAATTAACTAGGATAAGGAGCAATTAGCAGAGGTGTAAATTGGTACAACTTTATTTTTTTTTAAGATTTATGATTACAAGAACTGGGGTACAGGGCAGAGATGTGAGGATTCACCAGAGACAGAGTGGGGAACAGAACAGGCAAATAGACTAAACTACACTGTTGAGGGGAGCAGCGGGCAAGTCAGGAGAGGTCTGCTGTGCCATGTGGGTAGCTCCCTGGCTGGGTATCGAACTCACAATGCAGAGACTGCAGGCAGCTTCACAGTGCTGAGCTCAACCCCTTGTGCCACTAAGGAGGCCCCAAATTGGTACAACTTTAAAGGGCATGGTAGTTACTGCTAAAACTGAATATGTGCATATTGATGACCCAGAGATTCAACACCTAGTTTTATGCCTAACAGAGATATATTGATAAGGGCACCAAGAGAACATGTATATAAATGAGAAAAAATGTGAACTATCCTGATCTCTTTCTTTCCTTATTGAGAAGATATTAGTGGTTATAACAGGAACAGGAAACTATTAAGAAAAACTAGTAGTAGAAATTATTAAAGTTAAGTGTCTCATAAAAAGTGTTAAAGTTTATCTTTTGTGTGATAATTTATTTTAACACAATTAGTATGATTTTAAAATCACAATTAAGAATATTCAGGCATAACTGAGGAAAAATTACTTGGTGTGTTACGATAGACTAAATTTTGATCCAGTAACAAGGTTTCTCCCTTCTGTCCCTACCTCCCCAATCTCTAGATTGCCCAATTGCGTAGCATAAAACAACAAATGTATATTCCTTGCTCTCATCTGTCCAATTAGATGTTTGGCAGGTGGCCTGCTCCATGACATTTTCTGACAATGGAACCCAGGTTTCTTTTGTCTACTGGCTCTGCTTTCCTGTAGGATCTTGAGTTTTTCCTGGACTCTCCCCATCTGGCCAGTCAAATAGCACAAAGTGAAGTATGTGGAGAAGGCTTACTTTCTTTTAACTGCCTTAGCTCCAACTGCCTTAGCTCCAAGGTGACCCCTCCCTTCTAATCACATAATGAGAATGAATCACGTAGAGAATACAATAGGGCTTGAAAATGCAGGAAGCTCTGTGCTAAGGAAACGCATTTAGCTAAGTGCAATCATCTCAGACACATCTGGAGCCCAGCTAGACACTGTCCTAAAGTCCCTGGAAGTGCTCAGAAAGGAGCTGCTGGGGAAAGGGACTGCACAGAAGAACTACAAATGGCATCTCAATCAGGAATCCATTTGCATACAAAGATAAAACTGAAATTGGAAAAGGAGAGATCCTTTCAGGATGTGAGAGAAAGTGACAATTGTAAGGGAGAGATTAATCAGGAGAAAAATTGAAATGGAGACATTATTGCCTTGGAGGAAGGCATGTATCTTGGTTGCCGACTAAGGGAAGCCAGTCAATTCATGAGAGATTGTGCAGCTAGGGGGACTTTAACGAAAGACAGACAAAACAAGGATACAAAGCAGGCAAGACTAAGGAATTATTTTGCATTCTTTTGCTCTCAAGATTAAGGAAAGCCAAGAACATGGCATAAATTTAATCAAGAAGAGTTACCTTCTCATATGAAAACAGAACTTACAACAACATCCTAATACCCCTGGTATTAATGGTAATAGCATTATAATAGTGAAAAGCACTTGTAGGAAACAGTAATTAGACTCTGATGGGAGTGGTTTCTTTAGGAGTTGTTCAAAACGGTGTTCCATTAGGGCCTCCCTGGTGGTACAGGGGTTAAAGACACAGCACTATCAAGTTGTGGGCAGCCACTGCAGTACAAGTTCAATCCCCTGCCAGGAAGCTAACTCACATGGCACAGCTGACCTCTCCTGTCTCACCTGCTGCTCCCCTCAGGAGTGTTTTTCAGTAGACCTGCCTGTTCTGCTCCCCATTCCATCTCTGCAAATCCTCTCAATCCCCCCACCCCCACACCTCTGGCTTATACCCCAGTTCTTGTATGCATAAATAAATAAATCTTTAAAACAAAAATTGGCATTCTGTTAGCTTCACTTGGGCAAAATCTGGGATGAAGTTGGGTAGGTTTTTGCCAGAGACAGAAAAATGAGGTCAGGAAGGGAAGATTGAGTTATTTTAAGAACATTAATTTTAGACCTCTCACTGAAGAAAGTTTCTGGGAATGAAGCTTATCTATTTTTTCTTATGTTGACTTTGGTTAAGTTACTGTAGATAATAACTTCTATCTGTATTGTTCCACTGAACAATCTATTGACGCAGTCCCAGGAAGGAGTCCTATACTTGGAATGACGGATGCTTTTTCTTCTCATGTGCATGTGGGGAAGAACAACTGTAGAATCTGCTGCTTGGATTATTTTCCCTGCCTGTTCTATCACCTAGAAGAGTTGAGAGCAAACCCAGGATGGATTATGTTAAGGCTAACCTGCTGAAACAGATACCTAATATCAATTCAGTATCTTAAAGTAGGTAAAATTTTATTCTTCTGGGCCTTCCTGGTGGCCTAGGAGTTGAGGCTCACCTCTATCACCTCCAAGTCCCACCAAGAGGGCTGGGTTCAATCCCCGGCCAGGGAGCTAACCCACATGGTGCAGCAGACCTCTCCTGCCTCACCTGCTGCTCCCCTCAGCAGTGTATCTCAGTAAATCTGCCTTTTCTGCTCCCCACTGTCTCTGGTGAATCCTCTCATCCCTCCTCCCACCCCCCACACCTCTAGCCTACACCCCAGTTCTTCTACGCAAAAATATTTTTTTTTTGAAGTTAATTCTTCTGCCATGTAAGAGTCCACTGTGAATGTTGGCAGACAGCTCTTCTTGTGCTCAAATAGGGACCAGTTTCCATTCACTGGGTTGCTCTGTCATTCTGGGGCATCATTGCCACTTACATGGTAAAAACTACAGGCTCTGGCTAGTGGGAAAGACAGTGCATCTCAAGGGCTGAGTCAGAAGTGATACACTTCACCTGCATCACATTCATTTCATTTATTTGCAGTAACTCAGTTATGTGGCTACATTTTACTCCAAGAGGGAGTCACAAATGTTGTTCCTAGCTAGCTAGACCTGTTATAACTTTATATAGAAGAGAGGAAAAATGGATTTTGGTGGACATTTAGCATATCCACCCAGGGAGAATAGAAGGAGTAAAACAGAACAATAAAATTATTATAATATATATATAAACATCTCTAAAATTGTAGTGCACTTTGGTAGTTTAAAAAAAAAACTGAATTTAGAATTTGAGAATATTTTACACCAAATGGTATACATAACTCTCATATGAACAAACTTCACCTGTATCTTGTTTTAATTATATATATATATATATAATATATATAATTGGTGTAAAATATTCTGAAATACACTGCTGAGCAGAGCAGCAGAAGAGATAGGAGAGGTCTGCTGCTCCATATGCGGGTGAGCTCCTTGGCTGGGGATTTGAACTCATGCCCATGCCACAAGTGACTGAGCAATAGCTTGATAGCTTGATAGCGGTGAGACTTTAATCCCTGTGCCACCAGGGAAGCCCCTCTTCATGGCCTTTCTTATTTGTTATTCTGTCCATATCACAATCTGTCCAGTTTTTTAACTGGTTACTAGTTTCACTGCAAATCTTTTATTAACTACAAAGTTATATAAGCTCTAGAAACTATCTTATTTCTATTCAACAAATATAAATAATATTAATTAATCTATCATAGTACTTAAAGATTATGCCAACAATGGCTGTTTTTAGAGAAAAACAAAATAAAGAGTACTTGTTCTTAAAATCTCTTTCATACTCTCCTTACATTTACATATTTTTCAAATGTTTGTCAGTGATTTTTTTTTTTTAAGATTCATTTATTTATTTTTATACAAGAACCGGGGTACAGGCCAGATGTGCGGGAGGGTGAGAGGATTCACCAGAGACAGAGTGGGGAACAGAACAGGCAGACTGACAAAATACACTGCTGAGGGAGCAGTGGGCATGACAGAAGAGGTCTGCTGCGCCATGTGGGACCCTCCCGGCTGGCTGGGATGGAACCGGCACTGCAGAGGCTGCAGACAGCATCACAGTGCAGCACTCAACCGCCTGTGCCACCAGGGGAGGTCCTGTCAGTGACTTTAAAAGTTTCTTCTAATTCTTTTTGTAGACATAATGTATCCTATGTTTCTCTAAGATGACATTATATAAGATAGATTATTTAATATTCTGGATGCCAGAATCTTGATTACAATAGACAGGTAACGTCTACCATATGCGGATAGTAACCATTTGAAAGAATGTGTTAATAATACCAATATACCCAGAGACTTTATAATAATGGCAGAAGAACTTGTTAAGAATGATTAAACAATACAATCATCAAGAAAGTTTATGTACACTTTATTACACAAATCTAAATACAACTGATCATAGTTGTATTTAAATACAACTATACAAATCTAAATACAACTAATCATGGTTGGTTACCAGACTCTACTTTCTTCTCCTGAAGGAAACTGGTGTTAATTAGGAAATAATTCTCTTCAGTGAGGAATACTGCTCTTTGTCCTAAAGTTTTTGTGCAGGGACGTTTGCTTCATACTTCAGGGCTTGTGTTACCATGTTTTAGACTCAACTTATACAATCACACAAAGAACAACCATTGAATGCAGAATCTTTTATAAACTTTTATGGAAGTCTTATATTCCTTGCACTAATACTCTGGGAATTGGAGCACCCTCTCTGGCGGTCCCACTAGAATCTACACCATGGCTTTGAAGATCATAAGACATTAAAATTTTTTCGTTGTTGTTGAAGGTGTCAATTTTTGCCTGAAGAAAAAAGCAGAAAAACACATCCCAAAACACGGGTACTAGGGTCTGGTGCCTCACCACCAAACACACTCCTTAATAGTTGGGATTGGAGGAACTACTTTCTAATCAATACATGCCTATTTTCTTGGTCACATAGAGACTTAACAAATCTTTCTCTAAAGAACAATAAACTTTGATTTGATTGCTTTCTAAGCACCTATGAAATACATAGATAGCACTGAAGTTTTCCACACAGTTGTGCATTACTCTCTAAGTTTTCCTTTCCTTCTAAGAGCCCTATTATATCAGATTACCTTTCTTTCTCTTTTTTTTCTTTCTTGTCTCAGCCATTAATTCTTCAATTTTCAGATTCTTCTAAGAAATCTCTTTACTTTTTCTTTTCCAAATCTGACAATAGCACTTTTCTGAGTGATTATTTCACTCAAATAATCCTGAAACTTCAATGTTTCTTAGCTTCTATTTCTCTATAGACACCAACAGTAATTTTTTTTTTATATCAATTCTGTCATGGTATCATTACTAAGGTTAAAAACTAAGCCCCTACTCCTTACCCAGCAGGCAACCTGGAAGTCTTGAATGAATAAGGTAAATGGATGGGACTTCCATGGGAACTCCACCATCACTTTCATAAACCTGTTTATGAGTCAGGACACGAGCAGATGTCCTAGCCAAACACTAATGCCTGGAGTAAAAGAGCCGTGGGACCCTCTCTCAGTCCAGACGATCTCTCCCACCTCCTTTGCTGCTCCTCTCAGCAGTATATTTCAGTACATTCCCCTTTTCTTTTATCCACTCTGTCTCTGCTGAATTCTTTCCCCCCTGCATCTCTGGTCTACACCCTGATTCTTCCCCACAATAAATTCCTCTTAATCAGAGTTTTAAAAGAGTGGTGGTTATGAAGTAGAGAAAATTTTGGATATATTGAATTTATGAGCCAGAACCCATATATTTTTCAAGTTCTTCTGATTTTTCTAAAAATTATATCTAACCCTCCTCTTATTTGAAAAAAGACCCCTTCATAATCTCTAGTCCTTACGGATAAATTTTATCAATCCATTATAAACCAAAAATCGATCAAAGACCTAACCTTCAAAGCTAAATCTATAAAACTCTTAGAATAAAACATTGGAGAAGAACATGGTATCAAATTTAGATAGAAAACTAAAAGCACTAGACAGCAAAAGAAAAAAAAATGATAAATTGGACTGCAAAAGAACTTTTGTGTATCAAAGGCTACTATCAAGAAAACAGACTACCTAGTAAATGGAAAAATATATTTTTATGTAAACATGTCAGAAATCACATGCCTGATAAGAGATTCATGTCCAGAATATACTTTTTAAAATTCAATATATTTTTTTAAAACTCCTACAAGCCAATAATGAAAAGATAACACAAAAATCTGGCAAAGGACATGAACGGACATTTCTCCAAAGACGATTCAAATGATCATTAAATACGTGAAAAGTCATTAGGAAAATGCTAGTCATAACCATTACTAGAATGACTCTAACATTAAAAAAAAGGCAATTGTTGGTGAGCATGTAGAGAAATTGGACCCTCCTACATTATTAGTGCGGGTTCAAAATGGTACCACAGATGTGGCATCGGGTGATTTTTTTTAAAGACTAAACTTAAGAGTTAGCACACGACCCAGAAATTCCACTCCTAAGTATATATCTAAAGAATTGAAGGGGCCTCCCCGGTGGCGCAGCGGTTGAGCGCTGGGTTGCGAAGCTGCCTGCAGCCTCTGCAGCCGGTTCGATCCCCGGCTGCTCCCCGGCCACCGGAGGAGGGTCCCATATGGCGCGCAGACCTCTCCTGCCGCCCGCTGCTCCCCTCAGCAGTGTACTTCGGTCCTTCTGCCTGCTCTGCTCCCCGCTCTGGCTCTGGTGAATTCTCTCACCCTCCCACGCTTCTGACTGTACCCAGTGCATGTATAAACCAAACAAACAAATAATAAATAAATAAATAAATAAGACATGCCTCTAGAAAAATTAAAAAAAAAAAAAAAAGAATTGAAAACATGAACTCCAACAGAAGATATGAGTATTACACACACAACATTCAAAAGGTGGAAACAAAACAAATCTTCATTCATGGATGAATGGATAAACAAAATGTCGACTATTGATTAAATGGAATATTCACCCGTAAAAAAGAATACTATTTGATTTCATGCTGCAACATACATGAACTTTGAAAACAATTCACTACATGACGTAAACCAGCCACATAAAGACAAAATAGTGTCCTTCTACTTAGATGAGACACCCAGAACAGGCAGATTCATACAAAGGGAAGGTAGAACAGAGGTCACCAGGAGCTGGGGGAAGGATAAAGAGTTTTATTTAATGAAAAGAGCCCAGAGTCTCTTGCGAAATATTCAAACCTAATTACAAAATGTTCGAGGCAAAACAGGAGAGGCGGGAAGGGAGAGCTCGGGGACCCTGACGATCCATTGCTTGGAGCTCGGCTTAGCCGGCTGGGGGCGCGGCGGGGCGAGCGCATAGGCGCTCGGCTGGGTGGGCGTGAGTCGCGGGAAGGTGAGAAGTGGGAGGCGCGACGACGCCCTGCGGGCCGGTGGGGACCAGGGCTGTGGCCTCCCAAGGGAAGGTGGGGACGCGACCCCCCGGACCCCTTATCGAAGTCGGAGCCGTGGTCGACGTTTCGAGCCCGGTCCAGGGGGGCAGCGACGGGCCGGGGGCGGCATGGGGCGGCGCTCCTCGCGGCCTTTCCTGTCAGAAGTGGGGCGAGGCCTGCGGCCCGCCGGGAGCCGGCGTGTGGGGTCGGCGGCGCCCCACTGAGCCAACGGAACTGTGTTTTGTTTGGGGCGCTCCAGGATCCCCTAGTGTGTTTTCGGTGGGGTTTGGCCTCCCTGAGGGGGCGCTGCTGGGGCCCGCGCATGTGCTGCAGCCACCTGGTTCCACAGTGGGGAGTAAGATTCCAGGATCGAGTCTTGGGCCATTCCTGGCGCTGAAGGCTTCGGCCTTGCGGCTGCGACTCAGTGGGCGCTGTTAGACGTGGGTTGTTTACTAGGAGGCCCGCCTGGATTTTTTTTTTTTTTTTTTTAAAGCCAGAGCTGTGGGGGTGGTGAGAGGACTCACCAGAGACAGAGTGGGGAGCAGAACAGGCGGACTGAGGAAATACACTGCTGAGGGGAGCAGCGGGCGAGATAGGAGAGGTCTGCCGCGCCGTGTGGGTATCTCGCCTGCCGGTTGGGATCAAACCCGCGCTGCAAAGGCTGTGGACAGCTTCAAAGTGCTGCGCTCAACTGCCTGTGCCACCAGGGAGGCCCCCCTGTAGACTTCTTTTTTTTTTTTTAAAGATTTATTTTTATTTATTTCTGCATACCAGAGCTGAGGTACAGGCCAGAGGTGTGGAGGGGTGAGAAGATTCATCAGAGACAGAGTGGGGAACAGAACAGGCAGACTGACTGAAATACACTGCTGAGGGGAGCAGCAGGCGAGTCAGGAGAGGTCTGCTTTGCCATGTGGGTAGCTCCCTGGCCGGCTGTGCTGCAGGGGCTGTTGATTGCTTCATAGTACGGTGCTTAACCCCCTTGTGCCACCAGGGAGGACCCCACCTGGATAGTTTTGCTTCGGACCCTAATTTGTTTTCTTCCTGGAACCTTCAGGCCCAGCTGGCACTCCGGGGAAGGTGTGCTCTGGAGCCCGGACTGTGGCTTGCTGACCACGCTTCCTGGCCGGGACTGGGAGACTCGTGGTCCTTCGTTTCCATGTTGATTTTCTTACCTTGTCACATTTCCTGCAGTCACTTGTGATAGTTGGCTATTCCAGGGACTGTTGGTTTTGGCTTCTTCACGACTACTGATTCTGACAAAATCATTTATATCAGTTTCTTCTTCACTTTGGAAATAAGGAATGTTTCTGAGAGTAAAATTTGAGAGGATCACTAGTGGATCTGAGATTTTTAACAATAAATAAGGATTATAGAAGGTAACAAAAATACTTGTCACTCAGATAAATAGATAGTGACATCTCAACAGACAGTAAATTCTGTAGCCACAGAAATAGTTTAAGTGTTTTAATAGTTAAAGCAGAAGAAAACAGTTGAAAAATAAGTTTTTGCAGTGTTATTGTTCACTAATGCTGAAACTAAGACTTGTAATAAGTAATCTAACCTGAAAACTTACTCAGAAAAATCTAAATTTAAAACTAATTCAAATCTGTCATCTGTACTCGCAAACTCACTGAAAACATAGCAAAATCCATTTTAGAGTCTGTATTTAAAAAAAAATTACAAAAGTGACAAATTCAGGGTCTTACAGAACTTTTATGATTTGATTACATGTGTCTGAACTAGAAAAAAATGCATTTATAAATTGGTTCAAAATTGTTTTTAAAAAATTTAAAGGCTTGAAGGGTAAAATTTTAAGTTTCTGAGTTAACAGAAAATTATTTTTATAATCTGATAAATGCTAATGTATTTCTACAATGAATTCTTATGGACTTGGAGTCCATTAGTGAGAAAAAAGTACCTGCTTGCTCTAGAGGGAGATAATAAACAAGTAAACATATGATATACTGCCAGTTGTCTAATTAGTGCTGTGAAGAAAAAAAATGCAGAATAAAGGGACAGAGAATTACAGATAAGGGGTGTTTTTTTTTTTTTTCAGGTGGGTGCACCAGTACTAAAATACATACACAGTATTTTTATTTTGAACTGAACAAGTTATATTCTCTCTTATGCCAGAACTAAAAATCAAATAAACAGTTCATTTGAAAGTATTTGCTATTTATATAGGAGTTTTGTGATTAGTTTATGAAATAATTTTTTGAAACAAATATTTAAAATTTATATTTATGTGGCTTTGTTTGTGGTTTCTTTTAGAATAAAGAATTCAAGTACGTGCAGGTTAACCTCAAAGTTTTTTGTTTTTTTTTTTGAACATTTTATTTATTTTTTTTAAGATTTTTTTTTTAATAGAGGCATGTTTTTCTTTATTTATTTTGTTTGCTTGTTTGTTTGTTTTGTTTATACATGCACTGGGTACAGTCAGAAGCGCGGGAGGGTGAGAGAATTCACCAGAGCCGGGAGCAGAGCAGGCAGAAGGACCGAGGTACACTGCTGAGGGGAGCAGCGGGCGGCAGGAGAGGTCTGCGCGCCATGTGGGACCCTCCTCCGGTGGCCGGGGAGCAGCCGGGGATTGAACCGGCGCCGCAGAGGCCGCGGGCAGCTTCGCAACCCAGCGCTCTACCGCTGCGCCACCGGGGAGGCCCATTAACCTCAAAGTTTTCTACTTAAATTGTGAGGTAGCAAAACCATGGAAAAGTGGCCTGATGAAATTTAATTTTGAAGACTTTTATTTTCCAAATACTAGAACAGGGACATTTTAATTGCTACTTTTTGGATAATGTAGAAACATGATTAATATTTTTTATTTATACTTTATCAGGTAATTGTTTTCAAGATTTGAAATTGCTGATTGACTCATTTCTGCCTCCTGCCCCAACATCATCGGTTCCTGTTGTTCATATGAATCAAATTATTTTAGACATTTATAAAACCATGCAGATTTGTTTCGTTTTTGTTGTTTCTTCGGGTGATTTGTTCTTTTTTATTATTTCATTTGAGAAAAATGAAGAGGGCAATGCAATTAGATGGAAATGGGGGGAAAATGCAATAACTAAAACATTGAAAGACTCCACAACATTTTGGATAAGTAAGGACAACCCCAAAGTACTACACAAATTTAGCTGTCTTAGCTAGCACACACACACTTTCCCATTTATACTTATTCCCACTTTAGGGAGGACTCGAAATTCAAGAGACCAGATCTCACTTGGTAATACAGATTTCTCCACGAGATGGCACTCATCCAGTTTCAGTTTCTATCATAAGATTTGCAGTATATTGGCAATCACAAAATAAATAGAAATGTGATTTATATTTTATTATTGTGCATCTTATTTCATGTTTTGTCATACAGAATTTCCTATTGTGTTTCTCAACTTAGGGAAAAAATAGGATGTAGTGTTGATGTACAGGGGATGAACTGCAGTGTGAATTGTGTCTGTAGAAATGGTTCCGCTCTCCTTATCAGATTTATTCTGCCCTAGATTTTTCATTATAATCTAGGTTGTCATTGCTCAATGTTTTCACTCTTTACATTAGGTAACATCTCTGAATGTAAAAATTATCTTTTTAAAAAGGAATGTAAACATTTATGATATGTTCTATAATGTGAATGAAAATATATGCATGAGGGAGTAAACAACAAAGAATAATGTATTTGAATATTGAAGTACTTTGAAGGAAGTTGCAGAAGCTGCAACTCTAAAGGTAGCCTCTGGTTATTCTGGAAAGTTAGTGATTATAATTTATATATTCAGGAATATTTTCTACATCTTTGCAAATACAATATGAACTACTTTGTCTATACAGATTTGACAACTCCAGTTTTTAACAATGCTGAAATCAAATGACTCCTTGTTTTCTTTGGATAATTTGTTTTCTGAACAACCAACTGAAGCTGAAAAGTAAGTCTGCCTTAAAGAATATTAACTGTATTTTTTAGTATTTTTTATTTTTAAGGAGCTTTAATTTTCTCTCTGGTAAATAGACAAATGAAAAAAAATGAAAGTCGGGCCTCCCATGGTGGAGCAGCGGTTGAGCCCTGGGCTGCAAGGCTGCCCGCAGCCTCTGCAGCGCCGGTTAGTTCCCTGGCCGCCGGCGAGGGTCCCACAAAAAAAAAAAAAGAGGATAGTAGAATGACATTTTAGTTATATATTTGGTAAATATGGGATTCAGATATAAGGGAGTTATGAAGTTTAACATATTAAGTCTTCCAATTTTAAAAATGGAATAGATTCTTGCCTATTTGGCTTCTATTTAAATCTCAAAGGTAAAAGTTGGCAGTATGGTCAAAGAGAAATGGTTGTCTTTTGGAAAAGAATGGGCAATGTGCCAATAGCCAGGAGTGATAGGCAAATTTAGTGTAGGCATGAAGTAAGGGTAGAAATAAAGATATGGTAAAAAAAAAAAAAAAGATATGGCAAACGGAAATAAGCATAAAGAATAGGTAATATATTAAATACTGGCTTTTAAACATTTTCATATGAATCTTTCTCAATTCTAAGTTTTTTTAATGTATTTGTTCTATTTGTATTATCCTATTTTAATGAGGCATTGAGTGAATTATATTTATTGCTTCATTCCTTCATTCATTCTGTGTTAGTTCAAAGAGATTCCTCCCCTCCTTCTGTTATCTATTATAGACATACCAACAGACACACACAAGGGGGACTGTGATATTTATTATAGGTTCAAGTGATATATATTATAGGTTCAAGTACAAATTGGAAGGGAGAAAATCTCAGGGAATCCGGGGGAATTTCATAAGATACAATTTGAATTGAATTTTGAATGAACACAAGCTAGTACCTAAAACAGTGCCTGGCACATAGTACTTAGTGAATCATTGTTTTATTAGTGGATTAATGAATGAATAAAAACAGTAGCATTTCTTTAGGTGTATATGGGGGTAGGGAGGGTTTTAGGGCTGAGTAAAGGAAATAGTTTTGAACAAAAAGAAGGGACAGATTGTATTATCTACTTGTTATACAGCAAATATTTCACTTTGGCCCATGCTGTAAGGTGAGTGTAGGATAGTTCAAACTATAAGGAGGTCTAAAGTCACTAAGAAATTTGGCCTTAATTGGAAGCCACCAAAGTATCTTTGAGCAGAGTAATATAATGAAAAACAACTCCAAATTAATGTGATAGGAGCGTGTAAAATATCTTAGAGAAATTCTGAAGGCATTGAGGCCAATAAAGAGTCTTGGTTAGCATAGTAATAGTGGAAATATAAAGGAAATTAACAAATTCACGAAACATTGTAAGGCAGATTCAATTAAGACCTGGTATATATCCAGATATAGTGGGTTAAAAAGATTATTCTAAGATTTGGATCTTGGATAAAATGGACAATGATGATAGCTGGAGGCTGGGGGTGGCGGTGCAAAATAGAGAAGCCATAAGGAAGATTTGATTTCTGGGTTGCCTAAAGAGTAGAGCTAGATGTATACTTTTTATATCTTATTAGCATATTTCTTGGATGTTCTGGAATAGTCCCTGTGCAGAAAAGAGTTAACATAATAATCCTAAATGGCTGTCCCTGAAAAGGACTGCTTGCAATGTTGGCTTTGGCTAGAGTCTGAGAACCTAGATTTTAGGAAGGTTGCTACCATTAACAGATAATAGTGCCTCACTGAATAAACTATATTGTAATTTATGCTCAACACTTATTTTCTTTCATGCATCTGCATTTTAGGTGTGTGCCAGTCAGGGAATGCCTATGTGATTTAGCCACCAATAAAAATCCTGGGCATCAAGTCTCGAATATTTCTTCATTGGCAGTGTTTTGTGTAGTCACAACTCACTGCCAGGGGAATTAAGTATGTCCACTGGGAGAGGACCTTTCGGAGCTTGTGCTTGGTTCTTCCCGGTCTTCACCCCATAGTCATGAATAGAACTATATGCTCAGTCCTGTGAGTCATCTTAAGGAATCATTGACCCAGGGGTTGATAACTGGGAATCTTCAGACAAATACTAAATTTTAAGTACTTTGACCCATTGTCAGTCTGTCAGATATCATTAGATACTCTGTTGTAGATTTTTATTTGGAAAATGTAGCCATAGTGGCTATATATTAGATGTTATGAGAGGCAGAAGTAAAAGACCAGTTCTCACTTCCATGAGCTTCAGAACTAATTCATAAAATCCTTGGGACTTGGCATCAGTGGTGCTCTTGTCAACTTTATTTCTTGTCCTGTAGCACCTATCATTTTGTTCTAATGAAGAACAAGTCAGCATTGATAGGAAAGAAAACATTAAAGCAGGATCAGAGCTAAAAAATGAGAGGTAGTTAATAATGCTAAGAGGATGGCAAAAATTTCATAATTAGTTTAGGTTTACAAAATGATTGTCAGTTTAAACTGGTTTGTTGATTTTCTGCACTTTGTAGATGGTTATGGAATAATATCTGAGTTAGGATATTAATATATAATGATGCTCTGAGTGTGCTCTAGAGTACCAGGATTGGTGTCATTTACACACTGAGAGCCCATCACTAGTTGCAAGATATGTCATAACTAGTTTTTTGTGATAGCTAAGATGCTAAATTTTGAGAATAATTTATTCCTTTTTTATTTTATACAAGAGAAAATTTAAGATTCATGTCACGAGCATTTGAATTAGAGAGAGGAGATGGAGTTATAGCCTTTATTTGGGTAGCATATATCACATGACAGCGTCATTAATCCTATGACATACAAGGAAAAAAAAGATTGAGAACACTGTTGTATAGGGATAAATAAAAGTGGTGACAGAATGTTAATTTATACATTGTTTAAGAGTCTAATTGAATAATGTTTAATTTATAAATACATAGTTTTTGATGTTGTATCTTTATTAACATATCCACATTTTTGCATATTTATATAGCTATCCAGAAAATGAAAAATCACTGGATTTGTTTCTCCAGCCTGCTCCATTGATTTCAGAAATTCCAGACACTCAGGCATTAGAAGAAGAAATAGAAAGTTGTAAACTTTTAGGTAAATTATCACATATTTGTTGTGAAGCTAAACCCTTGTAGTTCATATTCATGTAAAAAAACTAAACACAATCAAATATTAATTATTTTAATGGATTATATGAAAGTCAGGACTATTCGAAATAGTGCTCACTAAATTTACAAACATTTTTCTTTCCATACAAACACATACATACATGTGCATACATATGCATACTTATATGCACACAACACAAAGCCACCTGTTCTATTCTGTAAATTTTTTCCCCTCTTATCTTTAAAACTATCACTTTTATTTAGTTTTTTCCTTTGTCTTGGTAGAATGCCTTGGCTTTGGAAACCAGATCCTGAAATAGATTGAGCAAAAAAAACAGGATTCAGATTATAAATTGATACTATTTTTATAAAGCTAAAAAAAGTATATTCAATTAATATATATGATCTAATGTGATATTGTTGGTAAAATTTTGAGTTTTATATAGATGGCAGATTCATATATGTACATTTTATTAAGTTTCATAACATTTTACACATAATAAATATTATACTTTCATGTGTATCAAATAACATATAGCACATATGAGATAGATACATGTATCTTATTATGTCTAAATAGTAAAACAAACTAAGCCCAAATAAGGCTTCCAAACTTATTCCAAACCTCTCACAATTGCTGGTAAAGTCTTTGTAAGGAAACCTTTAAAATTCTGCCACCCTCATGTAAACATTCCTTTACTTTGATTTTAGAAGCAAGACTACAAAATTAAAAGCACTGTACCATATATTTTAGTACTGAATCATATCAATAACATTTTATATGATTAATCATATTTCTGTATATAAATTAAATTTTCATAATTATATAATTATATTTCTTGTAGATAAAATAATTATTGCAATTATGGTTATTTCTGTGGGTCATGAATTAAATCTTTTATAATGTGGGGTTTTTTATTTATTTATAGGCTTAATTTCAGTAATTCTTAATTTTTGTATGCCCTTCACTGATATAATATAGCCTAAGAATAACAACCATATATGGCAGTACAGATTTTCTTCTTATTGTACTAATACTTTTCTTTTGACTTCAATACTTAACTAGTAAACTCTTTTGAAAATTTTAAAATTTAAAAATTTTCCACAATCATTTTGAAAACTTGTTTTTATGGTGAATATGTACTAATTAATATATTCCATTTTTGTAGCTCAGAAAAGGAGACCAAAAATGTTAACATCAAATTTGAAGATAACTCATGAAGACACAAATTCTGTTTCACCAATACAAAAGTTCCAGTTTGCCTCTCCTTCTAGAAAATATAAGGAAGATGATCTAAATTTAGGAGGAGAAGCTAATAATGATTTACCACATGTTCCTCTGAAGCTGACATATGGTTCTTCCCAGAACAGAAATAACATTGGCACTGGGATAGCACCTGAGAAAAATATTTCTGATGATGTAAAATTAGTTAATTTTATAGAGGATGAAGGAGCAAGCACATCAACCTTTAGAAAAAGGTAATTAATTAAATGAAATAAATAACACTGTGAATAAAGTTGAATATGTGTATGTCAAAAACATGAAGTATGGTAGAATTGTAATAAGAAAGGCTTCAACAACAAATAGAGGTCTACTACGTACCAGACACTGTTAATTCTGAGATTCTAACCACAAGTTGTTATTAAGCGCCTACAATGTAAAGAGAGAAAAAAAAAAAAGTAAATCTCTAGAAATAATTGATTAAATATAATTTTATATAACAATTATTTTGGTAAGTATATGGTTAGAGCAGAAATTCTTAAATATTTTGTTCCTAAACACTTTTACACTTAAAATGTTTTGAGGAGTCCCAAAAAGATTTTTTATTTATGGGGATTATATCTATTAATAATTAACCATATTAGAAATTAAAACTGAAAAATTAATATTTACTAATTTATTTAAATATTACTTTCAGTTGTTAACGTAAACAATGTATTTTTGTGGAAACATAACTTTTCTGGGGCCTCCCTGGTGGCCAGTGTGTTAGGTCTCAGTACTATGAAACTATCTGCAGCCACTACAGCATGAGTTTGATCCCTGGCCAGGGGGGTAACCCAAATGGCACAGTAGACCTCTCCTGTCTCGCCTGCTGCTCCCCTCAGCAGCATAGTTCAGTGGATTTGCTTGTTCTCTCCCCACCTGTGGCCTGTACCCCAGCTCTTGTATGCATAAATAAATCAATCTTTAAAAAAAAAACACATAACTTTGCTAAAAAAAAAAATTTAGTGAGAAGAGTGGTATTGTTTTACATTTTCATAAATGTCTTTAATGTGTAGCTGAAGAGAAAATGGTGGGATTCTCATATTTGCTTTTGCATTCAGTTCATTATGATATTACATGACTTTGAGCATCTAGAAAACTCTATGTGGTCTGGTGAGAGAATAAGAGCTAAGGTAAACAATTCTCTAATTGTATTATAAAAATAGTTTTGATTTTAGGAACTCCCTGAGAGAGTCTCAACCATCCTTGAGAACTACTATTAAGACATGTAACATGGGGACCTAATATGTTATGGAGAGTCAGGAAAAACTTCTCTGAAGTTTTCTGAAAACTTTCTGAGATTCTGAAAAGTGGTTAAACTAAATGCAAGTAAGAATGAGAGTGTTCCAGACAGGAGAAATAGTATGTATGAGACACCTAAAAATGCATAGCTTGACCTATTCTTAGAAAAGTTTCTTTAGTTTAGTAAGAAAGAATGCTGAGACGGTGACGGGTCTAGTCATTTAGAATTTTGTAGACTTGGTAAATATTTTATACTTAAATTATGGACCTACTGCATCACACTCACCTGGAGAGGTTATTAAAAATTTGGATTTCTGGATCCTACTGTGGACCTATTGAATTGCAGTTTACATAAAAGTGGGGTTGAGATCCAAGAATTCATTTTTAACAAATTTCCTAAATGATTTTTATGCACATTAATGTTTGAGAACCATTGTCTTAAGGTCTTGGGTTTTAATCAGAGAAGTAAAATTAAATTTTCTTTTTAAAACTCCATTTTGACCCCCAATATGATGAATTAGCAGGGAGTTACAATACACTGTGAAAACCCACTTCAAAAGTTTATTAGTCTAAAAAAAAAAAAGTTTATTAGTCTAGATGACAGATTGGTAACCTGATCTACAACCTTGGTAACAAAAATGGAAACAGGTCATAATTATTTATGAGCTAGATCCCATAGTACTTAGGTGATTATTGGATATGAGCTCTAACTGAGTTTTCTGGCGTGAGGCAAAATGATGAATAGTAGAATGCCTTTCAGGGTACAGAAAGCTATAAAAGAAGAACAGGCTTTGGGGAAGGTGATGAACACAGATAGGAACATGTTAATTTTATGTACTTATGACTTGTTCAAGTAGATAATTGGATATGTGGGTATAGGATTCAGAAGAGAACTAGTGCTAGTTTTTATTTATTTTCTTTATGAATTGAGACGAGGTCATCAATGGAGTTCGAGGAGGAATGTGGGAATATTGAGCAAGTATGTAAAGAGTGGAAAGAAATTATAGGGAATGAGAAAGCTATCTAATTAGACTAATGGTAGTATTGTTGGACACTGTAAAAGGGCCAGTTAAGGTTGATATCTGAATTTTTTAAAATATTTATTTATACAAGCACTGGGTACAGTCAGAAGCGCGGGAGGGTGAGAGAGAATTCACTCTGGTGAATTCTGCTCCCTGCCAGAGCAGGGAGCAGAGCAGGCAGAAGGACCGAAGTACACTGCTGAGGGGAGCAGCAGGCAGCAGGAGAGGTCTGCGCGCCGTTTGGGACCCTCCTCTGGTGGCCGGGGAGCAGCCGGGGATCGAACCGGTGCTGCAGAGGCTGAGGGCAGCTTCACAACCCAGTGCTCAACCGCTGTGCCACCGGGAGGCCCTGAATTTTTTTTTTTAACATTTTAAAAGGACATGTTTATTAGGACGAGGAGAAAAAGAGAGAGGTACCTGTATAGTCACAGGCAGTCAGGAGAGCTGCCTCTCATGTCTGAATTTTTTATAGCAGTTTGTAGTAGTATAATTCATACACTATAAAATTCATATAAAATTCACTTTTTTGAAGTGTACAATTCACTGGTTTTTAGAATATTTACAGAATTGTGCAGCCATCACTACTATATAATTTTAAAACATTTTCATTACTCCCAAAGAAACTCTATATACATTAACAGTCACTGCCTTTTCCTCCCTCTCCCATAGTGCCTGGCAACCTCTAATTTACCTTCTGTTTCTATGGATTTTCCTTTCTGGACATTTCATATAAGTAGACTCATACAATATTTAGCCTTTGGTGTCTGGTTTCTTTCACTTAGCACAATGTTTTCAATGTTTATCTGTGTTATGTCATATATTAGTACTTTATTCTTTTTTTATAGCCAAATAGTATTTCATTGAGTGGATATACTACATTTTGTTTGTCCATGTCCAGTTGATGAACATCTGAGTTGATTCTATTTTTATAAATAATGTTATGAATATTTGTGCACAAGTTTTTACCATCCTCATTACTTGCCTTTTGTGAGTGTTACATTAGAAACCTTAATGTTCGCTTCACTTCACCCCGAGGGCTCTTATGAAAAAATTATTTTGATTGTCTTTTTAACAGTCATATATAGTTACATTGCAATCATAAAGATGGTCTTTCTGGGTTTTCCAGAACTTTGCAAAGAATTATTTCTTATAGTAATATGATTTTTGGATAGTGTTGTGGGAAATATTTGTTGACAGGACACCTCATTACATGGGCCTCTTTCTAGAATTCCTTGAGTTTTCTCATGATATGATGCCTAACTCCCTTTAGAGTGAGTGATCCAAGAGACCATGTAGGAACCACAGTGTCTTATGATGGAGCCATGAAAGTCACATTCGTACTTCTGCAGCATTCACTAGTTGCATATACTAGTCCTGATTTGTAGGAGACTACAAAAGGATGTGAATACTAGAAGGAGAGCTCTGGGGCCATCTTATAGGCTGGCTACCAGAGATAAATATATCTGAATTTTAGGAAAGTGTAAAGATAAAATTCAGTGGTAAATTTGAGTCATGTTTTAGGAGAATGATCAACTTTTGTGTTTGAATAAACCATAATCTATGGGTATTTTTAAAGAAGTGAGTTATTTGCTAGTTTTTCACGTTGTAAGCAGTTGTTACAAGTGCAAACCATGGTTTCTTTTGTTTTTCAGATTATTTAAAACATCTGACAGTACATATGGGAGTGCTTTTTCTAATGACAGTGCAAACTTGGACTCTCATATTGGCTCAGTGAAAACTGTCCAAACAGAAATGAACAAAGGGAGCTCATGGAAATATAGCAATAGCAAGCAGAAACCTCAGTATCCAAGCATTAACATGTTTACAGCAAGTGATGCTTTTTCTACTTCTGAACTCGGAGGAAGCATATTCAAAGCACCATCTTTTCCAGCTGTATCCCCACCTCAAGGTAATTTCTTGCTTTCTCAGTTGGTTTTATACAAGTACAAATGAATCTGTACTTCTTAGCATAGGGAAAATTAAAAAACTAAAGTAAATTTGAGGTTATCTCTGTGCAGCTAATACATTTCTATATTATGTTGCATGTTGCATCTTTTAAAATTATGCTCTCATATTTCTTAACTGTGCTCTTAATAAAAGGTTATACAAGTTTAATTGAAGCATTTTGTTATGGAAAAGGTTCAAAAATACCCATTTAAGTATGTACAATTTTTTTTCAGGGGTAACAGAAAATTGTTCAGGTTCCTTGAAGGCTATCACAGAAATCCGTATCCTTTAAATTATTTTCTTAACTGTTTTATATTTGAAATCATAATTCTTTCAATTTTTATAGCATTTTTAAAAAAATCATTGCATTCCTGTTTATTTTGATTGACAGAGGGAAAATTGAATCTTCTGAGTCATGTAAACATGTAGTTTGTGGTGGTTAGGACTACTCAAAGTGTGATCTGCAAACTGATGCCAGTTTATGAACTGCTTGTTATTACTTTCTGTCAAGATAATTACACAAGTGACATTTGCATTGTTCACTGAACTCTGAGTATATTTACTCATAAATTCATATAGATAATTTTTTACATTTTGGGTAAGGACAGCTGTATTAGGATAAATATGGGTGGGGTGGATGAATGAGAATTAGACATTCTCTTTTTTTTTTAAAGATTTTATTTATTTATACAAGAACTGGGTTACAGGTCAGAGGTGTGGAAGGGTGAGAGAATTCACCAGAGACAGAGCGGGGAGCAGAACAGGCAGATTGACTGAAATACACTGCTGAGGGGAGCAGCAGGCGAGGCAGGAGAGGTCTGCTGCTCCATGTGGGTTTCTCCCTGGCCAGCCGGGAATCCGTGCTGCAGAGGCTGTGGACAGCTTCACAATGCAGCACTCAAGCCGCTGCCTGAGAATTAGACATTGTCTGGATTGGGGAGATTTTTACAAATCTAGTATTTTTTGAAAAACTCTAATTTGCAGTTTATAAATATTATCCACTTTATATGTCTTTGCATTTCTTGTGTAAGTATTTTGAGGACGTATATGTGTTCTAGAGGTAACATCTTTTTTTCTACTTTGGTGCCCTTTGTATTTATAGCAGTGTACTTACTCAATTTTATTATAATCCATCAGCTGTTTTTGTGACTATTTTCCTATGACCTATAAACTCCTTGAAGGCAAGGACCATGCCTTATTAATCTTACTTCCAAATGCATTGATAGGCAGATGAAGTAAGAAGTTGTTCTGGCAAGAGTAACCATGAGCAGGAGGGAGGGTAAAAAATGTGCAAAATAAGTTTTCCAGTTTGGTTAATAGAAAAGACATGATTAAAGGAGTAGCAGGAAATAATATTAGGTAGCTGTTCTGGAATTTGATTATTTAATGCCATTAATACCAAATTCTAGAATTTTTGTTTTTACTTCTAATATGTATCATAAGCAATGAGGAAAAATTACCTAATATTTTTGAGCAAGTCAAGTTACATCATGAAAACTGTGCTTTAGGAATATGAAATTGGTGACTGAAAAGCTGGGAAAGACTCTAGAATTCCAGATATTGGGCAGTTGAGCTAGAGAAATTTAGGGGACAAAGATTCTCAGCCTAGATACTTTGCAGGCTATTCTGATGATTCTGAAGCGTGGTTAGAAAATAGTTGTCTGACTACTCATGAAAAATTGCCTCCCATGCAGAGTGATGGAGAAGATAGTAAGAGAGTTAATCACAATAATGTAACTACTTCAGACATAGCCAGCCTTTTGTGCTTCTGTTGAGCATTGTGTCTCAATCCTGCTGCACTTCCTTCTCAAAATAAGCTGGGAATATAGGAAATAGGGGAGTATTTAAGTTGGTTTCATTATCAATATGATGGGAAATTATTCTTATCGCCTACTGAAACTTGCTATAATATAGCACAATCTTTTAAGAGTTGTAAAGATTTTCATGCTGTTATCACAGCTGAAGTAATTGTTTAGGTTTCTTTGTTGAGTGCATTGATACATTGTCCAAAAAGTTCAGTTGCTGTCAAACTCAATTTTAACTGCTGCCTTTCATTATTTACAAGTATATAATTAAAGTAGAGGACTGAATGCTATTCAAGTGATTATTTGAGAGTTTGGAGATTACTTGGACACACTTATTTTCTGATTCTTTTCCAATGTTCTAGTGTTTGAATCCTCAGGATAATAGAGGTTTGGTAAGATTTATCCTACCATAGTGTTCTTGTCATTTTCAGCTCTGCAGACACTTCCCTCCCGGTTAGGACATATATTGCACTGACACTGCTGAGATCTTGTTGAATGAAAGGAAAAACTTAGTATCAAGTGTTTTTAGTGATAAATGTTAGTAGTTGAGTTTCCTCAATTACTAAATCAGAGATTCCTTCTTATAAATGTAAATTGATACGGAACTACCTAATGAGAGAAAAACCAGCATGATGGACCATTTGTGGACTTGTTACAAATAAATATTTTATTGGAAAAGACATATTTTGAAGGAAAAATGAGAATCCTTCAGAAATTGATGGAGTGCTGGACTCAAAATTACATTTTTGTTTTGCACAAATATTATGACAGTCTTCACAACTAAAAAGAAAATGAAGATTTATAAATTATCTGCCTGTTTAATAAATGCAGGGCTGTATTAGTTGAATACTTACTGTGTTCTGGGCACTGTTTTGGGTATTTGGTATGTCAGTCAAGAAAACAACCTTTGCTCTGGAGAAGTTAACATTTTTGGAATGGGACATGGGAAGTGAATAATCGAACAATTATAACAGTGTATCAAGAGCCCTATAGTATTTTAGAAGGTGATGAGTACTGTGCAAAATAAGAAAGTGGAACAGAATAAAGGAGATGAAATTGGGAATACTGTGCTTGGGGATCCAGATTAGAAATAAGTAAAAGGAGATGAAATAAGGGAAAAGAAGAGTCTAAGCATTCTGATTATAAATATGAGCATCACTGCTTTCTTTTGATTTCCATTTGCCTGGAATACCTTTCTCCATCCCTTCACCGTGAGCCTATTTGTGTCCTTAGATGAAATTTTTCTCTTATAAAGAGCAAATAGTTGAGATGTGTTTTTTTACTCCATTCAGTCACTTTATAGCTCTTGATTGGAGAATTTAGCTCATTTGCATATGAAAAATTATTGATTGATATGAACTATTGACATTTTATTGTTTTCTGACTTTATATTTCCTTTGCTCCTTTCTTCTTCTATTGTTCTTTTTCTTTTGTGATGTGATGATTTTCTATAGTGATATGGTTTGATTCCTCTTTTGTTTATCTATTGTAGGGTTTTGCTTTGTACTTATGTGGAGCTTGTTTGCAAACATAACTGTCTTTTACTGATAACTTTGGATGAAAAAGCAAGCTCTACAATTTTACACTCCCTGCTCCATGTTTTATTTTTTGATGTCACAATTTTTATTTTTATATGTCTATCCATCAACTAATTGTTATATACCTATTTTTAAGACTTTGGCCTTTTAACTTTTATACTAACTAGAGATATAACTAATTAACCAACACCACTATAGTATTAGGGTATCCTGAATTTATGTATTTGTCTGTTTGCCTGTTACTAATTAGCATCCTTTCATTTCAGCTTGAAGAGCTCCAGTTAGTATTTCTTATAAGGCCTGTCTAGTTATAAGTAACTCCTTCAGTTTTTGTTTGTGTAGAAAATTCTTTATCTTGTCTTCAATTCTGAAGGGAAACTTTACCAGGAAGAATATCTTATGATGTTTGATGCTAAAATACCAAGTATAAAAGTCTGATCATTAAGTGTTGTCAAAGTAAATATTAATTTAACTTAAATTTTAAGTTAATTTTAAACCTATTTTTAAATTATGAAATATTTGACTCCTTAATGTTATTCTAAGCAACAAAATTTAGAAGTATTTTCAAAGAATTCCCATATTTCAACTATATACAGTCCAAAGCCTTTGATGATGTAAGTATTTTATTATAATTATTTATCTGCTTCTTCTTACTATTATAGATTGTTTGCTCTCTAAGGACAGGGACAGGATCAGATTCATCTTTATGTCCCCAGTATCATACTGGTACATAGCTGTAGGGACTAAAAAAATGTTTGTTAAATTAACGAATGTGATTTTTTTCATGGGTGGTTGATTTGTATTTGTTAGATTTATAAACATTTTTCTGGAAGAAATTAAATTATTTTCTTCTAGGTCTAGCATATCACTGACAAACAGAATTGGCAAATTATTAATAGTGTTATTTTTTTAGTGTAGTGAATCTAGAATAAGGTTATAATTTTAGAGGTAAAAGTGTCTGAACTTGTGGTATTCCACAGATTCTCCCTAAGACATTCTTTCTAACAAATTGAGAATGTGTGTGAGAAACTATATATTCCATAGTTAATTAAATGTTATTTTTTAGCTTCTTTACACAGATAAGAATTTTGTGATTTGTGCTCCAACTGGTTCTGGGAAAACGGTACTGTTTGAATTAGCTATAACAAGATTGTTAATGGAAGCACCATTGCCATGGTCAAATATTAAAATTGTTTACAGTAAGTATTTATATATTGTGTGATAATTATAATAAGTAAAAATCATTGAGGTGAATGTAAAAAAATAAAGTTTAAGCCATTGGAATTATTACCTGGTTTTCCACATTTTTTTAAAATAAAGATATATCACTTTTGGTCTCATCTGTTACATTAAATTCAGAACACACTTTACCAGAGTTATAAAGTAATAATTGAATTAGAATTTTGTCTTTACATTTTTATTTTTAAAAGGACAGGCAAGATGAACAAATAAAATCAAACATTTATTAAACATTATTATTATTAAAAATCAAACATTATAGGAACCTCTCCTTTCTTAGGTGTGTATTTTTTTTAAAAAATTTTAATGAAATTATTTATGCATGTGTCTTTTAAAAAATCACTTTGTAAGTGATTACAAAAAACTTACAATGAAAAACATTAATTTTCTTGCCTTGCTTCTCTTCATTATTAGTTGCAATTCCTGAGTAATCACTTTTCCTCCCTAACTTTAAGTCTATTTGGTGATTATCATCTCCACATCTCTAAGTAAAATGTTTATGCTGTTAATTTTAATTTTTATTAGCATTAGATAGCATTTGGAGATGTATAATTATCCTAACTTTATTAACTGGTATTTGTGGAAAAAATTTTAAATTGTACTGACATTGACAATAAATACCTCATATTGTTATAGTGGCACCAATAAAAGCCCTGTGTAGTCAGCGTTTTGATGACTGGAAAGGAAAATTTGGACCAATAGGATTGAATTGCAAAGAACTCACTGGAGATACAGTAATGGATGATCTATTTGAGATTCAGCATGCCCATATTATTATGACAACTCCAGTAGGTGTTATTTATACTTTATTATTTCCTTGGTTTACTAGAAAATATCTGTTTC
This sequence comes from Talpa occidentalis, assembly GCF_014898055.3. Lineage (NCBI taxonomy): Eukaryota > Metazoa > Chordata > Mammalia > Eulipotyphla > Talpidae > Talpa > Talpa occidentalis. The sequence continues at coordinate 93,840,250 of NW_023605305.1, read as the reverse complement.
TCTTCACCAAGAAAAAAGTTAAAATACAAAGTAGAAGTGTATATTTGCAAGGTAAGTGAACAAACAGAAATAAGAGTACTAGTATTTAGGGTATATAAAAAATACTTACAAATAAAGACAAACAACAGGAAAACAGACAAAAGATTTAAATAGGTAATTTGTTATTGTGGATAATTTGCACATACTTATTGCTTGTGCTCTTTTACCCAAGAATTATATATTAAAGAGGGGGACCTGGAAGAACTTTAAAAGAACTGATTAGACTATAATTTTAAATACTTTTGGCATAACTTAAAACAGATTGAGGATCCATTTTTTAAACACTGTAAAACTGTCAAAATCTTTTAAATCTTTTTCATCTTTAAATATTTTTCAGGATACTCTTCAAATACTTCTAAACTATTGCTAATCTATAATTTGTCTTGTTAAAATTTTATTGACATCTTAATAATATTTTATAATTCATTATAATGTTAAACCACTTGCACTTTTTTCTGTAGGAAAAATGGGATAGCATGACTAGGAAATGGAGAGACAATTCCTTGGTCCAGTTGGTTCGACTGTTTCTCATTGATGAGGTACTAAGTACATTTTTCATTTCAGAGATAAACATAAAAAGATGATTAGAATGGATAGAAAGAAACAAGCATTTTCAACATTATTTTCTTTTATTCCTTCAAAGGTAACATGTTCATGTTCTCAAGGAAGTGTTAATATTATTACACATTTTAATTGGTGAAATAGCTTTTTTATTTTTATAGCTAATGATTCTTTCTTGATTTTTTTTTCCTTAGGTACATATTATAAAAGATGAAAATCGTGGCCCAACTCTAGAAGTTGTAGTCAGCAGAATGAAAACTGTACAGTCTTTATCTCATACTTTAGAAAATACCAGCATTATTATTCCAATGAGATTTGTAGCTGTATCTGCAACAATTCCAAATGCAGAGGATGTGAGTTAGAATTTTAGCTTATCAGATTTTTTTGTAACTAGTGAAATGTATAGTTATTTTAATCTTAGAGAAAAGTGATGTTTTTTTAATCACTTAACCAATTTAATATGAAAATATGTATCGAGAGTTATGGTTTAGATATCACAGATATGGCAGTGTGAAGGCCATAAAATTAGGTTAATCTGGTTTAATATAATATTTTGGTTCATGTCTATTGTTTGCTGGTATCTAAAAGTATTAGTTCTGTAGGTTTTAGCCACTTCATAATAACCTAAGTAATATATAATATATTATGATTGTTGTAACCCACTGATTCTAGTTCTATAGCAAAGTAGGGTGGATAATAAAAATAATTGCTTAGATGATTATCACCTGCCTCCTCCAACTCTGTGTGCCTGGCACTGTGTCAAGCACTAATGGTAGATGCAAAATAAAAACTCACATTCCTGCTTTTGAGGAGGATCATGAGATACATGTGGTATAGAACATATAAAGAAATAATTGTAGGTAGTATCATACTTTATGTAATAAATAAATGTCCTTTTTTTCCCACAAACTTCTTAAAAATAGTAAAATTTCATTATACTTTCTCATTCCTATTTACTTCTCATCCTACTATAATGTGACTTTTCCCCAACTACTATTAGAAATTCTTTTCACAAATAAATGCTGTATTTCTATTCCAGAGGGAAATTTTATTTTTATTTTTAATGTGGCACAATTAAATCATTTTCTTGAGCTGAAAAAAACCTGTTGAAAAGTAGCAAAGATGTTGCAGTGAGGGTAAGAAATTCAATTTTTCTGCCAAAATCAATTTCAATTTTACTTTGGATGATGAAAGGAAAATAAAACAAAATTACAATAAAAAATTAGAAACTTACTGTGGTGAAAAATGGGTATGATCTTGAAATGCTGCTGTAAATAGTATCAATGTATTAATAAAATCATGTTTGTGGGCTATGTAATGTTAAAAAAAATACTACTTAATTAAAAATTTTTATACCTTGATTAAAGTGCTTTATACTTGGTCTATTATTAGCCATAAAGCTTTACTAGAAAAATTTTTAATGTTTCTTTTATTTAAAGATTGCAGAGTGGCTTTCAGATGGTGAAAGACCTGCTGTATGTTTAAAAATGGATGAGAGCCATAGACCTGTGAAACTTCGGAAAGTGGTCCTTGGATTTCCCTGCAGTAGTAACCACACTGAATTTAAGTTTGATTTAACCCTGAACTACAAAATCGCCAGTATTATACAAACATATTCTGATCAGAAACCCACACTTGTGGTATGGATTGTTGGTTGCTTTTTTTTTTAGTGTAATGTTCCATTTTTAATGTGATTAATATACAAATTATTCACTCATTTTCAGTTTTGTGCAACAAGAAAAGGTGTGCAACAGGCTTCTTTAGTTCTTGTGAAAGATGCTAAATTTATTATGACTGTGGAACAAAAGCAAAGGTATTTTTTAAATTTTTTCTTGAAGGTCGAAAGACTTTTAGGGATCATTTAGATGTGATGAGAAATTGGATTTATTCCTTAATCCTTTCAAGTTCTTTCACCTTCAAGTGTCACTTTTGTCATTTGTAAAATAAGCATTAACAGTAATTGGAGGAGTGAGTAAGATAATGAATCTTAGTGCAATTGTGATCTATCTTCTTTATTTCATAACCTAATTTCTTGAAGGAATGTTATTATTATTGTCTTTATTTTTTACCCACCTTGAATCCCAAATTTGTTGTTAATCTTTCAGGAAGCCTGAGCTTGATAATTGATTTCTCAGCGCCTCTAAAATATTTGACCACTCCTACCTTCTTTAAAGCTCTGGATGCTGTGCTTCCATGATCATTCTCTACCAAGTTTCTTCCAACTTCACTGCTTGCTCTTTCTCAGTCCCCTTTTCACTCTTCTACCCAACTCTTAAATGTTAAGATCCTAGGGGCTTTATCCAAGGTTTATTTCTGTGCCCCTGGGTGTTTACATATATCATATGGGTTCAAAGAATATATGTACACATATTTATATATGTTTGTGAATACCCAAATTTATTGCTCCAAACCACACTTCTGTGCACCAGATCTGTAGTACATCTGCCTAATTGACATCTCCAACATCTCTTAGTTGCTCTTGGCAGAAACCTATTATTAACATTTCCGTCAACAGTCCTCCCTATAGGCAATCAATTACAAATCCTGTTTATTTTCACTTCTAAGTGTATCTCAAATATATCATTTTGTCCTCATCACCACTGCTAGGACTCTAATTCCAGTCACCATTAATCTCTTGCTTTTTATCTGATCCCTACACACACTCTTATCCCACTTTGTTACCTACATAGCAGAGTGATTATTTAAAATTGGGGATCTAAATATGTCAGGTATTAGCCTAAAATTCTTTAATAGTTTCTTATTGTCAATATGATAACATCCTGTGTCCTTAATATGGCCTATAATAATCTATATAAAATGATATTTAATTGTCCAGACTCATAATGAAAATTATAGATATTCTATATGGCCTAAAGATGGTTTTCAAATAGTGATATTATGAAAAATAATTTATTTTAATAGCCCCAAGGTAATGAGCTATTAAGAGATTTTGATATTAATGGAAGTAACTCAATAATTTTGTGGTACTTTTGAACAGATTACAAAAGTGTGCAAATTCCATAAGAGATACAAAACTGAGAGGTAGGTTTACAGTTAATTTTTGAATCACATATTGAATGAAATTTTGGTATAGACATAGTTATTGATGAAATTTTAATAATACATAACAGAGGATGTATTTCTGTTATAGATATCTTAATACATGGTGTTGCTTTTCATCATGCTGGTATGGAGTTATCAGATAGAAAACTAGTTGAAGAAGCTTTTACTGTTGGAGATCTACCAGTTCTTTGTAAGTAAAACATATTCTTGTGTATTAAAGATATTTTGGAAAACAACCTTTTTAGAAAAAGAAAAAGCTCATTTCCTGACTTATTTTTGCTTTTCTTGCAAAAATCTAAAAAATTATGTAATTACCAGTACATATATGTGGTACAGTAATTCTGGCAGTTTTAGTTCTTTATCATGTTACTGAATGTAGTGTAATTAGAAAAGTAAGAATTTAATAGAATTTTGATTTTAGGATGTTTTGTTTTATATTCTGACATTCTTTTTTCTTCCTTTTAAAAAAATTGCCTATATGGGAGTTATTATTTCATTTATTAAAAGATAGCTTTTATAAGAAAATGTTGATGGTGACTTGAAAGTAAAGTTGTATGACTTGAAAGTAATATTTCTTAATCTGGTGCAGTTACTACCAGTACTTTGGCTATGGGAGTAAATTTGCCTGCTCATCTAGTAGTTATAAAATCTACAATGCATTATGCTGGAGGAATGTTTGAAGAGTACAGTGAAACAGATATTCTGCAGATGATTGGTAGAGCTGGTCGACCTCAAGTAAGTGATATTTTACTTTTTGTAATTTTACTTTCTATAATTTTATTTTTTTAAGATTTATTTTATTTATGCATACAAGAGCTGGGGTATAGGTCAGAGGTACAGAAGCTGAAAGGATTCACCAGAGACAGATTGGGGAGCAGAAAAGGTGGATCTTCTGAAATACACTGCTGAGGGGAACAGCAGGCAAGACAAGAGAGGTCTGCTGTGCCATGTGGATCAGCTCCCTGAACAGGAATCGAACTCTGCAGTGGCTGCCGATAGCTTCATAGTGCTGAGATTTAACCCCTTGCACCACCAGAGAGGCCCAGCTTTCTATAATTTTAAAGACATGGTAAAAACCAGGAAACCCTTTGTGTGTATATTTTGATCCCTTTATTAACATTAGTATTTTATTAATTATTATTTGATATTTAGATTAGGTTTAAAAATGAATGTAACTGAGAAAAATCTATTTTAATGGAGGAATAAAACAAGTCTTACAAAAAAGATAGACTCCCCTACCCCTCTAGGTTAATGAATGGTAGGGTTTTTGAAGGTGTATTATATTAAAGGTTTTTCTCGTTTTAAGCTTTTTATTTTTGTTTTGTTTTTTATTCTGAATTGGGATGCTGTTAGCATTTTGTATGGGACAGTGTTTCATTGTATTGGATTGTCATGCAATGCAGAACTTGTAGTATTCCTGAGTTCTGGCACAAAATGCCAATAGGGGTCTACAGGTATTGTGACAATTAAACATCACTTAACATGTTAACAAAGCATGCCCTACTCTGACAAACACTTGAAAGCAAGTCATTCATTAGTACTAAGGGAAACTTTAGGAGGACATCATTTCAAAAAATGTCAGAATACTGTTATACAAATCTATATTTTTATTTGGTAAATTAGATTATATGTAAACTACACTAAATCTTACATTTTTTTATCCGATTAAGTTTTGACTTTGCCACTGCCAAAATTATGTTACACTGAAACCAAATATTGATGTGTGTACTCTCGAAAGATTTTTAAATTAAATTTTCAGTTAGCATTTCATTTCAGAAGCATTAAACTGCATTTTTGACCTGTTACTTAAGACAAGGGAACTGTTTAATATAAAATATAAGTCTTGAGTTAGTGAAGAGGACTGGTATCAACAGGTGTTCTTCTGTACTAAATATCTCTGTATCCATGTGTGTATTTCCAGTTTGACACTACAGCTACTGCAGTTATTATGACTCGATTAAGTACAAGAGAGAAGTACATTCAGATGTTAGCTTGCAGTGACACTGTAGAAAGCAGGTAATTACATATTATAAAATGATAATGTTAATATAGCCTATATATTTCCTTTTGATATATTAAAAGGTACATGGCTAGGGACTGTCTGAGACCATTTTCTTGAAATTTTCAATAATTTAACTAGAAAGTTTGTGTCCTTTTAAGAAATTTAAGAGTTAAAAAAAGATAGCATAGTCATTTTATTCTGCAGTGTTTCTTAGCATGTATTCGTATTCTAAAAAGTCATATTAGTAAAGAGGTATATGATTTTCACATCTCTTTACATTTAAAAATTTGTTTGGTAACAGTTAGGCAATCTGGGATCTTTTAGTGAAGTATTTGATTATATTACTCTTAGAAAAATAGGATATAATTCACTGCCTACCCTTTTTTTGTTTCATTTATGTATATATATTTGTATGCATATATGCATATACAGATAAATATTTATTTTTATTTGTTTCCCCCACCTCATTTATTTGTATCTGCTCGTTTTTATAGGTATTTTGTTTTGTTGAATCATTTGTTATGTAAATAGCCAGTATCTGTCTTTTTCATTCTGACCTGCTTTACTACACATAATCACCTGAACTCATTCCATTTTGTTGTAAGTGACAACATTTCATCTATGGCTAGATATTTTCCATTGTGTGGATATTCCAGATCTTCTTGATCCACTCCTCTCTCATTGAGCACTTAAGATTATTTCTGTGTCCTAACTATAGTAAATAATGCTGCAGGAAACATTTAGAGCATATGATTTTTTTTAGTTGTTGGTTTCGTGTTCTTTGGGTAGGTACCCAAGAATGGGATTACTGGGTCATACGGTATTTCCATTTTTAAGATTTTAAGGTAAATTCATATCATTTTACAAAATGGCTACACCAGTTTACATTCACACCAACAGTGTAATAGAATTCTTTGTTCATATCCTCTCTACTTTTTGTTGGTTGGGTATCTTTTAAATCTGTGCCACTCTCATGGGTGTGTGATATGTCATTGTGGTTTTGAATTTCCAAGGAAAAATGTTCATCGTCATTTTTAATAAGGGAGATGTGGGTCAAAATAATAATGAGGTATCATTTTTATCTTCCTTATTAAAAGCAATGATGAATTTTTTCCCATGTGTCTACTGGTCTTCTGGTTATCCTCTCTGGTGAATTGTTTCCTCAGATCTGCTATTTATTTATTAACAGGCTTATTTTTTTTTAATGTTAAATTGGCTACCTTTTTTAGATATCTTGTATATTAACCCTTTGTATAATGTGTAAATATGTTCTCTCATTTAGTAGGATGTCTTTTTAATCTATTTATATTTTCTTTTCCTCTGTTAAAATTTTTTAATTTGAGGTAATCCAGAAAAATTGTTTACTTTTGCTTTTATTTCCCTCGACATAATGGTCAAATCTCCAAAAACATCTTTGTCGTTTATGTCATGAAATATATTGCCAATATTTTTTCCCATATATTTGTTGTTGTAGGTCTTGTATCTGTCTTTAATCATTTAGAATTTATTTTTGTGCATGGATTTATAGTCATCCAACTTCACTCTTTAACATGAGGCTGCTCTGTTTTCCCGGCAGCATTTGTTAGAGACTCTCCTTTCCCCATGGTGTGGTCATGGCTCCTTTATCATAAATTATTGATATAGATTTATTTCTGGACTTTCCATTCTGTTCCCTTGTGTGTCTATTTTATGCCAATACCATATTGTTTTAATTACTATAACTTTATAGTATAAAAGCAGTTAATATGATGTTTCTGTTCCTCTGCTTTTTTCTCAGTATTGATTTTGGTATTTGAGGTCTTTTATGGTTCCATATAAGCTTTAATATTTTTTGTTTAATTTCTATGAGGAATACAGTTAGTATTTTGATAGGGGTTACATTTAATATATATATACATATCACTTTTGGTGGAACCATCATTTTCAATATATTGATTCTCCCCATCTATGATAATGGAATATCTTTCAACCTCCTTACTTGATGATCTAAGTCCGTTAATAAAGTTTTGTAGTTTATATTGTATGAGTCCTTCACCTTCTTGGTTAAGCTAATTCTTAAATATTTTATTCTTTTATGAGGCAATTATATATGAAATTATTTTCTTAATTTCTTATTCATTGTTTATAAAAATGCAATAGATTTTTGTGGGTTGATTTTGCCTCTTTGCTGTATTCACTTACCATTTTTAATAGTTTTATTGGTGGAATCTTTCTGGTTTTCTCCATACAGTTTTATATCATCTGTGAGTAAGCATAGTTTCACTTATTTTTTCAAGCTGGATTCCTTTTATTTACTGTTATTGTCTGATTGCACCATAAAACTTTTAATACTAAATTAAACAGAAGTGGTGGCAGTGGACATTTTTATTTTGTCCCTGGCACCTTAAAGGGAAAGCCTTCAATTTTTCACTATTATTATGTTGGCTGTACATTTGTACTTTATAGCCTTTGTTATATTTAGTAGGTTCCATCTGTTTCTGAAGCTAACACATATCTAGTCCCATGTTGTTTAGAGATTTTGTCATAAGTGGGTGCTGAGTTTTATCTAGTGCTTTCTCTGCATCTGTTGCTATTACATGACTTTTATCTTTACTCTTGTTGATACATGTTGCATTAATTGACTTATATATATATTAAACCATCCATTCTTCCCTGGGATAAATCCTACTTGATCATGTTGTATAATCCCTGTAATGTGTCCATGATTTAACAACAGCAGAGGATCTCTGTACCGCAACCTTCTGGTGGTTTGCACTGCCCTACAAACAGTTTAGTTATTCCTACCTTCTTTTGCTGCACCATTGTTCTGGATGTATGTCATCCATTTATCTCTCAGGTGTTATTGACTTTGTTTTGCTGTAATTTCGTTGTGCACTTGTGGAAGAGGTGAATTTGGAATCTTTACTCTGCTGCTATTTTGCTGAACTCTCTCACTTCCTACCCACTTTTAAAATAATAGTCTGTCTTCTGGAGCTATGAAGTAGAGAGAAATCTGTAATCTTTTAAAAGCTGAACTGATTGTCTAGGGTTTTGTCTTATGTATTTGAAAATTAAGTTATATTTCTTGAATTATTAAAGTAGCAATGAATATATTATTTCATTATTTAATTATTTAATATATTATTGAAGCTAAAAAAACTTACAGCATTGAAATACATATAACTAATGCAAAGATTTTTTTTATTAGTTTGCACAGACATCTTATCGAGCATTTAAATGCAGAGATAGTGTTGCACACCATCACAGATGTGAATGTTGCTTTGGAATGGATACGGTCAACCTTGCTTTATATCAGAGCCTTGAAAAATCCATCTCATTATGGTAAAAGTAATTTTTTCAAGCCTGTTGGATCTATATACTCATAAATCAAAGAACAGATTGTAGAAACTAATAGGTTACAAGCAAAAAGTAATAATAGTTCACAAATACATTTAGAGGCAAGAATAGATAAATGTGAGCAATTTTTATTTTACTACTAGTTTCTCAATAAGGTTTGAAATCAACACTATTAAAAGTAGATATTTTAGAAAAATTTTAACTTAAAAAATAACAAAACTGCCAAAATTATTTAAAATAAGTTAAAGTTTTTAAAAAGTATTGAATTTTATCTAATCTGGCATTCAAATCAAAGTATATATTCTATTATTGCTGCTGGAATTTTTATACTGTTTCTGAAGCTAACATGTATCTGGCCATGTTGCTTCTAGAGGGGTCTTTTATGTGATATAGGTTTTAAAATAAAAACACTTGGAATTATTGACTATCAAATTGAAACCTAACTCATTCAGTATCATTCTAATGCATATAGATTCAAAGAGTTTAAATCTCCAAAAGGAAAATAATACATCTTTTCCTGGTCACTGTTGTTACGCAATAAAATAAGCAAAAGACAGTCATTTGATATTGTAACTTTATTTTCTATAGATTATTTTTGCTATTAAGATATACTTTTATTATAATTATCATGCATTATACTTGTCATATACTTCAAACAGAGATAGTATTAGTAGCCTAGAACACAAACTTCCTGTTCCTTTACTTATGACAGTTTTTTTTTAATTTAAATATTTTATTTTCTATAATTCTTACATCTTTTTTCATCTTTGCACAATGGATGCATTTTCATTTTGGTTATATTCCCCATACAATTGCACCTCCCCTATGTTTAAGCCTCCCTCTAGCTCACCAATCTATTGTTTTTCCCACCTTAGATTTAGTAAAATTTTTCACAATTCAAATTTAAACTTTTTCTAGTTACCAGATATAAACTGTTATACCTCGAAGTATGAACTGAGCCTATAAAGATGAATTCAGTCCATTCAATTTAATTTTTCTTATAAATTTTCATAACATACAGGTTTTGTATCTGGATTGAACAAAGATGGAATTGAAGCCAAATTACAAGGTTAGATGTATTCCTTTATAAAAAAAAAATGTATTCCATAAATTTTAATGAAAAATATTAATGTGAAAGTAAGAAGACTTGTAAATTTTCTTAAATATCTTTGTGATTTAAAGGAAAAAATATGAACTCTTTTTCACGTGCAAATAAAGCTTAGTACATGTACTTTTTCCTTAATACATTTATTCTATCAGAATATCTTCCTTTGTATAATGTGTTATTTTGGTTTGTTTTTATTTTTAAAATGACACTGGTCTTTAAAAATGTTTATTTTTCTTTTCTCTCTTAATTTTAATTAAAATATAATTTTTCCCTGATTATGGACTTTGTCAGTATGCAAAGGAAATCATCTCTTAACCCTCTGGGTTCTCTTTGGTTGACAAGTAATCAAAACAGCATCATTTGGGATAGCAAAGGAAAATTAGTTCAATAACATATGGAGAATTTACATGACTGTAAATATTAAAGAATAATGGAGTGAACCAGAGATATTTATCCAGCATTTTGGGACCTGGGATGTCAAGGAGAGAACTGGGAGGCTTAGCAAATGATAGATACCAAGTTGGGTTAACACTTCCTTGCTCTGAGAGAAAAATAGGATTCTTAGATAGAGGGAGGACATGGTCACTGATAAATTTATTACTGAATAAGACGCCTCAACTACATTCTTCTAGCTCATAAAGGGGAGGGGGGCAGTAACTACTTCTCTGATTAGGAAAAAGGATAGAACTTAGGATAAGAAGATCTCTTCTTTGATCAGGAAGAGCTAAGGATTTAGGCAAAAAAAGAAGCCTCTTCTAACCTTCAGGGCCCTCATTGCCCTTAGCTCATTCTTTTAAGTAATAGCCTTCCTAGGCTCACAGGGCCTCAGTTGATCTCTTGTTCCCCATATCAAGGTGACAATTACTAGAAGAAATCTACCATGGGCATGTTGAGAAAGGCTATCTGGCCCTTTTAGGAAGACTAAGTCCACAGCTTCTTATCCTAATCTGTGCTAATGATGTATCCCTATAATACCGCAGCTTTATTTTTCAGTTAATCACTCAATATTTCATTACCAGTCTTTAAAAGTATTAAATGTTGTTAAGCATTTGTTTTAATTAGAGCTATTTCTTCATTGTATTGAGACAGTTACAGTAAAAGAAAAAGGTTTGTTAACCATATCTGTGTATGTAATAAATTTTGAGTGTTCCCAGAGCCAACAAATAACCTACCAAATCATACCCAACAGGAACACTCTACTTTCAGAAAGTAAGGAAAACCTATTTAAATAGTTGCATACACACACATCATTTTAAAGCTCCAAATAATACATGTATTTTACCACTTATTGAATGTTAATTATTTGTATTATTTTTACTATTAGAAAATCCTTTTTTGCCATCTTACTTTGCCACTTAAGTAGGGACAATAGTTCTCAGAACAATTATATAATAATACAACTGGAGCATATTTAATTAGCTCCATTTTGTGTTATTTTCCTTATTTTACTAAAATATGTTTTCTATAATTGAACAGAATTATGTTTGAAGAATCTGAATGATTTATCATCTCTTGATTTAATAAAGATGGATGAAGATGTTAATTTCAAACCAACCGGTAATTTTTTTTATCATTATTAGTAAAGGAAGAATTGCTTACTTAAGACTAAATAAGAAAATATGTTCTGCAAAAATTTAGAAGTGGAAAAATTAAATTGTGAGCTCGGTTCTTAACAAGGTACCATCATTATTAGAATGATAAATTTAGAGCATGATACAGTCCTGTTTATACAGAACTGATGTATATAGAATGAGGTAGAACTTTTTGATAGGCACAGAATTTGTCTTCACTGAGCAATCCTTGGGTTGTTTCAAAACTGTCATAACTCTTGTAGCTAGTCTTTTGCCAGTTTTTAATTATTCAAGCATTGGTTATCTGGATGGTTCCTTGATATTTCATTAATTCATATTCATTCTCTCTCTCCCCCCCTCACCTCCTTCCCCTCTATCTTCTCCCTCCCTCTTCTTCCCCCTATTATATTCTGAATATATGTAAGAGAGAAAAAATATTCTGTAGTTTTTAACACTCATGATTAGAAGTTTTTTGGAGGAAAATATTGATTGATCCTTTTAAGGAAACTTTATAATAGTGAGGAAGTATAGAAAAGTTTTGAAAAATCAGAATCTGACTATTATCATTTGACATTTATATTTTTCAGTTTTTAATGTGTTGTTCTATTTTATACTTATAAACACAATAAAGAAATGTTTGATTTTATATCATGTTTTCAATTTTTTTAAATGAGATTACATTTTAAAAAATAAGTTACTGCACTCTTAACCATAGATACAACATTTTTTTCCTATTCCCCTGGTCCTTATTCTGATAAACCTAATTTTGTTTGTAAGAATTTTCTTCTGTGTATTCTAGGGTGTCTCACTAGAGAGGGAATGAGAATCATTAATGTAATTACCTTTATTCTTAGATACTTCCACTCTGAAGAGTCTTACTCCCACTGTTATTCCTTCCGTTCTTGAATTAATTGATACCATTCTTTTGCCTTTAAACACACTAATATATGATTTATATGGTATTTTCTCTTCTTTGTCCATTTTCAGTGGATAATTTAATTTTCCATTCCTCAATGCTCTACTCCGTTGGTTCTCTAGGCTGCTTTAATCAGTCTCTCTTTTCTGACCTTTTTTCTTTTTCTATGGGCAACTTAAAGTTACAGACCTTGGATCTTTATTCCCAGTTTATGATTATTTCTTTGAAAACATAATTTACCTTCATAGCTTCAGCTGTAGCCAATATGTAAATTAACTCAAAGTTTATTTTTTTATTCTGTTCTCTTATCTTTGCTACAAAATTTGATCTTCAGTTTTCTGTTGAGATTTTATTTACACATGACATAAAACTTGACATCCAGAAACGAGTAACAGTTCATTTGACCTGGAATACTTTGAGGCAAATAGAGTTTGGGTACCAAAAACCTGGATTTCAGTCACGGTTGTAGCACTTGGTAGCTGTGACCTTATGTTCACTGAGCCTTAGTTTAGTCATCTGTACCTCCTACTTGCCTTATAGGCTATTGCAGCATTCAGTAGGATACAAAATACACTGCTGAGGGGAGCAGTGGGCATGGCAGGAGAGGTCTGCGTGCCATGTGGGACCCTCACCAGGGGCCGGGGATCAAACTGGCGCTGCAGAGGCTGCGGGCAGCTTCGTAGCCCAGGGCTCAACCGCTGTGACACCAGAGGAGGCCCTCTTTTTGTTTTTTACATTCATTAATGGAACATTCGTTAATGTTACAAAGAACACTAATGTTGTAGAACATGATTTGGGAAACATTGTTATATACAAAAATAAATAGTAAATAGATTTAGTATCTAAATATTTTTAAATAAAGCTATTTTAAAATGAAAGAAAATAGAGCTTATTACCTTAATCTCTAGCTGGGAAAGGGCTTTCTTAGCAACTTAAAAGTTCTTACAGCATTTCTTTCTTTTAAAAAAATTTACATTGACTAAAACTCACTTTTTTTAGTTTGTACACTACAAAGTGATCCATAGGTCAAATAGTAAATTTCAAGGAAAATTGAAAATATTTTGAACTGTCATTTATAATTGGTGCCTACTCTCATCTTTTATAATCAGGCCTTACAGAATTTTATTAATTTTTTAATCTTGTTAATGAGTCAACTTTTTACTTTGGTGATCCTTTCTATGATATTAGTTACTTCTGTTTCACTCATTCTATTCGACCTCACTTCTGCTTTCCTTAGTTTTACTATGCTGTTCTTTTATTAACTTCTTAAGATAACTACGTAGCTCTTAATTTTCAGCTCTTCTTCTCTTCTAATACAACCTGATTTTTCATAGCTTATATTTAGTACTATGAATTACCTCATATGCAAATGGTAAATGTGAGATTCATATTTATACAATGAAAAATTTGCACTGATAATACACCATTTTCCCTGGCACTACATGAAATAGCTCTTAATAGATATCAGAGTTTTTCAGAGAAACAGAACCAGTAGAATGTATGTATATGTGTAAAATAGAAATATGTAATTATATTTATACACATATTTATGTGGAGATATATAAATAGATGTTAAAGAAATGTTTGTTAAACTGATGAAAAAGCAAGTCATTTCAACTGATGAGGGTCCATGTTTATTTTTCAATCTTTTACCACAGAGGCAGGAAGATTGATGGCTTGGTATTATATTACATTTGAGACAGTGAAGAAATTTTGTACAATCAATGGAAAAGAAACTTTATCGGATCTGGTAAATTTTCTCTAGAAAACAAATATGTGATGATATAGTTTAAAATAAAATTGGAGAAACAACTAATTTGTATATCTCATGGATTTAAGTGAATAAAAGAGAAAGCATTTCAAATAGTGCTTATATCTCCCCATTATCTGCCCTTGCTCCTGAGACATAGGATATTCCTCCTTAGAATAAATTTTTAGATGTATCTTTGTAAGAGAGCTAAAGAATGTAATATATATACCAAAAGTAATATAATCCTAAGTGATAATGCCTATTACTTTGGCAATGGCTACCAAGTGTAATTATTGAGAATGATGCCAAGACCATGTGGCGTGTACATTAGGAAAGATTACCATGATTATGGGATAATAAGGGACGTGTATGCCATGTACTTACAATCCCTCCCTAAATTATTTGCATGTGAGTAAAAGTAACAGCAGAAATAGTATTTGGTGATAAGCCTCACCCCCCCACTCCAAGAAAAAAGAACTGATTGTAGAGGAAAAAAATAAGAGTAAAAACAAGTCATGCAAAGATATCTATAATGGGAGGCAACTGCAGCAACAGAAGTAAATAGAACCATAATCATATTGTTGGTACCTAGTAACTGTATTTGTTCTTTCTCCCTTTACTGGAGATATAAATTTGAAATAAGGTATTTGTAAAAGAAAATATTTCTTCTCAAATTTAAACCATGACATTAAACAATCTAAGTTGATTATTTTAAGATTAATTAAACAAAATTTCACACAAATTGATGAAAAGTAAAAGGTTTGTATTAGCAATAATATTATTACTTAACCAAGTAGAAATCAATAGTAGAAAATCTTTGATGTTGACATTAACTCATCTGATTTTGAGTTCAGTAATTATGTAAGAGAATTAAGACAGGTATTAGTTTCATTTTACAGATGTGAGAAACCAAAGCACAGATCAAAGTCATCTCACAGAAAGTTTCTAGAATATAAATTTCTTAATATTTAAAGCATTCTTTCTGTTATAAAATTAGCCTAAATTGAGATAGAAGGGTGAATAATAATTTGATAGTAATACTATAGTACCAGGAGCTACCTTTGTTGGGTACTTTCAATGTGTTGGGCACTTGGCTGAATATCTGAAATTTTGTCAATCTTTATTAACTTTATCTTACTGGTGTAGTACCAGTTTTCTAGCACAATGGCAGTCATCTAACAAGTGTTTGTTAACATCTGTTAGTGAATTATTTAATGAATTCTCCTTAAAGAACCAAAAATGTATAAAGCAAATTTTTAACTCTATTATGATAAATGACGAAACTATGATATCCCAAGGCAGTGTGAAAAATAAATCAGAGAAAGATGAGAGGAAAGGAGTAAAGGATGTACTTAATTAAATGGACAAATGCTAAAATTTTATAGGTCACAATGATAGCCAGCTGTAAGGAATTTCTAGATGTACAGTTAAGGACAAATGAAAAGAAAACACTGAATACTTTGAATAAAGATCCAAATCGGATAACTATCAGGTACAGAAATTAAATATATTTTGAATAATTTTTAAAATATTTCATTTAGTTTAAATAATAATAAAACTTTGCCTTATGCTTTTATTTACAGATTTCCAATGGAAGGAAGAATTAAAACAAGAGAAATGAAAGTAAACTGGTAAAGATAATTCTTAAATATCTTAAATACTATTTGTTCGTGATTAATTTTTGAAGGTTTTTATAACATTTAAAATTTTGTTTCCTTAACACAAAAGAACATATTTACATAAAAATATGGAGTCAGAATGCAAATGTGAAATTAATTTCCAGGATATCTCACACTTTAATTAAATTGATGATTTCAATTTTTCTTTATCAACTAACATTTATTGAGAATGTTCTCTTGAAACAAACTAGATAGCTTAAAAAAACATGCTTTCCATTAGGAGCTTTACATTTAACTTGAGTGAGAAACATGCATATATAAATAATGGGCAGTGTGAACACATCTACTATCTATTGAATGATAGTGGCATTTTGGGAAGGACAAAGAGTAAAAGCTAAAATGTAAGTGAAGGAATGAATACATGACAATGGGATGACTCTTCTGCCAAGAATGGGATGTTTGTACAGAGGAGTAATAATTGGAAGAGTAAATTCAGGTCACACTGCAACTTGTAGTGACCATTTTATAAATGCTATGATACTCTTTTATGCTAAACCAAGTACTTAATGTTGTCAGAACTTACATCTTGGTGTTAAACCTCTTATAGATGATGTGATTTTAGGTGAAAGTGACTTTTTTAACATGGCTAAACAAAACTAGCCAAAAAATTTCTTTTTCCTCCTTGACTAGAAGAGAGCATTCTTTCTCTGGGAGACTTCCTAACATTTCATTGAATTTTATCTCACAAATAACTTGTTGTTCATAACAATATATAACAATACAAACTGCTGTTTATAACTCATCTGGCTGATATATATAGCCTGATCAACAGAAGTTAGTGTTTCATAGCTACATAATTAAGAAATTCAGATATCCTTAGAAATCTTTCGTGTCACAAGTGAAGTAAGTGATGCCCAGATACGTGGTTACTTACCCAAGGTTATGTTGCTATTCTTAACTGGGGAACTGAACTAGAACTAGAAACTAAATCTCTTAATTCTCTCAATGTTTTTTCCAGTGTGCTTTTTTTGCATCAGTTGTTATTCAAATTACATGAAGATTCTTTTCCACAAACATCTTGGGAACACTCTATTAGAAATTTTAGACTTTCCATTAGCCTTGCCTTAAATTGGGTCATACATCATTTTGATTGAGCATGTCAGATTTTAAAATTGATGACTTTATAATTTTTTATTTATAGTAGATTTTATTTCCCATTTCCCATTTCCCACCGTTGTGCATCTATTTGAGGACAGCCAGGAAGAGATAATAAATTTTTTAAAGAAATAATGAAATTTCTTCTTTCCTCCAGTCTTATTCAGGCTCAGCTAGGATGCATCCCTATACAAGACTTTGCTTTGACACAAGATACCTCTAAGATTTTCAGAAGCGGCTCACGAATTACAAGATGTATGTTACAGTGGTTAATGGATTTCCAGTCTTTTTCCAGAAAAGTAGTATACTACTTAATATTGGAAACTTTTTTTTCAGGGTTATCAGATTTTGTGGCTCCTCAAGAAAAGAAGTTTGCTGTATTACTGAATAGTTTGATTTTAGCTAAATGTTTTAGATGCAGACTTTGGGAAAACTCTTTGCATGTATCCAAACAGCTGGAAAAAATTGGTAAGTACTAAATACAGACAGGCAGTTTGTCAGGGTCTTCAGTTTGTTTTGTATTTAACTATTAGGAAAATTATTCTTTGATAGGTATAGACCTTTTAGCAAAACAAACAAAAAACATGTTTTTAGGCCTAAAAAATTACTGTCCTCTGGAAATCTGATTTTTATTTTTTTCCTGCTTAAATGATTCTATTTGAAATCAGTTGGGAAACTTAAAAAAATTAATGCTCTATTTTTTTAATTTGTTCTCAGACCATGAGTGAAGTTTTATTTTAGTAATTAGGGAACTGAATGATGATGTTTTGATCTTGATGAGAAGTTATAGAGGTCATAATACTGCCCATTCCTGATTCATTACAGAAAATTATGTCACCTGTTTATATCTTCTCTCTGTCTGTCTCTCTCTTTTCACTAACAGTAGAATATTATAATCATAAAGATTATGCAGATAAATGATTGTATCTGATTTTACCTGTCTGTTGGTATCTAGCTCAGGATGTGAACTGGAAAACTCTAGAGGGTGCTATTACAAAAACTGGTTATGACTGAAACTCTGGAGTTTTCCAGTTTGGCACTTTTGGCTTTGTAACCCTGCTCCTTCTTAGATAGTTAGAATTCCAAAAAGAGGATTGTTATCCCATAACTGACAGCCTTGCTAGTTTTACAATTTTGTATGTGTGTTAGAGGCTTTAAAAAATTATGTAATGGGAATTTAGGGCTTGTCTCATTACTCCTTAGAACAAAGATATCCTGTTTGTTGAGGGCATCATACATTTTATTTCCTTGAACTTTAAGTCACTGTGGTGGCAGAGAGCTAATTAATCTTGCGAGCATGGTGAAGGTGAAAGTAAGATCAAAGTAGAGGAGAGATTCCTGGTTGAAAGGCTCAACTTCCTGCAGAAGTCCTTGCAAACCAATGCCATCCTGAAAGACAAGAGTGTTATATTTGGAAGGAGTTTCCATACAAAACTTAGAAAATAGCAACTTACAGATTTTAAATTACATTAAATATTTTCCCAAAAAAGTTCCATTATACTTAAAAATAGTTTTTCTGACTTTCTGGAATTTTGTTAGTCTGACATCAGTTTTGTTCTATTCCTTTCAAATTGTAGAACACATTTATTAAGTACAACTGACCAGAAAGAAGAAAATATTGCCCAGCAAAATCCATATAATAGAAAAGTAAGAGAATCTAAACAAAAAAGTAAATCTAAGTTCTTATCAAACATCAGAAAAAACATGGTGAATACAAATGATTTTTTTTTATTTTTTAAAGATTTATTTATTTATGCATACAAGAACTTGGGTACAGGCCAGAGGTGTGGAGGGTGAGAGAGTTCACCAGAGACAGAGTGTAGAACAGAACAGGCAGACTAATTGAAATACACTGCTGAGGGAAGCAGCGGGTGAGTCAGGAGAGGTCTCCTGCGCCATGTGGGTAGCTCCCTGGCCGGGGATTGAACTCAAGCTGCAGTGGCTGCAGATAGCTTCATAGGTTGTGTCTTAATCCCTTGCGCCACCAGGGAGGCCCCACAAATGAATTTTCAACGGTGTTTATAGACTATTAAATCAGGAAAAAATTTGAGGGAAAATGGAAATGAACATTAAGGAATTATGAATACTAAACGTTTTGTCTTAAGAATGAGTAAGAGAAATTCCCAAGAATGCTAAAAGAATAAAGATATGAGTAAGGACATAGGAGTGTCACACCCTTACAAGTAATATATGTGCCTAGATAAGGTGGTAGTATTTCAAAGCTTTGTACTTCTACCAGTATCTTCTATTTTGGGATTTGTATAAATTCATGCATTCATTAAAGTTTAAGAATTTTAAACTCTAGTTTCTTAAAGCATAAAGAAATAGGAAAAGTTCAAAGATTAAAGTGAACTTGATATAATTAAGGAACAAAATCAAAGGCAATGTGACTAGATAGTACTCAGCAAGAGGAGAATGGTAAAGACTTTAGATGAAAGAGAGCCTGTGCTCAAGTTGTTGAGGTAAAGTAGTATAAACACAGTAAGGAAGTTGCCACTTTTTCTAAATGTAATGAAAAGGCACTGGAAATTTTGGGCAGAAAAACAAAATATTCTGATGTATAACCATAAAGATAACTCTACCTGTAAAATAGTAATATTTAGAGAGGCATAACTTCATGAAGCAATATATGCATTCCCGAATCACATTACCTTTTTTTTCAAAGATGAGTGAAACAGTAGGTGTCTCTTTGTACTGGCCCTATGGATGAGATATGGTAAAGTTAGCATTGAGTCATCATGTGAACCAATGATGTTCCTCCATTTTTTATAAAGCAAATGAATATTTTATTTTGGTTTTAAAAAATAAATGAAGCAATTGAATAATATCAATCCAAATAATACAACGAAAACTTCTATTTAATTTTGTGTAGAAAAACCGGGGGGTAGGCCAGAATTTGAGTGGGGGGTGGAGAGGATTCACCAGAAACAGAGTGGGAAGCAGAACAGGCAAATTTACTGAAATACACTAAAGCGAGCAGCAGGGCTAGACAGGACAGATCTGCTGCCCAAGGGGTTAGCTCCCTGGGGTGGGATTGGGGGAATCTAACTCAGGCTGCAGCCTTGATCCTTTTAACCCCTAAGCCACCACAAAGACCCACTACAACTTAAAACTTCTAAAAATACTACTAATAAAAACCTTTAAAAATTGTCTTTAATTTTTTCCCAGTTCTTCAATATTTAAGAATAGATTAAGATATATTTTTTAAAAACTGCTATTTGATTACTTCTCCACAGGTATAACATTGTCAAATGCAATGGTAAATGCAGGTTTGACTTCCTTTAAAAAAATAGAAGAAACAGATGCAAGGGAACTTGAACTGGTATTTAATATTCATATATTCTTAATGTTACCTGAATTCTATCTGAATTCTAAACCCTAACACTTTGTATCTTTATTTCTACTAAAAAAATAATTTTTCTTCTCCAAGTCTAAGTATTTTAACTTAGTAAGCTTTTGGGTAGCAGACATTATTAAATTATTGACTCTAAAAATTATTTTGCTAAAACTGTGGGTGGCTTGAGGTGGGTGGCAGATAATGGTGTAGTAGCATACACCTGACAGTGTGATCCTATGTTTACAAATCATGTACAGTGTTGCAAACCAATGTTACCTTAATTTAAAAATGTATAAATAATCTTACTGTGGTAAGAATATAATGATATAAAAATTTTTAGATTTTAAATAGACATCCACCTTTTGGAACTCAGATAAAGGAAACTGTGATGTATCTACCAAAATATGAACTTGAAGTGGAACAGGTATGTATTTTCTGATTTTTAGACATTTTGAATGCCTTTTCAGTAACGAAATTATCCATGTCTGACTTGAAACTGAACATGAATAGTTGTTTTTTAAAACTTTTTATACCTATCTTTTTTTAAAGATTGCAAGATACAGTGATACCATGGCAGAAATAGTAGTGACTATTATATTAAGAAACTTTGAACAACTGCAAACTAAAAGAACAGCTCCAGATTCTCACTATGTTACCTTAATCATAGGTGATACAGATAACCAACTGGTTTTTAAGCACAAAATTATGTAAGTATAAAATATCTGATATTTGAATTCATGTGTAAGTATATACTATAAAGAGAAAAATTCCACTGGGAAAAAGAGAGATAAAATGACTGTGGAATACATTGTTACTTTTTCCTCCCTCTATAATGGGGTAGTTTCTCTGTCTTATTAGCATTGGATCTTTTGGGTTGGGTTGTTATGTTTAGTACTCAATACAACAAAGTGTACAGTCTATCACTATGATCTGAAATAAGTGAACAGATAACTTTTAGGTGTAGCTGTGGTCCACTGTTGCTGAACTTTCTTATTGTGTTGATTTTGCCCAGTCATTTGTGACTTACTACTTTTCGAGTGCAACCTTCCTCCTACTCCAAAATACAGTTTTTATTTACAAATTAAAATTTAGTAAACTTCCATAACACCATTGTGGGGTCTTGGCAAACATATCCAGTATATAAAAGAGGTACCTTCCCTTATACCTAGTAATTCCCTTATACCAAGACTGTCTAATGACAGCTTTGACTATATGAGATTAAAATAAGTTCAGCACAAAATTGGTTGCTGTTCTGTTGATGATGTTGTTAGATACAATTTGTTTCATATCAATTTAAAAGATAATATTGAAGTTGTTACAAATACATGTAACTCATGGTTAGTGAATTTTTTTTTAAAGATTTATTTATTTATGCATAAAAGAGCTGGGGTACAGGCAAGAGATGCAGGAGGTGGGAGGGTGTGAGAGGACTCACCAGAGACAGAGTGGGGAACAGAGCAGGCCGAATGACTGAAATACACTGCTGAGGGGAACAGCAGGCGATACACGAGAGGTCAGTGCAATTTGGAATCAGTTGTTAGGTCATGTAATTAGGAAAGTTATAGCTAAAGTAACTCCATTAACATGCCATTTCTCCCACCTCAAAATTTGGGAAAAGTAACTCACTTCAGTTTACTACCAGAGTGGGCCTAGAATCAATAGGCCCCTGAAGAGTAAGTATAGTATTTCATTTAGCATTTGGATCACTATTTCAATAATGCATTACTGTTTTTCAGGGATTCTGTTTTGCTAAAAGCTGGAAACTGGGCTAAAAAGATTGATGTGAAGAGAGCTCTTAAATCTGAAGATCTTAGCATAAATCTAATTAGTTCTGAATATGGTAAGTTAATTGAAGTAATAAAGACATGAGTGTAAAGAGTATGATAGCATTTTAAAGATATTTCCTTTGTGCTGAACCAGAAAAACAGTATAAAATGTAAAAAAATTATTCTGTTTAATGTGAATAATTTTAAAGGCAGTTTCATGTATTTAGAAATATAAAAGATAGTATGGGCTGGGACAACAAATTAAAATTTTATTTGTTCATTTATAGATATTTTCCAACATAGTTAAATTTCAATTATTGTAGGAATATTTTTATTTTTGTGATAATAGAATAAATAATTCTTACTTTTAAACTTTTTTTATATCTTAATTTCCTAGACTTGGTAGCTATAAAATTATAAGAGATATAAAAACAAATAAATGGTCTCAAGTATAGGTTTGAATGATTTAAGTAAGCAATTGCATACTTTTTTTCCCTTTTTCCAGTTGGACTTGATATTCAGCAAAAATTTACAGTTTATTACTTAGGACCCAAAAGGTTTGGAAATCAAATAATTGTGCAAAAAAAAGCAGCAGCAGTGATTTCCTGCTCTAAAGATTCAGATAGGTTTAATACAGCAGGCTCCAATAAAGGTAAATAGCTATATTTATTCCTATTTTGCATTAAACTAAAGATCTGTCTAGGATCACTGTTATCGTACCGCTTCACTCAGATTGTATATAATCTGGAATTAGATATTTAGTTTTTATAATAATTGCATTAATTCTCTCATAGTAAATATTTGGGGTATTACTTGGAAACCAAATTATTTGATTAGCTTGTCGATGTTCATTTTTGTTTTATCATACTCATTCTATTTTTATGGTCATTGTCAGTGGGAGAGTAAGTAATATACATGCAGATTTGATGTGACAAATCAGGTGACAACAAACTTAAAAAATTGTTTTATTATAGGAATTTGGAAGCATACAAAAAAGTAGAAACAAGTATGATGAACCCTTATGTACCCATCACTTGCCTTAAGCAATTATCCATTCATGGTTAATAGAGTTTCACCTATGCTTTTCTGAAAATCAGATGTCATATTATTTCCTCTGTAAATGTTTCACTAAATATATGTAAATGGTAAGCACTTAAGAAAAAGCATAACTATATTACATAAAACCAATAACTAATAACTAAATCATCCAACATTTAGTCAATATCCAAATTATCTCATAAATTTTATTGATACTCATAAATTTTTTATTGATATCTCATAAATTTTATTGATACTTCATCTTCATACCATCTAGATATATCAAATTGGTTCTGGAATCCTTTTGATATGTCTTAGTAGTTTTGACAGTTCCTTGCAGTGTGAGATAATATGATAGTCTAGGCTTACCTTGTATGTTTTTAGCCCAGGTGTAATAAGTCCTTCCTTCAAGATTCCTTGGTTTCTTTTAAACATAAATAGTTTTCTAAGATTACAATCTGTTTGCTGGAGGAGCACATTAATATTAAGTAATTGTGTGTGTGTGTGTGTATATATATATATATATATATATATTAGAATTTTTCTTATAGAATTAGAAGATACATGATTTCTTGTTTTAAAAAATAAAATGCGGCAACATGGCAGCGAGGAGACGCTGCGAGTAAGATCTCCCATTAAAAAAAGTGAATAGGGAGGAAAAGCGGCAGGTCCCAGTGAGAACTGGGACACGGAAGATAAACGGGTGACGCCAGCGAACTGCCCGAAGAAGAAACTGGCCATAAAAGAGGACTAGAAGGGAGGGAAGCGCAGAACCCTGCTCCCCTCCCCCGCCCACCGGGGGAGGAAACAACAGAGAGGAGAGAGGCAGAGAGGAGGAAACAACAAACCAAAACGGCCCACAAGAACAAACGACGCAGCAAGCGGGACTGTGAGTGGAAAGGAACTATTGCAGCCACCACACCCCGTGAACGGGAGCTGAGGCGAACCCTGCAGGATTCGCCGCGCCAGCGAGCGAACGGCTCCGGGCGCCATTAGAGAAGAACAAAGACCCCGGGAGACGCGCACACAGCCCGGGCTGCCGGTAAGCTGGCGCGGGAAAGCGGCTCGCTCGGCGCTTGAAAAGCAAGTGCAGACCTGGATCGCGGCTGCCCAGGTCCCCGCGCCTGCGACCTAGGCTTGCGGGGAGACGACCTAGGCTTGCGGGGAGATGCACGGAGGTCCTCACTGAGGTGAAGGTCCCTCCCTGAGTGAGCAGGAACCAGGCGCCCAGGTACGGGAGCGGTGCAAAAGGCGCCATTCCCGCGCCACTGAACTGGGCTACAGCCCGCGTCCTGGAACTGAGGGCTTTGAACTGAGACCCGGGGCACGAAAATTCGGGGCGTGGTTTCTCCACGACGGTGGGGCACAAGGCAGACACAGCACCCCAAAGCTGTTGAGGTGTACCCTACCATTCCCGCTCTGTTCTCTGTCCCACGGGGTGGGGGGAGGCGAAAAACAGCCCCCCAAGGACAATAGGAGAGATCTCTGGCGCCACCTAGCGACCAGGAAAAAAAAAAGTCACTAACACCCTATAAAACAGGACATTTCTTAAGACTGCTTGAAAAGGGCAGGTTTCTGGAGGACCCAGTGGCCAGCCGGGAAGTTATTCCACGCCAGGCCCCTTCCGACCAGCAGTCTGAGCCCACAGAGGGAGCAGGCACCCACGTCCGGGGCAGACCGGGTGCGCAGAAGAGTGTGCCTGAAACCGGAGGCGCAGGGACTGCATCCCGCTTCGCCATTTGAGAACAGGGATATTTCTTCAGTAAAAACTGCCTAAAACCAGCAGAAAGCTCCCCCAGAAGACAGAGATGGCTCCTGGAAGAGCCAGAGGGGAGCGGAGAAGTTCACCCAAGATGTCAGTCAGTCCGAGCAACACAGTGTCCCAACGCATACGACAAATTAGAAAACAGACAGTAGGGAGTAGAAGAACCACACGCAACCTAAAAACTCCTCAGGAAAGAAGCACACCACAAAAAGAAAACCACTCCCCAGATTGCAACGACAGCAACTTGGAAGAACTTCTGAGCCTTCCAGAAAGAGAATTTAAAATTGCCATGATTAAAAAAGTGATAGATCAGAAGAAGGAAATTGAGTCCCTAAAGAGGGAAGTAAGAGAAATGCAGGAGATCAAAGAATTAATGGAGGAACTAAAGAACTCTGGGAAAAGCAATGAAAGCAGAATAGATGAAATGGAAGAACGAATAAGTAATCTTGAAGACACAGAAATAAAAAGACCCAAAACAGAAAAGGAAAGAGAAGTACGAAGGAAAAAGAATGAAGAAAGACTTCGGGAACTATCTGACTCCATGAGGAAAGGAAATATAAGAGTTATAGGAATTCCAGAAGGAGAGGAGAGAGATGTAGGAACAGAGAAAATATTTATGGATATAATTGAAGAGAACTTCCCAAATGAGAAGAAGGAGCTGAAAATTGATATACAAGAAGCAAGAAGAACACCAAACTTCCACGACGAAAGGAAAAACACAGCAAGACACATAATAGTAAAGCTCCCAAGAATCCAGGACAAGGAAAAAATAATGAAGCTGACAAGAGGGAAGAAACAGATAACATTCAAAGGAAAACCAATCAGGCTGACATCAGACTTCTCTGAAGAAACACTACGGGCAAGGAGAGAGTGGAGGGACATAGTCAACAGACTCCAAGAAAACAGATGCCAACCAAGAATACTCTATCCCGCAAAGCTCTCTTTCCTCCATGAAGAAAGAATATGGACCTTCCCAGACAAAGAGAAACTCCGGAATTTCATTGCGACTAAACCCCCACTCCAAAAAATACTACAAGGAATCCTAAAGCCAGAACCTCAGAGGGACGAATAACAACGAAAGAAGACCAAAAAAAAAAAAAAAGTTATTAAAAGAATAAATAAATAAAATCAAAGGAAAGACAAACATAATGGCAAATACAGATGCTAACATATCAATATTAACTCTAAATGTAAATGGACTAAACTCTTCAATAAAAAGACACAGAGTTGCAGCCTGGATTAAGAAACAAAACCCAACCTTTTGCTGTCTCCAGGAAACACATTTAGCTACAAAAGATAAAAATAGGCTCAAAGTCAAAGGATGGAAAACAATCCTACAAGCAAATGGGCCAAAAAAGAAAGCAGGAACAGCTATACTTATATCAGATAAAACAGACTTCAAACTCAAAAAAATAAAAAGAGACCCCAATGGTCACTACATTATGATTAAGGGGACAATACTTCAAGAAGAAATAACACTCATTAACATATACTCACCAAACGAAAGAGCACCAAAATATATCAGACAACTGTTGTCCTCTCTGAAAACAGACATCAGAGAAAACACATATGTAGTGGGAGACTTCAACACACCACTATCAACAATGGATAGATCAACAAGACAAAAAATAAGTAAAGAAACTAAAGCTCTAAATAAGGACCTAGAGCATTTGGGCTTAACAGACATCTATAGAACACTAAACCCAAAAAAAACGGAGTACACATTTTTCTCAAGCGCACACGGATCATTCTCCAGGATCGATCACATACTGGGGCACAAGACAAACATCAACAGATACACCAAGATTGAAATCATACCAACCATCTTTTCTGACCACGAAGGCATCAAACTAGAAATAAATCATAAAAAGAAGGCAAGGAACTATCCTACCTCATGGAGATTAAAAGCCACATTACTGGAAGACCACTGGACTAACGAGGAGATCAAAGAAGAAATTAAAAAATTCTTTGAATTGAATGACAAGGAGGACACCAATATCCTAAATGTATGGGATGCAGCAAAAGCAGTAATAAGAGGAAAATATATAGCAATAGAAGCTCACATCAAAAAACAAGAAAGAACTCAAAGAAACAACCTAATCTCGAAGCTCAAAGATCTAGAAAAAGAACAACAAAAAAACCCCAGAACCAGTAGAAGAAAAGAAATAATAAAAACCAAAGCAGAAATAAATGAAATTGAAACTAAAAAAACAATCCAAAAGATCAATGAAACCAAGAGCTGGTTCTTTGAAAAAATAAATAAAATAGACAAACCCCTAGCCAGGCTCACAAAGGAAAAAAGGGAGAAAGCACAAATACACAGAATCATAAATGAAAGAGGAGAAATCACAACGGACACAGCAGAAATCAAAAGAATAATCAGTAACTACTATGAACAGTTATATGGAAACAAGTTCAACAATCTAGAGGAGATGGACAAATTCCTACAACTCTACAATCACCCAAAGCTAGATAAAGAAGAAATAGAACACCTAAACAGACCAATTACAAGCAGCGAAATTGAAATGGTAATTAAAAACCTCCCCAAAAACAAAAGCCCAGGACCTGATGGATTTACAAATGAATTCTACCAAACATTCAGAGACGAATTAGTGCCTATCCTTCACAAACTCTTCCAAAAAATTGAGAAGGAAGGGACAATACCAAACACGTTCTATGAAGCCAATATTACACTAATACCAAAACCGAATAAGGACAACACAAAAAAGGAAAACTATAGGCCAATCTCCCTAATGAACACTGATGCAAAAATCCTCAATAAAATTTTAGCTATCAGAATCCAACAATGTATCCATAAGATAATTCACCACGACCAAGTTGGATTCATTCCAGGGGCACAAGGATGGTTTAACATCCGAAAATCAATCAACGTTATCCAACACATCAACAAAAAGAAATATAAAAACCATATGATAATATCAATAGATGCTGAGAAAGCTTTCGACAAAGTGCAACACCCATTCATGATAAAAGCCCTTGAAATTCTTGGGATACAAGGAACATACCTCAACATCATAAAGGCCATCTATGACAAGCCAACAGCCAGTATCATTCTCAATGGTGAAAAGCTGAAAGCAATTCCATTAAGATCTGGAACAAGACAAGGATGTCCACTCTCACCACTGCTTTTCAATATAATACTGGAAGTCCTAGCCAGAGCAATAAGACAAGAGAAAGACATCCAAGGAATCCAAATAGGAAAAGAAGAAGTCAAACTATCACTATTTGCAGATGATATGATAATATACATAGAGAACCCCAAAATCTCCACAGAAAAACTAATTCAACTCATCAATCAATTCAGTAAAGTGGCAGGATACAAAATCAACACTCAAAAGTCAGTAGCCTTCCTATACACAAACAATAAATCTGAAGAAGAAGAAATCAAAAAAACCACCCTTTTATTATCGAAACAAAAAAAATCAAATATTTGGGAATAAATCTAACAAAAGAGGTAAAGGACCTATACAAAGAAAACTATAAAACACTGTTAAAAGAAATAGAAGAAGACACAAAGAAATGGAAAGACATCCCCTGCTCATGGATTGGAAGAATAAACATTATTAAAATGGCCATCCTACCAAAAGCAATATACAGATTCAATGCTATTCCAATCAAAATCTCAATGGCATTCTTCAAAGAAATAGAACAATTATTGATGAAATTCATATGGAATCACCAAAAACCCCGAATAGCCAAAGCTCTACTGAAAAAAAAAGAAGGAAATGGAGGCATCACACTCCCAGACTTCAAACTATACTACAAAGCCATAATCATCAAAACTGCATGGTATTGGAACAAGAACAGACATACAGACCAATGGAATCGAATAGAAAATCCAGAAATAAACCCACAGATTTATGGTCAACTAATCTTTGACAAAGGAGCAAAGACTATGCATTGGAGCAAAGAAAGTTTGTTCAATAAATGGTGCTGGGAAAACTGGGTCGCTACATGCAAAAGAATGAAGCTTGACCACTACCTCACACCATACACAAAAATCAACTCAAAATGGATTAAAGAACTAGACATAAGACCTGAAACCATAAAATACATAGAAGGAAATATAGGCGAAACACTACGGGATTTGCACATCAAAGACATCTTTACAGACACATCACCCAAAGCAGTGATAGTGAAGAGAAAGATAAACAGCTGGGACTACATCAAATTAAAGAGCTTCTGCACAGCAAAAGAGACAATAACAAAAACAAAGAGAAACCCCACCAACTGGGAGAACATTTTTGCACCCAACACTAATGATAAAGGACTGATCACAAAAATCTGCAAAGAGCTGATGAGACTCAGCAACAACAAAGAAAATAATCCAGTCAAAAAATGGGCAGAAGAGCTAAAAAGAAACTTCTCTGAAGAGGAAATGCAAATGGCCAACAGACATATGAAAAAATGTTCAACATCACTTGTAATCAGGGAAATGCAAATCAAAACTACCATGAGATACCATCTCACACCAGTGAGAATGGCACATATTAAAAAAACTAGCAACAACAAATGTTGGCGAGGATGTGGAGAAAAAGGAACTCTTGTGCACTGTTGGTGGGAGTGCAAACTGGTCCAACCACTATGGAGAGCTGTGTGGAGATTTCTGGACCTACTAAACATAGAGCTTCCATATGATCCAGCAATTCCACTCCTAGGTATTTACCCAAAGGACACAGAAACATCAATTCCAAAGAGCACCTGCACTCCTATGTTTATAGCAGCACTGTTTACAATAGCTAAGCTTTGGAAACAGCCCAAATGCCCAAAAATAGATGACTGGATCAAGAAGATGTGGTACATATATACCATGGAATATTACTCAGCATTCAAAAAAGATAAACACATGCAATTTGCAGCAACATGGATGGCACTGGAAGGGATCATGCTCAGCGAAATAAGCCAAAAAGAAAAAGAAAAATACCGGATGGTCTCACTCATAGCAGGAATCTAGAAAACTTAAATAAGGGACCAGGAAAATGAATATAAGACAGTGAAAATCAAAATCAACAAAAAACTATGAACCAGAGACACTTTTTGGGGGCTGGGGGGCGGGAGGAAAGGATTGGGGTCAGAATGGGGCGTTTGCAATTGTATGGGGGAATATAAAAATAAAATTCAATATTTAAAAAAAAAAAAAAATAAAAATGCATAATTAATTAATACTTAAATGTCCAAATCAAATTCATGGCTACAGGATTTATCTTTAAACTCAGTTATCTGTATCTGCTTTTTACCATGTTGAGAGATTTAGTTCTCAGTGGTCCCTAAAATAATAGAATGTCACTAATTTTCCTTATTTCAATGATACATAGAACAATTAGTCACAGAATAACACCACCAAACTGCAGCTCTTCTTATGATTTTTAAAAATAGTTTTAAGATTGCTTGTGAATATTTTTGTTCTTATAATGTATCTCACTAGGCATACATAATCATAAAACCAGTGCCTGAACACTTTGGAAATGTGTATATATTCAAATACTAGTTAAAAATCATTATGCTTTTCTCCATACTCTTGGGTGTATACGTGCGTTAAAGTGCAACATCAGTGTGATTCTACTCTTGATAAATAGCAAAAAGATAATATAATATTTGACAAAAACATTTAAAGGAGACATTGTCATTTAAAAAGTAAAATCATAAAGTACCTTTAAAAAGTAAAATCATAAAGTATATAGATCTCTGATTAGTATAAATCAAGAACTGCAAAAGTAAAGTAATAGTCTTTTAGCAGTGTTATCTCTAGTAGCGTAGCACCAAGTTATTTGAGCTTGTAATTCAGTTTGAGGTTAAGTGTGTCAAGATGCCTGTTCTTTTTTTTTTCCCTGGCTTTTGAAAAAGTGACTCCTGGCCCAACAGCCATTATTGACTCTGTTAAATAATTTTAAATATTTTCTTTAAATTTCTAGTTGGCATGATTAAAACATTTATTTTCCATTAAATGCTTTGAACCAGGAACTTTAAAAGCATGCAGATTAGTATAATATAACAGAACTATGAAAATATGCATTTCAGATTTTAATGGTGATGGAATATAAAATCTGTTAACTTTAAAGCTTACCTAAAAATTTTGCTTTGGTCAGTTTTCTCCAGCTACTCCATTTTTTCAATGATAAATCTCTGAAAACTTGTTTTTTTATAAGACACATTCAGACAAATCTTAAAATATAGGGAGTGGGAGGTAAATAAAAATAAAATACTCATTTTCTAAGTATCATTTCTAACAGAGATACAGTAAAAATATTTTATTACTTAAGTAATGTCCATATGATACTATAATAAATAAACTTGTATACACTTCTCATAACTGACAAAACTTGCCAACTTTGCCTTGATATTTCTGGGGAGTCGCCAGAATTTCTGCAATTAGAATCTAATCCTAATTAGTTTTCACCATTGGTAACAAATGTGTGTAGTCGTTGTGCACCATCTTGTGGTTATATCTAGATATACATCTATTAGAAGTACTTGTATTAAAGAACAAAGCAGTTTCCTTATTTTTTGTCAAACAACTATCTGCAAGGCATTTCCTCCTAATCTTCCCACCCCAAATCAGACCATTCCTAACCTAAATTAATTACATGAATTATTTGGGGGAGAACTGAGGTAGTAACTCAGTAGTAACTAGAGATACAAGGTAGTTGAAAAGCAGCCTCCAAAATTCGACTGCCTGAGTTAAAATCTCAAATTTATACTTAACTTTATGGTCTTGAACCTGTTATTTAACCTCTGTATGGATTAATTTTCTCTCCTGTGAAATGGAGCCATAAATGGACTGTCTTATTAAAGACTAACAGCCAAGAGTGAACAGATATTTGAGGAAAATCTTAAACATAAAAGAAAGCCCCAAATAACGAAACAGAAAATGAATGGAAGAACAACAGGATAATTCAGGAATGGAATAAAATTTAATATGAAATAATTCGCAACCGTAGATAAAGTAAATATTAAATTGTAATCATTAAACAGGATAGGATACCATGAAATACAGAATAATTACAGAACTAAGCGAGCACTGTGGAAAAGCTAATTTGCTGGAGGATAAGAAGATAAAGTCATTACATGCTATGTGAAACAAGAGAACAAGAAGAAAGGAATATAAATATAAGAGACAAAGGGGGTAATCTAGGAGTCTGATAGCTGACTAATGCTGTTATAGAAACAGAAAACTAACCAGCAAATATAATTTAAAAAAGTTTTCTAGGCCTAAAATGAGTCCTAAATCAGTACATCAAAAAATCTTACTTAGTGCTAGGTAGTATGAATGAAAGAACATCTACAAAGGAGGCATAATTGCAACATTACAGAACATCATGGATAAGGAGAAAATCATAAATGCTTCCAAGGAACAAAAATTGAAGTTGCATTGTTTTTTTATTTTAACTAAAAAAACTGGGTCCTAATAGGCAATAGACTTAAAATCCAGAGAGGAAGTGATTTTGAACCCTGTATTCTATATCCAACCAAACTGTTAATTAAATGGCAAAGTATAATAAAGGTATCTTAAAAGGGTCAAGGATACAAAAAGTTTGGCAGGCACTTGTTTAAGGATAAACAAATAAAAACAAAGCATTTAACCAAAAAAGAAAAGTAAAGAATCCAGGAATAGTGGGTTTAGTCCAGGAGGCAAATGAAAGTATGTTCAAAGATGACAAGTATAGAACAGGTTTCCTTGTATTATTAGGAGAATGGGAGGCTCACTGAAGGAGGTATCTGTGAGAGAAATAAGTAGATAAGGCATTTCAATATATTGTCTTCATTTTTGAAATGTTAAAAGTATTTAAAGAAATTTAAGGTAGATATTGCTAGACTAAAAGGAAAGTAGTAAAACTTCTGGGAAAATCATATGCTTCTCAGGAAAGAAAAGCACAGTGGTTGATTCTGATTTTAAAATATTTTTACCTTCTTTCTGTATTTGTCAAATGAATCCATTCTCTGTGACTTTACTACTACCACCAGTCTGCACTGAGTTACCATCGCTTTCTTGCCCAGACTCCTGAAGCAGCCTTTTGATAGTTTTTCTTGCACCTGTCCTCCCTCAAATCCATTCTCCACATTGAGAATGTAGTGGTAGAAAGGGTTACACTTTATAGATTGATTTTTTCAAAATGCAATTTTTTTTAAAGATTTATTTATGCTTACAAGAACTGGGGTACAGGCCAGAGGTGTAGGGGGTGGAAGGATCCACCAGAGACAGAGTGGGGAACAGAACAGGCAGATTGACTGAAATACACTACTGAGGGGAGCAGTGAGCAAGTCAGGAGAGGTCTGCTGTCCCATGTGGGTAGCTCCCTGGCCAGGGATTGAACTCATGCTGCAGTGGCTGCGGAATGCTTCATAAGTTGCATCTTAACCCCTTGTGCCACTAGGCAGGCCCTCAAAATGCAATTTTGATTATGAACCTTGTTTTGGTTAAAACAGTTGAGTGGTTCCTCATTGCTCTTAGATTTAAAAAAGTCAAATCATGAACATCTCTTACAAGTTCCCATACTGTCACTCAGTCAGTCTGTCCTGAAGCAGCAGTGGAACTGCAGCTTCTCATCTCCATAAAATTGGCTGATAAAGATACAAGAGACCCAAATGCATTTAGACAGTTTATTATTATCCATGCAACAGAACAAGGTCAGCATGGTATCAGCTGCTTGCATCCCTAATCCTACAGGATGACACTCAACTGCAGGGGCTAGATGATATGAATATAGGTTGTTTTGTTTTTGAGAAGTCTAAGTGGCAGCTAGTTGGTTTTGTAGCCAGCAGCCGCACCTGTAAGGGATGAGGGGAAATGTCCTATGTCTTACTGTAGCCAGAGAGGCAGATCAGAAATTGCCTTATAGCAACCTCATGAAGATAGGGAGCCCCTTGAAGCTGAGACAGGTAAGAAATGGCCTTTAACAGCCTTAACATGTCCCAAGAAAAATCAGGGCATTCTGTAAATAGTTGGGCTTTGCCTATGTGGCCTGTGTGAAAGCATGCAATTGCCAGGTTCTAATGATGGAGCTTTTCCCTGCAAACATAGATCTTTCTCCCTCTACTTTCTCATCATGTGCACTCTCTTACTTGCTGTGTATCACCTACACTGGCCTTACCATTTCTCCAATGTGTCATGCTTTCCCTTGTCCTGTATAGAGGTTTTGCATATGCTATTGTCACTCCCTCAAGCACTGTTACTCCTACTTCTTTGCCTTGTTAACTTCCACTTATTCTTCAGTCCTCAGACCAATCATCACTTCTTTAGGGAAGCCTTCCAAGACATTCCTGACCAAGGTAGTTCCCTACCAATGCTTTTATATAGTACTGTTCCCCTCTCCTTCATAGCACTCAAAACTGTACTAATTATATGACTATTACATGGTTAATAGCTAATTAATGTAATACAGATGACACATATGCTAATGTATTAGTTATCACTTAATTTTAAAATGTTTTCACCTACTTAATTTCATTTTATCTTTTCATCTTGATGAGGTAAACAGAACAGATACTATTTTTAACCTTTTTTTCACAGATTAAGAGCCCATATTTGAACTTGTGTTTTCCTTTTCTTTTTATTTATTTTCATTTTTGCATAGATAATTGGGGTATAGGCCAGAGGTACAGGGGTGATAGAATTCACCAGAGACAGAGTGGGAAGCAGAACAGGTGGGTGTACTGAAATATACTGCTGAGAGGAGCAGCGGGCGAGACAGGAGAGGTCTGCTGCACTATATGTGGGTTAGCTCCCTGGCAGGGATCTACTCAGGCCATAGAGATGATAGTGCAGAGACTTAACCCCTAAGCCACCAGGGAGTCCTGAACTTGTGTTTTCTTATATTAGTTTAGGGTGCCCTGTATTTCACCACTGTGTTTTTATGTAAATACATTAAATATAAGGCAGCATTCAGAAAGCTAGAGGGACAAAGGAAACTCCTAAGTGCTCTAAGAAGAAAGAAATCACTTCTAGATGGGGTGATCAAGATAGAACTCCATAAAGAGGTGCTATTTGAGTCAACCTTGAAAGTTGATAGCTTCTGATAAGCAAAAAAGTGAGACTTCTATCTAAGACAAGAAATAATATCAAAGGTACAATTATAGAAAAGCTTTGAATATTAACAAACATGTTTTAATGCATAGAAGGTTAATATGGATGCTAGGAAGGGAGGTTAGAATTACATTGTGGAGGATCTTAAATATGGAATTAATTTTGTTGGCAGTAGGAAATAACATTTCTAAGTGCACAAATGATGTGATCAACATTAAACTTTGAAGAATTAATGAATTAAGCTACAGTGTTTAGAATAAATTGTGGCATGGTAGGGCTGGATTCAAGGAAACCAGGTAACTAAAATTGATGACAGCATGAACTGGGGCAAAAGTTCTTAGCCAAGAGGCATGGCACATCTTGCGAAGTATAACATCCAAATTTTTCATACAAAGATCAATGGGAACACACCTGTATTTGAGGAGAATTGCTGCAGCAGAAGAGAGTATAACATTGGCAGAAGTGGGTCATCTTGGGGGGAGGGGGAACTTAAAGGATTTCAACTTGTGCTGGATGCTTCTTAGGGATTTTAAGAAAAACAAAAGTCAATTCTAGATTGCATACTCTCAGCAAGTGGGATATTAGATATTTTGGTGTATCTTACCTTGGAGATGGGAGGAGTTATGAAATAGTAGTCATTTGTGTTAGCCAGAAGAGGGGGATGTTTAGTTATTTTTGTGGTTATTGAGTGCCCTTGTCTCTAGATTCAGAAATAATCACATAAATAGTCTTATCTCTATATTCTACTGTAGTCACATAGTAGCCTTCTTTGAATATTCTGTAGTTTTCTGCCAAAGTTGTTTATGTCCATTGGGAACACCATAATTCATCTGTCAGCTTCCAGCTGCTAGGAATGTTATATTACTTAGTATCCAATACATTGATCTGCATAGGCCTCAAGGTGTCTAGCCAGTTGCCTCATATCTAGATGAGCCATGCCTTGGAAATTTTGATTCATCAGTGGCACTGAAAATATAGAGTAAAGGACCACGAAATGTTAGGACGATTTTCAAAGCTCTTCACTATTTCCAAAATTTCTAGCTCACTTGAAATCTATGCTTCAGCAAAAATAAGTTTATTTTTCATTTATATAATTTATATGATTTATATAATTTATATGATATATAATATATTTATATAATTTATATGATATAATTTATATCATTTATATCATTTATATAATTTGTGGTTTGCCAGAAAATCTTCCCTCTGGTCTCCTTCTCATGTTCAAATTCTGTTTGTCCTTCAAGGACCAGTTCAAATGTCTTTCTCTTTCCCATGTAACTAGTGAAAGCTAACATCAAGAAAAATCCTACTTAAAATAAATAGAAAATTAATTATATGTTTGGGTATATTATACCTTAGGGAAGTCAAACTAGAAGCAGTCTCTTTTCTACAAATTCAGACAACAAATATCTCATATCCCTAAAGCATTTATTTCTAGCATGTATTAAGTGTGTATGGTATTCTATTTAGTAACAGCTGTCAGTGATGCTAGCAGAATGCCATATTCTTTTTGTATTGTCTGAAAGGAGAGAGTTGGATATTAATTATATTAAATTCATAATAATGGGCATCATAAAAAAATAGGTTTGTTGTTCTTATATTACTTTAGGAATGACAGCTTGCAAAAAACCTGGGAACAGAGAATGCAACCATCACTGCAAAAATAAACATACTTGTGGACATGACTGCTGTGAGTTTTAAAAGTATTTCAGGTTTTAAAAAGTACTATTCTTTGATGAATCGTAATGACATCCTAATTGTCTATGTATGATGATACTTATAAAGCTTATAACTAATAATTTTGTTTGTTTTGTGGACAACATGAAAAAAGTAAATATTAGATTTTAAATTTTGAAGAAATTTGTGTTTTTTAAAAAGATTTATTTATTTATGCATGCAAGAGCTGGGGTACAGGCCAGAGGTGCAGAGGTGTGAGAGGATTCACCAGAGACAGAGTGGGGAATAGAACAATCAGATTGACTGAGATTCACTGCTGAGGAGAGCAGCAGGTGAGTCAGGAGAGGTCTGCTGTGCCATATGGGTAGCTCCCTGGCTGAGGATTGAACTCGTGCTGCAGTGGCTGTGAATAGTTTCATAGGTTGTGCCTTAACCCCTTGAGCCACCATGGAGGCCCAGTTTTGAAGATATTTGGCTTTAGATTAACGATATCTAAAGTTTAACCTAAAGAGTCTATGATTTCTTTTCATAGGTAAAATTGGAGTTGCACAGAAGTCAGAAATGAAAGAGTCAACAATTTCTTCATACTTATCTGATTTAAGAAACAGAAATGCTTTTTCATCTCTTCCTCCAGTTAAACGTCTCAAGGTTGGTTTTAGTAACATTTGTCCCTTGTTCTGTAATTAAATATATATAGATATTCCTCTTGTCTGTCGATCAGTTAGATATGTAACCATGGTATAGTTTAGAGTTATTTGTGGGCTTGCCGGGGAATATGACCATGACTCATAATATTGTTTCCAAAGGAAAAGGTTTTGTAATTCTTAATAATCCATCTATAAATCCATTTTTGGGATATAGTTATATAGCTCCTACCTTTATTAACCGTTTTTTTTTTTTTAAGCCCGAGAAGAAGAAAATGGAGAGAGAGATGTAACTTGACTTAGTTCAGCAGTTGAAACTAGACACTCTTCCCCTTTCCTGACACTGCTGGACTGGGCTAGAAAGTCTGAAGTTGATTTTGATTTGTGCACCCAGATGAGTATTTAGCTCAAAGAGTTTCCTTTCCAAGTAAAGAAGGAATATACTGACAGGATATTGAATATATTGTCAGTATATTCCTGCTGGTGGATAGGCTAATCACCTGCAGACTTGTAAATCATCCTAGCCAGGGCAAAATAATTAATTGGGTCATAGAACAGAGTCAAGAAAATGGCAGAATGTGTTTCTTTAGGAATAAATTCTAAATTATGAGGTTAAAATGAGAATATTGAGAAACAGGAGGTATACTACCTTATTTGAGATAGTTTTTTAGTAATACAAATTTTTTCTTCCCTCTTCCTTCCTTTTCTTTCATATGTGTTCCATGTTCTTCTTTCTTTTCTTCCATATTCATTGAATACCAAGAATGTTCCAAGTAGTATGATAATTGGTAAGATACAGTGATGAGTAAGACGGTTTTTTTTTTTTTTTTTAAGATTTATTTATTTATACAAGCACTGGGCACAGTCAGAAGAGCGGGAGGGTGAGAGAATTCACCAGAGCGAGAGCAGGGAGCAGAGCAGGCAGAAGGACCGAAGTACACTGCTGAGGGGAGCAGCGGGTGGCAGGAGAGGTCTGCGCGCCATGTGGGACCCTCCTCCGGTGGCCTGGGAGCAGCTGGGGATAGAACCAGCGCTACAGAGGCTGCGGGCAGCCCCGCAACCCAGCGCTCAACCGCTGCGCCACGGGGGAGGCCCTGAGTAAGATAGTTTTAATCCTAATCCTCATAGAATTTATAGTTTTAGGGAATCATACCTGCTTTATAAGTAAATAGGCTTTTTCAACATAGTGTGATGACTGATTCAGTGACATAGTGTAAAATAACTTGGGTTTACTTAGAAAGTGTAGTCATTCCACACTTTATGGGCCAGGAAAGAATGCCTAAAAAAAACATTATTGAGGCCTGAAGGATATAAAAGCAGAAAGTCAAGTATGGAGAGGTGAATACCGAAGAGATAGTGGAGAGGGGTAGAAAAGTATTTCAGAAGCAGAAAACATACAGAGGTATAGAGGTGAGAAAAAGACAGAGATAATTTTTTAAAAACTGAAGTAATACAGTATATTGTCAGTCATTTACATATGGGAGAGTAGAGAGAAAAGAGGCTGAAGCATTTTTATGCTATTTTAAGGATTTGGACTTTATCCTGAAAGTGTTGGGAAGCCATGAAAGAGCTTTAATCAATAGTATGATCAGGATTATATTTTATAAAGTATACTGTGGATACAGTATGGAGAACAGATTAGAGGATGATAGAAAAGGAACACAAGGACTCATTAGGTAAGCAAAATAATTGCCTTGACTAGTGCAATGGCAGCAAGGGAGAGAAGTGAATGGGTTTAAAGTATTTTCTCAGAGATGGAATCAGCTATCTTAATTGGCATTTAATTGGTGAGGAGCTTTCTGACTTGAGCAACTGGAGAATAAGTGGGGCCTTACTAGAACTGTAAAGGAAATGCAAGTTTGGAGGAATAGAGGCGCAGTAAGTTCAATCCTGGAATTACTGAATTTAGAGGTGACAAAATATCTAGTTAAAGATTTTTACAGAAAGTTAGCTGTAACTGGGGGAAAACCAGGAGAGAATTGAGCTAGAAATATGATTTGAGGGTTATTTCCATATAGATGGTAATTCAAGCCATGGGAGTAAATGAAATCATTGAGAATATAAAGAGTCAGAAGGGAAGAAGGCATAGCAAAGAACCATGAAGAATATCAACTCTTTGGAAGGACATTTGAGTTGAGAAGCTGAGTTTCTCCTAATTCACTGGCTTTTGAACTTTTGTGTAACAGTAGGAATTTTACTGTTTGACTCATTTATTAAAATATTTTCATGTGAAATGGATAGTTGAACTTGTGTTTTCTTTCATTAATAGATGCAGATAAATAAATCTCAAAGTGTGAACCTTAAAGAATTTGGTTTTACTCCAAAACCTTCTCTTCCCAGTATATCAAGGTACAACTATACTGTTACTATCTAATATAAAAGAGTCATCTTAAACTCTCTTCCTCCGAGTAATCACTTATTCAGTAAAAGGTGGTCACTTGCTACCTTCAAATCACTTAGTGATTTTCTAGTTCCATAGTGAAGTAATGGCATCATAAGACTTTCATTATGTTTCCTATCCTAAATTTGTTTGAAATTACATAGTTATAGAATATCTTAACATTCATTAAATTATCTCTTTCCTGGTAAACTAGCCATCTTACATGTCATGTCCTCAGACTCTCTGCCTTCGAAACTTAACAGGTGATGAGAGTATTCTTTAAAAAGAGAAATCATATTGTAATACAAAATCTAATCTTTTCCATTTAGCACCCTACTCTATTTTAACCCCTCATATTTATAAAATATTTTGTAATTTAAAAACTGTACTTTTGTGCATTATATCTTTGACCGTAATAGCAACCTGGCTCATAAAATGATATTATTAATCCCATTTTATAGATGAAATAACGAAAGCTTATATTTCTAGTTAATAAGTAGAAGGCCCTAGATGATAACTGAGCATTATTTCCTAAATCTTGATGTGTAGAAGACAATATTATGTAATTTCCCCTCCAAAAAGGGGCATTCTATATGCAGAGATAACAATTAATATGCTTAAAAACCAGTACAGAATAGACCCTAATCAATCAGAACAGATGCCAACACTACTTTAAGACATCCTAGCTTTTGTTATCTAACTGAAAATAGCTTTAGTAATAGATTTTTAAGACTAAACACAGAAAGATACCTACATAGTGGGGACATATAAAAATAACTAAGTAACTGCCACTTCCATTAAACATCTATTTTTTACCTTTTATTATTCAATCTGGTACAGTTTATCATAGAAGTGTTGGGTGGATAAGCCATATTTTTTTTCATTTATATGAATAAGTAGTTTTCAAAGTTAGATTACTTTTAATATTTTCTTTAATATTTTGATGGCTGGATTTATCCTTATAAAGGTCAGAATATTTAAACATGCCTGAATTGCCTATAATGGAGCAGAGGGATCAGCATGAAGTCCATGCAAAAGTTCAACAACAAGAACCATCTGAATATCAAGACAAAGGTAAATTACCGTTGATATTGACTTGAAAAAATATGTGATTTATCATTACTTCGGATTGACAAGTAATGTTATTGAAAAACCACCATATGAAGTTATTACAATTATTAACTTGGCAACATTTTTCTCTTGGGTTTTTTGAATCAATTTAAATTCTTAAGTCTGTTATTTCAGAAGGTCTTGCTATGTCTGTCATAGTTGTTTGAAAAATCTCTTCCCTACATAGCATAGTGTTCACTATTTTAATTTATTTTTTTACAGATTTATTTATTTATGCATACAAGTTCTGGGGTATAGGCCAGAGGCGTGGGCGGTGAGAGGATTCACCAGAGACAGAGTGGGGAACAGAACAGGCAGATTAACCAAACTACACTGCTGTGGGGAGCAGTGAGCGAGCCAGGAGAGGTCTGCTGCACCATGTGGGTTGCTCCCTGGCTGGCCGGAAATTGAACTCATGCTGCAGTGGCTGTGGACAGCTTCATAGGCTGTGTCCCAACCCTTCTGCCACCAGGGAGGCCCGACTATTTTAATTTAAAGATAATATGAGGAAAAGCGGAGAACATAAGCAAGCTTTGGATATACAGATTTTAATACAAGGTATTGAAATGAGGAATTATTCCATGTATTTAGAATTATTTAAACTAATTTATAAAACTGATCCAATTTTGTAAATAACCTGTGTAACCTTGGGAAATTATTTAACCTCTTTGGGCCTTAGTTTTATCTTTAAAATTAAGAGATTAAATTTGGAGAGCTTTAATAGCTTCCCACTTCTCAAACCAA
Source organism: Talpa occidentalis (assembly GCF_014898055.3). Classification (NCBI taxonomy): domain Eukaryota; kingdom Metazoa; phylum Chordata; class Mammalia; order Eulipotyphla; family Talpidae; genus Talpa; species Talpa occidentalis. The sequence goes on along the minus strand of NW_023605305.1, from coordinate 93,798,621 downwards.
TTATTCTTATATAATTTCCATAATATGAGAATATAACCTAATTTGTGTAATAGAGCTGGTATAAATCTATCTTAGCTTTTTATGTCTGTCTGTCATTAAATTAATGAGATAATGCAGATAAATTCTTCAGCCCTCTTATTATACCTGGTTCATCATTATGGACCCTGCTATTAGTGGCATCATTTCCCTGGATCATGCTATTTATAGACATTCTGTTAAAATGTGTGAGAAATAATCCTAGTCATAGAGTTGAAGACTATATTTAAATTAAAGAAACTTAAAGGTATGTTGGTGCAAGCTTGTACTGGCTTGTGAAAGATTTTTTAATTAGAGGTTATCTTTCAGGCATTATCAGAAGTTTAATTTATGTGAATATTTAAGTAAATTATATTAAAAACAAAATCACAAATATTCAAAACTAGTCACTTCCTAATTGTTCTAGTAGATTTTACTATTATCTGTTTTATATTTGTAGCTATATGGTGGAAATACCATATAGTAGGGTGCTGCTATGCATTTAGTCTCAACTTTGCTTTCAGTAATGTCACTTTGGTAGCTTGAAGTCATTCACAATGGGAGTATTTATGTCATGGAAATCAGGAAACACTGCAAATCAGGGCTTGATTTACTGTTTAAAGTGATGGAGAAGAGGTTAATAGTGCAGATTAAATTTAACTGTGTGTTGTGTCTGTTTTCATTACACTGTGAGTTACATGAGAAATTGAGGGAATGTTCTTCTAGTATTTGAAAACTATTACCAAATTCATGAAGTTGCTTATGTTAGTGGATGAATGAGTGACGTCTCAACATATGTCTTTGTTATTTTACTTTCACGCTTTACCTGTTAAAGTCTACAAAAATACCAAACAACATTCAGGTGAGGACTGCATTCATTTGTCAGCTGCAATCATAGATTGACTACAGATATGAGAGCCTGACAAAAACCAATGAAAATCAGTTAGATAATTAGAATTTACACTTAAGCACATTGTATGGTATTATTTGTAAATTGTGTTCTGTGTATCTTTTACATATAATAAATACATATGATACATATAACAATTTCATGTACATATGTATATTTGTACATTCAGTTTCTAGAGAAGCAGCTATTAAGTATTTATTATCATAACTATAGGAAAAGTGCATAAGTAAGGGCATTAGTCATCTTATGAGATAGCTACTATTATAATTCTCATTTTTCAGAGGAGAAAACTAGGCTCAGAGAGTTGAAATTATTTGGTAAGATCACACAACTAGTAAATGAGCAGAGGTGGAATTTTCATCCAGGTCATGTCTCTAAGCCCAGCAAAAAGAATGGATAATACCCAAGGCTCTTTTAGCTAGAGAAAAATTAAAATCTATTTTGGACAAATGTATTTTATAACAAATACTTCCAACAAACTGGAGGGAGGAAGACCATTTTAGAAATTATTATATCTAATCTTGGAGTATTGTTATTCTCATATAAGAATTAAGAGGAGGAATTAGCTCTAAAAGAATCCACTGAAAATTAAAGTTAGTTCAACTATCAGTATATGTAAGTAACACAGTAAATAGAATACATTATACAAATAAAACACAGCATTCAGAAATGCTAGATTTGTTACAGGGCAGGGAGAAGGACACCCCAGAAGCCCCAAACCTGCCTGTTCTAAATAGATTCTGCCATCTTCCTCATCAAGACAAAACATACTGTAGTGCACAAGACCTTTAATGGAAAGAAACTTCAATGAGTGTGCAACAAATATATAAATATATAAATCAAGCATCCTAAGCACATTCTAGTGGAGACCCATAGAAAAGGGTTAGACAGCCAGACAAGTCTGGGAGGAAAAGAGCAAAATCAAAATCAAGATAAAAGCTGCAATTGTTAATCTCCTCAAGGGTCTCTCACCCACATCTGTTTCACCCAGTCCAGGACCAAAAAGTAAGTGTAGCTTCTTCACGTATCTCTCTGCTCCATGCACCTCCTCCATTCTCCTTCCTGCTCTCTATCCTTCTTCCTTCCTTCTCCAGTCTCCTCCAGCTTTTTCTCCCTGCTCAGCTCCACCCTTCCTTGGGTGGGGCAGGGAACCTGGAAACACTCCTTTCCCTGGGGACCACCTTTATATAGGTTCAGTACTTTGGAAACTATTCAGGACCCCTGTTTAGTAGTTGAAAGGCATAGTTGATGTATCAATAGATAGTAATGCTTATGGTTTAAAAATTACCTGTACACTTTTATATATATACACATGACAGGTTTATCTAGATGGAACTATTCTACAATGTCAAATGAGAAAGCCCCCCAAGCAGTGCTCTTCAACAAAAATCTTAATGTGTCTGGAAACCAGAATTTGACAGATGTGGATAAAAGCAAGTCTCCATTTTCAGAAGTTTTGAATGTGAACTTTGAACTGGGAAATGAAGTTTGGGAAGATTTTGATGATGAAAACTTAATAGAAGTTACTAACTTTTCAGCTGATACTCAGATAAAATCATCAGGTAAAATTGCATTTTAACATGAAACAATTTCATAAATTCTTTTCTTTCAGTTCAGCTTCAGGGACTAGTTTTCTTTGCCTTCTTTGTGTTTTTGCTTAATTAGTCTTGGTTTGTTAACATTATGAGTTTCAATAAAGCTGAAAATGTGACCTTCATAAATGATATTTCCTTCCCCTAAGGGCAAAGGTCGGGGTTATTCCATGATGATGCTATATAACAAATTAGCTTTTTCTGTTCTATTGCTCCCCTATCTTCTTAAAGACTCTATTCAAATTCAGATTGTTTATTGAATTACCCCTTATAAAGCAGACTATCAATAGCTCTCCATTCTAAGATCACAATGGTCTGCTAATAATTGTGAAGGACAAAAATATTCCATCTTTAAAAAAAAATTATCTGTTGGCTAAGAAAATAAAAGATAACTTATTTCTAGTATAGAAATACTGACTCTTCAGTTATAAATAAATAAATAGTTCCTATCTTAGGTTAAAAGTCATTTTGTACTACAAGTTAAGAGGCAATTTGTACTGATTTTTTCAGGTAGCTTAGAATCTTATGAAGCCATAGCTTTGGACTGAGAAAATCAATCTCAATAAATGCCATTTTCCAGGGATAGAGAACTTTAAATGAACTTAATTACATGCAGGCTATTGAAAATATTGAATGAAGTTAGGATTGATCATTTACATAAACTAAAGATAAATAATCGTGGTATGGAGACCTTTTAATACAGTAACTTGTAAACTAACCAACATGTTTTGTAGTTTTACTCTCTTAGTTTTGCTCCTTTTGTTCTCTATGCAAATTGAATTTGATTATTGTAAAGAATTATCTATTCCTTCCTTAACCAGATCATATCTGTTTAAAAGAGCCCTTGTAGAACTTGTGAAAAGCTCCATTTAGCTGTTTCCTGGCATTTTATTTCAAAATGTGATCTCTTTCTACAGGATTTGGAGACATGTTGAGTTCCAGTATGAGGGAAAGTAAGCTAGCCTTCCAACAGTCAAAAAGCAAATTCCAGAGAGAAATGTCAAACAGGCAAGTTTTAGAACTTTGATTTGGGAAACTTACACCTTTATACCTGCCTGACATGTATTGGAGATGTGGATCAAGTCATTAGCTGTCAGAGAAGCTGTTGGGTATTAACCAGTCTAAACCCTCTTAATCTTAAAGCTGTGTTTCTCAAAGTGCTGTTGTCAGACCACCAGCATCAAAATCATGTAGGGGTGCATATTAAAAATGCACATTTCTGGGCTTAACACTAGACTCACTGAATTATGGTCACTGGAGCTAAAGCCTAGGAATCTTCCATTTTTCTCAGAACTTGAACACTAAATAGGAGTTTGACAAGTAGAAAAGAGGAGAATGAGGCATTCCAGGTAGAAAGTTGCATGTTCAAAGGAATAAAGCTAGAAAAGGCATACCATGCTTAAGTGCGTTCAATGTGGCCACACTATTAAGGCTGAAATTGCTGAGGTCTGATTGTGAAAGGCCTTGAATTCCATAATAGACACCTGTGTTGATCAGGGGCTACAAACTCAAATTGCCTTCAGGATTTGGTGTGCCAAGATCAACTACAGTGTGTCTCATAGAAAGGGAGCAGTGACTACTCAGTTGCAACTAGTTGTTGTATAGGAAATATAAATATAGTGTCAGATATTCTGATTTTCCAAATAAAGTTAAAAATCTAAAATTTTATGACATCACCTGATGTAGGGGCAGGAATGGACACAGTGCAGGTGTCCTGATCCAGCAGACTGGGTAAAGGAGGAGTCAGAGTCCTTAGTGGCTTTTTGCAGGTCTTTTTATTGGATTTACCCGGTACACGGCAGGTAGGGGTGCTGGGGGGCCGGGAGGCTGGCAGGCCTCCCAGCCCCCAGCAAGTCTTCACTCTATCTGGGCTCTCCGGCGTTCTCTGCTTCTCTCTTGGCTTCTGCTACTTCTTTTTCGGCTTCTTGGCTTCTGCTGGCGTCCCCGTGATGCCGACCTTAAAAGCCCAGTCTTAGCCCAGGTGAATCCCATCTACCTATGCCCATACCCTATTCCAGGTGCCCGCCATCAGGCATGCATTCAGGACCGCAAGGATCCATCATCTGTCCTGATGGCGGGAGGGCAGAAAAGCCTCACATTTTTCCTTACCCTACACCTGACTTTGAAATTTTGACAATGAATTTTTATCCTTAAGTATTTAGGAGATTTTTTTTTCTTTTTGTTGACATAACATTAGTTTACAATAGGTTTCAGATATATGTAGTTACTTGTCTTAGTGTGGTATTTTTCATACCATACCTCCAACAAAATTGTAGTTATCAACCACCATCACTCTCTTCCCAATTCCCTTCTTCCCTTCAGGTAACTACCATTTTGTTGTCAAAGTCTAGGAATTTGTTTTGTTTTTGTTGTGTTGAATTAGTTGCTTTTGCTTTTCTTTATATCCCACAAATGAATGAAATCACATAATCTTTTTGTTGTTGCCTTATTGTACTTAGCTTAATTACCTCAACGCCCATCCATGTTATCAAAAATGGCTTAGTAGTATTTCATTGTGTGTATATACCACATCTTAATCCATATATCTATTGTTGGGCACTTAGGTTGTTTCTGTATCTTGAATTGTAAATAGTGCTGCAATGAAAATAGGGCATGCATACCTTTTCAGATTAGCATTGTCATGGTCTTTGGGTAAATACTTAGAAGTGGGATTACTGGATTATATGATAGTTCTATTTTTAAATTTTGGAGGAATTTCCATAGTCTTTTCCAAAGTGGCTGTTTTTATATATATATATATATATATATATATATATATATATATATATATATATAGGTCTAGTCATATGATGAATAGGAAAGGTAGGCTATGATGCAGTCTGAAGTAGGACAAACATGTTAGAAACAAAGAAGCAGATTTGGATATTTCAAACACTTCATAAATAACATGGAAGATTTACATTAGATTTAACAATTGACAATATATGGTAATTAAGAAAGGAAAGAAAAAGTGGTAAATGGGTAGATGGAGGTGTTATTTAAAAGTAAAGGAAATATACAACATTTGAAGAGAAAACAATACGAGTTTTAAAAATGCTCAACTTGGAGTATCTTTGCAAAAATGCAGAATACATTTAGATATTGATCTTGAATCAAAGTCAAGAGAGAAAAATTATAGTCACAACCAAAACTTTTCCAAAGAGAATGCTAACAACTTTTTATTCAGGGTCTAATTTTCTACTTAAGGATTATTTATTTCTCCTCTTTAAAAAATACTAAATTTGTGGTGTTTTGGTATTTTTACTATTATTTAGTCATTTTATAAACTATTAAATATCATTATCACAGAATCAGGTTTCAGAGAATTCCAGGGCTGAAGCAAACTTCATTTAAGTTTCATTTAGTCTTCCCACAATTGGATTCTTAAATTACCTCCTACCATCATTGGCAAATAGTTACACGACTTCTGCCAAGACAATTCTGTGACCAAGAGCTCATTCATTCCAAATGCTTTTTTTGTTAGAATCTCTTAAACCATTCAATCTCTTTTAAAAATATTTGCCTAAGATTTGCCATTGTAATTTCCATATATTGGTTCTAACTGTGAGTCACACTGAATAAGCAATCAAAGTGGAATAGAGGGTTGTAGAGAAAATAGGTAAATCACAAGCAGGAAGATAAGACAATGAACAATTTAGTGTACCACACATTTAGAAAACTACAGATAATTATGGGAGTGAAGTGACCAATGGAAGTGGTCACTTTTAGAAGTGACCAACAGACAGTAGGGTGGTATAAAAAATGAATTCTTTCAAAGAGCCTCTGAGAAACAGTGCTGGAAGTTTCCACTGAGAAGATCTGTGGGTGTGAGGGTCTAGATTGGAAAGGTGACTTACTTTTTTGATTATACCCTTTTTACTATGTTAATTCCTTGCCATTAATAAAAGACAAAATGATACTATGATGGTTGCATAGTTCAGCAGATTGAATTATGAAGAGATGTACCATTTGTCTGATGTAAAAAAAAAAAAAAAAAAAAAAAAAAAAAATAAAAGACAAAATGATTCAATCCTATCAATATATGTGATTCTCCTCTGCTTCTGTCCCATGCACTGATTGTTCCTTGTATGGTTGTCACATTATAACCTCTAAGCATCAGCTTATATTGTCAGAGATGCTCTCATGACCATCTTTTTTAAAGTGCATTTATGCCTTGACAGTGTTTTTCCTATAATATTACCATTAATTTCCTCCATATCACTTCATGATCTGTAGTTAAGTATGTACTTATTTATTCATTATCTTCTCCTCTACCAGATGATAACTTCCTGAGCATTTGTTTGTCACTTTTTATACCCAACTCCTGTACAGTGTCTGGCATATAGTAGTGAATAATATTTAAATGTTTTTTAATAAATGAATTTAATACAGAAGATTAAAGGTGAGTTCTGGTATAAGAAGTTAACTAGCGGATGTCCTTCTGCAGTGAGACCAGAATGGGAAAAGTAGATAAAAAGTTAAGGAAAGGGCCTCCCCGGTAGTGCAGTGGTTGAGCGCTGGGTTGCGAAGCTGCCCGCAGCCTCTGCAGCGCTGGGTCAATCCCCAGCCCCCCTGACCCCCCCCCCACGGGCAAGGGTCCCACATAGCACACAGACCTCTCCTGCTGCCCGCTGCTCCCCTCAGCAATGTAGTTCGCCAGTCTGCCTGCTCTGCTCCCCGCTCTGGCTCTGGTGAATTCTCTCACCTTCCTGTGCTTCTGACTATCCAATGCTTGTATAAATAAATAAATCTTAAAAAAAAAAAAAGTTAAGGAAGGACCTCCCTGGTGGCGCACTATGAAACAATTGCCAGCCACTGTGGCCCGCCAGCCCACCAAGTTCAATCCTTGGCCAGGGAGCTGACCCACTTGGCGCAGAAGACCTCTCCTGTCTCTCCTGCTGCTCCCTTCAACAGTGTATTTCAGTAGATCCACCTGTTCTCCCCAATCTGTCTCTTGTGAATCCTCTCACCCCCTGCACCTCTAGCCTCCACCCCAGCTCTTGTATGCATAAATAAATAAAATAAATCTAAAAAAAAGTTAAGGAAGTGGTATTTAGAAAAGATTTACAGACTGCAAGGTGACAGACAACTAAGCATAAGATTCAATTTTAAAATAAATTGTTGAATGACTTTTTGTAGGCCTTTAAAAGTAGTATTCTTATCTAATTTAGAATACATAAGTTGTTCTTTGATGTAAAGGAAAGGAGACATACCTACCAAGTTCTCCATGAGTCTAAGAAACAGTATCAGTTATTTTGGAGATAAATGTAATAAACTTTCATCATAGTCCTCAAAGAATCACTATTGATCTAAATTAGAATCGTTTCTTTTATTTTTCATATTTACAAATAATTAATTTTCATTTTTCAGTTTTGTTTCTTCACATGAGGAACCAGATACTTATTTATCAACTTCTGCTATGTCCAAGTTTGATACATCCTCCATGATGAAATCACCTCAACCAAGTGGAAATGCAAATATTGTAAGAAAAAGTACTTCTTTGTTTTTCTTTTAAATTCTGCCCAGATCGCTAAACTTTCTATGACTGTTATTTTTTAACCACAAAATGTAGGTCCATTTCCAAGAAAGAAAACAACAAAGTCTGTCACCAGAGATTGAGAAGTTATGCTTTACTGGTTCTGTAAAAAAAACAAATTCATCAAAATTTGTTAAGAATGTGGATTTCTTTATTAGAAGCAGTGACTATAAAGAGGAAATTGATTTTAGGTAAGTTCTTTTTAAAGTATTTAAAGATTTTACCAATAAAAACTTTTTACAAAGACATTCAACATTCCTTTTATCTTGCTTCATGGTAAAGATTAGAACCTAAATATTTTATTTACTAAAAACATTGACATTTCTGAACCCTAGTATACTAAGTGCCTTCACATAATTCACAATATCAAATATATGTTTAATGCTATTAAATTAAAACACTGTGTTGATAGTTTTTTTCACTTATTTGCATATAATATGTTGATAATAAGAAGTATCAGATCAGTTGAGAAATCCAAATGAGATCAGTTAAATTTTCAAAATTTCAAGTTGTTCAATTCTTCAAGTACAATGAAAAAGTAAGGTTAGGTCTAATCAGTGCCCCTATTGCTGGTAATTTTTATGAGTAACTGTACCAATTTCCTTCCTCCTCTTGAAGTCAAAGTTCATAGGTCTGTTCACACATCCTTTAAATTACATTACTTTCTAGGGACTCCGTGGTGGTGCAATGGGTTAAGTCTTAGCACTATGAAGCTATCTGCAGCTATTGTAGCCTAAGTTAGATTCAGGGTCAGGGAGCTACCCACATGGCACAGCAGACCTCGCCTGCCTCACCCTGCTCCCCTCAGCAGTGTATTTCAGTCAGTCTGCCTATTCTGCTCCCCACTCTGTCTCTGGTGAATCCTCTTATTGCCTCACCTCTGACCTACACCCCAGTTCTTGTATGCATACATAAATAAATCTTTAAAAATAAATAAATAAATTACATTACTTTCTAATACATTTAAAGAAATTTCCAACAGATGTTTTTCCCCCCAATACTTTCATTGAGCTTACATATATATATATATATATATATATATATATATATATACTTATCCTAATTTGATATTGACCTCTCAGCAATCTTTAAGTTCACCCATTTTGTATATATTATTACATCATTTCTTGTGCATTTTAAAATAAATTGTTATACAATAGTTATTTTGATATTTGATTTTTCTTTCCAGTAGGTATCATCCTGACAATGAAGCTGATGAAATAAAGTCTTTTCTAGGAATATTTGATGGTATTTTCTAAAACAAATCCCCCAGAAATGCCTCCTATATCAATAAGACAAAGCATAAAGAGACTTGGTTACAAAACATGATTTTATTTTTAAAAAATAATTTATAATTGTTTAGATTTCTCATGAATTTGATCAGTTTTGTCAACTTTTCCCATTATGTTGTAATTTTGTGAAAAGCACATTTAACAGTGCTTTGTTTCAGTAAGATGATAACTTACACTTGAAAATAATTATTTGGTTATTAATTAGATTTTGAGAGGAACCAATTTAAAATTTCATTCATATATTTTCTTAAGAAGAAAGGTATTCTGTGAAAGCAAAATAATGCTAGGTCAGTGAATCCATGTATTGTATGAATTATGCACAAATATTTTTCTTTTACTAAAGATTTTTAAGAATCCAGTGCTGTCTGAACCTGTTATATAAGTTAAACGATAATAAATGAAATGTTAATATATATCATTGTTTTCCTTTAGCTTGTTTTTCAGTGTGGTGAATTCTAAAATTTTGTTATGTGTACTATAACAGAAGCTACTTTACATTATTTTCCAATGAACTATATCTCAAATATGTTTATTGATAAGTAGTTTATAGGTACTCTAAGCAATGTATGTTTAATTTATTTATATATACAGTGTGAAGCTCAGTTAAGAAATTTTGGGAAATAAGTTTTTTTTAAATAAAAACCTTAAAAATGATAAGTAAAGAAGAGAAACTTTTGGAGATTGTTATTGTTATTATTAGTAAACATTTATGAGGTATGTTATTTATTATACTTAGAAGAAAAAGCTTAAAACAAAGCTAAGAGACTTTTTGTTTGTGTTGAAAAATAAGCACAACCTCTTCCTTTATATTAGTCATCTTTACAATTGGTATGTTTCTGCATCTGAATCAATCATGCTACAACCTTTAAAGGTTATTAAGCTCTATTAAAATGAAAAATTGGTGCACTACGATCTGCTTATCTTGCATACATAGACTTTGACAGTAAAGAAAAAGCAATTTAATTCAACAAGACTTATTGTGATATGCTAAGTGAAAAGCACTGTACTTGGTGCTGCAAAGGATGTAAATGATGAAAACATTGTTTTTTATCTCATGGAACTTTCTTTACATTCTGGTACAGAAATTAAGACAAATAATAAAGCAGTAATGTAGAATACTTTAAAGAAGTGGTTCTCAAGCTTCAGAGGGCATCGGAATCATTGAGAGAGCTTGTTTGAAAACAAATTAGTGGGCACCATACCCAGTGTGTTGACTCAGGTTTGGAGTGGAGCCTGAGAATTTGCATTTCTTAACAAGTTCCCAAGTTTTGCTGCTGCTGCTGCTGCTGCTGTGGCCTCTAGCCACATTTTGAGCATAATTAAGTAGAGGTTTAAAGAGTTATGTGAAGGGTCCTCCCTGGTGATGCATGGGTTAACATCTCAGTGCTTGTCGCTAGCCACACCAGCCACTGAGGCATGGGTTCGATCCCCTGCCAGGGAGCTACCCCACATTGTGCAGCAGACCTCTCCTGTTTCTCCTACTGCTGCCCTCAGCAGTGTTTTTCAGTCAGTCTGCCTGTTCTGCTCCCCACTCTGTCTCTGGTGAATCCTCTTGTCGCCTCACCTCTGACCTATACCCCCATTCTTATATGCATAAATAAATAAAAATAAATCTAAAAAAAAGTAAAGAGTTATGGGGATACATAGGAAAGAATATAATCTTGGTCATGAGTTCAGGGAAGCCTTTATGGGAAGTTAAAATTTGATTTCAGTCTTGACTTGATATATGAATAGGATTTTGATGAACAAATATATGAAAGAAGGACATTTTAGGTAGAGGGGATAACTTAAACTCCAACGGAGGGAAGTATCTATTTGGAGAATAATGAATAGATAATTTTAAACACAGATAATTGTGGGATGTGTTTGAAATGTACATTAAGACAAGACAGTATAGAACTTTACATGCTAAGATAAGAAACCTGAGGTTTACACAGTAGAGTAACATTCCCCAAACTAGCCAGATCATAAGAATCATCTGGATAATATGTTAAATATGCAGATTCCGAGAATTCATCTAAGATCAACTTGTTCAGAATCTCCACTGGAGGAAACTGGAGCCTCTACAGTTTTAAGAAGCAATATAGATCATTTGTTATGATCAATCCAGTTTTGGAAATACTTGGGTAGAGAAAGGTTCACTTCCTTAGCAATAAAAATGAGTGGCATCTTGACAGTGTTATAAAGATGACTTACTTTGTGTAAGTATTTACCTGGATAATTATGTGTACATTAAACCTGTTACAGATACTATTAGTGGTATCCAGTCACTGAGTGTTTTTTCCATGAAGTAACTAATAACCCTAAAGTTTCCTATTTTGTAAATTAAGTTTTAAATATATTGGGTTTATTTATTTATATAGACTGAGCCATATGGTTGAGTTTTTCAGAAGTTTTTCAATTGAAAAGGTCCTTCATCAGCTGCATTTTTGTTACTTGTAACATTGGCATAATGATCCTGGCTCATAGGTGTGGAGTGAGAATTTAATAACTAACTACATAGAAAACTCTTAGTTTAGGGACATGCATAAGTAAGTGCTCAGTAAATGGTAGCTGTTTGTACTTTCTAAAGGGTCCTTAGCAGCACTTAAATAACCTGTTGGGAGGAATGAAATAATATAATCATTTTATTTGTATTATCTGAGTTGCATTAAGTGGAATAGAATTTGATAAATGAACTTTTTTGACTTTGTATAGATGGATCATCCATTAAAAATATTTTATTGTGTAGACCTCCCTCCAAATTATACTTCCTCATGCTTTCAAAGAAATCTCCTCTAACCCCATGCCCTTTTTACTAACACTCTTAGTTGGTTTATGGTTACAGCATACAAATCTATTTTAATGTTACCTTATAAAATGTAATTATAAAATAAATCTTCTGCAAAAGTCAACTTAGTAGAGTCATACAAAGGGTCTTAACCATAACCCCATTTCTAGGAAATACCCTCATTAGGTGCAGTAGAGGATAACTCTTTGAGGACACTTAGCTTAGGAGTTACATGGATAGCATTTACATATGACATTCTTGATAATAACAGGTATTTGTAAAGGCATGCCTTATTTTACTGCAGTTCTCTTTAGTGTGCTTTGCAGATACTGCATTTTTTATAATTTGAAGGTTTTGTGGCAACCCTGAATTGAGAAATCTATTGGTGTCATTTTTCCAATAGCATGTGTTCACATCATGTCTCTGTCACATTTTGGTAATGCTTGCAATATTTCAAACTTTTTCATTATGGTTATGTCTGTTTTGATTATCTATGATCAGTAACCTTTGAAATTGTTATTGTTATTGGTTTGGCACACCACAAATCATGCCCATATGAGAAAGTAAATTTAATTGATAAATATGTGTTCAGACTCCTCTTCGAATGGGCTGCTCTCCCATCTCCTTCACCTTTAGTCAGGCCTCCATATTCTTTGAAAAGCAACAATGTTGAAATTAGGTCAATTAGTAACCTACAATGGCTTCTAAGTGTTCAAGTGAAAGGAAAAGTCACACATTTCTTTTTAAATCAAAGGATAGAAATAAGTTTAGTGAGGAAGGCATGTTGAAAGCCAAGACAGGCTGAAAGCTATGCCTCTTGTGCCAAAAAGTTGTGAATGTAAAGGAAAAGTTCTTGAAGGAAATTTGAAGTACTACTTCAGTGAATACACAAATGATAAGAACGTGAAATAATCTTATTGCTGATAATAGTTTTAGTGGTCTGGATGAAGATCAAGTCAGCCACAACATTCCCTGAAACTAAAGCCTAATCCAGCACAAAACCTAACTCTTCAATTCAGTGAAGGCTGCAAGAAGTGAGGGAGCTGCAGAAGAAAAAGGTTGACGCTTACAGAGGTTGGTTCATAAAGTTTAAGAAGCTATCTCTGTAACATCAAAGTGCAAAGTGAAATAGCAAGTGCTAGCTACAGTAAGTTATCTGGAAGACCCAGCTAAGTAAGATATGGTGGAACTAAACAAATTTTCAGTGTAGATGGAATAGCCTTATATTGAAAGAGCATGCCCTCTAGGACTTTCATAGCTAGAGAGAAGTCAGTGCTTGACTTCAAAGCTTCAAAGGACAGGCTGACTCTCTTGTTAGGAATAATGCTTCTCATGACTAAGTTGAAACCATTACTCCTTGACCATTATGAAATATCTCAGGACCCTTAAAAAGTATGCTAAACCTCATTTGCTTTTGCTTTATAAGTAGAATAACAAAGCCTGGGACAGTACACCTATCTACAGTATGTTTTAATTACAATTTTATTTATTTATTTTAGATTTATTTTTATTTATTTATACAAGCACTGGATACAGTCAGAAGCGCGGGAGGGTGAGAAATTCACCAGAGCCAGAGCAGGGAGCAGAGCAGGCAGAAGGACCGAAGTACACTGCTGAGGGGAGCAGCGGGCAGCAGGAGAGGTCTGCGCACCATGTGGGACCCTCCTCCGGTGGCTGGGGAGCAGCCGGGGATCGAACTGGCACTGCAGAGGCTGCAGGCAGCTTCGCAACCCAGTGCTCAACCGCTGCGCCACCAGGGAGGCCCTTTAAATCAATTTTAACCCATATGATGAGACTTACTGCTAAGGAGGAAAAATTCCTTTCAAAATACTAATTTTCAGTAACAATGCACCTAGTACCCAATAGTTCTGGTGGAGATATACAAGGAGATTGATGTTGCTTTCATGCCTACTAAAACAACCACTCATGAGTCAAGAAATGATTTTGACTTAAGTTTAATGATTTGAAGATACATATGCTACAAGACTTTAACTGTCATATTTTGCCCTGAAGAATCTGGGCAAAATAGAAAACCTACAAAGGATTCATCATTCTAGATGCCATGAAGGATATTCATGATTCATAGAAGGAGGTTAAAATAACAACATTAACAGGTGTTTGAAAGAAGTTGAATTCATCCTAAATTTTGAATGACTTTGAGGGATTCAAATCTTCAGTGGAAGAAGTAACTGCAGATGTGGTAGATATAGTAAGGTGGAGACTTGAAGGGGTGACAGAATTGCTGCTATCTCATGATAAAACTTGAATGCATGAGGAGTTGCTTCTTATGGGTGAGCAAAGAGATTAGCTTCTTAAAATGGAAACCACCCTTCATAAAGATGCTGTGAACACTGCTGAAATGACAACAAAGGATTTAGAACATTACATAAACATATTTGATAAAGCAGTATCAGACTTTGAGGGGATTGACTCCAATTTTGAGTGCTCTACTGGGAGTAAAATGCTATCAGTGTTGCATACTACAGAGAAATCTTTATGAAAGAAAGAGTCAGCATGGCAAACTCCCTTGCTGTCTTATTTTAAGAAATTGCCACAACCACCCCAGCCTCAGCAACCACCATGCTAGTCAGTCAATAGCCAGCAAAATTGAGGCAAGACCTCAGAGCAAAAAGTTTACAACTCTCAAAAGGCTCAGATGACGCTTAACAGTTTTTAGCATTTAGGTACTTTTAAATTAAGGTATGGGGCCTCCCTAGTGGCACAGCGGTTGAGCGCTGGGCTGTGAAGCTGCCTGCAGCCTCTGCAGCGCCGGTTCGATCCCCGGCTGCCGTAGAGGGTCCCACATGGCGCACAGATCTCTCCTGCCACCCGCTGCTCCCGTCAGCAGAGTATTTCGTCAGTCTGTCTGTTCTGCTCCCCTCTCTGGCTCTGGTGAATTCTCTCACCCTCCCGTGCTTCTGACTGTACCCAGTGCTTGTATAAATAGATAAATAAATCTTTAATTAATTAAGGTGTGTACATTTTTTCTTAGATATGATGCATTTGCACACAATAGACTATGATATACTATACCAATAGCTTTTATATACACTAAAAACCACAAAACATTTGTGTGACTTCATTAGAGTATTTGCTTTATTGTAGTCTGGAATAAAACCCACGATATCTCTGAGGCATCCCTGTATTTAAGAACTTACCTTTGTGGGAATACAGAAGGGACTGATGAGGAGCAAGTCAGGGCAACCAGGAGTAAGCTGAACTGAGCTTAGAACTAAGGTATGTAAATGAACTAGGAATTTCATGTGGGTTTTGTGGAACAAAAAGAGAAAACCTCACTTTTCTTTTGGAATGTCAACTCCTCTCTGCCATTAGCTAAAGACCTTGCGTCTCAAAGTCTGATCCAAATATGTGAGAAACACCTAGTAGCTAGTTTAAATGTCTCAGGCCTTACTTCATCCATTCTGAGTGAGAATCTGCATTTTAACAAGATCCCTAGATGATTTTGTGTACATGAAGGTGTGAGACACAGTTGTTTAAAGCAGAAAGGAAAGGAAGCAATATCAGAAATTTAAGAGAATCTGTTCCAGAAGACAAGTATAAGAGTAATGATGATTGCTTAGTTTTCTTCACATATATTTTCTGCTTTTAAATGTAACATGGTGATATAGCTCTTGTTTAATTGCCTTTCAGGTTAGGTGGTTTTTTTCACTGACTGTGTAAATTATCTTTATAATTCTCATTCATCAACTGGATTCTTTTTTATGTAGCTTGAGAGGCACTTAGATGCTCTGTAGAGTTTTGTTTTAATTAACATAATAAAAGCAGATAATTCAAAAGCGAGATTTTTGTCTTGCTTCTTCCCATTTCAATACAAAAACCTCTCCCTAAACAAGCATATGCCTTAAAAATCCCTATATACTTCAACAAAACAAACCCCTAGTATTCTGAAAGATTTAGGGAAATATGCGTAAGCCTGCACTTGTATATTATATGTTGTAGCTATAAATGTTTAATTAAAAATTAAATTAAAATTCAGCTGACATTAGCATTTTGCTTGAAGTGTGCCCCCTTATGACCAGAGATGGCTCCAATCCCTTGGAAACTATACAAATGATAAAGTGATCAGTTTTTTAGGTATTTTTCCCCCATAGTGATCAGTTTGGAAACCTAAACCTTTTACCACTTACAAATTAGAACAAAATCTGAAAGACTTATACTACAGCATTTTTTTCTTGTGTCAAGTTTATTAAGAATTTAGCAGTACAAAATATTCAGGTTACAGATTATCAAAAGATCAACTGGGGCCTCCCTGGTGGCGCAAGGGGTTAAGACACAACCTATGAAGCTATCCAAAGCCTCTGCAGCACAAGTTTGATCCCCGGCCAGGAAGTTACCCACCTGGCGCAGCAGACCTCTCCTGACTCGCCTGCTGCTCCCTTCAGCAGTCTATTTCAATCAATCTGCCTGTTCTGGTACCCCCTCTGTCTCTGGTGAATCCTCTCATACTCCCCCCCCCCCCCCGCCCACACACACCTCTGGCCTGTACCCGAGCTCTTATATGCATAAATAATAAATCTTTAAAAAAAGATCAACTAAATGAAGATTATATTTTTAAAAAGGGCAATCTATAAACAATGAGAAGAGAAAAACAACACAAAAGAGATTCATCAGCAAATACCTAAAATTTGAGTTAAAATGCAAATAAGAAGTTTATACAATTCACTCAACCACTTTTGTCTTCACTTGTTCCAGGGCTTGATTCATGATCAAATTTTGTATTTTTGTCATGTATGTGGTCATTTTCTTGACCCTTGATTTTTGCTTTTCTTTTCTACTGAGGACCCAGACTTCTCATGCTCTTTACTTTTCAACATTGTCCTGACTACTTTGATTTATTTTTGAGTGAACTTTGATCTCCATCAGTCTTTCCCCCTTGTTTTAATTTGAGTTATTATGATCATGATTTTTACAGATCATTATTTTTTCACCCTCAGAATTTTCTGTGTGAACTATTACTTCCTTGATTTCTTTATTTTTCTTCATTTCTCCTCTTACTTCTTTTTTCTTTGAGCTCCATAATCTCTCCTCCTTCCCCCTCTGTCTTTATTTGATCTTCTTGATGTTGCTTTTCTCCATTGGTTTCATGACCTTTCAATTCTGCTGTACTCTTATTCTCTGTATGTACCCCTTCCTTCTGCTGTGAGCTTGATCATGGCTTCTAGATCACACTTTCCTGCTCCTGTGTCTATTTCTGCTTTGTGCCCTGGTGCTATGGTAACTGCCTTTAACTATATCACATTCTCTACTGAGAGAATGTGTATGTTTTTCTTATCCTTACTTTTATTATGATCAGCCTTACTACTTTTTGGGTTTTTTTTTTTTTTTAAGATTTATTTATGCATACAAAGAGCTGAGGTACAGGCCAGGGGTGTTGTGGGGAAGGGTGAGAGGATTCACCAGAGACAGAGTAGCAAACTGAACAGGCAGATTGACTGAAATACACTGCTGAGGAGAGCAGAGGGCAAGTCAGGAGAGGTCTGCTGCGCCATGTGGGTTATCTCCCTAGCCAGGGATGGAACTTGTGCTGCAGTGACTGCAGATAGGTTCACAGTGCTGAGTCTTAACCTCTGCCACCAAGAAGGCCCCTATTACTTTTTGTTTCTAATATTCAATTTTCTTTTTACTTCTCCTTTCCTGATAGTTTCCTTTCTAATCAAATTTTTCTTTTTTCTCTAATAGTCTCGTGATTCCTTTCTTTACTCTTGACTTCATCCTCATTTCTTCATATCTATTATACTTTGTGTATCTTTCCTTAATCTTTGATTTCTCTTTTCTCTTATTCTTACTTTTAAATTTGGCCCCTTTCTTCACTTTGCTTTTGTGATAGTTGTCATTACTGTTTGAAAACAGCCAAAAATCTTATTGCACTTTTATTTAACATAGTAGTAGAACAGCTGCTATATGTTATGCATTGTGCCAGGGACTAGACCTAGAAAGATGATAAAACCTAGGTCATGTTTCAAAAAGTTTATAGATGGTTCATGTAATAGTGATCAAAATGCAATAAAACTATATGGTCCTTTAGAGTTATCAATATTTATAAAAATTAATATCACCATCAAATTGTATTGCCAGTGTCTCTGATCTCCAGTTTTCTCTAGATTCTACATAAGGTTTATAATGTCTGGACTTCTGAAGTTAACATGCAAACAAAGTCAAATTTTAGAAAAAGGAAAGGTATACATTCTTTTAGATAGTAGGTTATAAAAAGAGTGAAGTTAGAGGATGGAGAGTAACAAGAGATCTTGTGAGATTAGACTGACAGATGATGGAAGGAGAAAGAGAAGCAAGAAAAGGGACTGTACGAGAACAAATTGTGAAATCTTTGATTTTTTTAAATTTCAAAGCCAAGACCCAGTCTTGAGACAAAAGAATTAGAATAATATTTGATCTGTCAAAACCTGTTTTCCCTGTCCTCAAGACTGAAAATCCTCGGGCCTCCCAGGTGGCGCAGCGGTTGAGCCCTGGGTTGCGAAGCTGCCCGCGGCCTCTGCGGCGCCGGTTCAATCCCCGGCTGCTCCCCGGCCACCGGAGGAGGGTCCCACATGGCGCGCAGACCTCTCCTGCCTCCCGCTGCTCCCCTCAGCAGTGTACTTCGGTCCTTCTGCCTGCTCTGCTCCCCGCTCTGGCTCTGATGAATTCTCTCACCCTCCTGCGCTTCTGACTGTACCCAGTGCATGTATAAATAAATAAATAAATATTTAGGGAAATAAATAAATAAAAATTAAAACTGGGCTTTTGTTTAAAAAAAAAAAACTGAAAATCCTCTATTCTTATGGAAAGGAGAAAAGTCAGAGGAGAAACAAAAGAAGTTAGATGCTGATGAAAAGGGACCTGTGTGCAGCTTTCTCCTGGATTTATTCTGAAGAGGCTGTGGTAATGTTTAGGGAATAAAATGCTCTTCTTTGCATAATTTTGGAGCTCTGAGATCAGGAAGAATGTCAGTTTTCCTATTGAACTTGGGAAGATTTCAAGACCCTAGAGTTTTCCTTCCCTTGTGTTAATGGCACACAAGCAGTAGAGCAGAAAAGTTAGTTTACTCTAACTGCTATGTTAGAGTAAAAAAGGGGAATGAGATAGTGACATGGAGTCGCTTTGTGCTACAGAATGTCAGGGGAGCAGCGGAAACATTTTCCATGAGCCAGAGGCTAGTGGAGGGATAAAGTAGGGCATTTTAGTGCCCCCATTCCTCATTCACTATTCTAAAAGTCACAGAAGCTAAAGTCCTACAAAGAGGCTATAGCTGTAAACTTTGTGGATGACAATCAGAACCAGCAGGTATATCTCAGCAGACATTAGGATGGAAAGATGACACCTGATAGCCACCTGGAACATATGTGCAATCCCAGTAGACAGGGAGGGGAAATCCTGAGTTGCCTGGGATGTTTTCCCCCCTAACATCTAGTGGAATGAGAGCTTGAGGTAGAAATTAAAAGTTAACATTTCTTGCTTACTTGAGCTATATGAACTGAGACGTACCCATTGTATATTAGTAGCAATTGATTTGTACAATATTTTAAGAAATTCTTCTGCAGACTCAATATAATTAATCAAAAACATTACAACACACTAATCTCGATTGTTTTGAAAATTTAGATTTGAGTTTCAAACAGATGGGTGAAATGGTAACCATAACTCCTTTTTTCCAAACTTACTGCCAAAAACTACTACCAACACTAGCAAACACTACTGAATATGTACTATATGCTGGACTTTTTCCTAAATCCTTTAGATGGTGTTTTTTTTATTTTTCTCCCCAGGGAGAAACCCACATGGCACGGCAGACCTCTCCTGTCTCGCCTGCTGCTCCCTCAGCAGTGTCTTCCATCTGCCTGTTCCATTCCCTGCTCTGTCTCTGGTGAATCCTCTCACCCTCCTGCCCCTCTGACTGTACCCCAGTTCTTGTATAAATAAATAAATCTTTAAAAAAAAACAACAAAAACAGTTACCTACAAATGGCCAAATAAGTCATATTCAAATTAGAAGGGCCCTTTGGTGCCTTTCAAAACATTTAAGAGTACTGCCCTAAAAAAAATGAGCACTATAATAGGTCTTAGAAGTAGGAACTTAATCTATTGCCTTTCTCCCTTACTCAAGCCCCTTCAAAGTCATCAAAGCAATGTTCTTCAAGTGTGAATGTCTTACAAGTAGCTTCTAATGGATTCACCCTTCACTCTGTTCCTCACTAATCAGAAGTAAGCTGACTTTTATATCTTAATTATGCCTCTTTCAAAAAGCATTAAGGCTATTGGTTTTATTTTTGTTTGGGGGGTTTTACTTTTTGAGGTAATATGGGTTTACAACATGATTGTGTTTTAGAGGTGCAGAATCTTGCCCTTTAAGTGTTGTTACTACACCACACCCACCACCAGAGCCCCCATGTCCACCATCATAGTCCATTGTACTCACTCCCACTTCGTTTTCACCTCAATCTCCACCCCTCTGGAAGCCTCAGTTCTCCAGTCAGATTTCTAAGATTTGCTATTAGTTTGGCTTATCTGACTCTTTGTTTTGTTTCTCTGTATTCCACATCGGGTATTTGTCTTTCTCCTTTTGATTTATTTCATTGAGTATAGTCTCCTCCAGCTTCATCCATGTTGTCTCAAATGCCAAGACTTTATCTTTTCTAACAGCCAGGCAGTGTTCCATTGTTTTATACCACATCTTCCTGATCTACTCATCTATTTTGGAGCACTTAGTTTCTATATCTTGGCTGTAGTATGCATAGGAATGCACATTTCCCTTGAAATTCATGTTTTTGTATTATTTGGGTAGATACCTAGGAGGGGAATTCTTGGATCATATGGTAGATTCAGTTTTAGTATGTTGAGAAATCACCATACTGTTTTCCAAAGGGGCTAGATGATGTATTTAATTTATCCTTTCAATATTCGTATGATGTGAATTCTCTTATTAAGTGTATGTTCTATAGCTGAGGAAGCTAAATGAATTGCTGAGGTTTGCAAAGTTTGAATGTGGTGTGATTCAATAATCCTCTGCATGACCATGATGCCTTTCTACCTGCGAATGAATGAAAATACTAAATCTTTAAAGTTAACCAATTCTGCAAAATCCATTTTATTCCTAATCTTTAAATTTTGTCGGTTGGAAAATCTAAGTCAAATACAAGAGAGATTGTAGCCCAGGTACATCCTGTAGTCTCAATCACAATTCTACTAGGTTCCAGAGAAGCAGTAGCTCTGACCTTCTCCCTAGATTACCTGGTCATTGTTCTAGGCTTTTCCTCAACATTAGACATCTCTTCTTCCATTTGGCTCAAATCCTCAGATAACCACTTTGTTTTTTTTTTTGTTTTTACAATGAAGCTGTTACACTTTAATCTGCTGTTGTGATCTGCCTCTGGATCCCTGAAGACTTATCAACCTTTCTTAGGTCAGTGAATTCATTTTGAAACCCAATATAACAGAGAGAGAGAAAGAACATGCTCCTAATAAAGGCAACTTGGTTTTGTATGCCAATATTGTTTTATAAGATTTTCTGCTACTATTAGTGAAAGCTAGCCTAAATAAGAATAAGAGAAGCACAGTTCTTTGTCACTTTTTCTTGTTCTAGTATACTAATAATAGCTGCTTGAAATATAACTCTCATCTTGCCATTTTCCCCCAAGACATATAGTTATTTTATTTTTTCATTCCTCTTATCTAGGAAGATATTGTTTTGAAGAAAAGATTGTAAATTCAACAAGTAGCTTTTCTCAGAGCATTTGATATCCATAAATTTTATAAAAATATGACTGAATAAAGTTACTCTTGAAGTTCTGTTATTATCTTTAAATTAAAGTTTAAAGAAAGGGAAGGGATTAGCAGTTATTATTAGATTTTTATGTTAAAAATTATGAACTTTCAATATATAAATTTCAAGTTTTCCCAGTAGACTTTATTACTTCTTCTGATTGTCTTTTCATTTTCCTGTGCTGTCCATCAACTGTTTCCTATTCTTTGGGGATTTTCTTCACTTGCTATTTGCATTACAATGCCATACTTCTTTTATTTTAAATGATTTTAATTTCATTTTTAATATATAGTGAGAACACACTGTAATAAGTTTATTTCACTTTCAAAATAACTTTTGTCTTTTGAAATTTTTATCTCCTAAATAAGTCAAACATTTTAGAGTCTTCTTGAAAAGAAATACTCTTTTCTTTTTGAATGAAGAGTTCCATGTATCCAAACATTTTTCTAAAGTAAAAGTATTTAGAAAAATAGAATCTCCAATGTAATAATATTTCATTATTTGGATATTTCCACTGACAAAATTGTGCAAACTAATTTATTACTTTACAATCTTAGGATAGAAAACAGATTGTTTTCTTTCTTTTTTTCTTCACAATAAAGTAAGTTATGTTGTATTTTTTCTGATTATGGAAGTAGAACATGCTTATTTATAATATCTATACTATAAAAATAATGCAGGAGTTATATACAATAACTAAGTATATGCATAGCAACATAAATCTAAAAAACATAATATTAGAAATGTAAGAAGTAAGGTGTGATACCACATAAGAAAATTTAGGGCCTACCCGGTGACACAGCGGTTGAGCGCTGGGCTGCGAAGGTGCCCACAGCCTCTGCAACGCCGGTTCGATCCCCAACCGCTGTGGAGGGTCCCACATGGCGCGACAGACCTCTCCTGCCGCCTGCTGCTCTCCTCAGCAGTGTACTTCGTCAGTCTGCCTGCTCTGCTCTCTGCTCTGGCTCTGGTGAATTCTCTCACCCTCCCGCGCTTCTGACTGTACCCAGTGCTTGTATAAATAAATAACTAAATAAATCTTTAAAAAAAAAAAAGAAAAGAAAATTTAAAATACCTGTTATATATCTATATCTATGTATCTACATACGTTTGTGTGTGTGTGTGTGTGTGTCTGTATTAAGAATACATGCTAACTAAAAGGTCTACATCAAATGAATCAGAATAGTTGTCAATGTGTATATATTTGGTGGAGTGATCTCTAAGTGGAAAATGAAGATAAAAGAGAACGAAAGAAGAAAATAGAAATTTCAGATAATACAGAAAAGTACAAAGGAGTGAAAATCACCCTCAATGCCACTATTTGGTTATAATGGCAGCTTATTTTGGAATATACCCATCTAGATACACACACACACACACACACACACACACACACGAAGTGGTGTTACAATCCTTTTTTTTTAATGACTTATTTATTGATGCATACAAGAACGGGGTACAGGCCAGAAGTGTGGTGAGTAGAGGATTCACCAGAGACAGAGTGAGGAACAGAACAGGCAGACTGAAATACACTGTTGCAGGGAGCGGCAGGCGAGTCAGGAGAGGTCTGCTGCACCATGTCAGTTCCCAGGCCGGAATGAACTCATGCTGCAGAGGTGCAGAGGCTGCTGATAGCTTCACAGTGCTGTACTTAACCCCTTGTGCTGCCCAGGAGGCTCCTACAATCCATTTTTTAATCTTTATTTTCTTTCAACAATGCAACATAAATGACTGACATACATAATCATTTTTCATGTAGTGTGCATGGATGTGTATAGTTATATTGTTATATAATATATTGTAGTATATACAATATATTACTAATAAATATTGTAGTGATCATTCTTATACATACATCTTTCTTTATCTATTTGCCATCCACTGGAATCATACTTTTAAATTATGGAAACAAATTGTCAAAAAACCCTCCAGAAATATATTTTTACATTCCCAGTATGAAAAATTTGGATTTTTCTAAGGTTCTGAAACTTAAAAACATTCATAAAAAAAAAAATCAGCAGACATAAAATTATCTCATATTTTAGACTATTCAAATGTCTGGATCTCAACAATAAATTTACTCATAGAATTCCTGTTCAGAGAAAGATCAAAGACTACAAGACATGTTAATGTCAGTACACAACTGACAATTTAGCACTGCCTCACCTGATCTAAATGTCAAAGATTGAGTGAACTGTAGCACAAAGAAAACGGAAGGATGCATTTAGACCTGCTCTCATTCCATTTATCTGTATTACTTAAGTAGTACACTGATCTTTTTCATACTTGCATATGCATCAAAATCCTGACTTTAAAAAAAAAAAAGTGAAATGTCATTTTCAAACGTAGCATTTTCTTCAAATTATACGACAAACTATAGTAATCAAAACAATATGGTAGTAGAAGAAAAACAGACTCACAAATCAATGGAAGATAATCAAAAGCCCAGAAATAAACCTCACATGTATAATAATTTATTTGTAGCAAAGGAATTAAGAACACATAATGGAGGGCCTCCCCGGTGGCGCAGCAGTTGAGTGCTGGGTTACGAAGCTGCCCTCAGCCTCTGCAGCGCCAGTTCGATCCCCAGCTGCTCCCCAGCCACTGGAGGAGGGTCCCACATGGCGCGCAGACCTCTCCTGCCGGCCCCTGCTCCCCTCAGCAGTGTACTTCGGTCCTTCTGCCTGCTCTGCTCCCCGCTCTGGCTCTGGTGAATTCTCTCACCCTCCCGCGCTTCTGACTATACCCAGTGCTTGTATAAATAAATAAATAAATAAATAAATAAATAAATAAATAAACAAATCTTTAAAAAAAAAAAAAGAACACATAATGGAGAAAGGAAAGTCTCTTTAATAAATGGCATTAGGAAAACTGGAGAGCCATATGCCAAAAAAAAAAGAAAAGAAAAGAAACTTGACTGCTATCTTACACCATGCACAAAACACACACCATACATAAAAATTAATTCAAAATATATTAAAGACTTGAATATAAGACCTGAAACAAGAAGAAACATCAAAGAAAACACAGGAAATAAACTCTTCCACATAAGCCTTAACATTGTCATTATGTATTCATCTCCAATGGCAAGGGAAGTAGAAGCAAAAATTAATAAATGGTACTATATCAAACTAGCTACATGAAAAAATATTCCACTTACTCATTAGGGAAATGCAAGTTAAAACCACAGAGGTATCTTCTCATACCAGTTGGAATGACTATTATCAAAAAGACAAGAAACAAGTGTTGGAGAGGAGTGGAGAGAAGGAAACACTTGTACAATATTAGTGGGATGGAAATTGATGCAGGCACTGTGAAGAAGAATACAGAGATTTCTTAAAAAAATAAGAGTAGAGGGGCTCCCTGGTGGTGCAAGGGGTTAAGACATAGCACTATGAAGCTATCCATAGCCACTGCAGCACGAGTTTGATCCCTGGCCAGGGACTTACCCACGTGGCACAGCAGCCCTCTCCTGACTTGCCCACTGCTCCCTTCAGCAGTGTATTTCAAAGGATCTGCCTGTTCTGTTCCCCACTCTCTTTGGTGAATCCTCTCACCCCCCCCACACCTCTGGTCTGTACCCCAGTTCTTATATGCATAAATAAATAAATCTTTTTAAAAATTTAAGAATAGAAATAACATGACGTATGATTTAGGTATTCCACTTCTGGGTATTTATCAAATATGAAAACACTAATTCAAAAAGACATGCTCTGCTCTGATCATTGCAGCATTATTTACAATAGCCAAGATATGGAACCAACACACCCATATCTATAGGACATCTTGCCCTTTGCTACAACATGATGAACCTTGAGGGAATTATGCTAAATGAAATAAGTCAGACAGACTTATTAAGGAAAGACAAATGCTGCATGCTTTCACTCGTGTGGAAGATAAACAAAGTGATTGAACAAACCAAACAAAATAATAAAATTCAGACCTTGGATTCTGACATCAGAATAGTGGATATCAGAGGTGGTTACCATAGGGGACAGGGATGAGTGGGGGGCAAAATGGGTAATGGGGAGTCAACTGTATGTTGGTGGATAGAAACCAGATTTTTGGTGGTTATCATAATGTACTATTTAGAGACGTCAAAGTATAAAATTGTATACCTGAAACTTATACTATGTTATAAGCCGATATTACCTCATTAAAAAAAAAAAAATTAGTAGCTCCAGTATCCTCACAGGAGCAGTCTCGTGAGGTGGGCAGAACAAAACTGGGAAGCCAGTCAGACTCCAGGATTTGCCCAGACTCGAACACTGCAGGGCTAGTCCCTGAACTGTTGTGTCATTTTCCTCAACACAGAGATAGGATAACCACTTGGCTATACCTTCTGTATCTAGAGCAAATATTTCAACAAATACTTGTTAGTGGGTTGACTCAAGGTAACAGGAATAATGAATATAAAATATCTGGAACTTACAAAACACAAATATTATCATTGTTTAGATAATATATGGGGAAGTTGTTGAAGGAGAGATGCAGAGAGCAAAAAACTTTGGATAGTCCTCATTACTGGGGAGCCCAAGTTTCTGTGCTAGGCCAGTGTGAGTCAAAACATGTGGAAGTTAATACTGACAGGTTAGGAGAAGAGATGAAGTTGCTCTGAATTAGCTCACATTCAGGGTTACCAACAACCTCTCTGAATGGAAAATATCCGTGTGACTTTTAACAATGTGTGGATATGAATAATAAACTCATCAAGGTAAAGTTAATAAGCTTCTTTTACCCGATATCATTGCTATAGCCAAAGCCACACTGAAGAAAAAATTGTTAAATGCATGGTTTTTTAATGCCACTATGTGGGAGGAATTTAAGGTGATAATCTCTTTTCAAGGCACATCTTTATTAAAAGGGAATTATTCAAAGCCATCTGAATGGTAATTACTATATAAAGGCTAATTGTCCTAATTAATCTAATATGGGTCAATGACTCTACAGTACCTAAAGAAGAGCATTTTCAAATGAGAGGGGGAAAAAAAGAAACCCCAAAAGGAATTTCTTTAAGTGAACATCCTTAAATTTAGTGTTTCTGATTTATTTCTTGCACATGGATATTATATTGCTGCATATTATATTGCTGGAGTGGCTGAGCTGGGATAAAAAGAGATAGAGAGACTAATTCTCTGAGGATACTGAAGAATATTCTGTTCATGACTCAGGGGAAGGCACTATATAAATTACATTATAACAATACTGTCTCTTTCTGATAACATAGTACTGAAAGAAGAATTCAATATGACAAGAAGTCAAATTTACTATCATACTGTTTGATTCTCTTGGTGATGTGATATAAAGTGCATGCTGATACCTGTTTTTATTTGATTAACTTCAGTTTCTCTGAATGCCAACTTGTCCCATTTGAAGTACTGGCTGCACAACATAAACTGAGACTGATAATATCTGAGCCCTATGACTAAGAAAAGAATGTATAATCCACACCTGGTTAGGCAAAATAAAACCCCCAAAATGTCCACATTTTTATTCCCCAAGTTTGTGAATAGTTACATTATATGGCAAGAGTGACTTAGCAGCCATGAAATATCTTAAGATGAGATTATCCTGGATTATGTGGCCAGGCCCAATGTACTCACATGTGTTCTCATGAATGGAGGAAAGAGGTAGGAAGTCAGACTCAGAGAAGGAGGTGAGCATGGAAACGAAGGTCAGAGGAGAAAGGAAGATGGATTTGACAGTGCTACACAGCTGGTGTTGAAGATAGAGAAAGGAGCCACAAGTCAAGAAATGCTGGCAACCTCTTGAACTGGAAAAGGTAAGGCAATGGAGTCTCCCTTAGAGCCTCCAGAGGGCCCTGAGTTTTAAAGCAATCTTGACTTTTGCCCAGGAAGAATGATTTTTGGATTTCTGGCTTCTAGAAAATACATTTGTATTATTTCAAGTCATTAGGTTTATGATTGTTGCTACAGCAGCAGTAGAAATTAACACACCACTTTTAGGCTCATGGCACAAAGCTACATTGATGTCATTTCAGTTGGAATGAAATAAGTTTCCCAAAGTGTGCCTATAATCCAAGACAGAGCTATGACCATAAACCAGGAGGCACTTCACTAGAAGCTTTTGCTCTTATTTTTTTTCTCATCACTAGCTGACTTTGATCTTATTCATTTTGAGAAATTACGTGTTAGTAGGGGTTCCAAAGTATGGGGGAAAAAATAGTCCCTTCATGAGTTAATTTCACTCTCTCAGAGCTTTAAAGCCCAATGCCATTTCCTAATGTCTAATTACAACTATAAACAATGTCTTTTTATATAAATGTGACCCCTGTTCTGTACCAAAATTATAAACAAGATTGAACCACTTAGAGGAAAAGAAGATATCCATAAAGTTTTTATATAGTGGGTGAGCATTTCACCAGGAATTCAGATATGTCCTTAGGCTAATAGAGTGGTCTGGGCAGAAGTTCTGGACAGCTGAACAAAATCTCACACAAGCCCAAAAAGCTGAATTATAATAATTTTAGGGGCCTCCCTGGTGGCGCAAGGGGTTAAGCACAGCACTATGAAGCAATCCACAGCCTCTGCAGCACGAGTTCGATTCCCAGGCTGGCCAGGGAGATACCCACATGGCGCAGCAGACCTCTCCTGTCTCGCCCGTTGCTCCCCTCAGCAGTGTATTTCAGTCAGTCTGCCTGTTCTGCTCCCCACTCTGTCTCTGGTGAATCCTCTCACTCTCATCGCCCACCCCCCGCACCTCTGGCCTGTACCCCAGCTCTTGTATGCATGAATAAATAAATCTTTAAATAATAATAATAATTTTAACAGTCACTATGCTAAGGAGCACTTATGTCACATTAAGGAACATACTCTTACTGTCCCTATTTTGAACTGAGGAAATTAAAGCTTAAGAAATGGCACCATCCTTCCTGTTACCTACAGCAGACTCATAGATTCAACTCCAGACAGATCTACTCTGTGTTCCTCAAGACTGCTCTATGTCCCTTCTCCACATCAGAAGCTCTCTGGTTGACAACTTGGCAAGTTTTCTATATAGCAAAATCATGAGAGAGTTATTGTTTTCTTGATGTTTAAATTGTGCTACCCCAGCAAATTCTTGAGGCTGCGGGAAAGATTTGTTAGAGCAAACATATATCACACACAACACCAAACAAAGTCCTGTTGCCAAATGCAGTGAGAGAATGGGCTGGAGTGCAGTGTAAGCTTGGCTTTCTCTGAAGCAGCACTTCTTACTGGCCCAATTGAGAGCTTGCTAACAGATGTCATGATAGTGACTCCATTAGAAGACAAACGATGAAAATGAATAAGTGCACATTTTGATACTTATAATTGCAATGATCCCACTGAGGAAGAAAAGCTGGAGGAATCCAATGAGACCAATTAGGCTGGATTGAAGCTCTCCAATATGCGTGGATGGAAGGTCAACAAGATGGTACACACCCAAGGTCGTAGGGTAACTCAAGTCTTAGAGGAAAATTAATGCTCATAATTAGGTAAAAATGCTTAAGAAAGTAAGAAATCCTTAGTGGAAGTAGTTTTGGACTGGAAAGGTCCTGGGCTTGAAAATAATGACGCTAGGTTGACATGTAACTGCAGCAAGGAAGCAGAACTTCCCTGCTCCTGTTGTACTACTGCTTGTTTTCTGGGTAAAAAGACTGCTCATCAGAATTGACTGGAAAGGCTGGAATACATGTTGATAATTAATTATTTCCGAAGGGAGGGGAATATATAGATTGAAAAAACAACTGTGGAGTCAGATAGACCTGGCGTCTATTTTGTTCTTCTGGTAAGTCACTTAACAGCTCTAAATTTCTATTTCTTCATTTGTAAAATTGGGATCATAGTATATACCTCTTATGGCTGCGGGGAAAATTGCACATAAGACACTTTAACACTGTGCATGGCACATAATACATACTGGATGCATGGGAATGATTCATTTTATCATTATTTTTATGAACTAAATAGGTGACATGATATCAGAAATATTTAAGAAGTTGTGAAGGAAGAATATTGTAATTTAGTAGGTCTAGAATGGGTCAGAGCTCCTGAATTTCTGAACTCTCAGCTGATGGCGATCATGATGATGACAACCTAAAAATCACACTTTGAAAAGGAAAAGCTTTTCAAAGATTAATCGAAGACTTAAAATTGCAATGAAATGGATTTAGGTAACTAGTGGTTCACCACACTGACTTCACCAGAATCACCTGGGGAACTTTAAAAATACTGATATCTGGGCCTGACCAAGACTAACTGAATTAGAATCTCTGAGGAGGAAGCTTGAGCATCTGCAAGTTTTTAATTTTTCAATGATTCTTATCCTCTATATTAAGACTGAGTGATATATTGAAGAAATACATATATAAAATGAAGAAACTTTATAAATTATATATACATAAATAAATTATATTACTTTCTTAGGTGTCATTAGGTATATATGAGTCATAATATATATATTTGCATATCATATGATATAAATGATCATTATATATAATTAGACATATAAATAACTTACAGAGGGCAAATTTCCATTTATATATATGCACATATGTAATATGATATAATACAGGTGTCAGAGAAGCTCCTATAACACTCTGTTGTAAATGTGATTATAAATTACTATCTAACCTATGGTTAAAAATGAAATCATTCCAATGAAAACCTTCATAACATTAGGCAAAGATTCTTGTACGTCACTGTTAAAAAGTAAATCAATGTATATCACTTCACGCTCATTAGGATAACTACTATCAAAAAAAAATAAAAAGCAGAAAATAAGTGTTGGTGAGACTGGGAAAATTTGAAAACTGTGCTGCTGGTGGTAATGCAAAATGGTATGGCTGCTCTGGAAAATGGCAAGGTATTTCCTCAAAGAATTTAAAAAAATAGAATAAATAGAATTACCATATGATCAAGCAATTCCACCTCTGGGCATTTACCACAAAGAATTTAAAGCAGAATCTCGGAGACATTTGTAGAGCCATGTGCACAGAAGTGGGTGGAAGTCAAAAGGTAGAAGCAACCAAGCTGCCTGTCAATGGATGAGTGGATAAACAAAATGTGATATACACGTACAATGGAATAATACTCAGCCTTAAAAAAGAAGGAAATTCTGGGCCTCCCCTGGTGGGCCAGCAGTTCAGCGGTGGGCTGCGGGGCTCCCCGCAGCCTCTGCAACGCTGGTTGGTGCTGGTTCGTTCCCCGGCTGCTGGCGAGGGTCCCACCAAAAAAAAAAAAAAAAAAAGAAGGAAATTCTGACATATTACCATGTGGATTAATGTTGAGGATTTATGCTAAGTGAAATAAGCCAGTCACAAAAAGACAAACAGAGTGATTCCATTTATATGGATATAAAGAATAATTAGATTCGTAAAGACAGAATGGTGGTTGGTAAGGACTGGGGGAGGAGAGAATAGAGAGTTATTGATAATGGATACAGAATTTCAGTTTTGCCAGATGAGAAGCTTTCTGGAGATGAACTCTGGTAATGTTGCACAACAGTGTGAATACTCCAAAATGGTTAGATGGTCACTTTTATGTTATGTGGATTTTACCATGATTTTTTAGAAAAGTAAACCAACATAAAATCTGAAGTTACCAAGAGCAATTTTATACACGAAGAGGAAATCTATTCTTATTAGACACTTTGTATTTTGTACCTTTTGAAATTTTGATACTGATAATAATCTGAGTGAGAGAACAGATATTAATCTCCCTTTCAGAATTAAAGAAAATGAGGCTTAGAGATGAGACCCTTTTCTCACAGGACCAGAGACCACTCCCCTCCGCTCTTTCTGGCCACACTTGATCCTAGTGGCTGAATTTTGAAATGTGTGTGTGTGTGGGATCTCAGCTATCTGCATTAAGATTGTGCTTGGATATTTTTGCAATTATAAATATCTCTGATAGGTTGATGTGGTAGGGATATTTGTTTCTTTGCCAAGCTGGTGACAATTTAATGATAGTATTGTCAACCGGTGTCTTCAATGATTATGCACATTTATCAGACAAGATAATTGTCTCCACTATGCCAGTTGCTCACACACCAGAAATGAAGCTCCAGAAACAGTCTATTACTCTGACAAGGATAATAGGTCATTATTACCAAATCAGCAGCACAGTGCTTTAAAAATAAACGACCCTGCTTCCCATCATTATTTATTTTTCATAAGTGCCTCAGGTTTGCCATAGCATCTAACAGCAGGAGACAATTATCCCATAATATTCCTTAGTTTTTTTTTTTACTATAACTTAAATGATCCTAAGAGGTAAATAGAAAGCTTGTGTTGACCCCAAAGTAATTTGGTGGTTTTCTAGAGGCAGTAATAGAAAGTGGATAGAATTCATGCCATATACCTACCCAAGGCATATAATCTTTTCTTTTTATTCAATTTTGTTGAAAAAAAAAATGACCAACTAGGAAGATGGGGATGAGAGGGGTAGGGAGAAATTCTGTGTACTTGCACATGAATTAAGGTGAATTTTTTAAATTCTGTTAATGGTCTTTGATTATATAGAGAGTATAGCAGATCCCAAACACCGTCCCTTCTCCTCTATGGAGTGTTTTAAGAGGGAAACCCACAACTCAAAGGGAAAAATTCTTCTCCACTTGTCCAGAAGTCCCCTCCACTTCCTTCCTCAGGCAGCACTGCCTGAGGGGACCTAGGGGGGCTTCCTGGAGCTGGACAGCTGGTATTATCATCAGGCAAGAGATTCCGCCCAAGTCGCTGTCCTCCTGCAGTGGAGTCTGGACTGAATCACAAGGCCAGAGGCTGCACCACCTGCGGCTGAGGCTGTGGCGGGCAGGAGTGTTCGTTTCCTAAGGCAGGAAGGAGGAGAGCAGGCTGGGTGAGGCCCCCGCTTCTTTGGTAACTGAGAACTGTCCTGTTAGAGGTGGCCGCTCACTTTCAAAACAAAAAGAAGCTTGCAACTGTAAAAGGCTAGGAAGGGTTTCCTCTCCCCCCTAACCCCCCCATTTAGAGGCAAAACCTATTTATGAGGCTTTATTAAGTGCAAATAAGTCCCTGGGCTTCAACGGAAAAGCAGCAGCTGCTGAAGATGTGGTCATTTGCATATAAATGACATGATTTCAGCTCAGAGAGGAATATTGAAAAATATACATGTCGACAATGGAATCCTGATAGATTCACACATATTAAGGTCAGATATTGTAATTTTTAAGGCTGCTGCATGCTGATGACTGTATCATATCACACATTCAATTTTGTTTGGGTTATATGAGTTTTATCTTCTATGAAATGGAGGATTTTTATTGTGAATTAATTAAACTACTTTTTTCCCCCTAAACATGAGAACATTTAGGTCAATAAGCTAAATGCTCTACAAATGCATAGGCTCCATGACAGTCAGTTACCAACTACAAACTTGGTTTTCTGCGCAGCAGACAAAGAGGGTTTTGTGCCCAGGGGTCTCCTGGGGAAGAGAGAGCAGGACTTTCTTGATTTCAATCTGTCTGCTGCAAGGTCGGCCTTTTCTGAAGGGCCCAAAGGAAGCCCCAGTTTCCATATTCCTTTTTTTTAAAATTGTATTTTTTTTTTTTGAGATAATGTTGGTATACAACACCATACATGAGTCAGAGGTAGCCTGACTAAAAGATTAAAAGAGTAATTAGCTGTAGTCTAGAAATTCCCCCAAATGTACCAAGTGCCCACAATTGTTTCCTTGCCCCATAGCTTGATGTTCACAGTTGGCCAGAGACAGATTCTGGAATCAGCTGTGTGGCTTCCAGGTATGTGTCCCCCAAGCTGCCTGGAGGAAGGAGATGGACACTTCTGTATTCTGCACCCAACTTGCCCTTGCTTCGGTCAGGATGCTCACTGGCTCCTTCACCAACTGCAAAATAGAGCTTGTATAGAAACTGTTCTGGAAAGGCCATAGAGACATGTAATACTACTTTCACCCTGCCAGTCGGTCCACAGCTGCCTCAGGGAGGACATTTTCCTGTAAATGATGATCAAGTAAATGATAACTTTAGATTTTCTGGTAGAAAAATAATATCCTATGTTCCTTTAACTAACAGATTCTATTGATGTAAATTCAATTTTTGATCAATGCATTAATTATTTATCAAATAAGTCAGGTAACTAATTCTCAACATATTTTTACACCCTGTACATTAACATTTACTAGATGAATAAAGTCCATGGTATGGTACACTTTTTAAAAGAGATAATTAAAGATAATAGGTAAATAATTAAATAGCTAGCAGGGAAAAGGGAACATTTATAAACTCACCATAAATTTGTGTTTCATACAGGGCCTCCCTGGTGGCGCAAGGGGTTAAGCACCGCACTATGGAGCAATCTGCAGCCTCTGCAGCACGAGTTCGATCCCCGGCTGGCCAAGGAGAAACCCACACGGCGCAGCAGACCTCTCCTGTCTCATCCACTGCTCCCCTCAGCAGTGTATTTCAGTCAGTTTGCCTGTTCTGCTCCCCACTCTGTGTCTGGTGAATCCTCTCACCCCCTGCATCGCTGATCTGTGCCCCAGCTGCATAAATAAATAAATTTTAAAAAATATTGTGTTTCATATGGAATTAGATATTTCAGTCATGCTATTTTGAAAAAAGAATCTCAATGTCAATTTGTTGGTGTATTCAATGCATTCTCCTCAAATGATCTGTGGAGACACCTGTTATCCTTTAGACTTAATGAAGATTCTAAAACTACATCTTCTAAAAATGTTTAGTCCTGGTAATTGATCATATTATACATGAAGATGATTTTATTATCCAAAGTTTGGTGTATCAGAAACAGAGAACAGTGACTCAGTCACCCAGGGGTGGACATAAGTATTAGGAAGTCTGAAGTATATAGAATTTGGAGGGCTCTTTTTAAGAAAAAGAACATAAAGTTACTGATACAAAATGAGTGCAAAAATTAATATTTATTTAGGTTGAGAAAAAAATCACAACAAATTGTAAATTAAAAAAAAGAAATCACAACAAATCACAAACCTTACAAAAGTCACCAAAATAATGTAACATCTGTTAATTGATCATCTGGCTACACACCTTCTGTAATACTCCCCCTACGCTACCTCTGTGGCTGTTGCTTATAAATTAGTTATCTATTATTGATAGTTTCAAAAAGTATTTCATCTCCACAACTTACTACAATTATGATGTCATATAAAGTTTTAGGATGTTGTCAAATCTGGGAAAACCTCTATTTCTTTCATAAGAATACTGTAAAATTTCAGGGAATTTCAAATTTTCTTGTGTAGTGGCTAATGCTAAAGACTTCCATATTTCCCAAGTACCTGGGACCATCGACAGGATGGTTTTTATTGCAATGTGCTTCTAAGCCCTGCACTTCTTGAACCCTGCATGAGCTCCTGCAAACAATGTTTATAGCTAGTGTGCTCGCTGTCTCCCTCATTATGTCTCTCTCTCTCTCTCTCTCTCGCTCTCTCGCTCTCTCTCTCTGTTTCTCTCTTTCTCTCTGTCCTGTTAACAACATGTTTATTATATGCAGATATGACTGGGAAACATATAATTAAATGTATTCCAAACTCAACTTTGGCTTAAGTGAAAACGAATCTTTCTTATGAGAATGGACTCTGCTGAAAGATTCTGGCCCTCTGTGCCTTTGCACAGTCTGGTGGTTCTTATATACCAGGTGATTGTTGATTTCAAGGTGCAGTGTCTGTGATGAGAGAAAGCGCCCTTGTGAAAGCAGCAGAAAACAGTTGAGTAGCTTCCTCTGGCAGCTCAAACCCCTGCAAGTTAAGAAAAAAAAAAAGCAGCTCTTTTCTCACTTCATGGAAACAATAGCCTCCATACTCCCCTTGCGCCCCACAGTTCAGTGCAGCCAGAGTAAAACTAAAACCAGAAAATGCCACAAGAAATAGAGATAAGAGCCCCAAGTGGATGGTGGTCTCTCTGGGGTATGATTGACTGAACACAGCCAATTCTCTAGTGGATCCACTACCATCGTCACCTGGAGGAGCTTTACTAAAAGCAGCGCATCCCGGAGCTGCCAGATATGAAATGGACACTCTGTTCCGTCCTAGCAAGAAGATGAAGCTGGCAGTTTAGATTGCTGAAAAACAGTTTGAGATAAGCTTGTAGTTCCATAGACATTAATCCGTGCCTCTAGATAGCAAGTAAGCCTATTGGAAAGCTTCTTCAATTCAAGCAGTTAATAATATATCAAGTCTTGTAGCTTAAGGGATACAATTTTCAAAATTATTGTACTGAGGGAATCATAAATTCCACCAAGAGGAAGGTTGTAGTCCAGATATTTTATTTTAGATTTCCATCTAGGGTGCATTATGACACTCCACATGAAAGTCAAATCGTCCATGTAAAATGGTTTCCAGGTGATAAGTTTACCCCAAGGGGTCCAGTAAAGTAATACATTCAGAGTTATATCTGACTTTCACAATCTATAAAGACTAGTTATCAATTTTTTGAAAGATTTGATAAGCAGGAACAAAAAAATAGCTTATGGATGCTGACATTTGTCTCATTAATGGGAGCAGCATAAGAAGTACAAGCTCCTTCTGGATTTGGCTGTAAATACACCGCTGACATACATTTTGGAAGGTTGCTGTTTTGTGCTGATGGGAATGTATTTGTCTAACCTTGCACTGACTATAATAGACATAAGAAGCAGTGATATTACTGTCAGCCACATTCAGCTTTTTAAAACAGGGGCACTCACTCTGCCAATATCTGTCAGGTTCCAGGCCACTACATATTAAAAATTATGTTCCATCAACACTGGCTGGCCTAGTGGAAGTTTTATTAGGAAATAATTCTCCGGTTGTGTTTGGGGAAGGGAAGAAAAAAACCCCACTTCACCCAATAGGGTTCAAAGAAATAATTAATGTTTCTTCCATCCTCAGAATAAGAATGCTATGGACTTCTCCAGTGTTTCACGTGGAGTACCCCAGCCCCACCTTGCAAGGGCAGAGCTAATGGACGTGTTAGAAACAGGGAGGAGGCCCAAATACTAATTAATTGTCACTTTGCGGGTGGACTATAACGGCAGCATTTTGTGTATCAGTAAGGCATATTATTTTCATGACCTATTCCCTTG
Organism: Talpa occidentalis; assembly: GCF_014898055.3. NCBI lineage: Eukaryota > Metazoa > Chordata > Mammalia > Eulipotyphla > Talpidae > Talpa > Talpa occidentalis. Next base: position 93,761,680 of record NW_023605305.1, on the reverse strand, counting down.
TTACCAGGGGAAAAGAAGTAGAATCTTCTTTTTCCTGGAACATTGGTAAGTTTATTTGGAGATGCTTATTTAAACAATAAGAATGACAACAAAATGCTTACATTTGCTTGGCTTGGGTTAGACTTTTTAGTTGTTTTTTTTTTAAGATTTATTTATGCATATAAGAACTGGGGTACAGGTCAGAGGTGTGGGGGGTGAGAGGATTCACCAGAGACAGAGTGGGAAACAGAAGAGTCAGATTCACCGAAATACACTGCTGAGGGGAGCAGCAGGCGAGACAGGAGAGGTCTGCTGTGCCATGTGGGTTTCTTCCTGGCCGGGTAGGGGATCAAACTCATGCTGCAGTGGCTGCGGACAGCTTCGTAGGTTGCGTCTTAACCCTGTGCGCCACCAGGGAGGCCCTAGGCTTTTTAGTTGAAACTGCATTCCTGGGAGGATGCTGAGTGTCCAAACTGCACCTCTTGAGTTCATGAAGTAAAGCACAAGAAGTGGCTGCATTATTCACTGTCCAGAATTTAACATGAACCCATTCTTCAAAAAATTCACCATGCACTTGAGCAAAAGTAGATTGTGGTAGTTCTACATTTATTGGATGAGACATACCACACTTATCTTATGGTGGTTGACATCATCAGTAAATGGGTTGCTTATCATATAAGTAAATATTCCAAATAATTATATTTTAATTTTAAACCATTTGGTATCTGCATGTTACATTTTAGCATTTCTAAAATAATTGTATAACTCCTTCCCTTTTTGTACTTCAGTGAACATAGACTAATTTTTTCTTTGTGAAATGAATTTATTGTTACAAGTTACCCCTCAGTAAGGACTGCCAAGGCCACTGAGCTACACGTGGCTGTTGGGCTGTGGCCTGCAGGCTTCCCCTTAGCATCAGCGTTTGCTTTTTCCTCCCACTGTGTGCTTACCTGGAATTTCCTCTCACATTCTGGGGTAAGGTCCAGCTCCACCATTTACTACCTATGTGAACCTGAATATTTAATTTCCTCAGCTTCTTTATTTGTAAAATGGAGAAGAAATACACACCTTAAGTTTATGATGAGTTGAATTGATATTAGCACAGAATTTACTGCAGAGACTTCTGGGGCTAAGGTGCAGTTGTTCAGCCTTCTTTAGAGTAACTGGAAAGTAAGTCAGTTCTAAGATGTGTCTAAGGGTTTTGGGACACCCCCTCTGACTATTTAGGGGCCTTCTTTACTTGTTTGTGTGTTTGTTGCTGGGTATTGGAGAGCTGACCTCGCCAGCACCTCACCCCCTAGAACAGACCCCTGCTGAGCCTTGTGGTTCATTTTTTAATTTTTTAAATTTTTTTTAAAAAGATTTATTTATTTATGCATACAAGAGCTGGGGTACAGGCCAGAGGTGTGGGGGGTAAGAGGATTCACCAGAGACAGAGTAGGGAAAAGAACAGGCAGATCGACTGAAGCACACTGCTGAGGGGAGCAGCGGGCGAGTCAGGAGAGGTCTGCTGCACCATGTGGGTAGCTCCCTGGTTGCTGGCCCGGGATGGAACTCATGCTGCAGATGGCTATGGACAGCTTCGCAGGTTGCATCTTAAGCCCTTGCGCCACCAGGGAGGCCTGAGCCTGGTGGTTTAAAGCAGTATCACCCAGTGTCCTCACAGCGTCATGTTTTTATCTATCTATATAAATAAGATTGTTTCTTAGAAATTTAAATAAATAAATAAAATAAATAAGATTGTTTCTTCTATAATTATTTTTCCATTACATGGAAATGATTCAGTCCATTTCACCTGGTTTGGAGGCCTGACTTTGCACAGAGGCTATTTGGAATGCCCAGTGTTAACTTTAGGGAGACCTGGGGGTCCCCAGATCCATGGGTCTGAATTGTGCCTCTGCTTCCCCTGAGGGCTTGCTAAACACACATTCCTGACCCCGCTCTGAGTATGAGTCAGTAGGTCTCAAGTCGGATTCAAAATTTTACATGTTGAACAAGTTCCCAGGTGAAGGTGATGCTGGTGTTGCTGAGAACCACTGCTTTAGGGAACGCAAAGCGGAATGGGTGTTGTGGGTTAGCAATCGGCATGCTGCTCACGCCTTACTCCATCGGCCAATGATTATATAGAAGTAGGCTGGGAGGTCAGCTAGTTCTACGAAAGTCAAGCCTGCTCTTAGAGGTAAGTGGTTATTTATAACTTGATTTCTAAAACACGTATGACCAAGGTGAGGTGTAAAGCAGCTTTTCAGTAGCTTTAATTCCTTCCCACCCCATTGCCTAGTAGGTGCAAAGAGCTGGAGCCCCTCCTCCAGGGCCTGTCCCACTCTTGTTTCCTCCCCTGTCAGGCTCCCCTAAGGCAGACAATTTAGGATTTGCTTGGGGCTTGTGGTCTGAATTATTAGCTCTTGGATAAGGTGAGACCCACTTAAATTGTTGCTCCTAATCTCCCACCACTCACTTGGTTGAGAAGGAAACAATTCGGTAACTGTTTGCAAGCTGGGAAATTTTCAAAGGGTTTAATTGAGATAACCCCAAACCATGTTTCGAAAATTCAAATCACACATAGTTCTTTGAAATGGGAAACAGCTTTCTGAGGCCTAGCCTCAATGCCCAGACTTTGGCGTGAAAGTGTCCCAGGAAACTCTCTGCCAGACACAAAGAGGAGAGTGCTTCAATAAAAGGAGTTGGGAAAACTGGACAGCTGCATGCAAAAGAATGAAACTAGACAAGTCTCACACCATACACCAAGATCAGCTCAAAATGGATCACAGACTTGGATGTAAACCTGAAACTATAAAATACATAGAAGAGGCCTCCCTGGTGGCGTAAGGGGTTAAGCACTGCACTATGAAGCAATCTGCAGCCTCTACAGCACAAGTTCGATCCCTGGGCAGCCAGGGAGCACCCCACATGGCACAGCAGACCTTTCCTGCCTCGCCCGCTGCTCCCCTCAGCAGTGTACTTCGGTCAATCTGCCTGTTCTGTTCCCCACTCTGTCTCTGGTGAATCCTCTCCCCCCCCCCTCCCTGCCCACATCTCTGGCCTGTACCCCAGCTCTTGTATGCATAAATAAATAAATCTTTAAAAAATAATAAAATAAATTAATAAAACAAAAACTAAAGAGGAGAGCTACAGCTGTGGGCCAGGCTATCCTACCTGTGTCTGTGTGGCCCAAGGTGAAAAGTGGAGCTGGGAGAAATCCTGGGACATAAGGAGTAAAGAGGGTCTAGGAATAAGAGACAAGTCATTCTTAAAGTGTTTGAAGTCTTGTATTATTTCATTACCTCTGATTTTAGGATGAGCCTGCTGCATGTACTACATTGTATTACTGGGGTTGATAGGGGTTTTGGGCTCTCCAGGATGAGAGAGGAGAAAAGCCCAAAATGTTTCTGACACAGGTGAGATGGAGAAACAGCAGGCCCCAGAAGGCAGTGAGAGGGGTCACTCCGAGAGTGCTAGGCCCAGGGATTTACTGTGCTGCTTGGAGAGGTCACTAGGCTCCCCTTAGCATTTGACCTGCCAAACTTGAGGTGTTCATTTAAATAGTAAAGAAAAAGGTGACAGTCTTAAGGGTAGCCTGAGGTTCTAGAAGGGGTCTCTGGTCAGGGAGCCCCGCCTAGAGTCTGGGATTAGCATTATAAGTTATAAAAAGTTGTTCCTGTTTCCTCTGTGACAGTGTGAAAGAGGTCACTGCCACATCTGGGCAAAGTAAGTTTGCTTTTCCTAGAGCATATCTTTTGTAGAATATTTTCCTTTCTTGTAGCATCTACTAGATACAAAGCAACTTCAAAACAAAGCTATAGACATAGATATAGATATAATTACATATAATATACAACATTAATATATAATATGTATTATTATAAATAATTACTAACTATATAATATATAGATATAGTTAAATGTTATATTATAAATATATATATAGCTATAGATAGCTAGAGAGGAATATATAGATATAGATGAAAGTATAGGTGTATAAATATAATATATGATATATAATTAACTATAAATTATATATATGACTGTATTCTTTTTTTTTTAAGATTTATTTATTTATTTATACAAGCACTGGGTACAGTCAGAAGCACGGGAGGGTGAGAGAATTCACCAGAGCCAGAGCAGGAGCAGAGCAGGCAGAAGGACCGAAGTACACTGCTGAGGGGAGCAGCGGGCGGCAAGAGAGGTCTGCGCACCATGTGGGACCCTCCTCCGGTGGCCGGGGAGCAGCCGGGGATCGAACCAGCACTGCAGAGGCTACAGGCAGCTTCTCAACCCAGCGCTCAACCGCTGCGCCACCGGGGAGGGCCTATATGACTGTATTCTATGCATATATATATATATCTCCTTACTCCTTTATTGTCTTCAGTAATATAATTTAATGTGGAAATACTCCTGGCTTTGGATACTCTATGTAAATACATGCTATATCTACTTAGGATACTGTATCTACATCTATAACTGCACACGTAAACCTGTATCTATAGCTACATGTTCCTCATAAGGCATTCGCTTCCTTTCCTGCTGAGCCTTGCTGACAACCAGTTTGCCTTTATGCACTAGGTCCAGAGAGGATACTATCCAGAGCCTATTGTTCTTGGGCCAGGGCAAGACAGGGTGGAAGCCAGGCTACCTGTCTGTTCTAGGTACCTTGTCAAGATTCCTGCCACTTAACAACTTTGGGCAGCAGCCCCAAGTCTTATCCTCGTCCAAAAGCAAAGAGGTAAAATATATGCCAGGATCCTGCAATTTGTCCTACGATTGGGCATCTTTCCCTGAAAGGAATCACCAGTGCAATTAAAAATCAAACAAAAGAGAGGCCAGGCACACACACACACACATCCCTACCTCAGGGCTCTGTAAAAGGGACCCCAGGGGGAAAATAAAATTTAGGAGGTTTGTTGAACCCACTGTAGAGCTGATCCAGAATTTAAATTGATTCCATAATTTATTGCATTTTAATTAGCAATCACAAGAGACCAAGTATTGTTTACTCTCTTGTTAGGAGCTCTAGTTGGAAACAAATACCAGGGAGTCTTAATAAGGATGAGTTATATTTACTGTTTTCCATTTTACTGTCTTGTTATAATCATCACAAGAAGAGATTCATTTAGTGCTCATCTGTTCTTCGTATGACATTTGTTGACCACTAGGGTGACATAAAATCAGAATATACCCCATAAGCCTAGAAAGAACCCCTCCAGCCTCCCACCCCCACCCATGCTTACTCTTTCATTGTTTTCAATAATATAATTTAATGTGGAAATACTTCTGGCTTACGTTAGGAGACGAGTTCCCATGTGCCATCGTCACCCAAAATGCATTTAAATGACTGCTGTTGGTTATTTATTTGGAGCAGAATAACACTATAAACAGCAGACAGCTGTATTTATACGTGCCACTGCAATATGGAAGCATCAGCCACGTTGGACAGACTGCTGTAGTCAGCACCCATCAGCTTATCAGGCCACCCAGCTGATGGTTACCATGCTGGATTTGTTTTATTCTGCATTTTTGTTTTGGGGGTTAATAAAATATTAGTTCTTTGTAATGACATTTCCCCAGGGCTAAAGCTTTTGGAGTTTCCAAATGCTCTTGCTATCATTGCTCAAGCAGGAAAAACCCTGAACTTCCATTTGGGGATGGGGCTTTCTGGGACAAGGCATTTCCCTGGGAGCAGTCTGGATCCCTGTTCCTCACTGGGAGCATTATTAAGTACTTTGTAAATGCCGCTGTGCATTATCGCAGTGATTCCCGCTGGTCCTCATGGCTCTGTCACTTGGATTGGGCACCTCCGGGTAATCGAGCTCATTATCTGAAGTCGAACGGCTATTTCATTAAATGAAGTAGGAGGACTTGATTTTTTGAGGCCATCCTCAAAAAAAGGAATGTTGTATGTAAATTGAATACACATACTCCACTTAGACTTTTCATTCAAATTGGACTTTTTTCCCCTAAAAGCAAGTGAAGTGAATGCCATTGTCTATTTGTCTATTTACACCTGTTTTTTTTTTTTCTTTTTTAACTCAGTTTTCCACCTAGCCATAGAGGCCCCAATCCTATGCTTGGGTTTTAATTAAACCAGGCTCCCTGTTAAAAAGCTCCTATTGTTCTTTTCATTTAAATAGGAGCCTTCTTAGATCTTTAACAAGACCACAGAGGAGTAATAAATCTAAGTAATTGTCCTTATTAAGAGGAGATTATTCTCACAAGACTATAACAGTCACCAAAGTAACTAAAGCCATTTGTAGGTAGCAGTTAGAGTAGCCTCCTCTTACCCAAATACAGAAATGCCTCATTAGTCACTTTCTCTGCAACTCAAATTAAATTAGATGGCATTCTGTTTATTTTTCATAACTTTTGCTAACAGAAGGGGATTTTCCCTTTGAAGATATTAATCAGGAAACTTCAAGTCCAACTGCCCTGGGCTTGTGGGATGGAGATGACCTCTCTCTCGCTCCCTTTTTCCTTCCCTTCACAACTGATACCAAATTTCTGTTCTGCCGGGCACTCTGCTATAGTCCTTTGGATGGCATATATACCATGTAGCTATCCCATATATAACATAGATATCCAGTCATCTAATTTTTTTAAAGATTTATTTATTTATGCATGTAAGAGCTGGGGTGCAGGCCAGTGATGCAGGGAGTGAGAAAATTCACCAGAGACAGAGTGGGGAGCAGAACAGGCAGACTGACTGAAATACACTGCTGAGGGGAGTAGCGGGCAAGTCAGGAGAGGTCTGCTGTGCCATGTGGGTAGCTCTCTGGCTGGGGATTGAACTCGTGCTGCAGTGGCTGCGGACAGCTTCATAGTGCTTCGTCTTAACCCCTTGTGCCACCAAGGAGACCCCCATTCATCTAATTTTTAATAAATTTCTTCAATGTACAACACACTGTATTAGGAGCTGACGTTTCAGAATGAAAAAGGGCAGACACACTCCTTCCCTTGTTGGAACTTAAAATGTTGTATGAATATATATTAACCCAATAATTACTGTAACCATGGCAAAAAGTTAGAGAAGCAAGGACAGGGTGCCATGTGAGCATGTTTCAGAGAGTGAGAAGCAGTCCACTCAGAATGATTCATTTCTTGGTTTGTTCTATTACAATCAGACATCTGCCTTCCAATCCTACAAAGCTGCCAATGAAACTTTCTTGTTGGCCAAGTTCTCATGTAGGCTGAAACTTCTGATAGTTTCAATTTCTGTTTAAAACCCAGTTTTAAATTTTTATTTATTTATTTTTTAAGATTTATTTATTTATACAAGCACTGGGGTATAGGCCAGAGGCGCAGGAGGGTAAGAGAATTCACCAGAGACAGAGCAGGGAGCAGAGCAGGCAGAAGGACTGAAATACACTACTGAAGGGAGCAGCGGGTGAGGTAGGAGAGGTCTGCTGTGCCATGTGGGAATCTCCCTGGCTGGCTGGGAATCAAACCTGCACTGCAGAGGCTACAGACAGCTTCACAGTACTGCACTCAACCCACTGCGCCACTGGGGAGGCCCCTGTTTAAAACCCAGTTTTTTAACACCAAACTCCCTGGGGTAGAAAAAAATAACCTGTCTCCTATAGAGTTGTCAAAGTAAAAAATTGCAGCAGACCCAAGTAGCAGCCAAAGGTTGATTTCAGAAAACTGCACAGGTGTGTGCACGCATGTGTGGGCCTCTCCGAGAACAGGAATTTGGGGAGTGGGCTTTACACCAAAAAAGACAAAGTTTTGTTTGTCACCATTATTGGTCCCAGTCTTTGTTCTCAAGATCTTGCAGACACAGCTGACATCAGCCTAGCTCTTATGGACACTTCATGTTGAGTGTACTGATTTCTTGTCTGGGGAACTGCCCATTAGCACTGATACGTTTCTTGCCTCCCAAATTGCCAGTAACGGAAATTGTGGGTGCTACTTGCAAAATTCATTCTTAGTGTACAAAAGAGAAGCAACTAGAGCTGAGAATTGAGAGCTTGTCATTTGAAATGGAAACTAGTCGTCAACTAACAATAGCATTTTCTTGAAGAACAAAATTTAGTAGTCCACCTGCCGGGAGGCCTTTGCTGTGGCTTCGCTACCTCTGTGGATTGTCCACTGCCTGGTCTCTGGACTTCAACCTTGCGGACTCAGAACTTGAACAACCAACCTAAAGCAGGTTTTTTTTTTTTAAGGGATTGGAGAAGAGGTAGAGTTACATTAGACAAATAGTGAAACTGGAGGGTAAAAGCAAGGTATTAATAAGCCAAGGTATTAATTAGCAATGAAAAGTAACTGTCATAAGAAGCAAAATGCTCAAAAGTTTACCTAATTTATTCATTTTTTTTTAAAAAATATTTATTTATTATGCATACAAAAAAATGGGGTACAGGCCAGAGGCGTGGGGGGTTAGAGGACTCACCAGAGACAGAGCGGGGAACAGAACAGGCAGACTGACTGAAATACACTGCTGAGGGGAGCAGCAGGCGAGACAGGAGAGGTCTGCTGCGCCATGTGGGTTGCTCCCTGGCTGAGATCAAACTCGTGTTGCAGTGGCTGCGGATAGCTTCACAGTGCTGTGCTTAACCACCACCCTTGCACCACTAGGGAGGCCCTGACCTGTTCATTCTTGTCCTGAAGAAAGATTCTAAGCCGTGATCCAAAGATTGCTTGGAGAGTTGAGGGAGGATTGCAGAATCAGGATAAGAGGAATTTGATGATGTGATTATTTAATGAAATCAAACTAATAGAGGTTGATGCTTCCATCTGGTGAATGGAGCTAGAACTTTTGAGGGTTGCAAGATTAGATTCAATTGGACTCACTTCTCTGCAGTCGTCCTTACTTAATTTATGAATGCCTTTGCCAAAGGAACCCAGGGACTTAATTTGCTGACTGAGATGCCTTTAACCTAGGAGAATCTTCCCCAGACATCACTTTGCTCTGCATAAGAAAGTAATTGAGAGACCAACCTCATGAGAGTCTTTTTGAGAACTTAAATATATGGCTACTTTCTCTTATCAAGGGATGCTATTTTAGGGAAAAAATATATTTGAGTATAGATAATAAATACTTACAATTAAGAATCAATAATTAAGTATGGACCAGAACGAGAACCTCCAAAGGGTACCATTCCTTTTCGCGGCAGTGCATTGCCTCTGAAACAAGACAGTCTAGAATGGACTATCTGGAGGGAGAAGAGGAAAAGAGCTACTGAAATAGGTGAAAGGGGAGAAAAGAAAAGGCACTGAAAATAAATAAATGTTCCTCCTTTGTCACTTTGGGGTCCAACCCCAATTCCTTCGCCCTGACATTCAAAGTTTTTTGCTTTTGTCATAACTACAAGCCCTTGATTCTTTCTTTCTTTTAGGCCTCCAGGGCTGACGAGCGGCTTTTCAAATGGACATATTCTCCCTTGACACCCGTTCCACCTACCCAGCATTGCTAGTGAGGCTTAAGAGACCCACGAGCCATTTTTTTTCTTTTCAAGCAACTTTACTTTTCTTTGATGTTTGGCTATCAAAGGGCAATCATGTTTCCTGGTTCTTGGGGGAGTAACAGGGTAGGAAATACCACATCAAAGCCCCAAGTACACAAATACAGACACCCTGGTCACAGAATACTTCAGCTACCCAGGTGAGCAGGTACCAGAATGCCGATGTGTGAAAACACCCACTCACTTCCTCTTCTGTAACCTCCCAGGAGAAATTTGTTTTGAATGGAGATGTGATTTCCCAAAGTAACAAAGGGGGAAATTTGCATTTTTCTAGGCAATAGATTTCATTATTGCAACTTTTCCTGAAATAACTTATTCTTGTATTTTAGATCCACTTCTTTTTTTATATTTATTTATTTATGCATACAAGAACTGGGGTGTAGTTCAGAGGTGTGGGGGTCGGTGAGAGGATTCACCAGAAACAGAGTGGGGAGCAGAACAGGCAGACTGACTGAAATACACTGCTGAGGGGAGCAGCAATTGAGACAGGAGAGGTCTGCTGCGCCATGTGGGTAGTTCCCTGGCTTCCAGGGATCAAACTCATGTTGTAGTGGCTGGCAATAGCTTGATAGTACTGCATCTTTCACCCCTGCGCTACCAGGGAGGCCCTAGAACTACTTGACAAACAAAAAGCTGTTCCCAGTCACCCCTATCCTAACACAAGGCTTTCCTGTGGCTCTGGCCAAAGATGGGCAATTCAGAACAGCTTTGTCCACAGCTTTCTCTTAGGCATTTTCCTAGTACACAGCCAAAGACCCCAAGAAATTTTCAAATATCCATGTGGGAAAGGGAAGTCCATCTCAGATCCCAGCAGATGTGAATGGAGCTGATAGTTCCATTCCCAGCATTCTCTGGAGTTTAGCTTGAGAAAATAATAAGAATCCTATAGGATCAGTGATCTCACTCATTTGGACTACAGTAAATCTCTTCTATATTACGGCTCAGCCTCTGAGAATATTATATTGGGTCTCATTTTATTAAAGAATGTCGTGCATACCCAGAAGTCACTATTTAATTTTTAGCTGCAAGATACAATTTTGAAAAACCATTATCTAGAAAGTGCAATAATCAAACAATGTAATCATGAATGTTAAACCTCCTTGGAATATTATTGTAAATGCTTGCCAGCAGGAAGCAAGAGTTGACAAAGAAGTGTCTGACTTGGTTGGCTTTTTAATTTGTCAAAGCATCTTCACTTTCCAACAAGATATATTTGTTAAAATGTTTTTTCTCTGCATGATTGTTGTGAAACTATCAAAGAATGCAAAATCCTTAAACAAGGAAGACAGATTTGCATTTTCTATTTGTTCCAGCCTAAGATTCAGGATTAAATCACTTTAAGAGACACAATTGAATCTCTTCTCAGAGGAGCCAGGCTGTCCACATACATCACCAATTGCCTCTGAGCTTTCTGGCTGTTCTGTGAGATTAGACTCGTAAATTTTCTGACATATGGAAAATATCAGAAAACTACAGCCTGCATTTTAAGAGGGCCCAGAAAGCGAGACTCACACTGGCATGAAACATCCCTGGTAATTCACCTAGTCTTCCCTTCACCCACTCCCCTCCCAGAGGGCCCAGGGGGCTGTGGGTAAAAGAACAGCTCCCCAGAAGGATGTCCTCTGTGCTTAGGCGCATGCAACTCCTCCAATCTACATGGCCCTTCTGTCCTGGTGAATACCCCATTTTGCTCCCAAATACTTCCTACCTCCCCCTCATGAGTTTCATTGTCTTCCCTGTGAGCACTGAACTTACAGAGGCCCTATTTTCCTGTAGGCCCTGAACTTAGTAGGAACTTGAACAGAAGAATGGATGAATGTACCCATTGGGGAATCTGGGGATGGAGCAGGGATTAAGCTTAGCTCCTGGCTTTTCTTATTCACCTGGGATGGCTTCATGGCCCTAGGCAAGATAGTGAACCACTCTGGCACTCAGTTTCCTTATTTTTTTTTTTTTACTTTTTTAAGATTTATTTATGTATGCATGCAAGAACTGGGGTACAGACCAGAGGTGTGGGGGGTGAGAGGATTCACCAGAGGCAGGGTGGGGAGCAGAACAGGCAGATTGACTGAAATACACTGCTGAGGGGAGCAGCTGGCAAGACAGGAAAGGTCTGCCATGCCATGTGGGTTGCTCCCTGGCCAGCTGGGAGATTGAACTCATGCTGCAGTGGCTGCGGACAGCTTCATAGTGCTGTGCTTAACCCCTTGCACCACCAGGGAGGCCCAGTTACCTTTTTTATAAAGTGGGAATGACACCTTCTAAGATGTCTTGAACATTGCATGCTTTATCCACACACTAAAAACCCTATCTTGTGCTCATAAGAACTCAACAAACCTTAGCTAATGAAGTGTGCCCTGAGACACTGTGAGCAGGCCATTCTACTCACATGTTGTTCCCAAGACCCAACCCCACTGACCTCTCTGTAACAGCCGGGGTTACCACAGGAATAAGTGGAAGTGACTAGACTCACCCAGACAAATGGTTTGCTGGGGCCCCCACAGACTCTGATGAAGAGGTGGAAGGGGGGGTTTCTTTTTCTGGAAGGGACTTTCCTGAGCTGCCTGGATGAGTAGTAAGGCTTAATCAACATCTGCTCTGTGAAAGGAAAACTGCAAACATGACCTTCACACTTCTCTCCTCCCCAGCTTTATCCCTAGGGGGTCCTCAGATGGACCCGAGAAAGGGTAATGAAGTCCAGACCTGACCTTGGCCTGCACTTCAGGCTCCAATGTTCCTAAAGCCCACGAACCAAGAAGGGCTCTGAAGGGAAGCGGGGAAGGAGGGTCATGAAGCAGCGAGCCCACCCTGTGGGATGCTGGGGAGAAGCCCTGGCCACCAGCTGGGTTAGTTTTGACCTCAGAAGCAGAAGCAATCAACCTTCAAATATCTGGGCAAAAGGAAAGAGGGTGTGGGGCCTCCCTGGTGGTGCAAGGCGTTAAGTCTCAGCACTATCAAGCTATGGGCAGCCACTGCAGCACTGGCCAGGGAGCCACCCACATGGCGCAGCAGACCTCTCCTGACTTGCCCGCTGCTCCCCTCAGCAGTGTACTTCAGTTAATCTGCCTGTTTTGCTCCCCGCTGTCACTAGTGAATCTTCTCACCCACTCCCCAGGGCCTTCGGCCTATACCCCAGCTCTTGTACGCACAAATAAATGAATAAAATAAAATAAAATAAAAAAGGAGGGAAGGTGTTTGGAGGAGAGGGACTGGGCACAGGTGGGGTGGACAGAGATGAAAGCTGCCCCAGGCCCAGTTGCAGGGTCCAGTGTACAGATCTGCCTGGCCTTCCAAGCAGGGGCTGTGACCCTGGGAAGCAGCACATCTGGATGTTGTCTGGGGGCGTGGAGGATGGAGGCATAAGAATGAATTACCCTAGAGCTGTTTTCACTGGAGTGCCTCCTGATAGCAAGAGGCCATCAGCTGCAGGAGAAGAATTTTGCGGTGTTGGCTCCAGCTGCAGAAATCTAACTCTGCAGTGGGTGACATTCTCTACCCGCCTGTTTGGGCCTTTGTTGATTAGCAAAAGCTGAGCTGGAGTTGACATGCCTCCCTCATGAGCCATTGTCTTTCTCTAATGAAATAAGACTGTGGTGTGTTCTGAGAACTGATACATGATAGATTAATAGCAGCCATTTTGCTTACAGTCATCAGTATTCATGGAAGATGAGACTCCTGGGTGGGTAGAACTGACCCAGCTTTAGTCTTTGGAGCCAATAGCCTTGGTGGGCATGAAGGGGGAGTCCCATTGGCCTGGATGCCCCTTTCCAAATTGGCCTCTCTCCCCTGCTCTTTCCCCCACATGCCCTATAGGTTGGCAATCAATCCAGGGTACTGGGGACCACGCTGCCTGCATTTTAACTAGTGTCTGTCACTGAGTAAGTACATGGCCTTAGGCACTATCTTTAACCTTTGCAAACCTCTGTTTGCATCATGAATTGCATGATGTATTACACTTAAAACAATGGCCAAAAAATGTCATGGTAATGTTGCTTTAGATGGCACAACTCACTGATGTCCTGCTTTATTTCCCCAAAGATTTATTTATTTATGCATACAAGAACTGGGGTGTAAGCCAGAGATGCAGGGGGTGAGAGGATTCACCAGAGACAGAGTGGGGAGCAGAACAGGCAGATGTACTGAAAGACTTTGCTGAGGGGAGCAGCAGCTGAGTCAGGAGAGGTCTGCTGCGCCATGTGGGTTGCTCCCTGGCTGGCCGGGGATTGAACTCATGCTGCAGCGGCTGCGGACAGCTTGCTAGCACTGTCTTTAACCCCTGCACCACCAGGGAGGCCCTGATGTCCTGCTCTTTTAAGAATGCCAGGACCTTTCTACCTCGGCAGGCCAGCCAGTGTGGGAGGGAAAAAAATTAGAAAATCTGCAAAAATTTAAATGTCTTGGGGTTAGGGTGGGAGCAGACCATGGGTGACTTATATGATTCACGTGAACCCAGTAGCTCCCAAACTGAGGGCTGTCCCCTAGCGATGCAGTTTGGCTTCCCACAGGGGCAAGCTCATGTTGTCTGCCATCTTAGGTCAGCGGGGCCGGCCTTCTGCTTCTCCATTGCTGGCTAGTGAAGAATCATCCACTTTAAGATAAGAAAGGAAGGTCTCCCTGGTGGCGCAAGGAGTTAAGCACAGCACTATGAAGCAATCGCCAGCCAGCCAGGGAGCAACCCACATGGTGCAGCAGACCTCTCCCGTCTCACCCACTGCTCCCCTCAGCAGTGTATTTCAGTCAGTCTGCCTGTTCTGCTCCCCAATCTGTCTCTGGTGAATCCTCTCACCACCACCACCCCCACTTCTGGACTGCACCCCAGCCCTTGTATGCATTAATAAATGAATCTTTAAAAAAAAAAATAAGAAAGGACCTCAGGCCAGTGGGAGGGTGGAGTGCCTGAGGAGAAAGATAGTTGACTGAGGAAGTTGTGTCTTGAGAGGAAAAACCACTCTCTGCTTCCCAGGGTCAAATACAGAACAGAAAATGGTGCTGTTGAAGGGAGAATTGGTCAGTTAGTCCAGTCATTCCACAAACACTTGTTGAGCACCTGCCACACGCCTTTCACAGTTTAGTAGAAGGAAGTGCATGGCAAATGGCTGGCCAACAGGGTGTGCTTAGCACCATGTTAGCGTTTTTCATAGGTGCCTGTGAGCTGAGGGCAAAGTCAAAAAGAGTCAGTCTGGAGGCTTCTGCAGAAAGTGCTTTTGAGGAGTTGGTCAGACTTGAGCTAACATTGACTGGAAGGAGGTATAGGAGTAAACTTGGAGAGGAGCGATGGACAGGACCCTCCTCATCAGAGTGAAGAGAACGACCAGCTGATCAGTGTGCTGGAGGCTGACGTGCCAGAGACAGTAGAGGCAGATGAGACTGGAAGCAAAGCATATGGGGCCCTCTTAAGGACTTGAGGTTGGAGGATGAGAAACATCATTAGGGCTTTCAGCCGAGTGACTGCACCATCAAGTGTGAAATTTGGAGGAACCGTTCAGGAACTTTCTGGTGGAACATAAATTGGAGCCTGCAGATCTAGAGAAGGTTGTCTGGTTAGCTACCTTGAGGCTTGGTCCTATGCTTTTCCCTGTTTTCCAGATGAACAGTAGGACTTCCAAAGACCTTGGAATTCAGAGTCACACCCACTGCCCTCCCACACTAACTCTTCTTGATCATCCGGGTGTTCACTTCAGCACACCCCATATTCTTCAAAGGAAAACTTGACATAAGTCAAGTTAAGCACAAGGCCTAGGTGCAAGTGAATGCACACAGCTTTATCCCCCTGGTCAGTTTTTGCTTTAAGGATGTGCATGTGATTCAGGACACCGACACTGCCCCACTGAGGGAGAGTTTTACAAGGTGAAATGCGCAGGAAAACAGACTCAAGGTGCTGATAACAGGATGAAACTAGATCAAACCAGACCTGATACACATGTGTCTGTCTCTTCCCAGAATAATACTCTAGTCTTTTCCATTACATTAGCCAAAAAGCGCCCCTTTTTCTTGCAAACTTTTTTCTTGTTCTCAAAATCCCAGAGTTCAGGGGCAATAACCTAGGGCACAGGGGCCAGAATTGAGAAGTTCTAGACATGTTTTTAAAAGTCAGTAGGCTGTTTTCCTGACATCATTTTAGAAAACTTAAAAAGTTTAAAAAATAAAAGCCATTTTGCAAAAGTTCTCTGTTAGATGGGACTTGTTCTCAAATCCTCTTCTCTGGGTGCCCCTAAAGCAGTGGTGTGCTGCCACCTGCTGGTCAGAAGTCAGAACTGCCCTGGAAAGTGGGTGAAGGGTGTAAATGCTTGAAGACCAGTAGGGGAAACAGACAAAGTCTCATTCTCTGCTAATGTGTGTTCCTGAGCTGTTTGAGTTTAGATTAGCATGTGTCATTTTTATAATCAGAAAAAAAAAAATGGAGATGGTCACTTTGGGAAATATATCAATAATATTTCCTACCTTGTGATGTTTATTATACTTCCTACTTTGTGATGTTTATTTATTATACTTACTGTTCTCTCCAATCTGCCATTACCTTGAAAATCTACAACCACATCACGACAAAGACTCATCTCTTCCTTTTTCTGTACACAGAAAGCACACACTCATGCTCTGCCCCTCACTAACTGCCTGACGCAGCAGCCACTTCTCCTTCACTTTCCCTTCTAGGCCAGCCCAGTTCCCATTTCTTTTTTTTTTAAGATTTATTTATGCATGCAAGAGCTGGAGTGTAGGCCAGAGGTGTAAGGGAGTGAGAGGATTCACCAGAGACAGAGTGGGGAGCAGAACAGGCAGACTGACTGAAATACACTGCTGAGGAGAGAGGTGGGTGAGTCAGGAGAGGTCTGCTGCTCCTTGTGGGTTGCTCCCTGGCCAGGAATCAAACTTGTGCTGCAGTGGCTGCAGATAGCTTCACAGGTTGCATCTTAACCTCTTGCGCTACCAGGGAGGCCCCAGTTCCCATTTCTAACTAACTGGATCGTCTAGGCAGAAGTCAGAGGCCTGTCCAGCGTGTCTCTTTTCAGGAACACGAACAAGCTCTACGGGTTTTCTCCTTAGAGTTTCCAGTCTAGGCTTGATGCAGAGGCAGCCATAGGCCCCCTCCCTCAGGTCCTGGGAGGGATGGGAACTTTCTAGCAGCTCTAAAAATTTTCTTGTGGGCCTCCCTGGTGGCACAGGGGTTAAGACACAACCTATGAAGCTATCCACAGCCTCTGCGGCACAAGTTCAATCCCCGGGCAGGGAGTTACCCACAAAGCGCAGCAGACCTCTCCTGACTCCTCGCTGTTCCCCTTGTTACAGGGCAGCCTGATACAGAATGGGTTGCCTGGCTGTGGGTCCTCACCTGTGCGCTTGAAGGGACTTATTAATTCTCTACTGCGGGCACACACAAAAGGTTAATACAAGGTTTATTTACAAGGGAAGGGCAAATGAAGAAATGTACAACTCAGGGAGAAAAGTGGGAGACAAAGTCTTAAATGCGTCCTACCCGATACGCCTATCTGGAATCCCAAATGGCGCTCTGAGAGCTGGCGGTGAGCCACCAGCAGTGAAGCCAGGAGGAAGGAGGGAGAGAGAGAGAGAGAGAGAGAGAGAGAGAGAGAGAGAGAGAGAGAGAGAGAGACCGAGACCCCAAGGCCCACGTGTCTGGTTTTTATACCAAACCTGGCTGCTTAACTCCACCCTCAAGTCCCAATAACCTTCCCTTTGGTGGTGATGGGATCTGTCTTTCCCGATGTCCTGATGGCTTTGGTCTGGAGTGGGGGTGGAGTCCACAAAGCCTGCATGGAATTAGCTCAGGACATCCTTTCCCCCTAAAACCCTCAGCAGTGTATTTCAGTCAATCTGCCTGTTCTGTTCCCTGCTCTGTCTCTGGTGACTCCTCTCACCACCCCCCACACACACACCTCTGGCCCGTACCCCAGTTCTTGTATGCATAAATAATAAATAAATCTTTAAAAAAATTTTTTTTCTTGGAAGTCATCTTTGTCTTTTTCTAAGGTTAAGGAATCTGGGTTGTTTGCCCTGTTCCTGGAACTACTTTGAAATTTCCACACAATGGACCCGGCGGGATTCAGTATCTATTGTGTTCATCTCGCAACTGAGAGAGTAACATCAAAAGTGCTGATAGAAATTCCTCTCCCGACTCCCTTTAAGGGGAAGGTGACAGACAGGGAGACGAGCAGTAGCCTCATCCCGCCACTAGGTGGCGCGCGATCTGCTGCAGTGTCCAGGTTCCACCTAGGGCTGAGCTTGGAGCCAGTGCCCCTCCCCACTGTCCCCTCTAGGAGAGACCCCTTCAGTTTGCCAAGGAATTCCCCTAGGTGTTGTCGGGATTCTTGTCCCTGGGAAGCCCTGGGACTCACAGAGGCCTTGGAACTTTCCCAGCCCCAGTTCCTGTTAGCCCTCTCCCTCGGGATTTTTTCCTAGGTTGCCCCAATCCCAAGTCCCTTTGCTCACCCATTGCTCATCTCTGGCCAGCAATGATTTGGCCCATCACTACCCTCGTGAACTCCCACTGCCATATTCTGCTCTGCACCAGAGCACCTCACATGCCCACACCCTCCGGTGTGGAGTGAATTTTCCAGGTCCCCTTTGGACGCACAGCACTCTGGACTGTCTGCCAGCTTTACAGCTCACCCTCTGGTCAAGCTCCTTCTCCCTGCCCCTTTCCCAGATGGTTCAGGAGTTTCTTCCTGCTCCCCCGCCCTGCCCCCAGGCCCCTGGAGACAGAGGCTGCGCAGCCATATCCCCAACACAGGTGCATTTGTATGCAGCCTGAGGCCTGGAAAGTCCCATCTATCTGGGCCCATCCATTATCTCTTTCCTTTCTTTCCCCTTTTCCAGCCTCCCCTACCAACTTCACTGACCTGCCTCTGTTCCTCAGGCAGAATGTTCACCTCGGTGAGAAACCAGGCTCACACTGGCCTCAGGGTCTTTGCCCACCATTCCCTCTGCAATCTGCACTCCAGCTCAGAGCCATCCTAGTTTCTGTCTAGATCTCTGCTCAGATGTCACCTCCTCAGAGAAGCCTTCCTGATTATTCTATCTAGACTTTTAACCACCATCACTCTATGCTTTTTGTTTACTTGAGTAGGATTTAGTCTGATAAGAAATGCTAGTGGCGCAAGGGGTTAAGCACCACACTATGAAGCAATCTGCAGCCTCTGAAGCATGAGTTTGATCCCCTGCCGGCCAGGGAGAAACCCACAAGGTGCAGCAGACCTCTCCTGACTCGCCCGCTGCTCCCCTCAGCAGTGTATTTCAGTCAGTCTGCCTCACTCTGTCTCTGGTGAATCCTCTCACTGACCCCCGCCCCCCGCATCTCTGGCCTGTACCCCAGCTCTTGTATGCATAAATAAATAAATCTTTAACAAAAAGAAAGAAAAAAATGCTACCTAGAATATAAACTCCATGAGGAGAGGACCTTGTCTGTCTTGTCCTGTCGACAGCTGTGTCCCCAACATGTAGGACAGAGCAGGCACGAGTGGGGACTCAGTACATGTTGAATGAACGAATGAATGAATGAACAAATGAAGTGTTCCCAGGTGACCTGTCTGAGTGTCACATGCCCTGCACCTATGTTCAGTTCATCTGCATAAAAGGTCTGCATCACCCCTATTCAATGACATCTCCGGTTTCTACCCCATGTGTTTGGGGAAACCTCTAGTTGCTCTTAGAAACCAACTATCAATTTCAAGTATCTGCAATTCTAGCCCACTCAGTGGTTGCCTGCTGGCTGGTACCTAACATTATCTTCTTGTTCCTGTGGGGTGTCTGCTGCTGGGATTGCTGAGGCCCACAGCCCCAGGCGGGTACCTGGGTAATAATACCTGGGTACCTGGGGAATGCTGGGCCTCTCACAGATGTGCCCCCACGTTATGAAGGTCGCCCTTCCCTGAGTGACAGTTCTGGACCTTGAGGTTTCTCCTGCCCTGTGTGAACCTGTGTGTCCATTTTGCACAACTCCCACCCTTGAGGAACCAGCTTTGATGACAGTTAAGGTCCCCACATTCCTAACGCCCAGGTGAAGGTTAGCAGGTGGGGTCTGTGGGAGGTAAGTGGACCCTGATAGTAGAGCCTTCATCAGTGGGAGCCCCTAGTAGAGGAGACCCTTCGGAGCACCCCATCCTTCCTGCCATGTGAGGACCCAGCAAGAAATCTGGCACTTGGAAGAGAGCCCTCGCCTGGCCATGCTGACACCCGATCTCAGACTTTCCACCTTCAGAATGGGACCGAAGCATCTCTGCTGTGCATAACCACCCTTCTGTGGAATCAGTACAGCAGCTCGGATGGACTAAGACAAGGGTCTCTGTGACACTGCCCCAGTGCTTGGAAAGGAGAAGCCTGGCACTTGCCTGCCTGGGGCTGCACCGCCTTCCCCTGGGCCTGAGCTCCCCTGGCCCAGCCTCCTCAGCACTCCTGCCTCCTCAACCCCATGCTGGCACCCATTCCAGGCCTCTTGAGCCCTGTGCTGCCAGGCCTGGGGTAAAGTGTACCCAAATTTAAACCTGGCTCCTCCACTCATCATAACTGTGTGACCCAGGACAAGATAGTGCACCTGTCTGAGCCTCTGCCACCAATTCGGTTCAACAGGGTTGAGAAGGGTGTCTGCCCCACAGTGGAGCTGTGGGGCAGAAATGTGGTAGAGCATGCACTTAAAGCACCTACTAAGGGCCTGGCAGAGTTAGCATTCCATAATGGCAGCTATTTTTTTAAATTAATTAATTAATTTTCTGACATCTTTGTTATTTTTGGACAGTATTTGATTTCTCCCCTCTGGTGTGGTCCCTGCAGTTCCCCCACCACCATGGCCGCTGAGATCCATCACCACAGTCCCCTGCTCTCTCCTCCCCTCATAAATGGCAGCTGCTATTAACCACAGAAACCCAGGCCGCTCCCCCACATGGCTCTTATCTCCAGGTGGCAGCTGCATTTGAGGACAGGAACTGGCATTTCCTCAACTCTGTGCTCCCGGCACCTAGGACGGTGTAGGATGCCCAGTGAGTGTCAAAGCTTCGTTGAGTTGAAGTATTGGACGGTGCTGAGTTGTCTCTTCGCATTTAGGTTCTATCTTTGTTAAGGATAAAAAATATTGAGTTGGTTTTTTTTTACAGCATGACTTTCTTATTGTGATAAAATACACATAACACAGAGTTTACCATTTTAACCGTTTTCAACTGTATCAGTGGCTTTAAGCACTTGCATATCATTGTGCAACCGTGTGGGTTTTTGGTTTTTTTTTCCAATCACTGGCAGCCAACATTTGAGGATGAGTTAACAGACTGGGTGGGCACAGAGACACTCGGTGGGCACAGAGACTAGTTGGGCACAGATAAAGAAACCCCTCTCCCCAGAAGATCAGCTGCATTCAGGTAGAAACAGCCTGCCCGCCAGCTGCAGCATGTCCTTGACCCAGTGGGTGAATGACTGCACAGTGAGCCCCAACCAGCGCTGCAAGCTGGCCAGAATCGGTCCTTCAAGACGCCTTGTTTGAGCCCACAAATTGGTCTGCTTTCTTTTTTCTTCTTCTTTTTTTTTTTTAGTTTTTGATAAGTTGTTTGATAAGAGACAATCTCACACAAATCTATATTGTGGCATGAAATAGTGAAGATGCTAGCGATGCGGGACAGGCCTTTGCCTGGGGACGGGGTATCTGCTCCCAGCCAGGACCCTCCCTCGGATTCCCCTGCTCACTGAGGCATCTGCGTGTGAGACCCCAGCCTTAACGGCAGATGAACTGGGCCAAGACCTCCCCTCTTCTCAACTCCTTGTCCTTATCGGTAGGATGGGCAAGAGGACAGCATCTTTGGTAGTTTTCTACAAAAAGTATTAGGAGAAAATAGATATAAAGTGAGTGAAAAATACATCCAGTTTGTTATACAAACATTAGCCTTACTACTGGCTTATACAAACATTAGCCTGCTACCGGACAGCCTTCTGTGCTCAAAGATGCACAGATTCACCTGTGCGTCTCCAGGATTCTGTACATCAAACACAGCCGTGTGTGGAAAGCTAGGGCACCATCTGGTGGGAGCATGACAGCTGTCAGTCACCTCAGGACTTCCGCATTGGCCCTGCCAGGCTGTGGAGCCATTGAGAGCAAGCCCTCCAGGCACAGGCCCGCTCTCGCTCTCGGTGTCTACCTCCCCACCCCCAAAACTGCAAAACTAGGACAGTTCCCCAGCCTCCAACGGACACATCAGTGAGGAAATGAACTGTATTTGCCACAACTTCAAACCAGCTCCCAGGACGGAACTTTGTGTCCCGAAGCACCATCAATTCCCCTTCCTTTTCCTTCAGAGCTGCAGCTTTGTTTCTGTGGTCGCTTTTCAACCTCAAAAGCCAGAAAACGAGGGCTCTTTCCCTTTAAGTCCTTTTTACAAACTGCTTTCTCAAAATTCACCTCGAAACCCAGGTCAACTGTATTTCATTAGTAGCATCTTGGTACTGAAAAAGAATCCGAGGCAGGCAATAAATAGAAAGGTAAGTCAGGTGATTGGCTTTTGAAATAAAAGAAGTGTGCATAGTAACTGGCTCCAGATTGCCTTACAGTCCCTCCTGGCAGGTAGATTTATTCCTGATAGCAAACCAGATGTCACACTTGCTCTTCTAAGACATTTGCTTTTATCTCCAGCAGTTCCTGATGGAATAGATACAAAGAAGAGACTAGAGCCTTGTTTAAGCAGGGAGTAGCATGTTTGCATCCTGACACCAGAGAGGATCTGATCAGACGGGAGCCTCCAATCTAGGTCTTAACAGCTTTAAAAAAAAATCAAACATGTTAAAACAAAACAAAACACAACACAGAGAGGCGGTCACACATTTTGCAACCATTTGTGTAAGGAGATATGACGTGTCAGCAATACCAGAACCACCTACAGCAGGAGATGTGTGGTTTAACTCTTCTAGAAGAAACAAGGCCTCCAGAAATAAGGTACCGGTTTCACAGAAAAAGCAGTTAATTGACAACTTTTCATTGTAACGGTGAAACGTGGATACTTCCGTGAGGTTCTTTTTAGCCAGGGAGAGCCAGGCAGCCTTCTCCTGCACCAGAGTTCTGCTCAGGTTCCGGCCCTGAGCTTCTCTGCACCTCCTCTCCTTGGCTTGGCGGGGCTTCTGAGTTAGCAAATGTAAGTGCTCAGGCTCTGTAGCAAGTGGTACGAAAGCACAGCAAATTGGAGCAAGCAAAACAGCAAAGCAGCCAGGACCTCAGCAGCAACACCCCACCAGCCTGCTCTCCAGACCTCTGTCACCAATGGAAATCAGCTCCCAACTCCTGGTCTCAGTGTCTCTTAGCTCGAGATCATCATGAAAGGGACAGTGTGCTCCATGTTGGCTCCAGCCAGCTCTGCCCAGACAGGCTCATCCTGAAGTTGGGGGTCTGTGCAATGGAGGGGCCCATAGGTCATTCCTCTGGGAGGAATCTGCCCCTTTTGGAGGATTTGGTTTTGATTAGAGGATGTGGTGGGAGGTGGGGAAAGTCCCGTAGGGGAGTGAATCCCAGAAAAGAGGCATTATTTATGGGGAATGAAACATCACTGGGTGAATTCACAGGCTGTGACCAGGAGGGTTGTATTAGTTTTCTATTTCTATCCTAACCACCTAGCACAAACTTAGTGGCTTGAAATAACACAAATGTTTATCCATAGTTTTGTGGTAAGAAGTCTGACAACCGGTCTCAGTGGGTTAAGATAAAGGTGTGGATGGAATTATTTCCTTGATAAAGATGCCAAGGAAGATTCTGTTTCCTTGCATTTCCCAATTTCTGAAGCTACCAGCGTTCCTTGCCTTAAGACACCTTTCTCCATCTTCAAAGCCTGAAAGATTGTTCATCTCTGACCCCATCTCAGTCTTCACATCTCACTGACCACAGAAGGGAAACATGCTCTACTTTTAGTAGAATCTTCATGGGAGGCATGGGGAGGAGAGATGATTAAAAAAATCCAAAAAAAAAAAAAAAAAAAAACCAACCAAGAAATAACAAGGTTTGGAGAGGATATAGAGAAAAAGGAACTGGTATGCACATTGGTAGGAATGTAAATTGGTGCAACCACTATGGAAAACAATATGGAAGCTCTTCTAAAAATTAAAAATCAGAACTACCATGATACAGTAATCCTACTCTGGGATCTGAAGAAAATAAAATCAGTTTCTCAGAGATAGCTGCACTCCTATGTTCACACAGTATTATTCACAGTAACCAAGATATGGGAACAAGCTGTGTCCTTCAATAGATCACTGGTAAAGAATATGTGGTCTATAGAAAGAAAATGGACTATTATTCAGACATGAAGGAAATCCTGTCATCTGGAACATGCATGAGCATAGAGGTCATGGTGCCAAGTCAGATGAGCCAGACAGAGACTAATATCAGTGAGAGCCAGCATGGTCTCACACGGAGATGCTGAACCAACAAACGAAAAAGTCAGAACTTCCAGAAACAGAAAGTAGAATGGTGGTGACCAGGGGCAGGGGGCTTGGACAGATGGGGAGGGGCTGGCAAAAGCTCCATCCAAGCTTTTACTGGTAAGATGAATAAGTTCTGGGCCTCCCTGATGGCTCAGGGGTGAAAGTCAGTGTTATCAGGTCAGCCACTGCAGCATGAGCTTGAACCACAGCCAGGGAGCTACCCACATGGTGCAGCAGACCTCTCCTGTCTTGCCTGCAGCTCCCCTCAGCAGTGTATTTCCTGCTCCCCACTCTGTCTCCAGTGAATCCTCTCACCCTGCCCTCCCACCCCACCCCCGTGCCAGCACCTCTGGCCTAGACCCCAGTTCTTGTATGCAAAAATAAATAAAATAAATCTTAAAAAAAAAAAAGATTAAGGGGCCTCCTTGGTGGCGCAGGCAGTTGAGCACAGTGCTGTGAAGCTGTCCGCAGCCTCTACAGTGCCAGTTCAATTCCTGCCGGCCTCGGAGCAACCCACAGGGCAAGCAGACCTCTCCTGTCTCGCCTGCTGCTCCCCTCAGCAGTGTATTTCAGTAGATCTGCCTGTTCTGTTCCCCACTTTGTCTCTGGTGAATCCTCTCACCCTCCTGCACATCTGGCCTGTACCCCGGTTCTTGTGTAAATAAAATAAAATCTTAAAAAAAAAGATTAATAATTTCTGGGGATCAAATAATCTGATTGTGGTAATCATTTCATGGAGTATATGTAT
Source organism: Talpa occidentalis (assembly GCF_014898055.3). Lineage (NCBI taxonomy): Eukaryota > Metazoa > Chordata > Mammalia > Eulipotyphla > Talpidae > Talpa > Talpa occidentalis. Next base: position 93,737,101 of record NW_023605305.1, on the reverse strand, counting down.
GTCAAATTATTACAGTGTATACTGAAAAAATTTCAACATCTTGAAACTGCACCATCTGAGTAACTGTTATAGTAATTCACTACTATCTTCTCTATTTTATTTGTTTATGGAAATAAAAAATATTTTAAACATGTAAACTTAAAAAATAAACCCTCAAAACCATATGTCCTATGTTGCCCTGCCATGTGGGTTCACCAGAACGGAGGCTGCCTCTCCCACACTGTGGTGAGTGCCCCTGACCCACCTTCCATCCAGCCTCACTGCTCATGCGTGAACTGGAGGGAGCTCTGCCAGGACACTCTTCCCTATAGGTCAGTGGGGCTGTCTTTGGTTTAGCCAGATGCCAGAGAGCAGAAATTGAAGTAAAATAGTAGTACATGAGACATGAACAATAACAGATTAGGGCCTCCCTGGTGGCACAAGGGGTTAAGCACAGCACTCTGAAGCTATCCGCAGTCTCTGCAGCATGAATTGAATCCCTTGCCGGCCAGGGGGCTATCCACATGGTGCAGCAGACCTCTCCTGTCTCGCCCGCTGCTCCCCTTAGCAGTGCATTTCAGTAGATTTGCTTGTTCTGTTCCCCACTCCGTCTCTGGTGAATCTTCTCAACCCCCATACCTCTGCCCTGCACCACAGTTCTTGTATGCATAAATAAATAAGTATAACAACAAAAAAAAAATAACAGATGAGGCAGAAAAGTAAATCTATCACTAATAATAAAATGACAGGTTCCTGTTTACTGCAAGAAGTATTCGCCTAGCTCCATACCTCGGCCACTACCCTAAACACAACCTCCTCTTCAATTTGCAAGGAGCAACACTCTTGGTAGGCTTCCTGTTTTCAGTCTCTTTCCTCTAGCTTTCAACCTCTGGCAGTTGCTTATAGGATTGAGGGTGGGTGGGGGGAGTTGATATATATCTGATAGTGTGTTCACCTGCCCAGTCTTAAAAATAAAATAAGTGTCTCTTCTTTACCCATAAAGTCCTTGTTTCTAACTGTGGCCTGTGAGACCCACTCACAGTGGGTCCAGCCTACTTGTCCAGCTTCATCTTTCACTGCTCTACATGTCCATGACTCAATTTCAGTGTTTCTCAAAGTATGGTCAGAATTAGAGCAGAATTAGTATTCTGGGGTGCTTGTGAGAAATCTCAAACCTGCTGATTCAGTCTTTAAACAAGCCCTTGAAGCAATTTTCATGTACACATAGCTGGGGACTGCCATGCTGGTCACTGGACAATTTACTTCCGTCTCCCTGTCTTTCTTCTCCTTGGCCACTACTTCTTTTGAAATATTGTTTATAGCACATCTTCTCCTTCTCATAAGCCAAATAATGTCTCTCTTATCTCTATTTCCTTAGTACTTTATACAGACCATCATAATATAACTGTGTTTTACAGATGTTTGCTACACATTTCTTTCTCCTGCTGGATTATGAAATTCTTGCCCTTAGGAACCAAATCTTATTCATCTTCCCCCACCTGGAGTAACCAGAACCCTCTGCAATGAGTAACTGACTATGTTTCTTTCCCCTTGACTGCCTGAAGTCAAATTCACACCCAGATCAAGTGTAACAATTCTGAAAGTCACTGTAGGCTTGTGTGTCTGTGTCCTCTTTTCCCCTTTGACTTGACCTATTTTAACCTATATTTTCCTGGCCCTGAGTTAAAAAAAAAATCTGTTTGTCCATTTTACAGTATTTTTCTCTGCTACTAGCTTCCTCAGATCCTTTCTGCATAAGGTAAGAGAGAGATAAATTATTTATCTCTCTGTCCCTATCACCCAGGACAGCATCTGGCAGACAAAAAATATTCAATAACTGTTACATTTAATCAAAGGAATAAGTTATGTGGATTCTGTGACAGCTGTTTTACTCACAGCTTGGAGTAAGTTTTGCTGACTTCTGTTTTCTATCAGTTTCAAGAGGTACAGCTATGAAGAATAGCTGATGGGGAAGGGCCCGTTATTGTACAAAATCCACTTCATTTCAGTAACTCAACAATCTCAATTTCCACCTTGACTCATATGCAACCCATTTGGGGAACTCAGACTATACATCTACTCTGTAATCTCGGATTGATTTTTTTTTTAAGATTTATTTATTTATGCGTATAAGAACTGGGGTGTAGGCCAAAGGTGCTGGGGGGGTGAGAGAATTCACCAGAAACAGATTGGGGAGCAGAACAGGCAAATCCACTGAAACACACTGCTGAGGGGAGCAGCAGGAGAAACAGGAGAGGTCTGCTGTGCCATGTGGATAGCTCCCTAGCTGGCTGGGGATTGAACTTGTGCTGCAGTGACTGGCAATAACTCCCTGTGCCACCAGGAAGGCCCAATCTGGGATTGATCTTAAAAGATGGTGAACAGGGGGCCTCCCTTTCACAAGGGGTTGAGCACAGCACTGTGAAGCTATTCACAACCTCTGCAGCATCAGTTTGATCCCACAGCCAGCCAGGGAGCTACCCACATGGTGCAGCAGACCTCTCCTGTCTCGCCCACTGCTCCCCTCAGCAGTGTATTTCAGTCAGTCTGCCTGTTCTGTTCCCCACTCTGTCTCTGGTGTGTCCTCTCACCCCCCACACCTCTGGCCTGTGCCCCAGCTCTTGTATGCATAAATAAATAAATCTTAAAAAATACTTAAAAAAAAAAAAAAAAGCTGGTGAACAGGTAGAAATCTGATGGGAATTGAGAAGGGAAACAAGGATATTGTGTCTCTGGGAGTAGGGAGAAATGTGCCTAAGTGAGATCGCACAAGGGTGGAGCCAAGGATGGACACAGGCTGCAGAGGTGAGGACCCCAGAGACAGGTAGGTACTTTAGGGAACTGGCAGTAGGCCCAGTGTGAAGAGCCCTCGGGAAAAACAAGACTTTCTGTTTCCTTAAGCCATTGTCATGTCCCCGTGTGTTGCTGGAAAAATAAGTTTACCCAAGCACATAGTTAAAGATGTCAACATCAAATCACCGCATAATAAAACCATGAAGAGATAAGAGAAAAATCTTGAGAAAGGGAAAAAAAGTCACTTTTATACTCATTTTTCTTCAATTTACATCTCATCTTTCTTTAAGAAAAGCTTTCTTTTCTATCCCTCTGATTATATCTGAAGAAATAACGGCAGCACCCAAGTCTCTTTAAATTGGAGTTTTTTTTTTTCTCCCCTGGAAACACATAAGCATGTGTAGTCTTGACTTTCAGTTGTCACCTTAACTTTCTAGACAAATTCCTCACGCTTCCAGTTAGCTATTTTCAAAGCAGAATTCAATTGGAGTTTCTTTTCCTTTGAAGAAAAATAAAGAGATACTAACCTGTCAATTGTTACACACAACCAACTTCATATAAAACCATATGTCTAATTTAAATTTGCTTCCAACATCTTTGTTTCAATCAAAAGCATCAATTCTATATGAAAACCCAGAGAATCAAAGATTATTCTTTCGCCAACATAGAAGGAAGGTGTTAATATTAAATAGATTAAAATAGAAACTTTGTAGGAATGAATTCGGTCACAGTACTACCATGTGACATACAATAAAAATCCTGACACATTATTATAAAATATGGCTCTTTCCCCTAAAACGAAATTAACAGAGGAAGTAGGAGTTACAGTTTGGGCTGTTTGTTTAGTAGCCTGAGTCATTCAGCTCTTAGTACTGGCCAAGGGTCTGGTCTGGCCAGGCAGGATTAAGTGTTAATGGCAGTCACTAGTCAGCCTTGGTTGGCTATTGGCCATGTTATCTGGACCTCTGCAATTCCCCTCAGCCCTGCCTCTTCCTCCAGCCACTGAAGAAGCAACTAGTTCTGTGGAGGCCTTAGTCAGCTTCATGCACAAGCAAACTGGCAGTATCTTGCTTCATTCAACCTGTGTCTGATTTTTCACCTCCTGCCCTGTGGCTTTTCCAATGTCACACATCATGGCACAGCATTCCCATACAAGCCATTCAAAATGCAGGAAAATTAACACCCGGGGGTCAATCTTGACAAGGGGCAGATGAAAGCTGATAAATAAATGTTTCCCTCTCTTCATTCATCATGGATCCCCTACCTCAAATTCATATAGATTCTCAGAAAGTTCAGAGGGTCAAGGCCTATCACCATTACACATCCTCATGTTGACTTTCTTGCTCACTCCTGCCCCCTGAGAGAATATTCCCAAAGAAACTACCTGTATGTAAGCCTTTGTTTCAGGCTCTGATTTCAGGGAAGTCAGACAGGTGGGGAAAAAAAATACCCTTTTTTCAAGAAAACCATTCATTTACGTAATGCTCTTTGCTGGAACCACAATGATTTCTCTGTTTCTGTTCAGTTGTTTGTTTTTTTTTCATCCTGCAGATGTGATGAGCACCCAAATCTACTTCCTCTTTCCAAAGTCACTACTAATTAAAAAGTCCTGAAAAGATTAAGAGGAATGTCTGACTGTTGCAGAGTGGAGCCAATCTCTCTGAGCCTAAGGCTTAGTAAGGATAGGGCTTCCATAAGGCAGATGAAGACGTGAATTTAGAAAGAAGATAAAAGCTTTTTCTGAAGCAAAGATAGAATAATTATTTTTGGAAGAAGATTCTCTCAGGACTGACAAAACACACAAAGAGCATTGCTGTCACATAAATGCAGGCATTGGGGCTGAGGCTGCAAATTTTCTTCTAACCTCCCCATACTGGGTTTCTCTGCATCCTCTACCTATACCAGTGAAGGTTCCTGACTCCTTATTTCTTAAGCCATTATTACTTTTAATCAGTGTTGTTGCCTCTCTTCCGCACACTCTCACCCAGGTTAGCATTATCACTGTCAGTGATATGTGCCAAGGGAATCAGGAAGATGAAACAGATCAAAATGACCCCACTGCACCATACTTTGCATCTTATCTCAGCAGCAAAGGAGCACAGTGAACAACCTAGAGTCCCTACTTGAATTCCTTCCATCTTCTTGAGCACGGGCAAAATTGAGGAGTGTGCCAGCATCTTTCCCAGTCCTGAAATGAGATTGATTCATTTTCTCAGAGGGTTATTTAGAACTGATTTTATATGGAACATCTCTACTAAAATAGGCTTTATTCTTTCAATTATTTTCATCCTGGTAATCCTTATTTGGATCCTTTTGGATTCAATTCTAGAAATCCAAGATGTTAATAAAATCATGGCATATATAATGAATTACACAAAGAAATGAAATGTCCTTCCTTGCTAAATCTAGTAATAATCTAATGATTACTTATAAGTACTTTAAACCACTAAAGTCACAATTACATCAGTGGCCATTGTACTGCAGACTGCATCCCAGCACTGTAGCCCCAGGGCGCTTGGAACTTCTATAAAAGATTGTCAGATCTCTTTGATGGTCTCTCTTTTGTGTATCCAGTATAATTTGTGGTCAAAATACTTAATACCTATTACACACACATATGCATGACTTCTTTAAAGAGTTTTATAGATTCTGTTGAGATTAGTGAGATGCAAACAAATAGGTTTGTTTTTTAGCTCAACAGCTACTATAGCTAAATAGTTTTAAAAATTTATTTTATTTTATTTATTTATACATAGAAGAACTGGGATGTAGGCCAGAGGTGCAGGGGTGAGATGATTCACCAGAGACAGAGTGGGGCACAAAACAGGTGGATCTACTGAAATACACTGCTGACTGGAGCAGCGGGTGAGACAGGAGAGGTCTGCTGTGCCATGTGGATCATCTCCCTGGCCAGGGATCAAACTCAGGCCTTAGTGGTGATAGCTAGCATTGAGATTTAACCCCTCTGCCACCGGGGAGACCCTTAAAGTGTTTATAATGTTAAAGTGACCTGTTAGAGCTCTCAAATATTGGAACAATTGGTGTCACAGAAAGCAGCCCCAAGACAAAAATTGGAAAACTCAGGGCCATGTTCAGAGTCAATCATTATGGACTCTGAAACCTTAGGCAAGTGGTCCTGTTAACCTCAGTTTTATTCATCAGCAACAAGGCAACCAGACCTACGTCATAGAGCATTCACAACAAATATATATCTGAACATGTCATTTTTTTTTAGATTTATTTATTTTTATACAAGAACGGGGTACAGGCCAGATGTGCCGGAGGGTGAGAGGATTCACCAGAGACAGAGCGGGGAACAGAACAGGCAGACTGAAGAAATATACTGCTGAGGGGAGCAGCGGGCAAGACAGGAGAGGTCTGCCATGCCATGTGGGATTCTCACCAGCCGGCTGGGATTGAAGCTGCACTGCAGAGGCTGTGGACAGCTTCACAGTGCGGAGCTCAACTGCCTGCGCCACCGGGGAGGCCCAAGAACATGTCATGTTTTTAAAAGCTTTTAAAAATGTGTCTTCCTCCAGGGCCTCCTTGGTGGTGCAAGGGGTTAAGTCTCAGCACTATGAAGCAATCCACAGCTACTGCAGCATGAGTTCGATCCCCGGTCAGGGAGGTGACCCACATGGCACAGCAGACCTCTCCTGTCTCTCCAGGTGCTCCCCTCAGCATTGTATTTCATTACATCTGCTTGTTCTTCTCCCCACTTTGTCTCTCGTGAATCCTCTCACCCACCCTGTACCTCTGGCCTACATCACAGATCCTGTATGCATTAAATGAATAAATATTTTTTTAAAATGTGTCTTCTTCCAAAGATATGGATTCAGAAGTCCTGGGTGATTCCTGAGATTCTGTATTGAAAAGATCTTTGAATAATTCTGACATATAGCTACATTTGAAATAATCTACACTCTAATAAATCGTATGCTAAATTCTTTTAAAAGTGTAAATTTCTATGGAAATATAAAATAGTATCAATAAAGAGTAAAAATAATTAAAGAAATAAAAAAACTCATTGAATTAATAGTCAAGGTTTGTTCTTCCAGCAGTGGAGCCTGTTGGGTCCTGGACATTAAACAAGAAAAAAATCAGGCCAAATCACATCATAAAATTGCTGAATGCTAGCGATAGAGAGACAGTATTAAAAAATAGTCAAAGATGTAGAGTAGGAGGAGGGGTAGAAACCAACCTAGATACAGAGCAACAAAAATAAGAATTACAGTAAACATTGCATCAGAATGAGCGCCACTCAGAAGACAGTGGAGAGACAACTTTAATGTGTTAAAATAAGAAACTGTCAACCTAATATTCTATACTCAGGAAGGATCTCTTTCATAAATGAAAGGAGAGACTTTTTTTCAGAGAGATGAAGCCTGGGGAAATTCACTGCCAGTGGTCTCGCACCACAAGTTTGAGCGGGTTCATACCAGTTCATACAAACTGATTGCTAAATATGCAGGAATTTGCAAATTGTTTGTTAATTTGTTGATAGCTTAAAACGGGTAGTGATGGGAGTGTTTCCACTTAGAAATCAACAAACACTACAAATCAGGACTCTTTATTTTTCCAGAAAGTTTACCAGCACAACACTGATGACAAAATAGTAAAAGAAGTCCATCCATCAGACAAAAGAAAAGTGATCATAGATTGAAATTTGAATCCATACTCAGGAACTTAGGTCAACCACAACAACAAAATGACAAACATGTGAGTAAATATAAAATGTTTTTCTCAACTTAAACAACTCTTTTAAAGATCAATTATGTAAAGCAATAACAATGGCAATATAAGGCTATAATATTAATCTAGAAGTGAAATCTATGACAAAAAGCACAAAGGATGGGAAAGAGAAATCAAAGTATACTTTTTGTAAGTATCTTATACCATGTGGCAAATGCTATATTATTTGCAGCTAGACTATGATACAGTGAAAAATGAATATTATGAACTGGAGCAATGTGAGAGAGAAATTTATGGAAATTTGTCTTACCTATTCCTAGCATAATAAACTGCTGCTCAGCACCCTCTCTCCACCTCGTCCTTTAAATGGGGCTCGCCTACTTACACAGAAAGAACAAAAAAGCAGCAGTCCTGACATCAGGTAGCTTCAATATCAGCCCTCCACTCGCTCTTATCTCCTGAATATCTCCCTTATCTTCTCTATCTCTTGGCTCCATTTTCCAGCTCCTACCATCCCCCTATGTCCATCTTCCTCCTTCCAGTGATCCCCTCTGCTGTGATTGGCACCTGCTCTTCAGGGTACCTCTCTGCCAGTCCTGACTCACAAGTACCCCCTTCTCTACCCACCCTCAACCCAGCTCTTCCCTCAACCTTCAAGGAGATTCCTAAGTGAGGACAAAGTAGAGGATTGCCTTTAATACAATTTTACTTGGACTATGACTGAGGAGTTAACCTAATCTACTTATCACAGGGCTTGTTTTGAGGATTAGTGTAAGAAACTATGACAGGTGCTTTGAATCTTTGAAACTGCCCTGATTATTACAGTATTTTGAATCCTCCTGAGTTGTTCAACTTGAGTTAGTTTCTTAACTGTGAGAGCTGAGGTGCTGACCTGGATTGGGTCACTCCGGCTCTAGAGTCTGAGCCTTTCCCTTCATTGTCCTCTGCCTGGCAAGCTTTTGGCCAGAGTGGGAACCCCAGCTGGGCCTGGGACAGTTCCCTGAAATCTAGGCACCTCTGCCATGTGAGTTCTTTTTATTTTTTTAAAGATTTATTTATTTATGCATACAAGAACTGGGGTACAGGCCAGAGGTGCAGGGAGGGTGAGAGGATTCACCAGAGACAGAGTGGGGAACAGAACAGGCAGATCTACTGAAATACACTGCTGAGGGGAGCAGCAGGTGAGACAAGAGAGGTCTGCTGCTCCATGTGGGTAGCTCCCTGGCTGTGGATTGAACTTGTGCTTCACGGCTGCTTATAGCTTCATAGGCTGCATCTTAACCCTTTGCGCCACCAGGGAGGCCCTGCCATGTGAGTTCTATCTGGTGACACACTGAGATTGCCACACGCCGCTGTCCTGGTAGAAGCTCCTGGGGCAGAGGCTTCTACAAACGTTCTGATCCGATGGAGAGATGCTGGCATTGCAGCCCCACTTCCTTGAGCCTAAAACAAGTTCTTTTGTATGCAAGCAATTCTGGTTCACATTTTGCAGACGAATTTCACCCAAAATGAATTAATTTATGTTCAGTTAAATATCTCCTAAATAATTTTTAATTCAGTAGGATATTTCAAAAGGAATACTGTAGCAGCTCTTTTAAACCACTATGGTTACAGGCTAGTCAGATCTTTCATTACATGCTTTTAAATACTTAGAATGCCCCGGGAGTGAAGCACTGGATCAATTAGGGCAAACGACTAAAGGTTAATTTAACAGAGCCCTGAGCAGATGCTCTGCCTGTCCTCCTGGCTTGATGGTCTAACAAGCTAAGCTACTTTGACTGTGTAAACACCATTAAAAGCATAACTGGACCTGGGTGCCTTACCCATCCCACCATTAGAGAGACACTTAAAGAACCCTATTAGAGAGAAGCCATTGGGTGGGAGGATGGGAGCAGAAGGGGGAGAAAAGGGTTGTGGAGCTATTGAAGTCTAATTGAACTATAAACAAGGGCTTATTATAAGCACTGTTCCCAGTACTCTCAGGCTGTGACCCCCTTTGGGAGTTTCATTGTAAGGAGAATTTAATCACACACCTGTCTTTCTAGGGCATCATGCCACTCCACTTGTCTCTAGTTCAAGTAACTGAAAGGTGTGAACAATAGATTTTGAGATCATGTTGCCAGAAAGGTGGATTATGCAAGGAATACTAAAGCAACACAGGGCAGAGACAACTCAGGTGGTCTCCAGGCTCAGGGGGCAGGCTTGGAGCTGCTTCCAACCCCTGCGCTCTTCTCCAGCAGAGACAGCCATCCTGGCCACTGACAGCCACATGTACGCGTCTCAGGGACTCCTAACTTAGTGTTCAAGTTCCTCCCATGGAGGTCAGGGGAGCCCCATGAGCACCTGAGCCGCCCCCTTCCCCCTACCTCCTTGTCTAGCACAATGGTTCTGTATCCCGGCTGCATGCTAGAATTATCTGGGTAACTATTTTTTTAAAAGATTTATTTGTGCATACATGAACTGGGGTACAGGCCAGAGGTGCGGGGGGTAAGAGGATTCACCAGAGACAGAGTGGGGAACAGAACAGGCAGACTGACTGAAATACACTGCTGAGGGGAGCAGCAGGTGAGACAGGAGAGGTCTGCTGCGCTATGTGGGTCACCTCCCTGGCCGGGGATAGAACTAGTACTACAGAGGCTGCAGGTAGCTTCACAGTGCTGTGCTTAACCCCTTGTGCCACCAGGGAGGCCCTTACCTGGGTCACTTTAAAAAATACATATGCCTGGGTCATTTTCCATAAGCTTCCCCAGGAGAAGCTAATGTGCAGCTGGAGTTGAAAACAATGGGTGTGACACCCCCACATACACCCTTCTGCAGTAGGTGAAAGGTTTGCTCCTGGATATCTTGCATAGAAAAAAATAGAAAGGATGGGCCTCCCCGGTGGCGCAGCGGTTGAGCGCTGGGTTGCAAAGCTGCCCGCAGCCTCTGCAGCGCTGGTTCGATCCCCGGCTGCTCCCCAGCCACCAGAGGAGGGTCCCACATGGCGTGACAGACCTCTCCTGCCGCCCACTGCTGCTCCCCTCAGCAGTGTGCTTTGGTCCTTCTGCCTGCTCTGCTCCCCGCTCTGGCTCTGGTGAATTCTCTTACCCTCCCGCGCTTCTGACGGTACCCAGTGCTTGTATAAATAAATAAATAAATAAATAAATCTTTAAAAAAAAAAAAAAAAAGGAAGAAAAAATAGAAAGGAGGTGGGCCTGAGAGCTGCTAACTTCAGCCAACAGCAGCCATTGGACAGACCTGCTATGCCTAAAGCTCTCTTGGGACAGGGAAGTAGGTCCTGCTGTGTAACTCCAGGCTGTCAGCTTCCAGCTCAAGTCTTTGGCCTTTACTTCTTCCTGTTTCCAGCCCCTACTATCATTATTGACTGAGATTTGAGTCTTATTATTGGACTTTTGAAAATGGAGTGGTGAGGAAAAAGGACCATCTTTATGCTATTGGTGCTTAAAATCTGGCAAGAAAGACAGATAAAGTTCTTTTTTAAAGATTTATTTTATTTATTCATGCATACAAGAGCTGGGGTGTAGGCCAGAGGTGTGGGGCATGAGAGGATTCACCAGAGACAAAGCGGTGAGAAGAACAGGCAGATGGACCAAAAACACTACTGAGGGGAGCAGCGGGCGAGTCAGGAGAGGTCTGCTGTGCTATGTGGGTAGCTCCCTGCCCGGGGATTGAACTCATCCTGTAGTGGCTTGCAATAAAGTTACTTTTATGGTAAGGGAAAATGTGAGTGTTGTGCAACCATCCCAGACCAGGTAGGTTCACTGTGGATTCGGGCAGATGGGTAATGGAATCTTGGAGCCCTCAATGGATTTTGTAGGTCTTTAAATCAGACACACGGGCACACCAGGCAGGGAGCCAGGAGGCCAGCAGCAGGTGAGCCTCCTAGCTCCCAGGATCTCTATGCTCTTGCACGCTCTCTCTCTTCTCTCTGATGTTCTGTTGGTCTCCCTCTCTCATGTGGTCTCATCTCATGATCTCCGCAGAGTGGTGTCACCGCAAAAGCCACAGCTGAGAAGCCCCTTTTATCCTGGCTTCTCAGCCCCCTGTCTGTACCTACATATGCGCTCGTGTTTTGCAACCATTCTAGGCCCGGTATGTTCACTATAGGTTTCTAGCAGTTTAAAAGAGAATTTTGGAGCCCTTGGCATCATTTTCACAGGGTTTAATGGTAAGCAGGGGAGACAAGCCCGCAGAGAGTCAGCAACTTGAGCCCCCTGTGAATCTCTATACACGCTTTTCTCTGGGTTTCCCTGTAGCCATCGCTTATAGCCCAGCCGTCTCTGAGTAAGGCTGCCCTACATCCCTGATATAAGGCTCAGGTGTGTGCACACACCCATGCTCAGGCACGTGTGCCCCACACCAACATACCTTCTACATTAACAAGATCAAGGTCGCTGGTGATAGCCATAGAGGCCAATGACATAAAAGCCTGATATCTTCTTTTAGCCTGTATCTTCATTACAGCATGCCCCATGGTCTCTAGGCCCAGGTATTCATAATTGTAGGTGCACATGCCCTGCTCACACTCCCAAGTACCCTTGCCTCAACGTGATACCATGTGGGCAATGAAACCTAGAAGGAAAGCAATTCCACAGGTGCTGGCCCTGGAGGCTTGTGACTGGAAGGTGGAAAAAAACCTCATTTAACTCTGTTTTCCGAAAGGTGAGGTATATTAGAATGTGAAGATGGAACAGATTTAGGAAATCAAGGGGCTAGGTCATGAACATGGCACCACAGCTAGCAGGGATGGCCTGGAGAAGAGATGAGGGATGAGGGGACATTTCAGCCACAAGGAAAGCAGGCGTGAACTAGTGAGCATGACAGCAGGTGGTTCTCAGGCATGCTTCTCAGTCTGCTGTGTACCAGATCCTTCCAGAGTTTCCTCAAGGTGAAAACTATTTCCATAAATATACTAAGATATTACTGTCTTTTGTTCTAGATTGACATTGATATGAATGCACTGTTGGGTAAAGCTACCGGGGCCTTATTTAGCACAGAGCAAGACAATGGCACCAAACGAGACTAGTATTATTTTTCCATATACTTATAAGGGGAAAATAGCCAGCTTGGCTTAGAAATGCCTTTGATGAAGCAACAAAAGTTATTTCTTTCATTAAACCACTACGGTTGAATACATATCTTTTTAATATTCTGTGTGACAAATGGGAACTTTGTATAAAACGCTGTGTTGCACACAGAAGCACAATGGTTGTTTTAAAGAAAAGCACTTGCTTGATTTTGTAAGTTGTAAATGGAAATCGCAGCTTTTATCATGGAATACAGTTTTTACTAGGAAAAAAACCTGACAAACTGTGGTTATTCCATCCTGGGTACTTGGCAGCCTTTTTTGTGTGTGTGCGTGTGAGAATGAATAAAGCGAGCCTGTCACTTCAGGGAAAATAACTGACAGTGTTTGTTTCCCAGGATAAAATTCAAGCTTTCAAACAAAAATTAGAATTTTAGAAAACTTGTAGCACTCCCATGAGCTTGTCAGCTTCCTAATACTCAAAGATTCCAACGAGATTGATGGTGACACTAATTAATGTGATTTTTTAAAAGTATATTGTTTAACGAATACGTCAACACTTAAAGATCCATACGACTGGGCCTCCCCTGGTGGTGCAGGCGGTTGAGCGTAGCGCTCTGAAGCTGTCCGCAGCCTCTGCAGCGCCGGTTCAATCCCAGCCGGCTGGCGAGGGTCCCACATGGTGCGGCAGACCTCTCCTGTCTCGGCCCGCTGCTCCCCTCAGCCAGTGTATTTCGTTAGTCTGCCTGTTCTGTTCCCCACTCTGTCTCTGGTGAATCCTCTCACCCTCCTGCGCATCTGGCCTGTACCCTGGTTCTTGTATAAATAAATAAATAAATCTTTAAAAAAAAAAAAAGAAGATCTATACGACTGAGTGAACCAACCTTTTCCAAATAACCATTGCATGAGATTACGAATTCATACGTGGGTAAAGGATCCTCTCAAAGTATGAGATAGTTTAATGGATTTTAATAGAGTATGAAAAGCTCGTTTATTTTGGTTTCCCCTATTGTAACTAATGTTTTAGAAACTAGCACTTGTCAGGTTGTAGTGTAGTATCCCAAAAGAATATCCATAATTATCAGAAAGGGCTATTAAAAGACATTCCTTTTTAACTACATTATTTGTGTGAGGACAGATTTTCTTCATATACATCAACAATAGCAAAACAGATTGTAGCTGATTAAAATCAGGGGTCGCTATGAGAATCCAGCTGTCTTCAATTAATCCAAAGATTTCTAAATATGTAAAACACTCTCATTCTTGCTGGCTTGCTTTGGAAGTTAGCTATTTTTCATAAAAACATGTTATTTGCATTAACATGTAGTGATTTTATTATTGTTATTTTAAAATGAATTAACATATACACATTTTTAATATTTCTGTTTCAGTTTCTGCTATGGAAATACTGTTTGACACAAGCCACATAAACTGAAACTCTTTGTGATCATCGATAATTTTTAAAAGTTCAAAGGAGTCCTGAGACACAAACATTTGAGAACTTAACAAAATGATCCGGAATCTCAGCGACCAAACAGAACAAATGTTCATTTATTTCCCTCTCCTGCACAGGCAACCGGGCAACTCTAAAGACAGCTGACCCCTCCACCCCGTCCTGACTCAGCAACAAGGTTTCTCCATCTTGTGGGTCTGTTTGTCCCCACACGTGGCCTCCATCCCTGCAGCTGCAGGAAAGAAAACTGGGATATGGCACAGCAGCTCGTCTTCTGCTCTGTGACACTTCTCACAGCTCCCTCCACGGCACCCACCCCACCCAACTGCCAGTGGGCTGAGAGATGTGAGAAAGTTTGTGAATATTTGCTGAGCAGAAAATGGCTTGACACACAACAGAACAAAGAACATGTGGTGAGAGGCTGACGTTCTGTTGGGAAAACTGAAGAGGCACGGAAAGTGAGGTAAGGCTAAGGTTAGGGGGGAAAAAAAAGGCTGGGGACAGCAGCAGGGGCAAATTGGGTAGACTGGCCTCACAAGCCATGATAAGGATTGTGGTCCTATTCAGAGCAACAGAGAGACAATGGATGGTTTGAATAACTGGTGACAACAATCAGCTTTATCTGTCGATAAGCACTGCAGCTGTGGGGAAAAAATGAATGTAGGGGAACAGGAATGGAAGGCGTGATATGCTGATAAATTAGATCTTTGGTGGAAACAAAAGCTTTGATTTGTGGCATCTGATGATTTCTGTAAATATTGCCACCATGGCCACTTTCAAGCTTATCAATTTGATGTCACTGAATACAGAGTTAGGAAGAGGCTCATGGAATTGTTATAGGACAGGGAGAGGGGCAGCCCAAACCCCGCAAACCTGCCTATTCTAAATGGGTTCTGCCATCCGCCGCATCAACACAAAACACATGAGACTAATGGGAAGGATCTTTAATAAAACTAGGAAACAATACAGGTAAGGCAAAGAGTCTAGTTTCTAAATGAAGCACCCAAAGTTACCCGTCCCCTCGTGGGTAAAAGTCCATCCATATGGGATCGGCCCAGAACAAGGCCCCAAAGCCTGCCACAAGTCTAAAGGGATCGGCCCAGAACAAGGCCCCAAAGCCTGCCACAAGTCTAAAGCATCTTCCAGTGGGGACCCACAGAAAAGGGTCAGAAACAACCAGACAAGCCCAGAAGGAAAAGAGCAAAATCAACATCAAGATAAAAGCTGCCATGGTCACCTCCCCACGGGTCTCACCCACATCTGTGTCACCCAGTCCACGACCAAAAGACAAGCGCAGTTTCTTCACGTGTCTCTAGGCTCCACGCGCCTCCTCCAGGTCTCCTGGCTCCATCCTGCTTCCTTCCTCAGTCTCTTCTGCAGCTTCTCCTCTTCCTGCTCAGCTCCACCCTCCCTTGGGTGGGGCAGGGAACCTCCCCCTTTCCTGGGACCACCCTGTTACAGAATCAGTTCTTATGAACAGGTTCGGTGCCACTGAGGCAGGAAAGCTAGCTAGGAGCCTAGTCTACATAAAAGTTGCTGCAGATCTAAACTCTCCTCTCACTTGAATACACAGCTGGTGTGAACCCCTCGTTTTATGCATGTCAGTGACTGAAGCCCCTCCCTACCACAGGCATGCCCATCACCACCACATCAGAATTTTCCAACTATTGCTATGATCTATATGTGAGGGGTAGATCTCCCCCCATCATTCACAGTCTTGCCTCTAGTACAAAGTACAGGCTTGGATACTTTAAGAATTAACAAAAAGAACCTCTCTGTTGGCACAGGGGTTAAGTCTCAGTTCTATCAAGTGCTCACCAGCCACTGCAACATGAGTTTGATCCCTGGCCAGGGAGCTACCCACATGGCACAGCAGACCTCTCCTGTCTTGCCTGCTGCTTCCCTCAGCAGTGTATTTCAGTCCATCTGCCTGTTCTGCTCCCCACTCTGTCTCTGGTGAATCCTCTCACCACCACCCTTCCTGCACCTCTGGTCTAGACCCAAGTTTTTGTATGCATAAAAAAATAAAAATAAATCTAAAGAAAAGGAATTAGCAAAAAACTATCTTTTTCACCTTTAGCTCATCTTCCCAGAGTCATGTTTGCAAACACCCTGAGATGTTCTGGCTTAGTATTCCTCCCAGTCTGTTCCAGGTAAGCCAGAAAATTGCCAGAAAGGCACTGCTTGTGTTTGAGAACCCTGATATCCATGAAAAAATTCACAAGAATCAAAATAGTTAGTCTACCTGAAAAGTCTTTGCAAGTTTGTGAACCAGGTGAAATCTTCACTTTGCTGGCTGGCTCAAAATAGAACCAGATGCCTGTCTCAACAGGCTGAGGGGTGGGGGGAGTGAGGACCCTCCCTGAAGGTACCAGGTACCTGAGGCTGCAGCCAACCCGCCCCTCAGCCCACATCTACCCAACTCTACCCAAGCGTGTGTTCAGCTCATCCCCCAGGCTTTTCTCCTTCGATCCTTCTTGTCTGTTCAAGTTTCCAGAGCAGACTAACAGCTTGTGTGCACCTGAAGTAGTGCCTGGGGTGCTGCTATTTAAACAGCTCGGCCTCTAAATACAACAGGTGTGACGCCATCTAGCTCCCACATTTTAACTTTTTTTTTTCCCTCTCCAGGGCCATATGGATTATTATTTAAGGAGTTTGCCCAGCAAAGATAATGATTTCCCTCAGCCCCACCATACTTCTCCCACCCCCTTCCTTTTATTCCCCCCTCTCTTCCTTTCTCTTACTTCCCTTTTTCTTCATGTGACATCACAGCAAGTCTTCAGCATCCTCACCATCCATGCTTGTTCTAGAAGTCACTGACCCTTGAGCAGAGTGGGTCATTGCTGTGCTGGCTCCAAAGTTCCCTTTTCCTGGCTCTCCTTACTGGACAAAACTCCCAAACAGGAGGTAGGGACTCCAACAACATTCAATAATATCTGTGTCCTCATTAAAGGTCTTACATAATCCAAGTCACCAGACCCTGGAGTATTCAATGAAGGGCAGCAAAGGTAGACAGATGGAGGAGAAAATTCCACAAAAACCTGGATGCCATCAATGCTCACATTCCCTCCGGAGGCAAATTAGAAATAAGAGACTGAATCATGCGGACTTAAATTTTTCTGTTTTAGAAATTTCAGGGTTTATTCCAAAATTCACTGGAACTGCTTATCAAACAGGAGACCTGAAAACAAAAGAGAATGTACTTCTTTTTCTTTTTTTCTGGAGTTGTTTAATCCAAATATTCCAGGGAGGCAGGGAGAGAAATTGTTAGGGGAAAAGGATGTCCTAAAGCCAATTCCATACAGGCTTTGTGGACTCCACCCCCACCCCAGGCCAAAGCCAAAGACACTGGAAACTCCAAATCCCATCACCACCTAAGGGAAGGTAGCTGGGACCTGAGGGTGGGGTTAAGCAGCCAAGTGGATATAAAAGGCAGACACGTGGGATTTGGGGGGGGGGTCCCCCATTTTGGCTCCCCGCCAGCTCGCAGCGTCCGCCCAGCTCAGAGAGTACCTTTGGGTTTCCAGGTCGGCGGATCGGGTAGGACGCATTAAAGACTTTATTTCCCTATTTTCTCCCTGAGTTGTACATTTTTCTTATTTCCCTTTCCCTTGTAAATAAACCTTTTATTAACCTTTTGTGTGTGCCTGTAGTGGAGTATTCATAAGTCCCTTGTAAGCGCGCAGGTGAGACCCACAGCCAGGAACCCATTCAATATCGGGGCTGCCCTATAACAAAATCATTACCTTGGCTAGGCAAGCTCTTTAAATAAAAAGACATGTAAAAAAAAAAAAAAAGATGATCTCTTATCACCATCATTTGATGAAATGAAGGATGATTTAAAACCAAATACTTCACTAAACTTAACATGATGGAAACTTATTACATTGTTCTTTCCCACCTAGCAGTGAGCTAGTGAAAATTACAGTCCATTTAACAGCATTTGAGAACCCAAATCTCAGTATATTCAAGCTGTTATAGCGCAGCCCCGATACTGAACAGGTTCCTGGCTGTGGGTCCTCACCCGCGCGCTTTAAAGGGACTTATTAATACTCCACTACAGGCACACACAAAAGGTTAATAAAAGGTTTATTTACAGGGAAAAGGAAATAAGGAAAATGTACAACTCAGGGAGAAAATAGGGAAATAAAGTCTTTAATGCGTCCTACCCAATCCGACACCTGGAAACCCAAAGGCCCTCTCAGAGCTGGCCAGAGACACTGCGAGCTGGCGGAGAGCCAAAATGGGGGAACCCCTCCAAAGCCCACGTGTCTGGCTTTATACCAACCTGGCTGCTTAACCCCACCCTCAGGTCCCAGCCACCTTCCCTTGGTTGGTGATGGGATTTGGAGTTCCCAGTGCCTTTGGCTTTGGCCTGGGTGGGGGTAGAGTCCACAAAGCCTGTATGGAATTAGCTTTAGGACATCCTTTCCCCCCTAACAAAACCATCTAAGAGAAAGACAATATCTTTGCTAAATAACCCAGCTAGATGGAGAAATGAAGTCTTCAAAGGGTCTAACAACTTGTTCAGAGTCACAGCTAATGTCAGGACTGGAATTCAAACCTAAGATACAACTCTTTCCATGAAAGACAACAAAAAGGGTGACAGCAGATTTCCCCAAGCCACGACATGGAATAAATGTTGCTAGGCTATTCCTGCCACACCATTTTCTACCTATCAGGGCATTTTCCTATTGTTTTTGATTTCACAAGACAGGAGGCCTACTCTCAGGTAAAGAGATTCTGGAATAGATTGTGTCCCCCTTGTAAATTATTAGCTTCCTTGTTTACAAATCAACCTCAGCAGAGTTTGGTTATCATAGGTCTGTTTCCTGAGGCCTCTGGGGCATTGCTGGGAAAATGAATGGGATTGTGAGGTTTTTAGACTTGAAAAACCTGATTTTCCAGCCCTAAAACTCAGAGACAAGAACATGCTGACAAGTACTAACAGGGCTGCTGGGAACACTCTGGTCAGGCTGTGACCAAGTGGGATGGCCCCTCCACCTGCCAGCCATTTGAGCTTCCAGCCCGTCTCCTCGACCATGTCATGATGGGTCTCACAGTGTGACCTTGGACATGTAACCACACCCTCAGCAGAACTGCACATTCTTCATCTATGAATGGGAGGGATTTAAATAAAATGATCTTGGGGCCTTCTACCAGGTTGGCAAATAAAACACCACCAACCAATGACATTTACAGGACATTTTCTGCTGCTAAGCATAGAAATCAGGCATTTCTCTTTAAGCTACACGATCTGGGTACCAAGCAAGATTCTTTGTTTCATTGTTTTTTTCCACTAGTCTCCGTTTTCTCCAGCCTACATCAAGACAAATAGGAGCCAGTCAAAGCTATTTCACTTTAAAGAGTGCTCATGTGAGGCTGAAATGAGGAAATAGCCATCATTCAAGTAGAATGATGGTGCCTGGAATCCTACCACGAGCACTTGCTGAGTGGTAGCATCACTACAAGGAGGGAGATGTCTGATTGCTTATCACCTCCATTCATTTAAAAGTATGACCTCAGGGACCTCCCTGCTGGCACAAGGGGTTAAGTCTCAGCACTATGAAGCAATCCACAGCTACTGCAGCACGAGTTCCAGCCCCGGCCAGGGAGCTACCCACATGGCACAGTAGACCTATCCTGTCTCACCCACTGCTCCTCTCAGTAGTGTATTTCAGTCAATCTGCCTGTTCTGTTCCCCACTCTGTCTCGGGAGAATCCTCTTACCCCCCACATCTCTGGCCTATACCCCAGCTCTTGTATGCATAAATAAATAAAACCTTTTAAAAAATAAATAAAATAAAATTATGACCTCAGTCCACATCCCCACAATGTCCCCGGAGGAGACATGTTTCATAGCCAGTGGCTCAGCTGCTGTTCACATACTGCCTCAGCCCTTGTCCCAGGTCTCAGCTCCTGCAGACCCCCCAACTCACAGAAGGCATGGACTCTGCGTGCTCCCAAAGCTCCCAGGCCCAGCCTCGGAACAGGGCTGGGGGACTCTCCTGTAGAAGGGTCCACGCCAAACCAGCATGGCCCACAGCTGCATCACCTTGGCCTCTAACCTCCACTGCCAGAGGCACAAGGAGGGGCAGAAGCCATCTGTTCCATTGCCTCCTTTCTCGTGTTCCTCCCACTCTTCTGCTCTCTCCTGCCTTCAATCATACATGTGTAGATCAGGGAAGGGGGGGGGTGGGGACCAGCCAGCTTATCCCCCACACACAAACCACTGCTGTCAGAATAGTGACTGAGTCCTTGGGAGTGGAACTGGGTAACAGTGCAACAGGGTGGTCCCCAGGAAAGGGGGAGGTTCCCTGCCCCACCCAAGGGAGGGTGGAGCTGAGCAGGAAGAGGAGAAGCTGCAGAAGAGACTGAGGAAGGAAGCAGGATGGAGCCAGGAGACCTGGAGGAGGCGCATGGAGCCTAGAGACACGTGAAGAAACTGCGCTTGTCTTGTGGTCGTGGACTGGGTGACACAGACGTGGGTGAGACCCGTGGGGAGGTGACAATGGCAGCTTTTATCTTGATGTTGATTTTGCTCTTTTCCTTCCGGGCTTGTCCAGTTGTTTGTGACCCTTTTCTGTGGGTCCCCACTGGAAGATGCTTTAGACTTGTGGCAGGCTTTGGGGCCTTGTTCTGGGCCGATCCCATTTGGATGGAGTTTTACCCACGAGGGGACGGGTAACTTTGGGTGCTTCACTTAGAAACTAGACTCTTTGCCTTACCTGTATTGTTTCCTAGTTTTATTAAAGTTCCTTCCCATTAAAGTCTCATATGTTTGTATTGATGCGGCGGATGGCAGAACCCTACATAGAATAGGCAGGTTTGCGGGGTTTGGGCTACCCCTCTCCCTGTCCTGTAACAGATTTAGAGCACAGGCCAGGGTTTCGGGAAAACAGTAATGGACAAAGACGTGAACCCCTGGGAAGAGATCAGTGTGCTTTCTGTAGGGAAGAGGGACATTGGAAGTACAGTTGTCCCAGGTTACAGGGAAGCGGCAGACGCAGTAATTACAGAAGGCAGGACAGAAGACTGAGGACACCACGACAGGATGATTCACGTAGGGGTTACAGGAGGGAATATAGGAGGAGCACACAGAACCAGGAACCAAGGAGAGAGGAAAGAAGACAGATGTTAGCACAGAGTGGAGGCTCAGATGATGACAGGGAATACGGACGGAGAAGGAATCGAGAGCCCAGTACAGAGGACAGGAGACCAGTGATAGCACAGAGTAGGGTCTCAGGTGAAGATAGGAGGGAATATAGACAGAGTAGAAGGAATCGGGAGCCAAGTGTGGAGGAAAGGAGACAAATGATAGTTCATGGAGAAGGTTCAGATGAAGAATAGGGGTCCCCAGGGGTTCCACTAGATCTTAAACCCATCAAAATAACCCCCTTGGAGCCCTGGGTAACCCTCGCTGTGGGGGATCGTCTGTCTGATTGATTTCTTGGTGGACACTGGAGCAACATACTCAGTTTTGAATTCGAAATTAACTAAAATGAGCAAAAAGACAAGCGCAGTTTCTTCACGTGTCTCTAGGCTCCATGCGCCTCCTCCAGGTCTCCTGGCTCCATCCTGCTTCCTTCCTCAGTCTCTTCTGCAGCTTCTCCTCTTCCTGCTCAGCTCCACCCTCCCTTGGGTGGGGCAGGGAACCTCCCCCTTTCCTGGGGACCACCCTGTTGCAACAGGAATAGGGGAGAGAAGTATTTTTCACCATATACTCTTTTCTACAGTTCAAGTGTTACACCACGAGCATGAAACGCCTGTTCAATAAAATGATGAAATGATATTTTTAAGAAGGAATTTAAATACTTTTTAAAATCATGCCATGGGGCCAAATTCTATTTTCTGTTTGGACAGCTCACTGCTACCCAACCCTTACAAAAAGTTGTTGGTGTTTTTCTTTTTAATGTGTGTCAGACACTGTTTCCAAGTTTCTGGTCAGAATTATTTTTCCTGTATCCATGTAAAGCGGCTTTGGGTGGTCTGCTGGGAAATCACTGAGCAAGTCAAAGGGGGAAAGAGCTTGGAGAGTTGAAAAGAGGATAAGACCTCAAGTTAGGCTGACTTGGGGTCAAGTCCTGATTCTGTCCCTTACTGACTGGATTCTTTTTTTTTTTTTTTGCACAGAAGAACTGGGGTGTAAGCCAGAAGTTCGATGGTGAGAGAATTCACCAGAGAGTGGGGAGCATAACAGGCGGATCTACTGAAATACACTCTCAGGGAGCAGCAGGCGAGACAGGAGAGGTCTGGCTGGGATGGACCTAGTGTGTAGCAGTGACAGTGCGGAGACTTAACCCCTAGGCCACCAGAGATGGCCTGGAACAGGAGTCTTTTCTTTTTTTTAAGATATATTTATGCATACAAGAGCTGGGGTACAGGCCAAAGGTGCGAGGGGATGAGAGGATTCACCAGAGACAGAGTGGGGAACAGAACAGGCACATTGACTGAAATACACTGCTGAGGGGAGTAGCAGGCAAGATAGGAGTGGTCTGCTGAGCTATGTGGGCTGCTCTCTCGTGGGTTGGGGATCGAACTTGTGTTGCAGAGGCTGCCGAGAGCTTCACAGTGCTGTGTTTAACCCCTTGCGCCACCAGGGAATCCCTGGAACAGGATTCTTAAGTGCTCAAAGCCTCAGTGTCTTCATCAGTGTCTCTCTAAGACAAAATTAAATTAGCCACCTTACCATAAATCACAGAAGAAGATAGGCTTTGGAAATAGGCTCAATTCCTGCAGCATCTTGTTTCATCTCTAAACCTCTGTTTCCTCATCTGTAAAATGGAGATGATATTAGTATTGGAGCTAATATTAAGTATTGGAGCTAATATTTAAATGAGATTATAGTTACTTCTCAGCAATGTAAGCCACCTTGGGAAATATTCACTAAATTGTTGTTCCTCTAGATGTTTTTGTGCTGGTGTTAAAAAATACGTATGTGTATTTTTAACAGTACTTTTTTCCAAGGTTCTTTTTCTTTGTGGAGAAATTTCCTCTGGGGAATTCCCTATTGTCTGGCCTTTATACTACTCTGTATCCACTCATGCACTACATTTTTTGCTCATTACAGCATGCTTATGTGATGAAGTCAACTGAAATGGCAAAAGAAGAGAACTCAAAACTTCTCTAAATTGGGAAGAGTCTTCAAAGTTTTATCCATCTGCCTGTCTATCCACTGAAAAAGGTCAGTCCTGGGATTGCAGAACTGACCCGCACAGAGGTGGTCCTTCCCCTTGGAACATTCCAGTCCGCTGTGAAGATGCTATGACCCAAATTTGAGTTAAGTTGGAACATCTTTGCATTTTCAGACCAAGAGATTTCTCATTTTGGTTTGTTTTTTCTTTCATTAATTTTTAAATTTCCTCATGTTGGTGTTCATTTTTGTACAGCATTTGACTTTCCCCTCAGGTGTAGTCCCCATAAATCTTCCACCTTCACAGCACTCCCAAGTGGGTCACTGTGGTTCCTTGTGCTCTCCCCTCCCTGTTTTGATCCTTCTCCCTCCTCCTCCCCTGCTGCAAGCCTACAAGTTTTTAGACCAAGAATTTCTAAGAAACTGGCACTTATGCTCAGCAAGTCCCCACTAAGTTTGGGCTGAATGTATGTACCCAGGAAAAAGTCCAGTTGGATACAGTACAGTTCCACAGAGAACTGTGGAGGGACATGTTCTTTCATGTCATACATAATAGAATCAATCTTAATCAGTGGTAAATGAGGCGATGGCCTCAGAGTCTATGTAACATTTAGCAACTTGCTGGTTTTTCAAGCTTTGTGGGGTTGAATGAAAGTGCCAAAGAGCTTTCCAGGTTTCCTTTACTCTCAGGCAAGTGTTCACCCAGCAGGAATACCTGAGACTGAATGTGGCCAAGCAGGTGAATGGGTTTGGAAAAAGCAAAGGGCCACATGAATACAAGGCTTTATTGCCACTATGGCAGCTGCTGCTGAGGATGCAAAAACTTTGCATTTCAAGTCTTGGTGACTGGAGCTAAATGCCTCTGGACAAGACTGACAAGTCAAAAAAAGAGGGACTCTAAGCAATTATACAGGGCAAGCTGACAGAGCAGGGGGTCTTGACCCGTGATGCCTGAACTAACCTTAGTAGACTTGAATAATGTTTCTGTGCTGCCGTCTCTGTTCAGAGGTGGTTAGAATGACAGCCTGATGAAGGGACACGGGCCCCCAAGAAAATGTGGTGTCCCATTGCAGCGCCTGAGGACACATCATTATACTTCTCTAGATCGCAAACTTTTCAGTCATTAAAGAAAGGACTTTGAAAAAAAGGAAAAAAATGTGTAAGGATATTCCAGTTCTAACAGAAGCTTCGATTCAGGTGTCACATGGGTCCTGACAGGAACTTGCACATTCTTATATTCAAACACCCCATTGCTCCAAAGTGAGGGCATTGAGGCTCTTGCCGTAAGTCATGTCTTTTACCCCAGTATGGGGTAAAAGCAAACCCCCAGTTGACAAAGATCCAGGTGCAATGGTATGATATACTCCCTCAAGTCCCACAACTTATGAAGTTGAAAGCTCTCCTGAATATTTCTGAGAATCCAGGGGAGCAAAGAAGTGATGTCCTCTCCACTGTTCTCTTGCTCCTGAATGCCAAGGTAGTGGTTAGGGCCCTCTCCCCCATTTGCCAAGTTTGTCTTCGCTACTGCAAATACCACATCCTAATATATTTGTATGTTTCCCCCACCAGACTGCAGGGTGTGGGAATCTGTCATATTCACTATCCTACCCCTACCACCCATTTACACCTGGTATATCTAGCTGGTGTTCAACATTATTTGATGCATGGGTAAAAGGAGAAAGGAATAGTGTCAAAGCTGTCACTGAGATTGCTTTGAATGGTAGGTCAAGGTCAGCCCAGGAGAAAAATGTGTTAAAGTCAATAAAAGTTGCATTTCACCTAGACTCATCCCTGCCCTGCCTGCTCAGTAACCCTTTGGGCCTCCCAGGTCACAAAAGCTGTTGTGCTACTGACAATGACATTGGTAATTGATAAGAGGTCTGACACATTTGCTCTACTAGCTAAGCTTGTTTGCTTTAAGAGACTTCCCCCACCTCTACCCCACCCTTCCAACTGGATCAAGCAATACTACTCTGAAAGGCAGTCCCCACTCACGCCAAATCTTACTTAGCCAGACCCAGAACTGACTTCATAGCTCTCTAGCTGGGCTCCCTGAGCTCTCTGAACAGAACTTGCTTCCAGAAATAATCACTTTGCAACACTTTTGTTTGCTTCTGTCTCACCCACTAGATGCTGAGCATTTTTGCAATTCCTCCCCCCAACTCTAGCACCTCACTCAATGCTTGAAACATAAGTAAATGCTTGCAAAATGAATAAATACTGAAAAGAATAGTGCATGGGCACAGTTATTTGGGAAGTTAATGAGCAAAAGTAGCTGAACCGCTCATAGCAAAAGGTGGTGGAGTGGTCAAAAAAATTTAACAAATGGACAGTCAGTAGGGTCATTGAGTGTTTTTGATAGATAAGTCATTTGGCAAAGCATGATGCTGAAGGAGAACTGGGTGTTTTCTCTAGTGCCTTTATCACCTCTGTCACATTATTTTTGTTTGTGTTTTGCAGCCTTTGGGGAATTACAACATCGGTTCATTGTTGTTGGCTTTCACAATTCTCGTTTCCCATCAAGAATATACCATGAGACACATACAATTGTTGCTCTTTATGTGTCCAAGAATTTATATAACTTGTTTTGCAAACTTCATGACAACCCCTTGGAGATAACTAGAAACACCTGGGGAAGTTGCGAAACCAGTCCTGAGAATGGCCCCTTTACAACGCACTCAGCACAGCGCCTGTAATACAGAAAGAAAAGAACATGCAACTTCCTTCTTACATATGCTTCTGCTCCTGTGCTTAGAATTCTCCAGGTTCAACTCAGCAGAAACCTAAGCACAAGTGGCAGGAATTTTTTTTTTTTAAGATTTATTTATTTTTATGTAGAAGAACTGTGGTGTAGGCCAGAGGTGAAGGGGCCAGGGGAATGTGAGGTGATTCACCAGAGACAGAGTGGAGAGCAAAACAGGTGGATCTACTGAAATGCACTGCTGAGGGGAGCAGCGGGTAAGATAGGTAACGTCTGCTGTGCCATGTGGGTCAGCTCCCTGGTCAGGGATCGAACTCAGGCCTTAGCAGTGATAGCGCTGAGACTGAACCCCTAGGTCACCAGGAAGGTCATGGAAGGAATTATTGATGAGTAAAAACCTACACAGAAGTAAACACCTTATTCCAAAACAATCCCTTAACTTAGGCAAAGATTCGGTACTTTGATTATCAAATGAATTCTATTCTTTGTGTGAATCTGTGCCCTCCAAAATGGTAACTACTTACAAGTCACTATGGCTACTGAGACTTTGACAAGTGGCTAGTCTGGATTTTGAAGACTTAGTACACAAAATGTGGCCTATCTCATTAATAATTTTAACATTGATCACATTAAAATTATATTTTAATTGGCTAAATATACTATAATAATATAAATAAAACAATAATAATAAATTTCACCTTTTTTTTTCCTTTTTTATGTGACAACTAGAAAATTTTATTTTACATATGTGGTTTGTATTATATTTGTTGGATGTCACCTCTGGAGATAATGCCTTATACATACTCGAAGACTACTGAAGCAAAAAATCATAAAGATTAGCTCACTGAGTGAAGGGAAAATTTACCCTAGGGGAAAAACAGTTTATTTTCAGACAAAAACAAAATGTTGTTTGAATTGTAAATTCTGCCATAATTTCCATTTCACGGAAATCACTTCTACATTATAATATCACTGGGTACAGTAAATACATTAAACTGCCATCTCTTCCCGAAGGAAACACTGCCCCTAAACATTTGGATTGGTAAAACTGCTTTCTGTATTTTCCTCCATCATTTCTGAACTGAGAGCTCCTGAGGACAGGGGGTGACCTCTGTGCTGGCTTGCTGGGGAGTTTCCCAGACCATGTGACATTCAGAACTCACACCAAGATATCCCAGACAAACAGGATCCGGTTTGACACCCTAGTGGGAAAAAAGTGCCCAAATCCTTCAATATTCCCTGTATTTGGTTGGTAGTAAATGCTCAGTAAATGCTAATTAAATTTCTACTAAAAACTGAACTTTTTTTTTTTTTAAAGATTTTATTTTATTTATACAAGAGCCGGGGTACAGGCCAGATGCGCAGGAGGGTGAGAGGATTCACCAGAGACAGAGTGGGGAACAGAACAGGCAGACTGATGAAATACACTGCTGAGGGGAGCAGCGGGCGAGTCAGGAGAGGTCTGCTCACCATGTGGATTGCTCCGAGGCTGGCGGGGATCGAACCTGCACTGCAGAGGCTGCGGACAGCTTCACAGCGCTGCGCTCAACCGCCTGTGCCACCAGGGAAGCCCAAAACTGAACTTTTTAGTTATATCTTTGAAAGGACCAAAGTGCCTTTGAAATCAAAGAAGGATTTGTATAGGTGTTGTTCTGTTTTATGTGTTTTGTTCCCCAAATTTACCAGTTGACCAGAAGCTTCTCTAAATGCAGGGAGGGGGTTCACCTATTCAGGCATCAGCTTTGCAAAAACTATCTTTTGTCCCTGCAGGTGGAACTTTCATCTTCTCCCCTTAGCCTGGAGAAAAATGTGTTAAAGTCAATGAAAGTTGGATTTCACGGGCCTCCCTGGTGGCACAGGGTGTAAGACAGAACCAGTAAGCTATCGCCAGCCACTGCAGCACGAGTTCGATCCCCAGCCCACCAGGGAGCTAAGCCACATGACACAGCAGACCTCTCCTGACTCACCCGCTGCTCCCTCAGCAGTGTATTTCAGTACATCTGCCTCTTCTGTCCCAACTCTGTTTCTGGTGGATCCTCTCACCCCCTTGCACTTCTGGCCCCAGTTCTTGTATGCATAATTAAATCTTTAAAAAAAGAAAAGTTGCATTTCACCCAGAATCATACCCGCCTGGTCGGCTCAGTTACCCTTTGGGCCACTCAGATCACCCAAACCCCTCCCGCTCCCCCTATCCCTATCCCCATCAGCACCAGCCACTGACTCAGAAGTTCTTGCCATTGCCAGGGACCCTACTCGGGTTCCCTTCACTCCCACTACCCAGGGGATACAGCTAGTTGGTTGAGCTGAAGGAGTTTTAATATATATTATCTGTTGAGCAAACACAATATAGTTGTGTGCTTGGGGTGTTGAAGAAAGAAGGAGATGCAGAAATGATGGCATTGCTAAAGGTAAGAAAAGAATTCCGCGATCTGTTATTGACTTCATCCAAGAAAATGTTAGTATATCTTGGTACCTGGATTCTGTGATCCCAGCTAATTTTCCACAATGAAGTCATTAAAAGCCTGCCCTCCAGAATGAGTCTTAGTTTAAATCCTGGCTCTAAGTTGTCGAACTTCTCTGGGTTTCAGGTTTTTATCTGTAAGTGGTAACAAGAGTACCTCACAGACTGATTCTAAAAAGTAAATGAATTGATGGGTGTAAAGTGCTTCTTGCAGCTTTCTTGGCACACAGAAAGTACTAGATATAAGTGGCAACCATAATTACCCTGACACTTGAGATCAGAGAGAAAGTCGCACAAGAAAAGAACTTGGGCTTTAGTCAAACCTGGAAAGGTTTTCATTCGATCCATATAGTTGTGATCTCAAGTCATTTAATCCATGCTTTCTTTACATATGTGTAAAGTAGGACGAAATGGTACATAAAAATATAGTGCCCAGAATATGGCATTCAATCCAGGTACACGGTATTGATCAATCAAGATAATTGGTAACATCCTTTCTGTATTCAACTCATCTCTTCTCCAATCTAAGTCTTCGAGACCCAGCAGATTTCCTTCCTTCAGCAGCTATACCTAAGTTCCTGTTACCCACCTCTCTAGAAACTGACTTTGAAACATTAAAAATCCCTCCTGGTACTCAAGGCTCCTTTTGAACCCATCTCTACAAATGTCCTTTTCTCTCCCCAGGTAGTGAGGGTAGCTTTCTCTTAGTCAATTGTTCCATCATTTAATCCATCCCAATGAATCAAATTGCATTTCCCTTGGATAAATTCAGGATTCTACACCAGTGGTTCTTAGAAACAGCAAAAAAAAAAAAAAGATGATATGATACATGATACATAGTTTCATAAACCAATTCACCTATTCTTTCTCCTTTTGAAATTGGTGCTAAAGTTTATTTTATTTTATTTTTTAAAGATTTATTTATTATTTATGCATATTGTTTAAAGATTTGTTTATTCATGCATACAAGAACCGGGGTACTGGCCAGAAATGTGGGGGGAATGAGAGGATTCACCAGAGACAAAGTCGGGAGCAGAACAGGCAGATTGACTGAAACACACTGGTGAAATACACTTGGTGGGCAAGACAGGAGAGGTCTGCTGTGCCATGTGGGTAGCTCCCTGGCCGGGGATTGAACTTATTCTGCAGTGGCTGCGGATAGTTTCATAGGTTTCGTCGTAACCCTTTGTGCTACCAGGGAGGCCCTAAAGTTTATTGTATATAAACATGGTGACAATAGATGATAGTTGCTTAAAAGGACATTTTCAACATCCTTACTTAGCAAGATAAAAGTAGACAGACTATGCTGTTCACCAAAATGCTCATGTGCTTTGCTGTTTTACTAATTGGCAAAAACCAAAAAGCCTAGGAGACACGATGTACAATAGAAAAAAGGAAAATAAAGGAAGCAGAGAGAAAATGTAAGAAAAGCTGGTCAGGTCTGGAATTTCAACCTAGTGATTTTATGCTGTTTGAATGGGGTCTCCATGTTTCTGTCCCAGGACTAACTAACCTGGCATCCACATAACACAGGTTACTGTGAAGAGAACATTCACTTGCTAGAATCACAGTGAGTATCATTTCTTCCAAGTTACAACAGGTAAGACTGGCTCTTCCAGTTCTGAAGCAATTATTTTCAAACTTCAATGTCCCTCAAGAATGCCTAAATGCTGGAGTCCTGGCCCCCCTATCCCAGAGACTCTGATTCAGTCTAGGACATCTGCACTTCAAACAAGTATCTTGAAAATTTGCTGATGCAGGTGATCTTCAACTTGGAATAAGAGATGATCATTCATTGATTCTAGCAAGTGAATGTACCCTTCACTTCACCCTATCTTACTAGGTGCTGGACAGACATTACAAACACTGCTGAGGGGCCTCCCTGGTGGTGCAATCGTTTAAGCATGAGCACTATGGAGAAATCCACAGTTACTGCAGCACGAGTTCAATCCCCAGCCAGAGAGCTGACCCACATGACGCTGCAGACCTCTCATGTCTCCCCCACTGCTCCCCTCATTCAGTCAATTCACCTATTCTGTTCCCCACTTTGTCTCTGTGAATCCTCTCACTCCCCCCCACCTCACACCTCTTGCCTACACCCCAGCTCTTGGATACATCAATAAATAAATCTTTAAAAACAAACACTGCTGACGATTCTGCTCTCTTGTATATCCAAAGGGTCACCCACCCCAAGCCTCCCCCCATCTTTCCCTGTCTCTGTCCTGGTATACCATCTGTTTCACATCTGTGCAGGTCAGGTGACCATAGTACTTTTTCTTGGAACCTTATTAAGGTAAAGGCTGTAGTGGTCCTCGATAGGTAAGTTCCCTGAATCAAAGTGAAGTCTATTTCTGCTTTTGGCAGTCTGCTTAAAAGTCACAAGTATTGTGTCTCTGAATTCTGAGACAAAGTGTTAGGGGGAAAAGGATGTCCCAAAGCTAATTCCATACAGGCTTTGTGGACTCCACCCCCACCCCAGGTCAAAGCCAAAGACACTGGGAACTCCAAATCCCATCACCACCAAAGGGAAGGTGGCTGGGACCTGAGGGTGGGGTTAAGCAGGCAGGTGGATATAAAAGGCAGACACGTGGGCTTTGGGGGATCCCCATTTTGGCTCTCCACCAGCTCGCAGCGTCCGGCCTGCTCTGAGAGTGCCTTTGGGTTTCCAGGTCGGCGGATCGGGTAGGACGCATTAAAGACTTTATTTCTCTATTTTCTCCCTGAGTTGTACATTTTCCTTATTTCCTTTTCCCTTGTAAATAAACCTTTTATTAACCTTTTGTGTGTGTGCCTGTAGTGGAGTATTAATAAGTCCCTTTTAAGCCGGGGGTGAGGACCCACAGCCAGGCAACCCGTTTAATATCGGGGCTGCTCTATAAGAAAAGCAGCACTGCTTCCAATTCACCTCCAATGAGAGGCAAATGCTTCTGCTCTACAAGATACAATAACTTGCTCATACCTTTGCTCATGATCAACTATCTGAATTCAGTACCCCAGGTTTCCAGATGCCGCAGGAAAGAAAATGTGGTTAAGAGAAACTGCCCACTCCAGTTGATTTAGAAAAAGCTGAGCGAGAAACTAAAGTGGAAAGTAGCTCTTTTGTTTTATCAAAATCATTAATTTCACTGACTTCACCTTCAGTTGGTGGTGACATTTATCCATTTATCCGTGATATTTATCCATTTTCTTGTTTTAATCGCCATTTAATGTTACTTTCCAATTTTAGTCAATCTCTTTGCCAATTTCCTGACCAATATTCATGCAAATGGCCCAAAAGAAATGGAGAATAACCTTTCTTGGGGGCCCCCTTCTGGCATCCTTCCTGGTGTTTATCCAGAATCATAAAGACATTTGAAAAGACTTCACAGGTAGAAAGAGCTCTCAAAGAGATTGATTTACAAAATGCCAGCTAGGGCCCAGCCTCACTCCTCAAAGACTTGAATTTCTGGAGGAGTGAATTTTAGGGGCCTAGGAACAAAGCCTAGATTTGGTAAGCTTAGGAAAGATTGCTGAAGCAAAGAATTTCTTTGCTTTACACACAGAATAATTGAAAAAGGAGGCAAGTGAATGAAGAGTGTGAGGAAAGGGTGTTTTTTCTGTGTTGAAAGAACAGAAAGCAACCATATTTTACTTAATTTCTTTTTTTCTTTTTCTTTTTTTTTTTTTTTTTTTTTTGGTGCAAGGCAGATGGCTGATGATTGACACTAAATAAATCCTTGAATAGAGTCTCCTTGGTGGTGCAGGGGTTTAAGATGCAATCTATGAGGCAATCCGCAGCCACTGCAGCACAAGTTTGATCCCCGGCCAGGGAGCTACCCACATGACACGGCAGACCTCTCCTGACTCACCCGCTGCTCCTCTCAGCAGTGTATTTCGGTCAATCCACCTGTTCTGTTCCCCACTCTGTCTCTGGTGGATCCTCTCACTCTCACCCTCCCCCCCCCCCGCACCTCTGGCCTGTACCCCAGTTCTTGTATTCATAAATAAATAAATCTTAAAAAAAAAATCCTTGAATAAATGAGTCTCTCTATTATTGGGGAGAGATGGTAGATGGAGGGGGTGGGGAGATGGTGGGAAATGGCCAGTGCATATAGAACAGATAACTTTAAGGAAAGAGGGATTAAAAGCAAGAAACTCAGGGCATTTAATAACTGTATTTTTGCTTTATATGGATTATTGGGGATTATCTGCTAAAAACAAGAGCCCAGACCAGTGTTACTGTTTAACTTACCCTTCTTTCCCTCTCATTTAAAATCTTCTTACTCTTTCATGATGTTCTTTTGGTTAATGACAGATAAATTAACAGTGCAAAAAATTGTTTTCCTCATCATTAGGAAGGTCTACATAATCAACTTTCTCTAAAGAACAGGAATAGGTTTTACTGGAAATTCAGTTTTTGTAAAATCAAAATACCCAATTAGAAGCATTAAACAGAAGGTCCATAAAAAGCTTTTGCAACTAACTGCAGTAGCTTAAACCGTGGAGCTGCTGAAGCTCAGTAGAGTCAGTTAATGGCAGAACCCAGGCCTCAGCAGGAAAGAACCAACTCTTCGAGGCACCACATGACCTCTGTAGGGTTGCAGTGACTCCTGCTTATCAACCAGGCAGACACTTTTACACTTGGCCTCAAACTTTACAAATCACCTAAAAGGAAGCTCTATTTTGAAAGGAAAGTCTTTCCTTGGTTTTGTGGAACCAAAAGGAAAGGAAATTCTAAACTGAAGTCCAGTGTAACTTTAGCCTAAAAGACAGATTCTAGACACATGGGATAATCTACAAAGGTTAAAAATAAATCCAAGTAGCCTCAGGAATGACAGTCTCACAGAAGAATGGGTGTGGAGTCAACTCCAAAGTGTGGATTCTAGTCCTGGTTGTTACTTATTTATAGTTTGATCTGGGCACAAACAATTTAAGTTCTCTACATGTCAGTATCTTTATTTAACAGGAATAACAACCTCTCACAGGGTTGTTGTGAATACTCAGCACTTACTGAAATCTCCTTCCTTCTCTTTATAAATGCTCAGTAAATATTGCTTCCCTTTCCTGGCTCCCTCTGCCTTCCTGCCACTGCTCCCAAACTCCTTAGTCCAACCCAAACTCACTGCTGCTGTGCCTACATGCTTCAGGAATTTATTTCAGAATGTCACAGGGGATAATTTGACGAAACCTGTTAACAGCAAGGAATTTCCTTTACAAACACATTGGCAAGGCCTGCAAGCTCTGAGGGCAGCTGCTCCAGGTGGTGACCATAATTTGCACCTGATCTGAGGTATTTCACCACCAGAGACAATGCCTTGGGTCAAGTCCAGTTGGGAACAGGAGAAAGTGGGTCCCCAGTGAGATTGTAGTCAAGTCAAGAAAGAGCAGGAGATGAGGCAGTGAAGATGAGTGAGCCCAGGAGGAGGCAGGGGTGTGAATCTGGGAGAATCCTAGGCCACAGAGTGAGTCCATGGGGGTGTTGACTTTAGAGGCTGAGTGAAGTCGGGGGGAGGGGGCTCTCTAGGCCTCTCAGGGAATACTGCCCCAGGGAGTTGGCGCTGCAGTCTTGTTAGAAGGGTGCTTGGTGTTTACACAGCACTTTGTATAAAAATGGGGGGAAAAGGTCAAATAGCCCAAACAAAGATGATGAGAGACTGTGGGAGTTTAAGGAAGGCGGTTAAGGAAGGAGATTGGCTGAAGCTTCTGCTCCTAGAGACTTCTCCGGAAAGGAGGGGCAAGGTACAGTAACTGCTGAAAATGAAATTTGGGATGAGTCAGTCCGTGGTGAGCCAAGTGGGGCAGGGGATGGAGCCTTCAGCACACAGAGAAATTTTGCCTCAGAGTCTGGTTTGTTTGTTTTTTTCAAGCTTCCCAAAGGATTCGGTTTGGGAGCTCCTCCATTAATGGTGTCATGTTTGCATGACAGTGAGCCAGCCCCACCATCTGCCGCCTCAATTCCCTCCCTCCTTGTTATGTAAAGCTCATGCTCATGCTCACAGCATTTTCTCTTGCAAGGACATTAACAAGGCCTTAGAACACAATTCCTAAGAACCTATAAAATTGTTTCAGATCTGAAGAAAGTATTGGCTGTAAAATAGGAAAAGAAAATTTGAGATATCGGCATTAATAAATGCTTAAAAATGCCCGCCGACTTTACTGCAACTACTCAAATGTAACTCAGTTCATGTTTTTGTTCTACCTAAAATATAGACAAAATGGTACGTGCTGTGGGATAAGAACTTTTAAAAGCAAGCTTAGGTAGAGACTCCAAAGATCTTAAAACAGCCTGAGTCTTGGATAATACATCCATGTGACTGTCAATCTAAGCTCCAAACAGAAGCAATTAAGCAGAATGTTCTTAATAGAAAGACCTAACTTTAAAGCAGAGCAGAGGTCAAATATTTAAACTCTGATTCTCAGTTTCTTCTGTGTAATGGGTGTACATTCTTGGAGGTATTTTTTTTAGTCCTCACTTGACATTGGTGGGGGGTAAATGTGATGTTCTATGCAAAGCACTGTACTAGGTCCCAGCACACAGCAAGCCAGTATAATGGGATTAATGATAATGACGATGAGGAAAATGGCAATAATGATGAAAACATGTTTCCTGTAAAATGCTGAAGGACTCTCAGTATGCTAAGCACTTATGATCATAATCCTTTAACATACAGTGCAGATCAATACAAAGCCAAATGTATTCCCACCTGTATGTGCTGTTATGGCTGAGGAGGATGTGGTCTTTTGCTTTCAAATCAGTGTCCCAAGGATGAGCACATACATCATCGTCTTCACTCCTGGCTGCTGCCCTTTGAGGTCGGCTGTGAGGACATAGCGCTGGAGTGAGGGGCTCCAGGGGAGGCAGGCTCAAGCTCCATGCCAGCCCGGGGTTTTCAAACAAGCCCTTGCAACTTTTTAGCCTGTTTCCTCATTGGTAACTCAGAAGGGAATTCTGTTTTGTGGAATCCAGAGTCTTGTGGAAATCAAATGGTAAATGTGAAAATAGTAAATCCCACTGTCCACATAAAACCTAATATGCTCCTGATGGCAGGGAGAGGAAATTGAAATTGATAGAAATACCCTCACATGTGTATAATTGCTCAGCTTCAAGAGACAGGCCAGGAAATTGGGTCAGTGTGCTTTCCTTCATACAACACAGCGTTCTCAATTGCTAATATTCCCTAAAAGCCCTTCACCGCACAGGGAGAGTGAGGAAGATTCAGGTCCCACAGAAGTCTGCGGTCAGAGTCTTGTGAAGCACACTTGACCAATAGACCACTGCACCCTGGCCCCAGAGGTCAGGCCATCACCTCTCTGCGGGAAGTGTGGCTTCCGTATCAGCCTCTCACCAAACCAAAGTCCTTTGGGGGAGTTTAACCCTTTGCTGAATCCCAATTTATACTAGGGTACCGAGGCGCAATGGCCTCTCAAGTTCCTGCTAATGCACTTGCAGTCATTATGAATAGGCTAATTGAGTCTTCCTTTTTTTTTTTTTTTTTTAAGATTTATTTACTTATGAATACAAGAGCTGGGGCACAGGCCAGAAGTGTGGGGAGTAGAGGATTCACCAGAGACAGATTGGGGAACAGAACAGGCAGACTGATGAAATACACTGCTGAGGGGAGCAGAGGGCGAGACAGGAGAGGTCTGCTGTGCCATGTGGGTTGCTCCCTGGCCTGGGATCCACTCGTGCTGCAGAGGCTGCGGACAGCATCTTAACCCCTTGTGCCACCAGGGAGGCCCTAATTGATTCTTCCTTTAATTCTAGATAACAATAGTGCCATTTCCTGAGTGTTTCATGTGGTGCTTTTTTTTTTTTTTTTTTAAATTTATTTATGCGTGCAAGAGCTGGGGTGTAGGTGAGAGGTGCAGGAGGTGAAAGGATTGACCAGACATAGAATGGGGAGCAGAACAGGCAGATCTACTGAAAGACACTGCTGAGGGGGCGAGACAGTAGAGGCCTGCTGCACCATGTGGGTTAGCTCCCTGGCTGGGGATCTAATTCTTGCTGCAGTGACTACAGATAGCTTCATAGCGCTGAGACTTAACCCCTTGCGCCACCAGGGAGATCGAATGGTACTTTACCTACATTATCTCTGTCAATTCTCACTAGAGCCTTCTGAGCATGTAGATGTTATTATTATCCCTATCCTTCAAGTGAGAAAACTTAGGCCCTTACAGATCAAGTGACATTTCCAAGGTCATATAACTATCAGATGCCATTGTTTTTAGTCACAATGACATATCTCAGGGGAATAGCCAGCAGGTCATATATATAAAAGTCAGCTGATGTCCATTCACTCCCCCTACCACTACCTAGGCTGAGGCAGTGGAACCCAGGAATCTGCATTTCAATAAGGCCCACAGTTGATTCCAAGAACATCAAGTTTGAAAACCATTACCATAGTCCCCAGCCTCTTAGAAGCCTTCTGTCAAAAGGTGGGCAAGGAACAGAAGAGTTTGGCCTTCAATACTGAAAGTATCTTTGGTAGCACTGTGGATAACAAAAGCTGAGTCCCTTTCCCCTTACAATCTGCTGGATAACCTCTACAGCTGCTCTTCAGTAACTCTGAGTGGGACAAGGTTGTTCCTGTTGATTGACAGGGATTTTAGCATGAATATTTAATGGGCAGGGCATCCAGCACACTTGGCTAATGTAATATTTCAATCTCTACTTTCATACTGAAGGGATTTGCCCTCCCTTAATGCATGTCTACATCCTGTCGCAGTCCTTCCAATAGCATTTTTCCACACAGATAATGCCAGTTCAGAGAGGCTCTTTTCCCCAGCTCTCAGTTTAAGATAGCACTTACTCTTATCTTGAGATAAAGTTCTTTGTGCTGATGAAATGCCACTGGGCATTGTCTTGATTTTTATCATTTCCTGTCTAAGCACTCTACACCCTCCTGGTTATAACCCATTGCCAGAATTAGCTTGGCTGATGTCATTCACACACTAGCATTCTATCTCTCTATCTCTAACTCCTTCTCTATCTCTATTTCTAACACTCTCTCCTGTCAGCCTCTCATGTTTCCCAACTTGCAACATACTTGGGTTCAATATTGTAATTGAGGTATATTTAGGTCAATTAGAGGTACAAAGGATTTACAGGCAAGAAGTGTGGGGGGTGAGAGGATTCACCAGCGAAGGAGTATGGAACAGAACAGGCAGACTGAGTGAAATACACTGCTGAGGGGAGCAGCAGGCGAGTCAGGAGAGGTCTGCTGCACCATGTGGGTAGCTCCCTGGCCGGGGAAAGAACTCGTGCTGCAGTGGCTGCGGATAGCTTCATAGGTTGCATCTTAATCCAATGTGCCACCAGGGAGCCTTGAAAGTTCTTTTTATTTTTTATATGAAATATCCAGAATAGGCAATTGTTTAGAGAAGAGAGTAGGTTAGTGATGCCCAAGGCCCAAGGGAGAGAGAATGGAGACTTGCTGGTAAGGAGAACCAATGTTTCTTTTCAGGATGATGAAGACAGTTGTCCATAAGAGAAATGCACTGAATATTTATGGCAGCTTTATGGACAGTTACTCTAAAATGGAAACCTACCTGGATATTCATCAACAGGTAAAGGGATAAGCACATTGTGGGATATCTATACAATGGAATATTATCAATCTTCCCCACAACCTACTGGTCCATATACAGCAGCATGGGAGAATCTCATAGTCATTATATTGAGCAAAAAAACAAATAAGAACAAAAGGCACAAAAAGAGGAACATGCAAAAAAAGTCTATTTTATGAAGTCCTCAAGCAGGTAAAATCAATCGATCATAATAGGAATCAAATCAGTGGTTGTGGAGCATGATGAGGGAAGAATGGGTCATCTGGGAACTTTCCAGGGACCTGAAAATGTTTCATATTTGGATTAGCTTGGTAGGTACGCAATATATACATTTGTCAAAAGTCATCAACCTGGGGGTGGGGGGTGGGAGGGGAGGGATTGGGATCAAAATGGGGGGGTTGCAATTGTATGGGGAATATAAAAATAAAATTATTTAAAAAAAAGTCATCAACCTCTGCGTTTAATATGTACATTTTATTGTATGTAAATTATACCTTAATAAATGTTTTTTTTTCACCCCAAAGATGAGCTTATTATCTTCCCTCCATATTGCCTGTCTCTCCCTCACGGACAATAACATCCTCCAAGTTAACCAGGTCAAAAACCTTAAACATTTTGTTGATTTTCCCCTCTTCTTTATCTTCCGAATCCAGTTAAGCATAGGTTCAGTGGATTTCCCTTTTGAAACTTCTCCATTCGTTACCACACCCTCTCCCCTGTACTGTACATTGATTGTTTTCATCTGTCTAGCACAGACAAAAGCAGAGGCAGAGTGAGAAGGAGAAGAGAAAGAGGGGTGGGGTGGAGAACTTACAACAATGACTTCCTTGTTTGTTGTTGGGGTTTTTTCAAGGGGGATAGGATTTAAACTTAAGTTTTCTGTTCTGTTTCTGTTACTTGCAACAACTGCTGAAGCAGAGAGATGTGGTGGTTAACAGGTTGGACTCTGGAGCCAGAATGACAAGGTTCTGGCGACTCCGAACTCTATGCTTATTAACTGTGTGGCTTCAGGCAAGTTGTTTAGTTCCTCTGAACCTCAGTTTCCCCCTAGTCACTATGCTACTACTTCTAATAGGTTAGCTACACATACACAATGTAAGACCTTCTCTACTCTGTGAGCATTTTTAAAAACCACCACATAGTTAAATGTTTTTAAATCGAATAAAAAGAACAACAATGTGG
This sequence comes from Talpa occidentalis, assembly GCF_014898055.3. NCBI lineage: Eukaryota > Metazoa > Chordata > Mammalia > Eulipotyphla > Talpidae > Talpa > Talpa occidentalis. The sequence continues at coordinate 93,698,135 of NW_023605305.1, read as the reverse complement.
GGGCCTCCCCGCTGGAGCAAGGGGTTAAGTCTCAGCACTGCGAAGCTGTCTGATGCCACTGCTGCACGAGTTCGATCCACAGCCAGGGAACTAACCCACATGGCCCAGCAGACCTCCCCTTTCTCACCTGCTGCTCCCATCAGCAGTGTATTTCAGTAGATCTGCCTGTTCTGCTCCCCACTGGTGAATCCTCTAACCGCCCCCCCTCTGGCTTACACCCCAGTTCTTGTATACATAAATAAGTAAATCTTTAAGAAAAGACTCAAGACTCACAGAGCTATTACACTTTAATTACAGGAAAAAGATACAGATAAAAATCAACTAAAAGAAGAGACACAGTAGGCAGGATCTGAGTTTCAAATTTATTTATTTTTTAAAGATTTATTTATTTATGCATACAAGAACTGGAGTACAGGCCAGAGGTGTGTGGGTGGTGAGAGGATTCACCAGAGACAGAGTGGAAAACAGAACAGACAGATTGACTGAAATACACTGCTGAGGGGAGCAGCAGGCGAGTTGGGAGAGTCGGGAGAGGTCTGCTGTGCCATGTGGGTATCTCCTTGACCGGGCTGGGGATTGCACTCTTGCTGCAGTGGCTGTGAACAGCTTCATAGGTTGTGTCTTTACCCCTCCCACCATCAGGGAGGCCCTGAGAGTTTCAAATTTAAAACCTCATTGTCCTCTCTCCATGGAGTCAGGACATGCTCCCTTCCTAGCATCAGTGGCTGACAATACACCTAGGGTATTGCCCTCAGCAAAGCTCTCCTGAGTGAGTTTCTGTGTCCAGAGCTTTCACCAGGGTTCATTAAGTAGATATGATTGATTGACTGATTCATGGACGAGCTCAGTCTCCTGTTGAAATGATACAGCCTGACGTAAAGCCCTGACTATGTCGCAAGATTGGTCTTCCTTGTGAGAATAGCTTCTTCTCTAAACAAAGACACTCTTATCAGGTATGGCAGAGAGGCGCTCAGAAGCAGAGAGCAAAAGTCAGATCTTCTCTTTGGATGAAGTCAAATTCCTTAGCACACAGAACCTAACCCCCATTTAGGAGGCAGCTAAAATTTATGGTCAGGGTTAAGACAAGTTGAAGTCTTATTGAAGACTGCAGAAAAATCTGGCAAAAGTTAAACTGGATTGATTTGTTACTATTATTAGTATATGTTTGAACATGAATCCTATTTTTGTGTGTTTAAATATTAGTGGCAATAATTCTTACATAGACTTTTGTGCTATCCTAGTTATTGCTTCTTTTTCCTGTTTACCTCCTTATGAATAGTTCATGTTTTCCTAAAATTAGAAAGTTTTTAAGTATTGTATGAAAAACTGAACTGAGAGATAAACATGTTCATTTCACTTGGAAGAAAATGAAAGAATGGCTGAAATAAAAATATACATGAAAAAAAGGGGACCTTCCTGGTGGTGGTCTCATCATCTGGACAGCCCACCATGATGGCCTGAGGCCTGAGTTCGATCCCTGGCCATGGATATACCCCACACATGGCATAGCAGACCTCTCCTGTCTCACCTGCTGCTCCCATTAATAGTGCATTTCAGTAGATCTGTCTGCTTTGCTCCCCAATATGTCTCTGGTGAATTCTCTCACCCCCCACACACCTCTGGCCTATACCCCAGTTCTTAAAAAAGAAAAGCAAATATTTCAAGATTTAAAAAAATGGTCAAAATCAAGTTCAGTTCATGTTTTCAGTAATTGATGTTTTAGTCCATGCTGCTGGAGGTGATTGAGAATTGTCTGAGACTGGTTTTTGTAAATGCTTAATTTTACATGATTTTTACAAGATAGTCATTTAGCAAAAGAAGTTTCCAAATATTTTTTTATTTCTGTGGTAATAGGCAAGAAAAGAAGATCAAATCCTTGAAGTATTTACTTAGATGAACAGAAATACCCTTTTTTGAAATAATGGATATGCCAGATTTAGTCATTAAAGGGTTAGGGTAAAATGAAAATCCTCTCAGTAATAGTTGAAATCTGAGAAAATCTTTCAAGGAAATTAAACACTTGATCAAAAAGTGGAAAGGGTTATTGGTGAGAGCTGAGATTAAACAGCAGAGTTGTCTGAGAAGAGGCCTCAATTATAAGAAGAAGGCAGTTAATAATATCCTCTCCAGGATCTGCTTTTCTTCAAGATGTCTCTTTGGGGAAAATGCAATAGTTTCATTTTCTTTTTACTAAGATTGGAAAAAGTGACTTACTTTTGAAAAATGTGAAGAAAACTGAAAAATTTTGAAAAATATCAGAACCAAGAAGGAAGAATTTAGAACTATCTTCCATTATAACCTAAGAGAAAGTACCACCCAAATCAGGGTCTCAGACATTGTAAAAGTAAATCGTATTTTGTAAACTGAAATATAGTAAGCCAAAAATAAGATAACAGTGATCCACACTTCTTGCACAAAAGTTAGCACTTTCATCATTTGAGCATTTGTGCTGATAAGAACATACAAATCCCTGAAATGAATCAGTTATTTGAATTCTGTCTTTGTAAGCAGAAAGCCCTGAAGCTTTTGTTAGCATGGCCCTGAAAAAAAGAACCTCTTTCTCATGCTATATTTCTCTATAGGCAAAACGAGAATATGTTATACTCAAAATAATATTATCATAACCTACCACCATCATCACATCATTACATCATACACATATTAAATGTCAACTGTGTGTCGGCATTACATTATATGTTTTGCATGGTTGTTTAATTCTCAAAATCACTAACGATTAAAGTAATATTATCCCATTTTACAGATAAAAAATTTGGCAGCGAATTCACAGTCTGTAAACAATAGAGTTAAGGAAGAGCATATATTTCAAAATTATTCCTGAAAAAAATTTCTAAAATGGATCTGCATTTTGAAATCTTAGTAAGACTTGAAAACCAAGAGCTTGATTAAAGGAAAGGGACAAAATAAATGCCTACAAGTTGATGTTTGGCTCATTCAAATGAGCCTGCTTTTAAGACATTAACCCCATCCCTCCCCGAGAATGAGACATGGAGAGAAAATTCTAAAAGTGTCCCTCTTTAACCACTGGGTAGGCTCCATTCTTTAAAAAAAAAATATATATATATATATTTATTTATTTATTTATGCATACAAGAGCTGGGATATAGGCCAGAGGGGGAGCAGGGAGTGGTGATGGTGGTGGTGTGAGAGGATTCACCAGAGACAGAGTAGGGAACAGAACAGGCAGACTGACTGAAACACACTGCTGAGAAGAGCAGCAGGCGAGGCAGGAGAGGCATGCTGCGCCATGTGGGTGGTTCCCTGGCCCACCACGGATCCAACTCATGCTGCAGAGGCTGCAGATCGATTCATAGTGCTGTTCTTAGTCCCTTGCGCCACCAGGGAGGCCCTAGATTCCATTCTTGTTAAATATGACACTTCCATTAACTTAGTGCATATCAATAAAATCACTTGTGACAAGAGAGTGCATTGTACAAGATCTGGTCCTAGAAGGACTCAAACCTAGAGGTTTGCTGGGTTTAAATCCAAATCTTCTTTCAAAATAAAGAAGGTTTTCATTTGGTTGGCATTTCATGTTATGGACCCTCCAAAGAACAACAATCGCCTGCTAATTTGGACTTGATCTCCTTACCATCAAGGGAATCACATGTTATAGGAGTTTCTTCTGCATGGTTTATATGCCAGAAGAAGCAGCTTGAAAGGTGTGAAATGCTCTGGGATGACTTGAGGAGCCCGCTAAAATTAGCTGTGAAATGTTATGCAAATCCTTGCAGTTTTTCGGACCTCAAATTACCCATTGGCAAAACTGGATGCTGAAATCTCACTCCCAACAAATCTGTTAGATAGCAGATAGCTATTAAGCTACCTCATATTAAGCATGGAAACAATGGAATTTCTTTCCTACATAGGAAGGGCTTACCTTGTGCCAGGACCAGAGCACCAATGCCCAAAGGTGTTTGGAACACCCACTGACACCCAGGCATGAAATAATCAGAGCAGCAACTTCTGATTCAAATGGGGAAAAGTAGCATGTAGTTCTTCATAGAGCATGTAGCTCTATTCTTAGGCAGGCAGAGCTAGCTTTGCCCTGTTTCCATCAAGTTGCCAAATCATATTTTCAAATACATTGATTTTTTCCCAAAGATTTATTTATTTATTTATACAAGCACTGGGTACAGTCAGAAGCATGGGAGGGTGAGAGAATTCACCAGAGCCAGAGCGGAGAGCAGAATAGGCAGACTGATGAAGTACACTGCTGAGGGGAGCAGCGGGCAGCAGGAGAGTTCTGTGTACCATGTGGGACCCTCGCCCGGTGGCTGGGGATTGAACCAGTGCTGCAGAGGCTGCGGGCAGCTTCGCAACCCAGTGCTCAACCGCTGCGCCACCAGGGAGGCCCTATTTTCAAATACATTGAATTGTGCCTAGTGAGGAAAAAAAATTTTTTTTGTTATCAGTTTATGTGTGCATGTGATATGATGTTGGTGAAGACACTCAACTACTGAGCTGGGAAAGCAAATGCTTTTAAAAGATCTTCTGGACACATTACTGACTATGACATATATTCATTTGTTCATTCACCTCCACCATTTGTTCTAGAAATAATTTTTAAAATATTTTGCTGTTAGCTGTTGAACTTTTTCTTTTCCCAGCACTAGTATTAGCCTCACTAACTTTTCTTTATTGATTGTTCCAAAACAGATTATTATTGTTCATTATAGTTGTAGCTTGTGTATATATGTTTCACACATGTTATGCTTCTGAATACCCCTTTCTCCCACAGAAACCCAGATGTGGCACAAATATTCATAATACACGGCCCCTAGAAAATACTTGGCCTGGAGAAGTAAGCCAAGGTGGGATTAATTAGATGTAATTTAATCTTTCAGAAACATTGTCTAATATAATTGCCTTAACATTGTATTGCTGATTGGTTAATTTAGATAGAAATGATTTTTTTTGATAAGAGCGAATTAGAATGCTGTGCTTATTTTGCGGAGGATATTAGGTTATTTATTTTATTTTAATGGCCCTTCAAAACTCTAGTCCAATTGTTGGTGAGATGTACAGTGCTGCCCAGTAAATTGACACCCAGACTTAATGAGTTTCTTGGGGGAATCATCACAAGATAGCATAGACCTAAGCAGCAAGCCTTGTTTTTTAAAAACATATCATGTGATATTTATTTTCTTGGGCCATGCATTCCCTGTCATACTCTAGAACAAATGGAACATTCATGATCATTACCTATGTTAAAATACCTATTCCTTAGAGAACGTCCAGGATGAGTCTCCAAACTGTCCCTAGAAGATGCTTTGCACATACCCAGGAGACCTGCTGTCCCACTTGATCACAGATTCACTGAGTCTGTATATACCAGATGGCAAGATAAGAACATGTAGATGCACTGATGGTTTTAATAGGAGACAGGAAATTTGACGAGTCTGGGGTCTAGTCTTACCACCTTCTGACTTTGTTCGTGTTTCCAATCATAGCAGCACCAAGTGATTTGCCAGGTTGAGAGTTAAGAGAGTAAAGCATTCCCAGAAGAGCAGTCAGTTACATGGAGACCTGGAGAGGAGAGAGTGCATGGAATAAACATGGAAATAAGTTCAGGAGAGGTCAGGTCTGCAACCTAAATAATGAGCACAGCATTATATGGAGAACTAAGAGACAAAGTCTGCAGGGATTTTGACCTCATTCTACAGGCAGTGGAAAGCCACTGACAAGTGTTAAGTAAGGAAGTCAAATCATCAGAGCTGCATTTTTATGAGTGTTTTTCTAGTTGTAGGATGGAAAATAGACTGTAAGGGAAAGTGAGGGCTCCATGAATTGGAGTGGAGAGAAGTGCAGGAAAATTTAGCAATGGGTGACTGATGGATGTGGGAATGAGGGAGCAGGAGACAAGAAGAGTTCCTGGCAGTTTGAGCCACTGAGTGCCTGGGGCCATCTCTGAAGCCAGGTGACACTGCAGGAAGGACAGGAGCCTTGTGCATTTTTTTTTAAAGATTTATATTTATGCATACAAGACTGGGATACAGGCCAGAGGTGGGGGGCGCGGAGGGGGGATGGTGAGAGGATTCACCAGAGACAGAGCAGGCAACAGAACAGGCAGACTGACTGAAATACACTGCTGAGGTGAGTCAGGAGAGGTCTGCTGCACCATGTGGGTAACTCCCTGGCCGGGGATTGAACTCATGCTTCAGAGGCTGCGGACAGCTTCACAGTGCCCTGCTCAAACCGCTGCACCACGGGGGAGGCCCTGATAACTATATGTTTGCCAAACTTGTGTCCCTCCACTTTCCCACCTCATCCCCACATAATTTTACAGCTCTAGGAACCACTGCAGTAATAGGTTTTTTTAAAAGTGTTAATTTGCCTGTTTATCACTTAGATTCTTCTCTTATTACTGCTTCTGGTACCTGGTTAAATATAATAAAATCTCTAACATCTTTGTAATTGTAACTGTAGCCTGAACAGGTAGGCTTTTAGCAAACAGGGAGATGTTGACAGCACAGCTACGCTGGGAAGTATTTTCTGAGAAGAGTGAAAATGCTGCCTGCTGAGGTAGCTCACACCAACCTCAGTTCTGAATTACACCCAGTCATGATTCTAAAAGCCAAACAGATGCCATTCATGAGTCAGCTCTTTCGTGAAAGTGACTTTCTAATACCAGTAGACAGTATTAAACAGAAATTGAAGCCAAGTTATTTTTCTATCCTGTGCAAAGGCCATTGAGCAAACACACACACACACACACACACACACACACAAACCAAACAAAACTTTTTTTTTTTTTTTTTTTTTTGGGCTAAATATATTTAGTGCTTCTTGAGAGAAGAAACTTTGTTATGGGCATTCATTCCTATAGTGTGAATTTTAGAGCCAAAAGGAGCTTCCATCAGCCAAATATCTCCCTGCCAACCTATAACAAAACACAGCTCAGGGGAACTGTGAACAAGACTCCCAGATGGTTTTGCCTTTGCAGAGGTGACTTAAGCTTGACATTATCCAGGGCTCCCAGGTTTCCTGCCCCAGAGCTCACACTCACTCTCCCTGCACAGCTCTGGCAGTGCTCCTCCTCCACTCTTCCCGGCTCCTCCCCAACGCCAGCAGGCTTTTATGGACTATTTATAGCACAGGAGAGGAAAACTCAGGGTCATAAAACAGGTACGAACTTGGTAGCTGCTCCAATTGTGAACTGTTTGACCCTTGATCCCACGTTCTGATCTAACACCTCCTGTTCCCTTCCTTAAAGTCAAGCTTTTTACTGTCACTTCTAGTCTCCTTTCCTAGCAAACCCAGGCTTCCCCTGCCCTGAGTCCCCACCCTCTGGGAGAGCAGTCTTGTCCTTTATGCCTCTGCTGCTTCCTCCCCATTCCCCACCCCATCATTTAGTCCCCCCACTTCAACCTGCTTCCTACAACCAGCGGTGTGCTGGAATCAGCTCACGCTGTCTTGGAAGCTGATTGTAAAATTTTCAGGAATTTTACAAACTGGGTGTGAAAATAGTTTATTGGTTTTTTAAAATTAATTTTTTAAATTTTATACATCATTGTTCATTTTAAAACAATATTTGCTTCCCCCATCTCCTGAAAATAGTTTATTGTTAAAAATTAAATTGTATAAACTTACAATTAAGAAAGCTATATATAAAAACAATATACTAGATAATGAAAATTCATTACTTTAGTATTTTAGTATTTTCCATGTACTTGTGGCTATTCAGGCCTGTTGTATAATTAAATGGTGAGAATGTTCTATAATAGTGTCCGCTTGGCATCCCTTTCCAGGTGAGTTCAGTGACATCGCTTGAAATCTGTCCTGGTGGGAGTGTTTACACCACTTCAGGGTTCCTCTGATTTACACTCCTAAAGCAGTTGTCAAGTATTCACCAGTACATCGTCCTGCAACATGGTGGGAAAAAAACAGCTCTTCCCTCTCTAGTGCCAAAGAAAACCACAGAGCCCTGCATATTGGTACCAGTGAAAAAATTGGGAATGGTCAACTTCAGCAAGGCCCCCAGTGCTCTCTGTAATCTCATCGTTTCTCTGATCAGTTTTTACCTCCATGTTCCAAATACTTTTTTTTTTTTTTAACCATTTCCACTTCTTTCCAACCTCTAACTCTCTCCTCTTTCCTCCTGATTCTCAGAAGACTATTTAAACTTCTACTTCACAGAGAAAACAGAAGCCATCCATGGAGTGCTCCCTAACTTCCTGGCTCCAGATTTAAAAGGGAACCTGTGTCTGTACCTCATCTTTTCCTGGTACTGTAATTTAGGTAACTCTTTCCACCGACACCCTGATAATAGACTCTTCTGCTTGTCTAGGAACTTGCCTCTCTGTTTTCCTCTGTGCTCTATCTTATACCTTCCCCTCACTCTTGTCTCCACTCCATTCATTATTTTAACTTCTAATGTTCCTACCTTTCTAAGCAAATGAACAAACTTTCTCAATTTGATGTCCCCCTATATCTTCCACTTTGCCTCTTCCCTGACCCTCATACCCAGACTTGAAAACATTTGTTCAGCTCTTCTGGCCTCTGTCCTTTTCTCCCACTCTCATTTCAACCTGTGGCAAGTTGATTTCCCTTCCATTTCCACTGAAATGCCGTTGCTATGGCTGCCAGTGGCCTCCAGGTTATTAAGTCTAATAGAAAGTTCTCATACATTGTTTGACTTGAGTTCTCAACAATATGTGAACTGGTTTGAATATCTACAACATTTTGATCACTCTTTATTGAAATTCATTCTTCTCTTGGCTTCTAGGACAGCACTCTTCTCTGTTTTCCTCTTACACCTGTGATTACTACTTCTCAATATTTTTTGCAGTTTTATTTCCTATTTCTTTGGGGCTAAGGGAAAAATCTAGAAAACCAAATTTCCTTGGTAAAAGTTGGCATCAATTTTTCTATATTACCATTTTCATTCTGATCATCTGCAGCAGCAGCCTGGCCTTTAGCCCTTCCACAGACAAGCATGAGAGGAGGAGCGGGGAACAACTCTAAAGTGTGTCTGTATATTAGAAAGTAGTAGAAGCAAGGAAGGAATTTAACATTTATTGTTAAATGTCAGGAATTATTTTAGACATATTCATATATGTTATTCCATTAAATTTTCATGATTATACTGTAAGGTAGATATTATTAACCCCATTTTACAGTTGAAATTGTCTAAACAGCCCACAACCAGCAAGCTAAGATAGCAGATATAGAATTTAAATCCAGAGGTAGAATTAGAATTAGAGAATTAGAATTAGAATTAGAGTTAGAGATAAAGATTTCAGACTCACTGAGCAAGTGCTTGATCTGCTCTTCTTTGATAGAGATTCTGTGGGTAATAACTAAATCTCCTTTTGAGTGCTAACTTGGGGAGAAATGTCCTCTACTTGTTCAAATGCAATGGGTTGGTGCTCTGGCTTGATGGCCTCCAGGTAAGTCTCCCCAGCATGGTCGTAACTTACAAGGAACTTCACAGATAGGGTCTGGTTCTCACCTTGCAGGTTGAGAAACTCTGTCCTTGCCAGCATACCTAGATGCAAACAATGTCTAGGGATAGACTCATACCACCAAATTCAAGAGACATTTACATAAAGCAGAAGGCCAACTATCAAAATTCTGGTATTCATTCACTAATATATTCTAAATCTATGGAAATATGTCCATAAGAAGTAAAATTTTAGCTAGTAGGTTAATGAGCAAGAAATTGAGCCAGAAACCAGAACCAGGAGACTTACACTGATAATCTTTCTTGCCAAAGCAATTGAATTATCATTGTGCTAACAGAAGGGAGGTTAAGGAAACAGGGAAAGTATCTTTAACCCTGGTTTCACCTGGCTATCCCAGAGCAAGTGTCCATTCTGTGAGCCTCCAGGTTGACCATCTCTATTGATTACATGAAGTATTTGTTTTGTACCATTCAAGTGACATAAATTTGGGCTGAAAAACAGGACAAGTGCTAGCTCAGGGCTAAAATTTCTCATAAAAGGTCTTATTCTGAGGACATCCTCAAAACCAGGGTGATTTTCCTTCTTTATTGAGTGGTGAGTTTTGGAGTTCCAGGTTGGTGTTCCAGTGGTGTGTGTTGGGGTTCCAGTGCTTCCAGGTTCTCTTACCATGGGGTCTAACCCTTTTGAGTTCTAGGTTTTTTGAGGGAGGATTTCCTGTTATATTCCATAGCCTGAGTGTCCTATAAGCCAAAACTCGGCAAACTGCCCCCTCAGTTTTTCCCCTTTAATCAAACACCCTTAGGGACACCCTCAGGATGTCATAGATTTGGCATGATAATTTACCTGATGGTAAGATGCTTTGGGAAGATATTTTAAAAATATATTTCATCTAGCCATTTTAGTTGTTTTTAGCAGGAGGACCAGTTCAAATAACATATCCTAATATTATTAAAATTAATAATATATAGTAAGTGTGAATATAGTAAGTGTGAATAAAAGGTCACCAACATCTTGTCCAAATGGACGAGGGCATTCTAAGACATGCTTGGTCATACTGAGTTGGGGCTTACTCAATAGTGTGCTCTCACTGTGTGCACCCTTTGTTAGAAATGCCGATGTTGATCCCCATTCTCAGCCTATTGATTAGAATTTGGGGGATCAAATCAGATCTGCATTTTATAAGTTCTTTTTGGTTTTGCAAAGAAGAGCTGGGGTGCAGGTCAGAGGTGTCGGGTTGGGGGTGTGTGAGAGGATTCACCAGAGACCGAGTGGGGAGCAGAATAGGCAGATCTACTGAAAAATACTGCTGAGGGGAGCAAGTGGGCGAGACAGGAGAGGTCTGCTGCGCCATATGTGGGTTAGCTCCCTGGCCATTGAACTCAGGTTGTAGGGGTATAGTACTGAGATTTAACCCCTAGGCCACCAGGGAGGCCCTTGTATTTTATAAGTTCTGTGGTTAATTCTTATGTGAACCAAAGTTTGAAACAATTGAATTAAGGCATGGCTCCAAATTATATCTCATACATTTCCAGAAATACCCCTTTTCTAAATCCTTCTTACCTGGGATATGCATTAGCAAAGCATTCACTTTATAAGAGAGAGATTATTTCTCAGCATCTTTTCATTTTCTTCATATTTATAATACATATTCATAACAGGACCTCCCCAGTGGCGCAGCGGTTGAGCGCTGGGTTGCGAAGCTGCCCGCAGCCTCTGCAGCGCCGGTTCGATCCCTGGCTGCTCCCCGGCCACAGGAGGAGGGTCCCACATGGCGCACAGACCTCTCCTGCCGCCCGCTGCTCCCCTCAGCAGTGTACTTCGGTCCTTCTGCCTGCTCTGCTCCCCACTCTGGCTCTGGTGAATTCTCTCACCCTCCCGCGCTTCTGACTGTACCCAGTGCTTGTATAAATAAATTAAAGAAAAAAAAATAATACATATTCATAACAGATTCTTACAAGCATATTAAATTACCATCAGGAGTGCATAAAACCTTAAAAATCCTAAGAATGTTTGACAGCATAACCCTCATAAAAATCTAGAAACTGGAAATCTAATTATCAGTCAAATGGTGGAATTTAGACCACCAATTGTAATTTTTTAAAAAGATTTATTTATTAATACATGCAAGAACTGGGGTACAGGCCAAAGGTGTGGGAGGTGAGAGGATTCACCAGAGACAGAGTGGGAAACAGAATAGGCAGACTGACTGAAATACACTGAAATACTCTGCTGAGAGGAGCAATGGGTGAGTCAGGATAGGTCTGCTGTGCCATGTGGGTATCTCCCCGTCCAGGGATCAAACACCTACTGCAGTGACTGTGGATAGCTTCATAGGTTGTATCTTAACTGCTTCATATGTTGTGTCTTAACCCCTTGAGCCACCAGGGAGGCCCACCACCAATTGTAATTTAAGCCACAAGCCTAGTATTCCTTTTTTTTAAAAAAAAGATTTATTTATTTATACATACAAGAACTGGGGTAAGGCCAGAGGTGTGTGTGGGGGGGTGTGTCAGGATTCACCAGAGACAGAGTGGAGAACAGAACAGGCAGATCAACTGAAATACACTGCTGAGAGGAGCAGCGGGCGAAGTCAGGAGAAGTCTGCTGTTCCAGGTGGGTATCTCCCTGGCCAGGGATTGAACTTGTGCTGCAGAGGCTGCGGATAGCTTCACAGGTTGTGTCTTATCCCCTTGCGCCACCAGGGAGGCCCACAAACCTAGTATTCTTAATTAGCAAAATTTTTTTTTACAGTTTTACCAAAATAAAACAAAAGCAAAAATAACAGAAAATAAAAGGCAATTTCTGACAGATGGAAGCATTTTATAGTGTTTGAATTATATTTTTCTATAAGAGTATCTTCTTTTTTTATTGAATATCACAAGTACACCCCTAATTTGTTAATTTGAGGTCTTATGAAAAATTTATATTTTTATAACTTCTTGTTTTTAAAAGATTTATTTATTTATGCATATAAGAACTAGGGTACAGACCAGAGGTGTGGGGAGTGAGTGAGAGGATTCACCAGAGACAGAGCAGGGAGCAGAAGAGGCAGATCGACTGAAATATACTGCTGAGGGGAGCAGTGGGCGAGACAGGAGAGGTCTGCCTTGCCATGTGGGTTGCTTCTTGGCTGGCTGGGGATCGAACTTGTGATGCAAAGGCTACGGATAGCTTCACAGTGCTGTGCTCAACCCCTTGCACCACCAGAGAGGCCCCTTATAACTTCTGATCCCAGTGAAAATCTAACTTAGGAAAGAACAACAAAAAATGGTAACTTGTGATAGCTTAAAGTATCCTTACCAGCACATGCTTTTTTTCCTTAGTATTTAAAAATTCATATAAATAGTTAAGTAATTAAATAGAAATATTAATGGATCTGGAGAGCAGTATATGGGTGTTCACTGTAATATTCTTTCAACTTTGATTTATGTTTGAAAATTTCCATGACCACATTTCTATAATAAAAGGGATGGCCACCTAGAGCTCTGCAGTGGCAGCTCTGCCATGACTTGCAGTGAAACACAGCCCCTCTTTTAGGACACCCTGCCCCTCCATTGTTCACCGGATTACTCTACACTTCCGTCAAGATTCAATGCAAACATCAGACTTTGCTGATGTCTCCATCTTAGCACAGAGCTGCTTATGTTCTCTTTCCCCTGCACTGCTTTCTTCCTCATCCACCCACATTTGTAGCTTTTATCACATTGGGTTGGAATTGCAGGTTTACAGGACTAAATTCCTATTAAACTGCAGGTTTCCTGAGAGCAGACTGTGTCATTGTATCTCTGAATTCCCAGGACCCCATCCAGGTCTCAACTCAACCATGACCTCTGCTGAGAGTCCTACCTCCCTGTCACAGACTAGGTGAGTTGCCCACTAGGCACTTTCATAAAATTCTATACTTTTCTGGATCTTACCACACCTCATATTTTATTGTAACCCCTGGATGAATTGCCCTGCTAGCATAGAACATGCCTTCCACTCAGTCGTGGTATCCTGATATGAAGAACCACAGACTTGCTGTTCCATAACTATTTTTGTTTTGTTTTGTTTTAAAGATTTATTTTATTTATTTATACATACAAGAGCTGGAATATAGGCCAGAGGTGCAAGGGGATGAGAGGATTCACCAGAAACAGAGTGGGGAGCAAAGCAGACACATTGACTGCAATGCACTGACGCGGGGAACAACGGGCAAGACAGGAGAGGTCTGCAGTGTCATGTGGGTAGCTCCCTGGCCTGGGATGGAACTTGTGTTGCAGTGGCTGCGGATAGCTTCATAGTGCTGAGACTTAACCCCTTGTGCCACCAGGGAGGCCCCCTCAATAACTATTTGTAAACTGCTTGGCACAGAGTGAGTGCTCACTATATGCTTGTTGAATGAATCAATGAGTGAGAGTTAATCTCAAAAGGAGATTAAACAAGAAAATGTATGGCAAAGACTATACCCCACTAATGCTTCATATGTTTTTAAAAAGAGCTTTGTAAAATAAAGGACTAGGTTTATTAAATTCCTCAAGACAAAGACTATCCTATGTTATAGGAAAGGAAGCCATTTATTGGAACAGTTTTGATTCAAACACTATAATGGGCACTTATTATAAGTTCCATATCCATGACTTTTACCTGCTGATTGTATTAGTTTCCTATGACTGCAGTAACCAACTGTCACATATAAGGTGGCCTAAACCAAACCATATTCATTTTCTTACCATTTTGGAGGCCAGACCTCCAAAATCAGCTTCACTGAGCCAGAAGCAAGGTGTTGGCAGGGCTGGTTCCTCCTGCAGGCTCCAGCAGAGATGCCTTTTTTTAGTTTCTTATGGCACCTGTATCCTTGGTTCAGGTTCCATCCTCCACCTCCCCAGTGCATCACTTCAACCTCTGCTTCTAGCATCCAGTTGCCTTCTCCTCTGTGTGTAAAATCTTCCTCTTCCTCCCTCTTACAAGGGTACTTACTACAGTTAAGGGGCACATGGATAATCCAGGGTAATTTCCCAATCTCAAAATTCTTCATTTGAGCATAATCACAAGGTTCTGTAAGTCCCAGTTTCTGGGGTTAGGATTTGGTATTTTTTTTTTTAAAGATTTATTTATTTGGGCCTCCCCGGTGGCGCAGCGGTTGAGCGCTGGGTTGCGAAGCTGCCCGCAGCCTCTGCAGCGCCGGTTCGATTCCCGGCTGCTCCCCGGCCACCAGAGGAGGGTCCCACATGGTGCGCAGACCTCTCCTGCCGCCCGCTGCTCCCCTCAGCCGTGTACTTCGGTCCTTCTGCCTGCTCTGCTCCCTGCTCTGGCTCTGGTGAATTCTCTCACCCTCCCGCGCTTCTGACTGTACCCAGTGCATGTATAAACGAAACAAAAACGAACAAATAAATAAATAAATAAACATGCCTCTATAAAAAAAAAAAAAAATAAAATAAAAAAAATAAAAAAAAAAAAAAAAGATTTATTTATTTATGTATACAAGAATTAGGGTACAAGCCACAGGCCAGAGGTGGGAGGAGGGGTGAGAGGAGTCACCAGAGACAGAGTGGGGAACAGAACAGTCAGACTGACTGAAATACACTGCTGAGGGGAGCAATGGGCAAGACAGGAGAGGTCTGCTGCGCCATGTGGGTTAGCTGCCTAGCCAGGGATCAAACTCATGCTGCAGAGGCTGCGGACAGCTTCACAGTGCTATGCCTAACCCCTTGCGCCACCAGGGAGGCCCTAGATAATTTTTAAAAATTTTCTTCTTTTCTGCTTTGAACACTAATTAGGCACTTAGGACATCTGAATGATCCCCTTAAATATTAATCTTTATGCCTATAATTTAGTATAAAAAAAGTGAGTTTCTTTGTTTGGAAAATTAAGTGCTCTCAGGTTTTTCCCATAAAGTTTTTAATGGGATATAAAAAAATACAAAACCCAAGAAATTTTTGTGTCTTTAATTTTGTTATTTTTCTTTAAGGCTTGTAAATGTAGAAACCCTTCTTCATGCTTGATTGAACCATATAAAACCACTCATTTTCCATTTTGACATAAAAATGGTAATTTCATATTGTTCAATCTGAAATTTTCCTCATTTAATCACATATAATCTTGGTCTGTTTGAGAAATACTTTCCATTGTTTTGCTTGCTTTATCTATTTGTTCTTGGACCCTTTCTATTTGGTGAAATGTTCATAGCTATCAAACGTATTTTTTTGTTCATAGTGGTAAAATAAACAAGTTATTTCTGTTTCTCCTTTACATTTATAAAATGGTTTTTTTTAAATGTAAGCCATATGTGCTCATGTAGATTAAATTCTATGAGATTACTTTTGTTTTAAGACTTTTCTTTCTTCAACAGTTCTCCTAGTTTGCTTCCTTCTCTGTGCTTGAATGAGGGACATCTGTTTCTGTTTTCAGTGTTCTTTTGTCACATGACAAAGTAGAATATCAAAGTTCTCCTCCTTCAACAAGGAAAGAATGCTTTAACTTGTTTTTTATTTCCTTTTATTTATTTTCATTCGACTGCAAATATTGTACAGAAAGATGACCTGCTCCCTGAAAAAAAATTAAACAATAAAATTACAAAGTGAAAGCCCCTTTCTCATCTGCCCTATTCTTACTCTCTAGAGGTAACCACTGATAATTGGTGTATGTTCTTCCAGAACTTCTCCTGTATACTACTTATGAATTATATATATATATATATATATATATATATATGTCTTTTACGTTAGAAATGTGATCATACTAAACAAATAGGTCATTATACAACCTGATTTTTAACCCATTAAAGATCATGGATACATGCCCAGCTTAACACTTAGGAATTTAACTTTATTGACTATTATTATATGAATGTGGCCTAATTTATTCAACCATCGCTCACCGGAAATTTACATAATTTCCAATCCTTTGCTACAACATCAAATGCTGCAATGAACATCGAGGTATGTGTCTCTAGTCTATCAGTAGCATAGATTCTAAGTGATGGGTTTAATAGCGTCAATGGTTTATACATTCATTCATGGTGTTGGCAGAATTCAGTCCTTTTTTGATTATAGGACTGGTCTCTGCTTCCTAGCTGGCTGTTAGTGGGGACTGCCCTTAATTGCAAAGGGCCTTCCCTGGTCCTTCCATCTCAGAGCCAGTGGCTGGATGTTGAATTTTTCTTTTACTTGCTATCTCTCTGAATCGCCTTTTTTTTTTTCTAGAGATTTATTATTTATGCATACAAGAACTGGGGTACAGGCTAGAGATGCGGGGGTTGAGAGTATTCACCAGAGACAGAATGGGGAACAGAACAGGCAGATTGACGAAATTACACTGCTGAGGGGAGCAGTGGACAAGACAGGAGAGGTCTGCCACGCCATGTGGGTTGCTCCCTGGTGGGCCGGGGATCGAATTTGTGCTACAGAGGCTGCAGATTGCTTCATAGTGTGGTGCTTAACCCCTTGCACCACCAGGGAGGCCCTGAATCACCTTTGACCACATCTTCTTTCTCTTCCAGCATTTCTTTCTGACTGGAGAAAGTTCTGTATATCTAAAGGCTCATGTGATGAGATTGGTCCTGCAGGTATTCCAAGACAATCCCCCTATTAACACTCTAAAACTTTAATTCCTGTGCAACATAATTTAATATATTCAGAGGTTGCAGGGATCGGACACCTTTGGGCATGGTGGGCATGCTGCCTTGATATTCTGTGATCACATCTGCTTAGCAGATTATTCAGCAGGCTGTGTGAGGTATTCTAACTAGACCAGGGGGAAGACCAGGAGTGGAATCCCTATTCCAGGTCAATGATGATGAAGGGCTGAACAAAATAAGAAGGGCTACAACTAGGGAATATTTCATAGATTTTATTTCCATGCTTTGATAACTGACTAGATGTAGGGGTTTGGGCCAGGAGGACTCAGGGATAGCTCTCAAATTGTGCTTTTTAGTTAGACAGTGTATAAGAGGCTATACAGGGTATAAGAGCAGGCTCAGGGGAATATGATAGATTTCCTGAGGCACTGAAGATACCCCATCAACATTTTGCTGATGAATTACTTATGATTGGCCAATTTCTCAAATGGCTATATTGATAATTGTCAATATAGAATCCTTTATAGTGAACCTTAGCACATTAAGAGGAAATTATTTTAAGACACAGTTAAGGGCCTCCCTGATGGTGTAAGGGATTAAGATGCAGCACTATGAAGCTATCCATAGCTTCTGCAGCACAAGTTTAATCCCCGTGCAGGGAGGTAACTCACATGGTGCAACAGACCTCTCCTGCCTTGTCCGCTGCTCCCCACAACAGTGTATTTCAGTACATCTGCCTGTTCTGTTCCCACTCTGTCTCTGGTGAATCCTCTCACCCACTGCATCTCTGGCCTGTACTCCAGTTCTTGTATGCATAAATAAATAAATCTTTAAAAAAAAAACACTTAGTAAAAAAAAACAACACAATTAATAGTATTTACTCCCTCCCAAACTTTAACAAACATTAGCTGTGCTAACAGTCCCAAGTTTTTCTCTATATAAGGTCTGTAAAAATCCTTTTTCTAGACATTTGTAATTGGTGCAGTACAATTTTTTATTTCTGCCTTCTATTGAAGATGGCATAATTGCAATGTCATAGATATTACTGAAGAGCACCATAGGTAATACAAGAGGGAAGACCATAGTCCTTCCTGGCTGTGATCTTTGTCCTGGTTTTTGAGGAGCACTACAGGTTTGAATTACATAAAAGCCAGTTAATCAGAACACATTTTAAGCTCTTCACTATATTTCAAAGGAAAGGCAGGACAAATCCAGAAAGGGCTGTTTGATATGAAAGTAACAATTAGGGAGAAAATCAGATAGACTCCAGCACAGATTTGTTTGTTTTGGGCATATTACTTATATTATCCTTATGATAAACCAGAGAAGTAGAAATTATTATTATTATTCCCATATTCCAGAAATGGAAACCAAACTTTAGTGCAGTTATATAATTTGTTCTAAATCCCATAGGTAGTAGGTAGTAGAGAGAGAATTCAAACCCAGGACCATATGATTCAAACTTCATGATCTTTCCCTGGAGGTCCAGGGCCTCATTCTTAGATACCCAGAAGGAAAGAGCCCTTCCAAATTATACTATTTATATGTCTTCACCTTCCAGACTTTTCTTAATCTAACTGACTACATCATTTTTTTCTATCTCTGCACAGTTCCACATATACCTACTTTTTCATTTATTTGTGTAACTGATAACAGTCTCTTCTGACTAGGTGTAAGCTCCACAGTCCAGGTGCTTCCTGGATTTTGGTTTACCCTTGAATTTGCAGTTCTTAGCTCAGAGTTTAGCACATAATAGTTGCTCAGAAGTTATTTGTTCAGTAAGTTTATGCATGAATGAATAAATGAGTGAATGTCATTTAACTTCTCTGAACCACCAGTCTGTCATCTGTAAAATGAAAAAATCAGGACCGATTAATTCACTTACCCATTCAAAAACAATTATTGATGGTTCTAAATGATCTGTAGTTCCCTTCAGAGAGACAAAATACAGTGAAAAAAATATTTCTAGTAGAAGTATTACATATTTGTCTATCTGTATCTACTCTTTTCTATGTATAAAAATTATTGGGTCAGGGGCCTCCCTGTGGCACAAGGGGTTAAGCACCACACTATGAAGCAATCTGCAGCCTCTGCAGCATGAGTTCAATCCCCAACCAGCCAGGGAGAAACCCACATGGTGAGGCAGTCCTCTCCTGTCTCATCCTTTGCTCCCCTCTGCAGTGTACTTCAATGAATCTGCCTGTTCTGCTCCCCACTCTGTCTCTGGTGAATCCTCTCACCCCCCACATCTCTGACCTGTACCTCAGCTCTTATATGCATAATTAAATAAATCCTTAAAAAAATTATTGGCCTGGGCCTCGCTGGTGGTGCAAGGGGTTAAGACGCAACCTATGAAGCTATCTGCAGCCACTGCAGCGTGAGTTCAAACCTCGGCCAGGGAGCTACCCACATGGCTCAGCAGACCTCTCCTGACTCTCCTGCTGCTCCCCTCACCAATGTATTTCAGTAGATCTGCCTGTTCTTTTCCCACCTCTGTCTATGGTGAATCCTCTCACCCCCACACCTCTGGCCTGTACTCCAGTTCTTATATGCATAAATAAATAAATCTTAAAAAAAAAATTGTTGGGCCTCCCCCTTGGTGTAAGGGTTTAAGTCTCAGCACTATGAAGCTATCAGCAGCTTCTGCAGCCCGAGTTCCAACCCTGGCCAGGGAGCTAACCCACTTGGCACAGCAGATCTCTCCCGTCTCACCCACTGCTCCCCTCAGCAGTGTATTTCAGTGGATCCTCTTGTTCTGCTCCCCACTCTGTCTCTGGTGAATCCTCTCACTCCCAACCCCTACATTTCTGGCCTGCACCCCAGTTCTTGTATGTTTAAATAAATCTTTAAAAAAAAATTTCACCTATAATTGCTACCATTGGCCTAATAATGAAGACCTTTAATGTTGAATAAATTATTAAAATACATAGGAATATTTAAATTGAATGTGTCCTATTAGTATCATAACATAGTTGATATTTTTGAATCATATTCTTTTATCTTTGAGGAAATTTTATATGCACTTGAGTGAACTCTATCTTTTTCTTTTTTAATGCAACTCAGTTTTCCTAAATTGAAAATGAAGCTGATAACATGAAGAATTGAATATAAGAGATATAAAGTGTTTATATGTTGTGTCTCATTTATTTATTTCTTATTCTGCAACTCTGTAATTGGAGCTACAGAGTGTTACATTTTATTTTCTGCAGGCTACTGCTTGCTCTTTTTCCTTAGTTTATTCCATGTTAGTGCAAATGTATTTCTCCTCCTCAAATTGAAAAATTTTATTTTTTTAAAAGATTTACTTTATTTATGCATCCAAGAACTGGGGTATAAACCAGAGGTGTGGGGAGGGAGTGAGAGGATTCACCAGAGACAGAGTGGGGAACAGAACAGGTAGATCCACTGAAATACACTGCTGAGGGGAGCAGCAGGTGAGACTGGAGAGGTCTGCTGGGCCATGTGCTTTAGCTACCTGGCAGGGGATGGAATGTGCTGCAGTAGATGCTGATAGCTTCATTGTGCTGAGACTTAACCCCTTGCACCACCAGAGAGGTCCAAATTGAAAAATTTTAAAGAAAAAAATTTTTCACTCCATATAAAGGAATATTTGCTGTTATAGCTGTTTCACTTATTAAAGCTGCTTTATTCATCTAGTATTTTAAAATATATTAGTAGATAACTGGTTTTTAAAAAGTCTTCCTGTAAGTTTATTATATTTATAATTTACTTATCTTGGGATTGATATTTGGGTGACATTTAATGTGTATAAACTATCTGGTTTAGAAAAGAACACTCATTTCAAGATAATTTACATTATCAATAAAATATAGCAAGAAAAGTATTTTAAAGATAAACAATGGCCTCTAAAACAGCACTATTTTCATGTTATTTTTCATGTATTGAAAGTACTGTCATAAACAATTCTTCCAGAAATTCTAATAATCTTTCAACAGTTGAAACAGTGCTTGAGTACTTATTTTCTATCAGATTATATGCTAAGTACTGATGGAGATGGACAAATGAAATGAGAGGTATTTTATTTATTTATTGAAAAGATTTATTTATTTATGCATACAAGAGCTGGGGTGTGCAGAGGTCAGAGGAGCCACCAGAGACAGATTGGAGAGCAGAACAGGGAGATCTACTTAACACTCCTGAGGGGAGCAGCTGGTGAGACAGTAGAGGTCTGCTGCGCCATGTGGATCAACTCCCTGGCCGGGGATAGAACTCATGCTGCAATGGCTGCTGCTAAGTTCATAGTGCTGAGACTTAATCCCCTGTGCCACCAGGGAGGCTCAAGGGAGGTATTTTAAATGGAAAAAAACATAACATAGAATGATTTTGACCCACTGACCTGAGGGCTCACTGAAGACACTCCTATTGCATCTCTGTCTTCCAGGGTAAACTGCCAGTGTCACCGAAGTTCTGAATAGCTTAGTGCTCTCCTCTGGGAGCAGACCCTTCCTCCCACACCAGTGGCACCGACATTCACTTATAATTAGTAGCTACAGGATAAATCCATTCTCATTTCAGAATATGTGGAACTGACAAAAAAAACTATTTATGGAAAGTAGAAGAAGAATTGTTGACTTTTTTATGACAATAAAGATAATGCACATAGATACATAGCTACCTAAATAGAGAGCTATATCATGTTCAAGAACTGGGGTCTAAATATTGATCAGATTGTAATTCTCCTCAAGTTGATCTACAGATTCAATAGTGATTGTTACCAAAATCTTAGCAAATTTTTTTTAAGAAATTGAAACTGATCCTAAATTTTATATGAAAATGCAAAGATAGCCAAAACAATTTTGAAAAGGAAGAAACATGTTGGAGGAGTGTATTTCAGTGTATACTATAAATCCAAAGTAATGAAAACAAAATAATTTTGGCATAAAGGTAGATCAATGGAACAAATGGAAAATCCAGAAACAAATATAATATTAGTTGATTTTTTTTGACAAAGGTACCAGGTTAAATCAGCAGGAAAGGAAAAAAATTTTTTTTTTTCAAATAATGGTGCTAGTATAATTGGGTAGCTTTATGTAAGCAAAACCAAACCGTGGGGCCTCCCTGGTGGCACAAGGGCTTAAGCACCACACTATGAAGTAATCAATAGCATCTGCAGCATGAGTTCGATCCCCCGCCAGCCAGGGAGAAACCCACATGGCGAGGCAGACCTCTCCTGTCTTGCCCGCTGCTCCCCTTGTTATAGGGCAGGGAGAGGTGCACCCCAGATCCCCCCAAAACCTCTCTGTTCTAAATGGGTTCTGCCATCCACCACATCAACACAAAACATCTGAGACTTTAATGGGAAGGACCTTTAATACAACTAGGAAACAATACAGGAAAGGCAAAGAATCTAGTTTCTAAATCAAGCACCCAAAGTTACCCGTCCCCTCATGGGTAAAACTCCATCAAAATGGGATTGGCCCAGAGCAAGGCCCCAAAGCCTGCCACAAGTCTAAAGCATCTTCCAGTGGGGACCCACAGAAAAGGGTCAGAAACAACCAGACAAGCCCCGAAGGAAAAGAGCAAAATCAACATCAAGATAAAAGCTGCCACTGTCACCTCCCCACGGGTCTCACCCACATCTGTGTCACCTCAACCACGACCAAAAGACAAGCGCAGTTTCTTCACGTGTCTCTAGGCTCCATGTGCCTCCTCCAGGTCTCCTTCTGGCTCCATCCTGCTTCCTTCCTCAGTCTCCTCTGCAGCCTCTTCTCTTCCTGTTCAGCTCCACCCTCCAATTGGGTGGGGCAGGGAACCTGGAACCTCCCCCTTTCCTGGGGACCACCCTGTTACGCTCTCAGCAGTGTATTTCAGTTAGTCTGCCTGTTCTGTTCCCCACTCTGTCTCTGGTGGATCCTTTCACCTCCCCCCTTACCCCCTCACATCTCTGGCCTGTACCCCAGCTCTTCTATGCATAAAATAAATAAATCTTTAAAAAACAAAACAAACAAAACCTTGGTTCTCACCTCACTCATATAAAAAAATTAACTCAAAGTATAATATAGACCTAAATATTTAAGAACTAAAATAATGGAACTTAAAAAACACACACACACAAGAAAAGTATTTATGATCTTGGATAAGCTAAGACTTTTAGATATGGCACAAAGGACTCAAACAGTAACATTTAAAAACATAAATTTCACCAAAATAAATTATTTGTTCTTCTAAGAACACCATAAAAAACAAAAACAAAAATACCAAGTGACAGGCTGAGACAAAATATAAAGCCCAGGCTGCACCTTTGACTCTCAGACTCATATAATTGCCTGCTTGATATTTTTGCATATTCTCAAATTCATTATGTCCCAGGTTTTGAATTTTGAGTGCTGACTTTCCCTTTGGAAAACAAGGAAGGAAGGAAGGAAGGAAGGAAGGAAGGAAGGAAGGAAGGAAGGAAGGAAGGAAGGAAGGAAGGAAGGGAGGGAGGGAGGGAGGGAGGGAGGGAGGGAGGGAGGGAGGGAGGGAGGGAGGGAGGGAGGGAGGGAGGGAGGGAGGGAGGAAGGAAATCATAATCCACAGTTGTGTAAGTTACAATGCAGAAGTCATCATTGTTCATTATCTCCTCTCTTCTGAGGTTGTTATGGAGCAGCCCCAAAATATAGGGGGAAAGGATGTCCTAAAGCCAATTCCATACAGGCTTTGTGGACTCCACCCCCACCCCAGGCCACAGCCAAAGACACTGGGAACTCCAAATCCCAACACCACTAAAGGGAAGGTGCTGGGACCTGAGGGTGGGGTTAAGCAGCCAGGTTGGTATAAAAGGCAGACACGTGGGCTTTGGGGGTTCCCCCATTTTGGCTCTCCACCAGCCCCAGCTCGGAGAGTGACTTTGGGTTTCCAAGTCGGCAGATTGGGTAGGACGCATTAAAGACTTTATTTCCCTATTTTCTCCCTGAGTTGTACATTTCCTTAATTCCCTTTCCCTTGTGAATAAACCTTTTATTAACCTTTTGTGTGTGCCTGCAGTGGAGTCTTAATAAGTCCCTTTTAAGCCGGGGGTGAGGACCCACAGCCAGGCAACTCGTTCAATATCGGGGCTGTCCTATAACAAGGTGAATAAATTAAGAAGGGCCTCCCTGGTGGCACAGCAGGTTGAGTGCTGTGCTGTGAAGCTCTCTGCAGCCTCTGCAGCGCGGGTTCGATTCCCAACTGGCCAGGGAGATACCCACATGGCACAGCAGACCTCTCCTGTCTCGCCCACTGCTCCCCTCAGCAGTGTTTTAGGTCCATCTGCCTGTTCTGCCCCCCGCTCTGTCTCTGGTGAATTGTCTCACCCTCCCGTGCCTCTGACCTGTACCCCAGTTCTTGTATAAATAAATCTTAAAAAAAAGAAAAGAGTAGATTCCAAGAGAGGAAGAAGAGTCCTAAAAAGCAGGAAAGGAAAGCCCAGTAATGCTCTGAAATCCATCAACTGCAAGAAAGCAAGAAGCCAGGACATTTTAAGGGAATGTCCTGGAATCCAGAAGAGTAAAGAAGCATCCCCTTCCTAATGTTAGGGGAAAAGGATGTCCTGCGCTAATCCCATACAGGCTCTGTGGACACCACCCCCACTCCAGACCAAAGCCATCAAGACACTGGGAAAGACAAATCCCATCACCACCAAGGGAGGGTGGCTGGGACCTGAGGGTGGAGTTAAGCAGCCAGGTTGGGTATAAAAACCAAACACGTGGGCCTTGTGGGGCTCGCTATCGCTGCCTCCTGGCTTCGTGGCTCCTGGCTCGTGGCCAGCTCTCAGAGTGCCATTTGGGATTCCAGATCAGCGGATCGGGTAGGACTCATTTAAAACTTTGTCTCCCACTTTTCTCCCTGAGCTGTACATTTCCTCATTTCCCCTTCCCTTGTAAATAAACCTTTTATTAACCTTTCGCGTGTGCCTGCAGTAGAGCATTGATAAGTCCTTTTAAGCGCGGGTGAGGACCCACAGTCAGGCACCCCATTTTGTATCGGGGCTGCCCTATGACACTAAAACAATGCAGTACCAAAGCCTATTGATATCATGTCCAGCATATCTCTAACAACTTTACCTTCTCTCTATTTCTATTACCACCTCCCTGGTCCAAGCTAACATCATCTCTCACCTAGACTTATGCAACAGCCTTCTTAGCATTTTAACTATTGGAAATATCCATTCTCACCTATTTTCTATCTGTTCTCCACACATCCTCCAAACTGATATTTTCACAATGCAAATATGATCATATTTGTTCTTCCACCCTTTCTACTTCCCCCTTATCCACAGCTTTAGCATAAAGACACAATCCTTTGCAGGGCCCTAGGGCCTTGCAATGTTAGGCCCCATCTCTAGCTGCAGCCTCATTTTATAGGTATTTTCTTGCTCTTGCTCTGCAGGCACACTGGCCTCTCAATTCTTGAATTCATCTAAATCTCTCCTGCCTCAGGGCTTATGATAAGCTGCACATTCCCACCCTGCCCCCTCTGCTTCCCAAGAAACTCACTTCCTCCTTCTAACCCTTTATCAACTCCTTCTCAACCATCTGGTCTAGGTCAATCATTTCCTTAGGGACACTTTCAAGTCTTTCCAAAGCATCATGTGCTTCTATTTCGTAACATTTTCATAGTTACAATTTTACATTTACCTGTGTGATTATTTCATAATTTTTGTTTCTTCCTAAGGTTTTGAGCTACGCGAGGAAGGTACTATAACAGGGTGGTTCCCAGGGAAGGGGGAGGTTCCAGGTTCCCTCTGCCCCACCCAAGAAGGGTGGAGCTAAGCTGGGAGGAGAAGAGGCTGAAGGAGCCTGGGGAAGGAATGAAGGAAGCAGGATGGAAAGCCTGGAGACCTGGAAGAGGCACATGGAGTAGAGAGACTTGCGAAGAAGCTGCACTTGCTTCTTGGTCCCAGACTGGTTGAAACAGACGTGAGTGAGACACTTGCGGGGTGGTTAACAATGGTAGCTTTTATCTTGATTTTGATTTTGTTCTTTTCCTTTCAAACTTGTTTCTGACACTTTTCTATGGGTCCCCACCAGAAGGTACCTTAGACTTGTGGCAGGCTTTGGGGCCTCAGTGGCCCTGCTTTGGGCCAACCCTGTTTGTCTGGGTATTTACCCACGAGGGGATGGGTAACTTCGGGTGCTTGATTTGGAAACTATTCTTCTCCTTTTTTGTATTGCACATTAATTGTTTTGAAGTTCCTTTCTATTGAGAGTCTTACACACTAGAGTGTTTTGTCTTGATGTGGTAGATGGCAGAGCCTATTTAGAATGGGCAGGTTTGGGGGTTCTGAGGTGCCCCTCTCCATGTTCTGTAACAGTACTGTGCCTTATTTCCTCACTGATATACATTCCTAGTTCCAGACCCAGTACCTAGCCCGGGTAAGATCTTGACAAATGTCTGTAATATTGAAACACTAGAGTAGGAGGGGAGTTAGACTTAGAGTAAGGGGGTTCTGGAGGTTTCAATGAGGAAGTAACCTTTAAGTGAGACTAAGACTAGCTAGGTGAAGAGAAGGAAAACAAAGCATTTCAGGCATGAATGACAAGTGGAAAAACTTATGAGGCAAGCAGAGGCATTGATAGTGTGTCCCAGACAGTGAAAACTTCAGAGTGACTGGAGCAGATAGCTTGGTAAAGAGTTTGGAATTTATCCCAGGGGCAATGAGAAGATTTTAAAGAGTTTTAAACAAGGTAGTGACATGGATAGATTTACTTTTTCTGGCTGCTGTGTGGAGACTGGAATGGGTGGGAGAGAAGTAGACTAAACATTGGAAGACAAATGAAGAAAGTCAAGGTGGGCTGCTGTGGCGGTGACAGTGAGGATGGTGAAAGAGACTTGAACACCCATATCTAAGAGGTAGAAGGAATAGACTTGATGACTGATTAAATGTGAGGATTCAGAGAGAATGTGGAACTAGGAATGCCTAGGATAACGCTTGACTGGATGGATGCACTTATGGAGATAAGGAGCATTGAAAGGGGATTTGCAAAGGAGACAACATTACTTTTGGGCATTCTTAATTTTGAACTTTGTACTTAAGACAACTGAATGAAGATATTCACTATATAATTGGAAATACAAGTCAGTTGGAATAGGAGGTGTTCATAAGAGAGCTCTGATATGAAAATAAAAAATTGGCAGTTATTTAAATGGAAATTGAGGGCCTCCCTCGTGGCGCAGGGGTTAAAGTCAGTGCTATAGGGCTATCACCAGTCACTGAGGCATGAGTTCAATCCCTGGCCAGGGAGTTAACACACAAAGCACAGCAGCTCTCTCCTGTCTCACCCACTACTCCCCCTAGCAGTGTATTTCAATCAATCCACTTGTTCTGCTCCCCACTCTGTCTCTAGTGAATCCTCTTACCCCCTGCACATCTGGCCCACACCCCAGTTCTTGTATGCATAAATGAAAATAAATCTTTAAAAAAAATAAAAAATAAAGTAAGTGGTAATTGAAGTCATTAGGAAATAACTGGTAGTGGATGAGATGCTTGAGAGGAGTATTCAGAATAAGGAAAATAGATAATCTTGAGGAACTCCAGCATGTAATGGTAAAAGGAGAAAAAAAAACAAAACCCTCAAAGTAGATTGAGATGGACCTACCAATGAGACTGTAAAAACAAACAAACAAACAAACAAAACCTGTGTAGTGTGACAGAAAACAGAATACAGTGTTTTAGGAGATAGTATCTTCATATTGACATTCCAGTTTCTATCATTTATAACTCAGTTTCCACAAAGAAATGAATCTAAAACTTCTTAAAAAAGATTTTTATTTATTTTGCATAGAAGAACTGGGGTGTAGGTCAGAGGTGCAGGGATTGAGAAGATTCACCAGAGAAGGAGTAGGGAGCAGAACAGGCAGATCCACTGAAATACACTGCCGAGAGGAGCAGCTGGTGAGACAGGAGAGGTCGGCTGTGCCATGTGGGTTAGGTCCCTGGCCAGCGATCAAACTCAACTTGGCTGTGATAGTCCTGAGACTTAACTCCTAGGCCACCAGGGAGGTCCTGAATCTAAAACATTTTTCATTTGCTGAGTCTTTTTATTTTTTTCTTCTCCCGTCTTTCCCCTCATTGGGAAAGAGAAATTAAAGTTTTATTTCTTAGGACACCTTTGACATATTACTATAATCAGTTACATCTATGTTTGTCTTCCTTGTTACACCATGACTTGCACAATACCTGGCACAAAGTGGCAATTCAAAGAATGTTAGTTGAATGAATGAGTAAATCAATCAGTAGAAATAATTTAAAGAATATGTGTCCCTTAGTGAGTATTTCCTGTTTCTGGAAATCACTACCTATTGTGATGCTTGATTTGTAATAACTCTTTTAAACCTTATAAGGGTTTTTATCCCCTTCTTACAGATTAGGAAACCGAGGCTGATAGAAAAGTAACTTCCCCAAGTCACATAGTAAATTGCAGATTTGCAATTCAGGAACAAATTGCTCTGATTCCAAAATCCACGCTTTTAAACACCATCTCTCCCAAGAAAAGTAAACATTAACGTTTCCCAGACATGTGGAAGATATGGAAGAGACATTTTGAATTGGCATCTTTCCCAATTCATCTCAAATCATAGCGCAGAGCAACAGTCTGCTCTCACTCCAATAACGCTTTACTCTGGATCTGCCTGAGCCTCCACTGAGTTGCCCTCCTCACCTATCAATTTCCCTTTCATTCCTTCACCTCAGCCTGCCTCCCTGAGCAAACTTTAGCAAGAGTCTCTCTTGGGATCAATATCCTCATTCCATTCCCCCCTTGCTTAACTGTTCTTTTTGCCACTTGATTCATAAGATTGACCTAAGAATTCTTTGCTTGAAGTGCCAGAGTAGTTCTTATTTATCACATACCAGTGTTGAGCTATACTAGAATGTACAATTGCTAGGGGCAGGGACCTTGTTCATTTAATTCATAGCATTATGCCCAGTATCACAGACAGTGTGATTCTCAGCACCCAGTAGGCACATAATCAACAACTATGGACTGAATGAGTTTGATGGTAACACAGCGCCCAACTTGGCTCTCAGACATGTTGTGCTCTGCACATTACAGAGAATAAAATCATAGTCATAGATGTCAAATGCCTACCAAAATTTCTACTGAGAACAACTATTTTCATGAAGATTCGCTTGAAGGCTCTGCAGGCCAATCCTATATACAGCCAAGGAGTGAATGAAGGGAGGCAGAAGGGAAATCCTTCATAAGTCATTCTAGATAATTGACAAAGTAATTTATCTTAAGAATGCTTTAAACTTACTTATGTAAGTGTTCTCTATTTATATAAAATAAAATACTGAGAGCACGCATAAGATCTAAGAATTCCATGTGTCAAAAGTTAAGGTTCCAAATAGCTAAGAAAATTATGAATTCTGGCATGAATGTGGGAGGGGTGGTGCACAGTTGATTCAGTTACAGGAAATTCATGGATGCTTCCTTATTTTGTTACCATTTCAGAAATTTCTTTTGCATGTATACTTGCAGGCAAAATATTGATCGTTAGCTAGATGTAAGCTCTATACTTGATTATGTTTGGTGATCATCTTAGAATCTCTGGCCACATGCCTTGTCAAGGATGGCTTCCTGTGGGAATCTGCATTGACCTGAGTTAGGAAAATATTGGGTATGTGATTTCTTTTTTTACTAAACATTTTAGTATAACCCACAGGGTTAGAGACATTAGTGCTTTATTTCTTTAGAGACACTTTAGGTAGAATCTCTATGTTCCATAGTAAGTCTTATTGTCACAAGATAGTTTCCTTCAGGGGCAATAACAAGATCATTTGATTTTCCTATATGGCTTAAAAACTCATTCCATTGTCTTTCTTCATAAATTTTTAAAGAAGTTTTATTAAAACTATTGAAACAATAAATTGTATATATTTGAAGTATACAATTTGATACATTTTGACATTGATTCCTAAGAACCCATCATTATAATCAAGATAATGAACACATCCACTGCCCCCAGACATTCCCTGTGTCTCTCAGTAATCCCTTACCCTGGGCCTCCCTGGTGGCAAAAGGGGTTAAGCACTGCACTATGAAGCAATCCACAGCCTCTGCAGCACGAGTTCGATCCCCGACTGGCCAGGAAGCAACCCATATGGCGCAGCAGACCTCTCCTGTCTCCCTGCTGCTCCCCTCAGCAGTGTACTTTGGTCAATCTGCTTGTTCTGTTCCCCATTCTGTCTCTGTTGAATCCTTTCACTGCCACCCTCCCCTGCATCTCTGGTCTGTACCCCAGCTCTTATATGCATAAATAAATAAATCTTTTAAAAAAAATCTCTTATCCCTCCTTCTATTTTTCCTCTTCCACAATAACCAACCACTAATCTGTAGATTAGTTTGCCTTTTCTAGGCTTTTACAGAAGAGAATTATATAGTAACTATTCTTTTGGGGGGTTTGGCTTCATCCATTCACTTGCTCATGGACATATAGGTTGTTTTCAGTTGGATCATCACAAATGAAATTGCTATGAATATTCTTATATAAATCTTTGTGTGGACATATATTTCTTTTATCTTGGGTAAATACCCAGGAGTGAAGGAGATGAATCATATTTGCTATATTATGTGAATGTTTAACTTGTTAAAGACAACTCTCCACTTTTGCCAAGGTTGTACCATTTCGCTTTTCCACAAAAGTATTCCAGTTGCAAAATGTGCTAGCTAACACTTGGTGTATGGTCCATCTTGTCAATTTTAGCCATGCTCACTGGTATATAGTAATATTACATTGTGATTTTATTTATTTATTTGTTTGTTTGTTTATTTACTTATTTATTTATACAAGCACAGAAGCACGGGAGGGTGAGAGAATTCACCAGAGGCAGAGTAGGGAACAGAACAGGCAGACTGATGAAATACACAGTTGAGGGGAGCAGCAGGCACAGCAGGAGAGGTCTGTTGCGCCATGTGGGACTCTCCCTGGCAGCCAGGTATCAAACCGGTGCTACAGTGGCTGCAGCAGCTTTGCAGCTCAGCGCTCAACCAATGAGCCACCAGGGGAGGCCCTGCATTGTGATTTTAATTGCTATTTCCCGAATGACTAGGGAACATCTTTCCTATGTTTATTCAACATTAGTATAATTTTTTTTTGGTGAAATATCTGTTAACTCTTGCTTACAGATATTTTTTTATCAGGTTACTTGTTTACTTACTGAGTTTTGAGAATTCTTTATATCTTATGGATACAAATCCTTTATCAATTACATGATTCACAAATATTTTTTCCCAATGTGTGAGTTGTCTTTTCATTCTCATAACCTTCTTTCAAAAAACAAGTTCTTAATTTTGATGAAGTCCATTTTACCAGTTTTTTCTTTCATGAATTCTGCTTTTGGTGTCAAATTTTAGAAAGCTTTGCCACACAGGATCACAAAGATTCTCTCCTAGGAGGTTTTCAGTTTTGGTTTCAGTTTTAGCTCTGTGAGTCATTTGAATTAATTTTTACATATGGATCAAAGTTCATTTTTTTGTATATGGATATTCAATTTCTCCAATATTACTAATTGAAAAGACTGTATTTTCTCTTTTCTCCTTTGCCAAAAATTAATTGAGTTGTGAGTCTATATCTGGACCCTCCATTCTTGACCATTGATCTATTTATCTACCACAATGCCAATACCATCCGGTTAATTACTATTTCCATACCAGTTTTATTGTAGACAACTTGCCAACCTATGAATTGATTTTCTCTGCATCAGTTTCCCACTCACAGTCCAGTCAGTTGCAGCCCAGTGTTAGAGGGAACAGGCTTGCAAAGCACAAAGAGGGGTGGCCAAAGATTGTCTCTCCTCGTGGCCTGAGGTCATGACAGTTTTCTTCAATATATGCTGTGGTTGGGGCCTCCCTAGTGGCACAAGGGGTTGAGCACCCCACTAGAGACAGAGTGGGGAGCAGAACAGACAGATCTACTGAAACACACTGCTGAAGGGAGCAGCAGGTGAGACAGGAGAGGTCTGCCATGCCATGTGGGTAGCTCCCTGGCCAGGGCTCAAACTTGTGCTGCAGTGGCTGCAGACAGCTTCACAGTGCTGTGCTTAATTCCTTGCGCCACCAGGGAGGCCCATAGGTGGCAAGTTTATTGAGGAAAGGAGAAAAGGAAAGTCTTAAATGACAAGACTACATTTTGCCAGCACAAGGGGTATTCATTTGCAGTGTATATTGTGGAAATTATTGCCTTGGGGTCTAGTTGAATTGGTCTTCTAAGATCAATAATCCTTTCTGCCCCACCTCTGGCTGATAATCTTTTCAGACCCCACCTTAGATTCCTGGAAACTTCCATAGCTGCTTTAGTTAAAATTTGTTAATCATCCCTTCCCCCAATTCTGACTGTCCTTGTGAGATCTTCTATCCTACAGTTTTCTACTCTAAGTTTCCATCTATGACACAAAAATAAATATTAAAATCATGTTTCTTAATACAAAATTAACTATTACACATATGGCAATTAATCTTTTCCTCTGTCTAGTTCTCATTTTCAAAGTTGATGGGGTTAAAGTTCTTTTCTTGGGATGGAGAAAGGCAAAGTGGAATGGATGTAGTGGGCTGCATTTCCAATATTCTCCCAAGGAAACCCTTCTGGATCAGGCAGATAAAATGGGTCTCAGGTAACTAGAAGATTCTTTTTAAAAACATTTTTTAAAAAGGATTTATTTAGGGCCTCTTCAGTGCAAGGGGTTAAGCACCGCACTATGAAGTTGTCCGCAGCCTCTGCAGCATGAGTTCCATCCCTGGCTGGCCAGGGAGATACCCACATGGGGCAGCAGACCTCTCCTGTCTTGCCTGCTGCTCCCCTCAGCATTGTGTTTCATCAGTCTGCCTGTTCTGCTCCCCATTCTGTCTCTGGTGAATCCTCTCATCCTCCCACACCTCTGACTGTTAGGGGGAAATGATGTCCTGAGTTAATCCCATACAGGCTTTGTGGACCCCACCCCCACTCCAGACTAAAGCCATCAAGACATTGGGAAAGACAAATCCCATCACCACCAAGGGAGGGTGGCTGGGACCTGAGGGTGGAGTTGGGTAGCCAGTTTGGATATAAAAACCAAACACGTGGGCCTTGGGCTCGCTCTGGCTCGCGATCGCTCGCCTCCTGGCTTCACCGCTCCTGGCTGGCGGCCAACTTTGAGAGCCATTTTGGGATTCCTGATCGGCGGATCGGGTAGGACTCATTTAAAACTTTGTCTCCCACTTTTCTCCCAGAGCTGTACATTTCCTCATTTTCCCTTTCCTTGTAAATAAACCTTTTATTAACCTTTCACGTGTGCCTGCAGTAGAGCATTGATAAGTCCTTTTAAGCGCGCGGGTGAGGACCCACAGTCAGGCACCCCGTTTTGTATCGGGGTTGCTCTACAACATGACCACTGTTCTTGTGTGCATAAATAAATAAATCTTTTAAAAAATGATTTATTTATGCATACAAGAACTGGGGTGTAGACTAGAGGTGCAGGGAGTGAGAGGATTCACCAGAGACAGAGTGGGGAGCAGAACAGGCGGATCGACTGAAATACACTGCTGAGGGGAGCAGTGGGCCATACAGGAGCAGTCTGTTGCACCACATGCTTTAAGCTCCCTGGACAGGCAGGGATTGAACTCCTGCTGCAGTTGCTGGTGCTGGGGATAGCTTGATAGCTCTGTATCTTTAAGCCCTGTGCCATCAGGGAGGCCCCTAACCAGAAGATTCTTTAAACCAGTGCTGTGGTCTTAGAATTCTCTGCTTGTCATAGGACCTAGAATCACTCCCAGGATATTTAATCTGAGAAGCCAGCAGATTGCTCAGATCAGAGTGAATTTTGATCAC
The DNA here is from genome assembly GCF_014898055.3 of Talpa occidentalis. Lineage (NCBI taxonomy): Eukaryota > Metazoa > Chordata > Mammalia > Eulipotyphla > Talpidae > Talpa > Talpa occidentalis. The sequence goes on along the minus strand of NW_023605305.1, from coordinate 93,664,364 downwards.
ACAGCCAGACTCCTGGAACTCTACCCAGTAAACTATGCAGGCACACTCCAGTCATTTCATTAACCTCAAACTGACATGACTTTGTAATTTTGCAATAGACTTTTGGTCTCCATTTGTTCAGTCATTGTGGTGTTTACTACACTCGTAAGACAAATATTTCAAAAGGAAAGCATAGAGTGTTGTGCTTTGTAAGGTAAGGGGGTGGGGAAAACCTCTCTGAGAGAGAAAGATTTTTTTGAAACTTAAAAATGAATGGGAATTGGGCCTCCCCTGTGGTGCAGCGGTTGAGCACTGGGTTGCGAAGCTGCCTGCGGCCTCTGCAGCGCCGGTTCTATCCCCGGCTGCTCCCCGGCCACCAGAGGAGGGTCCCACAAGGCGCGCAGACCTCTCCTGCCGCCCGCTGCTCCCCTCAGCAGTGTACTTCGGTCCTTCTGCCTGCTCTGCTGCCCGCTCTGGCTCTGGTGAATTCTCTCACCCTCCCGCGCTTCTGACTGTACCCAGTGCATGTATAAACAAAACGAACAAACAAACAAACAAACAAATAAATAAATAAAACATGCCTCTATAAAAAAAAATGAATTGGAATTAGCCTAGGTGAATGAATGGAAAGATGGTTTTAGGCAGAGGAAGCCTTCTTTAGGAAGCCACCTGTGGCCCCCCCAGGCTATCTTAGATCCTTTACCCTCTTGGTGCTTTAAAAGCCCTACTGGGGGCTTACTCCTAACTGCTACTTATTATACTTATCACAATGGTCTCTTTCTTAACATTATCTCCCTCTATAAGACTTCAAGCTCTTTGAAGGTAGGGGGTGAGTATTTAGGGTCAAGTAGCCTATCAATTCCCTTTGTGTGAAGTAGGAAAAGAATTAGAGAAAGACCCTCTCTGGTAAGAGACTTGAAAAGGTGATGCTTTGTGCAGAAGAATTAGGCATGTGGGTATGAAGATTGTTTCACAAGGAAAGGTACTTTTTCAGGAGAAAGAAATGACATCTCTTAAAGAAATTCAGCCGTACACTTAGAGGCATGACTGAATGAGTGGAGAACAAGCTAGATTTTATCCTTCATTCGCTGCTTAGCTGAGGGTCCTTGGGCAATGCACAAATTCCACAACTGTGCATAGTGACCCTATCAACTTTTACTACAGTCTTTGCAGTAAAGAGTTAGACATATTGTAGGTAAATATTTTAAAAAACAGTCCATAAAAATAAAACCTTAGACAAGGAATTCCAGGGTTGCTTTAGAATCTGGAATCCTTCAAGGAACTTTGCAGGGGTTCTAAGGGTCCTGGAATTAAAAATTGTGACAAAGCCAGTGAAGGTTCTTTCTTGGTTCACTTTAGTTGCAAAGCATGCACTTTTGTATTACCTATCTTCCAACATGCTGTATTCCTTGGGAATGTAGCTCATTTATAACAGCCTGGATCAGAGTATGAACTAAGGAGAACAAAACTTGACAGTTTTGAACTTACAGAGTAAATAATGATATACTAGGACAATCACTAAGTTTTTGAATATCAATTTATCAAAACAGAGCTAGAGGAATTTCTAAACATTTCAGGGAGTTATCTAAGATATTGCTGATTGAAAGATAGGCCATTATTGTAAGAACCGCTAAGGAAGAAAGAAATGCCAATTGCAAACTATGATTTGTAAAACACAATTTGATTTCAGAGATGTAACCATATTTTTAAAAAAGTATTACAGAATTGATAAAATACTTCATCTTTTCGTGCTTTTAATATATTGCTATGTATCTATAAGGAAAAGAGTTATTTTCCTGTTGAAAGCAAACGAACAGTTCAAATCCCCCTGAAAGGTACAACTTCATGGCAGAGTGCAGTTTGCTATCAAAGTTTCATGACACCATTTGTTAAGATCATTTCATATAATTCCTGCACATTGAACAAGTAATTTGGTGTTCCTGGCACCCTTCTTGATATGATAGGGGAGAGAAGATGTTGACAAATCTGCCTCAGTATTACTTTATGCTTGTCAGTAAAAACTTTTACTGTAGATTAATATATTAACCTGTGATTTACACATTAATCTCTTATATGTTCCATGCCTCTGAGCTTGATCAATTCTGGTCTGATTCTTAACCTGCAAAGCTAAGAGCCAAACCTGCAGGAAAATGATTCCATGGCATTATTGTCATCATGGGAAGCACGAGCTGAAAAATAAGTTCAAATTTTTTCTTGACAACTTTAAAATGCAAACAGCATTGTGAACATCCAACTTTTGATCATTCAACCATAAGATATTTGAGAGCTAAGTATATTCTACTTATCTTCACATCATCTTCCAAGGGGTCCAATATAAATTCCTGGAATGCTGTAGATACCATGTGAAATTAGAAGAGAGGATGGCTCTATAGTTTTAGTGCATCTTTCAGGTCTGGTTGGAAAAGTATTAAATCCATCAGCTATTTGAAGAGCACAGTCATTCTGTGTTGAGGGTGAAGTGTGGCAACTAGGAAGGTATATGACAGGAGTTTGTGAAACAAATTTTGATATCCTGAAATAAAAAGAGAATTGAAAAATAAAAATAACATTATCATGCTATATATTTAGAACTGTATTTCTACTTAGTACTAAATGTTTCCTAATGTATTTTTGAAGGTTACATCCATCATTCTTTCCTTTTTGACAACATATTTAGAAAATTTAAGTAAACAATCTATGATAGAGAATTTTAGGTTCATTTTGAATGCATTTAATTTCATTTAAAATTAAACTAGTGATATCAAAATCCAATTTCTAATGATTACCATGTAGCTAAGGGAATATATTTCTACAATTGTTATCTCTCAATAATTGATTGCAAGGGAGATCAATACAGATGATGTAATACATTGGCTTGCTATTTTATGTTCATTTTCTCTTGGTAAAGCACATGGGATGGCTGAAATTACAGATGCCCTTTTCCCTTGGATGGCTCTCAACCAAATATTCCAGAACATCTGGAATCTTTCACTCTGGAAAAAATAAACAATAAAGGCATTTTTCAAGCTTAATATGTGTGGAAGTTTGATGAAGGCCAAGTGATGGTGGTTTCTTAGTAGGAGAATGCTAGCTAGTTAATTGCCAAGAATCCTTCAGCAATAGCATTTACCTATGGCCTCAGATTAATCTCTTAGTCTTATAAGTCTAGTTGCTTGTCTTGCTAGGTTTCCATAGTTAATCAGACCCAGTTCTGATTATTATTTCTCCTTTCCTTTTCATTAACTCCCAAGATGACTGAGTGGACTGAACCATTCTTCTCCCTTGCTCTCACCAAGGTTACCAATGACCTTGTACACCCAATGGATACTTCTTATCTTCAATAACATCTCTACCATACTCACGTGTGCAGAGACCCTGCTCTGTGCTCACAAACTCCATTTTCTTTTCCTTCACGGCAATCAGCTCAACTATATTTCCTAGTCTCCCCCTGCAGTTAAGTGAGGCCATGTGCTTAAAGTGCTGACTGGTGGAAAGAGAAAAGTGATGTGTCCCACTTCTGGGCCTGGTCATTTCAGCTTACTGTACTCATGATCTCCATGTGTGCTCTTTCTCTGCAGAAGGTTCCCTAGAAGACTCTGAGAAGTCAAGAGATGGCAAAGTCATATGATGGAAGAACTTAGATACCCAAATAACTGCTCTTAAGGTTAAGGCCTCCTTTACCCTTCCTGCTGTCTTCAGTGGAGTGTGAAGTGAATTAAAAAAAATGAAACTTCATTGTGTTAAACCACTGAGATTCAGGGGTTTTTGTTATTGTAGTAAACTTTTTTTTTTTTTTAAAGGATTTATTTATTTATGCATATAAGGACTGTGGTACAGGCCAGAGGTGTGGGAGGTGAGAGGATTTACCAGAGACAGAGTGGGGAACAAAACAGGCAGACTGACGAAGTACACTGCTGAAGGGAGCAGTGGGCGAGTCAGGAGAGATCTGCTGCACCATGTGGGTTGCTCCCTGGCTGGATATCGAACTTGTGCTGCAGTGGCTGCTGATAGTTTCATAGGTTGTGTCTTAACCCCTTGGGCCACCAGGGAGGCCCCTGTAGTAAACTATTAACAATACTTTATTGGTTTCTGTGATGCTGTACTCTAGCCTGAATATCCTCTTTTCCTTTGTCCCTTCATTTCTTATTTTCTTGGAGTTCTCTACCCATTCCTTAAATATTTTTAATCTAAGTTCCATGGCCCACTATTTTCTTTCTCTACATGTGTTCAGTGAACAAGCTCATGTATTCTTAGAGTTTACTTCTGATATGCTGATGTGTAGGTAAATATGTACCTAAATATTAGATACAATTTTCACTAAATATATGTGTGTGATAAACCTGTTTTATACCATGTTTATCTTAACCTTGATTTTGAAATTTTGATTATCTATTTTTCTCATCTTTCCATTGCAGGGTAAATTGAGAGTTGATTGTATCTTTTTGTCTAGTTCTTTTATTGAACTATAAAAGATCCTCTACCATTCAATTTCTGCTTACTGAATATCAGCAAGAGACTGCCTTATTCCTCTTTTTGCTGACAGTGACTAGTACAGTGCCTTGTATAGAGTAAATAGTTGGTGAATATTGATTGAATTGAATAGAAATATTGATTGCATGCTTGCTATATGTAAAACTCTGAGTCAGGGTTAGTTTAATACAAAAAAGAAATAGAAGTCTTGTTCTGTTTTCTTTTTCATCTTTTGTATGTCAAACATCCTACTACCTCCTTCCTAATTATTGCCATATTGTAATACATGCGATTCTACATATGAGACTGTCTTACAGTTTTGATAATCAGAGGAAGGTCCAGAACTAGTAAGAACATTAGATAAATTCCAGATTTGGCTTTATTACTACTATTGAAATAGTAGATTAATCAATATTTCATTATTTTCTTTTTGACTGGAATTCATAAGTATTGGAATGTGGTAATTTTCTGTTTTTAGGCGACATTAAGTTGCATCTTCTTTTTGATTGGGTCATTTGAGCCCATAGTTTATTTCATTCAGCAATTCCATTCACTGGAATAACTAGTGGATTCCCATATGGAGTTAATATTGTCAGATTTTAACATATCAACAATAACCAGTTCTTGCTTTTCATTCCTTTTTAGTTTGTTTTTAAAGATTCTCCACCAGGTGTATTCATCAAAGCATTATTTTATTGCAGTAAGTATATGTGCTTCGTGAATTTTCTTCCAGGGTCCAACTGTTTTCCACATCTTGATTTTCATTCACAGCTCCAATTTCCTTTGAACATTTTGAAATATTTTTGTATTGAGCCACATAACTGACCCTTGCATTTTTCCAGTAGCCTGCATTTTCTTTCTTTTTACATCTTTGTATTCAAACTTCCTGCCCTTTTCAAGTTTTCTCACACTCATAGAAAGTTTTTTTTTTTAAGACATCTCTTCTTTTCTTTCCTTTTTGTAAAGATTTATTTATTTATGCATGCATGCATAAAAGAACTGATGTATAAGCTAAGGGTGTAAGGGGGAGGTGGTGAGAGGATTCACCAGAGACAGAGTGGGGAATAGAACAGGCAGGTCTACTGAAATACACTGCTGAGGGGACCAGCAGGCGAGAAAGGAGAGGTCTGCTCTCCCATATATGGGTTAGCTCCCTGGCTGGGGATTGAACTCAGGCCACAGCAATGATAGTGCTGAGACTTAACCCCTAGGCCACCAGGATGGCCCCTCCATCTATTTTTTTTATAAAGAGTTTTGTCAACTCTTACTACTCTTATTGTTACAATTACTACTATGACTTATACTATTCCTATTTCTGTAGATTACAGTTTTGTTACTGGATTCTAGTATTTATAATGGCTTCATTAGTGAAACAAATTCCTGATCATGGCTGGGTTCTAAGTGATTCTATCTGCTTGTGGAGTTATCTGTGTGAAAATTACTCAGTGGTGTCCATTCCAGCAGAGAATTTTTGTTCTTGGTAACTATGTTGGTAGTGCTAGAATGAACCATTTCCACATATACAATATTTTCATTTATTGTATGTCCAGTAATAAACTGAGAATGTCTAACTTTAATGGATTCTACAGACAAAATGACCCAAAGGGCACCCCCACAAACTGTCTGAGAAAAAAATTATTCAGTTATATTTTATCGTTTACCCATTTGAAAGAGTTAAAGAGCTGTGTGACTTTGGGAACATTACCTAATCTCTTTTGCCTCATTATGTTGTAATGAGTTGAATGAATTAGAACCATGCTTAATATATAGACAGTAAGCACTCAAAAGTGTTAGCAATTATTATTAACTCATTCAGCAAATGCAAATATCTGTTTGGAATCCATGTTTGCTGCTACTGCTGAAGTCACCACCCTAAAGGAAAGCGAATGTTGATCATTCTTGTCAAAATAAGTGCAATTATAGTGTATTCCTCTGAATGTCAGTAACATCTAGGGGATTTGTAGAAGTGAAGTTTATGTATGAATAAGCTGCTAAGCTAGTGAAAACTTTTTTTTTAATGAAGAAACATTCAAAAAAGTCAAAGAATTTACTAAAGTAGGACTAACAGCTTCTTAGGGAACTACTGTTCACGTCAAACATGGTAGCAACTTCTCATTTAGTTTAGTTGAAAAAGGGAGTAGCCCTAATGAGTGCTTTTTAACCCTGGTCTGTGAAACATCAGACCCCTCCGTGCGGATGCGTGTTAAAAAGGAAGATTTCCAGAACTCTCTCAAGACCTGCAAATTCTTTGAAGGGTTAACCAGATCTCAGGTGCTTCTTATAGAACTTTAATTTGGAGACCCCCTCCGCCCCCCCATCACATTCTGTAAAGCAGGGAGAGGGTATCTTCACAGAATTGAACTGGACAAACACATGGCCCAAGAGAGGGCAGGCTGTTCCCCTAATTGAGATGCCACATTTGATCTTTGCCTGCCCATTAAGCATCTCCCAACGGGTCCCGTTAAGATCCCAAAACCTTGCTCTACAGCTGTGACTGGCAATCTTGAGTTCTTCAGCTGTTTCCCCCAAACAGCAGGAAAATAAAAGGAATTGCGACCCGCTAGTGTTTGTGGAAATGAAATACGGGCCTGTTCCACCTTAAAGGGCCTACGCTCGCCTAAGTGTTCGGGTCTTGCAGAGTTTGGGCACCACCATATTTGGAGCGTGCCTACTTTGGGGCGGGAACCTCCTTGGGAGTGATTAGGTCAGCGCTGGGGGAGGTGACCTTGTTTGTTTCTGGCACCCGAGAACAGTGGTGCACTGTTTCTGCTGCCCCCGTTTGTCTAATTGGCCCAGGCGCTCCAGCGGCGCTGAGCCGCCCCGGCGCTCCTCGCTGGCCACCCCCGCGGCCCGCAGCCCGGCAGAGGCGGGAAAGCAGCGCGCCTGCGCCGTGGGAACCGGGGCCTGAGGCGAAAAGCGGGGAGCGGAGGGGGGCCGTTGGAGCCGAGTAGCGTACAGAGCGGCGTGTGACGCGGGGACGCCGCGCGTTCCCAACGTCGCCCCGGTTTGACGCACACGGCACCAAACTGTGAGTTTCAGGGGTTATTTGGTCGGAATCGCTGGGAGCCGAGTGGGTTTCGGGCCTCTGGGCTGTGGCGGCGGCGGGACGGAGGGTGGCGGAAGAACTTGGGCGGCCCGGCCGTCGGCGCGCGGCCCGGGGAGTGACGCCTTAGGCTGGGTCCCGACCATCCGAAAGGACGCATTTTGCCGCACAGGCTAAGATGGCGGCGGCGGCCGAGGAGGCGGAGTTGGTGCTACACAAGGAGCCCGGGCCCCGGGTTCGGGGAGGCGGCGGCCGCGGCGGCCGCGGGGGGCGGCGGAGCCTGAGGTGAGCGGCGGCCGCCGCCGCGGGGCGGGACTCGGCGCAGGCGGGGTGGGGGCGGGGGGCCTTTCCTCGGCGGCGACGGAGGATCCGGTAGCGGACACAAAGGGGCTGAGCTGGGCACTAGACTTGGGGGTTTTGTTTAGTCACATGAAGCTGAGCAGCCAGTGAGCAGTTGGGGGAAGGGGCCGCGATCACTCGGCTTGGGGAGCCTGGCGGTCGCCATTGCAATGCACTGAGTAACGGGGGCGGTCCGAGAGCAGTCCCCAACCCCTCCGTTCGGGGCTGCTCCCTCTTGGCCAGCAGCACCGGCTCTAGCGTTTACTGTACACACCCCTCCCCTGACATGGGACTAGGACTGCTGAGCCCTCCCCTCGCCCCGGTTCTGCGAGATCTTATGCCACTAGGTGCCTGGGAAGTAACAGCAAGAGGTAAATCGCTCAGTGTTTGGGTTGCCAGGGGCTTGGTGGGTGTCCAGCTAAAGCTTTTTGCTTCTCCAGGTCTGATTCCCTGGCCTTTGTGTCCCTGGGAGCTTAATCTCTGCCAGAGGAAAGCAGGTGTGCTCCACTTCTCCCGTGAACCTGAAGATGAGTTGCCCCAGACCCTTCTCAGTGCTTGGAAACTTGGGTGGTGGAGCTAAAGGTTTCTCGTTACGAGACTTCCAGAGACGACTCTCGTGTTGGGATCCATCCATGGTTTAGCTGCAGTAGTGGAAAACTTTTTATAAACTGTTTAAGTAATATTGACACCAATTTAGTTGTTATAAAACTTTTATGTGTAGACTTCGAATTTTGTGTGGCCTTTAAGAAGCATACCAGGCGGGGATAAACAGTTGGGGGCCCAAATGATGGTCCTGTTTTCTATAAAGTTAATAATCTCAACAGAAGTCTCCAGACACCATCATCTGTTCTGGCGAGTCCTAACTAATGCCAGGCTTATTGCCTTTGGATGATAGATTAGATTCACCTTAATAAGTATGTTGCCTCTCTGCAGTAGTTTAGTTATTTTTCGATCCCACAAGAAGGAAAGCATTTGAAAAAATAGACAACTCAAGTTACTCAAAGAAAGGAAACCTGCTGTTTACCTTCAATGTCATGTGTAAGTATCCAGGGAACTTCATGGCAACAATACTGCCTTGGTAGGTTTGGTAAAAAAATTAGTTCCTATGAAGAAATCATAATTTAGGTTAGACATTTTAATAGGTGAAACATGAAGACTTGACTAGTATTAATACAGTGTTAAGGGTAGTGTTGCTAAAAGCATTGTAAGTTCCAGAATATCAAACATAAAGTCATACAGCATTTTATGGGTACATTGTACTTTGTGTATTGCCCAGGTCATGTTAACACATGATTGAAGGGATGTTTAAACACACTTAGGATACTTGAGATCTCTGTTCAAATTGAATCTTTCATTTCCACCTTTTTATGATCTTTCCTCCTTTTACCTTTCAGTAGAAAGCAATTTTTGCATAGGTGATCAGTGAATAATTAGCAAAATGTGTTGAGTTTTAGAGTGGAAGGAATCTCAAAACAGTTAACTGACTTGTCTTACCCCACTCTTTTACCAGATATTGAGAATCAGAGATAGAGATTAAGTTAGTAGCGTAAGAGAAAATTGTGTCAATTTCAATGCTATTGCTTTTTTCATTGATCACATCCCTGGGATGAGCGAGTGATTATCTCACTAAAAATGGTTAAACAAAGCAGGGAGTGTATTTGGAAATACTTGTTAGGTGTTTTATTATGTAAGTGATAACTTCTCTTCAACCTTGAAAACTTAAAGTGATATGGGGACTTAGTTTTAAAGTGACTTTCAGTGAAACAAATTCAGTTACAAATGCACACATTTCAGACAAATGTTTTTCAATTTTGAGGCTCTAAAAAAGCAGTTATGATTTCAGGGGAAAAAAAAACAGCTTGATAAACTTACTGGAAAGTTTTAGCTATCTGCTATTACTACCAGTTATTACCTAAGACATGAGGTGCTGCAAATAATGATGTCAGTGCCTTTCATTTTGTAATAGCATTTTACTTGGGTAAATGGCCATATCACTTAGACTTTGCCATGTTAAAAACTTGTTAAGACTGATCACTGCTGCTGTTGAGTAGTAGCTTCATAAGATCTATAGAAAATTCAACAAGTGATACAATTATTTGTAACTATGGGGTGGGAACCTATAGTTATCTTTAACTTCTTTGAATGTCATATTTAACTAAAACAGTTCAGTTTTCTTGAGGTTTTAAAGCTTTTATGGACCATTTTAGATGCATTTAAATTATTGATTTTTCTTAGTTTATAAGCTATTAATTTTCAGCACTGTGTGAGTGGGTTTAATGACACTAGCTTTGTGATATATTTGTAACTATAAAGTAACTCTCACCTGCAAACCTTACATATTTAGGAGACTGAATTTATCTCAGTTATAAGAGTTTTAGTTGTAGTTGAATTGAAACTATTGGCTAACAAGAGGGGAGAAAACAGACATGAGGAGTGTCACAGAAAGTGCTTGGGGTATCTAATTCAGAGAAAATAGAAAAGATAAGGTTCATCTTTCTCTCATCCCCAATAGTCTGTTAAGTGTTTAGGGTTACTATTTAGACTTCTCTCAGGATGTGATTCCAGAGAGAAAGAGTGAGTCTTATTCTTGAGTGTGGGAATACTTTTTTCATGACACCTTAAGGCAAGCTCTAGCTGATACTAAATGTTTAATTATCCAGCCCCAATTACATAGATATACTACATTTAGTGAGTCTTTCAAAAGTTTTAAAAAATTTTTAAATTTGACAGCCCTATATAATAAAACATGAGAATAAAGGATGGATTCTGTAAAAATTTGGATAGCTATTCAAATGAACTGTAATTGTTTTTATATTATCATTAATCCCTCTGGTGTTGAGAATGTTGTGCATATGGAGAATCTGTAAATATTGAACAAATTTATGAGATGTAGCACTGAGCGAAGCTGTTCTAGAAGTAGTGTCTTTGAATTCAGGTTTATTAGAGGGAATAATAATAGTATAAACCATTCACATCAATTGAACTTTGAGTGAATTGGGAATAATTTTAACTGATTCTGGCACTAGCTCACCCTGCTGGTTGGCTAAAGTACTTCTCTTCCTCTTTGGGGGAAAAAAAAGCAGACCTGAAGACAGATCACTGGAACTGTAGAAGGTGTTCAGATTCAATCCAAAGTGTCTTCAGGAAGATGAAGTCTTCATGAAAAAGGTTTTTTCTTATCTCTAGGACCTCAGTTACTCTACCGACTGTGAAATTTTAACTTTTTTTTTTTTTTTAGATCTGCCAAAGTTGAACTGTGGTGGTATTGCCCCCTCAATTTACTGGGAACTCTAAAATGATTATGGAGAGTTATGTTTTGTGCTTTTAAATTCAGAATAAGTAATAGGTCCTTTGACAATTGAGAGGTGATAGCAAGACAAAGAAAAAATCCTGGGAGATAAATTTTCCAGTAGGATAAACACAGGATTTTAAAAGGAAGAGGAGAAGAGCATGGCAGGGCAGAAAGCAGCAGCAGTGCTTGCTTTCTCAAGTATGGGGGGAAGTGAGACTGGATCAAGATTAGTTTAAGATTTCCTTTGCACTCTCCCTCTGCTAATCTTTGCCCTACCTCTTCTATCTACAAGCTGTAGCCTGCCTGTTTCATTTGGGATTGGAATTATGATCTAGTAAATAATTGTTAAAAGCATAGAGAAATGATTTGTTCCTTGAGATTTAATTCTGTTACTCTAGATAGTGATATAATTGAAGTTAGTTAGAATGAGAGTGGTAAATAGATTTTTAGATATTAAGCCTTTTAGTATGTGCATTATTCATTGCCGTTGAAAATACAGCTTTTGAAAGACTTTGTACAAGAGCCAGGCTTAAATATGTTATGAACCATACAGATCATTTGAAATAAAAAAGGCCCAGTAAAGTGTCAAGATTAAAGTACTTCACAGTTTACAAAGTATATCAATTGCTTACCTAATTTTATAAAGGATTAATATTTTTATCTTTTCTATGATGATCCTTTTTCTTGAAAGCTTACTGCGTATCCTTTTCATCAGTTTCTTGAGGAAGATGTAAAATATGTTTTTCAAAATACTTTTTGAGGAAGGGGGTGATTCCCTGCTGTTGAATGATTTGTGAAGGTCAACAAAAAGCATTGCCAAAGTTGGAATTAATTGCCTTTTGGTTACTGTTGATTTTCTAAATTACATACATAAACACCCCCAACATATATGCGATATATGCGCACTTAAATAGAGAAAATCGTTGCATTTGTAATTTGTATATGTAAATAAAGGGGCAGATGGGATCAGGTTTAAAAATAAGCCTTAAAGTAAAGCTGATGGGGTTAAAGTCTAGCTGTGAACACTAAACAAGTGGACTTAACAATAATACTATCTTTGTGTATGTAGGCTTTTTAATGTTTACATAATTCATATAAAGTCCTTGTCTTTCTGGTATGCAATGAATGCTGAATAAATGTTAGCTTTTGAAGTAATAATAATAGTTGTTACCATTGTTTAATTATTTTTTCTTACACTAACTTGAAATTTTTATCTGAATGACTTGGAGCTGTATACTTTTGCTAATACTCCATTTTTAGGCCCATGTCTCCAAAACCCAAGATTGTAAAAATGGAAGTTAGAGGTCAGCATCAAATTATGCCTTCTCCAGTTCTAACATCAAAAGCTATAAACCAGGTTCTGTATTTCAGGAAAACATTTCCCTTTATGACTGCCAGCTGATGAGTAAATGCACTTGGGAATGAGTGCATTTTTAGTAAAGTTATTTCCTAATCAATGTGTTGGTTTGTCTTTGTTACAACATCCTGAATTCTCCACTTTGTAAATTTTTGACTATGAGGATGGTGATGATGAGAGGAGAGAGTGAATGTGTATTTGTATGTAATATACATGCAACTTCAGATGAGAGTAAGTGGCTTGCTTCAACAGTACCTAGATTGAGGAAAGGAGTATTATCTTTATTTCTTTGCCTTGGTAGGGGACGTTTCCTCAAAACAGCATTTTCTTTTTTTTTAAAGATTTATTTATTTATGCATGTAAGAACTGGGGTACAGGACAGAGGTGTGGGGGGTGAGAGGATTCACCAGAGACAGCATGGGGGGCAGAACAGGCAGACTGGCTGAAATACACTCCTAAGGGTATCCGTGGGCGAGTCAGGAGAGGTTGCTCGCTCCCTGGCCACTGCTCCCTGGCCAGCCCGGAATCGAATTTGTGCTGCAGGGGGTGAGGGCAGCTTCACAAGTTGCGTCTTAACCCCTTGTGCCACCAGGGAGGCCCCAAAACAGCATTTTCTTTTGCCATTTTGTACTTGTCTGTGCTGTGGTATAGACTTAAGCTTATTTCCTGTTTTAGTTTTTTTTCGACCACCTAACTCCATAAACATCACAAATTGTAAGCTTTTTAGAAAATTGTAAAAGCAACTAGTAAAAGTAATTTTAAATTCACAAGAAGAGCTGTATGTATGAAATATTAGAAGTTTTATACATGCTTAAAAAGTATTTTCAGCAGTTTGGACAATGAAGGAGCAAGAAGTCACCTATAATTTAACACCATTATATATAATCATTAATATTAAAGGTAAGGGAGATGAGACTGACATTAATTAAGCATCTCCTGTATGGTCCTTATAATAATTGATATGTGTATTCCCATTTTACATGCAAAGAAATACTGAGACTCAAGTCTCATTGATAGTAAATAGAGTGGTATCATTTGAACCTAGCCATTTCTTGAATTTACAGGTAAGACCGTTCAATTCTGCCTTCCTGTCCTTTGTATGTTACTTTCCTTTTACCTGTTTTACAGTACATAATTTTATCTCCTACTTACAAAACACCATTATAAAAGCATTTTTATGTCTACCCTTATATCAAGTGGTGTTTTACTGCCCACATTGTTTATTCATACCACAATATAAAGGCTCTTTGTCTTGACTGCGGGACATGGGTACAGTGATACTCGTCAAAATGGAAGCTGTCTTTTACTTTACTGAGTGGTTCAGATAAAAAAAAAACCTACCTTAATCAGAACACTCTGAGATTGGAAATGTGTCTGTTCTTCTGGTGATGCATTTGTCTCAAAAGTGCATGTATGTAAAAATGTAAATGATATTTTTGATTTATAGCTACCTGAAAGCAGTTCTTTTATTTTTTTACACTTTGAAATGCCCTTTAAATTAGGCACTTAAGGGCCTCCCCGGTGGCGCAACGGGTTGAATGCTGCGCTATGAAGCTGTTCACAGCCTCTACAGTGCGGGTTTTTGAGTCCCAGCCAGCCAGGGAGAAACCCACATGGCGCGACAGACCTCTCCTGTCTTGCCCGCTGCTCCCCTCAGCAGTGTTCTGTCCGTCTGCCTGTTCTTCTCCCCGCTCTGTCTCTCACCCTCCCGCGTCTCTGACCTGTACCCCAGTTCTTGTATAAATAAAAAAAATCTTAAAAAAATAAAAAGTTAAAAAAAATTAGGCACTTAAATACTGTTAAGTTTATATTAGTAATTCCTAATGTAATCTTTATAAAATGAAAAGTTTAACATTGAATTTTTATACTCATGGTGGGTGATGTATGTGGGACATTTATAAATATTGTATAGATTGGTACTGCTAATTAAAAATTTGTTGAGTCACGAATGTGATTTAAAATTTCCTATAGGCTTGTTAAAGAATGAAAAGAAATAGGTAAAATTAATTTCATGATTCTATTTTATTTTACCAAGTATATCCAAAACATGATTTCAACATATAAACATAATTGATATAGTTTACATTTTTTTCATACCAAGTCTTCAAAAGCCAGTGTGTGTTACATACTTAAAATACATCTCCATTCACACAAGCCAGATTTCCAGTTGCTACATATTGCTGCTGAATTGAGCCTTGTAGGTGTAGATGTAAGTATGTAGAAAGAATAAAGTAGAAATTGAGCTGACCTTTAAAAGATGGCTGAGAAAAAAAGAGTATGCCTGAGAAGAAGTGACAGAAATTAAAATAGATATAATTTGAAACCAGATAACAGAGTGACTTGAATCCAGTTTAGGAAATTTGGTTTGTATGGTGTGTCCATGTCTAAGAGTCGTTGTCGAAGGGTGCCTAATCCATGTCCTGTATATGAGCACTTGATGAGTATTAATATTTAAGTGAGTTAATATTAAGCAGAATAAGAAAATTGCTGGAGAAAATAATACAGCCATTGGGTGTCCTAAGGAGGGAAGGTCACATTAAGACTATAGGTGTTCGGTGATTAGTTAGTGATAAAATGGAGAATCAAAAAGGGTGAGAATTGAGAAAAAGATTTTGGAGTTGACAGTTACTGGTGACTTGCTTTTAATTGTTTTATTTAAATAGGACTTCCATTGCACTGAGGTGCAGAAATCTTAGTGGTACTACTCATTGAAATTTTACATATAAATATATGAATACAAAATATAATTTCTGCCCTGATCAAAATATATAACATCATCCTCACTGAAAAAGGTTCCTTGTGTCAATTCCCCTCCCCCATTATCCCCAATTCTCCCTCACAGAAGTAACTGTTACTATGCTCTCACTATAAAAACATTTGACTTATTATTTTTTTTGATCTTGCCTATGGTGTATTTGTCTTCATGAGAATTGTTGCTTGGATCTGTCTCTTTTTCTCTCCTAGTATGGCATTATATGAATATGAAGGTAAATTGGTAAATGATATGATAGGTAGCATGTACTATATAGGCCTTTCCCCTGCTCCCCCTGCCCCAAGTGTGGTTTGTGCCCAAATCAGAGAGATATTTTTTAGTTTTCATTACTAGCAACTCTATAGGTTAGTTTTATGACGAGAAAATTTGTTTAGAATGCAGAGATTAGTTGTTTCCACAGATAACATGGTTGTCTGACTTGCTTTCATTACAGTATTCTCTAGGCATATAGCCAAGAAGTAGGTAGAGGAGGTCTTGAATTGCCTCCTTATATAGATGTCTTTTGGAACCTCTTTAATAGTGGCTTCTAGACATTATGTAAGGTAGCTTTTAGACATTTCGGGTCACTTAATAAGATATTTAAGTATTTCTGATTGTGATTGTGGAAGTTGAAATAAATTGGTGGACTGTTTTTTACGGGTAAGAATCTACTCTCTTCAGAAAGAGTCGAACGTTCATGCTTTAAAGAATTAGAATGTTACCTTCAGGATGGTTGCACAGATATTTGAATGGCTAAAATACATGAAGGACACTTTATAAATTGAGAACTGAGATACAATTGGTCATGATTTATACTTCTGGTGTTTGAAACAGTTTATTAAAATGGAATTAATGGTTATGCATTAATTATTCATAAATATTGAGCAGTGGAAGCTTACTTGTAGCATAACAGTACTTTTGACAGATTTTTTCCTGAAATTTGTGATAAAATTGTAAAAAGTATTTAACAGTGAGTATGTGTATCTTCACTTTTTAGTATGCCTGGTTTTAAGGAAAAGTGGTTTTATAAATTTTGCAGAAATGGACATGAAAATATTTTCTCATTAATATTTGCGAGTAATGAAAATATATAAAGAATTTTGTTTTTGGGATTTGTAATATGCTTAATATACTTAGCCCAAGAATTTTTTTTTTAAAGATTTATTTATTTATGCATACAAGAGCTGGGGTACAGGCCAGAGATGCAGGGGGGTAAAAGGACTCACCAGAGACAGAGTGGGGAACAGAACAGGCAGCTGACTGAAATACATTGCTGAGGGGAGCAGCAGGCGAGACAGGAGAGGTCTGCTGTGCCATGGGGGTTTCTCCCTGGCTGGCAGGGGATCGAACTCTTGCTGCAGAGGCTGTGGATTGCTTCATAGTGCAGTGCTTAACCCCTTGTGCCACCAGGGAGGCCCTTACTTAGCCCAAGAATTTTAATAGTTGTCTTCAAATAAAATCTCATCAGTCAACTTTTCTTATGTAGGTTTTGTATTTGTGAACTATGGGAGACTAAAACAAAATTGGTTAGATTAGACTTTGAAAAAGTATTATTTACAAAATACTGAGACTAATAACTTTCTGGGACTATACTTAGAAAAGCAAAATGATTGGAATGTTACTACTTACTGCAGTTTCAATAGCTAATTTCTATGTGCAGAAAATATACATTTATAGGTATACTCAATTCTTTTTTGACCAAAAAATGCTTTTCAGTTTATTTGTGGGAGATTTGAGTTTTTGTTTTCATAAAAACCTTGTTTGCCTGGCTTTATTTCTCCCAATCTTTATTGGTTTTAACAGAGTTAGCCTTTATACAAATTCATTTAGTACCTCAGATATGCAGAGCAGAGCACTGTTTCCTGCTCCAAAGTGCTCATGATTTAAGACACAGCTTGAATAGCTTCAAATAATGGAACTTTCGAATGATTGAATTGACACAAGTAATATGAATGGTCTGTAGTAAATGGTCTGTAGACTGGGCTAATTAATAAAGCCTTTGGCAAAATAATTTTTTATTTATACTTTGAAGAACTGATCTTTGCAGATTGGTGGACAGGGAAGCGATACCATCGGGAAAAAGGTGTGTTAAGAAACAGATGGAAATTGTGGAATACGAACATTTTCTTTTTTTAAAGTAGAGTTTCTTTTACATATAATTGAAAATTAAAGTTGACAAAATTATGACTTGAACTGGAGCAATCTGAATTGGAAATTAGAAATAAGGAGTTCTTTTCTACTGGAGTCTACAGAAATACATGGAGGAAAATGAAAAAGATGAGCAATCAGATGTAGTATGATTGGAAACGAGATTGAAGTGAAGAAATATGGCTTCTAAGTTTTTAGATAACAATTTTATTATCTTCTGGTATTGGAAATAAATGTACTTTGACACAGTTTTGTAAATGCGTTGTTTATACTAATTGAGTTATATCTGTCTTGTTCTGTAAAAAATACTGATGAAGTTTCTTTTTTAAAGTTTGATTTGAAAAACTAAGTGAAACCCAAGAAAGTTATGTTGTATTTTCCAGATTGCTGGGACATTCAATAACAAAAAGTATTGGAGATGAATAATAAGAATAACTTATAATTGTAATGTGAAATCTTAAATTATAATAGTACAGTTTAGCCATAACTTAAGAGACATCCTGATCAGTATAGGAGTTGATAGAAAAGCAGGAGATAAATAAAAAATAATAATCTGGACTACTAATGTTTAAATTTGTCTTGAGGGCCTCCCCGGTGGCGCAGCGGTTGAGCGCTGGGTTGTGAAGCTGCCTACGGCCTCTGCGGCGCGGGTTCCATCCCCAGCTGCTCCCCGGCCACCGGAGGAGGGTCCCACATGGCACGCAGAACTCTCCTGCCGCCCGCTGCTCCCCTCAGCAGTGTACTTCAGTCCTTCTACCTGCTCTGCTCCCCACTCTGGCTCTGGTGAATTCTCTCACCCTCCCGTGCTTCTGACTGTACCCAGTGCTTGTATAAACAAAACAAACAAACAAACAAATAAATAAATAAAACATGCCTCTATAAAAAAAAAATAAAAAAAAAATTTGTCTTGAAATAGATATATGTATTAAAATTTAGGAACAGTGCTTTTATAGGGGGAAAAAAGTCCCCAAAATATAATTCCTTCTGAGCACTGTTTTCTTAAAAATTAGGATGTAAGATACTTGTTTTTACTGGAGTTTTTAAAAGTTTTTAAATTGAATGCATACTGTGTTTTATAATGAATAGTGTTAATCTTAAAATAGGAGAGTCAGAAAAATATTGTAGAATACAATTATGACATCTTTTTCTATATTTTTAGAATCAGTAGATGGAGGAGTTTGGGAGTTCATAGATCTTGGAGTCTAAAATAGTATGTTAGTCTTGTTTTAGCAAGTTTACATTTTAACCTTTCTTATAATTAATATAGGCTTAACTTAGTCAGAAGTTAGTGAGGTTTCTGGCAACACAGTAAAATAGGAGGTTCATTTGACTTTAAGTTAGCTATTGAGATAAATAGGTTAAAATCAAAGTAAATAGATTGTCCCCTTCTCACTGGGAGATTTCATCTAACATCTTTGGTATTTGGAGTTTCTGTATAATGTGGGTGAGAAGACGTGACAGCAGAACTATCTATTGTTCCCTAATTCCCTTGATGAATTAGTGGTATGGGAGTAGGAGTTTTCATGAAAACCCTGCCCTGAATCTCTTTGTTAAATAATTCTGTTATGCCATTTTTTGGCTTCAGATTTCTTGGAAGCAGACCCATCCTCACCTGTTTACACTGGTTTCTGAAAGCCTTAAGTTTCTGAAAGCTGAAAATAAATTTAAAAAATCACTGCATTGGCCCTCCCCAGTGGCACATCAGGTTGAGTGCGGTGCTGTGAAGCTGTCTGCAGCCTCTGCAGTGCAGGTTCGATCCCCGGCAGGCCAGGGAGATACCCACATGGCTCAGCAGACCTCTCCTGCCTCACCCGCTGCTCCCCTCAGCAGTAACTTCAATCCGTCTGCCTGTTCTGCTCCCCACTCTGTCTCTGGTGAATTCTCTCACCCTCCTGTGCCTCTGGCCTGTACTCCAGTTCTTGTATAAATAAATCTTTAAAAAAAAAATCACTGCATGCAAGGAGTCAGCAGTGTGAAAAGAATGGGGACCATTGGAAATTAAATTGACTCTTCCATATGCGTTGATCCTGATACTGAAGCAGCTCATTTAGGAAAGAAGTGAAGGAGACAGATAACAAGTGACTGGTAGAACCACATTTTGTGCTATAGCTGTGAAGGTCTTAATGGTCCCAATGCCATTAACAGTGATACAAATGACATTCTAAGTAGATGTCCTTTAGTGTGATACTGTTTGTCTAATCTCGTAACTCATCTTATTTTCCAAGCCTTACACATCAGTTTTTCTCTCAGGTTTGATAACCCAATATTCTTCGAGCAACTTTTTCTTAATTTAGTTAGAATTGATCCTCCTTGCCCCACCTTGCTTCCCTTTACAAATAAGATTAAAAATTCTTGCTGTGTGGTTTTTATGACTTAGCTAAGTTGAAATGACACAAATGTTGAATTATAAAGGAATGGTAAAAAAAAGCATTAAAAAGTTGCAGACATGGATAACAAACAGGATGATTTAGGTCAAAACCATTGCATGAAAAAAAGACTTTAATTTATAAAGTAGTTAGGACTGCTGAGCAATACAGGCTTGAACTTTTGTGAGTTAAAAATGTACCATCAATACACATGAAGTAGACTTTCTTTTTTTTTTAAAGAGAGAGTGACATTTATTTTTTTAAAGATTTTTCTATTTATGCAAGCTCTGGGGTACAGGCCAGATGTATGGGAGGGTGAGAGAATTCACCAGAGATGAGGGGGGAACAGAACAGGCAGACTGACTGAAATACACTGCTGAGGGGAGCAGCGGGCAAGAGAGGAAAGGTCTGCCACACCATGTGGGTATCTTGCTGACCAGGATTGAACCCTTGCTGCAGAGGCTGCGGACAGCTTCACGGCACTGTGCTCAACTGCCTGCGCCACTAGGAAAGCCCTGAAGTAGACTTTCTTTAGAGAAATTGGTAAGTCTTTTTAGGAGACTAATTCATCTCTCAAAATTTAATAGCTCAAATAAAAAATTGGGGCAATAAAGATATGAATAGCAATATGCTTGACTTAATAGAGTGCGTCAGTCTTTGTTCCCAGTAGAGAATACACATTCTTTTCATATTCCTGTGAATTAATAAAATAGACATCTCTCTCAGGTTTCAGAGAATTTGAAATTTTGAATAAGAGAAATTGTATAAAGCAGTGTTTTCTTATTGCACTGTAGTAAAACTGGGTGTTAAAGCCAAAATTATTCATACTATTTGGACAGTTCAAAGTGTCCTATTGGAACTTAAGTCTAAGTTTCATACTATTTAGAAATGAACAACAGTGAGGACATGTCACATCTGAACCAATGAGATGATTATTCACTGAAGCATGCTGCATTAAATAACCCTTTATTAGCTATCAAACCACTGTTAGAATTACAATGCTTTAAAAAAAATAAAGGCATAGGTTGTCAAGGGTAAGGAAAACTGGAAGGTTGATGGCAGAACTAAAACTTTGGGGCCCTCCCTGGTGTCTGGGGTTGAGTCTCAGCACTATTACTGCTGTGGCCTTAGTTCCAATCCCAGCCGGAAAGGTAACCCACATATGGTGCAACAGATCTCTCCTGTCTTGAAGGTTGCTCCCCTTAGCGCAGTGTATCAGTAAATTTTTCTGTTCTCCTCCCCACTCTGTCTATGGTGAGTCCTCTCACCCTCTGCACCTCTGGCCTACACCTCTGTTCTATGCAAAAATACAAAACAAAACAAAGTAAAATTCTTTGGAAGTTGGATATCAGTAAGTGGTAACTAACTGATAGACCTGAGAAAATCAAACTTCCCATTGTTAGTGAGGAAGGCCCTAGAATTGGTGTATATTTGGTGCTTTGGACCCCTGGGATGCTTCAGGAAATGGTGGCTGCATGTACCTTGAAAGAATTGTCTATAATAACTTGTAAGCAGCATTCCTCCAGGAGGGTGTCATCTTAGTCCAAATTGAAATTGAAAATTTGGACTAAGAATTGAAAAACCTACATACTGAACTGGAAATTATCTCCTGCTACTTCTTCCTTCTTCTCTTGAGAATTCTGGGTGTCATGTGCCTACCTCCAGATGTGAGATTTTTAAGAGTTATCTTACTACAACAAACTGATGATAGGGGGGAAAAAAGGACCAGGAGATCATATATAACAGGTGGTGATTCACTAGGGAAATATCCCAATTAACACACAGTTTCTAGGTAATTTAGATATTTCATTTTAAATTAACAAAATCATTAAACTTTTGAGGTTACCCTCAAATGTTTGAGGGTAACACAGTATGAAAGGGTAGCACACTATGAAAGCGAAGAAGGAAATGAAAACCAAGAAGAAAGTTTTTTTTTTAAAGATTATTTATTTATTTTTACAAGAACCGGGGGACAGGCCAGATGCGCGGGAGGGTGAGAGGATTCACCAGAGATAGAGCGGGGAACAGAACAGGCAGACTGAGGAAATACACGGCTGAGGGGAGCAGCGGGCGAGACAGGAGAGGTCTGCCGCGCCATCTGGTACCCTCGCCAGCTGGTTGGGATCGAACCAGCGCTGCAGAGGCTGCGGACAGCTTTACAGCGTGGAGCTCAACCGCCTGCGCCACTGGGAGAGGCCCTAAGAAGAAAGCTTTTAAAGCTTATCTTAGAAAGTAGATAATTATATCTGAAACAGGGCTATAAAAATGCAACCATTTTTATGGTATTTTTATGGAGAAAACAAAAAACACTTAGGCCTTTAGAATATGAAGTAATAAAAGGATTGGGAATTAAGGGTATGAGATACTTAGTAAAAGAGTTGGAAATTTACTACATTAAATTCTTAGTAGGGCCACCCTCCTGGTGGCGCAAGAGGTTAAGCACAGCACTATGAAGCTGTCCACAGCACTGCAGCATGAGTTCGATCCCTGGCTGTTCTGTTCCTTGCACCCCTTGCACCTCTGGCCTGTCCCCCGGTTCTTGTATGCATAAATAAATAAATCTTTTTCTTTTTAAAGATTTATTTTTTATTTATACAAGAACCAGGGGACAGGCCAGATACGCAGGAGGGTGAGAGGATTCACCAGAGCCAGAGCGGGGAGCAGAACAGGCAGACGGACCGAAGTTACTGCTGAGGGGAGCAGCGGGCGAGGCAGGAGAGGTCTGCTGAGCCATGTGGGATTTCTCCCTGGCTGGCTGTGAATCTAACCGGCGCTGTGGAGGCTGCAGACAGCTTCACAGTGCAGCACTCAACATGCTGCACCACCGGGGAGGCCCAGTATAAATCTTTTTAAAAATTTTTAAAAATAAATAAAAAATAAATTCTTAGTAGAAGGCTACAAGATGAAGTTAAGAAAACTCTTACACAAAGTGAGACAAAAAGAGGTGTAAAGTAGGATAAAATAAGAAAATTAGAGGATCACACTTGGCAAGCTATGAAAGGTAAGAATTACAGAATGGGAGAAAATTAAGAATAACTAAAAACCTTGTTTCCACATTGAAAGAATTCACAGGATGCTCAGCATAGTGATTTAAAAAAAAACCCAACCACACATCAAAGTATATTATGGTGAAATTTCAGTCACCAGAAATAAAGGGAAGATCCTAAATGCTTTTGGATATGGAGTATATAATAGAGATAGGGAATTGGTGATAATGGCGTAATGCCGTTACAGTTCAGAAGGTGAGTTTCAAGCTACTAATTCTACACCTTGCTAAGCTGTCAGTTATAGGAATAGCCTAAATACATGATACGACGAGAGCGTTAGGATTTTCCCTTCATATGCAGTGTATTGCAGGAGATTACTTAGGGGGTATGGGCTCCATCAAATTAATGGAGCGAATGTTAAAAAAGATAGGATCCACGACAAGAGAGAAGTGAACACCTAATATGATAGTTGGTATCCAAGAAGGGTGAGTGCAGCAGCTCTGAAGTTTAGTAAGTTCAGATTGGAACATGAGGACAAGGAGCCTTTGTAGTATGTCTCTAGGAAAAAACAACAAAAAAGAGGGAAAACTTGTAACTTTATTCATAAAGATAGTTATCTGCGGTTTTCCTGTAGTGTCTTTATCAGGTTTCAGCATGACAGAAATAATGGCTTTGTAAAATAAATAAGGAAATACCCTATAGTTTGGTAAGAGTTTGAGAAGGATTGGTGTCAATTGTTTTTAAACTAGTTTCAGGGTGGGGCCTCCCCTGGTGGCTCAGCGGTTGAGCGCTGGGCTTTGAGGCTGCCCGCAGCCTCTGTGGCACTGGTTCGTTCCCTGGCCGCCAGCAAGGGTCCCCCCAAAAACAAAAAAACAAAATAAACCTAGTTTCAGGGTGGATTTCACCAGAGCTGCCATCTGGTCCTATGGTTCCTTGTGGGAAGCTTTTCTGTTTTATTACTCAGTCTCTGTTACAGATCTATGTAGATTTTCTGTGTAGTCTTGATCAGTTTCAGTAGCTTGTTTTTTTCTAGGACTTGTTCATTTATCTAGGTCATTTAATTTGTCATAGAGTTGTTAAGTGTTCCCTATAATCCTTTCAATTTTTTATTGAAAAGTCAATTATAATAATACCCTTGTCAATACCTTGTATAATACCCTGATTATAGTAAAAATTTGCCTTTTTTCCTGGTAGCCTAGTTGAAGGTTTGTCAATTTTGCTGATATTTTCAAAAAAACAACTTTTGGTTCTACTGATTTTGTTTTTATTGTTTTTCTACTTTGTTTCATTTATTTCTCCTATAAATTTTATTATTTTCTTATTTCTACTTTGGGATTAGTTTTTCTGGTTTCTCAAGTTGGAAGGTTAAGTTATTGAATTGATTTTTTTTTCCTTAAAGATTTATTTATTTATGCATACAAGAGCTGGGATACAGGCCAGAGATGCAGGGGTAGGAGGGTGAGAGGATCTACCAGAGACAGAATGGGGAAAAGAACCGGCAGACTGACTGAAATACACTGCTGAGGGGAGCAGCAGATGAGACAGGAGAGGTCTGCTTCGCCGTGTGGGTTTCTCCTTGGCTGGCCGGGGATCGAACTTGTGCTGCAGAGGCTGTGGATTGCTTCATAGTGCGGTGCTTAACCCCTTGTGCCACCAAGGAGGCCCCTTGAATTGATCTTTTTTAATGTACACATAGATAGCTATACATTTCCCTTTAAACACTGGAGTATTATATTTTTGTTTTCCTCGCAACATATTTTTACATTTGATAATTTTACCTCAACATCAGTACCACAGCCTGTGATTTCTTTTTTTGATCTAATAGCGCTTTAGTTTATTGCTTATTTCATGTTAATTTCCCAGTTTTCCTTCTATTATTGATTTCTAATTTTATTCCACTGTGTTAGGAGAACATGCTTTGTATGATTTCATTGCTTTTAAATATTTTGAGACTACTTTTACGGCCTAGCATGATTTATTCTGGAGAATGTTTCATGTGTACTTGAGAAGAATGCGTAGTGTGCTGTTGTTGAATGGAGTATTCTGTAGATGTCTGTTAAGTCTAATTAGTTTATAGTGTTGAAGTATTCAGCTTCCTTGTTGGTCTTCATTCTTGTCCTGCCCATTACTGAAAATAAGGTATATACGTCTCCAACTATTCTTGTTTGTTGTTTTGGTTCATTGCTTTTTTTCCTTTTGAATTCTGTGTCTGATTCATGTATTTTGAGACTTTATTGTTAGGGGTGTATCTATTTCCAGTGTGTAATTTTTGATGAATTGACCCTTTTATTACAAAACTTCCATTTTTAGTATCAACTTTTCAATGTTTATTGTGTCTGATAAGAGTGTAACCACTCCAGGTATTTTTTGGTGACTGCTTGGTTTATCTTTTTCTACCATTTAAGTTACTTGAATATAAAGTATCTTTTAATTGAAAGTGTGCCTCTTGTAAAGAGTATATATTGGTAGTTGAATTGTTTTTCTTTTTCTTTTTTTAAATATTTTTGCATAGCCAGCACAGTTGACTTGTTCACAACCTCTTTTTTTTTTTTAAGCTTTATTTATTTATTTATTTATTTGTTTGTTTGTTTGTTTGTTTATACAAGCACTTGGTACAGTGAGAAGCGCAGGAGGGTGAGAGAATTCACCAGAGCCAAAGCAGGGGGCAGAACAGGCAGAAGGACTGAAGTACACTGCTGAGGGGAGCAGCGGGTGGCAGGAGAGGTCTGCGCGCCATGTGGGACCCTCTCCCGGCAGCCTGGGATCCAATCGGTGCTAGGGAGG
The DNA here is from genome assembly GCF_014898055.3 of Talpa occidentalis. Classification (NCBI taxonomy): domain Eukaryota; kingdom Metazoa; phylum Chordata; class Mammalia; order Eulipotyphla; family Talpidae; genus Talpa; species Talpa occidentalis. Next base: position 93,638,847 of record NW_023605305.1, on the reverse strand, counting down.
CTGTAGGCAGCTTAGCAGCCCAGCGCTCAAACGCTGCCGCCACCAGGGGAGGCCCAGTTGAATTGTTTTTCTTAAACCATTCTGCCAGTCTGCTTTTTGACTGGAATGCCCAATTTGCATTTAATGTGATCCGATATGGTAGAATTTATATCTGCCGTTTTGCTATCTATTTTCTATATGTCTTAAGACTTTTTTTCCTGCTGCTGTTCTGTTATTTCCTTTGTGTAGATTATTTTCTAGTGTCATTTAAATCAGCTCCCTTGTTTTTTTTTTTAACTATTTTTTTTTTTTCATTTTCTCAGTGGTTCCCCTGGGAATTAAAACTAATAACTTTATTTCCATCTAGTTCAGATGAATATAAATGTAATCTGAATAATACACAAAATTTTTGCACCTATATAGCTCCATTCCTTCCCTTTGTGCTATTACTGCCATACGAATTATATCTTTAAATGTCTTTTAAATCAGATAGGAGAAAAAAGTTATGTTAAAACATTATACTGTTTTGTATATTTACTTATCCATTTACTATGTTCTTGATTTATTAAGGAATATTTAAGTTCTGTCTGTCTAGTTTTCTTCCGTTCCAGCCACCTTTTACTATTTCTTGTTTTGCAGGTCTGATAGTAACCAATCTGTTCTCAGGTTTTTATTGTGTCTCTGAATTTCTTAATTTCTTTATTTTTCAAAAGTAGTTATAGAAATTTTGGTTGACAGTTTATTTTTTCAGTACTTTTGGCCTTCATGATTTCTGATGAGCATTAACTTTGTTGAGGGATCTCTGACAAATCCCTTAATCTCATTTCAGGATTCGCTTGGGTTTTTTTTTTTTTTTTTTTTTTGATGGCTTGTTTATAATGTGTATAGGTATCAATTTCTTTGAGTTTGTCTTGCTTACAGTTCTTTGGGCTTCTTATGTGTTTAGGTTATTGTTTTTTTTATGAAATTTGAGGGATTTTTTCAGTCGTCATTTATTCAGATAGTCTTTCTCTTTCCAGAACTCCTATTATGTGTATGTTGGTATGTTTAATGGTGTCCTTTAACATCTTATATTTGATTTCTTTTTTTAAAATTTTTTTAAAGATTATTTATTTATTTTTAAAGATTTATTTATTTATATATACAAGCACTGGGTACAGTCAGAAGTGCCGGAGGGTGAGAGAATTCACCAGAGCCAGAACGGGGAACAGAGCATGCTGATGGACCGAAATACACTGCTGAGGGGAGCAGGGGGCGCGACAGGAGAGGTCTGCCGCGCCATGTGGGACCCTCATCTGTGGCCGGGGATCGAACCAGCACTGCAGAGGCTGTGGGCAGCTTTGCAGGCCAGTGCTCAACCGCTGTACCACCAGGGAGGCCCTGATTTTTTTTTTTTATTATTATTTTTCTTCCTGTTCCTCAGAGTGGATTATCTCAATTGACTTGTTTTCAGTTTCATTTATTTTCTTCTCTCTGTTGAGATCTGCTGCTGAAATCTAGTAAATTTTTCACTTTGCTTATTTTACTTTTCAACTACAGAGTTCCTAATTAGTTCCTTTTCAAGATTTCTTGATTTCATTGATATTTCTCACTAGTGACACATATACCTTTTACTTTACTGTTTTAGTCATGAATTTTCTTTTTTTTCTTTGAACTTATTTAAAATAACTGATTTTATAACTTTTTCTAGTTAAGTCTAATGACTGGCTTCTTCCAGATTTTGTTAACAGCTGTTTGTTTTAAATGTATATGAGCTATACTTTCTTTTTCTTGTGTTGCTATTTTTTTGTTGTTGTTGAATATTACACATTGTGAACAGTGTGTCAGTTCTGATAATTAGATGTTCTCCCCTCTCCAGTATTTTTTGTTTTATGGTATGTTGTTTGTTTAGTATGTTTTTTCCTGGAAAAAAAAAATGTACTTCTTGTCATGTGTGGCCACTGAAGTCTCTACTCAGTTTAGTAGTTAACTTCTGATTCTGACAAGTGCCCATTAGGTAGTCTTTTATTGCTCTGAGTGAACTCTGAGTTAGGTCATATTAAGGAAGCTTTTGGAGAGGGGTCTTCTAGGAAACTCAGACATGTCAAATAATGACTCTCCTGTAAGAGTGGAGTCGTAAAGGAGTTGCGCCCTCTTTTGTTGCCTTCTGGTAACTGTGATTCTCCAGGCTTTTGCTGGACTTTGTGAACTTTAGGCTTTCAGAGCTATTGTAGAGCTATATGGTATGAAGGTCTGAAGGTAGGTGGGAATAGGGCAAACTAAAGTACCATAAAGTTTTCTGATTTTTTTCAGAATCAAAAATGTTGATTATTTTTGTCACTGTCCTTGTTGGTTTTATGGAAATGATGTTTGAATACTGTTATATTCCCAGATGTCTTTTTTTTGAGTTTTGAGAGTTCTTTTATGTTTCAGTTAAGCCTTTGTCAATTATGTACTTTGTAAATATTTTCTCCAAATCTGTCACTTGTTTTTTAATCTTTTTTTTTTTTAAAGATTTATTTATTTTTATGCAAGAGCTAGGGTGCAGGCCAGAGGCGTGGGAGGGTGAGAGGATTCACCAGAGACAGAGTGGGGAGCAGAACAGGCAGAAGGACCGAAATACATGGTGGAAGGGAGCAGTGGGCAAGACAGGAGAGGTCTGCCACGCCATGTGGGAATCTCCCTGGCTGGCCAGGAATCGAACCTGTACTGCAGAGGCTGCAGACAGCTTCATAGTGCTGCCTTCAATCCGCGGCACCACCGGAGAGGCCTGTTTTTAATCTTTTAATAGGGGGGTCTTTCACAGAGTAAGAGATTTCCATTTTGATGATATCTAGCTTATTAAAAATTTTCTTTTATGGGTCATGGTTTTGGTGTTATATTTAAGAGCTTTCACTAGATCTAGATTCTGATGATTTTGTTCCACTCTTCTGTAAGGTGAACAGCTTTACTTTTTAAATTTAAACCTGTAATCCATTTTGAGTTAATATTGACATAAAATGTGAGATTTAGTTTGACTTGTTAGCAAAAGACAAACGAAAAGAAAAGAAAAATAGTTTGGTTTTGTTATTATCTCTGTATCTGATTTCTACGATATAAGTTGAAAAATACTTTTGTACTTTTGTTAAAAATGTCAGCTAGCTGTCCTCATGTTGGGCAGTGGCATAGTTTGGGGAGGGATGTAAGAATTACATTTTCTTACATAGGAGACAATCAGATCCAAAATGAAAAATCAAGATAGTGGTATAACTATTGTATAGAAATGCAGGGAGGAGAGAGGTGTCTGGGGCGAGCATGGGAGGTAGTACTGTTTAATGTAAGAACTTTATCTGATTTTTAAAATATGCATTTGTAGAACTGTGATTAATTAAAATAAAACAACATATTCTAGGGTAATGCTTCCCAAGCCTTACTTAGAAACTCAAAGCCTAAACTGTCTAGATTTTACAGTTTTGAAAAACATCATTAATGTGGAAAAAATATTCTGGGTAGTACTTGGAAAAGAATGTTCAACTTAAGTATTCAAAAGTACATACTTGCTTAATCACCTCCTAGTCAAGAGTTTAGAACATTGCCAGATCCTTCACTGCCCCCTAAAGCCCTGTTTTCATAGGATGCTACCATTCTACCTTTTATGGTAATCACTTTATTGCTTTGTATTTTTACTACTTAAATATAAATTTTGAACTATTTATTTTTAATCAGTGAAATTTGTATATATGAACCTTGGCTTTTCCAACATTTTTGTGAGATTCACCTCTGTTGTTGCATATAACTGTAGTTCATTAATTTCCATTACTATGCAGTATAGTATATGAATATTTCACAATTTATTCATCATATGATTGATAGAAATTTGGATTGTTTCCAGGCCTCCCCTGGTGGCTCAGTGGTTGAGCGCTGGGCTGCGAAGCTGCCCACAGCCTCTGCAGCGCTGGTTCGATCCCCGGCCGCCAGCGAGGGTCCCACATGGCACGACAGACCTCTCCTGCCATGCCGGCTGCTCCCCTCAGCAGTGTATTTCGTCAGTCTGCCTGTTCTGTTCCCCGCTCTGGCTCTGGTGAATCCTCTCACCCTCCCGCGCTTCTGACTGTACCCAGTGCTTGTATAAATAATTAAATCTTTAAAAAAAAAATTGGGTTGTTTCCACTTTAGCCTTTTATAAATAATTCTGCTGTGCATTTCCTTGTACATGTCTCCTAATACAGAGTAACTCACATTTTTATTTAGTAAATACCTAGGATTTTTTTTTTTTTTGGATGTAGTACTTTTTTTTTTTTTAAATGTTAATTTTTGGGCAATATGTGACTTCTCCCCTCAGATGTAGTCACTAGTTTTCCCACCACCAAAGCATTCATAGTCCATCATAATATTCACTTGTACTCTGCCCTCTGCCTCCTCGTTTCCATCCCTTCCCTTCCCTTCCCCTCCTGCTTGCCTTGTATCTGTATCTATGGTCTGCTTTCAGGGTTTGTCTTTGCTGGACCCTTTGTTTGGTTTTTCTGTATTCCACATGTAAGTGAAACCATCTGATGTTTATCTTTTTACTTCTGACTTATTTTGCTTAGCATCAACCTATCTATTATAGCGCCATCCATGTTGCTACAAATGGCATGAGTTTATCTTTTTTGATTGCTGAGTAGTATTTCATTGTGTATATCTACTACATCTCCATCCATTCATCTGTTTTGGGATACTTAGGTTGTTTCCATACCTTGGCTATTGTAAATAGTGCTTCAGTAAACATAAGGGTGCAAGTTTCCTTTCAAAGTCATGTTTTTTTGTTCCTTGGGTAGATTCCAAGGAGTGGAGTGACTGGGTTGTATGGCAGATCCACTTCTAGTGTTTTGAGGAACCTGTACACAGCTTTCTATAGTGGCTGAACCAGTTTACCTTCCCACCAGCAGTGTAAGCGGGTTCTTTTTCTATATCTCCTCACCAACACTTCTTGTTGTTTCTGCTTTTTTTTTTTTTTTTTTTTTTTTTAAATATGGGCCATTCTCAGTGGTGTATGGTGAATACCTAGGAATTTTAATAGCTTGATATTAGAGTGTAATTATACTTGATTTCAGAAGACATTCAAAACTTTTTTCCCAAAGACTTTGTAACAGTTTGCAATCTCATCAACAGATTTTGTTTCACCAGCAGTTTGTATTGTTAAGCTTTACTTGTAGCCATTCTAGGTGGTATGTAGTGGTATCTCATAGTGGTTTTATTTTCCATTTCCCTGATTTCATCTATTCAAGTTTTATCATGAGATTGCAGTCTAATATTCAGGCTCCAGTTCTCCTATTTGCATCACATGTGCAATTATTTCCTAGACTGAAGTGTTAAATCCCTCAAAGTCTTTCAGAAGGGTTGAAGTCAACTTCTTCCAAATGTCTGTGAAGTTGACATTTTGACTTCCACAAATCATGAATGCCTTTTTTTTTTATTAAGATTTATTATTTATGCATACAAGAGCTGGGGTGCAGGCCAGAGATGCGGGGGTGGGGGGGGGCACGGTGAGAGGACTCATCAGAGACAGAGTGGGGAACAGAACAGGCAGACTGACTGAAATACACTGCTTAGGGGAGCAGCGCGCGAGACAGGAGAGGTCTGCTGCTCCATGTGGGTTGCTCCCTGGCTGGTCGGGGATCGAACTTGCGCTACAGAGACTGCGGATTGCTTCATAGTGTGGTGCTTATCCCCTTGTGCCACCAGTGAGGCCCAATGCCTTTTTTTAAAAAATTGTGGTTATAAGGAAAACAAAACAACATGATGGGCCAAGGAGTTATTTTTGAAAAATTTATTTTATTTAGTCAAATTTCTCTTCCATGTCTTGAAAAAAATAGGATTGAATAGGAACTTCTGATCTGTTGAATTTTTGACAGTTTGGTCTTCTTCTGGTACCCATTTGTTATGTAAGAAAACCTGTATCACATTTGTAATTTTACAGTTAGGCTAAATCTTAAAAATTTTTTATTTATTTATTTATTTATTTATTTTTGTTTAGAGGCATGTTTTATTTATTTATTTATTTATTTATTTATTTGTTTGTTTATACATGCACTGGGTACAGTCAGAAGCGCGGGAGGGTGAGAGAATTCACCAGAGCCAGAGCAGGGAGCAGAGGCAGAAGGACCGAAGTACACTGCTGAGGGGAGCAGCGGGCGGCAGGAGAGGTCTGCGCGCCATGTGGGACCCTCCTCAGGTGGCCGGGGAGCAGCCGGGGATCGAACCGGCACCGCAGAGGCCGCGGGTAGCTTCGCAACCCAGCGCTCAACCGCTGCGCCACCGGGGAGGCCCTAAATTTTAAAAATTTTTAAAGAATATTTTATATGTTAATATTTGAACACCTGTAAAATATGTGTAGATAAAATAGCTAATGTTTTGATATTGTCAGCAAGTGATATGCAACCTTTTTTAAAAAACTAATTTAAAATTAAATCACCTTACCCCTTTAACCCTTTTTCCCTCCCTTTCCTCTTAACCTCAGACACCTCACTTTATCAGTGTTTTCTTGTTTATAATTATTTTGCTTTCTTAGTTCATCCACTTTGATTATTTTACTCATGTGAAATTTAGTATTTGTCTTTATCTTTCTGACTTGTATCTATACATAATAAATACCCTTTAGCATCTTCCATTTTCCTGTACATGGTAACATCTTTAATTATACTGAACAGTATCCCGTTGTGTGGACATACCACATCTTTAAAAGTTAATTAATTTTTAATTGAGGTAACATTTGGATTATGCCATCAGGTATTGCCACAGTATTGCACCCACCACCAAATCACCCATAGGCCACCACCATACTCCGTTGTGCTTCCTTCCCTTTTTGTTCTAACTCTCCCCACCCCCTCTCTTTCGCCTAGATGCTTCAGTTCTGTAGTCAGCTTTTCAAGGGTTAGTTTTTATGCTTGTCTTTTTCTGACTCTTAGTTACTCTACATTCCACATATTAGTGACACCATCAATACTTTATCTAGTCCACTATCAGTGGACACTTAGGTTATTAACATATCCTAGCTGATGTAAATAATTCTGCAGTAAACATTGTGGAGCATGCAATTTTTTCAGTGGATGGTTCCATATTCTTCATATAGGTACCCAGAAGTGGGACTGGTAGATATATGGTATATCCATTTTTATCTTTTTTTTTTTTAAAGATTTATTTATTTATGCATACAAGAGCTGGGGAACAGGCCAGAGGTGTGTATGTTGGGGGTGGTGGTGAGAGGATTCACCAGAGACAGAATGGGGAAAGAACAGGCAAATTGACCAAAGCACACTGCTGAGGGAAAGAGTGGGCGAGGCAAGAGAGGTCTGCTGCGCCATGTGGGTTGCTCCCAGGCTGGCCAGGAATTGAACTCATGCTGCCGTGGCTGAGGATAGCTTCATAGGTTGCATCTTAACCCTTGCGCCACCAGGGAGGCCCCATTTTTAGCCTTTTAAGGTAGATTCACAGGTTTCCAAAAAGATTCCACAAGTTTACATTGTCACCAACAATGAATTAGGGTTCCTCTTTCTCTACATCCTCTCAAGTATTTGTTATTGGAAATTTTAATATATGTCAATGTTACAGGTGTGAGATGCTAGCTCATTGTGCTTTTGATTTTCATCTCTCTTGTTAAAAGTCATGGTGAGCATTTGCCCCCATATATTGTTGACTTCTGCATCCTCATTGGTAAATTATCTTTTCAGATCTGCTGTTGTTTAAATTGGGTTGCTTTTTTTTTTATTGTTAAGTTGTATGAAGTCTGTATACCTTGGTTTTTCACCTCTTATCAGTTATGTAATGTGTGAATATCTTCTCCTATTCATTGGGGTGCTTTTTTAATCTGTTAATATTTTATTTCAGTGTGTAAAATTTTTTGAATTTGAGCTAGTCCCAACTGTTTATTTTTGTTTTTATTTCCTTTGCTGTAGGGTTGGAGTTTCCAAAGATACCTCTCTCAGTGATGTCAAGAAACATCTTGCCCATGCTTTCTTATATATATTTTATTGTTGTGGGAATGATAACTAAGTCTTTTGTCCATCTTGAGTTTATTTTTATGCATGGAGTTAGTTAATCCAATGTCTGTCTTTTATATGTACCCATACAGTTTTTCCTGCACCATTTTTTTTTTTTTTTTTTAAGATTTATTTATTTATTTATACAAGCACTGGGTACAGTCAGAAGCACGGGAGGGTGAGAGAGTTCACCAGAGCCAGAGCAGGGAGCAGAGCAGGCAGAAGGACTGAAGTACACTGCTGAGGGGAGCAGCGGGCGGCAGGAGAGGTCTGCGCGCCATGCGGGACCCTCCTCCAGTGGCCGGGGAGCAGCCGGGGATCGAACCGGCGCTGCAAGGCTGCGGGCAGCTTCGCAACCCCGCGCTCAACCGCTGCGCCACCAGGGAGGCCCTCCTGCACCATTTTTTAAAAGACTGTCCTTTGTCCATTGTATGGTTGTGGCTTCATTTTCATCTATTAGGTATTGAGATGTGTGATGATTTATTCTGAGGCTTTGATCCTGTTCCATTGACCCATGTGTCTTTATTCCAATACCATAATTTATTTTTTGTTGCTTAAAAATCAGGTAACATAATGCCTCCATTTCCTCCCTCTCCCTCCCAGGATTGCTTTAGCTATTTGGAGTATTTTATAGTTCCATGTAAATTTTAGTACTGTTTCTATTTTCTTGAAGAATACTTTTGGAATTTTAACAAGGATTACATTAGATCTATATATCACTTTTGGTTAAAAAAAAGTCACTTTTACTATAGTCTGCCCATCTGTAAACATGGAATATCTTTTCATTTCTATGTCTTGTTCTATATCCTTTAACAGTATCTTGTAGTTTTCATTGTACTTTCACCTCCTTAGATTAATTCCTAGATATTTAATTCTTTTTGATGCAATTGTAAATGGAATTATTAGGTTTTTTTCCTTATCATTATTAGTATATGAAAATGCAGCAGATTTTGCATGTTAATTTTCTAAGCTACTACTTTATTGTTTCTAATACCTTTTTCGTGACATTTTAGGGTTTGCTATACACACACGCACCCACATCCATATATATAAAAACTATCATTTGCAGATGATAGTTTTACTACTTTCCAAACTGGATTACTTTTGTGTGAATGTTCTTAATGGCATCTAGAATAATAAATCTTTTCTGGAAGATTTTTGATTTTCTTTACCCATATCCATCAGAGGAATCACTGTGTGTGGCAGCTATAGTCTTCCAAAATGTATTTCTTAGACCATAAAACTTGAAAGTCAAAATTACTCATTTTTCCATGGGAAGCAAAATGATGTTGTGTTAGAGAGCATGAAAACAACATTAATCTCCTTGTGTGTCTCCATCAGAGCTCTTATATTTTAAGAGGAGTCCCTTTTTTCTGAGTAGTAAGGTCTCAAAGTAGTAGTAGTGGGCTTAAAATATTCAGTATACCTTGTTGTAAACAGATGTCATCCAGGCTTTATTGTTCCTTATAAGTAGGACAGACAGAATAGATTTATAGCATAATTCTTAAGGTTCTGAGGACATTCAGAATGGTCAATGGACATTGGCTTCTATTTAAGATCACCAGCTGCATTAGCCCTTATAAGATAGTTAACCCATCCTTTGAATCTTTTTTTTCTTTTGTTATATATTTTTATTTTTGGTTTTTTAATTTGGTATATTTTTTACATCACTTTTCATTTTTGTACAATTATGCATTTTCATCTTGGTTATAATCCCCGTACAATTCCCACCACCCTTGTTTTGATCCTATTCCTTTCTCCACTCCCCATAGTGTGTCTCTGGTTTATAGTTGCTTGTTGATTTTGATTTTTACTTTATTATAACATTACTCGGCAATCAAAAAAGATAAACTCATGCAATTTGTAGCAACATGGATGGAGCTGGAAGGGATCAGGTTCAGTGAAATAAGCCAGAAAGAAAGAAAAAAAAAAATACCGGATGGTCTTACTCATGGCAAGAATTTAGAAAACCTAAATAAGGGATCAGGAAAAAGACTAATCATAATAAAGTAAAAATCATCCTTTGAATCTTTAAAGCCAGATTTCTGTGTCCATAAAAGCTCTAGCAGATATCTTCTTCCAGTATAATGCTCTTTGGTCTACTCTGAAAATCTGTTTAGCGTATCCACCTTCATTAATATCTTAGCCAGATTTTCTGGATAACTTGCTGCAGCTTCTACTTTAACAGTTGCTGCTTCACCTTGCACTTTGATGTGAGAGATGATTTCTTTCCTTAAGCCTCATGAACAGCCTCTGCTAGATTCAAACTTTTTTTCCTGCAGCTTCCTCACCTCTCTTAGCCCTCATACAATGGAAGAGTTGTGTCTAACTCTGGATTAGGCTTTGACTTCAGGGAGTGTTTGAACTTCTATATATACTACAAAAACTTCCTTTATATTGTCAATAAGGCTGTTTTCACTTGAGGAGCACTTTTAATTTCCGTCAAGAACTTTCGCATTCACAATTTAGTTAATGCTAAAATGCTTACCTTTCAATCTCTCGTCTTTTGACATTCCTTTCTCAGGAAGTTAATCATTTCTGACTTTTGAACTAAAGTGAGAAGTGTACAATTCTTTTACTTGTATATGTGTAAATACAGAGGTCATTATAGGATTTTTTTTTAAAGATTTATTTATTTATACAAGCTCTGGGTATAGTCAGGAGCACGGGAGGGTGAGAGGATTCACCAGAGCCAGAGCGGGGAACAGAATAGGCAGACTGACGAAATACACTACTGAAGGGAGCAGCGGGTACAACAGGAGAGGTCTGCGTGCTGTGTGGGACCCTCGCTGTCGGCCGGGGATCGGACTGGAGTAGCAGAGGCTGCGGGCAGCTTTGCAGCCCAGAGCTCAACAGCTGTGCCACCAAAGGAGGCCCATTATAGGGTTATTAATTGGCATAATTTCAATATTATTGTGTCTCAGGGAATAAGGAGGTCTCAGGAAAGGGAGAGAGACTGGGGAAAGGCTGATAGGTGGAAGAGTCTAAACACAAACATTTAACTTTTTAAAAATATTTATTTATTTATGCATACAAGAGCTGGGGTATAGGCCACAGATGCGGGGGGTAAGAGAATTCACCAGAGTCAGAGTGGGAAACAGAACAGGCAGACTGACTGAAGTACGCTGCTGAGGGGAGCAGCAGGTGAGACAGGAGAGGTCTGCCTCGCCAGGTGGGTTGCTCCCTTGCTCCCTGGCCGGGGATCGAATTCGTGCTGCAGAGGCTGTGGATAGCCTCATAGGGCAGTGCTTAACCCCTTGTGCCACTAGGGAGGCCCCCCAAACATTCAACTATTTAAAATGTTAATGTTGGGCTTACATTTTGCTGTCCCTGTTCCATTCACCCTCCACTAAACTACCTGTGCCAGTACCCCATCTGCCTCCCTCCCCCATTGCCACCTCCCTTCTGTTCTTCTGGCAACCATTAAATTCTTTCACTAAGTCCAATATTTATTCCTGTTGTATTTTGCCTGTGTATGGCTTTTTTTTTTTTTTGGCTGTTTGTCACAGATGAGTGATACCATGCAATATCTTTCACTTTCAAACTTAATTCATTTAACAAGTCACCCAAAAGACAGTTTCATCTATTTAACAGCTGTGTAGTATTCCATTGAGTATATATTCCACAGTTTCTTTACCCATTCCTCTGTTGAGGGCACTTAGGTTGGTTCTGTGACTAGGTGATTGTGGACAACGCTGCTGTGAACATAGGCATATGTCAATCTTTATTAGAAAAACACAAACATTTATTAAGTTTGTTGTCTTATATGAGTACAGTTTGTGGTGCTCCAAAATAATTACAACAGTTTCTTCAAATATGAATGATCACCAAAGGGTATGGTGATCATCAAACATCACCATAACAATAATGAAAAAGTTTGATATGTGAGAATTACAAGATGTGACCTAGAGACATAAATATTGAACATATGCTTTTGGAAAATGGTGCTTTTTCATTTATGAACAAAATACCATGGTGAGGAAGACAATGTATTGTGATCAACCTGGATATTTCTTGTTCATTCCTTGCTTCAAAATCTAGACTTGATTCCACTATAGTAGTTGAGTAAAAGTGTTTCTTTGAGGGACTCCCAGGTGGTGCAAAGGGTTAAGCACAGCACTATGAAGCAATCCGCAGCCTCTGCAGCACAAGTGCAATCCCCTCTGCAGCCTCTGCAGCATGAGTGTGATCCCTGGGCCGGCCAGGGGAGCAGCCCACTTGGCTCAGCAGACCTCTCCTGTCTCACCCACTGCACCCCTCTGCAGTGTATTTCAGTCTGCCTGTTCTGTATCCCACTGTCTCTCGTGAATCCTCTCCTCCCCAAACCCTACCTCTGGCCTGTACCCCAGCTCTTGTTTGCATAAATAAATAGATCTTTAAAAAAAAAGTGCTTCTTTGAAAAGGAATAAAGGTGCCATTAACAAATAGTATAAACAATGTTAGGCAGGATAGCAAATTGCTCTGTAACAGTTTCCTAGGTTTTTAGAGTATCCTGAAAATTTTCATTGTATGACTGAATCCAATCAGTTTCTCAAGCAATGAAATTTCATGAAAAATTACTGACTGGTAACGTTCTTTCTTGCAAAAATCATTTTGTTCAATTCATATATTTTTGAGATTGACAAACGGTGACAGAGTGTTTCATAATCAATGCTAATAAAAGGAAGCAAGACTTTTATGTTTCATTTTTTCCCCCACTGCCTTCAGAAGTTTGGTCATCTAGATTGTTAATCTGAAATAACACCTTCGTGGGCCATATATAATATGGTATCTTTTGGATAGAGTGATATTTGGGTATTTGTGAGTTTGCATTTACCAGGAGGTTGGAATATGACTTTGCTTCTCTTCGCTGGGTTCTGTAGAATGGCCCCTCAGTGGAACATCCAGGCTAGACTCTTCATTCCCCAGCAGATTAGAGTGGACTTATTCTCATGGTAATGACAGCTTTTTAAGAGGCAGCAGAAGTATGCAGTCTCTTGAGGCCTAGCTTAGAACTGGCGAATTTTGGATTTACGCTATTATGCATTCCACTGGTCTTCCATATATAGTCAAGCCCAGAAGATTTTACTTCTTGAGTAGAAAATCTGCATGCTTCATTGCCAAATACATGAATAATTCTGGTACAGAATTGGGGCTGTTTGTCTGACAAGCTTTCTAATGTTTGTTTAGCTCTAGATTGAACCTCATATTTCAGTGGGAATTGTGTTTGGGTAGAGAAGTTGGGACAAGTACAAATAAAATACATCAATCTGGTCAGTAGTGAGATTATCTTGTTAGCATTGTTTGATAGGCTGTATCTGATGAGTGGAAGCATTATTCATGCCTTGATTACCAATTGTAGGGTAATTGCCAGTTCTAAGTGTTAAAAGATTGTTCATTTTTGCCTTTACTTTTTAAGAATTATAAATGGCACTGTTCTTTTTATGTTAATTGTTGATTTCTAATTGACATGTAAGAAACCACATGCTTAAAGTATACAAACTTAACAGATTTGATGTCTACATGGACCCGTGAAATTATCACTATTTAAGATATTGTAAACATGTCTTACTCTTGTGCCTCTTGGTATAAACAAATGATTTCATTTCTTTGGTTTTGTCTAGGAATGGAATGGCTGAATCATATAATAGGTATATATTTGACTTTTTCTGATCTTGCTGGGCATATTTGTGAGTTTGCCATTGTGAGTTATGCTGCAACAAGCATGAGTGTATAAGTATCTCTTTGCAATCCCGCTTTGAATTCTTTTTGATATGTGACCAGAACTGGGATTGCTGGATCATATAGTAATCCTGTTTTTAATTTTTGAACAATAACACAAAATAATAACATGATGGCTGCACCATTTTACATTTCTACTAGTGATTCAAAGGGTTCCAGATCTCGCCTGTTTGTCAACACTTGTTATTTTCTGTTCTTCATGTTTTTAAGCATCCTCGTGTGTGTGAAATTATATATCATTATGGTTTTCATTTGCATTTTGTTGCAATTGGCCATATTGAACATCTTTTCAGATACATGGACTTTTTCTTTTTTTAAAGATCTATTTATTTATGCATATAAAAGCTGGAGTGTAGGCTAGAGGTGCAGTGGGAGACAGGTGCACCAGAGACAGAGTAGGGTGCAGAACAGGTGGATTGACTGAAATACACTGCAGAGGGGAGCAGTGGGAGAGACAGGAGAGGTCTGCTGTGCCATGTGGGTTAGCTCCCTGGCCTGGGATGGAACTAGTGCTGCAGTGGCTATGGATAGCGTCATAGTGCTGAGACTTAACCCCTTGTGCCACCAGGAAGACCCTACTTGGACCTGTTTTCTTTTTTGAATATTTGCTTATTCAAATCCTTTGCCTGTTTTTTTTATTTTTATAATCACAGTATTATTTTATTTGGAGAAAGCTACACTAATTGGCAGTAAAGAGGGGAAGGGATGCAGGAAACAAGCACTCCAGGTGATGCTGCTTCACACTAAAGCTTGAGAATCACTTTTCTAGTTTACTGACATTGTTAGTATTAAAATTATATTTGTCTTCCTTGCCAACTCTTTTCTGCTAAGGCTAATACTTTAATCAGGATTTATAGTTTATAAACTTTGTTTTTTGTAGTGATATAAACGTTTAGTACCAAAATCTTGATATGGATAATCAGTGAAATTAATCCACTCATCAAAAGATTGCTCTAGGATAATTTTTGTCACTTTTGTTTTTATTTAGATATAGTTATTTCATGAAGTAATGTGACTGGCTTGAGAAATGATAAGGGTTTTTTTCCTCTAGTCATTGAAAATGTGAATTAAACTCCTTAGGCTGAATTTTGTTTGTCTTTAGTATCCCTATATAAAATTTGAGATACAGCACAAAATTTCTATTATTTCATTTAGTCTACGTGATTATATTTTTTGCTGTATACCATGCACTGAAAGTGCCAAAATGAGGTAAATGAATTCTTGTCCTCTCTGTGTCCGCTCTGTTGTTTAGAATGGGTTAGATAGATATAGTTGATAAGGAACTATTAATAGTTGCTATAGCAATTGAAAAACACAGCTGTATGTAAATGAATAAATTAAAGAAAGATCTGTGAGGGAGACTGAGCTGAATATTGAAAAACTGCTAAAAAGGTATTACCAGAGTTAGAGCTAGAAGAAGGTACATTAATTCACCATGTAGAAAGGCATGAAAGCTGAGAGGGCTTGGGGGCTGCTGCTGGAGATGAAATGGTTTGGAATGGTGGGACATAGAGTGAATGGAGCAGTAAAAATTGGGGATAGATAAGGCTGAGATTGATGAGGATTATTGGAGGATATGGATAGGACATCTTCAGGATTTTAACTGCGGAATGATTACTTAGATAGTTCTGGAAAAGATGAATTTGAAATAATAGTCTGGGAATAGAACAGTTACAGTAATTAGGTGTGAATAGGTTTAGTTAGAGTAATTCCATTTTGAGAAAAAATTCAGAAGAGTAATAAGCTGCTTTCAAGTAGGGGATGGAGATGTGTAGAGCTCTGAGTGGGGCATTCTGAGTTTTCAGAATTTGTAGAAGAAGATAAATTAGTGGCACATAGACTTTTGACAAGTAAAATTTCAGGAAAGTGTTGGGATGGAGGTCACATCATACTAAAGATTGAATTAAGGAAGTAGAAGAGTATCAATGTATGCTATTCTCTAGACTAGAGGTCTCTGGCATTTAGTAAATAATTAATATTAGCCATTATTATGGCTACTATTAGTATATTCTTTTATACGTATTTATTTTCAGCATTTTGGTATATTTTTTGGTATGTACAGAATAGTGTTAAGATAAACATTGATCTTGATAGAAGTGTGAGTTTTAGTAACAAATACTGATTTTAAGTATTGCTATTGCCGTGCTATTAAAATTAATGAAAACAAGTTACTCTACAAATTTTTGAAGAGAAATACTTGAAATTTTTTGTTTGAGCAGACTAATTGTTCCTTTAAAAAATGGAACTTAGCAATCATTTCCTAAGGGTTAAATAATCATGTTTTATTTGAACACTTTTTCGGATAGATGATATATCAAGAATATAATTTTATTTGCAGTTTGTAATTTGAAAAGAATAGTGCATCATAGATGTATTTACATATACCTGAAGCAAAAACTAAATGATGGCCTTTACATGTATTCTTTCAGGTTTGATTTAATTTCGAATGAGATTGTTCTTGCAGCGAGATGTTAATAAGACAAAATCTAGGTAAGTAGAAAATGATTTTGTTAAAAGTTACATATTAAAGTAGGGATAATACAAAACTCTTATCTTTTAAAACTAACTTAATGTCCAGATTCAGTGAGTTTTTTAAATAAAATTTTTGAGAAATGAAGAATTGATTTTTTTGATATACTTGGTCTAATAAAAAAATAGATAACAAATTGTGAGACTATGATTTTCTTCGTATGTTACAGTTGCTGTAAGTATGCGGTTTCCAGTGATGGTTAAACTTGTTTGAAAATCAAATTGATGTTTGGTGTACAGCCACTCAGTTACCAGTTTACTAAGAAATTTGCTACATTGCTTTAATATTCTTATAGCGCATTTTAATACATGAGTCGTCTTTAGTGAATTTTACTTTATTTCTTGTTAGAAAAGCATTTTCCCAAATTGGCTAGATTTGCCAAATTGTGACTTCTTTATGTTAATCTAAGGTTCAGAATTGTAAAATGATAGTTTTAATATTTTTCTGGTAGGTATCTCTACGGAAAGAATATTTTAACTCAGCATTCTGATTCACTTTATTTACATTTTTAAGATTCACTTTCAGGAAATTGAATTATGATTGTGTACTTTTGGTGTAATGTGTGAAAAAGGTGATTTTTGATATTATAAACTATTGAAATGTTAAAAAGTACATTGATTATTAGTAAATAAGCATGGTTTCAAGATATAAACGGAATAAAAGGAAAGCTTTGGTAAAATTATAGTTAACTTGGTATTTCTCTCATCTAACCAGATGTTTGGTTGTCAAAAACTTGCTGATATCAGTGTTTTTTTTTTTTTAACCCAATGTTGAAAAATGCTGTAGTTGAGTAATGTGCAGTTAAATAATGAATTCCCAATAAGTGATTTAGGATTAATTTGAAGCTGGTTTCCTTTTTATTTTATTATATAATTATAGTAGTGGTAGTTTGAAGATTACTTCTTATACTCTCTTGTTAATTGCTTCTCATACCTTATTAATCTTTAATAATACCTCTTATAAGGTAGGTACTGCTATATAGAAAATATTATTTTTTTGGTTAATAGCATTGTACGTTAGGAAGAGTATTTTTGTAGTGTTTATTGTAAGGAAGACTTGCTTATATATCTTCATCAGAGGAGAGAGGAAGCTAGTCTTTTTATTTTTGTCATTAAGGTCTAAAGAATATTTTTTGCTAGTTTAAAATATAGTGTCATTAGAACCTGTGTTCTGATTTCCTATAAGATACTGCTCATGAAATGACACTGGTCTAACTTATTCTGACCTTATTCTACCACAATCACATGCATTTTTTCTTTCTTTCTTTTTTTTATTAAGGTGTGTGATTCACCTTTTTATTATTATAATATACATATGATAAAATGTGAAGTCGAATGAATTTTTACATACTTGTTCACACGTGTAGCCACCATCTAGATCAAGATTTAGAACATTTTCTTTGTCCCAGAAAATGCCTTGTGTTACTCCCTTTCCAAACCCAATAGCCTTCCCCCCTGAGGTGAGTTATCTTTTCCGAATTGTATAAGCCTAGCATAGTTTTGCTTGTTCTTGAACATTATGTATATAGAAATATATAATACATACTCTTTTGTATTTGCCTTTCTTCCATGTTGTATCAGTAGTTCATTAATTTTTAGTGCTGAGTAATATTCCATTGTGTGAATTTATTGCACTTTTTTATGCATTCTTTTATTTTTTTGATTGTCCCAAGTCTGACCTTGCTTGCCAAATTTCATCATTTCCTCCCACCTCTATAATAAAATGAAAGCTCTATAATGTGGATACAGTTATCTTATTCCAGCTATTCCAAAATGCTTAGAATTTCTGAATAAACACAGTATGACATTTCATATTCCTAGTTTTAACCCTATATATATGTTGTCATTCTTCCACAACCTCTCGTCCCCCAACTACCAATGTCCTTTTCTCCTGATTGTTAGCTTATTTCTAGAAATAGTCTTATCTCAAATAACATTTTGTTCTTAGGCAGACCTGGCCATACTGTAGTGACTTTTATTTTCTGGACTGTGAGCTCTTTGAGGTAGACACCATGTCTTAACCATGTCTTATTTATCTTAGAAACATAGTGCCACGGTACTGTAGATACTTAATGATTGTTTGTTTTCTCAAATCGTGATTCAGAATATTGACTGGAATGGGATGGTGGCACTGGTGCTTCAGTTGCTACTGGGTTTGTAGGAAGAAGCCAGTAGGGGCAATCTGTAGGCTGCAATGCTATAGGTACTTTGGGAAGAGAAATAAAACATTCTCCCCAAGTAGTAATATTCTTAGTTCACATCTGATGGAAGACTGTCTTTGGTAAATTTGATTATCATTCTAAATGAAGGCATTAATCCATGTTAGGAAAAGTGAAGTGTAAGTTTGTACTAGTTATTTTTTTAATTAAAAAAAATTAAAAGGTGTGTTAGACAAATACAAGCAGAATGGAAAACTGGTCGTATCTTTAAGAAGTAAAGAAACTGCCTCATTTTCCTCAAGGTAAAAAGCTGTGGGTGTGGAGGAAGAAATTAAATCATAGAGTAGAATTGTAATAACAATTTTTATTCCTGTAGTTTAGGAAACTTGCTGCTTCCTGAAAAGTATTTTTGAAATTTTTATCATTGCAGATCTGTAATAAATATAAACAGTATACTTTCCTAAGGAAGAAACTTAAAAAAATTTAAAGCATTTTGCACTTGTTTTCTTCTTCCATATGTGACATTTGGCCAGATGGGTTTACTGTCATAGTTACCTGGGGGATTTTTATGCCTGAAGCTTGTTTGCCTTCTAGCAAGTCCAAAGCAAGGAAAGGTTCTTCCCCAATGGGATCAATTTGTTGCTTTTCCTCTCTGCAACTTCTGCCATGGAAGTTGAACACAGGTTTGGACATTGACCCCATCCCATGCTATTCCTTCTGGCTCCTTTCTAGGATTTTCTTCGGCATAGATTCTTACAGTATTGTTTCTTTTTGTTCATCCTGGATGCAAAGTGTGTTTGTGTTTTTGTTTCTTGTAGGTAAAATTTGAGTATTCAGAAAATTTTAAGCTTGACTTACACATTTCTAAGATTTTAAACTAGTTTTCTCTTGGAGGCTGATAGGTATACCATGATTTCAGACTCCTCTTCTTCCTTTTGTGCTTCAGTATTTCACATAGTCATCTGCTTGTAAGCTGTTTCATTTTACAGAATCCCTGAATTCAAGAATGTGAAATTGTTTATGAACGTTTGTCTTACATTAGCTTAATTTCCAAATTAACCCTTTTTGTGCTTTAATTTCATTAGTAGTACTTCAAATACCCTACCCTATTTGCAATGTCGAAAAGAACAAAATTATTGTTCTTCATTTTAGATGAGATTGTAATGTACATTTGACCTTTTTAAAAAGTATTTTGCCAATGAATGTTTAATATTTTCAAAAAAAATTTTAATCAAAGTCACATATGCTTAGCTATATGAACAAATAGTACAGAAATGTTTAAGAAAGAAAATTCTCCTCGTAACCACCAGTTAATCCATGTTACTAAACATAACTGGTATGTATTTTGCTCCTTTTTCCATTTGTCAATATATCTTAGACCTTTTTCATATGCATTCCATCTTTGGGGATGGATACATCTTTGGGGCTTTTTGTTTTGCTTGTATAAGTAATGCTGCAATAAATATTCTTTACTAAGTCATTGGGACTGTGTGAGTATGGGATTTCTGTATCTGTAGGATGAATTTGTAGCATTGAGTTTGCTACAACTTATGAATTTGACATAGAATTGCTGGGTCAAAGTATATATGATAAATATTCAAAATTTCAGTGAAATTCTTATCCATTCTTACTAGCAATTTTCAAGAAAATATTTTTCTACATTAGGCTAAATATTAACTAGTGTTCTAATCTTTGCCAGTTTCATCAGTGAAAATTAAATGTGTGGTTCCTCAAAGATTTGAAGTGTCACCTTCATCTTAACTTAATTCCATTGAAGAATATATCATTTGCAAAGATTTTCTCCATTGTTGTTAGCCCCATCAGTTAATACATCTCTGTATTTTAGGTATTGCATTCAGTTGTTAATTTTGCATAACCAGATATTTCACTTCATATTGTGTATTTAGAATAAGTAGTTTCTTATGATGAACTTCTTAGTTTGCTACAAACTAATGTTAACATAGTCTGTAATTAAAAAATTAAAACCATTACTAAGTATTCATTTATGTAAGTCTAGATTAATAGTATGCTGTTCAGAATTGATTGTCGTACCTCAAGTATTAAGAAAACTTTGCTTTGTGGTTATTTTCTTACTGCCCTTAGCATGTATGATAAGCTATAATCATTAATCTCAGATGCAGCTCTATAGTCAATGAATACTCTACCAACCCCCGCCAATTCTTTAATTCTAGAAACTACTGAATTGAAGATGAGAAGAAAAATTGCTGAAAAAATTCCTAACATTACTATAGTGGGCTGTGATTTATTTATTCTTTTTTTAAAGATTTAATATGCATACAAGAACTGGGGTACAGGCCAGAGGTATGTGTGTGTGTATGTGTGTGGGGGGGGGGTGAGAGGATTCACCAGAGACAGCGTGGGGAGCAGAACAGGCAGATTGACTGAAATACACTGCTGAGGGGAACAGTGGGCAAGGCAGGAGAGGTCTGCTGTACCATGTGGGCAGCTCCCTGGCTGGAGATTGAACTTGTGCTGCAGTGGCTGTGGATAGCTTCATTGGTTGTGTCTTAACCCCTTGCCCTACCAGGGAGGCCCTGTGATTTATTCTTAAGAACGAGAATATTGCCTTCTTTTGTTTTCTTCTTTTTGTGTACAATATGTAACTTTACTCCTGGATATATTTGTAACTCTTGTGGTCTCCATTTCTTAAAACTCAGCCATGGTTTCATGTGCTTAATTTATTTTCCAGGGTTAAACAGACTTTATTGAACTATTTTGAGCTGTAAATCTGTTTTCCAAAGAAAGCTTCTTCCAGACCTACATATTAACTATGAAGTTTCTATATAAAATTGAAAGTGGTTTTCAACTTAACATTTAAAGTGTACGTGGCAAAAATCCTTCCAACATGTGAACAGGAAATCAAATCTGCTGTGTCAGACCAAAGAATTTTTTTTTTTTTTAGATTTATTTATTTATTTATACAAGCACTGAGTATAGTCAGAAGCGCGGGAGGGTGAGAGAATTCACCAGAGCTAGAGCGGGGAGCAGAGCAGGCAGAAGGACCGAAGCACACTGCTGAGGGGAGCAGCGGGCAGCAGGAGAGTTCTGCGTGCCGTGTGGGACCCTCCTCTGGTGGCCGCGGAGCAGCTGGGGATCGAACCGGAACAGCAGAGGCTGTGGGCAGCTTCGCAACGCAGCGCTCAACCGCTGCGCCACCTGGGAGGCCCAGACCAAAGAATTTTGATGTTGGTGTGGTTTAGGCTTCTATGGTAGATTTAAGCTATAAATAAAGGTGCTAAATAAAACAAACATTCAGTAAACCTTTTTTGTTTTTTCTTTTTTTTTTAAAAAAGATTTATTTATTTATACATGCACTGGGGACAGTCAGAAGCGCGGGAGGGTGAGCGAACTCACCAGAGCCAGAACAGGGAGCAGAGCAGGCAGAAGGACCGAAGTACATTGCTGAGGGGAGCAGCGGACAGGAGAGGTCTGCGCGCCATTTGGGACCCTCCTCTGGTGGCCGGGGAGCAGCCGGGGATCAAACCGGAACCGCAGAGGCTGCGGGCAGCTTCGCAACCCAGCACTCAACCACCGTGCCACCGGGGAGGCCCTCAGTAAACCTTTTTTGAAATCTTTTATTCTAGGCACTGTACTGTACGTTAAGTATGCATTGGTAATTATGGTTCTCAGTGCCATATAAGTAATTATAAATCATGAAAAAATACTGTCAGTTGTGTATAGAAGGACTAAGTAGGGAATTTTGAAGGAAAAGATCAGGAAAGACTTCATGGAAGGTAGATGACTTTAGAGTTCCCTTAAGAGTAGACTTTTGTATGATGATCTTGGGAAAATATGGATAGAGAGGGTGTGAACTAAAGTTCTTAATTCTGGTTTCCAGAAGTTACTTCGTGCAACAGTTTCAATTAACTGTATGTTTGTATTGTTAAAGTTACTAGCATTTTTTTAAGTACAGTAAAGTTTACATTTTACTGTAGCTTGGAATTCATTGAAATGTTTCTGTCTTGTTTTTCAAACTTTGTAAACAAGTTTGATTCTGAACCCATTAAGAAAAAAGTTTTACTGGGCCTCCCCGGTGGCGCAGCGGTTGAGCGCTGGTTTGCGAAGCTGCCCACAGCCTCTGCAGCGCCGGTTCGATCCCCGGCTGCTCCCCGGCCACCAGAGGAGGGTCCCACATGGCGCGCAGACCTCTCCTGCCGCCCGCTGCTCCCCTCAGCAGTGTACTTCAGTCCTTCTGCCTGCTCTGCTCCCCGCTCTGGCTCTGGTGAATTCTCTCGCCCTCCCGTGCTTCTGACTGTACCCAGTGCTTGTATGTATAAATCAATCAATCAATCAATCAATAAACAAATCTTTAAAAAAAAAAAAAAAGAAAAAAGTTTTACCACAGAAGACTCTAAACTGATTGTTAATTTTAATAATATATTACATGTGAAGGTATGAGGTTTGTAAATAATAAACTGGCTTGAGGTAGACAATTGCAAAGAAAAATCAGAATCTGAGTCGTATGAACTCTGATCTTCTGTACTGCTTTTTTTGGATGACCATTCAATCAGATACTTGAAATCTTTTAAAGGTCTTCTACCTAGGTTAAACACCTGCTGCATGATTGGTGCTCAGTAATACTTGTTTAATGTCTTATTTATTTGGTGTTTTATGATTTATTATTGTAGTTAAATTCATTTTAGTTCATGGTTGATACTAGTTACTAGTATGCGAAGGGACAGTGACTAAATATGTAATTACATTCAAGTGCAATTAATGTTGTGATAGTCTGGTTCTGGATGGCAAAGATGGTGTCTGTTCTATTTATTAATATATAAGCACGTAGGACAGTACTTTAATCATAGTAGGGCTTTAAAGATTTATCATGAATGACTAAATGGAAATACGGCAAGACCTCCTAAAAGTAACACTTAATCTTGGAGGAGCTACTGGTGTTATCTAGATAAAAAGTTAGGAAAGCACTGTTAGTTGAAGAAATAACGTGGAACAGGTGAGAGGTAAGAGAAAGGAAATATTGGTGGAATTGAAAGAAAGGTGGTATGTCTTGTGTATAAAGTTCTCCAAATGTGAAAATGGGGGAAATAACTAATTTTAAGATCTAAGGCAGAGAGTAAGACTTGAGATATTTTATTGAAGGTCTTTAAACCATCTTAAGTAGTTTGGGTTAACAGCAGTAAGACACCATTCAAGGAGTTTAAATGTGAGGAAGTGATGTGATCAGATTTAGAAAAGATCCCTTGTTAAAATGTAAACCAGAGATTGGAGAAGCTAGATTAGATTCAGGATGACAGGGTAGTAGGGGAGCATGTTGGCCTGACTTTATAGCATGGTGGTAGTGGGGATTAAACGATTTGAAGGAGATTTGGACAATAAAATAAATTAATTTTGGTGATTAGTTGTAGTGGCATTGAGGGTAGGGGTGTAAAGGAAAAAATTAAGAATGATACCTTTGTTTCTAGTCTGAGTAGTAGTTTTATATTATAGATCGGAACTGGAGAAGAAGCAAATTTATAGAGAATAAGAGATTAGTTTTAGATAAATGTTTTGAGTTAGAAGTAGCTTAAGACATTTGAGTGGAAACGTCAGGTTAGCTACAAGAGCCCTGTAACTTAAGAAAGAGATCTAAGATCATCAGCATTAAATTTCCATAACATCTTGTAATTGTTTTTGTTCTGGTATTTCTATAGGATACATTTACATTTTTTATATATTAAAACTTCATTTGACCTGAAGATTGTTGAAGTGACTTGCTCTCTATAGATTTACGAGCTGTATTTTTATTAGAGATTCTGGCCTTTGCTTAGTATTAATTAAACAAGATTTAATACCATAATTAAGCATACATACATGCTCCTGATGACATGAGTCTTACCAAAGACACTTGAATAAGGATGTATTAAATGTGCTAAATCATGGGTTTCCATTAATAATGTCTAATACATAGTAGCTGAATATGAATTTTGATAATGCAGACATTTTCCAGCCTGAGTAATGAACTTTAGGTTAAAATGTTCCTGTTTCTCAGTTAATCGTGATTCAGCAAATCATTAGAATAAAATGTATCTGTGAGAGTAGGGCCTTTTTCTACCTTTGTTCACCATTATTTATCACTATACAGAGCAGTTCTTGACATACAGGTACTCAATAAATATTTGTTGGATAATAGTATTTATGTTAAATATAAGTATATTAAATAGTATTTACATATACTGTTTAATAGCTAATTAATTTTTTTATTTTTAGTTAAATGAAAACAATGGTAGGCAAGTTAGTTCTAACTTAGAAGATTGTACTTTTATTTGGGTACTATTCTCCCTCCTTAAATTATCTTATTTTATATTTTATTCATATTTGTATTGCCTTCCATTTATATACTTAACCTTTCAGTGAGCATGTATAGTTCACATACTGATCAGATATTTACAATGACATTATTGAAAAGTGACTTCTAATAATCAATTTTGACATTTTCATTTGTATATTCTGACATTATGTCTAATTTCATATTCTGTTCTTGCTAGTGCCAGTCTCTTGTATCAAGAGCAAAATCCCTCCAAATATTTACATTGTTTATTTTCTGTCTTAAAGGTTTAGTCAGGGGGTCATTTTGCTTTTACTTTGTCATTATAGTATGTATTTCTCCTTTACCTTTATTGATAGCTTTCCCACCAGTTTCGTTCTTGATTTATCTATATGCTTGAAATTTAACTAAACCAAGAAAGTTCAGCTCAGATCTTGCCTCTCTTGAGGTGCTGTAGTTCCTAGAAAATCACTTTCTTTGCAGTGATTCCACACTGAACCACCTATTGATTGAATGACTTGAAAAGCATAACAAGTTACTAAGACACTAAATAGCATCCTATACAGGCTTTCAGATTTTTCTGACTAATTAAAAACTGAAATTATGATAACCCTAAGTTTATTTTTGAAACAAAGCTTATGTACTGTGAATAAGCTCTGTCTTTATACCTAACAGAATTTTTTATCTGATTGATTAAAAACAAAAACCATAAGTCCAAATTTATTTTGTGTAACATTTATATAATACTTGCTGTATGCCAGGTATTGTTTTAAGTACTTCATAAGTATTAATTGAATTCTCAATTTTCAGAAAAGGAAACAGTGATAGAATGAATTTAATTGATTTAGCAGTAGAAGAACTAGGATTTGAATCAATCTAGTTTCAGCATCTGTACTTTTAAATACTGTAATGCTGCCTTGTGTCAAAAGTGTTAAATATTTTAACTGTGAAAAGGAGAAATCATATACAAATGCTATAATCAAATTGATAGTATCCTCTTATTAAGACTTATAATTTATTTCACCCTCAAATTATTTTGGAGCAACTTTAGACATATTACTGGGCCTCCACTAATTAAAAGAAAAAAAAAGTTGTAAGACTTTTATAAGTTATAAGACACACAAAAGTTATAAGAATTATAACTTTTAATTAAAAGAATTCTCCATACTTCTATCCAGATTGTTCAGTTGTTCACCTTTTGCCACATTTGCTTTATTTGTATTCACTTTACATTTATGCTGTCTACATATACTTGTCATTTTTCTACTGAATGACTTGAGAGTAACTTAGAGATATCATGTCCATTTATGTGTAAATATTTCAGTGTCTGTTTCCTAAGAATAAAACTTGTCTGATATAACTGTGCAGTTATTAAAATCAGGAAATGTAATATTGACAGTTTTATTATTACGTAACCATATTTCATGTTAAAACTTCACTTTCAGTAATGCCTTCTTTGTTTTTTAAAATTGAACCTTTTATTCTAATGCAATTATAGTTTCACTAGCTGTTATAAGAACACAGGGATTCCTTGTACTCTTTAGCTTATGGTAACATCTTTCTGAACTGTGACATTACCCAGATATTGACATTGATACTGTCAAGTTATTGAACAGTTCCCTCATAAGAATACCTAGTGATCCCTTTTTATAGCCAGCTCACTTCCCTTCCCATAATCCTAATCTTTTGTAAGCAATAATCTCTTGCCATTTCTTAATTTTGTCATTTCAAACATGGTCCATAGTTGAAATATGTCATATATAACTATTTGGTATTGGCTTTTTTCAGTCAGTACAGTTAACTCAGGATTCATCCAAGCTGTTGTATATATTGGTTAGTTCATTCTGTTTTAAGTAGTATTCCATGGTGTCAGTGCACTGCAGTTTAACTGTTCACCCATTGAAGGACATCTGTGGGGCTCTTAGGAATAAAACTGATGTGAACTTTATATGTGGGTTTTTGTTTAAACATCAGTGTTTGTTCTAGAATAAATGTCCAATAGTGCAGTTGTTGTAACTAGTCACATGTTTAGTATTATCAGAAATAACCATATTGTTTCCCAGCAGTATATAGGTGATAGTTTTTCCATATCCTAACTAGCATTGAGGGTGGTGTCACTTTTTTTTTTTAAAAACATCAGCCTTCGGAAAAATATATAATGGTATTTTACTGTGTATTTTAATTTGCATTTCCTTTATGGCTAATGGGGCTCAACCTCTTTTTTGTGTGCTTTTTTGCATTTTTATCTCAGGTGAAATGTTTTCTATCTGACTTTTGCTGTATTCTAATTAGATTATTTGTTTTTTTGCTATTGAGTCTCGAATATTAGATTCTGGGTACTAGTTCTTTGTCAGATATGGAATTTTAAATACTTTCGTTCCAATCTGGCCTCATGTTTTAATCCACTTAACAGGGTCTTTTGCAGAGGAGAAAAATTAAATTTTGATGAGATTTCATTTATCAAGTTTTCCTATCAAGTTGTGAATTGTACTTTTATTGTGAAATCTATGAACTCTTTATCCTAGATGATGACTATTTTTCCCTATTTATTTATTTCAAAGATTCATTTATTTATACAAGAAACAGGGTACAGGCCAGATGCACGGGAGGGTGAGAGGATTCACTAGAGACAGGTTGGAGAACAGAACAGGCAGACTGATGAAATACTCTGCCAAGGGGAGCAGCAGGCGAGATAGGAGAGGTCTGCTGTGCCATGTGGGATACTCACCGGCCGGCCGGCATCCAACCTGTGCTGCAGAGGCTGCAGACAGCTTCACAGTGTGGTGCTCAACTGCCTGCACCGCCAGGGAGGCCCTCCTTATTTATTTTTTTTAAAAAAGTTGTATGGATTATTACATTTACATTTGAGTCCATGGTAAATTTCATTTTCAGATTTTTTCATTGCAACTGATTTTTTCCACAGTGATGTTGTATCCTGTAATTTTGCCAAACTTTTTTTTACTAAGTCTAATGCTTCCTGTGGTATAGATTATTTAGTGTTTTCTGTATATAAGATCGTGTCAACTACAGATAGAGTTTACTTCTTCCTGATCTGGATTCTTTATTTTTCT
Source organism: Talpa occidentalis (assembly GCF_014898055.3). Classification (NCBI taxonomy): domain Eukaryota; kingdom Metazoa; phylum Chordata; class Mammalia; order Eulipotyphla; family Talpidae; genus Talpa; species Talpa occidentalis. Next base: position 93,611,129 of record NW_023605305.1, on the reverse strand, counting down.
TCATCTCTTTTTCTTGACTACATTCTTGGATAGAAGCAGTGAGAGCAGACATCTTTGTCTTGCTCCTGATCTTAGGGAGAATTCTTTTAGTCCTTTACCATCTGGTATGTTAGCTGTGTTTTTTTTTCATTCATGCTCTTTATTGGGTTGAGGAACTTTCTGTTCATATTTTAATGAGTGTTTTTAATAATGAAAGGGTATGGAATTTTGTCAGGTGCATTTTCTGAATTTATTGAGATGCTCCAGTTGCTTTTTGCTCTTCATTCTATCAATAATGGGGTATTACATTACTTGATTTTCATGTATGGAACAACTCTTGACTTTCTGAGACAAAGTCTAGTTGGTCACGGTATATAGTAATTTTACCAGGCTCTGGATTTATTTTTCTAGTTTTTTGCTGAGGATTTTTACATCTATGTTAATAAGGAATTGACTAGTCTGCTTTTTTCCTTTTGGAAACTTTTTTTTTAAAATAATTCATTTATTTATGCATACAAGAACTGGGGTACAAGCCAGAGGTGTCAGGATGAGAGGATTCACCAGAGACAGAATGGGGAGCAGAACAGGTGGATTGACTGAAATACACTGCTGAGGGGAGCAGTGGGCTAGTCAGGAGAGGTCTGCTGTGCCATGTGGGTATCTCCCTGGGCAGGGATCGAACTTGTGCTGCAGTGGCTGTAGATAGCTTCATAGGTTGTGTCTTTTTTTTTTCTTTTTAAAGATTTATTTATTTATACAAGAACCAGGGTACAGTCCAGATGCGCAGAAGGGTAAGAGGATTCACCAGAGACAGAGCGGGGAGCAGAACAGGCAGACTGACGAAATACACTGCTGAGGGGAGCAGTGGGTGAGACAGGAAAGGTCTGCTTCGCCATATGGGATTCTCACTGGCTGACCAGGATTGAACCCGCGCTGCAGAGGCTGCGGACAGCTTCACAGTGCGGCACTTAACCACCTGCGCCACCAGGGAGGCCCCCGAAAGTTGTGTCTTAACCCCTTGTGCCACCAGGGAGGCCCTCTTTCAGAACTTTAAGGTGAGGTATGGGGGAAGGGGTCCAGAGCTTTCTATACCTTCTCTGAGTGAGCTTAACATTTCTGGAGTCACATATTCACCAACTCAGCCTGGTGGGTGTCCTTATAAAAAGGGGAGATAGAGGGACACAAACCAGCATAATAATCTGTGAGACAGTCAAGTTCTGTATTTAACTTGCCATTCTGTAGTACTTTGTTCCATTACTCCTAGCAAACTAATATGCAAAAAGTTTGCTCCTTTACTCTTAACAGGACAGGTGGTTATAAAAACGTTCCAGGTCTTCTGCTGTGTGTCTTTCATTAATTTCTAAAACAATTTAAGACTTTAAAGAAAATATGAAATTTTAACAAACAATAAAAAAAAGAAACACTCCAGCATTATATATATATATTTTTTAATAGAGGCATGTTTATTTATTTATTTGTTTGTTTGTTTGTTTGTTTGTTTTGTTTATACATGCACTGGGTACAGTCAGAAGCGCGGGAGGGTGAGAGAATTCACCAGAGTCAGAGCGGGGAGCAGAGCAGGCAGAAGGACCGAAGTACACTGCTGAGGGGAGCAGCGGGCAGCAGGAGAGGTCTGCGCGCCATGTGGGACCCTCCTCCGGTGGCCGGGGAGCAGCTGGGGATCGAACCAGCGCCGCATAGGCTGCGGGCAGCTTCGCAACCCAGTGCTCAACCGCTGCGCCACCGGGGAGGCCCTCCAGCATTATATTTATTTTTCCTTGTTGTCAGAAAAATTGAACTTAGATTCCTAACTCTGATCACAGTAATACAACTTTTCCCGAAAAGATTGACTGCTTTTTTGTTTTCAAACTTTTGTACCAAGATATTTCTCAATCTTATTTACTAAAATTTATCACAATATTGCTTTTTCCATGCCAGTGTTATATTCCAGTACAACTTTTTTTTATTCCGTTAGAGTAGTATTTTGGAAAAAAAGAATTTGCTACCACTTGGTGGCACTGCTTGGCTTCGTAGTGAATGAGATTCTTTACTGTTAACTGTAGGCTGTTCTGCATCAATGATTAAATCCAGAGGGGATCTATTTGATATTAAGCAACTTAATTTTATAAATGTTTGATTCTTGTTTTGTAAATAAAATAATAATTGAGTTTTATTAAATTGCCATATGGGATATGAAAATATAAAGCAGGACTTAAGTTTGATGGAGAGGGAAACGCACACATTCTTGATTGAAATCTTTATTTCAAGCATCATTTATATTCTACTTTGGTCCTCTTGTGTCTAAATGTCAGCAAAGTAAACTTTAATATTAGAAACAAACATCTTATATTTTTTATTTTGTCTTATGATACTACAATATTTTTATGTGATCAAAGGAAATGAAATCTCAGAAAACAGAAGTTAAATATATTTAATTATCTCCTCTTACAGCATATTGAAAACTAAGGCAGTTCTTTTTAAGATATTTTATTTGCCTTATTCAATTAGACAAAGGATCCTGAAGTATAAGATGTGGAAAGTTATTGTTTACTTCTAAACAGTTGATATTTAATATAATGATTGAAGTATTTGTATTTTTTTTTAGGTTGTCTATATAGCATATTAAAAGATAGAGTGCTCTGTGTTGTTTTTAAAATTGGAATGTAGGAAGGGCACAAAGTATAAATATACAGCTTAGTAAATCACTACAAAGTAAATACCCCATGACGACTATAATTAAGAAATAGAAATCCAGCCAGTAACCCAGAGCTACCTTAATTTCCTTTCCTACACTTTTACTATTCTTTGGATTCCTGTTTCCTTAAACCTAGCTTCAAAGAATATAGCTTTTTACTTTAAACCAGCTTTTGGATGTAGGTAGAATTATATAGTAGTACTATTCTGTCTCTGCTTATTTTGCTTGACATTCAAAATATTTGGGAGAAGTAGCTGTAGCTCACCTAATCCCTGTTTTTTCACTGTTGACCTTTGGCTTGAGTAATGCTGTCATGAACATTCTGGTACATAGATCTTGGTACATGTGTACATTTATCCACAGAAGCACCCATATGTACCAGGGTTATGATAACCGAGTTATAGGTGTATATATGTTCAAATTTAGAAGCTGTCATCAGAATTGTTTTAAGTGGTTGTACCTGTCTCATCATTTGGTTGTGAGGGTTTCCATAGCCTTTTTAATATTAGCCCTTCTGGTTATTGCATTTTCCTGATTCCAGATAAGTTTGAGTGCTTTTTCTTTTAATTCTCTTCTCTCACGTTTTTCCTTAATTATTACTATTGAGCTTTTCTTCTTACTGATTTATAAGACTGACATTGTTTATGGATGTAAACTCTTTGAGTTCTTATTGGAGTTTCTATCCTTTCCCTTTTGTTTTTAATAGATTTTATATGTTTTACATATAAGCCATTTGTTAGAAAACTATGTCCCACTTTGGCTTGATTTTCACCCTTTTAATATTTTCTTTTGATGAAAGGAAGATCTCAATTTTAATGTAGTCCAATTAATTATTATTATTTTAAATTTTATTTTTATATTCCCCATACAATTGCAACCCCCTTATTTTGACCCCAATCCCCCTTCCAATTTATTATTGTTCACCTTTATAATCAATGTCTTGTGCCCTTTTTAAATTATTATTAATAAATGTAATAATATAATACACTCTACCATCCTTTACACTCCCCCCCTTACTACCATCCTCCACTGTCTTTCCCTCTGGTAACCACAATGGTCACTGGTTTATTTTGTCTTTGTCCATTCACCTGCATTGTTCCCTTACATTGCACATGTAGGTGAAATCATCCAATATTTGTCTTCTTTTGACATATTTCACTTAACATAATTCCCTGGAATTTTTCTATTTTGCTGAAAATGGCAAAATTCATTTTTTTCAACTGAATACTATTTGTGTGTGTGTGTATACACACTACATCTTTCTCCATTCTATCAAGGGATGTTTAGGTTGTTTGCATCTAGGCTATTATAAATAATGATGCAATTGGAGTTAATAATTTCATATTTTGGGGATAGAAACCTGCATGGGGCATTACTTGATCACATGGTAGCTCTATTTTTAGGACAATTGATAGTGTTTTCCAAAATGGTTTGCTGAAATGAGCATAGAAGTGCAATATATATATATATATCTTCAGATTCGTCTGTTTTCATTTGTCAGGTAGATAGCTAGGTGTGGGATTCCTGGATCCTATGAGAGATTTATTTTTATCATTTTGAGAAATCGCCATACTGTCTTATATATATGACGACTGGACCAGTCTGCATTCCCACCAACGTGTAGAAGCATTCCTTTTATTTTCACATCTTCACCAATAACTGGACTTTTTGATATGGACCACTCTCACAGGTGTAGGTAGTATCTCATTGTGGTTTTGACTTCCATTTCCCTAATCATAAGTGAGCTGAGCCTCCTTTCATGCCCCATCTTTCTTGGAGAAGTGTCTGTTTAGCTCTTCTGCCCTTTTTTTTTTTTTTTTAAGGGTTATTTGTTTTTGTTGATTTGTTTGAGTTCTTTCTAGGTCTTGCATATCAACCCCTTAGTAGAGGTAAGATGTGCCCATTTTTTTCCTACGTGGTGAGTATATTTTTATTTAATGTTAGTTTCTCTTACTGTGCAGAAGCTTTTTAGTTCGATACAGTCACATTTGTTTATTTCTGCTTTTGTTTCCCTTGCTGTTGGAATTGTGTCCCAAACATATTACTAAAGTCATGCCATGGCGTGTTTTGCCTGGAAGTTGTTCTATGTAGTATATATCCAAGTTTTCAGTCCTTTTTGAGTTAATTTTTCCATATGGTGTGACGGAATAGTCTAATTTCATTCTTTTGGAAGTTGCTCTCCAGTTCTCCTAACACTGTTTGTGGTATTCACCTTTCTTCACCTGTATACACCTGGTATGTATACACCTTTCTTCAGTGTATACTCGACTCTGTTGTATATTAACTATTCATATAAATGTGGATTAATTTCTTAGCTTTCAATTTTATTATATTGGTTTGTGTATATTTTTATTCCAATACCATACTTTCATTATTATTATTTCCAGAAGTATAATACTTCTTTTTCTTTTTGGTTAAGATTGTTTTGGTTATTTGGTGTCTTTAGGTCTATTTCTTTGAAGAATGCCATTGAAACTTTGATAGGGAGTACTCTGAATGTTTGTAATGCTTGAGCAAGATGACTATTTTAATAATGTTAATTCTTCCAATCTTTTTTTTTTAATTTTTATTTTTTAAACAATATTTGCTCCCCCACACCCTCAGGTTGAGTCCCCATAGAATTTCCTTCCCCAAGGCACCTGTGCACCATCACCACAGTCCCCTGTGTTCCTCCCTCCCTCTGGTCCCTCTCCCTCCTCCTCCCCTGCAGGATGTCTCTGATTTATAATTGTCTGTTTTTGCTTGTTGTGTTTTATACTGTTATTATTATTTTTTTTTTACGCTGATGTTTCATATCAGCGTAAAAAAAAAAATTCTCCCAATCTTAAGACCAGGATACATCTTTCCATTTCTCTGTGTCTTTTATTTCTTCTAATTATATTCTAGTTTGTGTTCTAGAAGCTGTTCATCTACAGGGCCTTCATTTCTTTGTTAAGTTCATTCCTAGGTATTTAGTTCTTTTTGATGAGAGACTGTAAATGGGATGGTTTTTTCAACTTATTTTTCTTGTAGTTCATTGTTTGCATATATAGGAGCACAACTGATTTTTACATATTGGTTTTGCAGCCCATCGCTTACTGTACTGATTTTTTTATTTCTAATAAATTTTTAGTGGAGTACTTAGGGTACGTCTGCAAATACTGATTTTACTTGTTTCACAATTTGGATTCCATTTAAAACTTTCTTTTGCTAAACAGCTCTAGATAGGACTTCTAATACTGTACTGAATAGTAGTGGTGAAAGTGGAATCCTTGTTTGTTCCTGTCCTTAGAGGAAAAGCTTTCAGTTTCTCACCATTGAGTTTGATGCCAGCTGTGATTTTGACATATGGCCTTTGTTTGGTTGATATATTCTTTCTGTTACCATTTTCTGAGAGTTTTTTTTTTTTTTATCATAACTGGATGTTGAATCTCATCAGGTGATTTTTTTCTGCATCTGTTGATATGTTCATGTGTTTTTATATTTCCTTTTGTTGATGTGGTGAATTTTACTTTTGCTCTTTCTCATTTCTTGATGTGGTCCTATGGTGTAACATACTTCCATCTTAGTACTGCTTTTGCTGTTTCCCATAGGTTCTGGTAGTATCTTCATATTCATTTTTCTCCCGGTGTTTTAAAATTTCTTTGATTTCCTCATAATTCAGTGGTCAGTAGTTTTACATGCCCCTTTGGCCCCCCACTTTTTGTGTTCATTTTTAGTTTGTTGCTGTTATGATCAGATAAAATACTTGATATAATCTCAGAGTTCATGAATTGATTGTCTCTTGGTTTATGACCAAACATGTGTTCTCTCCTGCATAATATTCCACATGAATTGGAAAAGATTGTGTTCTCAGCTGCTCTGTGAATGTATGTTTAGCCCATGTGTTTACTTTCTGCTTGGTTGATCTCTCTGTTGATGAAAGTGGGATGTTGAAGTCCTCTGCCATTATTGTTGCTGTCAGTGTCTGTTTTCAGGTTTGATAATAGTTCCCTTAAGTATTTCAGTGTTCCTTTGTTTGGTGCAGATATATTGATGAGTGTTTTAAGACCTCATGTATTGTTCCCTCATTATAATCATTATAAAATGTCCATCCCTGTCTGTAGTTAATTTTTTTTAACTGGAAGTCTGATATAGTATGGTGTAGTATAAATATGACTGTCCCTGCCTGTCTTTGCCATTTGCTTGTAGGATTATTTTTCAACCTTTGAGTCTGTTTGTCTTTAGAACTCAGATGGGTTCCCTGGGGACAGCAGAAAGTTTATTTTTCTGATCCAGCCAGCCATTCTGTTCCTTTAATTGGTGAGTTGTGTGCATTAACATTTAGGGTTATTGTTGATAAAGGAGGATTTGCTACTGCCATATTGTCCTTAGTTTTCTGGTTCTGTCTATTTCATTGTTCAACTTTTTGTGGATGTTCTGTTCAAATTAGATGCAAGAGCTCTTTTCAACATTTCTTGTAGTGGAGGTTTGGTTTTTGCAAACCCTTCAGCTTTTTGTCAGAAGACCTTTAATTCTCCCTTCTGAAGGAGAGTTGCAGGATATTGTATTCTTGGCTGAATGTTTTTAATTTTTTAAGCATTTTGAATACATCATTCCTTTCTCTCCTTGTGAGGTTTCCTCAGAGAAATCAGAGGTAAATCAGGCAGGGAACCTTTATAGGTTACATACTTTTCTCCCCTGGCCAACTTCAGTGTTCTTTATTTTGAAACTCTTAGGAGTTTCATGACTATGTGTTGTTGATCCTTTCTAGGCCAGGTCCTCATTTGGAACCTCAGGTTAACACTGCCCCCTCACCTGTTGTCCAGCATATATTGGCAGGTTGTTGAACCTACATTTTTCCCCAGAAGTTCATGCAGGAGTAGAGTGACCTGAGAACTCCATGTTTGGGCTATGAACATCCCTCAGTCCCGGTATCAGTGACAAGTGGATGAGGGTCAGATGTCTTAAAGATCTGTGGGCCCCAATCATATAGATTTTTTCCTTGCAGACCTCTCTCAATTCTCTCTGTGGTATGTGCGTCCCCAGAAGTGAACCTGCTATAACATGTTCCCAGAAACTTCAAGGAACAGAGCTTTCTCCTAAAATGTTACCAGGAACCTGGGTGTTTTACACTCCTACCAGAGGAAGTAAGCATCATAGATGAATATAATTCCAGCTGTGGCCCCAGGTATGGGTGGAACAGGTATTGTGTATAACACAGAGGCCAGTTGTAGGCAGGAGCCTCTCATATAAGGAAGCCACAGGTGGACCTTATTCCACTCCCAACAATTTCCACTATCAGGGCTTACTGTAGTCTTAAACTCTGGTTGCCTTTTCTCAGTAGTTGTAGGCTCAAGGTGACATTCCCCACCTTGGACAAGTGCTGTGCTAGTAGTTGTAAGGACTCTGATGGTTCAGGTGTCCCTAATAGCAGGGGTGGATGGGGTGTTTCACTATCCATCCCTGGTTCCTTAGTTGATTTCTAGTCTCAATGTTCATCCTTGCTGGTGTCTTATCTGCATTGTAGGCTTTGCCTCATATCTCTTCTCAGTTTCCAATTGTTCTCTGGAGGAACAGCCATCAGTTTTCCACACTTGGTTGTATGCACTGCCCTCTTCAATGTCTCCAGGTACTGGGGGTGGGGACAGTATGGCTTGAGCTATTCTCTCACCACAAAAAGGCTGGCAGTAGTCATCTTTTCCCTCTTTTACATAGTGGTATTCAGCTGGCATTCTAAATGAAATTATGTTACAGTTATTCTTACCCTTTCTGACTTTCTGTTTTGTTGTGAAATGCTGATCCTCCAGTCATCTGGTCTTTTTCGGGGACTGTTGTTTTTATCTGTTATTTTATTGTTTCTATGGGAAGTTGGGAGCCCCATGTCTTTACTCTTCTGCCATCTTGATGAAACTCCCTATAAGTCTTTACCTGCTCCACAGACATAAAGATATTCTCTTATGCTATCTTCTAAAATAGTGATTCTCAACTACAGGCAATTATCCTTCCCTCACGTCACATCTTCCATCTCCTGGGTGGGATATTTAGCAATGTTTGGTGCCATTTTTAGTTTTTACAACTGGGTGGGAGTAATCCTCACATCTAGTGGGTTGAAAAGAGATGCTACTGAACCCTGTTGTAGAATGCATAAAACATTTCCCTAACCCAAAGTTGTCACTGAGGATGAGGTTTAGAGACACTGTCCTAGAAACATTATTATTTTTCTTTCTACGTAGAACTGACTGTTGTGTATTATGCATTTAGATCTGCCTTCTACATAAAAGTGATTCTGTTTATTATGTGAATTGTAGGGGTCACCTTTTCTTTTTCATACGTGCATACATTTTATGCAGCATCATTTATCAAAAAGATTGTTTCCCTTCTCTGTTATCACCTTTTCATTAAGTCACATGACCATATATAATATGGGTCTTTCTTGCCTCTGTTTTTGTTTTCCCCATTAGTTTAACTTATTTACCCTTGTACCAGTATCACAGGTAATATACATGGCATTATATTAGTTTACATTTAAGAAGGCTTCTCTTCCCTTCTTGTTCTTTTTGACTCTGTACTTCCATGTAAATTTTTAGTCACGTTATCAGTTTTATAAAAATTGAATATATTTATTATAAATAGAGTGGACATCTTTGTGAATCTTCCTGTTCAGGAATGGACATTATTCTTTCCTGTATTTGGGTCAATGAGTCTCAAACCCTGTTTTCTCCAGTTTTTAAAAGAACTTTTGTTTATTTGGTTGTATCATTTGTTTCTCAGCTTTGGAAAAAATTAACATTTTAGGTGAGGTAATTTTGGGGGAGAACAAAAGCATTCCATTAAAAGTTAGCATAATTTTGAGGAAAATATAGTTGACAAAACAAAATTCAGTGTGACGAGTAGCATTATTTTACTTTATATAGCCAGTCTCTTTAATGTCTAGCTTATTGGAAGACAGCTAGGTTTCATACACAAATCTATTGGGATAGCATTGCTTAAATCTATTGTTGACTGTTAAACTCCATTGTACACTTGCAAGAGAATGAAGAGAATAGTAGTGAAACAGGTAAATAAAATCATAGTAATGCTATGAAAATTGTTGTGATTTTAAAAATATTCTAATAGAATCCTAAAGAAACCTAGGGTTGTTGTCATGCTTTTGGGAACAGCTGCTGTAGAGATTTAAAATCTTTCTTGTTTTTTATAGGTATTTACAGCTACAAATTTCCTTCTGCCTTTAGTACATTCCACATATTTTGGTATATTGTAGATTGTATTTATTCATCTCAAGACTGACAATAAATTTCATCTGTAGGGAAGATGAACTGAAGGTGGAATAAACTTGTAGTTAATAAAGAAGCCAGTAATCAACTCGTTTAATTAGAGAAGGGGATGTTTAGTAGTCAGAAAAATGACCTTGTCTAAAGTAGTCTGTGATATATTTTTATGTTCAACAAGGGAACAATATGATTTAGCTGAAAGCATCAGATTAGTTTTTGGATGAAAGAAGCTATTTGTTTGTCTTTCTCAGTCTATTGTCTTTTTGTAGATATCCTTTTTTTCTGTGGCTACTTTCAATTGTCTTTCATTGTTATCAGTTTTACTCTGATGTATCTAGTCTAGTTTTCTTTTTATTTACTCATGTTAGAGTTCTGATGCTTCCCAAAACTATTGCTTGATGTTTTGTTAGTTTCCTAGTTGTTTAATTTGATTGTATCTATTTTTTTAATTTAATGTAATTCATTTATGTATGTTTTACATCATTGTTCATTTTTGTGCAATGTTTGCTTTCTCCTCTAAGGTGTAGTCCCCATAGATTTCCCACCACCATTTCACTCATGCACCATTGCCATAGTCCCCCATGCTCTTCCCTCCCCTTTTTTGATCCCTCCCCCTGACCCTCCCTCACAGAATGTCTGCCAGTTTTTCTTTTTTGGTTATTATTTTTCCCCCTGATTCCTTATTTGGTCCCCCTGTGTTCCTCCTGTAAGTGAAACCATCCAATATTTTTCTTTTTCCTTCTGACTTATTTCAGTGAGCATAATCCCTTCTAGCTCCATCCACATTGCTGTGAATGGCATGAGTTTATATTTTTGATGGCTGAATAGTATTCCATTGTGTATATATACCACACCTTCTTGATCTAGTCATCTATTTTTGGTCATTTGGGTTGTTTCCATATCTTACCTATTATAAATAGTGCTGCAGTAAACATAGGGGTACAAGTATACTTTTGAGTTAATGTTTTTGTGTCCTTTGGGTAGATTTCTAGGAGTAGAATTGCTGGGTCTTATGGTAGCTCCATTTTTTTAGTCTGAGTAACCTCCACATAACTTTCCATAGTGGTTGGACCAGTTTGCAGTCCCACCAGCAGTGTTGGTGGGAACAACATTTACTAGTTTTTTTAATATGTGCCATTCTCACTGGTGTAAGTTGGTATTTCATTGTGGTTTTGATTTACATTTCCCTGATTATATGGGATGTTGAACATTTTTTCATACACCTGTTGACCTGACCGTTTGCATTTCTTCTTTGGAGAAGTGTCTTTTTACTGCTCATTTTTTGACTGGATTGTTTACTTTGTTTTTGTTGAGTCATGTGAACTCTTTGTAGATCTTTGTGATCAGTCCTTTATTAGTTGTATGGAGTGCAGAAATTTTTTTCCTGTCAGTAGGGTGTCTCTTTGTTTTGGCTAATGTCTCTTTTGCTGTTCAGAAGCTTTTTAGTTTGATGTAATTCCAACTGTTTATCTTTTCCTAATTGTATTTAGTTTTGCAGTTTGGTGCATGGTAAGAGTATGATCTACATAATTTCTATGAATAGTTAGAAATTTCTCTGGTCATATAGTCATATTTTGTAAGTGTCATACTTAGGTTTGAAATTAGAATGTCTATTTCTTGTTACGTCAGGGTCTTTGTATATTTGATCAGTAGTCTTCGAACTTTTCTTTGCATATACCTTTAAAGAATTTTGAAGAACTGATATTTTTTAAGTTGGCATGCGATTTTTGTCACAAGTAAAAATAAATACCAGTATTTATATATTGCATACATACTTTAAATCCAGTTTCTTCAAAATTTTTGCACTGTAGATTAAATTCATTCAGCTTACAGAAATGACTGCCATGTAACAGAACAGAACCAGTCCTTTTATATTTATATTATATTTGACATCATTGTTCATTTTTGTACAATGTTTGATTTCTCCTCCGAGGTGTAGTCCACATAATACCACCAAGTCACCCATGAACGATCACCATTCTCTTGTGCTCTCCCTGCCCCATTTTAATCCCTCTCCCTCCCCTTCTGAATGCCTCTGGTTTATAGTTGTTTGCTAGTTTTGTCTTTTAACAAAGCCAATCTTAAAAGCTAAATCAAAGTGACTCTTAGTAAATGAAAAATATGGTTTCACTTTTTAAATTTCGTACATGTCATTGTTGACAACCTTCTCATTGCTGAGTTTTAATTAAAATTGGGAAGCAGGAGACAGAGGTGTAAGAAAGAGAAGAAAAGGAGGTATGGTGAGGGAAATGGGAAAATGAGAAAGACATGAGGTTCTTGCCTTGTATTTCAATGAACTACAACTATAGGATGTTTTTGTATTGTTTATTTTGCTGCCATTTTCCTTAAAGAAATCTGTGTTCTCAATACCCGTTTTTTTTGTTCCCTAGAGGTTTTTACATACCAGAGCAGTACACGAATTGTGGGTGACGCTACTCTCCTAGAACTTCAGGTTATTCAGGGCACTTGATATTTGAACACAAAGATCTGTGCACCTGAAATTTAGTTCTAGAGGAGTGATGAACAAACGATAACCATAATAAATAATTATATCACATAGGGGGTTAGAGGGTGATGTTATAAAGGAAGGGGCATCATCTATTACAAGTATATTTTAGAGTGTCAGCATGGTAGAGAAGGCAAGTGGATTTGGGATGTTAATCTTTAACCAAAGTTTTCAGGTAGTTACCATTCAAAAGTTAATAGTTGAGTAGGAGACTTACAGGAGAGTGTGTGCTATAAGAGTATCTGGGAGGGCCTCCCGGTGGTGCAGCGGTAGAGTGCTGGGTTGCAAAGCTGCCCGCGGCCTCTGTGGCACTGGTTCAATCCCCGGCTGCTCCCCGGCCACTGGAGGAGGGTCCCACATGGCGTGCAGACCTCTCCTGCCGCCCGCTGCTCCCCTCAGCAGTGTGCTTCGGTCCTTCTGCCTGCTCTGCTCCCCGCTCTGGCTCTGGTGAATTCTCTCACCCTCCCGCGCTTCTGACTGTACCCAGTGCATGTATAAACAAAACAAACAAATAAATAAATAAATAAAACATGCCTCTATTAAAAAAAAAAAAAAAGAGTATCTGGGAAATGTAGAGCATTCTAGCTGGGGAATAGTCATTGCTGACATGGGAGAGAAAATGTCCAAGAAATATAAAATATGATGGCTAGATCAAAGTTTGTGAGTGGGGACAGAATAAGAAATGAAGTTATTGAGTTGCTAGATGCATTCTTTGTTGGGCTTTATAGGTTCTTCTAGGGATGTTGGTTTTTTATTTTGACATTAACTTTTTTCGTTGAGAAGAAAATGCAGGGAGCCATTGCTAGATTTTGAGGAAAGATTTTAAAACAATCCCTTTGGTTGCAATGTTGAGAATAAACTAAATGTTGAGTAGATGGAGAGGGTAGCACACTGAGATCGTATTTAGGAAGTTGTTGAAATAATACAGGGGAGATTATGTAATAGTGGACCTGGGTATAGTGGTAGTGAGAATTGGTTAGGTTATGGATGTAGTTTGAAGATTTTGTCAGTAGAATGTCCCATGTTTTGAATATAAGTATGAATAATGGAATAAGGAAGATTACTCCAAGGTAATTGGCTTGAACACTGATAGGAATCTTATTTTGTAAAGTGAGAGAAATTTGGTCTTGAAAGAGGAGATGGGAAAGGAAACCTTCTTGATCTGCTGACTTTTAGGGGAGAAGTGTTTAAAGCTCTCTCAGTAACTCAATTTGTCAGTTTTTCCTAATACTTGTAAAAGTTTGTGATTTGTATATCTTATAGCCATTTTGTTTCCATAGAGATTCGTGAGTATCTTATTGGTGAATTGTATACTTTAATATATGACATGTATCATTTGTCTTTAGCAAATTTAGTGCTCTTTGCCTTAAATTCTGTCTGATTTTTCTGATAGTAGAGACTTTTTAATGACAGATGCTAAAAATTTATCATTTTTGTAACCTGTTTCTTTTACAAGCCACATATAACGTGTCTTTTAAAAAAGAAGACATTTGCTTTTTGTCTTAATATATGACATTTTAACATTTATTTATTGTAAATACTAATGTATTTGGACTTTATGCTTGCTTTTTTTTAGTTTCTCTTTGCTATGTTTTATTATTGTATCATTCAGAATTTATTTCCATGTAAGAAAATTCAATAGATTAGCAATTTCATATCTTGTTTCACTATTTTAGTTGATTACTTTTAACACATTTGATAAAAAATTTTGTTTTAATAAGTTTTCACTGTTTTAACCATGTGGATATCTTTTTGGGATCTTAGTTTGCGTATACAGTTTCCTTCGCAAATACTGGTTCTTATTTTGTAGGAATCTGTGAATAGTTATCAACAGCTGTTATATGTAGTTGCTGATTTACTGGTTTAATTGCTGACTGGTGTTTATTGATTCTTATTTCTTCCTTTTACATTTATTATTTTCTCTTTATGCCTTAAAATCTCCATGAGTAATTCTCTTACCAGTGAATGATAAGCTTTTGGAATCAGCTTGTCCAAAAATGTCCAGCTTTTGTTGTTATTATTATTATTATTATTATTATAATACTTGAATGCTAGTTTAGCTAGTGACAGAATTCTGGATTGAGAGATCATTTCAAACCTTTCATCATTATATTGGCGACAAATTCTAAGAATATGTGAAACGGGCAGTCTTACAAATTGGAGGTGGAAATGCATATTGCTCAAAATCTGGGTAAATGATTTGAAAGTATATATTAAACTAAAAATATATGTGCAATTTTTTTTACATGTGCAATTTTAAAGAATCTACATTATTGAGATAAAAGCACTGCTGTAAAGCTTTTACTGTAGCATGTAAAGATAAGCACAAAACATACACATTTATGTTTGTATCAATAAGGAAAAGGAGTAAAAGGATATACCAAACTAAATTATTAACATTGGTAACCAAAGTGGGAGAGAGTGGAAAAGGTAGAGGAAATTGCAGAAAATGTAGTCTACTTTTAAAATACTTTTTCAGAAAATTTGATTTTAGAAAATCATTTTTACTGATAACTGACAGTGCTACTGATAATGAATTGTGTGTTCTTGGTCCTTTGTAGGTAGTCTAGTTTTTGTTTCTTTTTTGATTTCTGAAAATGAAGAATTCTTCCTTTTATTCTCAGAGTTGTGAGATTTCCTTAAGACTTGTCAGGTGGCCTATCTTCTTCACACTGCTGCGCACTCATTGATACCTGGTAATCTGAAGATTTCCGTTTTTGACTTCTTGTTTTTTTCCTATCCCCTTGGACTTTGTTCAATAATTTCTATTTGATATAACTTATAGATTTAAAATTTGTGTTATTTCTCTCTCTCTTTTTACCTTCTTCCCGCCCTTTAAAAAAAAGACTTTCATTAAAGACCTTTATTTTGGAAGAACTTCATTTAATCATTTATATCCATTCTGCTCTTCTACTCACCTGTTGAGGGTTGTTTGTTTTTTGTAATTTTTTGTTTCAAACGTCTTTGTTAGTCTCCCACCTCAAGCGGTCTATACTTATTTAAAAACATAATAGCTATAGAATCTGGGGATATAAAGTACATATTAAGTATGTTTTCTTTATTCTTTGTTATTGGCCATATACTTTTACTAATTATATATTCCAACCATATTAGCATTAAGTATAACTTGTTGTATAATATAATAAAAATTCACATAGCACTCATTTTCAGATCCCTTCACACATTCAACTTTTTGAAAAAATGTTTATATGACAGGTGAGGGGTAAACTTAAAAGATTATATGCCCTCATACTTGAATAGTAGGTAATTTGTCTCTTTATACGATTAATTTTAACTCTCAATTTTGAAGTTACAGTTATTGATTTAATATTTAGTCTTGATAGTGAAAAGTCTCATGTTATTATGATTTGGATTCTTTTATATAAAGCCTGTTTTTAGTGTTTTTGATATTTGCTTTATTTGAGGTATCTCCATTCTCTCCAGCAACTCTTGCCTATGACTTCTGGTTTTTGGCTTTAATATGCCTTGTTATGTCTCTGCTCTGTTAGTCTCTCTACTTTTATTTCACTGACATTTTACGAGAAGAAAAATAGAGTCATGCCCTCGATAGATCCCAAGGAATTGGAAACTCTTTAATGCTGATTGGCCACTTTATGTTCTTTTTCTGAAGAACACTAGGTCAAATAAGGTTATCCCCCCTTTATTCAATAATTAGATATCACTATACAAAATTTTTGCTTTATTCCCACAGAAGTGTTTTTGTTCTTACCTCAACAACTCCTTATTATATCTCTTTACCTCAGACTTTTTAGCTTCTGCGCATTTATCCTGTTTATTGTACCTTGGGGGTGATATACCAGGTATCACCTTTCAGAATAAGTTTCTGCTTGTGATGACCTTCACTGCTGGGTACATGGGTACAGTGCACAATTCAGTATTTTGTAAATGAAACAAGTTAATGTAAAGGGTCACAGGGAATGTCTTAATAAGAAGTTTCTAAATGCCAGGCCATATACTGTGTATTTTATGTACATTGTTTTATTTAACCCTCACAATCCTTTGTAGGTTTCATCCTTATTATATTGATGTAACAACTGGAATTTAAGGAAAGTGGAATATCTGTCCTACGCTAAAACTTGTGGAGTTATTTTTCAAACCTAGTCATGTGTGCTTCAAAGGGTGATTGATTCTTGTGGCACTGCACTGTAAAATGTATTAAAAGTCTCTCTTCAGTGATGCTTTTTTTAGCCATGTTATTTTTATAGGATCTTCTAACTCTTCAAAATGATAGAATGTATAGTCTGTATTACTGGGGACATAATGTATTGCTTTTTGTTGATAAACAATTTATATATGTATATATCCTGTATAATCTTCATTTGGATAGCAGTACAATAAAACTAAAAACAAACAAAAACTACCAGCAATACCATTTGATTACTTAGTGGTAAAATAATAAAAAAATTTCCTGAAATGATCTCAGTTTAAATAAGCTCTGTTCACCTCTGTGAAACCATAACAAAGTGTTGCTAATGTTTTTGGTTTTATAAATTGGGTAAATTAGAAATCTGTATTCTTTGTTTCCATGGTTTAAAATTGTTAATGTTGAACATGCTGTATTCTTCATGTGAAGAAAATTCTTTTTTATCCTATTTGAATAGAAGTATACATTCAGTGTTATAAGCGCTTGTATTTTCTAAATGTTATTGTTTTCTGTTCCATTTTTGCTGAAAATTTGTAATGCTTTAGATCCACATTAAATAAATGTTTCTGATTTTATAAATAAAACCCCAGAGTTAAACATGTAATTAGTAGAAACTTGTTAGCAGCCCAAATAATAAATCAGAAAGAGTAGTGGCTAGTCTATGATTTAACATCACAGAAATACACTTTTCTTATTTTTATTTATTTATTTATTTTTTAAAAAGATTTATTTATTTATACAAGCACTGGGTACAGGCAGAAGTGCGGGAGGGTGAGAGAATTCACCAGAGCCAGAGTGGGGAACAGAACAGGCAGACCGACAAAATATACTGCTGAGGGGAGCAGCGGGCGGCAGGAAAGGTCTGTGCACCTTGTGGGACCCTCCTCGCCCAGTGGCCGGGGATGAACCCGCTCTGCAGAGGCTGTGGGCAGCTTTTCAACCTAGTACTCTACCGCTGTGCCACCAGGGAGGCCCTTTTCTTATTTTTAGAAAGACAGTATGAGAAAGGTACATACTTTGCTTCAAGGAAAGTGAATTTCTTGTGTTTGATATTTGCCGTCCTAAATGAAGATCATTGTAGTTATTTACCTTAGAATATTTTTCTTAGAAGATAATTAGGTTTTGTACAGGCAGATTTCAGCTGGAACTCTCATTAAGAGAGTTCACATTCAATAAAACAATTCTTTCATAGAAAATAAAATACGTGTGTGGGTCATTTATCAAAGCTGAGATGATCACTTACCTTATTCTAACTGTATGAAGCATAAACTGTACAACCAGTCGTCATTCCATATTGAACATGACTTAGTACTCTTTGGTCATAATTTATTGCCTTACCTTTTCCAAGTGCAAAATTCTTTATTAGAAAATAAACCTTTGATTAAGGAATATCCATTCTTTTTCTACTACTGTTGCTTCTCATTATCCTATAATTTTGCCAGGTTGTTAATGTTTTTTTCTCATTCTCTGCCTGTACACCCTTCCCCCAGTCCTCCTTGCCATGATATACTTCAGTTGACTCTAGCAGTTTGAGATGTGTCTCATTATATTTAGTATTTAGTAAAATTTGCAGTAAGAATCATTTTGTGTTCTTAGGTGTTTGTGATTTAGTATCTTACTATTTATAATATCCTATTAAATAATGAGAAAATATGTGAATGATAACAGGAATGAAACTTAGCAAGTTCATTATAATTTGGTGGTAAGTGGTAAAATCACATTTAGATTAGTTTGCATGCCAGTGCTACTGCAACTGGCAAGAAAACTTTATAAACCTATTTTATTTTATATTTCTGCCCATTATATATTTTCTAGATGTTCAAATTCCGTTTCTTTGTATGGTCAGTAACATACGTGCAATAGAAAAAAACCTCTGGTTGTACGTAAAATGGTAATGATTTAGATAGCTCTGTGGCCTCAGTGTACTAGTCATTTAGGACTATGTTTTCATTGTTCAGCGTGCGCTTTCAGCATATTTCAAATTAACTAAAGGATTATTTCAGGTAATTTTGAATTTAGAAAATGCTTTTATAATTAGTGTAATTTTTGCTTCCAATTTTTGGGTCATTTCAATTTTTGGGTCATTTCAACTGGAACATTAAATGCATAGAACATATGAGAAAGAACCTTGGAAGTCATCTATACCTCTGAATCCTCTACAGTGTTGTCTCCCAATGTAAAAATAGTCCAAAAAAATCATCTTTCTCAATCTCTAGTATCTTATTCTCTTATACATGTAGCTCAATCAGCTGAACTATCTAATTTTACTGTAGTGTAAGACAAACCTCTGCAATGTTAAATGGATCCAGTTTATAGGTTTTCTTAAATGTGAGGTGAATTTTACATATTTATTATTCAAACACATTAGTTGTATATCCTTTCTACACATCAGTTCTTCAAACAGTTGAAGATTGTTAATTGTATTGGCTAACTGTTAGGGTTAACATACCAAATATTCTCTTTATTTTATTATGAAAAGTAATGAAAAATAATGCTAGATACCATTATAATGTTCTTGCACTTATGTAGTGTTTCCTGTCAATGTGACATCCAGACTAGGATTCTATCAGTGTGTAATGTTTTGTAGTGTATACTCTGTCTTCACATGCATTGTATACTAGGTGAACTTTAGGTATATGTGTTTGTACATTGTATATAGTAGATTTGGGCCTAAATGCTGTAGTAATTTTAGATATAGTATTTCAGCTAGTTAATATTTGTTTTGCAATTGTGATGACAGTTGTGTTTTTTTTTCTTCTTGACCCATTGCACATATGACTAACTGAAGTTGTCATGTGTTCTCAAGGATAATTTAAGTGAAAGGGATTTGTGAAAATCTGACAGATACTAACTATAACTGAGCTAGTAGGTAACACTATAATTTATTTATAGCTGTGTAATATAGTTATTAATGAACTAATATAGAGAGGCTAAAATTATTATATTTTATGTGAAATTATACTACATGACAAAGGTTGGCATTATGTAATAAGTACCCACAAAATATTAACCTACTTGCAATAAATACAATTAATAATGTACATAAAAGAATGAAATTAAGCTAATTTTCTATCAAAAAAGAATTATTCATGAACAGAAAGTGGACAGCATAGATTTGATGACAGGAAGGTTGTATCTAATCTGAATTACTGAGTGACCTAGGAAGCTTGCTCAGAGGAATTACAGAATAATTATGTTAATATGCAATTATCACCTCATTTCTTCTGTAGTAACCTCAAGATGTAGTGTAGTGAGGGTGTTATAGCAAGTGCTGATAGTTTGTGAAAATACTGATGTTTGAGATTTCTGAGACAATAAGTCTAGCTTGAGGCATATAAGTGATGATCTGTCATGTTGAAGACAGATCTGACCTTTGTACTTTTTTTTTAATGCTCACAGTATATATAACTACAGGCAGTTATAGCTGTAGAACTCATTATGATTTTCTAGAAACTGAAATGTTTTATGTAGATTTAAAATTCCATTTGCAGCTTTTTATAAAGTGTAAATTTTTTTAAAGAACATTTTAAAATTCAGTTGAAGGAAAGATTCTATAGTTTATATGATTTTACATAGAGATGGACATAGTAATAATGTCTAAACATTTTATGAAAAGATCCTAATTGATACAGCAAATCCAATGAAATTTAAAAAATTGAAACAACAGAACATTATTTTATTAGTTTCCCTTTTAAAACATAATGAATAATGCTTACCTTCAAATAATGTTCCCTACTTCATATTGGCATAAATTTGTATAGATGGCTCTGTTACATATATTTACCAATATAGATGTAGCTTGGGTGGGGGGGAACTATTTGAGATGGTGTGAGATTAGCTATAGTGCAAATCTTTTCTTTCCTGGAGGACATTTAACCATTTCTTAATGTGGGAAAATTTTTATGTTAAAATTTTAGATCCGTTATTCAGTGCAGATTTTTATACTCTCTTATTCTTCATTGTATCTCAGTACAATGCTTATGATTCTTGAGTAGTATTGAAAATATATTTTGAGCATTTTTAAGTCAAAATATATTCTGAAATTTAACAGAAAGTGTCTTTCAGGCTAGCTTTTTAAAAATCCTCTCATCCATGTCAGATTTACGATGTTCCTGTTAGGACATTTTATACTTTAAACCTGGAAAAAAAATTTATTCTTGTGTAAATACTAGCTTACTGAGTTAATTTCTTAACAGCATATTTTAATTATTAATGTGCTAATAAAAATCTTTTTTCTGAAAAAGAATAACTTTATTTTTGACTAGTGATGATTAATTTAGGAGCAGGTAAACCGTATTTCATTATGTAGGTGTGAAGGAAAAATTTTGATAAATACATTTTGTATTTTAACAATATTTAATTTGATCTTTTGTCTTTTTGCTCATTGTGTTTCATAGGTAATAGATTTGTTATACATTTATACACTTTTTTTATGTTTTTGAGAAAAGTATCTTCAGAGTGTGAACTATGGGAAGCTCTTATAAAGCCATTCTGGTAATGAGGAGGCAGTCTCCAAACCAACATGATATTCTCATAGTTTTGTCACCCTGCTGTTCAGGGGGTACCAATGAAGTTGCTTTAAATGGGAAGCGTCTGTTCCATCTCTGAACCTCTAACACCAGAACAGATGGGTGGAACATGGAACATGGAAGGCTTTACCTCTGAGGTGGTAACAGTGAAACCACTCATTAACACTGAATTTACCACTTCGTTAGCAACGTTGCTTCCTGTTGAGAAAAGCTAATACAGGCTTTCAAATTGAGCATATATTTGTCTACCTCTATGATAATAAAAAATAGGAAGGAACAGAAAGTGTCTTTCAGGCTAGCTTTTTAAAAATCCTGTCATCCATAACGATTTTTGATACTGTCCCTTTTAGAACATTTTATACTTGTATTTTTTACCTACTTTAATGAGAAATAACAGGAATGGGTAATAGTGTAGCATTAACGTTTGCTGCTTCTTTACATTAACATTTACACTCTTTCCTAACACATGTTTATGTGCTGCCCATTTTTAACTTCTGTGTATGTGATATAGAAACTCCTGCTGGGTGCTGCATTAGCACCATTTTGGGGTGATATCATTGAATATGATCTTATTGGAAGTCTATTTTTATTACTGTGGGAGTTTGTCAATCTCAAAACAGAATTCTAAAATCTTGAGGAATAGAAAGTGATTGTTGGTACAAATACTAATGTGTAAGAAATGCATTTGTAATGTTTGTTATTCAAAGAACACATTTTATAAAAAGAATAATGTCATTAGTAAGATTTGTAAGTGCTTATTCTAACTGTGGAATAAGAAGCATAATTAGAAGCAATTCTTTTATTGAGCTAGATACGAAATTTTATAAAGCAAAGCATGTAGTTGGTACTATAAAAGATAGAAAATAATGAACTTTCTTGAAAATGTTTTAATTTCTTAATATTGAGTTACAAGTTCATGCTGTCACACATTATACACGAATCATTTCATTATACAAATGAAAAAATACATTTAAAGACAAATGTAAAGCGTTTACTCTTGATCTGAAAGCATGAATGTTGTGTGTCTTTCTTACTACTGTATTCTTAGTACTAGAACATCGCTTGGCACACAGTAAGGACTCACAAATATTTGGAGAATGAATAAACTATAGTTACTGTTATGTATAAAGGAAAAAGAACTGTGGAACTTTATGCAAGTACTTCACATAGTTAATACTTGAGGTTCTGCAAACTGTACATGAATATTATTGGATATATTGAGGACCTGCCCACAATTGTTGAATGTAATCATAGACAAGATGGAATTTGAATTATTTTAATGGGGTATCAACTTTCATTGGAAGAAAACTGGTTTTCTTCTTTACTTTAGGAACTTTTGCTTCGATTTTGCAATTGTGATTTTATTCAATGCTTTAGTCTTTTATTCAACGATTATTGCCTGAGGACTTAGGCCAACCATTTTATGAGTTCTATAGATAGGATGGAGACTAGCTCATGGTTCTCTCTTCAACGATGTCCATTCTTCCAAGGAGACTGGCAGTTCCTATACACTGAGGCCATTTCTAAAGGTAGAATAAGAACGGGAAACTCATCATAACAGGGAATAATTATAGCCATCATACTGTATGTCTCTGAAACTTTCAGAAGTCTCTTTTCCTCTTAAAATGTTTAGTTTTCTTCCTATAGGATTAAATGTATTCTCAAATGTCTGATAAAATTTTATCTAAATTTCATATGAGTAAACTCAAAAAAACTTAATGTATACTTATGATGTTTCAGAGTAAAATTTTTTATATTATTGCAGTCTGTCAGATCAAAATGGGATAATAGCCTTTTGGATTATGGAAGTTTAAAGTAATGTAAAACTTCGTTAGTTTGTGACTTCAGAATTTAGAATTAAGGATAATTTTTTTAAGTTGATAGAACTTTTTTAGGAGAATGTAAAGTGTTTAAGAATGAAGTAATCTTAATTTTTTTAAAAGTAAGAAGTGTTCTTTCATACATTAGCTATTGATGTTCATAACAAATGTGTTCTTCATGTAAGATTATTTACTGAGTGGTATTTTTCTTACTTTCCTCAAAAAATAAATTTTTAGTGACAAAATTTATTTCTGCAGTAAGAATTTATATTATTCTCTATTTAGAATAACTGTCCCTAGTAAATCTACTTAAGATCATTTTTTTATTAGCAATCTTTATGTGAATTTTTTAAAGTTTGTTTTCTGTCTTTTAACATACTAATTTATCTAGCTTATGTCTCTCTGTGGATTTACGTTGCTTTTCCCTATGTATTTTGTATATATGAAACATTGGGTGGTTGTTGCCTCACACAAAGAAAAAAAATAACCTTCTACACATTTTTGAAATCTTTCCTTTTTTGAAAGTATTTCTTCATTCTGGGAAAATTATTCCCAATTTTCCATGTAAAGATTAGAATTAAGGGGCCTCCCCGGTGGCGCAGCGGTTGAGCGCCGGGTTGCGAAGCTGCCCGCAGCCTCTGCAGCGCCGGTTCGATCCCCGGCTGCTCCCCGGCCACCGGAGGAGGGTCCCACATGGCGCGCAGACCTCTCCTGCCGCCCGCTGCTCTCCTCAGCAGTGTGCTTCGGTCCTTCTGCCTGCTCTGCTCCCCGCTCTGGCTCTGGTGAATTCTCTCACCCTCCCACACTTCTGACTGTACCCACTGCTTGTATAAATAAATAAATAAAAATAAATCTTAAAAAAAAATTAGAATTAAGCTAATAAAAATGTGTATTTTCAACTTCCATGCATTCTAATGGTATTCTTTCCCATGCAAATCTAAACTTTTTTTTTCCATTTTCTAGAGTAAATGTGTTAAATGGGCTTGCCAGCAATATGGATGATTTGAAGACAAACACCGATATTTCTGGTGCTAAAGAAGAACTCCTGGATGACAGCAGTTTTATCTCAGACGAAGAAAGCGGAGTTCATACACCAAAAGATTGTCAAACATCATTTCAGAAAAACAATACCTTCACTCTGCCTGAAGAACTGTCAAAGGACAAATCTGAAAAAGCCTTAAGTGGAGGCCAGTCTACTCTATTTATACATGCTGGTGCTCCTACTGTTTCTAGTGAAAACTTTATCTTGCCTAAAGGAGCTGCTGTTAATGGACCAGTTTCACACTCCTCCTTAACTAAGACTTCCAATATGAATAAAGGCAGTGTTTCATTGACTACTGGACAGCCTGTGGATCAGCCAACAACAGAATCTTGTTCAACTTTGAAAGTGGCAGCTGATCTTCAGCCATCCACACCACAGAAAGCAAGTCAACACCAAGTTCTATTTTTGTTATCAGATGTAGCACATGCGAAGAATCCTACCCATTCCATTAAAAAACTACCTACCTCTGCTTCAGTTGGTTGTGACATTCAGAATTCAGTAGGGAGTAGTGTAAAATCAGATAGCACTTTAATAAATCAAGTAGAGGTGGGTGAGAATAGGGAAGATTTATTGGTAAAGGATGATTGTGTCAATACATTAACAGGAATTTCCTCAGGTACAGATGAATTTAGGTCAGAAAATGATCCAAACTGGGATCCCCAAAAAGAATTCATTCAGTTTCTTATGACTAATGAAGACGCAGCGGATAAAACTCCAGGTCACTCTAAAGTTGGTTTAGAAAAAAAGAGAAAGCGAAAAATGGATGTAAGCAAGATCACCCGTTACACTGAGGATTGCTTTAGTGATTCTAATTGTATACCCAATAAGTCAAAAATGCTAGAAACAGACTTCCTGGAACAGAATGAAGAACTGCAAGCAATAGACTCACAGAAATATACGTTATCAAAAGTGAAGCCTGAATCAACTGATGAAGAGTTGGAATCTGTGGATACTTTTCAACATCTAATTTATAACCCAGATAAGTGTGGAGAAGACAGTTCACCTGTTCATACTAGCACTTTCCTTTCAAATACCTTAAAAAAGAAATGTGAAGAAAGTGATTCTGAGTCACCTGCTACTTTCAGCACCGAAGAGCCATCATTCTACCCCTGTACTAAGTGCAATGTGAATTTTAGGGAGAAAAAGCACCTCCACAGGCATATGATGTATCATTTAGATGGGAATAGCCACTTTCGCCATCTTAATGTTCCCAGACCATACGCTTGTAGAGAATGTGGACGGACATTTCGAGATCGTAACTCACTTCTAAAGCATATGATTATTCACCAAGAAAGAAGACAGAAGTTGATGGAGGAAATTCGTGAATTGAAAGAACTTCAGGATGAAGGAAGAAATGCACGATTACAGTGCCCTCAGTGTGTGTTTGGTACCAACTGCCCTAAAACATTTGTGCAACATGCTAAAACCCATGAAAAAGATAAAAGGTACTACTGCTGTGAAGAGTGTAACTTCATGGCAGTGACAGAAAATGAATTGGAATGCCATCGAGGCATTGCCCATGGAGCAGTGGTAAAATGTCCGATTGTCAATTCTGACATAACCCAGAGAAAAGCGCAAAAAAAGGCTTTCATGAAAGACTCTGTTGTAGGATCATCCAAAAAATCAGCTGCCTATGTATGTAAGATGTGTCCTTTCACTACTTCAGCCAGAAGTATTTTAAAAAAACACATGGAGTACTTGCATTCATCATCATGTGTTGATTCATTTGGTAGCTCTCTTGGACTTGATAAAAGAAAAAATGACATCCTAGAAGAACCTATAGATATCGATAGCACTAAACCTTTAAGTAAACAGCAGTCAACCACATTTCCAAAGAACTCTGCTTTAAAACAAGATGTAAAGCGAACATTTGGATCATCCTCACAATCAAGTAATTTTTCAAAATTCCATAAGCGGACAAACAGAATACAAAAAGCTCGGAAAAGTGTTACCCAGTCAGGTGTAAATGTGTGCAATCAAAGCAATTCTCACAAGACTGTTATGATTAAAAACAGCGTTGACCAAAAACCCAAATATTTCCATCAAGCAGCAAAAGAAAAATCTAATGCCAAGGCAAATAGCAACTATTTTTATAGACACAAATATGAAAACTATAGGATGATCAAAAAATCAGGTGAATCGTATCCTGTGCATTTCAAAAAAGAAGACACGAGTTCACTAACTTCTTTACATCTGTTTTCATCATCAAACAATTCTCACAATAGTTTTATTTCAGACCCGCATAACTCTGACACCAAAAGGGCAGAAAACTTCAAAGACCATAGGCGTGTAGCTGCAAAGAGAGTAAAAGAATCTAAGAAGGGAAGTTCTGCTGGAGGAGAAGACTTGGATAGCTATCCAGATTTCTTGCATAAAATGACTGTTGTTGTTTTACAGAAACTTAATTCTGCCGAAAAGAAAAATAGCTATGAAACAGAAGATGAAAGTTCCTGGGATAATGTTGAGCTAGGTGACTATACCACACAGACCATAGAAGATGAAACCTATAATGATATTAATCAAGAACATGTAAATTTATTTCCTCTATTTAAAAGCAAGGTGGAAGGTCAGGAGTCTGGAGAAAATACTACCCTTAGTTATGATCAGAACGATGGTTTTTATTTTGAATATTATGAAGATGCTGCAACTAATAACTTTTTGCATGAGATACATGATCCTCAGCATTTAGAAAATGCAGAGACTTCATTGTCAAAGCATGGTTCTGTCTTTCATTGGACTGATCTGTCTCTGGAGAAGAAATCATGTCCTTACTGCCCAGCAACATTTGAAACGGGTGTTGGGTTGTCAAATCATGTCCGGGGACATCTTCACAGAGCAGGATTAAGCTATGAAGCCCGACATGTTGTATCACCAGAACAAATAGCCACAAGCGACAAAATGCAACATTTCAAAAGAGCTGGCACAGGGACACCTGTTAAGCGAGTTAGAAAAGGTAAGTTCCTGTAGATCATTTGGGCTAATTGTCCTTATTCAAATTCGAAGGATTTGAAGGTTTTATTTGAATTGGTCTTTATTATAGTCACATAATTTCACATGTCAGTTAATTAGTTTTAAGGTGGTCAATTTATTTTTAAAATTCTGATATAACTCTTACAAAAATTTTTTTTAGCTATAGAGAAGTCTGAAACCACTTCAGAACACACTTGTCAGCTCTGTGGTGGTTGGTTTGATACTAAAATTGGATTGTCAAATCATGTTAGAGGCCACCTGAAAAGACTTGGAAAGACCAAATGGGATGCTCACAAATCTCCAATCTGTGTTCTGAATGAGATGATGCAAAATGAAGAAAAATATGAAAAGATCTTAAAGGCATTGAACAGTCGTCGTATTATTCCCAGACCTTTTGTAGCTCAGAAACTTGCATCAAGTGATGACTTCATATCCCAAAATGTTATACCTCTTGAAGCATACCGTAATGGCCTAAAGACTGAAGCTTTATCAGTGTCTGCATCCGAGGAAGAAGGTCTGAGTTTTTTAAGTGAATATGATGAAACAAAACCAGAACTGCCCAGTGGAAAAAAGAATCAGTCTCTCACACTGATAGAACTGCTTAAAAATAAAAGGATGGGAGAAGAAAGGAATTCTGCTATTTCTCCTCAAAAGATACATAATCAGACGGCAAGAAAGAGATTTGTTCAGAAATGTGTTCTTCCATTAAATGAAGACAGCCCGTTGATGTATCAACCGCAGAAAATGGACTTGACTATGCACTCAGGTAAGAGGACACTTATGACTATCTCATTTAAGATCAACAAATATTATTATGTTTACTTTACTGGAATATTTGTAGAAAATGCTTTTTCAGAATCTTTTATTTAAGCTGCTTTTTTTGCAGAACAGAGATTGGTTATACTCTCATTTCTATATAAATCTTCAATTGATGCTCATCAGCACTGAATTCTGTGTGCCTCATTACTTGGTCAGAATGTAAGGTGAGAACTAAAGCATAAACAAACAGCTGATCTGTAAAAATGAAATTTGCTGTGGCCTGGGTGGTTCTGTGGCTGGGAGGTTGACGTTGAAAAGCATAGCATTACTGAAAAGGCAAACCTTTGTCATATGTTTGCTAGTTCTTTAAAGTGACAATGTTCTCAAGATTTAGCTGTTGGTTTTCCTACTGCTTTGGTAAAACAAAACAAAACAGACTCTCTAAGCCGAATGGATTGGTGTCTGATGTGTGTTGTGATTAACCCAAAGAAACTTCTCTCCAATTCCTCATTGTATTGTGGGATAGTTTAGTTTTGGAAAACTGTTGTGAGTATAAAACATATTTGTCTGAGGTTTTAAATTTTCCATTGGTGTACTAATGGACCGAATGGGTGGTTTGGCTTAGTGCTTGTGCACCAGCAGTTTTTCCCTTTTCAAATGAATATTTTGTATTTCTTGGCAAATGATGTAGCGGTTGAAGTAGCCAAGCCTTATTTGGTATTGTTAAGTCTGTTTTATACTTTTAGACTTGAACAATTTTAAGTGTCTGTAGGTTCCTTTTGGTGGTTAAGAATGTTGGATATTAAGTTTGATGTCTCACAATTTTAGTACGGTGTCGAATGTAATTGATGAATGGATTAATAAGAAGTTACTGTCATGTCAATTTGTTTACTTTGGGCAGCTACTGGGATATCTAACTATTCTTCAATGCAGTTTTGATACAAGGAAAAGTTACTGGTATTGCAGTAGTATGAAAAACAGTTTATTTTGTATGGGCTTCTGGTTAACGGGCTTCTGGTTAATAGAGCTCTTTCTCATGTGAATAGTCTTTCAAAGTCAATTTTTCAACATTTTCCAGGAGGATAAAATGTAAGGAAGATGTGTTAACTGTGTTGAACAAGGTGCAGTACACTTCAGAGAGGTAAAGCATATTTGTGGCTATCACGATAATGTTGAAGAAACCAATTGAAATGTGTGGAGGGAATGAGGGTTGTCTGAGAAGTTAGGAGTTTCTTATTGTTTCAACTGTTTTCTTTCCTGTGATGCCTAAAATGTTAGCTTGTTGATCATTTATTTAGCACAAAGATTTTAGCAAAAACTTCAAATCATTAACTTTCATTATTGATTGCGCATTCAGAGTAATGAACATAAAATGCCCTGAATAAAATGTTGTGTCTAACAGCTGTTCAGTGGTGTGTTTTACCACCTTTTCTCCCAGCCTTCATCAGAAAGCCTAATTTAGTATTGAGCCTTTTACGGTTTTGTGGATAAAACACTTTAATTACCACTTTGTCAACTAGACTTTTTAATTCTTTTTATTGGTGATGTTGTAAGCTTTGAAACTTCTCAACAGAACTGTGCTATTCAAATCACAGGATTGTATTTTAGGTTTAGGAAATGATCTGCGTAACACAGAAATCTGCAAGAAAGTGATAATAGGTGTTAAATCCAGAGAAGTTCAGAGGTTCAAGACATTCCTCTTCCACCTTTCCAAAGCATGGGTTGGCTCTAAATACTAACTACAAACTAACAGTAGTTAATTTGACTCCCCCTCCCTAGTTTAAGTTACGCTGATTCAATGACCGTTTTTTAAAACCACCTTTATTATGGTACTTTTCACGCTTTTAGCTAAGAAAATTTCACTTTTTGAAGTGAGAACTGGATTATAGTTTTCTTTTGAATGATAGGTATGCCTGTGAAGCTTAGAACATGTGTGCATTGCAATACGACGTTTACAAGTGCTGTTAGCCTGTCCAACCACTTACGCGCTTATGCACGAAAGAAGAGTGCTGGACTTTTGACTGGTACAGGTATGTTTGAACAGATAACACAGCAAGCCTGTTTGATACAGTACACATTTTTTTCTCACCGGATTGGTGCTAATTCAGATGATATTTATAGCTTTCTTTGGTAAGCAACAGTTGAATCTGAATACACATTAAATTTCAGCAACTTGTAAACCGTTAGGTAAAATTTTAAGCAAGTTACTCATTTTCCTTTGGCTCTTATTGGCTTGATTTTTGGGGAAAAGAGCCTACTGGAGGTGTGGAACTTTTGAGTCTACATTCTTCTCAATGATTTTTAAATTAGACCTTTTTTCATTTTTTTTTTTTTTTAAATTTATATTTGTTAGGTGATTCCAATAAGACACCTCTCTTTGGTTAAAAGAGATTGTGGTTCTAGATTGGGAAAATGCTTTTATCAAGAAAGGAAATTATAGTGAAATTTCAAGTGTGTGGCTTGATTAGAAAACTAAGCAAATTAATGAACTTTCAATAGTCTTCAGAATCTTTGGTTGGCAAGTCTTTCTTAATAATGGCCCATGCACCACTGACTAGGTTCTTTTAATGCCCCCAAACTGTAGTTAGGATTAATAAATATAGCTATGCGCTTAAATATTAACATGCACATTTCTGTGTTATTTTGGGTTGGTTAGCCCAGCCTTGCAGATACCTCTTCCTACTACTGGCCTATGACAATTTTATTAGTTTACTCATATGTAATAACTGCTTCTTAATCCCTCTAAAATGCCTTCTTCTTTTCATTTGTAGCGTTTCAAGCTACCGTGCTTTAGCAACTCTATTTCTCTTGTATCTTAAAATATATGTTCTTTTCTAAATGGATCTCCATAAATCCTTTTGCCTAAAATTCTCTTCTAATCTTTTTATTTCTCTTGCTCTTTTAAATCACTGCGTTCTGCTTTCTTCTAGTTGTTGTTTTCCCAACTTTTTTGTTCTTCCTCACGTCTTCCTATGGCTTTACATCCAGTATGTTCTTGCCACCAAAGAAACACTTGTGTTCATGCTAGTATCTTTCTTCTGCTTCTTTGCTTTATCCTTTGACTTGATATACAAATGAGCAAGGATGGCTGTTGACCATCAATATTAGGAGGAGGAGGAGAGAGTGAGTTTTGCTTTGCTGGAATAGCCCTCTTACTGTGGGGCTATTCCCCCACAGTATGATATTCCCACCTTCATCAGACTTGGAAGGTGATTGCAGACATTAGAGGCTGCAAAGCAGTGAAAATAAGAGACTGTAGAAACGTGAAATCACTATTATTGTTATCATAGTCACTCTTACTGAATACTTGCTTTATGTCAGAAGCTATACTGTGGTGCTTACTTGCTAAATATTTAATCTTCACAACCACCATATGAGTTATAGGTGCTATAATTCTTTTCATTTTATAGGATACTAGGACTTAGAGAACTTAAAGCAAGTTGCCTAGACATCTACAGTTAATATTAGGAAAGTTGAAATTCAAATCAAGGTTCTCCTATCCTAAATTTTTTGTTTTTAATCAGTATTATTATATACATAATGAAAGCATTTGAATATCCTAAAATGAAGGTGGGTTTGAGCAGGGTAGTATTATGGTGAAGACAAGAGTCTAATTAGAAAGTATAGGAGTCCGGGCCTCCCCAGTGGCGCAGCAGTTGAGCGCTGGGTTGCGAAGCTGCCCGCGGCCTCGGCGGCGCGGGTTCGATCCCCGGCTGCTCCCCGGCCACCGGAGGAGGATCCCACATGGTGTGCAGACCTCTCCTGCCACCCGCTGCTCCCCTCAGCAGTGTACTTCAGTCCTTCTGCCTGCTCTGCTCCCCACTCTGGCTCTGGTGAATTCTCTCACCCTCCCGCGCTTCTGACTGTACCCAGTGCATGTATAAACAAAACAAACAAACAAATATAATAAACAAATAAATAAATAAAAAAAAAAAAAAAAAAGAAAGTATAGGAGTCCAAGAACAGTTAGACCTGAATTACATTTTAGAGGATATTAGAAATGTTCCATTCTGATTATTCAGGCAGATTATACAAACTTTCAGCAAAGCAGATCTCCCCAGTCCAGATTTTATTCTAGTCCATTAAAAAGTGCTTTACCTCATCTGAAAATTCTTCAAAACAGGATTAATTGTTCAGTGACCTACCTTCATTGACCAAGAGTACACTTTAATGAATGCTATATAAACTAAAAAATGTCATTAATAGAAAAAATGAGGACATATACCAAAATCACTAAATACTAACCAAAATGTTAGAAGTGTTAAAAAATATAGAGTGTGTGCTTGGCAGTTTTAGGACAAAGAAAAATGAAAATTTGAAGAAAGTTGGGAGGAGGCAGGGAGTATTTTCCACAGCTGATGCCCACATAGAAGAAACAAACAAACTTATGTTCCCTTTCCTTGGAAATTTTGAAACTTTCCCTGGATTTTTAAAATGTTCTTGACTAGTAGAGCTATGCAGATGTCTGCTGCTTATTCATGCCAATTAAGATTTTTTTTAATCAGCTTTATTAATTTTTTTTGTTGACCAAATGTAGAGTTCTATATTGTATTTATAAATTCCACATGCTTATACTCTTCCCCACTGGCATATTCTAAACTGCTACAAAGCAGTGGTCCTAACCTGTCATCTTGGAGGGTTCCACTGGGTTATTATTAGAAATTCATCAGTTCATGTGAATAAGAAGCATTATTGTTCAAGAATATATAGATATATGATATTTTGATGAATAAAAAGCATTCCTCTCTTAAAATCTTTACATTAATCCAAGTTATCACAAAACTGGAATAATGTAAAGGGAAAATAGGAAGGAATAAAGCTTCCATAAGAATGTCTAGTATTTGGTCTCAAGCAATTTTCATTTATGTGGATTTTAAATGATGTGACCCACTCTTGAAGGAAATACTTAGATATTCCTAGGCTAAAGACCTGCTTGATGACCTGTGATAGAAGAATCTATAAGCTTTCTTAGAAGTGCCCAACCCCCTGTCTTCTGTAGGAACTGGTGGCCTTTTTGAGGGAGAGGTGTAGTCCATATTCCAAATACAGGAAATCTAAGTTTAAAAACTCTGTCTGCTTTCCTATATATTTACTTACTCAAATACTTGCAGTATGATGATTCTTGATCTTTTTTGGGTCATTAGAAAAGTCACGTGCTCCATCCCAGAAATGTACCCTTATTCATCCACAGATTACAACAAAATTTTTTATCTAGACTTTGCATATCCCTTAAAGATTATCATCCATAGACCTTCTTTGACAGAATACTGAGAGTGGGGAAATGCAAAAATAAAATGAAGTAATAGAAACACAGAACTGAGAATCAGGTACTCAGAAGTCTTTTTTAAATGAGTGAATTAGAAAATGCTTAAAATGCCAGAACTGTGTAACATCAAAAACAATTTATATTATCACAAAAGTAAAAGAAAACATCATTCCTAATTTTAGTAAAAGGAACTAATAAAGAAAACTTTGGAATAAAAGACATGGAGAGGTGGCGGTACTGGGTATAGAATTAAATTGTCAAAAAAGAATACACTTCACAGATTAAAATTTTGCCCAGAGCTGACTCAGTTGATCAGCCATTTGGCAGCTTCAAATAAATTGTTCAGTTTATAATTTTATGTGCCTTCAGCTGTGGATAATCATTTATGAAGCATTTACTTTTATTTAATGGTCTTTGTCTAAAGGTGGTAGTGCCAGAGGGTTTCCTTTATAATCCTGTATTGTAAATCCAAGGCATATTCCATATTCAGGAATTTATCCCAACTAATATAGGCTGCACTTTATTTATTTATTTATTTATTTTTTTAAGATTTTTTTTTTTTAACGCACACAAATGCTGGGGAACAGGCCAGAGGTGCTGGGGGGTGAGACGATTCACCCAGAGACAGAGTGGGGAACAGAACAGGCAGATCTACTGAAACACACTTATAAGGTGAGTAGCAGGTGCGACAGGAGGGGTCTGCTGTGCCATGTGGATAGCTTCTTGGCCAGGGATAGCACTTGTGCTGCAGAGGATCGCCTCTTGCGCCACCAGGGGGGCCCTAGACTGCACTTTTAGTAGACTTTTTCAGATTTTGCTTTCTTTAGATTAATTTTTTGGAAACGCATATAGCTTTGTCCTAGTTAATTCCTTATATATCAAATAAAAACATAATTAGAACATTTTCATTAAAAATCAGAAATTTCATGTTGTTCAAATTAGATGTTTTTGACTTTTAATTTTAGCTGTTTGTTTTTTGTGTTTAGTAATATTTAAATCAGTGATGTTTTTATACTAAGTATAAAAGTTATTACTAAATTTACTAAGTTACTCAGTAAACTAAGTATTACAAAGTTAGCAGTCGAGTGACTCTACACACTGGTTAGCCCCTTTTTTAAAAAAGATTTATTTTATTTTTATGCATACAAGAGCTGGGGTATAGGCCAGAGGTCAGGGGGGTGAGAGGATTCACTAGAGACAGAGTGGGGAACAGAACAGGCAGATTGACTGATATACACTGCTGAGGGGAGCAGCGGGTGAGTCAGGAGAGGTCTGCTGCGCCATGTGGATTGCTCCCTGGCTGGCCAGGGATCCAATTTGTGCTGCAGTGGCTGCGGTTAGCTTCATAGGTTGCATCTTAATACCTTGCACCACCAGGGAGGCCCATAGTTATAAAATTTCTAAAATAGAATTAAGACAAGGTGTATTTTATCAACTTAATCAGCAGTTAGGAGTAAAAATATTTTGAGCTCAAAGTAATGTCATTAAGATGAATGCATGCTTGCACAATCCTCCTCAGTGGTATGTATTGATCTGTTATCTCTTGGAAAGAAGAAAGAACAGCAGTGGTGTGGTGTGCAACATTTTATTGGTACTCCATTTTACATCTTGAGTACTACATGTACAAATTCATATTCAGACACATGCATGCCTACGCATGCGTGCGTCCACACTCACCTGTTCACTCACTCATCTGACTTGACTATGATGCACTCTGTTTTGTTCCTTTTCATTAAAAATTAATGTTAGTCTTGACTCAGTAAATTAAATTACTGCCCACTAAGAAGTCACTATCCATAGATTGAAAACACTCACTATAAGTGACTTTTTCTCTTAGGACTAATATGACCAGAATCAACAATAATGGTAATATCATAGAAATCATATGGTAAGAGAGGAAATTTTTTTTACTCTTTGTTATCAAATTTTTATCTGTAGATCATATTTTTTTCATCAAATGCTGACCTTTAATACTTAAAATAAATTGAAAGTATCTCATTACTTAAAATTAATACAAGAAATATATTTATGCAGATAAGGGGGAAGGGCTCCAGCTCATTATCTTCAGAACACTTCCATAATGTTTTAGGAGTGTGAATGTTGCTCTTCAATAGATTCACTCATAAATTTTTACGAGAAATTTTTTGAATTGGAACTAGAGTCTTTCAGTCATCCCACTACTGTAATATATCGAAATTCTTTTTCATAAAGTCAGTATTTTGTTTTTCTTTTTTTTTTTTTTTTTTTTTTTTTTTTTTAAATTTTTTTTTTTTTTTTTTTTTTTTTTATAGAGGCATGTTTTTATTTATTTATTTATTTGTTCGTTTGTTTCGTTTATACATGCACTGGGTACAGTCAGAAGCGCGGGAGGGTGAGAGAATTCACCAGAGCCAGAGCGGGGAGCAGAGGAGGCAGAAGGACCGAAGTACACTGCTGAGGGAGCAGCGGGCGGCAGGAGAGGTCTGCGCGCCATGTGGGACCCTCCTCTGGTGGCCGGGGAGCAGCCGGGAATCGAACCGGCGCTGCAGAGGCTGCGGGCAGCTTCGCAACCCAGTGCTCAACCGCTGCGCCACCGGGGAGGCCCAGTATTTTGTTTTTCATGCCATCTGCTTTTAAGTGGAATACTAAGTTACATGTTATTTAACAGGATCTTTTGCCTATTTTCGGCTTTAATGATATAATTGGTAATAGAGGCCTGCAACAATAAGTGCTAATGAAAATATAACACAGTGCCAGGTGCTGAGTGGGTGTATAAGCTACTAGAAAAGTAATTCTTGTATTGTAGAAAGTGCTGTTGGAACATTTTTTGCTGTGATGGAAAGAAAAAATAGTATTGTGAAAGCTTCCCAAGGTGCACTAAATTACTTTTCATGAATGTCTCCACAGTATCTTTTAAAATACTATTATAGTATTGCATCGTCACGGACATTATATGCTTTTTATGGTGGTCCATTGGGCCCAAAAGAGTACAGATAAAAAATTTTAATCTCCTTGTTATTATTAAATGCTAAAGGAGCAAACCAGCTTCAAGTTAAAGCAAATACCTTAATAATTTCTCTAAGACTAGTTTGTGTGGTGAGGGGGCATACATGAGAAAAATAAGACATGTTCCTATCATTAGAGAACTTAGGAAAGGATTATTGGTAACACATGTAAAACTAAAAATTAAAGAACTATGCAAGATAGTATTCAAATAAATGGTGTATAATGGCTCTAAGTGTTGTTGGACTTCAAGATGATCATTTTAGTATAGGCCTCCTTTCAAGGGGAGCTACAAATTCAGTTGGTTTTTTTTTTTTTTTCTTGCTGCCTTTTTTACCATTTATCTCAGTGTTCATTAGACTGCAAAAAGAAAAATAAAATTCAAGTTGGTGTGTTTTGTGTCATCGTTTTTTAAATGAGAGAAAAATAAAGGCAGTAGTCAAGTTCATTCACTCAACAAAAATTTTAGTTGTTGTATTGTATTGACCATGCTGGCCAAGACTGTAAAGACCCTGTACTCTGGCTGCATAAACGTAATTATAATGCAGTATACAAATATACTAATAGATGCTAATAAGGAAAATTTTGGACTGTATTACCTAGATCTTGAATTTGAAGGATGAGTGTTTTTAGGAAGAAGAGGCGAAGTGGAACATTTCATTTAGAGAGAAAAACAGTGTGGTGGGCACAAAGGAAAGAAATAAGCAATTCAAGAGGTCCTGGAAGATTCACTTCTAGGAGTTTGAGAAGACGGTTAATGCTTTGAAGCTGGAGTTAATGTTTTGAATGTTTGCTAAAAAAATTTAGAAAGTCATCAATTAAGGGAATGTCATGGTCAAACTTACCATTTATTTGAAAAGTGATCCCTAATACAATGAAAAGTGGGTTTCCATATTTTCTTGACTTTTACTGACTTACCTCTGTGGTATGATTTTTCTTTAAGAGTGCATATTTGTATGTATCTACATGCCAGTGTATCATTTATTCAAGATTAGCAAGGTAATCAGTTGTTCAAGGATTTTCCCAGTAATCAAAGACTAGTCCCAAACTTAATTTTATCCTAACCATTTTGATGATAATTTTTTTTAATGTTTGTCTTGTTTCTACCTTGTGAGGTAGTACACTGTTTAGTCATTGGGGTATTTAGTTATGGATACTAAGTGTTTTATTATGTCAGCAAGAACTGAACTCTTTGCCCACAATTGTGAAAAGTTTTCGGTTGATTTATTCACTCATTTAACAGGCATTTTTTCAGTTCCTATTCTGGTTTATTCATTGTCCTAAATACTACAGAGATAAATTGGAACCGAAGCACATATAACAGTAATGCAAGACAGATATAAGTAACATTAGAGCTATTCATGAAATACTGTGGAAGTTAAGGTGGAGAAGAAAGGTACTTTTCCATTAGACCAGGATGTAGTATGGCTTTTGGAAGTAATATTTAATTTGGACCTTTAAGGACAGCAATTGAAATGGAAAATGGAGTTCAAGAGAGGGAAAGGAACATTCATGAAGAAAGGAACAACTTGGTACTATTTGGGAAGTTTATTGAAAATATTAGGAAGTGGGAGAGAAGGCATTTAAAGATGGGACAAATAAAGGATTTAGAATGGCAGAATGCTAACCTGTAGTGTAGCAATTAATTTTGTAATGTGGAATAAATAAAAATAATCGTAAGAATTTGTGTAAAGCCTTTAAAACTGCATTTTAAATAAAAGCAATTTGGTGTGGAGGTAGAGAAATAATAGATGAAGGCATTTTAGGAGTCCTGAACCAGAACAGTGATGCTGGGATATTAGAAGAGACATAGTAGATGTATGAGCAACATGGAAGTAATGAAAGCAGAATTTGGCAGATGAGTTAATTAGAAGAATATGGGAAAAGAGACAATGTCTAAGGGTTCCATGTCTTGTTACTGGAAGGATGGTTACCAGTACAATGAATGAATCTTCTACGTGGTGCTTGCTATGAGAAGTGTGGGCTTCATTACTTCTCTGGCTATCTATCATTCATCTAGCAACTCTTTATCATCCAGCTGTCTACTGTAACAAGGCAAATAAATAACCATGCTTATTGATTCAGTACATTTGTTTTAGGAGAATTAAGCCTAGAAGTTATGTGCCATTGGAGCATAAAATATTTACATTTTTATAATACCTGCTTTTACTGGCCCATTGGCTATACTTTAGGAGTGGCATTTGATTGATAATCTTTATGACCAATGCCTTATTTTTCATAAAAGTATTACTGTTCTCCTAGGTTCTGTGAGTTTTGCTTTTTATATCTAGTTTGTTTTTTTGTTGTTTGAATTTTTCTTTTTTTTTTTTTTGAATAGAGGCATGTTTTATTTATTTATTTGTTTGTTTGTTTGTTTTGTTTATACATGCACTGGGTACAGTCAGAAGCGCGGGAGGGTGAGAGAATTCACCAGAGCCAGAGCGGGGAGCAGAGCAGGCAGAAGGACCGAAGTACACTGCTGAGGGGAGCAGCGGGCGGCAGGAGAGGTCTGCGCGCCATGTGGGACCCTCCTCTGGTGGCTGGGGAGCAGCCGGGGATCGAACTGGCGCCGCAGAGGCTGCGGGCAGCTTCGCAACCCAGCGCTCAACCGCTGCGCCACCAGGGAGGCCCTGTTTGAATTTTTCTTAACCTGTCTAATAAAGGTATTAGACAGGTTGTATGTCTTTATTAGACAGGTTGTAGTGTTGTGTATGCCTCAGCTTCTATTCTAACAGAAAGTTCTTGAAAGCTTTCATTAATCTGCATTAAAATACAGCTAGTCCTTACAGTAATGAAGCATGTTACAGGCCAAAACTTAACTGTGGATAATTTGCTTTAAGAGACTTCATGGAAATAAAATAATACACAGACTCTGTCTTTTGGAAATCAGGACAAGAGGAAGTCTTGTTGGAGATTGATGGTCCTTACCTAAGAAGTAGAACAGTAGTATTTTCTATTTCTTTGTGTCTGAAATTTGAGGAGTAAAGTTAATTCTTACTATTCCATCTTTAAAATATATACTTATTTGTGGCCTAAAATGAAGTTAGCTAAAAGAGAAAATATCTGGTTTGGATTATAGTTTGAATTTTGGCTGGAATGTATAAAGAGCTTTAAAATTTTATAGCAAGTCAGATCAGAGCAATTAGTATTATGAATTTATGACATTTAGATTTATTATAATTATTTTGAGCCCTATCTAAATTGAATGACTGGCATGGTAATTTACATTACAGATAATTTAACCAAAATTTAAAGTGGTTCCCTTAATTAACTATTGTAATCAATTTTTATAATTGTGCCTAGTAAATGGTAACTTGGAAATATTGAGACTCTTATAGGGTAGGGAATGTGATTATAGCTGGATAATTCTTCTAGGCAGATTACTTAAAGCAGGATTAGCAATATATATATTAATTGTTATCCCAGTTTTAGATGTCTTAATCTTAGAAAAGTGGTTGATACTGATAATAAATGCCTATTTTGCTTTAATAAAACAGCATGTAAGATTATCATTCCACCTTAAGAGGAATTTTTTTCTTTTTTCTTATTTTTACCACAGAGAAATAATATATTTGCTATTCTATTAACTCTTAACTGACCAGTCAGTAACTTGTAGATGAATTATTCTTAGGTTTTTAACAACTGAGAAAACTAGTCTGCCTCCAATTTCTCTGTTTATAAAAATGTGACAAAGTTTAGCTTTGCCCTTCACATATTGAAAATGCTTGCTGATAATATTCTCTTATAATCATCCTCTCTAATTTGAAATAGCAGAGGCTTCTCCAGATGAATGTACTTTTTCTCCTGAATAAATCAAAGTTTTAAAAGACTACCCTCATTTGTTTTAATAACTTTTACTGAACCAAGTATATAACGGTGTTGTTACCCATGATAGGAACTCCTATTTTGTAGGACATGCTCAAACTGTCTCTTGTAGTCTAGTTTTTGTTAAGCCATAAGCCCTATGCTTAAAGCAAAGGAAATCTGCTTTTCAAATATTTTGCATTTCATTCTTTTCTGGGTAAAATGTTAAAACTTGCAGTACCTAATTAATTTTACCATTGTTGCTCTGTGGTTTTTCAGTGATTGTTTTTTAGAATGGGAACTCTGAAAACTGATGTAAGTTACCTAGGATACTGGAAAATATGTCCAGTTATTTAGAGTGAAAATATCAAGGGGAAATGATAAGAATAGATAATTTTCAAGTTGTTGTTTGTTGTGCCTATATTCTTAATTCTGACTAGAAAAGGAACATTTCTTTTCTTAAAAATTAAACTGATTTAGATGTACATTTTGGAAATAATGACTGGTTTGATTATAACAGTATAGCTAGCAGCAAAATAATTGATGCTGAGACTAGGGAAGTCCTTTCCAATTTTAATGCACTGCAGAGAGAGGGATTTAACTATTTTTCATTATTTTAATAGCTGTTTTCTTAGGGACCAAAAGATTATGCGGTAGAACTAACAGTCTTCCTCAGTGTGATAAAGGCACTCAGAACCCCAAACTGGCTACATAACTTGTAAATTTGTGAACTCCATTGTAAAATGAAAATGTAGTGCCTTGTGTTTACAAACTAGTAAGAATTACAAGACTGTAATAGCAGAGCATTAAATCAAGTATGGAACCCTATGCCACTAACTCTACAGGTTGTACACTGATGGAGTCTGTCTTGTAGGCACTTTATATAGAAGTATACAATTGATGCTGGCGCAACATTAAAATGGCTCTCCTGTTAAGGTCATTTTCATACCTTACTGGCTTCCTGAATGAGCTCATAGCTGCTGTTTCCTCCCCAACTTATATAGGCCAACTAGATGGAGAACTTTTCTTTCCTCTCAAAAGGTTATGATTCACCTCTTATTTTGGGTATATATAACCTGGCAGTTAAGTTTCACTTTACTCCAGAGATGCCAACAATAATTAGGCAGGAACAAAAGAGATGAAATAGGACTTGTAACTAATTGGACAAGGGAGAATGAGTGTAAGTAAGCTATTTTGGTGATAAATGTTAATTCTGTTTTGATGTGCTTCAGATTTAAGAATTAAATCCTCTCATTCTTTGAGGTCATTCCTGTAGTGAATTAAAAATTATGTGATTCATTTAAGCAATTATTGTATATAATGGGCAAGTGAGTAGAAAGGGCAAAAGGATTTATTTATACTGTTAGAGCCCAAAGTAAATTTTTCTTGTATAAAACTAAATAATGTCTCAGAAAACAAACTTGAATTTAAATCTGTTGTATTACTAACTTGCTTTTCACTGATCCAATTTAGTGCTTTAGATACATTTTTTTTTTATTTCATAGCGTGGCAGTATTGTGTTCTTTTTTGAGTGTTCATGAGTTTATTGTATTTCTCTTTCATTTCTAATTGATCAAAATGGCTGTTTTACTAAAAAGTATATTCTAAAACTTTTTGTGTAACTTTACAGCTCAGTTCACTCTCCTTACAAGTAAAAATTCTTAATAGCAATTTAGATTTTTTTTTGTAGCATCTTTTTTATTATTATTTAAATTTTATTTTTATATCCCCCTTACAATTACAACCCCCTTATTTTGACCCCAAGTCCTCCTTTCCCTGCCCCCATCCCCCACAGAGTGTCTCTGGTTCATAGTTGTTTGTTGATTTTGATATTTTCTTTCTTATAGTTATTCTTTTTCCTGGTCCCTTATTTAAGTTTTCTAGATTCCTGCTATGAGTGAGACCATCTGGTATTTTTCTTTTTCTTTCTGACTGACTTTGCTGAGCATGATCCCTTCCAGCTCCATCCATGTTGCTGCAAATTGCATGTGTTCATCTTTTTTGAATGCTGAGTAATATTCCATGGTGTATATATACCACATCTTCTTGACCCAGTCATCTATTTTTGGGCATTTGGGTTGTTTCCAAAGCTTAGCTATTGTAAACAGTGCTGCTATAAACATAGGGGTGCAGGTGCTCTTTGGAATTGATGTTTCTGTGTCCTTTGGGTAAATACCTAGGAGTGGAATTGCTGGATCATATGGAAGCTCTATGTTTAGTAGGTCCAGAAATCTCCACACAGCTCTCCACAATGGTTGGACCAGTTTGCACTCCCACCAACAGTGCAGGAGAGTTCCTTTTTCTCCACAACCTCGCCAACATTTGTTGTTGCTGGTTTTTTTAATATGTGCCATTCTCACTGGTGTAAGATGGTATCTCCTTGTAGTTTTGATTTGCATTTCTCTGATTACAAGTGATGTTGAACATTTTTTTCATATGCCTGTTGGCCATTTGCATTTCCTCTTCAGAGAAGTTTCTTTTTAGCTCTTCTGCCCATTTTTTGGCTGGATTATTTTCTTTGTTTTTGTTGAGTCTCATCAGCTCTTTGCAGATTTTTTTTATATATATATATTTTTTAAGATTCATTCATTCATTCATTCATTCATTCATTCATTCATTCATTTATGCAAGCACTGGGTACAGTCAGAAGCACGGGAGGGTGAGAGAATTCACCAGAGCCAGAGCAGGGAGCAGGACGGAAGTACACTGCTGAGGGGAGCAGCGGGCGCCATGTGGGACCCTCCTCTGGTGGCCGGGGAGCAGCGGGGGATCGAATCGGCACTGCAGAGGCTGTGAGCAGCTTCTGCGCTCAACCGCTGCGCCACCGGGGAGGCCCTCTTTGTAGATTTTTGCCATCAGTCCTTTATCATTGGTGTTGTGTGCAACAATGTTCTCCCAATCAGTGGGGTTTCTCTTTGTTTTTGTTATTGTCTCTTTTGCTGTGCAGAAGCTCTTTAGCAATTTAGATTCCTTATAAATCAGTAACTTCAAAATTATTTTTTATAGTCTTCTGGTTAAAAATGATCACTTTAACATTTTCTGCCTCCCTGAGTAGGAATCGTAGGAAGGTTTGTGTGATTGTTTTGTTCCTTTCTCAAGAAATAACTATACATAAGGAGAAGAAAATTAAGAATTTCTGAAACTGGTAACTTTCAAGTACAGAATAATATTAATTATAAAATAGTTAGAACCCAAAAAAGGGATGTACGTGTGTTTTGGTTTCTGACATTAGTGAATGCAAATAAAAACCTATCACAAAGAAAGGCTTTATGTGAAATTATCACTTTGGTAGAATATTAATATCACAAACATAGATTGAGTTTATACTTAAACTGAATGTATTAGTGACCTTCTGGTTCTAATGTTTCAGTGACTGCTGGTACAGTTCAGATTAAAACTGCTTTTCCCTATAAATATAATAAAATCTGTTAGTGTGATTCTAAACCAATATTAAACCAAAACATCTGTTAAATGAAAACATTTGTGTAATAGACATGTTTGTACATCATCTTTTTCATTTAGTGGAATATTTATATAAATCGTCTTTTTCTTGTAGAGCATACCCTTTGTATATATATTAATAATAGTGA
Source organism: Talpa occidentalis (assembly GCF_014898055.3). Taxonomy (NCBI): domain Eukaryota; kingdom Metazoa; phylum Chordata; class Mammalia; order Eulipotyphla; family Talpidae; genus Talpa; species Talpa occidentalis. Next base: position 93,567,790 of record NW_023605305.1, on the reverse strand, counting down.
AATACTCAGTTTTTTTCTTACAGATATTTCTTTAATACAGGAGTGAAAGGTAGATGCTGGTATTAGAAAAAACTGTTTCTTATAAAACGATTGCCTGTTTTACCATCTCCAACTTCATTTGAGGGTATAAGAAATTTAAAAGTGATGATGGAGATATTGAGACACTGAAGTATTTCGGTATAATGACCTGTGTTTGTAGGTTTTTTTATATCCTGCCTTTTAGACAGATTTCCAAGGGTTACTAATGCTTGTGGTTCTCTAAGCTTTTTTGGAACCCTAGGTACTATAGTTCTCAGTCATGCTGGCAGAGTTTTTCTACTTTCCAAAGTCATAAAACCTTCAAATATTATTTACCAGGAAAACTATGCCATTCTCATTTAAAATTTAGAATTGATCATTTATTTATAAGATCGCCTAGACTCCAATTTCTAGAGTCCATGTAGCATAAAAATCATGAAAATTCTTTTTTTCTTATAATAAAAAATAAAAAACATTTATACATCCTGGAGTAAAAATGGCCAGTGCTATTTTTAAAGTATCACAGCATCGGAATGTAACTTAAGTGCTTTAACTGATAAAACATTCTTTTGTGTACTACCCCATCATCTACCCTTCTCTCTGTTTGCTTTAAACACCTAACATAAGCATTCTGTAAGCAAATTCTTAAAGAATTGTTATAATGTATTCTATTTGTATCCCACAGTAATATATTTACATTAAAAAAGGAATTTGGATAGAGTGTGGCAATTTTGACAACCAGCAAGCTCATCAAAGTAAGAGTCTACCTTAATGTCATGCTGTATATCACATGTAATCTCATGATACACCACGTGCTCTCTTCATGTAGCAGAGGCAGTGATTGTGTATCGTTTATCTTATAGGTAGCGAAGGAGTAGCTGCCATGTAGTAGCATTTAGCCCTTTGCATTCCCTACACTCTTTTATGTCTATTATGTGAATCACCTTAAAATCTACTTATATTTAAATTGCTCATGAAAGCAATTAAGTGCTTCTTACAGAGTACATGGTACCTCACTCTCCCTACTGGTTGTGAAGAACTTAGTTTCTGAACATAAACTAGATTGGTCAGTGAATTAACATCCAATATAGTAAAGAATGTAAATGTGAGTGCTAGCAACATTCAGTCAAATGTGCAGAGGTGTTCTACAGGAAAGTTACTTAAATTGCCTAGTGGTAGAACAAATTGCTACTTACATGCTGTCTAAATGTCAGTGGTTAAATTGCTGGGTTTTCCTTTATTTTTTTACTCCAGAAGTATTTGTTGGATTCCCGCTATGTACCAGTTCTTGATTGAAATAACCAATGAGAACCTTGTAAGGTTTTCCTGTTCCAAATTTTGATTGTGTAGCTTTGAATTCGCCATTCTTTAATACTTGACTTCCAGCAGTTCTTTACTTAATTAGATTCTTCTTCTGAGACTAAACAGAGAAAGACTATGGACCCTCAATATTCGATTTTACTTTCAAAGTGGCAGATGGCAGGAAGCTGAAACCAGTAGCTTGAATAATATTTAGGTTTCTTGTGGTTTTGAATTTTCTATATGACATTTCTGTTAGCATTACCACTTATAAGAGACTGTGTTTACTGGTTTTGTAATAATAGCATCTGTTCTTTTGAAATACAGACCTTGGAACAGCTCATTTCAAGAATCATTAAATAGCCAGTTCTGTTCTCTCTTACCTAGAATTATTCCAGGGGATTTCATATGACAGGTTAACAGAAGAAAAGCCATTGGATAACTCTTTTGTTACATTTGTATCTCTCCTCCTTGGATCCCTGGAGATAGACTCTTAAATTCTCTTCCTGCTAATTGACCAGCAGCACCCTGGAGTACTATCTTCCCTTTGTCCAAAGGAATGGTGTAGTTGTATTCAAAGACCAAGAAAATGTTACGTCCTATCTGTTCCTACCTATAAGAAAAATCTCTTTATCCTTTACTAAATTTGATTTTTTAGAGTAAGTGATTGAAGGAAAAGTCAAGCAATGGAAAACTTTCAAGAACAGCACCAAAATTTTGATCTACTTTAATACAAAAATCTTTGGATTTTTCCCTTTATAATCATATTTGTAAAAATAGGTGTAGGAGAAAATGTAAAATTAATGTAAAAGCAGTTTGCACTAATCCTCTAGTCCATTTGTAACCTTTTGTGAGATAATCTGGATTTATATTTACTTTCTAATTTCTAGTAAAAACATTATGATTGTTCATGCACTAAAGGTTGAGTTAAAAGTGAAAGTTAAGCTGGTTTTGCCCTTTCAAATGTAGGGCCAGTGTATAATTTTTTATAGAACCCAAAGTGAATTGCTGATTTTTTTTGTTGAATTCATTGTTATGCTGTTGATATTCCTTTATAAGTTTTTAAAGCATGTGAGATCTACTTAAGTAGTAATCAAATGCAAACTTAATGATCTTAAGTAAGAGGTTATAATTTTCCTAAAAATAAGGAAGTTTTAACCATTTGCTTAAAGTATATATGATTCTAAGGCAAAGATTGCCGTTATCATAATAATTGGCATTTCGTGCTATTTAGTGATATTTCTCAGTTCTAGTTTGGTACGGTAAAGTATTATTTGTAAAAGCAGTACAGGAAGAACGCATACAGGATGATATTACTGCTTCTAGAGAACCAGCTGCAAGTGAGTGCATGTTTCAGGAAATGCAAATGAATGCAGATTTTTTTTCTAACTGGATTCAGATGATCTGACCTCTCTAGAAATATATGTCTGTGTGCATATTTTGGAATATGTAAGGAATGTTAAGTCTTCCTCTTCCTTTTTTTAGCCTTAGATTGTAAGCAAAAGAAATCAAGGTCAAGATCCGGAAGCAAGAAGAAAATGCTAACCTTACCTCATGGTGCTGACGAGGTTTACATTCTCCGATGCAGGTATATGCCTATATTACCAAATTGGTTCATTTTGTTCAGAATTTGCTCTGAGATACATTAGCTATTTTATTTGAAATTTTTCATTTGTAGTACAACTTGGCGTTCTCAATAATTCAGTTATAAGTGAACTTATTCAGCTTACAGGATTTTGTACTTCAGCAACTGATTAATCAAGTTTTTTAACATTAGCTAAGAACCTGTATGAGACTGTGATTTATAAAAGTAGCTCTTTTTGTTTTTTTTTTTTTTTTTTTTTTTAATTTGATTTGGGGAATTTTTTTTTTTGTCTTAAGTTTCTGCTTATTAGGAACAATTTTCTCTCTATTCATACCTCTAACTGTATAAAACATACATACTTCCTTCCATATTCCTTATGCACCCTCATGCAGTTTATGGAATTGTGAATCAGAGAGGGATCTTAAAGAATGATACATTAGGAAGTAAAGTTGTTTTATGTGTATCAAGATGTGTAGATGTTAAGATACTTTAATTTTAATCTAATGTTTCTACCTCTATAAATAAAACGAGCTATTAAAACTGATGAACATATGAATTAGCAGTTTTAATATTACAGTGTATTATTTGCCTTAATTTAGAAACTTGACAAGCAATATCGCCAACATATGGTAAAACTTACTCCTTATGTTTTATAGATTTTGTGTTACTTTGTTTTAAATAAAGGAAATTGGTCATATAAAGAGAACCTTATCAACTTCTTCTTTAGGTTTTGTGGCCTAGTCTTTCGTGGACCATTGTCTGTTCAGGAAGACTGGATTAAGCACTTACAACGACACATTGTAAACGCTAATCTTCCACGGACTGGAGCTGGCATGGTGGAAGTCACGTCACTACTTAAAAAGCCTGCCTCCATTACAGAAACTTCATTTTCTCTACTAATGGCAGAAGCAGCTTCATAGAACAAGGAAACCTTTTAAATAGCAAATTTGAATTGGATGTAAATTTGAAATTCTTTGTCTTTTTTTTTTTAAGCCACATTAAATTATCCATTTATAAATACTAAAGCAGGAAAATGGGGAAAAGTGAATTACAGTGACATCAGAGCAAATTGAGTACTTCAAACCGTAAGTAGTCTATATATTTTATATAGGATGGAAGATGTGTTTTTAAGGTTTATTAAGTTTTGTCAGTTAACTGTGTTCACTCAATAAAAGATCAGTACCTGTAAGCAGTCCTTAATAAACTGTTGCACATGGATACTTAAAGACAGACTTACTGGAAAATTATGTTTTCTGCAGTGTTACCAGAATCAAGGTTCTGTTTATTCCCCACAAGACTTGCATTGAAAAATAAGATACTATATTTTATTTGTATGTATTTAGTGTTTTGTATAATACCAGGAATTGCTAACTCAATTTACTCAATTTAGGGCATTAAATATCATGTACTTCATAGTTTGAGACTGTTCACTCAAATAGGGCAGAGTACTATTCTATCTAGATGTGTAAGTGTTTTTTTTAAATCACATGGAACGGTTTTTTTTATACTAAAAAGTGGAGGGAGATTTGTTTAAACAAGTATTTCTAAAAGAAATATGTACATAGTCCTGGAAATTATTTGTGGTAAGGAAATATTCTTTACTCCAGTTGCATTTCTCAGACAATAAAGTGGTGCATCCATGCTACCTCCTACTTTGTCAACAAAGATGCTCTTTACCCTTTACATTTTTGTATCATAATAGATTAAAGAAATCTAATGTTCTTTATTGCAAGACATCCTTTTGTTAACAGATACTTTTTTTTTTAATGTTTTACCTAAAATATGACATGCTTACAGGACAGGTTTGCCTCTTACTTTATTTAACATTGTAGAAATGTAATTAATAAACAATGCTCACTACACAATTTAGAATAGGCTTTCTCATTTATATTCTCTTCCAAATTCGATCAGTTAGCAAAACTTAATACACCAATTGAAATATTTCTACATATGATGAGAATGTTTACAATTTAAATTTTAGAACTTGTTTTTGGATGTGATTATATGTACAAAAATCGTGTAACACTATGCTCATGCTAAGAACCGACATAACAGAATTACTGAAATAAATGTGCTGTGAGGAATGGAAAATATGGTGCAGATGTTTTGGTTATGATAAATTGTGATTCTTTTTTTGAACTCTCCAAAAACAAATCAGTACTTTTAATCTGAAATCAGATTCCTTTACAAATAACAGTTTTTGTATGCAAGCACCATTTCATTTTATTTCATGTAGTATGGCTAATACTATAGTTGAAACAAGGATATGCATTGATACTTTTCTTCTTATGTAAATAAAGTTAAAAACAATTAAAATAAGGAGTATTTTGGTAGAGTATATACATACCTCACTGCCAGTGAAATTGCTTTCCTATGGTATATCTCCTTACCAGAAAAATCTCTAAATAAAAAAAGAATTAAAAGAAAATTTTAATGTCTGTAGTGTGAAACATTTCTTATTTTTATCAGTGGTGGAGATTGTCCACTTGAGGTTGTGTTTCATTTGATTAGATTGTTTATATCTAGCCAGGTTGCTTTACTCACAAGATGTAGTTTTTCTAGAAACACAGTATTGGTCAATATAATTTACATGAGTATGGTCATTCTTTCACCTCTCATGATTAATCAAGCCTGTAAATCCAGAACCAACTTGCATGTGAAATTAGGAAGTTGAGCTAGAGAGAATGTGCTCAATTAATGCCCTCCTGATCCCTGAAGTACAGCTCGTGGAAGGGAAAGTACTTACAGATTATTTTCATTTTTCAAAAAGCCCAGTAGAAACTATGAATTCCTCTATATTGGTGAGACCTAACTAAACAGCAATTACTTATCTATTTATTTATTTATTTATTTATTTATTTATGCATTCATTCATTCATACAAGCACTGGGTACAGTCAGAATCACGGGAGGGCGAGAGAATTCAGCAGTCAGAGCGGAGAGCAGAGAAGGCAGACTGACGAAATACACTGCTGAGGGGAGCAGCGGGCGCCATGTGGGACCCTCGCCCAGAGACCTGGGATGGAACCGGGGCTGCAGAGGCTGCTGACAGCTTCGAAACCCAGCGCTCAACTGCTGCGCCACCAGGGAGGCCCCCCCCCAAAAAAAACACCAATTACTTTTGACTGAAAATATATTGAGACTGATTTCTTTATTTTCTTATTATTTGACCATTAATTGGAGCTTTTTAAAAAACCTGGTTAAAAGTGTTGATTTACACTTGACTTATAAGAACACAATTAAATTTGACTGTTCTGCAATAACAAAAACAATAAAGTGTTGATATTTTTAATAGTATCAAGATAAAAAATTTAAGTTCTCCAAAAGTAATATTTCCACTATGCTGCTGCTGGTTTTTTTTTTTTTTTTTTTGGTGGGACCCTTGCCAGCGGCCGGGGAACAAACCGGCGCTGCAGCCTCGCAGCCCAGCACTTAACCGCTACACCACCAGGGGAGGCCCTTCCACTGTGCTTCTTTAGAAAATATTTTGAACCATGGCATAGCTCATATTTCTATTTTAGATTTCACATATTTAGTTATGTATTAGGATGATGATAATTTATTGTAGTGATTTACTAGACAAGATTTCTTTTTTTCTTTTTTTAAAAAGATTTATTTATTTATTTATTTATTTATACATACATACATACATACAAGCACTGGGTATAGTCAGAAGTGTGAGAGGGTGAGAGAATTCACCAGAGCCAGAACGGGGAACAGAACAGGCAGACTGACGAAATACACTGCTGAAGGGAGCAGGGGGCATGGCAGGAGAGGTCTGTCACACCATGTGGGACCCTCGTCTGCCACTGGGGATCAAACCGGCGCTGCAGAGGCTGCGGGGCAGCTTTGCAGCCCAGCGCTCAACCGCTGCACCACCAGGGGAGGCCCTAGACAAGATTTCTTAGTGATACACACATAACTTCTCTTTAACTCACACTTAAAACTTAACTAGTCCAAAAGATAGCTTTTATTTTTCCCCTCTTCACTAAAGAAGTGTTAATGTATATTCATCTTAGAGAGTGAAAAAGTGAAAAGTGGAGAAAGTTACATGTGGTAACTCAAAACACATTTCCTTTTAACACGTTGATATTTTTCTCTTGTCTTACTGTTTCAGTGTAGTTTTGATGGTGATATAGTGCATCATGTTTTCACAAGTTAATTATAAGTTTGAGTGCTACATTATATAGATTAACTTTGGATGCTAGATCTGTGGCATTTTCCAGTATCAACAACCAATTAGCTGATTATCCAGATACCATCTGGTTTTCCAACTATTTATTTCTGACATTAACTACCTGGAATTATATTATTTTTGGTCAAACTCCATGAGTTGAAGGATCATTCCCATAAGACTTCCTACACTTCAGATGCTAGTCACATATATTAGGTAGGTCACTGTTTCTCTAACAGGCTATAAATTGGGGTTCTCACAACCCCCTCCTCAGGTTTGATAATTTGTTAGACTGGCTCACAGAACTCAGAAAAACACTTGACTTATATTTGCCAGTTTATTATAGACAGAATAGCTCAAGAACAGCCAAATGGAAGAGATGGGTCGCACAAAGTATGTGAAGAAAGGATACAAGGCACTTTCATCCCCTCTCTGGGTGGTTCCCCTCCCAGCACAGAATGTGTTGATCAGCTAAGAAGTTCTGTAAACCACATGGTTTAGGTGGTTATGAAGGAGGTTTCATTACTTAGACCTGATTGATTATATCATTAACAACTGGTGATTGACTCAATCTCTGTCTCCTTTCCCTTCCCTGGAGGTCCAAAGGACGGTGGGTCTGAATTCCAACCTTCTAATATTCTTTGCTCTTGTAGTGACTATCCTGAAGCATTCATTAACATATATAACAGTTGTCCAAGCTTTTTTTTTTTTTTTTTTAGCTCTGTGCAGGAAATCAAGGACAAAGACAATATTTTTTTAGTTTATGTCACATTTAAATAGTTAACACTTAAATGTGACTAGAATCGGCATTTTCCCCTGCTACACAAGGTAGCTCTCAAATTTATTCTTAACAAAAGCAACTTTTCTTATTTTGAAGTTCAGTTTTTGTAATTGCATTTGTAGCCTATAACATTAATTTCTTAGTCTTCTATCCCTGTATTATAGAAATTTTATGGATATAAGTACAAAGTTGATATTTCTTGGTTATCACAAATGATTGAATAATACTTTTAATAGCTTTAGAGTAAACAGCAGTAATAAAACTTACAGAATTAACATCTCATACTTTGTGTTCCTTGTAGTAGATGAGAAGTCAAATGAACAAAAGACTGGCTATAAACTAATAAATTACTGTTTTTAGCCCTTGTTATTAAAATTTTAGATAAGGGAAAGAATTCAATAAAGAATGAATTCTTCCATATAGAGAGTTGTCATATCCCCATTCTAGTTTTATTTTGTTGGTAGACCTTTCATTTTTAAGAGACATGAGATATGCTATGTAGAAATTGACTTTTTTTCTTTTAGCAGTAGATCTACAAGTATTTTCATGTCATACACATTATTTTTAAATAGACCTTTTACATAGCATTCCATTATGCCACTTGTTATTTTCCCTCCATTGTTAATCATTTTATGGTGCCTCTGGGATTTGGGTATTATAAAGAATGCATCTAATGTTAGATAAATGCAGATAGAGAGATACATAATACAGATGTTTAGTCACATTTACAGTTTAAACTTTTTTTTGTATTTTCACCATCAACTTTTTTGTATATATTTTTTGAGGTAATATTGGTTTATGACATTGTATATGTATATGTATATGTACAGGTTCACAACTCTTCATATATATGTTACCACACTGCTCCCACCATCAAGGCACCATAGTCCTTGACCTTGATCCATTAGGCCCCTCTGTCTTTGCTCCCCACCCACTCTGGTAGATTTCTAGGGGTCGTTTTGCTTTGCTCGTATGTTCCTTTTTTTTCCCCCACTTCAGTGAAATCAATCCTGTTTGTCTTTCTTCTTTGGACTTAGTTTGCTTAGAATAATCCCCTCCAGTTCTATCTATGTTGTTACAAATGGCAAGATTTCATCTTTTTTTATTGCTGACTATTGTACTGTGTATATAAACTACATATTCTTGATCCATTCATATGTTATTGGTCACTTAGAGGGTTTCCATGGCTAGTGCAAATAGTGCTGCAGTCAAAAATAGGAGTGAATATATCCCTTTATAGTAGAGTTTTTGCATTCTTTGTGTGAAATTGCTGGATCATAGGGTAGATCTATTTCTACTATTTTGAGAAACCTCCATACTTTCCATAGAGGCGGGACCAGTTTACATTTCCACCAGCAGTGCATAGGATTCCTTTTTCTCCACATCCTCACCAACACTTGCCTGTCTGGTCTTTTCAATATGGACCATTCTCACATGTACAAGGTGGTATTGCATTTTGGTTTTGGTTTGCATTTCCCTGTGGAAAGTGATGATAAACATTTCATTTCATGGGCCCCTTCGTCATCTATAAGTCTTTTTGAGAACTGTATTTAGGTCTTCTACCCATGTTCTGACTCCATTATTTATTTTTTGTTGAAATTTGTATGAGTTATATGTAGACATTGAAGATTAGCTCCTTGTCAATTGTATATGATGTACACAAATTGTTTCCCATTTAGTAGGGTGTCTTTTCATTTTAATGGTAGTTACTTTTACTGTGCAGAAGCTTTTTAGTTTAATGTAGGCTCAATTGTTTATTTTTGCTTTTGTTTCCTTTGTTGTTTAGTTGGATACCCAGACACATCCCTGAAGCCTATGTCATGGAGTGTTTTCATAGTGCTTTCTTGTATGTATTTTGTAGTTTCCAGTCTTACATACAAGTCTTTAATCTGTCTTGAGTTACTTGTGTGTGTGTGTGGTATGCATGGTATGAGATGGTGATCTAGTTTCATTCTTTTACATCTGACTGTCCAGTTTTTCCCTGCACCTTTTATTGAAGAGACTTTCCTTTCTCCATTGTATATTCTTAAATCCTTTGTGATAGATTAACTGTCACTATAAGTGTGTGCTTATTTGTGGACTCTCAGTTCTGTCCCATTGGTCTCTGTGTATGGTCTAACAAAGTTTTAAAAACATTTGAAACTTAAATTGTGCCATACAACATTATTTCCTTGGGGTAGGTTTCTAGTAGTAGAATTGGTCCATCCAAAAGTTGGATATTGCTAAACTATTTGAGACTTTTATTTGTGAATTTCTAAATTGTTACTTAGGAAGATCATATAAGTGCATACTTGTAGGGTATGAGAATAGATTGTAACTACTCTCATCTTTGCCAGTGTATTCTTTAATTCTTGCTTATTAGGTGGTATGTTGTTCATCTTTAAGTGACAGTTGAAAAAAGAATGAACTTTTGACCATAAAGACATTCACTTTTTTTAATGTATTTTTTTTTAAGATTTATTTATTTATTTATACAAGCACTGGGCACAATCACAAGCACAGGAGGGTGAGAGAATTCATCAGAGCCAGAGCAGGGAGCAGAACAGGCAGAAGGACCGAAGTACACTGCTGAGGGGAGCAGTGGGCAGCAGGAGAGGTCTGCACGCCATGTGGGACCCTCATTGGGGGCTGGTTATCGAACCGGCACTGCAGAGGCTGCAGGCAGCTTCGCAGCCCAGTGCTCAACTGCTGCGCCACCGGGGAGGCCCAAGACATTCACTTTTGATTTAAAATAATAAAAATATATTTTTTATTTTGTTTAGTTTTGTTTTACGAAATCTTATGTCTAAAATAACTTCAACTCCTACTTTGTAATTGGACACTGGTACAGTGGAGTGTATAAGTGTCTGTAGTCTTGTAAAAATATCTTTAACTCATTATTACAAAGTTGTGTGTTTGTGTGTGTGTGTCAATATGCGTTCTTTGGGGTTTTGTATATCACTTGTCATATACTCAAATTCCAGAGATACTCTGACTACACCAGGAGTTCATAGAGTTCCTGTTTCTCTATATAGCCTCACTAAATTGTCAGACTTTTCATTTTTTGCCACTTGGGAACTAATGGTATTTCATTGTGAATTTAATTTGCATTTTCCTGATTAATATATGGTTAACTACCCATTCTTATGTTTATTGTCCACTTGAATTTCCTCTTTTGAGAAAAACCATTACAAATCACCCAATATTTCTGTTCAGTTGTATCTGTATTGTTTCATATTGACTCCTTGGAATTCCACTGATCCTTTGGTCATGTTTTGCAGATATCTTCTACTTTGTCACTCTCCCCTGCTTAATGATGACTCTATGAACAGTTCTTAATATAATCAAATTCATTCTTTTGAATTTAAGATATTTAGTGACAGATGTTCTTACTTGATTGAAGACACCTCTCCTTAATTCTTAAAGGATTTTTTTCACTGTGTTTGGAATTATATCATGATTGACAGTTATTCTCCCTCTCCCTCCACATATCATTCTAGGGCCTCCCCAGTGGCGCAGCGGTTGAGCGCTGGGTTGCGAAGCTGCCTGCAGCCTCTGCAGTGCCGGTTTGACCCCCGGCTGCTCCCTGGCCACCAGAGGAGGGTCCCACGTGGCGCGCAGACCTCTCCTGCTGCCTGCTGCTCCCCTCAGCAGTGTACTTCGGTCCTTCTGCCTGCTTTGCTCCCCGCTCTGGCTCTGGTGAATTCTCTCACCCTCCCGTGCTTCTGACTGTACCCAGTGCTTGTATAAATAAATAAATAAATCTTTTTTAAAAATCATTCTACCAATTTTTGTCTCATTCTCACAAATTCAGCTGTTACTGATTTCAAAATAAATTGTCTTGTATTTTATCTTTTTTAAGATTTTTTTTTAAAAGATTTATTTATTTATTTATACGAGCACTGGGTACAGTCAGAAGTGCTGGAGGGTGAGAGAATTCACCAGAGCCAGAGAGGGGAACAGAACAGGCAGACTGACGAAGTACACTGCTGACCGGAGCAGCGGGCGGCAGGAGAGGTCTGTGTGCCATGTGGGACCCTTGCCAGCGGCCGGGGATTGAACCGGCGCTGCAGAGGCTGCGGGCTGCTTCGCAGCCCAGCTCTCAACAGCTGCACCACCAGGGAGGCTCAGATTTATTTATTTTTGTATACAAGAACTGGGGTATAGGCCAGAGGTGTGGAGGGTGAGAAGATTCACCAGAGACAAAGTAGGGAGCAGAACAGGCAGATTGACTGAAATACACTGCTGAGGGGAGCAGCGGGCGAGTCAGGAGAGGTCTGCTGCGCCATGTGTGTCTCCGTCCTGGCCGGGGATGGAACTCGTGCTGCAGTGGCTACTGATAGCTTCATAGGTTGCATCTTAACCTCTTGCGCCAACAGGGAGGCCCCGGTGTTTTTTGGGTTTTTTTTTAAGACAACTGCCTTTATTTCTAGCTTTCTAATGTTTTAACTTACCATTTCAAGATGGGAATAGCCTAGCCATTATTTCAACTACTTTTTCAGCTCATTTTCTTTTTTTTTCTAACTCCAATTAAATGTATGTTAAATCCATCTCACTGCATCCTTTAAATTTTTATCTTTTCTACTCCATTTCCCTTTTTCTCTTGATGCTACAGTCTAGATAGTTTCTTTTGACTTCCAGTTTATTAATTAATTTATTTATTTTTTAAAAAGTTTTATTTATTTATTTGTTTGTTTTGTTTATACATGCACTGGGTACAGTCAGAAGCGTGGGAGGGTGAGAGAATTCACCAGAGCCAGAGCGGGGAGCAGAGCAGGCAGAAGGACTGAAGTACACTGCTGAGGGGAGCAGCGGGCGGCAAGAGAGGTCTGCGCGCCATGTGGGACCCTCCTCCGGTGGCCTGGGAGCAGCCGGGGATCGAACCAGCACCACAGAGGCCACGGGCAGCTTCGCAACCCAGCGCTCAACCGCTGTGCCACCGGGGAGGCCCCAGTTTATTTATTTTTTCAGCTGGTGTTTAAACTCACCCACTGAGGTCTTAACTTTGATTATAAATTTTTCAGGTCTAGAATTTGCATTGGTTCTTTTCTCATATATGCTTTTATTGGTTCCTAGTAGCTGACTTGACTATTTCTTTGCATATGATCTACATAGTTATTTTTATATTCTGATGATTCCAGAACCTGAGATAATTATTTACTCAAGTTTGATAATTGCCTTTTCTATTTCTTGTTCATGGTATATTATTTTCTTGTTTGCCTATGTTTAACAGTATGCTGGACATTATTTTTAGAAACTATTGCAGAATTATTTTGAGGACTAGCATAGTATCTTTCTCCCCATAAGTTTTTCATTTTCTTCTGTCAAGTGCCATTGGGCACCACTAGTTTGGAACTCCTTACTCCATATTCAAGGTGTGCATTTTCTTGGTCTACCGTCTTGCTTCAGGAGCTAGATCGTGGGAAGACTCCTTTACTTCTGGATCACTTCTTATCTGCAGATACAGTTTTGTTCTCCTTGCCCCGTGAGTCCATTGAATGGAGACTTAGTATATAGCTGTTTCTTCCAGATAGGCTATGTTTTAGGGCAAAAGTAAAATGTCTCATTTTCTGGTGACCTTTCTAAGTTTTTTTACTCCATAATTCTTTACTGTCGTTATTTCTTTAATGCTTATGTAAAGATTTTGTTTTTATTCAGTCTTTTTAATTGATCTCAGTGAGAATTTATCCAGATTACCTAGTCTACCATTGTCAGAAGTTACTTTATAAATTTCTTAAGAAAAGGATTTTGTGTGTTTTGTTCACTTTTTTAAAAATAAGAGTTCTGAAATGTAATATGCAACCAGTCACTACTCACTGAATGATTGAGTAGCTGTTTTAAAGTAAACTTAAATACCTTCTTGGGTACATTCTTCTTGTTTTTCTTCTTGAAAGTAAGTTTCAGCTATACTTGGACATTCCTAACTCTTCCAGATGCATTTTAGAATTGGTTTCTCAAATTACTTTGGAACATCCTAAGGTTTTGCTTAGAACTGCACTAAATTTATTAAATAATTGTGGAAAAATCCAAGTCTTCTTTTTAGGATACTTTTAGTTTTTTTCCAAAGCATTTCTAATTGAATGTTGCTGATACTGGCTATGTGGCAGTATTATTTATATCCTCTCACATTACTGAACTTTGATATTCTTATATTTTTTCAGCTAGTGCTCTTGAAATTTCTCAGTAGCTAGTTAGATCTGCAAATTAGGACATTTACCTACCTTACTTTCAGTACTTCCCCATTCTTTCCCTTGTGCCCTTACATTATCAAAGATCTCCAGCACAATAGTGAATATGAGCTGTGATAGCTGGCATTCCTCTCTTGCTCCTGATTGTTTTGGGGATATTTTCCTTTTGTTATTAAACACATTTTTGCCAAAGGTTTTTTTATAGACATTGTTTATTAAGTTATAAAGAGTTTATTTATTATTAAATAAAAGCTTTCCCTTTTTAAACAAAAATGGACTATCAGGTTTAGCAAATGTTTATTCAGCCTCTATTGAGATTGTCGTGTGATTTTTATTTCTCTAATGTGTTGATATTACTACAGTACATGAATAGGCTCTTAAAGTTTGAATCATTAAATTTTTTCTCAGTCATGATGTGATGCTTATAATACTTTGAACTTGCTTTGCTTTTTTTTTAATTAAAGAATTTTTTCATGTGTGTTTTTTAATGACAAAATTTACTTTCTTCTGCTATACTTATCTATACTTGGTATTTTATAAGGCTAGCTACCTTATAAAATAAGTTGAGATGTTTAAGTTTGTCTTTTCTCTGAAATTTTTTTTATAACATACCCAGTTTTGCTTTCTTGAAGATTTTGAGAAATAGGTCTTTTGACTATTGTTTTCTAAAGTAACCTTGGGTTATAATATATAGAAATTTCAAGTGAAAAATGGAATCTGACATCTGTGTATACTACATTTCTCATCCCCACCACAAGTCTAATTTCCATCCACTGCCTAACAATTGACTCTATTTACCCAATTTGTATGCCTCATCCTACTTTCCCTCTGGTAACCATTATTTTGTTCTCTTAATCTAGGGCTTTGTTTTTGTCTTGTTCATTTTCTTTAGTTTCAGGTGTATAACTTTATATTTCAGCATCTGTATACAGTACATTATGATAATCACTAAGTCTAGTTCTCATTAACCACCAAACAGTTGAATTCTTTTTCTTGTTTTGCTAGCTACAGTAATAGGAATTCAAAGGTTTGTTTTTGTTCTATTTTGTTGGTTTGCTATGTCTTCCATATTTACTGTGTCTTTTATAATCATAGGTTATTAGATTATTTTCCTGTCTTTGAGCCAGGTTTACTTATATTTTTCTCAACAATCTGTTTCTCCTAGATCTTCTAAAATTTGATGTAATTTGTATGAATTTTTCTCTTTTTTTTTAAAGATTTATTTATTTATTTATACAAGCACCGGATACAGTCAGAAGCGCGGGAGGGTGAGAGAATTCACCAGAGCCAGAGCAGAGAGCAGAGCAGGCAGACTGACGAAGTACACTGCTGAGGGGAGCAGCGGGCAGCAGGAGAGGTCTGCGTGCCATGTGGGACCCTCCTCTGGTGTCCGGGGAGCAGCCGGGGATGCAGAGGCTGCGGGCAGCTTTGCAACCCAGCACTCAACCGCTGCGCCACTGGGGAGGCCCTGAATTTTTGCCTTAACAGTTTATTTAATCTCTTAAGTTTCCTCACATTACTGGTATTTTCTTCTAACTTCTCTTTTTTCTTTATTAAACTTAATAATTTTATGTTTTTGTTAGTCTCCCTAAGAACCTGTTATTGCTATTTTATTCATCAACACTTTGCCTTCCACAACTTAAGGCTCATTTTCAGCCTTTCTAAATATATATGTAAGTCTCCATGTTTCTCTGTGTTTACCAATTTGACGACCTCCCATGGATTTAGATATGTAGACCTATCATTATTTATTACCTGACATTTCAGGTAATGTTGATTTGTTTTTTGAAAAATTTTGGGGAATTTTGAAAATGTATGTGTGGGCTAGGTTATATAGCTCTTTATCATTGTCTTGTGTCTGAAAACAATGTGTAATCTCTGGACTTTAGAATACAGGATTTTATATCTATTTAAATGTGAATTACATCTTATATATCAAAGACATAAATGATGCTTTTTAAATTATATCTTACTGATATATTCTGTTCTTCACCTGTGAGATTCTGTGAAAGGTAAAATAATATTAGTATGGTGATTGTTATGTCCATTTCTCTTCATCTTCATTTTTTGCTTTCTATATTTACAGTTGTTAAGTATATAAAGGTTTATGACTATTAAATCTAATTGGATTCAATAGAACTTTTTTTAAAAACCTTATTTTTCTTTCTGTTATTTGCTTGATAATGTCATTTTTATCTCTTTTCTAATGCCATTGTATTTTTGGATTTGCTTTTGTCAAAGACATACAATTAGAGTCTCTGATTATTTTACTCAATTTGAGATGAATAGACAAACATAGCATTTATATTTTTGTGCTTTCTCAGAGATTTCTTCCCTTTTATTGAATTTTCTTTGTTAATTTGTATACATTTGTGACATTATACAGGCCAAAGAAAAACATCTCTTAGACAATACATGTCTTTTTATGGGTTTTCTTAGAATTTTTTTCCAAAACAGATCTTCGCAATGGTCTGAATGTTCATGTCTCTCCAAAATCCGTACGTTGAAATCCTAACCACCAAAGTGATGGGATTTATTATTTATTTTCTTTTAACTGTCACTCATATATTTTTTAATTTTATGTATTTCGTCATTTTTCATTTCTGCACAATGTATGTATTTTCATCTTGGTTATAGTCTCCATACAATTCCTACCCCCTTGTTTTGATCCTACACCCTCCCCCCCCCCCCCCCGCCCCCGTCGTAGTGAGTCTCTGGTTTATAGTTGCTTATTGATTTTGATTTTAACTTTATTAGTCTTTTTTCCTGGTCCCTTATTTAGGTTTTCTAAATTCCTGCTATGAGTGAGACCATCTGGTAGGATTTAGAGGCTGAGTCTTTGGGAGTGATTAGGTCATTAATGTTTTATAAGTTTTCAAGTCTCTGTTTTCACAGTCCTGAGAAGTTTGTTCTCATCCATTAATGGTTAATTTTATGTGTTCATTCTCTTATTCCATCTTGAGATCTCTCTTCTAGTTTGTTTGTCTTGCTATGCGGGGGTGTGTACTAATAAATTGACTGAGCCAAGGATCCTTGGAAGCAGTCCTTTTCTGTCGGAATATATAGATACTATTTGTCTCAGGATGCACAGACAGCTATTTCACTGCCTGTCTCACTTCTCTCTCTTTATTTTTTTATTTTATTTTTTTTTAAGATTTATTTATTTATTTATACAAGCACTGGGTACAGTCAGAAGCACGGGAGGGTGAGAGAATTCACCAGATCCAGAGCGGGGAGCAGAACAGGCAGAAGGACCGAAGTACACTGCTGAGGGGAGCAGCAGGCAGCAGGAGAGGTCTGTGCGCCATGTGGGACCCTCCTCCGGTGGCCGGGGAGCAGCCGGGGATCGAACCAGTGCTGCAGAAGCTGCAGGCAGCTTCTCAACCCAGCGCTCAACCGCTGCACCACAAGGGAGGCCCTGACTTCTCTCTTTTTAAATAATTGATTCTGCTGGATATTTAAAGATTTTTTCTTTACCTTAGAGTTCTGGAACTTTACCAGGCATGGGTGAATGCATGTTGTTCTCATCAGTTTTGCCTGAAACTTGATGAGCAAACTCTTATTTTTCTCTAACAGAGAAAATTTTATTTTTCTCTAACAGGTAAAATTTTCTGCTGTTATCTGTTCCATAATTTTACTTTCTCCATTCCTTTTTCCCTTCCAGAACTCTCATTATACAGATTTAGAATTCCTTGATCTGTTCTTTAAATTTCCATGATTTCTATGTATATATGTTTGCTTTGTACTTTTGAGATTTTTCTTGCACTTACAGTGACCAACCATCTAAAATTCTGTTTCAAGAACAGTGTTATTAATCTCAAAAATGTGTGGGTGTGCACTGAGACTTCATTGTACTCTCCTTAAGTTGTTCTTCTTGGGGCCTCCCTGGTGGCTCAAGGGGTTAAAACACTGCACTATGAAGCAATCCGCAGCCTCTGCAGCACGAATTTGATCCCCAGCCCACCAGGGAGCAACCCACATGGCGAGGCAGACCTCTCCTGTCTCGCCCACTGCTCCCCTCAGCAGTGTATTTTGGTCAGTCTGCCTGTTCTGTTCCCCGCTCTGTCTCTGGTGAATCCTCTCACCCCCCGCACCTCTGGCCTGTATCCCAGTTGTTGTATGCATAAATAAATCTTAAAAAAAAAAAATTGTTCTTTTAATTTATATTTTCATCTTTTCCATCATGTGTGTATTACTGAGTATATGTTCTGATTATCCTGCTAATTTTTC
Source organism: Talpa occidentalis (assembly GCF_014898055.3). Lineage (NCBI taxonomy): Eukaryota > Metazoa > Chordata > Mammalia > Eulipotyphla > Talpidae > Talpa > Talpa occidentalis. Next base: position 93,549,537 of record NW_023605305.1, on the reverse strand, counting down.
TCTCTGGTTGCTTGGCTACCTTAGTTTTTGTTTTTTTCATCTCATTGTGTTTAGATCTGTTTGTGGGGCTATCCTACATGTTAATAGTCTTCTAAGCAGCAAAAAGTGAGTAAGTTCTGTGAACCTTTGTACATCTGAAGATGTATTTCCAGTTTGAATAGAGGTAGAATCTTTAGACTTCTGAAGATATTGTTCCATTATTCTCTTATATCCAATATTATGGAGAGTCAGGTACCAATCTGATATAATTCCTTTGTCGATCATTTTTTGGAAATTTTAAGATTATCTTTTTATCCTTAATGTTCTGAAAATTCACCAAAATGTACCTTTATTTTTCATTCATCTTGACCAGCACTTTGTGGACCATCTCAATTTGAGGACTTGTATCTTTTTTCAGTTCTTGGATATTGTTTTTATTATTTCGTTGGTTATTTTAATTCTCTCTGCCCTTTCTCATGGAACTTCTTTAGATTAGATATTAGAATTCCTGAATCTGTCTTCTCCATGTGTCTTTTTTCCTTTTCCATTTTTTTCCTTTTGTCATTATACACAGTGCTTTGGGAGAATTCCTTAGTTCAAATCTCCCTTTTGCTCTGTTGTATTGTTGGGTATTAATTCTGTTGGTTGAGTTTGATGTCCTTATTTCATGGTGTTGATTTTCCTCAACTATTTGCTTATTTTTGTTTGCTTAATTATCTTGTATTTCAAATTTCTTGTTAACCTTTCTGCAGATAATCTGTTAATTTAGCCTATTTCTGTGATTATAGGGAACGATAATAGACATTTGTTGAACACTTTCTATATGCCAAGCATTGTTCCACATATTTTATATATGTTAATCTTGTTTTTATTCTCATAGCAATCCAGTGAAATTGAAAATGTCATCTTTTGCAATGAGAAAAAGATATGTCAATCTGCTTTCCCAACAAATGGTGAATAGTGAAGCTGGAATTCAAATCCAGTCAGTCTAGTGTCAGAGCCAGATACTTTTATTAATACCAAAGTGAAATGTGGCGCGCAGACTTCCCCTGCCGCGCCCGCTTGCTCCCCTTAGCGGTGTATTTCGTCAATCTGCCTGTTCTGTTCCCCACTCTGGCTCTGGTGAATTCTCTCACCCTCCTGCACTTCTGACTGCATCCAGTGCTTGTATAAATAAATAAATAAATCTTTAAAAAAAATAAAAAGAAAAAATAACAAAAGAAAACCAAAGCGAAATGTGCTTTAAATCTCAATTTTCAGTTAGCACTCTCCAAAAAGTAAATATAACCTACACTAATCCTCATTCCTCACCTTAGGTTCTGAATGCAGGGCCACAGTATTTCATGTTACTAGAAGTTATTTCATGTAACTGGGTGCATTTTTGGTAAATGTATCCAGAAGTTTAACAGTGATTGCTTCTAGTCTGAGAACATTTTCTCTTGTAATTTTTTTACTTTATTCCTTTTTGGTTTCTTTGTGCTTTGCTTTTCTGTGTTTCTTCTTACTTAAGCACATTGGTAAAGGGTTCAAGACCACCTTTCTCTTTGCTATAAGTTTATAGTAGGCTGTACAAAACTCGTATGGGGTCCTGGGAAAAGAAGCTATTGAAAAGATCTACCCTGGTCTCTAGTACAGAAAAAAAGAATCTCTGAGTTGAGTAAGATTGGTAATTCAGTTGCCCTCCCTGCACTTGTTTTGGAATCTGGTGACAATAGATGGTAGATTGAAACAAAAACAAACATCAGGAGTCTTGTACTATATAAAAAAAGGGGAAAAAAATAAAACCTACTAATGGCATAATTTTTAAGCTCATCAATTTGGAGTTGTTTTTTTTACAAACTGCTCTGATGTAACCTGAGAGAATTCATAAAGAATTGTCTTTATTCCATTATTAATTTGTCACTTCTTTTTAATATTTATTTTGCATTCTTCATTAAATTCATCTCTGGGGAGGAAGAATTCAGCTAAACATTCATATAGATATTTTGGGAATAACTACTGATTTAGACATTTTAATAGTAAATCCTCAAGTTCTGTTAAGTTTTATGAGTGAGGAAACATCAGAATCACTCTAACTGATGAAACTCACTCCCATTGACCGACCAGGCAGAGGATACATGCTGATTCCTAAACAGTTGCTGGCAGAGGGGCTTACCCAAGATCGATTCATCCCTTTACTGGGTGAAGCAGGTTGTGGAATCAACCGCCATACTTAAGAGGAGTTGTTAAGTGTGTTTTATTTATTGTTTGTTTGTTTGTTTTGGTTCCTTCTTGAAAGTTACATTCTTATCAGTTAGTTTAAAACTCCCATAATGTGGAATAGGCAAGCTTTTCCCAGCTATGTTGTTGCCTCTGAACCGATTACATGTAGTTCTACCTTTTTGTACCCACATTTGTCTTAATAATACTCAATTTGCCAAAACAGTGGTATTTTATTAGTTCTCAATGAAGGGTCTAATCTGTCCAAAAAGAATTAATGTTAATATAAAATCATTACAAGAGAGTTAAAAAGAATTGACCTAAAAGCTTTGTGGTGGATTTAAAATCCCAGCCATTTTCCCAAGTGATTGCTTTTCACTGAGTTTTTTTTTTTTTCCTTAGAAAGCATAATGCTGAATTGTTTTGCTAAACCAGCCTTAAATTGATAAACTCTTGTCCATTTAGGAATAATATATGAAACTTTTATCACTTTAGTACTAAAGAAAATAACTTGTTAGAGGATTAACTTGAAATTTTAATTCCTGTATGCTTTTGGGTGAGTGGATCCCTTTTTTTAAGACATCTGTCTTAGGCCTTTGTCTTAATCACGTTTAGAAATAAAGTTTTTTTTTTTATATTACTGATTTAAACAAACACAATATTATCTAGGCTTGTGAGGACAAAGAATGTAATTTATCAGTTTCTGGGCCAGAGTTTTACTGTGATGCATCCACTTGTACCTATGTGAATGTCACCATTTCCTGCTGCAGCAAAGGGCTTTCCTTATGTATTAAATATAAATATTAATCCTTACAGTAGGTTCTTCAGGTTGTTATTCCAGTAGTGTGGATGAGGACAAAATCATATTTATACTAAAAAGTACTCCAGAGGGATGATGATTAGGAGCTGTAGAGAAAATGATGAGAAATTTGACAAAGCTGAACAGATTAAAGTCTTAATTTCTGAGCGTAGAGCTCAGAGTAGAACTACGATAGCTAGTGGGTGTTAGGAAGGAGACTTCCTTTAGGGCGGTTTTAGACTCAACTCTGAATATGTTTGAAGAGTTAACGTGAAAAAAAAAAAGCAAAATCTTTCTTTCCTTATGAACTAGAGTGGAGGGAAAAGGAAGTGTTTCAGAGTAAAATTGTTCAAAAGGTGATAGGAAGGAAGGGGACCTCTATTTCAAGAGTAGCTTTATTTCTTTTATCATTGCTTTGATTTTTATACTTACTTTTCTCTGATACATTATCAGAAACATCCAGATGACAAATGCAGCTTCAGTTGACTTTAACAGAATAAATATAATTTTTCCCTGACCATAAGAAAAAATTATGCAAATAGAAGACTTTTCCCCCTAGTTTAAAAAAAGAGAAAATATGTAGCATTTCCCATTGTGTTGATGATGGTGATATGTTGAGGGGAGTAGTAGAAAGAATACTAAACCCGGTATTATAACTTGATGTTTAGACCAGAGTTATCCCTGTGTTAGCCAAACACAGTATCCTGAATTCATATTTAAGTTTCAATATAACTATGATCTCTTTGTCCTAATTAAAACACTAATACTAATAAAATGCCTGGACAGTATCAAGAATGTGAAACATAGCATATAGAGTAACTTGTCCTTTTAATTAAGTCCATGCTAATTATAATTAGGTAACACAAAGTTTTTCTGGAACCTCTACCTTAGGGTTGTAGAATTCATTTTGGCAAATAAAAAGCAGAAGTGATACCACATCATTTTGTCACATGAAGGCTAACAAACATAAAGCCAGACAAAATCACAAGGAGAACCATAAATAAAAAGAGAGTCTTAATGTGATTTAAATACCGTGACCAAGTTGCATTCATTGTCAGCCTGGTCACTGGGCCCATTGCGATATCACCCTCTATAGAGATGTATTCTAGCAAAAGATTTCTGCATCCACCATCTGGCTGCTGACTCAGGGATCACATCCCCTGAATGACACACAGCCCAGTGGGATGCACCAAATTTGCTTAAACATGAGCACATCCTCTTCTCATAACAAAGACTGAATAGCACCCAAGTTTTATATTCTGTAAACCATGTTGTGGAAGTTATTAAAACCACAGTCTTCCGAGTAGACATTTATTGATCTTATTCCCTTTATCAAAGTCACAATTTCAAAAAAATGTTTTCAGCTGAAATTGAGAAACCAAACAGATCCTATTTAAAATTCATTCTTTATGTGGTAAAAAATACAGTCATAAAGAAGAACTAGACTCTGACTTAAGTAATCTGATTTTCGAAGCACAGGACTTTGAACAGAGAATTAGAAAAATCAAATTTATGTTCTCTATTATAATTTCCTGGGAAGTGTGTCAAATGAGCACTGATAAGAGAAATTTTTCTTAAAATTTTGATTTCTTAGTTTATACTGTAAACTAATTTCAGGCATGTTCTGGAATAAAGGCAATCACATTCATTATTTCCAATCTCTGCGATATCTCCTGGTCTTCTTTTATCTTGTATTAATTTAGGAATATTTTACACCTTAGGAGAATCAAAACTATGAGTTTTCTGAATAGAAAAGTTTTTTTCTTTTAAATACATTTTTCACATTCCTCAGACTGCTAATATTTTATTGGGAAGGAAGGACTATGTATTTTTATTTAAAAAGCGCCCCAAATCTACAAATCCCTGGTTAATACTCAAGACTTTGATAGTCTGTGGTGCCTTTTCTGACATAGTTGCTAGATAGATAAAGGAGCACTATGTAAAATTAGTATAAAATTTAAAAGAACTGGGGCCTCCGTGGTGGCGCACGGAGGTAAGCACAGCACTGTGAAGCTATCTGAGGCCACTGCAGCACAAGTTCGATTCCCAGCCGGCCAGGGAGCTACCCACATGGCGCAGCAGATCTCTCCTAGCTTGCCTGCTGTTCCCCACAGCAGTGTTTTCAAGCAGTCTGTCTGTTTTCTCCACTCTGTCTCTGGTGAATCTTCTCACCCTTCACACCGCTGGCCTGTACCACAGTTCTTGTATGCATAAATAAATCTTTTTTAAAAAATTTTAAAAGAACCATTTTTCTTCATGAAGTCATCTTTATTGGATTAACATGAGAAAACTTCCAAGAACTGCGCTCAAACTAATAGAAGGGAAAGGGGATAGAACCTCTTTTTAGACATAGCAAACTCAGAGAAGTAGCAAAATAATTTCACAAATGAGAAACAAAATTCAAAGTGATATGCGAAAGAAGAAATAAATGTTGATGTCAGCTTCATACGAACCATCAGAAACAAAGAGAGGAAATGGAACATGTGACAAAAAGGTAAGAAATGAAGTTCTGGGGAAAGCTTACTCAAGCTGGACTTGTTCAGTGTGACTGTTCTCATGTTTCCATGAACTGACCCAAATATCATGGAGTTAAGTCATAGTGGAGCCACTGTAGCTGTTATGAAGGTCAGTGAGGTGACCGAAGACTGCAAAAGAGCCCAGAATCCTAATGTTTTCATATGTGTACTCGCTTGGATTTCCTAGCCTGGAAAGCCACTAACAGTAGTCTAGACAAAAATCCTTAATTCGTAAACTCATTAAAAGGGCAGTAGGCAAGGTAATAACAGTTTTGACATTTTAAAAGAATAAAGCCTATTCAGCCAGTCTAATACCAGACCTTACGCTTATCTCTTGAATATAAGCCTCACTTGAATATTAAGGGCCATTATATTGAAGTTGGTGGCCAGCTGTTCTCTATCTCCCCTGAGTTCCAAACAATAAAAAATGGGCATAAGTTTCAGTGTGAAGGATTTGGACAAAGAGTGAGAACGAATATTATTAATTGAAAGGGTTATTGAGAGAATCTTACTCTGTGGAAATCTTTCTTTTTTTTCTTTTTAAAGATTTATTTATTTATTTATACAAGCACTGGGTACAGTCAGAAGCACGGGAGGGTGAGAGAATTCACCAGAGCCAGAGTGGGGAGCAGAGAGGCAGAAGGACCGAAGTACACTGCTGAGGGGAGCAGCGGGCGGCAGGAGAGGTCTGTCACGCCATGTGGGATCTTCACCCACGGCCGGGGATCGAACCGGTGCCGCAGAGGCTGCGGGCAGCTTCGCAGCCCAGCATTCAGCCGCTGCGCCGCCAGGGGAGGCCTTGTGGAAATCTTAAGAAAGTCACTGCTGTCGCCCAAAACATTAATTATCTGTAACATGGGTAGCCTTGAAGTAAGAGATGTGGTGAGTTACATAAGAATTAGAAAGTCTCTGAGCTAGGGAATTATCACAACAAGCAGCAAATTACACAAAATTTAAGCATGAAAACATAACCACAAAAATAGAGATATATGGAGCAACAGGACAGCACTTAGCTAATTAAACTGACAGTGTTAGCTTCTTTCGGGTAGCAAAGGAGTCTTCATTTTATGCTTGGTCAGTTGAATCAATTTTGAATTGAGTTCAATTCTTATTGGCATCTGTGATGTGTATGCAGTTTCTGGAATTCCCATCCTGGAGAGAATTACGAAACAAACATTTGGCATCTGTGAAATATTTTTTATCAGACCGTGTGCTTTTTCATAGTATGGCCTTTGACTTCCAGAAGAATCAAGCTATCTTAGAGACTCTTACAGACCCATTTTAGACCGGTGCCAGGTGTATTACACTGAGGGCTTAGATCCTGGGGTACTAGAATTGTGAACACGACTGTGTCTGACTGAAGTTGAACTCTGTCTGCTGGTATAGATTTAGGAAAACACTAGTAGCCTTTTTTTATTAGAATTTTTAGACTTCCACACATGAGAAACCATACTCTTCTGTACCTAGAATTGTAGATTCAACATTAGCAAGAATAAGATTCAAGAAATTTTAGCCTTGCTGTGCAGTGAAGTAATAATAAATGTTTATTATCTGATTTTCCAGGCAAAGAGGAAGAGGGAGGCAAGTACTTTGATTTGTAACATTTGCCAAGTTCTATGATAGAATACCCCCACCATGTCCTATTGCAGCTACCAAATGACATCACTGAAGGCAGAGTTGGAAAGGGGTGCACGCAATCAACCTGTTGTTGCCGCAGGACACCAGTGGCCCTATGTCAGGTGTACTTAAAGATCAGAAGCTTCACTCTGTCGTTCACTGCCAGTCACAGCTATAACTATTGTCATTATTTTCTCCCTCCTTCTTTGTGATAAAACGTGACTCCTTATAGTTTGAGTTGTTATTTTTAAATCCTGAAGACCTTACCACTTAAAAGAAAACTCCCCATGTTACTGCTGTAGTAATATCGCCTAGTCCCTTAGATGTTCTGATTGCCATAAACAAAATGAAATTGTACACAGGTCAACAGAACTGATTTTTAGGAGCAGTAAGCACAACCTTCAGAATAGGAACACAATTTGGAGGCAAAGTTTTATTTTGTATTTTAGTATTTGAACATTTTGAAAAATGGACAACACTGAGAAGTTGACTGGAAGTACATTTCACAAACTTCTAGAATGACTTCATTTGCTAATTTTTGGAAGCAGTAGAACATAATTACTATAGCAGTTCATGGCTCACCGCCATGGCTCATCTATGTTCCCATACTGGCACATACCTTTGTAACCCCAATACACATCAGGTAGCTCAAATCTTTTTCATCTGCGTGAGGGAGAATTTTTGTAAAGCAAAATGGTATGAACTCCCTTAGTGCTAGAATGGCCAGATAGCTTGGGTTCTTGTCCATAAGATAAAACTTAGATAAGAACTAGAAAATCAGATTGCTTTTGCATTTATTTATGAATTCCTGCTCTCTGTATTTGAAAGACAAAACTATTTGGCAACTTTTCAGATAGCTTCCCTGAATTCTAGGAGAGTAAGTAAATGAATTCTTAAGACAGTCACAGCATTCATGGTATGGGTAATATTCATTGTAAACTACAGATACTGTTCATCATAACACCTTATTGTCATTTATAGTGAACTGCCCACTTGATACTGCTGAATAATGTTGGAAACAAAATTTCATTGTCCAGGAGGCCTCCCTGGTGACCTAGGGGTTAAGTTTCCACGCTGTCACTTCTATGGCCTGAGTTCCACCCCCAGCCAGGGAGCTAACCTACATAGGGCACAGCAGACCTCTCCTGTCTTGCCTGCTACTCCCCTTACCAGTGATTTTCAGTAAATCCACCTGTTCTGCTCCCCACTCTGTTCTGCTCACCACCCTCCCCACCTCTGGCCTACATCCCAGTTCTTCTATGCATAAATAAATAACTCTTTAAAAATAAACTTTAAAAAAAATGTTCATTGTCCAGGCTTAATCCTCTACCAATGATTATTATGTATTCAGTAAGTAGCATTAATTCAGTAGGTATTCTTTTTTCAATAATAAGCTTTCCGTGGGTTAGAGACACACATTTAGACTATATGAAATTCTTATTTTGTCTCATTTTATCACAGGGAAGATTTACACCAAAATAAGTCATTTTCATAGACCTTTTATATTTTTGTTACTAGGTTTTGTTTACTGGTGTGGCTGGTTTTGTTTTAGGGTAATGAACAGAATATCAGTCACATGAACACATCTCTAAGTCAATGAATTTCACTAATGTTATGTATATACCACATATCTAAGATCATACTCTATTTCTTTTCTGTGTTTTCCCTTGACAGTTACAGCTAGTGACAATGTAACCCAGTCATCTTAATTGCTGTGAATTAGCACAGTTATTCTACATTACCATTGACTAATGAATTAGACTCATTAGTAGCTGACATGACATCACTGACAAGGTGACGTTATAGATGACAGGAAGGAGAAGGAAGACGCAGGAGGAGGAAAGCAAACTTCAGTCAACAGTAAGGTCACAATCTGCCCTAGAAAGAAGTGACAAAATATATAGCGTGCCTCGTGATCATTGGCCTTTATAGAATCATTTTGATTCTCCTCAACTATTAATAATAATTCTGGTAGAAAATGAGTCATGAATGATGCTATTTTTTTTTTTTTTTAAGATTTCTTTATGTGTCCAAGAACTTGGATGTAAGCCAGAGGTATGGGAGGGTGAGAGGATTCACCCTGGGGTGGGGTGGGGGGGTCGGAACAGGCAGATATACTGAAATACACTCCTGAGGGGAGCAGTGGGCAAGACTGAAGAGGTCTGCTGCACCATGTGGGTTTCTCCCTGGGCAAGTAGGAATCGAACTCGTGCTGCAGTGGCTGGCAATAGCTTGATAGTGCTGTATTTAACCCCTGCGCTACCAGGGAGGCCCGGCCATCTTATTCAAAGCTATCTACAGGTTCAGTGCAATCACTAACAGTTTTCCCAATGATAGTCCTTTCAGAAACAGAAAAACAATTTAGATGGCACCACAAAACACAAATTGCTGAAGCAATCTTGAGCAAGAACAGCTCGAGGTATCATGCTGTTTTCAAAATATATTACAAAGCTACAATAATCAAAATAGGGCCTCCCTGGTGGCTCAAGGGGTTAAGACGCAACCTATGAAGCTGTCCTCAGGCTCTGCAATTCAATCCCCAGCCAGCTAGGGAGCAACCCACATGGCACAGGAGACTTCTCCTGTCTTGCCAACTGCTCCCCTCAGCAATGTGCTTTGGTCAATCTGCCTGTTCTGTTCCCCACTCTGTCTCTGGTGAATCCTCTCATCACCACCCCCACCTCTGGTCTGTACCCCAGCTCTTATATGCATAAATAAATAAATCTTTAGAAAAATAATCAAAATAGTATGTTACTGTCATAAAAAGAGAAGATAATGGAGTGCCCTGAAATAAATCCAAACATTTTTGTCCACTGACCCTCAAGAAGGGTGCTAAGTATACACAATGGGGAAAGGATATCCTTTTTTTTTTCTTCAAAGATTTATTTATTCATGCATACAAGAACTGGAGTACAGGCCAGAGGTAGGTGAGAGGATTCACCAAGGACAGAGTGGGGAACAGAACAGGCAGACTGACTGAAATACACTGCTGAGGGGAGCAGCAGGCAAGTCAGGAGAGGTCTGCCTTACCATATGGGTTTCTCTCTGGCCGGCCGGGGATCAAACTCCTGCTACAGAGGCTGCGGATTGCTTCATAGTGCGGTGCTTTACCCCTTTGCACCTCCAGGGAGGCGAGGATATTCTTTTTAATAACTGATGCTGGGGAAAAAAATGGATATCCACATGCAGAAGAATAAAATTGGACATCTCACACCCTATATAAAAGCCAACAAGATGGATTAAATATAAGACCTGAAACCATAAAAGTACTAGGAAAAAAAATAGGGAAAATGCTTCTTGACATTGATCTTACCTACAAAACATCAATAGGATGGCAACAAAAGCAAAAATAGACAAGTGGAATTGCATCAAACTACAAAGCTGCTGCAGAATAACAACAATAAAAAGACAACATATGGACAAGGAGAAAATATTTGAAAACTATATATCTGATGAGGAGCTGATATCCAAAATATATAAGGAACTCATCTAACTCAGTAATAGGAGAAAATGATTTTTAAAAGTGGGCAAAGGACCTGAATAGGCATTTCTCAAAAGAAGACATACAAACATACAAATAACCAAAAGGTACATGAACATAGTGTTCAACATCACTATTCTTTAGGGAACTGCAAATCAAAACCACAGAGATAATACCTCTTATCTCTTAGGTTGGTGATTATCCAAAAGATAAATACTAAGTGGTGACAAGGAGAAAAGGGAACCTTTGTATGCTGTTTTATGAATGTATAGTGGTACAGCTATTATGGAAAACAGTATGAAAGTTCCACAAAAAACTAAAAATAGAATTACCATATGATCCAGGAATTTGTCTTCTGGGTATTTATCTAAAGGAAATGAAGTCTATATCATAAAGAAATACCTGCGGGCCTCTCTGGTGGCACAGGGGGTTAAGCACCGCACTATGAAGCGATCCACAGCCTCTGCAGCACGAGTTCAATCCCTGGCCAGAGAGCTACCCACATGGCACAGCAGACCTCCCGCTGCTCAGCAGTGTGTTTCAGTCAGTCTGCTTGTTCTGTTCCCCACTCTGTCTCTGGTGAATCCACTCACCCCTCGCTTCTCTGGCCTATACCCCAGCTCTTGTATGCATAAATAAATCTTAAAAAAAAAAAAAAAAGAAATACCTGCACTTCCATGGTCACTGTAGCATTTTATTCACAAATGCCAAGATATGAAAACAACGTAGGTCTTTTTAATGACAATAGTTATAGATGAACCTGGAGGGCAATATGCTAGGTAAATAATTCAGACACAGAAAAACAAATACAACATTTCACGCATCTATGAAATCTAAAGCTATCGAACTCAGAAAAGCAGCCAGAGGTGGGGAGAATGGGGAGATGTTGGTCCAAGTGTGCAAAGTTTCAGTTATGCAAGATGAGTGAGCTCTGGAGTTCTAATGTACAGCATGGTGACTACCTTTAATTATGCTTTATTATTAATAATAGCTGGAATTTGCTAAGATAGTAGATCTTAAGTGTTCTCATCATACAGAGACAAAAAGGGAAATTGAAGTGATGGGTATGTTAATTAACTTGATTATGGTGATCATTTAACAGTGTACACCTATATCGAAACAACAAAGTTGTGTATCCTAAATATATATAATTCCTGGATAGATTATACCTCAATAAAGCTGAAAACAACATCTTTTATGGTAAAACGCTCAATATCAAGGAATATAAGGGAACTTCCTTGACCTGATAAAAGGAACCTATGAAAAATCTACTATTGACATCATACTTAGTGGTAAAAAACTGAAAGCTTTGATCCTCAGTTCAATAACAAGAAAAGGAAGTCTACCCTCATTACTTTTATTCAACATTGTACTGAAGGTTCTAGCCAGAGCAATTAGTGAAGAAAAACAAAAGCCACTCAGATTGGAAAAAAGAGAAATAAAATGATCTTTGTTTGCAGGTGGCATGATATTATACATAGAAAACCCTAACACCCTTGACATCGGTGCCAAGACCATTCAATAGGGAAAGAAGAATCGTTTCAGTGAATATCGGGACCATTAAGATGCTTGCAAAAAAACTATAAAACATGTTAGCATGGATGTGGAGAAGTTGGAACCTTTATATATTACTACTGGGATTGTAAAAATAGTGCAACCACTTTGGGAAACAGTTTGGCAATTCTTCTAAAAGGAAGGATTGAAAATGTTTTCACACAAAAATTTGCACATGAATTTTTTCATGGTAGAATTATTCCTAACAGCCCAAAAGGAAACCCAAATATCCCTCAAATGATGACTGGATAGATAAAATGTGATTAATTCTCCACAGTGATATATTACCCATAAGAGTGAATGAAGTACTAATACATATGAAAGCATGAGTTATCTTGAAAATAAACTAAGTGAAAGAAGTGTGACATGAAAGGCCAAATACAGTATGATTCCATATACAAAATGTCCATAATTGGCAAATCCATAGAGACAGAAAGTAGATTAGTAGTTACCTGAGAATGTGGAGGGGCAGTACCTTGTAGGAAGGTAGGGGGAATGGGCATGATAACAGATAGGAGATTTCTTTTTGGTATAACAGAAATGGTGTGGAATTATATAGTCTAATGGTTGCACATCACTGTGAATATGTTGAAATCCATAGAATTGTAGAATTTAGTGAATTTCAGTATGTGAATTCTATTTTAATTTTTTAAATTGCAAAAGATAAAAATCACTGAATTCAGCACACATTCAATGGGATTATGTGTGGCTTATTAACCACACATTATACACTCACCAGAGTGGCCAAAATTAAAGACCAACAATAAACATTGGCAAAAATAAGAAACAGTTAGGACTTTTACATATTGTTGGTAAGAAAATATAATGATACAAACACAGTGGAAAGCATTTTGGCAGTTTCTTAAAAAGTTAGACATATGCTTACCATGTCCTGTGATGTACTTACCATGACAATCAAGTTTCTACGTATTTACTCTGTTTTTTGGAAAAATAAAAACATATTCTCACAAAGTCTTACATAAAGGTATGCAAAACACTTTCATTCATTGTAGTCCAAAACTGGAAATGATCCAAATAATCATTAACATTATTGAATAAATCAGCTGTGAATTATCAAAACAATGAACTACTACTTAGCAATAAAAAAGAATGAACTACTTATCCATGCAGAAAAAAAAAATGGGTAAATTTTAAAACCAAACTGAGTGGAAGACACTAGTTATGAAAAGAACCTAAGTTATAGTTTTAATTTATGTGAAACTCTACAAAAGAAATCTAATGTATAGTGGCGGGAAACAGATCATTCGGTGCCTGGTTTGCTGGTGGAGGCAAGTTGCTTTGCATGGGGACACAACTTTTTGGGGTGATGAACTAGTCTATGTCTTGATTGTGATAATGGTTACACAAATTTGTCTAAATAGAAATGCACACTTAAATGGGTATATTTTATTGTATATAAATTACATCTCAGTAAAGATCAAAAATACATCCAGAATGCAACCCATGCTTATTACCGCCACTGTTTCCATCTTAATGAAAATCATCATTTTTCACATAGCTTATTACACCCTTTATTACACTTCAGCCTATTCTCAACATAGCATTTTGATGATTCTATTAAAACATGTTATATCACACCATTTATCGGTTCAAAATCCTATAGTGGCTTCACTTTAAGCAAAAGTTAAACAAATTTACAATAACGTTTAATAACCTACAATCTTCTTTATTCTGTCTCAGCTATTCCAGCCACTTCATTGCTTTTTGAAAACACCGGCCACATTCCTATAGCATCTCTGCAAAGCTGTCTCCTTTCAGGCCTTTTCTCATACGTCACCTTCCTTGAGTACCTTATTTAAAATTTCAAACTCTTCTATTTGGGCTTAATAGAAATTTGGCATTTTGGAGAGAGGTTTAGGGATTTTTTTTTTTTTTTTAACAAAATAGTAATGTGAAAGTGAATGATTACTTTTTCTATCATGAGGGAAATGTTAGTTACATTTGCTGGGTGTCTCACTGTGTGGGGCTCAAATCCATACTAACTCAACTTGCGGCCCTCTAATAACTCTTATGAACCTCACAAGTTTTCACAGCTTTGGAAACTTCAAGGAAATAATAGGTGTTTAATAGTGCAGAGGCAATTTCATTGAAAGTTGACAGTGCTGTGAATACCCAGTGGCGAGAAAGCAAGTATCACCATGCCACAGAAATTGTGAGAGTTGGGCTGTGACTGCCAAACAGAAAGGATTTAAGTTGATCCAAGACTAATTTCTGAAAACAAAGATGTCCCCTACATACAACTAAAAAGAGCTGTTTGCAAGGGTCCCTCCTCTTCCTGTTTGTCCTTCCCCACCCCTGTAGTGTTGAGCAACAGTTAGCTAATACTTGGAAAAAAAACTTCAGGGACTATATGAGTTTCAAAAAATCTTGCATAAAGGAAATATTAAATTCTTTGCCTCTTATTGTAACAAATAGAAAAAAATATGGAAAACTAGCTTTCCATAGAGAACAAAAATAAGGTTAGTCTTAAGACCCCTGAGGAAAAAATTATACTGTTAAGAACATATTTAATATGAATAATTTCTGAAATGTTCATAATTTCTGTTTTTTGAAAGAATTGTATAATGTAATGATTGGTGTTCCCCGGGATATTTTATTCTCAGAAGACAGTATCTTCTGAGGGGAAAGAAGGATCCAGAATTGCTACAACTTGTTTTGGACTGAGGTAATATTGAATGGAGGTGGTGGGGCCTTCACAAGACATGACCTGAAAAGGGAAGAGAGTGGGTAGGATGAAATTCAAAGGGGAGGGCAAGGATTCTGGGTCGGGGGAAGAAATGACTGACTCAGGGTTAATTATGTGCCATGAGTAGAAATATATATATATATATATATATACTAAATTGTAAGTCTTTTTTCCTTACCAATTTGTCTTCCTGGTCACTGGACCTTGTCAGTACTGGACCTGGAGGTGAAAGGTGATGGGATTATAAGAGGCCGGATCACTCCACATGGGAAAAAAACACAAAGCCCCACACAGGCCTTGGATGCAAGGGAGTCAGGAGAGCCACAGCCCGGAGCCTTGGGATTCTGCAGGGACGGGGAGAGAGAGCAAGTCTCTGTTGCCAAGAAATGTGGCTTTCTGGGGAGTCAGAGAAGAGTTTTAGAGAGTTTTCCTGTCTGTTGTGAGGTATGTTTGCCCTTTGCTACTCTCTGAAAAAATCCTTCCAAGTAGGTGCACATTCTCCTCAAGGATTTTAGAACTGGATAACGTCAGCGTGACCTTAAGGTACACTTAGTGGCAAAACCAATGAGAACCCAGTCCTTCTGGATCCTTGGTTAGCCACTAAAAAATTACCCTTTGGATAATGTAAAAATTTTGGTTCAGGGTGGGGGGAAGCAAATATTGTCTGAAAAAATTTAAAAAATGATAAATGTTAAAAATAAATATATACAAGTTGAAAAAAAAATTGGTTCAGCCTCTACTGTAATTCCACCTGAAAGCTGGAGGAAATGATCTGCTTATAGTTACTTGGGAGCAAAGCTAAAAGTTGTGTACCTTCAGCATCAGAAACTGATTGCATGTGAGTTATAAATGGGCACAGTGTGATGGCCAGAGAAGGCAGGCAAAACATTGGTCAAATACGGGAAAACACTCCCAAATGATCTGTTTCTGAAGGTGCATGTATGTATGTAAAGATACAGGAAAGTTCTACAAGGGGACATGCCAAAGTAATCATAGAGTTAACACTCATATGGTACTAAACTATGTGCCTGGCACTGTTCTAATCACTTTACTTGAATTAACTCATTTAAAACAACTCACTGCAGCTGGTACTGTTAGTATCCCTACAATTCAATGAGGTAGGTAGTAGCAAGGAAGTGTTAAGTACCTGATACCTGACAGCTAGTAAGTATCAGAGCTGGAATTTGAACAGCCAGTTTGCGGTTCCGTGCCCTGTAGGGCGAGGAGGTAGAGGAGACGGACATGCTGGGGTAGGAGGCATGAATGGGATACTTTACTTATGTATATATGTCTTCATATTGATTGAATGTTCTTGTGTACTATTAAAAATATTTATGAGTAAGCTGAAATCATAAAACAGCTATGCAAGAAACTAAACCAAATCCAACCCAAGTAGAAAATGGGCAAAGGACTTAAAATACATTCCTCCCAATACAAATGACCAATGGACACATGAAAAAAATGCTCAACATCTTTAGCTTTCAGGAAAATGCAAACCAAAGCCATAATCATATCCATTAAGATGAATACTGTCCCAAAAGAAAATGACAAGTATTCACAAGGATGTGGAGAAATGGAACCCTTGTGCATTGATGGTGGAAATATAAAATGAGGCAGCAGCTATGGAAAACAGTATGACAGTTCATTAAAAAGTTGAAAATAAAATCATGTGATTCAGCAATTCCACCTCTGTGTACATACCCAAAGGAATCAATGCAGAGTCTTGAAGAGGTACTTGTATACCCATCTGTGTTCAAAGAGCATTAATTGCAATAACCAAGATGTGAAGGCAACCCAATTGTCCATTGATAGATAAACTGATAAACAAAATGTGTTGTATACCTACAATGGACTGTTATTCAGCCTAAAAAAGGAAGAAAATTCTGACATAGTCTATACCACAAATGAACACTTGAGGACATTGTTAAGTGAAGAAAGTGAGAACACAGAAGGACAAATGATTCTATTTATACGAGCCATCAAGAGTAGTCAAATTCATGGAGACAGAAAGTAGAATAGTGGATGTGAGGGCCTGGAAAAAGGAGGGAATTAGGAGTCATTATTTAATGGGTACAGAGTTTTAGTGATATACATGGTGACGAGAGTTTTAGAGGTGGGTAGTAATAGCTGCGCACATGAACGTATTGACTTTTTTTTTTTTTTTTTTTTTGTGGGACCCTCGCCGGTGGCCGGGATCGAACCGGCGCTGCAGAGGCTGTGGGCAGCCTCGCAGCCCAGCGCTCAACCGCTGCGCCGCCAGGGGAGGCCCTGTATTGACATTTAATACCACTGAAGCATACACTTAAGAGTAGTTAAGATGGTAAGTTTTATGCTATGCATATTTTACCGCAATTGCTTGTATTTATTTATTTTTATTTGGATATAATTAACACACAACATTAGTTTGAGGTATACAACATAATGATTCAATATTTGTTTGTATTCCAAAATAATCACTGGAGTTTTTTAGCATACATTACCAGATATAGTTACAAGTTCCTTCTGATTTAGTTTTAAGATTCACCCTCAGCAACTTTTCAGTATACAATGCAGTATTATTAACTATAGTCCCCAAGCTGTATATTATTGCCCGCGGATTTATTTTATAGCTGAGAGTTTGTTCTTTTTAACCCTCTTCACCCATTTTGTCCATCCTTCACCCTAATCCAGCCGAGGTAATGATCAGTCTATTCTCTGTTATCAGAAGTTAATTATTTTGTTTAAGCTTCTACATACAAGTGAGATCATATAGTATTTGTCTTTCTCTCTCCCACTTATTTCATTTAACATAGTGCCCTCAAGGACCATCCACATTGTCCCAAATAGTAAAATTTTCCTTTTTGTGGTTGAATAATATTCCATTCTCTATATAGTCACACATCACTTAATGACTATTCAGTCAACAAGGGACTGCAAAAACTACGGTGACCCCAGTAGATTATACCATATAGTATAGCCCAGTTACATAGTAAGCTATACTATCTTTGTGTGATTATATGCTGCTGTTACACAATGATATTGCTTAATGACACATTTCTCAAAATATCCTTATCACTAAATGAAGCATAACTATAGACATATATAATAAGTCCTCACTTACTAAATAAGGCTCTCAAGTAGGCGCTTGGAAATTGACTAAGTGAAACAACATAATGAAAGCAAGTTCTTGAATACCATTTTGTTCAACATAGGCTAGAATCTCTTTTTTTCCACCAATGTTATATCATAATTATATTTTTAGGGGACCTGCTGTATATACCACATCTTATCCAGTCACTTATCAGTGGACACTTAGTTTACCTCCATATCTTGACTATTGTAAATAATGCTGAAATGCACATCTTCCTGAGTTCGTGTTTTCATTTTCTTTGGCTAAATTCCTAGAAGTGGAATTACTGGGCTATATGCTAGTTTTATTTTACATTTTTTTAGGAACTTCCATACTGTTTTCAATAGTGACTGAAACAGTTTATATTCCCACCAACAGTACACAGATGTTTTCTCTACATCCTCCTCAATATTTGTTATTTATCTTTTTGATAACAGCCATTCTAACAGGTATGAAGTGAAAATCACAAAAAATTGTGATTTTTCTTTATATTTCCTTCATGTATCTTGGCCATCTATATGTCCTTAGAAAATATCTATTCAAGCTCTCTGCCCATTTTTTAATCAGATTGTTTTGTTTGCTACGAGATGAGTTCTTTCTATTTTTTTATTATTAAACCCTTATCATATTTGCAAATATTTTCTCCCATTTGGTAGGTTGCCTTTTTTATTTTGTTGATGGTTTCCTTTGCTGTGCAAAAACTTTAGAAGTATGATGTCCCACTTGTTTGTTTTTGCTCTTATTATCTTTACTTTAGATGTCAAATCCAAAAATATCATCTCCAAGACTGATGTCAAGGAGTTTGCCACTTATGTTTTCTTATAGTTTTATGAATTCAGATCTAACATTCAAATTTGTGATCCATTTTGAGTTAATTTTTATGTACAGTGGTCCAGTTTTATTCTTTTATATGTGGTTGTTTAGATTTCCCACACCATTTGTCGAAGAAACTGTCCTTTTTCCATTGTATACTCTTGGTTCCTTTGTCATAAATTAATTGACTGTCTATGTATGAATTTGTTTCTCTCCTCTTTATTTTGTTCCCTCCACTTATGTGCTTGTTTATTCTGCCCAGGCCATATAGTTTTGCTAACTATACTTTCTATATAGTTTGAAATCAGGGAATATGATGTCTCCATCTTTGTTCTTTCTCAAGATTGTTTTGGCTCCTCTGGGTAGTTTAAGTTCCATGCAATTTTAGGATTATCTGTTCTACTTCTGTGAAAACTGTCATTGGAATTTTGGATTGCATTGAATCTGTAAATAATTCTCTATTCAATTTAATTATCTATTACGATACCATGCCTTTTTTTTTTTTTAAAGATTTATTTATTTATACAAGCACTGGGTACAGTCAGAAGTGCGGGAGGGTGAGAGAATTCACCAGAGCCAGAGCGGGGAACAGAACAGGCAGACCGACGAAATACACTGCTGAGGGGAGCAGCAGGCGGCAGGAGAGGTCTGCGCACCATGTGGGACCCTCACCGGCGGCCGGGGTTCGAACCGGTGCTGCAAGAGGCTGTGAGCAGTTTCGCAGCCCAGCGCTCAACCATTGCGCCACCGGGGAGGCCCTATACCATGCTTTCTTAATTAATGGAGCTCTATAATAAGTCATGACATAAAATAATTTAAGTTTTCCAGTTTTGTTTTTCTCTTTCAAGAATGTTTTGTGTATCTTAGGTCCTTTCCGTTTTCATTTAATTTTTAAAATCAGCTTGTCAATTTCTATTTTTAAAAGTTTGCTGGCATTGATATCTTAACAACATTAAGTGTTTCAGTCCATGAATGTGAAATGCCTCTTTTTTTGTCTCAGCAATATCACTTTCTCTCAGCATTATTTAGTTTTAATATAGACGAAGTTTGCACATGCATCTTGTTAAATTTATTACTAAATGTTCTCTGTTACTTGATGCTCTTTTATAAATGGAATTGTTTTTTGTATTTCATTTTTCTGGTTTTTGTTAGTGTACAGAAATAAAAGAAATACAATTGATTTTTACATCTTGACTTTGGATTTTTCTATCTTGTGGTAGTAGAGTTCTCCAGAGACACAGAATCAATAAAGTATGCACATATAGAAGGAGAAATTTATTTTAGGTTATTACATAATAATGGAGCCTAGCAAGTCCAAAATTTGCAAGATGGGAGCTAATGTTGCACTTCCAATGTGATAGCCATCTACTGGCAGAATTCCTTGGTCTCAGGGAAGTTCAGTCTTTTGTTCCATTCAGGTCTTCAGTTGCCCAGGTGAGGCCCACCCAGCATTATGGAGGGCAGCCTCAAAGTCCACTGATTTCAATGTTAACCTTACCCAAAAAATGCCTCACAGAAACATGCAGAATAACACTTGATCAAAAGTATCTGGGTGCTGGCCTCCCTGGTGGCACAGTGGGTAAAATCTCAGTGCTATCAAGCAATCACCAGCTACTGCAGCATGAGTTCAATCTCCAGCCAGGGAGCTACCCACAGGGTGCAGCAGACCTCTCCTGTCTCACCTGCTGCTCCCCTCAGCAGTGTATTTCAGTAGATCTGCCTGTTCTGCTCCCCACTCTGTCTCTGGTGAGCCCTTTCACCCCTGCTATCCCGCACCTCTGGCCTATACCCCAGTTCTTGTATGCATAAATAAATAAAATACAACACAAATAATTAACCATCATATTTGTAAAGTTACTCATTAGTTAATTAAATTCATCTACAAATAGAGATAACACAGATACTATGTTCCTTACTTGCAAATCTTTATGCTTTTTTCTTATATCTTTGCCCTGATAGGAACTCTGGTGCTGTGTTGTATTGGGCATTTTTGCCTCATTCCCAATGTTAAGAAGAAAGTATTCAACATATTACTTGAAAATCAGTGTAATATGTATGCTGTTACCTGCTGCTATTTCATAGATACTATACAGGAAAAACTCTTCTGTGTCCTGTCTAGTCATGGAATACTCCACCCTCAGTACTTCACTGCTGGTACTTCCGGTCACCAAATGTGTGTGTGGGTTTTCCCTCACACTAAGCTTATCTCTGATTCTCCTGCCCCCAGCTGAACATCCTATAATTTAACTCAATTCTGACACTACCTGGAGAGAGCCTCAGTTCCACAAGACTGCAACTACTCAGCTGCCACTTGCAAATCCAGGTTATCATCTGTGCATCTGACTCACCAGCCATAAATAGGAGCATCCTTGGGTTTCAGTTTGTGCTCCAATGGCTCACAGAACTAAGGAAAACATTTACTTACTAGATTCCCAAAGGATATAGCTCCGCAATAGCAAAATGGAGGAGAAGCCTCGGGGAAGGTATGAGGGGAGGGTGTGGTGCTTCCAAGTCCTCTCTGCCCACCCTCCTGGCACCTCCACATGTTCACCAGTGAACTCCACAAAACCCTCCAAATTCCCACCCCCTCACACACCCCCATTCCCACCACAATACTTTAGAATTTTATGGAGGTTTCATTACATAAGGACAATTGCTTAAATAATTGTCCATTGGTGATTGATTCAACCTCCAGTTTCTTTCCCTTCCCCAGAGGTGGGGGGTGAATGGGGGTGGGAGAGGAAAGTTGCAATCCAGTAATCACTTGGTTGCTTCCCCTGGCAACTAGCTCTCACCCTGTGGTAATCTTAAGGACTTTCCCAAAATCACCTCATTAACATAAACTCAGGTGTGGTCGAAAAGAGCTTGTTATGTACATCAAAAACCCGCATTTCACCTTTATGCTCTGAAACTATTTCAGGAACTGGGAATAAAAGCTGAATAATGTGACCAAAAAAATGCCCTTAGACCTCTTATGACTTAAGAAATTACAACACTGGGTTAAAAACAAAATATATTTCTTATTATATCACATTATCACAGTTGCCATAGTTTTAGTTTGCTGAAAATTTTTATTATGAATGGGCACTAACTGTTACCAAAATCTATTGAAATAGTTCGATGGTTTTTTTCTCATTTATTTTGTTAATGTGCTAAATGACATTGCTTTTCAAATGGCAGGCTAGCTTTTATTTCCCAGGATAAACTTCACTGGACTATGATATACATCCTTTTTATATCTTGCTGTATTTAATTTGTTAATATTTTGTTAATGATTTCTTAGTCATACAGTGTATCTGGTTTGCAGTTTTCTTTTTTTTTTTAAAGATTTATTTATTTATGCATATAAAAACTGGGGTATAAGCCAGAGGTAGGGGGGCGCGGGTGAGAGGATTCACCAGAGACAGAGCGGGGAAGAGAACAGGCAGATCCACTGAAATGCACTACTGAGGGGAGCAGCAGGCGAGACAGGAGAGGTCTGCTGCACCATTTGGGTTGCTCCCTGGCTGGCCGGGGATTGAACTCTTGCTGCAGTGGCTGGTGATAGCTTGATAGCGCTGTCCTTAACTCCTGTGCCACCAGGGAGTCCCCTGGTTTGCAGTTTTCTTTCTTTCTAATGTCTTTAAAGTCTTAGCAGCAAAGTTATGCTGGCCTCATTATGAAAAGAGTTTGGAAATGCTTTCCCCTTCACTTTAAATTGATATCATTACTCCTTTTATGATTATATGGAATTCACCAGTGATGCCAACAGGACCTTGAGTTTTGCTGTTTTCATTGTTGTTCTAAGAGTGAATTCAACTTCCTAGATAATATAGGGTAATTTACATTTTCTGTTATTTCCTAAATAAAACTTTTTACTGTAGCTCTGATTAGCTCATCATTTTCCCAGTTTCTTCATGGAAAATGTAGATAATTTATTTCAGACTTCTCTTCATTATCATTCAATTCAACATATTTTCCAGTTCTCCTTGTGATTTCTTCTTTGACCCTTCAATTATTAGAAGTGTGTTAATTTCCAAAAATTTGGGAATTATTTTGACTCTCTTCTTCTTATTCTATTCTTTTGTGATCTGAAAACATACTTTGCATGATTTCAGTTTATTAAAATTTATTGACACATATTTTATGGCCTAGCATATGGTCTATCTGGGTGAACATTTTATGTGCCCTTGAAATAATGTCTGTTCTTCAGTTGGTGGGTATAGGGGTCTACAAATGTCAATTATGTCAAAGTGGTTGATTCTGTTGTTCAGCTTTTCAATGTTCTTTTTTTTTTTTGCATAGAAGATTTGGGGTATAGCCAGAGGTATGGGATGAGAGAGGATTCACCAGAGACAGAGCAGGGAAGCAGAACAGGCAAATCTACTGAAATACACTGCTGAGGGGAGCAGCGGGCGAGACTGGAGAGGTCTGTCGCGCCATTTGGGTTAGCTCCCTGGGTGGGGGTCGAACTCAGGCTGTAGTAGTGAGAGTGCTGAAACTTAACCCGTAGGGCACCAAGGAGGCCGCTCTTCAATATTATTATTTCTGGGGTCTGATTATGAGCAGGCATTAAAAATTTTATAATTCTTAATTTCATCTTTCTTAGTTCTGTCATTTTTTTTGCTTAATATATTCTGAAATTCTGATATAGATACATGCTCATAATTATAATGTCTTTCTGATGAATTAAGCCTTTTATTTTTATGAAATATTACTCATTATCTCTGGAAATACTCCTTGCCTTGAAGTCTACTTTGATCTAATATTAATGTAGTAATTTCAGTACTCATGTACTTACTGTTTTTATGGCATATCTTTTTTTTCTTTTCTTTTTTTTTTTTATAGAGGCATGTTTTTATTTATTTATTTGTTTGTTTGTTTGTTTGTTTGTTTGCTTATTTATACATGCACTGGGTACAGTCAGAAGTGAAGGAGGGTGAGAGAATTCACCAGAGCCAGAGCGGGGAGCAGAGCAGGCAGAAGGACCGAAGTACACTGCTGAGGGGAGCAGCAGGCGGCAGGAGAGGTCTGCGCGCCATGTGGGACCCTCCTCCGGTGGCCGGGGAGCAGCCGGGGATCGAACCGGTGCCGCAGAGGCCCCGGGCAGCTTCGCAACACAGCGCTCAACCGCTGCGCCACCGGGGAGGCCCTTTTTTATTTTCTTATTTCATCCTCTCAACGTCTTTACATTTGAATTGTCTCTGTTCTAGACATCATGTTGTGGAGTGTTGTACTTACAAACTGCTCTAAATCTTAAAGACTGAAAATAACAACCATTTTATCTCTCAAGATTTTTGTGTTAAGAGATTGTGCAGGACTTGGCTGAACAGTTCTGCTGTTTTGTTTTCAGTTTTTCACTTGGCTGCATCCATTTGGACTGAGCTGGAAGATTCAAGATGATCTCCCTAATTTATCTGATATATCAGTACTTGTCCAAGCAGCTAGTTAGGCTTCCTCATAGTATGGTTCCTCAGGGTATTTGAACGCATGGGGGTGAGTCTTGAGGCATAGTCAGAAGGACTTCAGAAAAAGTATTCTCCAAGTCTTAAAGAGGGACAAAACAGAGGTCTGTCCCCTTTTTCTGTGGCTGGATATTAGCTGCATGTGACACATGGAGCTGTATTATCATATTGCCACCATGAAGGAAGAAAGCATAAATGGACAAGCCAATATCCTGAAATGGCTGAAGAGGAATGGGGAGGAAAAATCTGAGGCCCAATGATATCACTGAGATATTAAATCAATCAACACTGAAGCAATGAGATTATTCTCTATAATTTTACTGAAATATAACTGACATAATATTGTATTAATTTAAGATGTATGACATAGTGATTTGATAGATTTGATTTTACAAAATGATTGCCACAAGTTAGATGGTATGCTACAAAATTTTTTTCCTTATGAGGAGAATATTTAAGATTTATTCTCTCAGCAACTTTCAAATACACAATACAGTATAGTTAACTGTTAATTCTCCATGTTAGGTGGAGAGTTGAGAGAATTTTGCCTCTCTTTGTGAGATAACTTTACTTGCAGCCTAAAGCATTCTGAAAGATGTAAGAGGAATGAGTTTAAACAGAGGTGATACTGAACCTAGAGTTAGAGTAGTTAGCAATCCTCTGTTAAGAATTATTATCATGTTGGGGCCTCTCTGGTTGGGTGTCAGCACTATGAGGCTATCTGCAACTACTGCAGCATGAGTTCGATCCCCAGCCAGGGAGGTGACCCACATGGTGCAGCAAACCTCTCCTGTCTTGTCCGCTGCTCCCCTCAGCAGTGTATTTCAGTCAATCTGCCTGTTCTGTTCCCCACTCTGTCTCTGGTGAATCCTCTCTTCCCCACCACTGGCCTATAACTCATTTCTTATATGCATAAATAAATCTTTTTAAAAAAGAAATATTATTTTATGATTTATTGGAAAGATAATTAATACATTTAAATCTACAGTGAAAGTTACAGAGCACAGCAAAACACTAAATATTAATTGAACTTTTTTACTTGAATAAGAAAATTAAAAAGCAAGGAAACAATTGATTTTCTCCTTCAATGGATCATTACTGTGGAACTATAGCTAGCTGCAGATCTGACATATAGAGCTGGAGGTAAGAACCACGTTATCAGAAACCACGTTGAAGTTAAAATTTTGGTAATTATGATCATATCCTTCAGCATTTCAATAAATTCAGATTTGAGCTTAAAAATCCATAACTGGTTAAGTAGAAAAATCTAAAAGAAGTTTAAGAAGACTAGCTCTAATTTAGTCCAGTGTGGATATATCTATCACAACTAGTGCTATGTGTCTTGATGCAAGCATTTCTGTTTATTCTCAGTTATATGGTTATAATTGTTATTTTTAAGATGGTTATGAATGGGTTATTGAGATTCATTCATTCTTTTGACTTTCACAGAAAAGTAAATTTTAAGGTATTGAGACCAGTCATGATTTTGCCCACCTTTTATCTTTCCTTTTCAAGTAAGGATATTAATCAAAGTACTTTTCATTTACTATCATTATTGATAAAAATACTTAATACCCCAAAAGACTATAGTTTTGAAATTTCTTTTTTTTTCTTTTTCTTTTTTTAAAGATTGATTTATTTATACAAGAGCTGGGGTACAGGCCAGAGGCGCGGGAGGGTGAGAGGATTCACCAGAGACAGAGCGGGGAGCAGAACAGGCGGACTGAGGAAAACACTGCTGAGGGGAACAGCGGGCGAGACAGGAGAGGTCTGTCTCGCCATGTGGGTTTCTCCCTGGCTGGCCGGGAATCGAACTGGCGCTGCTGAGGCTGTAGACGGCTTCACAGCGCTGCGCTCAAGCCACTATGCCACCAGGAAGGCTCTACAGTTTTGGAATTTCTAAAAGATTAAATTTTGCTTTATAACATCACATAAACTTAGTTGTCTTCAAACAACTGAGTTGTGGAATGGCATGTGTCTGCAGATGGGCACATGGGAACCACTGATTTAAATTATTTTCTGCCAAATCTGACATAGACTGGAAAATGTTCACCTTCATCCATCCACACATAAAGGTAGCCTTTCTGTTTCTTTATTCAGTGACTGTTTTGTGACCTGCAAGGCCTCCACGCAGCCACTCTAGAGAACCTGAAAGCATGTGTGAACCAGCCCCTCACCTTCAGTGGCTGTTGCCTGGGCTGGGCTACGAGACACATCACGGCATCAGGAAATCTTGTGCTCTTGAAACCAACTGCTTTCTATTTGTTAGAGTCCAAATGCCAGTGGATTCTTCTTCTTCTTCTTCTTTTTTATTTAATTCTGGTTTAATTTTGTTCAGGTGTCAACCTTGTGTGTCTTTACTAATAGGCAGCAGAGCAGTTAGCAACATTGATTCTGATAGCGCTAGAAAACTGGAGCTGTCGTGTTGTAACGGATGCAGCTAATCAAAGGCCATCAAGGGACCATTACAGGAGAGTGTGAACATTGCAGCTTCGTGTGAATAGGAGCCCAGCCACACCTGGACTTGTCACCTCGGGGGGGGGGGGGGGCTGTTCTTCCCGGCTCCTGTCTGAGAATTCTCTCCCCAGCCCTCTGTGAGCAATGGCTGTTATTTCTGTATCCTCTGGTTTATCTAGCCTTCAGAATTCTCCTCCAAGAAATTCTGAATTTGATCAGGACCATAAGATGATTATGTTCTCACTACAAGTGGACTGTGAACTAAATGTATCAGCTTGGCATCCAAGATCAATACCTTCCCTTTTTTTCTTTCTTTTTTTTAAAGAAATTTCCCTTCAGACTCCTTTTTCATTCATTCATTCATTCCATTTTTATTTATTCATTCATTTATTTTTCATCCATTCACCTAAACAGTATTTTTGAATACACATAAGGGACCCACTTCTGTGCTGGGCCCCATGGATGATGTTAAAGACAAGTAAGATAGTTGCTGTCCCTGGGGGAGTCTATAATCTTGCTGGTAAAATACTCATTCATACAAACATACACGTGTAAGTGTGACTTGACTTAGTTATGTGAGATTGAAAAGAAAGACTCAAATGTCATATTTTCAGTGAGGCCATCTCTAACAAGCTTTTAAATTTTGTGCAAGCTATGTTTGCACATAGACACACATACCAACACAGAAATACACACAGACACTCATACACACACACACACCATCCAGCATTCATTGTCCCCTTCTATGCTATGTTTGTCTTCAGTATACTAATTACCTTCTGGTACACTATGTAAATCACCTATTTATTTTGCTTATGATCTGTCTCCTCCTATAAGAATGTAAACTCGGGGTCTCCCTGGTGGCACAAGGGCTTAAGTCTCAGCACTGTCAAGCTATGGGCAGCCACTGCAGCAGGAATTCCATCCCCGGCCAGGGAGCTAACCCATATGGTGCAGCAGAACTCTCCTGTCTCACCTGCTGCTCCCCTCAACAGTGTATTTCAGTAGATCCACTTGTTCTGCTCCCCACTCTCTCTCTAATGAGTCTTCTCACCCCACCCATGCACCTCTAGCCTACACCCCAGTTCTTGTATGCATAAATAAAAATAAATCTTTTAAAAAATGTAAACTCAGTGAGGGCAGAATTTTGTTCACTGATGTGGCCCTGATGCATAGACTAAAAAATGATGACTAAAACATAAAAGTTCCCTCAGCAGAGCCATTAACTGACATACTATCCATAACTCAGCACAGAGGCCTGCTAAGAGATATTTGGACTTGTCCAGTGGGCAAAATTAGCTCTAACCCATTGCTAATTTGGTTTAAGAAACTGTTTCTGAAGAATAGACTGAACAATGAGAGTTTTGAAATTATCCACTAAAGAGAAGAGTGTTTTAAATACAAAACTAAATAGTTATTTCTCCCGGCAGACACCCATGGCCTTTCTACTAAAAATCAGCATAGTTAACAGACACAGGCTAATTACAGTCCTGGGATTCTATCACAGTTTCATACATTGAGAGGCAATATGTTTTGGTTCTCTCCCAATTTTTTTTTTTTCTGTGAGTTTGTTTCATAACAAAAAAACACCTTTAACATTTTCTTCTCAAAGTGCCTGTCCATCAATGTCTTTCCTGAATGGTGTATTGGACCTATTGGCTAGTTGGCAATGCTAACTCCCACTGTATTTAACATCCAACGCTAGGGTACTGAAGCCCTGATGGGCTAATCAGGGTTATTTAAGGAAAACACCAGGAAATGATCTTTTTTAAAAACATGTACTCAGTGGGATTTTGAAACACCATTGTCAGGAAATTCAAGCAGTCCCGAAACTTTTCTTCCCTTGGGTTATCAGAGTCTGAGACAATTGATGACATTACATCGGTCCTTCATTTTAGATTCGTGGAGCCCACAAAAATCAATAGTTTTCCATTATCAGGTCCAGCTGGGTCACCAGTCTGTCAATGAGCTGTTACAATTGCTGTACAGGGGTGAGCCTGACCAGTCAATTGCTGCTGACAAGAGGAAAACATGCTGACAGCCACGGGAACAAGTCAGAACACAGATTTGCACTTCAGTTTGCCATCCAAAGAGACTCAGAGCAAGGCCATTTTCAAGACATAGGGCACACTCTGTGGGAGGTCGGGGGGGAGGGGCCACCCCTCTAGTTTTATAGCACAAGCGCCTAAGGGCCTGTCCTAGCTCCAGCCAACCAGCTCCTGTGGAGACGATCAGTCGGTAGTAGGAGGGCATGTACCAGGCAGAATTGTTCCCAGCACCATCTTCTGCCCCACATTGTGTTCAGTTTCAGTGCAAGATTAGGAGGAAGGAATTCTACCTTTTCTACCACCCAGTCAGATATAACTATACATACCTAGTCAAATACAGAAATTTAAAGAGAGAAGATATCAAAGGTATCAAAAGTGAACAGATGTGACTAATATGTTACAAATAAGTATTGACTGGAAGAGAGAGGGCCTCCAGTATTTAGTATATAGGCTGGTCCCTTCTTGCCTCGTTACTTACATTATCTGTACTTTGGTCTCAATTGGAGATATTCTATGAAAGCAGGTATTCCTTATTCCTCATTGGTGTCCACAGCCACTCTTTCTGATGGCTAATGCACTGGGCAGCAAGGGGAACTCAGTTTTAGTCTTGCCCTGGCCATGATTAGGAAGTAGTGGACAGTATCTTAATTGCCCCATGTAGTAATTGTCTTACTTACTATGTCAGGTTGTCACAGATTCAAAGTGAAAGCAGTTGAGAGTAAGATCTGCCCAAATAAGTGGGACTGCGCGCATGCTTGTGCGCGCTTGTGTTTGTGTTTGTGTGTGTGTGTGTGTGTGTGTGTTTTGCTCTCTGGAAGCTATCCATGCAGCAAGACGTTTGGAAGCAACTGAAAGTTTTCTCCAGAATAATCCAATTTTGGTCAAGATGGAATACTTTCCTTCTTCTCTTGAATACTTGAATAATCTATCATGCATTCTGTCATGAATGGTACCAGAATTTGGAGGACATCTCTGAAGTTGTGATGGATTTTGTGGTTCTCCTTAGTTTAGAAAAAGGATTGAGGTGCTTGCAGAGCAGATACACTGTCTGGGTTCCTGATGCTGAGGGGCTTCCAGAGCAGTGAATTTATACAGTGTCCTGGTCTTCATATGATTATTTCATTTCAGACATCAAACTGAAGAGCTCAAAAGATAAATATTTTGAATTTATTTCAATATTATGATTTTTAATGTTTTGCTGTTTCATGTATTAAACTCTAGCCTTTTTTAAAAATGCCTCCAGCCCTGGGTTTGATTCTTTTGGAAGTCAACATTCACTTGTGTTCCATCATCAAACAGATCTGGTAATCAACTGTATCACTGGAAGCCAACTAGCTAGGGTTTTTTCCTTTCTTTTTTTGATTATACCACCAAAAAAATTATTTTCTTTAAATGAGTAAAAAAAGTACTTTTAACAAGAGCAAATTTACTAGTAATTAGATGAGCCAGTCTTTATGTCTTCCAGCACTTGGAAGCATGAAATTCATCAGAACTCTCATAGCATTAATTAAAAAGAATTTATGTTTTTTTAATAAAATGCTTCATGTTTTAGCTTCCTTTATTCCTCCACCAAATGTGATTATGTGGGGGCTGAAGGGAATTCAGGTTAATATGTTGACACACTTAACAATGCAGGGTCATGTTGCACAATACGCTTCACTGGTTCAGTTCAGTACACCCCCTGACAGGGCCTAATCATCCTCTGCCCTAAAGGCAGAGGGAAAGAGAGGATTTTAATTACTGCTCTGTATGCAAGTTTGCCAGCATTAAATTGAGACATAATTAGGCCTCTGAATTTTAATAATTGTCCTAGCTAATTGGGCAGACAAGTACGTTATGCAGCATGGCGTGATTAGATAATTAGTATTTCCAAATGACAAAATTGGGCTCTTGATTACAAATTCTACATGAAGGGGGGGAAAGGTAGCAAGCAGATCTTTACAAGTCTATTAAGGGAGAGTTTAGCGATGTTAGTAATTTAAAGTCCATTAGGAAGCAACATTTCATTCTCAGAGCTGGGGGTCTGGGACAAGGGCCTCTGGCCAAGTCTGGTTTTCTACATAAGGCTCCTTCTTCGGGTGCTCTGCTATCTCTGGGGTCTGCTGCATCTACCCTTCACCCCCCGCCCCAAACCCCCACCTTTCCAAGCTTAGCAGTCATCACTGACTTCGGGTAAACTCTCTTTGGTTAGACACCAGTTGGCAGGTGATAACTGAAAAAGAAATCGTGGGATATAGGGAGGGTACAATAGAGAAGGGGAAATCTACCTGGGTAGGGGTATAAGTATATATTCTATATTCTTTGCAAACAGCTGCTCTTTCATTATTCTCCCAGAATTCACCACTCTCATTGTATCAAGTCCACTAAAATCTTTTTGGTGGAAAGACATTAAGTCAAAATCTTGAATTTTTGAAGTATAAGAACATAGGCATTGGAGACTGACTGGGTTTAAGATCATCACTCACTATATGCGTGACCTTGCATAAATTATTTAAGCTTGCCAGGTGTCAGTTTTCTTATTGGCAAAATGAAACTTTCTCACAAAATTTTTGATAAGAATAAATAAAATAGGCATATAATTTAAAGCTCAATGAGTGCCTGGTCTGGAGTAAGTGCTTAATAAATACTAGCTATTGACTGCAAATTGGATCAGTAATATCAGAAGGTACAAGTTAAGGCGGTGGGTTCTAGCCCCTTTGCTTTCTGAGAATAATGCCCCATTTATGCTGGGGGAGATCCAATGGCAACAACTGCTTCTATAGCTCAAATGCCCAGATTTCCTTTTTCTCCATTCTTCAGAGGTTGACACAGCAGCCAATCCGTGTCATACAAAAATCATAGTCCGTTAATCTAAGAATAGTGTAAATTCCACATCTTATCTCCTCATTTTGTGATTCACTCTCTACAAATGTGGGCCATAATACCCACGTCTGACTGCTAAACTTTTCTTACAATCAAAAATCAGTACAATGGGACCTAGAACTACATTTTTCAGGAAAAAAGGAATATTTACTAGAAACAACCCTTCTCGGTATGAGTGATGGTTGATGGATGACAATGTGATGACATTTTGTTAGGGGAAACTAAGAAGTTCTGGATATATATTTAAGACCTCTGGGGATGACCATAAGGAAAATAACAATGTCTCCATGGCTTTGTCCAGTTCAAGAAAACTACCCAACTGAATGAGAATTCCTTATGGCTTTCTCAGAGCTTTGCAGCATCTCATTTATGAATAGTGAAGTCTGTGTTCTCTGACACAGACTCCAAGCAGGCAGAGTTCTCTCCCATGGTAACCTTGATTCACCCTAGCATATCTACACTACATAAAAATTAAATAACAGAGCTCGGAAGGCAACACCCTGAGACCAGGAGGAAAAGAGACACTTAAGATTAAGTATAGAATGCTACATTGTGCTAGAATCTTAGAAGCAAAGTAAGATATTCTCCAGGATATAGGGAAGACATAGAAAGAGTGAGTGATGTTATAACTTAAATATGTATTTACACAATAAGGAGACTCTTCCTTTTGGGGCAGTGAGTCTCCTTGTCGCAGAGGGACACTGCTCCAGACATCACAGCGTGGCCAATGGAGTGTCCTCGCAGAGCTCTCACCTTCAGTTGCCCAGAAGAAACATCACCCTTGGCTGGAAGGTAGAGGAGAGGTGATAACTGTCATACAGATTTCTCCCCGGCCACACAATGCTGGAGCTTCTCTCGCTCTTTTTGAATAAGTGCGTTTATGACTGATCATTCAACACCTTGTTGGTTCTGATTGCAGAAAACACACCTTATAAATATATGATAACCATCCTGTAATAGAGAGTGTGACAATTTACTTCACAGTGCGTTTCGGGCTGCTAATTGATCGTTTCAGTCCAGGGACGACTTGGAATAAATTATAGCCATCAAAAGGATATCACAGCTCATTTTAGTGGAAGGATTTCCATGTCGCTTCGCGTCGGTCTTCTGCAGAACGGATTGCACCCGAGGGCAGTGAGAAAGGAAGATGCAGGCGGGATGAAGTCGGCTGGCGGGGAGGGGCGGGGCCGGCGGTGAGGGGCGGGGCCGGCGGTGAGGGACGGGGCCGGCGGTGAGGGGCGGGGCCGGCGGTGAGGGGCGGGGCCGGCGGTGAGGGGCGGGGCCGGCGGCGAGGGGCGGGGCCGGCGGCGGCTGCAGCTCCGCGGGCCGTCGGTAGAGGCCTCCCTCCCGAGGAGGTTGTGCGGGCCCGACCCTCTGGGGCTCCGCTCCACCGCGCGAGGCTGCGCGTCCTTCGCAGTGAGGTCCCGGCGCGGCCCGGCCCGTTCATTTGAGGTGAGAGTCCCTCTGACAGAGGACCCTGCTTGGGGGCGGGGGTGTCGCGTGCGCGGGGTCCCACCTCCTCCTGCTCAAGGCTTCCCCTCAGCGGGGCGCCCCCGGGGAGCCGTCCTGGCAAAGCCGCGCGCTGCCCCCTGCGCCCCGGCAGCGAGAGGAGCGAGGTTGGGGGGCCCTCTGGGGGCTCTGTGTGCCTTTGGGCCGGCGGCTCGGGTTGCTCGGTTCTCACGGCGCAGGTGGGGAGCAGCGCGCCTGGGGAGTCTGGCCCGCGCGCACCCCACAGGGCGGCGGGCCGGGCGGGTGGGCGCAGCTCGGTGTTGCCAGAGGCGCCAGCGCGGCGCGGCGCAGCCCCCCGAAAGCCGAGGCGGGAACCCGGGGTCGCCCCGCCAAAGCCGAGCGAGCTGGCGGGACCCCGCTCCCCCTCGCAGCCCCGTGGCTTCCCCAGTCCGACCTCGGACCCGTCGCGCCCTCCCGTCCCTCTCCTCAATTTTATTTACCAGCCAAGCGTGTGCCCTTGTTTGGTGGCCACGGGAAAGAGACCCTGAGCTCTGTCCCTGGTGGGGTGCGGATTTAAATAGCAATGTATAATTTTTCTGCTGCGATTGCGAGCTCTTCCCTGCCTGGCCGCCCTCACACCCGCCAACCAGACCTCTGGGCAACTTTTATTTTCTACCCAGGTTAAAGCTCAAGGATTGGGGCCCTCGTGTCGCCGGTGATGCACCCCTCTATCCCGTGTGCTCTAAGTGGGACTTCGCACCCTGCTTAGTTTTTTTAGTCCTCTGTCACGCTAATGCATTGTGTCAATCTAGGGCACGGATGTTTCCATGCAGGCGAGTTTGACAGCAGCCCTCATACCAAGCTATTATGAAGTGTGATGTCAGTGCGTTCTGGAGAGCGGATAATACATAAGCCAGTCCTTGACACACTACCTTACAAGGGAAACATCTGAGACCATCAGTAAGAGGCGTTTTAATTCACACACCAAAAATATTTTGTGTTTGGTTGACATCTTTCAAAATGCTGAAAGAGGTAGTAGCATATATCATTTTGTAGGTATTTATCAATATACTCAAAAAAGGTCCCACAGGAGGGAGAAGAGGGTTTTGTCTTCTTCCTATTCTATTATAGAAACTGAGGAACAGGATGTTATATAAATCCATAGTCAGTCAGTCAGAGAGCTCTACTTACAAGCTCAAACAAACATCTTCTGAGATTGAATCATTGGGAAAGTGAGGAAACTAGTATGTTTATGTTATACCTTTGTTGTGAACCATAATCATCTGCCAGCTTAAATGAGATACCATATTTAGCAGGAATGTTGGATGGGTGAAATGATCAGTTTATCTCAAGTATGGCAGTTAGGTAAATTTTCTGTAAAACTCCAGTCTGAATGATTACAATTTACCCCGGTGGCTGCTAAAAATCTTGATTCTATTAGGAGTCACTTGAAACAAGTGATTAGGTTCAGAAGTAAGGCTAGGGCCCTAATGAATGAATTCTGAAATCTATAATTATCCAAATCTAAGCATATGCTTTAGGCTTTCTATTATATACCAGAAGCTGTGCATACATGGATCAAATCCTGTGGGAGTTAGTTTTGTAATGGACACCTATGTGTTGATCCAAGATATGGTTTTCTTTTCCTCCATTCATTAATTCAGTAAGTATTCATTATCTATTATAGGTCCTATACTTCACTTTGCCATTGATCCCTATGGTTCTTTAATAAATAATTGTTGAAGTGTAGCTAAGCTATGTATATGTCTCCTTTGGCTCCAAGAAGCTCAAGGAATATTATTATGAAAGAGTAAAAAAAAAAAAAAAACACCTGTGGCCTTTCATATATGCAAATGTAGAATTACTATTTCAAGTAGTAAGTCAGGAGAAGAAAAATTAGAAATCATCAATTTTTTTCTAGCCTGTGCCCTGTACCATGTTTTTTTTCTCCTTAAAACTTTTTTTTAAAGCAAAGTCTGAAGGACCTTAATGGTGTTTATGATGTTCTTTTAATTATTTTAATTCTTTTAGAATATACAATTTTCCTTTAAAAAAAGTTTTGCTCATTATATGGTATTGTGGGCTGACTGGTTTTATGTAAGTGAATCCACTGTATTTTTATTTAAAATAAAAACCACATTCCTTTTATCCATCAACCTGAAGTTCTTACTACAGTAAAGTCAAGCACACAAAACACAAGTAGTCACAAGTACACCTGTTTAAAAAAATCAGTGATTTAATGACATAGAAAAACATAGCCAATATGTTTATCCCAGTTATTTATAGTTTCAATTGTTTATTTTCCTTGGATAATTCTTGAAAGCATTGAAAACAATGGCTAGATCCTTGACTATCAAGACATTTTTGTATGTAATCTGTAAGATCCACCTAAAGAATGTAAATTTTTGAAGGGTATAACATTAGAAGCCAAGATGCTAAGAATCATTTTATATTTAGCACTAACATTGTGCTGTAGGACTGAAACTATCTAACCAAGGTATGACTCTAAACTAATGCAGTCAACTATACCAGGGCTTACACATAGATTTTAGTGTGTCCTTTTCCTGGAAGGTTGAAACTTACTGATGTAATGCTTCCCTTGCTCAAACCTATTTTGGAGTTCTTTATTTGAGAATGTTTTCAGAACCCAAAGCACATCTTGCTAGAAAGCCTCGAGGTGGTAAGTCATCTTCCTTTAAAGATCTTCAGTGCCCTGGACATTAAGGTGGGAATCAAGTCTGGGTAATATAATTTGAGTTCAAAACAATCAGAAAGACAATGAGATGGCTTTCTTGAGTAGCATTTAAAACTAGTTTTAAAGTCATTACACAAACATAGCTGAATAATGCAGAACCATTGGAGTAAAAGCTAACAAAGGGACTATACATTCTCTTTGATTGTCAATGAATTATTAACAGTTACATACATGTATGGTATATTGATATGCGGTATAGATGTATTATTTCAGAAAGTTATATTGTCAGGAATTTGATTGATCTGGATTCTATGACACTTCCAATTTGCTGCTATCATTACAAAAGCTGTTAAGTCCTAGAATATAGAATTGAGTAGAAAAAAGTAAAAAATATCATGAGCTAAAATCTGTATAATTTTATAAAATTAGTACTCCACATCTCTTGGACTAGAAAAGCATCATACTCAGTTAAGAAATCAAACTTAATCTGTATACTATCCAGTGAGCAATTTGCCATTACCAAAAAACTCATCAATCCTTAGATTCTAGATGAAGCCTAACCTGTAGGGTGAAACACTTGTCATTTTTAGCAGTTGATGCAAACACAGACCCCAAAGTAGATATAGAGTAGAACTACTGTATACTGCTATAAATTAACAATATGCTGTCTGCTGTATAAAATACAGAATCTTGAGACTCCTTACCAGTGAATTTAAACTCTTAGGCTGTTCAAGACCAGAATATGGGAGAGGGGATAGGAAAGCAGTCAATGGAATGAGAGAGGAAGTGGGAGAGAGGTCGACTTTTGAATCATAATTAGTTGAACTCATTTGGGGGAAGAGTTGATAAGTGCTTTCCCAAACCACCAACAAACAATTTAAAATCTGAGGAAATCAAATTTAACTCCAACAGAGACTACATGGAGTACCAAAAAAAGCAGAAAGAATGTAATTAGCTGAGTAGGAATTTTTCTAAGAGTTCAGGTTTAATACCTTTAGTACTACATAGAGGGCCACGGGATCATTAGTGATTAGCAGGGATCCAGACCATAATGATCAGGAGAGATCAAGGCCAGCGGACAAAGATGAAAGAGCCTTCCTGCTTAAACTGAATGTTGCAAATGCTGCTGCACTTATATAGGGAAGGTCAGCCAGCAGACAAAGAAATAGGGCAAGAGTCCCAAAGCAACAAATACGTTCCTCTCTCAACCCAGAGTTAGATTGGATATGGAGATTAACCAAGTTTGAACTGAAATGAAAAGAATGTCCTTATTTCAACCATTTGTACGATTTGGAACTTTGAATCCTGCCCGCTTTGATGAGCTTGGTTTATTTTAGCCCAGAAATTAGAGCAGGGCCCCTGCTGGGCCCTGGTTACTCAGGGTAACTGAAAGGTCAGTGAATAAGGTGGACAGATCCAATTCCAGATCTTTTCTGGGGAAAGGCCCTGGAGTATTAGTCTATTAGGTAGACAAAACAGCTCTTAAATTTTATGTTATGAGTATGATGAGGGAGTATCATGTACCCAGCAAATGCTTAGTGAATGACAATTGTGGATAAACAAAGGACAATTCACCTTTCCTTTGAAATGGATGCCTGCCCATCTTCTATAGATTTAAGAACTAGCCACATATTTCTTAATTTGAATCCTTAAATTTGAATTCTTAAATTTCATGTAGTGTGTATAGCTTTAGGATTGGTTGGGGGTTCTTTGTATAGACCAGCTATTGCAATAGAAGAAATTTGGCTATATCTTTTTCAGATATAGATGCTCCTGGTTTTAGATATATGACATTCACACATGGATCTAGAACATAGAAAAGGCAGAAAATTACCCTGATAATTGGGGTATGTAGTAGAAAGAGTCCTGGACCAGGAGCAAGGACTAGGTATACCATGTACCAATTGAAGTACTTGAGGCAAATTTCAATTTTCCTCATTGACAAAATGGATATAATAATAATACCTACTGGGTGGGTGTGCTTCAAAGCATGTTCTGAGCCTCAGCTGAGATAAAATAAATGGAAAGATTTAGTTTATTAAGTGCTGTGCATCTGCAGGATTTTGTGGGCTTCAATACAGGTTTTGTAGGCCAAGGTAAGGGTCCTTGAGCTGTCCAGATATTGAAACCAAAATAGGAAGTATCCTGTTGCCACTTCAAGAGATTTGGTTTTATTTTAAACCAATGCTTGCAGACCTTTTGGATGTAGAGAAACAGGCTAACTTGCTTAATACTGTCAATCAGCTCTTCAGCATTGGTGCTGAAGGGACAATTTCCATATGGGAGAAAGTAGACTTCCAGGCCTTAATTTTTGTACTCTCAGAAGTTCTTCTTTTCTTAGAGATTTTATTAATCTCCATTTCCACGTTCAGGTCTTAGAGAAGAGCAAGAAGCTGTCTGGAGTTCACATATTGGCTTAATTGCAATATTTCTTGCAGTGGTTCTTCCCACTGCAAGAAATATTGCAAATGCACTGCAGAGACAGCAAGATCTAGCCACCCCCCCACTTGCAGGCTATTTAAAAAAAAAAAATCAACACTTGAATCTTTCATTTTCTCCTACTCTCCTCTGTGTACTTAAAAGGCACGAGAGACCCCTAGGGGGAAGGACAACTTATCTCTTTGTATTAGAGAAACACTGGAACAGATACAGATGTCATTATTGGCTCTCACAAACTTGGGGCATGGATCCTAAATAGATGGGGAGAGTGGAAGGGTGGTCTGGGTTTATTATAGGTTGGTTTACACTGTTCCTTTCTTTTGTTGATTTTCAGAATCTACCCTACCGTAAGAGTAGAAAGCAGTACCTTTTTCGGAAGTCATGGTTAGAGGGTGTTCTCTGGAGACTTGTGAGTATCCTCTATATAGTGATGCTTCATCAATTCACATTGTGTGAGGCACCATGTCTTTGAGCCAGTATAGTGTATTGGCTAAGGAAAAGGGGTATTTGTTCAAATAGTCTGTATTTACACTTCAGATCTGCTACTTGTTGGGTCGGAAAGGACCAGGTTTTTTTTTTTTTTTTTTATCTGCAAAAGCAACAGTATCTACATTTTAGAATTGTGCTTGAGGAATGTGCTTAACGGATGGGAGCTATATTATTGGGCTCTGCAGAGTGAGGGTAGAATATAATGTAATGTATAAAAATATGTAAGGCAAATTCCCATCTTTAAGGCACTTACGGTGTGGTTGGAAGGGACTGAACAAAAGAAGTGACATGACAGCACAAGGCAGAGGGGCGTCCCAGGGAAGTGCTACAGATAATGAATTGTTCAACAGTCTGCCAAGGACTCGGGCATGGTGAAAAGTTTCAAGATACTGGTAGGAATTTTCCTCTGGGATTTGCAAGCTGGGTGGGATTCAAATCTGTATAGTGGTGTTGAGAAGGCGCCCCAGATGGCAAGGAGGAGTGATCAGAGCACACGGCGCATCGGGGTAGAATGTGTCAGAGTGGATCCTAAGCCAGCTTTGGAGCCAGGTAGACAAGCATAAGAATCTTGTCTCTGTTGTGACATCTCGGTTGGAGAAATACCTTAACTTCTTTCCTCTCAGTTTCTTCAGCCTTAAAATGGGTATAGTCATGTGCCATTCAATCAAAAGGATTAAATGAAATAATGTTTGTGATGCCTAACATGGTGTCTGGCACTTCAGCAAATGTTGGATAAAATGAATATAATTTATGTGGTGTTTTCTAGGACAGCGAGAGAGCTGCCTGACTGACAAGCAGTCTTATCTTGCGTAGGCTAGTGGTGGAAAACAAACCAAAACTGTCCAGTTAGTGCATATAGAGAGTGAGGAGCGGAGGCTTGAAGGCCACAATACAGAACTAGGCGTTTCAGGGTATTGGAGCCATGGGGCTGTGCAGTGAAGTGGGAGTTAGGATAGTGAGTTGCAAGACACCCTGAAGGCTGTGCTAGAGGAAGGAAGAAACTCACTAGTGTACCTATCAGATGATAAGGGTCCAGATTAGGGTAGTGGCAGGATTCTGGGCCTGACTGGTAAAGTCTTTTTAGTTTCTTTCATGAAAGGAGCTTAGAACTCTGCTATGTAGAATGGAGGAAACTTTGTTTTGTTTGCAGATTACTGATATTTAGTGTCATTTGCCCAGAGAAAAACTCTTTGGAAAGTCGAACTCTCTCAATATCCAGGAACTGTAATAAGAAGTAGAAAATAACTTTAATATTAAATAAGCCCTAAAGTTGACTTCACCTTAGAATCCTTTTTAAAAACTTCTTTCTCATTCCTTTTAATGCAGACGAGCAGGTGTCTGTCACTGGTTTTTAGGAAGGCACCAATACAGATCATTAATAGCTACATGGAACTGGAGGTTAGGATCCTAGTACGGAGTGGCATTGGACTTAGTGGAGAGGATGCTTCCAGCAAAATGGTAATCTCCATGACTTTATGTGAGGACGCTGTGCTTCGGATGAGAAAATTCTGTCCTTTTTCTGCAGTAGAGAAGTGATTTAATTAAAAACACAAGCCTCGGAAGTAGTTTTAGATATGAGGGAATTCTCTATCATCTCTCATTTTCTCTTTATCACTCTCTTTTTTCCTGTGCGCAGTCATTTTATAATGGGAGAATACATGGTAGGTAATTGTATTTCCAAAGAAAGTCACGCTGATATATGGATATCAGTTTTAAGAACATGAGTAAATCATAAATGCTTATTACTGTTCAGTAGTAGGCCTTAAATGTTAAGTAGGAAAAGGTAACTGACCTACCACTAATTTCCTGAATTTTGCCGTTCTCTCATTTGGCTGCAAAGGCATGATGGTACTAAGAGCTCTGGGATCTCACACCAGTTAATTGTGCCTAGCCTTCCCATGGAAGGAAGATGCATATGCCAGGGGATTGTGTATAGTGGTTGACAAAGTCAGGAAGGAGGGCAGTGGTGAAGGAAAAGGCAGGCCCTGGGACTTTAGAGGCAAAGCAGGCTGTCTCAGGCCTGTCCCTTCTGAGCAGGGGCAAGGAGTGTATTTTGATTTCATTTCCTGCATTTATTTAAATCATCAGCTGGGGTGGCAGATGAAAGCATTATGTTATAAAGTGGTTGAGATGCAGACATGCAGAGTATATCCTGCTCCTGACACTCCTTTTCCCTTCAGCCTGGAGACAAGACAGCAAGCAAAAGAAGCCTGTTCCAAGGGGAGGAAGGGGCGAAAACAAACGCCTCCCTTCCCCCCGCCCCCCACCCCCTCCTTTTAGTGATATGTTTTTAAATATATATTATTTTTGGATTTCTGGTATCTATGCCACCCTAACCTCCCTCAAACTAGCTCCTAGCTGAAACCCCGGCAGGAAGGTTTGGACCAGCAGCAGGCAGCCTGGGGCAGGGGGTCTTTAAAAGGGCTGCTGGCTTTAATTTTGCTGGAGGAGCCTCACCACAGACGGAGTCTCCCCTCCCCAGTGGGTGGCCAGCATTGGACCTCGAGAGGGCTTCCGTGCAAATTTCATTCTTGCCCCCGCCTCCAACCTCCCAGCCTTCTGCTCCTGCAATGGCAATGAGACCTCTATTTCTCTCTCCCCCACTTTTTCAATTAAATGAATTAATTACCAGGCATTTAACTTTTTGCCAAACTCTTTCATTATGCCCAGAGTTGTTACTGAGCAGCAAAGGGAAGTAATAACATTCGCAGTGAGGGGCAAATCCTGTTAATGAACAAATTAAAGTTCAAACAGTGATTCAAGTTCACAACCTCTCCGTGGCTCTTCTCTTTAATAAGAGTTATACATGTTACTTTCCTCGCTCTTTTCTCCCTTTTATTACTTTTTAAGCTTTTCATCAACACTGCTGGGGCATATTTGAGACTCCCAACCTTTCAGCCCTGACAAGGACTGCAGCAGTTATAATCCTGTCTTAATTTGGCAACTTTTGTAAAACACATAAAGGATGCAGGGTCACCTTTGGTGTCCAGGGCTCTAGATGACCCTGGAGCGTCCACCTCTCTCCTGGCCTTCGTGAGTTGCTCCTCTTGGTATTCATTCTGCCCACCCAGCCTTGCAGGGCGGGGCCGGAGTGTCCAAGCTCTTGTTCTCTGCGCCTTCTCGGTTCCTGCTGCCTGCCCAGCTGGTCTCAGAGCTTGGGGAATGGGGCAAGGTGAGGGGAGGGAGGAGCCCGGGGCCAACTATGTTCATGGGGGTAGGAGTTTCAGGTAAGGAGGGTGATGAGCCTGCTTTCCCCATAACCACACAGTGCTGCTCGCCTGCCTGCCTTGTGGGGGGGCCTCCCCTGGAATGGTGCATTGACCCTGACTCCAGTGGGGCTGGGGCCTGGGGAGAGAAACCGAGGAGGGGTTTGGCAATACTTGTCCACCTACTTACCCTACTCCTTATATATTTTT
This sequence comes from Talpa occidentalis, assembly GCF_014898055.3. Classification (NCBI taxonomy): domain Eukaryota; kingdom Metazoa; phylum Chordata; class Mammalia; order Eulipotyphla; family Talpidae; genus Talpa; species Talpa occidentalis. The sequence goes on along the minus strand of NW_023605305.1, from coordinate 93,507,464 downwards.
TTCATCTTACCGTGGATTGCGTGGAGGTCTTTTTCACCTCCGAGCATAGCTTTTTACCACCATTCCCCGAGTGAGGTTTGATATAATCACCATGACAACTGCAATCTAGGAGCATACACATAATAGAGATGAAATAGACAAAAGATTAGCATGCCATGAAAAGTACAATAAGTTTCTTATTTAGCATTTAGATAACTGTCTTTCCTTCGGAGCAAGCTTCAAAGTTGAAGCCAGTTTAGACCAAGAGGATTAATTCTTTCTCCCGCATGCTTCATTGAATCTCTCATTACCAAACTTTGTCTGTATTGATGTAAGATTTGATTGAAGATTAGAGCATTTAGCAAATCTTGCTTTTCTGCATGTATCAGGTTCTTTCAAGCACGGATCGCAGTGCCCAGTGGTCAATACCCTTACTTTTATCCAGTGTCTGCTTCATTTAAACTTAATCAACTCCATCAATGAACTGGAACAGGGAAACGTCCCTGTGGTAAGAATGTTGTGCTTTTGTGGGATAATTCTTTGCTCTTTCCCGATCCTTTGGCGTTAAACCTAAAATTGCACTATGATGAACTTTTTTTTTTTTTTTAATCAATATGATAATGACAATTGGGCCTGAACACTCTGGTAGGACTTAGAGTAGAGCAGGATCTGGCCTCCATTACCAAAACAACTTCTGGTCCTGCTACAGTCCACCTCCTTTTGTGTGGCTTTAATACCTTTTCTTCCCTGACATTGAATATTGCTCAAGCTGGAAAATGATGCATCTTTGTAGGGAAGGCTCGTATGTCACAGCCAGAAAGTGAAGCAGACCGATTGGTTGTGTGAATTATCTGACTTGCTGCAGTGAATTATTTGCACTGTTTCCCTACCTAGTCAACAAGTTCCTGAGGTATAGCAGAGATCAATCAAAACTGACAGCCCGCGTGTGAAGGCTTTACTGTGTAAATCTGGCGCACTCATCCTGGCCATGCCGGCCCTGGCATCTGTATATCATTTTTATACTGCTACCAGTAGAGCAATTTCAAAAGTATTTGCAAGGAAAATGCGTGTCCCCATCTGTTCCTGGAAGCATAAATGTGCCACCTTCGGAGGGTTTTCACTGGTAATCATATCTTTAATGATCAACAGACTAGTGATATATACTTTTCCATAAAATGGGGTTTTCTTCACTTTATTGTGATTGGCTAGAATAAATAGCTTTTCCATATGTTAGGGAGATAAAATATAAGATTAGCAGAGGTCGTTTGTTGGATAGTAAACAAAAGAAACAATTCATTCCAAATAATCTTTGAAAAGAAGCAGTGACAAAATTAAGTTGCAATAACAGAGCATCTGAGGCCCCACGTCAGAAAACAGACCTTGTTCCTCCTTAGAAAAGGAGCCGTTTAAGAACAGAAACTCAGAGTCTTCTAGTGGACTCTGGTGGCTTATTCTCTCTCTCCCCTCTCACCAGGGGAGGGACAGGAGCAGGATAAGAAGAGGCTAGAAAAATATTTGTTTGTTCTACTTCCATCCTTAGGTCGTATTTCCTTTGCCTTAATTCAGTGGCTCTTGGCTTCCCCCCACTGCAGCAGCCTGGGTAAGTTGGTCGTGGTGTGTTTAGAAGCAGGAAAATGCCACCCTGCTGAATTTCTCTTTAGGTCTATGAGGGAAAGAAAGTGGCTCTTGTCCTTTAAAAGTTGTCTTCCTCTGAGGGAGATTTCTCTTGTCCTATAGAAAAGGATGCCCTCAGAGGTGGTTGATGCAGGTCTTTACTTGAGGTTCCAAAGCCATGAGAAAGATGCCACAGGATAGATAGCAAAGACCAGTTGGAAACCAATTGAAGTGCTCTTAGTGACCCAATCCCACCTGTACAGGATATAGTCCTAAAACATAATCAGACCTTGGCCTCCATCCTGCCCCCACCCATGCACACCCACAACTGTTATGCAAGCTCAGTGCCAAGAGCCCCCTCACATGATCTCAGGCCCCCCTTTTTTTCAGATGCAGAAACTCTTACTTTGTAGACACTTAAAGTTTTTGGTGAAATTTGAAAGTTTCTCCTCTAGGATCTCTGTTCAGAGAGGTTGCAACTGCTTGCACAGTTCAATTTTGTTTCCAGGGTAAGGAGAGAACCTCCTGTTTCACAAAGGACTGACTTAAGTATAGGACATCTGAATCTGAACAATGCCTTCACTCTTCAACTCTCCAGGAAATAGGTGCAGAGCTATTTTCAGCTGTTTTTGTCAGGAATTAAGAATGAGAAGGTAGGGGTGTGTGTGTGTGTGTGTGTGTGTGTGTGTGTGTGTGTGTTTCTCTCTAAACATTGAAAACAACACCAGCTATAGGTTAGTAGTCCAGCTGCCTCTGTATTCTTTATTGGTATGTCTTGTTATTAATGTTTTTCCCTCTTGGGAAAATGGGGGAAAACTGTCTCTTTTTAAATATCTAGCCAGCCCTCAACCCCCATAGTCCACAGAATGCCTTGCTCTTTCCAAATGCCTACTGTCCTCACTGCAGCAGGAGTTAGTTTCAAAGTGGGAAGTGTGGTCTCCAGGTTAGTCCCAATCAGAAAGTCTCTATTAACATCTTAGAACTAATATGTGTTCATTTTCTGGCCCCACTGAGGCATGGGAACAGCTGAGGACAGCAGAAAAACATCTCCTACCAGGCTTCTGGCCAGAAAAAGATGGGGAAGCTACAATCAAATGATTTTCTTTAAAAGTTTCCTCTTAATTTTAAAAACAGTCTTATAGGTTGGGCTGCCCATAGGCAGGCATCAACGGTGTAAAATTTACAAGTAGATCACATTTTGCCTGCTCTGAAACCAGATTTACTCTAGTGTTGCAGCTAAGACTGAAGGAAAGAGAAGTCACACTTGTGGTTTCCACATTGTAATGTGATGCCCCAGATCTTCAGCCTTCAGTGAATATGCTTGCCACAAAGAACTTCTGGCATGTGTTGTTTACGAATCATAATTTGTACTTAATCAAAAAATTGAATATCCTGACTTCTATGTCTTTTAGTTTGAAACCCATTTTGCACTGAATTTCTGTTAGTTGTTTTCATAACATGAAAGGAAGCTAGAGAAATCCTCATCAATGAATTGTGTGTGAAAGAAATATGTGTGGTGTTTGCTCCTTCCCTTGTCCAAAAGGATGAGGGTGTTGCTACTGTTGGGATGTTTCCCACTCCTTGCTCCTATTCTCAGGGGGTCCTGTCTAACCCCCTAGCCTCTGCCAGAAGTCTTGCTGTCCACTGGAGTAGAAGGCATTTACAGAGCGCACCTTTGGGGCATATGTCGGCTAAGGCTCTGAACCATAGAACTGCAGGCATCCGAGGCTTGCCTAAACCCTAGATTGACGCCATTTGCAGCTCATAGTCCTTTGCTGCTTCAAAACCACTGTACACGTGCACAGCCACGGTGGAGATGGAAGTCTTGGCAACTGTAGGAAAAGAATCAAAATAATTTAAAAAAACTAACACACCGTATTCAGGGTAAAAATTACCTGCACTGACAATGCTGTCTCTCCCCTTGCACAGTTTCACTGCCACCAACCAGCCTCATCAGTATGGATTTATTTCACTGAAAATGTACTTAATTCCAGATAAATTACTAGATATCTATTTGTAAGGATATTAGTTGTTAACCTATTTAATAAAAGCAAAAATCTCTCCCACCTTAAAATCTTGAATCTAAATTCTAATTCAGTTATGTGAAAACAATATTTAATAAAGTTTACTAGTTTGAGAAAGTGTTAATTTGCAACATTTACTCATGATTGTAATATGCAAAGGTATGTCATTT